>NC_067247.2:289124710-291624710 GCF_019359855.2 Lolium perenne
ACACGAACAAGAATCAAAAGCAGACGAGTCAGTCCAGGGGGAAGCTAGGACTCACCAATAAGACTGAACCACGACCTGTCCGTAAGTCTGGCCCTTTGAAAAATTCCGTAGGTGCATTGTTGCTGCGCGGTACATGCCCAGCAAGCTAGCACACACGTATCCGCTTAGCGAGCACGAACGCACTTCTACAGCTTCGCTTAACTGCTCATGGTATCAGCCACCGGACGCCGGCACCAACACGAACACACTTGCACAGTTTGGTTTCGATGCTCGGGTCTTCACCACCGGATATTATCTCTCATCTGCCTATCATGTAAGTGAAATCAAGCGTTGGTTTCTGTATTTTCTCGCTGGCTCTAGAAAAAATATGGTTTTGAGAAGTTGAAGAAAAAAATTATATCTGTACCAGAACTATGGTGCTCAGATTGTGCGGGAGAGAAATAGGGGATAAAAGGAGGATAAACAAAAATAGGAAGATTGTTTCGTCTACTCATATTTCCATGTTGATATGTCATATATGTGAATCTGAGAATTTTTCTCAGGATTGTGATTGGTAAATTTGGAAACAAATTAAAAACATAGTCTAAAATAGTAGATTAAATGAGTTTTATTTTTTTTAAAAGATTAAATCAAATAAAAGATAATAAAATGGGCAAATTGAGGCTAGGGTTATGCGGGTTGATTTTTTTCGCTAAATTTAGGTTGTGCCAATAATTTTTGTTCAAAAGTTTTTTTTTCTTCCCGGTGCAACGCACGGGCAAATTTCCTAGTCTATACCTAATAATAAAGAAAATAAGGTTTCTTGTTGGTCCGTCTGTTTTTGCCCCTAAAGTTGGTTAAAATTACACCCAGGTGCCACCGGTAAGTTGGATACCCCTTCGTATGTTTTCCTTCGCCCGTCATTTTCCCTCGGCTCTTGCCGCAGCTGGTTCTTTTTCGCCTGTCACTCTCGTGTGACGTCTTTGACCCGGTGCTTCTTGCCCCCCGTCTCGCCGCCTCAACCTGCTCAAGGGGCCATCGGCGGCGATGCAGCGTAAGTAACAGCAATTATAAGTCTCCAGCCGTACGTACACACAAATCTAATCTGCGCCTCCCGTGTATCCCCACAGTGTGCGCGCGTCCGACTGCTCCTCACCGGCCGTTCTGTCAAGTGCCCGTGATGCCGCGCGTACAAGGTCAGCGTGAGCCCTCCGTCACCCTCCTGGTGCTCGCCTGCTGCTCATCCCGGTGTATCAATGGTTAAGCGCACGCCGCCATCATTGATCCAAAACGCTGGGTCTATCTGCTGTTATCTTTGTGCAAGAGTGCCATGGCCTCGCGTTCTTCAGACTTTCCGTTTGGGCTCTGGGCTGGTTGCAATCGACGTACAAGATGGCCAGGTACCCCATGGAGAACACGACCAGCCTCCGCGCCTGCAATCCCGCGAGCAAGCGCATTCAGCTCAGCTGATTGGGACAACGATCTAAAAAAAATTAGGGAGCCACGACCTGAAATTCTCAAGTCAACGGTAGAAGGATTGGGGAATCTAATACGTTCAACACTTCCTCATTTTGCTCCTATAAATTTCTGATATTTCACACCAGCTCCTGTTCTTCTCTACTAAGGACTCGGTCTTGTTACATTATGAGCTAGAACGGTCATAGTATTCACATTTCGTGTAACGGTTAATTAGAAGGATAGAGTAATACGGTGTCTATTTCCGGTATGATTTATTTTGCAGAAAATAATAAAGGAAAAAAGGTTTCCTTCGTGCTTTGTGGGTATCAAAATTGTCTTGGGGTCGAAAGCTAGCGAAGCCCAAACCGTTACCGTCAGACATGAGTAGTACGTATCAGGCCAGATCGGTGACACCTTGCGCTTATATATATACACCACCCAACACAAGCATCCATCTACCTGAATCAAGATGACAAACGATCGATTTTTTGAAACAAATTTTCATCGATGATCGGATCTACATGAATTTTTGGAGGCATGCCTACTAGCCAACTAGGGGAACCTGAGGGCCACCAAGGAGGAAGTCCGACGTGCATGCTAGCATACTCGACCAACTAGGAACCTAAGCGCCGCCAAGGATGAAGTACGCAAGCTCCTCAAGTAGGCGATCCCTTTCCGTTCACAACTCGGTTTCCTTCCAGAATGATTCCTCCTCCGAGGAGAATGATGAACAAGCTTCAACCTTGTCTAACCGAATGGTGGTGGGAAGAGTACTACGAGGTACACGGGCTTCTGACGTCACGCGCGGCGCTAAAAAACCTATGGGAGGCGACCCACAGGGAAGATACGTGGTCACGTCTAGCTTCTCAGTGTTCAAGGATGTCTTATTGTTGAGGCTCTAAAATTCATTTTTGTACGTCGACGATGACGTCGACGAGTAAAAGGGCGCAAACCTTCAGCTTTTTTATAAAAAAAGTACATGAAACAAGAATAGCATCTTCCATCTGTGCGATCAGGTGGACACGCCAACCACCATCAACAAGGGTCGGAAGGATGATAAGAGGCTACGTAGATACACCGTCGTGTTGAAACAAGGGAGATGGACTTGATGGGGGTGTCCTTCTCAGGATATGTTGTAGAATATTATTTTCTCCCGGTGCAACGCACGGGCAAATTTACTAGTTTCACCTAAGAGAGAAACAGATTATGAACACAACATATAACTGATGGAGTCATCAGCTCTTATCGCCTATGTTTTCAGTGGTCTCTAAAAATTTGATAGAAATTATACCTTTTAAAGTGTGAGCGCAGAAAAATTCATGGATCAGAGCTCATATCTGAATGATCTGTGAGCATTAGGCTCCAGGTCCAAAAAAAAACTGATGATTTGCCTCAAATACACAGGTTGGCGGTGGGAGCCTGGGATGACTCATGTCATCATCGGAACTTGGGGGTCTCGGACCGGTGACTAAATCTTACATAGGCCCGGAAGGACAACTGTTGACGGTGCCGGTGATTGAATTGCAAAGAAGCAAATAAACTGGCAAGACATGCCGAGGGTGAAACGAACTGCCTATCTCTTACCGCTAGATCGGACGTACGGCAGTGTGTGAGAAGGGCGAGAGGATATAGCGGCCATGGTTTGACAATATGGTTAGGTTTTTTTTTTTTCTGGAACTGTTTCCTAGTCTGGATGGCATGGACGGATTGGAGGACTCTCGGCACAGACCGATGGACCATATCACGTGCAGCGGAGAAATAACGATCGTTTTGACTTACCTCGTGAGGATTAAAAGCTCAGCTGCTTCTTGCAAAAAAAAACGACGTTTTGTGTTGAGATAGACGTGTATGCTTTAGACTCTATAGATCTCAATCTTCTTGTTACGTTTTGCAACAAATAAATCAACAGTCTACGACGACACGAACTTTGTCAAGTATCGTGGCTAGGTGAGACCAGCTACGTGACATTATAAATCAGAATTCTTTGAATTACAAACTATGTTACCGTGCCTACGTAATTGGTTACGTGACACGATAAATCACAACTCTATGGATTAATCTCAGCCACAAATTACAGATCTAACTGTCTTAATTATTCTAATGATGTGGATTAATGAGGTGTCTCGTATGGGGCCTCCAATTAGTAAATATAAGATTATGCTATGTACTTCTCCTCATCAGCTTTTCACTGTCGAAAACGAACTTTTTATTTCTGGACATGATCACATTACAGAATTCACTGTTTGCCCAACGCCATAACATCTAGGCCGAGCATTTTAAAAGCCCTGACATCGCGATTATAACAGCTACTAGTATAATAATAGCACACAAGGCGTCTTGAAGAAACAATTCCCGTTGGAGAGCATATTTTTTGACCTTATTCATCTTCAACCTTGTTGTCGCCCTTGTTTCGTTTTTACTAATGTTGTGTTCATCGATGATATCAGCCATCATCACAATTCGGCCTTTCTCTTCCAGAAGTGTTTCTATTTTTTTGTTGGTGGTCATCAATGCTTGTTCCATCTTCCGAATTGTCTCATGAGCCACCCCGAGCTTCTCTTTGACAATCTTCAATTCTTCACCAATCTTCATAAGTTTTTCATCGTTCTTCATTTTCTCCTCTCTTTTAAAATTTAGTTCTTCTAGGAGAACAATTTTTGCTTGTAGACAATGTTGAAACTGGGCACAGCCATCCCGAATACCACACTCACATATTGATTCCTACAATAAAATGGAAAACATATTAAATTCGACATAACTTATGAACTGCACATACCGATGACTCTTCAAGATATTTAGAATCCCATGAGATGAAGACGTTAACTTAGAATCACAATACCTCATCCGATGAGTTGTGCATGGCTTCGACGAGGTCGATGTCGTCCATAGCCGAAATCACCATGGCGGCGGCGACCTGTAGGTGGAGGAGGGATGGAGATGCTGACGAGATAACGGGCCGAGAGATCCATCTTTACGTTCGTGGTATGCTTCTTTATGGTCCTCGTGGGCCGCAATTGAGGCCCATCCTGGCCCAACCTTTTATTTAGGTAAGTGAACTACCGTAATTGCCGACGGCGTATTTAACTGCCGTACTAAGCCTCCACTAGTAGAAACAAGGGCTTTTATCCTGTCCTCGAAAGTGCTTTTGCACGGATTTGGCACGAACCGGTGCTAAAGGGGTCATTAGCACCGGTTCGTGCGGTCTGCACGTCCAGGGGGCATTAGCACCGGTTCGTGCGGGACCTTTTGCACCGGTTCGTATTACGAACCGGTGCAAAAGGGTTGGCGTCAGCCACGAACTCTTTTGCACCGGTTCGTGTTACGAACCGGTGCAAAAGGTCTACCCTTTTGCACCGGTTCGTAACACGAACCGGTGCAAAAGGTTTTTCTGCTCCCCACGCACCTCCACCCCCCCCCCCCCCCCGTGGATCGCCTTTTTTAACACTGTAAAATAGAAAAGAAAATGATAGATTATTCAAAAAATAAAATCTTTTGAGATTCATGTATGTTATGCAACCTACTATTAGGGAAAATTAACAAATTTGAATTTTCACATTAATTGCAAAAAATGTTTGAAAAATGGTAAAACCGCATTAATTTTTGCATCCGACGTCGAAAAAAAACGTATAATATATCAAAATCATCGTGGGAAAAAATGTATGTCATTCAGACTTTTTCTAATGTAACATGGTTTTTAGGACGTAATACGTTGTTTAATTTGAGAAAGGCGCTGGGCCTGATTAGAAATAGGCAGAGACAGAGATATAACCGTTGGGCCGCTCGCGCGTCAAAGCTAGGCCAACTGGCCCGTCTAGGCATGCCTCCGCCTGCTGCAGCCCTCGATCAGCTCACCACCTTTACATGCATGCGCCATGCAGCAGGCTATTAAATTACCCGCGCCACGCCCTCATGCATGCCAACCACCGTTTCAGCACCGTGACATCGTCTCAGAGGTTGCCATCGTCTCAGCGTGTCATCGTCTCAGTTTTAAAGTGAAATTTGTGTGCATTTTTCAAGTGAATTTTACAAACTCCCCGGCTATATATAAGGGCACCTCTTCTTCCTCTTCTCGCAAACATCTCACGCAGTCTTCCCCTTCCTCCATCTACCACCGCATCCGTGGACTAGGCACACAAACACCAAACCCTAGCCGCCACCATGCAGTTCTTTGGCCCAACCTACCGTCGCCCGGCGACCGTGCGCGAGAGGGAGTGGCCGGAGGGTGTCATCGTCGAGAACGAGCTGCGCATCCGGGGCGATATCTAGGTGGAGGAGCGACAGGGCGCTAGCCGAGTTCTTTCTATCGCAGGGCTACCGCCACCTCAACCTCCCTCTAGGCTCGCCGCCCATGTACACGATCGAGTCCCACTTTGACGGCAATAGCAACCATGAGATAGGCCTCTTCGTCCACTTCACGAACCCCTTCGACGCGCACCTCCTCCTCGGGCAGGTGTTCTGGTGTGGTTGCGAGTTTATCGCTTTCACTACGTACAATATCTTCACCAACTTCCACGTCATATTTCCCGACCGTTTCAACATGCACTGCCTCCCCTACCGCTACCACATTGACGGCGATGAGGAGGAGTAAACCAGCGAAGGAGGAGCAAGGCGAATGAACATCCTAGGAGGGACGACGGCGTTGCCTCATCTTTATCATTTTCTTTTCTAGTTTCATGAGTGTTTTTAGAGCTATTTTATTATCTATGTCTTGTTGTGGTGTCTGTGGGCCCAGGGTTTGTTGTGTGCTTCTGTATCGTACGTGTGATGAAATGCCTATGTAAGGTTTGTACTATCTAGCCCTATATATCTATGTTTTTATATTCCGTGCTATATCAATATATGTTGGACCTGCACTACACAAAGAAACAAGAACACACCATAATATTTTTTTTCTGTAGCAGCAACCACAGTTTATATTGCCAAACCAGATAATTTTCGTGCGCCAGGGATAGTGAGAAGAAAGTGCCACGGTGTGCGCCACGCGCGCGGAATTACCACGCGGCCAGTTACTTGAAACCGCGCGCGCACGACGTGAGGCGACGCGGCTCTTACACATCGGAATGGCAACGGCCGCCCACTACCATTACCGCGTTGCCCTCCTAACATATACGGTGCCAACGCGAGCGGTTCGCATATCTTGCAGACCCGCCCCCCACCGTCGTCAACCACCGCGGCGCGACCATGAGTGACGTTTCCTGGCCGTCCGACTCCGACAGCGACGGAAAGCCGCCTGGGTGGCGCCACTGGTGGGAAAGGGAACCACCGCGGAGCGCCGATCACTCGGACGATGCTTACGAGGAGGAGGACGCCGCGGACGAGGAGGAGCACGCCGCCGATGACGCCGACGAGGAGGAACATGCCGCCGACGACGAGGACGTCGAGGAACCCGCCGCCGATGATGCGGAAGAGGACGAGGACTCCGACTCGAAGTGGGCACGGCTGGAGGAGGCCTTGGCCGCCGATGAGAAGGCGGCCGCGAAAAAGAAGGCTCGCGCGAAGAAGGTAGCCGTGGCGCGGGCGCGGGCCGCGGTGATTGACGAGGAGGAGGACTATGACGGCTCGTCGGAGTACTCCTCGTCAGATGATGACTCCTCGGAGTCCGCCTCATCGGACGACAACTCCTCGCTGGACAAGGCTTCTCGCAAACGGGGGCGCCAGGACGACGACGAGGCAGAGTCGTCCTACAAACGTTCCAAGTAGATGGACGACGATGATATATTTATCTGCATTTGTAGTATTGTGTGCGGACCATATATTTTTATCTGCATTTTAATTATTGTAACTAGTCATTAACCCGTGCACCAGCACGGGCTAGTTATTTAGAATAAAGTATGATATATTTTTTACTAATGAATATATACATGCATATCTCGAAAAACTGAAATATAGGAATATGTTGTTAGAATAAGCTCCACATACAACATTTTTTTCTTTGTTATGTATTCAAACTGGAGTAGATTTATGTACTTTAAGCGCCCCTAATTGTATGCCTTTCTAATTTTGTAATACATTATGTATGGTTCTATATTTGTTTGACATGCTTGATTGCTTTATATATGCAACTATCATTCACCGGTGATATGCGTCTGCACCATCACGAATTATGACAATACAAATGCCAAATAAAAATTGTGCGCAAACACAAACATGGGTTAACTTTTTGCCTATTACATTACAAAGAGATGACAAAATAAAAGATAATTTTGGATTTATACCAAACTTTTCAGTATCGGATCATAGTATAAGGATCACACTTTATATAAGTAGTTTTTTATCATAGACTTTATATATTGATCATACAGATTATATTTGCAAGATATAGCACTACATGTGTTTTTTACGAATATGGGCACAAATTATATGTAAACATTAAATTTATAAATCGTATTGAGCATTTCGGATCAGTACCATTAGAAAAAGTGGATCGAAGAAAACAAAATTTACAATCTCAAGTTAGCTAATTTCAAGAAATGATAGACCTCGCACAAAAGAATAAACTGCAAAAGAAAATTTTCGATACCAAATTATTTTAATAAACATTTTATTTCAAAGAGTTCATCGACAAAATGGACGCTATACGTCATGTGTTTGTTTCAGTCTAATCCATAACAATACCACACAAAACAAAATCCAATATGACTCGTGTAGCATATAAATGGAGGACTACTTTTTTTTATTCAATTATATACCATGAAGGAAACTATTTAATGGACGCAGTTGTAATGAGATCTATGACGTTAAGCTAAAAACCAAATTTTCTTTATAGTATATTCCTATAATTTTGAATTGTGTGCTGTGTTGTAGGAAGATTCAAAGTTTAAGACGTTATGCCCAAAAATAAGACGCATGTGTTATGCTTTTTTTGGACAATAAGTTCAAAAGATTTATGCATACCAACATCATAATGTGAGCCGTAACCTTGAAAACTGAGAAAGAAAAACATGTTATGTAAGTTGAAAAAAACTTTGTTCTCGTCAACAGAAATAAGAAGCATGTATGCTTTCGTTCTCATTTATCTAACCCTTATATTAAGTGGGCAAGAAAAAGTGGGCGAGCTAATAAGAGCAGTAAAAAAATTATTGGTGCATGTAGGGAAGTACATACCAGATAGTAATATGTTAAACTCACGTTTTCTTACTTTTGATTGGCTAAAAATATTTTTCGCCTTCCTGGTGCATCCCTGTTCCATATACGACCTAGGCACAAAATAGTAGAACATACCAAAGTCAAAAGGCTGATGAGTATGCAATCACCCACAAAAAGAAAAGAAAGATGGATGGAGAGGGCAAGAGGTGACCCATATACTACTCTAGGTGATTGCATCCTATGACCATCCCATCAAGTTGTCGCTGCCGGCGGCTCTATCGCGAATGATTTTGGTGAAGGATGAGCTTAGTTTGGTAGAATTCAAACTTCAAAGCGCTCTAGGAAATAATCATGTTATCTATACCTAATAATAAAGAGAAAAGTGTTTCCGTGGTTTCGTCCGTTGTTTGGTCCGTCCTTTTCTTCGTCCGTCGATCGTGTTTTCGTTTGCTATGTCTCGCTGGTGTCCTGGCTTTGTACGTTCTGCTGTATAGATTTCTGAGAAAGTATCCGGACCTGATTCGAGTAGTTTTTATTTTTCCTTTCTAAGTCTTTAAATATGAGAGCGACGGACGTCAGATCAAAAACAGATCGATCCAGGATTGAGATCGAGATCGAGCCGCTAGCGATGAGATGCATTGCGGTCATGCCGGAAACACCAGCACGGCGAGGACGACGTACGAGCAGTGCCCAAGATCACGAGCGACACCGCTATCTTGCCGATGGCTCAGCAGTTGACCGGATACATCTTTCCTCTCTCGGCGGCTTACCGGCACAAGCTGCTCCCGGCGTCGGTGCTGAGTGGCTACTGGCTAGAGAAACCGACCACTCATCTTCACCGTTCTAGCACAGGATGACATCGGATGATCGGAGGCTACACGTGCGTGCGGGAGACGCGATTTTGACAGCCCCGCAACCACCACTGCAGCGGTCACAACATCCATGAGCACCACCGGTGTGAGGTCGCGCCGTTCCTCTACAAGTCGTTTGGCTATGGGAAGCCCACAATGACGGCGGGAGAAGCACACGAACATGCTGTGCACGAGCACCACCAGGCAACGCCTGACGAAATTCTGAACCTACAGATGGAAGAGAATTTGTTCAATCGTTATGAACGGTGCTGTTTTCTGAATTTCTGTGCAGTTGTAAGCTGAAGATCAGGAGGAGCATCAGCGCGTTAATTGAGTTCAGATTTAAATCAATCCTTGAATGACAGCGAGGCTGCTTCAATCTCAGGCTGCAGCTTCAGGAGCAACCGAGCCGAGGACAGAGACACCAGGAATAGAAGGAGTCGTTGGGGGCACATGGTACTCGCCTATCAGAGAATCAGAGGACAATTAAAATGTGGTGGAATCAAAACACGACATATTCTCAGTTATTTACAAGTCAAGCATGCCCAGGTCCTTTCTCAAGTCGCCGTTGCGCCGCAGGTCTTCTTTCAAAAGTTCTGCTGCTACACGAACAAGAATCAAAAGCAGACGAGTCAGTCCAGGGGGAAGCTAGGACTCACCAATAAGACTGAACCACGACCTGTCCGTAAGTCTGGCCCTTTGAAAAATTCCGTAGGTGCATTGTTGCTGCGCGGTACATGCCCAGCAAGCTAGCACACACGTATCCGCTTAGCGAGCACGAACGCACTTCTACAGCTTCGCTTAACTGCTCATGGTATCAGCCACCGGACGCCGGCACCAACACGAACACACTTGCACAGTTTGGTTTCGATGCTCGGGTCTTCACCACCGGATATTATCTCTCATCTGCCTATCATGTAAGTGAAATCAAGCGTTGGTTTCTGTATTTTCTCGCTGGCTCTAGAAAAAATATGGTTTTGAGAAGTTGAAGAAAAAAATTATATCTGTACCAGAACTATGGTGCTCAGATTGTGCGGGAGAGAAATAGGGGATAAAAGGAGGATAAACAAAAATAGGAAGATTGTTTCGTCTACTCATATTTCCATCTTGATATGTCATATATGTGAATCTGAGAATTTTTCTCAGGATTGTGATTGGTAAATTTGGAAACAAATTAAAAACATAGTCTAAAATAGTAGATTAAATGAGTTTTATTTTTTTTAAAAGATTAAATCAAATAAAAGATAATAAAATGGGCAAATTGAGGCTAGGGTTATGCGGGTTGATTTTTTTCGCTAAATTTAGGTTGTGCCAATAATTTTTGTTCAAAAGTTTTTTTTTCTTCCCGGTGCAACGCACGGGCAAATTTCCTAGTCTATACCTAATAATAAAGAAAATAAGGTTTCTTGTTGGTCCGTCTGTTTTTGCCCCTAAAGTTGGTTAAAATTACACCCAGGTGCCACCGGTAAGTTGGATACCCCTTCGTATGTTTTCCTTCGCCCGTCATTTTCCCTCGGCTCTTGCCGCAGCTGGTTCTTTTTCGCCTGTCACTCTCGTGTGACGTCTTTGACCCGGTGCTTCTTGCCCCCCGTCTCGCCGCCTCAACCTGCTCAAGGGGCCATCGGCGGCGATGCCGCGTAAGTAACAGCAATTATAAGTCTCCAGCCGTACGTACACACAAATCTAATCTGCGCCTCCCGTGTATCCCCACAGTGTGCGCGCGTCCGACTGCTCCTCACCGGCCGTTCTGTCAAGTGCCCGTGATGCCGCGCGTACAAGGTCAGCGTGAGCCCTCCGTCACCCTCCTGGTGCTCGCCTGCTGCTCATCCCGGTGTATCAATGGTTAAGCGCACGCCGCCATCATTGATCCAAAACGCTGGGTCTATCTGCTGTTATCTTTGTGCAAGAGTGCCATGGCCTCGCGTTCTTCAGACTTTCCGTTTGGGCTCTGGGCTGGTTGCAATCGACGTACAAGATGGCCAGGTACCCCATGGAGAACACGACCAGCCTCCGCGCCTGCAATCCCGCGAGCAAGCGCATTCAGCTCAGCTGATTGGGACAACGATCTAAAAAAAATTAGGGAGCCACGACCTGAAATTCTCAAGTCAACGGTAGAAGGATTGGGGAATCTAATACGTTCAACACTTCCTCATTTTGCTCCTATAAATTTCTGATATTTCACACCAGCTCCTGTTCTTCTCTACTAAGGACTCGGTCTTGTTACATTATGAGCTAGAACGGTCATAGTATTCACATTTCGTGTAACGGTTAATTAGAAGGATAGAGTAATACGGTGTCTATTTCCGGTATGATTTATTTTGCAGAAAATAATAAAGGAAAAAAGGTTTCCTTCGTGCGCTTTGTGGGTATCAAAATTGTCTTGGGGTCGAAAGCTAGCGAAGCCCAAACCGTTACCGTCAGACATGAGTAGTACGTATCAGGCCAGATCGGTGACACCTTGCGCTTATATATATACACCACCCAACACAAGCATCCATCTACCTGAATCAAGATGACAAACGATCGATTTTTTGAAACAAATTTTCATCGATGATCGGATCTACATGAATTTTTGGAGGCATGCCTACTAGCCAACTAGGGGAACCTGAGGGCCACCAAGGAGGAAGTCCGACGTGCATGCTAGCATACTCGACCAACTAGGAACCTAAGCGCCGCCAAGGATGAAGTACGCAAGCTCCTCAAGTAGGCGATCCCTTTCCGTTCACAACTCGGTTTCCTTCCAGAATGATTCCTCCTCCGAGGAGAATGATGAACAAGCTTCAACCTTGTCTAACCGAATGGTGGTGGGAAGAGTACTACGAGGTACACGGGCTTCTGACGTCACGCGCGGCGCTAAAAAACCTATGGGAGGCGACCCACAGGGAAGATACGTGGTCACGTCTAGCTTCTCAGTGTTCAAGGATGTCTTATTGTTGAGGCTCTAAAATTCATTTTTGTACGTCGACGTCATCGTCAACGAGTAAAAGGGCGCAAACCTTCAGCTTTTTTATAAAAAAAGTACATGAAACAAGAATAGCATCTTCCATCTGTGCGATCAGGTGGACACGCCAACCACCATCAACAAGGGTCGGAAGGATGATAAGAGGCTACGTAGATACACCGTCGTGTTGAAACAAGGGAGATGGACTTGATGGGGGTGTCCTTCTCAGGATATGTTGTAGAATATTATTTTCTCCCGGTGCAACGCACGGGCAAATTTACTAGTTTCACCTAAGAGAGAAACAGATTATGAACACAACATATAACTGATGGAGTCATCAGCTCTTATCGCCTATGTTTTCAGTGGTCTCTAAAAATTTGATAGAAATTATACCTTTTAAAGTGTGAGCGCAGAAAAATTCATGGATCAGAGCTCATATCTGAATGATCTGTGAGCATTAGGCTCCAGGTCCAAAAAAAAACTGATGATTTGCCTCAAATACACAGGTTGGCGGTGGGAGCCTGGGATGACTCATGTCATCATCGGAACTTGGGGGTCTCGGACCGGTGACTGAATCTTACATAGGCCCGGAAGGACAACTGTTGACGGTGCCGGTGATTGAATTGCAAAGAAGCAAATAAAGCGGCAAGACATGCCGAGGGTGAAACGAACTGCCTATCTCTTACCGCTAGATCGGACGTACGGCAGTGTGTGAGAAGGGCGAGAGGATATAGCGGCCATGGTTTGACAATATGGTTAGGTTTTTTTTTTTTCTGGAACTGTTTCCTAGTCTGGATGGCATGGACGGATTGGAGGACTCTCGGCACAGACCGATGGACCATATCACGTGCAGCGGAGAAATAACGATCGTTTTGACTTACCTCGTGAGGATTAAAAGCTCAGCTGCTTCTTGCAAAAAAAAACGACGTTTTGTGTTGAGATAGACGTGTATGCTTTAGACTCTATAGATCTCAATCTTCTTGTTACGTTTTGCAACAAATAAATCAACAGTCTACGACGACACGAACTTTGTCAAGTATCGTGGCTAGGTGAGACCAGCTACGTGACATTATAAATCAGAATTCTTTGAATTACAAACTATGTTACCGTGCCTACGTAATTGGTTACGTGACACGATAAATCACAACTCTATGGATTAATCTCAGCCACAAATTACAGATCTAACTGTCTTAATTATTCTAATGATGTGGATTAATGAGGTGTCTCGTATGGGGCCTCCAATTAGTAAATATAAGATTATGCTATGTACTTCTCCTCATCAGCTTTTCACTGTCGAAAACGAACTTTTTATTTCTGGACATGATCACATTACAGAATTCACTGTTTGCCCAACGCCATAACATCTAGGCCGAGCATTTTAAAAGCCCTGACATCGCGATTATAACAGCTACTAGTATAATAATAGCACACAAGGCGTACTGAAGAAACAATTCCCGTTGGAGAGCATATTTTTTGACCTTATTCATCTTCAACCTTGTTGTCGCCCTTGTTTCGTTTTTACTAATGTTGTGTTCATCGATGATATCAGCCATCATCACAATTCGGCCTTTCTCTTCCAGAAGTGTTTCTATTTTTTGTTGGTGGTCATCAATGCTTGTTCCATCTTCCGAATTGTCTCATGAGCCACCCCGAGCTTCTCTTTGACAATCTTCAATTCTTCACCAATCTTCATAAGTTTTTCATCGTTCTTCATTTTCTCCTCTCTTTTAAAATTTAGTTCTTCTAGGAGAACAATTTTTGCTTGTAGACAATGTTGAAGCTGGGCACAGCCATCCCGAATACCACACTCACATATTGATTCCTACAATAAAATGGAAAACATATTAAATTCGACATAACTTATGAACTGCACATACCGATGACTCTTCAAGATATTTAGAATCCCATGAGATGAAGACGTTAACTTAGAATCACAATACCTCATCCGATGAGTTGTGCATGGCTTCGACGAGGTCGATGTCGTCCATAGCCGAAATCACCATGGCGGCGGCGACCTGTAGGTGGAGGAGGGATGGAGATGCTGACGAGATAACGGGCCGAGAGATCCATCTTTACGTTCGTGGTATGCTTCTTTATGGTCCTCGTGGGCCGCAATTGAGGCCCATCCTGGCCCAACCTTTTATTTAGGTAAGTGAACTACCGTAATTGCCGACGGCGTATTTAACTGCCGTACTAAGCCTCCACTAGTAGAAACAAGGGCTTTTATCCTGTCCTCGAAAGTGCTTTTGCACCGGATTTGGCACGAACCGGTGCTAAAGGGGTCATTAGCACCGGTTCGTGCGGTCTGCACGTCCAGGGGGCATTAGCACCGGTTCGTGCGGGACCTTTTGCACCGGTTCGTATTACGAACCGGTGCAAAAGGGTTGGCGTCAGCCACGAACTCTTTGCACCGGTTCGTGTTACGAACCGGTGCAAAGGTCTACCCTTTGCACCGGTTCGTAACACGAACCGGTGCAAAAGGTTTTTCTGCTCCCCACGCACCTCCACCCCCCCCCCGTGGATCGCCTTTTTTAACACTGTAAAATAGAAAAGAAAATGATAGATTATTCAAAAAATAAAATCTTTTGAGATTCATGTATGTTATGCAACCTACTATTAGGGAAAATTAACAAATTTGAATTTTCACATTAATTGCAAAAAATGTTTGAAAAATGGTAAAACCGCATTAATTTTTGCATCCGACGTCGAAAAAAAACGTATAATATATCAAAATCATCGTGGGAAAAAATGTATGTCATTCAGACTTTTTCTAATGTAACATGGTTTTTAGGACGTAATACGTTGTTTAATTTGAGAAAGGCGCTGGGCCTGATTAGAAATAGGCAGAGACAGAGATATAACCGTTGGGCCGCTCGCGCGTCAAAGCTAGGCCAACTGGCCCGTCTAGGCATGCCTCCGCCTGCTGCAGCCCTCGATCAGCTCACCACCTTTACATGCATGCGCCATGCAGCAGGCTATTAAATTACCCGCGCCACGCCCTCATGCATGCCAACCACCGTTTCAGCACCGTGACATCGTCTCAGAGGTTGCCATCGTCTCAGCGTGTCATCGTCTCAGTTTTAAAGTGAAATTTGTGTGCATTTTTCAAGTGAATTTTACAAACTCCCCCGGCTATATATAAGGGCACCTCTTCTTCCTCTTCTCGCAAACATCTCACGCAGTCTTCCCCTTCCTCCATCTACCACCGCATCCGTGGACTAGGCACACAAACACCAAACCCTAGCCGCCACCATGCAGTTCTTTGGCCCAACCTACCGTCGCCCGGCGACCGTGCGCGAGAGGGAGTGGCCGGAGGGTGTCATCGTCGAGAACGAGCTGCGCATCTGGGCGATATCTAGGTGGAGGAGCGACAGGGCGCTAGCCGAGTTCTTTCTATCGCAGGGCTACCGCCACCTCAACCTCCCTCTAGGCTCGCCGCCCATGTACACGATCGAGTCCCACTTTGACGGCAATAGCAACCATGAGATAGGCCTCTTCGTCCACTTCACGAACCCCTTCGACGCGCACCTCCTCCTCGGGCAGGTGTTCTGGTGTGGTTGCGAGTTTATCGCTTTCACTACGTACAATATCTTCACCAACTTCCACGTCATATTTCCCGACCGTTTCAACATGCACTGCCTCCCCTACCGCTACCACATTGACGGCGATGAGGAGGAGTAAACCAGCGAAGGAGGAGCAAGGCGAATGAACATCCTAGGAGGGACGACGGCGTTGCCTCATCTTTATCATTTTCTTTTCTAGTTTCATGAGTGTTTTTAGAGCTATTTTATTATCTATGTCTTGTTGTGGTGTCTGTGGGCCCAGGGTTTGTTGTGTGCTTCTGTATCGTACGTGTGATGAAATGCCTATGTAAGGTTTGTACTATCTAGCCCTATATATCTATGTTTTTATATTCCGTGCTATATCAATATATGTTGGACCTGCACTACACAAAGAAACAAGAACACACCATAATATTTTTTTTCTGTAGCAGCAACCACAGTTTATATTGCCAAACCAGATAATTTTCGTGCGCCAGGGATAGTGAGAAGAAAGTGCCACGGTGTGCGCCACGCGCGCGGAAATTACCACGCGGCCAGTTACTTGAAACCGCGCGCGCACGACGTGAGGCGACGCGGCTCTTACACATCGGAATGGCAACGGCCGCCCACTACCATTACCGCGTTGCCCTCCTAACATATACGGTGCCAACGCGAGCGGTTCGCATATCTTGCAGACCCGCCCCCCACCGTCGTCAACCACCCGCGGCGCGACCATGAGTGACGTTTCCTGGCCGTCCGACTCCGACAGCGACGGAAAGCCGCCTGGGTGGCGCCACTGGTGGGAAAGGGAACCACCGCGGAGCGCCGATCACTCGGACGATGCTTACGAGGAGGAGGACGCCGCGGACGAGGAGGAGCACGCCGCCGATGACGCCGACGAGGAGGAACATGCCGCCGACGACGAGGACGTCGAGGAACCCGCCGCCGATGATGCGGAAGAGGACGAGGACTCCGACTCGAAGTGGGCACGGCTGGAGGAGGCCTTGGCCGCCGATGAGAAGGCGGCCGCGAAAAAGAAGGCTCGCGCGAAGAAGGTAGCCGTGGCGCGGGCGCGGGCCGCGGTGATTGACGAGGAGGAGGACTATGACGGCTCGTCGGAGTACTCCTCGTCAGATGATGACTCCTCGGAGTCCGCCTCATCGGACGACAACTCCTCGCTGGACAAGGCTTCTCGCAAACGGGGGCGCCAGGACGACGACGAGGCAGAGTCGTCCTACAAACGTTCCAAGTAGATGGACGACGATGATATATTTATCTGCATTTGTAGTATTGTGTGCGGACCATATATTTTTATCTGCATTTTAATTATTGTAACTAGTCATTAACCCGTGCACCAGCACGGGCTAGTTATTTAGAATAAAGTATGATATATTTTTTACTAATGAATATATACATGCATATCTCGAAAAACTGAAATATAGGAATATGTTGTTAGAATAAGCTCCACATACAACATTTTTTTCTTTGTTATGTATTCAAACTGGAGTAGATTTATGTACTTTAAGCGCCCCTAATTGTATGCCTTTCTAATTTTGTAATACATTATGTATGGTTCTATATTTGTTTGACATGCTTGATTGCTTTATATATGCAACTATCATTCACCGGTGATATGCGTCTGCACCATCACGAATTATGACAATACAAATGCCAAATAAAAATTGTGCGCAAACACAAACATGGGTTAACTTTTTGCCTATTACATTACAAAGAGATGACAAAATAAAAGATAATTTTGGATTTATACCAAACTTTTCAGTATCGGATCATAGTATAAGGATCACACTTTATATAAGTAGTTTTTTATCATAGACTTTATATATTGATCATACAGATTATATTTGCAAGATATAGCACTACATGTGTTTTTTACGAATATGGGCACAAATTATATGTAAACATTAAATTTATAAATCGTATTGAGCATTTCGGATCAGTACCATTAGAAAAAGTGGATCGAAGAAAACAAAATTTACAATCTCAAGTTAGCTAATTTCAAGAAATGATAGACCTCGCACAAAAGAATAAACTGCAAAAGAAAATTTTCGATACCAAATTATTTTAATAAACATTTTATTTCAAAGAGTTCATCGACAAAATGGACGCTATACGTCATGTGTTTGTTTCAGTCTAATCCATAACAATACCACACAAAACAAAATCCAATATGACTCGTGTAGCATATAAATGGAGGACTACTTTTTTTTATTCAATTATATACCATGAAGGAAACTATTTAATGGACGCAGTTGTAATGAGATCTATGACGTTAAGCTAAAAACCAAATTTTCTTTATAGTATATTCCTATAATTTTGAATTGTGTGCTGTGTTGTAGGAAGATTCAAAGTTTAAGACGTTATGCCCAAAAATAAGACGCATGTGTTATGCTTTTTGGACAATAAGTTCAAAAGATTTATGCATACCAACATCATAATGTGAGCCGTAACCTTGAAAACTGAGAAAGAAAAACATGTTATGTAAGTTGAAAAAAACTTTGTTCTCGTCAACAGAAATAAGAAGCATGTATGCTTTCGTTCTCATTTATCTAACCCTTATATTAAGTGGGCAAGAAAAAGTGGGCGAGCTAATAAGAGCAGTAAAAAAATTATTGGTGCATGTAGGGAAGTACATACCAGATAGTAATATGTTAAACTCACGTTTTCTTACTTTTGATTGGCTAAAAATATTTTTCGCCTTCCTGGTGCATCCCTGTTCCATATACGACCTAGGCACAAAATAGTAGAACATACCAAAGTCAAAAGGCCGATGAGTATGCAATCACCCACAAAAAGAAAAGAAAGATGGATGGAGAGGGCAAGAGGTGACCCATATACTACTCTAGGTGATTGCATCCTATGACCATCCCATCAAGTTGTCGCTGCCGGCGGCTCTATCGCGAATGATTTTGGTGAAGGATGAGCTTAGTTTGGTAGAATTCAAACTTCAAAGCGCTCTAGGAAATAATCATGTTATCTATACCTAATAATAAAGAGAAAAGTGTTTCCGTGGTTTCGTCCGTTGTTTGGTCCGTCCTTTTCTTCGTCCGTCGATCGTGTTTTCGTTTGCTATGTCTCGCTGGTGTCCTGGCTTTGTACGTTCTGCTGTATAGATTTCTGAGGAAGTATCCGGACCTGATTCGAGTAGTTTTTATTTTTCCTTTCTAAGTCTTTAAATATGAGAGCGACGGACGTCAGATCAAAAACAGATCGATCCAGGATTGAGATCGAGATCGAGCCGCTAGCGATGAGATGCATTGCGGTCATGCCGGAAACACCAGCACGGCGAGGACGACGTACGAGCAGTGCCCAAGATCACGAGCGACACCGCTATCTTGCCGATGGCTCAGCAGTTGACCGGATACATCTTTCCTCTCTCGGCGGCTTACCGGCACAAGCTGCTCCCGGCGTCGGTGCTGAGTGGCTACTGGCTAGAGAAACCGACCACTCATCTTCACCGTTCTAGCACAGGATGACATCGGATGATCGGAGGCTACACGTGCGTGCGGGAGACGCGATTTTGACAGCCCCGCAACCACCACTGCAGCGGTCACAACATCCATGAGCACCACCGGTGTGAGGTCGCGCCGTTCCTCTACAAGTCGTTTGGCTATGGGAAGCCCACAATGACGGCGGGAGAAGCACACGAACATGCTGTGCACGAGCACCACCAGGCAACGCCTGACGAAATTCTGAACCTACAGATGGAAGAGAATTTGTTCAATCGTTATGAACGGTGCTGTTTTCTGAATTTCTGTGCAGTTGTAAGCTGAAGATCAGGAGGAGCATCAGCGCGTTAATTGAGTTCAGATTTAAATCAATCCTTGAATGACAGCGAGGCTGCTTCAATCTCAGGCTGCAGCTTCAGGAGCAACCGAGCCGAGGACAGAGACACCAGGAATAGAAGGAGTCGTTGGGGGCACATGGTACTCGCCTATCAGAGAATCAGAGGACAATTAAAATGTGGTGGAATCAAAACACGACATATTCTCAGTTATTTACAAGTCAAGCAAGCCCAGGTCCTTTCTCAAGTCGCCGTTGCGCCGCAGGTCTTCTTTCAAAAGTTCTGCTGCTACACGAACAAGAATCAAAAGCAGACGAGTCAGTCCAGGGGGAAGCTAGGACTCACCAATAAGACTGAACCACGACCTGTCCGTAAGTCTGGCCCTTTGAAAAATTCCGTAGGTGCATTGTTGCTGCGCGGTACATGCCCAGCAAGCTAGCACACACGTATCCGCTTAGCGAGCACGAACGCACTTCTACAGCTTCGCTTAACTGCTCATGGTATCAGCCACCGGACGCCGGCACCAACACGAACACACTTGCACAGTTTGGTTTCGATGCTCGGGTCTTCACCACCGGATATTATCTCTCATCTGCCTATCATGTAAGTGAAATCAAGCGTTGGTTTCTGTATTTTCTCGCTGGCTCTAGAAAAAATATGGTTTTGAGAAGTTGAAGAAAAAAATTATATCTGTACCAGAACTATGGTGCTCAGATTGTGCGGGAGAGAAATAGGGGATAAAAGGAGGATAAACAAAAATAGGAAGATTGTTTCGTCTACTCATATTTCCATCTTGATATGTCATATATGTGAATCTGAGAATTTTTCTGGGATTGTGATTGGTAAATTTGGAAACAAATTAAAAACATAGTCTAAAATAGTAGATTAAATGAGTTTTATTTTTTTTAAAAGATTAAATCAAATAAAAGATAATAAAATGGGCAAATTGAGGCTAGGGTTATGCGGGTTGATTTTTTTCGCTAAATTTAGGTTGTGCCAATAATTTTTGTTCAAAAGTTTTTTTTTCTTCCCGGTGCAACGCACGGGCAAATTTCCTAGTCTATACCTAATAATAAAGAAAATAAGGTTTCTTGTTGGTCCGTCTGTTTTTGCCCCTAAAGTTGGTTAAAATTACACCCAGGTGCCACCGGTAAGTTGGATACCCCTTCGTATGTTTTCCTTCGCCCGTCATTTTCCCTCGGCTCTTGCCGCAGCTGGTTCTTTTTCGCCTGTCACTCTCGTGTGACGTCTTTGACCCGGTGCTTCTTGCCCCCCGTCTCGCCGCCTCAACCTGCTCAAGGGGCCATCGGCGGCGATGCAGCGTAAGTAACAGCAATTATAAGTCTCCAGCCGTACGTACACACAAATCTAATCTGCGCCTCCCGTGTATCCCCACAGTGTGCGCGCGTCCGACTGCTCCTCACCGGCCGTTCTGTCAAGTGCCCGTGATGCCGCGCGTACAAGGTCAGCGTGAGCCCTCCGTCACCCTCCTGGTGCTCGCCTGCTGCTCATCCCGGTGTATCAATGGTTAAGCGCACGCCGCCATCATTGATCCAAAACGCTGGGTCTATCTGCTGTTATCTTTGTGCAAGAGTGCCATGGCCTCGCGTTCTTCAGACTTTCCGTTTGGGCTACGGGCTGGTTGCAATCGACGTACAAGATGGCCAGGTACCCCATGGAGAACACGACCAGCCTCCGCGCCTGCAATCCCGCGAGCAAGCGCATTCAGCTCAGCTGATTGGGACAACGATCTAAAAAAAATTAGGGAGCCACGACCTGAAATTCTCAAGTCAACGGTAGAAGGATTGGGGAATCTAATACGTTCAACACTTCCTCATTTTGCTCCTATAAATTTCTGATATTTCACACCAGCTCCTGTTCTTCTCTACTAAGGACTCGGTCTTGTTACATTATGAGCTAGAACGGTCATAGTATTCACATTTCGTGTAACGGTTAATTAGAAGGATAGAGTAATACGGTGTCTATTTCCGGTATGATTTATTTTGCAGAAAATAATAAAGGAAAAAAGGTTTCCTTCGTGCGCCTGTGGGTATCAAAATTGTCTTGGGGTCGAAAGCTAGCGAAGCCCAAACCGTTACCGTCAGACATGAGTAGTACGTATCAGGCCAGATCGGTGACACCTTGCGCTTATATATATACACCACCCAACACAAGCATCCATCTACCTGAATCAAGATGACAAACGATCGATTTTTTGAAACAAATTTTCATCGATGATCGGATCTACATGAATTTTTGGAGGCATGCCTACTAGCCAACTAGGGGAACCTGAGGGCCACCAAGGAGGAAGTCCGACGTGCATGCTAGCATACTCGACCAACTAGGAACCTAAGCGCCGCCAAGGATGAAGTACGCAAGCTCCTCAAGTAGGCGATCCCTTTCCGTTCACAACTCGGTTTCCTTCCAGAATGATTCCTCCTCCGAGGAGAATGATGAACAAGCTTCAACCTTGTCTAACCGAATGGTGGTGGGAAGAGTACTACGAGGTACACGGGCTTCTGACGTCACGCGCGGCGCTAAAAAACCTATGGGAGGCGACCCAGGGGAAGATACGTGGTCACGTCTAGCTTCTCGGTGTTCAAGGATGTCTTATTGTTGAGGCTCTAAAATTCATTTTTGTACGTCGACGTCATCGTCAACGAGTAAAAGGGCGCAAACCTTCAGCTTTTTTATAAAAAAAGTACATGAAACAAGAATAGCATCTTCCATCTGTGCGATCAGGTGGACACGCCAACCACCATCAACAAGGGTCGGAAGGATGATAAGAGGCTACGTAGATACACCGTCGTGTTGAAACAAGGGAGATGGACTTGATGGGGGTGTCCTTCTCAGGATATGTTGTAGAATATTATTTTCTCCCGATTGCAACGCACGGGCAAATTTACTAGTTTCACCTAAGAGAGAAACAGATTATGAACACAACATATAACTGATGGAGTCATCAGCTCTTATCGCCTATGTTTTCAGTGGTCTCTAAAAATTTGATAGAAATTATACCTTTTAAAGTGTGAGCGCAGAAAAATTCATGGATCAGAGCTCATATCTGAATGATCTGTGAGCATTAGGCTCCAGGTCCAAAAAAAAACTGATGATTTGCCTCAAATACAGGTTGGCGGTGGGAGCCTGGGATGACTCATGTCATCATCGGAACTTGGGGGTCTCGGACCGGTGACTGAATCTTACATAGGCCCGGAAGGACAACTGTTGACGGTGCCGGTGATTGAATTGCAAAGAAGCAAATAAACTGGCAAGACATGCCGAGGGTGAAACGAACTGCCTATCTCTTACCGCTAGATCGGACGTACGGCAGTGTGTGAGAAGGGCGAGAGGATATAGCGGCCATGGTTTGACAATATGGTTAGGTTTTTTTTTTTCTGGAACTGTTTCCTAGTCTGGATGGCATGGACGGATTGGAGGACTCTCGGCACAGACCGATGGACCATATCACGTGCAGCGGAGAAATAACGATCGTTTTGACTTACCTCGTGAGGATTAAAAGCTCAGCTGCTTCTTGCAAAAAAAAACGACGTTTTGTGTTGAGATAGACGTGTATGCTTTAGACTCTATAGATCTCAATCTTCTTGTTACGTTTTGCAACAAATAAATCAACAGTCTACGACGACACGAACTTTGTCAAGTATCGTGGCTAGGTGAGACCAGCTACGTGACATTATAAATCAGAATTCTTTGAATTACAAACTATGTTACCGTGCCTACGTAATTGGTTACGTGACACGATAAATCACAACTCTATGGATTAATCTCAGCCACAAATTACAGATCTAACTGTCTTAATTATTCTAATGATGTGGATTAATGAGGTGTCTCGTATGGGGCCTCCAATTAGTAAATATAAGATTATGCTATGTACTTCTCCTCATCAGCTTTTCACTGTCGAAAACGAACTTTTTATTTCTGGACATGATCACATTACAGAATTCACTGTTTGCCCAACGCCATAACATCTAGGCCGAGCATTTTAAAAGCCCTGACATCGCGATTATAACAGCTACTAGTATAATAATAGCACACAAGGCGCATCAAGAAACAATTCCGTTGGAGAGCATATTTTTTGACCTTATTCATCTTCAACCTTGTTGTCGCCCTTGTTTCGTTTTTACTAATGTTGTGTTCATCGATGATATCAGCCATCATCACAATTCGGCCTTTCTCTTCCAGAAGTGTTTCTATTTTTTTGTTGGTGGTCATCAATGCTTGTTCCATCTTCCGAATTGTCTCATGAGCCACCCCGAGCTTCTCTTTGACAATCTTCAATTCTTCACCAATCTTCATAAGTTTTTCATCGTTCTTCATTTTCTCCTCTCTTTTAAAATTTAGTTCTTCTAGGAGAACAATTTTTGCTTGTAGACAATGTTGAAACTGGGCACAGCCATCCCGAATACCACACTCACATATTGATTCCTACAATAAAATGGAAAACATATTAAATTCGACATAACTTATGAACTGCACATACCGATGACTCTTCAAGATATTTAGAATCCCATGAGATGAAGACGTTAACTTAGAATCACAATACCTCATCCGATGAGTTGTGCATGGCTTCGACGAGGTCGATGTCGTCCATAGCCGAAATCACCATGGCGGCGGCGACCTGTAGGTGGAGGAGGGATGGAGATGCTGACGAGATAACGGGCCGAGAGATCCATCTTTACGTTCGTGGTATGCTTCTTTATGGTCCTCGTGGGCCGCAATTGAGGCCCATCCTGGCCCAACCTTTTATTTAGGTAAGTGAACTACCGTAATTGCCGACGGCGTATTTAACTGCCGTACTAAGCCTCCACTAGTAGAAACAAGGGCTTTTATCCTGTCCTCGAAAGTGCTTTTGCACCGGATTTGGCACGAACCGGTGCTAAAGGGGTCATTAGCACCGGTTCGTGCGGTCTGCACGTCCAGGGGGCATTAGCACCGGTTCGTGCGGGACCTTTTGCACCGGTTCGTATTACGAACCGGTGCAAAAGGGTTGGCGTCAGCCACGAACTCTTTTGCACCGGTTCGTGTTACGAACCGGTGCAAAAGGTCTACCCTTTTGCACCGGTTCGTAACACGAACCGGTGCAAAAGGTTTTTCTGCTCCCCACGCACCTCCACCACCCCCCCCCCCGTGGATCGCCTTTTTTAACACTGTAAAATAGAAAAGAAAATGATAGATTATTCAAAAAATAAAATCTTTTGAGATTCATGTATGTTATGCAACCTACTATTAGGGAAAATTAACAAATTTGAATTTTCACATTAATTGCAAAAAATGTTTGAAAAATGGTAAAACCGCATTAATTTTTGCATCCGACGTCGAAAAAAAACGTATAATATATCAAAATCATCGTGGGAAAAAATGTATGTCATTCAGACTTTTTCTAATGTAACATGGTTTTTAGGACGTAATACGTTGTTTAATTTGAGAAAGGCGCTGGGCCTGATTAGAAATAGGCAGAGACAGAGATATAACCGTTGGGCCGCTCGCGCGTCAAAGCTAGGCCAACTGGCCCGTCTAGGCATGCCTCCGCCTGCTGCAGCCCTCGATCAGCTCACCACCTTTACATGCATGCGCCATGCAGCAGGCTATTAAATTACCCGCGCCACGCCCTCATGCATGCCAACCACCGTTTCAGCACCGTGACATCGTCTCAGAGGTTGCCATCGTCTCAGCGTGTCATCGTCTCAGTTTTAAAGTGAAATTTGTGTGCATTTTTCAAGTGAATTTTACAAACTCCCCCGGCTATATATAAGGGCACCTCTTCTTCCTCTTCTCGCAAACATCTCACGCAGTCTTCCCCTTCCTCCATCTACCACCGCATCCGTGGACTAGGCACACAAACACCAAACCCTAGCCGCCACCATGCAGTTCTTTGGCCCAACCTACCGTCGCCCGGCGACCGTGCGCGAGAGGGAGTGGCCGGAGGGTGTCATCGTCGAGAACGAGCTGCGCATCTGGGCGATATCTAGGTGGAGGAGCGACAGGGCGCTAGCCGAGTTCTTTCTATCGCAGGGCTACCGCCACCTCAACCTCCCTCTAGGCTCGCCGCCCATGTACACGATCGAGTCCCACTTTGACGGCAATAGCAACCATGAGATAGGCCTCTTCGTCCACTTCACGAACCCCTTCGACGCGCACCTCCTCCTCGGGCAGGTGTTCTGGTGTGGTTGCGAGTTTATCGCTTTCACTACGTACAATATCTTCACCAACTTCCACGTCATATTTCCCGACCGTTTCAACATGCACTGCCTCCCCTACCGCTACCACATTGACGGCGATGAGGAGGAGTAAACCAGCGAAGGAGGAGCAAGGCGAATGAACATCCTAGGAGGGACGACGGCGTTGCCTCATCTTTATCATTTTCTTTTCTAGTTTCATGAGTGTTTTTAGAGCTATTTTATTATCTATGTCTTGTTGTGGTGTCTGTGGGCCCAGGGTTTGTTGTGTGCTTCTGTATCGTACGTGTGATGAAATGCCTATGTAAGGTTTGTACTATCTAGCCCTATATATCTATGTTTTTATATTCCGTGCTATATCAATATATGTTGGACCTGCACTACACAAAGAAACAAGAACACACCATAATATTTTTTTTCTGTAGCAGCAACCACAGTTTATATTGCCAAACCAGATAATTTTCGTGCGCCAGGGATAGTGAGAAGAAAGTGCCACGGTGTGCGCCACGCGCGGAAATTACCACGCGGCCAGTTACTTGAAACCGCGCGCGCACGACGTGAGGCGACGCGGCTCTTACACATCGGAATGGCAACGGCCGCCCACTACCATTACCGCGTTGCCCTCCTAACATATACGGTGCCAACGCGAGCGGTTCGCATATCTTGCAGACCCGCCCCCCACCGTCGTCAACCACCCGCGGCGCGACCATGAGTGACGTTTCCTGGCCGTCCGACTCCGACAGCGACGGAAAGCCGCCTGGGTGGCGCCACTGGTGGGAAAGGGAACCACCGCGGAGCGCCGATCACTCGGACGATGCTTACGAGGAGGAGGACGCCGCGGACGAGGAGGAGCACGCCGCCGATGACGCCGACGAGGAGGAACATGCCGCCGACGACGAGGACGTCGAGGAACCCGCCGCCGATGATGCGGAAGAGGACGAGGACTCCGACTCGAAGTGGGCACGGCTGGAGGAGGCCTTGGCCGCCGATGAGAAGGCGGCCGCGAAAAAGAAGGCTCGCGCGAAGAAGGTAGCCGTGGCGCGGGCGCGGGCCGCGGTGATTGACGAGGAGGAGGACTATGACGGCTCGTCGGAGTACTCCTCGTCAGATGATGACTCCTCGGAGTCCGCCTCATCGGACGACAACTCCTCGCTGGACAAGGCTTCTCGCAAACGGGGGCGCCAGGACGACGACGAGGCAGAGTCGTCCTACAAACGTTCCAAGTAGATGGACGACGATGATATATTTATCTGCATTTGTAGTATTGTGTGCGGACCATATATTTTTATCTGCATTTTAATTATTGTAACTAGTCATTAACCCGTGCACCAGCACGGGCTAGTTATTTAGAATAAAGTATGATATATTTTTTACTAATGAATATATACATGCATATCTCGAAAAACTGAAATATAGGAATATGTTGTTAGAATAAGCTCCACATACAACATTTTTTTCTTTGTTATGTATTCAAACTGGAGTAGATTTATGTACTTTAAGCGCCCCTAATTGTATGCCTTTCTAATTTTGTAATACATTATGTATGGTTCTATATTTGTTTGACATGCTTGATTGCTTTATATATGCAACTATCATTCACCGGTGATATGCGTCTGCACCATCACGAATTATGACAATACAAATGCCAAATAAAAATTGTGCGCAAACACAAACATGGGTTAACTTTTTGCCTATTACATTACAAAGAGATGACAAAATAAAAGATAATTTTGGATTTATACCAAACTTTTCAGTATCGGATCATAGTATAAGGATCACACTTTATATAAGTAGTTTTTTATCATAGACTTTATATATTGATCATACAGATTATATTTGCAAGATATAGCACTACATGTGTTTTTTACGAATATGGGCACAAATTATATGTAAACATTAAATTTATAAATCGTATTGAGCATTTCGGATCAGTACCATTAGAAAAAGTGGATCGAAGAAAACAAAATTTACAATCTCAAGTTAGCTAATTTCAAGAAATGATAGACCTCGCACAAAAGAATAAACTGCAAAAGAAAATTTTCGATACCAAATTATTTTAATAAACATTTTATTTCAAAGAGTTCATCGACAAAATGGACGCTATACGTCATGTGTTTGTTTCAGTCTAATCCATAACAATACCACACAAAACAAAATCCAATATGACTCGTGTAGCATATAAATGGAGGACTACTTTTTTTTATTCAATTATATACCATGAAGGAAACTATTTAATGGACGCAGTTGTAATGAGATCTATGACGTTAAGCTAAAAACCAAATTTTCTTTATAGTATATTCCTATAATTTTGAATTGTGTGCTGTGTTGTAGGAAGATTCAAAGTTTAAGACGTTATGCCCAAAAATAAGACGCATGTGTTATGCTTTTTTTGGACAATAAGTTCAAAAGATTTATGCATACCAACATCATAATGTGAGCCGTAACCTTGAAAACTGAGAAAGAAAAACATGTTATGTAAGTTGAAAAAAACTTTGTTCTCGTCAACAGAAATAAGAAGCATGTATGCTTTCGTTCTCATTTATCTAACCCTTATATTAAGTGGGCAAGAAAAAGTGGGCGAGCTAATAAGAGCAGTAAAAATTATTGGTGCATGTAGGGAAGTACATACCAGATAGTAATATGTTAAACTCACGTTTTCTTACTTTTGATTGGCTAAAAATATTTTTCGCCTTCCTGGTGCATCCCTGTTCCATATACGACCTAGGCACAAAATAGTAGAACATACCAAAGTCAAAAGGCCGATGAGTATGCAATCACCCACAAAAAGAAAAGAAAGATGGATGGAGAGGGCAAGAGGTGACCCATATACTACTCTAGGTGATTGCATCCTATGACCATCCCATCAAGTTGTCGCTGCCGGCGGCTCTATCGCGAATGATTTTGGTGAAGGATGAGCTTAGTTTGGTAGAATTCAAACTTCAAAGCGCTCTAGGAAATAATCATGTTATCTATACCTAATAATAAAGAGAAAAGTGTTTCCGTGGTTTCGTCCGTTGTTTGGTCCGTCCTTTTCTTCGTCCGTCGATCGTGTTTTCGTTTGCTATGTCTCGCTGGTGTCCTGGCTTTGTACGTTCTGCTGTATAGATTTCTGAGAAAGTATCCGGACCTGATTCGAGTAGTTTTTATTTTTCCTTTCTAAGTCTTTAAATATGAGAGCGACGGACGTCAGATCAAAAACAGATCGATCCAGGATTGAGATCGAGATCGAGCCGCTAGCGATGAGATGCATTGCGGTCATGCCGGAAACACCAGCACGGCGAGGACGACGTACGAGCAGTGCCCAAGATCACGAGCGACACCGCTATCTTGCCGATGGCTCAGCAGTTGACCGGATACATCTTTCCTCTCTCGGCGGCTTACCGGCACAAGCTGCTCCCGGCGTCGGTGCTGAGTGGCTACTGGCTAGAGAAACCGACCACTCATCTTCACCGTTCTAGCACAGGATGACATCGGATGATCGGAGGCTACACGTGCGTGCGGGAGACGCGATTTTGACAGCCCCGCAACCACCACTGCAGCGGTCACAACATCCATGAGCACCACCGGTGTGAGGTCGCGCCGTTCCTCTACAAGTCGTTTGGCTATGGGAAGCCCACAATGACGGCGGGAGAAGCACACGAACATGCTGTGCACGAGCACCACCAGGCAACGCCTGACGAAATTCTGAACCTACAGATGGAAGAGAATTTGTTCAATCGTTATGAACGGTGCTGTTTTCTGAATTTCTGTGCAGTTGTAAGCTGAAGATCAGGAGGAGCATCAGCGCGTTAATTGAGTTCAGATTTAAATCAATCCTTGAATGACAGCGAGGCTGCTTCAATCTCAGGCTGCAGCTTCAGGAGCAACCGAGCCGAGGACAGAGACACCAGGAATAGAAGGAGTCGTTGGGGGCACATGGTACTCGCCTATCAGAGAATCAGAGGACAATTAAAATGTGGTGGAATCAAAACACGACATATTCTCAGTTATTTACAAGTCAAGCATGCCCAGGTCCTTTCTCAAGTCGCCGTTGCGCCGCAGGTCTTCTTTCAAAAGTTCTGCTGCTACACGAACAAGAATCAAAAGCAGACGAGTCAGTCCAGGGGGAAGCTAGGACTCACCAATAAGACTGAACCACGACCTGTCCGTAAGTCTGGCCCTTTGAAAAATTCCGTAGGTGCATTGTTGCTGCGCGGTACATGCCCAGCAAGCTAGCACACACGTATCCGCTTAGCGAGCACGAACGCACTTCTACAGCTTCGCTTAACTGCTCATGGTATCAGCCACCGGACGCCGGCACCAACACGAACACACTTGCACAGTTTGGTTTCGATGCTCGGGTCTTCACCACCGGATATTATCTCTCATCTGCCTATCATGTAAGTGAAATCAAGCGTTGGTTTCTGTATTTTCTCGCTGGCTCTAGAAAAAATATGGTTTTGAGAAGTTGAAGAAAAAAATTATATCTGTACCAGAACTATGGTGCTCAGATTGTGCGGGAGAGAAATAGGGGATAAAAGGAGGATAAACAAAAATAGGAAGATTGTTTCGTCTACTCATATTTCCATCTTGATATGTCATATATGTGAATCTGAGAATTTTTCTCAGGATTGTGATTGGTAAATTTGGAAACAAATTAAAAACATAGTCTAAAATAGTAGATTAAATGAGTTTTATTTTTTTTAAAAGATTAAATCAAATAAAAGATAATAAAATGGGCAAATTGAGGCTAGGGTTATGCGGGTTGATTTTTTTCGCTAAATTTAGGTTGTGCCAATAATTTTTGTTCAAAAGTTTTTTTTTCTTCCCGGTGCAACGCACGGGCAAATTTCCTAGTCTATACCTAATAATAAAGAAAATAAGGTTTCTTGTTGGTCCGTCTGTTTTTGCCCCTAAAGTTGGTTAAAATTACACCCAGGTGCCACCGGTAAGTTGGATACCCCTTCGTATGTTTTCCTTCGCCCGTCATTTTCCCTCGGCTCTTGCCGCAGCTGGTTCTTTTTCGCCTGTCACTCTCGTGTGACGTCTTTGACCCGGTGCTTCTTGCCCCCCGTCTCGCCGCCTCAACCTGCTCAAGGGGCCATCGGCGGCGATGCAGCGTAAGTAACAGCAATTATAAGTCTCCAGCCGTACGTACACACAAATCTAATCTGCGCCTCCCGTGTATCCCCACAGTGTGCGCGCGTCCGACTGCTCCTCACCGGCCGTTCTGTCAAGTGCCCGTGATGCCGCGCGTACAAGGTCAGCGTGAGCCCTCCGTCACCCTCCTGGTGCTCGCCTGCTGCTCATCCCGGTGTATCAATGGTTAAGCGCACGCCGCCATCATTGATCCAAAACGCTGGGTCTATCTGCTGTTATCTTTGTGCAAGAGTGCCATGGCCTCGCGTTCTTCAGACTTTCCGTTTGGGCTCTGGGCTGGTTGCAATCGACGTACAAGATGGCCAGGTACCCCATGGAGAACACGACCAGCCTCCGCGCCTGCAATCCCGCGAGCAAGCGCATTCAGCTCAGCTGATTGGGACAACGATCTAAAAAAAATTAGGGAGCCACGACCTGAAATTCTCAAGTCAACGGTAGAAGGATTGGGGAATCTAATACGTTCAACACTTCCTCATTTTGCTCCTATAAATTTCTGATATTTCACACCAGCTCCTGTTCTTCTCTACTAAGGACTCGGTCTTGTTACATTATGAGCTAGAACGGTCATAGTATTCACATTTCGTGTAACGGTTAATTAGAAGGATAGAGTAATACGGTGTCTATTTCCGGTATGATTTATTTTGCAGAAAATAATAAAGGAAAAAAGGTTTCCTTCGTGCGCCTGTGGGTATCAAAATTGTCTTGGGGTCGAAAGCTAGCGAAGCCCAAACCGTTACCGTCAGACATGAGTAGTACGTATCAGGCCAGATCGGTGACACCTTGCGCTTATATATATACACCACCCAACACAAGCATCCATCTACCTGAATCAAGATGACAAACGATCGATTTTTTGAAACAAATTTTCATCGATGATCGGATCTACATGAATTTTTGGAGGCATGCCTACTAGCCAACTAGGGGAACCTGAGGGCCACCAAGGAGGAAGTCCGACGTGCATGCTAGCATACTCGACCAACTAGGAACCTAAGCGCCGCCAAGGATGAAGTACGCAAGCTCCTCAAGTAGGCGATCCCTTTCCGTTCACAACTCGGTTTCCTTCCAGAATGATTCCTCCTCCGAGGAGAATGATGAACAAGCTTCAACCTTGTCTAACCGAATGGTGGTGGGAAGAGTACTACGAGGTACACGGGCTTCTGACGTCACGCGCGGCGCTAAAAAACCTATGGGAGGCGACCCACAGGGAAGATACGTGGTCACGTCTAGCTTCTCAGTGTTCAAGGATGTCTTATTGTTGAGGCTCTAAAATTCATTTTTGTACGTCGACGTCATCGTCAACGAGTAAAAGGGCGCAAACCTTCAGCTTTTTTATAAAAAAAGTACATGAAACAAGAATAGCATCTTCCATCTGTGCGATCAGGTGGACACGCCAACCACCATCAACAAGGGTCGGAAGGATGATAAGAGGCTACGTAGATACACCGTCGTGTTGAAACAAGGGAGATGGACTTGATGGGGGTGTCCTTCTCAGGATATGTTGTAGAATATTATTTTCTCCCGGTGCAACGCACGGGCAAATTTACTAGTTTCACCTAAGAGAGAAACAGATTATGAACACAACATATAACTGATGGAGTCATCAGCTCTTATCGCCTATGTTTTCAGTGGTCTCTAAAAATTTGATAGAAATTATACCTTTTAAAGTGTGAGCGCAGAAAAATTCATGGATCAGAGCTCATATCTGAATGATCTGTGAGCATTAGGCTCCAGGTCCAAAAAAAAACTGATGATTTGCCTCAAATACACAGGTTGGCGGTGGGAGCCTGGGATGACTCATGTCATCATCGGAACTTGGGGGTCTCGGACCGGTGACTGAATCTTACATAGGCCCGGAAGGACAACTGTTGACGGTGCCGGTGATTGAATTGCAAAGAAGCAAATAAACTGGCAAGACATGCCGAGGGTGAAACGAACTGCCTATCTCTTACCGCTAGATCGGACGTACGGCAGTGTGTGAGAAGGGCGAGAGGATATAGCGGCCATGGTTTGACAATATGGTTAGGTTTTTTTTTTTTCTGGAACTGTTTCCTAGTCTGGATGGCATGGACGGATTGGAGGACTCTCGGCACAGACCGATGGACCATATCACGTGCAGCGGAGAAATAACGATCGTTTTGACTTACCTCGTGAGGATTAAAAGCTCAGCTGCTTCTTGCAAAAAAAAACGACGTTTTGTGTTGAGATAGACGTGTATGCTTTAGACTCTATAGATCTCAATCTTCTTGTTACGTTTTGCAACAAATAAATCAACAGTCTACGACGACACGAACTTTGTCAAGTATCGTGGCTAGGTGAGACCAGCTACGTGACATTATAAATCAGAATTCTTTGAATTACAAACTATGTTACCGTGCCTACGTAATTGGTTACGTGACACGATAAATCACAACTCTATGGATTAATCTCAGCCACAAATTACAGATCTAACTGTCTTAATTATTCTAATGATGTGGATTAATGAGGTGTCTCGTATGGGGCCTCCAATTAGTAAATATAAGATTATGCTATGTACTTCTCCTCATCAGCTTTTCACTGTCGAAAACGAACTTTTTATTTCTGGACATGATCACATTACAGAATTCACTGTTTGCCCAACGCCATAACATCTAGGCCGAGCATTTTAAAAGCCCTGACATCGCGATTATAACAGCTACTAGTATAATAATAGCACACAAGGCGTACTGAAGAAACAATTCCCGTTGGAGAGCATATTTTTTGACCTTATTCATCTTCAACCTTGTTGTCGCCCTTGTTTCGTTTTTACTAATGTTGTGTTCATCGATGATATCAGCCATCATCACAATTCGGCCTTTCTCTTCCAGAAGTGTTTCTATTTTTTTGTTGGTGGTCATCAATGCTTGTTCCATCTTCCGAATTGTCTCATGAGCCACCCCGAGCTTCTCTTTGACAATCTTCAATTCTTCACCAATCTTCATAAGTTTTTCATCGTTCTTCATTTTCTCCTCTCTTTTAAAATTTAGTTCTTCTAGGAGAACAATTTTTGCTTGTAGACAATGTTGAAACTGGGCACAGCCATCCCGAATACCACACTCACATATTGATTCCTACAATAAAATGGAAAACATATTAAATTCGACATAACTTATGAACTGCACATACCGATGACTCTTCAAGATATTTAGAATCCCATGAGATGAAGACGTTAACTTAGAATCACAATACCTCATCCGATGAGTTGTGCATGGCTTCGACGAGGTCGATGTCGTCCATAGCCGAAATCACCATGGCGGCGGCGACCTGTAGGTGGAGGAGGGATGGAGATGCTGACGAGATAACGGGCCGAGAGATCCATCTTTACGTTCGTGGTATGCTTCTTTATGGTCCTCGTGGGCCGCAATTGAGGCCCATCCTGGCCCAACCTTTTATTTAGGTAAGTGAACTACCGTAATTGCCGACGGCGTATTTAACTGCCGTACTAAGCCTCCACTAGTAGAAACAAGGGCTTTTATCCTGTCCTCGAAAGTGCTTTTGCACCGGATTTGGCACGAACCGGTGCTAAAGGGGTCATTAGCACCGGTTCGTGCGGTCTGCACGTCCAGGGGGCATTAGCACCGGTTCGTGCGGGACCTTTTGCACCGGTTCGTATTACGAACCGGTGCAAAAGGGTTGGCGTCAGCCACGAATTCTTTTGCACCGGTTCGTGTTACGAACCGGTGCAAAGGTCTACCCTTTGCACCGGTTCGTAACACGAACCGGTGCAAAAGGTTTTTCTCGCTCCCCACGCACCTCCACCACCCCCCCGTGGATCGCCTTTTTTAACACTGTAAAATAGAAAAGAAAATGATAGATTATTCAAAAAATAAAATCTTTTGAGATTCATGTATGTTATGCAACCTACTATTAGGGAAAATTAACAAATTTGAATTTTCACATTAATTGCAAAAAATGTTTGAAAAATGGTAAAACCGCATTAATTTTTGCATCCGACGTCGAAAAAAAACGTATAATATATCAAAATCATCGTGGGAAAAAATGTATGTCATTCAGACTTTTTCTAATGTAACATGGTTTTTAGGACGTAATACGTTGTTTAATTTGAGAAAGGCGCTGGGCCTGATTAGAAATAGGCAGAGACAGAGATATAACCGTTGGGCCGCTCGCGTCAAAGCTAGGCCAACTGGCCCGTCTAGGCCTGCCTCCGCCTGCTGCAGCCCTCGATCAGCTCACCACCTTTACATGCATGCGCCATGCAGCAGGCTATTAAATTACCCGCGCCACGCCCTCATGCATGCCAACCACCGTTTCAGCACCGTGACATCGTCTCAGAGGTTGCCATCGTCTCAGCGTGTCATCGTCTCAGTTTTAAAGTGAAATTTGTGTGCATTTTTCAAGTGAATTTTACAAACTCCCCCGGCTATATATAAGGGCACCTCTTCTTCCTCTTCTCGCAAACATCTCACGCAGTCTTCCCCTTCCTCCATCTACCACCGCATCCGTGGACTAGGCACACAAACACCAAACCCTAGCCGCCACCATGCAGTTCTTTGGCCCAACCTACCGTCGCCCGGCGACCGTGCGCGAGAGGGAGTGGCCGGAGGGTGTCATCGTCGAGAACGAGCTGCGCATCTGGGCGATATCTAGGTGGAGGAGCGACAGGGCGCTAGCCGAGTTCTTTCTATCGCAGGGCTACCGCCACCTCAACCTCCCTCTAGGCTCGCCGCCCATGTACACGATCGAGTCCCACTTTGACGGCAATAGCAACCATGAGATAGGCCTCTTCGTCCACTTCACGAACCCCTTCGACGCGCACCTCCTCCTCGGGCAGGTGTTCTGGTGTGGTTGCGAGTTTATCGCTTTCACTACGTACAATATCTTCACCAACTTCCACGTCATATTTCCCGACCGTTTCAACATGCACTGCCTCCCCTACCGCTACCACATTGACGGCGATGAGGAGGAGTAAACCAGCGAAGGAGGAGCAAGGCGAATGAACATCCTAGGAGGGACGACGGCGTTGCCTCATCTTTATCATTTTCTTTTCTAGTTTCATGAGTGTTTTTAGAGCTATTTTATTATCTATGTCTTGTTGTGGTGTCTGTGGGCCCAGGGTTTGTTGTGTGCTTCTGTATCGTACGTGTGATGAAATGCCTATGTAAGGTTTGTACTATCTAGCCCTATATATCTATGTTTTTATATTCCGTGCTATATCAATATATGTTGGACCTGCACTACACAAAGAAACAAGAACACACCATAATATTTTTTTTCTGTAGCAGCAACCACAGTTTATATTGCCAAACCAGATAATTTTCGTGCGCCAGGGATAGTGAGAAGAAAGTGCCACGGTGTGCGCCACGCGCGCGGAAATTACCACGCGGCCAGTTACTTGAAACCGCGCGCGCACGACGTGAGGCGACGCGGCTCTTACACATCGGAATGGCAACGGCCGCCCACTACCATTACCGCGTTGCCCTCCTAACATATACGGTGCCAACGCGAGCGGTTCGCATATCTTGCAGACCCGCCCCCCACCGTCGTCAACCACCCGCGGCGCGACCATGAGTGACGTTTCCTGGCCGTCCGACTCCGACAGCGACGGAAAGCCGCCTGGGTGGCGCCACTGGTGGGAAAGGGAACCACCGCGGAGCGCCGATCACTCGGACGATGCTTACGAGGAGGAGGACGCCGCGGACGAGGAGGAGCACGCCGCCGATGACGCCGACGAGGAGGAACATGCCGCCGACGACGAGGACGTCGAGGAACCCGCCGCCGATGATGCGGAAGAGGACGAGGACTCCGACTCGAAGTGGGCACGGCTGGAGGAGGCCTTGGCCGCCGATGAGAAGGCGGCCGCGAAAAAGAAGGCTCGCGCGAAGAAGGTAGCCGTGGCGCGGGCGCGGGCCGCGGTGATTGACGAGGAGGAGGACTATGACGGCTCGTCGGAGTACTCCTCGTCAGATGATGACTCCTCGGAGTCCGCCTCATCGGACGACAACTCCTCGCTGGACAAGGCTTCGCGCAACCGGGGGGCGCCAGGACGACGACGAGGCAGAGTCGTCCTACAAACGTTCCAAGTAGATGGACGACGATGATATATTTATCTGCATTTGTAGTATTGTGTGCGGACCATATATTTTTATCTGCATTTTAATTATTGTAACTAGTCATTAACCCGTGCACCAGCACGGGCTAGTTATTTAGAATAAAGTATGATATATTTTTTACTAATGAATATATACATGCATATCTCGAAAAACTGAAATATAGGAATATGTTGTTAGAATAAGCTCCACATACAACATTTTTTTCTTTGTTATGTATTCAAACTGGAGTAGATTTATGTACTTTAAGCGCCCCTAATTGTATGCCTTTCTAATTTTGTAATACATTATGTATGGTTCTATATTTGTTTGACATGCTTGATTGCTTTATATATGCAACTATCATTCACCGGTGATATGCGTCTGCACCATCACGAATTATGACAATACAAATGCCAAATAAAAATTGTGCGCAAACACAAACATGGGTTAACTTTTTGCCTATTACATTACAAAGAGATGACAAAATAAAAGATAATTTTGGATTTATACCAAACTTTTCAGTATCGGATCATAGTATAAGGATCACACTTTATATAAGTAGTTTTTTATCATAGACTTTATATATTGATCATACAGATTATATTTGCAAGATATAGCACTACATGTGTTTTTTACGAATATGGGCACAAATTATATGTAAACATTAAATTTATAAATCGTATTGAGCATTTCGGATCAGTACCATTAGAAAAAGTGGATCGAAGAAAACAAAATTTACAATCTCAAGTTAGCTAATTTCAAGAAATGATAGACCTCGCACAAAAGAATAAACTGCAAAAGAAAATTTTCGATACCAAATTATTTTAATAAACATTTTATTTCAAAGAGTTCATCGACAAAATGGACGCTATACGTCATGTGTTTGTTTCAGTCTAATCCATAACAATACCACACAAAACAAAATCCAATATGACTCGTGTAGCATATAAATGGAGGACTACTTTTTTATTCAATTATATACCATGAAGGAAACTATTTAATGGACGCAGTTGTAATGAGATCTATGACGTTAAGCTAAAAACCAAATTTTCTTTATAGTATATTCCTATAATTTTGAATTGTGTGCTGTGTTGTAGGAAGATTCAAAGTTTAAGACGTTATGCCCAAAAATAAGACGCATGTGTTATGCTTTTTTTGGACAATAAGTTCAAAAGATTTATGCATACCAACATCATAATGTGAGCCGTAACCTTGAAAACTGAGAAAGAAAAACATGTTATGTAAGTTGAAAAAAACTTTGTTCTCGTCAACAGAAATAAGAAGCATGTATGCTTTCGTTCTCATTTATCTAACCCTTATATTAAGTGGGCAAGAAAAAGTGGGCGAGCTAATAAGAGCAGTAAAAAATTATTGGTGCATGTAGGGAAGTACATACCAGATAGTAATATGTTAAACTCACGTTTTCTTACTTTTGATTGGCTAAAAATATTTTTCGCCTTCCTGGTGCATCCCTGTTCCATATACGACCTAGGCACAAAATAGTAGAACATACCAAAGTCAAAAGGCCGATGAGTATGCAATCACCCACAAAAAGAAAAGAAAGATGGATGGAGAGGGCAAGAGGTGACCCATATACTACTCTAGGTGATTGCATCCTATGACCATCCCATCAAGTTGTCGCTGCCGGCGGCTCTATCGCGAATGATTTTGGTGAAGGATGAGCTTAGTTTGGTAGAATTCAAACTTCAAAGCGCTCTAGGAAATAATCATGTTATCTATACCTAATAATAAAGAGAAAAGTGTTTCCGTGGTTTCGTCCGTTGTTTGGTCCGTCCTTTTCTTCGTCCGTCGATCGTGTTTTCGTTTGCTATGTCTCGCTGGTGTCCTGGCTTTGTACGTTCTGCTGTATAGATTTCTGAGGAAGTATCCGGACCTGATTCGAGTAGTTTTTATTTTTCCTTTCTAAGTCTTTAAATATGAGAGCGACGGACGTCAGATCAAAAACAGATCGATCCAGGATTGAGATCGAGATCGAGCCGCTAGCGATGAGATGCATTGCGGTCATGCCGGAAACACCAGCACGGCGAGGACGACGTACGAGCAGTGCCCAAGATCACGAGCGACACCGCTATCTTGCCGATGGCTCAGCAGTTGACCGGATACATCTTTCCTCTCTCGGCGGCTTACCGGCACAAGCTGCTCCCGGCGTCGGTGCTGAGTGGCTACTGGCTAGAGAAACCGACCACTCATCTTCACCGTTCTAGCACAGGATGACATCGGATGATCGGAGGCTACACGTGCGTGCGGGAGACGCGATTTTGACAGCCCCGCAACCACCACTGCAGCGGTCACAACATCCATGAGCACCACCGGTGTGAGGTCGCGCCGTTCCTCTACAAGTCGTTTGGCTATGGGAAGCCCACAATGACGGCGGGAGAAGCACACGAACATGCTGTGCACGAGCACCACCAGGCAACGCCCGACGAAATTCTGAACCTACAGATGGAAGAGAATTTGTTCAATCGTTATGAACGGTGCTGTTTTCTGAATTTCTGTGCAGTTGTAAGCTGAAGATCAGGAGGAGCATCAGCGCGTTAATTGAGTTCAGATTTAAATCAATCCTTGAATGACAGCGAGGCTGCTTCAATCTCAGGCTGCGGCTTCAGGAGCAACCGAGCCGAGGACAGAGACACCAGGAATAGAAGGAGTCGTTGGGGGCACATGGTACTCGCCTATCGAGAGAATCGAGAGGACAATTAAAATGTGGTGGAATCAAAACACGACATATTCTCAGTTATTTACAAGTCAAGCAAGCCCAGGTCCTTTCTCAAGTCGCCGTTGCGCCGCAGGTCTTCTTTCAAAAGTTCTGCTGCTACACGAACAAGAATCAAAAGCAGACGAGTCAGTCCAGGGGGAAGCTAGGACTCACCAATAAGACTGAACCACGACCTGTCCGTAAGTCTGGCCCTTTGAAAAATTCCGTAGGTGCATTGTTGCTGCGCGGTACATGCCCAGCAAGCTAGCACACACGTATCCGCTTAGCGAGCACGAACGCACTTCTACAGCTTCGCTTAACTGCTCATGGTATCAGCCACCGGACGCCGGCACCAACACGAACACACTTGCACAGTTTGGTTTCGATGCTCGGGTCTTCACCACCGGATATTATCTCTCATCTGCCTATCATGTAAGTGAAATCAAGCGTTGGTTTCTGTATTTTCTCGCTGGCTCTAGAAAAAATATGGTTTTGAGAAGTTGAAGAAAAAAATTATATCTGTACCAGAACTATGGTGCTCAGATTGTGCGGGAGAGAAATAGGGGATAAAAGGAGGATAAACAAAAATAGGAAGATTGTTTCGTCTACTCATATTTCCATCTTGATATGTCATATATGTGAATCTGAGAATTTTTCTCAGGATTGTGATTGGTAAATTTGGAAACAAATTAAAAACATAGTCTAAAATAGTAGATTAAATGAGTTTTATTTTTTTTAAAAGATTAAATCAAATAAAAGATAATAAAATGGGCAAATTGAGGCTAGGGTTATGCGGGTTGATTTTTTTCGCTAAATTTAGGTTGTGCCAATAATTTTTGTTCAAAAGTTTTTTTCTTCCCGGTGCAACGCACGGGCAAATTTCCCTAGTCTATACCTAATAATAAAGAAAATAAGGTTTCTTGTTGGTCCGTCTGTTTTTGCCCCTAAAGTTGGTTAAAATTACACCCAGGTGCCACCGGTAAGTTGGATACCCCTTCGTATGTTTTCCTTCGCCCGTCATTTTCCCTCGGCTCTTGCCGCAGCTGGTTCTTTTTCGCCTGTCACTCTCGTGTGACGTCTTTGACCCGGTGCTTCTTGCCCCCCGTCTCGCCGCCTCAACCTGCTCAAGGGGCCATCGGCGGCGATGCAGCGTAAGTAACAGCAATTATAAGTCTCCAGCCGTACGTACACACAAATCTAATCTGCGCCTCCCGTGTATCCCCACAGTGTGCGCGCGTCCGACTGCTCCTCACCGGCCGTTCTGTCAAGTGCCCGTGATGCCGCGCGTACAAGGTCAGCGTGAGCCCTCCGTCACCCTCCTGGTGCTCGCCTGCTGCTCATCCCGGTGTATCAATGGTTAAGCGCACGCCGCCATCATTGATCCAAAACGCTGGGTCTATCTGCTGTTATCTTTGTGCAAGAGTGCCATGGCCTCGCGTTCTTCAGACTTTCCGTTTGGGCTCTGGGCTGGTTGCAATCGACGTACAAGATGGCCAGGTACCCCATGGAGAACACGACCAGCCTCCGCGCCTGCAATCCCGCGAGCAAGCGCATTCAGCTCAGCTGATTGGGACAACGATCTAAAAAAAATTAGGGAGCCACGACCTGAAATTCTCAAGTCAACGGTAGAAGGATTGGGGAATCTAATACGTTCAACACTTCCTCATTTTGCTCCTATAAATTTCTGATATTTCACACCAGCTCCTGTTCTTCTCTACTAAGGACTCGGTCTTGTTACATTATGAGCTAGAACGGTCATAGTATTCACATTTCGTGTAACGGTTAATTAGAAGGATAGAGTAATACGGTGTCTATTTCCGGTATGATTTATTTTGCAGAAAATAATAAAGGAAAAAGGTTTCCTTCGTGCTTTGTGGGTATCAAAATTGTCTTGGGGTCGAAAGCTAGCGAAGCCCAAACCGTTACCGTCGAGACATGAGTAGTACGTATCAGGCCAGATCGGTGACACCTTGCGCTTATATATATACACCACCCAACACAAGCATCCATCTACCTGAATCAAGATGACAAACGATCGATTTTTGAAACAAATTTTCATCGATGATCGGATCTACATGAATTTTTGGAGGCATGCCTACTAGCCAACTAGGGGAACACGAGGGCCACCAAGGAGGAAGTCCGACGTGCATGCTAGCATACTCGACCAACTAGGAACCTAAGCGCCGCCAAGGATGAAGTACGCAAGCTCCTCAAGTAGGCGATCCCTTTCCGTTCACAACTCGGTTTCCTTCCAGAATGATTCCTCCTCCGAGGAGAATGATGAACAAGCTTCAACCTTGTCTAACCGAATGGTGGTGGGAAGAGTACTACGAGGTACACGGGCTTCTGACGTCACGCGCGGCGCTAAAAAACCTATGGGAGGCGACCCACAGGGAAGATACGTGGTCACGTCTAGCTTCTCGGTGTTCAAGGATGTCTTATTGTTGAGGCTCTAAAATTCATTTTTGTACGTCGACGTCATCGTCAACGAGTAAAAGGCGCAAACCTTCAGCTTTTTTATAAAAAAAGTACATGAAACAAGAATAGCATCTTCCATCTGTGCGATCAGGTGGACACGCCAACCACCATCAACAAGGGTCGGAAGGATGATAAGAGGCTACGTAGATACACCGTCGTGTTGAAACAAGGGAGATGGACTTGATGGGGGTGTCCTTCTCAGGATATGTTGTAGAATATTATTTTCTCCCGGTGCAACGCACGGGCAAATTTACTAGTTTCACCTAAGAGAGAAACAGATTATGAACACAACATATAACTGATGGAGTCATCAGCTCTTATCGCCTATGTTTTCAGTGGTCTCTAAAAATTTGATAGAAATTATACCTTTTAAAGTGTGAGCGCAGAAAAATTCATGGATCAGAGCTCATATCTGAATGATCTGTGAGCATTAGGCTCCAGGTCCAAAAAAAAACTGATGATTTGCCTCAAATACACAGGTTGGCGGTGGGAGCCTGGGATGACTCATGTCATCATCGGAACTTGGGGGTCTCGGACCGGTGACTGAATCTTACATAGGCCCGGAAGGACAACTGTTGACGGTGCCGGTGATTGAATTGCAAAGAAGCAAATAAACTGGCAAGACATGCCGAGGGTGAAACGAACTGCCTATCTCTTACCGCTAGATCGGACGTACGGCAGTGTGTGAGAAGGGCGAGAGGATATAGCGGCCATGGTTTGACAATATGGTTAGGTTTTTTTGAACTGTTTCCTAGTCTGGATGGCATGGACGGATTGGAGGACTCTCGGCACAGACCGATGGACCATATCACGTGCAGCGGAGAAATAACGATCGTTTTGACTTACCTCGTGAGGATTAAAAGCTCAGCTGCTTCTTGCAAAAAAAAACGACGTTTTGTGTTGAGATAGACGTGTATGCTTTAGACTCTATAGATCTCAATCTTCTTGTTACGTTTTGCAACAAATAAATCAACAGTCTACGACGACACGAACTTTGTCAAGTATCGTGGCTAGGTGAGACCAGCTACGTGACATTATAAATCAGAATTCTTTGAATTACAAACTATGTTACCGTGCCTACGTAATTGGTTACGTGACACGATAAATCACAACTCTATGGATTAATCTCAGCCACAAATTACAGATCTAACTGTCTTAATTATTCTAATGATGTGGATTAATGAGGTGTCTCGTATGGGGCCTCCAATTAGTAAATATAAGATTATGCTATGTACTTCTCCTCATCAGCTTTTCACTGTCGAAAACGAACTTTTTATTTCTGGACATGATCACATTACAGAATTCACTGTTTGCCCAACGCCATAACATCTAGGCCGAGCATTTTAAAAGCCCTGACATCGCGATTATAACAGCTACTAGTATAATAATAGCACACAAGGCGTACTGAAGAAACAATTCCCGTTGGAGAGCATATTTTTTGACCTTATTCATCTTCAACCTTGTTGTCGCCCTTGTTTCGTTTTTACTAATGTTGTGTTCATCGATGATATCAGCCATCATCACAATTCGGCCTTTCTCTTCCAGAAGTGTTTCTATTTTTTTGTTGGTGGTCATCAATGCTTGTTCCATCTTCCGAATTGTCTCATGAGCCACGAGCTTCTCTTTGACAATCTTCAATTCTTCACCAATCTTCATAAGTTTTTCATCGTTCTTCATTTTCTCCTCTCTTTTTAAAATTTAGTTCTTCTAGGAGAACAATTTTTGCTTGTAGACAATGTTGAAACTGGGCACAGCCATCCCGAATACCACACTCACATATTGATTCCTACAATAAAATGGAAAACATATTAAATTCGACATAACTTATGAACTGCACATACCGATGACTCTTCAAGATATTTAGAATCCCATGAGATGAAGACGTTAACTTAGAATCACAATACCTCATCCGATGAGTTGTGCATGGCTTCGACGAGGTCGATGTCGTCCATAGCCGAAATCACCATGGCGGCGGCGACCTGTAGGTGGAGGAGGGATGGAGATGCTGACGAGATAACGGGCCGAGAGATCCATCTTTACGTTCGTGGTATGCTTCTTTATGGTCCTCGTGGGCCGCAATTGAGGCCCATCCTGGCCCAACCTTTTATTTAGGTAAGTGAACTACCGTAATTGCCGACGGCGTATTTAACTGCCGTACTAAGCCTCCACTAGTAGAAACAAGGGCTTTTATCCTGTCCTCGAAAGTGCTTTTGCACCGGATTTGGCACGAACCGGTGCTAAAGGGGTCATTAGCACCGGTTCGTGCGGTCTGCACGTCCAGGGGGCATTAGCACCGGTTCGTGCGGGACCTTTTGCACCGGTTCGTATTACGAACCGGTGCAAAAGGGTTGGCGTCAGCCACGAACTCTTTGCACCGGTTCGTGTTACGAACCGGTGCAAAATCTACCCTTGTGCACTGGTGCGTCACACGAACCGGTGCAAAAGGTTTTTCTGCTCCCCACGCACCACCGCCCCCCCCCCCCGTGGATCGCCTTTTTTAACACTGTAAAATAGAAAAGAAAATGATAGATTATTCAAAAAATAAAATCTTTTGAGATTCATGTATGTTATGCAACCTACTATTAGGGAAAATTAACAAATTTGAATTTTCACATTAATTGCAAAAAATGTTTGAAAAATGGTAAAACCGCATTAATTTTTGCATCCGACGTCGAAAAAAAACGTATAATATATCAAAATCATCGTGGGAAAAAATGTATGTCATTCAGACTTTTTCTAATGTAACATGGTTTTTAGGACGTAATACGTTGTTTAATTTGAGAAAGGCGCTGGGCACGATTAGAAATAGGCGAGAGACAGAGATATAACCGTTGGGCCGCTCGCGCGTCAAAGCTAGGCCAACTGGCCCGTCTAGGCATGCCTCCGCCTGCTGCAGCCCTCGATCAGCTCACCACCTTTACATGCATGCGCCATGCAGCAGGCTATTAAATTACCCGCGCCACGCCCTCATGCATGCCAACCACCGTTTCAGCACCGTGACATCGTCTCAGAGGTTGCCATCGTCTCAGCGTGTCATCGTCTCAGTTTTAAAGTGAAATTTGTGTGCATTTTTCAAGTGAATTTTACAAACTCCCCCGGCTATATATAAGGGCACCTCTTCTTCCTCTTCTCGCAAACATCTCACGCAGTCTTCCCCTTCCTCCATCTACCACCGCATCCGTGGACTAGGCACACAAACACCAAACCCTAGCCGCCACCATGCAGTTCTTTGGCCCAACCTACCGTCGCCCGGCGACCGTGCGCGAGAGGGAGTGGCCGGAGGGTGTCATCGTCGAGAACGAGCTGCGCATCTGGGCGATATCTAGGTGGAGGAGCGACAGGGCGCTAGCCGAGTTCTTTCTATCGCAGGGCTACCGCCACCTCAACCTCCCTCTAGGCTCGCCGCCCATGTACACGATCGAGTCCCACTTTGACGGCAATAGCAACCATGAGATAGGCCTCTTCGTCCACTTCACGAACCCCTTCGACGCGCACCTCCTCCTCGGGCAGGTGTTCTGGTGTGGTTGCGAGTTTATCGCTTTCACTACGTACAATATCTTCACCAACTTCCACGTCATATTTCCCGACCGTTTCAACATGCACTGCCTCCCCTACCGCTACCACATTGACGGCGATGAGGAGGAGTAAACCAGCGAAGGAGGAGCAAGGCGAATGAACATCCTAGGAGGGACGACGGCGTTGCCTCATCTTTATCATTTTCTTTTCTAGTTTCATGAGTGTTTTTAGAGCTATTTTATTATCTATGTCTTGTTGTGGTGTCTGTGGGCCCAGGGTTTGTTGTGTGCTTCTGTATCGTACGTGTGATGAAATGCCTATGTAAGGTTTGTACTATCTAGCCCTATATATCTATGTTTTTATATTCCGTGCTATATCAATATATGTTGGACCTGCACTACACAAAGAAACAAGAACACACCATAATATTTTTTTTCTGTAGCAGCAACCACAGTTTATATTGCCAAACCAGATAATTTTCGTGCGCCAGGGATAGTGAGAAGAAAGTGCCACGGTGTGCGCCACGCGCGCGGAAATTACCACGCGGCCAGTTACTTGAAACCGCGCGCGCACGACGTGAGGCGACGCGGCTCTTACACATCGGAATGGCAACGGCCGCCCACTACCATTACCGCGTTGCCCTCCTAACATATACGGTGCCAACGCGAGCGGTTCGCATATCTTGCAGACCCGCCCCCCACCGTCGTCAACCACCCGCGGCGCGACCATGAGTGACGTTTCCTGGCCGTCCGACTCCGACAGCGACGGAAAGCCGCACAGGTGGCGCCACTGGTGGGAAAGGGAACCACCGCGGAGCGCCGATCACTCGGACGATGCTTACGAGGAGGAGGACGCCGCGGACGAGGAGGAGCACGCCGCCGATGACGCCGACGAGGAGGAACATGCCGCCGACGACGAGGACGTCGAGGAACCCGCCGCCGATGATGCGGAAGAGGACGAGGACTCCGACTCGAAGTGGGCACGGCTGGAGGAGGCCTTGGCCGCCGATGAGAAGGCGGCCGCGAAAAAGAAGGCTCGCGCGAAGAAGGTAGCCGTGGCGCGGGCGCGGGCCGCGGTGATTGACGAGGAGGAGGACTATGACGGCTCGTCGGAGTACTCCTCGTCAGATGATGACTCCTCGGAGTCCGCCTCATCGGACGACAACTCCTCGCTGGACAAGGCTTCTCGCAAACGGGGGCGCCAGGACGACGACGAGGCAGAGTCGTCCTACAAACGTTCCAAGTAGATGGACGACGATGATATATTTATCTGCATTTGTAGTATTGTGTGCGGACCATATATTTTTATCTGCATTTTAATTATTGTAACTAGTCATTAACCCGTGCACCAGCACGGGCTAGTTATTTAGAATAAAGTATGATATATTTTTTACTAATGAATATATACATGCATATCTCGAAAAACTGAAATATAGGAATATGTTGTTAGAATAAGCTCCACATACAACATTTTTTTCTTTGTTATGTATTCAAACTGGAGTAGATTTATGTACTTTAAGCGCCCCTAATTGTATGCCTTTCTAATTTTGTAATACATTATGTATGGTTCTATATTTGTTTGACATGCTTGATTGCTTTATATATGCAACTATCATTCACCGGTGATATGCGTCTGCACCATCACGAATTATGACAATACAAATGCCAAATAAAAATTGTGCGCAAACACAAACATGGGTTAACTTTTTGCCTATTACATTACAAAGAGATGACAAAATAAAAGATAATTTTGGATTTATACCAAACTTTTCAGTATCGGATCATAGTATAAGGATCACACTTTATATAAGTAGTTTTTTATCATAGACTTTATATATTGATCATACAGATTATATTTGCAAGATATAGCACTACATGTGTTTTTTACGAATATGGGCACAAATTATATGTAAACATTAAATTTATAAATCGTATTGAGCATTTCGGATCAGTACCATTAGAAAAAGTGGATCGAAGAAAACAAAATTTACAATCTCAAGTTAGCTAATTTCAAGAAATGATAGACCTCGCACAAAAGAATAAACTGCAAAAGAAAATTTTCGATACCAAATTATTTTAATAAACATTTTATTTCAAAGAGTTCATCGACAAAATGGACGCTATACGTCATGTGTTTGTTTCAGTCTAATCCATAACAATACCACACAAAACAAAATCCAATATGACTCGTGTAGCATATAAATGGAGGACTACTTTTTTTTATTCAATTATATACCATGAAGGAAACTATTTAATGGACGCAGTTGTAATGAGATCTATGACGTTAAGCTAAAAACCAAATTTTCTTTATAGTATATTCCTATAATTTTGAATTGTGTGCTGTGTTGTAGGAAGATTCAAAGTTTAAGACGTTATGCCCAAAAATAAGACGCATGTGTTATGCTTTTTTTGGACAATAAGTTCAAAAGATTTATGCATACCAACATCATAATGTGAGCCGTAACCTTGAAAACTGAGAAAGAAAAACATGTTATGTAAGTTGAAAAAAACTTTGTTCTCGTCAACAGAAATAAGAAGCATGTATGCTTTCGTTCTCATTTATCTAACCCTTATATTAAGTGGGCAAGAAAAAGTGGGCGAGCTAATAAGAGCAGTAAAAAAATTATTGGTGCATGTAGGGAAGTACATACCAGATAGTAATATGTTAAACTCACGTTTTCTTACTTTTGATTGGCTAAAAATATTTTTCGCCTTCCTGGTGCATCCCTGTTCCATATACGACCTAGGCACAAAATAGTAGAACATACCAAAGTCAAAAGGCCGATGAGTATGCAATCACCCACAAAAAGAAAAGAAAGATGGATGGAGAGGGCAAGAGGTGACCCATATACTACTCTAGGTGATTGCATCCTATGACCATCCCATCAAGTTGTCGCTGCCGGCGGCTCTATCGCGAATGATTTTGGTGAAGGATGAGCTTAGTTTGGTAGAATTCAAACTTCAAAGCGCTCTAGGAAATAATCATGTTATCTATACCTAATAATAAAGAGAAAAGTGTTTCCGTGGTTTCGTCCGTTGTTTGGTCCGTCCTTTTCTTCGTCCGTCGATCGTGTTTTCGTTTGCTATGTCTCGCTGGTGTCCTGGCTTTGTACGTTCTGCTGTATAGATTTCTGAGAAAGTATCCGGACCTGATTCGAGTAGTTTTTATTTTTCCTTTCTAAGTCTTTAAATATGAGAGCGACGGACGTCGAGATCAAAAACAGATCGATCCAGGATTGAGATCGAGATCGAGCCGCTAGCGATGAGATGCATTGCGGTCATGCCGGAAACACCAGCACGGCGAGGACGACGTACGAGCAGTGCCCAAGATCACGAGCGACACCGCTATCTTGCCGATGGCTCAGCAGTTGACCGGATACATCTTTCCTCTCTCGGCGGCTTACCGGCACAAGCTGCTCCCGGCGTCGGTGCTGAGTGGCTACTGGCTAGAGAAACCGACCACTCATCTTCACCGTTCTAGCACAGGATGACATCGGATGATCGGAGGCTACACGTGCGTGCGGGAGACGCGATTTTGACAGCCCCGCAACCACCACTGCAGCGGTCACAACATCCATGAGCACCACCGGTGTGAGGTCGCGCCGTTCCTCTACAAGTCGTTTGGCTATGGGAAGCCCACAATGACGGCGGGAGAAGCACACGAACATGCTGTGCACGAGCACCACCAGGCAACGCGACGAAATTCTGAACCTACGAGATGGAAGAGAATTTGTTCAATCGTTATGAACGGTGCTGTTTTCTGAATTTCTGTGCAGTTGTAAGCTGAAGATCAGGAGGAGCATCAGCGCGTTAATTGAGTTCAGATTTAAATCAATCCTTGAATGACAGCGAGGCTGCTTCAATCTCAGGCTGCAGCTTCAGGAGCAACCGAGCCGAGGACAGAGACACCAGGAATAGAAGGAGTCGTTGGGGGCACATGGTACTCGCCTATCAGAGAATCAGAGGACAATTAAAATGTGGTGGAATCAAAACACGACATATTCTCAGTTATTTACAAGTCAAGCAAGCCCAGGTCCTTTCTCAAGTCGCCGTTGCGCCGCAGGTCTTCTTTCAAAAGTTCTGCTGCTACACGAACAAGAATCAAAAGCAGACGAGTCAGTCCAGGGGAAGCTAGGACTCACCAATAAGACTGAACCACGACCTGTCCGTAAGTCTGGCCCTTTGAAAAATTCCGTAGGTGCATTGTTGCTGCGCGGTACATGCCCAGCAAGCTAGCACACACGTATCCGCTTAGCGAGCACGAACGCACTTCTACAGCTTCGCTTAACTGCTCATGGTATCAGCCACCGGACGCCGGCACCAACACGAACACACTTGCACAGTTTGGTTTCGATGCTCGGGTCTTCACCACCGGATATTATCTCTCATCTGCCTATCATGTAAGTGAAATCAAGCGTTGGTTTCTGTATTTTCTCGCTGGCTCTAGAAAAAATATGGTTTTGAGAAGTTGAAGAAAAAAATTATATCTGTACCAGAACTATGGTGCTCAGATTGTGCGGGAGAGAAATAGGGGATAAAAGGAGGATAAACAAAAATAGGAAGATTGTTTCGTCTACTCATATTTCCATCTTGATATGTCATATATGTGAATCTGAGAATTTTTCTCAGGATTGTGATTGGTAAATTTGGAAACAAATTAAAAACATAGTCTAAAATAGTAGATTAAATGAGTTTTATTTTTTTTAAAAGATTAAATCAAATAAAAGATAATAAAATGGGCAAATTGAGGCTAGGGTTATGCGGGTTGATTTTTTTCGCTAAATTTAGGTTGTGCCAATAATTTTTGTTCAAAAGTTTTTTTTTCTTCCCGGTGCAACGCACGGGCAAATTTCCTAGTCTATACCTAATAATAAAGAAAATAAGGTTTCTTGTTGGTCCGTCTGTTTTTGCCCCTAAAGTTGGTTAAAATTACACCCAGGTGCCACCGGTAAGTTGGATACCCCTTCGTATGTTTTCCTTCACCCGTCATTTTCCCTCGGCTCTTGCCGCAGCTGGTTCTTTTTCGCTGTCACTCTCGTGTGACGTCTTTGACCCGGTGCTTCTTGCCCCCGTCTCGCCGCCTCAACCTGCTCAAGGGGCCATCGGCGGCGATGCGAGCGTAAGTAACAGCAATTATAAGTCTCCAGCCGTACGTACACACAAATCTAATCTGCGCCTCCCGTGTATCCCCACGGTGTGCGCGCGTCCGACTGCTCCTCACCGGCCGTTCGTCAAGTGCCCGTGATGCCGCGCGTACAAGGTCAGCGTGAGCCCTCCGTCACCCTCCTGGTGCTACTTTGCTGCTCATCCCGGTGTATCAATGGTTAAGCGCACGCCGCCATCATTGATCCAAAACGCTGGGTCTATCTGCTGTTATCTTTGTGCAAGAGTGCCATGGCCTCGCGTTCTTCGAACTTTCCGTTTGGGCTCTGGGCTGGTTGCAATCGACGTACAAGATGGCCAGGTACCCCATGGAGAACACGACCAGCCTCCGCGCCTGCAATCCCGCGAGCAAGCGCATTCAGCTCAGCTGATTGGGACAACGATCTAAAAAAAATTAGGGAGCCACGACCTGAAATTCTCAAGTCAACGGTAGAAGGATTGGGGAATCTAATACGTTCAACACTTCCTCATTTTGCTCCTATAAATTTCTGATATTTCACACCAGCTCTGTTCTTCTCTACTAAGGACTCGGTCTTGTTACATTATGAGCTAGAACGGTCATAGTATTCACATTTCGTGTAACGGTTAATTAGAAGGATAGAGTAATACGGTGTCTATTTCCGGTATGATTTATTTTGCAGAAAATAATAAAGGAAAAAAGGTTTCCTTCGTGCTTTGTGGGTATCAAAATTGTCTTGGGGTCGAAAGCTAGCGAAGCCCAAACCGTTACCGTCAGACATGAGTAGTACGTATCAGGCCAGATCGGTGACACCTTGCGCTTATATATATACACCACCCAACACAAGCATCCATCTACCTGAATCAAGATGACAAACGATCGATTTTTTGAAACAAATTTTCATCGATGATCGGATCTACATGAATTTTTGGAGGCATGCCTACTAGCCAACTAGGGGAACCTGAGGGCCACCAAGGAGGAAGTCCGACGTGCATGCTAGCATACTCGACCAACTAGGAACCTAAGCGCCGCCAAGGATGAAGTACGCAAGCTCCTCAAGTAGGCGATCCCTTTCCGTTCACAACTCGGTTTCCTTCCAGAATGATTCCTCCTCCGAGGAGAATGATGAACAAGCTTCAACCTTGTCTAACCGAATGGTGGTGGGAAGAGTACTACGAGGTACACGGGCTTCTGACGTCACGCGCGGCGCTAAAAAACCTATGGGAGGCGACCCACAGGGAAGATACGTGGTCACGTCTAGCTTCTCAGTGTTCAAGGATGTCTTATTGTTGAGGCTCTAAAATTCATTTTTGTACGTCGACGTCATCGTCAACGAGTAAAAGGGCGCAAACCTTCAGCTTTTTTATAAAAAAGTACATGAAACAAGAATAGCATCTTCCATCTCGTGCGATCGGGTGGACACGCCAACCACCATCAACAAGGGTCGGAAGGATGATAAGAGGCTACGTAGATACACCGTCGTGTTGAAACAAGGGAGATGGACTTGATGGGGGTGTCCTTCTCAGGATATGTTGTAGAATATTATTTTCTCCCGGTGCAACGCACGGGCAAATTTACTAGTTTCACCTAAGAGAGAAACAGATTATGAACACAACATATAACTGATGGAGTCATCAGCTCTTATCGCCTATGTTTTCAGTGGTCTCTAAAAATTTGATAGAAATTATACCTTTTAAAGTGTGAGCGCAGAAAAATTCATGGATCAGAGCTCATATCTGAATGATCTGTGAGCATTAGGCTCCAGGTCCAAAAAAAAACTGATGATTTGCCTCAAATACACAGGTTGGCGGTGGGAGCCTGGGATGACTCATGTCATCATCGGAACTTGGGGGTCTCGGACCGGTGACTGAATCTTACATAGGCCCGGAAGGACAACTGTTGACGGTGCCGGTGATTGAATTGCAAAGAAGCAAATAAAGCGGCAAGACATGCCGAGGGTGAAACGAACTGCCTATCTCTTACCGCTAGATCGGACGTACGGCAGGTGTGTGAGAAGGGCGAGAGGATATAGCGGCCATGGTTTGACAATATGGTTAGGTTTTTTTTGGAACTGTTTCCTAGTCTGGATGGCATGGACGGATTGGAGGACTCTCGGCACGGACCGATGGACCATATCACGTGCAGCGGAGAAATAACGATCGTTTTGACTTACCTCGTGAGGATTAAAAGCTCAGCTGCTTCTTGCAAAAAAACGACGTTTTGTGTTGAGATAGACGTGTATGCTTTAGACTCTATAGATCTCAATCTTCTTGTTACGTTTTGCAACAAATAAATCAACGAGTCATTTACTTGACGACACTAACTTTGTCAAGTATCGTGGCTAGGTGAGACCAGCTACGTGACATTATAAATCAGAATTCTTTGAATTACAAACTATGTTACCGTGCCTACGTAATTGGTTACGTGACACGATAAATCACAACTCTATGGATTAATCTCAGCCACAAATTACAGATCTAACTGTCTTAATTATTCTAATGATGTGGATTAATGAGGTGTCTCGTATGGGGCCTCCAATTAGTAAATATAAGATTATGCTATGTACTTCTCCTCATCAGCTTTTCAGCGTCGAAAACGAACTTTTTATTTACGGACATGATCACATTACAGAATTCACTGTTTGCCCAACGCCATAACATCTAGGCCGAGCATTTTAAAAGCCACGACATCGCGATTATAACAGCTACTAGTATAATAATAGCACACAAGGCGATCTGAAGAAACAATTCCCGTTGGAGAGCATATTTTTTGACCTTATTCATCTTCAACCTTGTTGTCGCCCTTGTTTCGTTTTTACTAATGTTGTGTTCATCGATGATATCAGCCATCATCACAATTCGGCCTTTCTCTTCCGTAAGTGTTTCTATTTTTTGTTGGTGGTCATCAATGCTTGTTCCATCTTCCGAATTGTCTCATGAGCCACCCCGAGCTTCTCTTTGACAATCTTCAATTCTTCACCAATCTTCATAAGTTTTTCATCGTTCTTCATTTTCTCCTCTCTTTTAAAATTTAGTTCTTCTAGGAGAACAATTTTTGCTTGTAGACAATGTTGAAACTGGGCACAGCCATCCCGAATACCACACTCACATATTGATTCCTACAATAAAATGGAAAACATATTAAATTCGACATAACTTATGAACTGCACATACCGATGACTCTTCAAGATATTTAGAATCCCATGAGATGAAGACGTTAACTTAGAATCACAATACCTCATCCGATGAGTTGTGCATGGCTTCGACGAGGTCGATGTCGTCCATAGCCGAAATCACCATGGCGGCGGCGACCTGTAGGTGGAGGAGGGATGGAGATGCTGACGAGATAACGGGCCGAGAGATCCATCTTTACGTTCGTGGTATGCTTCTTTATGGTCCTCGTGGGCCGCAATTGAGGCCCATCCTGGCCCAACCTTTTATTTAGGTAAGTGAACTACCGTAATTGCCGACGGCGTATTTAATCGCCGCGTACTAAGCCTCCACTAGTAGAAACAAGGGCTTTTATCCTGTCCTCGAAAGTGCTTTTGCACCGGATTTGGCACGAACCGGTGCTAAAGGGGTCATTAGCACCGGTTCGTGCGGTCTGCACGTCCAGGGGGCATTAGCACCGGTTCGTGCGGGACCTTTTGCACCGGTTCGTATTACGAACCGGTGCAAAAGGGTTGGCGTCAGCCACGAACTCTTTTGCACCGGTTCGTGTTACGAACCGGTGCAAAAGGTCTACCCTTTTGCACCGGTTCGTAACACGAACCGGTGCAAAAGGTTTTTCTGCTCCCCACGCACCTCCACCTCCCCCGTGGATCGCCTTTTTTAACACTGTAAAATAGAAAAGAAAATGATAGATTATTCAAAAAATAAAATCTTTTGAGATTCATGTATGTTATGCAACCTACTATTAGGGAAAATTAACAAATTTGAATTTTCACATTAATTGCAAAAAATGTTTGAAAAATGGTAAAACCGCATTAATTTTTGCATCCGACGTCGAAAAAAAACGTATAATATATCAAAATCATCGTGGGAAAAAATTACATCCGAACACAACATATAACTGATGGAGTCATCAGCTCTTATCGCCTATGTTTTCAGTGGTCTCTAAAAATTTGATAGAAATTATACCTTTTAAAGTGTGAGCGCAGAAAAATTCATGGATCAGAGCTCATATCTGAATGATCTGTGAGCATTAGGCTCCAGGTCCAAAAAAAAACTGATGATTTGCCTCAAATACACAGGTTGGCGGTGGGAGCCTGGGATGACTCATGTCATCATCGGAACTTGGGGGTCTCGGACCGGTGACTGAATCTTACATAGGCCCGGAAGGACAACTGTTGACGGTGCCGGTGATTGAATTGCAAAGAAGCAAATAAACTGGCAAGACATGCCGAGGGTGAAACGAACTGCCTATCTCTTACCGCTAGATCGGACGTACGGCAGTGTGTGAGAAGGGCGAGAGGATATAGCGGCCATGGTTTGACAATATGGTTAGGTTTTTTTTTTTTCTGGAACTGTTTCCTAGTCTGGATGGCATGGACGGATTGGAGGACTCTCGGCACAGACCGATGGACCATATCACGTGCAGCGGAGAAATAACGATCGTTTTGACTTACCTCGTGAGGATTAAAAGCTCAGCTGCTTCTTGCAAAAAAAAACGACGTTTTGTGTTGAGATAGACGTGTATGCTTTAGACTCTATAGATCTCAATCTTCTTGTTACGTTTTGCAACAAATAAATCAACAGTCTACGACGACACGAACTTTGTCAAGTATCGTGGCTAGGTGAGACCAGCTACGTGACATTATAAATCAGAATTCTTTGAATTACAAACTATGTTACCGTGCCTACGTAATTGGTTACGTGACACGATAAATCACAACTCTATGGATTAATCTCAGCCACAAATTACAGATCTAACTGTCTTAATTATTCTAATGATGTGGATTAATGAGGTGTCTCGTATGGGGCCTCCAATTAGTAAATATAAGATTATGCTATGTACTTCTCCTCATCAGCTTTTCACCGTCGAAAACGAACTTTTTATTTACGGACATGATCACATTACAGAATTCACTGTTTGCCCAACGCCATAACATCTAGGCCGAGCATTTTAAAAGCCACGACATCGCGATTATAACAGCTACTAGTATAATAATAGCACACAAGGCGTCTTGAAGAAACAATTCCCGTTGGAGAGCATATTTTTTGACCTTATTCATCTTCAACCTTGTTGTCGCCCTTGTTTCGTTTTTACTAATGTTGTGTTCATCGATGATATCAGCCATCATCACAATTCGGCCTTTCTCTTCCAGAAGTGTTTCTATTTTTTTGTTGGTGGTCATCAATGCTTGTTCCATCTTCCGAATTGTCTCATGAGCCACCCCGAGCTTCTCTTTGACAATCTTCAATTCTTCACCAATCTTCATAAGTTTTTCATCGTTCTTCATTTTCTCCTCTCTTTTAAAATTTAGTTCTTCTAGGAGAACAATTTTTGCTTGTAGACAATGTTGAAACTGGGCACAGCCATCCCGAATACCACACTCACATATTGATTCCTACAATAAAATGGAAAACATATTAAATTCGACATAACTTATGAACTGCACATACCGATGACTCTTCAAGATATTTAGAATCCCATGAGATGAAGACGTTAACTTAGAATCACAATACCTCATCCGATGAGTTGTGCATGGCTTCGACGAGGTCGATGTCGTCCATAGCCGAAATCACCATGGCGGCGGCGACCTGTAGGTGGAGGAGGGATGGAGATGCTGACGAGATAACGGGCCGAGAGATCCATCTTTACGTTCGTGGTATGCTTCTTTATGGTCCTCGTGGGCCGCAATTGAGGCCCATCCTGGCCCAACCTTTTATTTAGGTAAGTGAACTACCGTAATTGCCGACGGCGTATTTATTGCCGTACTAAGCCTCCACTAGTAGAAACAAGGGCTTTTATCCTGTCCTCGAAAGTGCTTTTGCACGGATTTGGCACGAACCGGTGCTAAAGGGGTCATTAGCACCGGTTCGTGCGGTGCGCACGTCAGGGGCATTAGCACGGTTCGTGCGGGACCTTTTGCCCGGTTCGTATTACGAACCGGTGCAAAAGGGTTGGCGTCAGACCACGAACTCTTTTGCACCGGTTCGTGTTACGAACCGGTGCAAAAGTCTACCCTTTTGCACCGGTTCGTAACACGAACCGGTGCAAAAGGTTTTTCTGCTCCCCACGCACCTCCACCACAGTGGATCGCCTTTTTAACACTGTAAAATAGAAAAGAAAATGATAGATTATTCAAAAAATAAAATCTTTTGAGATTCATGTATGTTATGCAACCTACTATTAGGGAAAATTAACAAATTTGAATTTTCACATTAATTGCAAAAAATGTTTGAAAAATGGTAAAACCGCATTAATTTTTGCATCCGACGTCGAAAAAAAACGTATAATATATCAAAATCATCGTGGGAAAAATTACATCCGAACACAACATATAGCGATGGAGTCATCAGCTCTTATCGCCTATGTTTTCAGTGGTCTCTAAAAATTTGATAGAAATTATACCTTTTAAAGTGTGAGCGCAGAAAAATTCATGGATCGGAGCTCATATCTGAATGATCTCGTGAGCATTAGGCTCCGAGTCCAAAAAAACTGATGATTTGCCTCAAATACACAGGTTGGCGGTGGGAGCCTGGGATGACTCATGTCATCATCGGAACTTGGGGGTCTCGGACCGGTGACTGAATCTTACATAGGCCCGGAAGGACAACTGTTGACGGTGCCGGTGATTGAATTGCAAAGAAGCAAATAAACTGGCAAGACATGCCGAGGGTGAAACGAACTGCCTATCTCTTACCGCTAGATCGGACGTACGGCAGTGTGTGAGAAGGGCGAGAGGATATAGCGGCCATGGTTTGACAATATGGTTAGGTTTTTTTTTTTTCTGGAACTGTTTCCTAGTCTGGATGGCATGGACGGATTGGAGGACTCTCGGCACAGACCGATGGACCATATCACGTGCAGCGGAGAAATAACGATCGTTTTGACTTACCTCGTGAGGATTAAAAGCTCAGCTGCTTCTTGCAAAAAAAAACGACGTTTTGTGTTGAGATAGACGTGTATGCTTTAGACTCTATAGATCTCAATCTTCTTGTTACGTTTTGCAACAAATAAATCAACAGTCTACGACGACACGAACTTTGTCAAGTATCGTGGCTAGGTGAGACCAGCTACGTGACATTATAAATCAGAATTCTTTGAATTACAAACTATGTTACCGTGCCTACGTAATTGGTTACGTGACACGATAAATCACAACTCTATGGATTAATCTCAGCCACAAATTACAGATCTAACTGTCTTAATTATTCTAATGATGTGGATTAATGAGGTGTCTCGTATGGGGCCTCCAATTAGTAAATATAAGATTATGCTATGTACTTCTCCTCATCAGCTTTTCACTGTCGAAAAACGAACTTTTTATTTCTGGACATGATCACATTACAGAATTCATGTTTGCCCAACGCCATAACATCTAGGCCGAGCATTTTAAAAGCCACGACATCGCGATTATAACAGCTACTAGTATAATAATAGCACACAAGGCGTACTGAAGAAACAATTCCCGTTGGAGAGCATATTTTTTGACCTTATTCATCTTCAACCTTGTTGTCGCCCTTGTTTCGTTTTTACTAATGTTGTGTTCATCGATGATATCAGCCATCATCACAATTCGGCCTTTCTCTTCCAGAAGTGTTTCTATTTTTTTGTTGGTGGTCATCAATGCTTGTTCCATCTTCCGAATTGTCTCATGAGCCACCCCGAGCTTCTCTTTGACAATCTTCAATTCTTCACCAATCTTCATAAGTTTTTCATCGTTCTTCATTTTCTCCTCTCTTTTAAAATTTAGTTCTTCTAGGAGAACAATTTTTGCTTGTAGACAATGTTGAAACTGGGCACAGCCATCCCGAATACCACACTCACATATTGATTCCTACAATAAAATGGAAAACATATTAAATTCGACATAACTTATGAACTGCACATACCGATGACTCTTCAAGATATTTAGAATCCCATGAGATGAAGACGTTAACTTAGAATCACAATACCTCATCCGATGAGTTGTGCATGGCTTCGACGAGGTCGATGTCGTCCATAGCCGAAATCACCATGGCGGCGGCGACCTGTAGGTGGAGGAGGGATGGAGATGCTGACGAGATAACGGGCCGAGAGATCCATCTTTACGTTCGTGGTATGCTTCTTTATGGTCCTCGTGGGCCGCAATTGAGGCCCATCCTGGCCCAACCTTTTATTTAGGTAAGTGAACTACCGTAATTGCCGACGGCGTATTTAACTGCCGTACTAAGCCTCAAATCTAATTCCCAAACGATCTATCTCCTCAGCGCCTCCTCTAATCTACGACTGGACGCCGACTGCGTCCTCGAAGACGTTGGTTACGAGCTGACTCGGATCTCATCGCCATAGATATAAGTATAGTTCGCTCACCTCGTGCTATGCACCTAATTTTTTTATGACCTCTTGCCTGACAACATGTAGAGGCGATAGATCCTTTTTAGTTTTATCTGCCTGAGTTAGATCTGGTCGTCTAATCTTAGTTCCCTTGGTTGGGTCGCTTGGGAAAAAATATCGACCGAGTTAATTAGATCTAGTGGTTAATTTGATCGTACGTATATGACATATGAGAACATTGACATTGATCAGCCATTCCTTGCTACGCCTGCCCAGCTTCGTGCTTTACCGAATTGGAGGAAAAGGCCTATTATAAGGGGTAAGGCTGTTTATGGCACTCAATGAGAACACAGTGTTATGAACAACTTAATTTAGAATTAATTGATGTCCCTTATGTTTTTTAATATTACATGTAGGTCCTGAAGAAGAGGAAGAGTATGATTTTGAAGCTTTCATAGAGTATGCAAATCGAGTTAAGATGAATTATGACGATTTTGATGCACTCGAACGACTAGTTGCGAAAACCCTACCAATAATTCCATTGTACGTGTGCACCATCAAGAAATCACACATCGTGAAGAATAAAGCAAAGATGGTAATTAATTTTGATTTCCATCATTTCTTACTACTATCCAAGATATGCTGATAATTGACTGTCAAATTTATGTGCAGTACTTCTCAAGGAGGTTAACCCTCAAGCACATTCTGCCCAATATTCAGCTACCAGCAATAATAAAGGTCTACTCACCAGGTGCCAATGTTACAGAAGTTACGATGGTGATGAACATGTCAACGGTGAAAGGGGTACCAAAAGGAGGTGCCATGATAACATCACACTGGATGGATGTGGTGAGGCAGAATGACATCAAGAAAAATCAGAAATACGTGTTCTGGTTCCGTAAGCAAGGAGAAAGTGGTCTGAAGATTATGATTGACAGTGTGTGAGAGCAGCCCGGTTCAGACTTCGGTCGTGAAGTTTATAGCTATCTTAAATTTTCGTTTATGTCATGTTTGTTGGTACACTTTTAGTATGGTGCACATTTATGTTATTTTTAATGGTACAATATAGCCCTTGAACACTTTTATGACAATGTGTGAAGAGTTCGTTCGTGAATGCTTATGAATTATATCCAGCTTAGTTCTCTACAAATTTGGACATGAACAAGTGTTGTGTGAGGGTTGTAGCATTGTGAAATTTGTTGATGCCCTACTCGACAGTGGCATTATAGATATGTCAATTATGTACATTGCAGATCTAGTAATGTGCAAAAAAGACCATATTTTTTTAAAAAATTCTTCGTTACAAACAATTCAAATCGTAATTCTGGCTTACATCGAGGTCGCGCGGCTGAGCCGTTGGATCAGATCGGACGGTTAGTCTCGGGACCGCTTTGGTGCGTGTAGTAATTTCCAAGCGTTTCAAATTTCGGGACTCGTGCAATCCATTTCGCCCAAATCGCCGCCACTCCCCCGCGATTCTCGCCGTACGTTTGCAGGAGAGTAGAAGATCCTGGCCGCGGCGGATGTACACCATGTCGGCTGGCGGTTGATTCGTCGTCGGAGCTCCATTTTCGTCCGCTCGGCGGGGGGAGGGTTGGCTTCGTCGCGCGCCGGTCACATCCCTGCATCGCTCGTCGACGGGTGAGTTCTGGTTTGCGCGGGCTCCTCTCTCCACTGCAACACCGCATATGTGTTTTTGCTTTCTGTGGTTACATCCTTCGCATGTTCTGGCAGGTATTCGGGGATTTTTCGGATTTTCCCCTGTTTTGCTGCTACATCTACCTGCGCCCGACCTGTTCCTGGTAAGCGATGTCGGTTTTCGTTGAGCATATGTGCAGATCTGTTGAAGCATTCACGGATCTAAGTTATATTCTCGAGGATCTCCCTCTGCAACCGCTGATTTTTGTTGTAGCAGCATATGCATGGTTAAGCTCGTAGCTGATGTTTTGTCTATCCTTTTTTTTTTATGCAAACAGGTGTCTATCTGAGCTGTTTTTGTTGATGCTGCTTGTGCCCCTGGTCAGATCTGCACATATCTGTGGTTTCTGGTACATGCTCATCACTATGCTCATAGCTGATGTTTGTTTTATATAGTGTTACATTCTAATCTTGTATGCTTTTTCCTAAGTAGTGGTTACATCCACCCATGGTTTTTGCAGTCCCCTCTTTTTCAATTTTAGTCTGTGCATCTGCAAAATCAAATGCTAAGTCTAGGTGCATGTAACTGAATCTGGTCAGGATATTACCTCCAGACCTCGATGTAGTATGTTACATGAGAATTCTATACTTAAAATCTTTTTCTGGCTGCTATAGGGTCATGTAAGGTAAGTATAGATTTTCTCATGTTACATGCGGTGTTTATAGCATCACATATTTTTAAAATTTATAGCTCCCACTCTCTACCATCCTTTTTTCTATGATGGAGTTTTTTGGTGAATGTAACATCATAAGGTGTAGGACACAAAATGGAACATGCAGCTTACCTATATGTTATACGCAATAAGAGATTTGAGCTAGCTTTTTTTCCTTCTGTATATTCAGATTAGTTGTTTTTTGTTTTCCATTGTCTTATGGAAATTCTTAGCTTTCAGTTTATTTTTTTTTTAATTTTTTTCGCAGTAAAACTAACTATTGTTCTTTGACAGAAAATAGAGCTATGGACAACAACGAAGAATCTAGGAACCCCATGGTTTCTCGTTTAGTTATAGATTACCTTAGTCTGCAGCCTGGCCCAGTAATTGGTGTCCTCTTGGTTTGTGTCCGTTTCTCTTCATCACCTGAGGCAATTTTCCATGCACTCCACACAGTCAGAGCTTTGACTTCTGCTCCTATCAATTATGTCGTGAACAGCACACGGCATGCTCAACTGATTGTTAGGTGCACAAACCCAGTTGATGCACTAAACCTAGATTACACAAGGGGCACCTTCAAGTTTAATGACACGTTGATCAAATGCATCAACCTCGAAACCATCAGCATGTTACCTTATGATGAAGACGATGTTTACTCATGCACTGTTGAGCATTTCCTTGCATGCCATGAAGGCAATTCTATTATGCACTACCCTAGAGGGTTTGGGACTCCAATCGAAGACATGGACTTGCATTACTACCACACGTTGTCCGCCACCACAATGGACATCCTTGGTGTACAAGAAGGCCCTTCAGATTCTCTGCTCAGAGTGGAAATCAAGTATTTCGGACGCCTTAGAGATTTCCTGTATGCCATACGAGTTGCCAACCTCCCAAACCACAAGTTTGCTGTTCACCAAGATGGAACAATGTACATGAAGTATAGGACCACATTTGAAGCTCATTACACATCTATGCATCACTTCTACGTGGGTGGACACATGATGATCAAGTTCTATCGAGTAGCATATGTCAACAAAAGGATTGCTGCCCTTGACGCGTCTTTCATGCCAATATATTTCAGGGCTTCAATCGATGATGCATGGGAACGTGTTGTCTAGTGCATCTAGGGGAGGAAATACCATCAGACTGCACCGGGTGGGAGAGGCTTCGAGTGATCGTTTTTTTTTTTTGGAATTTCATAACTAGATTTTTGGGAGGATGTTCCCAAATCTTGTTTGTCATATTCCCCCTGTTTTTTTTACCTATGCTGCAATGTACTTTTGAACATGGAAATGTAATAAGTACTTTTTATTATGTCGAGCCTTCAATATCATTTTATATTAGTTCCTATGAACGACATTATGGTCTGTAATTTTTTTATTTATATGTGGATTGTTTGATTCTTTTTAGAGAGGGTCTATAACTCTTTTTCTGTAATGTATTCCATCTCAATTTCTATTACTCTGAAATAGAAGATTTCCTTTTATTAGGGGTCACTTTCTTGTGAAATGTCTTATGCAGGTTACATTTTCTAATAAATTATAACTTCTTTTTTTATGTAGATTTTTTGTAATATGCTGCGGGGTCCACCATACGGGTGGTTGTTTCCGGAAAGCACGTGGTCCCCACGGTGGGCCAAAAAAGGAAATTACACCTGGTCGGACTGACCTCGTTTTACCAGGAATGGAGGTCCACCTCGATGTAGCAGAGCCCAACATGTATTGCTGCTCCAAAAGAGAGAGGGAGAAGTAAGTTGTCGCTGCGTCTGCCGAATGCAAAGCAGTGTCTTATCACATGCATAGAGTGGCCTCGATCCGTGTATGGGCTGGGTACTAACGGGCTGGCCCAGATATCCATAGAGAGCTTGCGTAATTATAGTATTAACAGCAGATGCCCTAGTTAGCGGCACATCGGACGCACCACGTCTAACTACCCACGATTTCTTCTTCAAGTCAACGTCGCCTTCCATCGCCGTCTGGAGAAGATAGGAGTCCTTTCGTCGGTGGAGCCTACAGCTCAATCTAACGACGGCAACATCTGTGTTCCAGTCTTCCAGGTGCGCGCGTTGGCAATCTCTTCTATCATCGATCCTTTCGCCCACTTGATCTAGAGGGCGCTTGATCTAAACCTTCATTCTTTGTCGGACGTGTAAGTTTTAGGTTTACATTTACGCTCTAGATGGTTAGGAGATTTTCTATGTCGGCAATAATTGTTGTTTGTATATGTTATTTGCAGAATGGATGAATTAGATGGCCCCGTCTATTGTGACTACACATTCTGGACGGATCTCGTAGCCACTTTTTCAGGACCTCAACGTGCGAGGTTTAGCTCTACTAGTTTGCGGACGATGTTGCAACTGCCAGCCTTCGGCACGCGCACTAATTTGATTAGATTTATGATTGAGCTATATGATCCTAAAACTGAGACATTCGTCGTACAAGACAAGGCAGGAGCGATAGCTGCAACCTCTGTAGACATAGAATGCATTTATGGTCTACGTAGTGACGGTTATTCCGCTTTTGAAATAATTGATCAAGAATGACTAATAAGTAGAACGAAAATACCGGCTAGTTATCTCAGCAAGTCTAGTGGAAATCTAGTTATTTCCGACTTGATTGCTGACATACAGAGAGAGAAAGCTTCCGATGATGACTTTGTGCGGAAAGCAGTGCTTGTGCTAATTGGCACGGTTCTGGCGCTATCTGGCCCAAAAACAGTCGATAGAGATCACTACTGTTTAGTGGAGGATGTTCCTAGAATATTTAAAATTAACTGGAATCACTTCACATTGCGTTACCTCCTGGATAATTTGTCTGCTTACACAAGATCAGCAGCAAAAGGTAGGGGATGGCCGGTTGGAAATCTTTGTCTCACTCAGGTATGCAAACATGATTAGCACTATATTTGATGTATGTGACAATTTGAAACTTATTTCATTTAAAATGTGTTGTTTGTAGCTACTATACTGGGAAAAGGTGGTAGTCGTGGATGATCCTACGTATATTCCACACAAGTCTATTCGGCCACTAATGAAAAACTGGACTGAAGCGGAAGCGGAAAGCAGGTCGCAGTACGACTATGCAAATGATCGTGGGAGAGGCAAAGTGAAGGTTTTGTTTTTTATCACTAATTCTAGCTACATTATATCATAGTCGACGTTGTGTTGTTATATTAATTTATGCCATTTTTTTTCTAATTTGACATGCAGATTATTAATGATCTTACACCTCAAGCCAATGCCAGTGCGCAAACAAAGCAAATCACATCCCAGAATGGTGAACAGTCACGTTCGACACGTTCGAGACAGAGGCGTAGTAACAAGGACATACTATTGGAAAGTTTGAAGAAGGAACTGACGGATCACATTGACACACAATTAGCACTTGTACCAAAGAGATGTGCAGAGGTGAGGAGCCATACATTTTACAAACACGAAAGTATTACATTATCAGTAATGAATAATTATGGTACTACTTGTTTTGCAGGAAGTTCTAAAAATGCTAAATAAGAATGGTGTCATGTACAAACCGGTTGAAGGATCAGAGTCAGATAAAGGAGGAGATGAGGAAGAAGACACTTCTATTCACATCGATGATTCGTCTAAGAAAGAGTTCATGTACAATAACAGTTCTGACGAGTTAGATGCTTTAGTTAGCAATAATTTAACAAAGAATTCTGGTAAGTTTGTCACACTTCCTAAGCATAATGGGGTGCCGGAGGCCGGAGATAATGTGTACGTCACACCAGGAAACCTTGCTAACACGGAGGGTACACAAGATAATCCTTTTATCGTAAATGATACCACAAAACCGGCATCATCCTCGGATATACCGGATGACATTTTCGCAAGATCTACCACCAAGGTGAATGCTGGACATAAGGATGACCTACATGACGGTGAAGATGAAGTTATGAGTACTGATCATATTGTTCAAACAATGGGGCGAGAGGCTAGTAGGAAGAAGGGCAATACAGCAAAGTTTGCAAATAGTAATGGTAGAAGGAGAAACGCAGCGGCCGTAGTAGTTGGAGGGAAAAGGAAACGGACGACGAATCAAAAATATGGATCACCATTTGTGGTCGCGAAACCTAGAGCAAAACGTCAAAGCCGTGTAAAGAAAGGTAACACCATTTATTCGTTATTTCTTTGTTGGCAAATAAATGATGCTGCAACCTATAACACGTAGGTTATTACTATTTTGTGCATCAGGGTTGTTTGCAGAACATGCAGATGGGGTATCTTCGGCAGTACCAACACATCAGGAAATAGAAGCTGCCGCTTTATATGTTAAAACATTATCCAAGATACCAAAACAAGCATCTAAAGGAGTGTACAAGAATGAATTTGGCGCCAGCTTGTCTTCAGAAAAGCTTAACGTCGTTCTTGTGCACGAATGGCTATCTGATGATGTAAGTCTTCAAAACCAAAAGTTTGCGTTATACTCGTAATTAAACTATTTGAATTTGAAATTATTGTTGTTGTTTTCAGATTATTGATGCTGCTATTGGGTATTTGTCTCTCCGTGTTGGGTCTGATCGAATGTTATGTCCAGCGTGGAGGACAAACTATCTCCTTGAACAAGCATAAAAACAATATAGAAAAAAATACAATATTAAAAATATAGATGAGGTAGTTAAAAGACCAGGAGCCATAGGTAGGGTTTTGGATGAATATTTCAAGCGTGAGAAGGTAACAACAGTTTCTTTCAATGTTTCCTGCTAAATTAGAATAATACAATATGATAATTGACAAAGTTTTTTTCCTTCTCTTGTAGACATTTTTTGCACTAAACATACGGAAAACTCATTACATAACTGTTGTCATGCATACAAAGAAGAAGGAATTCCAGGTCCTTGATCCTCTGTTTGTTTCAGCAGCGACAAAATCTGTTGTGGAAGACTTGGTATTACACTCTCTACATATATGTCTTTGTGTACTTTCTCATGTCTGTGCAATAATATATTTGTTGTTTTGTAGATTGGGCAAATTTCACAGGACATACAAGAAGCAAACAATAACTGTGACACAGAATATCCTGATGTCGAAGAATGGCCTATTAAAAGCTATCCTATCCCTAAGCAAACCGATACGTAAGTACCTATATTGCATTACACATAAAGAAAGTCAGTTTTGTATATGCGGACACTTTTAAATTTTTTCACATTATATACCAGCAATTCATGCGGATTATGGGTATTGCAATGTATGGAGCACTGGGACGGAGATCAGATGACTTGCCCGGTTTCTCAGGTTGGCCATACTATGTTCATTCCATGCACTCGGTTAATTTTAACAATGTTAACAAGTCATGTGTATAACACCTTATAATGTTTTGGCAGGCCAGAGTCGATGAATCGAGAGAAAGTACAGTTGCAAATATTATTTTTTCACCTAAAAACATTCTTGACAGGGTGAAAAACAAAGTGAGATTTCTAGCAAAGACCAGGAAAATGTAAATTTGATAGTGTGACTGTTCGGGTGACACATAGAATATTGAATTTATAATTGTCTTTGGTTGTAAACAATATTTATTCGGTTATGATTTTATTTCCCATTGTCGAAAGTATGCAATTATTTTATGTTTGTACATGCATGCTATGATGTACATAAGGAAATGCCTACTTCACAATATATAATGTCTTTTGCCATTTTTACAAAAGAACACCAGAGAATTAACAACATCAGTACAAAATAAAAACATCAGTATGTAGCAAACATTAACAACTCCATCGAATACAAAGCTATTTTCGTCCCATTCATAATTAAGGAAATTTACTGCCCTTTAGATAACTATGAAAGAACTACCCTTCCTGCTGCAGCACATTCCTGCACATGTTCACAGACATAAAATTACACAACAAATCATAGGGATCTTTTAAAATATACGAATCAAAATGGCAGAAAAACTTACTTCGGATGAAATATGCATATTGGGTTTCTTCTGTTATGCCCTTCTTCTTGGCATGCCCCGCACACCTGCACCCTGCGTTCCTTGTGTCCTAGTGGTCTTCCATTTTTAGTCATCGGAGAATTCTGCGCTTCTTGCCTAGGTGCACCCTTAGTGGACACTTTCAAAGGATCACCGATAACAATATCGCATGGTCCACTAGCATCTTCATTTTCATGCACCGACCTAAGGGGACCATATGCTTTACCTTTAGCATACCCCTCTCTTCTAGAAATTATGCCATCAATGGTACTGTTGAGCAGATCATATTCTTCTGAATTGTTTAATGCAATATGCATAGCCTGTGATACCTTAATATGCATCCTGCTGTATTTCATCCGCTCCTCTGCCCCAGACCAACCCCACCCAAACATGTCACTGGTGCGTCTAGCTGGCAACCCTAACCTGGCATTTTTTGTGAATCGTCGTAGAGCACAACATTGAGGAATTTCAGTAAATTTCAAGAAATGCAGCACATGCAGTATGTGCTTGCAAGGGATCCCCTTTCGAATCATCCTTTGACAGTTGCACCTTATAATTTCTACCTCTTTGGGTCTATATTCCACGTAGAACCTGGTCCTTACATGATCCCTCCATGCCACAATGAAGATGTTTGAGTCTCCTACCTGCATTTTTTCTAAGATCTCTATGCCGCCAATTTTTGAAAGCTCACCTTGAATAATATAGAACACAGCAGGAGTGAAGATTTTTGCAGCAGCAACCTCTAGTTCTCTGAAATTAGTAATTGGCACTGGTGTAGTCTGTGAAGCCGTGCAGTCGTCGTGGGCTTCGTTCTCATGGAGACGGACAATTGCGTTGTCGTAGTGCATAATCATATCAACAATTGTCATTTCCCCATCTAGGTGCAGGTGTAGACAAGAGTTTAAACTTTCACTCCGCTGGTTACTTTTCATACCCAGCCAGAATCCTTCAGAGAGATACGCTGCAGCCCAAAGTTTCCTCTTGTTGTACATCCTCTTCATCCATGTTCTGGTTTTTGGGGATTGCCATTTTCTGTAAAATGCATGCCATCGCTCCTCAAATACTTGCTCTGAGGTGGTGTAATACAGAAGAGTCCTGAACTCGTTCAGTGACTTGTTAGGTAGATGCATCTCCATATTTTTTTCAATGTGGAAGCTGCAGATGCGATGCGACACACCTGAAAATACTTTGCCGATTGCTGTTATCACCAGATTTTGGCCAAATCAGGAGATGGGCCGTAAGGGAGATGGGCTTGGAAGATTACCCGTAGAAGATCTCTGAAGCGGCCTTGCACGAGGGGTTTGGGCTAGATTGCCCGTGTATCTTAATATAGTAGATCGCATCTTAGATTAAAAGATAGAGTTTGACCAGTGCACGATTAGGTGCACGCCTGAATTAGAAAGTCCCCTGGACTATAAATATGTATCTAGGGTTTATGAAAAAAAACAACAACCAACGGTCAACACAAATCAATCTCGGCGCATCGCCAACTCCTTCGTCTCGAGGGTTTCTACCGGTAAGCATCATGCTGCCTAGATCGCATCTTGCGATCTAGGCAGCACAAGCTTATTTCGTTGTTCATGCGTTGCTCGTACTGAAGCCCTTTTGATGGCGAGCAACGTAGTTATCTTAGATGTGTTAGGGTTAGCATTGTTCTTCGTATCATATGCTGTCGTAGTGCAACCCTTATACATCTAGCCGCCTCTACACCTATCTTAGGTGTAGGGGCGGCACCCCGCTTGATCATTATTTAGTAGATCCGATCCGTTACGGTTGCTCCTTGTTCTTCAAGGATTAGTTTAATATCTGCAATAGTTAGGCCTTACAAAGGGTTGGAGGATCCAGCGGCGCGTAGGGTGTCGTTTGCTAGCCCTAGACAGGATGTTCCGGGGATCAACCTCGTGTTGGTTTTTAGGCCCTGTCTAGGATCGGCTTACGGTCACCGTGCGTGGCCGCGAGGCCCAATCGTGAGTAGGATGATCCGATTATGCGGTGAAAACCCCAAATCGTCGTAGATCGTTTTAGCTTTATCTTGATCAAGCAGGACCACCATATATTCGTGCACCTCGTACGAATCATGGGTGGATCGGCTCCTTGAGCCGATTCACAGGACAACCTGAGAGCCGATCGAGGCTCGTATTTAATGTTTACGTGTATGCCATGCAGGAAACTAAGGGAGGCATCTCCATCACCTTCCTGACCAGGTATAGGTCAGGTGGCACGCCCTTGCACCAGCATCGGACGTGCGTGCCGGAGGCTTTGCGGGCCGTTGCTCGGAGGGACCAGGGCCAGCCGCAGCCCTAAGTTGTTCCCGGCTCTACTGTGTTGCCCGTCGCTGCTCGCCAGTGGGTTTCTGACCGCAACACATTCTGGCACACCCGGTGGGACCATCTTCGACATCAACCACATCGCCATCTACATCTGAGATGGCGGACGGCACCCCAGTCACGTACGAGGATCTGACCGACGAGCTCAAGAAGAAGTATGACGAGGTCAAAGCAATCCTCAAAGCCGACCTCATCGGCTCTTTTCACAGAACCCGTTCACATGGCATCAGGTGGAAAGGGTTCTCGCCTGATGGTGCGCTCGATGGAATAGACCTGTCTGCCCCGTCAGAAGAGCGCACCAGGTCCCTGCGTCAGGAGATTAACTACATGGTGGCTCACTCGCTACACCGCCACTCTGAGAACCTGGTGAACACTTTGGAGCGTATCGCTCTTTGGGTGATCCAGGAGATCATGAGGCACCAGTACTCTCCGTCAGGACCAGCTCTCGGGACACATCAAGGAGAGATGCCACTCCAGTCCCGTCCACCGCTGCCATTTGCGTTGGCAGCACCAGAAGTGCCGAGCTCACCGGCATTCGTCGTCTACAAGATCGGCGGTGACCCTAGTGACTGCCAGTTCTTGCATGAGGCGCCTAAGGAGATCCCTCACGGGTACATGTGCACATACGTGCCAGACTGCGGTAACTGGGCGCTCACAAACCAAGCCGCAACAGCAGGGACTTCTGGAAAAGCAGGAGGAACGTCATTGATAGATCTTGAGAAGCAGACGTGGCTAGCTAAGTATGCCACTCTGACGAACCTCCAGAGCTCAGCTCCTGCAGTTGGCTCAGAGCTGGAAAAGCAAGCATGGCTGGCTAAGTACGCCACCCCGGCGAATCTTCAGAGTTTGACTTCTGCAGCCAGCACCGCGGATCAAATCAGCACGATCCTAAGAGACCAGTTCGGCATGGTGCCGAAAAGGAGGACAATCGGCTATTCCAAGCCGTACCCCGACGAGTACGAATTGGTCCCGCTACCACCCAAATATCGGCTCCCTGACTTCTCTAAATTCAGTGGATCAGATGGTTCCAGCTCCATCGAGCATGTGAGCCGATATTTGGCACAGCTAGGAACGGCCTCAGCGTCGGATCCACTACGCGTGAGGTTCTTCGCACAGTCCCTCACGGGATCGGCTTTCGGGTGGTACACTTCGTTGCCACCGGACTCGATCCGGACTTGGAAGCAGTTGGAAGAACAGTTCCACATGCAGTTTCACTCAGAAGCTTCCGAGGCCGGCATTGCCGATCTAGCTCAAATACGTCAGAAGCGTGGAGAAACCGTGGCGGAAGAATCGTCCGGCGCTTCAGAAATCTAAGGAACCGATGTTATTCGGCTCGTGTGACTGAAAAACGATCGAGTTGGCAGTGGTGGGCCTTGCCTCACAAATCAAGGACATGGCCTCCCAAGCAGACTACCCTTCACTGGCGCACATGGTTCAGAAACTGTCAGCATATGAACAGCGCCACCCGGACTTGTACCAGGACAAATTCAAGAGTGCGGTAGTCCTGGTTGAGGCAGATGAAGATGAAGGCTCTGCGGGAGACCAAGAGGTAGCAGTGGCTGAATGGACTCGGGGGGCAACCCCCGTGTCCTGCAAATGGGTAAAGCCACCAGGTCCGCCCAGGGGATTTGATTTTGACGTGACCAAAACTGAGCAAATCTTCGACCTCCTACTCAAGGAGAAGCAGTTGAAGATACCCGAAGGCCTCAAAATCCCCACGGTACAGGAGCTGAACGGAAAGCCGTACTGCAAATGGCATAACTCGGTCTCCCATGCCACCAACGACTGCAGGGTGTGGCGTCAGCAGATCCAAATGGCGATAGAACAAGGACGTCTGATTTTTAACCAGTACGCCATGAAGGTCGACACCCACCCCTTCCCCGCCGTTAACATGGTGGAGTGCACTTACCCTGAAGATTGCCAGCCAGGATCCTCGCTCAGCATCAACATGGTAGGACTTGGACACCACGCTGGCAAGGATGGAGACGAGGGCAGCTGCTCTCGTAGCAGGGACACAGAGGAGGCCGCTCCACGCGATCGGCTCCGTCACGATGGCAAGCGCTACGTCACAGAGGGAGAAGTGAAGAACATAAGATATCAGCGACCCCTCTCTGATCACCTCCTCAACAAGTATGTGAGTCAGTATGACCAACGCCGACGATCCAGCGATTATGATGAAAGAGATCGTCTGGCTAGAGAAGCCAGAAGACATCGTCGGCATGATCGCGATGAGGAGGAGTACGAGCGCTGTGCCAAGGAAAAGTCAAGGGAGCGAGACGACGAAGATAGGCACTGGGACTGTCCCTTCTTCAGACACTGCTGGGATTCAGGAATGAGCCGATTGCCTACAATCGGCAATTGCCCAGAATGTAACCAGAAGAAGAAGGAGGCAGCCAACGTGTCCGTGTTCCAACGCTTAGGGCCTCTCCCGCCTCGAAGCAAACACGCTGAGTCCCCTCGAGTGGAAGATCTCGAGGATTTGGAAGATGACGAAGAAGAAGAAGACAAGTACCACCGGCCGAGGTGGTGCCCTGATGGACTCAGCCGCTCCCAAAAGCGTAGGGTTCAGCGACTGCGCGGCTTGGAAGAAGCCGAAAGGTTATACCTGCACACGCTAAGAGGGTCGACCACAAAAAATGGAGTGGCGCCCCAAGCAAAGGAAAGCCGATGATGGAACATCGGCTGGCACAAACATGGTGCTCATCCTTCCAACGGAGTTTAGTGCTCCAGGATTAAACGATGCACTCAAGTTGGATGACGGCGAGCGCATCGACGTGACAAAGGATGGGGCTAGGCTGGTCTTATCCACTGGCCTGACCGTGTAGCAAGAACAAACCGATGAGCAAACGTGGCGAGGCCGATCCTTGGGATCGGCCCCAAAGATCTATGAAGGAACATTACAAAACCTTCATTGAGCGATTCAATATGGAGGCCGATTCCAGCAATCGGCCAAAATTATCCTCACCACATGTTCTGCTTGTGTTCGACATCGATCTACTGGGCAGCGGTCACGTCGGCGGATGAGAGTCAACACGAATCCTAACGGAGCCGACGTGCAAATACAGTGCCTTGGCTAACCACAAAGCCGATATCTGTAGTCACCTGGCAGATTCGGCTCGGGGGGCATCTAATCAGATGAACAGGTGCAGATAAACATGTGTGCAGTGAAACTTTGGGGGCCGATAGAAAAAATCGGCCAGTAAAAAAAAAATACTCACAGTGGGTATACAGCCGATGCACAGACATCGACTTTAGAATAGAAAGCCGATGCATGGCCATCGACTCAGGAGGTACAGCTGATATAAGCAGAAGCCTGATGGAGCAGTTGTTGAGTTACAAGGAGAGGCTCTACTGATGAATTCTTTCTCAAGACCTCCAACTCCTTCTGCAAGTCTTCAAGTTCAGCGGTGCCAGTGTAAGCATGCAGATCCTAGGAGCATGAGCACAGCCGATGGGTGAATCAAGCGGCTATGGCGTTTTTGCCTGGCGTGGACCAAGGTGGCGGCTTGGTCGATGTCACTTTCAGAGGTTGTTACATCCAGAGTCTTGGAGGGCATCAGAAATTCAAAACATCCTCACCGGAAGTTGCATCAGGCTGCCAAAGATGATGAGCCGATCTGATCGGCAAGGCGCAAAGGATTGAACTAGGAGGAGTCGGAAAGCCATTATATTGGAGGTTTCTTGGTTCAAGGAACGGATTTGCTGATCTTTCCGAACCCTTTCAGTGCGTCGGTTTTTTGAGCTTTCCTGTCACGTTTTGATGGGAGCTGAAGAGGCTCGGGGGGCAGTTCGCCCTGAAGAATCTTTACTCTGGAAAGCCGATTTTGTTAGAATCGGCTGGTTCTGCATTATAACTTGGAAGCCGATGGTGACACGTTTGGCTGATTCATTATTGTTCTCGCCTTGGATGAGGCTTGGGGGGCAACTCGCCCGAAAGGTTCTTGGCTCTGGGGAGCCGATTTGATTGGAATCGGCTGGCTCTACGTCGCAACTATTCTGAAGAGTGGTGCTTTTGTTACAGAGTTATTAGTTTCAGCATCCAAGCTGATTCAGCAACAGTTCCAGGGCTCTCTTAAAGACGCCCGCTCAAGACCAAATCGCCGGCCTGCTGCGATCGGCTGCACCCAGTGCTATCGTCATCGGCGGAGCTGGCTAACTTGGAGGGACGACTGAATTGGCCTGTCTCGCAGATTATCGTGAGAGACCAATGCGTGGCCCCATCTGGTCATTGAGCATTGGTTAGGCTAACAATCGACAAAGTCAGATGAGGAAAAATCGGCTAATCAGCATAAAGGACATCGGCAAAATCAAAGGAAGTTTTTCATTGATAATAAGATTTCTTACAAAGAGAAGCCGATTGTTCAACAAAAGGGACAGATTGCTACTGCTAATCCTATGCTAGTAGGTCCCTACTCTAAGGGCTGTTGCCGTCTTCGCCGTCGCTGGGGTAGCTGCCGTCATTGCTGCTGTTGACGAGTTCCTCGTTGCTGCTACTGTAACCTTCAGCGGAGGCTTCTTCCTCGTCATCATCATCGTCCTCATCTGACCAAGCCCAGCCACGGATGCGCTTTGGCGGCGGTTCGTCGGAGGAGGTGTCGTCCTCCTGTTCCTTCTTCATGCCGGAGGAGATGTCTTCGTCTTCGTCATCCTCTGTTTCTTCTTTGGTGATGGAGGTGAATTTACCTCGGAAGGGAGGGTCGTCGTCATCGCTCTTCGCCTCCAGTGCTCCGTCAATCAGGAACCGGAGGTCATCCTCCCCGTCAGTTAGGGGCATGGCCCCATCTGACCAGACGAGGTCCTCGGGTAGGCCCTCTGGCACGAAATCGAAGTCCCACTCCTGCTCGTCCCAATGCTTGGGAGCGCGCCTGTTGTACGCCTCCATCTGGTTGTGCCCTGGGATCGACTCGCTTGAGGAACAGGATTGGAGAGAAACGGAAGAGGAGGACGAGGACGACATGGCTATGGAAGGAGAGGGTTTTTTGGCTGGCGGCTAATTTGGAGCAGAGGGACGAAGAGGTGAACTGTTCGATAAATAAAGGGGATATAATAGAGATTTATTGCTCGAGCAGTTTCCAAGGAGGTGGAGCCAAAATTGTCAAATCGTGCAGAGAAGTTGAGAAGGCAAGTCATCACGATGAAGAATACTGCGACGGTTCTGATCTGCCACGACATGACCCTTCGAAGGGAAAACAGAGTGGTTTTGAAATTATCATTACCAAAACCAGGGGGGCATGTGTTATCACCAGATTTTGGCCAAATCAGGAGATGGGCCGTAAGGGAGATGGGCTTGGAAGATTACCCGTAGAAGATCTCTGAAGCGGCCTTGCACGAGGGGTTTGGGCTAGATTGCCCGTGTATCTTAATATAGTAGATCGCATCTTAGATTAAAAGATAGAGTTTGACCCGTGCACGGTTAGGTGCACGCCTGAATTAGAAAGTCCCCTGGACTATAAATATGTATCTAGGGTTTATGAAGAAAAAACAACAACCAACGTTCAACACAAATCAATCTCGGCGCATCGCCAACTCCTTCGTCTCGAGGGTTTCTACCGGTAAGCATCATGCTGCCTAGATCGCATCTTGCGATCTAGGCGGCCTCTTTATTTCGTTGTTCATGCGTTGCTCGTACTGAAGCCCTTTTGATGGCGAGCAACGTAGTTATCTTAGATGTGTTAGGGTTAGCATTGTTCTTCGTATCATATGCTGTCGTAGTGCAACCCTTATACATCTAGCCGCCTCTACACCTATCTTAGGTGTAGGGGCGGCACCCCGCTTGATCATTATTTAGTAGATCCGATCCGTTACGGTTGCTCCTTGTTCTTCAAGGATTAGTTTAATATCTGCAATAGTTAGGCCTTACAAAGGGTTGGAGGATCCAGCGGCGCGTAGGGTGTCGTTTGCTAGCCCTAGACAGGATGTTCCGGGGATCAACCTCGTGTTGGTTTTTAGGCCCTGTCTAGGATCGGCTTACGGTCACCGTGCGTGGCCGCGAGGCCCAATCGTGAGTAGGATGATCCGATTATGCGGTGAAAACCCCAAATCGTCGTAGATCGTTTTAGCTTTATCTTGATCAAGCAGGACCACCATATATTCGTGCACCTCGTACGAATCATGGGTGGATCGGCTCCTTGAGCCGATTCACAGGACAACCTGAGAGCCGATCGAGGCTCGTATTTAATGTTTACGTGTATGCCATGCAGGAAACTAAGCGAGGCATCTCCATCACCTTCCTGACCAGGTATAGGTCAGGTGGCACGCCCTTGCACCAGCATCGGACGTGCGTGCCGGAGGCTTTGCGGGCCGTCGCTCGGAGGGACCAGGGCCAGCAGCAGCCCTAAGTTGTTCCCGGCTCTATTGTGTTGCCCGTCGCTGCTCGCCAGTGGGTTTCTGACCGCAACAATTGCGCCAATCATCGCGTAATCTGCATCCGTGATTACTGCCTTTGGCTTCTGTTGACACATCGCTTTGAGAAAGGTCTTTAGAAGCCAAACATATGTTTGTTCATTCTCGCTTGAAAGGATGGCACACCCAAAAACCGTTGTCCTACGGTGGTTGTTCAAGCCCACAAAAGGAACAAATGGCATCTTATATTTATTCATCTTGTATGTGCTATCAAACACCAGCACATCTCCGTAGTCCTGGTAATCCCTACGTGACTGGGAATCACACCAGAACATGTGCTTCGGACGGCCTTTGTCATCAACGTCATATTCATAGAAAAATTCAGGGTCCCTCTTTTTCCTCTTTGCCATAATGCGGATGGCTGTGGTAGCGTCACCGTCGAAAAGCAGCCTCCTCCTCTCCCTAGAGCACATGTTGTACAAATCTTTTCTTGTGAATCCAACACCGGCAAATGAACCGGAGCCTGCAATGAATTTTCTCATAATGAGGTGCTTCCTGACCCCCATGGATCCCAGTGATAATATCTCAGATCTCTGCGCGTCGTTGATCGTCCTATGGGACCGAAGAAACGGAGTCTCACATGGTTCAGCTGGGTCATGGTTATGTTTGTCTCGAAAATCTTCAACAACCCAGAAACCAGTTCTTCCATCAAACTTCACCACCAAACGTGCCTTGCAGCCGCAGCGAGACTCAGGTCTGAGCCTATATACGCGGCCTTCCGTGGTCAGTTGCTTTTTGGGACGTCTGCTTTCTCTGGAACACACAAAACGCCTTAGCCGAATTACTCCATCATCAAACCGCTTAACCTGGTCCAGTCGGACGCTGAACCCATAATCTTTAGCATATCTGTTGTAGAAAGAAAATGCTGCTGCTTCAGAAATAAAAGTCATCTCTTTTATCATGCAGTATAAATCCCGATTATTATCAGGATATTCATTGCCATTGCTACCTTTCTGTGTTTTCTCAGGCTGACTAGCGCTTGGCATCGCCTGCAAGTGTAAAACGTAGGCATTAATTAAAACTATAAATTTATGTGTTCCAGCTATATGAGACTGATAAAAAAGAGATAACAACCTGGCTCATGTCAACAGAATCCTCAGGAACTGATGCACCTTCCACATCATCAGTATGACCCGTGTCCAAGTCAGATTCACCGTAATAGTCGTACTCAAGCTGCGTGTCAAATTGTGCCTGAAATTTATTAATGCATTTTGATCGTCATCATTTAGTAACCGTAAATTTTACAGTTGTCATCATTTCATGCATCATTTTATGTCATTTTATGAGTCACTACACATATCTCACTAGTATTTAGACTGTCTGTGTGTTCACCATGGTTCTCATCATTTTGATCGTCTATGTGTTTACCATGGTTCTCATCATTATTAAAATTCATCGTACGCAATCTGCATAAATTATGACAGGAGCCATATATTATTTGATGATGCTGGACTGCTGGTAATCGAAATGAAAAATAGTGCACCAAGAATATATAGTAATGTGGCTCACATCAAACTCGTCTTCGCTCCAGCCGTCTTCGTGCTGCAAATTTTCCTCCATTTCAGAGTCATCGGAATTATAGCCGACGTACTCGCTTTGTTCCTCAATCATACCAGATACAGAGTTCTCCATATTCTGTAGTATTGGACCATAATTAGAATTGAAAAACAGGTAGATTTGCATCCTCTTACTATGCTAGAAGATGAAGTCATGGGTACCTCTAATTTTAAAACCTAGCGGGGAAGATGCCGAGCCGGTGGCGCGCCTTTCCAAGGTCGTCGATCTGCGGGGGGCGGCGTGGAGATGCGAAACAACCACCGGCGACGACGGACGTGCCGGCAACAACCGCCGACGGCCGGGCCGGCAACAACTGCTTGCGTTTTACTTAGCAACGGCGTGGAACAGCTCGATCAGATCTCCAGAGCCGATGAAAACGATGCATGCAATGGGAGCTAATCACGGTGATTAGCTTAGCACGTGGGACCCACCCACGTGGGGTCGTCCGTATAGATACGCCTAGGCCCTGTATACCCATACGAGCCTTGTACTGGGCTTGGATATGGGTTTCGGCGGGCAGCACAAGAAAAACAAATTCGGGACCACCGTACCCCTTCGGCGATGAGTCGCGAGTTTGCACAGGGTGCGCACCGAAGCACACCTCCCAGAATAGACACAAACTTCATGTTCCTAAACTGAGACTACATGAAAAACTAGTATTTGCTTTAAAAACCAAGGAGCAAATCTGAGTTCACAACGACAACAAAATACAAATAGACACTCTCAAGTCTCATATGCTCACGACTCAAATTAAAATGTCCCGATTCCACACATACCGCCTGCCTGGTGCTCTCTCGTCGTCACTGGGAGCAGATTTATTTGGACGGAAAGAAAAACACACGCACAATATAGGAACAATGTATTACCGAATGAATTTCCGCCTAGTGATGAATTGATTTATATGTAGGCATCCGGGTTGGCGATGAGGTAGGCCTCGGCGCCCTTGAATATGGCAGTGACGGAGTCCTTGGCTTTGGTGATCTCGTCCTTCACCTCCACGCCCGGAAGTAGCTTGTAAGTCGATTCCACCTTCACAACACTCCCACCACTGGCCGTTGGCTCCACCTTGATGTGCGACGTGGCTGTCTCAATCGCCGTGCCAATGCCGCCACCCTCGATGAGGGTCGACTTGCACTCGCACTTGTTCTCGTCCAGGAACTCGAGCTTCTCCTTCATGAGGCTAAAGGGCATGGCTGAAAGATTAAATGAGTGTTATTTAAACCATATATATGCCAGATTCCAGGTTACCGGAATTTTTTTCGATAAAGGATGCTTTATAACTTTAAAAAGCAATTACATCCAGCCTCTGCATAACCAGGATGCACACAGCTGTTTTGTTGTCTCAAGTAAAAAAAGATAAAAAAACTAGACGAGATACATATCGGAACGATGAATCATATGACGCCTAAGGTGTAGGTGGGGACTTTTATCCGTAGACTATGCTGGCACCCATGTAGGGAACCAGGTTACCAGAATGAGTACCTGAGGTGAAGTTGAACTGCCTCACGCTGCCGATGTTGCCTTCTCCCTCAACGGGGTGGGCGCTGGCGACGATGTGGGGTGCGAGCTTGGGTGCCAAGGTGTGCCAGTCCAGTACGGCTGCGCGAAAGAGGCGTGGCGCTGCCACCGGCGACTCGAACTCAAGGGTCCAGCTGTTGGTGGAGGCCATTGATGCCTATGACCGGCTGGTGCAACTGATAGGAGCTGGAAGGGTTGTGTAGTACAGCTGCTGCTTGGTTGCCCTGGAGATAGGAGAAGTAAGAGCTCTAAATAGGGCTCGAAAACTGGGGTTGGTGAAGCTTGGCCCGTTCGCGATATGGGTCTGGTGAGTGGAGACTGGTGAAGGTGTGAGGCGCCAAACCGGGGATCGAGCTTTTTCCAAACTGGATGGCCCCGTCGGTCGCCTATGCTTTTATCATTGCTTTTGCTAGTCAAAAAGCACGCGTCAATATTTAGATATAAGGTCATCTCCAGCGGCGCGACGCTAAATGGTCGCTCAGCGATCGTTTTCGTCCGTCGTGACCGAAAATGCGTCTGGCACCACCTTCAGCAGGACGACGCAAAATGACCGGGCCGTCCGCGGAGACGCAAACCTGGCCCAAATATACGCCTGGGATGCGTCTCTGGCGGACGCTCGGCGGATGTGGAAAGTGTCCGCTCGCGTCTGGTGGACGTTTCGTCGGGCCCGCCTGGCAGCGACCCTGCGTCGATGCGTCTTCTCCGCCAGTACGTGAACCGAGGCATCGCTTCGGCAGTTTGCGGCCGCGTAAATGGCGATGCCTCGCGTGGCGCGCGGCCGTCACCTACCTATGCGCACGTATTAATGGCGATGCCACGCGTGGCGCGGCCGTCGCCCTGCCTCCGACCTATATATACAGGTGCGTGAGCATCTCATCTCCTCCCCACTAAACCCTAGCCGCCGCTATCGTAGCGCCGCTTCCTCTCAGCCTCCAGCAGATCCACCATGAGCAGCACCGGACGCGGCCAGACTGCCGCGCCTCCACCTCCACCTTCACCTCCCACTCCACCTCCTCCGGCCTCGAGCACCTCCGAGGAGTTCGACTCCGAAGACAGCATCGACCTCCTCCAACCGGTCAGGGATGCCGCGGCCCTGGCTGAAGCGGAGAAGGAAGCACAGGAGGAGCTGGCGGGCCGCTGCAGTAGAGGACTCCGACTCGGAGATATCTTGGTCCTCCGATGACCCTGATGCGCCTACGCCGGAGGAGAGGGCGGCGCAGCAGAGGGCCATCGTCGAGTCTTTCGAGACGCTCAAGGATGACGCCGCCAACGCGAGGCTGGAGCAGGCACTGAGCCAGGATGCGGCGGCGCACCGAGCCATAGCGGCCGCGCCGGAGGCGACAGAGCGACGCAACGACGGTGTCGGCCCATCAGGAAGCAAGTAGTCTAGGCCTATAGATCTACTTTGTATAGTTTTTATGCATTTTTATGTACTACTTTGAAAGTTTTTAACTATGTTGCAATTCAAAAATGGGTCGCCCACCCAGACGCAAACGGACGCACGGACAAAATATGTCCGCGGGGCGATGCAAGCGGACCCTCGCGACCACTTTTGGGCGTCCGAAATGCGTCGCGCCGCTGGAGATGCCCTAAGAGGAACGAATGTCTTGTCAAATCGGCATCACGGCCGAGTGGGCAGATGAGCGGAGAAAATGAGAAGAGAAGAACGGACGTCCTGATCAAAAAGCACAAGATAGCTTTATTGGTGTAGTTTGAACGAAGAGACATATTTTTCGAAAAAATGAGCTTTATTACTTCATAGTTTGATGTAATACAACCGGCATCTGCATAACTAAGATGTACAGAGCCGGTTCACACAAGAGTAAAGAAACACAATGATCAATACACAAAAAGTGACTAAGTGAAAAACGCATCATGGTGAAGAAGCTGCAGTCCTCTGACTATGCAGCTACCCATGTTGGGTAATAAACTCTTTGGCCGAATTCTCCAACCGTGTAGACACCTCCGTAAAGAGATTGCGGTCCTCCAAACGCTGAAGCGACGACCATAAACGGAGCAAGGCCGTACACCGTTAGATTACATGCATAAGAGAAGAATTAAAAACCTTGTCATTTCTACATAGCCATAGAGACCATATAACGGCGGTCGTTCCCACCCTGATAAGGCTCTTATACCTAACCTCAACCCCGTTTAGTCAATTGCCAAAAATATTAGCAATGCTTTGGAGTGGGTATAAGCTAGATCATATCTGAATGATTGACCATATAGCTCTTGCGATTGACAATGGAATGGAAGAAAAGATGTTTTATTGTCTCACCTTTATGAACATTTCTTACAGCCATGCCAGTTTCGCTTTGCAAGGTTATCTTTGGTGAGAGCACGATGTAGGTACCAAGCGAACACCTTCGTTTTTTGTGGTATCCTCAGCTTCCAAATGTTTTTAGTATTCACAACCGGTTGAATATGTTCAATTAAGGCTTCATACATGGATCTTACCGAGAATATACCATTCTTAGTGAGTTGCCAGCGGAAAATATCTTTCCCCTGAACCAGTTGGATTGAAGCTAATCTTTGTAGCAATTCATTCCAAGAGGTTAACCGGGGACCGATTACATCGCGTCTGAATGTCATATTTGGTGGAGAGGTTTCGATCACACTATGGAGAGCAACATCCTTATGACATACGATCATGTATACAGCTGGATATTGTTCCCGGAGCGTGGTTGCACCCAACCACCTATCCTTCCAGAACCGTATCTCCGACCCATGTCTAATGGTAAACGACCCATGTGGGAAGAAGTGCTTCTTAGTTGCAATAATACCAGCCCAAAAGTGAGAATCCCCGGGTTTCAAAATAACATGGGAAATCGCTTTTGAGCCTACATACTTCCTCCTCATCAAGGTATGTCATACACCATCCTCGGTTAAAAACCTGGCCAACCATTTGCCTAGTAGGGCCTTGTTTTTAACCTCTAAGTTGTGGATACCAAGTCCACCTTGATCTTTAGGACGGCATACCACATTCCATTTTGTTAACTGGTATTTCTTCTTTTTACTATCTTCTTGCCAAAAGAATCTTGATCGAAAATAATCCAATCTATGAAGAATTCCTTTAGGTAACTGGAAGAACGAAATCATATACAATACCATATTCATGATTACTGAGTTTATGAGGACTAATCTTCCACCCAGAGATAGTAATTTTTCTTTCGAACTACTAAGTCATTTCTGCAGCCTTTCCTCGACTATTTTCCATTCTGCTAAGGTGAGTCTCCGATGATGAGTCGAAATACCCAAGTCGCATATCGATAAACTGCCTAAACCACAGCTGAATATAGCTCGGCATATTGGTTAGCATTGTCTTGGGCCTCATCGAAACAAAACAATTCACTCTTATGGAAATTAATCTTTAGGCCGGAAAGTAACTCAAACGCTCATAAAATTAATTTCAGGTTTCATGCCTTTTCATACGCTCAGTGGCATTTTTATGGCATGATCCATAAAAAAAATCGTGTTGTCGGCATGCTGCAGAATAGATAGCCCACTATCAACTAGATGGGGAACCACTCCTTCGATCTTCCCATCTCCCATAGCACGCTCAATTAATATGGCAAGCATATCCACCACAATGTTAAATAACATTGGAGATAGGGGATCGCCTTGTCGCAAACCTTTCTTCGGTTGGAAGTAATTGCCCACATCATCATTAACTTTGATAGCAACACTTTCACAAAAGACAAAGTTATTAATTAAAGCGCGTCATTCGGGAGAAAAGCCTTTCATCCGAAATGTTTGTTGTAGGAAGGACCATTTAACCTTATCGTAAGTTTTTCCAAAGTCGATCTTGAGGATGATCCTATTCATCTTTTTACGGTGCATCTCATGTATTGTTTCATGCAAAGTAACCACACCATCTAGGATGTATCGTCCTTGCATGAACGCAGTCTTAATTGGTCACACCACATGATCAGCCACCGAACTTAGTCTAGTAGTAGCTACTTCAATGAAGATTTTAAAACAGACATTAAGGAGACATATTGGTCTAAATAGTTGAATTCGTTCAGCATCTTTAACCTTAGGGAGCAAAATGATCTCCCCAAAATTAATATGGAACAATTCTAACTGTCTTGCCTGTAGTTCTTCAAACAACTCCAGGAGATCTTTTTTTTATTGTATCCCAGAATGTTTGATAGAATTCGGGTTTCGTCTGAAATACTGCTTTCATTATCTCGTCCTCCGTATATGGGGCGGTAAAAACAGCATTCTCCTGAGGGGACACTTGAGGAATGTCATCAATCCTGGATTCATCCAGAGTAATTTCTGATTCCTCGAGTGCACCAAATAAACCTTTATAATAAGAAGTGATGTACGACTTTAATTTCTCATGACCCTCGATCGTAGCATCGTCGTTGAGAAGAGAATGAATATGTTTCTTTTTGCATAACACTATGAAAGTATCTCGTATTCGAATATCCTTCCAACAAGAATTGAGTTTTAGATAGTTGGTATCATTTGAGTTCCTCCTCACGTAATAAGCCACCCAACTTTGCGTTAAGTTGATTCTTCAAATCAACCTCATGCGTCGTTGGCTGTCTAGTTTTCGCGATTGCCTCTAAATCGTCAATTGACATTGATAGGTTGAGTTTCTTATTTTTGAGCAGACCAGTCATATGTCGCGCCCATCCCAAAGCTTGGTATTCCACCTTTGGATCGGAGTGCCCGCGACAAACTGTTGATCCCAAATATTTTTAACCATATCTGAGAACCCTTCCCTCTGTAACCACCCAAGTTCAAATTTGAAAGGGCGTTTATGTGGAGGGGAGGGGATCCCAGTGGTTAGCAATAATGGGGCATGATCCGACAATGACTCAATCTGAGGTAGAGTACTTACCGAGACTAGTGAGTATTTTTGTTCCCAATCTGAGTCCATTAGTACTCTATCTAGTTTCTCATATGTTGGATCAGGGAGGCTATATTCCCAAGTTAATTGCCTACCAATCATTAATATTTTTTCAGATCCAAACTGTCTATGATAGCAATAAATAGAAACGACCAGTGATTGTCAAATATGTCCTTACTCTTCTCATGTGGAAATCTGAGAAAATTAAAATCCCCTCCTATAATAATAGGGTGACGGTTATCCTTTGCTAGATTAACCAATTCACGAAGGAAGGCGGGTAGCTGCCCCATAAATCGATACTAGACTCTAAATGAAATTATCAGATTTATTCGAAATGTGAAGATTTATATGAAAGTCGCCTCTAGACTTATCTAAAATTTCCATAGTCGAAGTCCGTAGGCCTACAAGAAGGCCTCCGGAACGATCTCTAGGTGGGAGCGATACCCAAGCAAAATATTCTCCCCAGAAAGGCGGTTTAGGAAGCTTATTGAGTAGTGACGCTTACCCGTCTCAAAGATAGCAATGAAGTCTAAAGAATGATCTCGAATGGTATAAGAAATGTGTAAGTGTTTAGTCAAGTCACTAAAACCTCTGCTGTTCTTAAACATTCTATTCATTTGGAAACATTGTTAAATTTAGACTCTCTCGCCTTTTTATTAGGCCAAGCGCTTCTTTTAAAAGACGAGGCCCTAGATTTGCGTGCAGTTGCTTTAAGTCTATAGCACGAACCAAACATTGTATCATCTAGTACAACCTCCGACACCTCCCCAACAATATGTGTGAGAAGCTGGCCATCCGAAATGGAGTACCCTTTGTAGGATAACGTTGCATAGAAAACAAAAAATTTCCTACCGCGAACACGCAATCCAAGCCAAGATGCAATCTAGAAGACGGTAGCAACGAGGGGATTATCGAGTCTCACCCTTGAAGAGATTCCAAAGCCTACAAGATGAGGCTCTTGTTGCTGCGGTAGACGTTCACTTGCCGCTTGCAAAAGCGCGTAGAAGATCTTGATCATCGGCGCCACGAACGGGCAGCACCTCCGTACTCGGTCACACGTTCGGTTGTTGATGAAGACGACGTCCACCTCCCGTTCCAGCGGGCAGCGGAAGTAGTAGCTCCTCTTGAATCCGACAGCACGACGGCGTGGTGTCGGTGGCGGTGGAGAACTCCGGTGGAGCTTCGCTAAGCGTGCGGGAGCTTATGGAGGAGAGGGGGCGGCTAGGGTTTGGGAGGGGGTGGCCGGCCACTCAAGGGGGGCGGCCAGGTTGTGGTCTTGGGGTGGCCTGCCCCTCCCCTTGGCCCCTCATTATATAGGTGGAAGCCCCAAGTGTTGGACTACAAGTCTCCGAATAAGACCCGAACCCAAAACCTTCCATATGATAGGGAAACCTACCCAAGCTAGGACTCCCACTAGAGGTGGGAGTTCCACCTTCCATGGAGGGGGTGGCCGGCCCCCCTTGGGGGAGTCCACTTGGGACTCCTCCCCCTCTAGGGTTGGCCGGCCATGGAGGTCCTTGGTGGTTTCTTCCGGACTTTTCTAGAACCTTCTAGAACCTTCCATAGAACCTTCCGGATCATTTTAATTCACATAAAATGACATCCTATATATGAATCTTATTCTCCGGACCATTCCGGAACTCCTCGTGATGTCTGGGATCTTATCCGGGACTCCGAACAAATATTCGAACTCCATTCCATATTCAAGTTCTACCATTTCAACATCCAACTTTAAGTGTGTCACCCTACGGTTCGCGAACTATGCGGACATGGTTGAGTACTCACTCCGACTAATAACCAATAGCTGGATCTGGAGATCCATAATGGCTCCCACATATTCAACGATGACTTTAGTGATCGAATGAACCATTCACATACGATACCAATTCCCTTTGTCACGCGATATTTTACTTGTCCGAGGTTTGATCTTCGGTATCACTCTATACCTTGTTCAACCTCGTCTCCTGACAAGTACTCTTTACTCGTACCGTGGTATGTGGTCTCTTATGAACTTATTCATATGCTTGCAAGACATTAGACGACATTCCACCGAGAGGGCCCAGAGTATATCTATCCGTCATCGGGATGGACAAATCCCACTGTTGATCCATATGCCTCAACTCATACTTTCCGGATACTTAATCCCACCTTTATAACCACCCATTTACGCTGTGGCGTTTGGTGTAATCAAAGTACCTTTCTGGTATAAGTGATTTACATGATCTCATGGTTATAAGGACTAGGTAACTATGTATCGAAAGCATATAGCAAATAACTTAATGACGAGATGTTATGCTACGCTTAATTGGGTGTGTCCATTACATCATTCATATAATGATATAACCTTGTTATTAATAACATCCAATGTTCATGATTATGAAACTAATCATCCATTTATCAACAAGCTAGTTAAGAGGCATACTAGGGACTCTTCGTTGTCCACACATCACACATGTACTAATGTTTCGGTTAATACAATTATAGCATGATATATAAACATTTATCATAAACATAAAGATATAAATAATAACCACTTTATTATTTCCTCTAGGGCATATCTCCTTCAGTCTCCCACTTGCACTAGAGTAAATAATCTAGATTACATTGTAATATACATAACACCCATGGCATTCTGGTGTTGGTCATGCTTTGCCCTAGGGAGAGCTTTAGTCAACGGATCTGCTACATTCAGATCAGTGTGTACTTTGCAAATCTTTACTTCTCCATCTTCGATGTACTCGCGAATCGAGTGGTAACGCAGCTTGATATGCTTCAGCCTCTTGTGTGACCTTGGCTCTTGTGCATTGGCGATGGCACCCATGTTATCACAATAAATGATTAATGGGTCCAATGCACTAGGAACCACACCGAGCTCTACAATGAACCTCTTCATCCATACCGCTTCTGATGAAGCCTCTGAAGCCGCTATGTACTCTGATTCTGTTGAAGACTTCGCCACCGTGCACTGCTTCGAGCTTGCCCAGCTTACTGCAGCACCATTCAATATAAACACGTACCCAGACTGTGACTTAGAGTCATCAGGATCAGTGTTCCAACTTGCATCGGTGTAACCGTTTACAACGAGTTCTTGGTCACCTCCATAACAAAGAAACATATCCTTAGTTCTTTTCAAGTACTTCAGGATATTCTTGACCGCTGTCGAGTGTTCCATTCCTGGATCACTTTGATATCTGCTAGTCAAACTAACAGCATGTGCTATATCCGGTCTAGTACATAGCATGGCATACATGATAGATCCTACTGCCGAGGCATAGGGGATATTACTCATCCTTTCTCTTTCTTCTGCCGTAGCCGGTCCTTGAGTCTTACTCAAGACCTTGCCTGGTAACATAGGTAAGAACCCTTTCTTACTTTCGTCCATTCTAAACTTCTTTAGAATCTTGTCCAGGTATGTACTCTGTGATAGCCCTATTAGGCATCTTGATCTATCTCTATAAATCTTAATGCCTAATATATACGATGCTTCACCAAGGTATTTCATTGAAAAACTATTATTCAAATAACCTTTTACACTGCTTAATAGTTCTATATCATTCCCGATCAATAATATGTCATCTACATATAATATCAGGAATGCTACAGAGCTCCCACTCACTTTCTTGTAAATACAGGCCTCTCCATGACACTGTATAAACCCGAAGTCTTTGATCACCTTATCAAAGCGTCGGTTCCAACTTCTTGATGCTTGCTTCAGTCCATAGATTGAACGCTGAAGTTTGCATACTTTGTCATCATTTTTAGGATCGACAAAACCTTTGGGTTGTACCATATACAACTCTTCCTCAATGTCTCCATTAAGGAACGCCGTTTTGACATCCATCTGCCAAATCTCATAATCGAAAAATGCAGCTATTGCTAACAAAATCCTCACAGATTTTAGCTTCACTACAGGTGAGAAAGTCTCATCGTAGTCAACTCCTTGAATTTGTCGGAAACCCTTTGCGACAAGTCGAGCTTTATAGACAGTAATATTACCATCAGCATCTGTTTTTCTCTTGAAGATCCATTTATTCTCGACAGCCTTTTGGCTATCAGGTAAGTCTATTAAAATCCATACTTTGTTATCATACATGGATCCCATTTCGGATTTCATGGCTTCTTGCCATTTGTTGGAATCTGGGCTCATCATCGCTTCTTCATACGTCGCAGGGTCCTCATCATTGTTATACACACTTTATGTCATATTTATGCATTTATTGGACTAACCTATTAACAAGATGCCACAGTGCCAGTTTCTGTTTATTATGTCTGTTTATTGCAGAAAAGGCCCAAAAACCAAAGTGCTCGGAAAAATCCAGAAAAATCACAGAAATTCTATTTCACCGGAAGACTCACGGAGCCAAAAGGGCAAGCCAGGGGGAGGCCCAGGGCCTCCTCATAATAGGTCGGCGCGGCCAAAGGGGTGGTCACCCCACCCTATGGGGTGGACCCCTCGGGACTCTTCCGACTCCGCCTCTTCGCCTATAAGATGCCTCGTGACCTAAATCTTCGACACCGATTGATGAAACTCCAGAAAGACTCCAGTGATGCCGCCGCCATCACGAAACTCTAATTCGGGGGACAGAAGTCTCTGTTCCGGCACCCTGCTGGGACGGGGAATTGCCCCCGGAGCCATCTCCATTGACTCCACCGACATCTTCATCGTCATCGCTGTCTTCCATGATGAGGAGGGAGTAATTCACCCCCGAGGCTGAGGGCTCTGCTGTAGCTATGTGGTTCATCTCTCTCTCTATGTGATCTAGTTGAATATCATCTATGTGCTACTCTAGTGATGTTATTAAAGTAGTTTATTCCTCCTCCATGATGTAATGTTGACAGTGTGTGCATCATGAAGTACTTGGTATATGCTATGATTGTGATCTCTTGTACATTATCAAGTTAAATATTACTATGATGGTATTGATGTGATTTATTCCCCCTTTCATAGCTTGTCGGAGACAGTGTGCATGCTATGTTAGTACTCGGTATAATTGCGTTGGTCTATCATGCACTCTAAGGTTATTTAAATACGGACATCGAATGTTGTGGAGCTTGTTAACTCCGGCATTGAGGTGCTCTTGTAGCCCTACACAATTAATGGTGTTTGTCATCCAACAAGGGAGTGTAGAGTGGTTCTATTATGTGATCATTGTTGAGAGTGTCCACTAGTGAAAGTAGGATCCCTAGGCCTTGTTTCCACACATCAAATCTCCGTTTGTTTACTGTTTTGTTGCATGTTTACTCGCTGCCATATTTTATTCAGATTGGTATTACCACTCATACTCATCCATATTACTTGCATCTCACTATCTCTTCGCCGAACTAGTGCACCTATACATCTGACAAGTGTATTAGGTGTGTTGGGGACACAAGAGACTTCTTGCATTGTGATCGCAGGGTTGCTTGAGAGGGATATCTTTGACCTCTTCCTCCCTGAGTTCGATAAACCTTGGGTGATCCACTTAAGGGAAAACTTGCTGCTGTTCTACAAACCTCTGCTCTTGGAGGCCCAACACTGTCTACAGGAATAGAAGCGTGCGTAGACATCACTTTGCTCCGATGCTCTATTAAAAGGAATACCTTAATTGCCAGTAGATTCCCTTGAGGCCCGGCTACTGTAACAGCCCCGGATATACCCTATTAGTTTTGCTTGTTCCTTTTTTTTATGCATCATCGTGCATCATGCATCATATCATCCACAAGATTTTATCAAATAAAATTATTTTTAATAAAAACTATTTTGTGCCTTCCCTCTCATATGGTTTATTCAACCCTCTCTTATTTATTTATTTTAAAACCCAAACCCCTCCTATAGGCCTCTCTCTCCCTGGCCCAGTCTGTCTCCCTCTCTTTCCTCTCAGCCCGAGCCTGGCAGCCCGGCCCAACTCTTTTCCTCCCCAGCCCGTACCCCTTCGCAGAGGCCTCTTCTCTTTTGCCTTTTCTTCCTCGAGCACGAGAATGGCGTGAGGCTACCAGACGTCACACCGCACCACCACTCCCCACCTGCTCCCCTCTACTTTTATCCCCACCCCAGCGCCAGAAAACCCTAGCCCTTCTCCCTCCCTCGCGCCGCCACTCCCCTTTTTCCTCCACCCCTTTGCTCCTTTCCCTGTAACCAAACGAAGGAGAAAAACACCACAGTAGCATCTCCACCTCGCCATGGCGGCGCCGCTGCAGACCTCCCATCGCCGAGCCGAAGCCACCAACAGATGCGCCTCGTCGTCCTCTTCCTCCGTGTGCAAGGAATCGAGCTAGAGTTTCTCGAATCGAGCACAAGGTCGCCGATTCCCTGCGCAGTTCGCCCCTTTCGTCTCCGATTCCGGCAGCCACCAACCTCCCCTATCCTTGCCGACCACTTCAACGCGTTCCTGGTGAGAAACCGCGTCTCCTAGACCCCTCGCTCTTCCTGTTTCTTCTCCTGGACGCGCCGCCGTCATTGACCGCCGCCCATCGCCGTAGGTACCCGTTGTCGGTGTTGCTACGTTGCCTCCCCGGCTTCACCTCCACCAGATCCCGCATCCTTGTGATCTTCCGCGTCGAACGCGCCCCCTCCCATGCCCTGATTCAGGCGGAATCGTGAGATCGATGCTGGACCTGCGAGCTCCGCCATTGACGTCCTGGCCCCGAGCTCCGTTGTGAACAGCTTCAAAAGGACGCGTGCCTCAGTCTAATCAACATCCACACCCTAGCCTGTCTGGTTCGTTCCTTTGTCCTGGATGAATAGATCCTGAGTTCGAATCCTCTATCTGTGTGATAAACACAACCTTTTTTATCTTTTTCCGATCCTGACAGGTGGGGTCCTGTCTTCAGTGTCTGTTGACGCCATCTCAGCACATCTCCGCCTTGTCAGCGCCTCGTCACCTCCCTGGCCCCGCCGGTCAGCGACCCGGGCTAGCTTCTGCCTCGGTGAGAAAACCCCGGCATCTTTTCTGTTTTCTGGAAAATGGTAGAAAATGTTATAAACTTGCAAAAATCATATCTCCCGAACCGTAACCCGAAATAAAATGTTTTATATATGCAAATTGATCAGAAAAACATAAGGAACATTAATATGTCATCCATTCATCTGTTTGCATCTCGCATCATATCGCGCATTGATAGTCGTGCATGTTCACCTTACATATATGCGGAGTATTTTGGATTTCCAACTATGGTTTTCCCCGCTCTGTTTAATATTGAAGTAGCGCACCCCTGCCATGTCTTGCCATGCTAATCAACACTTAAAATTGTCGGTAGAAATGAAACTCCAACCTAATTTGTGTGTCCGGGGTTCCGACTCCGATTAAATTGGATAAGATGCATTGCACCATCTATGCCATGTCATGCATATCATCATGAACATGCTGGATCTTCTTTATCCGTAGTAGTAAGACTTGCATACGTTGTGTGTTCCAGCATTTGCTTCTTCCCGGATAGGATCGCGAAGTGGTGTGGTGAGATACGACAAGTTCTCCGGATGTTCCTCGGCAAGCTTTAACAGGCAAGCATTTTCCCCTATACTTCTGCCCCTGCAGAAGTCGCTCACCTATTTTATTTTGCCTTCTCCCTCATGCTATCCTTAAGTTGCGTTCTTGTCACGTGTCCTTTCCACTTGTTACCTTAAGCAGCCCATATTGCCACCATCACCTCCCACGGCTATTATTTGGTTATCGAGTCTGCCCTTGCGAGTCGTAGTGCATGCTAGTGCTGTTTTATCTCATTACTGTTGTTGTTATCCTATCGGGTTATATGTTGGGAAGAATCATGGTTACTTTAGTTGTTGATAATTGTTTAGCGGAGGCATCAGTGGGTCAGCTGCTTGTTTTGTGACGGCTCACTTGTGTTTCCTAAATATCTCAGGACCCCGAGTTCTTGTTATCTGTTCCGAGACTGAGCGCTCTAACCACATGTGGGTATGCTTACCGGGTCTCCCCTCGACCACTGCCGGAATCTACAGCTTTCTCCAGTGGCCACAACTAGTTTGGATGTTTGTTTTGTTTCTCCCGGGCGTGCAAGCTTGTTTCTTTGTGGTCAGATGATATGATGTTACTCTTGGGGAAGCCATGTTGCCTTGTAACCCCGTTGTCTCTTGCACGCTCGTAGGATGCGGTACGTATTGCTGAAGATGGATTCACCCTGCGGGCACTGTTTTCATCCGAAAGCCGTAGACGCAAACAGCTAAGTCCGCGTCGGAGTTTCGATCGGGCTCCGAAACGGGTTAACTTAGTTAGGTGGCTTCCTGGACATTGTTATAGTGATGGAGAGTGCGTGTCGTGATATCCACCTGTCGTAAGTGGGTTGATCATGCGTGTGGGCACATTTGGGCACCCCTGCAGGGTTACAATCTTATCGATAAGCCGCGTCCGCGGTTATGGACGACTTGGAGCTGTATGACTCGACCATAGACAACTTACACATGTTGATTCAATACTAATAACTTGCATAGTAAGATAGAACAACTTAAATAATAAATGATTAAAACTTGACAACCGTGTGAGTGCCTTTGTAAGTACTTCCTTGCGAGGGGGGAACATATCGGTTGGGTTATGTTTGCAGAGTATAGAATTGTTAGTTTATGCGCTCTCTCATCTTCTCTGATTAGACGAATGTTGTAGAGTGTCTCTATAGGTTTTTAGTGCTTGCGCGCTGCCGCTTAACCCCACCATATTGTCCATGACGTTCCTCTTGCGTCCTCTAAGTCCCCTGCGTGCCTCAAGTACAAAGGACGACTGGTTGACGAATGCTTATACGTCTTGAAGTCTTGTTAAGTACGAACCCGTACTTATTGCTGCTTCTACGGGATATAACCGGGCAGGTATGAAGATATGTTCGATGAAGACGATGTTAGCAAGGTTACCCTTCCGGCTTGGCCTGGGCAGGGTTATGGATGCCACTGGTTATCTTCAGGACTCTTAGTCCAATTTGTATCTTGTCCGTACTCGGACGTATTCGATCTTCTGTATGATTTGGATCTTTGTATTGTATATTTGTATCTTGACTCGTTGGAGTCGTTGTTGTAATATATGTTTCTTGTGGGCTCTATTGTAATCCTGTTGTAATGTTACCGCTCGTGTTAATTCCTCTAGCATCACGTGTGTGAATTGTCGCGCACGTCGTGTCGGAGGGCGTCTCAGAATCGATATCGTGCGGATTTTGGCGGAATCGCTGGAATCCTCATGGTACCGGTTCCGGGGCGTCACAAGTTGGTATCAGAGCTCAGGTTGACGGTACCCCACTAGTCCAGCCTTTAGGATAACCTTGCCAACGGACGATGTGTCTAGTGTCAAAACCTATTTTCTAAAATTCGTTGGATACTTTTGATTAGCTCTGATTTTTCTCCTTACCTCTATTCTTTCTCATCTTACCTATGCGAGTTTTGATTCTTCTCTCTTATCTGAGTTTTTCAAAGTCTTAGGTTTCTACTCGGGTTGGACGATCTATGCCTTCACCTATTAGGTCCGATCTTCGGAGGTCCCGACGAAAGCCCCATCATCAACAACGGAACAACGATTTCTTGTTAGTGGTGTCGCCCGATCAACCTGGAGGAAGAATTCTTGTTAGTGGTGTCGAGGAGCTCGACACATCGCCAGAAGATCCGATAGTTCACCTCTCTCCCCCGTACCTTGAGGTGGAACCTCGGGGCGAGGTTCCTTGTTAGTGGTGTCGATTGTAACAGCCCCGGATATACCCTATTAGTTTTGCTTGTTCCTTTTTTTATGCATCATCGTGCATCATGCATCATATCATCCACAAGATTTTATCAAATAAAATTATTTTTAATAAAAACTATTTTGTGCCTTCCCTCTCATATGGTTTATTCAACCCTCTCTTATTTATTTATTTTAAAACCCAAACCCCTCCTATAGGCCTCTCTCTCCCTGGCCCAGTCTGTCCCCCTCTCTTTCCTCTCAGCCCGAGCCTGGCAGCCCGGCCCAACTCTTTTCCTCACCGGCCCGTACCCCTTCGCAGAGGCCTCTTCTCTTTTGCCTTTTCTTCCTCGAGCACGAGAATGGCGTGAGGCTACCAGACGTCACACCGCACCACCACTCCCCACCTGCTCCCCTCTACTTTTATCCCCACCCCAGCGCCAGAAAACCCTAGCCCTTCTCCCTCCCTCGCGCCGCCACTCCCCTTTTTCCTCCACCCCTTTGCTCCTTTCCCTGTAACCAAACGAAGGAGAAAAACACCACAGTAGCATCTCCACCTCGCCATGGCGGCGCCGCTGCAGACCTCCCCTCGCTGAGCCGAAGCCACCAACAGATGCGCCTCGTCGTCCTCTTCCTCCGTGTGCAAGGAATCGAGCTAGAGTTTCTCGAATCGAGCACAAGGTCGCCGATTCCCTGCGCAGTTCGCCCCTTTCGTCTCCGATTCCGGCAGCCACCAACCTCCCCTATCCTTGCCGACCACTTCAACGCGTTCCTGGTGAGAAACCGCGTCTCCTAGACCCCTCGCTCTTCCCGTTTCTTCTCCTGGACGCGCCGCCGTCATTGACCGCCGCCCGTCGCCGTAGGTACCCATTGTCGGTGTTGCTACGTTGCCTCCCCGGCTTCACCTCCACCAGATCCCGCATCCTTGTGATCTTCCGCGTCGAACGCGCCCCCTCCCGTGCCCTGATTCAGGCGGAATCGTGAGATCGATGCTGGACCTGCGAGCTCCGCCATTGACGTCCTGGCCCCGAGCTCCGTTGTGAACAGCTTCAAAAGGACGCGTGCCTCAGTCTAATCAACATACACACCCTAGCCTGTCTGGTTCGTTCCTTTGTCCTGGATCAATAGATTCTGAGTTCGAATCCTCTATCTGTGTGATAAACACAACCTTTTTTATCTTTTTCCGATCCTGACAGGTGGGGTCCTGTCTTCAGTGTCTGTTGACGCCATCTCAGCACATCTCCGCCTTGTCAGTGCCTCGTCACCTCCCTAGCCCCGCCGGTCAGCGACCTGGGCTAGCTTCTGCCTCGGTGAGAAAACCCCGGCATCTTTTCTGTTTTCTGGAAAATGGTAGAAAATGTTATAAACTTGCAAAAATCATATCTCCCGAACCGTAACCCGAAATAAAATGTTTTATATATGCAAATTGATCAGAAAAACATAAGGAACATTAATATGTCATCCATTCATCTGTTTGCATCTCGCATCATATCGCGCATTGATAGTCGTGCATGTTCACCTTACATATATGCGGAGTATTTTGGATTTCCAACTATGGTTTTCCCCGCTCCGTTTAATATTGAAGTAGCGCACCCCTGCCATGTCTTGCCATGCTAATCAACACTTAAAATTGTCGGTAGAAATGCAACTCCAACCTAATTTGTGTGTCCGGGGTTCCGACTCCGATTAAATTGGATAAGATGCATTGCACCATCTATGCCATGTCATGCATATCATCATGAACATGCTGGATCTTCTTTATCCATAGTAGTAAGACTTGCATACGTTGTGTGTTCCAGCATTTGCTTCTTCCCGGATAGGATCGCGAAGTGGTGTGGTGAGATACGACAAGTTCTCCGGATGTTCCTCGGCAAGCTTTAACAGGCAAGCATTTTCCCCTATACTTCTGCCCCTGCGGAAGTCGCTCACCTATTTTATTTTGCCTTCTCCCTCATGCTATCCTTAAGTTGCGTTCTTGTCACGTGTCCTTTCCACTTGTTACCTTAAGCAGCCCATATTGCCACCATCACCTCCCACGGCTATTATTTGGTTATCGAGTCTGCCCTTGCGAGTCGTAGTGCATGCTAGTGCTGTTTTATCTCATTACTGTTGTTGTTATCCTATCGGGTTATATGTTGGGAAGAATCATGGTTACTTTAGTTGTTGACAATTGTTTAGCGGAGGCATCAGTGGGTCAGCTGCTTGTTTTGTGACGGCTCACTTGTATTTCCTAAATATCTTAGGACCCCGAGTTCTTGTTATCTGTTCCGAAACTGAGCGCTCTAACCACATGTGGGTATGCTTACCGGGTCTCCCCTCGACCACTGCCAGAATCTACAGCTTTCTCCAGTGGCCACAACTAGTTTGGATGTTTGTTTTGTTTCTCCCGGGCGTGCAAGCTTGTTTCTTTGTGGTCAGATGATATGATGTTACTCTTGGGGAAGCCATGTTGCCTTGTAACCCCGTTGTCTCTTGCACGCTCGTAGGATGCGGTACGTATTGCTGAAGATGGATTCACCCTGCGGGCACCGTTTTCATCCGAATGCCGTAGATGCAAACAGCTAAGTCCGCGTCGGAGTTTCGATCGGGCTCCGAAATGGGTTAACTTAGTTAGTTGGCTTCCTAGACATTGTTGTAGTGAAGGAGAGTGCGTGTCGTGATATCCACCTGTCGTAAGTGGGTTGATCGTGCGTGTGGGCACATTTGGGCACCCCTGCAGGGTTACAATCTTATCGATAAGCCGCGTCCGCGGTTATGGACGACTTGGAGCTGTATGACTCGACCATAGACAACTTACACATGTTGATTCAATACTAATAACTTGCATAGTAAGATAGAACAACTTAAATAATAAATGATTAAAACTTGACAACCGTGTGAGTGGCTTTGTAAGTACTTCCTTGCGAGGGGGGAACATATCGGTTGGGTTATGTTTGCAGAGTATAGAATTGTTAGTTTATGCGCTCTCTCATCTTCTCTGATTAGACGAATGTTGTAGAGTGTCTCTATAGGTTTTTAGTGCTTGCGCGCTGCCGCTTAACCCCACCATATTGTCCATGACGTTCCTCTTGCGTCCTCTAAGTCCCCTGCGTGCCTCAAGTACAAAGGACGACTGGTTGACGAATGCTTATACGTCTTGAAGTCTTGTTAAGTACGAACCCGTACTTATTGCTGCTTCTACGGGATATAACCGGGCAGGTATGAAGATATGTTCGATGAAGACGATGTTAGCAAGGTTACCCTTCCGGCTTGGCCTGGGCAGGGTTATGGACGCCACTGGTTATCTTCAGGACTCTTAGTCCAATTTGTATCTTGTCCGTACTCGGACGTATTCGATCTTCTGTATGATTTAGATCTTTGTATTGTATATTTGTATCTTGACTCGTTGGAGTCGTTGTTGTAATATATGTTTCTTGTGGGCGCTATTGTAATCCTGTTGTAATGTTACCGCTCGTGTTAATTCCTCTAGCATCACGTGTGTGAATTGTCGCGCACGTCGTGTCGGAGGGCGTCTCAGAATCGATATCGTGCGGATTTTGGCGGAATCGCTGGAATCCTCATGGTACCGGTTCCGGGGCGTCACAGCTACCACCGGCTGGTAGGACAAAAGATGTTATGCAAGTTTCTCATTGCGAGCACGTATAACTATATATGGAAAACATGCCTACATGATTAATAATCTTGATGTTCTGTCTTAATGCTATTTCAATCCTATCAATTGCCCAACTGTAATTTGTTCACCCAACACTTGTCACTTGTTATTGGAGAGTTACCACTAGTGAAGATAGCTGGGAACCCCGGTCCATCTTTCATCATCGTATACTCGTTCTATATGTCATTGGAAGTAGTATCAACTATTTTCTGGTGCCATTGCCTCTGTGTTACTATTACTGCTGCTGTGTTACTGTTACTATTGCTCTCATATTACTGCTGCTTTCAGATCACCCCTATTACTAGTGCTTTTCCAGGTGCAGCTGAATTGACAACTCAATTGTTAAGGCTTATAAGTATTCTTTACCTCCCCTTGTGTCGAATCAATAAATTTGGGTTTTACTTCCCTCGAAGACTGTTGCAATCCCCTATACTTGTGGGTTATCAACCACCACTCCGTGAAGGCTCCCTCCGAAGGAGGCCCCGAAGTGGATCGGATCCAGGAGAGGACCTCGTACCAGACCGTCCTGGAGAATGGGCATCCGGTGAGTAGATGTGTCATTGTCTCCTTAGACGGATCACAGAGTGGGAATCTGAGCATATGTGGTAGGCCACGACGCGCCAGCCTCTCACCGTCCAACACCTGTCAAGGCAGGCCATCCAGATAAAGAATTTCACCCTCAGAGGTGCCCAGGATCTCCAGTTTAGCTCCCAAGATGCTGAGGCGATCACCCCGTGAAAAAGGGCCTCATAGCAAGACTGGGAGGTGTACTGGCCATCCATCGTCCATCTCCAGTTCATCCTGTCTTGTTCCGCCGAAAGCTGGAGCTCCCTTAGCCTGCCCCATAGTTGTATGTATTGCCATAGTGCAAGGGTGCTAGGTGTTCTAGCTATGTTCGGGATCCAAGTGCGGTCTAGCAGTGCCTCGCGTACTGTACGCAACATCATGTGTCGTTTAGGTACCAGCGCATATACCTCCGGCGCCAACTCCTTGATGGATCTGTCGTCCACCCATCTGTCCTCCCAGAAGAGAGCGGACTCTCCGTTGCCCACCACCATCGCAGTGGATGCCGCAGATATGTCCAACTCCGCCTTCGAGAACTGCATGTCCAGCCTGCGCCGCGGTCGTAGGGGGTTCGTGCGCATCCTCTACAGCCAGCGCACCCTAAGGCTGATAGCCATCCATGCGAGGTCTGGGATTTCGAGCCACCCAGGTTAAGTGGTCGGCACACCCTAGCCCAATTCACGTGGCAGTGACCTCCGTTGGCCTCTGCCCTGCCCTCCCAGAGGAACCCGCGTAGGATCTTGTGGACCCGCTTAAGCGTCTTCTTGTTCAGTCCCAGTACCATCAACTGGTGCAGCGGGATCGCCGCAAGCACCACGCGGATCAGCGCCAAGCGCCCTGCACGCAGCATCATAGATGCACGCCACGCCAGCAGCTTGTCGGCTAGTCTGTCCAAAAGTGGTTTGAATGACTCAGCCGTCAGTCGCCTGGTAGACAGAGGGATACCTAGGTACTTCACCGGAAAATGCGCTAGCTGGCACTCAATGAGTTCCACAGCGCCCACGGCCTGCTCGTCAGAACAAGCTATGGGGTACACCGAGCACTTAGCGAAGTTGGTGTGCAAGCCGGAGGCATGTCCGAAGAGCTCCAGAATGCCTTGAACCGCATGCAACTCCGTCTCATCCGGGTGACAAAATATCACCACATCATCCGCATATAGCGACATGGATGTCACCAAGTCACGCCGCGCCAACCATTGCAGCATACCCAGCCCGGCGGCCTTGGCAAGTACCTTGTTGAGCGAGTTCATCACCAAGACAAAAAATAATGGTGAAAAGGGGTCGCCCTGTCTCAGTCCCCTCCGATGCCAAATCGAGGGGCCTGGATCGCCATTGAGCATCACCCGAGTACTAGCCGTGGCGAGCAGTAAGGAGACGAGCTCCCAGAATCTCGGCCCGAACCCGATCTTCTGGAGAATCTCCATAAGGAATCCCCAGGATACCGACCCGAAAGCGCGAGCTATATCCAGCTTAAGCATCACCCTCAGCTCCTTTCCCCGCTGCAGGAATTTAGCTGTCTGTTGGACCAACATGAAGTTGTCATGAATGCATCGTTCGCGACTGAAGCGCATTGGTTACGATCCACCTGCGACTCCAGCCGGGGGGGCTATCTAGTAGCCAAAGTTTTCGCCACCAACTTGGCGAAAATGTGGATTAGACTTATCGGCCTATAATCACCTAGCACCATAGCGTCCAGGCGCTTGGGCAGCAGAACCAGCAAGGCCTGGTTGAGGCCCTGAAATCCGCGCCCACACATCGTGAGTATCTTGTCAAAGGCCGCCATGAAGTCAGCCTTGACCACACCCTAGCACTTCTGCAAGAACTCAGCCGTGAACCCGTCGGGCCCGGGGGCCTTTCCCGGCGGAAGATGCCTGATCACCTCTTAGACCTCCTCCTCAGTAAACGCCACCTAGAGCTCAGAGAGGTCCTCTGAGGCTGTGCCCAGAAAGTCCAAGTCCAGCGAGTGTGTCTGTTCCACCGAGGTGTCGAGCAAGCCCTCAAAGTGTGCGAAGGTAGCTTCAGCCATGGCCGCATGGTCCGATACAACAGCGTCATTCACCCTCAGGTTGTGGATCACGTTCTTCTGGCGCCTATAGGCCGCATGCTGGTGGAAGAAGGCCGTGTTGGCGCCCCCTCCCTCATCCATGCAATATTTGCGTTGGCGTGCCATCGTTCGTTCTAGAGAGGCCAGCCCTAGGTAGGCCTGCTTGAGCTGCGCCGGAGTCGACGCTCATCAGGGGAGAGCTGTCGAGATTCCATGGTGATGTCAAGCCTCAGCACCACCTCCCGCGCTATCATCAGCTGCAGTTTGACACATCCTATCTTCTTATCGCTCCAGATCATAAGGTTGTGCGCTGCGAGTTTCAGCTTAGCGGTGAGCCTCCTAAAGGGGTATGTGTCCCCCTAGACCACCTCCCAGGCGCTCTGAACCACCTCCTTGAACCCATCTAGCTTCAGCCAGAATCGCTCGAACTGGAATCTCTTCCGTCCTGATGACTGTGTGGTATAGTCAAGGAGGAAGGGGCAATGGTCCGCCACAACCGTCGCCAAGCACCGCAAAGTGCAACTACTGTGGAGTTCCTCCCATGCCACCGTGACGAACACCCGGTCGAGCCGAACTAGGGTGGGAGTCTCGCGCTCGTTTGACCACGTGTAGCGTCGGCCATGCAGGTAGATCTCCTTAACCTTGCAGTCGTTCAGGAAGCGGCGAAATTTGCCCATCATCCTATGGTTTAGGTTACCGTTGTTTTTGTCCTCAGCCCGGTATATCATATTGAAGTCCCCACAGAGGGCCCATGGGCCTTGGTGGATTCCGCGGATATCGCGTAGTTCATCCAGGAAGACGATCTTGTCAGCCTCAGCCTGGGCCCATAAACGCAGGTCAGCCACCACCATGGTTCCCCTCCCAGGGGTGACACCCTTGCAGTGATTCTGTTAGCACCTATGTGAGCGCTGTCAAGCTGCGCCACCCTGATCATCCCAGCCACAATCACCCCACCACGCGTACCAGACGTCGGCAAGCAGAAGTAAGCGTTAAAATCCGCGTCACTCGCTTCCATAACAATGGTAGGGGTTACAGTCGATAGTTTCGTCTCCTGGAGACAAACGATAGATGTACCCGTGGTACCTATAACACTCCTAACACCCGTACGCCTTGCGCGATCACATTGGCCACCATAACCTTAGGTTCATATAACATTGGAACGACCAAAAAACACCTGAGAAACCCACGTCAGGGTCAGGGTCAGGCCTCCAGGAGGCGACCACCCGACATCCCCATCAACAGCGGGGAGCAGCCTCCAATCAAGGAGAGCGTCCATCTGTAGAACTCCGCAATCGCCTCAATCATGTCATCCATCAAGGGGAGCTCGTACATCTTGTGGTAACCTTCTAGGGCAGCCACCGACGGCGCCTAATCTCCGGAGAGTAGACCAAGCCTGCGCATCAGATTCTGCACCACCTTCATCTCAGTGTTCATCCCTCCCAACTGCTTCGCAATCCTCGAGCTCCATCGTGGCTAGAAGTTTAGTTCCACCAATCTCCGTCTAATCGTTGGGGTTTGCATGAGGGCATCCAAGCGCGACTTCGCAGCTTCGAGGAATTCCCCCAGCGTCCTTGGTCGCGCCAAAGCTACCGGTGCCCTAGGTACCGGTGTTTGTCGCGCTATCTGGAACAACAGCAGCGGCGAGGCGAAGAGGCACACCATCGGAGAAGAGACACGAGGAGAGACCACCGTGTTGTTTACTTCGCCATCCATGACGGGGGCAGATCTGTGTGAACACCCGGATTTTTACGTCCAGATGCCTATTATGCCATTCATCGCAATCCCAGGAATATTGTTTTTGCGAGACATAATAGATTGATATCACAGAACATCATTCATTACAACATCATAATAGTCCTACAAATAAAAGGATCACATGATCCAGTCTCATTACAATAATGGTTGATCTATTGATCAATTACAAAACACATAGCGGAAGCGAAGTAGCGGTTGTGGTCCATCTGTTCCACAGGCAACTATTGACGTCAGGAGTGGTCCTATTTGTCGTAGACGTCCTGTTGTCCTTCATCCTGGTACTGGGGCTCATCTTCATAGTCTGGCCATTTGAATAGCCAGGGACACAGCCATGAGTACTTGAAAGTACTCGCAAACTAATACTAGTGTAAGCACTATCAACTATAGTAATGTGGTTCTAGCTCTAGGTTCATTTGCATAAAGCCAGTTTTATTTCATAAACACCTTAGTAATAAAAGACTATTTGATTGTCTAACTAACTCAAGTGAGAACATTAGTGTCATTCCCACAACTCTGTTGTGATTCAAAGTCAAAGTCACCTTTCAAATTCAAGTCACAAGTCACCATTCATATTTTGGAAAAGTTCTGATGAAGGAACAGTATGGCCTTTCCAACTGTCCATGACCGCGGACGCAGCTATTCGAATAGGTTTACACTCTGCAGAGGTCGCACACTTGTGCCACAACAATTGCAATAATCTGTCAGGGGTAACTGGCCCTGATTTATCACACTCAGTGTACGGACTACCAGTCATAACCTTTCATATACATATCCTAGTACTGGCTCCTCTCCCCATGAGCTTGGCCTCCCAGTGAAGACCAACCGTCAACCTGGGAACTGCACAGGGCTTGGGTCGGACGTTCACCTCATTTCACGTCATTTCACTCTCAGTGGAGGCAGCCTCGGCATAACCCCTATGACGCTTGTTCAGAGGGAACCCATACTAAAATACATAAGTTTCCAGTTAAGCCCTACCCAGATTCAGGTATTGTGGGGGTACTTAAGAATTGGAATGGTATCGCATCCAAACCCAACCATCAGTTTTGTAAAATTCACCAAGTCATTCACAAGTCATATTCACCTTCAAAATCTTTCAATAGAATGACTCATCATTCCAAGGTTTTCAAAGTCATTTCATTTCACAAGTTCCCATCTAGAGTAGTCACCTTTAGTTGTTAGCACTAGCAACTAGTCATGAGGGGTGCTAACTAGCTTATAGCTTTCTAGGCTCAGTGTGATGCTCTTGTACTACAACATAACTAAACCAAGTGAATTCATGAATCAAAATTAAACCTTGATAAACCAAAGTCAAAACTTGTAAAGTAAAAAACTTGGGATAGGATCATTAAGCATAAAGTAATATGTAATGGTGCCTTGCTCTTGTAGAGCTTTGCACTAGGGCAACTTGCAAGAATATTAGCTTGCCTTGGTTGGGGTAGTGATCAAAGTTCTCTTCCTCTTCTTCAAAGTAGACTTCCTCCTCCTGATAGTCTTTGGCACTAGAGTCTATAAACGAATACGAGGATACAATCACCAAACAATACTTAAGTAAACTAATTAGCCTTAGTGGGTCACTCAAGATGATCTAGCATCATCCTAACCATTACTCAACATTAGACTAGGGTTTCTTCCTTAGGGTGTGAAAAATAACTTCATCTCAATTAAAAATTCTATTAGGGTTTCTATTTAGTTCTTTGGGAAATAATTTCCCCTCCTTGAATCTTGTTAATATTTAATCTCCTCAAATGATAGGGTATAAACACATGTTGACCAAAGTCACATTTCATATTTATCATTTGAGAAAAATGATTTAAATGAGATTCATCATCTCATGTAATTTAAATGCTACTTTGATTTAAGATCCTCAAGTGAGCAAATATGAGACCATGCAACTAAGGGTCATCACATTACTTCACACTACTTGGGAAGATGATTTAAATGAGGTGCTACACCTCATAGATTTAAATTTCAAAATTTTGAAATAGTGCAATTGCTCTAGAAATGACTACATAGCCATTGTTTGCATTATAGCTCAAAAATTATTACAGAAACTATATAATATTTTTGTATACTAAATTAGAGGGGTTGAAATGTGAATCATAGCAATTGGATTCACCTCAAAACTCATTAGGGTTGATTTTATAAATTTATTTGAATTCTGAAAACTCTATGTCTTGTGATTTTTACTGTTCAAGTTCTGCAATATATTTTGATTTGAATCCAATTGGGTTGGATAGATAATTTCACAGGCTTTCCAAATATATAAAATTTATCAAATTTGGCCGAGTAAATTTGGAGATATTAAATATTTAGCAAAGCATATGAGAGCAATTTAACAGAAATAAATTAAAACCAAGTTTGAATTTAAAACGGGTGCGGGAACGAAGTTGGGCCGGCCCAGCTGTGGCCTGGGCCACGCATGCATGGCGCATGCACGTCGCGCACGGGCGGAGCACGCGGCACGTTGGATCTGGATCGGACGGCGCTGGGCCGTCTTCTACCTCCTGATGCTGCAAGCCTGCGACGGCGATTGTGCTCATCTCCGGGCACGGTTGGTGGCGGGGTTTGGTGCGTCCGGCGAGGATTTTCAGTGTCTACAAAATGGTATAGGCGTTGGAGGCTGAGGTGGCGAGAAATGGGGTGGCTTTTGGCGTGGCCACCGGCGAGCTTCTGGCGCCGGTGAGCTGCGAGGAGGGGAAGAGAGTGGTGCTAGGAGGAAGAGAGGGAGGCTGCAATGTTGTGTGGTGATGTCCAGGTCATGGAGGGGGGTTTATATAGCTTCCAGAGAAGGGAACGCGATGTGGCCGGCATGGCAGCGACACCACAGTGCACGTCGTGTGCAGGCCTCTCCGGCACGGCTACAGCGTCAGCCATGGAGGTACTGGGTAGGTGGTGACGCGCGCGTAGTGGAGGGCTTGATGGCGTCGTGTGCAGGGCACACGGGTTCGAGGCCGACGTCGGCGTCCTCGCGTCAAGACGTCGTCCTGGCACGGGAGAGGGTCAACGGTCATGTCTAGTAGTTGCGTGGGAGTGAGAGGAAGCTAGTGGCGCAGGGAGAGGGGTTGGGTTGCAGTGTGCACGCAGGGAGGTGATGATGTCCACGGGAGGGTGATCATGGACATGGCACGGGTTGTCTTGGTCCACCACTTGCTCTCCTCCACCAAGGATCATGTCTGGCGGGTATAGAGGGTCAAGTCCAAGGTGTGTGACAAGGTGAGAGAGAGGGAAATGGTCCAGGGGTAGGTAGTGCATGGTGGTGTCATTTGGAGTGGCATGACATGGCATTGGGTGGGTGATGTACCTTTTATTTGTCTCCTAGGTCATGGCATGCTGGTGTAATGTAAATCCAAGGTAATTGACAAGGTGGGCATGGTAAAAGAGGGGTAGGACAAGCACATTTGATTTTAGCAAAAAGTGTATGTGACATAGTCATGGCATGGTGTGTCTTGTCTATGCTTGATGATGTCAAAGATAAGTGATGTCATGGTAGTTGGTGTGGTACAAATGGTACTATGGATGAGCTCAAAGAGAGAGAGGGAGTGAGGTGTGAATAGTGGTTGAGAGTAGGTGTACCTTTATGTAGAAATTGGATTCTCATGTAATAACCTCATGTGTTGGTAAATTTTGCTAGGTTTCTTCATGGATGAGTTATAGATGATATTTGGCAGCAGTGGGTGGCATTGGTTTGGGATTTGTAAATGAGTTGTGAAAAATTTATAATTTGGGGGAATCTAGAATTTGTTTCAAAGTGGCATTTTGGCTTGACTATTGTGAGCAATGGTCAATGATTTGGTCAATGTGGTCAACCCGAAAAATGTTCATCTTGATGAGCTATTGGATGAGGTGCAAAGAGTTGAGAGGGTTTGGTTTGAGAATTTCTTGATACAAGGGCTCAAAGTGGGTAACATTTTATTTTGGAAGATTTTGACCATTACCATATGCATTAGGGTTTTTCACTTTTCTTTTTATTTTTCTTTGATTCGCTTTGAACCAAGTGGTGTTGTGTTATGTTCTTATGTACTAATTGAGTTTAGATTGGTGTTTCATCATTTCAAACCAAGAATTAGGGTTTAGGCTTAAATTGGCAATTTGGCCATTACTCTCATATACCTCTATGGACATTTTTATTTTCTTTCGTTTCAGCTTGGAGGGCTAATAGAAAGTTAGAGTTGTGGAGGCGAACTCTCGAATAGAAAGGTTTTAGGCTTAGTAGGACTAAAATTGAATACATGAGGTGCAGTTTCAGTTCTACTAGGCACGAGGAGGGAGAGGTTAGCCTTGATGGGCAGGTGGTACCGGAGAGAGACACTTTTCGATATTTGGGGTCCATGTTGCAGAAGGATGGCGATATCGATGAAGATGTGGGCCACAGAATCAAGGCTGGTTGGATGAAGTGGCGCCAAGCTTCTGGAGTACTCTGTGACAAGAGAGTGCCACAAAAGCTAAAAGGCAGGTTTTATAGGACAGCTATCCGACCTGCGATGTTGTATGGCGCTGAGTGTTGGCCAACGAAGAGAGGACATATCCAACAGTTAAGTGTAGCAGAGATGCGCATGTTGAGATGGACATGTGGCCACACAAGAAAGGATCGGGTACGGAACGACGATATACGGGAGAGAGTTAGGGTAGCACCGATTGAAGAGAAGCTGGTCCAACATCGTCTTAGATGGTTTGGACATATCCAACGGAGGCCTCCGGAAGCGCCAGTGCATAGCGGACGGATAAAGCGTGATGAGAATGTTAAGAGGGGTCGTGGTAGACCAAACTTGACATGGGAGGAATCCGTTAAGAGAGACCTGAAGGTTTGGAATATCGACAAAGATTTAGCCATGGATAGGGGTGCGTGGAAGTTAGCTATCCATGTTCCGGAACCATGACTTGGCTTCGAGGTCTGATACGTCTCCGACGTATCGATAATTTCTTATGTTCCATGCCACATTATTGATGATATCTACATGTTTTATGCATACTTTATGTCATTATTATGCGTTTTCCGGAACTAACCTATTGACGAGATGCCGAAAGGCCAGTTGCTGTTTTCTGCTGTTTTTGGTTCTAGAAAGGCTGTTCGGGCAATATTCTCGGAATTGGACGAAATCAACGCCAAACCTCCTATTTTTCCCGGAAGGCTCCAGAACACCGAAGGAGAGTCGGAGGAGAGCCAGGGGCCCCATACCATAGGGCCGCGCGGGCCAGACCCTGGCCGCGCCGGCCTAGGGTGAGGCCACCCTGTCAGCCCTCCTGCGCCGCCTCTTCGCCTATATAACCCCTTTCGACCTAAAAACGCAGTACCAATTGACGAAACTCCAGAAAGACTCCAGGGGCGCCGCCACCGTCCCAAAACTCCAATTCGGGGGACAGAACTCTCTGTTCTGGCACCCTGCCGGGACGGGGAATTGCCCCCGGAGCCATCTCCACCGCCGTCTTCACCGCCATCTTCACCGCCATCGCTGCCTCCATGATGAGGAGGGAGTAATCTACCCCCGAGGCTGAGGGATCCGCTGTAGCTATGTGGTTCATCTCTCTCACATGTACCTCAATACAATAATCTCATGAGCTGCTTTACATGATTGAGATTCATATGAGTTTTTGTATCACTATTTATCTATGTGCTACTCTAGTGATGTTATTAAAGTATTCTATTCCTCCTGCACGGTGTAATGGTGACAGTGTGTGCATCCGTGTTAGTACTTGGCGTAGGCTATGATCATGATCTCTTGTAGATTGTGAAGTTAACTATTGCTATGATGGTATTGATGTGATCTATTCCTCGTACATAGTGTGAAGGTGACAGTGTGCATGCTATGTTAGTACTTGGTTTAGTCGTGTTGATCTTTCATGCACTCTAAGGTTATTTAAATATGAACATTGAATTGTGGAGCTTGTTAACTCCGGCATTGAGGGTTCGTGTAATCCTACGCAATGGTGTTCATCATCCAACAAAAGAGTGTAGAGTATGCATTTATCTATTCTGTTATGTGATCAAAGTTGAGAGTGTCCACTAGTGAAAGTATGATCCCTAGGCCTTGTTCCTAAATACTGCTATTGCTGCTTGTTTACTGTTTTACTGCGTTACTACTGCTGCGTTACTCTTTGTTTCTTGTCCTGGGCAAAGCACTTTTCTGGTGCCGTTGCTACTGCTTATATATATTCATACCACCTGTATTTCACTATCTCTTCGCCAAACTAGTGCACCTATTAGGTGTGTTGGGGACACAAGAGACTTCTTGCTTTGTGGTTGCAGGGTTGCATGAGAGGGATATCTTTGACCTCTTCCTCCCTGAGTTCGATAAACCTTGGGTGATCCACTTAAGGGAAAACTTGCTGATGTTCTACAAACCTCTGCTCTTGGAGGCCCAACACTGTCTACAGGAAAAGGAGGGGGCGTAGACATCAAGCTATTTTCTGGCGCCGTTGCCGGGGACCTGAAGGAACAAGCTTTCCTCCCTCGTCAACTACGCGCCAGTCCTGGACAGCATCAAGTATTTTCTGGCGCCGTTGCCGGGGAGGAAAGGTAAAAGACACTCATACTCCGGTTCCAGGTAACAGTACTTTTCTGGCGCCATTGTGTTTGTGCTCGAAGCTATTTCCTTTAGATCCTGCAATTGCATCTTTTTGTTTCTTGTTTACACTAGTTAGGCATAATGGAAAACAACAAAAATATGAGAGATCTTTATGAACTTTATCTTGAATTAGGACATGATGTGTTTGAAGACAGAATTAAAAAACCCATGGAACTTTATATGCATGCTAATGGGAATGTTATTAATATGAATGCTTTGAACACTATTGTTGCTAATGCTATGGAAAATTCTAAGCTTGGGGAAGCTGGTTTTGATGAGCATGATCTTTTTAGTCCCCCGGGCATTGAGGAGGAAATTTTCTTTGATGATACTTTGCCTCCTATTTATGATGATTATAATGATGATAGTCTTTTGTTACCACCTGTTATGGAGGATGAATTTGATTATGAATACAATATGCCTCCTATATTTGATGATGAGAATAATAATGATAGCTACTTTGTTGAATTTGCTCCCACTACAACTAATAAAATTGACTACGCTTATGTGGAGAGTAATAATTTTATGCATGAGACTCATGATAAGAATGCTTTATGTGATAGTTATATTGTTGAGTTTGCTCATGTTGCTACTGAAAGTTATTATGAGAGAGGAAAATATGGTGGTAGAAATTTTCATGTTACTAAAACACCTCTCTTTTTGCTGAAAATCTTGAAGCTGCACTTGTTTTATCTTTCTATGCTTGTTGCATTATGCTTCTTGAATTTGTTTATTTACAAGATTCCTTTTCATAGGAAGCATGTTAGACTTAAATGTGTTTTGAATTTGCCTCTTGATGCTCTCTTTTGCTTCAAATACTATTTGTTGCGAGTGCATCATTAAAACTGCTGAGCCCATCTTAATGGCTATAAAGAAAGAACTTCTTGGGAGATAACCCATGTGTTATTTTGCTACAGTACTTTGTTTTATATTTGTGTCTTGGAAGTTGTTTACTACTATAGCAACCTCTCCTTATCTTAGTTTTGTGTTTTGTTGTGCCAAGTAAAGTCGTTGATAGTAAGGTTCATACTAGATTTGGATTACTGCGCAGAAACAGATTTCTTTGCTGTCACGAATCTGGGCAAAATTCTCTGTAGGTAACTCGGAAAATTATGCCAATTTACGTGAGTGATCCTCAGATATGTACGCAACTTTCATTCAATTTGAGCATTTTCATTTGAGCAAGTCTGGTGCCTCAATAAAATTCGTCTTTACGGACTGTTCTGTTTTGACAGATTCTGCCTTTTATTTCGCATTGCCTCATTTGCTATGTGGGATGGATTTCTTTGATTCCATTGACTTTCAGTAGCTTTGTGCAATGTCCAGAAGTGTTAAGAATGATTATGTCACCTCTGAACATGTATATTTTGAATGTGCACTAACCCTCTAATGAGTTGTTCTAAGTTTGGTGTGGAGGAAGTTTTCAAGGATCAAGAGAGGGAGATGATACAACATGATCAAGGAGAGTGAAAGCTCTAAGCTTGGGGATGCCCCGGTGGTTCACCCCTTCATATTTCAAGAAGACTCAAGCGTCTAAGCTTTGGGATGCCCAAGGCATCCCCTTCTTCATCGACAACATTATCAGGTTCCTCCCCTGAAACTATATTTTTATTCGGCCACATCTTATGTACTTTGCTTGGAGCGTCTGTATGTTTTTGTTTTTGTTTTTGTTTTTGTTTGAATAAATACTTGTGTGGGAGAGAGACACGCTCCGCTGGTTCATATGAACACATGTGTTCTTAGCTTTTAATTTTCATCGCGAAGGTTGAAACTGCTTCGTTAATTGTTATATGGTTGGAAACGGAAAATGCTACATGTAGTAATTGCTTTAATGTCTTGGATAATGTGATACTTGGCAATTGTTGTGCTCATGTTTAAGCTCTTGCATCATATACTTTGCACCTATTAATGAAGAAATACATAGAGCTTGCTAAAATTTGGTTTGCATAATTGGTCTCTCTAAGGTCTAGATAACTTCTAGTATTGAGTTTGAACAACAAGGAAGACGGTGTAGAGTCTTATAATGTTTACAATATGTCTTTTATGTGAGTTTTGCTGCACCAGTTCATCCTTGTGTTTGTTTCAAATAAACCTTGCTAGCCTAAGCCTTGTATCGAGAGGGAATACTTCTCATGCATCCAAAATCCTTGAGCCAACCACTATGCCATTTGTGTCCACCATACCTACCTACTACATGGTATTTCTCCGCCATTCCAAAGTAAATTGCTTGAGTGCTACCTTTAAATTTCCATTCTTCACCTTTACAATATATAGCTCATGGGACAAATAGCCTAAAAACTATTATGGTATTGAATATGTACTTATGCACTTTATCTCTTATTAAGTTGCTCGTTGTGCGATAACCATGTTCCTGGGGACGCCATCAACTACTCTTTGTTGAATATCATGTGAGTTGCTATGCATGTTCGTCTTGTCTGAAGTAAGGGCGATCTACCACCTTATGGTTAGAGCGTGCATATTGTTAGAGAAGAACATTGGGCCGCTAACTAAAGCCATGATCCATGGTGGAAGTTTCAGTTTTGGACAAATATCCTCAATCTCATATGAGAAGATTAATAATTGTTGAATGCTTATGCATAAAAGAGGAGTCCGTTATCTGTTGCCTATGTTGTCCCGGTATGGATGTCTAAGTTGAGAATAATCAATAGCGAGAAATCCAATGCGAGCTTTCTCCTTAGACCTTTGTACAGGCGGCATAGAGGTACCCCTTTGTGACACTTGGTTAAAACATGTGCATTGCAATGATAATCCAGGTAATCCGAGCTAATTAGGACAAGGTGCGGGCACTATTAGTATACTATACATGAGGCTTGCAACTTGTAAGAAATAATTTACATGATACATATGCTTTATTACTACCGTTGACAAAATTGTTTCTTGTTTTCAAAACCAAAGCTCTAGCACAAATATAGCAATCGATGCTTTCCTCTTTGAAGGACCATTCTTTTACTTTTATGTTGAGTCAGTTCACCTATTTCTCTCCACCTCAAGAAGCAAACACTTGTGTGAACTGTGCATTGATTCCTACATACTTGCATATTGCACTTGTTATATTACTTTGCATTGACAACTATCCATAAGATATACATGTTACAAGTTGAAAGCAACCGCTGAAACTTAATCTTCCATTGTGTTGCTTCAATGTCTCTACTGTGAATTTATTGCTTTATGAGTTAACTCTTATGCAAGACTTATTGATGCTTGTCTTGAAAGTACTATTCACGAAAAGTCTTTGCTATATGATTCATTTGTTTACTCATTGCATTACCATTGTTTTGATCGCTGCATTCATTACATATGCTTACAATAGTATGATCAAGGTTATGATGGCATGTCACTCCAGAAATTATCTTTGTTATCGTTTACCTGCTCGGGACGAGCAGAAACTAAGCTTGGGGATGCTGATACGTCTCCGACGTATCGATAATTTCTTATGTTCCATGCCACATTATTGATGATATCTACATGTTTTATGCATACTTTATGTCATTATTATGCGTTTTCCGGAACTAACCTATTGACGAGATGCCGAAAGGCCAGTTGCTGTTTTCTGCTGTTTTTGGTTCCAGAAAGGCTGTTCGGGCAATATTCTCGGAATTGGACGAAATCAACGCCAAACCTCCTATTTTTCCCGGAAGGCTCCAGAACACCGAAGGAGAGTCGGAGGAGAGCCAGGGGGCCCCACACCATAGGGCCGCGCGGGCCAGACCCTGGCCGCGCCGGCCTAGGGTGAGGCCACCCTGTCAGCCCTCCTGCGCCGCCTCTTTGCCTATATAACCCCTTTCGACCTAAAAACGCAGTACCAATTGAGGAAACTCCAGAAAGACTCCAGGGGCGTCGCCACCGTCGCGAAACTCCAATTCGGGGGACAGAACTCTCTGTTCCGGCACCCTGCCGGGACGGGGAATTGCCCCCGGAGCCATCTCCACCGCCGTCTTCACCGCCATCTTCACCGCCATCGCTGCCTCCATGATGAGGAGGGAGTAATCTACCCCCGAGGCTGAGGGCTCCGCTGTAGCTATGTGGTTCATCTCTCTCCCATGTACCTCAATACAATAATCTCATGAGCTGATTTACATGATTGAGATTCATATGAGTTTTTGTATCACTATTTATCTATGTGCTACTCTAGTGATGTTATTAAAGTATTCTATTCCTCCTGCACGGTGTAATGGTGACAGTGTGTGCATCCGTGTTAGTACTTGGCGTAGGCTATGATCATGATCTCTTGTAGATTGTGAAGTTAACTATTGCTATGATGGTATTGATGTGATCTATTCCTCCTACATAGTGTGAAGGTGACAGTGTGCATGCTATGTTAGTACTTGGTTTAGTCGTGTTGATCTTTCATGCACTCTAAGGTTATTTAAATATGAACATTGAATTGTGGAGCTTGTTAACTCCGGCATTGAGGGTTCGTGTAATCCTACGCAATGGTGTTCATCATCCAACAAAAGAGTGTAGAGTATGCATTTATCTATTCTGTTATGTGATCAAAGTTGAGAGTGTCCACTAGTGAAAGTATGATCCCTAGGCCTTGTTCCTAAATACTGCTATCGCTGCTTGTTTACTGTTTTACTGCGTTACTACTGCTGCGTTACTACTGCTTGTTTACTGTCCTGGGCAAAGCACTTTTCTGGTGCCGTTGCTACTGCTTATATATATTCATACCACCTGTATTTCACTATCTCTTCGCCGAACTAGTGCACCTATTAGGTGTGTTGGGGACACAAGAGACTTCTTGCTTTGTGGTTGCAGGGTTGCATGAGAGGGATATCTTTGACCTCTTCCTCCCTGAGTTCGATAAACCTTGGGTGATCCACTTAAGGGAAAACTTGCTGCTGTTCTACAAACCTCTGCTCTTGGAGGCCCAACACTGTCTACAGGAAAAGGAGGGAGCGTAGACATCAAGCTATTTTCTGGCGCCGTTGCCGGGGACCTGAAGGAACAAGCTTTCCTCCCTCGTCAACTACGCGCCAGTCCTGGACAGCATCAAGGTCTTATGGGTTTCAACTCTAGCCTACCCCAACTTGTTTGGGACTGAAAGGCTTGGTTGTTGTTGTTGTTGTTGCACCTTGGATTTGATTTGTTAAGTACTTGGTAGGGTTTATTAAGGTTTTCCAATCATCTAAACAAGGTAGAAAGGTCTAGGTTAAAGTTTTACAAAAATAGCCATAGGCACATAGGTAGGGGTATTTGCATTTTCTCTTTTTCTTAATTGTTTCTCTTTGATCTAAAAGATCATGGTTTAGGGTTTAATGGGGTTTAACAAGGGTCCACAACCATTTTAGAAAAGTAAGAATGGTATGGGTCAAGATTTGCATACTAGGGCTATATGCCCACATATGTCTTTTTATTTTATTTTAGTCTCTTCATATTTGATCCTATTTGATTTTGAGAAGGTTAGGGTTTAGGGTTTTGGAAATGTGTTTAATGCAATAAACAAACAATCATGGCAATAACACAAGGATTAGATATGAGCACTATGCATAGCACCATATGTAATAAAAGTTTTTGTTGGTTCTCATTTTTGGAAAAAGGAGATTCATTTTCTTCTTTGTTTGAAAATTTGGCATGTTACAAACCCTTCCCCCTTAAACAAATCTCGTCCCGAGATTTTAAGAAAAGTTAGGTTCCTAAGAGAGACTGAGCAGTTGAATCAACTGGAAAACATACTTGGCATGGCCTGAGGTGCTTCTTGTGCTTCTGATGCATTCATGTGGTAGAGGTGGCTGTTGTGGTTGTCTTGGTTCCTTCTGGCTGCAAAGCGGCGTTGTTGTTGTGCAGGTGCAGCGGTATTGGGGGCAGTCTTGGCAAGCTTTTTGGGGCATTCATTGGAGTAATGACCCACGGTGCCACATTCATAGCAGGTTATCGTTGATTTGTCCTTTGGGGTGACGGGGACGGCATTGCTTCCAGTCCTTGGGCCATTATTGAGGTTGTTGTGGTTACCATTGTTGTTGTTGCTGTTGCGGTGGTTGTTGTTGTGGCTGTTGTTATTGTTACCTCCAGTCTTCGGGGGTCCTCCATTGTTGTTGGTGTAGTTTGGGCGATACGTCTGAGCAGTTGGCTTGTTGTGTCTTGGGGTAAATCCTCCAGAGGAGTTGTTGCGGTATTTCTGGGCATTGTTGGGCCCATTCTGATTCATCATCCTTCTCTTGCGGTTCTCGTTGGCTTGATGCAGCTTTCCTTCCATCTGGATGGCTGAGTCCACAAGAGCTTCTAAGTCAGTGAACGGCATGTTAACTAACACAGTTTGCATCTCGTCGTGCAGTCCATTCAGAAATCTCTCCTTCCTTTTTTCGTTGGTGTTGGTCTCATCCGGGGCGTACCTTGACAGAGTAAGAAACCTGTCGCGGTATTCCACCACGGACATCCTTCCTTGCTTGAGTTCGCGGAACTCGTCTCTCATCTTCTTGATCAGTCCTTGAGGTACATGATATTTTCTGAACTTGAGTTTGAAGTCTTCCCAAGTCATCATTTGTCCCGCATTCATTGCACGGGCACTTGTCCACCAGGCTCTTGCAAGTCCTGACAGGTAGTGGGTGGCGAACAGTACTTTCTCAGCGGCTTCAACTCCCGCAACTTCTAGGTTGTTCTCCATTGTCTGAAGCCAGTGATCAGCATCTAATAGCTCTTCAGTCTTGCTGAACATAGGTGGGTTGGTGTTCTGAAAGTTCTTCAACTTGGATCTAGGATGATCATGATTTCCATGTCCTTGATTGTTCTAGGCTATCTGCTGCAGTGCGGCAATATTGGCTTGTCGTTCAGCTCTCTCGGCTTCTCGGTCTGCCATCATCATCTGCAGCATCTGCATCATTGCGTCCTGGTTGGTGTTGCGGGTTGGTGGGGCCATCTGAATATTGAGGTAGATGATAAGATAAGAGGGAAATTTCTATGGTTTGTTTGATTTAAAGTTCAAAACTTGAAAACTTGAGTAGTGTTGAGGGGGTAAAAACCAACAACACTTTTTCATTCATACCAAGCATCACACATTACAAAGCTAACACACAGTTGGTTTGAAGAACCATTGATTCGTTCTACGATACAAGAGGATCCTGATACAAACTCACACCTACGAAAGTGCTTTAATGATACTACTCTTCATGGTGGGTTCTTCATCTTCAGGGGTAATGTGATTGGCGAAAGGTGAGGGCGTTGTCCAACTCCTTGCGGGTCTTGTACAACATGAAGTCTAGGTACGCAACATACACTACAAGAAAAGTTGCCATGGCCGACGAAGTTGAAGTCGCGCCATGGTTGCTGGTGTACCATGGCCGACGATTTTGGGTCTGTCCGTTGTGCATGTCAAAATGTTTTTTTCTCGTTTTTGAGGCCACCTAGCCCGACGAAACCGGCCAAAACGTTGCGTATGGTGGCCCGGGACGTGGTGCATCTCGAATTCTCGGGTTCGCCGGCTGAGTCAACGCAAATCCGCACCGCCGAGGGATGTAGGGCCCAGATAGCAGCCTCTCTGGCATTGTTTTTTTTCTCGATCGCGCCATCTCGTTCAACGCTCTCCGATCGAGCCGTTTACGATGCAGGATCATGGGTCCCGCATGTCATCCTCTATGAACCAAAATTCTTTCTATTCTTGGATTTTTTTGACCCCCTGATTTCTGGCTACTTCCTTTTTCTTTTGATCCCTTGCCGCCTTGGAAACGTTGACACCGCTGCTGCTAATTGGGACCCGCATGTCATCCTCTATGAGCAATCAACTTTCTTTTCTTGGAGTTTTTTTTGGCACCTCAAATTTGGTCACTTGCCTTTTTCTTTCGATCCCCTGCCACCTCTCAAACGGTGATACTTCTGCTGCTAAATGGGACCCGCATGTCATCCTCTATGTACTATAAAACTTTCTTTTCTTGGAATTTTTTTGGCACCTCAAATTTGGTCACTTACCTTTTTCTTTCGATCCCCTGCCGCCTCTCAAACGGTGATACCGCTGCTGCTAAATGGGACCCGCATGTCATCCTCTATGTACTATAAAACTTTCTTTTCTTGGATTTTTTGGCACCTCATATTTGGTCACTTACCTTTTTCTTTCGATCCCCTGCCGCCTCTCAAACGGTGAGACCGCTGCTGCTAAATGGGACCCGCATGTCATCCTCTATGTACTATAAAACTTTCTTTTCTAGGATTTTTTTGGAACCTCATATTTGGTCACTTGCCTTTTTCTTTCGATCCCATGCAGCCTCTCAAACGGTGATACCGCTGCTGCTAAATGGGACCCGCATGTCATCCTCTATGTACAATCAAGTTTCTTTTCTTGAATTATTTTTGGCTCCTGATATTTTGTCACTTGCATTTTTCTTTCGATCTCATGCCACGTTGAGGACCCTGCAGGCTCATGGGACCCGCATGTCATCCTCTATGTACAATAAAATTTCTTTTCTTGGATTATTTTTGGCTCCTGATATTTGGTCACTTGCCTTTTTCTTTCGATCCCGTGCAGCCTCTCAAACGGTGATACCGCTGCTGCTAAATGGGACCCGCATGTCATCCTCTATGTACACTCAAGTTTCTTTTCTTGAATTATTTTTGGCTCCTGATATTTGGTCACTTGCCTTTTTCTTTCGATCTCATGCCACGTTTGAAACGTTGAGGAACCTGCTGGCTCATGGGACCCGCATGTCATCCTCTATGTGCTAGAAAAGTTTATTTTCTTGGGTTTTTTTTCACCCTCTGATTTTTGGCTATTTCCTTTTTCTTTTGATCCCCTGCCGCCTTGGAAACGTTGAGTAAGCTGCTGACTCATGGGACCCACATGTCATCCTCTATGTACAATCAACTTTCTTTTTCTTTTGATCTCAAGCCGCATTTGAAACGTTGAGACCGCTGCTGCTAATTGGGACCCGCATGTCACCCTCTATGTACAATAAAGTTTTTTTCTTGGATTATCTTTGGCTCCTGATATTTTGTCACTTGCCTTTTTCTTTCGATCTCATGCCGCCTTTGAAACATTGAGTAAGCTGCTGGCTCATGGGTCCCGCATGTCATCCTCTACGAACAATAAAAGTTTCCTTTCTTGGAGTTATTTTTGACCCCTAATTTCTGGCTATTTGCCTATTTCTTTTGATCTCCTGCCCCCTTTGAAACGATGACGACGCAGCTGGCAGGTCAGTCCCACATGTCATCCTCTGTGAACAATAAAAGTTTCCTTTGATGGATTTATTTTGAACCCCTAATTAATTTCGGGATATTTCCTTTTTTCCTTTGATCCCCTGCCGCCTTGGAATCGTTGAGGATGCTGCTACCTTATGGGTCCCGCATGTCATCCTCTCAGAACGGTAAATGTTTCTTTTCTTGGATTTTGTTGACCAAACGATTTTTGGCTTATTTTTTCTTTCGATCTCCTGCAGCCTTTAAAACGTTCAGGGCGCTGCTGGCTCACGGGTCCCACATGTCAACCTCTATGAACAATAAACACTGAGGATGATGCTGCCTCATGGGTCCTGCATGTCATCCTCTCAGAACAAAAATGTTTCTTTTCTTGTATTTTTTACCAACAGATTTTTGGTTTATTTTTTCTTTCCATCCCCTGCCGCCTTTAAAACGTTGACGAAGCTGCTGGCTCATGGGTCCCCGATGTCAGCCTCCCCGTACAAGAAACATGTGATATCTTGATTATTTTGCAGACAATAAACATTGTATTTTGCTCTGAGCTATTGCAAACGGATAAATTAAATCTTTATTTTTACATAAACAAACTTATATGTTGAATCTCCTTGTTTTGTGTTTTTGCGAAGCATAGGACTTTCCTGTTTTTTTAGAAAAATCCGAACTTTCCTGTTTTGGAGTGGGCTGAAATTGTACGAGTCAAAAGGCCCAGCAGGATAGTTCGAAGGCCCAGATGTCCAGATGCAGCCCAATTGAAATCTTTCTTTTCTTGGATTTTTTTCACCCCCTGATTTCTGGCTACTTCATTTTTCTTTTGGTGTTGTGCCGCCTTGGAAATGTTGAGACCGCTGCTGCAAAATGGGACCCGCATGTCATCCTCTATGTACAATAAAATTTCTTTTCTTGGATTATTTTTGGCTCCTGATATTTGGTCACTTGCCTTTTTCTTTCAATCTCATGCCGACTTTGAAACGTTGAGGATGCTGCTGGCTCATGGGTCCCGCATGTCATCCTCTATGAACAATAAAAGTTTCCTTTGTTGGATTTATTTTTTACCCCTAATTTCTGGTTATTTGCCTTTTTCTTTTGATCCCCTGCCCCCTTTGAAACCATGACGACGCAGCTGGCAGGTCGGTCCCACATGTCATCCTCTATGAACAATAAAGGTTTCCTTTGATAGATTTATTTTTTACCCTAATTAATTTCTGGCTATTTCCTATTTTTATTTTGATCCCCTGCCGCCTTGGAATAGTTGAGGATGCTGCTGCCTCATGGGTCCCGCATGTCATCCTCTCAGAAAGGTAAAAGTTTCATTTCTTGGATTTTGTTTACCAACTGATTTTTGGCTTTTTTTTTGTTTCGATCTCCTGCCGCCTTTAAAACGTTGACGACGCTGCTGGCTCATGGGTCCCCAATGTCAGCCTCCCGTACTGCAAATCCTCTTTCTGCAAAGGTTGTATTTCTAGCTAGATAGCTAAGGTGGATTCGACCGCCGTGGTTCGTGCAGCTCAGGTAAGCCTTCTTGCACTGATTAATGGAATTAGTGTATAGCAAGGTCAAGACATGTGGCTTGGTGTAATGAATCTATTTGAATCATGTTGTGGATTCAATCTGATAGTTCTCTAACAGGTCAGCCAAAATAGAAATTAAGTTTTTTTCTAAAACGGAAATGCAAATTAAGATGAACACAAACATTAGTTATCATAATAGCTGATCATACATACATACTTGCTAAGAGCAAAAGCTTGCCAGAGTTTTACCACCCATACAATTAATTAGCAGTTCAGATAAGATAACCTTATATAAGTATAACTACAAATGCATTTGCTAAGGGCTCATGGGACAATAGAACTAGACAACCGCAAACTTGATGACCAGCATGTCACAGTGGCATCGAAAGATCTGGACCTTCAATGCGAAGTTTGGCACCGTCAATGAACTTTTTCCACCTGGAAGTAACAGCCAAGCGGCCATCTGTGGGACTGACGGAGTACCGTCCCTCCACGGTGAGACCTTCACTCTCCATGACGAGGGAAATCTTGCCCCTTCGGCCAGCATTGAGATCCTTGGCGATACTTTTAGGCAATTTCTGATTCAAAGCAAGAGATACCAACAAAAATTAGTCAATGGCACCAATGCACTGAAGACTGAACCATGTGAGACTTTGAGCAGAGAAGACATCAAGATAAGAGCAGTTATGCTGTCATATACTCACGAACATAGCCTTCAGATGCGTCCTGGTCACCACACGGGTGGCCACAGCAATGAGCTGAGACCTCGGTGATCTGGCTGGGGCAGGTGCAGGAGCCTGGGCTGGTACATGAGCTGGTGCTGATGCAGGAGACTGCTGGGCAGGTGCAATAAACGGTGCCTCTAGAGGAACCGGTGCTGATGCAGGAGACTGGGCAGGTGTGCAGAACGGTGCAGCTAGAGGAACCAAAGGCCGATGCAGGAGCCTGCTGGGCAGGTGTAGTATATGGGGCCTCTACAGGAACCAATGCTGATGTAGGGGCCTGCTGGGTAGATGCAATAAACGGTGCTGGTACAGGAACCGGTGCTGATGCAGGAGAGTGGGAAGCCGGTGCCGGTGCTGGTGTGGGTGCCCTTTGTGACATCCGCTCCTGTTCCATCAGGGGATCTGCAGCTTTGATCATGTTAAACCCAGCAAGCTAGAACAGAGGGAATGGTTTAGAACAACTGCTCAGAATGCAGTAATCAAAGGATATGAGTACAAAAAAGTTACATATTATATATTTGGAAGTGTCTCCAACTCTGTAAGCAGTTACGTATATCTGCCCATTTGAGTTTCTGATGCTCAGCTCGTCGCCCTTCTTCAGACCGTAGTCAAAAGCAAACTTTCTCCAATCATGTCCATACAAATATGTGATGGCCTGCGTCTTGTAGACATACACCTCATAGACCGTGTAGGTGTTCATCAATTTGCCATTGCCATGCATAGTGAAAGACCCTTCATGCGGACACATCTGGTTAATCATTGGACGAAGTTCACAAGGTACAGTCTACAGGTGAAAATTGATACTAATGTAAGAAGCAGGAAGACTAAAAACAAGACTTTACTATATGCCAATTCATGCTAAACCACTGAGAATACATACCTGTAACTCTGTGAAGGAGTTATTAGAAAGGTAGATAGAGCCATAGGAGGTGTTATATGCGGGGTATGTACATGGGCCCGCCATATTCCCGCAAGCTCGGCATCGGGATGGTGAAGGAAACATGGGAGGTACTACTGGTGCGTAGCGCTGAATGTAAGTGGAAGAATTAGGTTGTGTAAAGTGCATAGTTCAGAGCAATGCAAATGTTGACAAGCGAGTGCATAACACTATGTTACAAACTGAACAGTCAAAATTTAGTGTATGATGAATATAAGCATGCTAATTTGGCATTTCCAAATTCCAAGAAGCAGTAGACAGAGCCGGTGATAATATCAGAAATAAATCATGGCATGTATATGTGTCTTAAGAAAATATACCCGAACCCTTGGATGGTTACGGCCCGGCTGGTCCTTGGACTTGAGCTTATATAAGCATCCAGAAGGTGGGGCTGACAGTAACTTGGTGGCAGCCTCTGCAGATGCCTCATCAGCAGCAGTTGCAATCCTTTTGACCAATGAAGGCTTAGCAGTTTTAGTCTGCATATGAAAATTGATGAGCAACAGACATCAGCAGTGATATATAAAATGAATCTATGAGACACTGATGCATATAGTGCTAGATGTAAGTGGAAGAATAGGGTTGTGTGTGTTTCTGAACTATTGGTAAGCATAATTAGACAAAGCCGGCAATAAATAGACAAATCAAATCATGTATGAGGATTAAGAAAATATACCTGCTTAAAAAGGACATCACCCAGCTGGCCCGTGGCCTTGTGCTTGAGGAGGTTTTCAGAAGATGGTGGCGGCACCATCATCTTCACGGCAGCCTCATCAGGATCATTTTTTATCCATTTGAGTAGAGGCACAGAAGCTTCATCCTGCATATGAATAGCAACATAACTCATCATTGATATTTAATAAATCTATGAGATGGACTGATGCAAAAAGTGCGGGATGTAAGTGGAAGAATAGGGTTGTGCATAGACAACAGTTGACAACAATGCAAATGATTACAAAAGAAGCCAACGGAACTCAACAGTTTATATACTGGATGAGACAGACTGAAAAGTGAAAAATTAGTGTATGATGATTGTAAGCAAACGCAGTGTTTCTGAACTTTTGGTAAGCATTAGGCAAAGCCAACCGTAATTAAACAGATAATAATAAAATCATGTATGTGGATTAAGAAAATATACCAGATTCATTAAAAGGTCACCACCCAGCTGGCCCATGGCCTTGTGCTTGTAGAGGTTTTCAGATGATGGTGTCGGCACCATCGTCCTCACAGCAGCCTCATCAGCCTCATTTTGCATCCACTTGAGTAAAGGCGCATCAGTTTCAGCCTGCATAAGAATGGGAACAGATCTCAGCAGTGATATTGAATGACTCTGAGACAGACTGATGCATATAGTGCTGGATGTAAGTGGAAAGGTATGGCTATGTATGGACAACAGTTCACAACAATGCAAGGGTGTGTTCGGTTCTGAAACAGCGTGGAATGGAATGGAATGGTTCCATTTCAGAGGAATGGAATGGTTACATTTTTTCGGTTGGAAAAAATGGAGAGCGGAACAGATCAAGGTTAAACTAATCATTTGCCTCAAAATTGTAATTAGCAATTGCAAATGACATTTAATCTCAAAATCGTAATTAACATCGCCTAATGGTGCTCTTTTAATCTAAAAATCGTAATTAACATCATTTTTTGTTGGGTTAGGGGAACTGGAGAGTAGATGAACATTACTGTATGATGATTGTAAGCAAACGAATTTGGTGTTTCTAAACTTTTGGCTTCGAGATCTTATGGGCTTCAACTATAGCCTACCCCAACTTGTTTGGGACTGAAAGGCTTGGTTGTTGTTGTTGTTGTAAACTTTTGGCAAGCATTAGAAAAAACCGACAATAAACAGACAAATATCAAGGCATGTTTTGTGGATTAAGAAAATATACCATATTCATTAAAAGATCACCACCCAGCGGGCGCGTGGCCTTGTGCTTGTAGAGGCATTTAGAAGATGGGGCGGCATCAACATACTGGCAGCCTGATCAGCCGCAGTTTTGATCTTCCTTTTGAGTAAAGGCCCTAAAGTTTCAGTCTGCATATGAATAGCAAAACAAAAGGCAGACCTCAGCAGTGATATTGAATTACTGTATGAGATAGACTGATGCATATAGTGGATGCTCTTAGCCTTTTGCACCATGAACACTAGCTATGGACAGACAAAAAAAACTACTCCAGTTGACTCAGCTTTGTCTAGATACCTCCATCCCAAAGCTTAAGGCTTATTTATTTTTGAGAAATCAAAACAAGTAAAGTTTGACCAAAATTTTAGAACATTCTATCAACAAATATAATATTGTGTAGATACCGTAGGAAAATATATTTCACAACCTATTTGATAATATTAATTTTGTATTTTGCATGTTAATGATTTTTGGTAAAATCTTAGTCAAATATGGTATAGTTTGACTTTCTAAAAATAATATAATCCCTAAGCTTTGGGATGGAGGTAGTAGTATCTAGAGCTAAAAACACATCTAGATACATCCGTATCTACAGATAGTTGAGTCAATTAATTTGGATCTGAGGGAGTATCAGATTCAGACTACATCATGGTAAGTTGGTTAAAAAAAATTACCCCTCGGCGGTCCCTGCCCAGCTCGGCAGTGGCATTTCGCTTCTTGTGCTGCAGATCGGGCCATGCTCCTGCAGCAGGTGGGGCGCTATTCTCGTTCCCCATAGCCTCAGCACGGAACCTGGAGGTACCAACCTGATACAGAGAATATAGAGCATGGTGTCACAGAGGCTTTATGCATAAACAGCTGAAGACATGTGCTACTTTAAGCATCTTCCAGAAGAGGAACAGATTGAGGATGCAGACAGACAGAGTGGATAAGCAAACGGAGTACCTGCTTTGCGGGGCTGGGGACGCAGCTCAGGCTCAGCCAACTGCCCACATGCGTGGTGGCCTTACGCTCCATTGCCCCCACCACCACCGAGGTATTTCCTTTCCTGTACAAGCTGACAAAAGATACATTGAGGATCTGCAGAAACTACAAAGGTTGCAAATGTCGACAAATAAAGGAAGAACACCCCAATCCAAGCAAAGGTAGCCCCCGCCCCCCACCCCCATCAATCACTCCCAGCGCAAGGGTGACCAGAAAGACACCCCTTCGCCCAGAATAGGAAATAGTAGATGCGCAAGATATCGAGGTGAGGAAAAAAGAACCGATCTCGAGAAAGGAAAGAGCATTACTTGTACTACCTAATCCGCTTGGTCTAGATGCAGCTTGCCCCTCCAAGCTGGATGCCTGGACGGTGGAGGCAAAAGGAGGGGATCGAGCTAGCGGCTTGCATCCGTCGGCTGTCGGCACTCGATCGGGAGAGACAAAGGGGGCTACATAAAGGGGAGGGGTAACATATTTTATTACACAGTGAACTTACTGATGTGACTAGTCATTACATATCTCACTGAAACTGGGGCCCATAGTGTGGCACCCCAAATTCACTTGAACCTGCACGGCGGGACGCATTGGCGCGTCAAGAAAACCCCCGAATTGTAGCGGGGAAATGAAACATTTCACAAAAAATCGAAATTCAAGCACACTGCCACGCGCCAAGCACGCGGGCTGTTCCTTCCTCTTCCTCGGTTCCTCCTCCCCTATCCGAAAAAACCCCAAATCCCAAGCTCAAACAACAACAAAAAAAAATTAATCCCCTGGCCGCCATGCATGTCCTCGTTAACCCGCTGGAGATCGTTCCCGGACGAGGCGGACCCCCCGCCCTGAGATCCCGAGTTCGTCCGTTCCGTCCACCTCGAGGCACTGCGTGCTGTCTCGCAGCGGCGGCTTGAGGGCGCTGCAGAGGAAGTTCCGCCGGAAAGTGCTCATGGCAACCGTGCAAGCTCACCAGTGTGCTGTATCCCGAGAGGAACTGGTCAAAGCTTTGCTATTCGCAAAAAAAAAGCGGGCCAAGATCTGGTCAAAGCTTTGTCGATGGCTTGCCGCGAGAGGCTTGGAGTCCAGAGTCAATAAACTAGCTGCTGGAGGACTTGGGCGGTTTACACCGATTCATATTAACTGACTCAAGTTTGTTAGTCTAGTTAACAAATGCATCTAGATACATCCATATCTAGACAAAATTGAGTCAATTAATATGAATCAGAGGGGAGTGCCTGAAAGTGTTTCATGCTACCAATTAATGCGCTGGCAGGACTGGCTGTAGAAGTAATTGTGCTACTACTCATACGATGAACTGATTGTGTGGGTGTCAAATTTTGCAACGCGATCATCCACTGAATGCTTAATTATAGTTCTAGCGCCAAAGGCGTACAAATCATAACAAAGATAGTACATACTACAGCACCAGAACATAAGAGTACGAATCATAAAGTAGCTCAACATTTTGCATCAGGGCTAGGTGGTCCTGAGACTACCGGGACGCCCCTGATGATCTCCGGGCGTGCATCCGCTTCAACGCAAAGCTGTGTACTCGGTCCACGGCCTCCTTCTGTAGGCTGGATAATCTCAGGTGCAGGACCTTCGTCTATGAAAGGCTTGTCATCAGTACCATCCACAGGTGCATCAGGGCTGGGTGGTCTTGAGACTACCCGGACGCCACTGATGATCTCTGGGCGTGCATCCACTTCAACGCAAAGATGTGTACTCGGTCCACGGCCTCCTTCTGTAGGCTGGATAATCTCAGGTGCAGGACCTTCGTCTATGAAAGGCCCGTCATCAGTACCATCCACAGGTGCATCAAACTGAGATTCATCTTCAAATCTCCCATCAAACTGAGATACCTCTTCAACTCTATGCTTCTGCAATTAGTACATCAACAGATTAGACAAACATCTAAGGGATGCAACCTGAACAAATGCCGTTTTAAATATTTACCTTCTCATCTGGCACAGCACATGTCCCAGAGCTGAAACCCGGTTCCTGAAGCAAGCGCTTTTTCTATCCTTCCCGTCCATCCATCTGCAACAAGTTAAATTTGAGTATAGAACTTGCACAGCAATGCAAACTATTGATCGAAACAGAGGCAGCATCAATATAAATAATTAACTACATATGCCAGCACACATACAGTGTGAGCAAGATCTGCTTCTCCCGCTGAAGGATCATTATGTGGTTCACCATGATAAACCCACCTAACATATGTGCGGTCCATCCCAAAAATGTGTAAATGATCTTCCACTACATGGTGAGGCCTCTTCTCACCATTCATACATGTGCAGCGTGGGCAATACACGTCCAGGTCGTGACCTTCATGAGCTCTAATAAACCCCATAAAGGGTTGAACACCATTTATATATGAAGGGGAACATAAGTGTCCATGCAGTATCCAAGTTATGTCCATCTGTTTAATTATGAGATACAATGGTTGGTGATTAATTTAAGGCAAAGTAGGAAATGTATATCCATCGAGTACAAAACTATACTAGTACATGATTATGCATTTCAGCAATCATGTCGAGTACAAAACAAAAAATGCCCATCGACATTTTAGCAAACAGATCGTGTACAAATCTCTGCCATGGCATTCCAGCAAATTAACGGATCGAGTGCAGAACTGACTCTATATGCCCACGCAAATGAACAAATTGATCGAGGACAAATCAAGCGGAAAACTATAAAGTGCCAATTAGTTCAAGCATACTGACGATTTTTTTTAGCAGCATCAAGAAAATATAAATCGTTAGGCCGTCTTGCCCGATGCATGATTGAGCTAGAGATAGCAACCCTACCGTGGATCAACTTGACCGCCGGTGTGTCTCGAGAAGAACGACGGGAGGGAGGGAAGCTTCTTCTTCGCACGGACGGGACGGGAGGGGAAGCTCTTCGCACGGACGGGGATAAGTTGTGTAGCGGTGGGTGGGGGTCATGCGGGCCGGCCGCCCGTAGGTGGTGTTTAATGGAGTTGCGTGTGTAATTTGCCGTGCACAAGGTTGAGGAATAGGCGGTTCCCTTTGCCGCGCGCACAATTCAAACTATCCCGCCCATGTAGTTTAAATTCGCCCTATTTTCGTTAAATCGACATAAAGTCATGTGAGTGGGTGGAAATTAGCAAAGTTGCTTGAAAAATAGTAAAACTCTGGAATTATCCTTTAAATATGCTCTACTTCCTGTGAATATCGGGGTGTGGACTGTGGAGGCATGTTGAGCTGTTTTATTTGTACCTTCTTCATTAAAACTCCCATTTTATGCACTTTGGATGGAAAGAAATCATTTGTACATAAATTTTGACAACGTCATTTGCAAACATTAATTGTTTTACATGCCAAGATGCACCCATCCACCAAATATGGGGCAAAAGTTTATCACAATCTAGATATATATGTATAATTAGTGAGGGACCCCTTTTGATTTTGTGCAATTTCCACTAATTAGCTAGAGAGAAGGGGTCAGTTAATTAGGCCATGTTAGGGGCTATGTGTTTTAGATTAGGGTTGTGTGGATTCAAATACAACTTCTATATTTGTGTGCTATGATTAATCAAAACTAGACCGATCGATCACAAGACACATTATTAGAGGCACATGCCTTTGCGCACAAAGTGCATGTGTGTGTTGTTGGCCACCAACGAGAGAGCGGCGAGAGAGCGATTGAAATCTCCAAATTAAACACATATATAAGCATACATGGTTAGGCCATGCATGCATATTTATTATATATATTGTGAGGCAAATAAATTAAAGTACATGTGTATATATATAAGTGTGTTTCTTGGCCACCAACGATATATAGATCGAGAGAGAGATTGAAATATATATATCCCCAAGAATATCTTCAAACATGTATTGAAATATATGCACGAATGATATGCAAGGTATGCCATGCGCACATGCACACTAATTATATATATTATGAGACAACTTAATCAAATGTGTTTTCATTGGAGATCGAGAACTTGTCAAAAATCAAGTTAATTAATTTATCAGCGCTAATTAGTTAATTGGTCGCCTACTTGATGAGCAATTAAGTGTCGTTGGCATATATATATATATATATATATATATATATATATATGTAGGGTTTAATTAGGGTTTAGGGTTTAGGGTTAGCTAGCTAGGGTTTTAGGGTTAGGGTTTACGGTCTAGGGTTTAGGGTCTAGGGTTTAGGGTTTAGTGTTTAGGGTGTTTAGGGTGTACATTTAGGGTTTATGGTCTAGGGTTTAGGGTCTAGTGTTTAGGGTGTTTAGGGTGTACGTTTAGGGTATAATTAGGGATTAGGGATTAGGGTTTTAGGGTTTAAGGTTTAGGGAACAACGATCGAGTGCACACACACATTATTAGAGGCACCCGCGCCTTTGCGCATAAAGTGCATGCGTATATATATAAGTGTGTTTCTTGGCCACCAACGATATATAGATCGAGATAACAGAGAGATTTAAATATATATATATCCCCAAGAATATGTTCAAAAATATATTGAAATATATGCACGACTCAAGTTAATTAATTTATCAGCGCTAATTAGTTGGTCGCCTGCTTGATGCGCAATTAAGTGTCGTTGGCCTATATATGTAGGGTTTAGGGTTAGCTAGGGGTTAGGGTTAGGGTTAGGGTTTAGGGTTTAGTGTTTAGGGTTTAGGGTTTAGGGCTTTAGGGTTTAGTGTTTAGGGTGTTTAGGGGGTGTATGTTTAGGCTATAATTAGGGATTAGGGATTAGGGTTTTAGGGTTTAAGATTTAGGGATCATCGATCGAGTGCACACACACATTATTAGAGAGGCACCCGCGCCTTTGCGCATAAATTGCATGCGTATATATAAGTGTGTTTTTTGGCCACCAACGATATATATATAGATCGAGAGAGAAAGAGATTGAACTATATATATTTATCCCCAAAAATATGTTCAGATATATATTGAAATATATGCACGAATGATATGTGCAAGGTATGCCATGCGCTCATGCACACTAATTATATATATATATATATATTATGAGGCAACTTAATCAAATGTGTTTTCATTCGAGAGAACTTATCAAGATTCAAGTTAATTAATTTATCAGCGCTAATTAGTTGGTCGCTTGCTTGATGCGCAATTAAGTGTCGTTCACCTATATATATATATGTAGGGTTTAATTAGGGTTTAGGGTTTAGGATTAGCTAGCTAGGGTTTTAGGGTTAGGGTTAAGGTTAATTAATTAGGGTTTAGGGTCTAGGGTTTACGGTTTAGGGTTTAGGGTTTGGGGTTTGGGGTTTGGGGTTTAGTGTTTAGGGTTTAGGGTCTAGGGTTAGGGTTTAGGGTTTAGGGTTTAGGGTGTTAATTTAGGGTGTACGTTTAGGGTATAATTAGGGATTAGGGATTAGGGTTTTAGGGTTTAAGGTTTAGGGATCATCGATCGAGTGCACACACACATTATTAGAGGCACCCGCGCCTTTGCGCATAAAGTGCATGCATATATATATATATATAACTGTGTTTTTTGGCCACCAACGATATATATATAGATCGAGAGAGAAAGATTGAAATATATATATTTATCCCAAAGAAATATGTTCAGATATATATTGAAATATATGCACAAATGATATGTGCAAGGTACGTATGCCATGCGCGCATGCACACTAATTGTATATATATTATGAGGGAACTTAATCAAATGTGTTTTCATTCGAGAGAACTTGTCAAGATTCAAGTTAATTAATTTATCAGCGCGCTAGCTAATTAGTTGGTCGCCTGCTTGAGGCGCAATTAATTAAGTGTCGTTGGCCTATATATATATATATATATATATATATATATATATATATATATATATATATATATATATATATATATACATACTAGTTGAATGCCCGTGCTTTGCTACGGACTTCCCAAGTTTTATTCATGTGACGCATGCAAACATAATGCATATGCAAATTTACGTGTATAGAAAAAGATATCACACATAATATTTCAAAAGCAACAAGATTATAGTATTCTTTAAATGTAATCCAGCAACATGATTTATCGTGACAACCATATGCAAAGCAACTATCCAACATCAACGTACATGTGCTTTTTATATAGAGCATCTCAAAGATAAGAAGATACACTGATTCGTAGACATTCTATTTTGCATAGATGCAACATAGGAAAGTAGTTTCCCGGTAGCAAAATCTATGTCAACAAATCCAGATTAGTGCTTCTTCATAGTGATAGAAATAAACAGTGCATAAGAGATGGAGAAAAATATAACAAGAGGCATCCCTCAACGAAGTAATGCTTTCGCATGGAGATGTATCCGATGCGGTGTTTCAAGGTTAAATAGAACAAAGAAAAATATTATCAAGGAAGATACAAGTAGAATTTTTTTTTTTGCAAAATCATCGTGATGTGCATATTTTGCAAGACTCAAACATAAATGGTAAAAGATATAAAAGAAGTAATTGGTATGTGTTTTATCTCATAGACTTTGAGCAGCAATACATATTCTGTAGATCATTGGTGTTCTACAGCTAGAACCTCTGGCTTACATAATGGAACCATATATTTAAGCAGCAAAGGAAGGGATTGTGCTTCACCACATCATCTATTATTCCAGACCGAGGCGGTATGCCAACTGAAGTACTCAAAAATTTCATCTGCTTATCCTTCACCAAATTTTAGTACCCTCCTATACTTAAAAAATGTGAGTACAGTGGAAAAAAGAAAAACAAGATATATCATGAAATGTCATGTATACATGACAAAGCCAAATATGGAATGTCGGTGCAACACAATCTCTTTAAACTGGCAAGATGGTACTTCAGTAACAACTAAATGGACCAATATAATCCATGTTTGCAGTACAGTTCAAGACTCTAGCTTGCTCGTAAGTAATGTACTACTTAAGTAACAATTAAATCAGTTTTCTATAATCAATTGTGACGACTCGTTGTCTCTAGTTCTAGCACAAAGGCAATGGAGAACTCTTGAAGTATTATTGTACCTGTATACTTTGTAACAGGTGACCTTATGTCCGCTAGACATTCTTAACAGAGCTTCACATAATCAGGTCCACCTTGCAGTGTTTAGTCATACCAAGTTGGTCTAAGCCACCAATAATCAATTGGGCTTAGGAGGCAGCACTGAATCAAGAGAAATGACTGAGAAGTAGATTCAAACTAAATCTAAATCAAGATAAATTGATTATGTGTCTACTGATCTCAAATGATTATGCTTCCTACTCATAGGCTTCATCATTGCTGCCACTGCTGATTCTCATACTTATTTTCAACGGAGCCACACAAAATGGTCAAAGCAGTCAAAGGAGTAACCATTTGAACTTAAGGAAACCAAGATTGCAACTCAATTTTTTAAATAAAGTATTTCATTTAAGTTCGAATAGTTTTTCGTCAAACAGCATGTTCTTACTTCCTGCAAGTTGGAATAGTATATATTTGTGCTGGCCGGCAGTATAGAAAGAACAACAATGAAACTTACAACATAGTCCATTGTATGTGTGTGGTACTCCGATGCAGCGATATCTCAAATCCAATGCTAAAGGGCTTATGCTGCTAGGTGCTATATGTCAAATTACTTAATTAAGCAAACTATACTGGTTTTATTTATGGAAATTATCGAACACATAGTGGTTAGGCATTAGGAGTTGACTGAAGCTTACACCTTGTCGCGATAACTTCAACTTTCTACCTCCTTTCTCCTTGTTCTGTTTAGCCCCTTGAGCTCCTCCTTCTTATGAAATTTGAGAAACAAGGTAAATTTTAGCACAAGAAAACTAAGTTTCTTCAAAATAAATTATGGAAAATCAAATTTAAGTACAAGAAGGGATATTTAGTAGCTTCATAAAATTTAGAGTACAAGAAAAAATAGCTTCAAAGAAGATAATAAAATTAGTCATCAAGTAATAAAGGTAGTTAAACAACCCTGCCTCCTCACTACCATAAACTATGTTAACACTTGTTCTTCTGCTCAAAGGGTCGTCACCGTAGACAGTTTATGTGCTTTGTAGTGAAAAATATATGCAGCCAGGAATATACCTTTTACAATCTTAATTCCTCTACAAAACCAATTCTACTTCTGCATGGAAATAAATTTATGTAGCACCGGTGGCATCAAACTTCAGAAATGACGGGAGTTCTAATACGTCCTCAGTAACATAAAGCTGGAATCAAATTTCCAAGCTTTTTGTTGTGCTTTCGTCCTTGCTATACCTGCAACAACACTAACATGGCAAACGTCACATGAAAGCCTATGAGCATGCCACTATTATAAACCGAAAGGAACAAAGTGTCAGTTCTCACCAGGGAGAGTACATTATGTCCTGTAATTGCTGTGAGACATGCCCTGATCTTGGAGGAACAGTCACAAACCAAGCAGCTCGACCATCTACTTGTAGAGCCTATCATCTGTGTATATGACCTATCCTATCGAGAGCACATACACTCTGTTAAAACTAATTCAACTAAATATGCTTATGGCATTCTTTGCAATTTATTTCTACAGAGTGGTGGAGACTTCAAGCTCACTTCTATATTATAGTAGAGATTTATGCGTTAAGATACAACAAATATCATACGAGAACTTAAGAGTAGCAATAAGGGGTGTTTTGAGGAACATATAGGAATTAGGGAAGAACACTGCTACTCCACCGACCAGTGGCTGCCATTCAGAGTTTCAGACCCTGAGCCCAGCATATAAGGTATTCAGTGGCAAAGATACATCAAGGATCAAGCTGCAACTATAGATGGAAAAAAGTGTAAATTTAAATAGTACCAACAAGAAGCCTGCAGAGCACAAAGAACCTGGACTATATCTATGCGACGACCTTGTTCATCTCCATGGTGGCATGTGCGCCGCCCTCCTCGTGCGCTGCCATGGCGAGTTGCAGGACAGGGATGCCTGGACCTGATCCGGAGGCAAGCGATGACTTGGACGACAACCTAGTCCGGCTCCGCGCTCCGCTGTGGCCTCCTTGTTTGGCAGCAATTGCAGGGACGCGAACCCCAGCAAAGATGTTGACCAACGCGATCCTCGTGCACGTAGCGAACCCAATGGCCTCGGCCAGCGAGGCCACGCCGGAGTTGGAAGAACAGTGAGAGAGGGAGCGCAGCCTGGAGGCGAGGCGAGAGAGGTTGCGGTAGGATCGGCGGCGCACGCAGATGAGTCGTGGATGCGGTGGGGGGACGGTTGGGCGCTGGCAGTAGTAGACGGGAAGTTGCGGCAGAAAATGTGAGAGGCGCACACTTCCGTGAGATCAGGCCAAGACGGTTAGGTCTCATCGTATTATTTAGCGCGGGTGCGATCGATCAATGGAGCGCTCGACGTACCAACCATCTCACCACCTCTAGCCATTTAATATAGTAGAGATATGTAGGGTTTAATTAGGGTTTAGGGTTTAGGGTTAGCTAGCTAGGGTTTTAGGGTTAGGGTTAAGGTTAATTAATTAGGGTTTAGGGCCTAGGGTTTAGGGTTTAGCAGGGTTTGGGGTTGGGGTTTAGGGTTAGGGTTTAGGGTTTAGGGTGTAGTGTTTAGGGTTTAGGGTCTAGGGGTTTAGGGTTTAGTGTTTAGGGTGTTAATTTAGGGTGTACGTTTAGGGTATAATTAGGGATTAGGGATTAGGGTCTTAGGGTTTAAGGTTTAGGGATCATCGATCGAGTGCACACACACATTATTAGAGGCACCTGCGCCTTTACGCATAAAGTGCATGCGTATATATAAGTGTGTTTTTTGGCCACCAACGATATATATATATATATAGATCGAGAGAGAAAGATTGAAATATATATATTTATCCCCAAGAATATGTTCAGATATAAATTGAAATATATGCACAAATGATATGTGCAAGGTATGCCATGCGCGCATGCACACTAATTGTATATATATTATGAGGCAACTTAATCAAATGTGTTTTCATTCGAGAGAACTTGTCAAGATTCAAGTTAATTAATTTAGCAGCGCTAATTAGTTGGTCGCCTGCTTGATGCGCAATTTAGTGTCATTGGCCTATATATATGTAGGGTTTAATTAGGGTTTAGGATTTAGGATTAGCTAGCTAGGGTTTTAGGGGTAGGGTTAGGGTTAAGGTTAATTAATTAGGGTTTAGGGTTTAGGGTTTAGGGTTTAGGGTTTGGGGTTTGGGGTTTGGGGTTTGGGGTTTAGGGTTTAGGGTTTAGTGTTTAGGGTGTTTAGGGTGTACGTTTAGGGTATAATTAGGGATCATGGATTAGGGTTTTAGGGTTTAAGGTTTAGGGATCATCGATCGGGCTAGTGCACATACACATTATTAGAGGCACCCGCGCCTTTGCGCATAAAGTGCATGCATATATATATAATAAGTGTGTTTCTTGGCCACCAACGATATATATAGATCGAGAGAGAGATTGAAATATATATATATCCCCAAGAATATGTTCAGATATATATTGAGATATATATATGCACGAATGATATGTCCATGGTATGCCATGCGCGCATGCACACTAATTGTATATATATTATGAGGCAACTTAATCAAATGTGTTTTCATTCGAGAGAACTTGTCAAGATTCAAGTTAATTAATTTAGCAGCGCTAATTAGTTGGTCGCCTGCTTGTTGCGCAATTTAGTGTCGTTGGCCTATATATATGTAGGGTTTAATTAGGGTTTAGGGTTTAGGATTAGCTAGCTAGGGTTTTAGGGTTAGGGTTAGGGTTAGGGTTAAGGTTAATTAATTAGGGTTTAGGGTCTAGGGTTTAGGGTTTGGGGTTTGGGGTTTGGGGTTTAGGGTTTAGGGTTTAGGGTCTAGGGTTTAGGGTTTAGTGTTTAGGGTGTACGTTTAAGGTATAATTAGGGATCATGGATTATGGTTTTAGGGTTTAAGGTTTAGGGATCATCGATCGAGCTAGTGCACAGACACATTATTAGAGGCACCCGCGCCTTTGCGCATAAAGTGCATGCGTATATATATAATAAGTGTGTTTCTTGGCCACCAACGATATATATAGATCGAGAGAGAGATTGAAATATATATATATATCCCCAAGAATATGTTCAGATATATATTGAGATATATATATGCACGAATGATATGTCCATGGTATGCCATGCGCGCATGCACACTAATTGTATATATATTATGAGGCAACTTAATCAAATGTGTTTTCATTCGAGAGAACTTGTCAAGATTCAAGTTAATTAATTTAGCAGCGCTAATTAGTTGGTCGCCTGCTTGATGCGCAATTTAGTGTCGTTGGCCTATATATATGTAGGGTTTAATTAGGGTTTAGGGTTTAAGATTAGCTAGCTAGGGTTTTAGGGTTAGGGTTAGGGTTAAGGTTAATTAATTAGGGTTTAGGGTCTAGGGTTTAGGGTTTAGGGTTTGGGGTTTGGGGTTTAGTGTTTAATTAGGGTTTAGGGTCTAGGGTTAGGGTTTAGGGTTTAGGGTGTAGTGTTTAGGGTTTAGGGTCTAGGGTTTAGGGTTTAGTGTTTAGGGTGTTTAGGGTGTACGTTTAGGGTATAATTAGGGATTATGGTTTTAGGGTTTAAGGTTTAGGGATCATCGATCGAGTGCACATACACATTATTAGAGGCACCCGCGCCTTTGCGCATAAAGTGCATGCGTATATATAAGTGTGTTTTTTGGCCACCAACGATATATATATATAGATCGAGAGAGAAAGATTGAAATATATATATTTATCCCCAAGAATATGTTCAGATATATATTGAAATATATGCACAAATGATATGTGTAAGGTATGCCATGCGCGCATGCACACTAATTGTATATATATTATGAGGCAACTTAATCAAATGTGTTTTCATTCGAGAGAACTTGTCAAGATTCAAGTTAATTAATTTAGCAGCGCTAATTAGTTGGTCGCCTGCTTGATGCGCAATTTAGTGTCGTTGACCTATATATATGTAGGGTTTAATTAGGGTTTAGGATTTAGGATTAGCTAGCTAGGGTTTTAGGGGTAGGGTTAGGGTTAAGGTTAATTAATTAGGGTTTAGGGTTTAGGGTTTGGGGTTTGGGGTTTAGTGTTTAATTAGGGTTTAGGGTCTAGGGTTAGGGTTTAGGGTTTAGGGTGTAGTGTTTAGGGTTTAGGGTCTAGGGTTTAGGGTTTAGTGTTTAGGGTGTTTAGGGTGTACGTTTAGGGTATAATTAGGGATTATGGTTTTAGGGTTTAAGGTTTAGGGATCATCGATCGAGTGCACATACACATTATTAGAGGCACCCGCGCCTTTGCGCATAAAGTGCATGCGTATATATAAGTGTGTTTTTTGGCCACCAACGATATATATATAGATCGAGAGAGAAAGATTGAAATATATATATTTATCCCCAAGAATATGTTCAGATATATATTGAAATATATGCACAAATGATATGTGTAAGGTATGCCATGCGCGCATGCACACTAATTGTATATATATTATGAGGCAACTTAATCAAATGTGTTTTCATTCGAGAGAACTTGTCAAGATTCAAGTTAATTAATTTAGCAGCGCTAATTAGTTGGTCGCCTGCTTGATGCGCAATTTAGTGTCGTTGACCTATATATATGTAGGGTTTAATTAGGGTTTAGGATTTAGGATTAGCTAGCTAGGGTTTTAGGGGTAGGGTTAGGGTTAAGGTTAATTAATTAGGGTTTAGGGTTTAGGGTTTGGGGTTTGGGGTTTGGGGTTTAGGGTCTAGGATTTAGGGTTTTGTGTTTAGGGTGTTTAGGGTGTATGTTTAAGGTATAATTAGGGATCATGGATTAGGGTTTTAGGGTTTAAGTGAAGGAGATATGCCCTAGAGGCAATAATAAAGTGGTTATTATTTATATCTTTATGTTTATGATAAATGTTTATATATCATGCTATAATTGTATTAACCGAAACATTAGTACATGTGTGATATGTAGACAACAAAGAAGTCCCTAGTATGCCTCTTAACTAGCTTGTTGATTAATGGATGATTAGTTTCATAATCATGAACATTGGATGTTATTAATAACAAGGTTATATCATTATATGAATGATGTAATGGACACACCCAATTAAGCGTAGCATAAGATCACGTCATTAAGTTATTTGCTATAAGCTTTCGATACATAGTTACCTAGTCCTTATGACCATGAGATCATGTAAATCACTTATACCGGAAAGGTACTTTGATTACATCAAACGCCACTGCGTAAATGGGTGGTTATAAAGGTGTGATTAAGTATCCGGAAAGTATGAGTTGAGGCATATGGATCAACAGTGGGATTTGTCCATCCCGATGACGGATAGATATACTCTGGGCCCTCTCGGTGGAATGTCGTCTAATGTCTTGCAAGCATATGAATAAGTTCATAAGAGACCACATACCACGGTACGAGTAAAGAGTACTTGTCAGGAGACGAGGTTGAACAAGGTATAGAGTGATACCGATGATCAAACCTCGGACAAGTAAAATATCGCGTGACAAAGGGAATTGGTATCGTATGTGAATGGTTCATTCGATCACTAAAGTCATCGTTGAATATGTGGGAGCCATTATGGATCTCCAGATCCCGCTATTGGTTATTGGTCGGAGAGAGTACTCAACCATGTCCGCATAGTTCACGAACCGTAGGGTGACACACTTAAGGTTTGATGTTGAAATGGTAGAACTTGAAATATGGAATGGAGTTCGAAGTTTTGTTCGAAGTCCCAGATGGGATCCCGGACATCACGAGGAGTTCCGGAATGGTCCGGAGAATAAGATTCATATATAGGAAGTCATATTCCAAGTTTGGAAATGATCCGGTGCATTTATGGCAGGTTCTAGAAGGTTCTAAGAAAAGTCCGGAAGAATGGCACTATGGAAGGTGGAGTCCTGGAGGGACTCCACTAGCATGGCCGGCCAGCCCTAAGGGGAAGGAATCCCAGGTGGATTCCACCCATGGTGGCCGGCCACCCCACCTAAGGAAAAGGTGGGAGTCCCACCTTGGGTAGGACTCCCTCCTTGAGTAGGTTTCCCACCTTTGGGAAGTTTTGGTGTTGGGGTCTTATTCGAAGACTTGGACTACAACTCTTGGGGATTCCACCTATATAATGAGGGGCATAGGGGAGGGGGCTGACCACCACAAGCCCATAGCTTGGCTGCACCCCTAGGTGGCCGGCCACCCCCTCTCCCAAACCCTAGCCGCCCCCTCTCTCCTCCTCTTCTCCCGCACGCTTAGCGAAGCTCCGCCGGAGATCTCCACCGCCACCGCCACCACGCCGTCGTGCTGCCGGATTCAAGGAGGAGCTACTACTTCCGCTGCCCGCTGGAACAGGGAGAAGGACATCGTCTTCATCAACACCGAACGTGTGACCGAGTACGGAGGTCCTGCCCGATCGTGGCACCGTGATCAAGATCTTCTACACGCTTTTGCAAGCGGCAAGTGATCGTCTACCGCAGCAATAAGAGCCTACTCTTATAGGCTTTGGAAATCTTCAAGGGTTAGTCTTGATCATCTCCTCGTTGCTCCCGTCTTCTAGATTGCATCTTGGCTTGGATTGCGTTCTCGCGGTAGGAAATTTTTTGTTTTCTATGCAACGTTATCCTACAGTGGTATCAGAGTCGTGTCTATGCATAGATGGTTGCACGAGTAGAACACAATGGTTTTTTGGGCGTTGATGCTCTTGTTATCTTTAGTTTGAGTACTTTGCATCTTTGTGGCATAGTGGGATGAAGCGGCTCGGACTAACTTTACATGACCGCGTTCATGAGACTTGTTCCTCGTTCGACATGCAACTTGTATTGCATAAGAGGCTTTGCGGGTGTCTGTCTCTCCTACTATAGTGAAGATTCAATTTACTCTTCTATTGAAAACATTAGTATCAACGTTGTGGTTCATGTTCATAGGTAGATTAGATCTCTCTCGAAAACCCTAAACCACGTAAAATATGCAAACCAAATTAGAGACGTCTAACTTGTTTTTGCAGGGTTTGGTGATGTGATATGGCCATAATGTGATGATGAATATGTATGAGATGATCATTATTGTATTGTGGCAACCGGCAGGAGCCTTATGGTTGTCTTTAAATTTCATGTTGAGTAGTATTTCAAAGTAGTTGTAATATTTGCTACATGAGGTGAACAACCATGAAGACGGCGCCATGAACTTTGACGCTACGCCGACGATGATGGAGATCATACCCGTTGATGATGGAGATCATGTCCGTGCTTTGGAGATGAAGATCGAAGGCGCAAAGAATAAAGGGCCATATCATATCACATATGAATTGCATGTGATGTTAATCCTTTATGCATTTTATTTTGCTTAGATCGTGACGGTAGCATTATAAGATGATCCCTCACATTAATATCAAGATAATAAAGTGTTCTCCCCTCGTATGCACCGTTGCCAAGGTTCGTCGTTTCGAAGCATCTCGTGATGATCGGATGTGATAGACTCAACGTTCATATACAATGGGTGTAAGCCATGTTGCACACGCGGAATACTTGGGTTTGCTTGACGAGCCTAGCATGTACAGACATGGCCTCGGGACAACAGAAACCGAAAGGTTGAACACGAGTCATATGGATGATATGATCAACATGTTGATGTTCACCATTGAAGCTACATCATCTCACGTGATGATCGGTTTTGGTGTAGTGGATATGGATCGTGTACCACTTAACAACTATGAGGGATGTTGTATTAAGTGGGAGTTCATTAGTAATTAGATTAAAACATGAACTAATTATCATAAACATAGTCTGAGTAGTATTTTGAATTAATTTTGTAGTATTGGCATCCGTTTTCTACCATGCGCTAGTCTTGTTATTGAGATAAAAATACTGTTAAAATCTGACAAGAAACTTTACGGATTGGTACCGTATTGTTAAAGAATCAAGAATTGATTAAGTCCTATTGCAAACTTTTTAGTAAACCTCACATTGTTGATTCAAAGAGCTATGGTTTCAATTAGTACCTAAAGTTATCTTGTCTCCGTCAAACTTGAAGTGCAAATTTGTTTGAAAAGTAAGGAGCTGAAAATTTAGTTTTCAGAAATAATCAAGGTATGAGATATATGTGATATATAAGACCTTATTGCAAGATGATAGAATATAATTTGGTGAGACTACATAAACTCATAAGTTTTATGGGAATGTATGAAGGTTGAAGACGCCAGGCGTCACAATCCTCCAACTATTGGGGCACTAACGATATTCGCATATCCATGAAGTTATCATCCTTAGTATGCACCGTTGCTAAGACTCGTCGTATCGAAGCATCACGTGATGATCGGGTGTGATAGATTCTATGTGTGCATACAACGGGTGCAAGCCAGATTTGCACATGCGAATACTAAGGTTAAACTTTATGAGCCTAGCATGTACAGACATGGTCTCAGAAAGTTGTCATGAATTGATGGATAAAATTATGAGTGAAATTGTTCATCGTATTAAAAAGTTACTAATAGTGAAATCTAGAACACTTGTCATATGATGATCAACTTCAAAATAAGTACTTCAAGGTTATTGGTATTAGACCAACAAACCTAGAAGTTATTGATGTTGAAGTGTTTTTCTGAATAATGAGGAAAGCTAAAAGAGAAACTGCAAAAGATATTTTGGCAGAAAGAAAAGAAAAGACTAGAAAGTCTAGCTCAGGTGTATATCAATGATATACATGTTATGGATGTATTCCTCGTTTGGTCACACAATGAAATTCTTGGGTATTTGTACCATATTGGTTGGTATGAAGTGTCATACAAAACAACGCAATACAAGAATACAATGGCCTAAGTGACTAACAAGGAATATGATAGGAATGCACGTCTGGAACAAAAATAAAGTGTTATTATGTTCATCGTTGGCATTCTATCTAGCCCTTAGAATTTATAATAAAAAACTTAATAATTGTTATTTTGCTCTTGTCAAATAAAAACAATGAGTTGTTTAAATTATGACATTGCTCCATGTACGATGGATAAGTTATTATAAATCTTAATGGTGAAACACACATACATAACACTGACGCTAAAATGCCATAAGGCAAATGATTAGAATTCCACTTATTTGTGGAACCGCCATTTAGGTCATGTTAGAAAGGAACGCATGAAGGAACTCCATGCAAATGGATTTTTTGGAGTCATTTGATTTTTTGAATCATTTGGCGCTTGCAAGATCTTTTCTAAAAGAGAATGACTAAAATACCGTTCATAGGCCAAGAGTTGAACGGGCAACAAACTTAGTGGAAAAATACATGATGATGTATGTGGTTCACTGGGCATAATTGTGTGCGGCAGATTCTTCTACTTCATGAAAACTTTCAACAATGAATTGAGTATATATGTGGATATATTCAATAAGGAAGAAGTTTGAAACATTTGAATGGATTCAAATAAATTTCAGCATGAAGTGGAAATCATCGTAATAGAAAAGTCAAATATCTATGATTGGATCATGGTGAAAATATTTGAATTACGAGTTTTAGCGAACATCTAAAGAGAGTTATGAAATTGTTCTACAACTCACGTTTCTTGGAGTGTCATAGTAATGATGAAGTATCCAAAAGATGTATCCAAACTTTGTTGGATTAATGATAAAGCCATTATATTTTTGTGGATTATGCTTTAGAGACTACCGCTTTTACACTGAATAGAGCATCATCATGATCCGTAGAAATGACACCATACGAGTTATGGCATGGGTATAAACCCTAATAGTCTTTTCTTTAAATTTTGGTCTAAGAGTTTACAACCAAAATCGGATGAATGTCTTTGTTGGTTATCCCAGAGATTTAATTGGGAATTCTTCCCACGAGACAAAGACAAAAGTGTTTGTCAATATTTCTTATTTCCGAGAAATTGTTTCTAGTGAAGTATTTGAGTGGGAGGACAATATAATTTGATAAGGTTTATGAACCTGCGCATAATGATCAGAGTAGCGCAGCATCGGAATTGGTTTCGGAAGCGGCCACGACGATCATGGCTCCCATGACTACAAAATGTTTTAGCCATGGAGATAGAAGTACATATTGAACCTTGTAGGTATGGTTTACTTTGTGATCAAATAAATGATTTGTGGACAAAGGATTGTTTTTTGAACAATGATAAACCAACTACAAACAAAGAAGTTATGATGGGCCCTGACTCCGTTAAAATGGCCATGCGCCATGAAATCCATAATAGATGAATACTTTTTGAAAGTAAATGGATCTATAGACTTGGATGAAATATCCTTGAAGAAGCTCGACTTGTCGAAAAATTGTTTACGACAAAGTTCAAAGAGTTGACTACGATAAGATTAGATCTTCCGTAGAAATGCTTATAGTCTATATGGATTATTCTAGTAGGATGGCAAAATACATTACTTATCAGAAGTATGTATTAAAGGTGTATACAAGATACAACCAACAGTTTTGCTGGTCCGTGGAATATTAGATAGGTATACAAACTTCAATTTGATGAAGTGAGTCGCGGAGTTTGAATCTTCACCAGATGAAATAGTCAAAGAGTTTTTGATTTCATCAGAGACGATGAAGAGGCTTGCATTTGCAAGAAATTAAGTGGGAGCGCTAAGACATATTTATAATACTTTATGTAGGTGACATATAGTTGGTTATAAATAATGTAATTATATACATGATTAAAAAGGTTTCATTGAGAAATTAACTTCAATGAAAAGATATGGACTGAAACAAATTTAGTGTCAAGATCTATGAAGATAGATTGAAACACAAAATAAGTTTAAGTCAAAGTACATAGAATGGATATTGAAATAGTTCAATATATAAATATTAAGAAGATGTTCTTGTCATGTGAAGTTTTAACAAAACTTGAGTGTATGTGACACTCAATGAGTAAAAACACATGAGTGATTATAGATCACGAATAATATGTACACAATCAGATATCCTATGCTCTAAGAGTGTTATGAGCATGATTCATGTGATGATCACTGAAAAACAGTAAGAATATTCTTGAGTACTTAAGAAGAACCAAGTATATATATATAGTTTTATATGGAGAAATGACAAAACAAATCGCTGTAAGGTGTTGCACCGATACTAATTTTGTCACATATGAAAATAAAATTTCAAATCTCAAATTAGACTAAGTGTTGTTTAAAAGGTAGCACAATGAGCTAGAAGTTGTCTATGCTAGATTTAGAAGAGTTCTAAATATTGTGACGGATTCTACAAAAGAAGGCAGAGTATGTCATTGTTTTGACAATGACAAAGGATGTTAAGTCAAGAAGTTCTTTGAGACTTTGGTGTAGTTCCGATAGTGTCAGAACTTTGAAGCTATATTGTGTGTAACAATATTAGTGACATATTTCAGACCGCGGAATTAAGGTTCCACCAGAAGACCAAACATATTTAATGCCGACTCATTTGGAAATGAGTGATACGTTGAGACGCAAATGAATTACAAAATACATACGTTTCTGAACGTGTCAGATCCGTTGACTAAAACCTCTCCCGTGAGCAAAACATGATAAAGCACCGGAAGGCCAAGGTGTTATATCTTTACAAATGTAAACTAGATTATTGACTCTAGTGCAAGTGGGAGACTGAAGGAGATATGCCCTAGAGGCAATAATAAAGTGGTTATTATTTATATCTTTATGTTTATGATAAATGTTTATATATCATGCTATAATTGTATTAACCGAAACATTAGTACATGTGTGATATGTAGACAACAAAGAAGTCCCTAGTATGCCTCTTAACTAGCTTGTTGATTAATGGATGATTAGTTTCATAATCATGAACATTGGATGTTATTAATAACAAGGTTATATCATTATATGAATGATGTAATGGACACACCCAATTAAGCGTAGCATAAGATCACGTCATTAAGTTATTTGCTATAAGCTTTCGATACATAGTTACCTAGTCCTTATGACCATGAGATCATGTAAATCACTTATACCGGAAAGGTACTTTGATTACATCAAACGCCACTGCGTAAATGGGTGGTTATAAAGGTGTGATTAAGTATCCGGAAAGTATGAGTTGAGGCATATGGATCAACAGTGGGATTTGTCCATCCCGATGACGGATAGATATACTCTGGGCCCTCTCGGTGGAATGTCATCTAATGTCTTGCAAGCATATGAATAAGTTCATAAGAGACCACATACCACGGTACGAGTAAAGAGTACTTGTCAGGAGACGAGGTTGAACAAGGTATAGAGTGATACCAATGATCAAACCTCGGATAAGTAAAATATCGCGTGACAAAGGGAATTGGTATCATATGTGAATGGTTCATTCGATCACTAAAGTCATCATTGAATATGTGGGAGCCATTATGGATCTCCAGATCCCGCTATTGGTTATTGGTCGGAGAGAGTACTCAACCATGTCCGCATAGTTCACGAACCGTAGGGTGACACACTTAAGGTTTGATGTTGAAATGGTAGAACTTGAAATATGGAATGGAGTTCGAAGTTTTGTTCGAAGTCCCGGATGGGATCCCGGACATCACGAGGAGTTCTGGAATGGTCCGGAGAATAAGATTCATATATAGGAAGTCATATTCCAAGTTTGGAAATGATCCGGTGCATTTATGGCAGGTTCTAGAAGGTTCTAAGAAAAATCTGGAAGAATGGCACTATGGAAGGTGGAGTCCCGGAGGGACTCCACTAGCATGGCCGGCCAGCCCTAAGGGGAAGGAATCCCAGGTGGATTCCACCCATGGTGGCCGGCCACCCCACCTAAGGAAAAGGTGGGAGTCCCACCTTGGGTAGGACTCCCTCCTTGAGTAGGTTTCCCACCTTTGGGAAGTTTTGGTGTTGGGGTCTTATTCGAAGACTTGGACTACAACTCTTGGGGCTTCCACCTATATAATGAGGGGCATAGGGGAGGGGGCTGACCACCACAAGCCCATAGCTTGGCTGCACCCCTAGGTGGCCGGCCACCCCCTCTCCCAAACCCTAGCCGCCCCCTCTCTCCTCCTCTTCTCCCGCACGCTTAGCGAAGCTCCGCCGGAGATCTCCACCGCCACCGCCACCACGCCGTCGTGCTGCGGATTCAAGGAGGAGCTACTACTTCCGCTGCCCGCTGGAACGGGGAGAAGGACGTCGTCTTCATCAACACCGAACGTGTGACCGAGTATGGAGGTGCTGCCCGATCGTGGCACCGTGATCAAGATCTTCTACACGCTTTTGCAAGCGGCAAGTGATCGTCTACCGCAGCAATAAGAGCCTACTCTTATAGGCTTTGGAAATCTTCAAGGGTTAGTCTTGATCATCTCCTCGTTGCTCCCGTCTTCTAGATTGCATCTTGGCTTGGATTGCGTTCTCGCGGTAGGAAAATTTTTGTTTTCTATGCAACGTTATCCTACATTAAGGTTTAGGGATCATCGGTCGAGGTAGTGCACAGATACATTATTAGAGGCACCCGCGCCTTTGCGCATAAAGTGCATGCATATATATATAATAAGTGTGTTTCTTGGCCACCAACGATATATATAGATCGAGAGAGAGATTGCAATATATATATATATATATCCCCAAGAATATGTTCAGATATATATTGAGATATATATATGCACGAATGATATGTCCATGGTATGCCATGCGCGCATGCACACTAATTGTATATATATTATGAGGCAACTTAATCAAATGTGTTTTCATTCGAGAGAACTTGTCAAGATTCAAGTTAATTAATTTAGCATCGCTAATTAGTTGGTCGCCTGCTTGATGCGCAATTTAGTGTCGTTGTCCTATATATATGTAGGGTTTAATTAGGGTTTAGGGTTTATGATTAGCTAGCTAGGGTTTTAGGGTTAGGGTTAGGGTTAAGGTTAATTAATTAGGGTTTAGGGTCTAGGGTTTAGGGTTTGGGGCTTGGGGTTCGGGGTTTAGGGTTTAGGGTCTAGGGTTTAGGGTTTAGTGTTTAGGGTGTTTAGGGTGTACGTTTAAGGTATAATTAGGGATCATGGATTAGGGTTTTAGGGTTTAAGGTTTAGGGATCATCGATCGAGCTAGTGCACAGACACATTATTAGAGGCACCCGCGCCTTTGCGCATAAAGTGCATGCATATATATATAATAAGTGTGTTTCTTGGCCACCAACGATATATATAGATCGAGAGAGAGATTGAAATATATATATATATATCCCCAAGAATATGTTCAGATATATATTGAGATATATATATGCACGAATGATATGTCCATGGTATGCCATGCGCGCATGCACACTAATTGTATATATATTATGAGGCAACTTAATCAAATGTGTTTTCATTCGAGAGAACTTGTCAAGATTCAAGTTAACTAATTTAGCAGCGCTAATTAGTTGGTCGCCTGCTTGATGCGCAATTTAGTGTCGTTGGCCTATATATATGTAGGGTTTAATTAGGGTTTAGGGTTTAGGATTAGCTAGCTAGGGTTTTAGGGTTAGGGTTAGGGTTAAGGTTAATTAAGTAGGGTTTAGGGTCTAGGGTTTAGGGTTTAGGGTTTGGGGTTTGGGGTTTATTGTTTAATTAGGGTTTAGGGTCTAGGGTTAGGGTTTAGGGTTTAGGGTGTAGTGTTTAGGGTTTAGGGTCTAGGGTTTAGGGTTTAGTGTTTAGGGTGTTTAGGGTGTACGTTTAGGGTATAATTAGGGATTAGGGTTTTAGGGTTTAAGGTTTAGGGATCATCGATCGAGTGCACACACACATTATTAGAGGCACCCGCGCCTTTGCGCATAAAGTGCATGCGTATATATAAGTGTGTTTTTTGGACACCAACGATATATATATAGATCGAGAGAGAAAGATTGAAATATATATATTTATCCCCAAGAATATGTTCAGATATATATTGAAATATATGCACAAATGATATGTGCAAGGTATGCCATGCGCGCATGCACACTAATTGTATATATATTATGAGGCAACTTAATCAAATGTGTTTTCATTCGAGAGAACTTGTCAAGATTCAAGTTAATTAATTTAGCAGCGCTAATTTGTTGGTCGCCTGCTTGATGCGCAATTTAGTGTCATTAGCCTATATATATATGTAGGTTTTAATTAGGGTTTAGGATTTAGGATTAGCTAGCTAGGGTTTTAGGGGTAGGGTTAGGGTTAAGGTTAATTAATTAGGGTTTAGGGTTTAGGGTTTAGGGTTTGGGGTTTGGGGTTTAGGGTTTAGGATCTAGGGTTTAGGGTTTAGTGTTTAGGGTGTTTAGGGTGTACGTTTAAGGTATAATTAGGGATCATGGATTAGGGTTTTAGGGTTTAAGGTTTAGGGATCATCAATCGAGCTAGTGCACAGACACATTATTAGAGGCACCCGCGCCTTTGTGCATAAAGTGCATGCGTATATATATAATAAGTGTGTTTCTTGGCCACCAACGATATATATATATCGAGAGAGAGATTGAAATATATATATATATATATCCCCAAGAATATGTTCAGATATATATTGAGATATATATATGCACGAATGATATGTCCATGGTATGCCATGCGTGCATGCACACTAATTGTATATATATTATGAGGCAACTTAATCAAATGTGTTTTCATTCGAGAGAACTTGTCAAGATTCAAGTTAATTAATTTTGCAGCGCTAATTAGTTGGTCGCCTGCTTGATGCGCAATTTAGTGTCGTTGGCCTATATATATGTAGGGTTTAATTAGGGTTTAGGGTTTAGGATTAGCTAGCTAGGGTTTTAGGGTTAGGGTTAGGGTTAAGGTTAATTAATTAGGGTTTAGGGTCTAGGGTTTAGGGTTTGGGGTTTGGGGTTCGGGGTTTAGGGTCTAGGGTTTAGGGTTTAGTGTTTAGGGTGTTTAGGGTGTACGTTTAAGGTATAATTAGGGATCATGGATTAGGGTTTTAGGGTTTAAGGTTTAGGGATCATCGATCGAGCTAGTGCACAGACACATTATTAGAGGCACCCGCGCCTTTGCGCATAAAGTGCATGCGTATATATATAATAAGTGTGTTTCTTGGCCACCAACGATATATATAGATCGAGAGAGAGATTGAAATATATATATATATATCCCCAAGAATATGTTCAGATATATATTGAGATATATATATGCACGAATGATATGTCCATGGTATGCCATGCGCGCATGCACACTAATTGTATATATATTATGAGGCAACTTAATCAAATGTGTTTTCATTCGAGAGAACTTGTCAAGATTCAAGTTAATTAATTTAGCAGCGCTAATTAGTTGGTCGCCTGCTTGATGCGCAATTTAGTGTCGTTGGCCTATATATATGTAGGGTTTAATTAGGGTTAGGGTTTAGGATTAGCTAGCTAGGGTTTTAGGGTTAGGGTTAGGGTTAAGGTTAATTAAGTAGGGTTTAGGGTCTAGGGTTAAGGTTAATTAAGTAGGGTTTAGGGTCTAGGGTTTAGGATTTAGGGTTTGGGGTTTGGGGTTTGGGGTTTATTGTTTAATTAGGGTTTAGGGTCTAGGGTTAGGGTTTAGGGTTTAGGGTGTAGTGTTTAGGGTTTAGGGTCTAGGGTTTAGGGTTTAGTGTTTAGGGTGTTTAGGGTGTACGTTTAGGGTATAATTAGGGATTAGGGTTTTAGGGTTTAAGGTTTAGGGATCATCGATCGAGTGCACACACACATTATTAGAGGCACCCGCGCCTTTGCGCATAAAGTGCATGCGTATATATAAGTGTGTTTTTTGGCCACCAACGATATATATATAGATCGAGAGAGAAAGATTGAAATATATATATTTATCCCCAAGAATATGTTCAGATATATATTGAAATATATGCACAAATGATATGTGCAAGGTATGCCATGCGCGCATGCACACTAATTGTATATATATTATGAGGCAACTTAATCAAATGTGTTTTCATTCGAGAGAACTTGTCAAGATTCAAGTTAATTAATTTAGCAGCGCTAATTTGTTGGTCGCCTGCTTGATGCGCAATTTAGTGTCATTGGCCTATATATATGTAGGTTTTAATTAGGGTTTAGGATTTAGGATTAGCTAGATAGGGTTTTAGGGGTAGGGTTAGGGTTAAGGTTAATTAATTAGGGTTTAGGGTTTAGGGTTTAGGGTTTGGGGTTTGGGGTTTGGGGTTTAGGGTTTAGGGTCTAGGGTTTAGGGTTTAGTGTTTAGGGTGTTTAGGGTGTACGTTTAAGGTATAATTAGGGATCATGGATTAGGGTTTTAGGGTTTAAGGTTTAGGGATCATCGATCGAGCTAGTGCACAGACACATTATTAGAGGCACCCGTGCCTTTGCGCATAAAGTGCATGCGTATATATATAATAAGTGTGTTTCTTGGCCACCAACGATATATATATATCGACAGAGAGATTGAAATATATATATATATATATCCCCAAGAATATGTTCAGATATATATTGAGATATATATATGCACGAATGATATGTCCATGGTATGCCATGCGCGCATGCACACTAATTGTATATATATTATGAGGCAACTTAATCAAATGTGTTTTCATTCGAGAGAACTTGTCAAGATTCAAGTTAATTAATTTAGCAGCGCTAATTAGTTGGTCGCCTGCTTGATGCGCAATTTAGTGTCGTTGGCCTATATATATGTAGGGTTTAATTAGGGTTTAGTGTTTAGGATTAGCTAGCTAGGGTTTTAGGGTTAGGGTTAGGGTTAAGGTTAATTAATTAGGGTTTAGGGTCTAGGGTTTAGGGTTTGGGGTTTGAGGTTTAGGGTTTAGGGTCTAGGGTTTAGGGTTTAGTGTTTAGGGTGTACGTTTAAGGTATAATTAGGGATCATGGATTAGGGTTTTAGGGTTTAAGGTTTAGGGATCATCGATCGAGCTAGTGCACATACACATTATTAGAGGCACCCACGCCTTTGCGCATAAAGTGCATGCGTATATATATAATAAGTGTGTTTCTTGGCCACCAACGATATATATAGATCGAGAGAGAGATTGAAATATATATATATATCCCCAAGAATATGTTCAGATATATATTGAGATATATATATGCACGAATGATATGTCCATGGTATGCCATGCGCTCATGAACACTAATTGTATATATATTATGAGGCAACTTAATCAAATGTGTTTTCATTCGAGAGAACTTGTCAAGATTCAAGTTAATTAATTTAGCAGCGCTAATTAGTTGGTCGCCTGCTTGATGCGCAATTTAGTGTCGTTGGCCTATATATATGTAGGGTTTAATTAGGGTTTAGGGTTTAGGATTAGCTAGCTAGGGTTTTAGGGTTAGGGTTAGGGTTAAGGTTAATTAATTAGGGTCTAGGGTCTAGGGTTTAGGGTTTAGGGTTTGGGGTTTGGGGTTTATTGTTTAATTAGGGTTTAGGGTCTAGGGTTAGGGTTTAGGGTTTAGGGTGTAGTGTTTAGGGTTTAGGGTCTAGGGTTTAGGGTTTAGTGTTTAGGGTGTTTAGGGTGTACGTTTAGGGTATAATTAGGGATTAGGGTTTTAGGGTTTAAGGTTTAGGGATCATCGATCGAGTGCACACACACATTATTAGAGGCACCCGCGCCTTTGCGCATAAAGTGCATGCGTATATATAAGTGTGTTTTTTGGCCACCAACGATATATATATAGATCGAGAGAGAAAGATTGAAATATATATATTTATCCCCAAGAATATGTTCATATATATATTGAAATATATGCACAAATGATATGTGCAAGGTATGCCATGCGCGCATGCACACTAATTGTATATATATTATGAGGCAACTTAATCAAATGTGTTTTCATTCGAGAGAACTTGTCAAGATTCAAGTTAATTAATTTAGCAGCGCTAATTAGTTGGTCGCGTGCTTAATGCGCAATTTAGTGTCGTTGGCCAATATATATGTAGGGTTTAATTAGGGTTTAGGATTTAGGATTAGCTAGCTAGGGTTTTAGGGGTAGGGTTAGGGTTAAGGTTAATTAATTAGGGTTTAGGGTTTAGGGTTTGGGGTTTGGGGTTTGGGGTTTAGGGTTTAGGGTCTAGGGTTTAGGGTTTAGTGTTTAGGGTGTTTAGGGTGTACGTTTAAGGTATAATTAGGGATCATGGATTAGGGTTTTAGGGTTTAAGGTTTAGGGATCATCGATCGAGCTAGTGCACAGACACATTATTAGAGGCACCCGCGCCTTTGCGCATAAAGTGCATGCGTATATATATAATAAGTGTGTTTCTTGGCCACCAACGATATATAGAGATCGAGAGAGAGATTGAAATATATATATATCCCCAAGAATATGTTCAGATATATATTGAGATATATATATGCACGAATGATATGTCCATGGTATGCCATGCGCGCATGCACACTAATTGTATATATATTATGAGGCAACTTAATCAAATGTGTTTTCATTCGAGAAAACTTGTCAAGATTCAAGTTAATTAATTTAGCAGCGCTAATTAGTTGGTCGCCTGCTTGATGCGCAATTTAGTGTCGTTGGCCTATATATATGTATGTAGGGTTTAATTAGGGTTTAGGATTTAGGATTAGCTAGCTAGGGTTTTAGGGGTAGGGTTAGGGTTAAGGTTAATTAATTAGGGTTTAGGGTTTAGGGTTTAGGGTTTGGGGTTTGGGGTTTGGGGTTTAGGGTTTAGGGTCTAGGGTTTAGGGTTTAGTGTTTAGGGTGTTTTGGGTGTACGTTTAAGGTATAATTAGGGATCATGGATTAGGGTTTTAGGGTTTAAGGTTTAGGGATCATCGATCGAGCTAGTGCACAGACACATTATTAGAGGCACCTGCGCCTTTGCGCATAAAGTGCATGCGTATATATATAATAAGTGTGTTTCTTGGCCACCAACGATATATATAGATCGAGAGAGAGATTGAAATATATATATATCCCCAAGAATATGTTCAGATATATATTGAGATATATATATGCACGAATGATATGTCCATGGTATGCCATGCGCGCATGCACACTAATTGTATATATATTATGAGGCAACTTAATCAAATGTGTTTTCATTCGAGAGAACTTGTCAAGATTCAAGTTAATTAATTTATCAGCGCTAATTATTTGGTCGCCTGCTTGATGCGCAATTCAGTGTCGTTGACCTATATATATATATGTAGTGTTTAATTAGGGTTTAGGTTTTAGGGTTAGCTAGCTAGGGTTTTAGGGTTAGGGTTAGGGTTAATTAGGGTTTAGGGTCTAGCACTACAAGAAAAGTTGCCATGGCCGACGCAGTTGAAGTCGCGCCGTGGTTGCTGGTGTACCATGGCCGACGATTTTGGGTCTGTCCGTTGTGCATGTCAAAACGTTTTTTTTCTCGTTTTTGAGGCCACCTAGCCCGACGAAACCGGCCAAAACGTTGCGTATGGTGGCCCGGGACGTGGTGCATCTCGAATTCTCGGGTTCGCCGGCCGAGTCAACGCAAATCCACACCACCGAGGGATGTAGGGCCCAGATGGCAGCCTCTCTGGCATTTTTTTTTTCTCGATCGCGCCATCTCGTTCAACGCTCTCCGATCGAGCCGTTTACGATGCAGGATCATGGGTCCCGCATGTCATCCTCTATGAACCAAAATTCTTTCTATTCTTGGATTTTTTTTGACACCCTGATTTCTGGCTACTTCCTTTTTCTTTTGATCCCTTGCCGCCTTGGAAACGTTGAGACCGCTGCTGCTAATTGGGACCCGCATGTCATCCTCTATGAGCAATCAACTTTCTTTTCTTGGAGTTCTTTTTGGCACCTCATATTTGGTCACTTGCCTTTTTCTTTCGATCCCCTGCCGCCTCTCAAACGGTGATACCGCTGCTGCTAAATGGGACCCGCATGTCATCCTCTATGTACTATAAAACTTTCTTTTCTTGGATTTTTTTGGCACCTCATATTTGGTCACTTGCCTTTTTCTTTCGATCCCCTGCCGCCTCTCAAACGGTGATACCGCTGCTGCTAAATGGGACCCGCATGTCATCCTCTATGTACTATAAAACTTTCTTTTCTTGGATTTTTTTTGGAACCTCATATTTGGTCACTTGCCTTTTTCTTTCGATCCCGTGCAGCCTCTCAAACGGTGATACCGCTGCTGCTAAATGGGGCCCGCATGTCATCCTCTTTGTACAATCAAGTTTCTTTTCTTGAATTATTTTTGGCTCCTGATATTTGGTCACTTGCATTTTTCTTTCGATCTCATGCCACGTTGAGGACCCTGCAGGCTCATGGGACCCGCATGTCATCCTCTATGTACTATAAAACTTTCTTTTCTTGGATTTTTTTGGCACCTCATATTTGGTCACTTGCCTTTTTCTTTCGATCCCCTGCCGCTTCTCAAACGGTGATACCGCTGCTGCTAAATGGGACCCGCATGTCATCCTCTATGTACACTCAAGTTTCTTTTCTTGAATTATTTTTGGCTCCTGATATTTGGTCACTTGCATTTTTCTTTCGATCTCATGCCACGTTTGAAACGTTGAGGAACCTGCTGGCTCATGGGACCCGCATGTCATCCTCTATGTGCTATAAAAGTTTATTTTCTTGTGTTTTTTTTCACCCTCTGATTTTTGGCTATTTCCTTTTCCTTTTGATCCCCTGCCGCCTTGGAAACGTTGAGTAAGCTGCTGACTCATGGGACCCGCATGTCATCCTGTATGTACAATCAACTTTCTTTTTCTTTTGATCTCAAGCCGCATTTGAAACGTTGAGACCGCTGCTGCTAACTGGGACCCGCATGTCATCCTCTATGAGCAATCAACTTTCTTTTCTTGGAGTTTTTTTTGGCACCTCATATTTGGTCACTTGCCTTTTTCTTTCGATCCCCTGCCGCCTCTCAAACGGTGATACCGCTGCTGCTAAATGGGACCCGCATGTCATCCTCTATGTACTATAAAACTTTCTTTTCTTGGATTTTTTTGGCACCTCATATTTGGTCACTTGCCTTTTTCTTTCGATCCCCTACCGCCTCTCAAACGGTGATACTGCTGCTGCTAAATGGGACCCGCATGTCATCCTCTATGTACTATAAAACTTTCTTTTCTTGGATTTTTTTTGGAACCTCATATTTGGTCACTTGCCTTTTTCTTTCGATCCCGTGCAGCCTCTCAAACGGTGATACCGCTGCTGCTAAATGGGGCCCGCATGTCATCCTCTTTGTACAATCAAGTTTCTTTTCTTGAATTATTTTTGGCTCCTGATATTTGGTCACTTGCATTTTTCTTTCGATCTCATGCCACGTTGAGGACCCTGCAGGCTCATGGGACCCGCATGTCATCCTCTATGTACTATAAAACTTTCTTTTCTTGGATTTTTTTGGCACCTCATATTTGCTCACTTGCCTTTTTCTTTCGATCCCCTGCCGCTTCTCAAACGGTGATACCGCTGCTGCTAAATGGGACCCACATGTCATCCTCTATGTACACTCAAGTTTCTTTTCTTGAATTATTTTTGGCTCCTGATATTTGGTCACTTGAATTTTTCTTTCGATCTCATGCCACGTTTGAAACGTTGAGGAACCTGCTGGCTCATGGGACCCGCATGTCATCCTCTATGTGCTATAAAAGTTTATTTTCTTGTGTTTTTTTCACCCTCTGATTTTTGGCTATTTCCTTTTCCTTTTGATCCCCTGCCGCCTTGGAAACGTTGAGTAAGTTGCTGACTCATGGGACCCGCATGTCATCCTCTATGTACAATCAACTTTCTTTTTCTTTTGATCTCAAGCCGCATTTGAAACGTTGAGACCGCTGCTTGATACGTCTCCGACGTATCGATAATTTCTTATGTTCCATGCCACATTATTGATGACTAGCAGAAGTGCCCGTGCGTTGCACCGGGAGAAACAAATACACTCTAACAAATCATTATATGCTACACTTGCTACACGAAAATAAATATATATGTTTTTGCCACAGAAAAGCAAAAGTAGTTAGAAAGAAACATGATTTGTTACATCATAAGAGAGTCACGTAATTAGTTACCAACGGTACATATGATGTACTACACCTGTTCATAAATAGATGTCTTAGGCTTGTCTAAATTTAGATGTATCTGTATACTAAAATAGGAGTAGTGTTTACATACATCTAAATTTTAACTAATCTAAGATATCTATTTATAGAAAGAGAGTATATAATTTTATTCTTGACAATGAAAATAAATTATTCAATAATTAAAGTTTGGTCAATTAATATCAAGAAACCACAAAAATTAGAAGAAAATCGTTCAGAATATCCCAACTCTTTGCACTTCTTAATGATGCGCTCATGAAGTCAACTACGAATATCCTAACTTTAAGATCTAGAGTATGAATCTATTGTCCCTTATCCATGTCTTAAAACCACTATGCATATATACATTTTGTAGATCGAAGCGACGCTTCGTCCGCTCCGCTCTCCCGCGGGCGGAGACGGGCGATCCCCACGACCTAGCGCCGCCAGGCCCAGTTTCCCTCTCTCCTCCCCTTCGCCGCCGTCGGCGCAGGCCGCCGGGCAAAGTCCCGAGCGGTGCCGGCGGCGGCGGACTCGTTCCTACCCACGCGCGAGGCGGGAGACGCGGGATCTCCCGGAGCTGGCGACGGTGCACCTCGGTGGGCAAGGTTCCGGCGGCTGCTGCGCTCCTGCCGGGAGGCGGCGGCGCTGGGTGACGTGGCGGCGTCGGCGCAGCCTCTTGGCGGCGGGGCGGCATGGAGGTCAGCAGCGGCGCGGGCGGCGCGGTTCTGACCCAGATCTGGGCCTGCCTGGGCCCCATCTAGGCTTGGGCGGGCCAGATCTGGCATCCTAGGTCTGCTCCCGGCGGCTGGTGGAGACTCTCCTGCTGAGTGTGGCTACGACGGCGGCGCGTGGACTGCAGTGCGGCCACGGGAGCTTCACGAGCCCGTCGGGCTCGGCCGGGCCAGAGGGGCCTGGTTTGCTCCTGTTGCTGCATCCGGTCTGTCACCGCAGCTGGCGGTGGAGGTGGCGTCCTCCCGCGTGGCTGCTGTCCAGGCCCCCCTCGGCTCGGGGTGTTTCCTACCGGTTTCGTCGGTCTTCGTCAGTGGGTCACGGTGAGACGGCGGTGGTGGTTGCGTGACCGTGGTAGCGTGAGTTGGTGGGTGGCGAGGTTGGCGGAGCATGACGGAGTGTCCGGGGCCGTGGGTCTTTGGGGGACGGGAGAAATCCTTGTCGATGGCCGACACCGACGCGGTGACGCTCGCGGGCGCCACCATTCCCTCTTGAGGGGCATCGGGGTTTCCCCTTCTCACTGCCCTTCCGCATACCGGGGGAAACCTTAGGCTTGTCCGGGCAGCAGCGTCGTCATCGTCGCATCCCTTCTTGAAGGTGCTGCTTTGGTATGCGGCGCTTCGGAGGGCTAGGCTCGTGGTGGGAATCTTCCGGAGGGCGCAGCGGTTGCGGATCATCAGCGTTTTCGTCGATCCGGCTTTGTCATCCTTTCTTTCTTTTTTCTTCTTCTTTTGTTTTCTCTTGGGCTTTGATGTGCTGTTTGCCCCAGCGGTGGTCGCTACCTTGTATCAGTTCGTTGCTATATTAATATAGCGGGGCGAAAGCCTATTTCGAGGAGGAAAAATATATACATTTTGTATGCTAGTAGCAATACAACGCTGATCAAATGACCCTCTAAATTAACCAAATGCTTCTTCAAATTGGAGATTCTTGACATAGCCTGCCATGACTGCAGCGGTGCAGCCCATGATAAAACATCTCGTGAGTGTGCCGTTTTAAAGATTGATTAGGCATGCATGAGAATTCCAAGTCCACAGTACACCGATATAAGGGCATTACATGCATAAATACAGAGAAGCTTTACAGATTTCAATATATAAGCAGTTGGTCAGCTTCCTCTTCGATGTGAGAGACATCTAGCACGGTGACCACTTCCCTTAAAATGAGACCCGAAGAAACATGTTCTGCAAGTTTCACTGATTCATCCTGGCAACTGTACGTTTGTGTGGTAGCCTGCTATAGTCAACGCTCAACTCAGAAGGTTCCACAACACCTTCATTCTCAATACCTAAAATCGTTGCAATCCATGCAACCAAGACTGATTTCTTTTATTCTCTGTTCGTCCTGTAACACGGAACGCAAAGGTGCATGCGCCCCGACCTTGGTCTGCAGCTGCTCCCTTCGTATGCCTCCGCCGCCCCTGTTCACCTACCACCGCCGGCGCACTCCCGACCTCCTCGCCCCTAGGAGAGCGGAACGCGCACATATCCATCGGCGTCGACCAATCCCACGACCATCGTCCCCCCACCCCACACCACCAATCAGGGCATGGCCAATACATCGTCAATCAACGGGGATTCAACATGCCATACACGACCGGAGGGACGCAGAAAGGTCTGGTCTATCGAGGGGCGTCAGTCGCGCATGCAGGGGATTGCATCGGTAACAGCGGCCCGGCCCGGCGACACGTGGGGAGACTGCGCGCGGGGCGGAACTTAGTCGGGCGGCGGCGACCTGGTTCGCCGTCCCCGGGACGGGCAGAGCGGCCATTGCCGCCATCGAGGCAGGAGACCACGTGAACTTGCGATTGCAATTGAGCTAGGTTTCGTTTCGATCGAGGGATTCGATCAGGTCTCCTTTATACGCGCACGCCATGGGCAAGCAAAGTTGTTGTAGGAGTAGTCTTGGACTCTTGGAGCAGATCTCACCTCCCAGTTCAGAGAGTTCGATCGAACGTCCACTTTCCTTCCTACTTGATTCTTATGGCCTGGTCGACAGAAGGGCTTATGGCCTGGTCGACAGAGGTTGCCCTTTTGTGCATACCTTCTCCATTGTATATGTGCGGCATGGTGCGGCTAAGGCGTCGCGGCGACCGAACGGGATCCTGTCCTGGAGAGAGGCACCCGTCGCTGGCTCCAATCCCTCCTCGTCTTTGCCATGAATAGCCGCCAGCAGCGTCGCCTCCTCATCCTCTTCTTTCTCTAGTCCCTCCTCGTCCGGCCTCTTCTATCTCATCTTCCTTGCCGCCGGCCGGGTGTTTGATTGATCACGTCGCAGTTACTTATATGAGGCCAGTATAACGATCGACTTCGAGCCGGACTCTGCTGCCGCGAGTGGCCTGAATCTAGGATGGTAAGTTTTTTCAGTAAAGTATAGCGGGTTCGAGCTGGACTCAATTGCCACGTTTGGCTTATGAGTACATCCATCCGGACATCTCTGTCGAGGTAGGAAGACGTAAAGTGAGACGGACGAAAGCGCAAAGCGACGGACCAAACCACGGAAACACTTCTCCCTTTATTATTAGGTATAGATATCTACATGTTTTATGCACACTTTATGTCATAATTATGCGTTTTCTGGAACTAACCTATTGACGAGATGCCGAAGGGCCAGTTCCTGTTTTCTGCTGTTTTTGGTTTCAGAAATCCTAGTAAGGAAATATTCTCGGAATCGGACGAAATCAACGCCCAGCATCCTATTTTTCCACGAAGCTTCCAGAACACCCGAGAGTCGCCAGAGGGGAGGCCTGGTGGGCCCAGGAGGGTGGCCGGCGCGGCCCAGGCCCTGGCCGCGCCGCCTTACCCCCTCACCGCCTCTTTGACCCTCTGACGTCGCCTCTTTGCCTATTTAAGGGTCCTCGACCTAAAACTTCGAGACGAAAAAGCCACGGTACGAGAAACCTTCCAGAGCCGCCGCCATCGCGAAGCCAAGATCTGGGGGACAGGAGTCTCTGTTCCGGCACGCCGCCGGGACGGGGAAGTGCCCCCGGAAGGCTCCTCCATCGACACCACCGCCATCTTCATCAACGCTGCTGTCTCCCATAAGGAGGGAGTAGTTCTCCATCGATGCTCGGGGCTGTACCGGTAGCTATGTGGTTCATCTCTCTCTTATGTACTTCAATACAATAATCTCATGAGCTGCCTTACATGATTGAGATTCATATGATGATGCTTGTAATCTAGATGTCGTTATGCTAGTCAAGTGAATTTTACTTATGTGATCTCCGGAGACTCCTTGTCCCATGTGTGTAAAGGTGACAGTGTGTGCACCGTGTGGGTCTCTTAGGCTATATTTCACAGAATACTTATTCACTGTTATGAATGGCATAGTGAAGTGCTTATTTATATCTCTTTATGATTGCAATGTGTTTTGTATAACAATTTATCTATGTGCTACTCTAGTGATGTTATTAAAGTAGTTTATTCCTCCTGCACGGTGTAATGGTGACAGTGTGTGCCCCGTGTTAGTACTTGGCGTAGGCTATGATTGTGATCTCTTGTAGATTATGAAGTTAACTATTTCTATGATGGTATTGATGTGATCTACGCCTCCTTTCGTAGCGTGAAGGTGATAGTGTGCATGCTACGTTAGTACTTGGTTTAGTTGTGTTGATCTGTCGTGCACTCTAAGGTTATTTAAATATGAACATTGAATATTGTGGAGCTTGTTAACTCCGACATTGAGGGTTCGTGTAATCCTACACAGTTAGTGGTGTTCATCATCCAACAAGAGAGTGTAGAGTCTAGCATCTATCTATTTATTTATGTGATCAATGTTGAGAGTGTCCACTAGTGAAAGTATGATCCCTAGGCCTTGTTCCTAAATACTGCTATCGCTGCTTGTTTACTGTTTTACTGTGTTTCTACTGCCTGCAATATTACCACCATCAACTACACGCCAGCAAGCACTTTTCTGGTGCCGTTGCTACTATATATTCATACCACCTGTATTTCACTATCTCTTCGCCGAACTAGTGCACCTATTAGGTGTGTTGGGGACACAAGAGACTTCTTGCTTTGTGGTTGCAGGGTTGCATGAGAGGGATATCTTTGACCTCTTCCTCCCTGAGATCGATAAACCTTGGGTGATCCACTTAAGGGAAACTTGCTGCTGTTCTACAAACCTCTGCTCTTGGAGGCCCAACACTGTCTACAAGAATAGAAGCTCCCGTAGACATCAAGCACTTTTCTGGCGCCGTTGCCGGGGAGGAAAGGTAAAAGGCACTCATACTCCGGTTCCAGGTAACAGTACTTTTCTGGCGCCATTGTGTTTGTGCTCGAAGCTATTTCCTTTAGATCCTGCAATTGCAACTTTTTGTTTCTTGTTTACACTAGTTAGGCATAATGGAAAACAACAAAAATATGAGAGATCTTTACGAACTTTATCTTGAATTAGGACATGATGTGTTTGAAGAAAGAATTAAAAAACCCATGGAACTTTATATGCATGCTAATGGGAATGTTATTAATATGAATGCTTTGAACACTATTGTTGCTAATGCTATGGAAAATTCTAAGCTTGGGGAAGCTGGCTTTGATGAGCATGATATTTTTAGTCCCCTAAGCATTGAGGAGTAAATTTTCTTTGATGATACTTTGCCTCCTATATATGATGATTATAATGATAGTAGTCTTTTGTTACCAACTGTTATGGAGGAAAATTTTGATTATGATTACAATATGCCTCCTATATATGATGATAGCTACTTTGTTGAATTTGCTCCCACTATTACTAATAAAATTGATTATGCTTATGTGGAGAGTAATAATTTTATGCATGAGACTCATGATAAGAATGCTTTATGTGATAGTTATATTGTTGAGTTTGCTCATGTTGCTACTGAAAGTTATTATGAGAGAGGAAAATATGGTTGTAGAAATTTTCATGTTACTAAAATGCCTCTCTATGTGCTGAAATTTTTGAAGCTACACTTGTTCTATTTTCCTATGCTTGTTATTTTGCTCTTCATGAACTTGTTTATTTACAAGATTCCTATGCATAGGAAGCATGTTAGACTTAAATGTGTTTTGAATTTGCCTCTTGATGCTCTCTTTTGCTTCAAATACTATTTCTTGCGAGTGCATCATTAAAACTGCTGAGCACATCTTAATGGCTATAAAGAAAGAACTTCTTGGGAGATAACCCATGTGTTATTTTGCTACAGTACTTTGTTTTATATTTGTGTCTTGGAAGTTGTTTACTACTGTAGCAACCTCTTCTTATCTTAGTTTTGTGTTTTGTTGTGCCAAGTAAAGTCGTTGATAGTAAGGTTCATACTAGATTTGGATTACTGCGCAGAAACAGATTTCTTTGCTGTCACGAATCTGGGCAAAATTCTCTGTAGGTAACTCAGAAAATTATGCCAATTTACGTGAGTGATCCTCAGATATGTACGCAACTTTCATTCAATTTGAGCATTTTCATTTGAGCAAGTCTGGTGCCCCTTTAAAATTCGTCTTTACGGACTGTTCTGTTTTGACAGATTCTACCTTTTATTTCGCATTGCCTCTTTTGCTATGTGGGATGGATTTCTTTGTTCCATTAACTTCCAGTAGCTTTGGGCAATGTCCAGAAGTGTTAAGAATGATTGTGTCACCTCTGAACATGTGAGTTTTTGATTATGCACTAACCCTCTAATGAGTTTGTTTCGAGTTTGGTGTGAAGGAAGTTTTCAAGGGTCAAGAGAGGAGGATGATAAACTACGATCAAGAAGAGTGAAAAGTCTAAGCTTGGGGATGCCCCGGTGGTTCATCCCTGCATATTTCAAGAAGACTCAAGCATCTAAGCTTGGGGATGCCCAAGGCATCCCCTTCTTCATCGACAAATTATCAGGTTCCTTCTCTTGAAACTATATTTTTATTCGGTCACATCTTATGTACTTTACTTGGAGCGTCGGTTTGTTTTTGTTTTTGTTTTGTTTGAATAAAATGGATCCTAGCATTCTTTGTGTGGGAGAGAGACACGCTCCGCTGTTGCATATGGACAAGTATGTCCTTAGGCTTTACTCATAATTTTCATGGCGAAGTTTCTGCTTCGTTAAATTGTTATATGGTTGGAATTGGAAAATGATACATGTAGTAATTTGCTAAAATGTCTTGGATAATGTGATACTTGGAAATTGTTGTGCTCATGTTTAAGCTCTTGCATCATATACTTTGCACCTATTAATGAAGAAATACATTGAGCTTGCTAAAATTTGGTTTGCATATTTGGTCTCTCTAAGGTCTAGATAATTTCTAGTATTGAGTTTGAACAACAAGGAAGACGGTGTAGAGTCTTATAATGTTTACAATATGTCTTTTATGTGAGTTTTGCTGCACCGCTTCATCCTTGTGTTTGTTTCAAATAGCCTTCTAGCCTAAGCCTTGTATCGAGAGGGAATACTTCTCATGCATCCAAAATCCTTGAGCCAACCACTATGCCATTTGTGTCCACCATACCTACCTACTACATGGTATTTCTTCGCCATTCCAAAGTAAATTGCTTGAGTGCTACCTTTAAACAATTCAAAATTTATTACCTCTGATTTGTGTCAATGTTTTATAGCTCATGAGGAAGTATGTGGTGTTTATCTTTCAATCTTGTTGGGCAACTTTCACCAATGGACTAGTGGCTTCATCCGCTTATCCAATAATTTTGCAAAAAGAGCTGGCAATGGGATTCCCAGTCCCAAATTAATTAACAAAAAATAGACACTCCTCCATGGTATGTGATTGTTGGACGGCACCCGAAGGATTCGGTTAGCCATGGCTTGAGAAAGCAAAGGTGGGGAGGAGTGTCATCATAATAAAACTAAAATAAAAAGGCACTCCTTCATGGTATGAGATTGTTGGCAGGCACCCGAGGATTCGGTTAGCCATGGTTTGTGAAAGAAAGGTTGGAAGGAGTGCCACACAAAAATAAAATAAAATGGGAGCCGCTCTTTGAAGGTTTGTCTGGCAAGGGGGTTAGAGTGCCCACTACCATTCGTTGACAACAACAAACACCTCTCAAAATTTTACTTTTATGATCTCTATATGTTTTCAAAATCAAAGCTCTAGCACAAATATAGCAATCGATGCTTTCCTCTTTGAAGGACCATTCTTTTACTTTTATTGTTGAGTCAGTTCACCTATCTCTCTCCACCTCAAGAAGCAAACACTTGTGTGAACTGTGCATTGATTCCTACATACTTGCATATTGCATTTGTTATATTACTCTATGTTCACAATATCCATGAGATATACATGTTATAAGTTGAAAGCAACCGCTGAAACTTCATCTTCCTTTGTGTTGCTTCAATGTCTTTACTTTGAATTATTGCTTTATGAGTTAACTCTTATGCAAGACTTATTGATGCTTGTCTTAAAGTACTATTCATGAAAAGTCTTTGCTATATGGTTCATTTGTTTACTCATGTCATTTACCATTGTCTTGGATTGCTGCATTCATTACATATGCTTACAATAGTATGATCAAGGTTATGATGGCATGTCACTCCAGAAATTATCTTTGTTATCGTTTACCTGCTCGGGACGAGCAGAAACTAAGCTTGGGGATGCTGATACGTCTCTGACGTATCGATAATTTCTTATGTTCCATGCCACATTATTGATGATATCTACATGTTTTATGCACACTTTATGTCATAATTATGCGTTTTCTGGAACTAACCTATTGACGAGATGCCGAAGGGCCAGTTCCTGTTTTCTGCTGTTTTTGGTTTCAGAAAACCTAGTAAGGAAATATTCTCGGAATCGGACGAAATCAACGCCCAGCATCCTATTTTTCCACGAAGCTTCCAGAACACCCGAGAGTCGCCAGAGGGGAGGCCTGGTGGGCCCAGGAGGGTGGCCGGCGCGGCCCAGGCCCTGGCCGCGCCGCCTTACCCCCTCACCGCCTCTTCGACCCTCTGATGCCGCCTCTTCGCCTATTTAAGGGTCCTCGACCTAAAACTTTGAGACGAAAAAGCCACGGTACGAGGAACCTTCCAGAGCCGCCGCCATCGCGAAGCCAAGATCTGGGGGACAGGAGTCTCTGTTCCGGCACGCAGCCGGGACGGGGAAGTGCCCCCGGAAGGCTCCTCCATTGATACCACCGCCATCTTCATCAACGCTGCTGTCTCCCATGAGGAGGGAGTAGTTCTCCATCGAGGCTCGGGGCTGTACCGGTAGCTATGTGGTTCATCTCTCTCTTATGCACTTCAATACAATAATCTCATGAGCTGCCTTACATGATTGAGATTCATATGATGATGCTTGTAATCTAGATGTCGTTATGCTAGTCAAGTGAATTTTACTTATGTGATCTCCGGAGACTCCTTGTCCCACGTGTGTAAAGGTGACAGTGTGTGCACCGTGTGGGTCTCTTAGGCTATATTTCACAGAATACTTATTCACTGTTATGAATGGCACAGTGAAGTGCTTATTTATATCTCTTTATGATTGCAATGTGTTTTGTATCACAATTTATCTATGTTCTACTCTAGTGATATTATTAAAGTAGTTTATTCCTCCTGCACGGTGTAATGGTGACAGTGTGTGCCCCGTGTTAGTACTTGGCGTAGGCTATGATTGTGATCTCTTGTAGATTATGAAGTTAACTATTGCTATGATGGTATTGATGTGATCTACGCCTCCTTTCGTAGCGTGAAGGTGACAGTGTGCATGCTACGTTAGTACTTGGTTTAGTTGTGTTGATCTGTCGTGCACTCTAAGGTTATTTAAATATGAACATTGAATATTGTGGAGCTTGTTAACTCCGGCATTGAGGGTTCGTGTAATCCTACACAGTTAGTGGTGTTCATCATCCAACAAGAGAGTGTAGAGTCTAGCATCTATCTATTTATTTATGTGATCAATGTTGAGAGTGTCCACTAGTGAAAGTATGATCCCTAGGCCTTGTTCCTAAATACTGCTATCGCTGCTTGTTTACTGTTTTACTGTGTTTCTACTGCCTGCAATATTACCACCATCAACTACATGCCAGCAAGCACTTTTCTGGTGCCGTTGCTACTATATATTCATACCACCTATATTTCACTATCTCTTCGCCGAACTAGTGCACCTATTAGGTGTGTTGGGGACACAAGAGACTTCTTGCTTTGTGGTTGCAGGGTTGCATGAGAGGGATATCTTTGACCTCTTCCTCCCTGAGATCGATAAACCTTGGGTGATCCACTTAAGGGAAACTTGCTGCTGTTCTACAAACCTCTGCTCTTGGAGGCCCAACACTGTCTACAAGAATAGAAGCTCCCGTAGACATAACTGCTGCTAATTGGGACCCGCATGTCATCCTCTATGTACAATAAAGTTTTCTTTCTTGGATTATCTTTGGCTCCTGATATTTTGTCACTTGCCTTTTTCTTTCGATCTCATGCCACCTTTGAAATGTTGAGTAAGCTGCTGGCTCATGGGTCCCGCATGTCATCCTCTACGAACAATAAAAGTTTCCTTTCTTGGAGTTATTTTTGACCCCTAATTTCTGGCTATTTGCCTTTTTCTTTTGATCTCCTGCCCCCTTTGAAACGATGAGGACGCTGTTGGCAGGTCGGTCCCACATGTCATCCTCTGTGAACAATAAAAGTTTCCTTTGATGGATTTGTTTTGAACCCTTAATTAATTTCGGGATATTTCCTTTTTTTTTCTTTGATCCCCTGCCGCCTTGGAATCGTTGAGGATGCTGCTGCCTCATGGGTCCCGCATGTCATCCTCTCAGAACAGTAAATGTTTTTTTTCTTGGATTTTGTTTACCAAATGATTTTTGGCTAATTTTTCTTTCGATCTCCTGCCGCCTTTAAAACGTTGAGGATGCTGCTGGCTCACGGGTCCCACATGTCAGCCTCTATGAACAATAAACGCTGAGGATGATGCTGCCTCATGGGTCCCGCATGTCATCCTCTTAGAACGAAATTTTTTCTTTTCTTGGATTTTGTACCAACATATTTTTCGTTTATTTTTTCTTTCCATCCCCTGCCGCCTTTAAAACGTTGACGACGCTACTGGCTCATGGGTCCCCGATGTCAGCCTCCCCGTACAAGAAACATATGATATCTTGATTATTTTGCAGACAATAAATAGTGTATTGCGCTCTGAGCTATTTCAAACGGAAAATTAAATCTTTATTTTTACATAAACAAACTTATATGTTGAATCTCCTTGTTTTTTTTGTCTTTGCAAAGCATAGGACTTTCCTGTTTTTTTAGAAAATTCGGAACTTTCCTGTTTTGGAGTGGGCTGAAATTGTACGAGTCAAAAGGCCAAGCAGGATAGTTCGAAGGCCCAGATGTCCAGATGCAGCCCAATTGAAATCTTTCTTCTTGGATTTTTTTCACCCCCTGATTTCTGGCTACTTCATTTTTCTTTTGGTTCTGTGCCGCCTTGGAAACGTTGAGACCGCTGCTGCAAAATGGGACCCGCATGTCATCCTCTACGTACAATAAATTTTTTTTTCTTGGATTTTTTTTTGGCTCCTGATATTTGGTCACTTGCCTTTTTCTTTCGATCCCGTGCAGCCTCTCAAACGGTGATACCGCTGCTGCTAAATGGGACCCGCATGTCATCCTCTATGTACAATCAAGTTTCTTTTCTTGGATTATTTTTGGCTCCTGATATTTGGTCACTTGCCTTTTTCTTTCGATCTCATGCCACGTTTGAAACGTTGAGGAACCTGCAGGATCATGGGACCCGCATGTCATTCTCTATGTACTATAAAACTTTCTTTTCTTGAATTATTTTTGGCTCCTCATATTTGGTCACTTGCCTCTTTCTTTCGATCTCATGCCACGTTTGAAACGTTGAGGAACCTGCTGGCTCATGGGACCCGCATGTCATCCTCTATGTACTATAAAAGTTCATTTTCTTTGTTTTTTTCACCCTCTGATATTTGGCTATTTCCTTTTTCTTTTGATCCCCTGCCACCTTGGAAACGTTGAGTAAGCTGCTAGCTCATGGGACCCGCATGTCATCCTCTATGTCCATCAACTTTATTTTCTTGGATTTTTTTGACCCCCTAATTTCTGGCTACTTTCTTGGAAACATTGAGACCGCTGCTGCAAAATGGGACCCGCATGTCATCCTCTATGTAAATAAAGTTTCTTTTCTTGGATTATCTTTGGCTCCTGATATTTTGTCACTTGCCTTTTTCTTTCGATCTCATGCCGCCTTTGAAACTTTAAGTAAGCTGCTGGCTCATGGGTCCCACATGTCATCCTCTACGAACAATAAAAGTTTCCTTTCTTGGAGTTATTTTTTACCCCTAATTTCTGGCTACTTGCCTTTTTCTTTTGATCTCATGCCCCCTTTGAAACGATGAGAACGTTGTTGGCAGGTCGGTCCCACATGCCATCCTCTATGAACAATAAAACTTTCCTTTGATGGATTTATTTTGAACCCCTAATTAATTTCTGGATATTTCCTTTTTTTCTTTTGATCCCCTGCAGCCTTGGAATCGTTGAGGATGCTGCTGCCTCATGGGTCCCGCATGTCATCCTCTCAGAACGGTAAATGTTTATTTTCTTGGATTTTGAATAGCAAATGATTTTTGGCTAATTTTTTCTTTCGATCTCCCGCCGCCTTTAAAACGTTGAGGACGCTGCTGGCTCACAGGTCCCACATGTCAGCCTCTTAAACGCTGAGGATGCTGCTGCCTCATGGGTCCCGCATGTTATCCTCTCAGAACGAAATTTTTTCTTTTCTTGGATTTTGTACCAACAGATTTTTGGTTTATTTTTTCTTTCCATCCCTGCCGCCTTTAAAACGTTGACGACGCTGCTGGCGCATGGGTCCCCGATGTCAGCCTCCCCGTATAAGAAACATGTGATATGTTGATTATTTTGCAGACAATAAACAGTGTATTTTGCTCTGAGCTATTGCAAAGGGATAAATTAAATCTTTATTTTTACATAAACAAACTTATATGTTGAACTCCTTGTTTTTTTTGTTTTTGCGAGGCATAGGACTTTCCTGTTTTGGAATGGGCTGAAATTGTACGAATCAAAAGGCGTCCAGCGGGATAGTTTGAAGGCCCAGATGGCCAGAAGCAGCCCAATTGAAATATTCCTTTTCTTGGATTTTTTGACACCCTTATTTCTGGCTACTTCCTTTTTCTTTTGGTCATGTGCCGCCTTGGAAACATTGAGACCGCGGCTGCAAAATGGGACCCGCATGTCATCCTCTATGTACGATAGAAGTTTCTTTTCTTGGATTATTTTTCGCTCCTGATATTTGGCACTTGTCTTTTTCTTTCGATCTAATGCCGACTTTGAAACCTTCAGACCGGTGCTGCAAAATGGGACCCGCATGTCATTCTCTATGCACAATAAAGTTTCTTTCCTTAGATTATTTTTGGCTCCTGATATTTGGTCACTTTCCTTTTCATTTCGATCTCATGCCGCCTTAGAAACGTTGAGGAAGCTACTGGCTCATGGGTCCCGCATGTCATACTCTATGAACAATAAAAGTGTCCTAAATTGGATTTATTTTTTACCCCTAATTTCTAGCTATTTGCCGTTTTCTTTTGATCCCCTGCCCCCTTTGAAACGATGATGACGCTACTGGCTGGTCGGTCCCACATCCTGTATGAACAATAAAAGTTTCCTATGATGGATTTATTTTTTACCCCTTTTGATCCCCTGCCGCCTTGGAATCGTTGAGGATGCTGTTGCCTCATGGGTCCCGCATGTCAGCCTCTCAGAACGGTAAATGTTTCTTTTCTTGGATTTTTTTACCAACTGATTTTTGGCCTTTGTCTTTCGATCTCCTGCCGCCTTTAACACGTTGGGGACGCTGCCGGCTCATGGGTCCCGCATGTCAGCCTCTATGAACGATAAACAATTCTTTTCTTGGAGTTATTTTGACCCCTAATTTCTGGCTATTTTGCCTTTTTTTTGGATCCCGTGCCACCTTGGAAACGTTGAGGATGCTGCTGCCACATGGGTCCCGCATGTCAATCCCCTCAGAACGATAAATGTTTCTTTTCTTCGATTTTTTTACCAACTGATTTTTGATATATTTTTTCTTTCGATCCCCTGCCGCCTTTAAAACTTTGACGACGCTGCTGGCTCATGGGTCCCGATGTCAGCCTCCCCGTACAAGAAACATGTGATATCTTGTTTATTTTGTAGACAATAAAAAGTGTATTTTGCTCTGAGCTATTGCAAACGGATAAATTATATCTTTATTTTTACGTAAACAAACTAATATGTTGAATCTCCTTGTTTTTGTTTTGTTTTTGCGAAACATAGGACTTTCCTGTTTTTGGAGTGGGCTGAAATTGTACGAGTCAAAAGGCGTCCAGCAGGTTAGAAAGCCCAGATGGCCATGCAGCCCCGGCAGGGATACATTCTTTTTCTTTTGGTCCTGTGGCGCCTTGGAAACGTTGAGGACGCTGTTGCCTCGTGGGACCCGCATGTCATCCTCTATGAACTATAAAAGTTTCTTTTCTTGGATTTTTTTTTCACCCTCTGATTTTTGGCTATTTCCTTTTTCTTTTGTTCCCCTGCCGCATTGGAAACGTTGAGTAAGCTGCCGCCTTGGGACCCGCATGTCATCCTCTATGTACAATAAACTTTCTTTTCTTGGAGTTTTTCCCCCTAATTTCTGGCTACTTTATTTTTGACCCCTAATTTCTGACTATTTGCCTTTTTTCGATCGCCTACCGCCGTAGAAACGTTGAGGACGCTGCTGGCTCATGGGTCCCACATGTCAGCCTCTTTGTACGATAAAAGTTTCTTTTGCTGGATTTATTTTTGACCCCTAATTTCTGGCTATTTGCCTTTTTCTTTCGAGCTCCACCGCCTTTGAAACGTTGATGACGCTGCTGCAAATTGGGTCCAATATGTCAGCATCTATGTGCGATAAACCTTTCCTTTCTTGCATTTTTTTTCGGACACCTGATTTCGAGCTACTTGCCTTTTTCTTTCGATCTCCTGCCCCCTTTGAGAAACGTCGAGAACGATGCTGGTTCGTGGGTCCCACATGTCATCCTCTCTGAATGATAAATGTTGTGGCCGCGGCTGCAAGATAGGTCCCACATGTCGGCACATTTGTTGAATAAACGTTTCCTTTCTCGAATTTATATTTGACCCCTGATTTCGGGCTACTTTGCCGTTTCTTTCGATCCCCTGCCGCCTTGTCAACGTTGAGGACACTGCTGCAAAATAGGTCCCACATGTCATCCTGTATGTAGAATAAATGTTTCCTTTCTTGGATTTTTTTTCTTTCAATCTCTGGCCGCATTTCAATGATGAGGATGCAGGTATTGGGCCGTTATCTCCTGAGCTAGTAGGCCCACATAAATTACCATGTAGATTGCCGTACAGTACGAGTACTTTTTTTCTATCCTGAAATCTAACCGGCGGGCGCGTGCTAGACGTACGTCCCGGGCACAACTGATGCGTAAGCTATCTGATATCAGGTGCCGTTTTCTGAAAAAATGTAACTTTTAAACCGTGCGGCGGAATTACAATCCGTTTTCACTTCTACAATCCCCACGACGAGAGCTTCGAAACTAGACCACATTTTCATATGTTTCGACGAATTTTTTAAACAAGCAACTTTGATGCGCGACAAAGCAATTTTGTTATGCAGCAAAATAACTTTGGTATGTGACAAAGCAACTTTGATATGCAACTAACATATGCACTTTTGGGTACACGAAGTCACAACTTTGATGCCCGACAACAATTTTGGTGTCAATCGGAGCATTTTCAATGTGTGACGAAGGAACTTAAGTGCCCTGCATAGCAACTTTGGCGCCCGGCGACGTAGTTTTTTAACCTTGCAGAGCAACTTTGGCGTCCGACCGAGCAAATTTAGTGTCCTGCAGAGCAACTTTGGTACTCGAGAGAGCAAATTTGGTTTGTGATGGTCTAATTTTGGCGTCCATCAAAGCAACTTTGGTGTCCACCGAATAAATTTTGATGTATGGATGAGCAACTTTGGCATCCAGTGATGCAACTTTCATTGTGAATATAGATTTACGCTGTGCAGCAAAGTTGCTTCGTCATGCACTAAAGTTGCATCATCTTGCATTATAATTGCTTTGTCGCACGTAGAAGTTGCTTTAGAAAAAACTTTATCAAAATACATAGAAATGAGATCTAGTTTTGAAGAGCTCACCGCAAGAAATTCAAAAGTGAAAGCGGATCTTAATTTCGACATCTTGTGCAAAATTATACGATTTTGAACATTTTCACGCCTTTCCTTCTGGTACACTTACCACCGTGTACATAATCTTTTCTTTTATATCTTTTGGAGGATGGGGCATGAATTTTCCTTATTTAAGGGTGTGCCAAGATTAACCAACGAGCACGCGCGTGCTCGCTAGACGTGCCCTTTTTCTATTGGTAAGGTTTTTTTTGAGAACTTTTTATTGGTAAGGTGGTACATAGGGGTACCCTTACCAAAAAAAATATGTGGTACATGGAGCAGCGCTGGAACCCTGATCGTTACTGAAGTCATTTGCGCCTAATAGCGCGAGCTTAGCTAATTTTTGAAGAAAAAAAAGATGTCCGGCGTGGTATTCAAAACAATGATCTTCATGTCTGCTACTCCACCAAAAAACAGACCAGCATGTATTCATCACAATACGGGTAGCTAATTTAGGAAAAATGTGTTCATCACGGGATTCAAACAAAGATCTTCATCTCTGCTAAATTTTGATTTCACCAAAAACCGAACAGCGTGTGTTCATGACGTTAACTTCATGAACACTATGGTTTCTCTATAAAATAAGGTCACCATCCGTTCCTTTACTGAAGGCATTTGCGAAAAGTGTCTTTGGCTCATGGGCACCAGTGCTCCTGTTGTTTAAAAAAATCAAAAATCATACATATTTGTTTCAAAAAAATCTGGAAATAAATGCAGACATAATAAATAAAGTAACCTACAAGCGTGTAAAATTTTAATATGAAATTCTTTATATTGTAGACTACACAAAAAAGACAAAATCTGTTGAAATTTGGAGATCTGAAATATGCATACCCAGATCCACACGTTTGTTATTTTTGGGTAGCCCAGAATTTTTTGTATTTGAAACTAAAATTTTGCACGCTTATGGGACAATTCATTAGCTACACCATGATTTTTTTTCTAATTTTTTTTAAACACATAAATATGTTTTTTTTTTCTAAAATAGCAGGAGCACTGGTGCCCAAGAGCACCAAATCTCTTAGGCATTTGCGCCTAATAGCGCGAGCTTAGCTAATTTTTGAAGAAAAAAAAGATGTCCATTGTGGTATTCAGGACAAAGATCTTCATGTCTACTACTCCACCAAACAACAGACCAGCATGTATTCATCACAGTACGGGTAGCTAATTTGTGAAAAATATGTTCAGCACGGGATTCAAACAAAGATCTTCATCTCTGCAAAATTTTGATTTCACCAAAAACCGAACAGCGAATGTTCATGAGGTTAAGCTCACGAACACTATGTTTTCTCTATAAAATAAGGTCACCATCCGTCTCTTATTTCTCAAGGAAAAACAGGTGGAAGTGTTGGGACGAACCACATGGGTGCTTCAGCTCTATGTTCAATCTTCTCTTTTTTGTACTGCAATCTTGAGCCTATGGCAGGACCACCATTGACGTGCATTCTGCACCAATTTGGCCTTGGACGTATCCATGTATCACGGGCGCGATTGTGGGTAACAAAGACACAGTCAGGTTTGAACAATTGGAAATCTGGTTCTGCAGCCTCTGCGTCGATTGGCGGGGGTAGCATGAAAATTGGGTGATTGTGTCCAAGAAATAAAGAATGACCCTTCAAATTGTTCAATCTTTTCCACCTTGCCTCTTCTACAGTGTCCAAGGTATGGGCAGATCTCAAGAAAACGTAGCACCGTACCAAAGGATAAGACCTCAGCTTGTTACCCATATGTAATATTGGAGGACCGAGGATGGGCCGATAACCCTTAACCTGATCAATCCACGCGAGATCAGATTCACCAGTAACGGACTCTACTCTCATTGGTGCCAGGAACCAAGTGCGCTGGTCAGAAAATCCAAGAAATACATCTTCATCTTCATCATTATGATTATCACCATCATTATCTAATTCTTCATCATCTAATTCTTCTTCATCTAATTCGTCTTCTTCTAATTCTTCTTCTTCTAATTCTTCTTCTTCTAATTCTTCTACATCAGCATCATTATCTTCATCGGCACCTCCATCGCCTTGAGCCACATTTTCTTCATCATCTTCCATGATAGCATCTCCCTCGATTTGAGCCAAAATTGCAGCCGCTTCTGCTTCTTCATCTTCAATGACAGGGGCGTCAATGAGACGCGGGGCTGCATGTGTCCCTGCAATGCACAAAGATCAACCACAATGCAGCAAGTAGGAACTACACTGTAAATTATCTCTTCTCTTCTATCTTCTATCTTCTATCTTCTACTACTATAAGGCACCAGTTTTGAACAAGACATGTAGCAGCAATTCCAACTGTTGGTGTCCAAAATCTAACGGTTGGGATTAGAGGTATTCGCGTGAAAAAAATACCACACCAGTGTCCACGTGTTTCTAGAACCGTCATGTTTCCATTATGAAGAAAAATCAGAGCAGTCTCACACCGATATCACACGTCCCACTTGATAGTGATTAAGAAAGGTTCCAATTTTTTGTTCATATTTCTAAACTGTATGCTCACACTTATTTTGATGGTATAACCAAATTACTAGTTGTATTGAAAGTTTGAACAACATTTAGAACGCAACTTACATCAGTATTGTGAATCGTAATTGGTCCAACATGTGCAGCATGCCATTTACTAGTTAAGACATAAAACAAAGACTCACCCCAGGTATATGGATCCCAAACCAGAACATCTCCATACGGATATGTAACTGCGTATACACGATGCAGGTGTGAACTTGTACCATATCCAGGAATGCCCATGGCATCGACATAGCTGGTTCCTTCAAAGAATTTGGGGTTTCCCAGGATCTTCCACTCCTTTTCTAGGGGCGCTTGTAGGATAGCGATCAAGTAGTCAAATACAACGATTACCTCGTAATGCCATGGCCCTGCTAGATCATCTTTGTACGGCCTCTTGACGATCCGTACTTTGAGCAGTTCCAAACTTTTATCTATTTTGTATTTGAAGATGAATGGTGGGCTGGCATTCCACCATTCACGAGTAGGGCCCAAAGAAATTCCTGCATCTTGCAGAGATGGAAGAGGTATAATAGTATCTGATATGTATATGTTGCGGATCGTCAAGTGCCCGTCCTGCTGGACAAATGCCACCCAGTCGCCGTTACAACCCACCCAGTGCATGGGTCCATGTCCATCCAGTTCCTCCTTGGTATGGATAAATGCTGGAACTATCGGCTTGTCTAATGGCATCAGCAACACGTGAATGCCCTGCAAATAGGATTTGTTTTAAAATTGTCTATGCATGCAAGGTATTCGACAGAATGAAGAGCGGATTGTGCAGAACTGACGCACAGATGCAATGGATAAATAAAGCAATTCCGAAGAGTACATGTGCATAGTGAAGGCAGCAAACCTTACAGTACTCCCAAATTAGGTGATGATGTTGAGTCTAAATATATGCATGATGTTTGGCAGTAAGAAAAATTGATTGAAAAAACACAAGCTGAAACGAGATGAGTAAATAAATAAATACTCTTACAGTATTGTCGCGGTCATCTGGCCATGTCTCGGGGTCGCAGTGGAGCAGGCTCGGTACACCGAACGGAACCTTATGCGCTCCACGGATGGCATGCCGCATGCCGATCATGCCTCGAGCGAGGCGACCATTGCTGAGGATATCCGCCCGCTCGGCTATGTTCTCCACCAGTGGGTAGTGGAGGTTGCCCCACCCCATGGACTGGTGGTAGCAATCAGGAATCTCCTCAACCTTACGCTTCTGCTTCATTGGAGTCGGTAATCTAATGCAAGGGAGAGAGGGGTGAATGGGAGAAAGAGATAGAAGAGGGTTTTTTTGGAGAAGATGCAGTAGTACTACGATACTAGGAGGTGGAGATGCGGGGCATATGTTTCCGGGGGAGAGGAACCACTATTTCCCTTCTACGGAGTAAAAAAAATAACCGCACTTGCTCATTAGAACTTGGGGCGGGGATATAGTGGTAACAGATTCCGAGGTATTGACCAACTTTCCCTCACCTTGACCCCACGTGGTTGTGACCCGAGATAATTTCCTTTTTGATGAACCCGATATACTTATTATAGTACTAAAATAGTACAAGTATATACCTTGTATATACCAATATTATTATTTTAAGGACTTTTGTTCCATGAGCAACAACTTCCCCCACTCCGCTCATCCGAAATCCTAGCCCCTCCAACTTCAAGGACCAATCGACATAGCTATGGCCTTCTAATTTGGTTCAAGTCGCCGCACACATAGCCCTCCCGCCGACAAGGAATAGGACCATCAGCCCTTTCGTCACTTGTTGCTATACATAATCATATGCAGTACCATATATATTTCAAATTTCCATATCAAAAAATAGTTCAAATCTGACTTTTAACATCTCAAGCTAAACCCTCGCTTGGTCTTAAACATAAGCATACCATAGTTCTACTTTTGTCTTCACCAAACAACAGAACACAATGTGTTCATCACAACATAGCCAACCGGAGTACCTAGTAGTGTAACTAGAGAAGTGAACCTATAGTTGATCAAGCCTTCAACTTTAACACAATAATACCTCCACATTATGTGTTGAGGAGCCATACCCATATATTTAAGAGTACCATCATGTAGACCACAAATGCATCAATGTAGAGAGGGGTATTAGTTATAGACCACCTCTTTACAAAACAGTTGTAATTACTAGACCACAAGTGCCTCGTTCATTAGCTATGAAATTACATACTATCAGTAGCTACAATGGCTGCAGGACCTGTTTCATAATTAAACATCACACTTGTTCCAATCCGGGGCGTTGGTGAAGTTTGGGATGAACCAAAGCGGTGTCTTTACCAGGTACCTATCTTTTTTTGTTTTGCATGTTTTCTCCAAGGCGTTGGTTTGGAAACCAACGGCGCAATCATCACGATTCAGACTGAATCGGCATATTTCAGGCAGCTGCGAATTGCGAAGCCATGCTTCATTCGGCAAGGTGTAGACACAATTTCTTCTCGTCAGACATCCAGGGACAACATCTGCACCGCCTAATGGCAGCATAATCGGATAGTTCACTCCAAGGAAAAGAGAATATTCTCCAAGGTCATCCATCTTTTCCCATGGAATACCTTCATTTAACTTACTAGTGTCCTTCGTGAACACCAGGCAACCAAACCCAGAAGCATAGTTGCCAACAGTGCGACCATGATGAACATGACGATCAGAAGCAGTATGGCACACTTTACATGAATATTCCCTTTCATCAGCAATGCCCAGTGTATGGATCAGAAGAAGTCTAGAACCATCTATAGATCTTGCTAACCACCACACACCATAATCGACCTCGTGATCATGGCCAAGAGCATCATCAAGTGCACATCGCCATTCAAACACAATGGATGGTGGCTCTACGATCAGCGGAGGACCTGCTTGAAAACGAAATTATTGTTAAGAAGGGCATGTTTGGTTTGCACAAATCTGAAAACGTAAGAATTGGGAAAACGCATTAGGATTCAGATGGGATGATATAATGTCATTTCCATTCAATAATACAGCATATTGGTGTATTTGAGTACATCACATGGGAAACCAAAGGATTCATTTCAAGAAGTTCAAGTAGAGGTCAAAATCCAACATAATTCAATATGAGAATAAAACTCCTAATTATACAATCCTCAAATTTTTCTATGGTAATCATCTCGAATAAAAAGTCTAAATACCAATGAAATTTCATCCGAAGCAAATATGCCCCAAGTCAGATCAGTCAGGTTCGAAAATTAATAAGTTTGTGCATTAAAATTATCTTTACAGCCATGAATAATGAAGCTCATCATACACCACGTCCGGAGGAAAATTACCAGCTTGCTGAGTTTTCCATGCGTGAATAGTGCCAGTATGAGTTGTGGCAAACACAAGCCCATTGTGGAGAATTGCATCGCTGTAACTGTAAAAGATGTGGGACTTGGGCTCTGTAAGAACTGTCCATTCAGAATCAGCGCCGTAAAGGAGGGCAACTCTGATGTCAAAAACAGCAACAAGAGAGAAATTTGTGTACCCCCCAGCAGCTGTGGGAACTTGGCAAATATATATCTTGTGAAATATAATAGCACGAAGGTTGTGGTGGTATATATTTGGAATGTGGGTGGTTTCAAACGGCACAGGGAGAGGAATTTCACGGCGAGTGTAGACGTTGACAAGTTTCCATTTGCAAGCAGGAAAGCCAGTGTCAACCATGGCAACCCAATCTCCATTGGCACCTACCCACTGCTTACCCGTACCGTCGGCATCACGGTCGCGCAGGAGAACCTGTCGAGCGGCGTGAGCTTGCAATCCCGTGCTACCTTCGTCGGGTGAGAATGAAGAACACATGGGAGCCCAAACGGGAGAGAAACAGATAGAGTTGCACTATCATTTGCAGAGTCGAAAAATAGTTTGGACGAACCAACGAGGCTCGCGGCGGTGATGACGTCGCATCTTGTTACGAGTTCTTCAAGGGGACCTTTGGAAAAGACCTTCTGAAACTGTTCAGAGTCATCATTTTCCTTGTTCGATGCCGCCATCGCAGGGCAGGGGGTGGGTCTATGAGGTTTGGGTTCAACTGATTGGAGTTTAATTTGGGTTCGATGGCGGCAGGTGGGGGGAAGATGAAGAACGGAGGCTCTCAAACTGGGCGGTGGAATTGATTCTAAAGCTGCATGGCGGCGGCACTGGCGCGTGCTATGGAAGGTGGTCGATTGGAGAGTGGGTGCGGGCGGGGGCGGAGGTAGACGATGGAGGTGAACCGAAATAGGGCAGGTGGGGGCGGGGCGCTTGACTTCGCTCCTCTACACTCTACAGCATCTCCTCCTGTTTCTTGGAAAGTGTATAGACCCATAATAAAAAGTCAATGTTCCCTCTGAAAAGGTTAAGAACAAGTCACTGGTCTAACGTGCAAATTTGGACATCCCAAGCTCTGTGTTGTCATGTCAATTCAATGTCCATGGCAGTATTTTGAATTTTGCGTGACCAAAAGAAGTACGCCTTGGCCTTTCACAATCGGGGTTTCTTAGAGCATCCACAACGTGTAGCCAAAAATGGGGTGCGGGCGCAACTAGTTGCGGAATATCCCCTCTCGATGGTTAGCTGAATGGATTCTTTATCAAATGTGGGCTCACTTCCTTTCTGACAAGCGATGCTCTACGTTGTGACCTCGGTGCCTCAAAACTTTTATTTGGGATCGGTGGTGACGTGTTAGCTTTTTCAGCAATTGGGCACCGGCTACATTGTGGAAGGCAGAGCAAGAACAATAGAAGAGCCAACAGCTGGCAAAAGTGCCACGTAGGCGGGCTATACTATACATTGTGGATGCTCAAGCGCCCACTATTGTCCTACTTCCTCTTGGCGTGATACTCCCTCCGTCCACAAATAAGTGGACGTGCGGGATTTTCAAGGTAAATTAGTAAAAGGAAAGAAAAAATGCATTGGAGCACTCGTATCTTAAGAAACACATGTACTCAACCACGGTTGTAGATTTTCTCGGCGCAAGACTTTTCCCCAGCAGTTGTGGCTTTCAGTTGTTCGTGGGTGTGGGGAGGAGCTCCGCCGCATCGGTAGAAAGCAAAGAGGAACGGCGGCTCTCGATCATGCGGTGCACTCGTAAATCACGTGCGACCCGAATTGAGCTTCAGTGACTTTGCCAGCCCACAAAGTCACTGACTTTGTGTCACTTACAAGTGGGGAAATGTGGAACCCTTCATTATATGTGCCCCACATTGTCCCACTTGTAAGTGACACAAATTCAGTGACTTTGTGGGCTGGCAAAGTCACTGAAGCTCAATCCGTGCGACCCATGCCCTAATAATTAACAATGCATTGATGAGGGCTATCACTTCATCATCCAATAAAATGTAGTAACTATCGTAATAATATTGTCTCTTAAGCCATGTAGTACAGTGCAAGATGCTTTAGAGAAATAAACATCTATTTTATTGCTAATACACATGGTTATTTATTCTAGGCAAATGCCTACCGAAAGATGTAGGAATAGGAAAAATGTAGGATTGCAATGTCATGTCCACTCCAATCCTATAGGAATTCATAGAAACCAAACTTTGTTTGATTCCACCATAGGAAAAGTAAAGGATTCTTAAAAAGAGGCATGAGTAGATGTTTAATTTCCTATGGAATCTGTGCAAAGGAATCCTTAGGAAAAATTCCTATCGGAAACAATCCTACAAATCAAACAGCCAAGGATTCAATTCTACCAATTTCCTATGCAAATCCTTGGTGTTCACCCAATCCTCTCGAATACTCATCCCAAAAATGCACTAATACTTTGATGGGGAGTTTTTTTATTCTAGGCAAGAATAGAAGGTTTGCTTGAGAAGTGTATTAACCAAAGAAGGCATAAGTAATACACCAACACACACTAACATGCCCTTAATGGATGTATCTCCATAAACTCCCTCTGTTCTTTATTACTACTACTAGTTTATGTACTTCTTAACTAATATGGGATAATCATGAAATATATTTTCTAACATTCAGCCAAAATATAGTGCTTCGACTTTCTAAAATACTGAAAAAGCTATTAATTAAAAATATTTGAGCTAACAAATCTATGAAGTTTGAAATATTTTGTATTCCGTCTGAAAGTTGTGTCACTTGGTGTGAGATTCACACAAAAATGATTAAAATATCAAACCTTCAAAATAATTGTAGTAATTCGACCGTTAAGTGCGTTTCATAATTTTGGAAAATCGATTCTATTTGCAATTAAAACTAGTAGTTGGTGATCCCCGATCATCTGATTTGCTCTTAAACAGCTCAATCCTAAATTTGAACCTCCCTGCAACAGAACACGATAGTTGGTGGTTTGTGCGAAAAAAATAACAGTTTAAATAAATGTTTACGCAACGAAGGCAGCAATAAGCGGTAGTTTGAGCAATTTCCTCGTGTAAACAACATGTAGCGTCGAAGTAGTAGTACTAGGAGTACAGAAATCTTGTGTAATTTCTAGTTCTACACATTACTAGTGTCCACTGTTTGAGAGTTGATGGATCTTTTTTGTGTAATTCCAAATGTGAAGCAAGTCTCCGTATCTGTGAATGGGTCTAATTTCCAATCGAATGAGAATTAGCAAATTGATTTCTATGAAAAAAGCATACAAAGCGATTAAAACCAACATACCCGCATTCGCTGCTGCTACCAGCATGCGATGCCTCCACGAGTGCATTGACGGCTGCTGCAAATCCTCGGAGGGCATCTAGGTCTTGCAGATCGTCGATTGCCGCTGTCCGGCTAAGCTTAACCAGCATAGCTGCCGCCAAAATATCTCGGATTTGGACCACAGGCAGAAGCTGATTGGGGTCGAAGGATTGCCTGATTCGGAATTTGAAGTACCAAGCCCTCGGCTCCGATGGTGGAAGTTTGGAACTCGGCTCGGCAAGAACCTCCCAAATCTGTGTGTGGCAGTGGATGCCCATCGGCATCCCCAATGCTGCCGACGCTGTGATGTGGTCGGTCGCACTTTGGTCCCCACTAAAGGCTGGGGCTGCAGCACGTCGCCGCCGCCCCCGACGTCCCCACGACGGCATCGCCATGGAACGAGGCGCTGAGTTTGTTGGCGAACCCGAAGCCCTGGATGGCACGTGCTTCTTCACAATGGAAGCATCCTCACCCGAAGAGGTTCGCCCCCGGCGCATGCCTCTGCTCCGACCAGCCCACTTTGCCACTGCTGCCTGGGCTGCCGCCGATACCTGGGCCACCACCGCTTCATGGGACCCCCCTCCCTCCTCTCCCTCTCCTAGATCAAAGGGCGCCAGGAGTCTAGCCACAGCAAGACACAGAGCCGCCTGCTTCATCGCACACCAGTGGCACACAGATATTTGCGAGCTTTTAGCGCACACCCCTCCGAGGCTGAGTCGTGGAGCCTGGGTGCACGGGGCTAAGGCTGGAGGAGTCGCCATGGGACGAGGGGTGTCGAGTGCTCGGGCAAGTACGGGAAAGGGGAAGTTTTGCATTCTCAAGGAGCCAAATATTGTATGAGAAACCGGAAAAGTTTGAATGTTTGAAAACTTTGCCGACATAATGCATCCTTCCAATGCACGCCTACGTACCCAACGTATACGCCAACTAAGGTAGAAAGCCAACTCAGTTGCTACTTTGTTGGCAAAATGTACCATGGCTCAATCTCAGGTCACACACCCATGAAGCCAAGTTAACTCATCTATCAATTTTCACCCTCTTCATCCCACTATAGGTATAGTAAGGTTGCTTCGAGTTTGATCTTTTGTACAGTATTGTTTCTTGTAAGGTTCGTGAATAATCTAATAAAAAAAGTCGTGTGCATCCTTTGGATGCAGAAGCTCGGGCGATTTTTCCCCCATTTCGAAAAAAATCAATTGGTATATTTTGGTTATATTCAAAATTTTACTTTGTAGGTCATGCCATTCTACTACTCGCCTAACACTTTTTCTACGCGGGAAGGATACGAGCGATGCAACAAAAAGTAACACATCCGTCCCCCTCCCCCAGTGATTTCTCCTAGATATGATATCAAACTACAATTGGTTCAAAAAGGCAATCGAAAAACATGGATTGTTCATCAGTTTGTACATAGCTAGGGAAAATACCAGAATGTCATATTAGTGTTTTAGAGAAGAGCCCTTCAAGTAGTTTGGCACCATGTTGGACACCGTCCAGCTTAATTCCACCCAAACATGATTTTTTTCGTTTGAATATGTCTAGACTTTGTTTATCATCTTCAATGCGTATTGTATGACATAAGAAGACTATGTGCTTTGGTTTTAATTTTTTGAATTTTTAATGCCCAATTGAATCTTGGTCAAATCCTAGGTTTGACCAAGATTTAAACAAGTTCAAAACATGAAAATGAAAAGGTAAGCCTGGATCCTTCTTAGTCACTCCAAAATGAATCTTTTGGAAGGTTTTTTAAATTTCCATGTTTGAAACCCAAAACCACTTCCCTTCATGCTTGACTTCATAAGACAGAGTTTAGGGTTAGGGTACGTAGATACATGATTTTTGTGGTTTGAATATGTCTAAAACTTGTTTAATTTATCAACTTGAATACTTATATGACATACGAAGACTATGTGCTTTGGTTTTTCATTTTCTTTATTTTTTCGATTTTTTATGCCGATTTGTATCTTGGTCAAATCCGAGATTTGACAAAGATTCAAAAAAGTTTAAAACATGGAAATGAAAAAGTAAGCATGGGTCCTTTTTAGTCACTCCAAAATGAAGCTTTTGGGAGGTTTTTTTGAAATTTCCATGTTTGAAACCCAAAACCACTTCTCTTCATCCTTGACTTCCTAAGACAGAGTTTAGGGTTGTTAGGGGGTACGTAGATACATGCTTTTCTGCTATGAATATATATGTGTGGACCTTGTTAATCAACCTGAATGCTTACTATATGACATAAGAAGACTATGTGCTTTGGTTTTTCATTATTTTAATTTTTTGAATTTTTATGCCCATTTGTACGTATCTCTTGGTGAAATCCTAGGTTTGACCAAGATTTAAAACATGAAAACGAAAAAGTAAGCTTGGATCCTTCTTAATTAGTAACTTCAAAATGAAGCTTTAGGAAGGTTTTTGAAATTTCCATGTTTGAAACCCAAAACACCCTCTTCATGATTGACTTCATAAGACAAATCGAGTTTAGGGTTACCGGTAGATACATGATTTTCTAGTTTGAATATGTCTAGACCTTTGCTTTTATCAACTTGAATGCTTAATTAGTATATGACATAAGAAGATGTACTATGTGCATTGGATTTTCATTTTTTTGATTTGTTTTGAATTTTTATGCCCATTTGAATTTTGGTCAAATCATAGGTTTAACCAAGATTTAAACAAGTTTAAAACTTGAAAATGAAAAATTAAGCATGGATCCTTCTTATTAGTCACTCCAAAATGAAGCTTTTGGGAGGCTTTTCAAATGTCCATGTCTGAAACCCAAAACCACTTCTCTTCATGCTTGACTTCATAAGACATATGAGTTTAGGGTTAGGGGTGTAGATACATGATTTTCTGGTTTGAATATGTCTATAACTTGTTTATCAAGTTGAATGGCTTACTATGTGACATAAGAAGACTATGTGCTTTGGTTTTTCATTTTTTGATTTTTTCGAATTTTTTTATGCCCATTTGAATCTTGGTCAAATCCTAGGTTTGAACAAGATTTAAACAAGTTTAAAACATGAAAATGAAAAATTAAGCATGAATCCTTCTCAGTCACTCCGAAATGAAGCTTTTGGGAGGTTTTCGAAATTTCCATGTTTGAAAACCCAAACCACTTCTCTTCATGCTTGAGCTTGACTTCATAAGACAAAGTTTAGGGTTAGGGGGTATACATGTTTTTTCTAGTTTGAATATGGCTAGACATTGTTTATCAACTAGAATGCTTACTATATGACATAAGAAGACTATGTGCTTTGGTTTTTCATTTTTTCTGATTTTGTTCTGGATTTTTATGCCCATTTGAATCTTGGTCAAATCCTAGGTTTAACCAAGATTTAAACAAGTTCAAAACATGAAAATGAAAAGGTAAGCATGGATCCTTCTTAGTCACTCTAAAATGAATCTTTTGGGAGGTTCTTGAAATTTCCATGTTTGAAACCCAAAACCGCTTCTCTTCATGATTGACTTCATAAGACAGAGTTTAGTGTTAGGGGTAGATACATGATTTGTCTAGTTTGAATATGTCTAGACCTTGTTTATCAACTTGAATTCTTACTTTATGACATAAGAAGGCTATGTGCTTTGGTTTTTCATTTTTCTAATTTTTTTGAATTTTATGCCCATTAGAATCTTGGTCAAATACTAGCTAGGTTAATTTGACCAAGATTTAAACAAGTTTAAAACATGAAAATGAAAAGGTAAGCCTCGATCCTTCTTACTCACTCTAAAATTAAGCTTTTGGGAAGTTTTTGAAATTTCCATGTTTGAAACCAAAACCACTTCTCTTCATGCTTGACTTCATAAGACATATTTAAGGGTTAGGGGGTAGATACATGATTTTTCTGTTTTGAATATGTCTAGACCTTGTTCATCAACTTGAAGGCTTACTATATATACATGACATAAGAAGGCTATGTGCTTTAGTTTTTTTTGTTTTTTCATTTTTTTTGAATTTTATGCCCATTTGAATCTTGGTCAAATACTAGCTAGGTTTGACCAAGATTTAAACAATTTTAAAACATGAAAATGAAAAGGCAAGCCTGGATCTTTTCCAGACACTCTAAAATGAAGCTTTTGTGAGGTTCTTGAAATTTCCATGTTTGAAACCCATACGACTTCTCTTCATGCTAGACTTCATAAGATCGACCGAGTTTATGGTTAGGGGGTAGATACATGATTTGTCTGGTTTGAACACATGTATAAACCTTGTTTATCAACTTGAATACTTACTATATGACATAAGAAGACTATGTGCTTTTGTTTTTCATTCTTCTAATTTTTTGAATTTTATGCCCATTTGAATCTTGGTCAAATCCTAGGTTTGACCGGTATTTAAACAAGTATAAAATATGAAAACGAAAAGGTAAGCCTGGATCCTTCTTAGTCACTCTAAAATGACGAAGCAGCTTTTGGGATGTTCTTGAAATTTTCATGTTTGAAACCCAAAACCACTTCTCTTCATGATTGACTTCATAATTAAGACAGAGTTTATGGTTAGGGGCAGATATATACATGATTTTCTGGTTTGAATATGTCTAGACCTTGTTTATCAACTTTAATGCCTTACTATACGACATAAATAATGCTATGTGCTTTGGTTTATCATTCTTTTTGTTTTTTCCTGAATTTTTATGCCCATTTGAGTCTTGGTCAAATCCCAGGTTTTACAAAGATTTAAACAAGTTCAAAATATGAAAATGAAAAGGTAACCATGGATCCTTCTTAGTCACTCTAAAATGAATCTTTTGGGAGGTTCTTGAAATTTCCATGTTTGAAACCCAAAACCACTTCTCTCTTCATGATTGACTTCATAAGACAGAGTTTAGTGTTAGGGTTAGATACATGATTTGTCTAGTTTGAATATGTCTAGACCTTGTTTATCAACTTGAATTCTTACTTTATGACATAAGAAGGCTATGTGCTTTGGTTTTTCATTTTTCTGATTTTTTTGAATTTTATGCCCATTAGAATCTTGGTCAAATACTAGCTAGGTTTGACCAAGATTTAAACAAGTATAAAATATGAAAACAAAAAGGTAAGCCTGGATCCTTCTTAGTCACTCTAAAATGAAGCAGCTTTTGGGATGTTCTTGAAATTTCCATGTTTGAAACCCAAAACCACTTCTCTTCATGCCTTACTTCATAAGACGGAGTTTAGGGTCATTAGGGCGTAGATACATGATTTGCCTGGTTTGAATATGTCTAGACCTTGTTTATCATCTTGAATGCTTACTATATGACATAAGAAGACTATATGCATTGGTATTTCATTATTTTTTTTTTTATTTTCATGCCCATTTGAATCTTGGTCAAATCCTAGGTTTGAGCAAGATTTAAACAAGTTTAACACGTGAAAACGAATAAGTAAGCATGGATCCTTCTTAGTCACTCCAAAATGTACCAATTGATAGATGTGTTAACTTTGCTTCATGGAAAAAATAATGTCATGTAAATGAGTTAACTTGGATTTCCTAGCCTTGAATCCATAGGAAACTTTGTTCTAATGCACTATAATAATCAACCGAGTTTTTACACCAACAAGTCTGTCACTTACGTGTGGTGCCCACGCGTGAGGTCCCACACATCAGTGAGCACAAGTCACGTGCAATAATAGGTACGCAAACTCCCAGCCATCTTCTTTGTCAAGAGAAGACGCATCAGGATGCGTATTGGAAGTCTCTGAGTCCTTCAGGATCCTTCGGTTGTCCCTCTCACACAAAAAAAAACAAATCTCTCTCATTCTCGGCCTCGCTCGACTCGCTCGCTCGCTCGCTCGCTCGCACCTCCTCCTGCTCACTGACAAACCCTGCACAATAGTCAACATCGTCACCCGAAAAAGGGGAGACACCATAATGCTCTCCCTTTCTTCTGTCCTTCCGAGTGATCCCTCTTCCTCCGAGTTTCATTAGCTAGACGGGCAAACACACATGTGCTGCATAGTAATAATAAAAAGGTAGAAAAATCGATATACGAATCTATAATTAAATATGTTAAACTAGGGTTTTGCCCAGTACTACAGATCAAGGTTCAAAAAAATCCAACTACGGGGTTCGAACAACACGATTCTAATCCAAGAATTTTTTCTACCTCATCCAAATGGCCTCAAACTATAGGGTTAGCATCTATCTAGTGCAGTATGTGTGAAAATGTATGCACTATGTGTGCTATAACTTGTATGTCTTTCAAATTTGAACCAAATTTGAATAAGTTTGAAGTATTTGAAAAAGGGGCTTTTGGCTTAAACGTTTGAAACCCAAACGACTTCTCTTCATGCTAGACTTCACAAGACCGAGTTTAGCGTTAGGGGGTAGATACATGATTTGTCTGGTTTGAATATGTCTAAACTTTGTTCATCAACTTTAATGCTAACTATATGACATAAGAAGACTATGTGCTTTGGTTTTTCAACTCTTTTTTTGAATTTTATGCCCATATATTAGAATCTTGGTCAAATCCTAGGTTTGACAAAGATTTAAACACGTTTAAAACATGAAAACGAAAAGGGAAGCTTGTATCCCTCTTAATTAGTCACTCTAATATGAAATTTTTGGGAGGTTTTTGAAATTTCCATGTTTGAAACCCAAAACGACTTCTCTTCAAGCTTGACTTCATAAGACAGAGCTTACGGTTAGGGGGTAGATACATTATTTGTATGGTTTGAATATGTCCAAACCTTGTTAATGCATCAACTTGAATGCTTACTATATGACATAAGAAGACTATGTACTTTGGTTTTTCATTTTTCTGCTTTTTTTAATTTTGTGCCCATTTGAATCGTTTGGTCAAATCCTAGGTTTGACAAAGATTTAAACAAGTTTAAATCATGAAAATTAAAAGGTAAGCATGGATCCTTCTTAGTCACTCTAAAATAAAGCTTTTGGGAGGTTCTTGAAATTTCCATGTTTGAAACCCAAAACCACTTCTCTTCATGATTGACTTCATAAGACAAAGTTTAGGGTTAGGGGTAGATATATACATGAGTTGTCTGGTTTGAATATGTTTAGACCTTGTTTATCAACTTTAATGCTTACTATATATATGGCATAAGAATGCTATGTGCATTGGTTTTTGATTTTTTTTCTGAATTTGTATGCCCATTTGAATCTTGGTCAAATCCTAGGCGGTTTGACCAAGATTTAAACAAGTTTAAAACATGAAAATGAAAAGGGAAGTTTGTATCCTTATTAGTCACTCTAAAATGAAGCTTTTGGGATGTTCTTGAAATTTCCATGTTTGAAACCCAAAACGACTTCTTTTCATGCTAGACTTCATAAGATCGACCGAGTTTATGCATGGTTAGGGGATAGATACATGATTTGTCTGGTTTGAACACATGTATAAACCTTCTTACTCACTCTAAAATTAAGCTTTCGGGAGGTTTTTGAAATTTCCATGTTTGAAACCCAAAACCACTTCTCTTCATGCTTGACTTCGTAAGACAGAGTTTAGGGTTAGGGGTAGATACATGCTTTTTCTGGTTTGAATATGTATAGACCTTGTTTATCAACTTGAATGGTTACTATATGACATAAGAAGGCTATATATGTGCTTTGGTTTTTCATTTTTTGATTTTTTCGAATTTTTTATGCCCATTAAAATCTTGGTCAAATCCTATGTTTGACCAAGATTTAAACAAGTTTAGAACATGAAAATGAAAAGGTAATCATGGATCTTTCTTAGTCACAGTACTCTAGAATGAAGCTTTTGGGAGGTTTTTGAAATTTCCATGTTTGAAACCCAAAACCACTTCTTTTCATGCTTGACTTCATAAGACCGAGAGTTTAGGGTTAGGGGTAGAGATACATGCTTTTTTTGGTTTGAATATGTCTAGACCTTGTTTATCAACTAATGCTTACTATATTACATAAGAAGGCTATGTTATTTGGTTTTTCATTTTTTCTGTTTATTTCTAATTGTTTATGCCCATTTGAATCCTATGTTTGACCAATATTTAAACAAGCTTAAAACATGAAAATGAAAAGGTAAGCTTGGATCCTTCTTAGTCCCTCTAAAATTACGCTTTTGGGAAGTTTTTGAAATTTCCATGTCTGAAACCCAAAACCACTTCTCTTCATGCTTGACTTCATAATTAAGACAGAGTTAAGCATTAGGGGGGTAGATACATGCTTTTTATGTTATGAATATGTCTAGACCGGCCATGTTCATCAAGTTGAATGCTGCTTACTATATATGACATTAGAAGGCTATGTGCTTTGGTTTTTCTTTTTTTTTGATTTTTTTGAATTTTTAGGCCCATTTGAGTCTTGGTCAAATCCTAGGTTTGACCAAGATTTAAACAAGTTTAAAACATGTAAATGAAAAGATAAGCCTCGATCCTTCTTAGTCACTCTAAAATGAAGATTTGCGAGGGGTGTTCTTGAAATTAAGCTTGGGTCCTTCTTAGTCACTCTAAAATTAAGCTTTTGGGATGTTTTTGAAATTTCCATGTTTGAAACCCAAAACCATTTCTCTTCATGCTTGACTTCATAAGACATAGTTAAGGGTTAGGGGATAGATACATGCTTTTATGTTTTGAATATGTCTAGACCTTGTTCATCAACTTGAATGCTTACTGTATATATATATGACATAAGAAGCTAGGCTATGTGCTTTGGTTTTCATTTTTTGATTTTTTTTGAATGTTTATGCCCATTTGAATCTTGGTAAAATCCTAGGTTTGGCCAAGATTTAAGCAAGTTTAAAACACATGAAAATGAAAAGGTAAGCATGGATCCTTCTTAGTCACTCTAAAATAAAGCTTTTGGGAGGTTCTTGAAATTTCCATGTTTGAAACCCAAAACCACTTCTCTTCATGATTGACTTCATAAGACAGAGTTTAGGGTTAGGGGTAGATATATACACGAGTTGTCTGGTTTGAATATATGTCTAGACCTTGTTTATCAAGTTTAATGCTTACTATATATAGGACATAAGAAGACTATATGTACTTTGGCTTTTCATTTTTCTGATTTTTTTATTTTTCTACCCATTTGAATCTTGGTCAAATCCTAGGGTTGACCATGATTTAAACAAGTTTATAACATGAATTGAAAAGGTAAGCATGGATCCTTCTTAGTCACTCTAAAATGAAGCTTTTGGGATGTGTGTCCTTGAAATTTCCATGTTTGAAACCCAAAACGACTTCTCTTCATGCTAGACTTCATAAGATCGATCGAGTTTAGGGTTAGGGGTAGATACATGATTTGTATGGCTTCAATATGTCCAAACCTTATTAATTTATCAACTTGAATGCTTGTTATATGACATACAAAGAATATATGCTTTGGTTTTTCATTTTTATGATTTTTTATGAATTTTATGCCCATTTGAAACTTTTGGTCAATCCAAGGTTTGACAAAGATTTAAACAAGTTCAAAATATGAAAATGAAAAGGTAAGCATGGATCCTTCTTAGTCACTCTAAAATAAAGCTTTTGGGAGGTTCTTGAAATTTCCACATGTTTGAAACCCAAAACCACTTCTCTTCATGATTGACTTCATAAGACAGAGTTTAGGGTTAGGGGTAGATATATACATGAGTTGTCTGGTTTGAATATGTCTAGACCTTGTTTATCAACTTTAATGCTTACTATATATATGACATAAGAATGCTATGTGCATTGGTTTTTGATTTTTTTCTGAATTTGTATGCCCATTTGAATCTTGGTCAAATCCTAGGCGGTTTGACCAAGATTTAAACAAGTTTAAAACATGAAAATGAAAAGGGAAGTTTGTATCCTTATTAGTCACTCTAAAATGAAGCTTTTGGGATGTTCTTGAAATTTCCATGTTTGAAACCCAAAACGACTTCTCTTCATGCTAGACTTCATAAGACAGAGTTTAGGGTTAGGGGGTAGATACATGATTTGTATGGTTTGAATATGTCCAAACCTTGTTAATTCATCAACTTGAATGCTTACTATATGACATAATAAGACTATATGCTTTTGTTTTTCATTTTTCTGTTTTTTTTTTGAATTTTATGCCCATTTGAATCTTTTGGTCAAATCCTAGGTTTGACCAAGATTTAGACAAGTTTAACACGTGAAAACGAATAAGTAAGCATGGATCCTTCTTAGTCACTCCAAAATGTACTAATTGATAGATGTGTTAACTTTGCTTCATGGAAAAAATAATTTCATGTAAATGAGTTAACTTGGATTTCCTAGCCTTGAATCCATAGGAAACTTTGTTCTAATGCACTATAATAATCAACCGAGTTTTTACACCAACAGGTCTGTCACTTACGTGTGGTGCCCACGCGTGAGGTCCCACACATCAGTGAGCACAAGTCACGTGCAATAATAGGTACGCAAACTCCCAGCCATCTTCTTTGTCAAGAGAAGACGCATCAGGATGCGTATTGGAAGTCTCTGGGTCCTTCAGGATCCTTCGGTTGTCCCTCTCACACAAAAAAAAACAAATCTCTCTCATTCTCGGCCTCGCTCGACTCGCTCGCTCGCTCGCACCTCCTCCTGCTCACTGACAAACCCTGCACAATAGTCAACATCGTCACCCGAAAAAGGGGAGACACCATAATGCTCTCCCTTCTTCTGTCCTTCCGAGTGATCCCTCTTCCTCCGAGTTTCACTAGCTAGACGGGCAAACACACATGTGCTGCATAGTAATAATAAAAAGGTAGAAAAATCGATATACGAATCTATAATTAAATAGGTTAAACTAGGGTTTTGCCCAGTACTACAGATCAAGGTTCAAAAAAATCCAACTACGGGGTTCGAACAACACGATTCTAATCCAAGAATTTTTTCTACCTCATCCAAATGGCCTCAAACTATAGGGTTAGCATCTATCTAGTGTAGTATGTGTGAAAATGTATGCACTATGTGTGCTATAACTTGTATGTCTTTCAAATTTGAACCAAATTTGAATAAGTTTGAAGTATTTGAAAAAGGGGCTTTTGGCTTAAACGTTTGAAACCCAAAATGACTTCTCTTCATGCTAGACTTCACAAGACCGAGTTTAGGGTTAGGGGTAGATACATGATTTGTCTGGTTTGAATATGTCTAAACTTTGTTCATCAACTTTAATGCTAACTATATGACATAAGAAGACTATGTGCTTTGGTTTTTCATTTTTTTTTTGAATTTTATGCCCATATATTAGAATCTTGGTCAAATCCTAGGTTTGACAAAGATTTAAACACGTTTAAAACATGAAAACGAAAAAGGAAGCTTGTATCCCTCTTAATTAGTCACTCTAATATGAAGTTTTTGGGAGGTTTTTAAAATTTCCATGTTTGAAACCCAAAACCACTTCTCTTCAAGCTTGACTTCATAAGACAGAGCTTACGGTTAGGGGGTAGATACATGATTTGTATGGTTTGAATATGTCCAAACCTTGTTAATGCATCAACTTGAATGCTTACTACATGACATAAGAAGACTATGTACTTTGGTTTTTCATTTTTCTGCTTTTTTGAATTTTGTGCCCATTTGAATCTTTTGGTCAAATCCTAGGTTTGACAAAGATTTAAACAAGTTTAAATCATGAAAATGAAAAGGTAAGCATGGATCCTTCTTGGTCACTCTAAAATAAAGCTTTTGGGAGGTTCTTGAAATTTCCATGTTTGAAACCCAAAACCACTTCTCTTCATGATTGACTTCATAAGACAAAGTTTAGGGTTAGGGGTAGATATATACATGAGTTGTCTGGTTTGAATATGTTTAGACCTTGTTTATCAACTTTAATGCTTACTATATATATGACATAAGAATGCTATGTGCATTGGTTTTTGATTTTTTTTCTGAATTTGTATGCCCATTTGAATCTTGGTCAAATCCTAGGCGGTTTGACCAAGATTTAAACAAGTTTAAAACATGAAAATGAAAAGGGAAGTTTGTATCCTTATTATTCACTCTAAAATGAAGCTTTTGGGATGTTCTTGAAATTTCCATGTTTGAAACCCAAAACGACTTCTCTTCATGCTAGACTTCATAAGATCGACCGAGTTTATGCATGGTTAGGGGATAGATACATGATTTGTCTGGTTTGAACACATGTATAAACCTTCTTACTCACTCTAAAATTAAGCTTTCGGGAGGTTTTTGAAATTTCCATGTTTGAAACCCAAAACCACTTCTCTTCATGCTTGACTTCGTAAGACAGAGTTTAGGGTTAGGGGTAGATACATGCTTTTTCTGGTTTGAATATGTATAGACCTTGTTTATCAACTTGAATGGTTACTATATGACATAAGAAGGCTATATATGTGCTTTGGTTTTTCATTTTTTGATTTTTTTCGAATTTTTTATGCCCATTAAAATCTTGGTCAAATCCTATGTTTGACCAAGATTTAAACAAGTTTAGAACATGAAAATGAAAAGGTAATCATGGATCTTTCTTAGTCACAGTACTCTAGAATGAAGCTTTTGGGAGGTTTTTGAAATTTCCATGTTTGAAACCCAAAACCACTTCTTTTCATGCTTGACTTCATAAGACCGAGAGTTTAGGGTTAGGGGTAGAGATACATGCTTTTTTTTGTTTGAATATGTCTAGACCTTGTTTATCAACTAATGCTTACTATATTACATAAGAAGGCTATGTTATTTGGTTTTTCATTTTTTCTGTTTATTTCTAATTGTTTATGACCATTTGAATCCTATGTTTGACCAATATTTAAACAAGCTTAAAACATGAAAATGAAAAGGTAAGCTTGGATCCTTCTTAGTCCCTCTAAAATTAAGCTTTTGGGAAGTTTTTGAAATTTCCATGTCTGAAACCCAAAACCACTTCTCTTCATGCTTGACTTCATAATTAAGACAGAGTTAAGCGTTAGGGGGTAGATACATGCTTTTTATGTTATGAATATGTCTAGACCGGCCATGTTCATCAAGTTGAATGCTGCTTACTATATATGACATTAGAAGGCTATGTGCTTTGGTTTTTCTTTTTTTTTGATTTTTTTGAATTTTTAGGCCCATTTGAGTCTTGGTCAAATCCTAGGTTTGACCAAGATTTAAAAAAGTTTAAAACATGTAAATGAAAAGATAAGCCTCGATCCTTCTTAGTCACTCTAAAATGAAGATTTGCGAGGGGTGTTCTTGAAATTAAGCTTGGGTCCTTCTTAGTCACTCTAAAATTAAGCTTTTGGGATGTTTTTGAAATTTCCATGTTTGAAACCCAAAACCATTTCTCTTCATGCTTGACTTCATAAGACATAGTTAAGGGTTAGGGGATAGATACATGCTTTTATGTTTTGAATATGTCTAGACCTTGTTCATCAACTTGAATGCTTACTGTATATATATATATATATATATGACATAAGAAGCTAGGCTATGTGCTTTGGTTTTCATTTTTTGATTTTTTTTGAATGTTTATGCCCATTTGAATCTTGGTCAAATCCTAGGTTTGGCCAAGATTTAAGCAAGTTTAAAACACATGAAAATGAAAAGGTAAGCATGGATCCTTCTTAGTCACTCTAAAATAAAGCTTTTGGGAGGTTCTTGAAATTTCCATGTTTGAAACCCAAAACCACTTCTCTTCATGATTGACTTCATAAGACAGAGTTTAGGGTTAGGGGTAGATATATACACGAGTTTTCTGGTTTGAATATATGTCTAGACCTTGTTTATCAACTTTAATGCTTACTATATATATGACATAAGAAGACTATATGTACTTTGGTTTTTCATTTTTCTAATTTTTTTATTTTTCTACCCATTTGAATCTTGGTCAAATCCTAGGGTTGACCATGATTTAAACAAGTTTATAACATGAATTGAAAAGGTAAGCATGGATCCTTCTTAGTCACTCTAAAATGAAGCTTTTGGGATGTGTGTCCTTGAAATTTCCATGTTTGAAACCAAAACAACTTCTCTTCATGCTAGACTTCATAAGATCGACCCAGTTTAGGGTTAGGGGTAGATACATGATTTGTATGGCTTCAATATGTCCAAACCTTATTAATTTATCAACTTGAATGCTTGTTATATAACATACAAAGAATATATGCTTTGGTTTTTCATTTTTATGATTTTTTATGAATTTTATGCCCATTTGAAACTTTTGGTCAATCCAAGGTTTGACAAAGATTTAAACAAGTTCAAAATATGAAAATGAAAAGGTAAGCATGGATCCTTCTTAGTCACTCTAAAATAAAGCTTTTGGGAGGTTCTTGAAATTTCCACATGTTTGAAACCCAAAACCACTTCTCTTCATGATTGACTTCATAAGACAGAGTTTAGGATTAGGGGTAGATATATACATGAGTTGTCTGGTTTGAATATGTCTAGACCTTGTTTATCAACTTTAATGCTTACTATATATATGACATAAGAATGCTATGTGCATTGGTTTTTGATTTTTTTCTGAATTTGTATGCCCATTTGAATCTTGGTCAAATCCTAGGCGGTTTGACCAAGATTTAAACAAGTTTAAAACATGAAAATGAAAAAGGGAAGTTTGTATCCTTATTAGTCACTCTAAAATGAAGCTTTTGGGATGTTCTTGAAATTTCCATGTTTGAAACCCAAAACGACTTCTCTTCATGCTAGACTTCATAAGACAGAGTTTAGGGTTAGGGGGTAGATACATGATTTGTATGGTTTGAATATGTCCAAACCTTGTTAATTCATCAACTTGAATGCTTACTATATGACATAATAAGACTATATGTTTTTTTTTTCATTTTTCTGTTTTTTTTTGAATTTTATGACCATTTGAATCTTTTGGTCAAATCCTAGGTTTGACCAAGATTTAGACAAGTTTAACACGTGAAAATGAATAAGTAAGCATGGATCCTTCTTAGTCACTCCAAAATGTACCAATTGATAAATGTGTTAACTTTGCTTCATGGAAAAAATAATTTCATGTAAATGAGTTAACTTGGATTTCCTAGCCTTGAATCCATAGGAAACTTTGTTCTAATGCACTATAATAATCAACCGAGTTTTTACACCAACAGGTCTGTCACTTACGTGTGGTGCCCACGCGTGAGGTCCCACACATCAGTGAGCACAAGTCACGTGCAATAATAGGTACGCAAACTCCCAGCCATCTTCTTTGTCAAGAGAAGACGCATCAGGATGCGTATTGGAAGTCTTTGGGTCCTTCAGGATCCTTCGGTTGTCCCTCTCACACAAAAAAAACAAATCTCTCTCATTCTCGGCCTCGCTCGACTCGCTCGCTCGCTCGCTCGCTCGCACCTCCTCCTGCTCACTGACAAACCCTGCACAATAGTCAACATCGTCACCCGAAAAAGGGGAGACACCATAATGCTCTCCCTTCTTCTGTCCTTCCGAGTGATCCCTCTTCCTCCGAGTTTCACTAGCTAGACGGGCAAACACACATGTGCTGCATAGTAATAATAAAAAGGTAGAAAAATCGATATACGAATCTATAATTAAATAGGTTAAACTAGGGTTTTGCCCAGTACTACAGATCAAGGTTCAAAAAAATCCAACTATGGGGTTCGAACAACACGATTCTAATCCAAGAATTTTTTTCTACCTCATCCAAATGGCCTCAAACTATAGGGTTAGCATCTATCTAGTGTAGTATGTGTGAAAATGTATGCACTATGTGTGCTATAACTTGTATGTCTTTCAAATTTGAACCAAATTTGAATAAGTTTGAAGTATTTGAAAAAGGGGCTTTTGGCTTAAACGTTTGAAACCCAAAACGACTTCTCTTCATGCTAGACTTCACAAGACCGAGTTTAGGGTTAGGGGGTAGATACATGATTTGTCTGGTTTGAATATGTCTAAACTTTGTTCATCAACTTTAATTCTAACTATATGACATAAGAAGACTATGTGCTTTGGTTTTTCATTTTTTTTGAATTTTATGCCCATATATTAGAATCTTGGTCAAATCCTAGGTTTGACAAAGATTTAAACACGTTTAAAACATGAAAACGAAAAGGGAAGCTTGTATCCCTCTTAATTAGTCACTCTAATATGAAGTTTTTGGGAGGTTTTTGAAATTTTCCATGTTTGAAACCCAAAACCACTTCTCTTCAAGCTTGACTTCATAAGACAGAGCTTACGGTTAGGGGGTAGATACATGATTTGTATGGTTTGAATATGTCCAAACCTTGTTAATGCATCAACTTGAATGCTTACTATATGACATAAGAAGACTATGTACTTTGGTTTTTCATTTTTCTGCTTTTTTTGAATTTTGTGCCCATTTGAATCTTTTGGTCAAATCCTAGGTTTGACAAAGATTTAAACAAGTTTAAATCATGAAAATGAAAAGGTAAGCATGGATCCTTCTTAGTCACTCTAAAATAAAGCTTTTGGGAGGTTCTTGAAATTTCTATGTTTGAAACCCAAAACCACTTCTCTTCATGATTGACTTCATAAGACAAAGTTTAGGGTTAGGGGTAGATATATACATGAGTTGTCTGGTTTGAATATGTTTAGACCTTGTTTATCAACTTTAATGCTTACTATATATATGACATAAGAATGCTATGTGCATTGGTTTTTGATTTTTTTTCTGAATTTGTATGCCCATTTGAATCTTGGTCAAATCCTAGATGGTTTGACCAAGATTTAAACAAGTTTAAAACATGAAAATGAAAAGGGAAGTTTGTATCCTTATTAGTCACTCTAAAATGAAGCTTTTGGGATGTTCTTGAAATTTCCATGTTTGAAACCCAAAACGACTTCTCTTCATGCTAGACTTCATAAGATCGACCGAGTTTATGCATGGTTAGGGGATAGATACATGATTTGTCTGGTTTGAACACATGTATAAACCTTCTTACTCACTCTAAAATTAAGCTTTCGGGAGGTTTTTGAAATTTCCATGTTTGAAACCCAAAACCACTTCTCTTCATGCTTGACTTCGTAAGACAGAGTTTAGGGTTAGGGGTAGATACATGCTTTTTCTGGTTTGAATATGTATAGACCTTGTTTATCAACTTGAATGGTTACTATATGACATAAGAAGGCTATATATGTGCTTTGGTTTTTCATTTTTTGATTTTTTCGAATTTTTTATGCCCATTAAAATCTTGGTCAAATCCTATGTTTGACCAAGATTTAAACAAGTTTAGAACATGAAAATGAAAAGGTAATCATGGATCTTTCTTAGTCACAGTACTCTAGAATGAAGCTTTTGGGAGGTTTTTGAAATTTCCATGTTTGAAACCCAAAACCACTTCTTTTCATGCTTGACTTCATAAGACCGAGAGTTTAGGGTTAGGGGTAGAGATACATGCTTTTTTTTTTGTTTGAATATGTCTAGACCTTGTTTATCAACTAATGCTTACTATATTACATAAGAAGGCTATGTTATTTGGTTTTTCATTTTTTCTGTTTATTTCTAATTGTTTATGACCATTTGAATCCTATGTTTGACCAATATTTAAACAAGCTTAAAACATGAAAATGAAAAGGTAAGCTTGGCTCCTTCTTAGTCCCTCTAAAATTAAGCTTTTGGGAAGTTTTTGAAATTTCCATGTCTGAAACCCAAAACCACTTCTCTTCATGCTTGACTTCATAATTAAGACAGAGTTAAGCGTTAGGGGGTAGATACATGCTTTTTATGTTATGAATATGTCTAGACCGGCCATGTCCATCAAGTTGAATGCTGCTTACTATATATGACATTAGAAGGCTATGTGCTTTGGTTTTTCTTTTTTTTTGATTTTTTTGAATTTTTAGGCCCATTTGAGTCTTGGTCAAATCCTAGGTTTGACCAAGATTTAAACAAGTTTAAAACATGTAAATGAAAAGATAAGCCTCGATCCTTCTTAGTCACTCTAAAATGAAGATTTGCGAGGGGTGTTCTTGAAATTAAGCTTGGGTCCTTCTTAGTCACTCTAAAATTAAGCTTTTGGGATGTTTTTGAAATTTCCATGTTTGAAACCCAAAACCATTTCTCTTCATGCTTGACTTCATAAGACATAGTTAAGGGTTAGGGGATAGATACATGCTTTTATGTTTTGAATATGTCTAGACCTTGTTCATCAACTTGAATGCTTACTGTATATATATATATGACATAAGAAGCTAGGCTATGTGCTTTGGTTTTCATTTTTTGATTTTTTTTGAATGTTTATGCCCATTTGAATCTTGGTCAAATCCTAGGTTTGGCCAAGATTTAAGCAAGTTTAAAACACATGAAAATGAAAAGGTAAGCATGGATCCTTCTTAGTCACTCTAAAATAAAGCTTTTGGGAGGTTCTTGAAATTTCCATGTTTGAAACCCAAAACCACTTCTCTTCATGATTGACTTCATAAGACAGAGTTTAGGGTTAGGGGTAGATATATACACGAGTTTTCTGGTTTGAATATATGTCTAGACCTTGTTTATCAACTTTAATGCTTACTATATATATGACATAAGAAGACTATATGTACTTTGGTTTTTCATTTTTCTGATTTTTTTATTTTTCTACCCATATGAATCTTGGTCAAATCCTAGGGTTGACCATGATTTAAACAAGTTTATAACATGAATTGAAAAGGTAAGCATGGATCCTTCTTAGTCACTCTAAAATGAAGCTTTTGGGATGTGTGTCCTTGAAATTTCCATGTTTGAAACCCAAAACGACTTCTCTTCATGCTAGACTTCATAAGATCGACCGAGTTTAGGGTTAGGGGTAGATACATGATTTGTATGGCTTCAATATGTCCAAACCTTATTAATTTATCAACTTGAATGCTTGTTATATGACATACGAAGAATATATGCTTTGGTGTTTCATTTTTATGATTTTTTATGAATTTTATGCCCATTTGAAACTTTTGGTCAATCCTAGGTTTGACAAAGATTTAAACAAGTTCAAAATATGAAAATGAAAAGGTAAGCATGGATCCTTCTTAGTCACTCTAAAATAATGCTTTTGGGAGGTTCTTGAAATTTCCACATGTTTGAAACCCAAAACCACTTCTCTTCATGATTGACTTCATAAGACAGAGTTTAGGGTTAGGGGTAGATATATACATGAGTTGTCTGGTTTGAATATGTCTAGACCTTGTTTATCAACTTTAATGCTTACTATATATATGACATAAGAATGCTATGTGCATTGGTTTTTGATTTTTTTCTGAATTTGTATGTCCATTTGAATCTTGGTCAAATCCTAGGCGGTTTGACCAAGATTTAAACAAGTTTAAAACATGAAAATGAAAAGGTAAGTTTGTATCCTTATTAGTCACTCTAAAATGAAGCTTTTGGGATGTAATTGAAATTTCCATGTTTGAAACCCAAAACGACTTCTCTTCATGCTAGACTTCATAAGACAGAGTTTAGGGTTAGGGGGTAGATACATGATTTGTATGGTTTGAATATGTCCAAACCTTGTTAATTCATCAACTTGAATGCTTACTATATGACATAATAAGACTATATGCTTTTGTTTTTCATTTTTATGTTTTTTTTTTTTGAATTTTATGCCCATTTCAATCTTTTGGTCAAATCCTAGGTTTGACCAAGATTTAGACAAGTTTAACACGTGAAAAAGAATAAGTAAGCATGGATCCTTCTTAGTCACTCCAAAATGTACCAATTGATAGATGTGTTAACTTTGCTTCATGGAAAAAATAATTTCATGTAAATGAGTTAACTTTGATTTCCTAGCCTTGAATCCATAGGAAACTTTGTTCTAATGCACTATAATAATCAACCGAGTTTTTAGACCAACAGGTCTGTCACTTACGTGTGGTGCCCACGCGTGAGGTCCCGCACATCAGTGAGCACAAGTCACGTGCAATAATAGGTACGCAAACTCCCAGCCATCTTCTTTGTCAAGAGAAGACGCATCAGGATGCGTATTGGAAGTCTCTGGGTCCTTCAGGATCCTTCGGTTGTCCCTCTCACACAAAAAAAACAAATCTCTCTCATTCTCGGCCTCGCTCGACTCGCTCGCTCGCTCTCGCTCGCACCTCCTCCTGCTCACTGACAAACCCTGCACAATAGTCAACATCGTCACCCGAAAAAGGGGAGACACCATAATGCTCTCCCTTCTTCTGTCCTTCCGAGTGATCCCTCTTCCTCCGAGTTTCACTAGCTAGACGGGCAAACACACATGTGCTGCATAGTAATAATAAAAAGGTAGAAAAATAGATATACGAATCTATAATTAAATAGGTTAAACTAGGTTTTTGCCCAGTACTACAGATCAAGGTTCAAAAAAATCCAACTACGGGGTTCGAACAACACGATTCTAATCCAAGAATTTTTTCTACCTCATCCAAATGGCCTCAAACTATAGGGTTAGCATCTATCTAGTGCAGTATGTGTGAAAATGTATGCACTATGTGTGCTATAACTTGTATGTCTTTCAAATTTGAACCAAATTTGAATAAGTTTGATGTATTTGAAAAAGGGGCTTTTGGCTTAAACGTTTGAAACCCAAAACGACTTCTCTTCATGCTAGACTTCACAAGACCGAGTTTAGGGTTAGGGGGTAGATACATGATTTGTCTGGTTTGAATATGTCTAAACTTTGTTCATCAACTTTAATGCTAACTATATGACATAAGAAGACTATGTGCTTTGGTTTTTCATTTTTTTTTTGAATTTTATGCCCATATATTAGAATCTTGGTCAAATCCTAGGTTTGACAAAGATTTAAACACGATTAAAACATGAAAACGAAAAGGGAAGCTTGTATCCCTCTTAATTAGTCACTCTAACATGAAGTTTTTTGGAGGTTTTTGAAATTTCCTTGTTTGAAACCCAAAACCACTTCTCTTCAAGCTTGACTTCATAAGACAGAGCTTACGGTTAGGGGGTAGATACATGATTTGTATGGTTTGAATATGTCCAAACCTTGTTAATGCATCAACTTGAATGCTTACTATATGACATAAGAAGACTATGTACTTTGATTTTCATTTTTCTGCTTTTTTTGAATTTTGTGCCCATTTGAATCTTTTGGTCAAATCCTAGGTTTGACAAAGATTTAAACAAGTTTAAATCATGAAAATGAAAAGGTAAGCATGGATCCTTCTTAGTCACTCTAAAATAAAGCTTTTGGGAGGTTCTTGAAATTTCCATGTTTGAAACCCAAAACCACTTCTCTTCATGATTGACTTCATAAGACAAAGTTTAGGGTTAGGGGTAGATATATACATGAGTTGTCTGGTTTGAATATGTTTAGACCTTGTTTATCAACTTTAATGCTTACTATATATATGACATAAGAATGCTATGTGCATTGGTTTTCGATTTTTTTTCTGAATTTGTATGCCCATTTGAATCTTGGTCAAATCCTAGGCGGTTTGACCAAGATTTAAACAAGTTTAAAACATGAAAATGAAAAGGGAAGTTTGTATCCTTATTAGTCACTCTAAAATGAAGCTTTTGGGATGTTCTTGAAATTTCCATGTTTGAAACCCAAAACGACTTGTCTTCATGCTAGACTTCATAAGACAGAGTTTAGGGTTAGGGGTTAGATACGTGATTTGTATGGTTTGAATATGTCCATACCTTGTTAATTCATCAACTTGAATGCTTACTATATGACATAATAAGACTATATGCTTTTGTTTTTCATTTTTCTGTTTTTTTTTTAATTTTATGCCCATTTGAAACTTTTGGTCAAATCCTAGGTTTGACCAAGATTTAGACAAGTTTAACATGTGAAAACGAATAAGTAAGCATGGATCCTTCTTAGTCACTCCAAAATGTACCAATTGATAGATGTGTTAACTTTGCTTCATGGAAAAAATAATGTCATGTAAATGAGTTAACTTGGATTTCCTAGCCTTGAATCCATAGGAAACTTTGTTCTAATGCACTATAATAATCAACCGAGTTTTTACACCAACAGGTCTGTCACTTACATGTGGTGCCCACGCGTGAGGTCCCACACATCAGTGAGCACAAGTCACGTGCAATAATAGGTACGCAAACTCCCAGCCATCTTCTTTGTCAAGAGAAGACGCATCAGGATGCGTATTGGAAGTCTCTGGGTCCTTCAGGATCCTTCGGTTGTCCCTCTCACACAAAAAAAACAAATCTCTCTCATTCTCGGCCTCGCTCGACTCGCTCGCTCGCACCTCCTCCTGCTCACTGACAAACCCTGCACAATAGTCAACATCGTCACCCGAAAAAGGGGAGACACTATAATGCTCTCCCTTCTTCTGTCCTTCCGAGTGATCCCTCTTCCTCCGAGTTTCACTAGCTAGACGGGCAAACACACATGTGCTGCATAGTAATAATAAAAAGGTAGAAAAATCGATATACGAATCTATAATTAAATAGGTTAAACTAGGGTTTTGCCCAGTACTACAGATCAAGGTTCAAAAAAATCCAACTATGGGGTTCGAACAACACGATTCTAATCCAAGAATTTTTTTCTACCTCATCCAAATGGCCTCAAACTATAGGGTTAGCATCTATCTAGTGTAGTATGTGTGAAAATGTATGCACTATGTGTGCTATAACTTGTATGTCTTTCAAATTTGAACCAAATTTGAATAAGTTTGAAGTATTTGAAAAAGGGGCTTTTGGCTTAAACGTTTGAAACCCAAAACGACTTCTCTTCATGCTAGACTTCACAAGACCGAGTTTAGGGTTAGGGGGTAGATACATGATTTGTCTGGTTTGAATATGTCTAAACTTTGTTCATCAACTTTAATTCTAACTATATGACATAAGAAGACTATGTGCTTTGGTTTTTCATTTTTTTTGAATTTTATGCCCATATATTAGAATCTTGGTCAAATCCTAGGTTTGACAAAGATTTAAACACGTTTAAAACATGAAAACGAAAAGGGAAGCTTGTATCCCTCTTAATTAGTCACTCTAATATGAAGTTTTTGGGAGGTTTTTGAAATTTTCCATGTTTGAAACCCAAAACCACTTCTCTTCAAGCTTGACTTCATAAGACAGAGCTTATGGTTAGGGGGTAGATACATGATTTGTATGGTTTGAATATGTCCAAACCTTGTTAATGCATCAACTTGAATGCTTACTATATGACATAAGAAGACTATGTACTTTGGTTTTTCATTTTTCTGCTTTTTTTGAATTTTGTGCCCATTTGAATCTTTTGGTCAAATCCTAGGTTTGACAAAGATTTAAACAAGTTTAAATCATGAAAATGAAAAGGTAAGCATGGATCCTTCTTAGCCACTCTAAAATAAAGCTTTTGGGAGGTTCTTGAAATTTCCATGTTTGAAACCCAAAACCACTTCTCTTCATGATTGACTTCATAAGACAAAGTTTAGGGTTAGGGGTAGATATATACATGAGTTGTCTAGTTTGAATATGTTTAGACCTTGTTTATCAACTTTAATGCTTACTATATATATGACATAAGAATGCTATGTGCATTGGTTTTTGATTTTTTTTCTGAATTTGTATGCCCATTTGAATCTTGGTCAAATCCTAGGCGGTTTGACCAAGATTTAAACAAGTTTAAAACATGAAAATGAAAAGGGAAGTTTGTATCCTTATTAGTCACTCTAAAATGAAGCTTTTGGGAGGTTCTTTAAATTTCCATGTTTGAAACCCAAAACCACTTCTCTTCATGATTGATTTCATAAGACAAAGTTTTGGTTAGGGGTAGATATATACATGAGTTGTCTGGTTTGAATATGTTTAGACCTTGTTTATCAACTTTAATGCTTACTATATATATGACATAAGAATGCTATGTGCATTGGTTTTTGATTTTTTTCTGAATTTGTATGCCCATTTGAATCTTGGTCAAATCCTAGGCGGTTTGACCAAGATTTAAACAAGTTTAAAACATGAAAATGAAAAGGGAAGTTTGTATCCTTATTAGTCACTCTAAAATGAAGCTTTTGGGATGTTCTTGAAATTTCCATGTTTGAAACCCAAAATGACTTCTCTTCATGCTAGACTTCATAAGATCGTTGAGTTTATGCATGGTTAGGGGATAGATACATGATTTGTCTGGTTTGAACACATGTATAAACCTTCTTACTCACTCTAAAATTAAGCTTTTGGGAGGTTTTTGAAATTTCCATGTTTGAAACCCAAAACCACTTCTCTTCATGCTTGACTTCGTAAGACAGAGTTTAGGGTTAGGGGTAGATACATGCTTTTTTTGGTTTGAATATGTATAGACCTTGTTTATCAACTTGAATGGTTACTATATGACATAAGAAGGCTATATATGTGCTTTGGTTTTTCATTTTTTGATTTTTTTCGAATTTTTCATGCCCATTAAAATCTTGGTCAAATCCTATGTTTGACCAAGATTTAAACAAGTTTAGAACATGAAAATGAAAAGGTAATCATGGATCTTTCTTAGTCACAGTACTCTAGAATGAAGCTTTTGGGAGGTTTTTGAAATTTCCATGTTTGAAACCCAAAACCACTTCTTTTCGTGCTTGACTTCATAAGACCGAGAGTTTAGGGTTAGGGGTAGAGATACATGCTTTTTTTGGTTTGAATATGTCTAGACCTTGTTTATCAACTAATGCTTACTATATTACATAAGAAGGCTATGTTATTTGGTTTTTCATTTTTCTGTTTATTTCTAATTGTTTATGCCCATTTGAATCCTATGTTTGACCAATATTTAAACAAGCTTAAAACATGAAAATGAAAAGGTAAGCTTGGATCCTTCTTAGTCCCTCTAAAATTAAGCTTTTGGGAAGTTTTTGAAATTTCCATGTCTGAAACCCAAAACCACTTCTCTTCATGCTTGACTTCATAATTAAGACAGAGTTAAGCGTTAGGGGGGTAGATACATGCTTTTTATGTTATGAATATGTCTAGACCGGCCATGTTCATCAAGTTGAATGTTGCTTACTATATATGACATTAGAAGGCTATGTGCTTTGGTTTTTCTTTTTTTTGAATTTTTAGGCCCATTTGAGTCTTGGTCAAATCCTAGGTTTGACCAAGATTTAAACAAGTTTAAAACATGTAAATGAAAAGATAAGCCTCGATCCTTCTTAGTCACTCTAAAATGAAGATTTGCGAGGGGTGTTCTTGAAATTAAGCTTGGGTCCTTCTTAGTCACTCTAAAATTAAGCTTTTGGGATGTTTTTGAAATTTCCATGTTTGAAACCCAAAACCATTTCTCTTCATGCTTGACTTCATAAGACATAGTTAAGGGTTAGGGGGTAGATACATGCTTTTATGTTTTGAATATGTCTAGACCTTGTTCATCAACTTGAATGCTTACTGTATATATATATGACATAAGAAGCTAGGCTATGTGCTTTGGTTTTCATTTTTGATTTTCTTTGAATGTTTATGCCCATTTGAATCTTGGTCAAATCCTAGGTTTGACCAAGATTTAAGCAAGTTTAAAACACATGAAAATGAAAAGGTAAGCATGGATCCTTCTTAGTCACTCTAAAATAAAGCTTTTGGGAGGTTCTTGAAATTTCCACATGTTTGAAACCCAAAACCACTTCTCTTCATGATTGACTTCATAAGACAGAGTTTAGGGTTAGGGGGTAGATACATGATTTGTATGGTTTGAATATGTCCAAACCTTGTTAATTCATCAACTTGAATGCTTACTATATGACATAATAAGACTATATGCTTTTGTTTTTCATTTTTCTGTTTTTTTTTAATTTTATGCCCATTTGAATCTTTTGGTCAAATCCTAGGTTTGACCAAGATTTAGACAAGTTTAACACGTGAAAACGAATAAGTAAGCATGGATCCTTCTTAGTCACTCCAAAATGTACCAATTGATAGATGTGTTAACTTTGCTTCATGGAAAAAATAATTTCATGTAAATGAGTTAACTTGGATTTCCAAGCCTTGAATCCATAGGAAACTTTGTTCTAATGCACTATAATAATCAACCGAGTTTTTACACCAACAGGTCTGTCACTTACGTGTGGTGCCCACGCGTGAGGTCCCACGCGTGAGGTCCCACACATCAGTGAGCACAAGTCACGTGCAATAATAGGTACGCAAACTCCCAGCCATCTTCTTTGTCAAGAGAAGATGCATCAGGATGCGTATTGGAAGTCTTTGGGTCCTTCAGGATCCTTCGGTTGTCCCTCACACAAAAAAAACAAATCTCTCTCATTCTCGGCCTCGCTCGACTCGCTCGCTCGCTCGCACCTCCTCCTGCTCACTGACAAACCCTGCACAATAGTCAACATCGCCACCCAAAAAAGGGGAGACACCATAATGCTCTCCCTTCTTCTGTCCTTCCGAGTGATCCCTCTTCCTCCGAGTTTCACTAGCTAGACGGGCAAACACACATGTGCTGCATAGTAATAATAAAAAGGTAGAAAAATCGATATACGAATCTATAATTAAATATGTTAAACTAGGGTTTTGCCCAGTACTACAGATCAAGGTTCAAAAAAATCCAACTACGGGGTTCGAACAACACGATTCTAATCCAAGAATTTTTTCTACCTCATCTAAATGGCCTCAAACTATAGGGTTAGCATCTATCTAGTGCAGTATGTGTGAAAATGTATGCACTATGTGTGCTATAACTTGTATGTCTTTCAAATTTGAACCAAATTTGAATAAGTTTGAAGTATTTGAAAAAGGGGCTTTTGGCTTAAACGTTTGAAACCCAAAACAACTTCTCTTCATGCTATACTTCACAAGACCGAGTTTAGGGTTAGGGGGTAGATACATGATTTGTCTGGTTTGAATATGTCTAAACTTTGTTCATCAACTTTAATGCTAACTATATGACATAAGAAGACTATGTGCTTTGGTTTTTCATTTTTTTTGAATTTTATGCCCATATATTAGAATCTTGGTCAAATCCTAGGTTTGACAAAGATTTAAACACGTTTAAAACATGAAAACGAAAAGGGAAGCTTGTATCCCTCTTAATTAGTCACTCTAATATGAAGTTTTTGGGAGGTTTTTGAAATTTCCATGTTTGAAACCCAAAACCACTTCTCTTCAAGCTTGACTTCATAAGACAGAGCTTACGGTTAGGGGGTAGATACATGATTTGTATGGTTTGAATATGTCCAAACCTTGTTAATGCATCAACTTGAATGCTTACTATATGACATAAGAAGACTATGTACTTTGGTTTTTCATTTTTCTGCTTTTTTTGAATTTTGTGCCCATTTGAATCTTTTGGTCAAATCCTAGGTTTGACAAAGATTTAAACAAGTTTAAATCATGAAAATGAAAAGGTAAGCATGGATCCTTCTTAGTCACTCTAAAATAAAGCTTTTGGGAGGTTCTTGAAATTTCCATGTTTGAAACCCAAAACCACTTCTCTTCATGATTGACTTCATAAGACAAAGTTTAGGATTAGGGGTAGATATATACATGAGTTGTCTGGTTTGAATATGTTTAGACCTTGTTTATCAACTTTAATGCTTACTATATATATGACATAAGAATGCTATGTGCATTGGTTTTTGATTTTTTTTCTGAATTTGTATGCCCATTTGAATCTTGGTCAAATCCTAGGCGGTTTGACCAAGATTTAAACAAGTTTAAAACATGAAAATGAAAAGGGAAGTTTGTATCCTTATTAGTCACTCTAAAATGAAGCTTTTGGGATGTTCTTGAAATTTCCATGTTTGAAACCCAAAACGACTTCTCTTCATGCTAGACTTCATAAGATCGACTGAGTTTATGCATGGTTAGGGGATAGATACATGATTTGTCTGGTTTGAACACATGTATAAACCTTCTTACTCACTCTAAAATTAAGCTTTCGGGAGGTTTTTGAAATTTCCATGTTTGAAACCCAAAACCACTTCTCTTCATGCTTGACTTCGTAAGACTGAGTTTAGGGTTAGGGGTAGATACATGCTTTTTTTGGTTTGAATATGTATAGACCTTTTTTATCAACTTGAATGGTTACTATATGACATAAGAAGGCTATATATGTGCTTTGGTTTTTCATTTTTTGATTTTTTTCGAATTTTTTATGCCCATTAAAATCTTGGTCAAATCCTATGTTTGACCAAGATTTAAACAAGTTTAGAACATGAAAATGAAAAGGTAATCATGGATCTTTCTTAGTCACAGTACTCTAGAATGAAGCTTTTGGGAGGTTTTTGAAATTTCCATGTTTGAAACCCAAAACCACTTCTTTTCATGCTTGACTTCATAAGACCGAGAGTTTAGGGTTAGGGGTAGAGATACATGATTTTTTTTGGTTTGAATATGTCTAGACCTTGTTTATCAACTAATGCTTATTATATTACATAAGAAGGCTATGTTATTTGGTTTTTCATTTTTTCTGTTTATTTCTAATTGTTTATGCCCATTTGAATCCTATGTTTGACCAGTATTTAAACAAGCTTAAAACATGAAAATGAAAAGTTAAGCTTGGATCCTTCTTAGTCCCTCTAAAATTAAGCTTTTGGGAAGTTTTTGAAATTTCCACGTCTGAAACCCAAAACCACTTCTCTTCATACTTGACTTCATAATTAAGACAGAGTTAAGCGTTAGGGGGTAGATACATGCTTTTTATGTTATGAATATGTCTAGGCCGGCCATGTTCATCAAGTTGAATGCTGCTTACTATATATGACATTAGAAGGCTATGTGCTTTGGTTTTTCTTTTTTTTGATTTTTTTGAAGTTTTAGGCCCATTTGAGTCTTGGTCAAATCCTAGGTTTGACCAAGATTTAAACAAGTTTAAAACATGTAAATGAAAAGATAAGCCTCGATCCTTCTTAGTCACTCTAAAATGAAGATTTGCGAGGGGTGTTCTTGAAATTAAGCTTGGGTCCTTCTTAGTCACTCTAAAATTAAGCTTTTGGGATGTTTTTGAAATTTCCATATTTGAAACCCAAAACCATTTCTCTTCATGCTTGACTTCATAAGACATAGTTAAGGGTTAGGGGTAGATACATGCTTTTATGTTTTGAATATGTCTAGACCTTGTTCATCAACTTGAATGCTTACTGTATATATATATGACATAAGAAGCTAGGCTATGTGCTTTGGTTTTCATTTTTTGATTTTTTTTGAATGTTTATGCCCATTTGAATCTTGGTCAAATCCTAGGTTTGACCAAGATTTAAGCAAGTTTAAAACAGATGAAAATGAAAAGGTAAGCATGGATCCTTCTTAGTCATTCTAAAATGAAGCTTTTGGGGGGTTCTTGAAATCTCAATGTTTGAAATCCAAAACCACTTCTCTTAATTCATGGTTGACTTCATAAGACATAGTTTAATTAGGGTTAGGGGTAGATACATGATTTGCCAGGTTTGAATATGTCTAGACCTTGTTTATCAACTTGAATCCTTACTATATGACATAATTAAGAAGACTATGTGCTTTTGTTTTGCATTCTTCTATTTTTTTGAATTTTATGCCCATTTGAATCTTGGTCAAATCCTAGGTTTGACCAGGATTTAAACAAGTATAAAATATGAAAATGAAAAGGTAAGCATGGATCCTTCTTAGTCACTCTAAAATGAAGCAGCTTTTGGGAGGTTCTTGAAATTTCCATGTTTGAAACCCAAAACCGCTTCTCTTCATGATTGACTTCATAAGACAGAGTTTAGTGTTAGGGGTAGATAATGATTTGTCTAGTTTGAATATGTCTAGACCTTGTTTATCAACTTGAATTCTTACTTTATGACATAAGAAGGCTATGTGCTTTGGTTTTTCATTTTTCTGATTTTTTTGAATTTTATGCCCATTAGAATCTTGGTCAAATACTAGCTAGGTTAATTTGACCAAGATTTAAACAAGTTTAAAACATGAAAATGAAAAGGTAAGCCTCGATCCTTCTTACTCACTCTAGAATTAAGCTTTTGGGATGTTTTTGAAATTTCCATGTTTGAAACCAAAACCACTTCTCTTCATGCTTGACTTCATAAGACATAGTTAATTAAGGGTTATAGGGGTAGATACATGCTTTTTCTGTTTTGAATATGTCTAGACCTTGTTCATCAACTTGAAGGCTTACTATATATATATGACATAAGAAGGATATGTGCTTTAGTTTTTTTATTTTTTCATTTTTTTTTGAATTTTATGCCCATTTCAATCTTGGTCAAATACTAGCTAGGTTTGACCAAGATTTAAACAATTTTAAAACATTAAAATGAAAAGGCAAGCCTGGATCTTTTCCAGTCACTCTAAAATGAAGCTTTTGTGAGGTTCTTGAAATTTCCATGTTTGAAACCCATACGACTTCTCTTCATGCTAGACTTCATAAGATCGACCGAGTTTATGGTTAGGGGGTAGATACATGATTTGTTTGGTTTGAACACATGTATAAACCTTGTTTATCAACTTGAATGCTTACTATATGACATAAGAAGACTATGTGCTTTTGTTTTTCATTCTTCTAATTTTTTGAATTTTATGCCCATTTGAATCTTGGTCAAATCCTAGGTTTGACCGGTATTTAAACAAGTATAAAATATGAAAACGAAAAGGTAAGCCTGGATCCTTCTTAGTCACTCTAAAATGAAGCAGCTTTTGGGATGTTCTTGAAATTTTCATCTTTGAAACCCAAAACCACTTCTCTTCATGATTGACTTCATAATTAAGACAGAGTTTAAGGTTAGGGGCAGATATATACATGATTTTCTGGTTTGAATATGTCTAGACCTTGTTTATCAACTTTAATGCCTTACTATACGACGTAAATAATGCTATGTGCTTTGGTTTATCATTCGTTTTGTTTTCTCCTGAATTTTTATGCCCATTTGAGTCTTGGTCAAATCCCAGGTTTGACAAAGATTTAAACAAGTTTAAAATATGAAAATGAAAAGGTAACCATGGATCCTTCTTAGTCACTCTAAAATGAATCTTTTGGGAGGTTCTTGAAATTTCCATGTTTGAAACCCAAAACCACTTCTCTCTTCATGATTGACTTCATAAGACAGAGTTTAGTGTTAGGGTTAGATACATGATTTGTCTAGTTTGAATATGTCTAGACCTTGTTTATCAACTAATGCTTACTATATTACATAAGAAGGCTATGTTATTTGGTTTTTCATTTTTTCTGTTTTTTCTAATTTTTTATGCCCATTTGAATCTTGGTCAAATCCTAGGTTTAAGTAGTCACTGTAAAATGAAGCTTTTGGGAGGTTTGTGAAATTTCCATGTTTGAAACCCAAAACCACTTAAGACAGAGTTTAGGGTTAGGGGTAGATACATGCTTTTTCTGGTTTGAATATGTATAGACCTTGTTTATCAACTTGAATGGTTACTATATGACATAAGAAGGCTATATATGTGCTTTGGGTTTTCATTTTTTGATTTTTTTCGATTTTTATGCCCATTTAAATCTTGGTCAAATCCTAGGTTTGACCAAGGTTTAAACAAGTTTAAAACATGAAAATGAAAAGGCAAGCATGAATCATTTCTTAATTAGTCACTAGCTCTAAAATGAAGGTAATTGAATTTTTTTATGTTTGAAACCCAAAACCCCAGTTCTCTTCATATGTTTGACTTCATAAGACAGAGTTTAGGGTTAGGGGTAGATATGATACATGATATTTCTGGTTTGAATATGTTTAGACCTTGTTTATCAACTTGAATGCTTACTATATGACATAAGAAGACTATATATGTTCTTTGGTTTTTCATTTTTTGATTTTTTATGAATTTTTACGCCCATTTGAATCTTGGTCAAATCCTAGGTTTAACCAAGGTTTAAACAAGTTTAAAATATGAAAATGAAAAGGTAAGCATGGATCCTTCTTAGTCACTCTAAAATCAATCTCTTGGGAGGTTTTTGAAATCTCAATGTTTGAAATTAACCCAAAACCACTTCTCTTCATGCTTGGCTTCATAAGACAGAGTTTATTGTTAGGGGTAGATACATGCTTTTTTCTGGTTTGAATATGTCTAGACCTTGTTTATCAACTTGAATGCTTACTATATATATGACATAAGAAGGCTATGTTATTTGGTTTTTCATTTTTCTGATTTTTTATGCCCATTTGAATCTTGGTCAAATCCTAGGATTGACCATGATTTAAACAAGTTTAAAACATGGAAATGAAAAGGTAAGCATGGATCCTCCTTAGTCACTGTTTAATGAAGCTTTTGGGAGGTTTGTGAAATTTCCATGTTTGAAACCCAAAACCACTTAAGACAGAGTTTATGGTTAGGTGTAGATACATGATTTTTTTGGTTTGAATGTGTCTAGACCTTGTTAATCAACTTGAATGCTTACTATATATTAAATAAGAAGGCTATGTTCTTTGGTTTTTCATTCTTCCTGATTTTTTTAAGTCCATTTGAATCTTGGTCGAATCCTAGGTTTGACCAAGATTTAAACAAGTTTAAAACATGAAAATGAAAAGGTAAGTCTGGATCCTTCTTAATCACTCTAAAATGAAGCTTTTGGGAGGTTTTTGAAATTTCCATGTTTGAAACCCAAAACCACTTCTCTTCATATTTGACTTCATAAGACATAGTTTAGGGGTTAGGGCTAGATACATGATTTTTCTGGTTAGAATATGTCTAGACCATGTTTATCAACTTGAATGCTTACTATATGACATATGGAAATCTTGATAATCCATATCAATCATTTTAGAAGTGATAAGGTAGGAGTAGTTAAATTTAATCCATCAAATATGTACCATGGTGATATTATATGCAGCTGGGCACCAGACATCACGTGCAAACTATATCAATGCGCAGCAGTACTTGCTCCAGAAAACCCACATTTTTGTACATGGACGTTACGCTAAAATGAACTGCGAAAACAACGAACAGCACTTTTGTAGTACTGTACTCGGTACTCCGTACTTGCTCCAGATAATCCCCATTGCTTCACTACTACAGTACTACCCTGGCGTTCATTGTTTCCACTGACTATTCAGAGCTTTGGACGTCCATCAGAGTAGTACTAGTAGTCGATAGTCTGACTGCTAGCTCGATTAATGGCGTGCTATCAAATTCTATACTAGCCGACAGATGTCCATTCCTCGGGTTGCGCGCCAGAGCCTTCGAAGAGAAGGTAGCCGCTCTGTCCCGTTGATTTACGGTGGACGGATAGGATAGAATGTCTCTGTGTTGAAGCATACGTACTACTCCGGACCGCTCTCGATTCATTTGCTTCTTCTCCCGAGTCCTGACCAGGGACTGAGATCCAGTGACTCCAGTAAGAGAAGTCACCATGCAACTTCATCTTAATGTAAAGTTTTTTTTTCTATAAAGGGATTTTTTTTCTGAGCAACATAAATTTTAGTTTCAAATTTTAGATCAACCATGTGCGTTGGATCTTAATCTGATGGCTTGTATAGGTAAAGTTCATGGTAACTTCTGTTGGGTAAGTCACTGGATCTGAGTTCGCAAGGGAGCCCCCTCTCGGCCGTTGATTTAGGATGGGCGGACCAGGTTGCTCAAGAAAGCGAGGGCAGGAGACGGCTGTCTGGTTTTAATAGGGGGGAGTACTTCTTCCATTCCCTTCTTGCTTCACTTCCAGTCTCCTTGCACTTCCCGCGATGCCTCCGAAGTCAAGGCCACCATCTCGCTTGAAGAAGCACCATCTAGTGTTGACCAGGGACGCGGAGAGTTCCCGCCGGCGGTCTATCCAGATGCTGGCCGCGAGAAAGGGCCCGCCAGAAAACGAAGGCCCTGCTTCGCGCTCGTCTCGGAACGGCGTCCGTCGTGCGGTCGAAGATTCCTGGTTAGTTTCCATCGCCATGTTTCTTGATTCTTCCTGGCCCGGAGGTCCCAACTCTTTATTCCGTATTAATCCTTTTTATACATATCTCAGTGCCCCACGACGCACCCTGCCATCTTCTCATGACGACTTCAACCCGTGTCTCTTGCGCTTAGAGGTTACCACTGATTGGACATTTTCGTCTTCCTCTCGTCACTTTGTTTGGTACTGATGATATTGCCATGCAGGAAGCGTCGGCGTGTTTCAGAGATGAGCTTAAAACTCTCGTGAAACTCGCCTCCAACTTTCGCGATGATCTCGATACTTTGAAGGACGAGGTCACCGACCGGGGCAAGCTGCATGATGTGAGCATTCCATCAAGTGAGGAAACGAACACTGTCATCAAGAAGCTTAAGGGCGAGAATTTGATGCTTAAGATCGAGTGCGGCTTTCTTCGCGAAGAAAACGTCGAGCTATCAAACATGTGCGTCCAAGCTCTCAACGGGAGCCTCAACACCCAACATGATGCGGTGAAGAAGATGATGGATGACAGCATCTTGAAGAAAAAGAATATGGTGGAGGACACGCGCGGGATGGTCGATCCAATCCAGGCACCGCAGAAGGAAGTCGATGTGCTCCGAGTCCAGCCACCTTTGCGTAGGTCACCGAGGCGCCCTCGCGGAGGTAGCTGAGGAGCGCATGTCGCCGAGTAGGCTGGGGGATAAGGAGTTCCAGGGAGAGAAGCGGAATCACCACCTGACCTAATGGAGGGCCGCTCCACCAGGTAGGCTGGGGGAGAGAAGCACTGACTCTCATTATTCTTTAGCTAGTCCTCCGATCCATATTACTTGATGTTAAAATGGATGTATCTACAACTGAAATATGTCAAGATACATATATTTCAACGTTTATATTGCCTAAGTCATATTATCCATCCCTAAGCTGGTCGCTTTTGTAACTACTGATTTGCAGATTCGACTCTTCTGATGAAAGATTTGTGGCCATGTGTCTTACAAGTCTAGTTCCAACTGACATTATTTGTACTCGATAAAAACGTATTATTCAGTACCCCCTCTGAATAATACTTTCGTAGTATGTGCTTCTAAAATTGTAGATGCTGATATTTTTTATGTAGAGTTCCTCAATCTTTTGAATTTTGACTTGGCTGTAAAAATATATGTATCGTAATTAGGGAAGGAGATAGTAGCAAGTTGGGATGCATCTGGATTTGGATGTTTGGCGTCACTCGAACCTCTGTTAATAGGATTTTTCTTTTGTGAGAGGGACAACCGATACGCATCCTGATGCGTCTTCTCTTGACAAAGAAGATGGCTGGGAGTTTGCGTACCTATTGCACGTGACTTGTGCTCACTGAAGTGTGGGACCTCATAAGTGGGCACCACACGTAAGTGACAGACCTGTTGGTGTAAAAACTCGATTGATTATTATAGTGCATTAGAAAAAAGTTTCCTATGGATTCAAGGGTAGGAAATCCAAGTTAACTCATTTACATGACATTATTTTTTCATGAAGCAAAGTTAACACATCTATCAATTGGTACATTTTGGAGTGACTAAGAAGGATCCAAGCTTACTTATTCGTTTTCATGTGTTAAACTTGTCGAAATCTTGGTCAAACCTAGGATTTGACCAAGATTCAAAAGGGAAGAAAAAAAAACATAAAAATGAAAAACCAAATCACATACTCTGTCTTATGAAGTCAAGCATGAAGAGAAGTGGTTTTGGGTTTCAAACATGGAAATTTCAAAAACCTCCCAAAAACTTCATTTTAGAGTGATTAAGAAGGATACATGCTTCCCTTTTCATTTCATGTTCTAAACTTATTTAAATTATCTTGGTCAAGCCTAGGATTTGACAAGATTCAATTGGGCATCAAATTTTAAAAAAACAGAAAAATGAAAAACAAAAGCAAATAGTTTTCTTATGTCATATAGTAAGCATTAAAGTTGATAAACAAGGTCTAGACATAATTAAACCAGACAAATCATGTATAGGTCTACCCTAACCCTAGACTCCGTCTTATGAAGTCAACCATGGAAATTTCAAGAACATCCCAAAAGCTTCATTTTAGAGTGACTAAGAAGGATCTGAGACTTCCGTTTCATTTTCATGTTTTAAACTTGTTCAAATCTTGGTCAAACCTAGGATTTGACCGAGATTCAAATAAGTTTAAAACATGACAATGAAAAGGTAAGCATCGATCCTTCTTAGTCACTCTAAAATGTAGCTTTTGGGATGTTCTTGAAATTTCCATGGTTTAAACCCAAAAGCACTTCTCTTCATGCTTGACTTCATAAGACAGAGTTTAGGGTTAGGCCTTAGGGGTAGATACATGATTTTTCTGGTTTGAATATGTCTAGACCTTGTTTATCAATTTGAATGCTTACTATATGACATATGAAGGCTATGTGCTTTGGTTTTTCATTCTATCGATTTTTTTTCTGAATTTTTATGCCCACTTGAATCTTGGTCAAATCCCAGGTTTGACCAAGATTTAAACAAGTTTAAAACATGACAATGAAAATGTAATTAATCCTGGATCCTTCTTAATTTAAAAGTAAGTCTAATTAAAATGAAGCTTTTGGGAGGTTTTTGAAATTTACATGTTTGAAACCCAAAACCACACTTCTCTTCATGCTTGACTTCATATATGAGATAGATTTTAGGGTTAGGGGGTACATGATTTGTCTGGTTTGAATATGTCTAGACCTTTTTTATGAACTTGAATGATTACTACATGACATAAGAAGACTATGTGCTTTGGTTTTTTATTTTTTATTTTATGCCCATTTGAATATTGGTCAAATCCTAGGTTTGACAAAGATTTAAACAAGTTTAAAACATGAAAATGAAAAGGTAAGCCTGGATCCTTCTTAATTAGTCACTCTAAAATGAAGCTTGTGGGAGGTTTTTGAAATTTCCGTGTTTGAAAACCAAAAACCACTTGTCTTCATGCTTGACTTCATATATAAGACAGAGTTTAGGGTTAGGGGTAGATACACGATTTGTATTATTTGAATATGTCTAGACCTTGTTTATCAACTTTTGAATGCTTACTATATATATGACATAAGAATACTATGTGCTTTTGTTTTTCATTTTTTTGATCTTTTTTAATTTTATGCCCATTTGAATCTTGGTCAAATCCTAGGCTTGACAATGATTTAAATACGTTTAAAATATGAAAATGAAAAGGTAAGCATGGATCCTTCTTAGTCACTCTAAAATAAAGCTTTTGGGAGGTTTTTGAAATTTCCATGTTTGAAACCCAAAACCACTTCTCTTCATGCTTAACTACATAAGACAAAGTTTAGGGGTAGGGGTAGATACATGATTTTTCTTGTTTGAATATGTCTAGGCCTTGTTTACCAACTTTAATGCTTACTATATGACATAAGAAAACTATGTGCTTTGGTTTTCAGTTATCTTTTTTTTTGGAATTTTGATGCACATTTGAATCTTGTAAAATCCTAGGTTTGACCAAGATTTAAACAAGTATAAACATGAAAATGAAAAGGGGAGAATGTATCCTTCTTAGTCACTCTAAAATGAAGTTTTTGGGAGTTTTTTTAAATTTCCATGTTTGACACCCAAACTATGCACTTCTCTTCATGCTTGACTTCATAAGACAGAGTTTAGGGGTTAGGGGGTAGATACATGATTTGTCTAGTCTGAATATGTCTAGACCTTGTTTATCAACGTTAATGTTTACTATATGACATAAGAAGACTATGTGCTTTGGTTTTTCATTTTTTCATTTTTTTATTTTATGTCCATATGAATCTTGGTCAAATCCTTGATTTGACCAGGATTTAAACAAGTTTAAAACATGAAAATGAAAAGGTAAGCCTTGATCCTTCTTAGTCACTCTAAAATGAAGCTTTTGACATGTTCATGAAATTTCCATGTTTGAAACCCAAAACGTCTTCTCTTCATGCTAGACTTCATAAGATCGACATGGGGTAGATACATGATTTGTCTGGTTTGGATATATCTAGACCTTGTTTATCAATTTGAATGCTTACGATATGACACAAGAAGACTATGTGCTTTTGTTTTTCATTTTTCTGATTTTTTAAATTTTGTGCCCATTTGTATGTTGGTCAAATCCTAGGGTTGACAATGATTTAAACTAGTTTAGAATATGAAAATGCAAAGGTAAGCATGGATCCTTCTTAGTCACTCTAAAATGAAGCTTGTTGGGAGGTTTTTGAATTTCTATGTTTGAAACCCAAAACCAATTCTCTTCATGCTTGACTTCATAAGACAGAGTTTAGGGGTTAGGGGTATAGATACATGATTTGTCTGGTTTGAATATGTATAGACCTTGTTTATCAACTTGAATGCTTACTATATGACATAAGAAAAACTATGTGCATTGGTTTTTCATTTTTGTGATTTTTTTAAATTTTGATGCCCATTTGAATCTTGGTTAAATACTAGGATTGACCAAGATTTAAACAAGTTTAAAACATGAAAATGAAAAGGGAAGCATGTATCCTTCTGAGTCACTCTAAAATGAAGTTTTTGGGAGGTGTTTCAAATTTCCATGTTTGAAACCCAAAACCACTTCTCTTCATGCTTGACTTCATAAGACATAGTTTAGGGGTTAGAGGGTAGATACATGATTTGTATGGTTTGAATATGTCTAGACCTTGTTTATCAAATGTAATGCTTACTATATGACATAACAAGACTATGTGCTTTGGTTTTTCATTTTTCTGTTTTTTTTTTTTTTTGGAATTTTCTGCCCTTTTGAATGTTGATCAAATCCTAGGTTTGACCAAGATTTAGACAAGTTTAACACGTGAAAACGAATAAGTAAGCTTGATAATCCCATTTGTTGACTCATTTAACTAGTTAATCCCATTTGTTGACTATCTGTTGACCATCCACTTGAGGTGAAACTAATTACGGAGTATATTGCACTAGCCAGTATTAGTACTCAAGGGGAAAACTGAGCACACAAAAAATGCTAAATTTCCAGGGTTAGACTCGAGTACGCGTGTTGCGGTGCAGAAGTGGAAGACGTGCAATTGTTGACGCGTAGACGCGGGTCGCGGTGCAGAAGTCGAAGACGTGCAATCGTGGACTCGTGTCGCGTTGCAGAAGCCCAAGACGTGCAGACGATCAATGGTGGACGCGTAGGACGCGGGTTGCATTAACCACCCCTCGCCTTTATAGACGCCTCCTCGCACTCTCTCTGTCTCTCTCACTAGCTCATGCAACGCCTCCTCTCATGTCCCATCATCATCTTCTCCAAAGAGAAAAACCCTCTCCCTCTCTGCCGGCGAGATGTGCAAGGAGAATGCGAATCCCATCGTCCATGACGCCTTCGGCTCCAAGCGCGACGCCTCCCTCTTCGATGCCGTCCCCTCAACGGCCATCGCCGCCGCCGGTGGCGGTCGAATCCCGCCGGGATGGGACCCCTATGAGGAGGTGCCGTACATCCCGCCTCCGAACCCCTACGACACCTACATGGACGACCCATGGAACGAGGTAACTATGGTTTGCTCCCTTTTTTTGTTCCCCATTCCTCTTTGAACCCTATTTTTGCTGGTTCCCTAGTAACTATTAGTGCCGATCTATAGATGGATGAGTATTGGGTTGATATTTGCACCGATTTTATTCCATTTTGCTTTGACCCCTTCTTGATTTCGTCGAAGATTTGGAGTTCGGCCGTTCGGTTAATTTATGCAAGTAATAATGAGATCTCAATCAGTTAATTAATGCAAGTAATCATGGGATCTCAATCAGTTATTTTATGCACGAATCAAAAGATATCAACCGTTTAATTTTGCAAATAATCTGGAATCTGTTCAAATTCTGATCTGGAATCTGTTTCTTTGCCTATGATGAATCGTTGGGCACAAATTTTTACAGAGTGGGTTCAGCGAACCATTGCTGTGTACAAATCTGTTGTGCATGAGCTTTGGTTCGCTAACACCATCCCTGTAGACATATAATCGTCTCCACTCTAACTGAGGCTGGCTCTGTTTTTCCTTACTTTGTTATCATGCACGTTAGACATCGTTGCAACTCCTTCACTCAAGTTCCAGTTTGATATGGATCAGGTGTCTGGCAGCGACGTCGGCAGCGACGAAGAGGACCATGACACCAAGACTCGCCAGGTGCTGCGGAGGCTGCAGGTCGGCCAGTACGTCTCCTACCTCGACGTCGCCAAGGGTGTCTACAGGTGCCCCTTCTGCACTAGGAGACTCGGCGGCACTGACTTCAACTGCCTCCTCACGCATGCCGAGAACATCGGCAACACCAACCCCAAGGTCGGCGCATCGGTGAACCCCCACTCCTTCCGCGCCAAGCACATGGCGCTCGGCATGCACCTCCGCAGCGTCCAGCGGGTGGAGATCTCCGCCGGGCGCATGCCTCCGCTCAAGCCCAAGGCTCCCAAGGGGAGCAACAAGTGGAGGCAGAGGCAGATGGGGTAGGCGGAGTCCTGGACGTGTGCTACTGCTGCAAAGCAGCTTCTATTTTGTTGTTAGCTAGGGATCCCTTGTTGTTATGTTGTTAGTATGATGGTGTTGTGAAGAACCTCGAACCTGTTACTATGTTGGCTGCTGTGTATGCAGCTTATTATCTAGGGAGGGATCCCTATTATCTATCCCTATTCTACTATATTTTGTTGGCCCTACTTTGTTTTCTCGATTTAATATGACTGTGAATTTGTCGTTCATTACCCTGGAGATTTGCTTCTAGATTTAACTACATACATATGGACCAGAGGGAGTACTAGATTTGCTGCCATATTGGGCAAACAACGAGGGCCAAAAGGCACAAATAATTGAAGAAAGACAGAAATGCAAGCTTCTCTAGATTTGATACTAATTTGGTTAAAAAAGACAAAGAGACAGAGGGGGAAAAGGTGCTCTTAAAAATGCAAATTCGCGCCGAGAGAGACAGAACCCAGCTCCTGCTGACGTACAACCAAACGCGGTCTCGTCCTGTCCCACGCGGTCCCTTTCTACTAGCCCCACACGTCGGCACGGAACGGTCAACTAAACTGGAATCCTCCCGTCTGAGCTCCTTACTGCGGGTTGCTAATAAGGGCTTGGCGAAAACGAGGAAAAACATAAGGCAATCTTATTGACTAATATAGCTGCTTAATTAATAAAAGGATTAGCTATAACGTGCTCGGTTTGCCCATTTATTAAGGTATAAGACTAGCGGAGAGAAAGTAATCGCTAGTTTCCTCATTTTGCCCCCGCATGCTCGCACGATTAAAGCACCTTCCGCACGCGCTTTGGACTCCTCGTTTCCTTAAACCTCCTCGTTTCTCGGGATAGACCAACAGTTTTCAGGATCTTGGGTTAATGTGGCCAGGTTTCGACTTTCGACTAGTGGAAACGGGAAAGCAGGTGCAAATTAGGGAGATAATGAACCACAACCACCCGCGCCTTAAGCATCGAGTAATATCGGGAAAAAATGCGCGTAAATAGTGAGACGGAGGGAGTAGTTCACAATTCCAATACGGAGTATAATTTTACCTGCCATATTTTCTTAATTTTTGTGCAGTCTACAATATATACTAAGATTTTCACATTGAGATTTTGCACGTAGCAGGATATTTTTCATTGGTTTCGAAACTTAAAACTATGATTACGATTTGACAAAGGCTCCCATCAGTATGGGGTGAACAAGCCCTCCCATCAGTATATCAGAGGAATTTGACAAGGGCTACAGGACGACTAGATACATCACCAAAAAAGGTGATGCATGTCTCCTTCACCAAAACAGCTGAAACAAGTACATGAACGCAAGTACACCACCATAATAATACTACTACATCAACACAAGTACGAGTAATATAATAAAGTAAGAGTACTACTCCCTCTAATCTAATTTAAACCAAAATAAAACTTAAACTTCATCCTAAATTTGAACTAGTGCCTCGTCCTCGTTCTTCGCTCATTTTCTGATCCAAGACGGCGCAGAGTGCCAGAGTGCATGGCACGGAACTCTTCATCGGCGGTCAAACAATTTGAATTTAGGCCGCATGTCACACGTTGACATGCAAAACGTGCATGTCACCTGGTGGTGGTAGGCAACTACCCTCATTTATGGCGGCGTAGGCGACTGGACACCGCGTGGCCAGCCGCTGCCTCGTGGCCGCCTCGGTTTCCACGCGGGAGACCATTAAACGCCGACGACCAACCTTCCCGCGTCACGGTTAGCGACTATGACTATAAGGGCAAAACGCTAAACTCTCTCGTTCCATTCACTTTCTTCCTCTCTCCACCTAACAAACATTTGTTCGTCGCTCTCTCCTCCAGCAATGTCTTCAAAATTCAGGTCGTCGGCGGTCAAGTACGCGGAGAAAAAACGCCGGCTCGAAATTTCGAGAGACGCTTCCAGAAACCAAGTGGGCTCGCCGTCGCCGCCGCCGCCGCCGCCGAAACGCGTCCGTGCTGTGCTCACCGGGTTAGTTTCCTTCGCCATGTACTTTCGTTTCTTCTTCCCGGGCTCAAGCTCTTTAAGAGTCTCTATGGTTATACATCTTAAAGGGTTGGAAGTTCCAACGATGCCCGTACTGCACCAACTTCCACGACCAAGGAATCATCGTCGTCCGATGATTTCAACCCGGCCCTACCCCGGCGAAATGAGGTAGCACCAAGCACTGTGTAGTTATCTTCTTCTTCTTCTTCCTTTGCGCTTACTTGCTACCGATGATTTCGCCCTGAAGGAAGCGGCGCCGACTATCAACACCACTATCGCCATCTTGATGGAAAAAAACGAGGAGCTCAGCTTAGAGTGTGATGGCCTCCGAGACGATTTGGCTGCCAAGAAGAAGAATTCGAAAACTCTTGTGGAGCTCATTTGCAGCCTTCGCAATGAGCGCGACATGTTGAAGAACGAGCTGATTAAGCAGAAAGAGAGGAACATTGCATCAGCGGAGAAAGCCAGCAGCATACTCAAGACTGTGTGCCTCGGAAGAGACAAGTCTGATATAGAGTACAAAATCCTTCTTCAGGATAAAGTAGAGCTCCAAAAGTTGATCCTTGAATATGCTGACATCGCCATCCTTGCCCTTCTCGATAAGCAGAAGGCACAAGATAAGTTGATGCACCTGATGTTGGAGAGCTGCAGTGAAAGAGAAGAGACATTGAAAGAAATGAACAGTTTGGTGGGATACATGAGTGACGTCGGGCGAACTTCGCAGAATCCGCCCCGGCTGAGCTCAAATTCCAGTGGAACTAGCTTTCAGCAATGCATGTTATGCGCACCTACAACTTCTACTCATTGATTAGAGGTCGCACGACATGGTATTTTCCCTCGAAATAGTAGTACTGTACTAATAGTTGTGCTACTTAGTATGTACCTTTTTGTAAAATAATTTCTTACATGTATTAGAAACTACCCCTCTCCTTTCTGGATGCACCCGGGACATTGTCATCCGGCCCTCTTCTGGACAAACCCCCTCGGGAAGGACAGTATATTTTGCACATTTCGCTACTAGTACTTCTAATTCCACCGCTTATTTTTCTAATCCATTAAATCGTTAATTAGATGACCAACTGATGGAAGCTGCGATAGATTAGACCAACAAGTGGTGAATTGTGCCAAAGATATGTCCGTGTTTTATGCAAAAGAGTGATATGGGGATCTGGTGGAATCTTGAATTTCCTCTTCAGTGGTAGGCATGATTCACTTATAGCTGGAGTACATTGCGGACCTGGTGCATTTCGTCAGTACCGATCAGCTAGTTTTGATTATCCGGGAAGAAAAGGTAGTACTAGCCTTTTCAGTGAGATGTCTTTTCAGTGCTACGGAGTTGTCTGTTCACTGCTTGCTTTGTCTGTCGGTGACTTTGCCAAGCTGACTTTGCCAAGACTTTGGGTGACGGATATGTGGACCATTCTCTCTCAAAAAAAAGATATGTGGACCACAGTTGTAAGTGACTCAAAGTCACTGACTTGGGGGACTCCTGAATGCTTCGTATATTTTTGACGGTTTCTGAATTATGTACTCCGTACAACTTTTGTAATATTGGTCAAACTAGTTTTGACCAGGGTTTGTGTAGGGTGGTTTTTTTTGGTTGGTCCAAATGGTGTTGTGTGGTCCAAATGTGATGTATCATCACACCACCATGTGCCCCCCCACCCCCACCCCACCCCTAGGTTTTGGTAATGCCATTCTGATACATGCTTCTTAGAAGGAGTACATTTTTTCTGTTAGGGCATGACAATTTTGAAAAATTCAAACAAAAATGGGAAGACAGAATGGTATCATCATTTTCCATGTGATGATGCACCCCTGTGCCGATTTTTGGTTCATTTTAAGAATATAAGGTGCCAAATTACTTGAGGAAGCTAGTTGGAGTAGACGGGCATGATCGGATTGGCATAGGGGATTTATTTTTTGAAGGATGTTATTTTTCATAGACAATATCTGACACAAAAAAAATGTTAAGGTCTCATATTATTCTGAATGATTTTGAATTACTTATGACGTTTGGAAGTATTGGTGTACATGAGCCCCACATGAAGTTAAATTGTCCAAAAAAAAAGTTTCGTACACATTTCCCAGAAAGTGGAAAGTCGAGTACATGCACGACTTCACGCGTCCACTACTGGATACAGAGAGTCAGAGGCTATAAAATAATCGGCCTCATCATCTCTCGCGAGCTCGTCCTCTCCACTCCCCCAACTTGCCTCCCCCACACTGTGAAAAAACCCCATCCACTCACCGCACCTCTGATACATCGACTTCCCCGTTTCCAACCGCAGCAGCATGAAGACAGGTATTGCATACGAGGCGGAGCAATCGGCGGCCGCCCGCGCAGAGGATGCCTCTACGGTAGTGGCCGTCGCGGTGGGTGAGGCTTCACCGGGCACCCAGGCCGCTCGTCTCCTCTGCTTGTCTGATTCTCCGACCTCGGTCGAAATGGACGTCCTGGCCGTCACGACGGGTGAGGCTTCACCGGGCACCCATGCCGCTCGTCTCCTCTGCTTGTCTGATTCTTCGACCTCGGTCGAAACGGGCGTCCTGGCCGTCGAGCAGAAGGTGGATACCAACGTTGTTGATCCCGCCGAAGATGTGCACGGCGTTGCAGGTCACCACGGCGAGGTCTTCCTAGGCCTGGTGCTGGACGCGAACCTCGACCCCTTCGACGATTTCGGCCCAAACGTTCAGTTCCAGGAGGATGTTGAGGGTGATGACGAGGAGGTACTACTCTTTTATCGAAACTGTCCCAATCCTCTTTGTGTCATATTGCTGTTCACATGGTTTGCACAAGCCTGGTTCTTGATTGATTTGATATCCTACCTTGTTCTTGTAGATGTAATTGATTCTACGATTCGTAAGATCAGATTCTAGTTTAATTTCGACTAATCTGCCATGTAGTCATATAATCAATTTATGTGTTCATACTTAGTGGACTTGCAATTGTTGTGGCTTATGTTCATAGTTGTTCATAGGGTTTCTCATGATTTATTACGATTTCTTCTGCCATTTACTTGTTCTACACATTTAATTTTAGGGTTTCTAAGGTTTGATTATGTTAGTGGAGTATTTATTCGATCTGTCATAAAAAACCTGATTATGTAGTACTTAATAATTCATAGGAGTATTCTGATGACATGGACAACAACAAGGTGCGCTGGGACCGGAAAAGGCGCTATGTTCTAAAGCGGAGTAAGGGTGGTGAAATTCGTTTACGCATGCGCGGGGAGCTATTTTGCCCATTATGTGGCAAAATTCTCCAGAAGGACATCCGCAGCCTGATCCAACATGCGATGGGTGTAGGCCTAAGTACATCGGGGGAAGCACCGCCCTGCAACCAAGGCCAAGCACGCATCATATGGCCTCTTCCTCCAGAATTACGTCTTGCCTAGCTTATTCCACGTCAACGCCCCTGCTGCTGGCCCTCATGCCCCTGGTCATGTTTAAAGTTCATATGTGTAATCTTAATCCCTTTGGAAGTTCAGCATTAAACTCTACTAGTACAACCGTGGTGGTCTTGTGATGTAGTACTCTTTTGATGCATTTGTGATGTAGTAGTACTTTTTTTGAAATGATATAGTACTATCTAAGAAAAGTACTCCCTCCGATTCACATTCATTTCACACCAAGAAATATGGATCAGAGCGAGGGAGTAAATTAAACATGGCATCTCATGCATGAATCTTGACATATCGATCAGGTTGGCTAGAATAGCAATACAATGCTGCTCATTAGGCAAATGCATGCCATGTACGATAGTATACATCAAGTAAAGAAATCTATACTGACATAAAAAACTACTTTGGGGATGAGAGTCAATTGGGGCATCTATAGTATAGAAAATCTTGCTCGTAGATGATTTTGGCTAAGAGGGTTTTACTCACATTACACGTGCCACTTTCCTTGTCTGCAAAACAAGTTCCAATAAAGGGAGATGAAAGAAGAGGGTATTGTGGGCGAGATTGAACACCTTTTTTATGTGTTAAGCTGAGGACTCGTTTAGATGAGGATTTCGACTTATGCCTAACAGCTCAACACACCCACAAATAATTCTCCTTGCGCGCACCACCGTTCATTAAAATTAACAATATTAGCTCGCAAGATTAAGAATGAAGTGAATTTAAGTAACTTGGTAAGATTTTCAAGCAATATATTCAGAGAAAGAGCACACATGTTCGGCTCGAAATAATCATAAGAGAAGAACAATAAATCTAAGGCACCCACTTCATCGGCAGAAGGGGCGCGACACCACATGGATTCATACCTTGAGTCGACGCTGGCTCGTAGAAGGGCGGCCGCAATGGGTGTGCAAATAAAATCATTGTTGTTGGTGCTAATAAAATCACACAACTTAGTATTCTCAGGAGTAGCCATTTACTAAAAATAATGCAAGCAACAGAAATAAAAGCTATACTAATTTTTTTTGGATGCGCCTCGAGGATGCCGGGGACGTCTCCACCTCGGTCTCACATGTGACTGCTTATCAGCGGGTGGTGCGCCGCGCCATGTAGAAGATCTATCAAGAGAGGAGAGCCCGATGACGCTACCGACGCCTCAACCTTGATAGCACCGACCTGTTGCTCCGCACCGAGATGCGCCACGTGCAAGATTTAGCGGATGCACCAATTTTAGAGATATGTCATGATCATTGTAACAAATTTCAACGTGATGATGATTTGATCTTGTACTCGGCCTTGAACATAAGAACTAGTACAATCTCACAATTTTTTTTATCATTATCCTTTGCGAGATTTAGCGGATGCGCCAAATTCAGAGAAATATCATGATCATGGTAACACAATTTTCAATGTAATGATGATTTGATGTTGCACTCGACCTTGAACATAAGTACTAGTACGGTCTCACAAATTTGTATCATTATACTTTGCAAGTTTTAGCGGATGCCCCATTTTCAGAGGTAGATCATGATCATGGTAAGTTGGTAACAAATTTTCAACGTGATGATGATTTGATGTTGTACTCGGCCTAGAAGAGAAGTACTAGTACGGTCTCACAATTCTTTTTATCATTACACTTTGCAAGATCTAGCGGATACACTAATTTCAGAGATAGATCATGATCATGGTACTGACCGATATTCAAGGTGATGATGATTTGATTTTGCACTCGGCCTTGAACAGAGGTACTAGTACGGTCTCACAATTTTTTATCATTATACTTGGACCTTAGCCAAATTCAAAATCTCATAGCGGCAAAACTTCCCGCCCACAAAATACCAAAAATTCAAACGCTTCCAAATTCCCATTCTACCCCTGTGGAGATGACAGCAAAGTCGGTTGGTGGGGGGTCTGCCCGTCATTTTTTGGATCACCACCTCCCTAGCCCGGAAACCCTCCCCAAAAAAATTCATTTCCCTCAGACCACCCACCGGAATTTCCCAAGTCCCTCTCTCCCACCTCCACGACCACCACACCGGAACATCCCCGCCGGATGGACTTCCCTGGCCTACCCGAGGCCTCGCGATCCTCGTCATCCGGCTGCCTGCCGGAGCCGCTTCATCGACGCTATCATCAACCGGACTGGATCATCCCCGCCGAACCTCGAAACCATATGCTCATCCAGCAGTCTACCGCAGTCGCTTCAGCTGCGGTATCGTCCACCCCACCGGAGCCGCTTCGCCGGATCCGTCGTCCACCGCATCGGATCTTGCTCACCGACACCGCTGTGCATGAACCGGATCTGCTTCACCGGCGCCGTGCATGATCTAAACTCTTCTACTGTCGCTTTTCTATTGCTTGCCTGCAAGTTCTTGTTTAATCTTGGGGGGAACCTGTTTGTGCTAACGACGCGCCGTTACGTTTTTGCAGATGAGATGAGTAACCATGAAGTGTAATGGCCGTCTCTCCAACCCCAAGTAGCACATGTTGCGTACTTCATCACCGGATCTATCAACCCCAGGAAGATCTGCTGTGACTCCCACAGAGTGCTTCTCCTAATGTAAGTCCCTTGTTTTAGCGCCATGTTCTGGGTTCAGATGCTTGTTTGTCTGAAGCTCTTTTAGTTCATTCCTAGCTATGACCGTAACACCTTGCTATTTTCTAGTTCATTGCTAACTTTAAGTGATTGAACATTTTGGTTTGCATTCCCTGCTCTATAGATGTAGCCATCATAACTTCTATCTTGCTCAGTCGTTGTTACAAAAATTATAGGTATTATAGTAACATCCTGCTATTATTTAGTTCATGGCCAATTTTAAGTAATTGCACATGTTGGTTCGCATTCCCTGCTCTATAGCTTTTGGCATCGTAACTTCTATATTTGGTTTACATTGCACCTTTCTGTAGATCTAGCCATCATAACTTTATCTTGCTCAGTCGTTGTTACAAAAATTATGGCATGCTACTATGTTGTTTGCGCCAATTTTTTACTCCATGAACATGTTGGCTTGCATTCCCTGTACTACAGGTGATGCCATTGTTTTGTATCTAGTTCATTGTAAGCTAACAAAGTAAGGACTTAGTTTGGCATGCTATCACTCTACTATCTAGCCTGTAGTACAAATAAACTTGTCATACTACTAGATAATAATTTTGCGTGCCATCTTGTTCTTCAAAAGCTGCATTATTGACTTGTTTCTCTGACTTGGCATGACGCTCACATATGGAATGCTGAACATATTGGTTTGCATTCCCTCTTATACAAGTTCACAGGTGATCCCACTATATTCTGTATCTGGTCCATCCTAAGCTCCAGCATTAACTATCCTCTATGTGTTACTCATTACAAGTTTATATCCCGAAACATCTTGATTTGCATCCCCTTCACTATAAGTTCAGGAGTATTATTTAGTTCACGGCCAAAATGAAGTAATTGCACTTGGCACATGTTGGTTCACATTCCCTCCTCTTTAGCTTTTGCCATCGTAACTTCTATTTTTGGTTTACATTCCCTGCTCTGTAGATGTAGCCATCATAACTTCATCTTGCTCAGTCGTTGTTACAAAATTTATAGCCTGCTACTATGTTGTTCATGCCAATTTTGTACTCCCTGAACATGTTGGTTTGCATGGGACTCGGCAAAGAGTAAGTCTATTTGTTTCATTCTAACATGCTCTGTTATATTGGCTGTTGGTATGCGGCATGCACTCTTTGTTTGCTTATTGTGCGCATTACAATGATCTTGTTATAACGACGAAATGATGACTTCCAAATTCTTTGGCAAACAATATTGTAGTGTCTTTGCCTTTCCATTGTTGCTAGCTTAACTTGTAATGTCTTTGTTTCAGATATAGGTGCTGCATGGACAACTTAAAAGATTGCCGGATCGCTTCATTGTATTGCTAGGTTTAATTACCATTCAATTTCTCTAGGTTCTGTAATATTTTTTCAAAGCCGTGCAGCTGATGTAATATTTAGTTAGTTTTTATAGTTCTTTCGCGCATTTTTTCTTTTTTGCTTGTGGTAAGTAAGGCTATCCGACAGAAATCATTGCTGCGTAAATATTCTCAGTATCTAAAATACGAATTCCCATCCCTTAAACGGCCCAATTAACCGAAATCACATATGTGCCGGCCCGCAAAATTCTAAAGCGCCAATTATGCCGGCATATAAACAGCAACTAAACGGGCTGGCCCACTTACTTATTGGGCCAGCCCAATTGATTTACGGTGGACCCCACACTCTAATTGGGCCGGCCCACTTGCTTTAAGGTGGACCCCACCCAATTCTGGGCCGGCCCACTAACTAGTTGGGCCAGCCAATTGCTTTTCTGGTGGATCCCACATACTAAATGGGCCGGCCCTTTAAGAGGAAAGTGGGACCCGCCTGTGTTTTTGGCCCGGCCCACTATCTTGTTGGGCCGGCCCACTTGCTATAAGGTGGACCCTACATACTAAATGGGCCGGCCCTTTAACAGGAAAGTGGGACCCACCTTTGCTTTTGGCTCGGCCCACTATCTTGTTGGGCCGGCCCACTTGCAACATGGTGGACCCCACATACTAAATGGGCCGGCCCTTTAAGAGGAAAGTGGGACCCACCTGTGGTTTTGGCCCGGCCCACTAGCGTGTTGGGTCGGCCCACTTGCTATATGGTGGACCCCACATACTAAATGGGTCGGCCCTTTAACTGGGAAGTGGGACCCACCTGTGCTTTTGGCCCGGCCCACTATCTTGCTGGGCCGGCCCACTTGCTATATGGTGGACCCCACATACTGAATGGGCTGGCCCGTTAACAGGAAAGTGGGACCCACCTGTGCTTTTGGCCCGGCCCACTGGCTTGGTGGGCCGGCCCATTTGATCTAATGTGGACCCCACGTACTGAATGGGTCGGCCCGATAGCAGGAAAGTGGGGCCCACATGCTAATTGGGCCGGCCCAATAATTTTTTGGGCCGGCCCACTTGCTTTAAGGTGGACCCCACTTGGTAAATGGGCCGGCCCGATAACATGAAAGTGGGTCCCACATGTTTTGTGGGCCGGCCCTTTTGCCTGTTGACCGGTCAAACGAGTGCATTCGGCCCGGCCCACATGCTTAGTGGGCCGGCCCATTAATGTTTTGACCAGTCAACCTTAGAGGTTAGGCCCGGCCCACGTAACTAATGGACCAGCCCAGCTATATAGTTGACCGGTCAAACTAAGTCAGCTGGCCCGGCCCACAAACTTAATGGGCCGGCCCGCTTAAGACCTGGCAGGCCTCGTGTGGGCCTACCATCTACCACGGGGTTTCAGCGGTTAACGCCGTTAGCGCGATTAACGGCGTACGCACGTGGCGGTTGCATGACGTCAGCAGTCAACGGGCTCCCGGAAACACTTCTGCAACGGTCCGATTTTCCGTGGCGGAAGGGCACCCAAGCGCGACGGACCGAAAAATACGTGGTAGGACTTTGCCTGACGCAGTTTCGACAACAGAACCCATATCGTCGGGTTAAGCCCATAGGCGACGAAAAATACCCCTTAGCAGACGATTTTGAGACGTTGTCTATTTGAACTTTTCTTGTAGTGTAGGGTTTAGGGTTTAGGGTTTAGTACGTGTTTAGGGTTTAGGGTCTAGGGTTAGGGTTTAGGGTTTAGTGTTTAGGGTTTAGGGTTTAAGGTCTAGGGTTTAGGGTTTAGTGTTTAGGGTGTTTAGGGTGTACGGTTAGGGTATAATTAGGGATTAGGGTTTTGGAGTTTAAGGTTTAGGGATCATCGATCGAGTGCACACACACATTAATTATTAGAGGCACCCACGCCTTTGCGCATAAAGTGCATGCGTATATATATAAGTAAGTTTCTTGGCCACCAAAGATATATAGATCTAGAGAGAGATTGAAATATATTTAGGGTTTATGGTTTAGGGTTTAGGGTTCAGGGTCAAGGGTTGGGGTTTAGGGTTTAGGGTCTAGTGTTTAGGGTTTAGGGTATATGGAGTTTAGGGTTTTGGGTCTAGGGTTTAGTGTTTTGGGTGTTTAGGGTGTACGTTTAAGGTATAATTAGGGATCATGGATTAGGGTTTTAGGGTTTAAGGTTTAGGGATCATCGATCGAGCTAGTGCACAGACACATTATTAGAGGCACCCGCGCCTTTGCGCATAAAGTGCATGCGTATATATATAATAAGTGTGTTTCTTGGCCACCAACGATATATATAGATCGGGAGAGAGAGAGATTGAAATATATATATATATATATCCCCAAGAATATGTTCAGATATATATTGAGATATATATATGCACGAATGATATGTCCATGGTATGCCATGCGCGCATGCACACTAATTGTATATATACTATGAGGCAACTTAATCAAATGTGTTTTCATTCGAGAGAACTTGTCAAGATTCAAGTTAATTAATTAATCAGCGCTAATTATTTGGTCGCCTGCTTGATGCGCAATTAAGTATCGTTGGCCTATATATATATGTAGTGTTTAATTAGGGTTTAGGTTTTAGCGTTAGCTAGCTAGGGTTTTAGGGGTAGGGTTAGGGTTAATTAGGGTTTAGGGTTTAGGGTTTAGTACGTGTTTAGGGTTTAGGGTCTAGGGTTAGGGTTTAGGGTTTAGTGTTTAGGGTTTAGGGTTTAAGGTCTAGGGTTTAGGGTTTAGTGTTTAGGGTGTTTAGGGTGTACGGTTAGGGTATAATTAGGGATTAGGGTTTTAGGGTTTAAGGTTTAGGGATCATCGATCGAGTGCACACACACATTAATTATTAGAGGCACCCACGCCTTTGCGCATAAAGTGCATGCGTATATATATATAAGTAAGTTTCTTGGCCACCAAAGTTATATAGATCTAGAGAGAGATTGAAATATATTTAGGGTTTAGGGTTTAGGGTTCAGGGTCAAGGGTTGGGGTTTAGGGTTTAGGGTCTAGTGTTTAGGGTTTAGGATATATGGAGTAGTGTTTAGGGTTTAGGGTCTAGGGTTTAGTGTTTAGGGTGTTTAGGGTGTATGTTTAGGGTATAATTAGGGATTAGGGTTTTAGGGTTTAAGGTTTAGGGATCATCGATCGAGTGCACACACACATTATTAGAGGCACCCGCGCCTTTGCGCAAAAAGTGCATGCGTATATATATAAGTGTGTTTCTTGTCCACCAACGATATATAGATCGAGAGATAGAGATTGAAATCCCCAAGAATATGTTCAAATATACGCACACACATGAATTATTAGAGGCACCCGCGCCTTTGCGCATAAAGTGCATGCATATGTGTGTCGTTCTGGCCACCAATGATAGATCGAGAGAGATAGATAGATTGAAATCCCCAAGAATTAGAGGACCCCTTGCACAAGTGTTGGCCATCTATATATAATATGAATCCCAATAATGTTCATACATGATAGGGCATATGTGTGAAGCAATTTTTTTCGAGAACTTGTAAAGATTCAAATTTATCAGTGCTAATGGAAACTAGTGCACATTAGAGGACCCCCTCTTACACGTTTTGGCCATCTATGTATAGTTTGAATCCAAATAATGTTCATGCATGATAGGCTATATGTGAATGAATTTTTTCTTCCAAGAACTTGTCAAGATTCAAATTTATCGGTGCTAATGGAAACTAGTGCGCACTAGACGAGCCCCTTGCGCAAGTGCTGGCCATTACATATAGTTTAAAACTCAAGAATGTTCATACATGATAGGCCATATGTGCAAAGGAATTTTTTTCCCGTGAACTTGTCAAAATTCAAGTTTATCGGTGCAAATGGAAACTAGTCCAAAAAATTACATAGAGGTCCAAGAGAACTAGACAATAACTAATAGGACCTGCAACTTTACAAAAAGGACCCCAAAACATATAGAAGAAAATCAATCGAGTCCTTCTGGACCGCACATCAGATCTCTGCTCCGCATCCTTTCCAGCAACTCCGTCGCCGGGGACGCACCACTTGGGACGGTGTCGCCGGTAGTCTCCAGGATGAAGGAGAAGAAGGGCCTCAGCAATGGCACATTGGCTCTGAGAAGGGCCGCTGAAAGGCCAAGATGTTCACGGGCAAGACGGATGACGCCGTCGTATGCCCCGAGCTTGTGAACGTTAGCAGCTTGACTTCCCCATTGACCAGATCTGAAGCACTGACCAAAGCAAGCCTCACCATTAGCGCCATCACCTTGATGGCACCAGATCGGGGTTTAGCCGGCAAGATCCGCCAGATTCACCGTAGGCCAGATCTGAAGCCGATGACGAGATCCCTGACTCCATTGCGCCATTCTGCTCATGGGAAACACTGGATCTAAGCTTACAACAACATGAACTCCCTCGGATCCAAATTAACTGACTCAACTTTGCTTATCAAAATATGGATGTATCCACACATGTTTTTACTCGAGATACATACACGTCTAAGGAAAGTTGAATCAATTAATTTATTTCGGAGGGTGTACGATATACAGAGAGAAGTCGGCCTCGTCTCTGGCCGGAGAGAAGGGGGAGAGGAGCCAGGGGAGTGGGAGAGACTCGAGAGAGAAAGAGAAGAGGAAGAAATGAGAGCTCCCTGGGGAAGAACATTATTTTTGTCGTTCTGCTCGTAGCTTGAAACTGAAAATTTCGGCCGCGCGCCAAATCATCCCGCCGCATCCATTCAAAAATCCCGTGACCAGTTTTACCCTTTTAACCCTGGTCCGTAAGCTACAACCCACCGACCATGGAGGGCTCATTCGGTAACAATGAAATATCTTGCCTAGATCCCGAACCCTCCCCACAGGCCCACACCCACCAACCAACCATTCGCCCCATTAGCTCAAAAATACTCTCACACGCCAAAGCTCTGACTCTCTACAGTACTAGATCTTCTTCGCCGCTGGCATACCTCCACAGCGTAGCCTTGATCGTGTTGGTTGTCCACCCACCTGATCCGCTCCCCCGCCGCCCTCGCCACCGACGGATCTGCTTCACCGCCGACCTCGCCACCGACGGATCTGCTTCACCGCCGACCTCGCCACCGACGGATCTGCTTCACCGCCGATTTCATCCACAGCATAGCAATCAACGCCTTTCCTGTCGATGCATCGGATCCTCTCCAACGGAACCGTGTCTACTTCACCGCCCCCCCCCTCCACAGAAGCCGATCTATTCCACCGACTACCTCGGTGCAGCGGCTGTATCAACTTCACCGAATCTCTTGCCAGCCAACCAGATCTGCTTCACTAACGCCCGCTTCTACTGAAACAGGGTCGACTCATCGTCTCCCGCGTTCGCCGCCGCTGGAATGCAAGTTGCCGCCCCCGTCCACCCCGCCGCAGCTTGGTAGTACGCTGGCCCGTTAGATCGCGGTGTTTCTTTAGCCATGTTTTGTGTAGTTATTTGCAGATCTCATATGCCATTAAATTTCTTGATGTGTTACTTCGCATGAAGTTCGTTTAAATATTGTACAGTTCCAAAGCATTATCCGGTCGCTACCATCCTGTTCATTCTACTAACACCTGTGTGCATCCACATATTTATAGGGGACCCATTCATTTGCTGCCAACTGTTTTTGTACTGCATGCTATTCCTTTTATAGTTATGCTATGGGCATTTCCAATCTGGTTGTTCTTATACCACGTCATTAGCTCACCGCTAGCCGCTAGCTGTTTTCTCGTGTATGCTATTCTTTTACTGCTTTTATAATCATGCTATGTGCATTTCCAATCTGCTTGCTCTTATACCTCGTCTTTAGCTTATAGCTATTTTTTTCCATGAATGCTCCTGTCGCACAGCTTGTATAGTTATTGCTGCGTGCATGTCTGGTCTTTGTATTATCGTAGACTAACTTGTCAATGTTATTTTTCCTAGGGATTGATCATGCGAACCACTTATTAGAATATCCAACATTAACGAGGGACGCTAGGGAAGGTTGGAATCTGAGTTCTTGGTTGGTAACTTTGGCAGTTTACTTCCGTTATTATCTATAACCTATATGCATTGTTCCTTATGCAAGAGATAAACACTTGGAACCCTGCCATAGCAATGCCATCCATGCTTTACTATGTTTCTGCCTATTTGATATGCTTGTCTTGGAGCAACTGCGAAGGTGATTTGAACCTGACATTTGGTCATTCTTAATGCCAGTTTACTTTATGTGGAAAACCTTGGCATTACCCTACTCTAAATCTGAATGTCTGAAATTCGTATCTCATGCAAAGCAACATCTAGTTGGTTTTAATCTGATATCTGGTAAATATTGGTTTATTCATTTGGCAGCTCAAGTTTTTTGTTATTTGAAACCAGCTGACTTGGTCTTAAATGTGATATCTAAACACAGATTAAGGACAATGGAGCAGGAGGATTAGCATTTCACTTGATGGCTGAACCTAAAATGACAGGCATGTCGACCACGACTAGTACACGCAAGAGAAGGACTGCGGCCGAGCCAAGATGTTCTGCTACATCTTTGTTATCGATCTCTACATTGCGTAATACATGTTTGAATAGTTAATTGTTGTAACTATTTTTGCAATATTACCAGAATGCAGTTTTAGTGAAGCAGTCATCATTAGAAGATAGTCGCCAAAGCGACCCTGTGCAACATTATGATGTAAGTCTGCTTAGTACAAGTTCCATACATTGTCTTATTTATGCAACTTGTTATTATCTTATATCTACATTGCATAATAAATGTTTGAATAGTTCACTGTTGTAACTATGTTTGCAATATTACTAGAATGCAGTTGTAATGAAGAAGTCCTTAGTAGAAGATAGAGCGCAAAAAAGGTTCCGGCGTGAGCCTATGCAACGATATAATGTAAGTCTGCGCTTAGTACTTGTGACTATCTCATATCGACAATGCTTAATACATGTTTGCATAGTTCATCGTTTAACTCTTTTTGCATTATTATCAGAATGCAGTTCTGATGAAGCAATCTTCATTAGTAGAGAGGCCCACAAAAAGTTCGATCTACGTTACGATGCATCCTCTCATAGCCGTCAACCTAGACCATTCTTTTCATCAAACAGTGAACATCTCAAGGTTGTACTTTATAAAAGACATGGTATTCTTTGCTTTAAGGTCTCAGAGCTGATATGTTGACCAAGAGTACACAAGATTCAATCAAGGCGATTGCCAAATGTCAACATGTTATTGATGATGCTAATAGAAGTCCTCAATGATTCTATGTAATTTTTTTTATTTGGGCACATTAATTGCCTTGTAATTTTCCTAGTTATTTTATTTGTGTATGTAATTGTGTGTATCATTGCTATCAGATTTTAGGCTCATGTAATTTAATGCAAGTTGACTAGTCAAACAACCAGGGCCCTATAACTGATTGGGCCGGCCCATTAACAGTAGTGTGGGACCCACTTTCATTTTGGGCTGGCTCACTTACTTACTGGGCCGGCCCGTTAACAGGAAAGTGGGACCCACCTGTGCTTTTGGCCCGGCCCACTGTCTTGTTGGGCCGGCCCACTTGCTACATGACGGACCCCACAGACTAAATGGGCCGGCCCTTTAAGAGGAAAGTGGGACCCACTGCGTTTTTGGCCGGTCCACGGCGTGTTGGGCCGGCCCACTTGCTATATGGGGGACCCCACTTACTAAATGGGCCGGCCCGTTAACTGGAAAGTGGGACCCACCTGTGCTTTTGGCCCGGCACACTAGCTTGTTGGGCCGGCCCACTTGCTATATGGTGGACCCCACATACTAAATGGGCCGGCCCTTTAACTGGAAAGTGGGACCCACCTGTGTGTTTTGGCCCGGCCCACTATCTTGTTGGGCCGGCCCACTTGCTATATGGTGGACCCCACATACTAAATGGGCTAGCCCATTAACAGGGAAGTGGGACCCACCTGTGCTTTTGGCCCGGCCCACTGGCTTGGTGGGCCGGCCCATTTGATCTAATGTGGACCCCACGCACTAAATGGGCCGGCCCGATTAGCAGGAAAGTGGGACCCACGTGCTAATTGGGTCGGCCCAATAACTTCTTGGGCCGGCCCACTTGCTTTAAGGTGGACCCCACTTGGTAAATGGGCCGGCCCGATAACATGAAAGTGGGTCCCACATGTTTTGTGGGCCGGCCCTTTTGCCTGTTGACCGGTCAAACGAGTGCATTCGGCCCGGCCCACATGCTTAGTGGGCCGGCCCATTAATGTTTTGACCAGTCAACCTTAGAGGTTAGGCCCGGCCCACGTAACTAATGGACCAGCCCAGCTATATAGTTGACCGGTCAAACTAAGTCAGCTGGCCCGGCCCGCAAACTTAATGGGTCGGCCCGCTTAAGACGTGGCAGGCCTCGTGTGGGCCTACCATCTACCACGGGGTTTCAGCGGTTAACGCCGTTAATCGCGCTAACGGTCTGTACGCCACGTGTCGGTTGCATGACGTCAGCAGTCAACGGGCTCCCGGAAACACTTCTGCAACGGTCCGATTTTCCGTGGCGGAAGGGCACCCAAGCGCGACGGACCGGAAAAAACGTGGTAGGACTTTGCCTGACGCAGTTTCGACAACAGAACCCATATCGTCGGGTTAGGCCCATAGGCGACGAAAAACACCCCTTAGCGGACGATTTTGAGACGTTGTCTATCAGAACTTTTCTTGTAGTGATAGTGGTTCATCTCCGGGTGCGGGGGCATGGTTATTGGTCTTCCCATGGGATCATGTCTTGGGTAGTAAATGAAGCGGGTATTCTTGAGCTTGTTCACATTCTGTCCGCACATACGGGCAATTGCTTCCTGCATGGCTCTGGCTATTCCCTCCTTCCAAGTGTTTCCCGTTACAGAAAACCAGATGGTTTCCCATACTGGGGCTCCTAGCTTTCCTTTTAGATCTGTAGTAACTTCACACCGAGGTTGTCCTCCCGACTGATTATTGAGGGGTACTCCGAAGAACTCGGGATACGGGCGTCCTAAATATTCAACTAGTTGCTTCAAATCCTTCTCGAACATGAGGTTTCCTTCGTGGCCAAGCTGATAGGACTTGCAAGTGTACTCCATCTGTGAGAAATTTGGATGAGTAAGTTAGAGATGTGATCAAGTGTGCAAAATTTTATGTAGAATTTTCAAGGAAAAGTAGAGCATGAATTTCTTATTTTGAAGAAGATCTCAAGCATAAGAGTGAGAATAAGTTTTTATAAATATTCACTTCCTTTGTTTTGAAACTAAGTTTTTCAGACGTCCATTCTAACTAGGGTCTCCTAAGGTCAAACAATGGCTCTGATACCAACTTGTCAACACCCGGATTTTTACGTCCAGATGCCTATTATGCCATTCATCGCAATCCCAGGAATATTGTTTTTGTGAGACATAATAGATTGATATCACAGAACATCATTCATTACAACATCATAATAGTCCTACAAATAAAAGGATCACATGATCCAGTCTCATTACAATAATAGTTGATCTATTGATCAATTACAGAACACATAGCGGAAGCGAAGTAGCGGTTGTGGTCCATATGTTCCACAGGCAACTGTTGACGTCAGGAGTGGTCCTAGTTGTCGTAGACGTCCTGCTGTCCTTCATCCTGGTACTGGGGCTCATCTTCATAGTCTGGCCATTTGAATAGCTAGGGACACAGCCATGAGTACTTTAAAGTACTCGCAAACTAATACTAGTGTAATCACTATCAACTATAGTAATGTGGTTCTTGCTCTAGGTTCATTTGCATAAAGCCAGTTTTATTTCATAAACACCTTAGTAATAAAAGACTATTTGATTGTCTAACTAACTCAAGTGAGAACATTAGTGTCATTCCCACAACTCTGTTGTGATTCAAAGTCAAAGTCACCTTTCAAGTTCAATTCACAAGTCACCATTCATATTTTGGAAAAGTTCTGATGACGGAACAGTATGGCCTTTCCAACTGTCCATGACCGCGGGCGCGGCTATTCGAATAGGTTTACACTCTGCAGAGGTCGCACACTTGTGCCACAACAATTGCAATAATCCGTCAGGGGTAACTGGCCCTGATTTATCACACTCAGTGTGCGGACTACCTATCATAACCTTTCATTTACATATCCTAGTACAGGCACCTCTCCCCATGAGCTTGGCCTCCCAGTGAAGACCAACCGTCAACCTGGGAACTGCACAGGGCTTGGGTCGTACATTCACCTCATTTCACGTCATTTCACTCTCAGTGGAGGCAGCCTCGGCATAACCCCTATGAAGCTTGTTCAGAGGGAACCCATACTTATACATAAGTTTCCAGTTAAGCCCTACCCAGATTCAGGTATTGTGGGGGTACTTAAGAATTGGATGGTATCGCATCCAAACCCAACCATCAGTTTTGTAAAATTCACCAAGTCATTCACAAGTCATATTCACCTTCAATATCTTTCAATAGAATGACTCATCATTCCAAGGTTTTCAAAGTCATTTCATTTCACAAGTTCCCATCTAGAGTAGTCACCTTTAGTTGTTAGCACTAGCAACTAGTCATGAGGGGTGCTAACTAGCTTATAGCTTTCTAGGCTAAGTGTGATGCTCTTGTACTGCTCCATAACTAAACCAAGTGAATTCATGAATCAAAATTAAACCTTGATAAACCAAAGTCAAAACTTGTAAAGTAAAAACTTGGGATAGGATCATTAAGCATAAAGTAATATGTAATGGTGCCTTGCTCTTGTAGAGCTTTTCACTAGGGCAACTTGCAAGAATATTAGCTTGCCTTGGTTGGGTTAGTGATCAAAGTTCTCTTCCTCTTCTTCAAAGTAGACTTCCTCCTCCTGATAGTCTTCGGCACTAGCGTCTATAAACGAATACGAGGATACAATAACCAAACAATACTTAAGTAGACTAATTAGCCTTGGTGGCTCACTCAAGATGATCTAGCATCATCCTAACCATTACTCAACATTAGACTAGGGTTTCTTCCTTAGGGTGTGAAAAATAACTTCCTCTCATTTAAAAATTCTATTAGGGTTTCTATTTAGTTCTTTGGGGAAATAATTTCCCCTCCTTGAATCTTGTTAAGATTTAATCTCCTCAAATGATAGGGTATGAACACATGTTGACCAAAGTCCATATTTCATATTTATCATTTGAGAAAAATGATTTAAATGAGATTCATCATCTCATGTAATTTAAATGCTACTTTGATTTAAGATCCTCAAGTGAGAAAATATGAGACCATGCAACTAAGGGTCATCACATTACTTCACACTACTTGGGAAGATGATTTAAATGAGGTGCTACACCTCATAGATTTAAATTTCAAAATTTTGAAATAGTGCAATTGCTCTAGAAATGACTACATAGCCATTGTTTGCATTATAGCTCAAAAATTATTACAGCAACTATATAATATTTTTACATACTAAATTAGAGGGGTTGAAATGTGAATCATAGCAATTGGAATCACCTCAAAACTCATTAGGGTTGATTTTATAAATTTATTTGAATTCTGAAAACTCTATGTCTTGTGATTTTTACTATTCAAGTTCTACAACATATTTTGATTTGAATCGAATTGGGTTGGATAGATAATTTCACAGGCTTTCCAAATATATAAAATTTATGAAATTTGGCCGAGTAAATTTGGAGATATTAAATATTTAGCAAAGCATCTGAGAGCAATTTAACAGAAATAAATTAAAACCAAGTTTGAATTTAAAACGGGCGCGGGAACGAAGTTGGGCCGGCCCAGCTGCGGCCTGGGCCATGCATGCATGGCGCATGCACGTCGCGCGCGGGCGGAGCACGCGGCGCGTTGGATCTGGATCGGACGGCGTTGGGCCGTCTTCTACCTCCCGATGCTGCAAGCTTGCGACGGCGATTGTGCTCACCTCCGGGCACGGTTGGCGGCGGGGTTTGGTACGTCCGGCGAGGATTTTCAGTGGCTACAAAATGTTATAGGCGTTGGAGGCTGAGGTGGCGAGAAATGGGGTGGCTTTTGGCGTGGCCGCCGGCGAGCTTCTGGCGCCGGTGAGCTGCGAGGAGGGGAAGAGAGTGGTGCTAGGAGGAAGAGAGGGAGGCTGCAATGTTGTGTGGTGATGTCCAGGTCGCGGAGGGGGGTTTATATAGCTGCAAGAGAAGGGAACGCGACGTGGCCGGCATGGCAGCGACGTCACGGTGCACGTCGTGTGCAGGCCTCTCCGGCACGGCTACAACGTCAGCCAGGTAGGTAGTGGGTAGGTGGTGATGCGCGTAGTGGAGGGCTTGATGGCGTCGTGTGCAGGGCACACGGGTTCGAGGCCGACGTCGGCGTCCTCGCGTCATGGCGTCGTCCTGGCGCGGGAGAGGGTCAACGGTCATGTCTAGTAGTTGCGTGGGAGTGAGAGGAAGCTAGTGGCGCAGGGAGAGGGGTTGGGTTGCAGTGTGCACGCAGGGAGGTGATGATGTCCACGGGAGGGTGATCATGGACATGGCATGGGTTGTCTTGGTCCACCACTTGCTCTCCTCCACCAAGGATCATGTCTGGCGGGTGTAGAGGGTCAAGTCCAAGGTGTGTGACAATGTGAGAGAGAGGGAAAAGGTCCAGGGGTAGGTAGTGCATGATGGTGTCATTTGGAGTGGCATGGCATGGCATTGGGTGGGTGATGTACCTTTTATTTGTCTCCTAGGTCATGGCATGCTGGTGTAATGTAAATCCAAGGTAATTGACAAGGTGGGCATGGTAAAAGAGGGGTAGGACAAGCACATTTAATTTTAGCAAAAAGTGTATGTGACATAGTCATGGCATGGTGTGTCTTGTCTATGCTTGATGATGTCAAAGCTAAGTGATGTCATGGTAGTTGGTGTGGTACAAATGGTACTATGGATGAGCTCAAAGAGAGAGAGGGAGTGAGGTGTGAATAGTGGTTGAGAGTAGGTGTACCTTTATGTAGAAATTGGATTCTCATGTAATAACCTCATGTGTGGGTAAATTTTGCTAGGTTTCTTCATGGATGAGTTATAAATGATATTTGGCAGCAATGGGTGGCATTGGTTTGGGATTTGTAAATGAGTTGTGAAAAAATTATAATTTGGGGGAATCTAGAATTTGTTTCAAAGTGGCATTTTGGCTTGACTATTGTGAGCAATGGTCAATGATTTGGTCAATGTGGTCAACCCGAAAAATGTTCATCTTGATGAGGTCTTGGGTGAGGTGCAAAGAGTTGAGAGGGTTTGGTTTGAGAATTTTTTGATACAAGGGCTCAAAGTGGGTAACATTTTATTTTGGCAGATTTTGACCATTACCATATGCATTAGGGTTTTTCACTTTTATTTTTATTTTTCTTTGATTCTCTTTGAACCAAGTGGTGTTGTGTTATGTTCTTATGTACTAATTGAGTTTAGATTGGTGTTTCATCATTTCAAACCAAGAATTAGGGTTTAGGCTTAAATTGGCAATTTGGCCATTACTCTCATATACCTCTATGGACATTTTTATTTCCTTTTTATTTTCTTTTGTTTCACCTTGGATTTGATTTGTTAAGTACTAGGTAGGGTTTATTAAGGTTTTCCAATCATCTAAACAAGGTAGAAAGACCTAGGTTAAAGTTTTACAAAAATAGCCATAGGCACATAGGTAGGGGTATTTGCATTTTGTCTTTTTCTTAATTGTTTCTCTTTGATCTAAAAGATCATGGTTTAGGGTTTAATGGGGTTTAACAAGGGTCCAAAACCATTTTAGAAAAGTAAGAAGGGTATGGGTCAAGATTTGCATACTAGGGCTATATGCCCACATATGTCTTTTTATTTTATTTTAGTCTCTTCATATTTGATCCTATTTGATTTTGAGAAGGTTAGGGTTTTGGGTTTTGGAAATGTGTTTAATGCAATAAACAAACAATCATGGCAATAACACAAGGATTAGATATGAGCACTATGCATAGCACCATATGTAATAAAAGTTTTTATTGGTTCTCATTTTTGGAAAAAGGAGATTCATTTTCTTCTTTGTTTAAAAATTTGGGATGTTACAATCTGCCACGATCTCCTCATCCACCACCTCCTCCTCAACCAGGTCCTCAACCCTAGCAGCACCAAGCAGCGGCGATGAAGGGTTGGAGAGTGTGAGGTCTCGGCACTGCAGCACGGCTTGCTCCTCCAACCCAGTATCACACTGGCCCAGCGTCCTATCATCCTCTCCAGGCCCACCCTCGCGAACCGCAGCCGGGGGAGATGGGCTGGCAAAGGCATCCAGGCCCAGAAGCGGCCTAGGAACAAACGGGCCCGCCAGCTCCTCCAGTGTCGGTGTTTGGAGAGAAGGGGGCTTCATGTCCCTTGCTTGGCGCCGTGAGGCGGGAAAGGAAACCAGCACCGCACCGACGCGGAAGCTTCCTTCGCCATCCCCACCTCCCGCCGCCAAATTAGAACCAGAAACTTCCAAACATGTGTGGTCCACCCGCGGCCCCACCCTGGCGCATGCAGCAGCCAGGACCGACCATTCTTTGACCAGGACCTGGTCCACCGAGCGCTGCCCCAGCCCATGGACCAGCGGGTCCACCGTCGCTTGCACCAGTGCATGGACCACGGCAGAGATGGCGCTTACTTACGACGGCAGACCCGTGGATTCGCCTCATCTTGCCACTAGAGCAGAGGAGGAGGGTGACCAAGAGGTTCCAAGGCATGCTCCGAGCCAACAGTGCGAGGGCCAAAAAAAAACCGACACCAAATTTTATCACCTGATGTCTTGGCGACGGCTGTCGATAGCGTGCGGGATTGAAGTAGATGAGCTCGCCAGGAAATCATCTGCTGATGCTTGGTCTGCTCTCCTCCCAATCGTCAATGGTGTTCTTCAGAATATATGAACAGAGAAGTGCAGGCTGTTGTGGCTAACGACACGGGCAGCGGAGTGCCGACGGTGACAGAGTTGCTAGACTGCGTCCACTTCAGCATGTACCAAATTATTGTTGTCAACGTGGTCCGAGCAAGGCCTAATTGATAAGTCATTGCCAGCATCTGCTTTGACGGAATTAACATTATCATGGCATGGAATAGGATCATGCTGACTGTCGGCATCAATATGAGGACATGCAGTATTGCAGTTCATTCAGATAACTTGAACGGAGCAACAGCACAAGTTGCAATGAGCTGACCTATAGCAAATCTAAGATGTGCAACAATCCCATCTGGAGAGGCTGCTATTACATTTTGAACAGGAGCAGTCTCAACTTCCATCAGTTCTAACACGTTGGCATGAGTGTTCTGCACTTCTGCCCCACAGAAATCTTTCAAGGAGTGGGTGCCCCTTGTTCTTTCAGAGGAGATGATGTTTCACGAGTCTCTGGTTTGACTGCAACTTTTCACCTCTCACTAGATGGTGAAGGATTTTATGCATTTTCAAGAGCCCTATTTTCAGAGTGAGTAGTCACTAATTCAATATCACATCCCAATTAACCAATCTCAAGTTCAGTCTTTTCGAGCTCCTGGGAAGGATTTCTTTTCAGGGACTGCAGTTAAACATGCAATAGAGTAGTGATCAATCAAGAAATTTGATGAGTATGATTTCTACAAACTCAATAATAAAAGTATCATGACACTAGCACTGGAGGATTAATGTGTTGTTGTAACTACAAAAATTTCAACTAAATCAAAGAGAAAAGTGTAAGGGGATGGAAGGGCATGATGTCTACAAGGGAGGACCATCTGGACGTATGCGTTTAGTATTTCAATAAGTTGAGTAAGATGAAGTACAACAATCAACAATCCTACAATTAGTCGATCGATAAAGGTTCGCAACTTTGCAATTTTGCATACTAACACTTCATGTACTCTACTGTTGAGCATCTGATTTCTTTTTAACCTGTACTGAAACACAGTCAGGTGTGAGAAGAATAATTCGATATCCTTACATAAAATACATGGGGAAAAAGATAGGCAAGAGCAGAAACATTTCTTTATGTATACTAATTATTTGATATTGTAAGAGCATAGAGAAACTGAATAGAATACTTGGTACCCAGTAGACATTCTAAGTTTCTGACATGAATAAATAGATCGATGCACTGCATCATGTACTTCAACCTTAATGTGTTACTTGATGGTTAGTTTTGATTAACATCACATGTTCAAATAAACCTGATGTATGTAATTTTCACTGCTACAAGCATTAAATTGTCATGTAAATTTTTCTATTACCCATTTTATATTGTTGTCTATGATTTTAGCTATTACATGGGGCAAAAGACAGGTAAATCAAGGCATCCATGTCATTTGCATACATTAACACATGGATTTAAACATATGAAACTAAATTGATTTAATTTAATGTGGTACCGTAGCAACGTGCTAGTCTCAAATAAAGAAGTTATGGGAATACCCCTGAACTTCATGTTCCAAAATAGTGCGCTACTTCGCGAATAAATTTTATTGGTATGCAAACACAAGAGGTAAATACATATCAACGGTAAAAAACAAGTATAACACTCCCAAGTCTTAAAACTTCTCATCTCAAGTACACACACCCTGTCCAGTGCTCTGTTGTAACAGCTGGGAGCAGCTTTATTTGGAGCAAACGAAAACACGCAAATAGAAACACCATAATAATGTACGGATCTCTTCGTCCCATTGAATTGTTTTAGTTGTAGGCATCCGCCCCGTCATCTTCCACCTCAGATCTGAAGAAGGTGGTCTCCTGGCGTGCAGTTCCCAACCCTTTGGCGCTAGTGCCGGGCGTCCTCGCCCAAGTTTGCGTCTTTGGGATGGTGGGGATGGAAGCTCTGGCCCGGGGAAATCCCTTGACCAGCGGTGGTGGTCACGACGAAGACGACGCAGTGCGCCATTCCCCTTCTTGAAGGCTTCGTTCAGGTCCATCTTCCATTCCCCTTTCCTCCTCCCGGGTGAAAGCCCAAATCTCTTGATTTGGCGGCGGCGGCGCGTTGGTGCCGTTTTCTTGCTGAAGGCGCCGTCTTGGGTAGGAGGAGCAGTGTCGAGTTGCGTGTTCCGGTGAGCTGCTAGTGGCGGCATCCTTGTTGTGGTGCCGTGGTTGGGCGGAGCCTCGCCGGTTATACTTCTCTGCCATTTGGTGTCCATGTTGCCGGAGGTGCGGCGCCCTCGAGCCTGGGCGAGAGGGGATAGGGATCTCCTCTACGGTGACACGGACATGATGGCTGGTTCGAGTCGACGGCTGAGGTGTTCTGACCTGCGCGGCGGCTGCGCTGCCAATCTTTCTGCTGTTTCTTCGTTCGGCGTCTTCAGTCCTAAATCTTGCGTCTTGATGGGCTGTCAGTGTGGCGGTCGACGATAGTGTCCATGATTTCCGCGTGTGGAGGTAATCTCGGTGGATTTCCTGCTCCGGGCAACCCACCCTATGTGACCTTCGTGCTCTAGTTCGAGCTACTCTGCCTCTTGACGGTGCGGCCCCCTTCGACCCTAGGCGAGAAGGTAGGGACCTTCTTCGGTGGTGGAGGCGGATGTCTACACTATGGCGGCGAGCCAGGAGTCGACGAAGGCTGGATCTATCTCCTGGCGGATTTTCTTGGCGTGTCCTCTCCAATGTCTGATCAAGCGGATGGACGAGAGCCTCAACCCGCAAGGGGTGTTTCTTGTAATCTTTTTCCTTGTGGTGTGTGTGCTTGTAAGCTGATCCTCATGTACTTTGTATTTGCCGTTCATGCGTTATTAATTTAATGCAGGGCTTAGGCCTACTCTTTAAAAAAAGTTGTAGGCATCAGGGTTGGCGATGAGGAAGGCCTCACTACTAGGAAAAGGCCTAGCCGTAAGACTGACTTCAGTGGCGCACCATGAAAGCCATGCGCCACTACTACTTTGCAGTGGCGCACCATAAAACAGTGGGCCACTATTACAAATGTAGTAGTGGCGCACCTTGTTTGTGGTGCGCCATTACTAATTCCTGGCAGGAGGCCAGCTCCTACCCCAACCTAATAGTGGTGCACGACGGCGAGGTGCGCCACTGCTACTTTCCTTAGCTATGGCGCATGGCGTAGTGGTGTGCCACTGCAAGGAGGTGGCCAGGGCCCCATTAGAGATGAGAGCCTTAGCAACGGCGCACTGCCGCAGTGCGCCACTACTAGCTATGGCGCACCACCAACATGGTGCGCCACTGCTAAGTTGGGCAGGGGCGTGGGGTGCAGGTACTAGGTGAGCAGTGGCGCACCACGAAGCAGTGCGCCATTGCTATGTGACCTTAGCAGTGGCGCACGGTAACGTGGTGCGCCACTGCTAACCTGGGACCATTTCCTGCTTTTCCCCCTCCACTCACATGTGCCACCCACTTTCCCCAAACACTCTTCCACCACCACCTCCCACCAAATCTGGATATGGTCGTGTTGCTCCTCCTCCCCTCCTCATTTTGACCTCTTCATTCACCCAAATTAAGTGGTAAACTTAATTTTATTCGTAGGTAAGTAAGGGTGAAACTTTCTATAGCTCAATACCTACTCAATCTCAACTTTTTTCCTCATCCAACACTCTCGGTCTCGCCGTATCGGTAACTTTGTTGGTTTTATGCTTTGTGTGTGACCGGTTACGATCGTCTTGCACACGTGTGTGTGCATATATGTTATGCGAAAGCTCCGCATGTGTTGTGCATGCGCGAAGTGCATATGTGTGTGTTGTATGCGAAGCCTCCACATGCATGTGTTGTATATGCGAAGCCTCCACATGCATGTGTTGCATGTTTTTGTTTGCAGGGATTAGAAATGCGATGGAGTTGCCAATATTTTGCCGAAACGTTGATTCATTTCCGTTTCGGTGAATAATGGGCATACTACGCATATACATATGTCCTATTTTTAGGGAAGATCATGCCAAAATTTTCTTTTGGTATACTAAGATATCCATTTTCTCTATACCCGCAGGCGACCATTGTCTGCATGATGAGCGAAGGCGTTGTGGCTAGGTTTTTGAAAGCCGCGACGGCCGAGATGATTAAAAATAACCAAAAGGAGATAAGATGTCCGTGTCGAAGATGCAAGCTGACGAGCCTTATGGACCCTAAAGCCGATATGGTGCGGGACCACCTTCTCATGCGTGGTTTCATGGATGGCTATCGGTGGGAAGGCGACGAAGATGATTATGAATTTGTCCATGGGATTTCAACAAGAAATAAGGAAGGAGGTGAGCACCATGTAGAAGATCCCGGACATGATCAGGATCACAATGTAGTAGATCCTGGACCTGATGATGAGGAAGATCAAGATGGAGGTCATCATGACGATCATGAAGATGAAGACGATGGACCATCGTCGATGGACTGGGTGCAGGACCCTTATCTTCAAGAGCTGCTTCTCAAGCAGACGAGTAACGCAAGAGCTGTCGCCCGAGAGAAAGCCAAGATGGATCAACTGGAGGTAGACGCGGTTACTCCATTGTATGAAGGATGCAGGCCGGAGGATACCCGCCTGAAAGTAACGCTCATGGCTCTGGAGATGAAGGTAAAGCACAAAATGACGGACACATCCTTCAATGACAACATGTCATTCTGACACGAACGTCTTCCCAAAGGTAACACATGTCCGACTAGTATCGAGGAGGCCAAGAAAATCGTGTGTCCTTTGGATTTACCGCATGTGAAATACCATGTGTGCTTGAACGATTGCATCATTTATCGGAACGAGCACGCGGAGTCTACCATATGTCCGGAGTGCGGCGTCAGTCGGTACAAGAAGGGGAAGAAAGCTCCTCGGAAGGTGGTGTGGTACTTTCCGATCACTCCTCGTCTGCAGCGGTATTTCGCGGATCCTAAGCAAGCAAAGCTAATGCGCTGGCACGCGGAGATGAGGAAGGGAGAAGATGACGCAGATGATCCGGACAAAAAGAAAAAGGACAGGATGTTGAGACACCCTTCGGATGCTAGCCAGTGGAATGCGTTGAACCTCGAGTACCCAGAATTTGGGGACGATCCTAGGAACATAAGGCTGGGCGCGAGCACCGATGGAGTCAATCCGTTTGGCAGCCAGAGCAGCACGCATAGCACCTGGCCCGTGTTTGTGTGGATGTACAACCTCCCCCCTGGTTGTGCATGAAGAGGAAGTACATTCAAATGAGTATGCTAATTGAATGGCCGAAACAACCAGGGAACGACATCAATCTGTATATGGGGCTTCTGAAAGAGGAGCTAGCAACGCTATGGGACACGCCTGCCAATACGTGGGACGCCGCCGCGGAAGAATATTTCCCTATGAGAGCCGCACTGCTCACGACGGTGCATGACTTTCTCGGTTACGGATATGTCGCGGGGCAGGTGGTCCACGGATTCAATGCATGCGTCAATTGCATGGACGACACAACGTACCGCCAGCTAGATAGAGATCCCGGGTCCTCGAAAACGGTGTTCATGGGATATCGAAGGTGGCTTCGCGAGGACGACCCATGGAGGAAACGCAAGGATCTGTTCGATGGTCAAGACGAACCACGAAGACGACCACGTACGAGAAGCGGCGAGCAAATAGACGAGCTATTGAAAAATTGGAAAGAGTGCCCACCGCCGGGAAAGAAGCGAAAGGCGCCGGAGCCGCTGCTTAAGGTATGGAAGACGAGGTCTGTTTTCTGGGACTTGCCGTACTAGAAGATCCTCCGTGTGCCTCACAGCCTTGATGTCATGCACATCACGAAGAACGTGTGCGAGAGTCTGCTTGGTACCCTCCTCAACATGCCAGAGAAGACCAAAGATGGGCCGAAAGCAAGGTACGACTTGCAATCAATTGGGATCAGGGAGGAGCTTCACACGGGACGCCCTAATGATGATGATGATGATGATGATGACGATGACGATGATGAGGCAAAGGACACGCAAAGTCGTCGCAAGGGCAAAAAGGCCAAAAAGATCAAATATTACTGCCCTCGCGTGCTTCACTCTAAGTCAGAAGGATATCGAGCAGTGTTTCGACTGTCTCCTAGGAGTAAAACTTCCTTACCGTTACGCGGGGAAGATAAGCAGGTACCTAGACAAAGCGAAGCAGAGGTTCAGCGGGATGAAGTCTCACTACTGTCACGTGCTGATGACGCAGATACTTCCGGTTGCAATCCGTGGGATCATGGACGCGCACGTCCGTGAAACGCTTTTTGGCCTATGCAACTTTTTCGACATCATCTCTCGGAAGTCTGTTGGCGTGAGGCAACTTAGAAGGCTACAGGAAGAGATCGTGGTGATACTGTGCGAGCTTGAGATGTACTTCCCGCCCGCATTCTTCGACGTTATGGTGCATCTGTTGGTACATATCGTGGAGGATATCATCCAACTGGGGCCGACGTTCCTGCACAGCATGATGCCGTTCGAAAGGATGAATGGTGTCATCAAAGGGTACGTTCGCAACAGGGCACGTCCAGACGGAAGCATAGCCAAGGGCTTTCTGACCGAAGAGTGCATCTCCTTCTGCACGAGTTATCTAGAAATCGAGAATCCCGTCGGTCTGCCCGTAAACAGGCACCTCGGGAAGCTCGCTGGATGGGGTCACCGCGAGGGTAGCCGCGAAATGCATGTCAACTTCAAGGGTCGAATCGCCGACTTTGAAAGAGCAAACCTAGTCGCGCTACAACACATAGACGTGGTCGATCCTTGGGTGGTAGAGCACAAAACCTTCATCGCCACGACGTACAATGATCAGGGCCAACAGAGGACGGACAGAGATATAATCAAAGAGCACAACTCAACCTTCACGCGGTGGTTCAAGGACAAGATGCTGACGTAAACTATAGACGAGGATTCTTCTGCCGAAGAAAAACTCATCTTCGCCTTGTCACAGGGCGCCGAACACAACCTGATGACATTTCAGGCGTACGATATCAACGGCTACACATTCTACACCGAGGAAAAGGACATGAAGAGCGATTATTAGAACTCCGGGGTAACGATGGAGTCCTACACCGGTGACATCAAGCAGAGATACTACGGAAAGATCGAGGAGATCTGGGAGCTGAGCTACGCCGGAGAGAATGTGCCGATGTTCCGTGTCAGGTGGGCCAAGAACGTCGTAAAATAAGACCGACATTTCACCACCATGGTTATACCCGAAGCCAAATCCAATACAGCGGGCGCAAAGGTCACCGCGAAATATGAGCCATGGGTACTAGCTTCCCAAGTGGACCAATGCTTCTTCATTACCGACCCGCAAAAGCCCAGCCGTGTTGTTGTGAGGAGAGGCAAAAGGAGCATCATCGGAATGGATGGAGCCGCCAACGAGCTAGACTTCGACCAGTACGGCGATCCGAAGATGGAAGATGACGACGACGATGATGAAGAACCATACACAACAAGAAGAAGCAGGACCACCCTACCTAAAGGCCATCCATTCAAGAGAAGAAGTCTAGGAGTTCCGGGGCTAAATTATTCAACCGCGAGAAAGAAGGGCAAGAAGATTGTGAAAAGATAATTATGTATCATTTTCTTGTATGAATAATGGATGTCATATTGTTAATATACACATTGTACCGATCAAAATAGACATATAATTTATATTTTTGGATATTTTCTACATTCTATAGTATTTTAAATATTCTATAATTATAATTATTTATGCCTTTTATTTTGGTGTATTATGCTGTTTATTACCGCTGGGTTAAATCATTTTAAAAAAAAGTTAAAAAATTGGGGCCGCCAGGGTTCGAACCTGGCCGGCCAGTGTAAACCAAGCAGGGTACAGATAGCTAGCCATTGAGGTACGGTGCAGATCTTGTCAAGGTACCATCCATTTTGTTTTTGACCCTATCCTAAAGTCGTAGTGGCGCACCACTAGTGGTGCGCCATTGCTAAGAGTCACTGTGGGGCACCCCGAGCAGTGCGCCATTGCTTAGGGGGGTCGGGGACTTAGCCAAATCCCTGTCCTCTTCTTCTCCCCATCCCCATTCACCATTCCCCAATCCTCTCTGACGACGGCGGCCTCCTCTCCGACGCCACCTCCCCGGCGACACGAGTGACCCCGGCGACGCCCTCACCACCCCGGCGACGCCCTCCTCTCCTCGCCACCCCAGCAACGCCCTCCTATGCATCGTCACCGACGCCCCCTCGATCTTGATCTCCGGCGGCCAGATCCCCTCGATTCCCCTCCTCCCACCGGCGGGTGCCTCTCCCCATTCACCACTCCCTCTCCGCTGGACTCGCCGTACTCGTTGCGCCCTCCTCTGCATCGTCACCGACGCCCCCTGCTCAGGAGCAGGAGCAGGAGAAGCACGTCGCGCCGCCCTCGACCGCTGACGTAGCCTCCAAGGTAGCCCCCGATGCCCCTCCTCCTCATCCTCATGCTTGCTGTTAGGTGCCGCTACTTGCTAGGTGCTTGCTGCCGCTGCTTGCTGCTGCTAGGTGTTGCTGCTTGCTAGGTGCTTGCTGCCACTGCTTGCGCTGCTGTTAGGGTTAGACGAATGTTGGATTTTTAATATTGTTGTTGCTCATGATGGATTTTTAATATTGCTGCTTGCTGCTGCTCATGATGGATTTTTAATATTGATGTGCATAGCTAGGTACCATCATTCATCAAAGCATCCAAATGTTGGGTGTCTTCAGAGATGAATGTTAACTCTGTATTTGATGTTAGCTATAGCATTATTGAAAATGACTTGAGCACTGGCATTCATTGATGCAAAACATTTGAGTTTAGCTTAGTTTTCTTTAAATGACTTAGTTTAAAACATTTTTGAGAGAAAAACACAAACATTCTGTTTACTAGCAGTTCATGCTAACATGGATAACATAGGGGTTGTCAAGATGCTTGATAGTCTAGTGAAGCAAAAGAAAATTGCTAAGTAACTAGTCTGTGCACCTTATGCAAACCTAAGTATATACTTCTACAGCTAGTGGATTTCGGTGAAGGGTTGTACTATATATTTTTGATAAGAACAGATGATGTACTTGATTCTTTGGCCCTGGCAGCATATTATTGAATTAATTAGGAAAACACAATGTCTAATCATGTTTGAGTTTGATGTAGAAGTGTTCAACTTTTAAGAGTTGATTTGGCCACTAAAAGGAAATTGCACTTCAACTTTATGGACAAATATGCAATATTTCTGTTTTTAAGGGATCGATGCAAGTATCTGTTCTATAAAACTATGCAGTATCTACTGCATATAATTTCAGCAGAAAGACAGCAGAGTGTGTAGCTTGCAGCTACTAGCTATTGCATGCTTGAGCTGTATTCTGAGTATAGTTTCTCTGTTAATTAGCTACTAGCTACTAGCTAGCATGCATATTAGTGCTAGGTGCTGCTGCTAGCTAGCATATTCGTGCTAGGTGCAGTTCTTTAATTTCTGTCATCATAGTAGCAACTGTAGCTCTTTTATTTTAGAGGTGAGGTGCTGCTAGGTTTTCAAACAATCTGCATAGCTTGTTTTTTAGAGGTGAGGTGCTGCTAGGTGCATGTGCTAGGTAACTCTTTTATTTTTAGAGTTCAAAGCTTACTGAATTTTTATTTTGAAAATTTGCAAGGCTTGGAGCAGGAGCAGGACAAGCACGCCGCCGTCGCCCTCGACTGCTAACGCCGCTGCAGAAGACCGCCGCCGCATCCTCCAAGGTAGCCCTCTAATAAGCTTGCTGATGTACCCTTTATTTGGATAGCCATTTTGTACTAGCTTGGTAGGGAGATGTCTTAAGTGCACAACTTAAGGGCAGATTGAACAACTTCATATTTAAGAACTGCATTTTTGTACTAGCAGTCATCATCAAATGAAATGGTTACTGAATTTTTCAGAGTTGAAAATGCCAGTTGTTGTGAAAGTGATAGCACTGATGTTCTTTTATTTCTGCTATAGTAGTAGCAAGTGTAGCTCTTTTATTTTCAGAGTTCAAAGCTTACTGAATTTTTATTTTTATGTTTTGCAAGGCAGAGTTGAGCACCTGACCACCGCCCTCGCATCTTCCTCGTCCTAGAGCAACACGTCAGCTCTCTGTGACTCCTCGCGACTCACGGTGAGCAACACCTTACGTCTCCTGCTTGCCGGTGCTGGTGTGAGCTGCTGCTGGTGCTGGTAGCTGCTGCTGGTGCTGGTAGCTGCTGCTGGTGTTGGCTGCTAGCTGCTGCTGGCTGATGGTGCTGGTAGTTGTTGCTGGTGTTAGCTGCTGCTAGCTACTAGCTGTTGCTGCTTGCTGTTGATGCATGCTGCTAGCTGCTGCTGCTTGCTTGCTGTTGATGCATGCTGCTAGCTGCTGTTGCTTGCTTGTTGTTGTTGCATGCTGCTAGCTGCTGCTAGCTTCTACTTGCTTGCTGTTGATGCATGTTGCTGCTTGCTCTGGATCTGTTGCTGCTGCTTGCTTGCTGTTGGTGCTCAGCTGGTGTATATGGTGTCATATTTTTGTGCATGTGCCATGGTGCTCAGCTGGTGTATATGAGGAACAATTGTACATGTGCCATGGTGCTCAGCTGGTGTATATGGTGTCATATTCTTGTGCAGGGATCGACTGAGTTGCCCATTATCGCCGAAATGTTGATTCATTTCCGTTTCGGTGAAAATGGGGCACTCATATGTCCATAAATTAGCATAGGTCATGCCCAATTTTTCCGTGGAAATTTGCGATAACTTTATGCATTTTTTCCTACTTAGTTCTAACATGGCCGACAACGATGAGGCCGGCGGCAGCGGCAGCAAACCATTCTGGATGATAACCGATGAATTGGAGATGATGGAGTCACAACCTCGCCGCGACGACGGCGAGGATGATGGCACCGATCCAGACTACCGAGCGGATGATGCCGTCGAGGGTGCCTCCACTGAAGATGGTGCCGCCGAGGATGACACCACGGATGCCGACGAACACATGGACGGCGGTGAACACACGGACGGCGGCGAGCCGAGGAAGCAACGGAGGGAGCGTCGCCCTAATGTGCTCAGCACCGTGAAGCAGGAATTCACCGAAGTGGACGCCAGTGGGCATCCAACGGCGCCCCCTGAACTAGTCAAAGGGTACTCGGCCCAACTCGGGTGCATCCTCCGGAGCACGGTCTCGATCAACACCGAGAACCTCAGGCATCCTGACCGAGCGAATTTGCGCTCCCTCCTCTTCACGAAGCTGCACGAACGATACGAGTTCCCGGTGGACTGCTCAGAAAAATGTCTCATGCGGAACAAAGTGCACAATGCCGCCCTCACGAAGATGAGCACCGCCCTCGCTAGTTGGCGGACTCGAGTGGATAAAATGATTCAGAAGGGCGAGTGTTACGAGAAGATCAAGGAGTCAAATCCTTCTATCACCGAGAAAGACTACGGTGATTTCAAGATCAAGTGCGAGAGCGAGTCAACGTCGGATTCTAGTCAGTGGGGGAAGGACATGCGGAAACTGAACTTAGGCACCCACACACTTGGTCCTGGCGGGTTTAGGGCGGCGCAACCGAAACGGGACGCCCAGGATAAGGAGCATGTGAAGAACGGCCTCCAACCCCTCTTCTCATAATACAAAAACAAGCAAACCAGGCAGTTCCTCCTGGCCCGGTACCGTGTTGACCCGAAAACAAAGGAGCTCACCACCAATCCGGAGGTGAAGGAGTTTGAGGCTCTTCTGGTAAGGAGTGCACCCGCTTAATTAGCTCCTTTATGATTGCATTTGAATTGATGAATCCAAATTACTAAGTGGTTCATGCATGTTCCTCCCGTAGGATAAGGAGGAAGCTGAAATCAGTAGCGGCGCGGGGTCCACGAGCTCCTCGCAGTGTGCCCCTTGGGACAACCCTTTAAATAGGGCGTTGAATGCCCACAAGAAGAGGGATCCATTGAGTAAGCCGACGTCGGCTGGTCATGTGGTCGGTGAAGGATGCTCTATGAAATGGTCGGATTACTACAAGTCGGGGAAAAAGGAGAAAAAGGCCACCATCGATGAGAAGGAGGTCGCACATCTCAAGGCACAAGTTGCGCAGATCCCGACATTGGTCGAGGAGCAAGTGTGACAACAAGTGCAACATATCGTGGAGACCCAACAGAGGACGCAACGGCAACAAGTGGAGGACCAAGTGGGCAACACGCTAAGCTCTATCATCCCTACCTTGGTTGCCGGTCTGGACGCGTGGTATAGGGGAGGGAAAAAGGGGCCTCCCCCGGTTCCCAGTTTCGCGAGCAGCAACTCACACAACGTGGAGCCATCGGTGAGTCCGCTGGCGGCAACAATGGTGTCTCCGGCGGCGTAAACCTTGGTGGCTCCGGCGGTGCCAACATTGGTGGCTCCGGCGGCGCCAACATTGGTGGCTCCCGCGGCGCCAACCTTGGTGTCTCCCGCGGCGCCATTACTTCGTCTCAATGCACCCGTCGCTGCGGATAATACGCCGCCCGGCACCGTGCCAACAAGCGGCCACTCCATCAGTGGCACGCCCACCGCCGGCGGTGCCTCGACCTTAGCCGAGCTGGACGCCATCACGGTAACCAACGCTCGTCTCCGATGACTTCCATATCCTTGCCTTTGACTAGCTAGCCATCCATAATGCCCTACATGTTTTCCGCAGGGTGCCGCCGCCGACGTCCCATGCACTCTCCTGCATTTTGTGAACGGCGAGTTGATCGATGTTGCCAAGGCCAAAATTGTTCAACCGAGCAACCGCCAGTTACACGGTGTACCCATGGCACCCGACGTGTATAGGATTCAACTGGTTCGGGTGCTTAGTGGCTACGACGACGTGGTACCTCCCTTTCAACCCCATGGTGCCGACGAAGATGAGGTCCTTACCCTCCACCAATGCTTCAATTGGTCCATGGTTTGGCCAAAGAGCCAGATTCGTTTGGGGGCGAGTGACACCACCCCACAGATAGCACCCCAAGCCGTGCCGGCGCCAAGCCATGGCAAGACCACCACAACGGTGCCGCCATCAGCCGACGAGCACATGCATATGGCACAGGATCCGCACGATGGTCCGGACGAGGACAGTACGTTTGCCAACCTTGACTGCAACTTCAATTTTGCGATGGACTATGATCTCCTTGGCCAACCCTCTCAAGCTGCCGCCGAGGGGAAAACCTATTGCAACAAGAGGCGCCTATTCTGTTCTCAGGAGACGCCTCCAGCTGCCGACTTCACCGAGACTCAGCCGATAGCCGAGGTGAGAAGTGTTATCAGTCCTAACACACTGAAGAAGGCTTGCGAAGAGGAGAATGCAGTCCCAATACATACGAAGCCGAAGGGACGGAAAAGAAAGAAGAAGGACGACAAGTCTGCCAGCCAGCCGACACCGATCCGTGCTCAAGATGGGCCACCAGTACCCAAGGATATGGAGTCGAGGGTGCATGTGTTGGGTTAGCCGATGCTAATTAAAAGATTGTACGATGCTTCACCCGGTCCTATGCGATCTCTGGTGGACGGTGTTTGGCATATGGAGGAGCAGCATCTCAAGGAGAAAGATAATGGATACCCGGTGTATGTGGCCAAGGTGCCCTCGGGCCATGGCTTTGTCGATAGCGGCTTCGCCCAGAAGATCTTCTTGCGGTATGATGACATCTTCGCCATGTTGAACAGTTATCCGCCGCACTACACCTTCGTTCGCCTATACTCGATCAGTAAGGCGATGTGGATCATTAGAGACAAGACCCCGAGCATCGCGATAGCCGACCCCTTCTACATGTGTGCCGTCCACTTGGCCAGCGCCGGTGACCGGAAAGTGGCATCTGAGTACCTCAAAGGCTTCTTTCTAGCGAACCAGAAGAAGTACAACCTCCTCCTGCCTGTATTTCCCGAGTAAGTCATCCCCTCACCGGTCTTAACACGTGATATTTTTAGATTTCTATCGTCCTGTTCTTAAAAATTATGTGTTCTATACGCAGAGACAATACCTGCACACTCATCTCCATAACCCCGAAATATTCCATGGCCACATACTTTGATGCGGAGAGTAAGTCAAGCACGAACTACACGAATGTCAAGGCTGTACTTGATGATGCTCTCAATGGCTACGTCAAAGCTAAATGCATCATGGAGAGGCCAAATCGTAGGTACGGGAAGCATGTGTTCAAGCAAATAACAAATTTCCCCTGCGTCAAGAAGCCGCCTTCTAGTAAGAAGGATGCCTACTACGCCCTCCACCACATGGAGGTGTTCATACGGGACCAGCAGCAGCTTACGCTGCCTGAGCATCTCAGAGAATGGGGCAACGGCTTGTCGCGGATCCGGGACGACGGCATCAAGCAAGAGTTCTTTCGCATCCAAGTAGAGTTTTGTGAAATCATCTTTCAAGATGTCATTAGAAGCGCGGGGGAGTTCTATGCCGGCTATCAGCCGTCAAACAGTGACATAAACACAATGCTCCAAATGTAGGGTGACGACTACCGCTCATGGATGTGCTTGAAGAAAGGCGGCGGTTTTATCCATGCTCCGTCGTCTGTTTAGCCGAGTCTTGATGTGCGAGCCTAGTTATGTAGTTGTGAACTAAAGACGAGCTTGTGTTGTAATAAACTTTATCCAACACTTTACTTGCATGTCTGTTTAATTAGTTTCGACGGTTGTTGAACTTATATGTAATCGATGCTATTAATTACTAGTTCGGCTATGTTTGTTTCATTTTGTTTGCATATGCCATTTAGTTGATACCACTTGGCTCTTTCTTCCATTTTAGTGCCGATGATTAGAATGTTCGGTCAACTGTACACTCCAGGGTGACGCCAGTGAGCCTGGTGTGATGGCACAAATATCAATCTCTTGTGCATCCTACCTGGCCTCACTGACGCCATCCCGGAATGTTCATATTTGTTTCGACCAACAATGTATGAGGCCCTCGTCATTCCATTTGCTTTGGTTTTTCAGAATGCCGATGATTAGAATGTTTGGTCACCTATACACTTGGAGGAGGGGCTAGTGAACCTGGTGCGATGACACAAATATCAATCTCTTGTGCATCCTACTTGGTTTCGCTTACCCCTTCTCTAAATGTTAATATTTGTTCCGACCAACAAAATATGAGGCATTCCATTTAGTTCATAATAGCTACTTGTCTCTTATTTGAGTTGGCACTTCTTAATTGCATTGGCCATTCTTCCATTTTAGTGCCGATGATTAAATTTTGTGGTCACTACACTTGGGGGAGGCGTCAGCGAGCCTGGTGTGATGACACAAATATCAATCTCTTGTGCATCCTACTTGGTCTCGCTAACACCTTCCCTAAATGTTAATATTTGTTTGGACCAGCAATGTATGAGGCTCTTTCTTCCATTTTAGTGCCGATGATTAGAATATTTGGTCAACTGTACACTCCGGGGTGATGCCAGTGAGCCTGGTGCGATGACACAAATATCAATCTCTTGTGCATCCTACCTGGCCTCACTGACGCCATCCCGGAATGTTCATATTTGTTTCGACCAACAATGTATGAGGCATGCCTTTTAGTTCATACTACTTGGATCGTTTTTGAGTTTGCTCTTATTCGTTGCAAACATCTATGAGCGTGCACTAATGTTTCTTTGGCTTGTTCATATATGTGCAGATATGACGTGGTATGTCGTGTACAAGGGCAAGGTTCCCGGAGTCTACAACGACTGGGAGGAGTGTCGGAGACAGGTTCACCGTTTTAGCGGTAACAGCTACAAAGGGTACACCACTAGAGCGGAGGCCGAAGACAGATACGCACGCTATCTGGCGGGAGAGAGGACGGAGCGGAGGAGGAACCGGATGAAGACCACTTTCATCGGGACGGTGCTAGTAGTGACTCTAGCTCTCTTCTATGTGATGCTAGTGATGCTAGTTTAGATGATCGACCTTGTGTAACCACTAGCTCATTTGTGACTTGTAACCCCGTAACACTTGTCTAATATTTGAAATCTTGTGAATCATGGAGCCTATGTGAAGGACTGTGTATTGGTATATTGTGCTGTTGTATATATGTGTTATATATTTCTGTATCTATGTTGTTATACTGTGCTATACAACATGTACAAATACCTGCCAGAAATACAAAAAATAAAAACAAAATACTAGCAGTGGCGTACTAGAGGACCATCAGTGGCGCACGACCAGTAAGTAGCAGTGGCGCACTAGTTTGGACCTTGTGGCGCACTACTCTCTGATCCCCTTTCGAAAGTAGCAGTGGCGCACCGCAGCTGCCAGCAATGGCGCACGTCTGAGAGACTGCAGTGGCGCACTTGAACAGGCAGCAATGGCGCACGTCTGAGAGACTGCAGTGGCGCACTTGAACAAGCAGCAATAGCGCACCAGAACGCCATAACAGTGGCGCACCCCAGGAGGTAGCAGTGGCGCACCTACACCATACAGTAGTGGCGCACTGCTGCAGAACAACAGTGGCGCACCCCTGTGGAGTAATAGTGGCGCATCATTGGACTTGTCAATGGCGCACCACGTAGTGCGCCACTGTTACTTAGGGTAGTTGTGGCGCACCACTAATGCGCCACTACTAAAACTTAGCAGTGGCGTGATAACAGTGGCGCACCACTAGTGCGCCACTAATTGCCCTTTTCCTAGTAGTGCCTCGGCGCCCTTGAAGATATTGGTGACGGAGTCCTTGGCCTTGGTGATCTTGTCCTTGACTTCCACTCCTGGCAACAGCTTGTAAGTCACGCTCCCACCGCTGGCGGTTGTCTCCACCTTGATGTGCGACGTGGCTGTCTCAATCGCCGTGCCGATGCCGCCACCCTCGATGAGAGTCGACTTGCACTCACACTTGTCCGCGTCCACAAAGTCGAGCTTCTCCTTCATGAAGCTAAAGGGCATGGCTGCAAGATCAACGGCGTGTTATGCTACTGCTTTGGCCTTAGGTGACGATGTGAAATGAGTGTACATCACTAAATGTGTTGTGCGTGTACCTGACGTGAAGTTGAACTGCCTGACGCTCCCGATGTTGCCTTCTCCCTCGATAGGGTGGGCGGTGGCAACGATGTGGGGAGCAAGCTTGGGGGCTTGGGTGTGCCAGTCCATGACGCCGGCGCGGAACAGGCGCTGTGCGGCCACCGGCGACTCGATCTCGACGGTCCAGCTGTTGGTGGAGGCCATTGCTGCAGTGATCTACTCTGAGTTTATGACCGGCTGGTGCAAGTGACGAGCTGAAAGGTATTGCAGTGCAGGAGCTCCTTGGTTGCCTGGACTGCGGAGAAGTGAGAATAGGGCTCGAAAGCCGGAGTTAGTGAAACTTGGCCGTATGGGTCTGGTAAGTGGAGACCGGCCGGCCGGTGACCGGTGAGGGCGCGAGGCGCCAAAGTGCGCATCGAGTTTTTTTCCATAATGGATATGGCCCCCTCGGTCGGCTATGCTTTTATGATTGTTCATTGTTGGGCATTGCTGGTCTGGAGGCACACGTTAATCTATAGAGAAAAGGGACGAATATGTTATCAAATCGGCATCACCATCACGTGGGTAAATGAGAAGAGAAAAATGAGGAGAAGAATGGATGTCTTAATAAAAGAAACACCCAATATTTGTTGTCGGTGTGGTTTGAAAGAAGAAACCAGACTGAACTACTGAATTGATTCGAAACATAGCACAATTGCGTAGTTGCACTACGGCCTTGTGTAGTTTTCTGACACGGAATATATGTTTGGTGCCGTAGGACTCGGTATGTTTTCTAATGTAATTGAATTTCAGCTATGCCTGTAAACTTAATAATTTTACACTAATCACCTCATTCAACCATCTGTTTCTCATGGTGCCATGAGGGCATGAGGCCATGACGATCCTGAATCACCGGTCAGAACGAAGAAACAAACTGAAATACTGACTCACGTACTCTCGTGTTTTTTCTATAGGTAAGCCACTGAATGACTGAATACAAGTTTAGTGCAGTAGGACTCAGTATTTAATTTGAAGTGAATTTCAGTTTTTCCCATTAAAATTTTATATTCTCGCACTAATTACCTCATCTAGAATTATTTCATGAAATTTACCCTTATATAGCGAACAGTCTTGCAAGATCTGCTCCCTTCAAAAAACGTGCTTGTGTTCGGGCCGGTGGATAACGATCATCGAGACCATGTGGTGGGCCAAGTTGGAGCTAGTTTAACCATCTGCTGTGCATGGCACCACGTGTTCATGACGACGGTGAATCACTGTTAGAACCCTCAAACATCTTTAGATTAGAATGTGTAAAATCTGGCAAAAAAGTTGCTGAAGGGATAATTAGGGATAAATTCTATTAAGTGAAATAATCGCAAGAATGTCAAACTTAGGGGTAAAAACTACAAATAACTCTTTTATGTTAGAATTCAATATTTTTAACCCAATGCAAATATGGAACTACGTGTGCATATATTGTCAAGGCAAATGATTCAATCTACCGGAACGATCTGAATCGGCCAGGCATTGAGGCACACATGTGCTCTTCTCTCTCTCCCTCCCTCCCTTCCTCTCTCATATGTTGCTCTGTCACCAAGCCGTCCTCGGCTAGCTCGTAAACAGACCTCGCCTTTACTCTGCTTCCACCAAGCATTCTCCACCTCTATTCTCTTTGTTGTCTCTCGCCCTCCTCTTCTCTGCTACTAACAGTAGAGGTCACAAATATCATTTACGACCTCATGATAGATCACAGGCTTGTACTTAAAAGCAAAGCCATCCACCTTGTCAGAGCTTAGAGATGACAGTGCAAGAGTGGATGTGTCTAGCTTAGCGAGGTTGATAGGCTCCGGTGAACTAGATAACTAGATTAGTAGGCAACGAGCCCGTAGGAGTTGTCTTCGTCCCGTGATTTTTTGCCTTCCTTTTGCTCAGCGGATGATATAGCACATCGTTGGTATGCACCTTTGCTTCACTCACGGGCCGTCTGGCTTTCTTCTTGGCCTCCTTTTACTTCTCCATGTCTCTTGTCCCTCCACCATGATGCCAACTCTTGTAGCTCTCCTTCTCCTTGATAGCATTTTGAACTTCCTCATTGCACCACCATGTGTATAAGGCGTGTACAACTTACCTTTAGTCACCACAAACACCTCTCTAGCTACCTTCCAAATGTAAGTTTCATTTTCAGGGACTTGCGATCCACATCACCCTCGTCATCTCATGGCCCTTCCGTGAGCATCATGTATTTAAAGGTATTTTGTGTTTCCCATTTGAATTTCCACCACTTCATGTGAGTTTGGCACCTTAATAAATTTGTCCCGTTAAACATGTGTGTGAAATTGTAAATTGGACAATGCAAGATTATGTTGTGCCACAACATACTCCATAGGTATCACTTTACTATCTAAACAAGTCTGCATATCCATTCTCCTAGTAAGGAAAAAAATTAGTCTGGTCAGAGTGTTGGATCCAACTAAAGGTCACTAAATGAAATATCTTTTTCCTCAAGAAGGTGTTAGCTAACAACAGGTCGTACTCTATTGCAAATTGTAAATGTTCTTACACTCTTGGTTTCCATCTCCATACCGAGACATGCACCCCCCCCCCCCCCCCCCCTCTCAAACACCTTGTTAGTTGCACCCACATGACTACTGAGATCCCCTTCAATGAAGAGCTTCTCATTTGTCTAACCATCCGCTCTAAGTCCTACCAGAATTATCTCGTGATCATTCTAATGTTTTTTTTGCGAATATGTGATCATTCTAATGTTGAGGTCTCCTTGTAGGGTATCAACACTAATAACTTCCACAACCAGATTTTCAACAGCTAGTTTGACTAGGATAATCCTATCATGTTGTCTCTGGACATCCGCTACCTCATTCTTACGGATCTTATCTATCACGATGCATATGACAGTTCCTATTTCAAGGTAAGTCTGAGTACCAAAGCTTGAAGCTGACATTCTCTACTTCCTCGCCTTTTGAAACTCTCCTTTAGTCTTGGGCAAAAAAAAATTGTACGCCTCTAATAACAACATCAACAAACTCTATAGCTTCGTTGTTAAAGGCCCTGCATTCCAACTACTCATCCTCCTATTTTCCTTGACTAGCTTCCTAACCCTTAGCATCCGCCAACTAAAACGTGAAGACCATTGCTCATGTACCACCAAATGGGTGATGTATCGGCACTTTCTCATTTAACACCGTACCGGGTTCCGATATGGCGTGTCACTAAGAGATTTTGTTGGGTTTCATTCATAGGAATGTTGTGTTTTTATGTTGGCTTGTCAACCATATATCACATCTCTTCTCCTTTACCCAGGTTTTGGGCTTGCTATGCCTAAACAATAAACATACGCGGAGATCGGGAAATGCTATGGACATACCTATAGAAAAATGAGAGCACCCACTCACGGATTGTACACTCATGCTTTTGTTCCTATGTTACATTGTGCAGCGAGACATATCTACGATCCGACCGCCACCCATGCTGTTATTATCTTTTAGGTTGTCATTGAGTTCGCTTCATCATCAGTAGATATGTACCAAACGCATCATACGGCACCTCTTGTTCTTGCCTTCAATAAATTCTCACATATATCTAGCCAATTTAACTTATTTTTGGCTATATGCGTTCAATGTTGTTTCTTTGTGTTTTGTTTCCATTTTGTCGTGTTATGTAAGATTATATGTGGACTTAATATATGATCATCTCCACCTATTTTAGCATGGGAACCATTGTATTATTTTGTAATGTGGAAGAATCATTCCCCAAGATGATTTCAAATGAAGAAGTTGCAGAATACATACTGACTTCCCATTCCAAAACAGAGCACCACTTCTTGAATAACTTTTATTCACTTGCAAAACGAAGATGTAAATACATAGCAAAAACAACAAAAAGGTATACACTCTCAAATCACAACTTTCCATGGCACACTTCTTAGGTTCACACATCCTGCCTGGTGATCTCTCGCCACCTTGAGGGCAGCTTTTTATTTGGATGGAAAGAAAAACACTCGCACATATAAGGAACGCCGCATTATTGTATAAATATTTCTCCCACTGAATGAAGTGATTTAGTTGTAGGCATCCGGGTTGGCGACGAGATAGGCCTCGGCGCCTTTAAAGATGTTGGTGACGGAGTCCTTGGCCTTGGTTATCTCATCCTTCTCTTCCACTCCCGGCAGCAGCTTGTAAGTCGATTCCACCTTCACCACACTCCCACCGCTAGCCGTTGTCTCCACCTTGATGTGCGACGTGGCTGTCTCAACCGCCGTGCCGATGCCGCCACCCTCGATGAGGGTTGACTTGCTCTCACACTTGTCTGCGTCCACGAAGTCGAGCCTCTCCTTCATGAAGCTAAAGGGCATGGCTGCAACATCAACAGCCTGTTATGCTACTGCTCTTGCCTGAGGTGACATGAGTGTACGTGTGTGGCGCGTACGTGTACTAACCTGAGGTGAAGTTGAACTGCCTGACGCTGCCGATGCTGCCTTCTCCCTCGACAGGGTGGGCGCTGACCACGATGTGGGGTGCAAGCTTGGGAGCCAGGGTGTGCCAGTCCATGACGCCGGCACGGAACAGGCGCTGCGCGGCCACCGGCGACTCAATCTCGAGTGTCCAGCTGTTGGTAGAGGCCATTGCTGCGGTGATCTACTATGAGTTTATGACCGGCTGGTGCAAGTGATATGAGCTGAAATGTGTTGTAGTGCAGCTGCTGCTTGGTTGCCTGGAGAGCGGAGAAGTGAGCGCTCTAAATAGGGCTCGAAAGCCGGGGTTGGTGAAGCTTGGCTGGCCATTGTGGAATTTGTGGGCGTGGTGAGTCAAACCGGGCCTAGTTTCTCGAAAGTAGATGGCTCTGTCTGTCGACTAAGCTTTTCTCATTGATGGGTCTGGAAGGACAGGTCCTAAAGCTCAAACTTTTTTTAAGATATATTTTTTTTTAGCTAAAGGCGAAGATTTGTTCAAATTGGCAGCAAAGTCCGCGTGTGCAAAATGTTCGAGAATGATAAAAGGGGAATGATGACCGACTCCTGACCAAAGCAAGGGGATAGAGTTGCTAGTCACGGTTGGTGTTGCTAGTCAAAGCTTAGCTAGCATACTTGCATAACTTGATTTAGCTTTACCAAGTTTCTTGTAGGCAAACCACGTAATGAGATTCAGATCAGACACTTGGTGCCAGAGAAAGGAAATTGCAAGGGAACAGATACACAATTATATAGTGCGATCCAGATGCTACCTCCTTTGTCAAAATTCTTCGCAACATTTCAGGCGTTGCTTAGTTTTTACAAACTCGACTCCGGCAAGAAGGCTAAAAACTACAATAAGACTTAGCAAGAGCACCAAATGCTACGGGTGGTGACTCTATTCAGCATCTTCGTCACTGTTTTCCAAGTCTTCGCCATACACCAATTCATCAATTTCTTCTTCCTCCTCATCAGACAGGGCTGAGAAAGAATCCTGCTTCTTCACTGATACATCTTTCGCATCCTTGTCGACCTGGGCAAAGTGAAACACATGATTATTTAACATTAACTGGAGCGACTATAGGCTTATTTTCAACCTTATAAATTGATCAAAACCTGAGCGATTATCAGCCGAAGACGACCAGAAAGCTTCAGTAAATCCTCAGTTGCCGCATATCTCTCTGCACACATCTGAAGCACAAAAGAATGGTCAGTTCTACATTTTGTTTTCTTTGGCTTATTTTCAAATTTACATGATTGGAGACTGGCTTGTGGGCTTGCAGTTGTAGCATCAATTTGCAAGCATCAACGGGCCCAATTTGGTTGTCCTGATCAAACTGGGCATGCCAATGCAGGTTGTATTTTTTGGCGAATTCACCACCAAACATCCAGCAGCCAAAGGCCACATCATGTTTGGCATGACAAGTTAAATCAATTAGTTGGGAGCTTACTCAGATCAATCATGAGATATAAATAAAATAGTTCATTATGCCCACGAAAATTATGGTTAGGCACTGATATTGCATTTCTGCTTCTGCATATCACCCAAATCTATACACTACGCTCACTCCTTTAAACCTTGAGGCCTTAACTCGTATTTGCTCAATAATACTGTGCAGCGAACCTACAACTGACCGCAAGTGCAGATACAACTTGGGATACCAAATGAAATCCATATCTTTCCAAATCAGTCTAGGACAAACTATCATCAGCACAATTAAGTGTTTCACCTTCCAGACAGTGTACTCTCTAACAACATTAGCCACAACATAATTTTGGCAAGTGAATCCTCTTCACAATAATCAGAAGGTTCAGGTCCTGAGTTTGCATGTACTCAACAAAGGTGAGTTCTCACCATGTACTTGTACTCACATAGAAAGAACTGATACAGCAGAGTTGGCCGCATCCACGTACATACGAACACAGCACTGATATTTTTTTACCCAAAAAAGGGAAGCAATGCCAACACAGTGGTGATACAAACATAATAAGGACACGAGGGAGCCCAGTAAGGCCGAATTGTTGAGAGGCAAACCATAAAAAGCAATGGCGCATGGGCAGACGTGCCACTCCAGTCAATGCTCGAGTGAGTGCACCGCTGGTGCACCTCCTGTACTCATCGCCACTAAATCTCCTCTAATCCCAGCAGCAAGCATACCCAGTTCACACACTCTTCTCGCCCCTCCCTCCTCCCACTCGCCTGCTGGTCTGTGTTCACTCATCGCCACCAAATCTCCTCTCATTCCAGCAGCAAGCATACCCAGTCCACACCCTCTTCTCTCCCCTCCCTCCTTCTCCCACTCATCTGCTGGTCTGCGTTCTTGCAGACTTGCAGTCTTGGCTTGTGCCGCTGCTTGCTGTTCTTTCCACCTAGGGTTTGCTTGGCTGCTTGCTATTTAATTTTCTTGCTGGTTTTCTGTTGTTGCTGTATTCAATTTTCTTGCTGGTTTTCTGTTGTTGCTGTTTGCTGTCTATCTAGCCTGCTGTCGGTTTGTGTCGTTGTTGTCTTGTTGAGATGTTGCTGACTTAGGGCGAGAGTATATATTTTATAAAAATGCAGCATCCAGCATGTAAAGACATAATCATTTAAGATGTGCGATCAGTCCCAGTTCCAGTCCCAGTCCCAGTCCCACTAGAACCAGCAGAAGCTTGTCTGCCTATCATGCCACATTGCCACTGCCCCAGATGCCATTCGCCCCCACTCTCCACTCCCTAGCCAGTCAGCAACAACACCAGCATACCCTGTAATGCTGTTTCTGGAAATTGCTGTATCCGTGCCCCATATCAATGTCTCAGCTCACTGCCATTGATGTGCCTTATAGAAGAGGTTACTGTGAAACTACAATAACTTTAAGTCATGGACCTTCTGAACATCATGCGGTGGCCACTGATACTCAGATTCTTGCATTTCGTTATACTTTTGTATGACAGGGCCAGGTTTGTTAGAGTCTTAAGTTTGAAATATTTGTCACGATGGGATTAGGTTAACCATTTTTGTTCTGTAGTCTAACCTAATTAACCATTTCGTGCAAATGGTAAAATGGGTTACCTATTTAGTTATTAGGGCTAGAAATGGTCAGCCATTGGTTATTAAGGTTCACACCACTTAGGTAAAAATGGAGCAAACCCAAATAACCTATTGCAATTTAGGGGCTGAACCAAAAACCCAATGAGCTCCTTTTTAGGTCCAGCTTACAGAACCACTGGTTAAACAGGAACCAACTCCCATTCTTAAATATGTGATCCCCATTGTGCATCATCTTATATCAAACGGATAGAAGCAGTTGCTAATAGCAGTATAGCACAACCCTCGAACACCATTTTAGTACTGGATTCAGGGAAAAAAAATGGCACTTAATCTTTGGCAGTCATAAAGATGCTATCTGAAGCACTAAATTTTGTAACCATATATTTGAAAACGTCCCAGAAATTTAATAATCCCTCCGTCCCAAAATAACTTGCTCAACTTTGTCTACATACGAAAGTATATAGACTCGTTTTAGTTATAGATACATCTGTATCTAGAAAAGTTGAGCAAGTTATTTTAGGACAGATGGAGTATATTTGGAAACGTCCCAAAAATATAGAACAAGTTTAGTCATCATTTTAACATACCTAGCTACATATCTAGACAATATCACTTCTCTTTTGTTCGAGGGATTATGTTTCGAATGATCAACAGATCCAATAACAGAAACAAACAGGTAGTACTGGTAAGTGGTAACAAGAAATAATACCTTCTCAAGGTTGCTAATTAGTTTTTTTGGTTTCTCTGAGGAGATAAAACGACCATGAATAACCAATAAGCAGTATATCCACCGCAAAACAAGCTCGGCACTGCCAGATCTGTGGAGAGAAACATATAAGCAATCAACAGATGATACACAGTTGTACATTGCATGCAAATGGACAGTGGTGAAAGACATAGGTGTAGATTTATAAGCACCTTGATTTCCATGCAGATACAAGATTCTCTAGAAGTTTGCAAGCATCTCCAGGCTTCAAAGATCTTAGATGTGCTCGAATCTGTTGAACAGAACAATATCAAAATAGTAAGAACACCCCTCCCTTTACATCAATGAATTAACTTTGACAGCTGCACTTATACATGGTAAAGATGCAAACAGTGCTAAAACTATAAACTGAAACTGAGTTATCACAAACCTTCTTGCTGGGTAAATTAGCGTCAATTGGTATGCCGCTGCGACCAAACAGATCTGACAAGATTTTAGTTGCCATGTCAGGATCGCGCTCAATGCTCTGATCAATGACACCACACTCCCTAAGCATGTCTTCGATGCATATGCTGTCATCTTCAATTCTTTGCACAGGAACTAAATAAGGAAAATAGAGTTAAGTGGTTGCGCTAGAAAATTCTGAAAATAACAAATATTTGAAAGTAAATATAGCAAGCACTAACAGTATTCTGTGTCTTCCTCAAAAATAGTTAAACCAAAAATAATGCAACATATAGCCCTGTATGACTCATTGTCATAGAATTAGTTGCTAGTCCATCCGTTCCTAAATATAAGATGTATTGGGAGTTTAAATTAACTCCCAAAACGTCTTATATTTAGGAACAGATGGTGTACATCATTTCATGTGAATAACAGCAGGTTATTCCCCTGCAGTTGATTGCTGCAGACTCCAATTACAGGGAACAAATATTAGCAACATTTCATCACTGGTAGAAAAGGAGAAGACACGGCAAGAGATAATTTACCTCTTTTCTCTGTTAATCTTGCTGTGGTTCCAAGGTCACTATCAATCGCAAGCTTGTCACTACTCGGTTTTGTTACACCATGTTTCCTTTTCTTTTCTTGTGTATGAAGTTTCGGAAGAGGAAGGATGGCATCTTCTGCATTCGCCCGGTCTAGAGCAGTGATAGTTCCTACCAAAAGCAAACAAGATTCAGACCAAGATTCACCATCGATAACCTTTGAGTCTTCTCAAATGAAGGCAGACAACCATTTCTCTAAGGAATTCCTACCAGAATCCCCTGTTCTAAACAGGGTTTGGCCGGTTGGGCCATTAGGATATTCATATATAAATAAACAACATACAAGTTTAAATTTACCAGCATAGTTAATGAACACAAGTAGAATACCTTTCGTTTTAGCATATTGACCTTTCTGGGCCATGGTGGGTTGAATTGTAGGCAAGAGGACTCCATCTTCAGATACACCCAAATTAATATCCTTACCATAACAAACCAAAAGCTTATCGAACGATGGTTTCACCACAGATCCATATGCAAGAAGTACATGCGTAGAATTAGGTCCATCTATTCCTTGAAGTTTTGCGGCAAATATTGTGGAATCCTGCTTTGTTCTTGAAAGAGAAGACTCGGACAAAGCAATCTTAGTTGGCTTCTTGTTGCGCAGGTCGTCCATGCTATTCCCAGACCAGAAATAGCAGATACCAACCTCAGAGATAGCCAACACATGTATTTCTCCATTATTGGCATTAATACCTGAACACTTGCAGTCCACAAAGATTGCTGGGTGTTCCATAGAGAGTATGCAGCTTGAGCTCTGAGTTTTACCACCGCCCAACCTCCAAATGGCAACATAACGTTCCCCAACTCCAGATGACAGAACATATTCACCGTTGTCACTAAAAATCATGGTTTTCACAGCAACCTAAAATGGTCATGCAGCCAAAAGCAACAGGTGAGCATTTAGGGAAAAAATGCAATCGAAATCATGACAAGGTTCAGAAGAGGAACACGGTAGATGAGGGCATACAAGACACACTCACCGGATGCCCAGAGAATTTTTGGATCTTCTTGTTGTCAGAAGCATCAAATGTCCTCAACTGACCAGCTGCTGTTGCTAAAACCTTTCCATCTGATAAGATCAAATACATAGCGCATTTCATTTCTTTGAACCAGAATGGAAATTTATTGGTATGAAGCAGATACAAGCAAAACCAAATGAATAGGCATACTTCATTTCAACATAGGAAATATACCATATAGACAAATATAAGATCCTACAAGACCCTTCAATAAAAGGATACATATGATAATTAAAAAAAAGCATACATTTGTGCATATATCGTATTAAGCAATGGATACAGATTTTAAGCTCTAACTTCACCAAAAGAAAGGATTATATACAAGCAAATGAAGGTAGCAGGACTTTCTTTATTGGATCCATGTGTGTGGTAGGTAAGACTTGTGTTAGATTTCCATCTATACTTCGAATAGAGCATTACCATTGTATTTTCAGAAAAAGAACTGTGAAGATGCATTTAGAGTAGAGATTCTAGGCCACGGCTTAGTAAACACCTTGAGGGTGCCAACATGATAAGATGGATAAAACATGGTCAATGAAGCTTATCTATTCGTTGACTATAAAGGTCACTGTGATCAGTCAACTATTAAACTGTTGTTAGGATCCGTAAGAGCAGTTAAACTACAGTTGAGAATTGACTCAAGAAGAAACCACACAAGTAAATGCGAAACATCCATATCACAGATGAAAAGGCAGCATGTGCATAATTCAGCAAATCAAATAATAGTGAAACAAAAAAGTGGAAATAGAAGAAAAAAAAAAACAAGAAGCCTGGTTTCACCACTGACATACCTGATGACACCGCCAACGCAGATATTGCCTTGGAGGAAGATTTAAATTTCCCTGCAACAGACCCATCTGAGGGGTCAATCTTACAGACCATGCCATCAGCGCCTGCTGTGTACACCGTCCGCCCAAGCCTCGAGTATGCTACTGCTGTCACACCCCTGAACATGTACAACCAATACAAATGAACACTTCCGAGCTCAAGCTCTGCAGAAACTAACCCTGGAGGGAAATAGCAAAACAAGAGCCGAAACTACAGCTGCGGGTATGGGCTCGGGAAATTATTTCAGGATTTTCGTCATTGGAATGGTACTATGGAATGGTACTACGAAGATATCATACTACTAAAATGCGGTTTCCACAAATGAACCGCGAGGTTCCCCTCCTAGTAGCCAGAGAGACAAATGCACCAAAACAGCAGCCATACCCAGGATGGCAGTCGCTGATCCGCCACTTCCACTGCCCCGCGGCGACATCAAGCGCGAGGACATCCCCGCTGCCGGTCCCAAGCACAAGCAGCGAGCTCCCAGCCTTCCGCTTCTTCTGCTAGGCGAAAACACAAACACGTCAGAAGCGCGCACAGCGCCGGGCGGTAACAGGTCGGGAAATGGGGGCGCGTGTCCTCACCTTGCTGGAGAGCTGCACCCACTTCATGCACGTGTAGTCGAGGGCGAGGTGGCCGCGCTTCGCCTCCGCGAGCGCGCCGGCCTCCACCGCCGGGATGTCCGCGAACTCCGTCTGCAGGTGGCCGCGCGCGGCGTCCCATACCTGCGGCAGAGGCGAATCATAGGGGTTAACGTGGAAGCGGGAACGGGGTTGGTTCGGGGTGGATGGATAGGCAGCGTGTGGTTCCGCACCTTGATGCGGCCGTCGCCGGAGGAGAGGGCGAGGAAGTCGGAGGCGGGGCTGAAGGAGGTGAGGAGGTCGCGGATGGTGGCTAGGGCGGGCGCCATGGCCCGCGAGTTGGCGGGTGGTCGCCGCGGCGGCGGGAGGGCAGGAGGAGAAGGGTTTATGCGGCGGCGGCGGCGCGGCGGGCGAGGGTTTTGGTTCGAGCCAGGTCGCGCGCTCGTCTCTGGTTGTATCTATCTGGACTCGAGCGCGGCTGAGCCGGACCGAGACGGGCTAGGGTTTTCAAGCCCAGAGCAGCAACCGTTTCGCAACCCGCGAGCCCCAGAAAAGCCATTCTGCCGCGCCGCGCCGCGCCGCGCCCGCCTCGTCCAACCCGCGCCGCCGCCGGAGATGGAGCCCAGCGCCGACAAGCTACGCGGCCTCCGCATCACCTCCCTGGACGACGAAGAAGAAGACGACGAGCCCGAACTGCCCCACCAGCCCCTGCCCGCCGCCGCCGAGGACTACGACGATGACGACGAGGAAGAGGAGGCGGAAGTCATGCTCGGTCTGTTGGAGGAGCCGAAGCGCCCGGGCCTCCTCCTCCGGCACCTCTTCCCCAGCAAGGCCGGCGGCATCCCGGTGCGTGCGATACCACACGATTGTTAAAATATCAACTGACTGCCCTTAAATGTGAGGTTCTGCGAATTTCATGCAGGCCTGGTTGGATCCCGTGAACTTGCCGTCGGGGAACACCTCCTGCTGCGGCTTCTGCGGCGAGCCCCTGCACTTCGTCCTCCAGGTGTCGCCTCCCTCTGTGCCTAGTGCTAGCAACTGTACTTGTTGTTTGGGTGACAACTTGATTTAATATTTGGTTGGATCCTCTGTAGATTTATGCTCCGATTGGGGACAATGAGGCGGCGACGTTTCACCGCACCCTGTTCATGTTCATGTGCCCGTCGATGGAGTGCTTGCACCGAGACCAGCACGAGCAGTGGACGCGCAAGCAGGGCAATCCTCGTAGAAGGTGAAGCAAACTCCTCGTGGCTGCTGTGCTGTTGTTTATTTAGACTTTTACAGCAGAGCTCAAAAACGTTTTGCTGATTTTGACTTGCCTGGGTGGATTGCAGTGTGAAGGTTTTCCGGTGCCAGCTGCCCCGGAGCAATGCCTTTTACTCAAGTGAACCTCCCAAACACAATAACTCTGACAAGCCACTATGTGCAGGAGGTAGCTTTCCTTTTCTTCTGTTGTATGGTATCTTAGAGTTTCCATGCTTAATAAGTTGTGAATGATATCACGACATTTTATGCTTTTTGTAATTAACTGTTATCCTGGAGGAAAATATGCTTATTCCCAGCAAATCTCTTTCACTTTCTCTAGCTATTACATAAATACTTTCTTGATATATGACCTACGATTTCCTGGATCATCTCTTGAATATGCTGAAATCTTGAAGTTCACTTGTTTATGCTGGTTTCTCCACATATCAGCAACCTTGCTTCTAAAGTATTCTTACAAAAATTGAACTGCCGATGTGCCGGCTGCTGAGACTAAGTTGGGTGGGGTTTGCTAGATGCTGATTAATTTAGTTTATTGATGCACAACATTTATAGGCAACAATTGTCGCTTGCTGTCAGTCAGAAACCTGTTTATGTTGGTCATACTCCATGTAAATTATATCATTTCCTCCATTTAATCGACTGTGTGTTGCCAGCTGCTCTTTGTCATTGGTGTGGTACATGGAAAGGTGATAAAATATGTGGTAGCTGCAAGAAATCACGCTACTGTTCTGAGAAGCATCAGGTATTCTTATTTCGTTTTACCCATCCTATTGGTCTCTTAGTTTGTTTAATTTGCGACTTTGTGCCTAGATCCTACCATTTTGTAAAAATAAAAGGTCTTCCGATACAATTTTGTCTGCCTTGGACAAGACACCCTAAATATTCTTTTGGTGACCAAGCCTATTTTGGTTGAGCAATTCTACATCACTATTTATCAGGCACTGCATTGGCGCTCTGGTCATAAAAACGATTGCCTACAGATGATCAATTCTTCCGAAGCTTCAAGTTCTGTAATGCCAGCTGTAGGGAAAGGTGATCGTATTTGAATGGGCAATGCTATATATATGCTTGTAACTATTGAATTGTGTCTTTTATTTCTTACAGTTCCTATCTATTTGCAGTTCCTGCTAGGGCTTCCTGGCCAGAATATAAGATAACAATTGACTATGAAGCTGATTCGGATTCTGATAGCTGTGATGGAGATGAAAGCAACTCAAAGTCGTTGGTGATGCAAAAACATAGTAAACCAGATGATTTGATGCAATCGTGGATGGATCAATTTGAGGTTTTGAACTGTACATTCTCTCTCTTTTATACATTTGCTAGCATGGTAAGCCAGATGATTTGCTTATTCACTGCCATTTTGTGTAGGCTGATGCTGACAACCAGTGTTGGGCACATTTTGAAGAACGGATCTCAAGAGAACCAAAGCAAATATTGAGGTAGGCATCACTTGCATGAAGTATATCCTATGTTTAGTGATCTATTTAGTTTCATTTTGCTTGCTTCGGAAAATGGGAGTGGTTTCAAACATTGTTCCCATCACTTCGTAATTGAGTTCGTTTCAGCTCTCTTTCATAGTTATCCTCAACAACTATTGTATTGGGAATTGAGTAACTTGTCTAAACTACACAGATATTGTCGAGAACCAAATGCAAAGCCTTTGTGGGCTTTGTCAGCTGGTCGCCCATCCAATGCTGATATCCCTTCATGTGGCTACTGTAAAGGTCCACTATGCTATGAATTTCAGGTTCGTCAATATTCTATGGACCAAATTACATTTCTGATGCAACAGTGATAGCCAATGCTGCATATCCAAAAATAATAAACTCAAGAACCCTAGCTTTGCTGTGGTAATGTCCCATCATAACAGTTATAGTCAATAGGCAACAACACGGACACACAAATAATGAACTGAGGAAATGTCTCTCTGCTCTGTAAAATGTCCACCGGGCAAATACTTTGTGTATGAGCCATTATTACCATCAATTTAAAATACGGAATTCAATTAATGTTCCTAGCACTATTAGCTGTTTAATTGTTTATGCTACTAGATCAAGATGGGACATGATATAATGTATGGTTTATGCCTGTCAGTTACTGTTGATTTCTGCTTATATTGTCTTGCATGTAACTGCCCAGGAAGCAATTCATTCCCTGCTTCAAGCAATGTTGTAAATGAAATTAATTCTGGTAGACTTATGTTATGTTAAGTATTCCTTTCAACCGCAGTATGCTTATCATTACATTTCTCTCCCTCGTGTGCCTACTACATACACACTCTCATGTGATTACATATGCTTACACTCTGTACACTGTATCTCCAGATAATGCCACAGTTGCTGTATTTCTTTGGTGTGAAAAATGAACCAGACTCTCTTGATTGGGCTACAATTGTTGTGTACACGTGTCAAGGATCATGTGACCAAAACATTAGCTACAAGGAAGAATTTGCATGGGTTCAGTTATACCCTACAGCACCCTCACGGCATTAGTAATGTTTACGTAATGTCTGTTCTTCACTGCTTCAGGTTTGTAACTTGCTCCATTTAATTTCTTGTTATGCTCTAGCAACTGCTGAAGCCCTCAAATCCAATTATATGGTTAATAGCACATGTGATGCATTGATAAGCAAAGTTCCGCGTGTTTCATTGGTGTATACAGCATCAGAGGTAAACTTATACTGTATTGCAGTACAAGTTTAGTGGATGCACCTAGTATGAGAAAATTTTGGAATAGGATGTTCCAAGTGGCGTGAACTTTCTTATATTCCAAGCAGAGTACCAGTAGTTAGCTGTGCCTCCAATGTCTGTAGTCTTCACTACTGCTTGATGATGCGTGCCCTGGACTGTATATAACAAAGTTTTACTTAGTTAAAATGACGAGTCAAAATAACCAATGTGAACACCGAACAATATCAGTCGTGTAAGTGGCACCATTATTCAAAAGCTACAGATTTTCCGTGATGTTGCTTACAGTTTTCAGTTTTGTTTCTGCAAGTATTTTGCTAATTACTGGCCACCATTGGTTTGGTCTATACGCGTTTTAGAGAATAGTTAAATCAGAAAGCACTATTTGGTGAATAGCTCTGCTTTTCCCTCTGCCTGGCAAATGTACCTTGTATATCATATAGGGGGGAGTAAAGCATGCATTTAGTAGAAGATGTAGCTTTGGGCTGTGATAATCTGCACTGTGCTGAAGATAATGACTCCTAGTAACCTGTTGAACGCTGTCTTGTCTTACCAGGGACATCATCCATGTGCATCTCAAGTTGAAGACATGTGTTCCAAGCGAGATAGCTTAGGCTTACCTACTAGCAGAGATTTCATAATGGGCCTTTGATGTTTCCAGATCTTAATGAGCCAGCATAACGCTGTGGTCCCAAAACTCCGAATGATCTGATGCTCGCTGCATTGGCTCTGGTCGGTTTGGCCACTGTGACCCATTAGAACCAGACAAGTACTAGTTGTTCAGCAACATTAGTTTAGTAATGTGTTTTTTTCCTTGAGACTCTTTTGCTCTTTTTATATGGAATGTCTTTGTCAGTTTTTCGAGTTTATGTTCAAGTTAGGAAGATCCAAAGTTTTTCTGTTATTCTTCTGGTATATGCTCTATATACATGTAAAGAGTCTAATCTCCATTATTTTATCAGTTCAAATTTTGGTCCATACGTTTTTCATATTTATCTTAGTGTAGTAGTCATTGTGTTGGAGTGAGTTTGTTATGCAAACGAGGAGACTTTCTGCCTTGCTCACCATTGGGGGAGCTCGCTGGAACGCTGGTCAAAATGATGCTCAGATTGTGCGGCCAGTGTCCATGTGCTTTTTATTTCCTCGACGATCGGTGAGAGTGCAGCCATGAACAATGCTTAATACTTCCTGTTAGCAGCACGTTGGTTTGTGTTCATGCCTGCACGTCTGTTCATAGGCGTCGCTTGCACGACCAAGCTGGTCAGGTCAGATTTTCTGCCTTCTGGAAAGGGGAAACATCCTCTAGACGACAAACCAGCGTTGCCTTTTCCGGAAAAACATGGAGGGATGGGAAGAAACTCGGCACCGAAACCGCCGTCGCTGGTCGCCGTCAGCACGAAGCGACGTGTCTATGAAACCATGTTGCCGATTCCACGGCCGGCGAGTTTGGAAGTTCTGCCCGCTTTAAGGCGCAAGATGATGGCGGTACACCGTGGCTGGCCGGCTACTGCATTTGGCGTGCAGGCGAGGCACGGCAAGTATCCATCAGCTGGAAAGACGACGGCGAGCGGCTCGGCTCGGATCCAGCGGCCGATCATCATTGTTTTTTGCCGTGGACATGTGCCGTGCGTGGCGAGAAGGCATGGTCCCTGGCGAGGCAAGTGGCCGGCCAGAGCCAAGAGGAAACAAAACAATTTCGACTTTTTTCCGTGGATGCGTGCAAGTTTCAGGGCGGCACCGCGCCTGTTGACGGCGACCGGCACCGGCCGCTTACATTACAATAATGCAGATCCCTACAGTGATCGCCGGTAATCATGGGTCCATGGCGCACGACGCTGGCTGCCTTGCTGGGAGGAAGAATCATCTCTCAGATCCACCGCGCGCGAGGGCACACCGGATCTGCTGATCTGCATCACCAGGTATCATCAGTGTAAAACTAGTGTCGGTTCTGGTTACTGGGGCGTAGAAACAGCAGTGCTTTACTATGTGCACTTGCCTATAGTGTTGTTGCTGACTGACTGAATTGGGCCTCGTTTAAAACGTAATTCCTCTATCATTTTAAATATTTTACAACAAAGTACGAGGGACGAATCAAAATGAATATACATGGTAAAGCGTCTTGGGATAGGTAGATCTACAAAGAAAAAGAAACTAAAATTAATGTCATGTCCGCTTGAATCTTACATGATTCGATTTGAAATCTACATGATATTTTCTCAAGTAGCATTTGACTTACGGAAGAAGCAAAGGAATTATAGGATAAGATGTGATTGGATCATATACTCGGAAAATATCATATTCATTCCTAAGGGCTCCAATTTTACAAATCAAACATTGCATAGAGAAAAGATTAAAAAAATAAAACCTACAAAATTTTATGGCATCCCTTTGAACTGAATACGTAAGGCCTAATACGAGTACAAGCATGAAATAGAACAATTCCCAGATGCGAAGGGAAGAGTTTATAGCTTATGCAGATGTGTCTACGTTGTACTGAACGTAGTAGGAAAACTTAATTTTGTAAGTGCGTGCTTGTGTAGTCCAAGGTGATGTCACGTGGTTGAAAATAATAATCTGCAACCCTCTCGCTCGGAGTACACGGGCAAAACCTTAATTTACCAGTTAAACCCTTTGATTGCCGTCGCCATCCATGGCAATGGCAGGAAGCAAAAGCAAATGCAAGTACAGTGAAAGCTGCTCGAGTCGACCGACACGTCTAGCTCCTCCAAAAGCTACGCAGCAGGTTTACCTCTCATCTCACTGCCACCTGGGGCCCAGTCACGTGGCCCCGCACGTCAGGAAAGAACTACTGGAGGTAGTTTGAACTAAGATGGGCCCAGGATGTAGACGCGGATTTAAACGTTGGAAAAAGTCACCGCGTCATGTGCTGTGCTGGTTTGCAATGTCCCTGGCCTGCGGCGGTGCTGGCTGGCTACAACTGGCCGGCACTGGCTCAAGTGTGATGACTGATGAACTTTCCCCGTTTTGACTAAACGGGTTACCGGATCTGCTGTTACCCGTAACTCTCCACACCAGAAGTTCACAAAACGGTTTTGGTGCATGTTTGATTCCCTATATAGGAGTTTGGAAAATATAAAAAATGAAACAATGGGTATAACAGAGATGTACAAATTCAAAGACATTCAGTCCATCACCATACACACAAACACTCTCATGGGACGAATAGAAACATATCCTCCTCCAAACATGTAAGCTACCATCACAATTTTGTATATATTTAAGGAAATCTAGGTTCATACCTAACTTTTTCACAACTGAGTTCAAATAAGTGTTGTATATCGCTAAAGCACTTCGAAAATAAAAGGTTGGGCACATGTGAGCGAATATTTACCAACAGAAGAAGTATATATATAGTGCATTTAGCGAGCGTTTAGCTGAATTATATGATCTTCCTTACCCTACTTTCCACGAATTTATTGTAATATACTTGAGCACTTTTTTCCCTTTGGTCGCTGATGCGCGTGAGACACACGTTCGTTGGGAACCCCAAGAGGAAGGTATGATGCGCACAGCAGCAAGTTTTCCCTCAGTAAGAAACCAAGGTTTATCGAACCAGTAGGAGCCAAGAAGCACGTTGAAGGTTGATGGCGGCGGGATGTAGTGCGGCGCAACACCGTGGATTCGGCGCCAACGTGGAACCCGCACAACACAACCAAAGTACTTTGCCCCAACGAAACAGTGAGGTTGTCAATCTCACCGGCTTGCTGTAAACAAAGGATTAACCGTATTGTGTGGAAGATGATTGTTTGCAGAAAACAGTAAAACAAGTATTGCAGCAGATTGTATTCAATGTAAAAGAATAGGACCGGGGTCCACAGTTCACTAGAGGTGTCTCTCCCATAAGATAAATAGCATGTTGGGTGAACAAATTACAGTCGGGCAATTGACAAATAGAGAGAGCATGACAATGCACATACATGATATGATAAGTATAGTGAGATTTAATTGGGCATTACGACAAAGTACATAGACCGCTATCCAGCATGCATCTATGCCTAAAAAGTCCACCTTCAGGTTATCATCCGAACTCCTTCCAGTATTAAGTTGCAATACAATAGACAATTGCATTAAGTATGGTGCGTAATGTAATCAATAACTACATCCTCGGACATAGCATCAATGTTTTATCCCTAGTGGCAACAGCACATCCATAACCTTAGAACTTTATGTCACTGTCCCAGATTTAATGGAGGCATGAACCCACTATCGAGCATAAATACTCCCTCTTGGAGTTAAGAGTAAAAACTTGGCCAGAGCCTCTACTAATAACGGAGAGCATGCAAGATCATAAACAACACATAGGTAATAGATTGATAATCAACATAACATAGTATTCTCTATCCATCGGATCCCGACAAACACAACATATAGCATTACAGATAGATGATCTTGATCATGTGATACGTCTCCAACGTACCTATAGTTTCTGATGTTTCATGCTTGTTTTATGACAATACTTACATGTTTTGCTTGCACTTTATAATGTTTTTATGCATTTTCCGGAACTAACCTATTAACAAGATGCCACAGTGCCAGTCCTGTTTTCTGCTGTTTTTGGTTCCAGAAAGGCTGTTCGGGCAATATTCTCGGAATTCGACGAAACAAAGACCAAACATCATAATTCACCGAGACGGACCAGGACACCGAAGGGGAGTCAGAGGGGAGGCCTGGGGCCCCCACACCATAGGGCCGCGCGGGCTGAGGCCTGGCCGCGCCGGCCTATGGGGAGGGCGTCCTGGTGCCCCTCCTACGCTGCCTCTTCGCCTATATAAGCCCTTTCGACCTAAAAACGCGATACCGATTGACGAAACTCCAGAAAGACTCCAGGGGCGCCGCCACCATCGCGAAACTCCAATTCGGGGGGACAGAAGTCTCTGTTCCGGCACCCTGCCGGGATGGGGAAGTGCCCCCGGAAGCCATCTCCATCGACGCCATCGCCTCCATCATGCTCCGTGAGTAGTTCCACCATGGACTACGGGTTCTAGCTGTAGCTAGTTGGTATTCTCTCCCCTATGTACTTCAATACAATGATCTCATGAGCTGCCTTACATGATTGAGATTCATCTGATGTAATCGGTGTTGTGTTTGTTGGGATCCGATGGATTGTTACGTTATGATTAGTCTATCTATAAAGTTTGTAAAGTTATTGTTGCTGCAATCTTGTTATGTTTAATGCTTGTCACTAGGGCCCGAGTGGCATGATCTTAGATTTAAGCTCTATACTTATTGCTTAGATTGTATCTACAAGTTGTATGCACATGTCTATGTCCGGAACCAAAGGCCCCAAAGTGACAGAAATTGGGACAACTGGAGGGGAAGGCTTAGATATGAGGATCACATGTTTTCACGGAGTGTTAATGCTTTGCTCCGGTGCTCTATTAAAAGGAGTACCTTAATTTCCAGTAGATTCCCTAGAGGCCCGGCTGCCACCGGCTGGTAGGACAAAAGATGTTGTACAAGTTTCTCATTGCGAGCACGTATGACTATATATGGGAAACATGCCTACATGATTAATAAGCTGGATGTTCTAACTTAATGCTATTTCAATCCTATCAATTGCCCAACTGTAATTTGTTCACCCAACACTTGTTATTGGAGAGTTGCCACTAGTGTAGATAGCTGGGAACCCCGGTCCATCTCTAATCATCATATACTCGTTCTACATGACATTGGAAGTAGTATCAACTATTTTCTGGTGCCATTGCTCTCATATTACTGCTATTGCTCTTTGTATTCTTGTTATTCTGCTCTCATATTCTTGTTGCTTTCACATCACCCTGTTACTAGTGCTTTTCGAGTGCACTGAATTGACAACTCAGTTGTTAAGGCTTATAAGTATTCTTTACCTCCCCTTGTGTCGAATCAATAAATTTGGGTTTTACTTCCCTCGAAGACTGTTGCGATCCCCTATACTTGTGGGTTATCAAGACTATTTTCTGGTGCCGTTGCCGGGGAGGCATAGCTCTACTCATAAGTTCACCTGGGGAGTACACTCTACCTCTCTCTCTGTTTTATTTTATTTTGTTTTACTTAGTTTACTTTTCTCTAGTTTATTTGTGCTTAGTTTATTTCTGTCTAGTTTTATTTTGCTTAGTTTCTTTTTGTCTTGTTTTATTTTTCTCATATACCCAAAAATCCATAAAAATTTGAAAAACCTAAAAATTAAAAACTGCTGTCATGGGAGAACCCATAACCTACTTGGAGCTCATAGAATATTATAATAATTATAGAGAATCAAGAACTGGTAAAGTAATGAGTGCTGTGATAGAAAAATTGAATACAATTGCTAAAATCTTGCTTAAACGCCATGATATAAACTGTTGCTCTCAACAGGACACTAAACATCTTAAATTTCAATGTGGCTTTAGTGAGGAATTTTTAATTAAGAACTATAATCGGAATAGCTATATTCATTTTGGGTTTGAAGAGGTAGAACAATTTGTCATATTTATGGGAGCCTCTGAGATAGAATCCTTCATGGTTAAAAATTATGAAACTTGTGTTGTTTGTAAGGACCTTAAAGATTATGTCTCTTCTATCCTTAATTTTTGCAATGAAAGTTACACTGATAATCCTTATATCATTGATTATAAAGAGAGACTCATTAATGCACAAGAATGCACTCACAATTTGCAGGAACCTGTGGAAGAAGAAATTGATGAACCTGAAAGCTCATTGGATGAAAAAGAGGAGGAAATTGATGAACCTGAAAGCTCATTGGATGAAAAAGAAGAGGAGAGTGATGAACAAAAGGAGGAAGAATGGATTAGCTACCCATGCCAACCTTCTAATGAGAGTAACTCTTTATCTCTTACACTATTTGATTGTCCTCCATGCTTACCGAAAGAGGTTGAATGTTATGTTCCTGTGGATTCTCTTGAAATATTCCCTATGAGTAAAACTTGTGAGAATAATTATGCTACTGATATCTATGATAATCCATGTTATTTTGATAAATCTTATGATAATGCTTTGTTTGTACCTGATGTCGAAATGCATGGTACTAAAGAATTTTGCGTAGCAAATGTTTATGATAAAGCTCTAGATGATGGTCCTATGTTACTTGATAATATTAATTGTACTACTAATGAAAATGGGATTGGAGAGTTCTTGACTTTATCTATGATTCCCATATCTTTTGAGATTGATCAATCATCTTGTTACATTATTGATAAAAGTAGTTTAGAAAGTTTTGATCCTATTATTTTTGAACTTGATAAAAATTATGTGTTTGTGGATCATGAAAAGTATGCTGCGTGTGATAGTTATATTGTTGAGTTTATCCATGAAGCTACTGAAAATTATTATGAGAGAGGAAAATATGGTTGTAGAAATTTGCATGGTACTAAAACACCTCTCGATATGATGAAAATTTTGAATTTACTCTTGTTTTATCTTCTTATGCTTGTCACTTTGTTCTTCATGAATTTATTTGTGAACAAGATTCCTATGCATAGGAAGTGAGTTAGACTTAAATGTGTTTTGAATTTGCTTTTCGATGCTCTCTTTTGCTTCAACTCTTATTTCTTGCGAGTGCATCATCAAAACTGCTGAGCCCATCTTAATGGCTATAAAGAAAGCACTTCTTGGGAGATAACCCATGTCTTTATTTTGCTACTGTTTTGTTGTGTCTTGGAAGTTGTTACTACTGTAGCAACCTCTCCTTATCTTTATTTTATTGCAATGTTGTGCCAAGTGAAGTCTCTAATAGAAGGTTGATGCTAGATTTGGATTTCTGCGCAGAAACAGATTTCTATCTGTCACGAATCTGGGCTGTTTTCTCTGTAGGTAACTCAGAAAAATATGCCAATTTACATGCGTGTTCCTCAGATATGTACGCAACTTTCATTAGTTTTGAGTTTTCTGATTTGAGCAACGGAAGTACCTGTTTAAAATTCGTCTTTACTGGCTGTTCTGTTTTGGCAGATTCTGTCTCTTTTTTTTTGCATTGTCTCTTGTGGACTTTAAGCAAGGCTTTCTAGACGTGGAGAGCTGTAGCTAATTTTTTATTGAGTTCTTGCAATGTGTCACTACAGGACCAAGGTGGATTCAAGTTTTTTGAGTACTAACCCCTCTAATGAAGTTTATGAGAAGTTTGGTGTGAAGGAAGTTTTCAAGGGTCAAGAGAGGAGGATGATATATGATCAAGAAGAGTGAAAAGTCTAAGCTTGAGGATGCCCCCGTGGTGCATCCCTGCATATTTCAAGAAGACTCAAGCGTCTAAGCTTGGGGATGCCCAAGGCATCCCCTTCTTCATCAACTTATCAGGTTTTTTCTATTGAAACTATATTTTTATTCGGTCACATCATATGTTCTTTACTTGGAGCGTCTGTGTGTTTTTATTTTTGTTTATGTTTGAATAAATTCGGATCCTAGCAATCCTTGTTTGGGAGAGAGACACGCTCCGCTTTTACATATGAACACTCGTGTTCTTCGCTTTTACTTTTAATGTTCAATGACAAAAGTTGGAAGCTATTGCACTTATTGCTATCTGGTTGGAAAAAGAAAATGCTTCATATTGTCTTGGATAATTTGATACTTGGCAATTGTTTTGAGCTCTCAAGTAGATCATGTTTACTCATGCATCATGTAGTTTGAACCTATTAGTGGAGAACTACCATAGAGCTTGTTGAAATTGGTTTGCATGATTGGTCTCTTTAAAGTCTAGATATTTTCTGGTAAAAGTGTTTGAGCAACAAGGAAGACAGTGTAGAGTTTTATAATGCTTGCAATATGTTCTTATGTAAGTTTTGCTGTACCGGTTCATACTTGTGTTTGCTTCAAACAACCTTGCTAGCCCAAAGCCTTGTACTGAGAGGAAATGTTTCTCGTGCATCCAAAACCTTGAGCCAAAACCTATGCCATTTGTGTCCACCATATCTACCTACTATGTGGTATTTCCTGCCATTCCAAGCAAATACTTCATGTGCTACCTTTAAACAATTCAAAAGCTATTATCTCTTATTTGTGTCAATGTTTTATAGCTCATGAGGAAGTATGTGGTGTTTATCTTTCGATCTTGTCATTTACTCCGGACAGACTTTCACCAATGGACTAGTGGCTTCATCCGCTTATCCAATAATTTTGCAAAAAGAGCTGGCGCGGGGTTCCCAACCCCCAATTAATCAACCTTCATTAATAATTCTCTTCACATGTTTTGCTCTGATTCATCAGTAAGCAACTTAATTTTGCAAATAGACACTCCTTCATGGTATGTGAATGTTGGAAGGCACCCGGGGATTCGGTTAGCCATGGCTTGTGTAAGCAAAAGGTTGGGAGGACTGTCATCCATAAATAATGGAACTAAAATACATGTGTAAACAAAAGAGAAGAGGGATGATCTACCTTGCTGGTAGAGATAACGTCCTTCATGGGAGCCGCTCTTGAAAGTCTGGTTGATAAGGTAGTTAGAGTGCCCACTACCATTCGTTGACAACAACAAACACCTCTCAAAATTTTACTTTTATACTCTCTATATGATTTCAAAACTTAAAAAGCTCTAGCACATGATTTAATCCCTGCTTCCCTCTGCGAAGGGCCTTTCTTTTACTTTATGTTGAGTCAGTTTACCTACTTCCTTCCATCTTAGAAGCAAACACTTGTGTCAACTGTGCATTGATTCTTACATACTTGCTTATTTGCATTCATCATATTACTTTGTGTTGACAATTATCCATGAGATATGCATGTTGAAAGTTGAAAGCAACTGCTGAAACTTAAATCTTCCTCTGTGTTGCTTCAATGCCTTTATTTTGAATTTATTGCTTTATGAGTTAACTCTTATGCAACACTTTTTGATACTTGTCTTGAAAGTACTATTCATGAAAAGTTTTGTTATATGTTATCTATTTGTTAGCAACTATAGATCATTGCCTTGAGTCACTGCATTCATCTCATATGCTTTATAATAGGATGATCAAGATTATGTAAGTAGCATGTCACTACAGAAATTACTCTTTTTATCGTTTACCTACTCGAGGGCGAGCAGGAACTAAGCTTGGGGATGCTGATACGTCTCCAACGTATCCATAATTTCTGATGTTCCATGCTTGTTTTATGACAATACTTACATGTTTTGCTTGCACTTTATAATGTTTTTATGCATTTTCCGGAACTAACCTATTAACAAGATGCCACAGTGCCAGTTCCTGTTTTCTGCTGTTTTTGGTTCCAGAAAGGCTGTTCGGGCAATATTCTCGGAATTCGACGAAACGAAGACCAAACATCATAATTCACCGAGACGGACCAGGACACCGAAGGGGAGTCAGAGGGGAGGCCTGGGGCCCCCACACCATAGGGTCGCGCGGGCTGAGGCCTGGCCGCGCCGTCCTATGGGGAGGGCGCCCTGGTGCCCCTCCTACGCCGCCTCTTCGCCTATATAAGCCCTTTCGACCTAAAAACGTGATGCCGATTGACGAAACTCCAGAAAGACTCCAGGGGCGCCGCCACCATCGCGAAACTCCAATTCGGGGGACAGAAGTCTCTGTTCCGGCACCCTGCCGGGACGGGGAAGTGCCCCCGGAAGCCATCTCCATCGACGCCACCGCCTCCATCATGCTCCGTGAGTAGTTCCACCATGGACTACGGGTTCTAGCTGTAGCTAGTTGGTATTCTCTCCCCTATGTACTTCAATACAATGATCTCATGAGCTGCCTTACATGATTGAGATTCATCTGATGTAATCGGTGTTGTGTTTGTTGGGATCCAATGGATTGTTACGTTATGATTAGTCTATCTATAAAGTTTGTGAAGTTATTGTTGCTGCAATCTTGTTATGTTTAATGCTTGTCACTAGGGCCCGAGTGGCATGAACTTAGATTTAAGCTCTATACTTATTGCTTAGATTGTATCTACAAGTTGTATGCACATGTCTATGTCCGGAACCAAAGGCCCCAAAGTGACAGAAATTGGGACAACTGGAGGGGAAGGCTTAGATATGAGGATCACATGTTTTCACGGAGTGTTAATGCTTTGCTCCGGTGCTCTATTAAAAGGAGTACCTTAATTTCCAGTAGATTCCCTAGAGGCCCGGCTGCCACCGGCTGGTAGGACAAAAGATGTTGTACAAGTTTCTCATTGCGAGCACGTATGACTATATATGGGAAACATGCCTACATGATTAATAAGCTGGATGTTCTAACTTAATGCTATTTCAATCCTATCAATTGCCCAACTGTAATTTGTTCACCCAACACTTGTTATTGGAGAGTTGCCACTAGTGTAGATAGCTGGGAACCCCGGTCCATCTCTCATCATCATATACTCGTTCTACATGACATTGGAAGTAGTATCAACTATTTTCTGGTGCCATTGCTCTCATATTACTGCTATTGCTGCTGTGTTACTGTTATTACTGCTCTCATATTACTGCTGCTTTCACATCACCCCTGTTACTAGTGCTTTTCCAGGTGCAGCTGAATTGACAACTTAGTTGTTAAGGCTTATAAGTATTCTTTACCTCCCCTTGTGTCGAATCAATAAATTTGGGTTTTACTTCCCTCGAAGACTGTTGCGATCCCCTATACTTGTGGGTTATCATCATGTTAGGCAGCTCACAAGATCCAACAATGAAGCACATAAGGAGAAGACGACCATCTAGCTACTGCTATGGACCCATAGTCCAGGGGTGAACTACTCACTCATCACTCCGGAGGCGACCATGGCGGTGAAGAGTCCTCCGGGAGATGATTCCCCTCTCCGGCAGGGTGCCGGAGGCGATCTCCTGAATCCCCCGAGATGGGATTGGCGGCGGCGGCGTCTCAGTAAGGTTTTCCGTATCGTGGCTCTCGGTACTGGGGGTTTCGCGACGGAGGCTTTAAGTAGGCGGAAGGGCAGGTCAAAGGGCGTCACGGGGGCCCCACGCGCTAGGGCCGCGCGGGCCCTATGCTGGCCGCGCCGCCCTAGTGTGGCGGCGCCCCATGGCCCCACTTCGTCTCCCCTCCGGTCTTCTGGAAGCTTCGTGTAAAAATAGGCCCCTGGGCGTTGATTTCGTCCAATTCCAAGAATATTTCCTTTGTAGGATTTCTGAAACCTAAAACAGCAGAAAACAACAACTGGCTCTTCGGCATCTCGTTAATAGGTTAGTGCCGAAAAATGCATAAATATGACATAAAGTATACATAAAACATGTAGATATCATCAATAATGTGGCATGGAACATAAGAAATTATCGATACGTCGGAGACGTATCAGCATCCCCAAGCTTAGTTCCTGCTCGTCCCGAGCAGGTAAACGATAACAAAGATAATTTCTGGAGTGACATGCCATCATAACCTTGATCATACTATTGTAAGCATATGTAATGAATGCAGCGATCAAACCAATGGTAATGACATGAGTAAACAACTGAATCATAAAGCAAAGACTTTTCATGAATAGTACTTCAAGACAAGCATCAATAAGTCTTGCATAAGAGTTAACTCATAAAGCAATAAATCAAAGTAAAGGTATTGAAGCAACACAAAGGAAGATTAAGTTTCAGCGATTGCTTTCAACTTATAACATGTATATCTCATGGATATTGTCAATGTAAAGTAATATAACAAGTGCAATATGCAAGTATGTAGGAATCAATGCACAGTTCACACAAGTGTTTGCTTCTTGAGGTGGAGAGAAATAGGTGAACTGACTCAACATAAAAGTAAAAGAAAGGTCCTTAAAAGAGGAAAGCATCGATTGCTATATTTGTGCTAGAGCTTTTATTTTGAAAACATGAAACAATTTTGTCAACGGTAGTAATAAAGCATATGTATCATGTAAATTATATCTTACAAGTTGCAAGCCTCATGCATAGTATACTAGTAGTGCCCGCACCATGTCCTAATTAGCTCGGATTACCAGGATTATCATCGCAATACACATGTTTTAGCCAAGTGTCACAAAGGGGTACCTCTATGCCGCCTGTACAAAGGTCTAAGGAGAAAGCTCGCATTTGGATTTCTCGCTTTTGATTATTCTCAACTTAGACATCCATACCGGGACAACATAGACAACAGATAATGGACTCCTCTTTAATGCATAAGCATGTAGCAACAATTAATGTTCTCATATGAGATTGAGGATATATGTCCAAAACTGAAACTTCAACCATGATTCATGGCTTTAGTTAGCAGCCCAATGTTCTTCTCTAACATTATGCATGCTCTAACCATTTAATGAGTGGTAAATCTCCCTTACTTCAGACAAGACGAACATGCATAGCAACTCACATGATATTCAACAGAGAGTTGATGGCGTCCCCAGGAGCATGGTTATCGCACAACAAGCAACTTAATAAGAGATAAAGTGCATAAGTACATATTCAATACCACAATAGTTTTTAAGGCTATTTTGTCCCATGAGCTATATATTGCAAAGGCGAATGATGGAAATTTAAAGGTAGCACTCAAGCAATTTACTTTGGAATAGCGGAGAAATACCATGTAGTAGGTAGGTATGGTGGACACAAATGGCATAGTGGTTGGCTCAAGGATTTTGGATGCATGAGAAGTATTCCCTCTCGATACAAGGTTTAGGCTAGCAAGGTTATTTGAAACAAACACAAGGATGAACCGGTGCAGCAAAACTCACATAAAAGACATATTGTAAATATTATAAGACTCTACACCGTCTTCCTTGTTGTTCAAAACTCAATACTAGAAATTATCTAGACTTTAGAGAGACCAAATATGCAAACCAAATTTTAGCAAGCTGTATGTATTTCTTCATTAATGGGTGCAAAGTATATGATGCAAGAGCTTAAACATGAGCACAACAATTGCCAAGTATCAAATTATTCAAGACATTTTAGAATTACTACATGTAGCATTTCCCGATTCCAACCATATAACAATTTAACGAAGAAGATTCAACCTTCGCCATGAATACTATGAGTAAAGCCTAAGGACATATTTGTCCATATGCAACAGCGGAGCGTGTCTCTCTCCCACACAATGAATGCTAGGATCCATTTTATTCAAATAAAAACAAAAACAAGAACAAACCGACGCTCCAAGTAAAGCACATAAGATGTGATGGAATAAAAATATAGTTTCAGGGGAGGAACCTGATAATGTTGTCGATGAAGAAGGGGATGCCTTGGGCATCCCCAAGCTTAGACGCTTGAGTCTTCTTAAAATATGCAGGGGTGAACCACCGGGGCATCCCCAAGCTTAGAGCTTTCACTCTCCTTGATCATATTGTATCATCTCCCTCTCTTGATCCTTGAAAACTTCCTCCACACCAAACTCGAAACAACTCATTAGAGGGTTAGTGCACAATAAAAATTTACATGTTCAGAGGTGACATAATCATTCTTAACACTTCTGGACATTGCACAAGGCTACTGGACATTAATGGATCAAAGAAATTCATCCAACATAGCAAAAGAGACAATGCGAAATAAAAGGCAGAATCTGTCAAAACAGAACAGTTCGTAAAGACGAATTTTAAAGTGGCACCAGACTTGCTCATATGAAAATGCCCAAATTGAATGAAAGTTGCGTAGATATCTGAGGATCACTCACGTAAATTGGCATAATTTTCTGAGTTACCTACAGGGAAATAGGCCCAGATTCGTGACAGCAAAGAAATCTGTTTCTGCGCAGTAATCCAAATCTAGTATGAACCTTACTATCAACGACTTTACTTGGCACAACAATGCACAAAACTAAGATAAGGAGAGGTTGCTACAGTAGTAAACAACTTCCAAGACTCAAATATAAAATAAAAGTACTGTAGTAAAAACATGGGTTGTCTCCCATAAGCGCTTTTCTTTAACGCCTTTCAGCTAGGCGCAGAAAGTGTGTATCAACTATTATCAAGAGATGAAGCATCGACATTACCTCGGGTATTGGGAGTTGCCTCAACAATGCATGTTATCTTATCTATGTAAGTTTCAGAGGTTCCCTTTTCATTACTCTTAGGCTTGCTATTCTCATTAAACTAATTTTCAGGAACAATCCAATCATAATTCTTTTCTAGTGCCTCGAACATTCCTGCGAGCTTGCAAGGTATTGATGTCTTAATATCCCCTACATCATTAATATTATTAGTGTACTTTATTCTATCAATGTCCATCTTTTCAAGGGTACTAGCAAAGTTGGTGCAAGAACCAAGCATCTTATATTTAATAAAGACTTTTCTAGCCTCTCTTGCTACACCACCAAATTCTTTAAGAAGGGTTTCTAAGACAAAATCTTTCTTTTCTCCTTCCTCCATATCAGAGAGTGTAAGAAACATATGTTGTATTATGGGGTTGAGATTAACAAGTTTAGTTTCCAACATGTGCACTAAAGAAGCAGCAGCAATTTCATAAGTAGGAGCAAGTTCTACCAAGTGTCTATCTTCAAAATCTTCAACTTTACTAACATGAGTGAAAAAATGTTCTATAATATCTCTTCCAATTATAGACCCTCGGCCTACCGGTATGTCTTTTAGAGTGTACTTAGGAGGAAACATGATGAAATAAACAAAAGGTAAATAAAGTAAATGCAAGTAACTAATTTTTTGTGTTTTTGATATGGTGAACAAGAGAATAAATAAAGTAAAACTAGCAACTAATTTTTTTGTGTTTTGTTATAATGCAGCAAACAAGAAAGTAAATAAAATAAAGCAAGACAAAAACATAGTAAAGAGATTGGATTGTGGAGACTCCTCTTGCAGCGTGTCTTGATCTCCCCGGCAACGGCGCCAGAAAACAGTCTTGATGCGCGTGAGACACACGTTCGTTGGGAACCCCAAGAGGAAGGTATGATGTGCACAGCAGCAAGTTTTCCCTCGGTAAGAAACCAAGGTTTATCGAACCAGTAGGAGCCAAGAAGCACGTTGAAGGTTGATGGCGGCGGGATGTAGTGCGGCGCAACACCAGGGATTCCGGCGCCAACGTGGAACCTGCACAACACAACCAAAGTACTTTGCCCCAACGAAACAGTGAGGTTGTCAATCTCACCGGCTTGCTGTAAACAAAGGATTAACCGTATTGTGTGGAAGATGATTGTTTGCAGAAAACAGTAAAACAAGTATTGCAGCAGATTGTATTCAATGTAAAAGAATAGGACCGGGGTCCACAGTTCACTAGAGGTGTCTCTCCCATAAGATAAATAGCATGTTGGGTGAACAAATTACAGTCGGGCAATTGACAAATAGAGAGAGCATGACAATGCACATACATGATATGATAAGTATAGTGAGATTTAATTGGGCATTACGACAAAGTACATAGACCGCTATCCAGCATGCATCTATGCCTAAAAAGTCCACCTTCAGGTTATCATCCGAACCCCTTCCAGTATTAAGTTGCAATACAACAGACAATTGCATTAAGTATGGTGTGTAATGTAATCAATAACTACATCCTCGGACATAGCATCAATGTTTTATCCCTAGTGGCAACAGCACATCCACAACCTTAGAACTTTCATCACTTGTCCCATTTAATGGAGGCATGAACCCACTATCGAGCATAAATACTCCCTCTTGGAGTTAAGAGTAAAAACTTGGCCAGAGCCTCTACTAATAACGGAGAGCATGCAAGATCATAAACAACACATAGGTAATAGATTGATAATCAACATAACATAGTATTCTCTATCCATCGGATCCCGACAAACACAACATATAGCATTACAGATAGATGATCTTGATCATGTTAGGCAGCTCACAAGATCCAACAATGAAGCACATAAGGAGAAGACGACCATCTAGCTACTGCTATGGACCCATAGTACAGGGGTGAACTACTCACTCATCACTCCGGAGGCGACCATGGCGGTGAAGAGTCCTCCGGGAGATGATTCCCCTCTCCGGCAGGGTGCCGGAGGCGATCTCCTGAATCCCCCGAGATGGGATTGGCGGCGGCGGCGTCTGATGTCTACGTGTGCTTCTATTCTTGTAGACAGTGTTGGGCCTCCAAGAGCAGAGGTTTGTAGAACAGCAGCAAGTTTCCCTTAAGTGAATCACCCAAGGTTTATCGAACTCAGGGAGGTAGAGGTCAAAGATAGTCCTCTCAAGCAACCCTGCAATTAAGATACAAGAAGTCTCTTGTGTCCCCAACACACCTAATAGGTGCACTAGTTCGGCGAAGAGATAGTGAAATACAGGTGGTATGAATAAGTATGAGCAGTAGCAATGGCGCCAGAAAAGTGCTTGCTAGCGTGCAGTTGATGGTAGTAATATTGCAGGAAGTAAACATGTAACAGAACAGTAAACAAGCAGCGATAGCAGTATTTAGGAACAAGGCCTAGGGATCATACTTTCACTAGTGGACACTCTCAACATTGATCACATAACAGAATAAATAGATAGATGCTAGACTCTACACCCTCTTGTTGGATGATGAACACCACTAACTGTGTAGGATTATACGAACCCTCAATGCCGGAGTTAACAAGCTCCACAATATTCAATGTTCATGTTTAAATAACCTTAGAGTGCATAACAGATCAACATAACCAAACCAAGTACTAACATAGCATGCACACTGTCACCTTCACACTACGAAAGGAGGAATAGATCACATCAATACTATCATAGCAATAATTAACTTCATAATCTACAAGAGATCACAATCATAGCCTACGCCAAGTACTACACGATGCACACACTGTCACCATTACACCGTGCAGGAGGAATAAACTACTTTAATAACATCACTAGAGTAGCACACAGATAAATTGTGATACAAAACACATTGCAATCATAAAGGGATATAAATAAGCACTTCACTATGCTACTCTGAATTACTCTCTGCCAAGATAACGAACACTAATTCATCATGTAGGCGAACCTTAAAGATGCATTCCCAAGTACTAATGAACACCCCACGCTGTCACTTTGAGCATTCACAGGAGGTACTAACACACCACAATTTCATAGAGACATCCAACTCAAATCATAACTCAGTGAATAAGTATTCTGTGAAATATAGCCTAAGAGACCCACACGGTGCACACACTGTCACCTTTACACACGTGGGACAAGGAGTCTCCGGAGATCACATAAGTAAAATCCACTTGACTAGCATAATGACATCTAGATTACATGCATCATCATATGAATCTCAATCATGTAAGGCAGCTCACGAGATTATTGTATTGAAGTACATAGGAGAGAGATGAACCACATAGCTACCGGTACAGCCCCGAGCCTCGATGGAGAACTACTCCCTCCTCATGGGAGACAGCAGCGTTGATGAAGATGGTGGTGGTGTCGATGGAGAAGCCTTCCGGGGGCACTTCCCCGTCCCGGCGGCGTGCCGGAATAGAGACTCCTGTCCCCCAGATCTTGGCTTCGCGATGGTGGCGGCTCTGGAAGGTTTCTCGTACCATGGCATTTTCCGTATCGTGTTTTAGGTCAGGGACCTTTATATAGGCGAAGAGGCGGCGTCAGAAGGTCGACGAGGCGGTGACACAACAGGGGGGCGCGGCCCAGGCCCTGGCCGCGCCGCCCTATCATCTGGGCCCACCAGGGCTCCCCTCTGGTGGCTCTCGGGTGTTCTGGAAGCTTCGTGGAAAAATAGGATGCTGGGCATTGATTTCGTCCGATTCCGAGAATATTTCCTTACTAGGATTTCTGGAACCAAAAACAGCGAAAAACAAGAAGCGGCCCTTCGGCATCTCGTCAATAGGTTAGTTCCGGAAAACGCATAATAATGACATAAAGTATGCATAAAACATGTAGATATCATCAATAATGTGGCATGGAACATAAGAAATTATCGATACGTCGGAGACGTATTAGCATCCCCAAGCTTAGTTCCTGCTCGTCCTGAGCAGGTAAACGATAACAAAGATAATTTCTGAAGTGACATGCTATCATAATCTTGATCATACTATTGTAAGCGCATGAGATGAATGCAGCGATTCGAAGCAATGATGAAGATAATGAGTAAACAAATGAATCATATAGCAAAGACTTTTCATGAATAGTACTTTCAAGACAAGTGATGGCGTGTAACTCACACGTTCGTTGGGAACCCCAAGAGGAAGGTATGATGCGCACAGTAGCAAGTTTTCCCTCAGAAAGAAACCAAGGTTTATCGAACCAGGAGGAGCCAAGAAGCACGTTGAAGGTTGATGGCGGCGGGATGTAGTGCGGCGCAACACCAGAGATTCCGGCGCCAACGTGGAACCTGCACAACACAACCAAAGTACTTTGCCCCAACGAAACAGTGAGGTTGTCAATCTCACCGGCTTGCTGTAACAAAGGATTAACCGTATTGTGTGGAAGATGATTGTTTGCGAAAAACAGGTAGAACAAGATTACGAGATTGTATTTCAGTAAAGAGAATTGGACCGGGGTCCACAGTTCACTAGAGGTGTCTCTCCCATAAGACGAACAGCATGTTGGGTGAACAAATTACAGTTGGGCAATTGACAAATAAAGAGAGCATGACCATGCACATACATATCATGATGAGTATAGTGAGATTTAATTGGGCATTACGACAAAGTACATAGACCGTCATCCAACTGCATCTATGCCTAAAAAGTCCACCTTCAGGTTATCATCCGAACCCCCTCCAGTATTAAGTTGCTAACAACAGACAATTGCATTAAGTATTGCGCGTAATGTAACTAGTGACTACATCCTTGAACATAGCACTAATGTTTTATCCCTAGTGGCAACAGCACATCCATAACCTTAGTGGTTCTTGTCACTCCTCCAGATTCACAGAGGCATGAACCCACTATCGAGCATAAATACTCCCTCTTGGAGTTACTAGCATCAACTTGGCCAGAGCATCTACTAATAACGGAGAGCATGCAAGATCATAAACAACACATAAGCATAGCTTTGATAATCAACATAACAAGTATTCTCTATTCATCGGATCCCAACAAACGCAACATATAGAATTACAGATAGATGATCTTGATCATGTTAGGCAGCTCACAAGATCCGACAATGATAGCACAATGGGGAGAAGACAACCATCTAGCTACTGCTATGGACCCATAGTCCAGGGGTAGACTACTCACACATCACACCGGAGGCGACCATGGCGGCGTAGAGTCCTCCGGGAGATGATTCCCCTCTCCGACAGGGTGCCGGAGGCGATCTCCTGGATCCCCCGAGATGGGATCGGCGGCGGCGGCGTCTCTGGAAGGTTTTCCGTATCGTGGTTCTCGGTGCTTGGGGTTTCGTCACGGAGACTTTTTATAGGCGAAAGGGCAGGTCAAGAGGCGGCACGGGGGCCCCACACCACGGGCCGCGCGGCCAAGGGGGGCCGCGCCGCCCTAGGGTGTGGCCCCTCCGTGGCCCCTCTTCGTCTCTCCTTCGGACTCTGGAAGCTTCGTGAGAAAATAGGCCCCTGGGCTTTGATTTCGTCCAATTCGAGAATATTTCCTTACTAGGATTTCTGAAACCAAAACAGCAGAAAACAAAGAATCGGCACTTCGGCATCTTGTTAATAGGTTAGTTCCAGAAAATGCACGAATATGACATAAAGTGTGCATAAAACATGTAGATAACATCAATAATGTGGCATGGAACATAAGAAATTATCGATACGTCGGAGACGTATCAGCATCCCCAAGCTTAGTTCTGCTCGTCCCGAGCGGGTAAAGCGATAACACGAGATAATTTACGGAGTGACATGCCATCATAATCTTGATCATACTATTTGTAAAGCATATGTAGTGAATGCAGCGATCAAAACAATGTATATGACATGAGTAAACAAGTGAATCATAAAGCAAAGACTTTTCATGAATAGCACTTCAAGACAAGCATCAATAAGTCTTGCATAAGAGTTAACTCATAAAGCAATAATTCAAAGTAAAGGTATTGAAGCAACACAAAAGAAGATTAAGTTTCAGCGGTTGCTTTCAACTTGTAACATGTATATCTCATGGATATTGTCAACATAGAGTAATATAATAAGTGCAATAAGCAAGTATGTAGGAATCAATGCATAGTTCACACAAGTGTTTGCTTCTTGAGGTGGAGAGAAATAGGTGAACTGACTCAACATTGAAAGTAAAAGAATGGTCCTCCATAGAGGAAAAGCATCGATTGCTATATTTGTGCTAGAGCTTTGATTTTGAAAACATGAAACAATTTTGTCAACGGTAGTAATAAAGCATATGTATCATGTAAATTATATCTTACAAGTTGCAAGCCTCATGCATAGTATACTAATAGTGCCCGCACCTTGTCCTAATTAGCTTGGACTACCGGATCATCACAATGCATTGTTTTTACCAAGTGTCACAAAGGGGTACCTCTATGCACTTTGTACAAAGGTCTAAGGAGAAAGCTCGCATTGGATTTCTCGCTATTGATTATTCTTCAACTTAGACATCCATACGGGACAACATAGACAACGAGATAATGGACTCCTCTTTTATGCATAAGCATATAACAACAATTAATAATTTTCTCATTTGAGATTTGAGGATTGTTGTCCAAAACTGAAACTTCCACCATGGAACATGGCTTTAGTTAGCGGCCCAATGTTCTTCTCTAACATATGCATGCTTAACCCTATGGTGGTAGATCTCTCTTACTTGAGACAAGACGAACATGCATAGCAACTCACATGAAATTCAACAAAGAGTAGTTGATGGCGTCCCCGAGTAAACATGGTTATCGCACAACAAGCAACTTAATAAGAGATAAAGTGCATAATTACATATTCAATACCACAATAGTTTAAAGCTATTTGTCCCATGAGCTATATATTGCAAAGGTGAATGATGGAATTTTAAAGGTAGCACTCAAGCAATTTACTTTGGAATGGCGGAAAATACCATGTAGTAGGTAGGTATGGTGGACACAAATGGCATAGTGGTTGGCTCAAGTATTTTGGATGCATGAGAAGTATTCCCTCTCGATACAAGGTTTAGGCTAGCAAGGCTTATTTGAAACAAACACAAGGATGAACCGGTGCAGCAAAACTCACATAAAAGACATATTGAAAACATTATAAGACTCCACACCGTCTTCCTTGTTGTTCAAACTCAATACTAGAAATTATCTAGACCTTAGAGAAACCAAATATGCAAACCAAATTTTAGCATGCTCTATGTATTTCTTCATTAATGGGTGCAAAGCATATGATGCAAGAGCTTAATCATGAGCACAACAATTGCCAAGTATCACATTACCCAAGACATTTATAGCAATTACTACATGTATCATTTTCCAATTCCAACCATATAACAATTTAACGAAGGAGAAACTTCGCCATGAATACTATGAGTAGAAACCAAGGACATACTTGTCCATATGCTACAGCGGAGCGTGTATCTCTCCCATAAAGTGAATGCTAGGATCCATTTTATTCAAACAAAACAAAAAAAACAAACCGACGCTCCAAGAAAAAGCACATAAGATGTGATGGAATAAAAATATAGTTTCGGGGAGGAACCTGATAATGTTGTCGATGAAGAAGGGGATGCCTTGGGCATCCCCAAGCTTAGACGCTTGAGTCTTCTTGATATATGCAGGGGTGAACCACCGGGTGCATCCCCAAGCTTAGAGCTTTCACTCTCCTTGATCATGTTGCATCATACTGCTCTCTTGATCCTTGAAAACTTCCTCCACACCAAACTCGAAACAACTCATTAGAGGGTTAGTGCACATTATAAATTGACATATTCAGAGGTGACACAATCATTCTTAACACTTCTGGACATTGCATAATGCTACTGGACATTAGTGGATCAAAGAAATTCATCCAACATAGCGAAAGAGGCAATGCGAAATAAAAGGCAGAATCTGTCAAAACAGAACAGTTCGTATTGACGAATTTTAAAATGGCACCAGACTTGCTCAAATGAAAATGCTCAAATTGAATGAAAGTTGCGTACATATCTGAGGATCATGCACGTAAATTGGCTTAATTTTCTGAGTTACCTACAGGGAGGTGGACCCAGATTCGTGACAGCAAAGAAATCTGGAACTGTGCAGTAATCCAAATCTAGTACTTACTTTTCTATCAACGGCTTAACTTGGCACAACAAAACACAAAACTAAGATAAGGAGAGGTTGCTACAGTAGTAAACAACTTCCAAGACACAAAATAAAAACAAAGTACTGTAAGTAAAAACATGGGTTGTCTCCCATAAGCGCTTTTCTTTAACGCCTTTCAGCTAGGCGCAGAAAGTGTGTATCAAGTATTATCGAAGGGTGGTGCATCGGCATTCTTACCAGGGGTGTTGCTCTTACCTTTCTTACTCTTATTCCTACTCTTTGGTCTAGGGAATACATGACCGCATCCGGGTGTAGAGGTAAAATTTAGAGTGCCTTTCCCAACATCTATGACTGCTCCCATGAGTTTCATCAGGGATCTTCCAAGTGTGATTTGTCCTGTCCCTACACATTCAATAACAAGATAATCAGTGGATACCGTCCTTCCAAGAAAGGTTGTAAAAACACCTTCAGCTATACCCATAGGAATTACAACAGAGTTATCCGCAAGAGTTATTTCTTCTCCCCCTTCAGTAAGTCCCCAAAGTGTCAATGATTTATAAATTTTTTCAGGCATGAGGCAAAACTCGGACATAATATCACAACGAGCAGGAAAAGTTTCACCACCAATAGTAATTTTAACAGTAGGCACCCACATTGAAGGTTCAAAGCTTATTGGGACATAATCATAATATTCGCGAATTCGATTATACACTTCTTTTAAACAGGATATATTTGTTTCAATAGTGTCCAATCTACTATTCATACTAGCATGAGATGGATCAAAATTATTATCGGAGCTAAATGATGTAATCAATTTTCTTATAGCATTAAAAGCTTGATCCCCATCACAATGAAGGAAATCTCCTCCCACTACAGCATCTAGGGCATATCTATAGCGAAGAATAAGCCCGAAATAGAAATTACTAAGAAGCAAACTTAAGGTCATTTTAGGTTCAGTTTTACTATAAGCATCAAAAATTCTAGACCATGCTTCTTTAAAATTCTCTTCTCCTCCTTGTTTAAAGGTGAAGATTGATTCCTCGGGTGATAGAGTAACAACTACGGGACTAGACATTATAATAAGGTAAATGCAAGTAAACTAATTTTTTTGTGTTTTTGATATAGCAAACAAGATAGCAAAATAAAGTAAAACTAGCAACTAATTTTTTTTGTATTTTGATTTAGTGCAGCAAACAAAGTAGTAAATAAAACTAAGCAAGACAAAAACAAAGTAAAGAGATTGAGAAGTGGAGACTCCCTTGCAGCGTGTCTTGATCTCCCCGGCAACGGCGCCAGAAAATATGCTTGATGGCGTGTAACTCACACGTTCGTTGGGAACCCCAAGAGGAAGGTATGATGCGCACAGCAGCAAGTTTTCCCTCAGAAAGAAACCAAGGTTTATCGAACCAGGAGGAGCCAAGAAGCACGTTGAAGGTTGATGGCGGCGGGATGTAGTGCGGCGCAACACCAGAGATTCCGGCGCCAACGTGGAACCTGCACAACACAACCAAAGTACTTTGCCCCAACGAAACAGTGAGGTTGTCAATCTCACCGGCTTGCTGTAACAAAGGATTAACCGTATTGTGTGGAAGATGATTGTTTGCGAAAATGAGAACAAAGATGTGCGATAGATTGTATTTGATAAAGAGAATTGGACCGGGGTCCACAGTTCACTAGAGGTGTCTCTCCCATAAGACGAACAGCATGTTGGGTGAACAAATTACAGTTGGGCAATTGACAAATAAAGAGAGCATGACCATGCACATACATATCATGATGAGTATAGTGAGATTTAATTGGGCATTACGACAAAGTACATAGACCGTCATCCAACTGCATCTATGCCTAAAAAGTCCACCTTCAGGTTATCATCCGAACCCCTCCGGTATTAAGTTGCTAACAACAGACAATTGCATTAAGTATTGCGCGTAATGTAACTAGTGACTACATCCTTGAACATAGCACTAATGTTTTATCCCTAGTGGCAACAAAGACATCCATAACCTTAGTGGTTCTTGTCACTCCTCCAGTTCACAGAGGCATGAACCCACTATCGAGCATAAATACTCCCTCTTGGAGTTACTAGCATCAACTTGGCCAGAGCATCTACTAATAACGGAGAGCATGCAAGATCATAAACAACACATAAGCATAGCTTTGATAATCAACATAACAAGTATTCTCTATTCATCGGATCCCAACAAACGCAACATATAGAATTACAGATAGATGATCTTGATCATGTTAGGCAGCTCACAAGATCCGACAATGATAGCACAATGGGGAGAAGACAACCATCTAGCTACTGCTATGGACCCATAGTCCAGGGGTAGACTACTCACACATCACACCGGAGGCGACCATGGCGGCGTAGAGTCCTCCGGGAGATGATTCCCCTCTCCGGCAGGGTGCCGGAGGCGATCTCCTGGATCCCCCGAGATGGGATCGGCGGCGGCGGCGTCTCTGGAAGGTTTTCCGTATCGTGGTTCTCGATGCGGGGTTTCGTCACGGAGACTTTTTATAGGCGAAAGGGCAGGTCAAGAGGCGGCACGGGGGCCCCACACCACAGGGCCGCGCGGCCAAGGGGGGGCCGCGCCGCCCTAGGGTGTGGCCCCTCCGTGGCCCCTCTTCGTCTCTCCTTCGGACTTCTGGAAGCTTCGTGAGAAAATAGGCCCCTGGGCTTTGATTTCGTCCAATTCCGAGAATATTTCCTTACTAGGATTTCTGAAACCAAAAACAGCAGAAAACAGCAACTGGCACTTCGGCATCTTGTTAATAGGTTAGTTCCAGAAAATGCACGAATATGACATAAAGTGTGCATAAAACATGTAGATAACATCAATAATGTGGCATGGAACATAAGAAATTATCGATACGTCGGAGACGTATCAACAAGCATCAATAAGACTTGCATAACAGTTAACTCATAAGCAATAAATTCTTAGTAGAAAGCATTGAAGCAACACAAAGGATGATTAAGTTTCAGCAATTGCTTTCAACTTGTAACATGTATATCTCATGGATAGTTGTCAACATAAAGCAATATAACAAGTGCAATAGGTAAACATGTAAGAATCAATGCACACAGTTTACACAAGTGTTTGCTTCTAAGATAGAAAGAAGTGGGTAAACTGACTCAACATAAAGTAAAAGAAAGGCCCTTCGCAGAGGGAAGCAGGGATTAAATCATGTGCTAGAGCTTTTTAAGTTTTGAAATCATATAGAGAGCATAAAAGTAAAGTTTTGAGAGGTGTTTGTTGTTGTCAACGAATGGTAGCGGGTACTCTAACTACCTCATCAACCAGACTTTCAAGAGCGGCTCCCATGAAGGATGTTATCTCTACCAGCAAGGTAGATCATCCCTCTTCTCTTTTGTTTACACATGTATTTTAGTTTCATTTTTTTTATTTATGGATGACACTCCTCCCAACCTTTGCTTTCTCAAGCCATGGCTAAGCGAATCCTCGGGTGCCTTCCAACATTTCACATACCATGGAGGAGTGTCTATTTGCAAAATTAAGTTGCTTACTGATGAATCAGAGCAAAACATGTGAAGAGAATTATTAATGCAAGTTAATTAATTGGGGCTGGGCACCCCATTGCCAGCTCTTTTTGCAAAATTATTGGATAAGCGGATATGACACTAGTCCATTGTGAAAGTCTGTCAAAAGTAAATGACAAGATCGAAAGATAAAACACCACATACTTCCTCATGAGCTATAAAACATTGACACAAATAAGAGATAATAGCTTTTGAATTGTTTAAAGGTAGCACATGAAGTATTTGCTTGGAATGGCAGAGAAATACCATGTAGTAGGTAGGTATGGTGGACACAAATGGCATGGTTATTGGCTCAAGGATTTGGATGCACGAGAAGAATTCCTCTCAATACAAGGCTAGGCTAGCAAGGTTGTTTGAAGCAAACTCAAGTATAAAACGGTGCAGCAAGACTCACATATGAACATATTGTAAGCATTATAAGACTTTATATCGTCTTCCTTGTTGTTCAAACACCTTACCAGAAAATATCTAGACTTAGAGAGAACAATCATGCAAACCAAATTTTAACATGCTCTATGTATTTCTTCACTAATAGGTGCAAAGTACATGATGCAAGAGCTTAAACATGATCTATATGAGCACAACAATTGCCAAATATCAAATTATTCAAGACATTATACCAATTACCACATGCAGCATTTTCTGTTTCCAACCATATAACAATTAACGAAGCAGTTTCAACCTTCACCATGAACATTAAGAGTAAAGCTAAGAACACATGTGTTCATAAGCAACAGCGGAGCGTGTCTCTCTCCCACACAAGGATGAACTTATTCAAACATAAACAAAAACAAAAGCAAACAGACGCTCCAAGTAAAGTACATAAGATGTGACCGAATAAAAATATAGTTTCAAGGGAGGAACCTGATAAGTTGTCGATGAAGAAGGGGATGCCTTGGGCATCCCCAAGCTTAGACGCAGGGCCGGCTCTAGGATTTTAGAGGCTCCAGGGCAAGTTTTATCAATGGGCCCAAAAGACCCAAAAAATCATGGATGAATTATTATGAGGCCTTAAACACTGACAAATGAATATCTAATCTCTTTTTCCTCTGTTCTTAACCATGTATCATACTGCAATCTACAAGCACACAAGAAAAAAAAGACCATGCTACGTCTGTGGTAATAATTTTAAATGAGACCCTGCTGCATTTTTTTACGCAAAGTGATTAATCAGCAAGAAAAGGAGTTAGGACACCTACTCGTTGCAGCGGATTAGCAAAACTCAAAGAATGATTATATTCTCCACGGATGAACTGAGTGAACTATCGATGATACCTAGTAAACCAGAGCAGCTACAAGTCTGCAACTGCGGTAGAAAAAGACAAATCAGTTACCTGATTGACCACAAGAATGTAGAGCCGGCCAGATCAAATAGAGTTTTTGATCCGAAACTAACCTGTCATCTGTTGATCTGTCTTCCCATTCGTGCCTGACCATAGCAGTGGCGGCTCCTGTGCCTCCATCTCCGACTCAGCGAGTCACAGTGCATGATACCATCATCTGATCTGGTCATCTGGTCAAGGGCAAGGCGAGGTGACAAGGCGTCGGGGCTGGGGCCGATCGTGATTTGATTAGAGAGAATGAACCGTCATGTGCTGATCGAGAGACGAGCCGTCAGGGCCTGTGCGTGCTTGATCGACATGGGACTCTCGGTGCATACCTTAGATGGCTTTTCGTGTACCGTACGATGTGCTTTTTTCTACTCTGTCCTATATACGTATGTATATCCAGATATGGGCCCCTTGTTTCGCTGGGCCCCGGGCCATCGCACTTCTTGCCCTGGGCCAGAGCCGGCCCTGCTTAGACGCTTGAGTCTTCTTGAAATATGCAGGGATGAACCACGGGGGCATCCCCAAGCTTAGACTCTTCACTCTTCTTGATCATAGTATATCATCCTCCTCTCTTGACTCTTGAAAACTTCCTCCACACCAAACTCGAAACAAACTCATTAGAGGGTTAGTGCATAATCAAAAATTCACATGTTCAGAGGTGACACAATCATTCTTAACACTTCTGTACATTGCACAAAGCTTCTGAAAGTTAATGGAACAAAGAAATCCATCCAACACAGCAAAAGAGGCAATGCGAAATAAAAGACAGAATCTGTCAAAACAGAACAGTCCGTAAAGACGAATTTTAAATTGGCACCAGACTTGCTCAGATGAAAATGCCCAAATTGAATGAAAGTTGCGTACATATCTGAGGATCACGCACGTAAATTGGCAGATTTTTCTGAGTTACCTACAGAGAATTAGGCCCAGATTCGTGACAGACAGAAATCTATTTCTGCGCAGTAATCCAAATCTAGTATCAACCCTACTATCAAAGAATTTACTTGGCACAACAATGCAATAAAATAAGATAAGGAGAGGTTGCTACAGTAGTAACAACTTCCAAGACTCAAATACAAAATAAAAGTACTGTAACAAAATAAACACATGGGTTATCTCCCACGAAGTTCTTTCTTTATAGCCATTTAGATAGGCTCAGCAATTTTAATGATGCTCTCCCAAGAAATAAGAGTTGAAGCGAAAGAGAGCATCAAGAAGCAAATTCAAAACAAATTTAAGCCTAACATGCTTCCTATGCATAGGAATCTTGTAAATAAACAAGTTCATGAAGAGCAAAGTAACAAGCATAGGAAGATAAAACCAGTGTAGCTTCAAAAATTTCAGCATATAGAGAGGTGTTTTAGTAACATGAAAATTTTTACAACCATATTTTCCTCTCTCATAATAATTTTCAGAGACATCATGAACAAACTCAACAATATAAGTATCACATAAAGTCTTATTCACATGCATAAAAGTATCATTACTCTCCACATAAGCATAATCAATTTTATTAGTTGTAGTGGGAGAAAATTCAACAAAGTAGCTATCATTATTATTCTCATTATCAAATATAGGAGGCATATTGTAATCATAATCAAATTTATCCTCCATAACAGGCGGTACTAAAAGACCAATATCATTATAATCATCATAAATAGGAGGCAAAGTATCATCAAAGTAAATTTTCTCCTCAATGCTTGGGGGACTAAAAATATCATGCTCATCAAAGCCAGCTTCCCCAAGCTTAGAATTTTCCATATCATTAGCAACAATGGTGTTCAAAGCGTTCATACTAATATGTTCCATAGGTTTTTTAATTTTCGCATCAAACCATCCATATCTTAAATCAGGAAATAGAATAAGAAGCTCATTGTTGTCCATTATGCCTAACTAGTGTAAACAAGAAACAAAAAGATGCAATTGCAGGATCTAAAGGAAATAGCTTTGAGCACACACACAACGGTAACAGAAAAGTACTTTACCTGGGACCGGAGTATGAGTGCCTTTTACCTTTCCTCCCCGGCAACGGCGCCAGAAAAGTGCTTCGTTGCCGGGATCCGGTGTGTGAGTGCCGTTTACCTTTCCTCCCCGGCAACGGCGCCAGAAAATAGCTTGATGTCTACGTGTGCTTCTATTCTTGTAGACAGTGTTGGGCCTCCAAGAGCAGAGGTTTGTAGAACAGAAGCAAGTTTCCCTTAAGTGAATCGCTCAAGGTTTATCGAACTCAGGGAGGTAGAGGTCAAAGATAGTCCTCTCAAGCAACCCTGCAATTAAGATACAAGAAGTCTCTTGTGTCCCCAACACACCTAATAGGTGCACTAGTTCGGCGAAGAGATAGTGAAATACAGGTGGTATGAATAAGTATGAGCAGTAGCAATGGCGCCAGAAAAGTGCTTGCTGGCGTGCAGTTGATGGTAGTAATATTGCAGGAAGTAAACATGTAACAGAACAGTAAACAAGCAGCGATAGCAGTATTTAGGAACAAGGCCTAGGGATCATACTTTCACTAGTGGACACTCTCAACATTGATCACATAACAGAATAAATAGATAGATGCTAGACTCTACACCCTCTTGTTGGATGATGAACACCACTAACTGTGTAGGATTACACGAACCCTCAATCTTAGGAGTTAACAAGCTCCACAATATTCAATGTTCATGTTTAAATAACCTTAGAGTGCATAACAGATCAACATAACCAAACCAAGTACTAACATAGCATGCACACTGTCACCTTCACACTACGAAAGGAGGAATAGATCACATCAATACTATCATAGCAATAGTTAACTTCATAATCTACAAGAGATCACAATAATAGCCTACGCCAAGTACTACACGATGCACACACTGTCACCATTACACCGTGCAGGAGGAATAAACTACTTTAATAACATCACTAGAGTAGCACACAGATAAATTGTGATACAAAACACATTGCAATCATAAAGGGATATAAATAAGCACTTCACTATGCTACTCTGAATTACTCTCTGGCAAGATAACGAACACTAATTCATCATGTAGGCAAACCTTAAAGATGCATTCCCAAGTACTAATGAACACCCCACGCTGTCACTTTGAGCATTCACAGGAGGTACTAACACACCACAATTTCATAGAGACATCCAACTCAAATCATAACTCAGTGAATAAGTATTCTGTGAAATATAGCCTAAGAGACCCACACGGTGCACACACTGTCACCTTTACACACGTGGGACAAGGAGTCTCCGGAGATCACATAAGTAAAATCCACTTGACTAGCATAATGACATCTAGATTACAAGCATCATCATATGAATCTCAATCATGTAAGGCAGCTCATGAGATTATTGTATTGAAGTACATAGAAGAGAGATGAACCACATAGCTACCGGTACAGCCCGAGCCTCGATGGAGAACTACTCCCTCCTCATGGGAGACAGCAGCGTTGATGAAGATGGCGGTGGTGTCGATGGAGAAGCCTTCCGGGGGCACTTCCCCGTCCGTGGCGTGCGAAACGAGACTCCTGTCCCCCAGATCTTGGCTTCGCGATGGCGGTGGCTCTGGAAGGTTTCTCGTACCGTGGCTTTTTCCGTATCGTGTTTTAGGTCAGGGACCTTTATATAGGCGAAGAGGCGGCGTCAGAAGGTCGACGAGGCGGTGACACAACAGGGGGGCGCGGCCCAGGCCCTGGCCGCGCCGCCCTATCATCTGGGCCCACCAGGGCTCCCCTCTGGTGGCTCTCGGGTGTTCTGGAAGCTTCGTGGAAAAATAGGATCTTTGGGCATTGATTTCGTCCGATTCCGAGAATATTTCCTTACTAGGATTTACGGAACCAAAACAGCTAAAAACAAAGCGGCCCTTCGGCATCTCGTCAATAGGTTAGTTCCGGAAAACGCATAATAATGACATAAAGTATGCATAAAACATGTAGATATCATCAATAATGTGGCATGGAACATAATAAATTATCGATACGTCGGAGACGTATCAGCGTCTCAGTAAGGTTTTCCGTATCGTGACTCTCGGTACTGGGGGTTTCGCGACGGAGCCTTTAAGTAGGCGGAAGGGCAGGTCAAAGGGCGTCACGGGGGCCCCACACGCTAGGGCCGCGCGGGCCCTATGCTGGCCGCGCCGCCCTAGTGTGGCGGCGCCCCGTGGCCCCACTTCGTCTCCCCTCCGGTCTTCTGGAAGCTTCGTGTAAAAATAGGCCCCTGGGCGTTGATTTCGTCCAATTCCGAGAATATTTCCTTTGTAGGATTTCTGAAACCAAAAGCAATGAAAACAACAACTGGCTCTTCGGCATCTCGTTAATAGGTTAGTGCCGGAAAATGCATAAATATGACATAAAGTATACATAAAACATGTAGATATCATCAATAATGTGGCATGGAACATAAGAAATTATCGATACGTCGGAGACGTATCAGTCGCTAAAAAATCTTCCTCATCTGACACTCGTGCGTCTGCCAGTGGAGGCAGTTGCGAGCTAGTTTAAGGGTGTGTTTGACTTAGCAACAAAGTGAAATGCAATGGAACCATTTCACACCTACCACCCATACATGTGTTTAGTTGTAGGGAAGGAACATGACCAATTGGTTTCCCAAATGTGAATATACCCTTAGCTCCCTTGAAATATGGTGGAACAACTAGTTAACCATCACTGCATCGATCCAACAGAAAATTAGCCTATCCCAACCGACCACGTTCAAACCCTATGCCCCCTTCATCTTTTCCAACTAGTAGCGCGATGGCAGGGACCAACATGCTATCTGGAGCGACGTTGGCGGGAAGCAAGCAGCCGGTCTCTGTCCACTCTAATTTTGACTTTTGTGGACTTTGATTTTGCAAGACAAGAATAAAAGGTTTTGCGCTTTCTCTGATTTGGCAATGTTTACTTGACACAAAAATCAAATTTGGGCTCAAATCCATGCAATGCATAGCAATATATGGCCATACATTCCTTTGTCTAGTTTTCCGAAGCAAATATAGAACGGAACCATTTCATTCCACTTTGTTTGTCCAAAAACAAGGGAATGGAAATCGTTCCATCCCACTCTACTTTATTCCCAAAATCAAACACACCCTAAGTGTGTAAAATATCCAGTGCCTCCATGTGTGCTATTTTAATTTTGTTTTGCATTATGAAAATGATCATATGTCTAGAAGCCAAAGCAGCGAACGGCCGCAAAATTGCTTCGAACCACCAAACCCAAACCCAATTACCAGCCAGGCAGCAACCCAGACCCGTTCTTCAGCCACACTGCTATGACGTGTACTACCCAACACGCCGTGCCGCCCACTGAAAAGTGGGCTCGCACGCCGGCACCAACAAATCAGGAAGACTCAGTAATAAAGCGTTAATAACGCGTAATTACCGTGCAGGCAGCGAGGCGACAAGGTGGAAAAAGCAGTAGAAGCATCGCATCTGCTATCCGCGTGCAGCCAGCTCCCCTGCCATTTCTATTCCTCACCTTCCTTCTTCGCCTTCTTCCTCCTCCCCCAAGCCATTCCGCGGCCGGATCGATTCGATTCCGATCCCGCCTCCAGATTTCCTCAGCTCCAGACAGCCACCGCAATCCGCTCCCCGAGGCCCGCGTCCCCTCAACGTGCACTGCCTCACGCACGCACCCCCCTGCCTTATTAATTCCCCTTCCCATTCCCCACTCCAAAACCTCCTCCCCCCACCTCCCTCCTCCTCGCCGTCCCGTCCCCGCCCCCGCACCGCCGCGCTGCCCGGCCGCGGCGTCGTTCGATTTGGAGGAGGGATCTCCCTCTCTACCCCACGCATTCCCTGATTTGGGCGAGGAGGGTTTGGTCCTTCGATCGGACATCCATCGGATCCGCGGCGCGGGCGAAATGTGGGTGGCGGAGCGGATGCTGGGGGAGCGCCGGATGCGGGGCATCAACCGCTTCGCGCGGAACGCCAGGCTCACCGTCGTCTGCCTCTTCCTCACCGTGCTCGTCCTCCGCGGCACCGTCGGCGCCGGCCGCTTCGGCACGCCGCAGCAGGACCTCACCGAGCTCCGCCACCGCTTCATCTCCCACTCCCACCCGCAGCAGCAGCGCGCCCTCGCCGAGCACCACCACGCCCTCTCCAAATCCACCTCCACCTCCAAGCCCTACTCCGCCTCCACGGACAAGGACGAGCCGGAGCCGCAGCCGCGGTCGCTGCGGGACCCGCCCTACACCCTCGGCCCCAAAATCTCCGACTGGGACGAGCAGCGCGCGGCCTGGAACGCGCGGCACCCGGAGACCCCGCCCTTCCTCAACGACATCAAGCCGCGGGTCATGCTCGTCACGGGGTCCTCCCCGAAGCCCTGCGAGAACCCGGTGGGGGACCACTACCTGCTCAAGTCGATCAAGAACAAGATGGACTACTGCCGGATCCACGACATCGAGGTCTTCTACAACATGGCGCTGCTCGACGCCGAGCTGGCCGGGTTCTGGGCGAAGCTCCCTTTACTCCGCGCGCTCCTGCTCGCGCACCCGGAGGTGGAGTTCTTCTGGTGGATGGACTCGGACGCCATGTTCACCGACATGGCCTTCGAGCTGCCCTGGGAGCGCTACGGGCCCTACAACTTCGTGCTGCACGGCTGGGACGAGATGGTCTACGACGACCGCAACTGGATCGGCCTCAACACGGGGAGCTTCCTCATCCGCAACTGCCAGTGGTCGCTCGACTACCTCGACACCTGGGCGCCCATGGGGCCCAAGGGCCCCGTGCGCACCGAGGCCGGCCGCGTGCTCACCAAGCACCTCAAGGACCGCCCCGTCTTCGAGGCCGACGACCAGTCCGCCATGGTCTACATCCTCGCCACGCAGCGCGACAAGTGGGGCGACAAGGTCTACCTCGAGAACGGCTACTACCTCCACGGCTACTGGGGCATCCTCGTCGACAGGTACGAGGAGATGCTCGAGAACTACCAGCCCGGCCTCGGCGATCACCGATGGCCCCTCGTCACCCACTTTGTCGGCTGCAAGCCATGCTCCAAGTTCGGGGATTACCCCGTCGAGCGCTGCCTCAAGCAGATGGACCGCGCGTTCAATTTCGGGGACAACCAGGTCCTGCACATGTATGGGTTCGAGCACAAGTCTCTTGCGAGCAGGAGGGTCAAGAGGATCAGGAATGAGACCAGCAACCCGCTTGAGACCAAGGACGATTACGGGTTGCTGCACCCCGCGTTCAAGGCCGTCAAGACGACCGCTACGTGATCATAGTTATTTTTTACATTCCACTTTTCATTTTGTTCGTTCGTTCTAGGTCCTCTTGGATCCTATAATTGCTCTTCTTTTTGTAGACTCGCTAAAGGAGTTTGGTTTGGTATCACCGAAAGGATATCATCTGTGTTGTACTGTCAGGTTTTAGAGAATCATATTATCTTATCAATGGCGTAAGCAATGTCTTACACTTCTAGAAATTCAGCTAGCATGAAGGCAACTGAGTTAAGAAAAAATTGTTTTATCGACTGAATAGTTAGGATTTTTGCTTGTGGCAAGTGTACAATTAAGTGCCCTGAAAGGCATTTGTCATGTGCTTATTGGCCTCTTCTTCACTAGGATATGGCTATCCCTCTGAGCCAATTATGTTGCTTTCTTCTATGCATTGCTATTGGTGGTAGTTGAGTAGGATGATATCTTGTTTTGTCATATATGAGTGACTACAAACTCCCAAAAGTACACAACCTAGTTGGAAGCTACTTTTATTAGTTCATATTGGCCTGCTGTGTCCTAGCTTCATCTTTCTCAATTTAGTGTTGAATCGCCTAATATAGCTGGTATGCAGTACATCAATCATCATGTTTTGTGAACTTTTAAGCTTTCATCAAATTGAGGATCGATGTAAACTTTTTACTGCTGGGTGGTCTACAAATTAGTTGTCATTTCTCTGTCAGATTTTAGAGAATCCTATTAATATTATCAATGGCATAAGAAATGTCTTACACTTCTAGAAATTCAGTTAGTGAAGGGAACTGAGTTAATTGGTCACTTCTTAGGTTTCCTATTTATTTAATTCATCTATCGACTGAATAATTAAGCGCCCTAAAAGGTATTTTGCCATATCTCCTTCACTAGGATATGCTTGTGCCTCTGAGCCAATTATTTTGGTTTCTTCTTTGCATTGCTATTGGTGGTAGTTGGGTAGGAGGATATCTTGTTTTGTCATATATGATAGACTACAAAGTCCCAAAAGTATACAACCTAGTTGGAAGCAAAGCTACTTTCAGTTCATATTGGCCTGCTGTGTCCTTGCTTCTTGTTTCTCAATTTAGTCTTGAATAACTTAATATGGCTGCTATGCAATACATCGTTCCGTCAATGTTTATGTGATTTTAATAAACTTGATCATTCATGTATATGTGTTAGTGCGGGGTGGTCTATATATTCGTTGTCATTTCTCCATTATGAAATATGGTAGGTTCAGCTATTTGTTCTTGGCAATGCAAGTATGTATGTCTTACTCTTCTAGAAATTGAGTTAGTGAAGGGAACTGGATTTTCGTTTGTCACAAGTGTACAAATTAAGTGCCCTAAAAGGTATTTATCATGTGCTTATTGGCATCTTCTTTAGTAGGATATTGTTCTTCCTCTGAGCCAATTATTTTGCTTTCTTCTTTCCATCACAATTAGTTGTAGCTGAGTAGTAGGATATCTTGTTTTTTCATACTACCTCTGTCCATAAATAGATGCCAAAAGTTTGTCTAAATTTGAATGTATCTAGTCATAATTTAGTGTATAGATACATCCCAATTTGGACAAATCTTTAGCATCTATTTATGGACGGAGGGAGTATAAGAGGGACTGATTTCTCAAAAATGTACCTAGTGGGAAGATGCTTTCAGTTTATATTGGCTGGCTGTGATAGCTTCATCTTTCTGAATGTAGTGTTGAATCACTTAATATGGCTGGTATGCAATACATCAATCATCATGTTTTGTGAACTTTTAAGCTTTAATCAAATTGAGGATTGATGTAAACTTGTTAGTGCCGGGTGTTCTACATATTAGCTGTCCTTTTTCCGTCATGTTACATTGTGTGTTCAGCCATATCTTGTTTTGGCAAAACAAATGCCGTGTTATGTAATGCTTTGTGTCTTCTACTGGATGAACTGTTACATTTTTCGATTTCATCTATCTGCAAATTTACCCCAGCGGATTGCATAAGCTTATTCGTCTATACTCTGTAATGTATCAGCTTGATCGTTACAATGCTGATTTTTATTTCATTTATCGACTAAAATAGTTAGGATTTTCGTTTGTGACAAGTGTACAGCTAAGTGCCCTAAAAGGTACTCCCTCCGTCCCATAATACAAGATGTTATTACAGCCAGTATATGAGTCAGTACTTAGTAGGTTGTAATAACATCTTGCAGGAGTATTATGGGACAGATGGAGTATTTGTCATGTGCTTATTGGCGTCCTTCTGTAGGATATGGATGTCCATTAGAACCTTTTTTTTACATTTCTATTGTTGGTAGTTGAGTAGGAGGATATCTTGTTTTTGTCATATATGAGTGTCTGCAAATTACCAAAAGTATACAACCTAGTTGGAAGCTAACTTTCAGTTCATGTTGGCCTACTGTGTCCTAGCTTCATCTTTCCAATTTAGTGTGGAATCACTTAATATGGCTGGTATGCAACAAATTAGTTCAACTTGTCTGCTCCTCGCCAAATTGAGAATTGATGTAACTGAGCTAGTGCTGGGTTTTCTATGTAGTAGTCACCATTTCTCTTTGGCCCTGTTATGTAAAGCTTCATGTTCTTCTGAATGAACAGTTGCATTTTTCAGTGTCTTGTATATCTGCAAATTTCAGGTCTTTTTATATATTGACTGGTGTGGCAACTTGATCATCACAAAGCTGATTTCTTTGGGAAACAGACTGTCTGTACTTCAGTGCAGCTCGGAAATACCGAAAGACTTCTCCGGTTCTTTTTTTCATAGTCTAATTCGGTTATCTGCCTAGTAGTGATTTGTTCTGCATAGTGGAAGGAATAGGTACCTTCTGGTATTTGCTGTGTGAACACCTGTAGAGCCATGGATCTGGGACAGCGGTTTTTCAGTATCCAATGTCATCACATGGTCAGTACAAGTTAATTTCTACTTAGTTAACTTAAATATTAGTGGAGTCAACGATTTGCTTCTCTCAACGCTGGAGTAATTACTGCTCAGGCCCCAATGAATTATCTTCTCTGAACACTAGCTTCACATTTCTGAATGTAGTGTTGAATCGCTTAGTATGACTGGTATGTTATGCAATACATAAATCATCATGTTTTGTTAACATTTGATCTTTAATTAAATTGAGGATTGATGTAAACTTGTTAGTGTCGGATGGTCTACATAATAGCTGTCATTTCTCCGTCATGTAATATGGTGTGTTCAGCCATACCTTGTATTGGCAATGCAAATGGTGTGTTATGTAATGCTTGTATCTTCTACTGGATGAACTGTTACATTTCTCGATTTCATCTATGTGCAAATGTACCCCAGCGGATTGCATATCAGTTTTCATCTGTACTCTGTAATGTATCCGATTGATCATTACAAAGCTAATTGTTATTTCATTTATCGACTGAATAGTTTAGGATTTTAGTTCGTGACAAGTGTACATCTAAGTGCCCTGAAAGGTACTCTCCCTCCGTCCCGTCCTGTAATATAAGATGTTATTACAGCCAGTATATGAGTTAGTAGGTTGTAATAACATCTTGTATTATGGGACTGATGGAGTATTTGTCGTGTGCTTCTTGGTGTCTTCTTCAGTAGGATATGGTTGTCCATCTTAGCCAATTATTTTGGTTTCTTGTTTGTATTTCTATTGGTGGTAGTTGAGTAGGAGGATATCTTTTTTTGTCATATATCAGTGATTGCAAATTCCCAAAAATATACAACCTAGTTGGAAGCTACTTCAGTTCATGTTAGCCTGCTGTGCCCTAGCTTCATGTTTCTCAATTTAGTGTTGAATCACTAAATTTGGCTGGTATGCAACACATCAGTTCATCAACTTGCGTACTTCTGACCAAATTGAGAATTGGTGTGAACTGAGCTAGTGCTGGGTTGTCTATGTAATAGTCACTATTTCAGTCATGAAACCCTGTTATGTGAAGATTCATGTTCTTCTAGATGAACAGTTGCATTTTTAGTGTCTTGTCTATCTGCAAATTTATACAATCTAACTGTCGTTTTTGACGATGCTTGGACCGTTAATGATCTTGTTAGTCTGTTATTGCTATTTCCATGGAAAGCAGCAATGCCCCCATCTCTGTTGTGACTTTTGTCACATGAAGGCCTATCTATATTGCATGGTGTGGCAACTTGATCATCACAAAGCTGATTTCTTTGTGAAACAAATGACACTTCAGATTTCAGTGCAGCTGGGAAATACTGAAAGACGTTATTTTTTCAGTCTGATTCGGTTATCTGCCTCTAGTAGTGATTTGTTCTGCATAGGGACTCAGTACCTTCTGGTATTTGCTGTGTGAACACCTGTGCAGCCATGGATCTAGGACAGTGGTTTTCAGTATCCAATGTCATCACATGGCCAGTACAAATTATTTTCTACGTACTTAGTTAACTTGGATATTAGTGGAGTCAACGAATTGCTTCTCTCAACGCTGGAGTAGTTACTGCTCATGCCCCAATGAGTTATATTCTCTATGCACCACTACTTGTAGGTAAGTCAACTACTGGAGCAATTATCGTGGTACTGGAGTAGTAAACGTAACTTCACGTGCCAAGGTGACAAAACTGGTTTGATTTGAGAAATGTAGCCTGTTTGACATACCAGCGTAACAAAACAAGCGGACAGCAGTGTACTACCATGAGCATATGTGAGACAAGTAGGAGATATTAATTCAAGCTCCACAGCGATTCAACAAGCAAATTTTCTGAGTCACGCGTGTCACAAAACAAGCGGACATCAGTGTAGTACTATGAGCATATGTGAGACTAGTAGGACATACTGATTGAAGCTCCACAGCGATTCAACAAGCAAATTTTCTGAGTATTAAATGGTTATGAATGGAGTAACAGCTAGAGTAGCAAAAAACAACACCCTACAGAGTTCAAAACAAATTCTAACACTTGCCAGTAGCCCAGGGGCAAATCTCATGTTCAAATTGCTGCTGGGTTTCTTATTGCTATGGGCTCCCCAGCAACAGAGGGCATCAGCTGAATCAACGCTCATTTGTATAGCTGCTTCAGTCTTCTCGCGGCTTCAATAATGTTTTCTCTGTGGCCAAACGCGCTGACCCTCACGAAGCCCTCACCGCCAGGCCCAAATCCACTGCCCGGAGTAGTAACCACATTTGCCTTCTCAAGGATCTCGGCGAAGACATCCCAAGAATTACGGCCAGGGAAGTGCACCCACACGTAGGGAGCATTCTTGGCACCATAGACGTTGAATCCGAGCTCCGTAAATGTGTCAACAATGATCTTGGTATTCTCCTTGTAGAACCCGACAACGTCTTGCATAGCCTGCATGGGAATAGGGATGAGAAAAAACAGTGTGGAAGAGCCATAAAAAGATTTGAAGAACTGAAACTCTACCTTTAGACCCTCTGGAGAGAGACAGCCCAAACCACCGGCTTGAGAGAGGGTTGATGCGCCATTGAAGGAAGTGCATACTATGCGGTTGAAGTCTTTAGCAACTGGATGTCCATCAGAGAAAAGGAGCTCCTTAGGGACCACGGTCCAACCCAGACGGACACCGGTGAATCCAGCATATTTGGAGAAAGATGCCGTCTCAAGGGCAACCTACACATGAACAAACCATACTGGCATAAGTATAGTTTGAAGTATTCGGTGGCTAAGATACGTTAACTTAAGAACCCAGGACCAAACATGTGATGGAAAAAATAAAATTTTGAAAAGGAGTTAAATCTTCAAACAAAGAGCCTACCTCCTTTGCTCCAGGAATTTCAAAAATGGACTTTGGGCTGTCATCTGATATATACATGGCATAAGCAGAATCATAGACTATTATGGACCCATTGTCCTTCGCAAATTTCACTAGCTGTGTTAGCTGCTCCCTAGATGCAGCAGCACCAGTAGGATTGTTGGGTGAACAAAAGAATATTATATCTGTCCGTGCGACATTTGAGAGATCAGGGAAAAATCCATTTTCAGGACTGCATTTCATGTATTGAATATTTCCATACTTCTGAACATCCTGCTGATATAAGTCAGTTTGCCCCATGATAACACTTGAATCAACATAAGCCTATAAAAAAGAAAGATAATATTAATTTCACAACAGAAAAAAAGCACAACAAGTAATAGTTTAACTTAATAACAGGATGATAACAACGATAGAAAGTATCATATCACCAGAAATAATTTAGGTTGGGGAAACACAAATATGTTAGGGTACAACAACTGAAGGATAAAAGGAAACTGCAGAAGATTATTACGGGATAGGATGGGTCTTGGACTGCAACCGTCACATTAGATCCAAAAAGAACCTGAAATTTTGAATCGGAAAATTTATCAACGACAATGTAAAGTGAACAGTAAACTTATTGGAGGAAAAGGAGAGGGTCTGTTCTGAACCTGTAGACGAGAAATGTCACATTTTGCACCATCAGAGACAAATATATCTGTTTCTTCAATACCAAGATCCGCATAGTAGGTTGCAGCAATTGCTGCCCTTAGTTTCTGTACAGAAAATTAATGCACTATTTTACGATGATGAAATAACAGTTTAGGAGGGAGTATGTCAAGGAATATAACCCCAACATGTAACTGACTAAATTCAATGTAGCCAAAATTAAGATCCACAAAAGTAATTGGATGTCCTAGTAAAATAAATACTCCCCCCCCGACCTAAAAACGGATATCTCAACTTTATCTAAATTCGCATGTATCTACACACTAAAACACATCTAGATACATGCGTATTTAGACAAAATTGAGACATCCCCTTTTCAGGACGGAGGGAGTAGTAAAATCAACTTCTCTTGAACAGAAAACCTACAGCATAAAGTTGACTACTTAAAAACAAAACTCATTGAACCAAAGAGTCAGATGCCATTAGATGTTAGTATACCTACATGGATTAACAGAGCACTTATGCTACTTGAATGATGTCTACTGATAATTTGACAGAAAAATGATACATGCTCCGTTCGCAAATAGATGAAAATTTAGATATGGCCATATGGGCACGGTCTTCAACATACAACATTGATCATTACTTCTCATACAAATATGTTTGTAAGAAATTATAAATTTGTGATACTACGGAAATAATTTAACAAAGATTACAAATTTAAGTTAGAGAAGTTTGACTGTATGATTTTTAGGGTTCATCTATTTTACAAATGAAGGTAGTAAAGTGAGAAGCTATAGTACCTTTTCACCTTGTTCAGCTCCATAACCACTGTAGCCCTCTACTGTGGATAAAGCATGTGCTCTCTGCGTTTATATGTAGAGCATCAAAGAACAATACTGAACTAGTACAAAAGATACATTATGCAATACAATAAGATATGAATTTTTATTAGTTTACTCCTGCATCGAACATGTGAGTGGCCATGCTTTGGAAGAAAGAAGTTAAAAAGAACAAGTGTCATGCAGAACATCTAGTCTAGGGACATGTTTTGACAGAGTGAAGCTTGTGCCATCCTCTTGCGATAACTAAGTTCAAAGCAACACAACAAGTAATTTAAGAAGCGATGAGATACCTCTGCCATGGCGTTTGTTATGACCTCAGGAATGGGCTCCGTTGTGTCACCGATCCCCAAGCTTATGATTTTGGCATCAGGATTCTTGAGCAGATGGGCAGCTCTCCTCCTGGCAATCTGAACGGCAGTTGAGAGATTATTAGCGCTATCAAAACCAAAATCTCCAAGACAATAGCATCAACAAGAAGAAAGTTGAAAGGCGAACAATACCTCTGGAAACAAATAGCCTGCTTGGAGCTTGGCTATGTTCGCATTCCGCGAAACCTTGGTGGTGTAAGCTTCACCACGAAAGCAGAATCTTTCAGTAAACTGATAGTATTGAACATGGCAGCAGGTTAGAAGCGAGGCGTTTGAGAGAGAGAGAGGATGGTACCTGTATCGGCGGCCGGAGGGCTGCTTACGCAGCGTACATGGACGGGCAGCCTCCTCGTCGGCCGGAGGTGGCTCGACTTCGACGCCCTGGAAGCATGTGTCACTAGTTAGAGGAACTCGTCGCGCGTCGGAACGGTGCGGAGCGGGGAGAAGTGGGATACCTGAGGGAGACGGACGGCGATGAGAGGAAGGACGAAGGGGTGGCCGTGGTGGCGGGTGAGGCGGTTGTTCCCATCGTCGTCGGCGGCAGGAGTGGCGGCGGCGGCGTGGCTTGACAGCGGGAGAGGGAGAGTCCGTACCTACCAGCTTAGCCCTCCCGAGTCCGACGAGGCAGTAAGGAGAGCACTGAGACGGGCCGGGCCGGGTCGGATGAGCCCACCGGACTCACCTGCAGGCTACGGCTACTCGATTGGCCGGCCCGTCGCAATATTCCGCGATTTTGCTATTTTATTGTTTTAACAAAATTGGCGTGGCGGCGGGAAAGAAGTGGAGCAGCCAAAAGAGTCTCTAGTAAAGTTCCGCAAACGTAAGTTCGTTCGATTTTTGGCAGTGGCGCAAAATAGAAACCGTAAAAATGGAACTTAAAAGCGGAATTCGAAATGGCGCGGGTAAATTCGGCGATGATCATAGTTCGACGTGAAATAGATGCTCCGATTGAGCATCGAAACTTACATAGTTCGACAAATTGAAACTAAATTACTGGTACACGGCAAGCGCTACCTAGCTAAAGAAAAATGCGGCCAGTATAGTGACATATGGCGCGCGGCGGTGCCGGTGGTGGCGCAGCTTGTCGGCAGCAGACGGCGCCAACGCTGTTGAGGACGATCTTCACGTGTCATCGGCGTTCGAGCTTGACGCGGAGGACGCGGGCCTCCCAGCGGGCCGCCTTGTATTCACGGACCTAGCGGACAGCGTCCGCCTCCTCCCGGTGGAAGCGCGCGCGAGCCTCTGCCGCGCTGACGGCCTTGGTCTGCGCGAGGACCGCCTCCTCCTTGTCGCTGCCGTGGACGTAGTCCCCGGCGGAGAAGGTCGGCGAACGCACGGGGACGAGGTTGTCCTCGTAGCTGCTCTCCGCGACGGGGAGTGGCGGTGCGCGACTCGACTAGCCGAACGAGGATCCCTCGCCGGCGTTGCCATAGCGCGCGAGCTTCCCTGGGGGCGTGAGCCCCCAGTTCGTCCACCGGCGGGCGCTGCACTTGCGCGCGCCCTCGCTCCGGTTCATTTCCGCCGCTCCGCGTCGGTGCAGAAGCGGGCGGACGCGGCGGCGAGTCGTCGCCGCCCAATCCGGCGGCACGGCCGTCGGAGCCTCCACGGGACGCCATCGCGCACCGGCGGGCGCTGGATCGCTGCCTGGGGCGAGCTGGATTGCTCGCCGGAAATGGTGAGTGGCGGCGGCGGAGGGAGAGGAACGTCGGAGGGGAGTAGGGTTTGCGAACCGAACTCTCCTCCGCGAACCCTTTTAATACGGGGTGTGCGAGGAGTTTCTTGGGTCCCTAAACTTCTTTTACGAGCCGGCCCATATTTTTGGACTCCATTTTGCGACTGATTCGGCCGGAACCCGTAAATCCGCCGAAAAAGTTCAGTTCTGGCTGGATTTACGGGACTCTGTTAAAGATGCTCTAACCATCACCCGTTAGCGATGGTTTATAACCATCGCTAAGGGGAACCGTTAATGGGCTTGGCTCATATGGTTCTATTTGACGTTTTCTAGTCATTTTTCATTAGCTTTCTTTGGAAAAAACCCATAGAAAGTTTAAATTTGAAATTTGCCCAAATTCAAATTTTCTCGAATTCAAAAATTGCTTAATTTGAAAATTTGCTCGAATTTGTAAATTTGCTTGAATTTGAAATTTGCTCAAAATTCGAATATTAACAAATTTAGAATCTGAGCAAAGTTTGCTTGAATTTAAAATTTGCCTAAATTCGAACAAGTGGAGCAGGCAAGTCGAGTAACTGGGCCAGGCCCATAACTACCCACCGTGCCTACACGAGAAACTATGCGACGAATAAATGGGCCAGGTCCATAACTGAAACCATGCAGATGATGGTTTATAGGCATCACTAACGGGCGGCCCTAGCTGGCGCTCGCGCGCCAGGATTAAATCAAGCGATCGGTTTCGGACAACCCAATTTGGGAATAAAACCATAAAAACGCGTTTTCCCTTTCGTGGTAATTGTGGACCACAGAGGTTACGTGCCTTAATTGATTTGCCTTCTGCTCGTGACAATTCCCTTTCCGCTCGTGGCAATTCTCTTTCGTGGCAATTCCCTTTCCGCTCGTGACACAAGTTGGGTTGTCGTACGTTAATTTGCTTGCTGCACGTGGGCAATTCCCTTTACATGTTCACGTAGTAAAATATTAACTATTCCCTTATTCTCTTTTTGGGCTAGTGAAATTTTAGGGTTAAAAAAAAAGGGAGGGGAGCAGCATAATCCACTTGCAAATGAAATGAACTACGACTTGCAACATGACAATTCCCTTCTTCCGCAATTCCCTTCTTGGTAACATAATAATGTAGGTGTTGGTTAAGCTTCCATATACATGTTGATAAAGACTGAATGGGAGTGTTGGTAACATATGGGCTAAGGTGTTGATGAAGAGTTCATGGGAGGGTTGATAAGTAGAGTTGATAAACAAAAAGGACCACCTTTGTGTACAGAAAAAGAAAAAAAGAAGGAGGTAACAAGAGAGTAGATGGGTTGGTAAAACATTGAGCCACCTATTGATGAAGAGTGCATCGGATGGTTGATAAGTAGGTTCCCTTGTTCCCTTAAAAAACAAAAAGGACCACCTTTGTGTACAGGAAAAGAAAAAAAGAAGGAGGTAAACAAGAGAGTAGATGGGTTGGTAAAACATTGAGCCACCTATTGATGAAGATTGCATGGGAGGGTTGATAAGTAGGTTCCCTTGTTCCCTTAAAAAACAAAAAGGACCACCTTTGTGTACAGGAAAAGAAAAAAAAGTAGATGGGTTGGTAAAACATTGAGCCACCTATTGATGAAGATTGCATGGGAGGGTTGATAAGTAAGTTCCCTTGTTCCCTTAAAAAACAAAAAGGACCACCTTTGTCTACAGGAAAAGAAAAAAAAGAAGGAGGTAACAAGAGAGTAGATGGGTTGGTAAAACATTGAGCCACCTATTGATGAAGATTGCATGGGAGGCTTGATAAGTAGGTTCCCTTATTCCCTTAAAAAACCAAAAAGGACCACCTTTGTCTACAGAAAAAGAAAGAAAGAAGATGGTAACAAGAGAGTAGATGGGTTGATAAAACATTGAGCCACCTATTGATGAAGATTGCATGGGAGGGTTGATAAGTAGGTTCCCTTGTTCCCTTAAAAAATCAAAAAGGACCACCTTTGTCTACAGAAAAAGAAAGAAAGAAGATGGTAACAAGAGAGTAGATGGGTTGGTAAAACATTGAGCCACCTATTGATGAAGAGTGCATGGGAGGGTTGATAAGTAGGTTCCCTTGTTCCCTTAAAAAACAAAAAGGACCACCTTTGTCTACAAAAAAAGAGAAATAAAAAGAATGAGGTAAAAAAATAGTAGATGTGTTGGTAAAACATTGAGCCACCTATTGATGAAGAGTGCACGGGATGGTTGATAAGTAGGTTCCCTTGTTCCCTGAAGAAACAAAAAAGGACCAGCTTTGTCTACAGAAAAAAGAAAGAAAGAAGATGGTAACAAGAGAGTAGATGGGCTGGTAAAACATTGAGCCACCTATTGATAAAGAGTGCATGGGAGGGTTGATAAGTAGGTTCCCTTGTTCCCTTAAAAAACCAAAAAGGACCACCTTTGTCTACAGAAAAAGAAAAAAAAAAGATGGTAACAACAGAGTAGATGGGTTGGTAAAACATTGAGCCACCTATTGATGAAGAGTGCATGGGAGGGTTGTTAAGTAGGTTCCCTTGTTCCCTTAAAAAACAAAAAGGACCACCTTTGTGTACAGGAAAAGAAAAAAAAGAAGGAGGTAACAAGAGAGTAGATGGGTTGGTAAAATATTGAGGCACCTATTGATGAAGATTGCATGGGAGGGTTGATAAGTAGGTTCCCTTATTCCCTTAAAAACCCAAAAAGGACCACCTTTGTGTACAGGAAAAGAAAAAAAAGAAGGAGGTAAACAAGAGAGTAGATGGGTTGGTAAAACATTGAGCCACCTATTGATGAAGATTGGATGGGAGGGTTGATAAGTAGGTTCCCTTGTTCCCTTAAAAAACAAAAAGGACCACCTTTGTGTACAGGAAAAGAAAGAAAGAAGATGGTAACAAGAGAGTAGATGGGTTGGTAAAACATTGAGCCACCTATTGATGAAGAGTGCATCGGATGGTTGATAAGTAGGTTCCCTTGTTCCCTTAAAAAACAAAAAGGACCACCTTTGTGTACAGAAAAAGAAAAAAAAGAAGGAGGTAACAAGAGAGTAGATGGGTTGGTAAAACATTGAGCCACCTATTAATGAAGATTGCATGGGAGGGTTGATAAGTAGGTTCCCTTGTTCCCTTAAAAAACAAAAAGGACCACCTTTGTGTACAGGAAAAAAAAAAGTAGATGGGTTGGTAAAACATTGAGCCACCTATTGATGAAGATTGCATGGGAGGGTTGATAAGTAAGTTCCCTTGTTCCCTTAAAAAACAAAAAGGACCACCTTTGTGTACAGGAAAAGAAAAAAAAGAAGGAGGTAACAAGAGAGTAGATGGGTTGGTAAAACATTGAGCCACCTATTGATGAAGATTGCATGGGAGGCTTGATAAGTAGGTTCCCTTATTCCCTTAAAAAACCAAAAAGGACCACCTTTGTCTACAGAAAAAGAAAGAAAGAATATGGTAACAAGAGAGTAGATGGGTTGATAAAACATTGAGCCACCTATTGATGAAGATTGCATGGGAGGGTTGATAAGTAGGTTCCCTTGTTCCCTTAAAAAATCAAAAAGGACCACCTTTGTCTACAGAAAAAGAAAGAAAGAAGATGGTAACAAGAGAGTAGATGGGTTGATAAAACATTGAGCCACCTATTGATGAAGATTGCATGGGAGGGTTGATAAGTAGGTTCCCTTGTTCCCTTAAAAAACCAAAAAGGACCACCTTTGTCTACAGAAAAAGAAAGAAAGAAGATGGTAACAAGAGAGTAGATGGGTTGATAAAACATTGACCACCTATTGATGAAGAGTGCATGGGAGAGTTGATAAGTAGGTTCCCTTATTCCCTTAAAAAACCAAAAAAGGACCACCTTTGTCTACAGAAAAAGAAAGAAAGAAGATGGTAACAAGAGAGTAGATGGGTTGATAAAACATTGAGCCACCTATTGATGAAGATTGCATGGGAGGTTTGATAAGTAGGTTCCCTTATTCCCTTAAAAAACCAAAAAGGACCACCTTTGTCTACAGAAAAAAAAAAGAAATAAGATGGTAACAAGAGAGTAGATGGGTTGATAAAACATTGAGCCACATATTGATGAAGAGTGCATGGGAGGGTTGATAAGTAGGTTCCCTTATTCCCTTAAAAAACCAAAAAAAGGACCACCTTTGTCTATAGAAAAAGAAAGAAAGAAGATGGTAACAAGAGAGTAGATGGGTTGATAAAACATTGAGCCACCTATTGATGAAGATTGCATGGGAGGTTTGATAAGTAGGTTCCCTTATTCCCTTAAAAAACCAAAAAGGACCACCTTTGTCTACAGAAAAAGAAAGAAATAAGATGGTAACAAGAGAGTAGATGGGTTGATAAAACATTGAGCCACCTATCGATGAAGATTGCATGGGAGGGTTGATAAGTAGGTTCCCTTGTTGCCTTAAAAAACAAAAAACACCATCTTTGTGTCACAGAAAAAAAAGAAGGAGGTAACAAGAGAGTAGATGGGTTGATAAAACATTGAGCCACCTATCGATGAAGATTGCATGGGAGGGTTGATAAGTAGGTTCCCTTGTTGCCTTAAAAAACAAAAAACACCATCTTTGTGTCACAGAAAAAAAGGAAGGAGGTAACAAAAGAGTAGATGTGTTGGTAAAAACATTGAGCCACCTATTGATGATGATTGCATGGGAGGGTTGATAAGTAGGTTCCCTTGTTGCCTTAAAAAACCAAAAAGGACCACCTTTGTCTACAAAAAAAAGAGAAATAAAAAGAAGGAGGTAACAAAAAGAGTAGATGGGTTGGTAAAAACATTGAGCCACCTATTGATGAAGAGTGCATGGGAGGGTTGATAAGTAGGTTCCCTTGTTCCCTTAAAAAACAAAAAGGACCAGCTTTGTCTACAGACACAAGAAAGAAAGAAGATGGTAACAAGAGAGTAGATGGGTTGGTAAAACATTGAGCCACCTATTGATGAAGAGTGCATGGGAGGGTTGATAAGTAGGTTCCCTTGTTCCCTTAAAAAAAAAAAAGGACCACCTTTGTCTACAAAAAAAGAGAAATAAAAAGAATGAGGTAAAAAAAATAGTAGATGTGTTTTTTTTTTTTGAGATTAAAATAGTAGATGTGTTGGTAAAACATTGAGCCACCTATTGATGAAGAGTGCACGGGATGGTTGATAAGTAGGTTCCCTTGTTCCCTGAAGAAACAAAAAAGGACCAGCTTTGTCTACAGAAAAAGAAAGAAAGAAGATGGTAACAAGAGAGTAGATGGGTTGGTAAAACATTGAGCCACCTATTGATAAAGAGTGCATGGGAGGGTTGATAAGTAGGTTCCCTTGTTCCCTTAAAAAACCAAAAAGGACCACCTTTGTCTACAGAAAAAGAAAAAAAGAAGATGGTAACAACAGAGTAGATGGGTTGGTAAAACATTGAGCCACCTATTGATGAAGAGTGCATGGGAGGGTTGTTAAGTAGGTTCCCTTGTTCCCTTAAAAAACAAAAAGGACCACCTTTGTGTACAGGAAAAGAAAAAAAAGAAGGAGGTAACAAGAGAGTAGATGGGTTGGTAAAATATTGAGGCACCTATTGATGCAGAGTGCATGGGAGGGTTGATAAGTAGGTTCCCTTATTCCCTTAAAAACCCAAAAAGGACCACCTTTGTCTATAGAAAAAGAAAGAAAGAATATGGTTACAAAGAGAGTAGATGGGTTGATAAAACATTGAGCGACGTATTGATGAAGAGTGCATGGGAGGGTTGATAGGTAGGTTCCCTTGTTCCCTGAAGAAACCAAAAAGGACCAGCTTTGTCTACAGAAAAAGAAAGAAAGAAGATGGTAACAAGAGAGTAGATGGGTTGCTAAAATATTGAGCCACCTATTGATAAAGAGTGCATGGGAGGGTTGATAAGTAGGTTCCCTTGTTCCCTTAAGAAACCAAAAAGGACCAGCTTTGTCTACAAAAAAAGAGAAATAAAAAGAAGGAGGTAACAAAGAGAGTAGATGGGTTGATAAAAACATTGAGTCACCTATTGATGAAGAGTGCATGGGATGGTTGATAAGTAGGTTCCCTTGTTCCCTTAAAAAACAAAAAGGACCACCTTTGTGTACAAAAAAAGAAAAAAAGAAGGAGGTAACAAAAGAGTAGATGGGTTGCTAAAACATTGAGCCACCTATTCATGAAGAGTGCATGGGAGGGTTGATAAGTAGGTTACCTTGTTCCCTGAAATAACAAAAAGGACCACATTTGTCTACAGAAAAAGAAAGAAAGAAGATGGTTAGAGGATAATAGATGGGTTGATAAAACATTAAGTCACCTGTTGATGAAGAGTGCATGGGAGGGTCGATAAGTAGGTTCCCTTGTTGCCTTAAAAAACAAAAAGGACCACCTTTGTGTACAGAAAAAAAAGCAGGTATCAAAAGAGTAGATGTGTTGGTAAAACATTAAGCCACCTATTGATTAAGATTACATGGGAGGGTTGATAAAGTAGGTTCCCTTATGCCCTTAAAAACCAAAAAGGACCACCTTTGTCTATAGAAAAAGAAAGAAAGAAGAAGGTAACAAGAGAGTAGATGGGTTGGTAAAACATTGAGTCACCTATTGATGAAGAGTGCATGGGAGGGTTGATAAGTAGGTTCCCTTGTTCCCTTAAAATACCAAAAAGGACCACCTTTGTGTAGAGAAAAAAAAAGGAGGTAACAAAATAGTAGATGGGTTGGTAAAAACATTGAGGCACCTATTGATGAAGAGTGCATGGGAGGGGTGATAAGTAGGTTCCCTTATTACCTTAAAATACCAAAAAGGACCACATTTGTCTATAGAAAAAGAAAGAAAATAAGATGGTAACAAGAGAGTAGATAGGTTGGTAAAACATTGAGCCACCTATTGATGAAGAGTGCATGGGAGGGTTGATAAGTAGGTTCACCCTATTCACGTGAGAAACAAAAAAGAAACCAAAAAGTTCATATATAAGAAAAAAAATAGATGCAGCTAAAAATAATGAAAAATGGGTCGGTAACACGTGGACTCATGTGTTGATGAATACTGAATGCATGGGTAGATAATTATTTTTTCCCTTGGTCCCTTAAAAAACAAGAAGGACCACCTTTTGTCTACAACAAAAAATAAAAGAGAAACTAAAAAGAAAGAGGTAACAAAAAATTAAATGGGTTGGTAAAACATTAACTCAATTGTTGATAAAAAGTACATGTGAGGGTTGGTACATATTTGTTGATCATTTTTCATGATGAAGAGTAAACATCTCAGATACATACATAAAAACACAGTATGAACACGGGTATTAAAACGTTTAACATTTGTTCAGGTGTAGAAACAGGGTTTGCATTTGTAACAAAGGATCACACGCCCAAATAACATAGTAGCCCTTATTCAGCTACACACTCACACACTTGAATTTTCGACGTACACACAGCAAATTCCTTGAAGATGTTTTCAAGTGCAAAACACACACTTTGCATTTTAGACAAGTAGTTCATCACATTTACAAAAAGCACAGTATGAACATACACACTTCACTTAGCATAGAACACGGGTGTGTCGGCAGGCGCATCACTCCAATCTATCTTCGGCTTCTTGTCCTCTGGCCAATCATCCCACTCGCCCTCAAGATAATGAGGAGGGCTTGTTTCATAATACATGGGAAATTTCCAGGACGCGGCACTCCAATATTCATGCCCATCAGTCATGCGAATTTGTGTCCACCCTTCATCCCCACTTGGTCGCTTCGTGCCAACCAATACTTGTTGTACTTTGCAGATGCTCGATGAAGAAGCCTCTGCGCCACCCGTTGAACTGGGTTGCAATGCTTTATTCTGTTGCTTGCGGAGGTAGCCTGTGCCGCTGACCATAGTTGCAGGCAAGAATTGTACGATACAGTTGATACGCAACATAAGCATCTCTGGCTGCATACTCAATATTAATATCATCAAGCGGACTCTTCTCCCAGAACTTGTGCTGAATAGATGGGAACTTCTGCTTCATTACTTTGTAGCCTCTTGTCTATGAGGCTGGCTGCCATGTCGGCCATACCGATCTGTCACGATCGAGCTTGAACAAGTCTTGAAGATCAATGTGGCACTCAGCTGGTATCTCAATAATCCAACTTCGCTCGATTGCTATTTTGTCATTCCTTATGTCAACACTAGCAAAATGTACGCCGCTGCGTAAGAAATCCATAAGTTTCGGACACCACTTCAGGCTACTGCAAAAACATAAAAACAGAAGGATATAAGATATGAAAAAATCTGCTTTCAACACTGATTAAAACACACAACAAAAAAAATAAAATGCAAGTTGAAATATCATACCTAGACCATTGGTATACCAATACATGATTGTTCATCGACAGTTGAACAACCGCAATACGATGGTCACCTTTATATTCTGGGTCACAATACTCAAAGTCAAGACCCACGAACTTGTATTTCTCCTTCATAAGCCATTGCTCGTACTTGTCGATAATCTCGGCTGCTTTATGGGTGTCATCAGTATAGACAACCTCAATATCAGCCGTGTGTGCAAACATCTTACGGGTTTCAGTGATGTCAGTCCTAACATACAACTCCTCATCCGTATCACTGTTTTGATTGCTAACCACTTCTTCCTGATCCTTGTCACTGCTGGGATTGCTAAACTTGCCTTCCTCATCCATTATGAGAGGGACACGAAGAGGTCACTGGAAAAAAGAAAAAAAGATGAGAAGGAACAGCAAAAAGGGAGATAACTTGCTGCAGAGTGCCCCTGGAGAAAAAGAGTATATAGGATCACATTTTGTAGGCTTGCTGCTAGGCAAAGTAATGTGTAATAAAAAACATGAACATAAAAAGATATTTAGTCTGCAAAAAAAAAATGTCATACCTAACCAAGTAAAACTTTTGTTTATGTAAAAAATAAACCCAAATAACTGACGGGGAAGAACATCAATGAGCAGATTATTAAAGAAAAAGTACATTGGTGACTACAATGAATGAATGTTGATAATTATCATTATATGTACTTTGCTGCTGGTAAAATAACATGGATTTGAGACCATTAGATTAACAAAAAAAAGTATTGGATTTCATTTCTTGGCTTACCCCGTAGAAATAAGAACAATGCATACTACAAAAACATGAAGATTGCAAAGTTAAAATCTACATAAAAGCTAATGAAAAATACATAAAAAAGAAGGATAAGTACTCACCGCCTAGATACAGAAGCAGATGTCCCCCGACAAAAGAAGAAGATGAACAGCAACAGATCTACAGAGAGAAAAAAAAACCCTTTCTGTTCGTACTTACTGTTCACCTGCGAAATGTAAAAATTGATGAGCAGAAGAGAATAATCGATTAGGATAAGATTCGAACAAACAAGAGATGAAGAAATTACTTCAGTGGCAACACAGATTCGACAGAAAAAGGAACAGAGAGAGATAGATTAGTTCCTCCAGCAAAAAGCCCTAAGAACTTGCAAAAATGCTAGGAAAATCAACTAAGACAGGAAATGCGGAAAGAGATTAAGAAGGAAATAAAGATCGAAAAGAGATTGGATGGGCAAAGATTTGAGATTTAACCTGCAACAACGTCCTATCCGCCCTGGTATCAACCGCCTCTCCCACTTCTCAAGCGACCAGAACTGTAAATGGGAGAAACTGCACGCGTCGGGTCTCCGTCGATTCGAGAAGACGCATGCTTTGTAGTGTTTTGTACTGGACTGGGCCTAGAAACAAAGGGACGGCCCAAAAAAGAGAGTAAGAGACGCTAGACATAAAAAACAAAGTTGACAAAAAAACATTGAATAACGTATTGGTGAAAACTGAATAAGAGGGTTGATAAAAATAAGTGGGTTGATAAATAGTCTCACCCTTAGAAAAACTCGGAAACTTGCGTACGCCCGCACATCTCCCCTCATTTGCACGATCGCCCCTACCAATCTTCCATCCTGTCCTTATAACAACCGCCACCGTCTACATTCTCGCGGCTGCGACTCACTACATCCTCCTCGCGCTCCGGAACTCTCCCGTATCCCTTCTCTCGGGAACCACCGACTCGCCCCTACGCCCGTCGCCGCAAACCTTGCGCACACCCCCCACAACCTCCTAGCCAACTCGACTCGGTGCCTTTCTCCCCTACACACCCCTCGTCCGGCCCAACTCTGGTGACAACCTCATAAGGCCCTGCATCAGCGAGCCCCCTCAGACGACACTGCTTCGGCGAGCACCTCAGGCGACCAAAAATTATTCCCTTAAAACACTACATGGGAGGTTGATAAGTAGGTTCCATTGTTCCCTTAAAAAACCGAAAAGGACCACCTTTGTCTACAGAAAAAAGAAAGAAATAAGATGGTAACAAGAGAGTAAATGGGTTGATAAAACATTCAATCACCTGTTGATGAATAGTGCATGAGATGGTTGATAAGTAGGTTCCCTTGTTCCCTTAAAAACAAAAAAGGACCACCTTTGTCTACAGAAAAAAAGAGAAAAGAAGATGGTAACAAGGGAGTAGATGGGTTGATAAAACATTGAGTCACCTGTTGATGAAGAGTGCATGGGAGGGTTGATAAGTAGGTTCCCTTGTTCCCTTAAGAAACAAAAAGGACCACCTTTGTCTACAGAAACAGAAAATGAAAAGAAGGAGGTAACAAAAGAGTAGATGGGTTGGTAAAACATTGAGCCACCTATTGATGAAGAGTGCATGGGAGGGTTGATAAGTAGGTTTCCTTGTTCCCTTAAGAATCAAAAAGGACCAGCTTTGTCTACAAAACAAGAAAAGAAAGAAGATGGTAACAATAGAGTAGATGGGTTGATAAAACATTGAGTCACTTCTTGATGAAAGAGTGCATTGGAGGGTTGATAAGTAGATTCACTTGTTCCCTTAAAAACAAAAAAGGACCACCTTTGTCTACAGAAAAAAGAAAGAAAAGAAGATGGTAGCAAGAGAGTAGATGGGTTGATAAAACATTGACCGACCTGTTGATGAAGACTGCATGGAGGGTTGATAAGTAGGTTCCCTTGTTCACTTAAAAAACAAAAAGGACCACGTTTGTCTACAGAAAAAGAGAAATAAAAAGAAGGAGGTAACAAAGGATGACATGGGTTGGTAAAAAACATTGATCTCAAAACAAAGTTGAGTTACAAAACATAGTTCAGTTACATAGAAAATGGATAACAAAGGTGTTTCAAAACGATACATAAAGGACTTAATCGATGTTCCAACATACACAGATTCGTTACATATTCAAATAACATCGACAGTAATAACAACACCCTGCCTGCGTGTCATGATACCACCATATTGATGGAAGAGAAACATCACCACTTGACCAGCTGCTAACCCCTTCTTTTCAGCAAACTCTCCCCATGCTTGAACACTTATTATCATCCTGCCATCAGTGGAGGGATGGAACTGTCCAGGGACATCTGGTGTGTTGTCCGCTGATAGAACCACGGAACCTGATGGTTCGAGATTAAGACCCTGGACAACCATGCTTGGGATTTTCTGCACAGTACAAACAACAAAAAAGAAACAACCCTGAGTATATATAAACATGCATGTTCATATCATGATCTTGAGTACAAAAAAATTAAACATTTTAAAAAGGGACACATATAAAAAGAGACACAAAAATACATACATACCATCAGCGAATTGTTAATGTTTGTGGCAGTGAGTTTGTGCAGAAACAATGGTCCCAAACCAATGCCTCTCCTGTTAACAACTGCTCTCCAGCTAGCCAAGAGATTCATAGTCCAATCAAGTGGCCTTGTCATGACAACAACACTATGTCGATCATACACTGATAACAAAGAAAATCAAATAACAAAACAAAGGAATGAATAAGTTAATGTTGTTTAAGGTCTAAGCATTTTGCATCATCTGTAAAAAGAAATGTGCAAAAAAAAGGTAAAACAAAAATCGTACAAACCTTGATCTGGTTCTCCATCACTTGAATCACTTTGATCTGGTTCTTCATCACTTGATTCGCTATCAGAATCATTCAACGTACCAGATTGCACATTACTGAACTGAGACATTGTTGCTGACTTGCAACATCCTACTTTAATTGGTATCTCAGGGTTATTAGTCATTTGAAACATAAGGAAATCACCAGGTTTGGAATTGGACGTGATCAGAAATTCCTTCCACCCCCAACCATAAAAACTTGTTACATACTCATTCATAGCTACATTGAAAGTGTGAGTGGTTCCAGACTCATCAGAGACAGAGATATCAGTTCTCCCAGCACATATCATGTTTATCTGGTTCCTAACATAGCATGGAACATTCTGACAAAAAGTAAAAAAGTATAGTGAACAACATGCAAAACAAAAAATATGTAGAACAAAAAAAATACATTGGTGCAGTGATAAAAAGGAAAATCAGCAAATAAATCTCACAAAAACAAAGTATAAAAACGAAGAATAAAGTATTAAAATGTACCATCCATTCTTCAGAGCTAACCAATAACTCTGATATGAAAAAAGAGCAATCCCTCGTTTTGGCCCTGCATGGTCCATCTGGATTACCACATACATTGCAGACCATCTTGAGAAAGAGCAAAAGGAAAACCCTGTGCAATGAAAAAAAGGGACATCTGTGAGTAAAACTATAGGGAAATAGAAGACGAGCTCTCATAGATTACAAAAAAGTAAACTAGATCTACAGGAATATTGTTGTAGATCTGCTAAAAATAGAGTTAAATCTTCAGAATCTGGTTATATATTTAAAAAGTTGTTGTCCAGGTACTTTCTAGATTTAGCAAAAAAGGTCAACAGACAGAGGGGGGCGCGCGGTGGCAGAGAAAGGGAGCAAACAAAAGCCTTACCGTCCAGATGCAGCTTTGGAAAAGATCCACCCAAAAAAGGATAGATAGAAGAGGATTCCTTCCGCCTGGACTGAGGGAGAAGAAGTACTAAGAGAAATGGCTCGATGTGGATGTGTTGACCTAGAAAGAGGGAGAATGGAATAGCCAAGGGTGAGAAGAGATGCAGAAGTGATAAGGGGTCTCTATTTATTGAGGCGTAGTCGTCTCACCTTCCACCAACTGTAGCATTAAAAAATTTGCAGTGAACAAAAAAGCGTCTAACTGGCTCCTTTAGTTGAGCTGAAAAAAAAAGAGAATAAACAACCACTATAAAAAAGGAGTGAGCTATGCATAAGTAAAGTGAAAAAATATCCAACATTTCTATTTTATAATCTAATAAAAAATAAAAAAGAGGACGTGCAAAAAAAGAAATGTCTGTAATGCCAACTGTTGGTATATACATTAGACCAGCGTTGGTAACTACGTACAGTCACGCTCGATAGCTATTACAAAACTAAGAGTACGAGTACCGATGCATTACAAAAAAGAGAACCATTTTATCTATCCACCTATGGAAAAAACCATTTAAAAGAAACCCACTGTAAAATTTTAAAAAGAATAAAAAATATAGACTAGATGCCGGCGTCATGAACAATTATAATATATTCATAACTGCTTGTAAAAAATGACGGCAAGCTAGACAATATTTTGGACATCCAGTAAAAAAATAAAAGATTTGAATACAAATCAGGGGCAAAATGACATAGCATATCTTGCTACAGACTTATTACATCATAGTGTCCAATAGAAAAAAAAAACATACTGACTGCAGATATGATAAAGCAAAAATACATCACTGAAAAGAGAGTGAAAAAAACATGTAAAGTCCTTGCTACCTACTTATTACATGACAAATTTTTAGAAACGAAAACAAAAGGCACCAGGTGACTAAACGACACGAAAGCACGACTACACAGTCATAGATTGACTAGAAAAGCACATAGAAATCATCAGTATGATGCTTCTTGTGGAAAAACGGTTGCCGTGTCATCTTGTTCATCCAACTGTTAAACGAGTCTTCACATAGTAAAACTTGATCATTTTGCCTCCAATAAAGTAATGCCTCCTAGCAATAGCTTCAGCTTGCTCGGGCTTTTTGAACTTCATGTAAAAAGATCCATTCTGGTCAATGGCATACTTGAATTCAAAGTCTGTAGGTATAACTTCAAGTGCAAGCCCAATAGTTGAAGGTTGAACGAAGTACTTGACAATGACATTGAGAAGACCAGATTGCACTCCTTCAGAAATACCCAGAAGACTCATGGTTGTCTCTGACATTATTGTGTTGCAAAAACCATCAATGTTATCACCTTGGCTAGAGAAACCAACAGGATAAGATAATTCAGTCATCATTTCAACTGAGAGATGATCATATGAACAAGGGAATGTCGACACTGGTTTGTTCAGAGAGAAATCCTTGAAGCGGCTTGTAGTGAAGCTCTTCTATCTTGATGATCTTGATATGATAGTGATTCAGCATGTACTTAAATTCAGAAGCAGCTAGAAGAGTAGCTTTATCATCTGTCCCACTGGGCCTGATGAACACTTTGGTTTTGCTGCCCTGATTAACAGTGTACTGAAAATCTCTAGTGAGCAGCTTCTTTGCTAGTGCAAGACAAATGAATATACCATCAAGCCGAGTATCCATCACACGGAAAAGGTAAAGATCATGCACTTTCCCAGGATACTCTCCAAGCCTACTCATAACATGACGAGTAACTGATGGCCTCCTCATCTTAGTAATGTATGACATACCCTGGTAAAAAAAGAACAGAAAACAAAAATGATAGGTTAAAAAAAAGAGATTGTATATCAGCCAAGATATGTGTGACACTCAGATTTGTCACGCATGTGCATATAAAATGTCAGCACACAATCATCACCAGCACAGTCTTACGTAAAAAAGTACAAATAAATAGCATCCATTACACACGACGAAAAAGCAGCATTAAAAAAAAAGTTTCATCAAACCACCTAGACACAGAAAGTATATAGTACACAAATCAAACATCAAGGGCTTTATGCCTTGATACAAAAGCACCACATTACATGGAGTTCATACTGTGCTTCTAAAAAACACTTAGGGAAAGGGAAAGGCACTATATCGTCTATTAAGAAATCAAGCAGACTCGAAATGGTCTTCGAAATGGTCTTCATTGTTGAGCCTATCGTATCTGGACATTTCCTGCCAATATCTTCCATGAATGAACACTTCCTGACAGTCTTAACTAAATAGAACTTGATCATGAATCTATCAACAAAGTAGTGGCTCTTGGTCATCACCTCAGCCATCATTGGGATCTTGAACTTCATATAAAGCTTGGAGTTGTATTCAACAGCAAACTTGACAAGGTGCAGGGATTGCACTGTGAGTATGTATGGGCAATGTACTCAGGTGAAAGAAGATATTTTAGGTTCACTCTAACTAGACCCTCTTGAGAACCCTCAGAAACACCGAGAATCTTCATTGTGGTGTCCGTCATTCTGATGTTCTCCTCATAATCCATGTCAAGGCTTGCATCAGAGTACCCAGTAGGGTAACCTAGAAGCTTCTGTTGAGTAATACTACGATTCTCCATGCTGGCTGAAAAGGTCTTGGCTGGTTCCTTGAGGAAAATGTCTTCATCTTCTGGGAGTGTTTCAAGGAAGCTAACCTTGCAAAACTTCACGCGAGCTTCATCAAACTTAAAGGTTGAAGGAAGCACATCGTGAAGCTTCGTACACGCAACAGGGGTCATGCACCTAACAAAGACTTCACACTGGCGGCTTTGATTAACTATGAAATCAAACTCTGTGCCGACCAGCTTGTTGATGACATGGAGACACTTGAAGACTCCAGCAGGCTCAAAACAGGAAAGGTTCTTGACAAGAAACAGGTTGGTAAGCTGGGCCGTGATGAAGTCCTAGTTTACTAAGAAGGAACTTAGACACCTGAACCCTCGTCTCTTCAGTCACATAAGTAGACATACTGAATTTCACTCTCCTAGAAATGTACAAAAAGCACTAATCAAAACAAAAAATATAAAAAAAATGTTTAAAACTAACAGTTAAAAGGTCACCAACGAGCAGTAGATAGAAAGCACCTTGATAACTACAGAATAGGAATGTTGATAACTACTATAATATCTACAGTTATGCTAACAGACTACCAGCTGTCAATGTAAAAACTGAAGGTGAAGAACATGAAACTAAAAAGCACTATAAAAAAGCACCTTGATAACTACAATGTATAACTGTTGATACCTACCATGATATCTACTTTACTACTGACACATAACCAGGATTCCAGACGCAAAAAAGATTACAAAAAACATATATTGGATCCCAATTTCTTGACTTACTGCCAGGAAGGATAATGATTGAATGAAAACATGCAGAAAAGAAAAATAAATATAGATAAAAGGTAATACAAATACATAAAAAAAAGGTGAAAGTGCTCACCACCGACGAACAACAAAGCAGATCTCCACCAAAAAAACTTGAACAGCAACGACCTCCAGAAAAGAAAACCACCCTTTTGTTCGCACTTATTGTTCACCTGCGAAAATAAAAAAATCTAAGATACATCAGATAGTCGATTAAAAAGTAGAATATATTAGAAGAAAAAGACCATTAGGATGAGATCCGGAAGAAAGACAACAAAAAAAAGCTACAGAGAGAACTCAGATTCCACACAAAAGAACACCAAAAAGAGACATAGATTGGTTTTTCCAGCAAGAAAAACACCATAGAAACTTGAGAAAATGATACAAAAGCAACTAGACAGTAATGCGAAAAAAAGAAAAGTGAGAAGAAATATAGATCGAAAAGAGAGATGACGGCGGAAGATTTGAGATTGAACTTACACCACCGTTCTATCCGCTTGCTCTGAACCGCCCCTCCCACTTCTCGGGCGAGAAGAGAGCGTAAATACGAGCGTAGATGTGGGGGCTCCGTCGGTTCAGACCAGGAATACTTATAGAAGTTGTTCTTGGATTTGGACACGAAGAGACGGCCCAGTAACAAAAAAAGACTAGATAAAAAAGGAGTTTAATTACTGGGCCACGATGGGCCAAACACAGTGCGAACCCCCCAAAAAAGAATGAAATAACAGGAATAAGTTGCGATTATTATTTGACAAACACAAGGTTCTCACTCACATTCCAACCCCGGATGGATATGTCCACATTTAAAAATCATTACACTTCCACAAAAAACTAGAAGAATAACTAGTCAATTAATTTAAAAAAGAAGAAGAAACATAAAATGATTGACAAAAAAAAATTGTCTACACTACATCTTATCGGTCGCATCTCATCTCCTCTTCACAGCAAAATCGGACACTCATAAAACATGGAAAAGGATCAGAAAATAAGCATTTCTTCAATGGAGTCAGTATCATCTGCATTCAAAAAAAAAGACAGCCATTAACAAGCTTGTTTTGCTCGTGCAAAATGAAGATATGACAAAAAGGACTATGTGATATTCACCATTAACAAGCTTGTTTTGCTCGTGCATCCAGGGATAGTAACCTGGTGTCTGAAAAAAAAGAAGTACAGTCAGTTGTGTGCAAAAACAAACCACAAAAACAAAATGATATGGGAAAAAAAGCCATATAAAAACTAGATTTAAGAAATACAAACCTGGTGGTCAAATGGGATTCCCTGTATCATGAAATGCATGGCAAAAAAAAAGAAAAATAAATACTGATCAATAAATTGATCAATAAAAAAGATTAAAAAATTCAGGAAAAAAGATAAATCAAAAATGTGAAAAAACGTACATGCTTCCTAAGGATTTCTTTTGTTTTCGGTGGCATCTTCTCATTGAAAGGATGAGCAACCATATAGTAAGTAAGACTTTCGCGCAATGGTTTTGCATGGTTCTAAAAAAGACAATAAAGAATACATATATTAAATAAACATTTTAACAAATATATTTCATTCATCGGTAACAAAAAAGAAATGAAAAAGGAAATGAAAAAACACATATGATAAGTAATTAACGAAAAAAAGAGAAAAACATACTGGTTCAAAATAGAGTTTGTTTCCTCCCTTCTGATTTCTTATTAATTCCATGATGAACACACCACTATCACAACTGAAAAAAATACATAAAAAAGAAAGGATAAAAAAGTTACAGTAGAACTTGTATGGCATTAGGATACATAAAAGAAAAGGAAACAAAAGCCCTCGTAACGACACAATCAACAATGGCCTCCCCCACCCATTGGTAACTATATAATGAATGACCTGGTAACATACTATCAAAACCAATGGTAACTACATAACAATACTCCTGATAACTTTTAATCAAAAAGGACATGTGAAAACAGATATAGGAAACTTGTGACATACTCTTTGTCAGAAGAACATACACTCCTGTAAATTGTTTGCATGCCATCAACTTTGATCAATGAGTGCTTGTACGATAAATTGAATCCCATTTTAAAATTCTTAATTGCAACCTCGACGTGCTCAGACACAAGATTGAATTTTGTGTTAGGGTATAACACTTCAAACAACTTTAACCTAAAGTTGATAAGAAGAAGGTAGTAGAACCCAGATGTCATCAACGGAACATGCACCTACGATAAAAAAAAAGGCATAACAAGGAAAGGACAATAATAAGTGTGAGAAGATAAAATACAACATCTGATAGATAAAAAGTTTCAAAAGCTGCTGAAAAACAATAAGGCAAAAATAAAAAGAGGGTTATAAAGCCATTATTTCAGAACACATATAAAAGTTTATTAAAAACATACCAGATCCATTGAATCGAGCTTAAAACCAATCATTTCATGTGATATGAGTCTAGACAGGGTTCCAGGGTTCTCATAAGGTTTTGCAAACAGAGCCTACATATTGATAATGAAAACATCAATACAGGTTTATAAAACAAAAGTCCAACCTATATGTATCACAAACATATATATATATATATAGAGAGAGAGAGAGAGATGAAAAAGAAAGGAAGCTTACAGATTCATCAAAAGGGATGAAATATCGTTTCCAATGGTCTTCAGGTAAAAGTTTCAGTGAACGCTTCTCAGTATCCTCAACAATGACAGCTTTCCCCAACATGTTGATAACGTATTTGTTCACATTACCATACACTTGCATACTAAGAGCAAAAACACGGTGCTCAGCCCAAGTACTACCCATTTGCACAATATTGACACTGCCAAAAAAGAAACAACGAAACACAAAAACAAAAAATAAAGACAGTGAACACAAACACATAAAAAAAGATGGACAGTATAAGAAACAAGTACTGCCGATAAAAAATTGATCAATGGGAGATCAACTTACGTCTTTGCTTTTGCAGTTTTGGGGACTCTGTGCACAATGTCCTTGAAAACATCTTGTTCAACCAGTGTAGAATTGAACTCTGATATGACCTTGTTTGGGCTGATCTCTGTAACATTGAATGCTTGATTTTCATAACTTGGAAACTGCGTCGAACGTAGCTTCGATTCGTGCTCAGCCTCTGCTTGAAGTGTTGTTCTTAATAACTCCCTGTCAAACTCACTTTCATCCCATGAATACGATGTCTCAGGAGCTTGAACATGTCTGTGCGACATGGTACAGTTGATGGGAGATATAAAGGGTGTCTCTCCATCATTAAAACGAGTTTCCTTTGTATTATCTATACCAGCAGGATCAATGCTCTGAACTGCAGCTTCTTCTTTAATTCCAAACATCCTTGGCCTCTTTATCAAGCAAGCAGATTCAGGACCAAAATCATTGCTTGAAATCATTGCATTTCTTTTGTTCGAGGATAATATTTCATTGCAAGAGTACCCTGCGCCATTGGGTCTCCTGAAACTGCTGACACTGTCCAAATCGACAGAGAAGTGAACTTTTTCAAACAACGAAATTTGTGTTGCAATTCCCTTGCATCCATAAGTTTCCTCTCTTCTGCAGCTTGATCTATAACATACTGAAGCATGTCAACTCCTGGTGATGCAGAATCATAAAACTGAGACCAGTCAGGCTTGGGCGGGATCATCTGCTCCAACAACTCAAAGTTACAGATGAGTTCACCTAGATCGCTTGGGTATTGAAGAGATTCCATAGCAGAAATAATGGACAAGATATCAGGAACCTGACCATCCTTCATAGCTTCTTTATTCAATCTCTCAAGCGTATCATCGTCAGGAACTGGTAACAAGCAACCATCATTGCAGACATGGTCTATTTCACAGTCCACATCAGACATAGTCAGAGGATCAGAAAATTTTAATGCTGCTGCATGCCCAGGAATACACATAGTGTCCGACTGAACTAATGGACTTTGGCAAACAGTAGAACCATGCGAAGGTACTTTGAAACACACAGGTCCACTCTGACATTTATGCTTCTCGTCAGTATTCAACCAGCATGAACTAACTGAAGTCATCCTAAGAAAACTCATGACATTCTTGACAATTACTGGTTGTATGGAGTCCATTATGTCTTTCTGCATTTTGCTTATTAACAAAGCGACTTGTGCCTTAACCTTTATGAACAAAACAAAAATAAAAAACAAAAAGACACGTTAATAAAAAAGAACTATTGAACAACAGACTTAGAAAAAGTGTATTTATCAACCCTTTGACCAGTTATGTATGAACCCATCGATCAGTTATTTATCAAATGTAGATAGGTGAATTTATCAACCCAGTAGCCTACCCTGGCAAAAAATAAAGTGTGTTTATCAACCACCTGAGCAGGTATGTATCAACCCCACGATCAGTTATTTATCAACTGTAAAAGGGTGGACTTATCAACCCAGTAGCCTGCCTGTGAAAAAAGGTGTATTTAAGAACCACCTGCCCAGTTATGTATCAAACGCCATATAAGTTATTTATCAAGTGTAATAACGTCAATTTATCAACCACATGCTTTGCTTTGTGAAAAAAGTGTATTTATCAACCCCCTGACCAGTTATGTATCAATCCCACGAAAAGTTATTTATCAAATGTAAAAACGTGAAATTATCAACCCAGTCGCGTACCAAAACTGTAAAAAAACGTGAACATGTCAACTCCCTCCCAGAAAAACACCATCCCGACCAGGGTAGAATTCTTCAAAAGCAGTTGGTGCTATCACAGAATTATAATTATCTTAGAAGCATACATACCTCTTCATGCGACTCCAAAGGTGTTGTTGACAAGACAAATTGTAGAAGGTCTTCATATGAATTACTCTCAATGGTTTGACCTTCATTAAGTGAATTTCCAAAAGGGGTCCTTGCAACATCTTTCGTCCGAATGAATAAGAGAAGAAAAACAACAATGTTTGAACGATAATTGTGTGAGAAAAATGAAATTTGTACGAAATAAACTAAGTCTGGAAAAAGGAAAACATACAGGCAAGCTACCGAATATTGCTTTGGCTTTGCAAACACAATCTAGCATCTCGATTTCCGAAACCAAAGAAGAAGACCATATTGATATTCGAGGAACATTGCACTTCAAGTGTGGCGGAATCACCTCAGTGTCAAGAAACTCAAAGTACACCGCCTATGACAACACAAAAAGCAGAAAAGATGTTAAAATACAGACTTTTCCCCCTTTTGGAGAATTCTACCATGGTATGAACATTACGTACCATTAAGCAAAACAGGTTCCCTCCTAAGACCGAAGTTGTACCTCCATTATAAGCTTCGATGGAAGAAACGAGCTTTTGGAGTACAGCACTTGAGAAGTCAAAAGAGGATATCACAGAAGGATTCTCCACGATGTGTAAGTAATCAGGACTTACAGCGTCATGGCTAGAAGGACAGAGAAAAGCGGTCATGGCATACAAAGTGAAAACAATTTTGAAAGTGTCTCCATCTAATTCACTTGTCAACATTTTATCCAGCTCGGAAATGGTGGGGTAATGTCCTTTGCAGTTGGTCAAATCACCAATAGCTGCCCTTAAATGAGGATCGACTTTCCTACCAATCAGCAAACCTCCGATGGGTGTGCCGAGAACTTTGTTGATACAATAGGCACTGAATTTGACAGGAGGACCATTAGGTAGAGAGAGCAACCTAGTCTTCGAATCGAAGTTAGCTACCAGATAAGCGATGAGACTCCTAGGAAGGTAATCACAGGTCACATAGAGCAGTTGCTCAAGACCAATATCAGCAACAAGCTTTTTCTGAGTAGCTGTCAAACGTCTAGTCACTCCAAGAAACTTAGGAAGCGAGAGCTTGGTCCTAAAGCCCTGATAATTGCAAATTACATGATTAAAAAAATAAATAATCGAATAGTCGGTACATGTTGATGAACAGCAAGTATGTAGTCTTAACATACCAAAAAAGTAGATCACAAACAACTATTAACAATGTAATGTGAACATGTAGTATTCGATGTTGTGTGCTTTATTTTTATATAAAAGAGGAACAAGCACACACAAAATTTAAAAAAAAATAAATGAAAAAGCATATACCCAGTAAATAGTGAACAATCCGTAAAAGATATTCTTCAATACAAAACCAGTACTACCCCAGTGAGACAAAGAGACAGTACACTTCATGTCGACGCCTTCTACGCACAGATAAAACGCCGTATAATGAACACAAACAAACCATCAAATGACAGCACTTTCACACTACCTTGTACACATGGCATCGAATAGTCGTTACAGGTTGATGAACATCAACTATGATCTAGGCACACAAAAATTTAATAAAATGATCAACCAGAAAAGCAAAAAACATATATAATTTGGGACATACACGAAACAGATAAACACAAAAAAGAAAAAAGAGACAAACACAACAAAATCATGTTATACCGTTGCTGCATCATTCCCATCCATGGCTTGCAGATGGAAGAAAAAAATATAAGAAGAAGGATTGCTAGTTTGAAAGATTAATCTCCATACCCTGCAAAAACAAAGAAGTTGGTGTACCTTGATTAACACAATTGATATTTCAGTCATTCGAATAAAATAAATGCTGAGAGAAAAAAAGCAATATGAACAGAAAACCAAACAAAAATCCTGGAGGAAAACAAAAAATCATCCAGGAAAAAGGTACAGGGGAGTATAGACGAATCATCATAAGATAAGCGGAAAAAAAAATCATTGGATCTGCGAAAAAGATGAAAAAGCCAAAGAAAAAGAGGTACGAAAACCAGCGATCGTACGAGCTGGAAGAAACGTATAGGTATGAAGAAATTGAAAAGGAAACAAAGGGCAGGACAAAAAAAACAGATCTGAAAACAGGACCTAGATGGATCTGCCCATGGTTTCTCCTCCGTACACGCCTAGCGCCTTCTTGGAGGAAAATATACGAGATCGATGGAGAATGGTCGGGAGAGGAAATAGAATGAAAGAGGAAAGGGGACAGCTCGAACTCCAGACAAAACGAGACCGTCGGGTTAGGTAGGATCTACCTATTGACAAAAAACCCCTCGAAAAAATAAAGTATAAAAAATACCCACGGAACAGGTGGACATGTACACACAGAAGGATAGAAATGAAAGATAGAGGAAGATAAGAAACAGGGTCACGTACAGAATAATCAAAACCTCATCAGTAAAAACCGAAAAAAAGGAAATAAACTCCTTCTTCCCCAGGATCTGATCGGGGACAGATCCATCTCCTCCGCCACCAACCATCGCCAGTTCGCCACCATCTCTCTCCTCAACCAAACAAAAAAGCTTCCGCCTGGTGCACATCAAAAAGCAATGGAGCAAGTGGACCAGACGGACGAAATCTGAGAATCATCATACAAAATTCACGAAGAACTTCTAGAGAGAGAGATTTAGGGTGCTCAGATTATAGACAAAATCATCCAAGTGGTTTACGGGATGAGTCCTTGATCTGAGATAGGAAATTCACCCACCAGCATACGGTATAAAAAGGAAAGGTTAGTACTTAATTCAACTAGAACATGCATTTTTCATCTAGAAAACCTAGAAAAATCATGTGTACATTACCTTCATTTACCATAATAGAAAAAAATAGAAAAGGTTCAGAATAGTAGAATATTACATGGGAAAAAACGTACAATGTACATCACATAGAAAAACTTACAGACCATTGATCACTTTACACAGCTCAAAGAGAAAAAAAAATAAAAAAAGAGACAGAATTAAGAAAAACTCTGTTAACATCCTCCTGTGTACTAAAAGTTACACAGCACACGTAGAACAAAAATGGTAACACTGTGTATCATCTGTCCATAATTCTTTGTCCATAGCTCCACAGACTCTTCTTGACTTGCACACAAAAAAGTTAAATCCTCCATTATCTGAAAAAGGCAGATATGAAAAGAAAAAATTGATTTAAACTCATATACATAAACATGTGACTATGACTAACAAATGTAAAACAGAAAGAGTAACTCTGATACAACAATAATTTCTTTTGCGAGATGGATACAACAAAAGCGAATGAGTCGGGAAAAACACAACGGGATGATGGAACAAGCTGCTGCAGAAAGTATATTTGGATCTATGACGGGGAAGACACCGATACGATCTTGGGAGGATGGTAGATAAATTTGCACAGGTAATGAACCTCTGCAGACTATAGAGATGGGATTTGTTCATATCCTCAAAAAAGAAAAACTAATAAAAGTCTTTGTTACACATTACAGGCATTTCTTCAGAGAAGGAAAGAGAGAGCTGAGCTCGAAAGCTTGGCAGAGCTACAAGCAGTTGAAGAAAGTTTTTACATGCACAAGCAAAACTCGGAAGCGGAAGGACATACGTCATCAAACATCACAAGGGCGAGCAAACAAAAATGCAAGGACTTCGATTTAAATGAGGTAACATGTCAAATTGCTTCACGTAACATAATTTACAAAACAAAAATAAAGTAAAAACATTGAGTTTATTTGGGAGACATTAACAAAACACCATAGCTGATACCCCCAAAAACCATGATGCATCTATGTGAAAACCAGGTGCTCAAATTCGAGAACGAAGACAACGAAGGATATGCTGATAGCAACATCCCAGAATTGCATGCAGATGGTGCATCATTTCTTTGGTGAGAATGCATGCCCGGTGACAATGCTGATTATTCAAATGGTGATGAGCATGGGAACAAAGAAGATGAAAAATATGAAGAAACTCTTGAGTCGGTGCTGAATCCGGAGGTACCGAAGCTTTGAAGAGCTTGAAATGGACAGAATGTTTGCAAACAAGAAGTATCCAACAATGCAAGAGATATCAGAGGCAGCTACTCCCACAGTTGGGATGGAATTCGATTCAAAAGATGATGCATTCTTCTTCTTTGCAGTGTACGCAAGAAGGGTTGGATTTGCAATAAAAAGGGACACCTCATACGAGTCTAGAAAAACCAATGAAATAACAAGACAGACATTCTCATGCAACAGGTGCCGTGACGATACATACGTTGACAGTGCACTCAGACAGAGACGGACTTCCAGGATTGTGCAGACAAAATGCAAAGTCAGAATGTTTGTGAAGGAATACAGAGGAAAGTGGTCAATAAGTAACGTGAGACTAGAACATAACCACAACCTAGCTCCGTCAGAGTGGATAGTAAGGTTCATGAAGTGTCACAGGTCAATGTCTGCATCAGACAAGACTCTGATCCACATCCTACAAGAAACAAGAGTTCCACCCAGGAACATAATGAAAATATTCAGGAAAACAAGGGGAAGCTTCAGGGCAGTTCCATTTGATACAAAAAACCTAGAGAACGAGCTAGCAAAAGAAAGAAAGAAAATTAAGAACAGGGACATTGAAGAGTTGTTGCTACTATTCAAGGAAACACGTGAAAAGATGCCTGGATTCAGACATTCACTTGATGTTGACAGCGATAATAGAGTGAAAAGTATATTTTGGACAGACCAGATAGGGAGGGCAAACTACTCAAAGTTTGGGCAATTTGTATCATTTGATACAACATTTTCAACCAACCAGTATGGGATGCCATTTGCTCCAATATTAGGGGTTGATAACTATGGCAAAACAGTCGTGTTCGGAGTAGGACTGCTCGAGGATGAGAGAGCAGACACTTTCAAGTGGCTGTTTGAGGAATTCCTGTCTGCTATGGACAACAAGCACCCAGAAACTATAATAACAGACCAAGACGTTGCGATGAGGATTGCAATATCTGAAGCATTACCTTACACAGTGCACCGTTTCTGCAACTTTCACATCAGCAAGAACCTGGATGACAAGTTGTCCCTATTCTTCGCGATAAGAGGGACTACGAAGGAAGAACTAAGAGCGGTTATAAGGAACTCATTTACTCCAGAGGAATTCGAAAATAGCTGGCATGATCTGCGGAGCGCCACAATGCTTTGGGAGAGCCACACTGGACAGGATATATGACATCGTAGCTCGGTGGGTCCCGACATATTTCAAAGAGAGATTCTTCCCATTCACTTCATCGACGGGGAGAAGTGAGAGCACAAACTCCTTATTCAAACACTATGTAAAAAGAAAGGACTCGATTGCAACATTCTTCAAGGAGTATATCATAATACAAGAAAAAAAACAGTCCGACCTAGATCGCCTAAGAGAGAAAAGTGAGTTCAAGGAGTACGTGAATTGGGGATTCAATCCTCTTGAAAGGGAAGCAATGAAAATCTACACGAGACCCAATATACGGCAAGTTTCTTTGAAGAGCTAAGGAAGGGTACCGCTTACAACGTTGAAGTTGTGGAAGAGAAGAGATTGTCTGAGTTATTAGGGTGGCAAACTATAGAAATGCAGAGTTCCCCAAATTAATATATATGGTTACTATTTCCTCTGATGACGATGTGTACAGATGCTCGTGCTCTAAGATGGCTCGCGATGGAATACACTGCTGCCATGTCATGAGGGTGGCTAGTCATATTGGTTTGACTGAGCTTCCTGTCAGTTTCATCAACCCTAGATGGACTACTGCATTTGGGATAGAGGTAGCGCGATTGACGGAGAGAAGAAGCAATACGACATCACAGAACACACACTTGGCTGTTAGACACGCGATTGAAATGAGCAAAATATCACACATACTATCTACTGTACGCACGGATGATAGGTCATACGACTTGTTTCTTGAAGGAGTTCTTGAGCTGAAGAAAGCTATATGCAAAGATGCAATGGAACGCCTCCGTACGAAAGAAAAAGTCACACGTAAGAGAAAAAGGTTGATGACCCAGTTCAACAAGATACTGACAATATGCGTCATGAAGATAGAGAAGACAACAATCATGGACACAACAATGAACAGATACACCATGAGGAGAAAAATTCAAGTGACGAAGAAAAAAATGAAGATGAGCATCGCCCTTATAAGGATCCACCACGATCGGGAAAACCAGGGTTCAACCTAGGTGAAAGACCTATGAATTTCCATGAGAAATGTCTGCAAAACTAAAGAAAAAGGCTGCACCAAGATTGTGTGGACTTTGCAGGTTGCCTGGACACAAGAGACCAAAATGCCCAGAGACAGAGACAAAGGTCTTGCATCGACTTACAGAAAAATATACACACAAGTACACAAGAAACTATTAAAAAAGTTATTACCATTTACTAAATTTATCCCATGTAAAAAAAATACACAGGTTGGCATGAGCATACCAGGAATGGATTCCCAAAAAGAAGAAGGGAACCCATGACAAAGCAAGAAGGATGAGGGAAAAAAGCAGGATGGAAGTATGCAAATGAAAGAAGGAGTACAATCATTTGTGTAATGGTCATGCTGTGTTTGTCGTTCGAACTTGTAATACTACAATTTGGATAATTATTTTTCCGTTCCATAAATTATGAAAACTATCCTTGATAATTATCAACCCAGTAGTCTGTCAAAAAAGAAAAATGAACTTATCAACGCCCTGACCAGTTATGTATCAACCCTCCAAGCAGTTGTTTATCAAATGTAAAAACATGAAAAATTATCAACCCAGTAGCCTATGAAAAACAAATTTGTGGAAAAAGAACATGAACTTGTCAACACCATCCCCCAAAAAACCACCCCTGACCAGGTCGAGTTCTTGAAAGTTATCAACCGCTATTCAATGTGTTTATCAACCCCTGAGCATGTTGTTTACCAGCATATTGATAATTCCACGAACAGCAATAAATTAAGTTACAAACAAAAAAAAAATAGACAAAAATTACATTTTAGCTCGTAACAAAAATACCAACCTGCCCCCCTCCCCCCCCCCTTACCAACCACTAAAACATATATTTACCAACGGTTAATGTTACAAATTACCAAGCCAAAAAGGAATAAGAAAAAATGCTAATTAAATCAGACTGCAAGTAAAAAGAGAAGTAGCTTATTTATGCTGTAAGTGGTAGTTTATTTGAGTAGCATCTGGTAGTTCATACCTCACAGAGCGTTGCTTTCCAACAGGTACCTCCAATTCTGCAACTTGTTCAGAGGGTGGTTTAACCAATTCCATGTTAGGACCTTCCTAAGTTCTGGTATCTGATCATAAGTGATAGCAGGTACAACACGGCCATTCCAAAGTTCAAGGAACTTGAGCATAAAATAACCACAATCAATGCTTCAAAAAAAAAGATACAGAACAAAAGATCTGTGAGCTATCAAATACAAAGAAATATCCAAAACAGTGAACAAAGCATAAAGTTAGATAAAAAAGAAGAGAACATACTTGTTATTTTGCTTAGGAGCTTCAATGAAAACCAACTCATAGTCATCAATCTGTTTTGATGAACTGGAGTAATTTATACGATACATGCACTTGATAGCATCGACTAGATCGCTAGAATGATTAATGAGCGATTCATCATCAGGACCACGCGCAGAATCAAGAACTTCAAACCTTTTTTTCTCAAAATTCAAGAACAGTGAAAACCAATGACCACATGGCTTCTTTTCTGTTCCAAGATTCTGAAGGACACCAAAACACAACTGAAAAAAAACAAAAAAAGAAAAGATAAAAACAAGGGTCAGAGAAACATTAAAATAAATGTTCACAAGTAACACAAATCGAAAAACATACAACACACAGAAAAAGTTTACCAGATTTTGGTGACTAAGTTTATACTTATCATCCATCCTGAAATGTTTCTGCAGTATTCTTGAATTAAATCTTCTTTCAAGCAAATAAACGATTACTATCCATGGGAAAATGATCTTCTTCTTCGGACAGTCAACTTTGAAGAACAGCAATTCCAATTTCGGCAACCGTTGTTGACGAGTTCTCCGAAGGCATAACGCTACTAGCCAAGTCACCAGTGGAAACCCACATAGGGTCAATCATCAAGAACCTTGAACTGCCAAAAAAAAAGAATGCATGAACAAAACTAAGTTGCTAAAAAAGTAATGAATTATCTAAAAAGAACACCATTGCGTATACATGAGAAAACCGACATCTTGTTTAATTTTAGAGTGTTGAGAGTCATTGTTGTGCTTTATAACTTGCTGGTACAATAATTCTTGCTCATCGGTACAAGTTACTCGGTTGTATGGAGGTAGCATGAACTTCGAAGGAAGAACGACCCTTTCCATGCGTAGCTGGTCCTTGGAGTTCTACGGCAACGAGTAAATTACGAGCAGAGGCTTGGCAAAGCTGGAGTAATATAAAGGACCTCCAAATCATCTTAGAAAATCAAAAAAAAAAAAAATTAGAAAGTGAACAAATTGTAAAAAAACAAGGACATGATATTCTATATGAAAAACTTAACTACTAAGATAGAGTAGGACATACCAGCTTCATTGTTACTGATTTCAGTGGCGATTACAGGATGCAATCCATCTACAGATTCATCAAAACAATGTTCTTGAAAGTCAGTTGCACCTCCGTCTTCATTGACAAATATAAACATCACCGCACATGTAGCCACAAATAAAAAACAAAAATGAAGGTATAAAAAGAAAAAAGAAAAGGGTCCAAAAAAAACAAAAGAGAGAGGGAAGAAAAAACAAACAGTACTCACTCACACAGATCGAAATTATTCATAACAAAAAGGTAAAATCATCCATTACATATAAACAGGGATAAAATTACATAGCGTTCATACAGGATATTGTTCACCCATATAAAAATAAAATAAAAAGTTAATACATCGACCAACTCAACAGCACCATCACTTTGCCACCACCCCCAATGATACATAAAAAAGGCAGATTTTGTAAAAATAGCAATTAATTCTTCTTCTTCCTCCCTCTCTTGTTCCTTGAAAACGTATTACGGATACTTGCATTTACTTGCCCTGATGGTACGCATTCTGCATATATAGATTACAAGTGGGAGATAATATGCGGAACGGGCGTAGATGAATTGATGGAACAAGACATGCCTGAGAAAACATGTAATAAGTAAAAAAAGGTTGAGTGAAAAACAGAAAGAACATGAAAATAAAAGAAAGTAAAAACTGTAAAAATAAAACACAAAAAAGATAGAAAAAGTGATCTAACCAGTAGGAGGGATAGATGACACATTTGCACTTTCTGATTCTTTAACAACATCAGCAGAAATGGTAGAATCATGACCATCAGCATTTCCTAATGCCTCTGCGTAAAAACAATGATATTGTGAGCAGCAGCGTGACAAACAAAAAGCAATCAAAAAAGAGCACAAAACAAAAAATCATATTACCAGATGGAGAAGCGCTTTTATCAGACGCAGATGTATTTACAACAGACACATGATAAGCAGACAGATCTATAGGGATGCCAGGAGTGAGACTCAGTTTGCCATCAGCAGCAACAAATTTAGCTCTCTTAACAACAGTAACAATTTGATCTGATTAAAAAAATGTTTCATACTAAGTCAAACAAAACAATGAAAGAATGAAAAAACAATAAATACAAAAAACATAAACCGATACAACGAAAAAAAGAGAGAGCAAATACCTTGTGGAGAAATTTGTTGCATTTTGTTCAACATCACAAGCAACAACAACAGTTGTTCCAAAGAGAAGCAGATGCATGATGGTCAACATCGCCAACAGGATCAGCCATCGATTTGTAACACCGGTACCGAGAATCTTGAGGTGCAAAGCTAACTTCAAGCTGGTTCCTCATGTGCGATTCTTGTCCTGTTGGGACAATTTCAATTGAAGACTTAGAAGGAACAACCACATCAGAACCACCCTCTGCTGAAACCTGGGTACCAGTTGCAAAGCTAACTTCGAGTGGTTCCTCATGTGGAGATTCTTTTTCTGTTGGAACAATTTTACTTGTAGACTTAGATGGGACAACCACATCAGAACCACCTTGCTGAAATCGGCTACCGGTTGCAAAGCTAACTTGAACTGGATCCTCGTGTGCAGATTCTTTTCCTGTTGGAACAGTTTCACTTGTAGACTTGGAAGAGAAAACAGCATCCTTAAAAATAACCCCATCAGAAACAACCTCTGATGAAATCAGACTACCAGTTTCAACTACAGTAGATGTTCCAGCAGCGTGAATTTTTGTTGAGCCTTCAAGACGGTCTTTCAAAGTAGACACTTTTGATTTAACTGCAACGTTATCAGCAACACCTGAAGAAGTACCTCTAGGAGGTCGTCGTGGTGAAGATCTTGTAGCAACCTGACTTTTATAAACAGCTTGCCTGTGAAAAAGCAAAAAACTTAAAATTATTAGAAAAAACTCCAAAACAATGAAGTATAAAACATACTATGTCATGCAATACAACCAGCGTTTTGATAACTACCAGAAAAAAGCATTGGTAAGTTCATGAGATGGTATTTGGTAAAATTACACGAAATACAAAAAAAGGAGCAAAAAAAGAAAAAAACATGAATACATTTACAGCGAAAAAATGTAAGAAAATGCAACGTGAAATGTTGATAGCTACACACGAAATACATTGGTAAGTAACTTCAAACGGGGTCGATCAAAAATACCTTCTGCCTCTCACATTGGGCTTCTTCTTAGGAGCAGATGACGGTTCATTCTGTACAGGATTAACAGAACTATCCTCGCGTACAACACAAGTACGTTTCGCTTCAGAAGCATCGAGAGCACACCTACTCCTTTTCAAATCATTCACGACTTCGTTGATTGTCTCACTGACAACATCATAACCATCAGATAATCCTTTCACATTGCCTTCATTCATTACAGCAGCCTCAAGGCTAGAACTCAGAACTTCGCCTGACTTCGTACCGACAGAAATGACAGCACCATCAGCACTGGCATCTTTGGCACGAAGAAGATCAGCTTCATTTGTTTCAGATAAAACTTGCTTCCCAATATCTAAATCTCGCTCATCAACAACACCATCAATATGCATAGCAGCAGTTTCTGCAAGATTTTCAAGACCCTGAAACACAATCCTATTCTCTGCTGATGCAACAGTGATATCAGTTTCCATAAAACGTACTAGAGCATCAGCATCAGATGGTTCCGCAACAGCACAATCAATATCCATGGGTACACTGGTGGAAACCAGTTCAGGAGAAACACCGGGAACAACTGTCGCAACACCAGAAAGAGTTGTCTGGCTTGGCACTCCTGCACATTCCGACAACACGGTATCACCAAGCTCACCTCCATCCACATGACGTCTGCTTTGAATAACAAAGCGATCAGCAACGGCTTCATCAACATAATCACTGTCATTGCCAGAATGATAACTCTCGCCGTCAGACATATTGTCACTGAAGTTGACAACAGGTACCTTATCAGTTTGACATGGCGCTTTGGCACCACAAGCGGCTTTTGCAGCAGACCTGGTAACACGAGTTTGCTCAACAACACGGGCCTCGGCCAGAACATTAGTTTGCTCAGAGACAGGTGATGAAACGGAATCAACAACATTCAATGGATCAGCAGTAATAGCCCCTCCGACATCTGTAGCATCAGCACTCTGGTTGCAAAGGACATCCCCTCCGACATCTGTAACATCAGCAATCTGCTTGCAAGGCACATCCCCCCCAACATCTGTAGCATCAGCACTTTGGTTGCAAGGCACATTCTTCAGACGGCGTATTGGTGATTTCCCTACAATCTTATCAGGACGATCATAAGTTGATTGCGCAATAGGAGAGGTTGTGTTTGCAGCACCTCCATCATGCGATGAACGAGAGGCAACGATTTGAGAGCGTAATGTCTTATCAGATTTTGCAGTATACACAACTTCGTCATCATCAACCTCAGTCAAACCTTGCACAAGCTTACTCATTAGACCAGTGAGACCAGACGCAAACTCACCCATTAATCTAGAAACCTTGTCTTTACGCTACATCAAAAAACAACACACAAAAAATGAAAAAGGTTAAAATTCATTTTAAAAAAAGAGATATACTAAAAAAATGTAATGGTACCATACAAAATTGAAAAACAAAAAACTAAAAATTAAAAACTTATCACTGTATCATACATTTTTCGGGCAGTTAGGTGCAGTATTGGTTTCAACCCATCTTTCAAAGCTAGCTGCACCTCCAAACAAGTTGAAATTTATAGCAAGGTGTGGCTTCAACTGACATTAGTGACAAGACAAAAACAAAAAATGCATCAGCTTGCACAAAATCGACCACAAAAGTTCATGTCATAACATGAGAAACCCAAAAAAGATTAACTAACCTCGAGATTCCCATAACCAGATCCATCCCTTTTCAAGTCAGCATCAAGCACAGTATCAACATCTTTCTTTGACCATATATTAGCAACAAATCTACCATCTGGAAGGTCAAGGTTAAGAGAGCTAATATCCAAAGAGTCAACATACAGTAACTGAATATGGAACAGGCAGCCTCCAGAAGGCTTCCCAGTACAAAGCTCATCATGCAATCTGTCGCACACAAACTGACAAAGGTTCATGTTCCTGACATTGCTAATGTTGTCCTACAAAAAAATAATGTAAACACCGCGTAAAAAATGATTGTTCACATATATTGATAAAAAAATTGAATGATTTTTTAAAAAACTATAGGATAACACATATACCAGTATAGGATAACATCTGTTGCTGACTTTGTTAGACGTTGTTGGTGCAAGCAAAGTACAAACAAGGTACATCATCCAAACTTGCTTGAAAATGTCATCATACTGAGTCATCTCTGACAGCATTGTGAACACACCAGTAATCTTCGGCGTGCTGCTATGGCCAGGAAATAACAAAGGACCTAGACGAGCCTCTATGACAGAATCCATTGCATACACAACAGGAATATCCCCCCGCGGAAGACCGAGTGTGCGGTAAATGGAATCAGCATTGAGAGGGATTCTACCACGCCCTTGAATGACAAACTCTCGGGAATGACTATCATACAAAGGAGCGAGCCAGCTTATCAATGGATTGTGAAGAACATGGCACTTGATGTCAAGCATTGAACCAAGATCCATATCCCCAATCGAGTTCTTCTGATCAGAACTTAGATGTTCATATAACCTGACAACAGGAAGAGGAGAGGCCCGATTCCTAGCGCGCTCACTAGCATTGGGCATTTTGCGAACACCTAGATGATCACCACCTTGTTTCTTGCTGCCCGCCATGGAAACAACAACGCTGCAATACAAAAACAGATGCCATGATAATGAGAAAAACTCTTAGTAAAATCAATTACCATAACAGGGAAAAAAAGAGGTTGGTAACTTCAGAATGTATATATTGGTTAAACGTTGAGATACTAGTTGATGAAAAGTGAATAAGTGGGTTGATAAAACAAACCCCATAACAGGGATTTGTGAACACCTAGAAAACAAGTCGCATGATCTCTGCTTTCTCCTGCTACAATTACCATAGAAATTGTGGACAAAAAGCAGTGCAACAGGCCAAAAAATCGGACTACAATGAACATTGAAATAGTGAAAACGCAATTTACAGCCGATCCCATAACAGAGATTTGTGAAAAAACGAGGTACGAAGCAGGAACCTAGGCGAAGAACAAAACACACCCAAAAAAAAACCCTCGCCGGAACAATCCCTCGCCGGACAAAACCAAAAATCCCATCAGAAAAATAATCCAAGGTGGAACAATCCCTCGCCGCACAAAACAATACCGGCCGACGAGACCCAGATAACAGAGGTTTGTGAACCGAGGGACGGATCAGGAACCTAGGCGGAGAACAAAATCCACCCAAAAAGACAAACCCTCGCCGGAACAATCCATCGCCAGACAAACAAAAAACCCATCAGAAAATAAATCCACGGTGGAAAACAATCCCTCGCCGGACAAACAAACCGGCCGGCGAGACCTAGATCTCCCCACTAGATCCAGTTGGAATACTAACCTTACAGCGCCGAACTCGACTGGAGCTTGCTAGTGAAGCGACGGCAGGAGAAATCTAGGTCGCGCACTAGCCACGAGGAATCGGAGCGTCGACTCCGCCGTCGCCGTCGCCCTCTCCGTCAGGGCTGAATGGGACGAGAACAGGGGAGAGAGGATAACGGGTGGAAGGAGGCGAACACCAAATCGATTCGAAATAATTCGAAAACGACGGGCCGAAAAGGGAAAGTCGATCGGTTACCAAAAATAGAAACGAGCGTGACACGCGTGACGCGGCGAAAAGGGAATTGCCTTCGCGCGTCCGCGCGAGCGCTCCGCGCCGACAAGATCCGCTCGCTCGAGCGATCGGTTGCCAAGAAGGGGATTTGATCACTAACGGGTGATGAATAGGATTTGCCGGAAACGAGCGATGAGCACCCAATGTCTGGGTGAGCGGGGCCGACGGGAATGCGTGCCTCGTAGTCGTAGGGGCGTGAGCCTCTGGCATCTTATTTGCATTCACGTCTTCCACTTCTATGTTGATGTGCTTTCAGGTGGAAGGTGCTGGAATTTTGGGCATTTGGCATTGCCCATTATCAAATTCTGAAACTCACATGGCTCATTTCAAAAATCAGTGGCAGCACTAGTGGGGCTGAAGTTTAGTCCTACCATTGCTAGTTGGAAGAGAGTTGGAGTGATATATAAGGTGAGCTGTTCTAGTCCTAGTAAGTGAGTGAGAAGAGAAAGAGCCCTCGCGCACTCCTCCTCCTCCTCCGCCGCCCGCCTCGCCTCGCCACGCCGCGCCTCGTCACGACACGACGCGTCGTGGGTTGCGGGAATCTCGCTGAGCCGAGCTTATCTTTTTGCTGTTTGGGGCGCGTTACTCAGCCGTTTTGCCTTCCGGTTTTTCTGGATCGTGGCTGTGCCGACTCGGACGTGGGCTGCGCCCCACGACCTTCCCGAACTGCACTACATAAGACCCTTCGCAACCCTAGCCATTACTATGAGACGCATACGCGACTACCTGTTTCCGGTTCATTGCGCCCGCCGCCTTCGTCTTCCTCATCCTCTCCGTCGGCGTGCACCGACTGCCGGGACAGTAGGCCTCCGGAACCCTACCTCTCGTGAACCTGTACGGGTGAGGGGCAATCAGGTTTTTGGGGAGCGCTCCGGTGCGATTACTGGCATCACGACGTCGTCATCGGACGACGAATTCCTCCACACTGACAACTTTTTCCGGACCTCAACGACTTCCTCGACAACCTCAACATGGGCGACAACGACGCTGCTGCAAAGTATGTGATCTTGTGTTTTCTCTTTCAGTTTCGGTTAGAGTTTCTTCTTCTAGTTTCTGTGGCAGATGCGATCGGTTTGTCTTGTTTAGATGTGATCTGTTCATCTACCTTACTAGTCTGCACGATTGGTTTACTTGTTATTTTCATAGTCATGATTTATCAATTATTTGTACGAATTATTTCATATGGATATTTGCTTATATATTCAACAGAAGGGAGCCAAGTACCTTTTTTTTTTATGGAAACAACACGACTCTGCTATAAAAAAAAATTTAAATTAATTTCGGGTATAAAATACATTTGTACAAGATAATTGTACAAATAAAGATGAGAAAAGAAAAGGAAAAAAGATGAAATGAATCAATCTACCAAAGTGGATAAAAGAGAATACTTTCGGACTGCTTTGAACTTCAGCCACCTGAGTTCGGTCTTGAATATTGATCTTCGACGGTACAGATCAGCCCTAATATGTTTGAAAATGACATCATTAAGTAACCCATGCTCCAAGGATAATAGCTTCCATGAAAAGGGGTTTATTAAATTGTCCTTTAATCTGAGAAATGCAGTCAAAATAAGTATATGACCCTTGCCTAAGTCGAGATGGACAAAGATACTTCCAGCAAACCTGAGCAAAGGGGCATTGAAAGAATATACGTGTTCTAGTCTCACGTGTATGCTCATTTCATAGAACACAACTATAATCCTCAATGGAACTGTTTACTCTGCAGTAAGTCTCTGGTATTTAGTCTGTCCGGAAGGAGTAACCAAAAGAAGAGCGCTTTTGTTGGCAACAAGACTTCAATAACCAGCTGAAGGCAGGAGGAAGGGGAAAGCAGCATATGCTTTGGATACTGAATAGTCTGAACCCCAATTATAGGACCAAGTATCTTTACTATCTCCAGTTGGGACATTTAACTTCGAATTACTGAAACTGTGGAACTCAACATAAGCCGCTTCCGATAGTAGAAGGTGACAGAGATCTGAAATGTCTTCGTTAATTAGTAAGAGCTGAAGAAACTGAAGTATCCAAAGAATTTGCAAAACAAGGCCGAATAAGGAGAAAAGTAGCTAGTGGTTTCCTAAGTTGCCAATGTAGAAAGAATCTGAAACCCATGGGCTACATTAATGCTAATTGTAAGATCCCAATACCTCACAGTCCTATAAGATGCTACAAACACTGGAATCGAGTTGCATGTTTCGCTCCTTGTTAGTCACGACATACATGATACATTCATGTACTCATAGCTTCATGCATCAACTGCCTCTTAACTCATAGCTCTTGTGCTCTCCCTTATCCTATTTATAGGTCAAGATGAGACCATGTCCATCTAGTCATATGTGTTATGTTTAATTTGCACAATGCAATTATTAATTCTACTTGCACCGATTCAACAACACACCAACCGGCGGTATAGTGTTATTTACTCAATGCTTCCGTAAGTTCAGTTTACATTTTTCCATATCTTCTATTGTAGGTTCCAATTATATGTCAGAACAGACCATGCCAACTAGTGATACTTTTTATATTTTTATTTGTAATTTATGCCATGAAATTGTTATACCAGCTAGCAGTCTGCTTGGATATGCACCTACGGATATGATGTTCCATTCACTCCCTTCCCTTGGAGTTGAAATGACTGCGCTCTATCTGAGCTGCTTCCTAGATTTTTTTTTTTTTTTTTTGCTTCGCATCATGTAACCTTCATTTATAGATCAAAAAGAGATAATGTGTCCGGGTTTTGGTAGTTTCAAGTTTATCAGTTAGATGTGATCCTCACCTAAAAAAAGGTAGATAAGACAGGTGGAGTGATCTAAGTTCATGGCGACACCTTTAGGTTTGGATCCGAGAGCTTGTTAATTAAAAGATCACAATGCCTCACAACCCTACAAGACGCTACAAACACTGAAATCGAGTTCATGTTTTGCTCCTTTTTAGTCACAGCATACATGATGCATTCATGTACTAATTTTCGATAAAGGGAATATATTAATATCAAAAAGATATCAATTACACTCAGCCTCTGCAACAACGCACCACCCTAATGGCACTATGGATGCACACAAAAAAAACGGAAAAGAAAACTAAGAAACAAAAGTCTCGCTACAGTATCTCGGGCCTAACAACAGCAATACATCCACCGCCAAGACAACACCTGAAATACAGACTCTCCAAAAACGACGCATCCAAGAAAGGAACAGTGCTCTAACACCGTCGTCGCTCGATCAACGATCTTAGGTTTTCACCCTGAAGATAGTCCCCGCTCTCAAAACAATGCCTCCAACAAGGTCATTGCCAGGCACAACCAGTTAAGGCCAGACCTTGGGTTTTCACCCTGAAAGGTAGGACTCTGAACTTCACCTCTGTTGTCGCCCCCACTTTCATACCGCTGCTATGAAGCCCGGAACACCAAGCAAGTCCCTCAACAGCGCGGAGACTTGAACCTCCCTTAGCTAGTCCTCCCCTCCGGCCTTCATGAACTTCTCTTCTTCTCACTTTCATCATGGATCTATAGTCACTTGATGTCAACACAGAAAAAGAGCTTCGCGCCGCTCCCTCCAAAACCAATCGGTCGGAATAAAAGCATGGATGCGCACGACCGAATACCACCGATCCAGCAAACTCCAGGAAAAAAGCAATGTTACATTCGCCGGCGGAGCCTTCCGGAACTCAACACTCCGGCCAGATCACGAGTCCAGGCCTCCGGTAGGTCTTCCTCTTCACGCAAGAGAGACCCTAGGACCACCGCCTTTATACAGGTCGGACCCCCACGTCAGCGACCATCCCGGGTTGGCCACTCCAACCCTCCACCAGCGACACCGTCGCCGGCTTCCAAGCTCCTCCATCTCGCCGCCGGAACGCGGTGATAGATCGATAGATCCACCACCACCAACCGCAGGCCGACCCTCTCCGGCGAAGAAGAGGGCCACCTCCACCGTCGTACCCAGGGCTGCTGCCCCGGGCGACCTCGTGTCGCGGGTGAAGCCCAAGATCGCCTCCACTCACCGACGAGAGGTGGGGGGGGGGGGGGAGTTGGCGCAGGCCATGGGCATTGCCGCCGCCCACCACCAGCCCCTGTCGGAGTGCTGCGGAGAGCCGACGGGAGGAGGGAGACCGTAGCGCATGCCGCCACCGCCCATCCCATCCGTGCCGGCCGGTCCACCAGGGGAGAGCCGACGGGAGGAGGGGCGCAGCGCAGGCCGCCGCCGCCCATCCCATCCGCGCCTGTCGGTCCGCCATGTGTCGAGGAGGGGAGATCTGGCCGCCGTCCACCACGCAACGACGAGGAAGGCCCCCCGCCGCCGCCACGCCCCGTGGGTCTTTGCCCCGGCGGCGCTACCGATGGCGGCGGCAGTGGCAGGTGGGGTGCGGGAGGGTTAGGGCTGGGTGGGGCGGGTGGGCCGTGTGAAGTAGTTGTGTGCTAACAATAGTTTCATGCATCAACTATCTCGTAACTCATAGCTCTTCTCTCCCTCTTCCCTATCCTATTCATAGGCCAAAATGAGACCATGTCCAACTTATCATATGTGTTATGTTTAATTTGCACAATGTTGGACCGATTCAACATGCACCTACCTGCGGCATTGTATTATTTACTTTCCTCGCAATGCTTCCATAAGTTTAGTTTACATTTTTTCATATCCTTTTTTTGTAGGTTCCGATTATATGTCAGAAATAGACCATGTCCAACTAATGACACCTTTTATTTTAGTTTTAAATTCATGCCATGAAATTATGATTCCAGCTAGTAGTCTGGTTGAATATGCACTACGTATAGACGTATAGTGCTGGACTAACGAGCTGCTCGAATTGTTAAGGTTCAACTTGTTAAGTTCATGATCGTTAAAGCTCGGATTGTTAAGCTTGTTAAGAATAATGAGTTAAAATCATTGTTTGGCTATGTTTGTTATGTGCTAGCCAGCGCTCACGAGCTGATCGTTACAAAAATATTGGAAAACTGATCAAGTAGTACATATATGCATCAGTGATATATCCAAGCAGTAACATAGTGTAGGTTAACTGTATTGACCAAACACACTAGCCGAGCATAAGGATTTGGCTAAAAAAAGATAGCATCAGAATTTGGCCAGGATTTCAAGGTATGCACAGGCAAGACACCGTGTACACATGTTGGGTTGTGCCTTTGGCTTTTGGTAGTTTCTAGTTTATCGGTTAGATGAGATCCTCACCTAAATTAAGTTAGATAAGCTCCGAATTAACGAGTTGCTCGCGAGTCTCGCCGGCTCGCGAGTTTATCTCATTAGCAATACTAGCTAAAATCACAGTTTGACTCTATTCGTTACTACAACAAGCCAAGCAAATCTCGAGCACTCACTAAGCTGGCTGAGCTTCAATTTTTATGTCGGGTATGGTGTTCATTCACTCCCTTCCCACGGAGTTGAAATTCCTGCTCAAGTGCTCTATCCGAACTGCTTCCTAGATGTTTCATGTAAAAAAATGCATCTAATTTCGTTTTATCTAAAGAAATTTGCTTGTAATCTACTTTATTTCTAATGTAGTAAAATTAGGTAACCGCCGTGTGGATTTTTTTGCATCCACGACTTGTGAAACTCGTTTCCATTTAGCAAAAGGATTGTGTCATAATTAATGAGGTATTTGTTTATAAAGCATCATAATATCATTCTTGTTGACTAGATATAGTTGGTTCCGGTGAAACAAAATTTGTGCCATCGAAGTAAAAAATGTCCTCATTTTTCACGAATTAATCCACGGCTTTCAAAATAGATAATGTGTTAAAACAAGATGTTGCATCGAATCGGGAATTTGTTTCCACAACGATTGTCAAATACTACACTACATATGGCCATGACACGATCAGAGCACCGAAGAGGCAAATTTCCTTAGAACAAAAATTGCAAAATGTTGTGACACCGCTAACATGTGATGAAAAGCATGAATGACAAGCATGTCAAATTGGCAATGGCCTATGCTTCTGACAATATTGCCACATGCTTCCCGTATCTGGGATACTACTTCTCTGAGTTAGGCAAATACATTTCTTTTAGAAGAGTGTCGCAGTGCTTTCCAAAACACATACTGAACGAAAAGCAGCAGCCGTGGTAAAAAACTACTCCATCTTTCTTTTTTGGTAGTGTTAGTTTGGTCATTGTACACTGGTCAATGTGTAATTCTGCTGGGTCCATATCCATATCCATGAGACTTTCGGCCATCTGGGCATCTGGAGAAGATTGGAGGATCTCACCGGTGGGTGCTGGCAGAAATGAGGCGATGACCATGGCTCAGGGTCGTTCTTTTCCTGTAGGGGTGTGAGCCGGTATGGATTTCGGATATTCCCAGCAAGGCCTTGTTTGGTATCTCGGTTCACTTGTGGAATGTGTTGCTGTATGTGCATTCAGGTGAAGAGAAGCCAACGATTTTCGAAGTTGCCAAAGTATTGAAACTTTGGGACCGACATCCGCGCCGTGGTAGTTAAGGGGCTGTTTGGTTCAGGGGATAGGTCTAAAGGATGAGAGTATCCCCAACCACCTGGTTAGGGGTAGCCACTTTTTTTGTTTGGGTGTGTTGGATGAGAGGTGGTTAGTGGTAGCCAATTTTTTGTTTGGTTGAAACGATGAAGAGTGGATGAGCGGGTGTGGTGACCGGGTTTTTTCAAACGGTGAGATTATACTTTAATGCAATGCAATTTTATCGGTTAAAAAACCCGAGTCAATCTCAATGGCAATGCATACTTTGGCTTTGAAAACGGTAAGCAAGTGTTACCCTAATTATGTCTACTTCACACGATGCGATCCATAGTTTGGAATACCAATCCATCCAGATAATAAAGTAGCAAAACAATACACGCAGCAACAGCGGCAGTCAGAGCAACGCACACAGCAGCAAAAGATCTCCTTCCTCAATCGATGCGCTTCAAGAGAATGCGCTTCAAGAGAAGCTCAATCGTCTCAGCGCGGACGAGCTGCATCTGGCCCCAAACAATCGACGCGCTCGCCGACCCCGACCACCCACCAGCGCCGCGCCATGGCGCCCACATCGCAGCAGATCAGCAGCACATCAGGGGCCACGGCCACGGCGTAGCAGAGCAAGGGCATGCAGCCAGAGCCGCACAAGCGATGGCCACGGCGCGGCAGAGCAGTGGCGGCCATAGCAACACCGGCGAGAGGGCCACCTGTAGCACGTGCATCTCACCGAGCCGCCATCACCCTCGATCTGGTGCCGTCGGGCCGTTGTTGCCCTCGATCTGGCATCTTCAAGAGAGAACGGAGGAGGAGGTAAACGAATGAACGGCACCGTAAGTCTTCCGGGGTGAGCCGAGCGCGAGAGCCAGAAGTGGTTGGCCTCATCCACCACATTTTGCGGGACGAGTTCAACCACCGATTCGGACGAATATTCCTAGAATCTGGCTATCCTCAACCACTCTCGCCCCTAAACCAAACGTATGGCAACCACTTTTTCAGTGGCTACCCCTAACCACTTGGGGATATCCCCTGAACCAAACAGCCCCTAAATCAGAGTTCCTGACGCCTCACAACCCTACAGGTGTGCAAGCACCTTTTTATTTGAGATCTGCTACAAGTACTTAACAGAGTTGCATGTTTCGCTCCTTGACAGTCATGCCATACATTCACCTACTCATTAGCTTCACTCATCGGTTGCGTCTTGGCTCTTAGCTCATACGGAGTATATAGCTCTTCTCTCATTGGCCTCTCCTATTTATAGGCCAAAATGAGACCATGTCCAACTTGTCACATGCAAGTATTATGTTTAGTTTACACAGTGCAATTATTAATTCTACCAGCACTCTTCAAGCGTGCAGCTACCGCTCCACTATAGTCTTCTCATTTGCCTTGCAGTTCTTTTGTCTTTTATTGGTACATTTCGTTTATAGGTAATACCACGTCTCCAACTTTTTTAAAAACATAAGGCTCGACGAGCCTGACTTTAAATTAACAAAGCCAACATAAGGCTCGACAAGCCCATGTGTCCAACTAGTGTTTCAGATTTCAGAACTATTACTCCAGCATGTTTATGAACTATTATTGGTAGTATTTCAAATGTATGTCATGCAATTATTATTCCAGCCATCAGTTTGATTGAATATGCACATGCGGATATCGGCACTGAAGTTGCAGGTTTGCTAAACATAACCCATACTACATATATATGGCTTGGACTTGATGAATCATTTGGCTTGACTCTCAATTCACAACTCTCTCCCTCATCTTAGAGCATCTCCAGCCGCGTCCCCCAAACCGCGCCGGATTGAGCGTTTGGGGGACGTGTTTTGTTCGTGCCGCCTTTGGGGGACGTCGCTCCCCAGCCGCGTCCCCCAAACGCCGCCCCCAATCAAGAATTCAAATTTTGCATTCAAAAGAGATCGTTCCCGCCGATCAGAGTAGCGGCGATCAGAGTAGCGCGATCAGAGTAGCGGCGATCATATTACAGAACATATAGTGCATGCTAAATTAGAAGAAGGGGTTGGTCGACGGCGACGTATCCTGAGTCGACGCAGGCCCGTCGATCACGATGACCTCGTCGCGATCTGCCTGGTGCTGTGCATACTCCGTCTCCTCCGCTGCCGTCGCGTAGGCCGACGATGGCGTAGCAGTCGAAGACGCTGCAGCCGGCTCTTGCGCCGCAGTTGCTGCCGCTGCCGCTTCCTGGGCCGCCGCGTCGGCCGCCGCCATTTTGGCTTTGATGTCGTCGAGGATCTGGCCTTTGAAGAAGTTGTGCGCCGCCCGCGTCCGGGGAGACATTCCCTCTGTCGACGCTCTCAGCAGGGACATGTCGTCCCTGCGTTTCTTGAGCTCCAACTTCTCCTCTTGCCTCTTGAGCAGCTCCGCCCACCTTTCGTCGTTCTTTTTGGCGCGGGAGAGAAAGGTCGAGGAGACGTCCGCGAGGCATTTCGTGATCGACGCCTGCGTCTTCTCACCCGACGCGGCGTCGGCCAAGGCGGCCTTGGCAGCCTTGTTGCCAGTAGGATGCCCTGTCGACGTTGCCGACGGCGCGTCCAGATCAATGGCGTCCTTCCTCTTGGACAACGACAGGCTAAAATGAGATCACATGCATATTTTTTATACACGTGAGGTGCAATTTTTCATCCCTCCGGTCCAGGTAGCAGGTTCAGTGAGCACTTACCCCTGAAGTATTTACTTCACTCATATTGATGTAGACATATGTCTTGCAAAATACTACCTGCATCACAAAGCTTGATGCTTTTTTTTTCTTCTGAGAAGTCAAACCAAGTAAAGTTTGATATTTGTTTAGAAGAATCTGTCAAGAAATATAATATTTTGTATATACCATATCGCGGTTCATAACAAGAGTAAGATCCATGCTCTGCCCGGCCATCCTGTTTGATAGTGAAATAAACTAAGCTTTTTTTTTCAAAAAATAGCAGAGTGCCCCACACATTTACACAGCTATATTCATATTGCCTATGTTCTTTGGGTTTTAAATCAATTTGATATCTGAAAGATGATATCATGTTTCAAATTAACATGGTGCTACTAAAGCTTGTTTATTTTTACTTTTATTTTTGTACAAAGTATTCATATTAGTTAACAATATATATTCTAGTACAAATTACATTACGGTACTAAAAATGTAAATAAACAACAAAACTACAAAAACCAACATTTAATTTATCATTTGTCCTTTGATCACTGTTCAAAAAAGTCGGATTCATCGATTAATCGGTCTATTAGTCGCTACTCGGTGGGTCACTGATTAGCCGATTAATTCATTTATTGTCTGATTAACGTATTTATTGACCGATTTTCTCATTAATCGCTAATCGTCAGCCAACCGAGTTGACGCCGAGAAGCGATTTCCTCAACATTGCCTTTGATTAGATTATGAACAACTTAATGTGCGGTTCTTTTTATCCTGTTTTTAAATTCAAGTTCATTCTACCCAACGATATGATTTTTTAATATTACTAGAAGGATACCCCGCGCGTTGCAGCGGGAATCTTCTAAGAAATTATATTGTCTGAATGAAATGGTATAATACATATGTAATATGAATTGTCTATAGAAGTATGCAATATTTAATTGGTCAAAATAGTTGAGATGCTAAATTTAATTCACATTATTTTTATATTTGATGGCTATAAATTAGCTATGTGGACATTTTAATAAAAAAATGGCGACATAGATAGTTTGCATGCAAGGATACATCAATAATGAATGTTAGTGGCAATGACATGGACATTGCATGCATGTAGAGATAGATTAACATTAATTGCAGTTAGTGAGGTTTTACTTTATAAGAATTATATATTTGGAGGAAATGGATAGACTGGTAGTTTAGCTTTTGCCCATACATGCTTTAAAAAGCTACCTGAAACATGAGAAATATTAATTTTCAATTTGTATGTCTATGTGTTAGTTATCTATCAACATCTTACCTCTCATTCGGCTTTCCTAAATATGTTCCAATCCTTGTTTGTCATAAATTTTAAAATACAATATATTTTAGTAAATCGAGAAAAGATTACTTCACAGTACATTATGAAGCTTTTCTACAAATGTAAATAAACACAATAAACACTCACTATACCATATAAAAAATTCATCAGTGGAGCACGGTGTAGTATTTCCATTGAAATTTATGTAACCGAAAACTAATCGGTGCTCTTGAGAAACACCATGAGCCCGTTTATTGAAAATTTTGAAAATCACACATTTCCATCTCCAAGAAAATCAGCAAAATAATAAGTAGCTATATATATACATCGATATTGTACGTCAAAATTTTGTTTTAAAATACGTCATATTTTGGGAAATATAAAAACATAAATTTATGACAAAAAATACTAGTATATAACGACTATATACTCTTAGAAAACTTTGCAAGAATTTATGAACCCTGTATACGTATTCCAAAAATAAAAGAAATTAAATTTAAAATGAAAAAATACAAATTTCATTTTTTTTCTAAAGTACGGTACGCTAGTTCCCGCGTGCACCTAATTCATATTCATCACTATTATAAACATCATAGTCCTCCATCGGTCGGAGGTGGACGATTTGCACCCTGGTGCATGTGCACACTATTTTGAATTTTTTTAAAATGCTATTTTAGAGTTTCGGAAAATTTGAAATAAGTTTTTTCATGTATATCCTATTTTGGCACTTGTTTGTGCAGATTTCAGCATTAAAAAAACAGCCATGTGTGACCTACACATAAATGTGAAAATACAATTTCCTATTTTGTGAACAGTGCACAATTAATCATTATGGTGTCATTTGAACATTTTGTCATTTACGTGTAGGCCATATACAATCGAATTTTTCTATGAAAACTTACGCAAGTAAATATCAACATAATATGCACATGAAAAAAATTATTTCAATTTTTTGTGAGTATTTCCCTGCATCGGTCAAAATATTTTGATGAATGTCGGTATTTTCTTCTTCTTTGTCGTGTGCATAGGCTAGCATATAGCTTGGTTTCCTTCTTATTTTCTCATCTCTGCACATATTTTTGCTAGACTACGCACATAGTCTCTCCGGTCCTATTAATTGACTCAGATTTAGTATAATTTTATACTAATTTTATGTCAAATTTAAATCAATTAAATATAATGACCGGAGGGAGTATTTTTTTCTAGAGTTCTTGGACTGCACGTGATTATTACTGAACCTGCTCATCTAGCACGTATATATATTTTACCAGCCATCTGTACATGGACCAGGGATTGTGCTACCTATTCCGGCCGATATTTAAAGAAAACCAAGATAGAGTTTGGTGATTGTGAGGATGGACCGTGCATATATAGTGTTTTTTTTTAAAGAGAGAGCACATATCTAGGCCGTGCACATATCGTGTATGCCTATAAAACCTGTACTCCTACATGTTAGGTAAATGTTTTAAAAGTTTTACTATGGGGATGAGCATTTGGTGCACATGAGCACCAGTGCTCTCAGTTTTCTAAAATTTAAAAAATTATATATCTGTGTTTCAAAAAATTATCTCATTTATTCTATGAATACATATATATGTTCCGAATACTCATGAGAAGTTTTGGTAGAAGTTGCATTGTATTTTGAGCTACAGGAAAATAACAAATTTGTGGCTACGTATGGGGACGTATATCTGTCAGAAATTTGTCATTTTTATATAGCTCAAAATATAACATATTTTTCTCCGAAAATTCTACCGTATCTTCGGAATGTTTATATGTATGTAGATATTTAATTTCAAATTTTTTGAAATTCAAATAATATGATTTTATAGCACCAGGAGCACTGGTGCTAATGTGCTAAAAACACTTTTCGTTACTATGGTTGGCGATTTTAAGAACAGTCTAACCAGTTTAAATAAACGGTGGAAACGTTATAGTACCGGAAAGTACTGAAAAATACTTATTTATTTTATTTACTAAAAGGATAAATATGTCTTTGCCCCATTGGCCCCACCTGTCCGTATCTCTCCGTTCTATTTATTGATCTCTCTCACTGTCTCCTTTCTATCCCCGCAAGTCCGCAACGACACAGCCGTCGCTAATCCCTCCGCCACCTCGTCGTCGGCGTGAGCTCCGACTGAGCGAGGACGCAGCGAACGGGCGCCCCAGCCGAGAGTTGCGGCGGGGACAACAAGAGGTTGCGCGGCCCTGTATCCTTTCCGCCACCACGTCGCCGCCGGCGTGAGCTCGCCAATCCCCCCCCCCCCCCCCACCTCGCCGCCGCCGTCAGCTTCGAGTGAGCGAGGAGCCGAGGACTCCGCGGATGAGCGCCCCAGTCTAGAGTAGCGGTGGGGCAAACGGGAGGTTCCGCTGCCCGGTCTCCTTTCCCTCCGCCACGTCGCCGCCGGCGGGCTGGTCTCTGATTGGGTGTTCAGTTCTTCTGTGCTTGAATCTAGATGGCGATGGACAAGTCGAGCTCGCCAAGACACACCACGCCGGTGAGGCCGGGGTACGGTCATTCTGCAAGACGTTGACTGCATCTGATACCAGCACGCATGGCGGCTTGTGCTGCGCCACCACGCTGATTCTACACTAAACTTACGATTGCTTGCCATCGGTTTGTGGTGTTCTGTTACCTGATCTGCTTGGCATGATATGCCCCAGTCGTAACTCGTAAGTCGTAACCCACACAAGAGCTCGCGGAACTACCACGGGCAGAAGCCCCCTCGGCGGCGCGCAGGATTGGTGCTGAGCCGCCGGACTCGACCGAGTATCATCCTCTCTCCCCACCACGGTCCCTTGAGAGTCCACCGTCTTCTCCCGGCGATCCCCCGTCTCTTCTCCAGCGGTCGTGCCGCTAGGGATGGGATTGGGTGGGTTGGCCGGCTTGTACAGAGTATCCTAGTTCTAGTCTTTGGCGAGTTGCCAGTAGTTGGCTCTATGCCTGTAGTTGGCTTTATGCCAGTAGAAGTAGGGAGGGTGCTGGTTCTTTGGAGCAAGATCTGGCGCTGCCTGGGAGCTCTTTTCCTCGTCGAGTTGCTCCGGTGGTCGGAGTTGAAGATGGTGGAGAGGAACTCCAGCGTGGACTCCTTCAATAAGGCTCCTGCTCGTGGCGGCGGCTTCAGTTGGCGCGGCGACTTTCGTGCTGTTCTTCTTCCTCGTCGGCGTGGTGCCGACACAGAGGAGAAGGCCTCCGATGTTGATGTCGTTGACTCCGGCTGGCCGCGGGGAAGATCGATGCTGCTACTTGGAGATCTCCACGCGGGGGCCATGGCTGGCCACCGTGATCTTTGGCCGAGCGGACGGCCTCTCCAAACGCCAACGATGGCGTCGTCTCAACCTCCGATTTGGAGGCCCTTCGAAAGATCTGCGTGGTGGAGCAAAAGGATCTGATCGCTTTTTCTGTAATTTTTGTAGGGTCCTTTTTGCATATTCTGAGGACTGCTCTGTAATTTTCCTTCTTGTTGTTGTCCTTTACATCTTGTACCCCCACCGACAAGATTAATGAAGCAGCGAGGCCCTTCTGGGCCTTTCCCTTGGTTCAAAAAAAAAAAACACAAGAGCTCGCGGCAATGTCTGTCGTCTCTCGCAGTTTAACATCGCCAAGTAGTATGCCAGTGTGATCTGAAGCTCATCAATTCAGCAGGCCATTGGGTATCTTCACTCGCCTCTCAACGCGCTGGACGTTTAACCGCTCCTAACTGGCATCTTAAAACTCTTTTTCATGTGGCATCTCCAAGAGCGCCCTATATTTCAGCGCACTAAACCTCGCTTCCGCCGCGCTGTAAACGTCGCTCGCTGGGCGGAAATTTGCCCCGCCGGATGCTCTATTTTGCAGCGCGTGTTGGCGCAGCGCGGCGACTATTTCTTTTTTGTTGGAAATAGATCAAACAAAACACGAAAAATAAACTGAAAATAGGAAATATATTAAAAGTTTGACGGTACAGCGACATTTATTTGAAACTACCCTAATTTACTCCGAGTCACAGTCGAAGTCCGACGAGTGGGTGGTGTCGGACACCGGAGTGGATGTCCACTCGAAGGAGGAGGAGGAGAGGACGATCGTCGACAGCCCGGCGCCGTTTTTCTTCTCCTCCGCCATCCTCGCCGCCCTCTCCGCCTTCCTCGCCGCCGACGCCGCCCGACGCTGCTCGCGGTCCGCCTTCTTCTTCGCCACTGATGTTGCCTTCTCCTCCTCCTTCTGCGCGTAGAACGCCTCCATCGTGGCGACGTCCTCCGGGAACTGCCACGCCCACTCGAGGCGGAGGCGCTCGTCGCGCTCCGCGATGATGAGCCGCTGCTCGAGCTCGCGCTGGCGCCGCTGCTGCTCGACGCGTGACGGCCGGCGACGGTGGCGCGAGCGCCTCCGCCTGCTCCCGCGTCCACACATCGTCGAAGTTCATTGTGCGGCGGGAGCGGACGAGGCGCCAGGCGACGGCGTCGTAGGCGTGCGCCGCCTCGTGCGCCGCATCAAACGTGCCGAGGAGGATGCGCTCCTCGCCGGAGCGGATCTCGGCGTCGAAGCGACCGCTTGGCCCGCGCAAACGCCGTGGTAGCCGGAGGCGGAGCGATGGCGCGGAGGCATCGTGTCGTCGGAGGTGGAGCGGCGGCACGGGTGCGACGTGGGTGGCAGAGTGGCGAGACGGGGGAGACAGAGGCCAAACGACACACGGGTGGCTGAAGTTTCCGGACGGTTGGCGTGCACGCGTGGCGTTTGTAGCGCGCGGCAGCCGAAGCGGCAAGTTTCCTGCGCGGGATAGCGCAAAAGCGCGGGCGCGATAAAGTTTTTAGCGCGCGCCTCTTTTTCACACGTTCGCTCGGGTTTGCGCGGGCTCCCGGGTACGCCAAACTGTTAGTTTTTTTAGCGCGAGTCTTTTGCAGCGTTTGGTGGAGATGCTCTTAGGTATTTAGCACTCTGAGATCATCCCCGCTACGGGAAATGTTGTAGGGGCACCGGACACAACCATGCGTCACGAGTGGCGGGTCATCTGTGTCAGCGATACAAAAGTTTGGACGCCGGGTTTAAACCCATCGCCTTCTTATGGCCAAGCGGTGATGGCCGTGCAGCTTTCCCGCGAGCTGTACAGTTGCCAGCCGCTTCGCTTGCCGCTGCTATATAAAAGGAAAACCTGCTTTCTCGATGACGTAACACTATACGTGGCCACCTTGAATCCTAGATCGCACCCACCTCTCATCCATGACTAGATGCAAGAGCGTTCTCGCCGTCGGCAGGTTTGGACACAGGGTTTAAACCCATCACCTACCTATGGTCAAGTGATGTAATGGCCGCACAACTTTCCTGTGAGCCGCACAGTTTGCGCCCTACCGCGCTCCTGCCCGCCGCTTCGCGTGCCGCCACTATATAAAAAGAAATCCGCTTTCTCGACGACGCCACACCATTCGCGACGACCTCGAATCCTAGCTCACGTCCACCTCTCAGCATGATTAGCAGCCAGGGCATTCTCGCCGCTAACGGGTTTAGGCGCAGAAGCCTCACCGTTGCAGATGTGTGGGCGCTGTACGGGACACGGTACCCTGTGTCGCCGGGCATGCGCCTGCCCAACAGCTGTGGGTGGAAGATGACCGTCAACGGGATCGGCATCCTGCTTGCGCCTACACCGGAGACGGATCACTAGCACGACAAGATTAGGGCCCAGCGCCGCTACCTAATCTCGGAAGAGCGCGTTGATCCCACCTGGGCCACCATCGACAATGGCAACTGGAGGGTCGATTTCTTCAAAGTGCGCGACGAAGAGCTTCCCAACACCGACGGCCTCATCGGACCGCTCACATCATGAGACAAGGACGGGCGTGCCCGTTTCTAGGGCGTGCCGGGGCGCACGTGATGGAAAACAACTCCGTGTGTACCAACTCATTGTGACTCCAAGTGCGGAGTGTTGTAGCAAGCGTCTTTTCCCCAAAAAGGGTGACTCAAGGGTTCTCTCTGTTTTGGTGTTTCGGTGTTTCCATGACGCTCTCCTCCCGAAATGCATATGGGACCCTTTTTACATGTGTTTTCAGGTCAAAACATTAATCTGGAGCTAAAGATGGACGTGTGGCGATGTTCAGGGGGGAAGAGGTCAGGTGGCGCATGCCCCCCTCTCGTGAGGTTCCAGTGCTACATGTCATCTATTCGCAAAATATTAAGCCTCGAAAAATATCAGGTCAATTTGACTTCGTTTATGTCCCTCGATGTTAAAAATACACAAAACATGGTTTTCCTCTGCAGAGTTTTCACCATAATAAGGGGATCATTAGAAAACCAACATAAATCAATATAAAACAAGATTATAACATTATATAAGATACAATTATGTGGGAATATGTATCAATAAACTATAAAGTTCATGTATGGACTTTAATACATCACCACGCTCTCTGCCGTTGTCGACGGCCTCCGCAACGGCGCCCCAAGGCTCCAGATGTCATCGTCCCTGTCAGCATCGCCATCGCATTGGCTTCCATGGGGGACGACCTCAGCCTTGTCCTCCTCCCATTCTTCGCCGTCAGGGCCGGCACGCTCGACATTGTCCTCCTCTTCCTGCTGCATCTTCCCCTACCCCGTGCCCAAGCGTGAGGTGAAGGACGAAGAGGAAACGAGGTGGCGGCACTCCTCCGCCAACAGCGCCCCATCGCAAGCAGCGACGACAGGTCGTGATTCAACGTCGCGTTCATGTCATCGCTAAACGACCACAACGCCTGGGCGGGGAACATCGAGGACGTGATCGCCATGTCCATCCACGAGAGCGACACGTCAGTCGTCGACCTCATGCGTGACAACGACGAAGCCGGTCCGAACGACACGGTGAAGGTGGATCCCGCCGACCCTCGTGGCAAGCACGACATTGTGCACAACGAGGACGATAACTTCTACCAGTATTACGACCGCGGTGAAGGTGGAGTCTTTTTTATGTTTAAATTTGGTTGGATATCATTCAAATCCTTGCAATATATATCAAATTTTAACGAATCCAAGAGTTTCTGGTCAAATTTATATTTTTCAAATTTAAGTTTGGGGGTCACGATTGAAAACAGATGCGTAAAAAACGGCAACTAGCGACAGCTTCTGCAAACCTGGATCCGATGCTTTTTTCGAACACCGTTTGGGGACGCGACTGGAGCAGTGACAATGCAATACATCAGTTCGGTTTATAAATAGGAAATGCTTAGCTTGTACTTGATATTGATAGCGTCAATGACAATCCCATGATAATTGTGTCAACTGATTGCAAATCAGCAGGACAGCCTATGTGGCATCTCCTTCAGAGCGGTTTGGGTGTGATTATTATTTCTCTTGTACAGGATTGGACAGAAAATCTAAAGTTTCGCTGTCCGAGAAATGAAAGCATTTGTATGGAAATCAACTTGTTTAATCCCTAAAATCTTGTTAAACCGCAATGTAGGAGTACATGTTTTCCAATGAGACTCAAAAATAAAAGCATGAATCAGGAAATCAACAAGATGACAGAATGATTGTGCCGTCCACGGGGCTAGGCGCACGGAAGAGGAGAGCTGCAGAATGCAAGGGACTGCAAAGGGGATCGGCAAGCTCTGGCTAGGTTGGCGCAGGGGTTCCGCCGCGCCATAATTTGTCGCCATCAGGCAAGATGTAGAGGTTAGGGAGCGCCCGGGATTCAGATCAGCGATCTCACGATGTGGTCGTGTGAGGTGGGGCGGTTGCATGCGAATTTACCATCCTACCCATAGTATGTTACGTTAAAATGCATTATTAGTTGACCTGATCGGATGGATAAAATTAATCGCAGTTCGTAGTACTCGGTAGTACTCCCCAATCACCCTAACACAACTCATGTTTTAAATCTTAAGCATTAAAAATACATATCTAAAATCACCGTAACACAGCCCATGTTTTAAATCTTGAGCATTAAAATTACATATGTGCCAACAACTAAAATAGTTCTAATGATGTGGATCTATGTGGTATCTCTATTTAGACCCCCGTATCTTGGTTTTAGTATATAATAGAATATAGGAGTACTTCAAGTGAGACAACTATAAATGTACGTCAACTGATCTGAAACAGCAAAGGGAATATTTACTCATTTCTCAGCATTGTGATCTGAAACAATTGTTCATTAATGGCCTCCGATTCGAGGATAGCTCGCCCAGCCTCATGCATATGGTCAAATTCTACGGGGGTGATGCAACAAAAGAGACACTTTTACCGCCCGGCACCCACTTCAATTAGAAAATCGCCTAAAAAAGGAAAAGTTTAGAGAAAGAAATAATGAGTTAAACGACCTTGCAGGTCTCCTTCCACAGCCGACGCACCCAATCCGTCGTACGATCTTTTCAGGTGCTCCCCCCTAACAGCACTACTGAAAATAATCAGCACCCACCAATTGCCAAGATCAACCCTATCGGCTATGTCCCTATAGTCTGAATTGAAGAAAGTGTCACGAGCTAATGAAGATATTCATATAATTCGGCAGCAAATTGGTGGCCGTCTTAATCGGCTTGGTCAGTTAAACAATTCAATCTTCAAAATGTTATTATGAGCCATCTTTTTTTTCAACGCAAAAATGGTCGAGTGGGGGCATATCGAAGAATTTGGCCTTTGCGGCTTACTCCCGATGTTTCATTACGCATTTACGCACCATGCAACTATATGGCAGTCGTAATCACTCATGCGTACCTAAGGACTCAGTCCAAGTGCAGATTTTTCCATGATAAGGTGATAGTGTTACTACATGCGGGAAACTCTTGGTCATTTGTTGCATCTAATTAAGTGCTTGCTTGATGCGAACACACACTACGCCCAGGGTGTGCCCCTATAAATATAGCCCTACACCAAACAATCGTCTCACACATCCCCAAAGCAAACCTAAGACACAAACCACGAAGCAATCGACTAGAAATCAGAAGCATCCATGGCAAAGCCACAGGCATTGGCTGCAGCACTGCTGCTTGTCTTGGTGGTCTCCCTCGCCGCAACAGAAGGTGTTCACGGCATATGCGGCTTGTCAAACGGCGAATTCAAGCTTTGCCAGCCCGCGGCGGCGGTGAACAACCCCACGAATGGCCCCTCGTCTGAGTGCTGTGCCGCGCTTGGGAAGGCTAACCTGTCGTGCATCTGCCGTTACAAAGGCGTCGCCGGCGTATGGCTGAGGATGTACCACATCGATGCCAATCGCGCCATGGCGCTTCCCGGCAAGTGCGGTCTCACTATGCCCAGGAACTGCTAGTGAGGATTGGACGTACTATCTATACTGTCCGTCTACATATACATCAACACTTATACATCTAAATAAGTGGAGGAGCACTTGAAAGGCTTTGTGCTACTCGTTCTTACCGGTACGTGTTATGTGATTTCACGTGTGCTCAATTATCTCACTAAGATATGGATGAATAGTATGCCTGTATGCTATAATTGTAATGATGGCAAAAAGTGCCTTACTTGGAGGACTGAATATAAGTAGAATCATGATATCTGGTCTAATTGTCTACCAGCTTGCAGTGATATTTTGTACCGGAATGCACTGCAAGCTAAGTAATGTTATGGATTATGGGAACAATATGAATGGATGACACTTTTTTTTATAAAGAGAATATATTAATATCAAAAGATACCAATTATACCTAGCATCTGCAACAACGCAACACCCTAATGACAATACGGATGCACACAACCAAAAAAAGAGAAAAGAAAACTAAGAAACAAAAATCCCACTACAGTATCCCAGACCTAACAACAGCCATACATGCACCACCAAGACAACATCTAAAATACGGACTCTCAAAAAAAAAACGCCTCTAAGAAAGGAATGCTCCAGCACCGTCGTCGCCCGACCAACGATTTTAGGTTTTCGCTCCAAGAATGGATGACACTTATCTTGTTTGTTCATGACTGTGGTTGGCTATAGTGTACTGATGGGTTGCAAAGCTTCAGAATGCGATTGGGTTATGTTTTGGAGCGTCTTGATGGAACATGCGCCCTATTACATGGAGTAATTAAGATTTGATTCCTTTGGTAACATGATTTATTTGTTGCTTCGTGGCACGTAAAAAATGGCGCATCTAATTTGTTTGATCCGAAAAAAATTATTTTCTAAAATACTTCGTTTTAGACATAATAAAAATTGTGTTACTATCTCTTGGAGAGTTTGCTTCCGCGACTTTAGATTTAATTTAATTTACCAAAAAATTGTGTCATAATTAATGATATGCTAGTTTCCAAAGCATCATAGTTTTATTACAGCCCACCGAACATTTATTCCAATGAAAAAAGCGTGTGCCATCAAAGCGAAAAATAGTCTCATTTACATCATGTGATTCACACGAGTGCATCCAATGATGGTCGTAAAACACTAAACCCTGCATGGTCACAACACAAATGTACACAGCGTGTCGACCTTGTCCCTTGCATCCATGCTGAACCAACCATGAAGACAGATGATGGGGGATGACGAGGGATCCAACTAGGCAAATTAAATTTCTTTGAACAAAATTTGCAAAATGTTACGACACCTCTACACATGTGAGAATCATTCTTGGCGAGCATGTCAAATTGGCAATGGCCCATGCTTCTGACAATGTGTCTATAAGCTTCCTGGTAGTATCTCGCATAATGCTTCTCTGAGTTAGTAAAAAAAGTTGTGAACAGTGATGTTGTGCTTTCCCTACGTTTGCATCGGACTGAAAGAAAACAAATGGGCGTGGTCAAAAAACTAACCAACCATATTTATTTATTAAAAGTTAATTTTGTCACTGTACACCTAAAAACAATTCTCTTGGGTTTCCATACCCATGTCAAATACATCCGGTTCCATATCCATGTCAAATTCTCTTGGGTTCCATATCCATGACAAAAATCAAATACATCTGCATTCCATATGCATGTGAGATCAATCCTAAAGACAAGTGGAGTGATCTAGGACCATGATGACAAATTTAGAGGTGGATCACATAGCTGGCAATGGGGCAGGTTGGTCACCATACTTACAACGAGAAAGGTGGACGGATCCGTGGGTGTGCCGACAGATGGAAATGCAGCTTGGTGTGCCAAAAGCATTGCAACTGCAACAAGGGGGCGTCGCGCAGCGCAGGAGACGCGAGCGAACAAGCTTGAGGGTCTAAACAAGATCGTGTCATAGTAGGGGTGTGAGCCTCTCTGGACTTTGGATATGCCCTACGAGTGCCCTATTTGGCATCTCCGTTCAAATGCTCGTCTTGTGGATCAATGTGCTTTTCGATGGAGGGAAGCTGAAGATTTTGTTTAGCAAAGTAAGGCCCTGCCGGAGCTTACGTGATGTATTCTAGTTAAATGAGAGATCCCGATGACTCAGCCCTGCAAAGCTATTCGATCTGGATGTTTCATCCATGTACTCATAGGACATACCTGTATGTATCAGTTACCTTTTAGCTCATAACTCTTCTGCTCTGCATATGTATCCTATTTATATGCCAAAACGAGACCATGTCCAACTAGTCATAGACTTATATTTTTTTAAAAAGACAAAAGCTCTGCCTCGTAGTTAATTAAGCAGAAGATAGTTGCCCAGTTAATTAACAGAAAATTGGACGAAAACGGAGTCATGGACTCCTATGTGTTATGTTTACTCTTCACAATGCAACCATTAATTTTACGTACCTGCACGGATTCAACATGCTTTTTACCTACCACCATAGTGTTCTTCCGTTCCCTTGCAATGCTTCCATAAGTTCAGTTTACATTTCAGCAATCTTTTGTTTGTACGTTCTTTTTAAATGTCAGAAACGCACCATGCATGTCCAACGAGTGATACTTATTATTTTTGGTTTATGCCATGCAATATTATTCTAGCCATTATTCTGATGGAATATGCACCTACTGCTATGGTGTTCCCTTTATATTAGTTCCTTCCACTGGAGTTGGAAATGGTTCCATAAGTTCAACTTACTTTTCAACACTCAAAAATGGGGCGACAGTTCGGCTCGGAGGCTTAGAAGCACACAGAGCTTAAAGTCATGTAGTTCTATAGAAGTGTGGCCAGCAATAAGAACAATGTTGTCAGTAGCAGGAGAGTAAGACTACATGCATTTTCCGTACAGATATCGACATAATGCATAGATCAAACCTCCAAGTTTTACTCCTTTATTGTAATTTTTCCTCACAAAATGTTGTAGTGGATATTATCTTGTCTAACTTATGCTGATAAAGAAACTATGGTCAATTGTTTTATCTAATTTTTTTTTGAGAATTTGTTTTGTCTAAGTTAGTTCAGTTACTTGGTACCTTATGTTCGTTAGCTGCTAACCTCTAGCTCTGAGCCATGGATATAGTTTTTAGAAACTTTGTAAAAAGTATATGCAAGTTACTGTTTCATATTCGTGTCGTTATAGTATCCTTGACCGAATGCACTTTCTTTTTCTCTTTACAGAAAAACATGAAATTAAATCTTAGTAAAAGAAAATGTGATGGGGGTAAAAAATGTTGCTTCTGTGATTTTTTTCTTCTTTCGTCCCCTTTTGCTCGTCATGGTGAATTGTTCACTTGAACTTTAATATCCCTCCACCAACTAATATAACGAATACGTTTGAATTGGCTTAATTGTATTGATGCCAAAAAAAGGTAGGATAGACATAGATGTTTCCGCTTTATGTTGGTCAATTTGGAGCTGCAAAAATAACCTCGCCTTCAATGATATGAGCTTCAATTTTATGCAGGTTATCCACTTGGATGTGCATCAGATACATCAGTGGTGACTCCTTCTACCCAAGGACAAGCAGAAGTTTATGGTTACTAGATGCAACCAACTATTGATCGTTGCTTAGGATTTTCTCAGCCATGATGGCTGGCAGCTTTTTAATAGGATCCTAAATGCATGGGTGATTTATGATATTCGGATTGTTGGTTTTTGTATTGACCTGATGTGATTTTTGAGATATAAAATTTTGTGAACTATGAATTTTGAATAAATGGCTATCTACCGGTGCATAGCTTTGCTCTTTTCCTAATTATTTGTACAACGTACATGTGGAGAATTGAGACCAGTTTATCGAGGTATCTGCACGGTTGGAGGACACATCGAAAGATATTTTTATCCAGCATGGATGATTGTGTTATCTATGGATTGGTCATCCATCACTATAGATGTCTTTACGGTTTCCTTGTTGATTACTTGTATTGCATCTTTTTTAATTTCTCTCTTTTTTACTGGACTTTGCACTAGTACGGATCAGGCATTTTAAGGCCCTCCATGGCACACGAAAGGCATTTTTCATGTGTGGTGCGGAATAACAGTGACATCCAATAATTTGAATTATGTGCGCATGGTTCCCCCACAAAAGTACAACGCACAAGGAAATACTTTCTGCGCCGTAAGATTATATTTGCACATGGCCCCATTTATAAATTATTGTCAGTTTATACGCCTACCATCGCAAATAATGGGAAGATGGTATGCCGTGTGTAAAGTTTTTGCGACATTTTCTTTAATGTGTCATTCTCGTTTTCTTCTACCCTTTGCAAACGGTAATAAATTCGAACTCGTTTGTAGAACTTCCCGATGTTGCCTCCTGGTATTCTGTTGACGTGTACGTGCAACCTCTTTGCCGTCAATCACACTGTTCAAATGTAATCATTTTCGCATTAGATATCCTACTATAAAATCCTAAGATTAGAAGATCAACCTCCAACCTCTCTTCTCTCGATCGGCCGATCTCTTCCACACTTCTGCGAGCACGAAAATCCAAGAACAGCAAGCATCTCCTCCAATGGCATTCCTGCCACCCTCCAGGGAGCACAGTTTCTACGAGCAAGACATGCTCCTCTATGTGACCTTCACCCTCCATGCAACGAGGGTGGAAAGGTGGATCCGCAGGGTGAAGGAGCACTACCTTGACACCGCTCCAACCAAATGCGTGGGCTGGACTTCGAGTACACACTTGCAAAGCCAGGGAGCCATAAGAAGCTGCCACTGGAGGAGAGGCAGTGCGTTGTCGTCCTCCAACTCTGCGTCGCCAACGGGGTCCTCGTCTTCCAGATTGTGCATGCTGATGTTTTGCCAGAGGCTCTACGGGAATTTCTTGGCGATAATTTAATCAAATTTTGCGGCGCTGCAGCTGGCAACAATGTGAAGATGCTCAAGTGCTACAACATCACAACCATTCTGGAGGCGCAAAACCTCCAGAGGATGATCCCGAACCCGACGAACAAATATCCTCATTTTTCTGTACGCTTGGTGCAACCATTACATTGTAACAGAGGTTGTGAAGAAGGATAGCAATTGTATCAAATACGACAACTGGTCCGAGTTTCCATTGCACTATGACCATATAAAGTATGCCGCTCTTGATGCTCGACTCGGCTTCGAGGTAGGTAGGACATACTGGTATCTAGTCGATTACAAAAGAATTAGGGATCGGCTCAATGTATAGATGATGTAATGGACCATCGATCCTTCTATATAATTAAATTATACATTTTCAATGAACTGCGAATATTGTTTTTCTATTTGAAATGTATGCATTTTTCACTTCATTGTAATGTAGCACTCCATTGTACATCTCACAACACAATACGTGTGTTATGTCATACAGAAGGTAAGCACTACAATGTACATCACACACAGTTTTGGTACAACAGAACCGTGTGCTATATTGTGCATCACACAGGAACCTGCATTGAATAATCGTGTGTGATATTCATAACTTACTTCAGAACTTTCAAGTTTATGTACTAGAAAAAGTTCAACGAGCTATAAAGAACTAATTTGGTAAAATATTTCGTACATGACTGCTCTGGGCTTCTCCGTGTGCAATAATCATACAAAGCAAATGATTGCTTCTGCCTAAATGTGTGTGGTAGGTGGGCCCGTCATATCGGACAGAGGCAGCCCTTGCCACTATCTTACATAAATTAGGACTAAAATCGTCATTATCCATTCTCACTCCACTTCACAGACCACAACCGCCCTTCTTTAGAACCACTACGATGACCTAATCTCCGGAAAAACACCTAGCTACAGGCGGAAGCAAGCTTCTGGCCGGGGATCTTCCTCGCTTTGATGCCAATAAACTCCCACGCGACACGTTGGTCGTGAAGTCTTTCTGATCCATGCGTTCGGAGGCCGGATCTACTGCTGTTACCTCCGGTCAAGCTAGCTCGTCCTCGACCTCCACCGTGGCCACGGTGCGAGATTGCGGCTCTCCCTCCCGCAAATTTACATTGTTATATTTTGCATGTTTACCTTCTATTAATAGCTTAGATCTACTCTAAGCTCTAATGTCTTTGGTGGTTGTAAGGGTATATTTCCCCTATGTGTGGTTTTGGTAATTAATGACAATCCCTATGGACTAATGTTTTCATTGAGTTTATATGAAGGAATACTCCATAGGTACTACTTGTATTCCATGTGTTGGATTCAAGTATGGATGCCATGAAGATAAAGATATACCTTGTGTATTGGCATCAAGATCATCGATTTGAAGATATATATGTGATATGATCAAGAAGAAGAAATGAAGATAGAGTTCTTATGTGGAACTAAATATTAGCCATGCTCTAGCTTATGTGATAAGCAACGAATGATCAAGATCTTGAGTGCTTGATTCCAAGTGAAGAATTCTTTATACACCTCAAGATAGTATGGTAGAGCATGAGAAGTACAAGGTTGACCAATACAAAGAGTGAAGAATAGATTCAAGATTGGTCAACACATGAAGCATGAAGAATATGCCATGAGAAGTTATGTGGTATGGTAAGCCGTGTCAATCATGCTTTATGAACTAACCAATCATATATGTTCCCTTGTGTTGTCTATGTGGGTTAGGTACCTTTCCATGTGCATGCATCAAAAGTGAGATCTCATATAACCCATGAGAGGATGACGTCAAGTGGTGATCGTCATCAAGGTTGAGTTGGGCAAGTTCAAGTTGAGCATCTCAAGAGGACTGCTTGAAGCTTGCCGTCCATTTGGTGATAATGGACATGTGAAGATGTGCATCAATGGAGCTTTTCCATCATTGTGTATGGGGGAGAATTTGTGAGTCTTCACGAAGCAGCAGTGATCAAGTGAGACATTCCGGCTTGAGTGGATTTTGAAGAGTTATCATCAAGATTAAGCGGGATGCGCAAGGAAAAGGTATGGCCTTTATAGGTTTTCCTTTTACCGGTCTCAAGGTGGTTGATGGGAGACCGCATTATAGGATAGATAGCCACACTATCAAGAGGGGCTTTCGGTTGGGTAACTTGATCACATCATCTTAGGGAGCTCAATCCTTTGCATATATTTTGCATATCCCTATTGCTTCTTGGTGTTTCTCTGTGAGAGGTTCTTGAGCTTGTTGCTAGCTTTACAACAAGCCCAAGTTCATCGAAAACGAAATCCGCATGCATCTTCTATTGCGTTTTCGAGTTTGGACGTCTTCACCGTTTCTTGACGGTGGGAGACTCCCTCTCTAAAAACATCTAAAAATATCCTATTGGGGTTATATTCATCGTTATCTTTCCAACAAAATTGGTTTCATGTTAATTGGGGTCCGTACACAAAAGTTATCACAGTTTTTGTATAACATGTTTTCCTGCTGGCACGGTTTCTCGCCCGGCGTGACCGGCCGTCCCACCGGATGGCCTGGTTCAAACCAGCCCCTGGACTGGTGCCAACCGGGGTTGTTCCCAACGCATGAGGGTCTTGTGGAAAAGGTGACGTGATATGAACATGACACGTCCTCGCCGTCCTCAAGTCTTGCTTGCCTTCCACACCACATCCTCCCTCGCGGCCTGCTTGACTTGAGACAGCACTTGGCGCCTCCTTTTTCCTCCACATGAACTTGGACTTCGGCACCAATACCTTCCTCTTGCGAGGTTTTAATGGACCATTGTGTCGTTGCACATGACCCTGCACAAGATGTGTAATTCCTGGGCCACATAGATGTCTCACACGTACATCCTTGCCTCGATGCATCCGCGGTGTCGCGGAAAACTGGATTGCAGTACTCCTAGCACGGTAGTGCCGCTTCCCACTGTCTCCACTGACGCGCTCGCCTCCCACTCCTCCCACGCGCATCTGCGCCACATGTACTGAAACATAATCAACACAAACATCATCAGTCTGTATACTGGCATCAACACAAACTGGAACTGTAGCACATGCTGCAACATCCACATCAACAACAAGTGTAGCTTCATCCGGCTTGTCACCAACAAGAACTGTCTTGTCATCTACAGGCATGGCTGAAACATCACCAACATCAATGCTCGGAACATCATGTACCTCATGATGCACTGTAGGCTTGTGCAACTTCTCCTTACGCACCACTAACTCCACATCGGACTTGATATGATCATCACCCAAAGGCTTCAAAGTCCGCTGTTTGCCAGCATGCATAAAAGAATATGTATTTGCTCTCCCAGCATGTGTCACATTGCGATCATACTGCCAAGGACGCCCAAGTAGCAATCCACACACCTCCAATGGCAACACATCGCACTCTATCTCATCAACATAATCATCAACTGTAAATGGCACACGCACCTTGTGAGTAATCTTCAGCATACCACAACTATTCAACCACTCAAGACGTTTAGGTTCAGGAAGACGCCATGTAGACAACCCCAATGCTGCCACCATCGCCTTGCTAATGCCATTAGTACAGCTACCACCATCAATCATCAACTTGCAAGCCTTGCCCTTGATAATGCACTGAGTCTGAAACAAACTCCACCGCTGACTCTTGTCAACTGCCTTGCAAACATCATCTTGTACCTTCTTGAGTTGCATATTCAGCCCGCTCAATGGTACATCCTCCTCAACAGTCATAGTAGTGCTCTTGGTATCAGAGCCAGGTTTCCTATCCTCTGAAGATATCACCTCGCCCTCAGTGACTGTTGGTAGTGGAACAACCTCCTGAATAGGAACTATACACTTGCCCACTTCCTCTATTGCATGTATAACTTTTGACGGCTGCTCACGTTCCTCCAACGGTAACCATAAACCTCCACGAAGAAAAGTCTTGAAGTCCTTCCAAGTATAATCAAACTCTCCTCTGTCAACCGCATTACACCAATAATCGTACAACTCCTCGTCCACACGCCGGTGAGTGAGAATATACGCATCATAACCAGTGAACTTTCCTCCGTATCGGCGACAACGAGTGAAACCCAATTCCATGTTCCCTTCCCAATGTTCATATTCCTCAACTGTCGCATAATGGTGTAAATACCACTTTAGTTTGGACACATGACGCTGTACTCCCTTCCGTATGTCAAGGTAATCATTGAAAACATAACCGGACTTCGTGCCACGCGAACACCGTATGCCACACACATCATCTGCAAACGAAGCAATAGCAGCGGTAGCATCAGCTAACGACGTCGGAGACGGAACAACATCAGCAGCAGGAAAAACCACCGCAACAGCAACATGATCAACCTACATCGCCGGAGAAACAACAACATCTGCCGTAGCCTACCCGGCCCAGGGCCCGGTTGGACCGGCCTGGGGACCGGTTGTGCCGGCCCATGGTCCGGTTGGCTGATACCACATGATAAGAGGGATCCCAGCAGATCCTCCTAGGTTGATGCCCGATCTTTCACAGCGAGAACACGGGGTAGTAAATCCTCCCAAATAACGCGATGAACGCAGCCTGGAGAAGAGGGAACGAATCCAGCAAGCAACAGATCGATAAACGATACGCCTCAAACCTTGAGCTAGATAATCCTTGATGAACACAAGAACCTTCACAGCGGATATAATAGATAAACGGCAGCGCCGTACCCCCGGAGGGATGATACACGTGAACACACGCAATGGGGTAAACCCTAATATTTAGCCTAAACTTGTCTATCTCTAACCCTAGCCACCCCACCTCCTTATATGAGGGGGAGGTGGCCGGCCAGCCCTTGCTGGGCTGGGGTGCCCCTCTATGGGCCTACCTAACTTGGTTGGTGTAACACCCCAAATTTCCAAAACAAAGAGAAAATGAATTTCCTTTTTCCAAAAATGAGAACCAACAAAAACTTTTCTTAAATAGAGTGCTATGCTTAGTGCTCATACTTAATACTTGTGTTTTGCCATGATGAGTGTTATTATGCTTATGTGATAAACCCTAAAACCCTAAAGTGATCAAATGAAGATCACAAACCAAATAAAATCAAAGAGAAAGAAATCAAATAAGAAAAACCCTAAACCCTAACCTTCTCAAAAATCATTTGGATCTATTTTGAGAAACCCAAAATAAAGGAAAAGACATATGTGGGCATATAGCCCTAATATGAAGATTTTAAACTCTACCTTTCTTACTTTGCTAAATGGTGGTGAACCATGGCAAAAATTACTAAACCTTAAACCTCATCCATCTTGTCATAAATCTTGGAAAAATAAAATAAAAAGAAAAGATCTTATTTAAGAAAAAGGGCATATGCAAGCCTATGGATACTTTTTGAAAATGATGAGCTTTGCCTTGTCTACCTTGAGTAGATGAATTGAAATACCTCAACACACTCAACAAAGCAATTACCAACCAATTCAAGTAAGAAACAAAATAAAATCAAACATATGCATAGAGGCATATGTGGCACTTAGCCAAATTATCAAATCTTGACCTAGCCTTGTCCATTGTCTCAAAATGGTTTGAACCTTTCACCTAACTCAATCTAACACTAAATAAACATCACTCTTGTCAAAATGAAGCAAAGAGAAATAAAAGGATAAAAGTTAGAAAATCACAAAACCCTCACATATGGCTTATGCCATTTTTATAAATTTTGACCCTAGCCTAATTTGGTCTTCAACATTAGTTGAATAATATTAATAAACACTTATTACAACTTTTGGAATCAAAGAAACACAATTCAAATGAATTTCAAACTCAAGTTGTGATCACATGTGATAATGGTCAAATCTGCCATTTTTAGTCTGATCACTACTTTGAGCCCTTGCAATTCAAAATTTTCAAACTAAACTTTGATAACTCTTTGCACCTCATCCAATACAACATCAAGGTGAACACTTTCTGTAAAGACCACCATGCCAAATTCTTTCTAGATCAAATGCTATGCTTATCCAAAGTTGGAACATTTTATCATATTCCACAATCTCACACTTATTAATTTTTGCAATATTTTGAATTGGAAATTTCCACCACCACACCTCACTTTCTCTGGTCAAATACAACTCAAATAAATACCACATTTCCAATTCTTGCCACCTTTTGAATCAAACAAAATTTGGTAAATTACATCAAATTGCAATTATGGAACAATGCAACACTATTTGAAATAGTGCCCTACCTAACCCTAACCTGCCCCAAATCTCTCTCTCTGGTCCCCTTGACTCCTCTCACCCTAGCCAAACCACAGGAACCCTAGGAGGATCTAGCCATGCTAGCATGGCATGGCCATGCCGGCCATGTCCCTCTCCTTCTCCTCCCCTTCACTCACCACCCTGGCCACCATGTCTCTTGGCTCCACAGCATCCCTCTACACCACCTAGCACCATTGCTTGTCGAGGAGGAAGCTGGCAGGCGCCAGACCAACACGCGCCCATGGCGGCCAGGCATGCCATGGACGTCGCAGCGCGCACGCCACGGGCACCCACAGGACACCTGCCGCCCCGACGAGCTACGCCCTCCCCGGACCCCATTCCTTCGCGTTGAGCTCCGCCACCTCGCCAGGATCCCGCCAGACACGCTCCTTGTCTCGCTCGAGCGCCGCCGCCGTCGACATCATCGCCGGATTTCCGCGCCCGTGCTGCCAGCATTCGCCATCGCCCTCGCCTGCCAGGACCGTCCCCCACCTCACCGTCTAGCTCTCTAGCACCGCCATGATCACAGCTACCTCGCCCTGCCCCCTCCTACCCCTCTTCATCGCCGGCGACGCCGCGCGCATGTCGCCACCACCACTGTCCCGCAGCCACCCCGCGCTCCTATAAATAGAGCCACTTCCCCGCCTCCTTCTCCACAGCAAAGTTGCTCCCCTCCTCTCTCTGACCCTTCTCCACCCCTCAATTTCACACTACATCGTCGGAGAAGCTCCAATCCCAAGATCACCTCCGCCGGAGCCAGTACCTCGATGCCGTTGATCCACGCTTCCCCGCACCTCGCCACTGCTACCAGGAGCTTCAGCACCATCGACAACGTCGCCTCGCACACCGCAGAGCCCCGCGGGAACCTCCGTCGCGCCGCCGACCCCCTACCTCCGCCGCGGCAGCAAGCCTCTCTCCTCGACGGAGACGACGAGCCTCGGCCGCACGATCTGCTTCTAATCCGACGGCGCACGTTGAACGGTACCGATTCGGTAAGATAGAGTCGCTGACGTGCGGGCCCCTCTGTCAGTTGGCCCACAACGCTAGTTGGGCTGCCCCCTGGCTTTTCAAATCTTTTGGCCCGTTTAATTTCCCGCCGGCCCATTTTTCAAATCCTGTTAAATAAATTGGGTATAAATTTAAATACTGAACCTGTTTTAGAAATTGAATAGTTTCAAATCTACCCAACCAAATTTGATGAACTTTATGTTGTTGGAAAGCTAGAGAAAAGATCTATCCAATGCCACTGGTCCCATATCAAAATTAGTTGTAGAATTAATCTAATAAAAAGAAGAAGGCAGGGACTTTTCCCTATTCAAATAATTATTAAAAATCAACCAAAATAGATATTAAGTTAATTCCAACTCCAATAGCTCACATTTGACTTACACTAATTGTTTATGCAATAAAATGGTGTGGTCCCTTTGCATGATCATGCCCTAGTTTAATTAATGGACAATATGGCTAGTTTATGTAGTTGATATTGTCCAAAACTATTAAGTAAATTATGTGAAGTCTTATACTTTATTTAAACCTTGTCTCACATGAATTCATGTGATGTTTGGACCCCTAGCCAAACTCACTTATATGAATTACTTGGAGATTTAAATCATATGTAGCCCTATTAAATAGTATGAGGTGGTCTACCTCATTTAAATCATTTTCTCACATGATAATGATGAATGGTTGACTTATGTCAACATGATCTCATGTATAATTGTTTGAGGAAATTAAATCTTATGAAGATTCAATGAGAGGAAATTATTTCTCAAAAACTATATGGAAACTATCATTTACATATATAAGAAGAGAAGTATTTCTCTTACCCTAAGTAAGAAACCCTAGATTAATGTTAAGTAGTAATGTTAAGTAATGATGCTAGATCATGTGGAGTGAGCCATTAAGGCTAATTAAGGATACTTAAGTGTTGTTTGGTGATTGTATCCTCGTATTCGTATATAGACGCTAGTGCCAGAGAATACCAGGAAGAGGAAGGATTCTACCCAGAAGAAGAAGAGCACTTTGACCACCTCAACCACCAAGGCAAGCTAACACCAATGCAAGCTAATATTCTTGCAAAGTGCAAAGCCCCTTGGGGCAAGGCACCATGAATCTTACCTTTTCTTACATAAGACTATCCCAAGTTTTTATTTTACAAGTTTTACTTGTTGTTTTTCCAAGAGTTACTTTTATAGTTAACTTTGGTCAAAGTAAAGGATGGTTACTAGAGTAGTGAAGTAGTCTCAATCAAGCAAAGCAAGATAGCACCCCTCATGATTTAGAGCTAGTGCTAATGAAATAAAACTTGACTACTCTAGATGGGAACAATGTGAATTGAAATGAATTTGAAACCTTGGAATGATGAAGCATTCCATTGAATGATTTTTAAAGGTGAATATGACAAAGAGAAGATGGTGATTTTTGATAAACATGATGTTGGTTTGAATGCGATACCTTTCCAATTATTAAGTACCCCCACAATACCTGATTATGGGTAGGGCTTAACTGGAAGTTTATGCATCTTAGTATGGGTTCCCTCTGAACACACGTCATCGGGGTTATGCTTGAGGCTGCCTCCGTTGTTGAGAAATGATGTGAAACTGAGGTGAATTGTACGGCCAAGCCCTGTGCAGTTCCCAGGTTGACAGTTGGTCTTCACTGGGAGGCCAAGCTCATGGGGAGAGGTGCTCATACTAGGATTTGTAAGTGAAAGGTTATGGTTGATGATCCGCGTACTGTGTTACGATGATTCGGGGTAATCCCAACGGATGAAATCAAATGTTGTGGCACAAGTGTGCAACCTCTGCAGAGTGTCAATCTATTCGAATAGCCGCGTCCACGGTTACGGACGGTTGGAAAGGCCATACAGTTTCCGATGTCATATCATTGAAAATTTATGTTGAAAGATGATGGTGAAATGAATTGTGGTGAATTGAATTGAAATCACCACTTGAATGGTGGGAATGACACTAATGTTCCCACTTGAGTTAGTTAGCACTTGAATACGCTTTTCTCAAATAACTTGTGAACTAAAATTGGCTTTATGCAAATAAACTAGAGCTTAGCAAACCATATTAGAATGTCTAGCACTTACCTTAGTATTAGTTTGCGAGTACTTTAAAGTACTCACGGCTGTGTCCCTGGCTATTCAAATGGCCAGACTATGAAGAGGAACAGAACTATCAAGATGACGGCAACCAAGATGTCTACGACAACTAGGAGTCTTCCGACGTCAAGCGTTGGCCTGTGGACTTAAGAGTCCTTGTATCTTACGCTTCCGCTATGAACTATGAACTTGTGTTTGTTCGTTGATCAATAGATCAACTATTCATGTAATATGGATCATGTGATTCCAATTTGTAAGACCTTATGGTTTGTAATGAATGATGACTGTGATACTTAACTATTATGCCTCGCAACAACAATATTCCTGGGATTGCGATGTATGACATAATAGGCATCCGGACTTAAAAATCCGGGTGTTGACAAGTTGGTATCAGAGCCATTGTTTGACCTTAGGAGACCCTAGATAGAATGGACGTCTGAAAAACTTAGTTTCAAAACAAAAGGAAGTGAATATTTATGAAAACTTATTCTCCCTCTTATCCTTGAGATCTGTTTCAAAATGAGAATTTCATGCTCTACTTTTTCCTGGAGAACTACATAAAAATTTACACACTTGACCACTCTTTAACTTACTCATCCTCATTGCTCACAGATGGAGTACAAATGGGAGTGCTATCAGCTTGGTCGCGGAGGAAACCTGATGTTCGAGAAAGACTTGAAGCAACTAGTGGAATACCTAGGACGCCTGTGTCCCGAGTTCTTCGGAACACCCCTCAACAATCACTCCGGAGGACCACCTCGGTGGGAAGTTTCTGCTGATATACGCCGAAAGCTTGGAGCCCCGGTATGGGAAACCATATGGTTTTCTGTAACGGGAAACACCTGGAAGGAAGGACTAGTCAGAGCGATGCAAGAAGCAATTTCCCGTCTATGTGGACAAAATGAGAACAAGATCAAGAACACTCGCTTCATCTACTACCCAAGACATGACCCCATGGGAACACCGATGACCATGCCCCCGTACACGGAGATGAACCACTATGTAGCACACCTCGACTTCATGCTGTACAAGACCCGCAAGGAGTTGGACAACGCCCTCGCCTCGCGCCAAGCACATTACCTGTAACAACGAAGAATCCCCCCTGAAGAGTAGTATCACCCCAGCACTTAAGTAGGTGTGAGTTGTATCAGGACCCCCTTGTATCGTAGAGCGAATGAATGGTTCTTCAAACCAACGGTGTGCTAGATTTGTAATGTGTGATGTTTGGTATGAATGAAAAAGTGTTGTTGGTTTGACCCCCTCAACACTACTCAAGTTTTCAAGTTTTGAACTTCGTGAACTTTAATTCAAACAAACCGCAGAAATTTCCCTCTTATCTTATCATCTACTCCGATACTCAGATGGCCCCACCAACCCGCAACGCCACCCAGGACGCCATGATGCAGATGCTACAGATGATGATGGCCGACCGAGAAGCCGAGAGAGCTGAACGCCAAGCCAACATTGCTGCACTGCAACAGCTCGCTCAGAACAACAACGGCCATGGAAACCACGACCACCCTGGGTCAAAACTGAAGAACTTTCAGAACACCAACCCACCTATCTTCAACAAGACCGAAGAGCCCCTCGATGCCGATGACTGGCTCCAGACTATCGAGAACAACCTGGAAGTAGCCGGAGTGGAAGCCAACGAGAAGGTCTTGTTTGCAAACCACTATCTTGCCGGACCAGCCCGCGCTTGGTGGACAAGTACCCGTGCCATGAACGGAGGTCAGTTCATGACTTGGGAGGATTTCAAGCTGAAGTTTAGCAAGTACCATGTGCCCCAAGGACTGATCAAGATGATGAGAGACGAGTTCCGTGAACTCAAGCAAGGCAGAATGTCCGTGGTAGAATACCGCGACCGATTTCTTACTCTGTCAAGGTACGCCCCGGACGAGACCGACACCAATGAGAAGAGGAAGGAAAGATTTCTGAACGGACTCCATGACGAGATGCAGACTGTACTGGTCAACATTCCATTTGCTGACCTGGAAGTCCTAGTGGACTCCGCCATCCAGATGGAAGGGAAGCTTCACCAAGCCAATGAGAACCGCAAGCGCCGGATGATGAATCAGCATGGGTCCAGCAATACCCAGAAGTACCGCAACAACTCATCTGGAGGATATACTCCAAAATACAACAAGCCCCCTGCCCAGAACTACCGCCCAAACTACACCACCAACCACGGAGGACCCCCGAAGCCCGGAGGCAACAACAACCACAACAATCACACTAGCAACAACAACCCCAACAAACAACAACAGCGGGAACAACAACAACAACAACAACAACAACAACAACAACAACAACAACAACAACACTGGCCCTAGGACTGGAAGCAACGCGATCCCCATTGCGAACAAGCAGGACAAGACCACCATCACATGTTATGAGTGTGGTGTAGTGGGGCACTACTCCAACGAGTGTCCCAAGCGTCTCGCCAAGCTCGCCGGCAACCCCGCTGCACCTGCTCAGAACCAACGCCGCTTTGTCGCAAGAAAGAACCAGAACAACAACGGCCGCTACTACAACATGACTGCCACCGAAGCTCAAGAAGCACCTGAAAGGACACGGATGTCGCCTAGAGGGGGGGGGGGTGAATAGGCGATTTAAAACTTTTACGAGATGGGCTTAACAAATGCGGAATAAAACTAGCGTTTACTTTGTCAAGCCCAAAGCATATATACTATGGTTCACCTATGTGCACCAACAACTTATTCTAAGCAAGAGTTCACCTATGTGCACCAACAACTTATGCTAAGCAATACAAGCAAGTATGTGATAGCAAGATATATATAACTTCAAGCACGATGGCTATCACAAGGTAAGGTGCATAAGTAAAGAGCTCGGGTATAGAGATAACCGAGGCACGCGGGAGACGATGATTTATCCCGGAGTTCACACTCTTGCGAGTGCTAATCTCCGGTGGAGAGGTGCGGTTGCTTAGTGCTCCCGAACGCCACAAGAGGCTCACCTTGAGGTGTGGTTGCTCGATGCACACCAACGCCACAAAGGCCTCACCCCAAGATGCGGTACTCACACCACACACCGAACGCCACGAAGGCGCCTCACCTAAATCTCCGGTGACCCTCGCCACAAAGGCCTAGGTCACGGTTCCACTAAGGGATTTCCTTCGAGGCGGAAACCGGGCCTTACACAAAGATTGGGGCACACATCCACAACTTAATTGGAGGCTCCCAACAAATCGCCACAAAGGCCTAGAATCCGTCTAGGGTTCCAAGAACCCAAGAGTAACAACTTCCTTGCTTTCACCTCCACGAATCACCGTGGAGAACTCAAACCGATGCACCAAATGCAATGGCAAGAACACCACAAAGATGCTCAAGTCCTTTTCTCTCAAATTCCAACAAAGCTACAAAAGCTATTGGGGGAATAAGAGAGGAAGAACAAAGGAATTCACAAAGAACACCAAGATCAAGATCTAGAGGATTCCACTCACAAAGAGATGGATTTGATTGGTAGAAAAGTAGATCTAGATCTCCTCTCTCTTTTCCCTCAAATGGGGGCAAGAATCATGGAGGGATTGAGAGATAGTGCAAGCTTCTCTAGTTCAACAATGGAGGAGAGAGAGAGTGAGAGAAGCACAGCCCAAGGAGGAAGAAGGGGGGTATTTATACCCCCCAAGAAAATCGAGCCGTTTGGGCAAAAACAGGGCCGGATATTCCGGCCCAAGTTGGGGCCGGATTATCCGGGGCCGGATAATCCGGCCTCGTGGACAAAACCTGGACAAAATCCGGCCAAAAATCCGGCCCCTATCCAGAGCTGCTTTTCTTCCGGTCCTTAGACGATTTGGGGGCCGGATATTTCCGAAATATCCGGCCCGGATAATCCGGCCCGGATATTTCCAAAATATCCGGCCTAAGAAAACTGCAGAAACACCAAAACTAAAACGGGCATAACTTTTGCATCCGGACTCCGATTTCGATGATCTTGGGCTCGTTGAAATCACAACAACGAGCTCTACAACAATATGCATAGAAACATCATAGTCCAGCAAAGGAGGATAGAAACAAATGAAGAAAGGTTTGACCTATCTCAAAAAGACATACCGGTAAAACCTCCAATCTCGAAAATGCAACAAGTTGCCCATGCAAAAACCATTCTCAATGAACTAGAGCTTGTCATGAGAATAAGCACAAGCTCTAAAACATCACATGGATAAGATCCAAATAAAACCAAGAAAGATGATGAACCAAACTCGAAAACGCAACAAGTGATCTATGCGAAATCCGTTTTCGATGAACTAGAGCTTGTCATGAGAATAAGCACAAGCTCTAAAACATCACATGGATAAGGTCCAAATAACAACCAAGAAAGATGATGCAAGGATGCAAAGGTTTGAGCTCTCTCCGAACGATACGATCAAGTTACTCACTCGAGAGCCCTCTTGATAGTACGGCAACTAAACTATAAACCGGTCTCCAACTACACCATGAGACCGGTGAGAAACAAACCCTATCAAGAGCAAACCTTATACTTGCGCATTCCACTTGAGCTCGATGACGACGATCTTGACCTCAACAAGATGGAACGCCTTTCTTGCTTGTGCTTGCTTGACGAAGTCTTGTGGATTGCTCCCCCATAATCCACCATGGGAGAGCTTCTTCTTCGGCGCATCTTCACATAACCATGACCACCATGTGGATTGCTCCCCCATAATCCACCATGGGAGAGCTTCTTCTTCGGCGCATCTTCACATATCCATGATCACCATATGGATGGCAAGACTCAAGCAAAGGATCTCTTCGAGATGGCTCATCTTGAACTTGCACTTCATTTCTTCATTCTTCATCATGTTGATGTCTTGAAGTAGCTTGAGGGCTCACTTCATCTTCATCTTCAAGACATACTTGACACTTGATATCCTTCATCAATTTCTTCTTATTGCAACCTTGAAGCCAACATATGGTTCAAGAATTGCCTATGGACAACTCCTACAAATATAACTCAATGCAAACATTAGTCCATAGGGATTGTCATTAATTACCAAAACCACACATGGGGGCTCCATGCACTTTCAATCTCCCCATTTTGGTAATTGATGACAATCTCTTTGAGAGGGTTTATATAAGGAATTGAAGTAACAAATAAGTTGAATATATAGAGCAAACTCCCCCATAATATATGCATGTGTGAATGATCTTGACTTTCATTGCATATATTGGCATTCAAAGCCTAGTGGAGTTTCCTCTAAATATTCAACTATGCAAAGCAACAAGATGCAATGCAATAAAAGCACATGCTTAAGCACAAAGCAAAGACATAACCAAATTCCTTAAACCCTCCAAACTTCTCCCCCATTGGCACCAATTGCCGAAATGGGTGAAAAATTTAGAAGGCCAATATAGTGAGAGTTCCTCCATAGCGTGTGCATTTCTCATAATTTGAGTGGAATCAAATGCTCATATCCAATGACGAATATTCGGAAGGAATCACACTATAGATAGGATCAAAGATTGCAAAAAGATAACAAAGTCAAGAAGCTTCAACAAATGAAGCAAGCAACCAAATGAACCACAAGGAAGATACCAAAAGAAAGATAGATATTATGATAAGATCAAGAAGATTGCTCTAAATAATATGAGGAAGCTCCCCAAGGTTTGTGCACAAAACTAGACAATTTCCATTAGAGTATAAAGTGCACAAACATGGAATCATCACTCCCATAATATCATTCAAAAATAAAATATACCAAGTGAATCAAACTCTAATGATCACCACAAGATAGTGCTCTAAATCAAATGAGGAAGCTCCCCAAGGTACATGCATAAATTAAAATGTTGTCTTTGAATACAATATGCATAACATGGAATCCTCACTCCCTCATTACCATTTAAAACACAAACATTTGGAATAGATCATAGATAGAGAAATAAGCTTAACACTTGCAACAAACAAATAGTTGAGCAATAAGTAAGAGGCACCATAATAAAAGGCTCAACCAAGAGGATATGTGAAAGGCATGATAAAGCATATTATAAGACTATTATATGGATGAGCAAAAAGCATCATCATAGTCTTCAATGAATTATATTTCTTAGCATGACCAATCAACATGCAACAAATAAATAAGATATCAAATGGAGATGTATCATCTCTTATGTGTATAAGTTTCTCTAAGTGGACAATATCACAAAGATATTTATCCACAAAGAAACATGCACACACCAAATAGATACACAAGAAAAATAGCATGATATCCAAGACGAAGTCATGCAATATACCAATAAGATTTTTGCTTAATAGCATGGCCAAAGGCTCAATATTATCTTATTGTACATTCATGAACTTCAACCACAAACAACTAAAATACATCACAAATATCAACAAGGGATAGAAGATAGTTGGGATGCATTTGAGAAAGGCAACAAGTATCACAAACGGGGATACCAAAAGAAGTAACTAAATTTGCACTTTCATCTATATTGCACATGTGAGAGCCTTGAGGAATTGATATGCAACAAAATTGCTAGATAGGCATAGTTGGGATGGATGAATCATGAGCATGATTTAAAATACTTCCCAACAAATGCACTCATCTCAAATTACTCACATTCACAATAAAGAGGTTTCATTAAGACTTTTGCAAGAAGCACAACATTTGCAAATCAAGAGATTCATGCCAAGATGCAACCATAAGGTTGGATACAAGAAAAGTATGCATGAGAAGATACTTGTTACCAAGATAGCATTGGTGTGGATGTAGTAGATATGTGTTCGTTGATCATCCTAGCTTGCCTCACGTTACCATTGAGTCACCACTTCTTTCCAAGAGTGAGACAAGCATTCAATGCATATCCATTGTACCTAACACAAAGGTAAGTACAAAATGGTCCCCAAACTAATTGGGTCCGAAGTAGTTAGACACACTACAACATATAGGACAAACTCCACAATTCTATGTGCATATAGATATGAAATTGAATTTCATGCACATCTTAGCCAAATTAGGATTTGATGGAGTTTACCCTATATATTGGATCAAAGAAAGTGACACATGCCATAAGATATACATATATTAAATATGCATGCACAATACTTTCAAGAACCAAAGGAAGATACAATTTGGACAAAACACCAAATAAACCAAGAGACAATGGTTGTCCAAATTATATCAAAGAATCAAATCAACACAAGATTGACTCCAAAGACTTATCTCATTATAAGAAGCTAATTAAACCTAAGCACAAAGGAATGAGATAACCAACTCCCAAGAGAGCAAGGTTCCAACAAATAAACCAAACCCTCGACACTTTTTATGATGGCACACAGTACCAAAAGGAAAATTTATGACTCCCAAAACCAAATTTTTGATAAAGATCAAGAGAAGTTTATATAACAAATATAGGAGAGCTCCCCCAAGATTAGTGCATTATCTAGGATTTAGAATATGGATACAAAATGCACACAACTAGGATCATCACACTACCTATATCTACTAAAAAAGCTAAGAAAGTTTGAATAGAAAAAAGAACACATGGGAGTCAAAGCACAACAAATTCATGGCAATAAATAAGGCAATTTAAACACAAGATCCATAAGATGCAAGGAAGACACATGGGAGTCAAAGCACAACAAATTCATGGCAATAAATAAGGCAATTTAAACACAAGAGCCAATGTAGATATGATCAATAAATATCTACCTCATAATTGATTACCAATTGTCCTAGGACAAGAGGTATTAGGAAATATTTCCTGGTGGTAGTTTGTAAGTATACATAAGATCATATTTACAACGAACAAAGCATATGGTAAAAGATAAGAGTTAACCATCATGCAAAGAAAGTTTCTTGATAGCTTCATTTAGTCATACCAACATGCAAGGCAATTAATAGTATTCATACCAACATGCAAAGCAATTAATAGTATTCATACCAACATGCAAAGCAATTAATAGTATTCATACCAACATGCAAAGCAATTAATAGTATGACTTGAAGCACATGGTTTTCCAAAAATGTATTGAGGGACACGTTGTGAAAAACCATGCCAAGAAAAACTTACACAAATAAGATCCACAAAGATATTAGCAATGAAGCCATTTAAGCAAATTGGAGCTTGTTTGAGCAAACATGCCACATAGGAGAGATAATCTACAATATCAATTCTATGTGACACAACCTCAAATGTTCACATTTCCTAGGCTTGTAATATGCACAAAGCTTATTACTCCCCCATAATGTGATAAGGAATTTATTTTCACAAGAGGCAAATAAGATCCAACTAGAGATATTAATGAACATTAGAATTTGAATTTCTCATGAAGATGACATACCACATAGAGACTAGATAATCTTGCAATATCAATTCTAAGTGATATTCCTCATGTACACACATTGTTAGGATTGTGAAATTCCTAAAGGCATATCACTCCCCCAAAATGTTATAGTCCATTAATCTCTCATAAGAGCCATATAAGATACAACAAGATGCAAAGAGGCTCCAACACAAGCACAAATACATGGTGTGCAACCTAACATACATAGACTTGATTGCTTAAGAAAAACAAGTAGGATGCACAACATATACAAACACATGTTAGGAACAAAACTAACACATGCAAAGGGGCGAGTAACTTTCAATATAAATGAGTTGAGCACATGTTACCGCAAGGAGGAACATTGGGTGTATGATAGAAGTAAGATTACCAAGAGACTTGGCTTGAGATAATATAAATGATGAAGATCCCTTAATTCTTCATGATGTAACCAAGTCTCCAATGCCCTCCAACAAGCACCTATTGATCAAGTTTTGGATTGTTGGTCCCCAACTAAGTTGGGTCCTAAGAGGTTAGTCACAATAGGCTTGGCAACCCAAATGGTTCTTTTCTTGACACCACTTTGAGCACCAACATATTTGGCAAACACATTGCCACCCTCATCCTTACGAAGAGAATAAACATCATCAATGGAGATAGAGTTGGATGAGGTACCAATAGTGCAAAAAGAGGAGATGTGGCCCTTCTCACAGCATATGTAGCAAGTTCTTTTCCTCTCCTTCTTCTCACTAGATTTCTCCACAATGGGAGCATTGGCTTGATTCTTCTTGGGAAGTGGCATTTCTTCAACTTGAGGTTGAATATGAGTTTGAGCTTGAGGCCGCTTCCCTTTTTGCTTCTTCTTCAAAGGGCAAGATCTAACATGGTGCCCTTCAATTTTGCACTTGAAGCAAACAATCTTGGCCGGGTCTTTGACTTGTACTTGGCCCTTCTTGTTGTTGTTGTTCTTGGACTTGTTCTTGTTGTTGGATTTGAATCCAAGTCCACTCTTGTCATTGGGGGATTGTTGCACACTTAACATCGTGTCAAGTTTGCATTTCCCTTCATGACTCTTTACCAAGTCGGTCTTCAAAGAAGTGACTTGGGCCTTGAGCTCTTTGATTTCCTCTACATGGTTAGTAACAACACAAGTACTAGAGGAAGTAGAACCTTCATTGTTAGAGCAACAAGGCAAGGAAGATAATTCATCACAAGATTTAGCAATACTATGAGTGGATGAATTACTAGGACTAGCACATGGCAATATAGCATTTTGGGTAGTAGTGCTAGTATCCACATGAGGCTCACAAGGTGTTGCCTTCGATATGATAGTCTCATGAGCTAACTTTAGCCTATCATGGGAGGCTAGAAGATCCTCATGGGAGCTAGAAAGCTTTCCATGATTTTCTTCCAATTTCCCATAATTGCTAGTTAGCAATTCAAGTTGAGCCCTTAGCTCAACATTCTCCTTCAAGATAGATGCTTCACAAGAAGTAGAGTTAGTAGCACAAGCATCATCACAAGACATATTAAGAAGAGAAGGTAACATAGCATGCTCTTTTAAATATGAAGCTTGTAGTTGCTCATATGACTTGGTGAGGATAGAGTGTTCGCTCTCCAAGGCCTTGTGGGCCTTGTCTAGATCATCTAGATCCTTAACAAGTTTATCATGGCCAACACCAACTTTGAACTTTTCATTTTTAAGCAATTTTAATTTAGCTTTAGCATGGTCTCTTTCTTTAGTGAGTTTAGCAAATATTTCATTTTGAGACACCTCAAGGGTTTGAAGTTGCTCCTCAAGAGAGGCTACGGTCTCTTGTTCTTCTTCAAGATCATTCTTTAAAGATGCTACATCATCGGCATACTCTCGTTCAAGAGCACCCTTTTTATCAATGGTGTTCTCATGCATCCAAATAAGTTTTTGGCTCTCAATAGCGGTAGTCAAGATTTCAAAGAAGTGAGAGCTAGCAATTTTATCTTTGTAAAGAACCTTGAATACACTCTCACCTTTATCGCGTAGAGAGACAACCCAATCCTCTTCTTCATATTCATCCTCATTCTTATCACCACGAGACATATTAGGTTCCATGGTAGGAGGTACCGTGGAACCCTTGGCCATAAGGCATATATGAGGACCGTGAAATAAAGATGAGGAGTTACTTGAGGCTCCTTTCAAGATCTTGTCTTGACCAGTAGAATCTTTGGTTTCCTCTACATTGTTAGACACACAACAACTAGAGGAAATAGAATCATTTTTATCATGGCCACAAGACAATGCAAGCATATCATCATTAGATTTTTTCAAGCAACTTACACATGATATGCAAGGACTATCAACACAAGCATGTAAATCATTTCTAGTGCTAGATGTGTTTAAGTCCAAAGATGAACCATTGCAATGAGATATAGATGAAGGATCATCAATAGTAAGCTCAATACCAACATTGCAATTTCCATCACCACTCACCATATCATTACCTTGTGTCTTGAAACACTTTGGTGAAGTGGATGAAGATGAGAACTCATCACGGCCGGAAGTGGAAGCAATACAATCATCCTCAATGATATTGGACACATCATATTTATCTCGAAGCTTTGTCCATAATTCATGAGCGCTCCCAAAAGGCATGATTGAAGAAGTAACTACATTGCTCACAACAATGGAAAACACATGAGAAGCAAGAGCATCGAGACAAGAGTTTTTCTTCTCCTCATAAGATAAATTTTGGGGATCCTTAGGAGAAGAAAAACCCATGTCAAGAAATCGCTCCATGTTCGGGGAAATACCCGCAAAATATTAAGCACATAAATTTTCCATAGATCATAATTTGTGCCATCAAATATAAACAAGTTATTGTGATCTAATCCCCTAACCGACATCTTTACTCTCAAGGCGGTGAAGCCTAAGAATGAGAGACCTTGCTCTGATACCAATTGAAAGGACACGGATGTCGCCTAGAGGGGGGGGGTGAATAGGCGATTTAAAACTTTTACGAGATGGGCTTAACAAATGCGGAATAAAACTAGCGTTTACTTTGTCAAGCCCAAAGCATATATACTATGGTTCACCTATGTGCACCAACAACTTATTCTAAGCAAGAGTTCACCTATGTGCACCAACAACTTATGCTAAGCAATACAAGCAAGTATGTGATAGCAAGATATATATAACTTCAAGCACGATGGCTATCACAAGGTAAGGTGCATAAGTAAAGAGCTCGGGTATAGAGATAACCGAGGCACGCGGGAGACGATGATTTATCCCGGAGTTCACACTCTTGCGAGTGCTAATCTCCGGTGGAGAGGTGCGGTTGCTTAGTGCTCCCGAACGCCACAAGAGGCTCACCTTGAGGTGTGGTTGCTCGATGCACACCAACGCCACAAAGGCCTCACCCCAAGATGCGGTACTCACACCACACACCGAACGCCACGAAGGCGCCTCACCTAAATCTCCGGTGACCCTCGCCACAAAGGCCTAGGTCACGGTTCCACTAAGGGATTTCCTTCGAGGCGGAAACCGGGCCTTACACAAAGATTGGGGCACACATCCACAACTTAATTGGAGGCTCCCAACAAATCGCCACAAAGGCCTAGAATCCGTCTAGGGTTCCAAGAACCCAAGAGTAACAACTTCCTTGCTTTCACCTCCACGAATCACCGTGGAGAACTCAAACCGATGCACCAAATGCAATGGCAAGAACACCACAAAGATGCTCAAGTCCTTCTCTCTCAAATTCCAACAAAGCTACAAAAGCTATTGGGGGAATAAGAGAGGAAGAACAAAGGAATTCACAAAGAACACCAAGATCAAGATCTAGAGGATTCCACTCACAAAGAGATGGATTTGATTGGTAGAAAAGTAGATCTAGATCTCCTCTCTTTTCCCTCACCTGGGGGCTAGAATCATGGAGGGATTGTGAGATAGTGCTAGCTTGTCTATTTCAACTATGGAGGTGAGAGAGAGTGAGAGAAGCACAGCCCAAGGAGGAAGAAGGGGGTATTTATACCCCCAAGAAAATCGAGCCGTTTGGGCAAAACAGGGGCCGGATATTCCGGCCCAAGTTGGGGCCGGATTATCCGGGGCCGGATAATCCGGCCTCGTGGACAAAACCTGGACAAAATCCGGCCAAAAATCCGGCCCCTATCCAGAGCTGCTTTTCTTCCGGTCCTTAGACGATTTGGGGCCGGATATTTCCGAAATATCCGGCCCGGATAATCCGGCCCGGATATTTCCAAAATATCCGGCCTAAGAAAACTGCAGAAACACCAAAACTAAAACGGGCATAACTTTTGCATCCGGACTCCGATTTCGATGATCTTGGGCTCGTTGAAATCACAACAACGAGCTCTACAACAATATGCATAGAAACATCATAGTCCAGCAAAGGAGGATAGAAACAAATGAAGAAAGGTTTGACCTATCTCAAAAAGACATACCGGTAAAACCTCCAATCTCGAAAATGCAACAAGTTGCCCATGCAAAAACCATTCTCAATGAACTAGAGCTTGTCATGAGAATAAGCACAAGCTCTAAAACATCACATGGATAAGATCCAAATAAAACCAAGAAAGATGATGAACCAAACTCGAAAACGCAACAAGTGATCTATGCGAAATCCGTTTTCGATGAACTAGAGCTTGTCATGAGAATAAGCACAAGCTCTAAAACATCACATGGATAAGGTCCAAATAACAACCAAGAAAGATGATGCAAGGATGCAAAGGTTTGAGCTCTCTCCGAACGATACGATCAAGTTACTCACTCGAGAGCCCTCTTGATAGTACGGCAACTAAACTATAAACCGGTCTCCAACTACACCATGAGACCGGTGAGAAACAAACCCTATCAAGAGCAAACCTTATACTTGCGCATTCCACTTGAGCTCGATGACGACGATCTTGACCTCAACAAGATGGAACGCCTTTCTTGCTTGTGCTTGCTTGACGAAGTCTTGTGGATTGCTCCCCCATAATCCACCATGGGAGAGCTTCTTCTTCGGCGCATCTTCACATAACCATGACCACCATGTGGATTGCTCCCCCATAATCCACCATGGGAGAGCTTCTTCTTCGGCGCATCTTCACATATCCATGATCACCATATGGATGGCAAGACTCAAGCAAAGGATCTCTTCGAGATGGCTCATCTTGAACTTGCACTTCATTTCTTCATTCTTCATCATGTTGATGTCTTGAAGTAGCTTGAGGGCTCACTTCATCTTCATCTTCAAGACATACTTGACACTTGATATCCTTCATCAATTTCTTCTTATTGCAACCTTGAAGCCAACATATGGTTCAAGAATTGCCTATGGACAACTCCTACAAATATAACTCAATGCAAACATTAGTCCATAGGGATTGTCATTAATTACCAAAACCACACATGGGGGCTCCATGCACTTTCAGCACCTCAGAACATGCCAAGTATGTCTTCCTGTTAAAAACATATCGCCCAATCTCTCTTAGGAACCTAACTTTTCTTAAAATCTCGGGACGAGATTTGTTTAAGGGGGAAGGGTTTGTAACACCCCAAATTTCCAAAACAAAGAGAAAATGAATTTCCTTTTTTCCAAAAATGAGAACCAACAAAAACTTTTCTTAAATAGAGTGCTATGCTTAGTGCTCATACTTAATACTTGTGTTTTGCCATGATGAGTGTTATTATGCTTATGTGATAAACCCTAAAACCCTAAAGTGATCAAATGAAGATCACAAACCAAATAAAATCAAAGAGAAAGAAATCAAATAAGAAAAACCCTAAACCCTAACCTTCTCAAAAATCATTTGGATCTATTTTGAGAAACCCAAAATAAAGGAAAAGACATATGTGGGCATATAGCCCTAATATGAAGATTTTAAAATCTACCTTTCTTACTTTGCTAAATGGTGGTGAACCATGGCAAAAATTACTAAACCTTAAACCTCATCCATCTTGTCATAAATCTTGGAAAAATAAAATAAAAAGAAAAGATCTTATTTAAGAAAAAGGGCATATGCAAGCCTATGGATACTGATGCGTGTGGTTGGCACGTCCGTTGGGAACCCCAAGAGGAAGGTGTGATGCGCACAGCGGCAAGTTTCCCTCAGTAAGAAACCAAGGTTTAATCGGACCAGTAGGAGTCAAGAAGCACGTTGAAGGTTGATGGCGGCGAGATGTAGTGCGGCGCAACACCAGGGATTCCGGCGCCAACGTGGAACCTGCACAACACAACCAAAGTACTTTGCCCCAACGAAACAGTGAGGTTGTCAATCTCACCGGCTTGCTGTAACAAAGGATTAACCGTATTGTGTGGAAGATGATTGTTTGCAGAAAACAGTAGAACAAGTATTGCAGTAGATTGTATTTCAGTAAAGAGAATTGGACCGGGGTCCACAGTTCACTAGAGGTGTCTCTCCCATAAGACGAACAACATGTTGGGTGAACAAATTACAGTTGGGCAATTGACAAATAAAGAGAGCATGACCATGCACATACATATCATGATGAGTATAGTGAGATTTAATTGGGCATTACGACAAAGTACATAGACCGCCATCCAACTGCATCTATGCCTAAAAAGTCCACCTTCAGGTTATCATCCGAACCCCCTCCAGTATTAAGTTGCAAAGCAACAGACAATTGCATTAAGTATGGTGCGTAATGTAATCAACAACTACATCCTTAGACATAGCATCAATGTTTTATCCCTAGTGGCAACAACACAACACAACCTTAGAACTTTCTGTCACTGTCCCAGGTGTCAATGCAGGCATGAAACCACTATCGAGCATAAGTACTCCCTCTTGGAGTTACAAGCATCTACTTGGCCAGAGCATCTACTAGTAACGGAGAGCATGCAAGATCATAAACAACACGTAGATATAACTTTGATAATCAACATAACAAGTATTCTCTATTCATCGGATCCCAACAAACGCAACATATAGAATTACAGATAGATGATCTTGATCATGTTAGGCAGCTCACAAGATCCGACAATGATAGCACAATGGGGAGAAGACAACCATCTAGCTACTGCTATGGACCCATAGTCCAGGGGTAGACTACTCACACATCACACCGGAGGCGACCATGGCGGCGTAGAGTCCTCCGGGAGATGATTCCCCTCTCCGGCAGGGTGCCGGAGGCGATCTCCTGGATCCCCCGAGATGGGATCGGCGTTGGCGGCGTCTCTGGAAGGTTTTCCGTATCGTGGCTCTCGGTACTGGGGGTTTCGTCACGGAGGCTTTAAGTAGGCGGAAGGGTAGGTCAAGAGGCGGCACGGGGGGCCCAAACTATAGGCCGGCGCGGCCAGGGGTGGGGCCACGCTGCCCTATGGTTTGGCCACCCCGTGGCCCCTCTTCGTTTCATCTTCGGACTTCTGGAAGCTTCGTGGAAAAATAGGCCCCTGGGCTTTGATTTCGTCCAATTCCGAGAATATTTCGTTACTAGGATTTCTGAAACCAAAAACAGCAGAAAACAGGCACTTCGGCATCTTGTTAATAGGTTAGTTCCAGAAAATGCACGAATATGACATAAAGTGTCCATAAAACATGTAGATAACATCAATAATGTGGCATGGAACATAAGAAATTATCGATACGTCGGAGACGTATCAGCATCCCCAAGCTTAGTTCTGCTCGTCCCGAGCAGGTAAAACGATAACACAGATAATTTCTGGAGTGACATGCCATCATAATCTTGATGATACTATTTGTAAAGCATATGTAGTGAATGCAGCGATCAAAACAATGTATATGACATGAGTAAACAAGTGAATCATAAAGCAAAGACTTTTCATGAATAGCACTTCAAGACAAGCATCAATAAGTCTTGCATAAGAGTTAACTCATAAAGCAATAATTCAAAGTAAAAGCATTGAAGCAACACAAAAGAAGATTAAGTTTCAGCGGTTGCTTTCAACTTGTAACATGTATATCTCATGGATATTGTCAACATAGAGTAGTATAATAAGTGCAATAAGCAAGTATGTAGGAATCAATGCATAGTTCACACAAGTGTTTGCTTCTTGAGGTGGAGAGAAATAGGTGAACTGACTCAACATTGAAAGTAAAAGAATGGTCCTCCATAGAGGAAAAGCATCGATTGCTATATTTGTGCTAGAGCTTTGATTTTGAAAACATGAAACAATTTTGTCAACGGTAGTAATAAAGCATATGCATCATGTAAATTATATCTTATAAGTTGCAAGCCTCATGCATAGTGTACTAATAGTGCCCGCACCTTGTCCTAATTAGCTTGGACTACCGGATCATCACAATGCAATCGTTTTAACCAAGTGTCACAAAGGGGTACCTCTATGCCGCACTGTACAAAGGTCTAAGGAGAAAGCTCGCATTGGATTTCTCGCTATTGATTATTCTTCAACTTAGACATCCATACCGGGACAACATAGACAACAGATAATGGACTCCTCTTTTATGCATAAGCATGTAACAACAATTAATAATTTTCTCATTTGAGATTTGAGGATTGTTGTCCAAAACTGAAACTTCCACCATGGATCATGGCTTTAGTTAGCGGCCCAATGTTCTTCTCTAACATATGCATGCTTAACCATAAGGTGGTAGATCTCTCTTACTTCAGACAAGATGGACATGCATAGCAACTCACATGAAATTCAACAATGAATAGTTGATGGCGTCCCCAGTGAACATGGTTATCGCACAACAAGCAACTTAATAAGAGATAAAGTGCATAATTACATATTCAATACCACAATAGTTTTTAAGCTATTTGTCCCATGAGCTATATATTGCAAAGGTGAATGATGGAATTTTAAAGGTAGCACTCAAGCAATTTACTTTGGAATGGCAGAAAATACCATGTAGTAGGTAGGTATGGTGGACACAAATGGCATAGTGGTTGGCTCAAGTATTTTGGATGCATGAGAAGTATTCCCTCTCGATACAAGGTTTAGGCTAGCAAGGCTTATTTGAAACAAACACAAGGATGAACCGGTGCAGCAAAACTCACATAAAAGACATATTGAAAACATTATAAGACTCTACACCGTCTTCCTTGTTGTTCAAACTCAATACTAGAAATTATCTAGACCTTAGAGAAACCAAATATGCAAACCAAATTTTAGCATGCTCTATGTATTTCTTCATTAATGGTTGCAAAGCATATGATGCAAGAGCTTAAACATGAGCACAACAATTGCCAAGTATCACATTACCCAAGACATTTTTAGCAATTACTACATGTATCATTTTCCAATTCCAACCATATAACAATTTAACGAAGGAGAAACTTCGCCATGAATACTATGAGTAGAAACCAAGGACATACTTGTCCATATGCTACAGTGGAGCGTGTCTCTCTCCCATAAAGTGAATGCTAGGATCCATTTTATTCAAACAAAACAAAAAACAAAAACAAACCGACGCTCCAAGAAAAAGCACATAAGATGTGATGAAATAAAAATATAGTTTCAGGGGAGGAACCTGACAATGTTGTCGATGAAGAAGGGGATGCCTTGGGCATCCCCAAGCTTAGACGCTTGAGTCTTCTTAATATATGCAGGGGTGAACCACCGGGGCATCCCCAAGCTTAGAGCTTTCACTCTCCTTGATCATGTTGCATCATACTCCTCTCTTGATCCTTGAAAACTTCCTCCACACCAAACTCGAAACAACTCATTAGAGGGTTAGTGCACAATAAAAATTAACATATTCAGAGGTGACACAATAATTCTTAACACTTCTGGACATTGCATAATGCTACTGGACATTAGTGGATCAAGGAAATTCATCCAACATAGCAAAAGAGGCAATGCGAAATAAAAGGCAGAATCTGTCAAAACAGAACAGTTCGTATTGACGAATTTTAAAATGGCACCAGACTTGCTCAAATGAAAATGCTCAAATTGAATGAAAGTTGCGTACATATCTGAGGATCATGCACGTAAATTGGCTTAATTTTCTGAGCTACCTACAGGGAGGTGGACCCAGATTCGTGACAGCAAAGAAATCTGGAACTGTGCAGTAATCCAAATCTAGTACTTACTTTTCTATCAACGGCTTAACTTGGCACAACAAAACACAAAACTAAGATAAGGAGAGGTTGCTACAGTAGTAAACAACTTCCAAGACACAAAATAAAAACAAAATACTGTAGGTAAAAACATGGGTTGTCTCCCATAAGCGCTTTTCTTTAACGCCTTTCAGCTAGGCGCAGAAAGTGTGTATCAAGTATTATCAAGAGACGAAGTGTCAACATCATAATTTGTTCTCATAATGGAATCAAAAGGTACCTTCATTCTCTTTCTAGGGAAGTGTTCCATACCTTTCTTGAGAGGAAATTGATATTTTATATTACCTTCCTTCATATCAATAATAGCACCAACAGTTCGAAGAAAAGGTATTCCCAATATAATGGGACAAGATGCATTGCATTCAATATCCAAGACAACAAAATCAACGGGGACAAGGTTATTGTTAACGGTAATGCGAACATTATCAACTTTCCCCAAAGGTTTCTTTGTAGAATGATCAGCAAGATTAACATCCAAATAACAATTTTTCAGCGGTGGCAAGTCAAGCATATTATAAATTTTCTTAGGCATAACAGAAATACTTGCACCAAGATCACATAAAGCATTACAATCAAAATCTTTAACCTTCATCTTAATGATGGGCTCCCAACCATCCTCTAGCTTTTTAGGGATAGAGGCTTCGCGCTCTAGTTTCTCTTCTCTAGCTTTTATGAGAGCATTTGTAATATGATGTGTAAAGGCCAAATTTATAGCACTAGCATTAGGACTTTTAGCAAGTTTTTGCAAGAACTTTATAACTTCAGAGATGTGGCAATCATCAAAATTCAAACCATTATAATCTAAAGCAATGGGATCATCATCCCCAATGTTGGAAAAAATTTCAGCAGCTTTATCACAAGCAGTTTCAGCAGTTTTAGCAGTTTCAGGCAGTTTCTCGCGCTTTGCATTAGAAGTGGAAACATTGCTAACACCAATTCTTTTATTAGTATTAGTAGGAGGTGCAGCAACATGTGTAGCATTAGCATTACTAGTGGTGGTAATAGTCCAAACTTTAGCTACATTCTTCTCTTTAGCTAGTTTTTCATTTTTCTTCTCTATCCCACCTAGCACGCAGTTCAGCCATTAATCTTATATTCTCATTAATTCTAACTTGAATGGCATTTGCTGTAGTAACAATTTTATTATGATGATTCTCATTAGGCATAACTTTCGATTTCAAAAGATCAACATCAAGACAAGACTATCGACTTTAGAAGCAAGTATATCAATTTTCCCAAGCTTTTCTTCAACAGATTTGTTAAAAGCAGTTTGTGTACTAATAAATTCTTTAAGTATGGCTTCAAGTCCAGGGGGTGAATTCCTATTATTTTTGTAAGAATTCCCATAAGAATTACCATAGCCGTTGCCATTATTATAAGGATATGGCCTATAGTTGTTACTAGAATTGTTCCGGTAAGCATTGTTGTTGAAATTATTATTTTTAATGAAGTTTACATCAACATGTTCTTCTTGTGCAACCAATGAAGCTAATGGAACATTATTAGGATCAATATTAGTCCTATCATTCACAAGCATAGACATAATAGCATCAATCTTATCACTCAAGGAAGAGGTTTCTTCGACAGAATTTACCTTCTTACCTTGTGGAGCTCTTTCCGTGTGCCATTCAGAGTAGTTGATCATCATATTATCAAGAAGCTTTGTTGCTTCACCAAGAGTGATGGACATAAAGGTACCTCCAGCAGCTGAATCCAATAAATTCCGTGAAGAAAAATTTAGTCCTGCATAGAAGGTTTGGATGATCATCCAAGTAGTCAGTCCATGGGTTGGGCAATTTTTAACCAGAGATTTCATTCTCTCCCAAGCTTGAGCAACATGTTCAGTATCTAATTGTTTAAAATTCATTATGCTACTCCTCAAAGATATAATTTTAGTAGGGGGATAATATCTACCAATAAAAGCATCCTTGCATTTAGTCCATGAATCAATACTATTCTTAGGCAGAGATAGCAACCAATCTTTAGCTCTTCCTCTTAATGAGAAAGGGAACAATTTTAGTTTAATAATATCACCATCTACATCTTTATATTTTTGCATTTCACATAGTTCAACAAAATTATTAAGATGGGCAGCAGCATCATCAGAACTAACACCCGAAAATTGCTCTCGCATAACAAGATTCAAGAAGCAGGTTTAATTTCAAAGAATTCTGCTGTAGTAGCAGGTGGAGCAATAGGTGTGCATAAGAAATCATTATTATTTGTGGTTGTGAAGTCACACAACTTAGTATTTTCAGGGTTGGCCATTTTAGCAACAGTAAATAAAGCAAACTAGATAAAGTAAATGCAAGTAAACTAATTTTTTGTGTTTTTGATATAGCAAACAAGATAGCAAATAAAGTAAAACTAGCAACTAATTTTTTTTTGTATTTTGATTTAGTGCAGCAAACAAAGTAGTAAATAAAACTAAGCAAGACAAAAACAAAGTAAAGAGATTGAGAAGTGGAGACTCCCCTTGCAGCGTGTCTTGATCTCCCTGGCAACGGCGCCAGAAATTTGCTTGATGCGTGTGGTTGGCACGTCCGTTGGGAACCCCAAGAGGAAGGTGTGATGCGCACAGTGGCAAGTTTCCTCGGTAAGAAACCTAGGGTTAATCGGACCAGTAGGAGTCAAGAAGCACGTTGAAGGTTGATGGCGGCGAGATGTAGTGCGGCGCAACACCAGGGATGCCGGCGCCAACGTGGAACCTGCACAACACACCCACAGTACTTTGCCCCAACGAACCAGAGAGGTTGTCAATCTCACCGGCTGGCTGTAACAAAGGATTAACCGTATTGTGTGGAAGATGATTGTGTGCAGAAAACAAGAGAACAAGTATTGCAGTAGATTGTATTTCAAGAAAGAGAATTGGACCGGGGTCCACAGGTTCACTAGAGGTGTCTCTCCCATAAGACGAACAAAGATGTTGGGTGAACAAATTACAGTTGGGTAATTGACAAATAAAGAGAGCATGACCATGCACATACATATCATGATGAGTATAGTGAGATTTAATTGGGCATTACGACAAAGTACATAGACCGCCATCCAACTGCATCTATGCCTAAAAAGTCCACCTTCAGGTTATCATCCGAACCCCTCCGGTATTAAGTTGCAAAGCAACAGACAATTGCATTAAGTATGGTGCGTAATGTAATCAACAACTACATCCTTAGACATAGCATCAATGTTTTATCCCTAGTGGCAACAAGACAACACAACCTTAGAACTTTCTGTCACTTGTCCCGGTGTCAATGCAGGCATGAACCCACTATCGAGCATAAGTACTCCCTCTTGGAGTTACAAGCATCTACTTGGCCAGAGCATCTACTAGTAACGGAGAGCATGCAAGATCATAAACAACACGTAGATATAACTTTGATAATCAACATAACAAGTATTCTCTTTTCATCGGATCCCAACAAACGCAACATATAGAATTACAGATAGATGATCTTGATCATGTTAGGCAGCTCACAAGATCCGACAATGATAGCACAATGGGGAGAAGACAACCATCTAGCTACTGCTATGGACCCATAGTCCAGGGGTAGACTACTCACACATCACACCGGAGGCGACCATGGCGGTGTAGAGTCCTCCGGGAGATGATTCCCCTCTCCGGCAGGGTGCCGGAGGCGATCTCCTGGATCCCCCGAGATGGGATCGGCGTTGGCGGCGTCTCTGGAAGGTTTTCCGTATCGTGGCTCTCGGTACTGGGGGTTTCGTCACGGAGGCTTTAAGTAGGCGGAAGGGTAGGTCAAGAGGCGGCACGGGGGGCCCAAACTATAGGCCGGCGCGGCCAGGGGTGGGGCCGCGCCGCCCTATGGTTTGGCCACCCCGTGGCCCCTCTTCGTTTCATCTTCGGACTTCTGGAAGCTTCGTGGAAAAATAGGCCCCTGGGCTTTGATTTCGTCCAATTCCGAGAATATTTCCTTACTAGGATTTCTGAAACCAAAAACAGCAGAAAACAGCAACTGGCACTTCGGCATCTTGTTAATAGGTTAGTTCCAGAAAATGCACGAATATGACATAAAGTGTGCATAAAACATGTAGATAACATCAATAATGTGGCATGGAACATAAGAAATTATCGATACGTCGGAGACGTATCAGATACTTTTTGAAAATGATGAGCTTTGCCTTGTCTACCTTGAGTAGATGAATTGAAATACCTCAACACACTCAACAAAGCAATTACCAACCAATTCAAGTAAGAAACAAAATAAAATCAAACATATGCGTAGAGGCATATGTGGCACTTAGCCAAATTATCAAATCTTGACCTAGCCTTGTCCATTGTCTCAAAATGGTTTGAACCTTTCACCTAACTCAATCTAACACTAAATAAACATCACTCTTGTCAAAATGAAGCAAAGAGAAATAAAAGGATAAAAGTTAGAAAATCACAAAACCCTCACATATGGCTTATGCCATTTTTATAAATTTTGACCCTAGCCTAATTTGTTCTTCAACATTAGTTGAATAATATTAATAAACACTTATTACAACTTTTGGAATCAAAGAAACACAATTCAAATGAATTTCAAACTCAAATTGTGATCACATGTGATAATGGTCAAATCTGCCATTTTTAGTCTGATCACTACTTTGAGCCCTTGCAATTCAAATTTTTCAAACTAAACTTTGCTAACTCTTTGCACCTCATCCAATACAACATCAAGGTGAACACTTTCTGTAAAGACCACCATGCCAAATTCTTTTTAGATCAAATGCTATGCTCATCCAAAGTTGGAACATTTTATCATATTCCACAATCTCACACTTAGCAATTTTTGCAATATTTTGAATTGGAAATTTCCACCACCACACCTCACTTTCTCTGGTCAAATACAACTCAAATAAATACCACATTTCCAATTCTTGCCACCTTTTGAATCAAACAAAATTTGGTAAATTACATCAAATTGCAATTATGGAACAATGCAGCACTATTTGAAATAGTGTCCTACCTAACCCTAACCTGCCCCAAATCTCTCTCTCTGGTCCCCTTGACTCCTCTCACCCTAGCCAAACCACAGGAACCCTAGGAGGATCTAGCCATGCTAGCATGGCATGGCCATGCCGGCCATGTCCCTCTCCTTCTCCTCCCGTTCACTCACCACCCTGGCCACCATGTCTCCTGGCTCCACAGCATCCCTCTACACCACCTAGCACCATTGCTTGTAGAGGAGGAAGCTGGCAGGCGCCAGACCAACACGCGCCCATGGCGGCCAGGCATGCCGTGGACGTCGCAGCGCGCACGCCACGGGCACCCACAGGACACCTGCCGCCCCGACGAGCTACGCCCTCCCTGGACCCCATTCCTTCGCGTTGAGCTCCGCCACCTCGCCAGGATCCCGCCAGACACGCTCCTTGTCTCGCTCGAGCGCAGCCGCCGTCGACATCATCGCCGGATTTCCGCGCCCGTGCTGCCAGCATTCGCCATCGCCCTCGCCTGCCAGGACCGTCCCCCACCTCGCCGTCTAGCTCTCTAGCACCGCCATGATCACAGCTACCTCGCCCTGCCCCCTCCTACCCCTCTTCATCGCCGGCGACGCCGCGCTCATGTCGCCACCACCACTGTCCCGCAGCCACCCCGCACTCCTATAAATAGAGCCACTTCCCCGCCTCCTCCTCCACAGCAAAGTTGCTCCCCTCCTCTCTCTGACCCTTCTCCACCCCTCAATTTCACACTACATCGCCGGAGAAGCTCCAATCGCAAGATCACCCCCGCCGGAGCCAGTACCTCAACGCCGTTGATCCACGCTTCCCCGCACCTCGCCACTGCTACCAGGAGCTTTAGCACCATCGACAACGTCGCCTCGCACACCGCAGAGCCCCGCGGGAACCTCCGTCGCGCCGCCGACCCCCTACCTCCGCCGCGGCAGCAAGCCTCTCCCCTCGACGGAGACGACGAGCCTCGGCCGCACGATCCGCTTCTAATCCGATGGCGCACGTTGAACGGTACCGATTCGGTAAGATAGAGTCGCTGACATGCGGGCCCCTCTGTCAGTTGGCCCGCAGCGCTAGTTGGGCTGCCCCCTGGCTTTTCAAATCTTTTGGCCCGTTTAATTTCCCGCCGGCCCATTTTTCAAATCCTGTTAAATAAATTGGGTATAAATTTAAATACTGAACCTGTTTTAGAAATTGAATAGTTTCAAATCTACCAAACCAAATTTGATGAACTTTATGTTGTTGGAAAGCTAGAGAAAAGATCTATCCAATGCCACTGGTCCCATATCAAAATTAGTTGTAGAATTAATCTAATAAAAAGAAGAAGGCAGGGACTTTTCCCTATTCAAATAATTATTAAAAAGCAACCAAAATAGATATTAAGTTAATTCCAACTCCAATAGCTCACATTTGACTTACACTAATTGTTTATGCAATAAAATGGTGTGGTCACTTTGCATGATCATGCCCTAGTTTAATTAATGGACAATATGGCTAGTTTATGTAGTTGATATTGTCCAAAACTATTAAGTAAATTATGTGAAGTCTTATACTTCATTTAAACCTTGTCTCACATGAATTCATGTGATGTTTGGACCCCTGGCCAAACTCACTTATATGAATTACTTGGAGATTTAAATCATATGTAGCCCTATTAAATAGTATGAGGTGGTCTACCTCATTTAAATCATTTTCTCACATGATAATGATGAATGGTTGACTTATGTCAACATGATCTCATGTATAATTGTTTGAGGAAATTAAATCTTAAGAAGATTCAATGAGAGGAAATTATTTCTCAAAAACTATATGGAAACTATCATTTACATATATAAGAAGAGAAGTATTTCTCTTACCCTAAGTAAGAAACCCTAGATTAATGTTAAGTAGTAATGTTAAGTAATGATGCTAGATCATGTGGAGTGAGCCATTAAGGCTAATTAAGGATACTTAAGTTTTGTTTGCTGATTGTATCCTCGTATTCGTATATAGACGCTAGTGCCGGAGAATACCAGGAAGAGGAAGGATTCTACCCAGAAGAAGAAGAGCACTTTGACCACCTCAACCACCAAGGCAAGCTAACACCAATGCAAGCTAATATTCTTGCAAAGTGCAAAGCCCCTTGGGGCAAGGCACCATGAATCTTACCTTTTCTTACATAAGCCTATCCCAAGTTTTTATTTTACAAGTTTTACTTGTTGTTTTTCCAAGAGTTACTTTTATAGTTAACTTTGGTCAAAGTAAAGGATGGTTATTAGAGTAGTGAAGTAGTCTCAATCAAGCAAAGCAAGATAGCACCCCTCATGATTTAGAGCTAGTGCTAATGAAATAAAACTTGACTACTCTAGATGGGAACAATGTGAATTGAAATGAATTTGAAACCTTGGAATGATGAAGCATTCCATTGAATGATTTTTAAAGGTGAATATGACAAAGAGAAGATGGTGATTTTTGATAAACATGATGTTGGTTTGAATGCGATACCTTTCCAATTATTAAGTACCCCCACAATACCTGATTATGGGTAGGGCTTAACTGGAAGTTTATGCATCTTAGTATGGGTTCCCTCTGAACACACGTCATAGGGGTTATGCTTGAGGCTGCCTCCGTTGTTGAGAAATGATGTGAAACTGAGGTGAATTGTACGGCCAAGCCCTGTGCAGTTCCCAGGTTGACAGTTGGTCTTCACTGGGAGGCCAAGCTCATGGGGAGAGGTGCTCATACTAGGATTTGTAAGTGAAAGGTTATGGTTGATGATCCGCGTACTATGTTACGATGATTCGGGGTAATCCCGACGGATGAAATCAAATGTTGTGGCACAAGTGTGCAACCTCTGCAGAGTGTCAATCTATTCGAATAGCCGCGTCCACGGTTACGGACGGTTGGAAAGGCCATACAGTTTCCGATGTCATATCTTTGAAAATTGATGTTGAAAGATGATGGTGAAATGAATTGTGGTGAATTGAATTGAAATCACCACTTGAATGGTGGGAATGACACTAATGTTCCCACTTGAGTTAGTTAGCACTTGAATACGCTTTTCTCAAATAACTTGTGAACTAAAATTGGCTTTATGCAAATAAACTAGAGCTTAGCAAACCATATTAGAATGTCTAGCACTTACCTTAGTATTAGTTTGCGAGTACTTTAAAGTACTCACGGCTGTGTCCCTGGCTATTCAAATGGCCAGACTATGAAGAGGAACAGAACTATCAAGATGCCGGCAACCAAGATGTCTACGACAACTAGGAGTCTTCCGACGTCAAGCCTTGGCCTGTGGACTTAAGAGTCCTTGTATCTTACGCTTCCGCTATGAACTATGAACTTGTGTTTGTTCGTTGATCAATAGATCAACTATTCGTGTAATATGGATCATGTGATTCCAATTTGTAAGACCTTATGGTTTGTAATGAATGATGAATGTGATACTTAACTATTATGCCTCGCAACAACAATATTCCTGGGATTGCGATGTATGACATAATAGGCATCCGGACTTAAAAATCCGGGTGTTGACAGTTGGACAGGCCCAAACCAAGACTAACTCGATTTATCAAAAATCCCTAACTGGCTCATATATGACCATTACATAAACTAAGATAATTAAGCTGGTGGAGTCATGAATCTGGGCTCCACATAGGCCTCCATGCCCATATCATCCTCCCCCCTTGAAGAAGCGTTGTCCCCAATGCGTGAGGGTCTTCTGGAAAAGGTGACGTGATATGAACATGACACGACCTCGCCGTCCTCAAGTCTTGCTTCCCTTCCACACCACATCCTCCCTCGCGGCCTGCTTGACTTGAGACAGCACTTGGCGCCTACTTTTTCCTCCACATGAACTTGGACTTCGGCACCAATACCTTCCTCTTGCGAGGTTTTGATGGACCCTTGTGTCGCTGCACATGACCCTGCACAAGATGTGTAATTCCTGGGCCACATAGATGTCTCACACGTCCATCCTTGCCTCGATGCATCCGTGGTGTCGCGGAAAACTGGACTGCAGTACTCCTAGCACGGTAGTGCCGCTGCCCACTGTCTCCACTAACGCGCTCGCCTCCCACTCCTCCCACGCGCATCTACGCCACATGTACTGAAACATCATCAACACAAACATCATCAGTTTGTATACTAGCATCAACACAAACTGGAACTGTAGCACATGCTGCAACATACACATCAACAACAAGTGTAGCTTCATTCGGCTTGTCACCAACAAGAACTGTCTTGTCATCTACAGGCATGGCTGAAACATCACCAACATCAATTCTCGGAACATCATGTACCTCATGCTGCACTGTAGGCTTGTGCAACTTCTCCTTACGCACCACTAACTCCCTCCACATCGGACTTGATATGATCATCACCCAAAGGCTTCAAAGTCCGCTGTTTGCCAGCATGCATAAAAGAATATGTATTTGCTCTCCCAGCATGTGTCACATTGCGATCATACTGCCAAGGACGCCCAAGTAGCAATCCACACACCTCCAATGGCAACACATCACACTCTATCTCATCAACATAATCATCAACTGTAAATGGCACACGCACCTTGTGAGTAATCTTCAGCATACCACAGCTATTCAACCACTCAAGATGTTTAGGTTCACGAAGACGCCATGTAGACAACCCCAATGCTGCCACCATCGCCTTTCTAATGCCATTAGTACAGCTACCACCATCAATCATCAACTTGCAAGCCTTGCCCCTTGATAATGCACTGAGTCTGAAACAAACTCCACCGCTGACTCTTGTCAACTACCTTGCAAACATCATCTTGTACCTTCTTGAGTTGCATATTCATCCCGCTCAGTTGTACATCCTCCTCAACAGTCACAGTAGTGCTCTTGGTATCGGAGCCAGGTTTCCTCTCCTCTGAAGATATCACCTCGCCCTCAGTGACTGTTGGTAGTGGACAACCTTCTGAATTGGAACTATAGACTTGCCCACTTCCTCTATTGCATGTATAACTTTGGACGGCTACTCACGTTCCTCCAATGGTAACCATAAACCTCCACGAAGAAAAGTCTTGAAGTCCTTCCAAGTATAATCAAACTCTCCTCTGTCAACCGCATTACACCAATAATCGTACAACTCCTCGTCCACACGCCGGTGAGCGGGAATATACGCATCATAACCAGTGAACTTTCCTCCGTATCGGCGACAACGAGTGAAACCCAATTCCATGTTCCCTTCCCAATGTTCATATTCCTCAACTGTCGAATAATGGTGTAAATACCACTTTAGTTTGGACACATGACGCTGTACTCCCTTTCGTATGTCAAGGTAATCATTGAAAACATAACCGGACTTCGTGCCACGCGAACACCGTATGCCACGCACATCGTCTGCAAACGAAGCAATAGCAGCGGTAGGGATCAACTAACGACGTCGGAGACGGAACAACATCAGCAGCAGGAAAAACCACCGCAACAGCAACATGATCAACCTGCATCGCCAGAGAAACAACAGCATCAGCCGCAACCTGCCCGGCCCAGGGCTCGGTTGGACCGGCATGGAGACCGGTTGTGCCGGCCCGGGGTCCGGCTAGACCGGCCTGTGCGCCGGTATGACCGGCCTGGCAACCGGCGGTTCGGCGGGGCGGCGCAGTATAGGAGCCGGTTGGCACCAGCCTATGCTCCAGTTTGGACCTGCTAGGCCGGTCCAGGGCCCGGTCAACCGGCCTGTGGACCGGATCGCGTCGCGAATTTTCATCTTCTTCCCGATTCCAGCCTCGATTTTTCGCGATTTTGACCTCCGGAACAGCCATGGATGACCTGTAAACTGCACCACAACAACTACAAACTTCCTCCAACCAACCTCCATCGACCGAGAGCCAAACTCCTCCGATCTAGAGCCAATCTTCTCTGATGTAAACCGATCCGAAGAGATCGATCAACAAAACCTCGCCGTGAGCAACCCAGAAAGCTAATACCACATGATAAGGGGGATCCCAGCAGATCCTCCTAGGTTGATGCCCGATCTTTCACAGCGAGAACACGGGGTAGTAAATCCTCCCAACAACGCGATGAACGCAGCCTGGAGAAGAGGGAACGAATCCAGCAAGCAACAGATCGATGAATGATACGCCTCAAACCTTGAGCTAGATAACCCTTGATGAACACAAGAACCTTCGCAACGGATATAATAGATAAACGGCAGCGCCGTACCCCCGGAGGGTTGATACACGTGAACACACGCAATAGGGTAAACCCTAATCTTTAGCCTAAACTTGTCTATCTCTAACCCTAGCCGCCCCACCTCCTTATATGTGGGGGAGGTGGCCGGCCAGCCCTTGCTGGGCTGGGGCGCCCCTCTATGGGCCTACCTAACTTGGTTGGACATGCCCAAACCAAAACTAACTCGATTTATTAAAAATCCCTAATTGGCCCATATATGACCATTACATAAACTAAGATAATTAAGCTGGTGGAGTCCTGAATCTGGGCTCCACATAGGCCTCCATGCCCATATCACCCATGATTCTTGCTCATTCTTGAGGGATCTAAGAGAGGAGATCTAGATCTACAATCCCCACCAATCCATCTCTCCTCTATGTGAGGGGAACTCTTTAGATCTAGATCTTGGAGTCATTTGTTGATTTCGTCTTTGTTCTTCCTCTCTAATCTCATCCTAGCATTTGTTGCTCGGGTAGGATTTGAGTGTGAAGGACTTGAACACCTCTAGTGTTCTTTCTTTGCATCATTGCATAGTGTTGAGCTCTCCACCACGATTAGTTCGAGTGAGAGATCGTGAGCTTGTTACTATTGGAGGGAGACCTCCTAGTTGGCTTGGCTGTTGGTGCTCCGGTGATCTCTTCAAGGAAGATTGTGAAGAGGCCCGGACTTCTCCTTCGTGGAGCTTGTGAAGTGGTCTTGGAGCTTGCCATCTCCGGAGTGGAGTAAAAGCTAACCATAAGGAAAGGGTCATTATCCTTCGTGAGTTTGGCTCGGAGAATAGGGTGAGCCTTCGTGGCGTTGGGGAATTCTTCGTGGGACCTCCACCCCTCCAAACGTGACGTACCTTCTTGCAAAGGAAGGGAACACGGGAATACATCCTCGTGTCCGCGTGCCTCGATTATTTCTATACCCGAGCTTACTTTCCTTGTGATAGCCATCGTGCTTGAAGTATCTATTATATTTTGCTATCACTTGTTGTTCATACATATTGTGCCTATCTTGCTTAGCTCTAGTTGTTGTTGTTGCACTTAGTTGTGCCTATCTTGCTTAGCTTACTTTCCTTGTGATAGCCATCGTGCTTGGAGTATCTGTTATATCTTGCTATCACTTGTTATTCATATATATTGTGCCTATCTTGCTTAGCTCTAGTTGTTGTTGTTGCACTTAGTTGAGCCTAGCTTATTTAGGATTTGTGCTTGTGAAATAAACATTAGTTTAATTCCGCATTCTTACAAGAAAAATCCGTAAGAGTTTTTAAACGCCTATTCATCCCCCTCTAGGCGACATCTCGTCCTTTCAGTGGTAAGATTGGATTATATAATGAGTTAGATGCATATTTTACTCATGAGTTAGATCCATGTTTTACTCTATTCAGTTGTTACATCCTTAAGAATGCTCTATTAATATAATTGCGTGATTTTGTGTATGAGGCCAATGATTAAATTTTGTAGCACAAAAGGATGATACTATCCAACCTTGTGCACCATATTAGTGTCACACTGATTCTGCCCAACCTTGTGCTTTGCACAACCACTCCTCATTGTGCATATGTAGTACTTGGTTCGATAGAATAAATTAAGTGTGTCATTCTTGTGATTTGTAATACGATGAATTCATTTATATATGCATCCTTCTTGTCACTGGTTTTTTGATGCTGGTGATTAAAATATTGACGAGATAAATTGCATCTATCTAGTTATGTCGAGCAACTATGCTTCTACAAAAAAAACTTGGTAGATACACATTCATCTCGCTAACTACATGAGGCACATTGCATGTTTGTTCATCTTTTCGATATCCTGATGTTTAACTACAACTAACACCATATCTATTCTATACGCTTGGTCATAGGGATCCTATTTTGGTAACAATGCATAAGATAAAGGGAAGCAAAGGTGTGTGGAATGGTTTTCTTGATAAAAAAATTCCTGGTATGATTACTAATTATTTGGACTTAAATTTTTCAATTTTTTCTTGGTAGCCTTTTCTCACTTTCTTATTAATTATTTGCAGAACATGCAGTGGTATTGACGCAACAACATGGAAGGAACAACATTACAAAATAATACAGAGACGCACCTTTAACATCTCTATTCATGTCTTCGCAAGAATATGTGGAGAAATATATTACCCTTTCGAAGATATGACTTGTTTTCAGTCATGTCTTCGTAAGGATAAGTAGAGAAATTTAGTATCCTCACGAAGATGATGATTTGAAAGAAATTTGCACCTTCTTTTCCTCACGGAGATATAGATATAACCAAGAAATGTTACATATTCTCTTCTTTTGTGTATCTATCCTAAATGTATGTATACATATGATCTCATATGTGTTATAAGATCGATATTTGGTACTGCATTTGCATGGGTATGCTAGTATTTTGGTTCTGCAGGTACCACTAGTCGGTTCTGTCTAAAAACATTTGCAATTTATACAATCATCATACGAGGAAACAAAATGATAGTTTGGGATAATATAAAACGCAAATGATAAATGTTGAAAGGCTTTTTGCGAAGGGCCTCCTATTCGCAAGAGATTACGGTTGTAAAACTATTTACGATAGTTTACCCCATCGCACATGATGCTAGGAACCGTGTGTATTGTAGATTAACGTCACCTACCCTGGTAAGGTTTATCGTGTACGACGGATCATTCAACCACGTGCGTAGGACTGTTCTGTATTAGTGTGGGGAGCTGTGTGCATCCTAGTTATGCATAATTCAGATTTAATGCTTAATGATTTTTAATTAATAAAACATCCTTTATCAAAAATGCAAGAAATGCGATGTGCATCAACATAATGGAGAGGCTGGGGTCACTTCCCTTTTCGGAGAAAGAAAAAAAACCGAACATGACAACTTACAAGTTAAAGCACCCGAAACATGGAATCGTATGATTTGTGAGTATGATAGGTATATATATATATATATATATATATATATATATATATATATATATATATATATATATCTTGGAGGATGGAATGTAAGATCTTGACTTATGATACCTGGTTTAATTTTCTCCATGTCCTTTCTTGCACATGATATTTTATCGTACTCCTATAATATCACGTGACGGTTATGGAAGATGAGTTCAAGACTAGATGCACCGCAAGCTAAGTTATGATGGGGATTAATATGTGAGCAATATGAATGGCTGACAGTATTCTCGAAAATAATATGAATGGCTGATAGTTATCTTGGTTTGTCCATGACTGTAGTTGGCTATAGCTTACTGATAGTTTAGGTTTTGAAGCTTCACAATGCAACCATCAACAAGTCTGTTACAATGAACAAATATTTTTGAAAAGGCCCAAGTATACCAGACCAAAGACTGAAAAACAAAACGTGTAGCAAACAATGTTATAAAAGTGACAAGTAAATAACGAAGAACGATAAAAGAAAATACAGCGGAGACACGAGATTTAACGTGGAAAACCCCTTCCAACACAGAAGGGAAAAAAACTACGGGCGCCAGCTAGCAAAACTTCACTATATCGGAGAGTGTTTACAAACATCGTGGGTTATCTTATAATCTGATAAACCCTAGCCGACGATTTACAAGATGTATATATAGGCGGTGGCAACGATCCGTATTGGCCCAAACCTACCGGCGACGGGCCTCGCTCCGCTCGTCAGAAGTTAGCCTCCCTTTAGTATATGAATTTGGATCACAATATAACAAACTCCACCTCGAGACAAATTTCATCTTGTAGCATGAACTTCAACAATCTCCTGAACAACAAAGAAAAAAACATTTGCTGGCGCCAACAACCACTTGGGCTAAACAGTTATACCAACCAAGCTCGAGCAAAGCTGAAACTTGGAAATAGGAACTGGCTTTGTCATCATATCAGCAGGATTATCATGAGTACTTATCTTGCATACCTTGAATTTACCTTGTGCAACAATATCGCGAACATAATGGTACTTGATATCAATGTGCTTTGTCCTCTCATGGAACATTTGACCTTTAGTAAGGTATTTTGAACTTTGAGTGTCACAAAACAAGTTAATACAAGAATCATCTCCACAAAGCTCAGCATATAAACCTTTCAACCAAACAGACTCTTTGCAAGCTTCAGTAATTACCATATATTCTGCTTCGGTCATAGATTGGGCAACAACAGGTTGTAACATTGCCTTCCAACTCACATCACATCCACCAACAATGAATACATAACCTATGAGGGATCTTCTCTTATCCAAATCGGCAGCAAAATTTAAATCCACATAGCCTGCGAGTCCCTCACCGGTCTTGCCAAACTTCAAGCAAGCTTTGGATCTGCCACGAAGGTACCTGAAAATCCACTGTACAACTTTCCAATGTTCTTTACCAAGATTAGCCATGCATCGACTAACTAAAATCATATCATATGACAAATCAGAACGATAACAAACCATGGCATACATGAAGGAACCAAAGGCACTAGAATATGAAACTCGTGACATGTACTCAACATCTCCATCAGTACTCAGACATTGCAATGCTGGCAATTTAAAGTGAGGAGAAATAGGTGTACTAACAGACTTTGCATCATGCATATTAAAACGATGAAGAACTTTCTGAATGTAATTTTGCTGACTAAGAAATAACACACTAGATTTTCTGTCTCTTATAATTTCCATACCTAGTATTTTCTTAGCAGCACCAAGATCCTTCATCTCAAACTCACTACTTAATTGTGACTTTAAAGTAGTGATCTCTTTCTTGCTCTTGGCAGCAATCAACATATCATCAACATATAACAGCAAGTATATTGGTGATCCATTAACAAACTTGATATAAACACAACTATCATACTGAGATCTCTTAAACTCATGTGCAAGCATAAATGAATCAAACCTTTTATACCACTGTCTTGGAGACTATTTCAGACCATAAAGGGACCTCTTCAACTTGCAAACAAGATCCTCCTTACCAGGCACAACAAAACCTTCATGTTGGTCCATGTATATCTCCTCCTCAAGCTCACCATGCAGAAAAGCAGTATTTACATCTAGCTGCTCAAGCTCAAGATCACGCATAGCCACAATACCAAAGAATGCACGAATGAAACTATGCTTCACAACCGGAGAGAATACATGATTATAATGAATACCTGGAATTTGGCTGAAAACTTTTGCTACTAACTTAAACCTTGGAGGATCATTAGGAGACAAACCTTCCTTTCTTTTAAATATCCACTTACAGCGGACAACCTTCTTTTGTTTAGGCAAGCGAACAACATCCCATGTGCCATTCTTGTCAAGCGATTGCATCTCCTCTTGCATAGCAGAAATCCACTTCACGCGGGCAACGGATGCAATGGCCTCAGCATATATGTAGCAGGTTCAATATCATACTCCACCTGTTCAGCACAACTCAAAGCATGTTAAACAAGATTACACTCTTCAATTAAACAAGAACGTGGACCTTTGTTACGCCTCGGTCTATCAGCAACAATGGAACTATTTGTTTGCTGCAAAACAGGTGGTGAGTGCTGAAGAACAATGTTATCAATTTTAGCAACATCATTTTCTTTCTCCTCCACGTGCTCCACCTGCACGCTAATCCTCTGTTGCTCATCATCAGAATTATCAGAAAAATCAACAACATCCATAGATAAACTCTTATAAAACATGACAGCCTCATTAAAGACAACATTCCCGCTATGCAAAACTATCTTAGTTTCAGGATTCCATAACTTGTATGCCTTAACTCCTGAACCATAACCAAGAAACACACACTTAACAGCCCTAGGATCTAGTTTTTCATTATCAACATGAGCATAAGCAGTGCAACCGAAAACTCTCAACTGTGAATAATCAGCAGGTGAACCAGACCATATCTTAATAGGAGTTTTCTTATCAAGCGGAATGCAAGGTGACCTTTTTATCAAGTAACAAGTGGAAGAGGCAACTTCAACCCAAAAACGTCTATGCATACCAACATTGGACAACATGCAATAGCCTTAGAGATGACGGTTCTGTTCAACCTCTCCGGCACACCATTCTACTTAGGAGTATATGGGATGGTGTGGTGTCTGACAATGCCTTCATCACTGCAATAATCATTGAAAATAGTAGAACAAAACTCCATGCCATTGTAAGTACGAAGAAATTTAACTGTCTTTTTTGTTTGCTTCTCTACCATAACTTTCCACTTTCTAAAAGCATCAAACACATCCGATTTATATTTTAGAAAGAAAGGCCACATTTTTCTGGAGTAATCATCTATGATAGTAAGCATGTAATTTGCACCACCAAGAGAAGTCTTGCGGGAAGATCCCCACACAAATCTAGAATTCGTTTGGTGGTATGAACGGAAGCATTGAATTTTACTCTTTTATGCTTACCAAAAATGCAGTGCTCACAGAACTAAAACTTACTCAGATTGCAGCCATCTAGGAGGTCTCTCCTGTGCAATTCTTGTAGGGATTCGTTGCATAGAAAACAAAAATTTTCCTACCGCGAGAACGCAATCCAAGCCAAGATGCAATCTAGAAGACGGAAGCAACGAGGGGATGAACGAGACTCACCCTTGAAGATTTCCAAAGCCTACAAGATGAGGCTCTTGTTGCTGCGGTAGATGATCACTTGCCGCTTGCAAAAGCGCGTAGAAGATCTTGACGGTGCCACAATCGGGCAGCACCTCCGTACTCGGTCACACGTTCGGTGTTGATGAAGACGACATCCTTCTCCCCGTTCCAGTGGGCAGCGGAAGTAGTAGCTCCTCCTTGAATCCGGCAGCACGACGGCGTGGTGGCGGTGGCGATGGAGAACTCCGGCGGAGCTTCGCTAAGCATTGCGGGAGAGGTGGAGGAGAGGGGGCGGCTAGGGTTTGGGAGAGGGGGAGGTGGCCGGCCACTATGAGGGGGTGCGGCCACAATGGCTTTGTTGTGGCCGGCCCCCTCCCCTTGCTCCTCATTATATAGGTGGAACCCCCAAGTGTTGGACTACAAGTCTTCGAATAAGACCCCAACCCAAAACCTTCCATGTGTAGGGAAACCTACCCAAGGTGGGACTCCCACCTCAAGTGGGATTCCCACCCTTCCATTAGGGGGGTGGCCGGCCCCCTTTGGTGGAGTCCACCTTGGACTCCCCCCTCTAGGGTTGGCCGGCCATGGTTGGTGGAGTCCCACCGGGACTCCGCCTTCCAAAGTGAATTCTTCCGGACTTTTCTAGAACCTTCTAGAACCTTCCATAAATTCACTGGATCATTTTCAAACTTATAAAATGACTTCCTATATATGAATCTTATTCTCCGGACCATTCCGGAACTCCTCGTGATGTCCGGGATCCCATCCGAGACTTTGAACAATACTTCGAACTCCATTCCATATTCAAGTTCTACTATTACAACATCAAACCTTAAGTGTGTCACCCTACGGTTCGCGAACTATGTGGACATGGGTGAGAACTCTCTCCGACCAATAACCAATAGCGGGATCTGGAGATCCATAATGGCTCCCACATATTCAACGATGACTTAGTGATCGAATGAACCATTCACATACGATACCAATTCCCTTTGTCACGCGATATTTTACTTGTCCGAGGTTTGATCATCGGTATCACTCTATACCTTGTTCAACCTCGTCTCCTGACAAGTACTCTTTACTCGTACCGTGGTATGTGGTCTCTTATGAACTTATTCATATGCTTGCAAGACATTAGACGACATTCCACCGAGAGGTCCCAGAGTATATCTATCCGTCCTCGGGATGGAAAAATCCCACTGTTGATCCATATGCCTCAACTCATACTTTCCGGATACTTAATCCCACCTTTATAACCACCCATTTACGCAGTGGCGTTTGATGTAATCAAAGTACCTTTCCGGTATAAGTGATTTACATGATCTCATGGTCGAAAGGACTAGGTAACTATGTATCGAAAGCTTATAGCAAATAACTTAATGAAGTGATCTTATGCTACGCTTAATTGGGTGTGTCCATTACATCATTCATATAATGATATAACCTTGTTATTAATAACATCCAATGTTCATGATTATGAAACTAATCATCATCTATTAATCAATAAGCTAGTTAAGAGGCTTACTAGGGACTCATTGTTGTTTACATATCACACATGTATCAATGTTTCGGTTAATACAATTATAGCATGGTATATAAACATTTATCATAAACATAAAGATATGTAATAACCACTTTTATTATTGCCTCTTGGGCATATCTCCAACAGTCTCCCACTTGCACTAGAGTCAATAATCTAGATTACATTGTAAGGTACCTAACACCCATGGCATTCTGGTGTTGGTCATGCTTTGCCCTAGGGAGAGCTTTAGTCAACGGATCTGCTACATTCAGATCAGTGTGTACTTTGCAAATCTTTACTTCTCCATCTTCGATGTACTCGCGAATCGAGTGATAACGCAACTTGATATGCTTCAGCCTCTTGTGTGACCTTGGTTCTTGTGCATTGGTGATGGCACCCATGTTGTCACAGTAGATGACTAGTGGGTCCAATGCACTAGGAACCACACCGAGCTCTACAATGAACCTCTTCATCCATACCGCTTCTGATGAAGCCTCTGAAGCCGCTATGTACTCTGATTCTGTTGAAGACTTCGCCACCGTGCACTGCTTCGAGCTTGCCCAGCCATCGCAGCACCATTCAATATAAACACGTACCTGCATCGAGACTTAGAGTCATCAGGATCAGTGTTCCAACTTGCATCGGTGTAACTTGTTACAACGAGCTCTTGGTCACCTCCATAACAAAGAAACATATCCTTAGTTCTTTTCAAGTACTTCAGTATATTCTTGACCGCTGTCCATGTTCCATCCCTGGATCACTTTGATATCTGTTAGTCAAACTAACAGCATGTGCTATATCCGGTCTTGTACATAGCATGGCATACATGATAGAGCCTACTGCCGAGGCATAGGGGATCTGACTCATCCTTTCTCTTTCTTCTGCCGTAGCCGGTCCTTGAGTCTTACTCAAGACCTTGCCTGGTAACATAGGTAAGAAGCCTTTCTTACTTTAGTCCATTCTAAACTTCATTAGAATCTTGTCCAGGTATGTACTCTGTGATAGCCCTATTAGGCGTCTTGATCTATCTCTATAAATCTTGATGCCTAATATATACGATGCTTCACCAAGGTCTTTCATTGAAAAACTATTATTCAAATAACCTTTTACACTGCTTAATAGTTCTATATCATTCCCAATCAATAATATGTCATCTACATATAATATCAGGAACGCTACAGAGCTCCCACTCACTTTCTTGTAAATACAGGCCTCTCCATGGCACTGTATAAACCCGAAGTCTTTGATCACCTTATCAAAGCGTTGGTTCCAACTTCTTGATGCTTGCTTCAGTCCATAAATTAAACGCTGAAGTTTGCATACTTTGTCAGCATTTTTAGGATCGACAAAACCTTTGGGTTGTACCATATACAACTCTTCCTCAATGTCTCCATTAAGGAACGCCGTTTTGACATCCATCTGCCAAATCTCATAAGAAAAATGCAGCTATTGCTAACAAAATCCTCACAGATTTTAGCTTCACTACAGGTGAGAAAGTCTCATCGTAGTCAACACCTTGAATTTGTCGGAAACCCTTTGCGACAAGTCGAGCTTTATAGACAGTAATATTACCATCAGCATCTGTTTTTCTCTTGAAGATCCATTTATTCTCGACAGCCTTGCGGCTATCAGGTAAGTCTACCAAAGTCCACACTTTGTTATCATACACGGATCCCATTTCGGATTTCATGGCTTCTTGCCATTTGTTGGAATCTGGGCTCATCATCGCTTCTTCATATGTCACGGGGTCTTCATCATTATTGTCCACAATCATGACATTTAGACAAGGATCATACCAATCAGGAGTGGCACGTTCCCTTGTCGATCTGCGAGGTTCAGTAGTTTCCTCGTTCGAAGTTTTAAGATCATTATCATTAGCTTCCTTTGTTGCCGGTGTAGGCGGCACAGGAACAACTTCCGGCACTGCGCTACTCTGATCAACGAGTGAAGATTCATCAATCTCATCGAGTTCTACTTTTCTTCCAGTCACTTCTTTAGTGAGAAATTCTTTCTCAAGAAAGGTTCCGTTCTTGGCAACAAAGATCTTGCCTTCGGATCTGTGATAGAAAGTGTACCCTATAGTTTCCTTAGGGTATCCTATGAAGACGCATTTCTCCGCTTTGGGTTCTAGCTTGTCCGGTTGTAACTTTTTTACATAGGCTTCACAACCCCAAACTTTAAGGAACGACAGCTTAGGTTTCTTATTAAACCATAATTCATATGGTGTCGTTTCAACGGATTTTGATGGTGCTCTATTTAAATTGAATGCGGCTGTCTCTAATGCATAACTTCAAAATGATAATGGCAAATCAGTAAGAGACATCATAGAACGAACCATATCTAAGAGAGTTCGATTACGACGTTCGGACACACCGTTTCATTGAGGTGTTCCAGGCGGTGTCAATTGTGAAAGTATTCTGCATTTCTTTAAATGCATGCCAAACTCATAACTCAGATATTCACCTCTGCGATCAGATCGTAGAAATTTAATCTTCTTGTTACGTTGATTTTCTACTTCACTTTGGAATTCCTTAAACTTCTCGAAAGTTTCGGATTTATGTTTCATGAAATACATATACCCATATCTACTCAGATCATCTGTGAAGGTTAGAACATAACGATAACCACCACGCGATGCTACACTCATTGGTCCGCATACATCGGTATGTATGATTTCCAATAAGTCAGTAGCTCGCTCCATAATACCAGCGAATGGAGTCTTAGTCATTTTTCACATTAGACATGCTTCGCATCTATCAAGTGACTCAAAGTCAAGTGATTCAAGTAATCCATGGGTATGGAGTTTCTTCATGCGTTTCACTCCAATATGACCAAGACGACAGTGCCACATATAAGTAGAATTATCATTCAATTTAATTCGCTTAGCATCAATGTTATGTATATGTGTATCACTACTATCGAGATCTAACAGAAATAAGCCATTCTTTTCAGGTGCTCGACCATAAAAGATATTATTCATAAAAATAGAACAACCATTATTCTCAGACTTGAATGAATAACCGTCTTGCATTAAACAAGATCCAGATATAATGTTCATGCTCAACGCGGGTACAAAATAACAATTATTGAGGCTTAAAACTAATCCCGAAGGTAGATGTAGAGGAAGTGTGCCGACAGCGATCACATCGACTTTGGATCCATTTCCAACGCGCATCGTCACTTCATCCTTTAGTAGTCTTCGTTTATTCTTTAGTTCCTGTTTCGAGTTACAAATATGAGCAACCAAACCAGTATCAAATACCCAGGTACTAGTACGAGAACCAGTAAGATAAACATCTATAACATGTATATCAGATATACCTTCTTTCTTCTTCTTGACAAGGCCGCTCTTCAGATCAGCCAGATACTTGGAGCAATTACGCTTCCAGTGTCCCTTCTCCTTGCAGTAATAGCACTCAGCATCAGGCTTAGGGCCAGTCTTAGGTTTCACAGGAGGCGTGGCAGCTTTCTTGCCACCCTTCTTGAATTTTCCCTTAGACTTGCCCTGTTTCTTTAAACTGGTGGTCTTGTTGACCATCAACACTTGGTGCTCTTTCTTGATCTCAATCTCAGCAGATTTTAGCATGGCGAAGAGTTTAGGTAACTCTTTGTTCATGTTCTGCATATTGTAGTTCATCACAAAGTTCTTGTAACTAGGTGTAGTGATTGAAGGGCACGATTAATCCCCAGTCTGTTAGGAATCACTATTCCCAAGTCACTGAGTTTCTTCACATGCCCGGTCATGGCGAGCATGTGCTCACTAACGAAGCTGCCTTCTTCCATCATGCAGCTGAAGAAGTGTTTCGATGCTTCATAGCATTCCACGGCCGCATGAGTTTCAAATATATCTTTCAGCTCATTGACCAACTCATGAGGATCGTGGTGCTCAAAACGTTTTTGAAGATCGGCTTCCAGACTGCATAGGATGGCACACTGAACTTGAGAGTACCGAGTTTTACGAGTGGCGTAAACATTCTTTACTTCATCGGTTTCAGTTTGTGCAGGAGGGTCACCTAGCGGTGCATCAAGCACATATTGCAGGTTTCCACCAGCGAGGAAAATCCTCACATGACGGAACCAGTCGGTGAAGTTGCTACCGTTGCTCTTAAGCTTTTCTTTCTCTAGGAACTGGTTAAAATTGATTGGGGACGCCATATCTACAACATATATTTGCAATAGTTTAGACTAAGTTTATGACAAATTGAGTTCAAATTTTAATTCAACATAATTAAAAACTAGGTGAACTCCCACTCAAAACAATATCCCTCGAATTGTCTTAGTGATCACACGAACCAAATCCACCACACCAAGTCCGATCATCACGAGACAAGATGTAACTTCAATGGCGAACACTCAAAGTGTTCATCATATCAATCATATGATTCATGCTCTACCTTTCGATATCACGTGTTCCGAGACCATGTCTGTACATGCTAGGCTCGTCAAGGCCACCTTAGTATCCGCATGTGCAAAACTGGCTTGCACCCGTTGTATGCACTTGTTGATTCTATCACACCCGATCATTACGAGATGCTTCGAAACGACAAGTCTTGGCAACGGTGCTACTAAGGATGAACACTTTATTATCTTGATATTTCAGTGAGAGGGATCATCTTATAATGCTACCGTTGCGATCTAAGCAAAATAAGATGCATAAAAGGATTAACATCACATGCAGTTCATATGTGATATGATATGGCCCTTTTGTCTTTGCGCCTTTGATCTTCATCTCCAAAGCACGGACATGATCTCCATCATCAACGGGCATGATCTCCATCATCGTCGGCGTAGCGTCAAGGTCAATGGCGCCGTCTTCATGATTGTTCTCCCATGTAGCAACTATTACAACTTCTTTGAAATACTACTCAACATGAAATTTAAAGACAACCATAAGGCTCCTGCCGGTTGCCACAATACAATAATGATCATCTCATACATATTCATCATCACATTATGGCCATATCACATCACCAAACCCTGCAAAAATAAGTTAGACGTCTCTAATTTGGTTTGCATATTTTACGTGGTTTAGGGTTTTCGAGTGAGATCTAATCTACCTACGAACATGAACCACAACGGTGATACTAGTGTTGTCAATAGAAGAGTAACTATAGTAGGAGAGACAGACACCCGCAAAGCCTCTTATGCAATACAAGTTGCATGTCGAACGAGGAGCAAGTCTCATGAACGCGGTCATGTAAAGTTAGCCCGAGCCGCTTCATCCCACTATGCCACAAAGATGCAAAGTACTCAAACTAAAGACAACATAAGAATCAACGCCCACAAAACCATTGTGTTCTACTCATGCAACCATCTATGCATAGACACGGCTCTGATACCACTGTAGGGATTCGTTGCATAGAAAACAAAAACTTTCCTACCGCGAGAACGCAATCCAAGCCAAGATGCAATCTAGAAGACGGAAGCAACGAGGGGATGAACGAGACTCACCCTTGAAGATTTCCAAAGCCTACAAGATGAGGCTCTTGTTGCTGTGGTAGACGATCACTTGCCGCTTGCAAAAGCGCGTAGAAGATCTTGACGGTGCCACAATCGGGCAGAACCTCCGTACTCGGTCACACGTTCGGTGTTGATGAAGACGACGTCCTTCTCCCCGTTCCAGCGGGCAGCGGAAGTAGTAGCTCCTCCTTGAATCCGGCAGCACGACGGCGTGGTGGCGGTGGCGATGGAGAACTCCGGCGGAGCTTCGCTAAGCGTTGCGGGAGAGGTGGAGGAGAGGGGGGCGGCTAGGGTTTGGGAGAGGTGGCCGGCCACTATGAGGGGGTGCGGCCACAATGGCTTTGTTGTGGCCGGCCCCCTCCCCTTGCTCCTCATTATATAGGTGGAACCCCCAAGTGTTGGACTACAAGTCTTCGAATAAGACCCCAACCCAAAACCTTCCATGAAACCTACCCAAGGTGGGACTCCCACCTCAAGTGGGATTCCCACCCTTCCATGAGGGGGGGGGGGGGTGGCCGGCCCCCTTTGGTGGAGTCCACCTTGGACTCCCCCCTCTAGGGTTGGCCGGCCATGGTTGGTGGAGTCCCACCGGGACTCCGCCTTCCAAAGTGAATTCTTCCGGACTTTTCTAGAACCTTCCATAAATTCACCGGATCATTTTCAAACTTATAAAATGACTTCCTATATATGAATCTTATTCTCCGGACCATTCCGGAACTCCTCGTGATGTCCGGGATCCCATCCGAGACTTCGAACAATACTTCAAACTCCATTCCATATTCAAGTTCTACTATTACAACATCAAACCTTAAGTGTGTCACCCTACGGTTCGCGAACTATGTGGACATGGGTGAGAACTCTCTCCGACCAATAACCAATAGCGGGATCTGGAGATCCATAATGGCTCCCACATATTCAACGATGACTTAGTGATCGAATGAACCATTCACATACGATACCAATTCCCTTTGTCACGCGATATTTTACTTGTCCGAGGTTTGATCATCGGTATCACTCTATACCTTGTTCAACCTCGTCTCCTGACAAGTACTCTTTACTCGTACCGTGGTATGTGGTCTCTTATGAACTTATTCATATGCTTGCAAGACATTAGACGGCATTCCACCGAGAGGGCCCAGAGTATATCTATCCGTCATCGGGATGGACAAATCCCACTGTTGATCCATATGCCTCAACTCATACTTTCCGGATACTTAATCCCACCTTTATAACCACCCATTTACGCAGTGGCGTTTGATGTAATCAAAGTACCCTTCCGGTATAAGTGATTTACATGATCTCATGGTCGAAAGGACTAGGTAACTATGTATCGAAAGCTTATAGCAAATAACTTAATGACGTGATCTTATGCTATGCTTAATTGGGTGTGTCCATTACATCATTCATATAATGATATAACCTTGTTATTAATAACATCCAATGTTCATGATTATGAAACTAATCATCTATTAATCAACAAGCTAGTTAAGAGGCTTACTAGGGACTCATTGTTGTTTACATATCACACATGTATCAATGTTTCGGTTAATATAATTATAGCATGGTATATAAACATTTATCATAAACATAAAGATATGTAATAACCACTTTTATTATTGCATCTTGGGCATATCTCCAACAATTCTGCCATACCATGTTCACTCATATGTCCAAAACGCATATGCCACATATTAGTTTTACCAGGTTCATCAGGAATAACAGTAGCAGCAATACCAGACGAAGTGCTACCTCTAAGAACATATAATTTCGCATAATTCATATCACCAATCATGTGAACAAGGGAACCTTTTGATACCTTCAGAACTCCGCGAGAACCGGAGTGTTTGTACCCCTCAACATCAAGGGTACTGAGAGAGATCCTGGCCATGCTAGGTATGTGTCTCACATCTGTCAGAGTGCGTGTCATGCCTTCATGCATCTGAATCTGAACGGAGCCAATTCCCATGATCTCACGTGGGTTGTTATCTCCCATACGCACAACATCTCCACTCTGCACAAACTCATAAGAACTGAACCAGTCTTTGGTACAACAAATATGAAGCGAACAGGCAGAATCAAGGATCCACTTATCATTACCAGAAACATAACCAGCAAACACAACTAGGCAATCGCCATCAGAATTATCACTGGAAACAACAACAGCCTTACCATCACCATCAGATTTGTTTTTCGGTTGGTAAGTACCGTTTCTTTTCTCTTTGTTCTGCAACTTCCAACAATCATCAATATTGTGGTTAGTTATCTTACAATACTTGCAGAACTTACCATCTCGTCCCTTGGACTTTGAGCACCTCTGTCGGTCTTGCTCTTATCTCTGTTGTAGTTGTTGTTTCTGTTCTCGGTCCTGCCTCGGACCTGCAGTGCTTCTGCCTTAGATGATGAACTCTGTGCCTGCACCGTAGATTTCATATTTTCCCTCTGCTGGAGGGCCTCATAAACTTCGGCAAGGGTTAGTTCATCACGGCTGTATAATAAGGAGTCTCGAAAATTCGCAAAAGAATTAGGCAATGAGACTAACAGTATAAGAGCGAGATCCTCATCCTCATAACTTACTTGCATGGATAGCAAATCAGAAACGATCTCCCTAAATATCGACAGGTGTTTCATCGTTGACGCACCTTCTTGCAGCTTGTGCGAGAACAACTTCATCTTCATGTGCATCTTACTGGTTAGATCTTTGGACATGCATATCGATTCCAATTTCAACCACAGCGCCGCTGTAGATTTCTTAGCCAGCACTTCCTGCAAGATATTGTTGGATAGATGAAGCTGAATTAAAGAAAAAGCCTTATGGTCTTTCCTCTTTTCATCGTCAGTCCATATCTTGGCATCTTTCTTGCCAAAGCCATCAAGAGCTTCATCCAGATCAGAAGATTGGGTAAGGATCACCCTCATCTGCACTTGCCACAGAGAAAATCTCGTGGTATAATCCAGCTGCGGAAGATCAAACTTCAAGGAAGACATATCGCAAAACGCTAGATTGAAACAAGGGCTTTGATACCACTTGTTATAAAAGCAAAAAGCAAATAACGAAGAACGATAAAAGAAAACGCACTGGAGACACTAGATTTAACGTGGAAAACCCTTCCAACACAGAAGGGGAAAAAACCACGGGCGCCAGCCAGCAAAAAATCACTATATCGGGGAGTGTTTACAAACGCCGTGGGTTATCTTATAATCTGATAAACCCTAGCCGGTGGCCTAAAAGATGTGCCTACCGGCGACGGGCCTCGCTCCGCTCGTCAAAAGTTAGCCTCCCTTTAGTATATGAATTTGTATCACAATATAACAAACAACACCAGCACGACCATAAGCACCGCGAGCCAGTCGCACCTATCACACAGTACCAAAACTCGGGCGAAGATGTAAGAGCATCTTCACCGGCGGCTCCTAAATAGGCGCCGGCAGGAGCACCGGCACTACCGTATGGGGAGCCGCCGGTAGAGCATCCTCTATTTGGGGATGCGGCTCCCTTACCGGTGCCCCCCATACGCCAGTCCCGATAGATTTTGAAATTTAAAATAAAAATTTTAAAACGATATTCATACGAAGTTCGAACGAAATTTATACAAATTTAAACTAAAACACTAAATAAAACATCTAGGTGCGCTGGGAGTCGAAGGCGCTGAAGTCGAAGTCGCCGCCGTCGTCGCTGGATGGCCCGAAGGACCAGCTGTCATCCTCGTCGGCCTCCTCCTCGTCGGCCTTCTCCTCCTTTGGCGCCGACAGCTTCGATGGTCCGGCGAGGTCGACGAAGTTGGCGCCGTGGTCCCTGGCGGACCACACTGCCGCCTGCCGCGGGTCGATCGCGATATGCCGGTAGTCTTCATCGACGGACCGGCCGAGAATGAAGTTTTGGCCGGGGAACTCCTCCTTGTCGTCGTCGCCATGGAGGGCCGCCTGCGCCTCGGCCTCCTTCTCCCACCAAGTCTTCTTCGCCGGCGTAAGTGGTGGCGAGGCTGCAGGGTCCTCCTCCTTGAAGCGGGGGCGGCGGCCCGACCCCGTCATCCGACGGGTCGGAGCAAAGGACGCGCGCCTCGCCTCGTCGCGGATGACGACTCCTCCAGAAGGAGGCGCGGGCGCGGCCGAGCGCGTGCGCGACGGCAGACGACGATCTGGTGCGCGAGCTTCCGGACGCCGCGGTCCTTTTCGGCGCCCTCTGCAGGGTCGGCGCCGGCGCTATGTCACGGCCGTACCACCAGACACAGCGACCGACGGTATTGATGCGGCCGCTCGAGCGGTTGGCCGTCCACACGAGCTTGACGGCGCGCTCATCTTTGAAACACCGTGCCTAGGCCGGGCTGTCGATAGCGCTGTCCGGCAAGCTCCTCTTCTCCGGCGTCATCAGGCTCCGCCGTTCCCTAGCGAGGGCCCGCGTCTGTGCTCCTGGCGGTGGCGACGGCGGCACGGCGAAGCTGCCGTTGGAGACGTGACAGCTGTGCGACAGTTTGTACTGTACTGGCACGGGGATGCGGTGCCAGTACAGTACGCCGGCCTCGTCGAGGCTAAGCTGCAACGAGCGGAGCACGCCGCCGCCGCTGCCGCCGGCCTCGTCGTTGTGCGCCATCGTCAGCGGGGTGCGTGGGAAGTTTGCGTGGCGGTTGGACGGCGGCGGCTAGGGTTGGACGGCGGGGAACAGAGAGAAGTGCCGATGGGGTTTTAAGGGAGGCGGCGGACACGCATTTAAGACGCGTGGGTAAGGTAGGTGGATGCCACGTCGCCAGTTGCTGCCCTCGCCGTTTGGGTTTCCGTGCGGGAGGCCATTAACGCCGATGACCAACCTCCCCGCGTCGTTTCCGATACGAACCGCCGCGTCCTCTCGCTGATAAGACGTCCCCACCCGCGAAAATCATCGTTCCACGAGGTGCCGGCGCGCCTGATTCGCGCCTTAGCCAAGGGGCCCGCACAGGGTTTCCGGCGCTTCTATTGGGCTCGAAAAAGCGCTAGCGCCGTTTGGGGCGTACCGGTGTGAGTCTATTTTTGCTGCCGGCCCCCAAAATGCTACCGGGGCCGCTATCAGGGCCGCAGGTGAAAATGCTCTAACTGTCCACCTAGTAATCGTTAAGTGCCCATCGACGTCCCTGTGGATTTGCATTCCCTGAAATGCTATCACGACGAGCAAAGACCAGGCTGCTCTCCCCTTCCACAGCCGCCACAAAAAATCTGTCGCAATCTTTCATACGTTCTTTTCTAGCTGTTCCCCTTAACATCACTACTGAAAATAGTCGGCAAAAGTAGCCACCAATTAACTGCCAGGATCAACCAGATCTTCTGTGGTTTCTTAAGCCACGGTGGGTGCATCCAATGTGTAATGTGAATGTAGTTCTGTATAATTAGTTAACTAGTAGCAGCCAATTTTCATTGAAACTGAGGTGCTTTTTGTTAGATTTCTGAAGGGGCATTTAGTGTACTAGTACTACATCACAGTAATAAGTGTGGATATTTTGTTTTCCATAAAAAAGTATTCAAAAGACATGATATATTACACTTGGAGTAAGTGTCAAATATGATAAGTGCCCAAATCCTGAACGGAAAAAACCCAAGCTTTGCGTGCGACTCAAAAGGCCCCTTTGCTGCCACCTCCCATGCTGCTGCCGCTGCCGCTGGCCGCCCCGCAACGCCGTCAGGGCCGCCCGGCCGTGATCTCCGCATTCGCTCTGGCCTAAAAGCCAAGCTATTTTACTGGCTTCTTCTTGCCATACATGTTGAGTACCTCAAGTCCTCAACTCAACACTTTAGATCATTTTGTCAGTTTGGGGGTTTACAAAGTTAAAGCCTAGTGTAATACCTTATTTCAATTTTTTTTTTGGCATGCCATAGGTAATGAAGCTATTTTCTCTATTCATATAGTTCGGCAGCCTAACATAAATAAAGAGATTTCGGTGCCTGTCCTAGTCAATTTGGTCAGTTAAACAATTCAATCTTCTACTACTAAATGTTATACGAGCCATCTTCCTTTTTCAATGCAAAAAAGCTAGAGCGGGGGAATTGGCCTTTCCGGCGTACTCCTGATATTTCATGTTGGACAATTATGGCTGTCATTATCACTCAGCTAGCCGACTGCATGCTTGCTTTAGCGACTGAGTCAAAGTGTGCAGATATTTCCATGATACGGTAATGGTGCTAGTGCTTGTGTTGTGGGGAACTCTTGCTGCATCTAAGTGCTTGCTTGATGCAGCCCGCCCCTATAAATATAGCCCTAACCAAACAATCATCTCACACATCCCCCAAGCAAGACCTAAAATACAAACCACCTAGAAATCGACGAGAAACCAGAAGCATCCATGGCAAAGCCACAGGCATTGGCTGCATCACTGCTGCTCTTCTTGGTGGTCTACCTCGCCGCAATAGAGGGTGCTCATGGCATCTGCGGCTTGTCGAACGGCGAATTCAAGCTTTGCCAGCCCGCAGCGGCGGTGAACAACCCCACGGACAGCCCCTCGTCTGAGTGTTGTGCCGCGCTTGGGAAGGCTAACCTGTCGTGCATCTGTCGTTACAAAGGCGTCGCCGGCGTATGGCTGAGAATGTACCACATAGATGCCAACCGTGCCATGGCGCTTCCCGGCAAGTGCGGTCTCACTATGCCCAGCAACTGCTAGTGAGGATCGGACGTACTACATATGTATGCTGTCCGTCTACATATGTATCAACACTTATACGGCTAGCTAAATAAGTGGAGGAGCACTTGAAATGCTTTGTGCTACTCGATCTTACCGGGCCGGGTTGTACGATTTCACCTGTGCTTAATTATCTCAGTAAGCTCTGGATGAATACTCATGTATGCTGGAATTGTAATGATGGCAAAAGGTGCCTGCCTTACTTGGAGGATTAAATGCAAGTTCCAGAATTATTATATTATCTGGTTTAATTTTCTACCCGCTCTTGCAGTGATATTTTGCATCAGAAATATACTGTTATTTGGGTTCGATCGGCACATTTGACTTCATAGAGTAGTTCTGGGCTGGATGCACTGCGAGCTAAAATTATACTTATGGATTATGGGAGCAATATGAGACCATGTCCAACTAGTTACAGACTCTTTATAAAAAACGGATGTAAAAGCTTTGCCTCATCAATTAATAAAGCGTAAGATAGGTACCCAATTAATTAACGAAAAATTGGACGAAAACAGAGTCATAGAGTCCTATGTGTTATGTTTAATCTACGCAATGTAATCATTAATTTTACCTGCACGGATTCAACATGCTTTTACCTACCACTATACTGTTCTTCTGTTCTCTTGCAATGCTTCTATAAGTTCAGTTTACATTTCAGCAATATCTCAATGATAGACCTTATCGTTCTGGAGAATAAGCCCCCAACCCCTCCCAACCCTAGCCGCCCCCAACTCCAACCCTCCTCCTCCCGCCGCCGCCGCCGCCGGCAGCGCCGCCAGGGCAAAGACCTCGGGGCGTGGCGGCGGCGGGGGCTTTCCCTCTTGACGCGGATGGGACGGCGGCTGGGTCATCCCCTCGACGGCGGCGGCGGTAGACCTCCTCCATCCCGTGTGATGGCAGGGCGGCGGCGGTCGGAGGGAAAAGGGGCGGCGGTGGCCTGTGTTGCGGCCTCCCCTGCCTCCCGTCGGTGGCACACCGGTGGTGGCTGGTGGTGGGACGGTTTGCGCCATCCCCTCCGCTTCTCGCCGGTGCGGGGTGGTGACCTTGGGTTTCTCCCGCGGTTCGAGGACTCCCGGGGCAGCAACCTCGGGTTCGATGGAGGAGGCGGCCTTCTTCTTCGTCGGAGGTGGTCGGCCAGGCTGGTAGTCCTGTGTGGGGGATCATGGGATCTCACACAGGTTTCCGACGATGGTGATCTAGTCCGGGGTGTCATGGCGGCCGGTGAAAACTGAGCCTCGACCTCTGTCTTGGCGGATGATGGCGGCGTCAGTTGACGTCGTTACCTTGTCGAAGGCGTCATCTTTGCCAGTCTTGGCACTACACTCGGCGAGTTGGGGATGCGCGGCTGCCGGTGAAAACCGTGTTCCGACCTCGGTTGGCGGACGATGGCGACATGTCGCGCCGCAACCTTCTTGAAGGCATCGTCGACGTAGACTGCGGTTTCTCACTCGTGCTGCTCCGGGGGAAACCCTAGGTCCGGGTCTCCCAGATCGGACGATGGCGGCGCGTCCTGCGTCGTTCTACCTCTTGGGGCATCGTTTTTGGAGCAGCTGCTGGACGTTGGCGGTCTTCGGTGGAGTGGTGTTCATCTACCACATTGTTGGCGCTGAGTCTCAGTGGCATGGTGCTGCAGGGTATCGACGACAGATGCGGGATGATGTATACGTGCAGGAGGATGGAGCCGTCTGGCGTCATGGTGCTATCGACGGCAGGTCTTGCAAGGTTAATGCGTTGATCTCTCTTGAAGATGGAGTCGAGCAAGACGGTGGGAGCAACTCCTATGGCGTGTGCGTTGGCGTGCGCTGAGAGTCTGCTTGACTGGATGTGTTTCTCACCTGCTATTGGGCGGTCTGAGAAGACATTTAGTTTTGGATGATTTGAGTTGGTGTATTGTCACCCTCTTCATCCCTCTGTAGGTATAGTAAGGTTGCTTCGAGTTTGATCTTTTGTATTTTTTCTTGTAAGGTTTCGTGAATAATCTAATAAAAAAGCCGTGTGCATCCTTTGGATGCAGAAGCTGGGGCGATATTTCCCCCATTTCGAATTTTTTTTTTCAGCAATATCTTTTATCTGAGCGTTCTGTTTAAATGTCAGAAACGACCATGCATGCATGTCCAACTAGCGATACTTACTATTTTTTATACTAGTTGATTGCCCGCGCTTTGCTGCGGGCATTTGAGATGATTTTCGTGAAGCAAAAAACCATAAACCATATATGGAATTAATACTCATTTGCATTGTCTCTCTTTGGGACATTAGTGTAAAATATTAACATACGCAAAATGTGTGAGTAATGCCCATTTTAAACAGGAAATATGGAGGAAAACAACCTAAGAACTCCAATAGCTGCATCCCAGCCGAAAAGAATGTTAAACACGACTTCGTTCACATGCTCACTCAAAGGTATAAATTGTAGAATTTTTTTGTTCGATACACAACATCATGATTCAATCAACTCTAATCATATTTACTTATTTCAAATGGAACATTAGACCGTAGCAGAAAGGGAGCATGCTACCGGACGGTAAAGTACACTTGCTCGGCAATAAACTAACCATTCCTTAACCTTGTTCTTCTTACCACTTGCAGCCACGATTATTCAGAAGATGTATTGAGTAAGGGTACATGTGTACTCGATGATGAAGATGTTGCCCCAAGTGATTGGCATACATGGGTCGCAAAAAAAACAATTGGGGCGTTTGATTAAGCATACATGTTCTGTCGGTTAATCAACCCTTTCATATTTTCTGTGAGCCCGTGACTGCATGAGTTCAGAAACATGATTAAGGATGATGATTGAACACAAAATACGAGCTGAACAGGGCATCGATCTGGATTGGGAAAGTTTAAAAGAAAGAAAGGAAGCCGGACGACAACTTGAGCAGCGCCTCACCTCGCTACTCGACCATTGTCTGTTGCACGTACCGTCGACAATCCTTCAGCCTTTTGCTTCCTGTGTTGCATGTGACGCGGCACGAACCGCATGGGGCGAAGAGCACGGGGACACGAGCGAGAACCGACGACATCCCATGGCCAAGGCAACGAAGAGAGCGACATCGACGAGAGCGGCAGCAGGTGGCGACCGCGACCAGGCGGTGGCGATGATGAGCGGGGCACCAGGCGGCGACCGTGACCAGGCAATGGTAGCGACGACCGGAGCACCAGGCGCTCAGGCGGCGACCGTGACCAGGCGCTGGCGGCAACGATCTGTAGTGTGGTGACATGCCGAACTGCTTCTACTTGCGGCGACCATCTTTAGTATTGCCTGATGGCGGACCACACACAGTCTAATGGCATTGTTGCTTGAGAGCAGGGAGCCCCGCAGAGGTGCTATTGGAGATGGAACTTTTGCACGGAAGGTAGGGTATATAACCTCGGCAACTTGTAACTTCTAATCAATTAGAATCTGAAGGGGAGACGTTTCCAGAACAACTAAAAGTAATGAGCTGTGTGATTATGCGATGATAGTGGGGAGAGAAGAGGGCCTGTTGCCGTTTGGTTTCTCTGAAAACCGCGCACTTCAGGCTAGCATGAAAGTAGGGTTGAGCAACTAAATGACTATTTATCTCTGACTTGGAGGTGTTTCTCTAATAAATAATGGGATAAATATGAGAATTGGTAAGGTGCACTACGGGAGAGCTCCAGTCTGCCGACGGCTGCCAGCCGTTGGCACAACAAAGAAGGCCGTCGGCATAGGCTGTGCCGACGGTGACCGTCGGCGTAGCGTCGTCGGCATAGTTCTGGTCGGGGACTGCCCGATCACCGTCGGCACAGACTGGCCATCGGCACAGATTGTTGTGCCGACGGTTATACCGTCGGCATAGTATTTCAAAAAATTTAAATTTTTTTTGAAAAAAGATTGAAATTATGTTTTTTTTTAATTTTTTTTCCAATTTTCTTCTTATTCTTTTTTACTTGTTAATCTTTCACAATCACACTTACACTTAGTACACCTAATATTAGGTCAAATTGCACTTGTAGTCAAACTTCTCAGTTGGTCATCCATCCTCACACTACTCCCGCCCCAGCACACTTAACTTCTTGGTTCTCTTCGGATGAGCTTCCATGGAAGAAATGACGCCCTTGTTGTTAATACTACCATATCAATCATATTAACCCTTTGACCGTGCTGCCACATCTCTATATTTTTAATTCTAAACAATTACTTAAGTAAACAACAATGAATATATATATAAATAATAATAATATAGAATTTGAAAAACAATTAAATGATTTCATTTTTGTCTTTTTATTTAATATGGAATAATTAATATCAGTAAATACGAATTTGGCAAATAATATGTCTAAATTGATCAGAAAAATGAGAGGAATACAAATATGACATCCATATCATATTTTGAACCTACAATTTAATTTACCCAAAAATCATGAGCAATAGATCAAGTACCTCTAGTTTAAATCTGGTTGACTTTATCGGAAATGAGGTGGGAAACGGCCTCGGCATGACATAGTTTGCCGAAATGAGGTCATATTTGGCACGTGTGTTGGCCCTAGGATGGGAAGCAAGACCTCGGACGCGGATTTCTAATCCGGCCCACGGGAAACCATCTTTTCATTTTTAGCGTGCCCAAACGGTTTTTATTTGTGAAGCAGCTACATGGGGCGCATTTTAGTATGACGTGAAACCTCCGTGCGATGATAGTAGACCACCTACGCACCACCTATCACATGGCATGTACACGCGTTAGCTATTTGAGAACCCATGCGGCTTCCGGCGGTGTCCCGCCGAATCCGCAGGAAACTGACCGGATTTGAACTAGGGATCAACTATCCGTCACTCCAGAAATTCCGGAAAAAGTGTTTTTAGTTCTACGACGCATCATTATATGTGCTAATTTTTGTCCGTTTAGTTTGTTCGCGAATGGGTGCACCCGCACGCCCGGTACGGCGATACCGCATGTCCCGGTGGCCCTGTTTTGGCCAGATGGCAATTTGAACGAAGTCAAAAAATCCCACGGAGCCGCGTGGCATCATTTTATATGTCATGGTAACTATTCCGTTTGTCAAAACTGGGATACGACAATTATTTTGAAAAATCCTTCACGAAAAGGGCTATCACGTCCGGAGTTCTATGGATTTCAGGGGAAATGAGGTGGGAAACGGCCTCAGCATGGCATAGTTTCCCGAAACGAGGTCATATTTGGCACGTGTGTGGGCCCTAGGATGGGAAGCAAGACCCCGGGTGCGGATTTCTAATCCGACCCACGGGCGACCATCATTTCATTTTTAGCGTGCCAAAATGGTTTTTATTTGTGAAGCAGCTACATGGGACACATTTTAGTATGACGTGAAACCTCCGTGCGATGATAGTAGACCACCTACGCACCACCTATCACATGGCATGTACACGCGTTAGCTATTTGAGAATCCATGCGGATTCCGGCGGTGTCCCGCCGAATCTGGTGGAAACTGACCGGATTTGAACTAGGGCTCAACTATCCGTCGCTCCAGAAATTCCGGAAAAAATGTTTTTAGTTCTACGACGCATCATTATATGTGCTAATTTTTGTCCATTTAGTTTTTTCGCGAATGGGTGCTCCCGCACGCCCGGTACGGCGATACCGCATGTCCTGGGGGGGCCTGTTTTGGCCAGCTGGCAATTTGAACGAAGTCAAAAAATCCCACTGAGCCGCGTGGTGTCATTTTATATGTCATAGTAACTATTCCGTTTGTCAAATCTGGGATGTGGCAATTATTTTGGAAAACTCTTCACGAAAAGAGCTATCACGTCCGGGGTTCTATGGATTTCAGGGGAAATGAGGTGGGAAACGGCCTCGGCATGGCATAATTTGCCGAAACGAGGTTATATTTGGCACGTGTGTGGGCCCTAGGATGGTAAGCAATACCCTAGACGTGGATTTCTAATCCGACCCACGAGCGACCATTTTTCATTTTTGGCGTGTGTGAAAGCCATGAAACCTAGAACATTATAGCTCATTTCTAAGAAAATTTATTTAGGTATTCGAAATATTCCATTTTTGATATTTTCCTATGATAGATCTTGTTTTTCTGCAAAATTTGATATATTATACTTATTTTTCTCAGTTAGAATGATTTAGTTATGCTTTTTTGAAGACTGCCATGGAGAAATAAGAAAAAGCTATGCCGACGGTTAAACCGTCGGCACAGGTCTGTAGTGGAAAAAAAAGGAAAAAAAATGTTGTGCCGACGGCTAGACTGGTCCTGTGCCGACGGCCAGAACTGTACCGACGGTGACCGTCGGCACATCCAGTCTGTACCGACGGCCAATTTAACGCCGACGGTCATCCTCGTCGCCGCGCTCCGGAGGCTACTGTGCCGACGGCCCCGCATCGCCTGGCCGTCGGCGTACGGCAATTCTCCCGTAGTGGTGGCAGGTTTTGATGATGTGGCATACTTGTATGTTGAGAGAAATCATATAGTGGGAGTCTCCTATTTAGAGATAAAAGATATGTCATGCAATTATTATTCTAGCCATTATTCTCATAGAATATGCACCTACCTCTGTGGTGTTCCGTTCAGTTCCTTCCATTGGAGTTGGCAATGGTTCCATATAAGTTCAGCTTACTTTTCAACACTCAAAAATGGGGTGACAGTTTGGCTTAGAAGCACGCAGAGCTTACAGTCACGTAATTCTATAGAAGTGTGGCTAGAAATGTTGTCAGTAGAAGGAGAGTAGGACTACATGCATTTCCCGCAGAGATATCCACATAATGCATAGGTCGCCTCCAAGTTTTACTCCTTCATTTTAATTTTCCCTCACAAAATGCAGTAGTGGAAATTCCTTTGTCTAACTTATGCTGGCATAGCAACTTCGGTCAATTGTTTTGTCCAAGTTAGTTCAGTTACTTGGTACCTTATGTTCGTTAGCTGCTAACCTCTATCTCTTAGCCTTGTATACGGTTTTTGGAAAATTTATAGAAAAATGTATATGCTAGGGGCTACTGTACAACTTCAATATAAATGCAGTAGCGAAATGCAAGTTACTGTTACATATGGATTTCGTTCTAGTACTGTTGCCGAATGCACTTGCTTTTGTTCTTTACTGCCAAACATGGAATTGTTCTTCTTACAAAAGATAAATCTTAGTAAAAGAAAATGTGATGGGAGATACAAATGTTACTTTTGTGATTCAGATGAGATGGGTTGCACATTTATTTCTTTCATGTCCTTTTGCTCGGCATGTTTGGCAAATTGTTCACTTGACCTGTAATATCTCTCCACCAACTAATATAACCAATATGTTTGGAATTGGCTTAATGGTATTGATGCAAAAAAAATCTATCATATGCATAGGTGTTTCCCCTTTATATTGGTCAATTTGGAATTGCAGCAATAGCATAGTTTTTAATAGGATATGAGCCTCAACTATTTTTGCAGGTTATCCACTTTGATGTGCACTAGATACAACTATGTCGACTCTTTCTTCCGTACAACAACAGGGAGTTTATCGTTATTGGATGCAATCGACTGCTAATGGTTGCTCAGGATTTCTTCAGCGATGCTCGTTGGCAACTTTCTAATAGGATCGTAGATGCATATGGCGATTTATGATATTACAATGGTAGATTTTTGTATAAACCCTATGTAACACTTGAGATCTAAAATTTTATGAACTATGAATTATGCAATAAAAGGCTATCTACCACTGCACAACTTTGCTCCGTTCATGACCGTCTCTACAATGTGTGAAGAATCGAGACTTTTTATGGAGGTGTCCACGCGGTTGGAGTACACGGTGAGAGATACTTTTATCCAACATAGATGGCAGCGTGATCAACGGATTGGACCTCCATTGCTACATGCGTCTTTACAGTTTATGTGTGGATTACTTGTATTACACCTTTTTTTATTTCTCTCCTTTATGCTGGACTTGTGTAGCTGTGTGCATCTAATTATTTTTTTCGACAAAGATGTGCATCCTAGTTGTAGATATGTCAGGTGTAATGCTTAAATCTATACCTAATAATAAAGAAAATAAGACTTCTTGTTGGTCCGTCTTTGATTACCCCTAATTTTCGTCAAATTTACAGAACTTGCCACCGGCAAGTCAAAATAACGGTTGAAAACAGCGTCCGCTATGCCTCAGCCGACACGCCTCCGAGCGCGAGTCGTACACGCCTCCTACTGTGTCACTTGTTGTGAAGTGTACAAGTAGATTGCCTAGCCCTTTCCATCAGTTCGGATTTTTGGTTCAAGTGGATAGTGCATGAAGCTTAACATGGTATCAGAGCCCCAGGTCTCGAGTTCAAATCCTGGCTTTCACATGGTTTTCACAATTAAGCCTAAAAATTGCTGTTGCCCCCCTCTTTAGCCATCGCTGTTTCGGTGTGCTCTTCTTCTTTCCCGTGTTGACTTTCTCTTCTCCCGTCACACGCGAGTAGGGGTGTTGTGAAGTGTACAAGTAGATTGTCTAGCCCTTTCCATCAGTTCGGACTTTTGATTCAAGTGGCTAGTGCATGAAGCTTAACATCACTGTCGAATTCCGTCGGCCTACCGTCCCGTAGAGAATATAAATCAGCCCCTTGGTCCGGGTTCTGGCACAGACCAAGCCCTCCGTGACTTCCCTCCCGACCTACAAAGTTGGAGAAGAAGCCGCTAGGCTCATCGGCCTAGCACCCCTCTGTCATGAAATTAGACAATCTTGAGTCCGGGACGGCTGCGCGGCACTCGATTTGGCTGCACGAGGGCTCGACTCGGCTGCGTGGGCAGCGTAGAGCTGGAGACAAGGAGAGCCGAGTGTGGGGTAGAAGAACCAGCGGCTCACCATCCTGAAGATAGCAAATTCGGGCTGGCCAGAGATAGTGCGTGTGCGACGCCATGGTTGACGACGGGGCGGCGGCGGCAACCTCTTTCTTGTGTGAGGCCGCCGCTGGCCTTCGACGCTACACCTCGTGCATCCATGGTTGCTGCTGGAAGCCTAGAATCACCATCCACCATCGACCTCTGCCTCGGCCGAGGCCCCTGCTCCCGTGCTACCTACCGACAAACTCCGGCCGAACGTGCTAGCCACGCCTTGGCCCTACCACCAAGATCCGCTGCCGACTTGGGCCCCTGTGCCGCTGCCTCACGAGATCTAGGTCTACACCGCGGGGTCGAGCTCCGGCCGCCTAGCTAGATGTAGAGGAGTACCAAGTCTAATCAAGACCTTGAAGCATTACTACCTGAAGCTGTGAGAGGACGTGGATGATGGGTGGAATATACTAATGAACGCTGAAGTGTGGATTAAAGAACGGTTTATTGTTGTTGAGGCGTGGATAGGCTTTAATTGCTGCACACAGTTGTTCTAGGCGTCGGGAGACATCATGATAGTCAGCCAGCACAGGATACTGAATTGAGCCATGTTTTCAATTTTTGAACAGTTGCGTCCAACTCAAGTTTCCATTAACGAGATTGAGTATGTGAATAAACAAGCAGCCCTGTTAAGACAAAATTACACGTCCAGGTACCCGCAAAAAAAATTACACGTCCAGGAATCAATGTTAGCTGTTGCTAGCCTTTTCGTAGAGTTTTCCTTTTCCATGCTCTATTAGTGCACCTGATTGAGTAGATGTTTTGGCTTCACACCGCCTTCAATTATTTTAAAAAAATATTTACTTTGCAAAGACATAAACATGCTTAACTCACTGGCTATTATTCAAGTATGGTTCTGAACTAATTGTGATATTGCAGTGGAGGCCCAATGACAGACACAAGTTGCTAATATAAGGACGGGAAAAGTAAATTTTAATACATTGGCCTAAGATAACAATAATTACTATTTCAAGTTTCATCGATATTTCCTTAAACTTGAGACTTGCTACGTTGTTCCAATGTCTGGATGAAATAGCCCGTGTCAGAGAAAGGAACAAAATAAAAATAAAAACCTTAGATCGGCCTTTAAAGAGGGTGGTTAACCAGTTACCAATCAGAGTACCATGATGTCGCACTATCGGTCTTCGTCTCTTTGAGGAGGGCGGGTACCAAAAGAGAGTGGCATGCGCTCAACCATCATCATGAGAGAGTGTTTTCCACCATCCACACATACCATCATGACCAGAGTTTTGATGTCCATAATCCACGCTCGCCGCATCGTCATGTGAGGTGCTTCTGGCTCCCCCTTGCTGCTGGTAGCAGAGAGGCCACTCTCGTAATGAACAATATGGAGTAGGTTTCGTTGATTATCCTACGAAACCCTGCAAACCTATACATTGTAGCTAAATAAAACCGTAGCAACGCACGGGCTTTTCACTAGTAAGTAATAAAACACCCTTTATTAAAAATGCAAGAAAAGGTTGTGTGTATTAACATGATGCAAAGGCCAGGGTCACTCACAACCATACATGTCAATTTACAATTAATGCACCTTAAACCTGGAAGCCTGGCGTTCGTCTGCCCACCGTTGCCACTAGGCTTCTTGCGCCATGCCAGCTAAGCTCGACAATCATGCTGCTCCAACATACACTCCTCCGATGTACATTGCTCCGACATATTCTCCATACGGTGCTCCATCACCACATCAGCAGCGGTAGTAGTAGCCGATGTGGATTTCTTCTACGGAGCTTGCAAGCGGCTTCCGATGTATGGTGGCGGTAACGATGTTGGGGGTTTGTGGTGCTCCCGAGGAAGCAGCCGAAGAAGGGAGGCATCGCTACCTCAGCCTCCTCTTCAATGAGGTTTGTCGGTGGCTCTGGTCTGAAAAAAGGCTAGGTGGGGTTTCGAGCTGCAAACGCTCCTTGGGGCTAGATCCTTAGCAGGGACTCAGGATGGTCATCGTCCTCTTTGGCCATCTTCTCATAGCCGAAGGGAGGCCCTCATCAATCACACAATGGTGACCGTTATTTCTCTGGGCAGGATGCCGATGCGGAGGATCTTCAACTACTCTATTCGGGCACTCCTCGGCTGCATTACCCCAAGTGGTTTGTGTACCCGGTGGCCGCAAAGCTGGCTCGGGCGTCGAGTGTGTCTCATCGTTTTCCAAATTTGTTTCAGGGTTGTTGGTGCAAAAGTGCTGGTCCTGGTGGTGATTTCTATTAATTCCTGGACCTTTTGTACGACGAAACCTTTAATGCCGGGCCATTCGGAACCCTTTCGTGTCCAAAAAAACAAAAAGAATTCAAGATAGCTGGAAACATTTAATGGCCATGAAATAGCATGCGCATCAGCATCGTCATTCATACAATGCACGTCGGCTGCGAGACCGAAAAGTAGGACGTGAAACATAATCGGATGATCCAAGCGGAAGACGTCACAGAAGCGAAATACCGACCAATTCAGACAGTTGTGTTTTCTTCTACAGTTAGGCGGCAGATGCGGGTTAATTGTCTGCAGTGCTCGTTATTAAACCGTCGTCTCGTTTGGCGCCCGTGAATATTTGATCATCCAGAAGGCAGATGGGCATAATGGAGAATCAAAGTCATAAGGGTCATTACCAATGACTGGCAGTGGAAAGGGGTGCGAACACGTCAATCGGTGCGGGCAGAATTGAGTGGGCGTGCGACACAAGTCCCAGTCACAAATCACCTTATATCCTCCCTTCAGTCCACTACCGATCCCATCAGCTTCTAGTCGATCGGGACAAGCAGATGATGTACAGCACAGACAGGCGCCTTTTTCTTTGATCAAGTCGTGTAGGATGGTGTCCCTTTTCTGAAGAAATATGCATGATTGGCCTCGTCAGATTTTGTGTTCGGGTCTAGGTCGTGGTCACCGGGCCTTTTGTACCATTGTGAATTTGTGACCATGGAAACGGGGGAGAGAATGCACAACATGGAAAACTAGCGACATGAACTGCTCGTTAGAAAGGAAGACAAGTCATTATCTAATCGAAAAGAAAAAAAAAAGGTACTAACACAAGTGGCTTCACCCATGTTGTAAGACTGTAAAGTAACGTTGTTTTGCACGCTGCCGCTACCAAAGTTTGACATAGAATATCTTCGTTATTGGGCAGCACAAGTGTGAGCGGTGGCATGTTGAGATGGTGGTCCCGAAACATGATGTTGGTCATCCGCTGGGTGTCGCGAAGCAGCTGGATGTCGAGGGGGTGACCTAAAATGCTGACAGTGTTGAGGTCTTGACCTCGTGTCGTGTGGACGGCGAGGTTGCCTCTGATATTGGTCGCCGGTGTCGTTTTGGTGCGGCTCCTCGTAGCATCGGCTTCTTCATATACCTTAGATCGTTCCATTTTTGCTCCTTCTATAGCACTCACAATGATTTCTCTCTGGCGGGGGTGAAATGTTGTCCAGTCTTGACATAGTGATGTTTCGGGTTGTTCTCGGATCTTAAGTGGGCTTGTTCCTCTGGCGAGTGTGGGTGTGCCCATTGGTGTTGGCGTTGTTGTGTAGTTTCGTCATGTTTTCTGCTAATTAACTAGACACCTTCTTTTTTAATGGATAAGGCACTCTGTTTTAAAAAAATATTCAGCAACAACAAATATGCATGGAATTGCATCAGCCATGAGACATTTGAATCAACTCATTAACACAACAAGCTAACTAGTTTCGTCAGATATCTTTTGTCAGGTTTGACCGTTCCATACTTTTCTAGCAATCTCATCAACATAGAAAGAATTACAAACGGGCTAAATGGGATATTCTTTGCACGTTAAAAGAAAAATAAATGGTTCCTTAGGATTGGGTTTTTAAGTAATTCACGTAGGATGGTACTTGGATTCAGTACTTTGTATTGTATGGACGGTAAACCTTTAACCGTATCAAGGTTAAAAGATCTCGAGTTTAAGACCACACCAACGCAGTATTAGAAAAAAATGCAGCTTACGCCAAGCTCGTGTCTAAGGATTAAAATAGCCTAAATATATTGTCTAGGCAAACTTTTCTGTCAAGTTAGATAGTGCATCAATTCAATATATCAAATGTTTTTAGGGCTCCTTTGATTCATAGGATTGATATAAGAATTATGTAGGAATTGAATCCTATAGGAAAATTTCCTATACAAGTCATTTGATTCATAGGAACATATCCTATAGGAATTATTCCTATAGGAATCTTGTAGTACAAATCCTATAGGAAAAAAGCATTAGCTCATACCTCATGGAAAAATTCCTTTGCTACAATCAAAGACATACCATATTCCTATAGGATTCAACTTAGCATGACATTCCAATCCTACACCTTTCCTATTCCTACACTCTTCATATTCCTATGAATCAAAGGAGCCTTTAGTAGTCTTCTGTTGGTTTAGGTGTAGCATTTCACATTTTTTTATTAGACCAATTTTTCTTTAGACGGTGATCTTGTAATTAATTATTTCAACCCGCAAAAAATGTAATTATTATTTTCTCTTAGTGAGAGCATTCCTTACAAAAGAATACAAGTGGATTGTTAAATAATTTGATTTTTCACCCGTAACTTTACAACCAAGAAGTCAATCGGAATCCCGTCATAGTTACAGTGGTATTTCATTTTTCATTTCTAGTTCAAATTTGAAAACGAATTTAAAACAAGAAATCATAAAATGAACTATGAGTGAAATTTTGGTGGGATCCGTTTGCAATCTCTACCCACAGCCCGGCATAGCGGCACCCCGCTCCACGATCCCGAAAGTTGCCATGGACTTTCACCATTCTGTAGCATTTTCTAATGTCCCCGACACGCCATCTCTGACTCCTCCCGGCGAGGTCGCATAAGTCATGCAGCAGAGGCCAAGCTTCCCTCCGAACAAGAACAAGATGCGAGACCTTCCTTGCAGTCGCAGTCAATATGACCCAGAAGAGAGACTTTTTCTTTTCTAGATGCTCATAAGAGCGGCCCATCCCCCGCCAACTGAAAACCCCAGTCCCCATAGACACGCGCGAGGAACAGCTCGTCCAAGGCTATATAAGCCACAATAAAGAGTCAGGACAAGACAACGCTGCAGCAGTGACACTTTGAAATCCTGAATGAAGCAAGAAGATCGAGCGGCAAATATACTGGGAGAGGATCGATCATCGTTCGTGTTCAGGACAGGGGAACAAGGTGCTGCAGCTGTCAGGTTTGCGCTAAGCTTAGTTTTCTTTCGACTCGATCGACACCGAATATTTGAGATCGAGTTTGTCTTAAGAGTCTTAGCTGCCAGAGCCCCGGATTCTTTCATAAACAATGATTGTCGGTTCCTTTAACCCTGTCGACTGCTCCCTGTTTTCGTTTATGCAAATTCTGCGAGTTGCCATCAGAGAGTCACACTCTGCAAAGCAGGACAAGCAGTAGTTTTATAAAGGACAGGTAAAGTACGAGTAGTTGATCAAGTGTGGTGGTAGAACCGTAGAAATCGTATTAGGAACTGAACTGCCATTATGATTCAGGAGTTAGCCAGGTGAACTTTTCTGAAACTGCAACTTCTTTGAGCAAATTCATGCTCCATGTTTGGAGCAGCAAGTGGCAATGGCCACCATCCATGTGCTTGTGTGCGATCTCTTTAGCATAGTGCAGAGCTGGGTGCTTCGGCTGTTGGATCTAGCTTTTGCATGTTCTTTTCTCTCCACATTCTTTAAGGGTTTACAGAGAATGTTGGCGACGGAACGGCACCATACTGATAGTGATGCCCAGCATGGTTTGCGAAACACAAAGCACTAGTAAATTCAGCCGCCTCGTACCGATGAAATTACCTGCGCAGGACAATCACCAAGTGTCACATGGCTGACACCGAAATGTCTTTACCTTTTTGTTGCCTATTGTTATGTTTGGTTTGATACTCGTTGAGACTACGATATTTTCAAAGGGTAAAAACAGAGACTGGTGGAAGTACTACGTAATTTTCACACTACAACCGAAGAATGGAGAACAGATATGTTGCTGAGGTGACTAATATTTTCAAATTTTCAGACAACTTAGAACTAGGAAAGTTCAAACTAAAAAGATTAGCTTGGCAATATCTGAAATTTGAACTCCCTGATGGCGAGGTGTTGCACGGTGGGTTTCCTACCATTGCCCCAACTCGCTTCTTGTTCCCTCACCCCTTTCTTCGTTTGTGATACTTTGTAAGAAAGACTGGTTATTTTCATTATTGCAATGGAAAGGGGTTGAAGCCCGGTTGGAAAAAGAAGAAGCAAAGTTCAAACTAAAAAGATTAGCTTGAAAATATCTGAAATTTGCCATTGCAACAAAGATGACAAGGTTCGAGACACGCGGCTGCTTCTTCACGCATTAACTAGGTGTCTAGGTCCCGTCATCGCTATATAGTAAGTAGAGCATATTTCTGTCGCTCCTTAGACTAGCCATAATGGAGTATCATGCATGGCAAATATTTGATGTAGCACTATAATTAATGAGGAGAGATATGCTAGTGGTACATAATTAATGTGGAGAGATATGGTATAATTTTTTTGGCATACTCCGTATATCTTATATTTTGTTGACCAAATTAGTAGTCAAACTTATTTCTCGAAGTGCGTATTTACCCATTAATCCGGTATGGAGGGAGTATCATAGATTGGTATCATATAAATGATACCACTATATAATACTTTGCACTATGACCAACCTTACAGTAAAACGCTAGATTCAAAAAAGTTGAACAACATTGGTGCCAGTATTCAACGTGCCACGATTCACAGTGATCCTATAGACAGCGATTAAGATTCAGTGCACCAAACAGCATCAAACATTGTAGGACTAGCCAATGTAGCATCTCAGACTCTCAGTAAGTGGCGTTATACTATTCCTTACAAGATCGAGTCGTAGTAAATGTCTGCTTGTGGTCTCGATCTTGAAGGATGGTACAGATGAAATGCGTGGCGTCAGAATCAGTACGTACATGGATCATTTAATTTGGTAGGGCCTGTCATGTTTGACCGTTTGGCCGGAACAGCGTGTTCAGGGCTCATCAGTTTCTCAGTCGGCTGACAAATACCAATACCGAACTAGAGGTGATTGCCAGTCGGTATCATACTAAACCAGTTCGTTCTGGTTGTGCTGCAGCCAGTTGACAATTTTTTTTACACATAGGACTTTGTCTGGTCGTGGCATGTGTGCTGATGCTTGGGCGTGTCCAACTCTGAAACTCTTGAAGGTGCAGACTAATCGGACCACGAACATACGACGTGTTTCTCTGATTCTGAAGTAGCGAAGTGGCACTAACGGGGGAAGGAGCTGGGCAGAGAGATGGATCCGCCGGACGACGGGAGTCACGGCAGCAGCGAGAGGCACGAGATCGTCGTCGACGCGCCGGAGCCGACGCGGCTGATGGACTTCATCCCCATCTACATTCCGACGGTGGAGAAGGGCGCGCTGAGCAGGAGCCTGCGCAAGAGGCGGTTCCTGGACTTCCTCCGCGCACGCCCGTCCAAGGACTGGTTCCTGCGGTCAACCTTCGTCGGCCGCCTCCGCCGCAGGAGCCAGATCACGTCCAGGGAAGAAGAAGAAGACCATGACGACTCCGACGAGAACTATGGCGAGTGCCGGCTGCGGAGGCGGGGCCGGTTCCGCGTGCCGTTCGTGCGGAAGATCAAGTGGGGCAAGCTGTGGTCCTCCGCGGCGAGGTGGTGCAAGCGGCCAGCCAACTTCGCGATGATCATCTGGCTGGCCTTCGTGGCCGCGGGGCTGCTGCTGCTGTTCCTGCTCATGACGGGGATGCTCGACGGCGCCATCCCGCAGGACGCCAGGCGCAAGGACTGGACGGAGGTGATCAACCAGATCCTCAACGCGCTCTTCACCATCATGTGCCTCTACCAGCACCCCACCATCTTCCACCACCTCGTGCTGCTCCTCCGGTGGCGCCCCGACGGCGACCGCGACGAGGTACGGAAGGTGTACTGCAAGGATGGGGCGCCGGCCGAGCCGCACGACCGCGCGCACATGCTGGTCGTGGTGGCCCTGCTGCACATCACCTGCCTGGCCCAGTACTTCTGCTGCGCCCTGTTCTGGAGCTACTCGCGCACCGACCGGCCGGACTGGCCGCTCAACATCGGCTACGGCGTCGGCACCACCTTCCCCGTCATTGCCGTCATCTACATGGCGTACAGCCCGCTGGGTCGGAAGCAGCATGACACGGAGTCGTCCTCGGCCGAAGAGGCGCACGGTCACAACGGGGACGTGGAGATCAGGGTATACAACCGGTCCGTGGTGGTGGGCAGCCCGGAGTGGAGCGGCGGGGTGTTCGACTGCTGCGACGACGCGACGGTATGCACGCTTTCGGCGACGTGCACGTTCTGCGTCTTCGGCTGGAACATGGAGCGCCTCGGGTTCGGCAACATGTGCGTGCACACCTTCACCTTCATCCTGCTCTGCATCGCGCCCTTCCTCGTCTTCAGCGCCACGGCGCTCAACATACACGACCACGACATCCGCCTCATCGTCGTGGTCGTGGGCGTGCTCCTGGGCTTCTTCGGGTTCCTCTACGGCGGCTACTGGCGGATGCAGATGAGGAAGCGGTACAAGCTGCCGGCGAGCGGCGGCAGGCCGGGGTGGGCCGCGGTGGGCGACTGCGCCAAGTGGCTCTTCTGCTGGAGCTGCGCGCTGGCGCAGGAAGTGCGCACGGCTAACTTCTATGACGTCGAGGACGACCGGTTCGTCGCCCACGGTGCGCGCAACGAGGATGGTCGCGCCGTGCTGATGCCACTGCCACGGGAGGCATCGGCGACGTACTTCCGGAGCATCTCGTGCCCACCCAAGATTGACGCGATGGTGGCATTGAGTGACGGCGGCCTGAGCTCGCCCGTTGTGCAGATGGGCGACATTGCCATGGAGAGATCGGCCACATACAACGGCTACGGCGCCAATCTTGATCGCCAACATGCCATGAGGCCGCCTCTGCCTACGCTGATACAAATGGACAGGGAAGAGTGTAGCTCCAACTAGATTAGATCATGAGTCTTTGGTGATTATGTGTATGTTCGTAAAGGATGGTGTGATTTTTTTTCAACTGCAGCAGGACTACTCTTCAGTTTCTGCGTCTGCTGCATATACTTTTATGGGAAAATTTGTCATAGGACACCGTTAATTTTGGGTATTTGTTGAAACACACCACCCGATTGTGTCTTTGTTAGGTACCATTACAATTTTTATTCACATTACTTTCCGTTTTTAGTTAGGTGGTGTGTTCTGTCAAATGTGCCATAAAATTGTAATGGTACCTGGCAAAGACACAATCAAGCGGTGTGTTTCAGCAAATGCCAGAAAATAACGGTGTCCTATTTTTATACTACTTAAAGTCAAGCTTTTTTTAATGGATAACCCTGAGAATTAGGAACCCCCAATCCTCACAGGATAGGATTAGGAACCCCCAATCCTCCGGATTCCTAACCATATGATCTCATTGAGACCGGTTGGATTGGATCGGGACCACCCACGCATGCCAACGAACACCCTCCTGCATCCTCTCGCGGATGAACAGGAAAAATTCTCCTCCCATCTGCACGCTCCTCTAGAAACTCCACCCACAAACCATGGCGGCTCTCAGTAGCGCTGCCCCTCTGCCCCTGCCTACAATAGCGAGCAGCACTGGTGCCCCGCGAAGCTTACTCTGGCTTATATCTCTGGCAAGCCGCTTGCAGCACTGGTTTTCTCCTTGGAAGCATCAGCGTCCTCTGGTTGCAACACACCGTCGCCTCGAGTTGACTTCCACTCGCACCACCTTCAGTTACAGTTGGCAGCAGCGATGATGTGCCCTGGCAGCACATCGCATCCACCCTGGTAGCATTGGGCATCCACGCAGGTACCACCGGGTCTAGAAACGGCGCTGCCTCCGGCTGGCAGCAGTTCTACCATGCCCTGGCAGAATCGCTCTTCCATGTTGGAAGCACCGCCGTTGCTGGCAGCAGCGGTAGCAACGCCAGCAACCGTTGGCAGCAGCATCGCTGTTCCCTGGTAGCCGCCAGCAGCCTCTTGCAGCAGCGCCACCCATCCTGGCGGCTTCACCATCGCCAGCCCTGAACTCTCAATAGCCGCACTTCTAATTACTATATTGTAAATTACATTCCAAGATGCATAATATGAAAATACATTTCAATATGCATCTAGTCATATTAATTTGGTGTTGCAAACATTTTTTCTTTATGGAATTGGTCAAACTTAAGAAAAATTTCTTTGGATAAATCATATATTTATTTGTGGATGGAGGGAGTATATTTTAGTTGATATCTTTTGATATCTAAGTTAATTGAATGTAGCAAGGCAATCAACTAAGGGATAAATACGTACATAATAATGTGTCGGCACCATGCAGAGCTCAATATTTATTAAAGTCAACATTTTTGTGTGATACTGATCCAGCGCTTTTTTAGACCACACCGGTGCGCCCAATAATGTGTCGGCACCATTCAGAGCCCAATACAATCGCTGGTAACCCTGTGCTGGCCTCTTTGCGCGGGACGCCGAATAGGCGCACCGGCGCCTCACGCCACATCAGATGGAAGCCCTCGGACCTGCTTGGCAGCCGCTGAATGAGCAGTTAAACACGCGTCGACGGAGTACGGCGGCTCGACTTCCGAGGGTGTCGGAGATTAATGGCGCCACCACCCACCTACCGTTGCCTATCTCCAGCCACGCAAAATAAATGGCCTAGCCATGCGTGCCAGCCTTAATGCGCACCACCGCCCACACACCTCTGGATACAAAACAGGTGCTCGGGCACCGGCCCCTACTAACACAAACCCTAGCGCCCGACTCTACCTTCTCCCCCACGCAATCCATGGCAGGTCTAGGGGTCGCGATCGCGGCCGCAACCACTGCGACAGGGCAGGGGCTGCGGTGCAGGATCCCCACCGCTTGAATACTCAGCATCGCCCGATGAGTATATAGACTGTTTCCACGATAAGTTCTTCGAGTTCATCTTCCTCATCACCGAGGACCCTTTCAGCCCAAAGAGGCTCCCGGAGAATTTCGCGCAATTTCTCGCCGGTCGGTAGCCGCTTTTGCCATTGGCCTATAGAGGTCCCATTCAACAGGCAATGTCAAATGTTCCTCCACACTGGCTCGGAGAGGTTCGCCCACGCCCACAACTGGAGGTCGGCGCTTTGCTAAACTTCAAGTACGAAGGCGACGACGAGCTGGCTTGAAGGTGTTTGACGGCACATGTTGCCCATGCACTACGACGACGATAGCACCGACGAAGGCGGGGATGGCGAAGTTTAGGTTTTTGAATGTTGTTCCTTTGCCACGAAGATGGTGAGGGCCAGCAGAAGCCTTTAGTATTTTAATTTGAATGAAATATAACTACAATTTCGTAGTTTATTTACATTTGGTTGTTCAGAGTTTTTTTATGGTTCTTATCGGGGTCGGCAGTAGCAGGTGCCAACACCCCCCCCCCCCCCCCCCCGCACCTACCGACGCCTATTTAGGACGCGCCAGTGGAGATGGTCTTAGACTAGTCATAGTGGGTAGTATTTATGCATATAATACTGATATTATCTCTATAATGCATTGTATCATGAAGGAGTATCATATTCTCATTATATTTATTAATTTGTAGAATCTCAATGCAAAAGACAATGTACAAGATTTATCTGAAAATAATTTATGTCGTAACGTGTCATATGATACAATATCTCCATATGTTACTCCAATCTTTTCTCTTCTTCTATTAGCTGCCACATTAGCTTTTGTGGGCCCATGTTGCATGATACCACCTAATATACTACCACTACGACTAGCCTTATCTCTAGCTTAAAACTATGTCGCTGGCTCTAGAATCACATGAGAATAATTACGGAGATAAATAATTTCTCTCCCAATGTCTACAAAAAAATTCCATCCTTCTAAGAAGTTTATATTAGACAGGCTGATTAACAATGTCTACAAAAATACGATTAATATAGCGTACCTCTCAACTCAAGCATGCTTTAAGAGTTTCAAGACTATTGATGCAGTGGTACCGAACAGCCTTCTGGATTGCTGATTACTTGTTAACTGTGGAATTCTTCCCAACAATCCAAGATTGTTATTTGAAATTGGAGAGGATCTTTCAGCCACTGATCTATTCCAATTTTCCTCGGTCTCTTGAATGGTTTGCAACTTTATCATGGGAGACATATCCTGCAGCTGGGATAACACTGATTTCCAATATGGGAAGAAGCTTCTCCTTGTATATTCGAGCTCCCATCCTTTAGGTCGTTTCTTTCTGGCAGCCTGTATCAATGGTCAATAAATGCCGATTTTGAAACTGGAACACATAAAATATTTCCACAAGACCAAATGTTCTGTTACATATTGTTTGGATTGCTCTGGAATATGTGGTCGGTTCATATATTTCTTTTCAGAGTATACTACTCCCTCCGTTCTTTAATTGACTCGAATTTAGTACAAAGTTGTACTAAATCCGAGTCAATTAAAAGAGACCGGAGGGAGTACCACTTAAGTGGCATGGCAAGCTTCATTTAAGGAATATGTAAAGTGACACGTGCCATTGCCATTGCCATTGCCGTTGCCATTGCCATTGCCATTGCCTCTGGACACTGCTATTTCCTTTACCTCACAAATCCAATAATATTTCAAAATTCAAGAAAAAAGAAGAAATAATTTTTACTGGTAATTGAATAAATTCCACAGTAAGCCAATGCTATATATTATTGAGCATCATTACAGAGATCATGCAAGCTGCATAACTCAGGAAACAGTGGGTACTAATAAGTTAGTTCCAGTGGATGTTAATTTTATAAACAGTGTAGCAGTGTTATTGACCTTAAATCCCCCCCAAAAAAATTGCAACCAAGAGCTATTCCAGTTTTTTTTCACCTTTTGTTTGTCAATTATAATCAAATTTAAATATTCACACTTTAGTTTTCTTTTTATCAATTCCGCTTTTGCCATATGGTTTCATGTGAAACACTTCAGTTCCATCAGCATTTTAGACATGTAAAAAGTAGTAAGAATACTACAAAATAGCAAATGTACCATTTGATTTTATAGGCATTATATAAGCTGGCCGCAAATCAAAGAGTGTGAACTATAAAGTAGGATTCATCGTACGGAGAACCCTTGATTCAGAAAATATTTCAATCTCTTATTTCAAATTTATTCTCAAGTATGGAATACTGATGATTTGTTAAAAATAAATTATCTGCCTTTTTACTGGTTCTCAATAGAAGATACCTGGATCAATGGAGTAATTGGTTTGAATGCCACTATATTTAAATGAAAAAACAAAGAATTATCAATCAAACCGGTCACATCTTTAGTACCATCTGATGCCAAGTAGATATTTCTTTTCTTTTACTGACTATATATGCTTAGTTGGTTACTTTTTTTCTGTTACATCTTTCGGTTGTCACAATGCAGCTAGCACCACAGTTTGGACTAACTTTTGCAAGTCAGGTTACTTTAGCTAACGAACTAATATATTTAACCCATGCAAGAAGATATCTTATCGGCCCTTGTGTATTGACCAAAGCAAGAACATCAAAGATTACATCTCTTGTGCCAAAATATTTTCCTTTGTTCAACAAATAGAAATTTTTAAATTGATACCCAGCCGCGGAATTTGGATACCAAACAAGCATACTGCAGAAAATATAAACACACCAGTTCTAGAATATTTTACCTTCTCGACTGTACCATGCACATCATCTTTGACAGGTAGCTCTCCATTGGAAGATCTGGACAATTGTTGCTCATAGGGGCAGCTACAATAACAAATAGGAGAAAATATTTAATGAACATAACTCAACGTGTAGTTGTATGCAAAAATATATTGGTGGAGAAGATTGAAAATAAGTACAGGTTTCCAGTGTTGATGCATTCTCCAGTAGGAAATACACCATGGTTCTTGAGAATTGATGAGACACGTTCAAGGACATGGACATGGGACACCTGCATGGCACTGGTCACCTGCATGACACTTTAAACCTGTATAAGAAAATGCCTCTGTGAGAGGGAAAGTTTGTTTCCTACATTACACAAGTTCTCAATCCCACACAGCAATTTGGAGAGAGGTTCAGAGGAAAAAGATGACAGTATCTTTGTGCAGCATTCAACTTGCTACATTTCTGTTTCTTCTCCCATTTATTCTGAAACTCAAAGCAAGCCGTGGCGATCGCCACAACCCCTACTGAATTCACAAGATCAAATAGTACTTCAAGATGGGGGCCAAGCACAAGGTGCGCAATGGGAGGCGAACCTAGTTTTGGCTAGACTGGTGGACGGGCACGGGCCCTTGCGTCTGACCTTCCCACGCCTTTTCTCATGTTGTGACAACCACTTCGCCACAGTGGAGGGAGTTCGCAACAACGATGGCTGACGTATCAAATTCAGACGCTCCTTCGGTCTCGCCGAGACGGTGGAATGGGAGAATCTTTGCAGGATTTTCGACCTCACTCCCATCATTACGGGAGAGGATGTGGTCCGCTGGACGTTGGAGACATCAGGGGAATACTCCACCAATTCCATGTACTGTAAGTTGTCCCAGGGTGGGGCAATCGCTCACTTCAAGGAGGTTTGGCGCACCAGCGTGCCGCCTAAGATTCGTGTCTTCCTCTGCCAGCTCATTAGAGGTAGGCTTCCAGCGGGGGATCAGCTGGTTAAGAGGAGGGGGCCCTCTGACAGCAGTTGTGCCCTTTGTGGAGAATGGGAAACCTGCGATCACATTTTCTTCAACTGCCACATAGCAAAATTCATGTGGGCAGGGATTTGGGAACTCCGCACTGCTCCTGGAATCCGGGAATCCGGCAGGGACCGCGGATTTCATGGCCATAGTAAATGGCCTTACGGGTCGTCTCCGTAGGTTAGCTTGGTACACCTTCGCGGCCCAGTGTTGGGCCCTTTGGAACATCCGCAATAAGCTAGCTATAGAGGGATCCCTGATCAACAACCCGGCTGACGCCATCTTCAAAATGTCTATTCATATGCAGAGCTGGAGGGTTCTGGTCAGACCGAGGGACTTACCGCTGCTGGACGCGGCTCTGGACGAGGTTAGGAGGCTTCATCGTCGGCTACGCGACGACGATGGAGGATGACGCTGATGGAGGAGAGGATGCCTGGCCCCTGCAGCCACCTTGATCCTTCACGTGCAGTCGCTTGTGGCTTGCTTGTCTTCTTTATGTTCTCAGACTAGTTGGTACTTGTGGTTTGTAATGACTAAGGCATCAGACAGTTCGTTTGGGGTGTGAGTTGTATCGCTACTATGTTGCCATAAGAGCTTTATATATCAAGCTAGGCCAAGGGCCTTCCCTTTAAAAAACAACCCCTACTGAATTGTGCCATCCCATGACTCGGGACGTGCCACGTACGTGAACACATAGACCGCGTCATCTCCCAGCCCAAACTCCTGAAGACTCACAAACTGAAACCTAACACTTAGACTAACGAAGCAGAACTTTTCGACACCTAACTCTGATGAAACTGAAACTATCCTAACAGCTAGTTTCTTTCCAACAAAGTTTAATCCTAGATCTTGATGCACATCTGTGTTTATTATTCCTTTTAAATTTACATTGTTAAAAATTATTGCAGGGGGTCAGCTGATGTAATTACGCTCTGGATTTAGAATTCTAGGTGCCATGGTTATTTAAAGATCGTAAGTCAACCTACAATGATTCTGTTAGGCGCATTGGATATTTGTTCTTTCTCTCAATCAATATGATTATTTTCATAATTTAAATCGAGCAGATTAATACATTTATTTCCTAAAAACCAAGGCTTACCATATTATATGCATGTATAGTGCACTGTAGCTACAAATACAAACGGTTTGATACCTCTGGGTGCGCCCGGATATAAGAATCAAGAGCTTCACCAGCTTCATTAATTGCATTAACAAGGACCCATGACATACGTTTAAGCTTTTTCTCCGCCTTCAGCCGCTTATTTCCAGCTTTTTTTTGAGAAATTTCCGAATCTAAGGCAAGAATATCATCTGCACATAGCTTAGATATAATAAAAAACCCATCTCCATCTGTCACAGAATTGCCATTTGCCTTGAACGAAGATCCCGTGCGGATCTTTTTTTGAGCCGCCAGGAGCAAAACTGCTGTTTCGGCAAGCTTTCCATCCTTTATGTATATCCAGAGCTCAGCAAGTAGATCATCTGTTCTTTCTGCAATCAGTCTGGTTGTATCCAAGAAGATCTTCTGCAAAAACGAAAATGGAACATGAACTGAGTACCTTTGGCATTATACACAAATAAGTGGTGTTCAATAACTTCCACCGGTTTTCTCACTGCCAAGCACAAGAAAATTGAATGTTCAAATTTTTTAACATCAACCTGTAGTCACTGCTTCCTTTTCTTGATTAAAAATTTAAAAAGATGTGATACATGGACTACAAAAAAAAGGTTCCACAGGGAAACTATTCTGTCTTTGACAACTAGTACATCAGTAATGACACACTAGAAATTCCACTTGTTACGTTTCAGAAATAGTAATTAATGCTGGGATGAATCTGAGACAAACATTATGGCCCGCACAGAATATGGAGATGCCAAATGTAGTTGAAGAAATAGCAGTACTATGGGTCAACAGGAAAGTTGGACAAACCATTTCAGGCAAGCACAGCAGTTGAATGAGCCTGTAGACATAGTCTCTATTCTCTTTGTCAGGTAACAGATTGTCCTCAAGAAACTTATGCAGGCAAGCGTTCTGAACTGCAACATGTAGTGGGAGTAGGCCCTCGATGACTTCAGGGCCAACCGTGCGCAAATTGGCCAATGCGCCATAGTGGAAGAGCAATTTGATCATGTCAGTAGAGAACATTTCAGCAGCTTGGTGGAGGGGAAAGTACCCACTTTGGTTCATGTAGTTGGGATTGGCACGGTATCCATCGAGCTCAGGAGCCTTGCCCTCCAAGGCAACTTTGGCACATCGCAGGGCATTTTGCACAATCATCTGATTGAAAGTCTGTGGGGTTATGACGAAACCCCAAGCCAAACCCACTCTGTCATTCTCGAATAAGTTGAGGAAAAGCTTGACACTATCTTTTTCCAGGATGGACGCCAGGCGGGGTAATTTATCGAAGAAGGCATCATTTGCCATCTTAGATTTATCCATACAAAAGTGAAAGGGTGAAAAGGTAATCAACGATCCAATCAACAAAGTTTAATAGGGAAAAAAAAGACAAGCTGAAATGCATCGTATGACAACAAAGCACAAACATTGGAACACACAAGCTAAGTATTCACAAGTACTGCAGGGATGAAAACTGAAAAGACAATTATAACTAAATGATTTTTCAATCCAATTACAGTAACGTGGACAGCAAAGAACCTCATGAGTACGATCTGGGATGATTGTATGAGTTGCTCTGTAGGCAGCAAGAAAAGCCTGTTTTCGATCCATCCACTGAAACAGAGAATATGCAAGCATGAAGTGGCATGTGTAAGAAAAGGAAACAGAAGTAGAGCGAAATATCATATATGAGGTTTAGTTACCGCACCTCCTTGATTAATTTGATATGGCTAGTAAAATCTTTACAAGGACCAGGTGCACAAGGAGGATAGGGAGGATTCGAAGGATCAATTGCTTCCATGTTTGATACATCCTTAGCTTGACGATTATCTTCACCATAAGCAGCTTCAGTTGCCTTCTTTTCATTCACTATCTCCATTGCTGAAGAACAGGCGTGGATTCTAGTTTCAGTGTCTATTTGCCTGAAAGTAAGTGCAGAATTACCATCAATGTCATTACCATAACATGTTTAGTTTGATACTTATTTTTTATAGAATTTGCGATAGCCTGAACACTAGATTTTTCAAAGAAACCTCAAAATTACAGTTAGTGTGGCACTTCTATCATTTGGCAAAAATAGCCGCCAGTTCGCTATACAGAAAATGATATTGGTCTATCTGAAGCCAGTGCGATGCCCAAAAAGGTTCACAGTTTCAAATTCAGAGATTGCAAACTTTGACCAACAATCGCTTCAATGTACTGTGTCCTTGCCAAACAGTACTACCTGATGAATTTAAGTCATTTAACGAAATGAGGCCTGATAGTGTGTTGTAATAGTCACACACGGTAACTGCCAACGCTGATGTCCAAGAGTATTATAACAAAACGAGGTCTAATGTATACGAGAAACACGGTAAATGCTCCAGAAAGTATGGATGGTTGAAGCCGAAGCATATGTGCAGAAGATTAAAAAGTATGCACGAGCGTAACACACAAATTTGTCTCACGCATGACACTCCGGAGTCCGGACCGAAAGTACGGATGACTGAAGCTGAAGCATATGCACAAGATTAAAATTCTATGCATACTACCGCAGATCTATTCGAGCTCGAAGGTACTAGATATAATGAAGGCTAATCTTTTTTCCAAAATCAGTAGAAAGAAGCTTTCGATTGCGCAGTTCGTGTGTAGAATTGAATGTATTGGGAAGAGGGAGAGGATCTGGGGTTCTGCGATTACCAGATGAAAGCAAGCACGGCCGGTTGGGGATCGTAGGCCGGGACGAGAGGAGGCACCGGTGAAGATAGGGTTTCGCTCGATTGCGCCGTCGCCGGGTTGCCGCTAGGGTCTTCGCGCGGCCTCGCTCCTTATTTCGCGCGCTCGAGGCAAAGGAATAGTGGTGCGGCTGCGACTCGGCGCCTGGCTCCTGCGAGGACCTTTTTGTTTGCCTTTTTTTTTCAGATCTCCACGGAAATAAGCTAGGGAATTATGTCACGGCCTACCGGTAAATAGTTGCGAGGGAAACTTTTTTTTTACGTGGTTCACTAAACTCTCAAGTTGTCATAAAATGGTCATCACCCGCCTTTTATGAGCATGCAGATTTGTCATAAAACCTTTGCGTGGCTTCATACAAGGTGACTCGGGAACCCTAAACCACTTCCGCCAAGACCCCTTTGTTGCCGCTGCCATAGGCTGTCACCGCGGTGGTGGCGGGAGCCCTCAGCTCCAAAGGGGTTGGGAAGCTCACTGTGGAGGCGGATGCTGCACATCACAAAGATCGAGGAGCCCAACTCGGCACCGAACGAGAGGCTCCACTGACGCTAGCTAAGCGGTAGTGGTTAGGCGGCTCTCCAGCGGCGCGACGGAGGGCCATCTGCGTAGTGGTGGACGACATGGTCGTGTGGGCTCTCTTGGTCGTCCATGGAGGTGGGGAGGGACCAGTCCTTAGCAGGCGGAGGCGTGCACGGTGGTGGGCGCACGACTGTGAGGAATAGGCGAGGCAAATGCGGTCATATAGTGGTGAGGCGGCGACAACAACGAAACTGGCGAGCGTGAGGGAGGTGGCTACGTGGGCTTGATCTAGGCTTCGTGGGACGTGGCTATAGCCCTTCTAATTAATGTGTGGCGCTGGTTCCTGGATGACACAAAGGTTGCCACATCCTGCCATGATTGTCATTTGACGCCCGTCTATATATGATCTTCATCCCCGACGGAGACCAATTCCAACGAGATGTACACAGCTCATCTCCCCGCCCACGATCCCTTCCCGCAAGGAAGGAGGGAGCAAATGCTAAGCATTGCCCTCATGAAATGTGGTGCTTCTAAATAAAAAAGGTAGTATGCCTACCTATAGGGCTATAAAGAAAGCACTTGTGAGAGGCAACCTAGTTATTTTATTTTTGATTCCGTTTTGAGTTTTTTTTTACTATTATATTGCAGTCCGTATGTCATTAAAAATGTTTGATGTCAAACATCAGGACCATCAAGACCATCTAATCCTACTAAACACATCCCGCTTGATATCTAACCTTCCGTAAGATCCACCCTTCTCAAAATCTCCTAAGCATCTATCACTTCCTAAAATAACATTAGGAGCATTACATCACGGGATCGCCACATTCAGCAATGATTTTGGTATAAGGAAAGTTATCAGGACGGTATCACCGGAAACTTCAGAACATGTAAAGCAATCAGGTTAGGAGCACACAGACTTGCCACCAGTGCCCACCTCGCACAGGCGCATCTCTCTCTTGTTCTCTCGCGCCTCTCTTATTTTGCGCCCAGCACCACCGCCACCGCACCGAGGTCCCAGCCAACGCCACGAAAGTTGTCGCCGCCGCAGAGAGGCTGATTCCCGGCCACCCTTGCCCCGGAACGACACAACATCCTCATGATCTCCAGGGGCCTCCACCGAACGAGATAGCCACCACTATGCGCTCGCTCCGAACCTGTGTTGCATCCTTTCGAGCGCATCACCGTCTGCCACGAGCTCTATGCCCGCCGTACAGGTTCCTCTATTGCATCCGTGTGAGCGCGTCGTGCTCTTCCATGGTCCTCTTCCCTAACCCCTTTTCATCTTCCTTGCGCCTGATAGGAGGAGTACGCTGCACTGCATGAGGAGATTGATCATAGGTCGTCGTGGAGTTGGACAAGGTCGCTTGCCAGCTCCCAAGCTCGAGGGTCCAGGTCAACGAGCTGGACAAGCAACTTACATGTTTGATATCTTTCTTCATATCTGTTGGACGTTGGTGAGACCAACTACAACTCATTCCCCTTTGTGACACAGATTAGCTGTATTCTGATGTGAGGAATAATGAATGGATGGTGCTATTTTCCTAGGATTTTGACATCACATCCAAGCAAGAAAACTAAGGTATTATTCAGATCAACTGAAATGATCTTCTATATTTTGAAACTAGATAAATTATGTACATCTGTCTGTACATTTTATACCATCAATAAATGCGCTCAAATAGTAGATGCAGGAGCTATACCGGATCACACTGGTTTAGATCCTTGCCTTCCCTAGGTTGGACTTAAGGTAGAGTATCATGGTCACCAATTACTGGAGGTGCTTTTGTCTCGGTCTGCTGGCAGAGATGGATAAGCAAGTTAAGGTGATGCCAGACGCTGACTTCTATCTTGGTTTTACCGGAATTCTGTTATGATTCTCTACACCATTACCATACTGGTTTCCTTATATTTTGGTGTACGTGGTACATTTGTACCTTAGATAGAGGATGCATGTGGTGAACTTTCTTGATGGAGATTACTAAATCCGGAGTCACGGTTGTTCGTCGTAAAGAACCAAAGATGCTTCCTCATTCTCTACTACTTATTAGTAAACAGTAAAACTCACCTAGCTAGGAGCCTCCACAGCGATTTTAAGTTCTACACCGTCCGATTTAATCATTTAACGATCTGGATCTTACCACGTTTTTTACTTCGTTAGATCGCGTCAAATGGGCCAGCGTTCGTTGCTGGGCTGCTACTCCACAAAATGTGTTAGGCCGCACCTGGTTTATCGGGCCCGAATCGGTTACATGGGCCTAGCGGTCATGCCCTTCTGTAGTTCCCGTCTCACAGGTATCGCTAGCTACGCTAAAAAAAAGGTATCGCTAGCTACGCTAAAAAAAAAGGTATCGCTAGCTCCCCTAAAAAAAAGGTATAGTCGCTAGCAAAACGAACGACCCTCGTTGTTCTTGTTGCGCCGCCGATGTACCGTCGAGCGCGCCTTTCTTTCTCTGCTCCGCGCCGCCATTTGTCTTCCGCCAGTGCCCGGTCAATATTGATTCACGCCACCAAATAACCAGGGATCCAGTTCTACCATTGTTGTATTGACTGCTGGTTGCCGATTTACCTCCATCATGCGTCGATTAACAAGAGGCCGCCCAAATACTTGGCTTCTTCTCCGGCATCGGTGCCGACACAGTGCTATGGCACACAGGAAACGGAGTGCGCTCGCTCCATGTGGGCCTGGGCTTCTTCGATTTACCTGCAGACCCGACAGACCCAGCCCACGATCCGAGCGACGCCTCCCCTCCTGTTCGTACATGCCGCATAATATGTGCAAACTGAAACTGCCGGCGGCGTCGTAATCATGGTGGTATAAATTATGACCCTCCCTCTCCTGTAATTATGGTGATTTACTTTCTTCTGTCCTTCATATATATTTCCAGGGAGTAAACCATCTTTCTTTGCCTATCGTTCTTCAGCCATTTTCCTTGTTTAGGCTTTCCTGTTTGCTCACCTACCATTCTTCCTCTCTGCAATTGCATGGACACCAACATTATGTAGCCAACTGACTTACGTTGTTTGTTTCAGGGGTTGCTCGTGCTCGTTCTTTTGGGATTTGTATTCAGGAACTGCTCACATGAAGTATCTGACCTTCATTTTCTACCATGGCTGCTGGACAGGTGTGGGGAACCCCGGGGGTCGTAGGCTAGACAAACCCAGATCACCATCTGGCATAAGCCTAACCTAGATCTCTAGGGCCTACAGCGTGAGAATCGGTAACACAACAGTGACTCTACAACTCAAAGAGTAATACAAGCTCATAGCTGAGCGAAAAACCAAAGTATTACAAGCAGAGGTCACTGACCTGACAATTCATCAATCAACGGAAGCGAAGTTATGCTATTCTAAATAGCAAGATAGCAAAAGGCCTAAGAGGCCAGGAGCATAACGGCGACGTCCCAGCCCATAGTTCCAGGCTGCCACCTGAGAATCCCAAGCTACTCGTCGATGTTGACCTAGAAACCTTCATTTGTTGGAGCGTCTTCGTCTGAAACAAAGCATGCAAAGCTGAGTACGGGGACTCAGCAAGACTTAGTACAACCTGTTAGCAAAGCTGGTATACGAGGCTTTATGTGGAGCTTATTTTGCAGAAAGCCAGTTTTCCTTTGTAAAACAAGAGGGAGCAGAAGCTCGTCTACTCAGATCGTTTTAAAAGGGGATAAGAGAGCGGTATCACTAGCTCTACTGATCATCATATTGAATCCACCGAATCTTCATCATCAGCTGAACCTATCAACTAGGAGCACCCCCTCGATACCCTGAGGAGGGATCCTTAACACACATTGATTCCAAGTTTTACGATTAGGTTCATGTTATCTATGATCACAGAATCCATCACCAAGTCGTCCGTAACCGTGGACACGGCTTTTCGAAAAGATTTACCCTGCAGGGGTGTACAACTTTACCCACACGCGCCGACCGACTCTTAGCGCCGTCATGTACACGCTTCCTTGGCGTGCCGGCAGAGGGTGATCGAACAAAACCTTTCCCTTACTTCGCCTATTCCATGAGTCAATCTAACTGGGGAACTCCGTCATCGTAGGTAGCCATTCTCCGAAGCGGTCCCGGTCATTGTGTGCAGGGGATCCAGTTCAATGCCTCCAGCATCCTTCACCCTAGCCACGTCCATGTATGATGCACCTTTGAAAACCTTTTCCACGCCTTCGCCATGCAGAATGCCAAATGGAACTCGCAAACTAATTGACTCATGGGTAATCTAGGCAAGTTCGGGCCAAGGGGTTCCCATGGGCCCCGTGTGGCTGTACGCTCAGTCTTGGTTCCGAAGGCGAGAACTCAGGTCCTAGTATCGGCGAGAACGAGTCAAATCACCACATCCCCATGTGGCGGCCCATCCAAGCCTTTAAGCATATTTATTATCATCACTGATCTTACCACATCATCCTGCCATACTAGGTTCATTCGCAGCTCTGATTCATCAACCAGATGGATCAGAATTCGTCAACTAAGCATGGCTAAGCATATTCGATATAACAGCTCTAGCGATGCACACGAGCTCAAACCTAGTTTTGCTGGGAGCAATGGATCAGAGTATATAGGCTACAAGGATGGTAAATACAATACACATAGGATAACTATCCCTGCCGATAAAACATATTGGAAACGAATGCAATATGTAGAAACCAAAAGTAAAAGCATTTCGAAATCATAATATGAACCAGGCTAGGGCTTGCCTTTGTCCCTGATAAACCAATATGGATCTTCGATGATCCCATGCTTGACTTATTCTTCGATGGACAAGTACTGAGTTGTTCTTCGATGGATCTTCATCGTCTCGGGCACTTGCTCTATCGATCGCGAAGAAGCAAACACCGGAAAGGTAAAACAACAATCAACACATGGCATCGATGCAATGCACATACAAGTATGATGAGATGACATGTTAATTAGTTACTGAAATAACCCTAAGACATCATCAAATTAACAGGGGTTCGACGGGACTAGGGTTAGTAGTTCCGGAGCCCTAAGAGGGGTTGATTTCGTTCTTCTAAAACAACTAGGTTTAAAGTTGGTTAACAATGCATGATTTTGTAACCAAATTGTAGATCTCATTTTTCTGAAAATTTTGATATATTATACATATTTTTATGATTTAAAATGAATAAGTTATGAATTTTACAAGTTTTATTCATTTTAAATCATTTCTGAAAATCTCGGAAATTAATAAAAACCTGACAGACTGGACCCACATGTCATAGTTTTAATCATTTCCTAAATATTTACGAAAACAATAAAATCCTGACAAGTTTACCCACCTGTCAATATATTTCCATTTACAGAAAAATAAAAGAAAACAAAAGAAAAGGGCGGCGGGGCCCACCGGGGTCAACCTGGTGGTCAACAACCTGCGGCTCACCGCCGGTGACCATGCAGAGGCGGCGTTAGCGCGCTCCCCTGCACGCGCGGAGAGGCGCGTCGGACGCGGGCGGCTGCGAGGAGCAGGCTGGTGGCGGCGCCGCCAGCTAAAGGTGGCCGGAGCATCGCCGGCGGCGATGCCGAGCGGCGGCCGGGGCAGGTTCGCGTGGAGGCGGCGATAGGGGGCGTAATCGGACAGGGCGAGGGCACAGGCGGGTTGAGAAGCTCACCGCGGAGCTCGAGGAGGTGACGGCAAGGCCGGAGGGGGTCCGTATCGCCGGCGAGCTTCGACGGAGCGGCGGCCGTCTGCGAGGTAGAAGGGCGTGGCGGGGTCGACTGGGGGCTTCCCGAGCCGATTCCTTCGGCTGGAAGGTTCATGGCGGCGAGGCGGAGCTCGAGGGAGGGTCGCCGGAGCCTGGGGATGGCCGGAGACGGCGGGGGAAGGGGTGGCCGGCGAGCTAGGGTTTGGCCTACGCGCGCGGAAGAGAGACAGAGAGTTGGGGATTGGGCGTCCTAGGGTTCACTGGCGGCGGCAGGGCGCTTTATAGCCGCCGGCGGGCGGCGGCGTTCATCTCAACGGCGAGGAGGATCGGGCGGCTGCAGCGCTGCCAGGCAGCAGCTTGGAGGCGCGGGGGAAGAAGGAGTTTTTTGCAGAAAACCCCCTGCAACTTCTGTCGGGCTGAGGTGGCTCTGGCTAGGCCGAGCTGGGCCGCTTGCTGGGCTGCGCAAGGAGAGGGGAAAGGGGGAAATTGGGCTGCTGGCCCAGGGGAGAGAGAGAGAGAGGAGAGTTCTCTCTCCTTTTTTTCAACAAAAACTGTTTTTTTTCTTTATTTTGTTTCAAACTTCTTTTGCTATTTGAAATTGTTTTGTATTTTCAAACTTTCTAAACTTTTCAAATATCACATGGACTTCTTAAAAGAGAAGTGCCATGCAGGTTTGGTTTGAACAATTTAAACATAATGAGCATTTGAGTTTGAGAGGGAGATTTGCATAACATTAGGGTTTTCAAAACAATTCATTGATGCAAATGTTCTTAGGAAAATTATGATGCAAATGATGCACAATCAACCCTAATTAGGTTTTATTAAAACAGGGATGTTACAACAGGTACATTTGTTCAAGCAAATTTAGCTCTTTTTACTCATCTGCTGTTAATATTTCTCAACATTACAATTTCCTTTAAATGTGTTTTCTACTGTGTGCAACTTGTTCAATTTGTAATCCCAAAATACATGCATATGCCTAATGCCTTTCATCGCCCAAGATGCTTCTCCGATTGCTGTTTCTGCCACGCTTTCAAGAGCGTTCCCTGTTCGTACTTCCTGCCCACCATCGATATGCAACTTTAATTCCTGGATATAGTTATATATAAAGGATCATGTTAGAGGTGCAAGTTTCGAAGTAGTGTAAAGGTCATCCTTTATTTGTTACCTGGATGAGTGAGATTTGCATTCAGGTAGTGTGTTGGTTGAAGTTACTGGATACTAGACGATTTTATATCTTAACTGAATTCATGGAGAAAAATGCAGAGAAGTAGTACAAAATTGGCATGAATACTGGATACAACTCGTTTGTCATTAATCAGATATCGGAATGGAACCCATTGCTTATATGAGGAATATGTTATCGAGTTAACTTGTTGATATAGATATTAATTTCCTTTACCAACGAAGCCTGACAAGGCAGCGTTCTAGGGCGTACAGGAGGGGAAGCATATAATTTCCGTCCTCTCGAGGTGCTTGCAAAAGTTGACTCGCCATTTACTTTGTTTCTCGGTGAACTATAATAATTGCCCTTCTGCTCTTCAAAATAATGAATTTCACTTCACCGCTTTGCTTTGTTGGGCTGTAATAATAGCCAAGTTTCCTTGTTTTCAGAGGTAGATTCGGAAGAAAATGTACTTGGTGCAAATTTTCAGTGTCCCATTCTTGGCATCTTTAGGGTGCCCATTCATCTGGTGAAACAAAAGGTAGGTCTGTTACCAAAGTTATGTCTGTTACCACAGTCCACAGAGTTAGCCATCAATTAATGATTTTTACCATATATAGATTTACTATTATAAATATGGAAGCTAATTGATCCTACTATGTAACCAAAGGGTAATGTAAAACATTAAAGAGCTTGTGCCTAACATATAAGATGCAAGACTCGAACTCTACACAGATTGCTCAACATAGGCATAAATGTGGAGTAATGACACAGTACGTAGTTAAAAGAATGTTGACTGGAAAGAGCTGTACTATCTCCGTACATTTTGGTTAAAAAACTTTATATATTACTTTCTTTTCTCTTTTTTATACTTTAGATAAATGATGGCAGTTCATGTGTACAGAGATAGTACATTAGATGTCCAGAGATAGTTTTTGACTGAGGTTTTTTTTTCCTGTCATTTGTTTCTATTTTATATTTGCATAAAAAATGTTGGATGAATTTATCTCTAAAGTACACTGCTAAATGAACCATCATTTGTAGATTTATGTAGTCATTTCAACTTTAACTTTGAGGGTATTTTATGTGTAGTAAATACGAATTGTTCATGACACTAACATTTAGCACCGCATCATGATCCCATCTTATAAATGGTTATTGTTTCCATTCAGGTGTTAATATCAGGTTCATCTGCATATAATTAAAATTTGATGTTAATTTAAAACCTTATCTTTTAACTGTTTGCTTTCGAAGTTCAGCTTTTGTCATGTTCTGAGGTCAAACCTCTTGCCTGCTCATGTCAAGAGCAAGAATACCCAGGACACCAAAGCAGGGCATTACACAAAAGAATAGTAAAGCTTCACTGCAAATGTTAACTTACTACAACCTCGGTTCCTAAATAAATATAAAATGTTTTCGGAGTTCAAATCCGAAAAATGTCTTATATTTAGGAACGGAGGGAGTACTATGCTTCATATCCGATTATTCCCTGCCTCCAAAATATTCCCATATTAGTTTAGCTTCATATCTGAGGCACTGTAACAAATATTAATTATGTGGAGCTTCATATTTGAGGCATTGCAAATGTATGCAGTGTGAAATTTCATTCTTCTATTATTATGGATGGGTGTGGTGGCTCGCGGCTTTTATGTCATGACCACACTTTGAAATCCTTGCCAAAACTTAACCTTGGTTTCTAATGTCTAGACTGCAGAGTGACTAGACATTCTTCTTTCATTTTGTACTCTAGAATTTTTTGATGGTGTACTTTATTGTAAATACCTTCACTGCTTGTACCGGGAGAGATGGGTTTTAAAGCTAATGGTCTAATTGACAAGAAAGAGATGTTTACTTCTATATCTTCACTATACCATTTAGACTATGGAAGAAGGGATTATTCTAGAATGCAACAAAACATTGAAGGTTTGTATTCCTTGTGTTCTAGGTACTTAAGAACACTCAAGCTTCTTTGCCCTGATTCCAAACAATTTACATATATGCATACATGATTAGTACTTTTGTAGGCATTTCCTTTGTCATCAATATTGATGTTTATCATGTCATTTCAAAATGTTTTATTGCATGGTCATTTTCTATAACGACGATATGGTCAATATTGTAGATAAGAATGTATGTACACCCACTTTTCACCACGGCTCGATTTTAAGTTCCACCACAATATAGACACTTCTTACTTATTTATACTATTAATTTTCTTCTATACTATTATTTATCTTTATTTAAATATGGCCGGGCGCAGCAACGCGCGCTTCTATGGTCTAGTAAAAAGACTAAAGTGGTTCCTTATTCTGCCACCCACAATATGTTTGGTCGTCCAACCTACCTACGTCCATCGATCGCTAAACGCAAACATCCTTCGTCGTTTGCCCTCTCGCGCGCTGACAGGTGGGCCAAACCAGCAGGAAACCTCCTCGTCGTGCCCCAATCCCTGGATCCGATCTCACGATACCAGGAGCAGGCGGAGGCCGCCGTTGTGCTCCTCCTGCCGCTCACCCCGACCACCACTGCGGCAACGTCTCCAGTGCAATCTGGAGCGCGCCGTCCACGCCGCCGAACCGGCTATCCTGTGAACCTCTCGGTCCACGTCATTCACGCTTGGCTTCCCACCATTGATCGACTTCGCCTTTCCCGTCCCGATGCAGCGACCGCCCGCCCGCGTGCCCTGGACCTTCCGCCGGCTCCCGGATCCATCTGCCTCTTGCAGCCGTCGCCAGCCCCCTTCTACCTCGAGGTATGAGTGGGTCTCGCCTCTAATCGCTAGATCCGCCTGAGGGTCTGGGACTAGCTACGACAAAGAAAAAACACTGCGCGAGGAGGATTTGATTCCCAGATGCTTGACTTGCTTAGGCAATCAGCGGGCTATGCAATTTTTTTCTGGCAGCAGCGAGGTGCTGATTCGTTTGGGCGAACAGAAAACTGCTCGACAAAGAAAGCATAGCGCGCAGGATTTCTATTCATGCGGTGGGGAAACAGATGATGTGATGCTGGTTTCTGAAATGATAGCATCCACTTAGCAGTTAGGCAGTACCATATTGGCCTCCCTTTGATTTAACTAACTTCACGTTATGGACACAAAATATGCTTGTTGTATGTGGACTCGATCCACTGTTTTTTTTTCATTCCTCTGCATTTGTCATCATTTTCTTTGTACTGCTTTGTTCATTACTCTGCATTTGTGTTCATTTTTTAGAACATGGACTGCTGAATGCTGATACATTGATAATAACCACATTTTGTAATAAGATACCTTTTATTTTAAAGTTTTCAGTGAATTTTCGGAGAAACCTGGATTTTCAAAATATCATTCAATTTTATGTCATGTGTATGAACTATTCAGCGAACTAAGAGGGATTAATTTTGGCTTTTTGAACAGATTTTAATTAAATACTACTAAAGATAGGTCTAGGCCAAACGCGGCAGCAGAGTCCGTTTCTGGTGAGAAACGGGGTGGAGACGATGCAGGAGAGGGCAAGGGATAGAGCAAGAGTGGAGTCGTCGGAGCTGCCGATGTGGGGTAAAACGGAGATCACCGGCGGGGATTTCTCGAGGCTGCATCACCGAATCAAAATCCTAGGCGCCGTGAATGTGGCCAGGTTTGATTGCTAACTAAGGAGTGTGGGCAGGTGGGGAAGATGCACGTGTCGCGACGGTGCATCGGAAATTGGCGAAGGCTCGTCTCGGCAAACAAGAAGCTATGGATACATGCGTGTCTAGCCGCAAGCCGTCTTCGTTGTTGTTCATGGAGTCCAACAGTATTCTACACACGAATGATATCCATTGAGGAGATCGCTTAAATAGCATCAGATGCCACACAAGCCTGATGGCTAATGTTTCCGCTCCGTTGACGACCCCCACCGACGCCTCCAATGACATAAGATTTGTTCTCCCCGGTCAATACCTGTATCCTCCGTTGGTAATCATCTATTTCCAGTTCTTTATGAATGCTCCGATGACATAAGTTTGCTGACCGCATTCTAGATTTATGTGATGATTTGCTTGTGTCAGGTGCAAAATCAGACAGATTCTCTATGGACAAGAATCTGGGAAAAAAGGATCCCTCCCCTACTGAATTATGTATGTTAAGATCAACACGGAAAGTTTCTATTTCTATATATATCTTTAGTCTATGCATTTGCAGCGATAGCCTTCAAATTTACAATCATGTTGCTGATTTATTTCGGAAAATGGCAGGTCTCATATCAACTCTCCTGCTGATATTCGTTTTGGTCTAAGATTATATATAGGTTCAGATTATATCATTCTGCAGTGCTGTTGCCGAATGCTTCAGCTTTTATAATTGTCTTTCCATAATTTAGCAGCATCTGCTATTAACGGTGTGACTTATTCCTTTCCAAGAAGTTATGACTTATTCCATTCAGCATTACCTTTATCTATAATTTCTATTCCATAAATCATAAACAAAAGAATCTATGATGTGTACTGGCAAGAGGGAGGAACTAATGAAAAAATTAGTTTCCGGAAAGCAGTTTATGAGGGACCTGTAGTTCAGTTTTACGGCGTTGATGGCAACTTCGCTATACCTAAATACTGAACGTTCAACTACTTTTTTGCGCCTCCTGTTGTCTTTCACCGTTTGCATCACTTACTCCAGATTGTTGTGGTGTTGATGGGGTGTGTGTTGTGGGTAAAATTCAACAATGTTGTTCCTAGGCTAGAATGTTAAACAACAAGGTGTATTCCTCTTAAGAACAAAGCTATTGAGGGTTATCTTTGAGATTAAGCATTAGATACTTGGCGTGTCTCTAATTCATAAGTAATTTAAATAATTCCACTTGCAGCCATGTTCGGATTGGTTACCTCTTTCGAGTTGTTCTTGCTTCTTGTTTTATTATATATGTCAAATGCAAAAGATTGATAATTTCCTCTGTTTTTTAAGCCCGATTTAAGGTGTTGTTATACCATACAGAGGTAATGGACTATTACAGTGTAGTTCCCATCAGACTGATTTGTTTATTACTAATTCATATGTCTATTTGACTTTTAATCCCCGAATCGGTGCATACTGCAAATGGGTTGGTGTTTCGAGTAGTTCTATCTTGGTGTGAGAAACACAGAGAGATTCTTAATCTGAATATAGTGTAGGGATTCGTTGCATAGAAAACAAAAAATTTCCTACCGCGAACACGCAATCCAAGCCAAGATGCAATCTAGAAGACGGTAGCAACGAGGGGATTATCGAGTCTCACCCTTGAAGAGATTCCAAAGCCTACAAGATGAGGCTCTTGTTGCTGCGGTAGACGTTCACTTGCCGCTTGCAAAAGCGCGTAGAAGATCTTGATCACGGCGCCACGAACGGGCAGCACCTCCGTACTCGGTCACACGTTCGGTTGTTGATGAAGACGACGTCCACCTCCCCGTTCCAGCGGGCAGCGGAAGTAGTAACTCCTCTTGAATCCGACAGCACGACGGCGTGGTGTCGGTGGCGGTGGAGAATCCCGGCGGAGCTTCGCTAAGCGTGCGGGGAAGAAGGAGGAGTGGGGCGGCTAGGGTTTGGGGAGAGGGGGGCGCCGGCCATCTAGGTGGTGCGGCCACCTTGTTGTGTTGGGGTGGCCGGCCCCCTCCCCTTGTCCCTCATTATATAGGTGGAAGCCCCAAGTGTTGGACTACAAGTCTCCGAATAAGACCCGAACCCAAAACCTTCCATGTGATAGGGAAACCTACCCAAGGTGGGAATCCCACTTGGGGTGGGATTCCCCCCTTCCATGTGGGGGGGTGGCCGGCCCCCTTAGGGGAGTCCACTTGGGACTCCTCCCCCTTAGGGTTGGCCGGCCATGGGAGGTGGAGTCCCACCGGGACTCCGCCTTCCTTAGTGGTTTCTTCCGGACTTTTCTAGAACCTTCCATAGAACATTCCGGATCATTTTAAATCTCATAAAATGACTTCCTATATATGAATCTTATTCTCCGGACCATTCCGGAACTCCTCGTGATGTCCGGGATCTCATCCGGGACTCCGAACAAATATTCGAACTCCATTCCATATTCAAGTTCTACCATTTCAACATCCAACCTTAAGTGTGTCACCCTACGGTTCGCCAACTATGCGGACATGGTTGAGTACTCTCTCCGACCAATAACCAATAGCGGGATCTGGAGATCCATAATGGCTCCCACATATTTCAACGATGACTTTAGTGATCGAATGAACCATTCACATACGATACCAATTCCCTTTGTCACGCGATATTTTACTTGTCCGAGGTTTGATCATCGGTATCACTTTATACCTTGTTCAACCTCGTCTCCTGACAAGTACTCTTTACTCGTATCGTGGTATGTGGTCTCTTATGAACTTATTCATATGCTTGCAAGACATTAGACGACATTCCACCGAGAGGGCCCAGAGTATATCTATCCGTCATCGGGATGGACAAATCCCACTGTTGATCCATATGCCTCAACTCATACTTTCCGGATACTTAATCCCACCTTTATAACCACCCATTTACGCAGTGGCGTTTGATGTAATCAAAGTACCTTTCCGGTATAAGTGATTTATATGATCTCATGGTCATAAGGACTAGGTAACTATGTATCGAAAGCTTATAGAAAATAACTTAATGACGTGATCTTATGCTACGCTTAATTGGGTGTGTCCATTACATCATTCATACAATGATATAACCTTGTTATTAATAACATCCAATGTTCATGATTATGAAACTAATCATCCATTAATCAACAAGCTAGTTAAGAGGCATACTAGGGACTCTTTGTTGTTTACATATCACACATGTATCAATGTTTCGGTTAATACAATTATAGCATGGTATGTAAACATTATCATAAACACAAAGATATATTATAATAATCATTTTATTATTGCCTCTTGGGCATATCTCCAACAGTCTCCCACTTGCACTAGAGTCAATAATCTAGTTTACATTTGTAAAGATATAACACCTTGGCCTTCCGGTGCTTTATCATGTTTTGCTTACGGGAGAGGTTTTAGTCAACGGATCTGACACGCTCAGAAACGTATGTATTTTGCAATTCATTTGCGTCTTAACGCATCACTCATTTTCCAAATGAGTCGGCATTAAATATGTTTGGTCTTCTGGTGGAACCTTAATCCTGCGGTCTGAAATATGTCACTAATATTGTCATACACAATATAGCTTCAAAGTTCTGACACTATCGGAACTACACCAAGTTCTCAAAGAACCTCTTGACTTAACATCCTCAGTCATTGTCAAAACAATGACATACTCTGCCTTCGTTTGTAGAATCCGTCACAATATTTAGAACTCTTCTAAATCTAGCATAGACAACTTCTAGCTCATTGTGCTACCTTTTAAACAACACTTAGTCTAATTTGAGATTGAAATTCTATTTTTTTATATGTGACAAAACAAATATCGGTGTAATCACCTTACAGCGATTTGTTTGTCATTTCTCCATACAAAACTATATATATATCCTTGGTTCTTCTAAAGTACTCAAGGATACTCTTACTGTCGTCCAATGATCATCTCATGAATCATTCTGGTATATGCTCATAACATTTTAGAGCACAGGACATCTGATTGTGTACATATTATTCGTGATCCATAATCACTCATGTGTTTTTACTCATTGAGTATCAGATACACTCAAGTCTTGTTAAAACTTCACATGACAAGAACATTTTCTTAATATTTCTATATTGAACTATTTCAATATCCATTCTATATACTTTGACTTAAACTTATTTTGTGTTTCAATCTATCTTCATAGATCTTGACACTAGATATGTTTCAGTCCATATCCTTTCATTGAAATTAATTTCTCAATGAAACCTTTTAATCAAGTATATAATTACATCATTTATAACCAACTATATGTCACCTACATAAAGTATTATAAATATGTCTTAGCGCTCCCACTTAATTTCTTGCAAATGCAACCCTCTTCATCGTCTCTGATGAAATCAAAAACTCTTTGACTATTTCATCTGGTGAAGATTCCAACTCCGCGATACTTACTTCATCCAATTGAAGTTCGTATACCTATCTAGTATTTCACGGACCAGCAAAACTCTTGGTTGTATCTTGTATACACTTTTAATACACACTTCTGATAAGTAATGTATTTTGCCATCCTACTAACATATCTCATAAAAGAAATATGTAGTGATTACTAGAATAATCCATATAGACTATAAGCATTGCTACAGAAGATCTAATCTTGTCGTAGTCAACTCTTTGAACTTTGTCGTAAACAACTTTTCGACAAGTCAAGCTTCTTCAAAGATATTTCATCCATGTCCATCAATTTTATAGATCCATTTACTTTCAAAAAGTATTCATCTATCTTGGATTTCATGGCGTATAGCCATTTTAACAGAGTCAGGGCCCATCATAACTTCTTTGTTTGTAGTTGGTTTATCATTGTTCACAATCAATCCTTTGTCCACAAATCATTTATTTGATCACAAAGTAAACCATACCTACAAGGTTCAATATGTACTTTGATCTCCATGGCTAAAACACTTTGTAGTCATGGGAGCCATGATCATCGTGGTCGCTTCCGAAACCAATTCCGATCTTTGCGCTACTCGATCATTATGCTCGTGTTCATAAACCTTATCAAATTATATTGTCCTCCCACTCAAATACTTCACTAGAAACAATTTCTCGGAAATAAGAAACATTGACAAACACTTTTGTCTTTGTCTCGTGGGAAGAATTCCCAATTAAATCTCTGGGATAACCAACAAAGACATTTATCCGATTTTGGTTGTAAACTCTTAGACCAAAATTTAAAGAAAAGACTATTAGGGTTTATACCCATACCATAACTTGTATGGTGTTATTTCAACGGATCATGATGATGCTCTATTCAGTGTAAAGCGGTAGTCACTAAAGCATAATCCACAAAAATATAATGGCGTCATAATATTTTATCTCATCATTAATCCAACAAGGTTTGGATACATCTCTCGGATACTATATCATCATTATGATGCTCCAAGAAATGTGAGTTGTAGAACAATTTCATGACTCTCTTAGATGTTCGCTAAAACTCGTAATTCAAATATTTTCACCATGATCCAATCATAGATATTTGACTTTTCTATTACGATGATTTCCACTTCATGTTGAAATTTATTTGAATCCATTCAAAAATTTCAAACTTCTTCCTTATCGAATATATCCACATATATATACTCAATTCATTGTTTGAAGTTTTCATGAAGTAGAAGAATCTCCCGCACACAACTATGTCCAGTGAACCACATACATCATCATGTATGTTTTTACTAAGTTAGTTGTCCGTTCAACTCTTGGCCTATGAACGGTATTTTAGTCATTACTTTTAGAAAAGATTTTGCAATCGCCAAACGATTCAAAAATCAAATGACTCCAAAAATCCATTTGCATGGAGTTCCTTCATGCGTTCCTTTCTAACATGACCTAAATGGCGGTTCCACAAATAAGTGGAATTCTAATCATTTGCCTTATGGCATATTAGCATCAGTGTTATGTATGTGTGTTTCACCATTAAGATTTATAATAACTTATCCATCGTACATGGAGTAATGTCATAATTTGAACAACTCATTGTTTTCATTTGACCAGAGCAAAATAACAATTATTAAGTTCTTTATTATAAATTCTAAGGGCTAGATAGAATGCCAACGATGAACATAATAACACTTTATTTTTGTTCTAGACGTGCATTCCTATCATATTCCTTGTCAGTCACTTAGGCCATTGTATTCTTGTATTGCGTTGTTTTGTATGACACTTCATACCAACCAATATAGTACTAATACCCAAGAATTTCATAGTGTGACTTAACTAGGAATACAACCATAACATGTATATCATTTATATACACCTGAGCTAGACTTTCTAGTCTTTTCTCTTCTTTTTGCCAAAATATGTTTTGTAGTTTCTCTTTTAGCTTTCCTCATTATTCAGAAAAACACTTTAACATTATTAACTTCTAGGTTTGTTGGTCAAATACCAATAACCTTGAGGTTATTATTTTAAATTGATCATCATATGACAAGTGTTTCGGATTTCACTATTAGTAACTTTGTAATATGATGAACAATTTCACTCATAATTTTATCCATCATATCATGATGACTTTCCGAGACCATGTCTGTACATGCTAGGCTCGTAAAGTTTTAACCTTGGTATTCGCATGTGCAAATCTGGCTTGCACCCGTTGTAAGCACACGTAGAATCTATAACACCCGATCATCACGTGATGCTTCGAAACAACGAGTCTTAGCAACGGTGCATACTAAGGACAATCACTTCATGGATATGCGAATATCGTTAGTGCCCCAATAGTTGGAGGATTGGGACGTCTTGCGTTTTCAACCTTCGTACATTCCCATAAAACTTATGAGTTTATGTAGTCTCACCAAATTATATTCTATCATCTTGCAATAAGGTCTTAGATATTACATATATCTCATATCTTGATTATTTTTGAAAACTAAATTTTCAGCTCCTTACTTTTCAAACAGATTTGAACTTCGAGTTTCACGGAGACAAGATTACTTTATGTACTAATTGAAACCATAGCTCTTTGAATCAACAATGTGAGGTTTACTAAAAGTTTGCTATAGGACTTAATCACTTCTTGATTCTTTAACAATACGGTACCAGTCCGTAAAGTTTATTGTCAGATTTTAACAGTATTTCTATCTCAATTACAAGACTAGCGCATAGTAGTAAACGGATGCCAATACTACAAAATTAATTCAAAATACTACTCAGACTAAGTTTATGATAAATTGAGTTCAAATTTTAATTCAACATAATTAAAAATCTAGGTGAACTCCCACTCAAAACAATATCCCTCGCATTGTCTTAGTGATCACATGAACCAAATCCACCACACCTAAGTCCGATCATCACGAGACAAGGTGTGATTTCAATGGCGAACACTCAAAGTGTTCATCATATCAACCATATGATTCATGCTCTACCTTTCGGTATCACGTTTTCCGAGACCATGTCTGTACATGCTAGGCTCGTCAAGGCCACCTTAGTATCCGCATGTGCAAAACTGTCTTGCACCCGTTGTATGTACTTGTTGATTCTATCACACCCGATCATCACGAGATGCTTCGAACCGACAAGTCTTGGTAACGGTGCTACTAAGGATGAACACTTTATTATCTTGAGATTTTAGTGAGGGATCATCTTATAATGCTACCGTCGCGATCTAAGCAAAATAAGATGCATAAAAGGATTAACATCACATGCAGTTCATATGTGATATGATATGGCCCTTTTGTCTTTGCGCCTTTGATCTTCATCTCCAAAGCACGGACATGATCTCCATCATCTTCGGACATGATCTCCATCATCGTCGGCGTAGCGTCAAGGTCAATGGCGCCGTCTTCATGATTGTCCTCCATGTAGCAACTATTACAACTACTTTGAAATACTACTCAACATGAAAATTAAAGACAACCATAAGGCTCCTGCCGGTTGCCACAATACAATAATGATCATCTCATACATATTCATCATCACATTATGGCCATATCACATCACCAAACCCTGCAAAAACAAGTTAGACGTCTCTAAATTGGTTTGCATATTTTACGTGGTTTAGGGTTTTCGAGTAAGATCTAATCTACCTACGAACATGAACCACAACGGTGATACTAGTGTTGTCAATAGAAGAGTAAATTGAATCTTCACTATAGTAGGAGAGACAGACACCCGCAAAGCCTCTTCTGCAATACAAGTTGCATGTCGAACAAGGAACAAGTCTCATGAACGCGGTCATGTAAAGTTAGTCCGAGCCGCTTCATCCTACTATGCCACAAAGATGCAAAGTACTCAAACAAAGAAAACAAGACCATCAACGCCCACAAAACCATTGTGTTCTACTCGTGCAACCATCTATGCATAGACACGGTTCTGATACCACTGTAGGGATTCGTTGCATAGAAAACAAAAAATTTCCTACCGCGAACACGCAATCCAAGCCAAGATGCAATCTAGAAGACGGTAGCAACGAGGGGATTATCGAGTCTCACCCTTGAAGAGATTCCAAATCCTACAAGATGAGGCTCTTGTTGCTGCGGTAGACGTTCACTTGCCGCTTGCAAACGCGCGTAGAAGATCTTGATCACGGCGCCACGAACGGGCAGCACCTCCGTACTCGGTCACACGTTCGGTTGTTGATGAAGACGACGTCCACCTCCCCGTTCCAGCGGGCAGCGGAAGTAGTAACTCCTCTTGAATCCGACAGCACGACGGCGTGGTGTCGGTGGCGGTGGAGAATCCCGGCGGAGCTTCGCTAAGCGTGCGGCGAAGAAGGAGGAGTGGGGCGGCTAGGGTTTGGGGAGAGGGGGGCGCCGGCCATCTAGGTGGTGCGGCCACCTTGTTGTGTTGGGGTGGCCGCCCCCCTCCCCTTGTCCCTCATTATATAGGTGGAAGCCCCAAGTGTTGGACTACAAGTCTCCGAATAAGACCCGAACCAAAAACCTTCCATATGGTGGGGTGATACGTCTCCGACGTATCGATAATTTCTTATGTTCCATGCCACATTATTGATGTTATCTACATGTTTTATGCACACTTTATGTCATATTCGTGCATTTTCTGGAACTAACCTATTAACAAGATGCCGAAGTGCCAGTTCCTGTTTTCTGCTATTTTTGGTTTCAGAAATCCTAGTAACGAAATATTCTCGGAATCGGACGAAATCAACGCCCAGGTTCCTATTTTGCCCGGAAGCATCCAGAACACACGAGAAGGACCAGAGGGGGGGCACTGGGCCCCCAGACCATAGGCCAGCGGCCTGCACTGGCCGCGCCGCCCTATAGTGTCGGCGCCCCTTCGACCTTCTGACGCCGCCTCTTCGCCTATTTAAGCCTCCTCGACCTAAAACCTCGAGACGAAAAAGCCACGGTACGAGAAACCTTCCAGAGCCGCCGCCATCGCGAAGGCAAGATCTGGGGGACAGGAGTCTCTGTTCCAGCACGCCGCCGGAACGGGGAAGTGCCCCCGGAAGGCTCCTCCATCAACACCACCGCCATCTTCATCACCGCTGCTGTCTCCCATGAGGAGGGAGTAGTTCTCCATCGAGGCTCGGGGCTGTACCGGTAGCTATGTGGTTCATCTCTCTCCTATGTACTTCAATACAATAATCTCATGAGCTGCTTTACATGATTGAGATTCATATGATGATGCTTGTAATCTAGATGTCGTTATGCTAGTCAAGTGAATTTTACTTATGTGATCTCCGGAGACTCCTTGTCCCACGTGTGTAAAGGTGACAGTGTGTGCACCGTGTGGGTCTCTTAGGCTATATTTCACAGAATACTTATTCACTGTTGAATGGCATAGTGAAGTGCTTATTTATATCTCTTTATGATTGCAATGTATTTGTATCACAATTTATCTATGTGCTACTCTAGCAATGTTATTAAAGTAGTTTTATTCCTCCTGCACGATGTAATGGTGACAGTGTGTGCATCCGTGTTAGTACTTGGTTTAAGCTATGATCATGATCTCTTGTAGAATATGAAGTTAACTATTGCTATGATAGTATTGATGTGATCTATTCCTCCTACATATGCATGAAGGTGACAGTGTGCATGCTATGTCAGTACTTGGTTTAGTCTTTTGATCTATCTTACACTCTAAGGTTACTTAAATATGAACATTGAATTGTGGAGCTTGTTAACTCCGGCATTGAGGGTTCGTGTAATCCTACGCAATGTGTTCATCATCCAACAAGAGTGTAGAGTATGCACTTATCTATTCTGTTATGTGATCAATGTTGAGAGTGTCCACTAGTGAAAGTGTAATCCCTAGGCCTTGTTCCTAAATACTGCTATCGCTGCTTGTTTACTGTTTTACTGCGTTACTACTGCTGCAATACTACCACCATCAACTACACGCCAGCAAGCTATTTTCTGGCACCGTTGCTACTGCTCATATATATTCATACCACCTGTATTTCACTATCTCTTCGCCGAACTAGTGCACCTATTAGGTGTGTTGGGGACACAAGAGACTTCTTGCTTTGTGGTTGCAGGGTTGCATGAGAGGGATATCTTTGACCTCTTCCTCCCTGAGTTCGATAAACCTTGGGTGATCCACTTAAGGGAAAACTTGCTGCTGTTCTACAAACCTCTGCTCTTGGAGGCCCAACACTGTCTACAGGAAAAGGAGGGGGAAGTAGACATCAAGCTATTTTCTGGCGCCGTTGCCGGGGAGGAAAGGTAAAAGGTACTCACACTCCGGATCTTGGCTACTAAGCTATTTTCCGGCGCCGTAAGTACTCGAAGCTATTTCCTTTAGATCCTGCAATTGCATCTTTTTGTTTCTTGTTTACACTAGTTTGGCATAATGGACAAGAATGAGCTTCTTATGCTATTTCCTGATTTAAAACATGGATTGTTTGATGCGAAAATTAAAAAACCTATGGAATCTTATTTGCATGCTGGTAGTAATATTAGTATGAACGCTTTGAACACCATTGTTGATAATGATATAGAAAGTTCTAAGCTTGGGGAAGCTGGTTTTCATGATCTTTTTAGTCCCCCAAGCATTGAGGAGAAAATTTTCTTTGATGATACTTTGCCTCCCATATATGATGATTATAATGATAGTGGTCTTTTGGTGCCACCTACTATGGAGAGTAAATTTTTTTGTGATTATACTATGCCTCCAACACTTGATGAGAATAATAATGATAGCTACTTTGTTGAATTTGCTCCCACTACTATTACTAATAAAATTGATTATGCTTATGTGGAGAGTAATAATTTTATGCATGAGACTCATGATAAGAATGCTTTGTGTGATAGTTACATTGTTGAGTTTGCTCATGATGCTACTGAAAGTTATTATGAGAGAGGAAAATATGGTTGTAGAAATTTTCATGTTACTAAAACACCTCTCTATGTGCTGAAATTTTTGAAGCTACACTTGTTTTATCTTCCTATGCTTGTTACTTTGCTCTTAATGAACTTGTTTATTTACAAGATTCCTATGCATAGGAAGCATGTTAGACTTAAATGTGTTTTTATTTTGCCTCTTGATGCTCTCTTTTGCTTCAAATACTATTTCTTGCGAGTGCATCATTAAAACTGCTGAGCCCATCTTAATGGCTATAAAGAAAGAACTTCTTGGGAGATAACCCATGTGTTATTTTGCTACAGTACTTTGTTTTATATTTGTGTCTTGGAAGTTGTTTACTACTGTAGCAACCTCTCCTTATCTTAGTTTAGTGTTTTGTTGTGCCAAGTGAAGCCTCTAATCGAAGGTTGATACTAGATTTGGATTTCTGCGCAGAAACAGATTTCTATCTGTCACGAATCTGGGCTGTTTTCTCTGTAGAAAAATCAGAAAAATATGCCAATTTACGTGCGTGTTCCTCAGATATGTACGCAACTTTCATTAGTTTTGAGTTTTCTGATTTGAGCAACGGAAGTATTTATTAAAAATTCGTCTTTACGAACTGTTCTGTTTTGACAGATTCTGCCTTTTATTTCGCATTGCTTCTTTCGCTGTGTTGGGTGGATTTCTTTGTTCCATTACCTTCCAGTAGCTTTGAGCAATGTCCAGAAGTGTTAAGAATGATTGTGTCACCTCTGAACATGTGAGTTTTTGATTATGTACTAACCCCTCTAATGAAGTTTATGAGAAGTTTGGTGTGAAGGAAGTTTTCAAGGGTCAAGAGAGGAGGATGATATACTATGATCAAGAAGAGTGAAAGCTCTAAGCTTGGGGATGCCCCGGTGGTTCACCCCTGCATATATCAAGAAGACTCAAGCGTCTAAGCTTGGGGATGCCCAAGGCATCCCCTTCTTCATCGACAAATTATCAGGTTCCTTCTCTTGAAACTATATTTTTATTCGGTCACATCTTATGTGCTTTACTTGGAGCGTCTGTATGCTTTTATTTTTGTTTGTGTTTGAATAAAATGGATCCTAGCATTCACTTTATGGGAGAGAGACACGCTCCGCTGTAGCATATGGACAAGTATGTCCTTAGTTTCTACTCATAGTATTCATGGCGAAGTTTCTTCTTCGTTAAATTGTTATATGGTTGGAATTGGAAAATGATACATGTAGTAATTTTCTATAATGTCTTGGATAATGTGATACTTGGCAATTGTTGTGCTCATGTTTAAGCTCTTGCATCATATGCTTTGCACCCATTAATGAAGAAATACATAGAGCATGCTAAAATTTGGTTTGCATATTTGGTCTCTCTAAAGTCTAGATAATTTCTAGTATTGAGTTTGAACAACAAGGAAGACGGTGTAGAGTCTTATAATGTTTACAATATGTCTTTTATGTGAGTTTTGCTGCACCGGTTCATCCTTGTGTTTGTTTCAAAATAAACCTTGCTAGCCTAAACCTTGTATCGAGAGGGAATACTTCTCATGCATCCAAAATCCTTGAGCCAACCACTAGGCCATTTGTGTCCACCATACCTACCTACTACATGGTATTTCTTCGCCATTCCAAAGTAAATTGCTTGAGTGCTACCTTTAAAATTCCATCATTCACTTTGCAATATATAGCTCATGGGACAAATAGCTTAAAAACTATTGTGGTATTGAATATGTACTTATGCACTTTATCTCTTATTAAGTTGCTTGTTGTGCGATAACCATGTTCACTGGGGACGCCCTCAACTACTCTTTGTTGAATTTCATGTGAGTTGCTATGCATGTCCGTCTTGTCTGAAGTAAGAGAGATCTACCACCTTATGGTTAAGCATGCATATTGTTAAAGAAGAATATTGGGCCGCTAACTAAAGCCATGATCCATGGTGAAAGTTTCAGTTTTGGACAATATCCTCAATCTCATATGAGAAAATTATTAATTGTTGTTACATGCTTATGCATAAAAGAGGAGTCCATTATCTGTTGTCTATGTTGTCCCGGTATGGATGTCTAAGTTGAGAATAATCAATAGCGAGAAATCCAATGCGAGCTTTCTCCTTAGACCTTTGTACAGGCGGCATAGAGGTACCCCTTTGTGACACTTGGTTAAAACATGTGCATTGCGATGATCCGGTAGTCCAAGCTAATTAGGACAAGGTGCGGGAACTATTAGTATACTATGCATGAGGCTTGCAACTTGTAAGATATAATTTACATGATACATATGCTTTATTACTACCGCTGACAAAATTGTTTCATGTTTTCAAAATCAAAGCTCTAGCACAAATATAGCAATCGATGCTTTCCTCTTTGAAGGACCATTCTTTTACTTTTATTGTTGAGTCAGTTCACCTATTTCTCTCCACCTCAAGAAGCAAACACTTGTGTGAACTGTGCATTGATTCCTACATATTTGCATATTGCACTTGTTATATTACTCTATGTTGACAATATCCGTGAGATATACATGTTACAAGTTGAAAGCAACCGCTGAAACTTAATCTTCCTTTGTGTTGCTTCAATACCTTTACTTTGAATTATTGCTTTATGAGTTAACTCTTATGCAAGACTTATTGATGCTTGTCTTGAAGTGCTATTCATGAAAAGTCTTTGCTATATGATTCACTTGTTTACTCATGTCATATACATTGTTTTGATCGCTGCATTCACTACATATGCTTTACAAATAGTATGATCAAGGTTATGATGGCATGTCACTCCAGAAATTATCTGTGTTATCGTTTTACCTGCTCGGGACGAGCAGAACTAAGCTTGGGGATGCTGATACGTCTCCGACGTATCGATAATTTCTTATGTTCCATGCCACATTATTGATGTTATCTACATGTTTTATGCACACTTTATGTCATATTCGATCATTTTTTGGAACTAACCTATTAACAAGATGCCGAAGTGCCAGTTCCTGTTTTCTGCTGTTTTTGGTTTCAGAAATCCTAGTAACGAAATATTCTCGGAATCGGACGAAATCAACGCCCAGGTTCCTATTTTGCCCGGAAGCATCCAGAACACACGAGAAGGACCAGAGGGGGGGCACTGGGCCCCCAGACCATAGGCCGGCGCGGCCCAGACCCTGGCCGCGCCGCCCTATAGTGTCGGCGCCCCTTCGACCTTCTGACGCCGCCTCTTCGCCTATTTAAGCCTCCTCGACCTAAAACCTCGAGACGAAAAAGCCACAGTACGAGAAACCTTCCAGAGCCGCCGCCATCGCGAAGCCAAGATCTGGGGGACAGGAGTCTCTGTTCCGGCACGCCGCCGGAACGGGGAAGTGCCCCCGGAAGGCTCCTCCATCAACACCACCGCCATCTTCATCACCGCTGCTGTCTCCCATGAGGAGGGAGTAGTTCTCCATCGAGGCTCGGGGCTGTACCGGTAGCTATGTGGTTCATCTCTCTCCTATGTACTTCAATACAATAATCTCATGAGCTGCTTTACATGATTGAGATTCATATGATGATGCTTGTAATCTAGATGTCGTTATGCTAGTCAAGTGAATTTTACTTATGTGATCTCCGGAGACTCCTTGTCCCACGTGTGTAAAGGTGACAGTGTATGCACCGTGTGGGTCTCTTAGGCTATATTTCACAGAATACTTATTCACTGTTGAATGGCATAGTGAAGTGCTTATTTATATCTCTTTATGATTGCAATGTATTTGTATCACAATTTATCTATGTGCTACTCTAGCAATGTTATTAAAGTAGTTTTATTCCTCCTGCACGATGTAATGGTGACAGTGTGTGCATCCGTGTTAGTACTTGGTTTAAGCTATGATCATGATCTCTTGTAGAATATGAAGTTAACTATTGCTATGATAGTATTGATGTGATCTATTCCTCCTACATATGCATGAAGGTGACAGTGTGCATGCTATGTCAGTACTTGGTTTAGTCTTTTGATCTATCTTACACTCTAAGGTTACTTAAATATGAACATTGAATTGTGGAGCTTGTTAACTCCGGCATTGAGGGTTCGTGTAATCCTACGCAATGTGTTCATCATCCAACAAGAGTGTAGAGTATGCATTTATCTATTCTGTTATGTGATCAATGTTGAGAGTGTCCACTAGTGAAAGTGTAATCCCTAGGCCTTGTTCCTAAATATCGCTATCGCTGCTTGTTTCATCGTTTTTTACCGCGTTACTACTCGCAATACTACCACCATCAACTACACGCCAGCAAGCTATTTTCTCGCACTTGTTGCTCTGCTCATATATATTCATACCACCTGTATTTCACTATCTCTTCGCCGAACTAGTGCACCTATTAGGTGTGTTGGGGACACAAGAGACTTCTTGCTTTGTGGTTGCAGGGTTGCATGAGAGGGATATCTTTGACCTCTTCCTCCCTGAGTTCGATAAACCTTGGGTGATCCACTTAAGGGAAAACTTGCTGCTGTTCTACAAACCTCTGCTCTTGGAGGCCCAACACTGTCTACAGGAAAAGGAGGGGGAAGTAGACATCATGGGGAAACCTACCCAAGCTAGGACTCCCACTAGAGGTGGGAGTTCCACCTCCCATATGGGGGGGTGGCCGGCCCCCTAAGAGGGAGTCCACTTGGGACTCCACCCCCACTAGGGTTGGCCGGCCATGGAGGTGGAGTCCCACGTGGACTCCACCTTCCTTGGTGGTTGCTTCTGGACTTTTCTAGAACCTTCTAGAACCTTCCATAGAACATTCCGGATCATTTTAAATCTCATAAAATGACTTCCTATATATGAATCTTATTCTCCGGACCATTCCGGAACTCCTCGTGATGTCCGGGATCTCATCCGGGACTCCGAACAAATATTCGAACTCCATTCCATATTCAAGTTCTACCATTTCAACATCCAACCTTAAGTGTGTCACCCTACGGTTCGCGAACTATGCGGACATGGTTGAGTACTCTCTCCGACCAATAACCAATAGCGGGATCTGGAGATCCATAATGGCTACCACATATTTCAACGATGACTTTAGTGATCGAATGAACCATTCACATACGATACCAATTCCCTTTGTCACGCGATATTTTACTTGTCCGAGGTTTTATCATCGGTATCACTCTATACCTTGTTCAACCTCGTCTCCTGACAAGTACTCTTTACTCGTATCGTGGTATGTGGTCTCTTATGAACTTATTCATATGCTTGCAAGACATTAGACGACATTCCACCGAGAGGGCCCAGAGTATATCTATCCGTCATCGAGATGGACAAATCCCACTGTTGATCCATATGCCTCAACTCATACTTTCCGGATACTTAATCCCACCTTTATAACCACCCATTTACGCAGTGACGTTTGATGTAATCAAAGTACCTTTCCGGTATAAGTGATTTATATGATCTCATGGTCATAAGGACTAGGTAACTATGTATCGAAAGCTTATAGCAAATAACTTAATGACGTGATCTTATGCTACGCTTAATTGGGTGTGTCCATTACATCATTCATACAATGATATAACCTTGTTATTAATAACATCCAATGTTCATGATTATGAAACTAATCATCCATTAATCAACAAGCTAGTTAAGAGGCATACTAGGGACTCTTTGTTGTTTACATATCACACATGTATCAATGTTTCGGTTAATACAATTATAGCATGGTATGTAAACATTATCATAAACACAAAGATATATTATAATAACCATTTTATTATTGCCTCATGGGCATATCTCCAACATATAGTTGGTCTTTCGATTTGTTTTTCTATGCTTAAGCCTGTCCTTTTTATTCTATAGCCGAGGAGGTCCTTTTGATTGTAATGGCCCAAGGTAGCTCCATTTAGTCTTGCTTGGGCAGCAAATGCCTAACTCATACTTGGGTATTGTACTATTGCTCTTCTGCATCTTCTTTTTATTATTTGCATTTGACACTAAAACGAAAAGTAATAGCTATTTCCTTAGGTTAGGGAAGAAAATTATTGGGTAAATGATAATGGAGCCAATAAACTAATGTATTTGTTCTTCATTTTGAGCTTTGGGCAATTTGCTTTGGCCACTAAATCTCTGCTTGCTGGAATAGATAGATTGCTATTTTGGTGTCTTGTGAAGGACACATCTAGGGATTTGTATTGTAACCTTATGTCAATCCTCAATCGATATTTGGATAATTATATGTCAACGGTTACTCGCTTCGCTGGAAAAACGGTTAAATGAAGGGTATTAATATGTATAGATACACCTCATTATTAATATCTAGGATAATGACACTATGTTCAAAAATAACTGGAACTATCATAAGTGTCATCGCTCATGAGTCCTCGCCTATTGGTTACATATGGCCTTCGGTTGGAGATGTTCTTAAGCTATAACACCAATCTTCAGTTCGCACTTTTGATTGACTACTACCTCAATTCGGGTTTAATTGATGGCGAACACCCTGTACATGCTATATTAGCTAGGCACTACACCGCTTCGATTTTATCCAAACAGAGTGAGTACAACTTAGGGGTTGCTACTATAGTTTTAGACTTCATCATGTTAATCCAGTGCTATCTGGATACATTCTTGTTTGCAGGTGTAATCCAATTTCTTGTCTTCTTGCACATTTATATTCGTCATGCTTTAGAAACTCAAATTATTTCGCATCCGTTGCAACGCACGGGCAAATGTCCTATGTTATTTAAATTTCCAATCGACCTCACTTTTCCATTCAATAGTTGTTCGTTGAGTCATACCTATAAAATAGTCTACCCTGCAAGTGTTATGCAAGCCTAATGCTATGCATCTCTCCCTCTCATGGAGATCGCACGCGTGTATCACCATAAGTAAGCTTTGATTCTGAAAATTGTAATTTGCCTTAATGCATACCAATTTTAGTCTAGGTCATTTGTTCAGCCGGTAATCATATTTGTTTTACTTTTATCTAATCAAATGCACATAACTCTTTTTTCAATCCACATACTGAATTTGGTATTGATGTACAGTTGTTTATAGCGCTGACTCTATTTGTTTCTATCATTGTTTAGGAGGATTTCATCATCATGATATCATTTCCACTTCTCATTCTTGGGGATTCTGTCAGTCTATGATATATTAGGTATGCATATATTTTGAGTTATGTTACAGCCAAATGTTTGACAGAATACATATGTAAAACTATCAAGGGGTTATTAGGAGCACTGTAAGATATGGGGATTGGGCGAAAAGAATGTATTGGCTTACTTTGAGACTGCTCATGTTAATTTTTCATACTTGAGCTTACCCGTCAAATTTCTCCACACGTATTACAGAATTTTGTTTGTGAAAAATACAATGCGCTGAACATGTAATCCCAATATTTTGAGACATTTGAATTAGCACTTTTGTTTTATTTTTCCTTAGTTTTTTAGTGGCAGAGGGGTGAAATTACCCCCGGAAAATTGAAGACATCGAGTGTTGTCGATGTGCGTTCTTTTGTTTCATTACATCTCGGTTTCATATGTTTCTTATTTTTTCCTGCTTCTAGAATCTTCACAGGTCAAGAAATTATGCCCATGCTCAAACTTACAGCCAAAAATCTTATTTGGATGTTAAGTAAATGAAAGCATCTCACAAGGGTTGATGCTGCGGAAGGGGAGCTATTCTGATAGCAGTTTGAATTAGATCAGGTGTTTGTCGGTGGCCATGCGGCTTCTGACTCAATTAAACTGAAAGCTCTGTCTCCTGGGTGAGTCCCTCTTTTGCTTTCTTCCCACCTTACAAATTACTGGAGTTTCTGCGTGTATAGTTCTTGCAATCATATTTCTTGCAGTGTTATGGTTGTATCATCCATTGCGTATGAAATTGATTTGTGCTTCTAGGATGCGATGTGCAGGCGGGCATGTAGGTTTGGCAATCTGTGGAAGCACAACCGAACCAGCCACCATGTACTCCTCCATATCGAGGCCTTCAGGAAGATTGCGCTCTGCGTGGCTAGCATCATGCCCATCCATTACCTCTGGTATGCTCCACTCTTGCATGCATTATGCTGCTATGTCAGCTTACTTTGCACTGGATGCCCAATCTGGGTCCTGAAACAATTCCTTGTACTCCCTCTGACCCAAATATTTGTCGAAGATTTAGTACAAAGTTAGTATTGTACTAACTTTGTACTAAATCCCCGACACTTATGATGGAGCGGAGGGAGTAATAAAACCTGTTGTCATGCATTTATGTATGATGTTTTGTGATAAGTGTGTTCCACATGTTAGATGTAGGTCAAACAGTTCTAGGGATTTGAGAAACGTCGAATTTTGGATCATAATTTGTCATACTAAGTTGTTGGAAAACTGAACCACTGAATATATGATTATAGAGCTTGGATACAGATCTTGATGCAGTGAATATGAAATTTTACATCATAAATATCTGATTTTCGTGTGCATTGGGAGTGACATGGTGACTGCTGATTATGGTTCCCCCTTCTCATAGAGCACACACCATACTACTATATATGTTGACGCAGGTGGCTTCTGGCCGTATATGCTTGCAATGAGTCAGAAAACTTATGAGGTTAACGGGAGTTCGAAACTGATTATCATCATAGCAGAGCGGTGGATGTTAAGAAAATCCGTCGCTTAGTTTGAGGTTAACGGGATTCCTCGGTCTAATTATGTTTTTTTACCTAAGAAAGGTACTTATTCATGTCTTGGAACCTTGCATCTGATATGTTTATCTGATCACATTAAAGCGGAGACACTTGGACGTGTCTAACATGAATTTAGTAAACTAAGATATGTTTTGGTGTTTGCTCGGAGACGATAATTCAACTCCGCTCAAACATAAACAGTTGTGTTGTTTTACGTGTATGTTGTGATACAAACATCGCCGGTCAGATAGAGCTACGAGCCACCTTGTGACATATCCCAGAGGGACTGCTACCACTGTGTTGATAAATATCTTCCACGCCACTACTTAGACACATTATGAAGAAACAACAATTGTGCTGGTAACAAAAAATCTTTTGGTCTATTTTTCATTTCTTTTTCTGTAGGATTGATCCACCTATATATGTTGCACAACTTCTGCAAAGTAGATGCACATCAGATTTCTTTTTCAGTTAAGTATGGATCTTTGAATTATGTCATTATCTTTCATGAGTAGTGTTGTTATTTAGAAAGAATCCTCGACCAATTCCGTGGCAGATCCTTTATTCACATTGCACATCTTACATTGTCATGTATTACGTTGCCTCACTAGCTTAAGAAAAAGGCTATCTGCTTTAAGCCCCACCAACCTTATTTTATACTCCCTCCATTCCTTTCTATAATGCCTATTGTTTTTTCGCATTTGTTCCAGAATATAAGAGTAAATCTATGTTTTTTTTGCAAAGAGCCCCTTCCACCGATCAGGTCAAGTCCAGAAAATCTGGAAACCGATATGGTCATGTATTTCTGAGATCTGTTTTCAGTTTCCTATTTTTTTCTATGATATCGCTAGGGGGTTTTGTGTGAAAAAATGGCTCGCGCTAATTTCCGTGCCAAAAAACAATAGGCACTATAGAAAGGAACGGAGGGAGTATTATAAATCCTTTTTGTATATTGACATCTAGCATCTAGCATGTCGAGTTTGCTTCTGGTCCTCCTGCCTAGCGAAAGGAGGTGAAGGTGGAGTCTTCTGGTGGTGGTCTCCCAACGGCTCGTTATAGCAGGGTGGGAAGACAATGGTGTTGTTTTATCAACGGTAACAAGCATAAGTCTATGTTTTTTTTGTTTTTTTATTGATGTAATACTATATATGTATGACCCAAGTTTCACAGGGTGGTTACCTTTGATGACTCTTATTAATACACATTCATGATGTTGTACCGGAGTACCCTGAAATGTCAAGGGAGTATATAAAAAACATCACCATTGTGCAAGAACATCATGAATGTTTAAATATTAAGAGATAATTAGTTGGGACGCTACTTTCTGTGCAAGAACTAAAATTAAGAGAAGTGTATTTATAATATTTTTGGAATACAACATTGTTGTGTTGTGTATGTTTAAATATTTTAATGTATTTAATGTTTACACCTGCAACACATGGCGTCGGAAAAATTTATGAGGGACCGTAGAAACGTACGGGCACCCAACTAGTTTCTATAGCTTAGTTTGCTTTTTGTTTTGTTTATGGAGTTTTATAAATAAATTGCCAAGTTTTACTTATTTTCATCGTCTTGGTATTCAGAATTGCATGAGTTTCTGCACATTACCACTTCGTATTTGATTTTTTAGAAAGATCAGTAAAAAATCAGGTTAGAAGCATCTTTTAGTCCTATGCATGCAAATATATTGGCTCAATTAATTCTCGGGATGAACACCGGTGATCACATGGGTACGTGAGCACGCGGTTTCTACTCGGCACGTGTCAAACGCCGTGTGTTCTGCCGTTTGTCTGTGAAGGTAGGATCAACCGAACGAGCGTCCCATCCGTGTTTGACGGGGACATACAACGTCAGACTAATTAATTTGATTCCCTGCTATACTATAGAAGGAACCGTCGCCATCGCCCTTGTAATCCCCACAACGTACGTCCATCCCCACCGCAAGCACTCCGGCCGGCCGCCGCTGAAACACACCGCCGCTAAGTCTCCTCTCGCCGGCCACTGGCCGCCAGAGCACTCCGCTCTTGGCGCTGCTGCACGACGCCACCACCCTGGCTCCCTGACGCCCTGGATCCCGGCGTAGCCCCGGCTCCCTCAGCTCCGACTGCGGCCGGCTTCGACTCAGCCTTAGCTTTCCTGCGATTGGGGAGCGATGCAGTCGGCAGCTGCGTAAGGCCGTCGATTGGGCCGTCGAGGTAAGAGGCATGGCGTTACAGCGCCTCTGTAGCCTGCTCCCTTCACTCGTTTTTGGGCCGCCATGGATGCCCCTCGAGCTCCCATTCGGAGGGATTGGAGTTGCCGCGACCTACTGTCGGCGAGCGCGGCTGGACAGGGAGACAACGGCGGCCGCTCCGAGCGATTCAGGAGGGTCCTCGAGCTCAGACCCCACGTGGGTGAGGAGGGAGGCCTTTCCTCCTAGATGCTCCCATCATACGGCCCCTCATCCCCTCCTTGCTCTGCTCTGCCATACACTACGCCACGTCCCTTTATTTGCGGCACTTTTGGTGCAGGCACTATCCTAAACCGCCAGGAATAGTAGATTTAGCGGCAGTTTTTCCATTATGCCGCTAATCATGTGTTAATCAAAGGCAATTTAGAAAAAGTGCCGCAGTAGTTTGCCTAATTAGCGGCAGATTAGAAAAGTGCCGCAAATTCTTGGTTCAATGCAGGCCTAGTATTGAAAAGTGCCGCTAAAGCTTTGATAATTCGCGGCAGTATAGATGTAGTGCCGCTAAATCTTGAACAATTAGCGGCAGTATTAGACGAGACCTGCGCCGAGTGCAGGTGCGACTCAGATCGTCATGTTCGCGGCCTACCGGCGGACTACGCATTCCTCGCCGGCAAGAGATCCGTGGTCGCCATGTCCACGCCGTACCGGTGGACGGCAAGACGGTCCCTTCTGGCCCGGTGACAATTCGGCATTGGAAACGAATATATACATTGGCATCAGTTACCTAGCAAACTAGTACTACTTAGCCGCGTGGCTCGTCCACCGGCTTCTCATCCGGCTGACCTTGAGTTCGAATGTCGGATGCGGCAGGTTATATTTTTGTGCGTTATTTTCAAAACTTGAATGTAATATTAGTCCCACCTCGAAAGTTTGAGCGAATTCCAACTGGTTTATAATGGTTTCAGCATGAGTTGCGTTGTGAAGTTGTCGCGAAGAGAATAAATGAGTTAGAATATTTGCAGCCTAATAATAAATCATGATATTATTGTGAAGGCACGCTGACTTTCAGAAAAAAATCTAAAATCAGTACCGTTTGAAGATAAATGGGCCTCGCGGAAGGCCGTGGGCTGATGATGGCCGCATATACTCATATCTGGATCCAGTGAAAGCCCAAAAAGGCCTCCAGTTTTGTAAGGCATCTTATAAAGTGCCGCAAAAAGAATTGGGTGGCATTTTAAAAAGTGCTACAAATTATATAACTGGTGGCATTATATTAAAGTGCCTTAAAATACCTTTCTCGACGCAATCAGACGCAGCACTTTTATTTGTGCCTTACAAAAAATTTAGCGGCACTTTTGTTACTTTTTGAGCCAGTTTTAGGTGACGTTGATTTCCGTACGTGACGTAGTGATACACGCCCAGAAGCACCAGCAGGCGGCGGCCCCCTCCGCTCCGCTAAGACCCCCTCTTCACCTTGTGACGCTGCGAAGTGGGGATGCCATCCGTTCCCCACGAGCCCACCGTCTCCTGCTCGCGGTTTCCGCCATGGCCGCAGTCGGGGTCGTGGATCGCGGGCGGAGCCATGAGGAAGATGGAGGCTCGATGGGGCGCAGGGTCGGGGCTCGCGGGCGCGCGTGCGGGAGGGGACGCGACGTGCACGGCCATTGCCGGCAAGAGGTGCGGCGGTCCAGCTTGGGGAGGGCTGCGTCCATGGCCGAGCTGAAGACTACCGGCAAGAGCGGACGAAGCTAATCAATTGTAGATCGATCCGCTCCTGGTCAATGTGCTAACCGGTAGTAATTTGCTACTCAGGATTTTTTTAATTCTCTCTTTCAGTAAATGGGTCCTACGCACATGCATTTTGTAGAAAGATTGTGGCCTGGCGCGACTGCATGGTGCCTGCTGCTACTGTCGCCTAGCAAAATCGTAAAAAACAGAGACGGCAACCGTTTAGTCGTCGTCAGTTGATGGACACGATCGAACGGCACCAAACAAAATCCAACGGTGCCGAACCCATGCGCACGTACCCATGTGAACACCGAATCCACTCTCATTAATTCTCTAATATAAGTTTTACAATGATTGGCATTTTTAATAACCATCCATCCACCCTGATCTAAATCCACCCTGATCTAATGGTGGTAAATAGACGGAACCAAACGGATGAAACCAAAAATATGGGACCGGAACCTCTAATATATTCTAAAAATATTATAAAAAACGGGTTTAGCACTAAACCGGAGATTGAGTCCGACCGGTTCAGCTATATTGGCGCTGGAAAAACTAAAATAAACTCGCAACTCGCAAGAGTGGGGTTCGAACCTTTGATCTAAAGATGTGGGCGCATGATGATGACCTCTGACCAACTAAGATGGTGCTTCTTAACGTTCAAGGAACATAAATTACAGTTTTTATTAAACCACCTACACTGTAGAACTGAAAACTGAACAAACATGCCACTTATCTGCTTTGCTCATTGCACTTGCAGCTTGCGCTGCATTCAAAATACATACACCGGCGTGCTAACCTACTTGGCTGTTTTTGTCTGTAGACCTTTCTTAGCACACATGATACGTAGGGAGGTGAATGGGTGATATATAAAGAGCATCTCCACTTGTTCCTCAATATGGCGTCATCGGGTGAATTGGTTTTTGGCCCGTGTGGGGGGCGCCGGCGCAGATGTGATTATGGAGAGGTGTCATTCATCCTCGGGTCATCAGTGATGGCGTCTCCCTCTATCCCATGGGGATTCTCCTCCTCTTGGTCGTCGACTATGGCGTCGTGCGGCTTCGGGTCATCGCCGATGAATCGTTCGGTAAGGAGCGGGTGGCAGTGGTGCAATTTCAGATCTCCGATAAGGTCCTTTTCCTCATCTATGGGTATTGTGGTTCACTGATGATGATGATGAGATGTATGTAGCTGAAACACTTCAATACATATATATAGTCGTTTGAGTTGAGCTCTAATGAAGTCCAATTCTATATGCAAAAAAGTGCTGATTTGAACTTCCTGATGTATTTGTGTATTCCGTCCATATAGTGATATCTACTAGAGCTAATTTTCTGCAGAGAACTGAGGCAACAGTTAACATCCGGTTTTGTATTTCTGACATACTATTCATCAAAATTCTGAACACACACTAAAAGCAGCTGCAACAGTTAAGAACAAAAACCTCTAGTGAACAAAGTAATCTAGTGAGCATTTCATAACCACACGCATAAAACATCACTTCTACATCATCAACACGCTACGGTTCACGTAAAAAAACACGATACAGTTGGCCATTCTAGCAGCACTACTACATTATCATTCAGCGTGTCGCTAGCAGCTCTGCTCCTGCTAGCCCAGCGCGTCGCCGGCCTGTGCTCCTGCTAGCATGTTGCCAGCCCCTGTGCTCCTCCTAAGATCATTAGAAAATCCAAAAGAGAATTGAGATCATTAAGATGCCAAAGCCAGACTGGAATCATAAAAATAATCTGGTTCATTATCTTTGTCATGAATATGGTTTATCACAAGAACTCACTTGTACATTCATAAAGAGAAACTTATCCAGGAGTAAGAAAGAGTATAGAGAGACTATATTTTCAAGCAATAACTGTTTAATACAAGCAGTGATAATATTTTCCAATATTCTTGACTATATTGTCGAGCGGATAAAGAGATGGTAGCTTCTGATCACTTGGAACCTACAAGAACCAGGTAATCATCAAATGAAATAGACACTGATTATATCAGAGTCTAGCTACAAGGTTCAACAAGACCAAGACAAATTTCATATTCAGATGTCTCACTGTATGCAAGAACAAAAGGTCAAGATCACTAGGTACAGCCGAAGTAAGTTGAGGTAGAAAGGATTGAAATAATTATCCAAAGGCTCACATGTTGCACAAGTCTACCCTATTCACTATTCAGCAGAAAGCTGAATACCACTTCTAGATACTAATCGCTCTATAGAAACCTGGGCACTAAAGTGTGGAATGGAACCAAATATAATTAATATAAACATGCAATTAATTAGCCTAATTTAAATGGATTAGAAATTAAAGGGATCTGAGAAGGAGTGGCTTCGTCCGCCTCGGGCCGCCACGCCGTTGGCCGCCGGCTCTTCTCCGGCCGCCGGCGCTGCTCCGGCTGGCGTCGCATGGCCGCCGCGCTCGGGCTGGCTCCGTCCGCCTCGGGCCGGCGTCTCGGGCTGGCTCCATCCGCCTCGGGCCGCCGCTCCGTCCGCCTCGGGCCGCCGCGCCTCGGGATGGCTGGCCGCTGGCGCTGCTCCGGTCGTCGCGCCGCGCTCCGGGCTGGCTGGAGAGGGAGCGCGGAGGAGCGCAGAGGAGGGCCGCGGGGAGCTCGGAGGGAGAGAGAGGAGGTGGAGGGAGAGAGAGAGATTAGCGTGAGGGAGAGAGAGAGATTAGCGGCCGTTCCACTCGGTCCGGCCGTTTTGGCCGGACGAGTGCGTTCCGGATATGGAGCGAATATTCCCTTCTGAGGAACGCCCCGGTTCCGTCCCAGTTGACAACCGAACACGAGAATGACTCCTAGGAATGGAACGGTTCCATTCCGTTCCAGTGTATTCCAGAACCGAACGGACCCTAGATGTCTGCCAGGAAACAACATGGTACGGCCAGAAAAATTTTCAAAACATTATATTGTACAGTACAAGGATAGTTCACTAAGAGATGAGGACCCCAACAAAAATCTGAAATTGCTAGCCATCTGCATTTACATCTGCAACACACCGTAGCCCAACGTTACTTGCAGTCTAACAGTTGAATGAGATTCCTCTTTCATTTTCTCTTTTCTATAAACTACAAAGGAGATACTCGTTATATGGCTGCATCTGCTCAACTAACAACAATCAATCATGCAACGACCTATCTAGCAGACTAGCACCAAAGGGAGGGCAACGACGCGTACCCAGCAGCCTCCCATTTCTTCAAGCAATTGACTGACCTTGACGAATTGCGTCCGATCCCGCGGGAGACAAGGGCGGCGGCTGCGGACTCCGATCCATCTGTGGTGGCTACGACTCCGATCCAGCCGGTGAAGAGAGCGATGGCGCAGCAGACATGGCCGAGGATAAGTCCTTGGTCAGGACTCAGGCGTCGGCTGCAGCTCCGAGGCGCACGTCCTCGTGCTGAGTCCCCGCGACGGGCCGATGGGTGGCGACTCGCGACGGGGGGAGGGGCGGCGGCTGCGGGGCGGCGGGGCGGCTGCATGGCGGCGGCGTCGGCTGTGGGGCGGCGGCGTCGGCTATGGGGCAGCGGCGTCGGCGGGGCGGCGACGGGCGCTCGTGGGACTACACTTTACTTTGATTTTTTACTCACTCCGTTCCTTTCTATAGTGCCTATTGTTTTTTGGCACGGAAATTAGCACAAGCAAATTTATTGACACAAAACCCCCATTGCTATTTGAGAGAAAAAAAGGAAACTGGAAACAGATCGGAGACGTGATCTGCTCCCTACGCGCGGCCTACTCCTTCCTAATCTCACGTGATCTGTATTTGCTATTTCCTTAACAGACGCGTGCGTGATCTACTCCTTCCTAATCTCACGTCCAGATTTTCTCTACGTGATTGCATACCAGATTTTGTCAACGTGAACAGATTCTTTCCAGATTTTCTGGACGGAAACAAATCGGTGCAAGGGGTTATTTGCAAAAAAACACAGCTTTCCTCTTATATTCTGAAACAATTGCGAAAAAACAATAGGCATTATAGAAAGGAACGGAGGGAGTATTATTTACCACATGACCACCACCTGTCTTTGTACATATGAAACAAAAAAAAAAAGGTGTTTTCACGATAGCAAGTATGCTATCTTTTGCCACTAACATCACCCCAGATAAAAGGAGTGGGAAATTTTTTGTTGGAATGTTTTTTCATAGGTTACGAAGCAAACTTACCCAAGAATGGTTCAAACCATATACATCGCTTCTACACCAACACCATCTTGGTTTGCAAACTTCTAGATTTGTTTTTTGAACACCATAAGAAAGTAGCGTAAACTTAAAGTGTATGTGTCTAGTTTTTAGTGTGTTGTTTACAAGTGTGTATCTACATGTAGGATAAAGACCACCACTAGTATGCTTGTCACTTGTTAATTCATTAACTAACTACTGGAATAAAACTTGGAAAAGAAACAGTATGCAAGTATTTTCTTTAGTAGTAGCAGTGTTATATCATTGTTGTAGGGTCCTAATTTTGTTTAGATATCACTTGCAAGAGCAGAAAGTGGCATTATATTTTTCTTCGGTGAAGCACTAGGATTGAGGACTGATTCATCTTGTCCTCCCAATGTGTCAACAGCTTGCATCTGCACCACAAGACAAGGATAATGCAGTTCTGAATAATAGGAGATCGCAGCCAAGAACCATGTTTTATGTAGCAACATATTAGGGACATTTCTGTCCATTTGGAGTAGATATAAACAGTAATTTCCTTTGCCTCGGTGAGCACAATTAGTGCACAAAGGATGGCTATTGGCGGGACTAAATTGTAGAAACCACCAATAGTTGCAATGGCGAAGATTGGGTGGGGGGCATCCCCCCCCCCCCCCCCCCCCCCCGAAGTACACATAGGTACACCATGGCAAAAGCGTTGGCCACCTTATGCACCTTTCCAACACACATAGGTACACCATGGCAAAAGCGTTGGCTACCTTATGCACCTTTCCAACAATGAGAAAGCGAACATTGACGTTCACCATGAGGAGCGCGTTGATTCGCAGCATCTTGGCTTCCATCCTCTTAGAGAAGGCATCGTATGGGCAGGCACGACTGAACTGGAGGCATCATATTGCTACTATAACATGCTGAATCGATTTCACTGGGAACAAAAAAGAAGAGCCATCGACACAACCACATAAGAAGAGGAAGAAGCAGGAAATAAGAGAGAGCGGACGAATAGCGCCCGAGCACATTTGATCCGTTTATCGTCCACCGCAGTGAATGGTGATGGATGCAAGAAGGTGCATTAAATGCTCTGTTTACCATTTGATAAACGTTCCAATACAGCAGTACTTTGCAGAAATGATACCGTATATTTTTCTTCTATTTATTGAATGAGGTTTGTTGGGTAGAAGATAGACATAAATTCTGATCAAGTCAGTACATGTTTGACATGTACATGATGTGCCCGGCCTCTATATGGTACATGATGGGCCGACCAAGAATTTGTAAAAAATGATGGACATAAATTGATATTTTGAAGTTTCAAAAGAAATCTGGTTTCTCTAGCAGATGCACATAGAGGATTTATCTGAACGTGCAATATTGCGTTAAAAAATACACAGTACTTTAGTCTTCACATTTGTCATTATTGTTCAGGCACGGGTGAAAATATAATTCTTTCAAATGTTATGCATACATCTATATATGTGCTTGTATGCTCTTTTCATAACTATTTGAAGTAAAAAAATAAATATCTTGAATTTTGGAAACCGGATTCAATGTACCCTGGGCTCTCTTTTAGATTTTTGAGTTAGAGTCAAGCCATATGAGCTCTTTTTGAAATTTGAAAAATGCTAATTCGAATTTTCAAAAACAAAATCTGATTTTCGTATAGATACGACAATATATTTACGTCGAACGTGCAACTTTAAAGAAACCATAGAATTTTGGGCTACACAAAAATCATAAAAATATGGCACTAAGTAGGCATTTGAATATTCATTTTTTGTCTTCACATCTGACAGTGGTCATGGATGAAAACATAATTATTTGAAACTCTATATGTACATCTATACTTTTTTCATAAGTTTTAAAATTTAAAATAAAGAATTTGGATTTACTAAAAATCGGGTTCCATGTAGCATGGGCTTTCTTTTAGGTTTTTGAGTAAGAGTGCAAGGACATGGTCCCTTTTTTTCAAATTTTAAAAGTTCTATTTTGAAGTTTCAAATGAAATATGTTTTTTTCGAACAGATACATGGATATAATTTCTACAAGAGTGTAAGTTTTTGTTAAAAATCATGAAACATGCCTCTAAGTAGGCATTTGAAAGTTCATTTTTCTCGTCACATTTGTCTTTCTTTGTTCAGGTCACGGATGAAAACTTAATCCTTTTTAAATCTATACCTATACATACACGCTATACATCTATATATACTTCTATACTTTTGCATTAAAAAAATCAATAAATACAAAGAATTCGATCGGGCTCTATGTAGCCTGGGCTCTCTTTTAATTTTTTTAGTACGTGTTCAAAGATATGAAGCCCCTTTAATCAACTTTAAGAAATTACTTTTTGAAGTTACAAAGAAATCATATATTTTGTGTACACGTACACAAAGATGATTTTTATCAAAGTGCAACTTTTTTTTGTCAAAAATCAAAACAATGTGCATGTAATTAGGCGTTTGAAAATTCAATTTTGTCTTCATATTTGACTTTTCGGGTCACAAATGAAAATATAATTATTTTAGACTCCATATATATACATAACTGAATGGTATACATCTATATGTACTTGTACAATTTTCAGAATTTTTTAAGTAAAAAATATTATTTTTTATTTCTTCTAAACCGTGCTCCATGTTGACTAGGCTCTCTTTTAATTAGGTTTTTGAGTTAGTATGGAGCCCACTTTTCCTGAAAATTGAATAATTCTATTTAGAAGTTTCAAAAAAAAATCTGATTTTTAACTACAGATACACGAAGATGATTTCTATGAAAGTGCAACTTTTTATTGAAGAGTATATAGTATTTTGGGCTTCAAAAGAATCGTAAAAATGTGCCCCTAGGTATATTGATTTTTTTTGTCTTGGCATTGGTCTTTTTGTCCAGGTCACCGTGTGAAAACATAATTCTCTTAAACCATATGTGTATATGGTATACATCAGCATATACTTGTATAACTTTTTAAGATTTTATTTAAATAAAAATAATCCATTTTTTGAAAACTAAACTCCATGTAGCCCGACTCTCTTTTAGGTTTTTGGATCATGCATGATGTATATGCATATGTATTGCACATGGAAGATGGTGCAAATGTGATTTTATTTTTTGGAAAGGAGGCAAAAGATTTTCCTCAGTTGATTAATTAAGAAAAAGTTTAACAAGTCACAACAACGACAATTTAAAAGTAACGTCCGCAAATCTTAAACATCAAGAGAATAAATCCGGAGCCACTCCTTAATGAGCGCACATCTATAATATCTAAATTGGAGCAACCCACTAAAGGTATTTCTCTCAACATGCAAGATGTCCACCTCATCAATCAACTTTGAGCAATCCTAACCTGCCACATCATGCAGTCTCCCACGTTAGAAAACCTGCCACTTTTTTGTTAGTCCACTAATTGAAGTTAATTTTCCATACTGTGTAACAGCAGCGTAGCATAATGAGGCATATGTTGTTCATATTCTACAAGCACGCCGTGGATTCGCCTTCCGCAGCTACTCTGTCCTTTACACTTCAACTACACGACCGTTCATTGCTTTGAAGAGCGTTTTGTCTTCCATGTATAAATGTTAGTTCTGTCTCTTGCTCTATAAGGAGAGTCTCCCTGGTTCTTGCCCGTCACCCCGAACAGACCCTGCGCAGAGGCAGAGCGTAGAGAAGCTCACGTACATTCGTTAGTTGGATTTCAGCAAACATATAGCTCGCCTCTCCCTGTTTCAGTTGAATCGAACGCATATGCAATTATGCATCCGTTGGCCTCTTATACTATTCGAGGGTTGGTTTGGTTGTATTGCAGGGAGTTGAGAGGATCTTTCCACCCAACATATTGGATTAGCAGATGAATTTTCTGCTACATAAATTTGTATGGCTGCTGATTATGGTTTGAATCACTTTTGAGTTATTTTGCATCGAGGTGTTCTTTCAAGGATTTTGTGTTGTTGTGCATGAAGAAGCTGAAGCCATATTTTTGTCCCCTGGTAAGCTCAATGTACCCATCTTACCTGAAATTTACTTCCTGAGTGATTCGCGGTACAAAAGTGCTTGTGATTTTCTCTATTGTAGCTGACACAAGTCCGACCTCTTTTCATATATGGCGTCTTGGAGACGCCCTGAGTACAGCACAATATCCTGAATCCTTGATGATGTCTATAATTCGTCACTCTCGCCTGATAGTTTTTTCATGTCCATCTAAATATACGAAAGGATGTAATTGTTCCATTAAATAACATTCAACTCTCTTGCCTCCATCTCGGTTTCAAGTTGTTTAATAGCATGCAAAGATTCTAACCAAGATTATATAGTACAAACATAGTACGTAATTAATGAAAACTGGATTGCATTTCAGGACATTTCTGATTTCATCGCAATATAAATCTTTCATATGGATTTTTTCTTTCATGAATACATTTTGTTCAGAAAGATCCAACTGCTAACATGTCGATAGACCCGGCCAGAAAAATTATCAAATACGGAGTAGCTATTTTTTGTGTGCATCGGTGCTTCCATGTCATCATATAAGCCACCTACTATTTTCTAAAAAACGCAGATCTGTAGAATATTTCTTTCAAGTGCCTAATTTAATATATAATATAGATCTTAATTACCACATTACTTACATTAGTTCTCTTATATCTGTCTTTTGACTACTTTTCGCACATATCAAATCCTGAAGTCGATACTTTGTATTTAGTGAAATTTAAAAATCTATGTAAATATATTTAAGCACTACATGGCGGAAAATATGATTTACCATTATTTCATATTCGTAATATATGTATGTTAAGAATGATACACACATGCGGATGTATTTGCTGTGTGCTCTATGTTTGTTGCATTATTTCCTTACAGGATCTCTTCGCTTTATTTTTAAAATAAAAGTTTGTTACTGTAGTTACACATATGATTTAAATGACATGATCGAATTCACTACATTTGGATTAGAAATGAGTCCAAGATTTTCGAAAATCATCCCATGCAGTCACTACAACCTCAGTATTGCCCATGTCCATTTTCAACAATTGCCGCAGCAACGCGCGGGGTAATTCTCTAGTAGTCTAATAGTATAGCGGCAATGCATGAACAATTGATTCGCCAACTCTGGGTTCTTTTGCAAAAAAGGCATAAACCACAATTTACACATCCTCTCTTCTCTTATCTATATGCCGTCCAAAGAATATTTTGGAGAGCAAGCCACACAAAGAACTTGATCTTAGGAGGTGGCCAAATCTTCCAAACCATTTTATTCATGTTGGTGGAAATTGCACCAAAGAATTGAGCTTTGTGTGTGGAAGCCGACGAATATTGACCACTTGACGGGAGAGTACAAACCGATATGGTCTTCAATGTCCTCAATGAGTTGAATTGTTTGAAATTGGGTCCAAAGCTTCACGAATCGCTCAATATGTGCAATGGTAAGCTCTTCCATCTTTATTTTCAAAACCCACCCATTTTCATGCAAGGCCTTTTTAACATTCCATTTCCACCTTGTCGAGCTCATGAATATGAGCCGCGCAATATCTTTTAGCTTCTCACCGTTCAACCGAGGAGCTTTCCAAAAAGGCATCTTTTCTCCATTTTGACTGAAATTTTAGTTGCGGCGTAGAATAGGTCCATATCCTCTTGCGTGCATGGGTTTCCTAACCCCACCCAAATATTTTTTTGGCTCCTTCCCTTCTAGCAACGACCACCTAATTTGCAAGGCTCTAGCAATTTTTTCCACACAAAGGACACCAAGACCTCCCAAAAATTTGGGGCGCCAAGCTGTCTCCCAATTGACCTTGCATTGTACCCGCGTGACCTTGTCTTTAGCCGCCCATAATAAGGCCCTCTCAATTTTTCCATGTTACTGGTGACCCCCGGAGGGATAAGGCGATAAATTTTTTGAGAGGGAAGCATTGATTTTACAAGAACGGTGCGGCCGGCTAGGATGATGAACTTGCCATTCCATGTGGGGACTTTTTCCACCATTTTGTCCTCAATATATTGGAAATCCACTCTCTGAAGTCTCCACACCGATAGCGGTAGAACAAGATACTTCAATCGGAAAGAAGCCCGCTCCGCTCACAACCCCTCTAAAATTCCATCCAAGTCAATGTCACCGCAACGGATTGGAACCATAGAGCTTTTTTTGGAAGTTCGTACAAAGTCCGGTCACCTCACCGAAACTAGTAAAAATGGTTGATAGATTTTGAAAAAAATAATTTTGTGTTTGAATTTGTCGGCTTTTCCAAAAATAGTGCTTTTGCAGTGTGACAAAAAATCATAACTTAAGTTTAAACCGTGATGTATTTTTATTTAGTGTTTGAAGGTATGTATGGGCCTCTTGAGAAAATTAGTCCCGTAAAACTGTTTCAACCTATTCACTGTGAGTGTACAAATCTAGCTTTGTTAATTGCTGGTTAAAAAGTGATGTGGTCGAAATGATTCCACGGCTGGTATCCTGGCCCCGCCTCATGAGCTGCATCTGGTGAAGTTCAACAAGAGAGAGAAGGAGAGTTAAATTAAAGCAAACCGGTCATTGATTGGGGAAAACAAGTTCAACAACACGATGGAGTTCACCAAACCACGTAACTCACTGCGGCCTGCCGCATTGTACTGTGGCCTTTTGGGCTAGCATCGGTTGCGCTGCATACGATTGAGCTGGTTGGTTTGTGGCTGCTATGTATTGGCAGGACAGATTACTGAAGCTTATACAACTTGAGATATGACGTCAGCTAAAGAAACTAGTGGTATGATGTGGAAAGGATATAAGGTGCACTCAAGCTCTGGCGTACAACCGAGTTTTCGGAAATAAGAGTAGTATAGATGGTGTGAAAGAATTAATCAATCTAAATGGTGACAAACAGAAACATATTACTTCGTTCAAACGGGAAGAAGTAAACACACAAGTAGGAATTTTTTGGGATTCAAAGTAATCACTCAGAATCCCACAATTACACTAATTGTGGCCTGAAGGTAGGACCGGTATAGGAAGGAGGGTGGCAATGGCATTGCCGGATCAGCAACATGCGTCCGAGGGCTACGCTCTACCGCGTCAGACCCAGCCGCAATGTAAAATTTCCGAGCTTCGACGTGAAACGGTGATGGCATCACCGCCGAGTTGGGCGCACCTCCAGGGCGTTAGAGTATCTCTAGCCGAGTCTCTCAAAGGGATTTAGGGTACGCCGGACCAAAAATCGTTTCCAGCAGCGTGCTTTAAAGCCTCATTCCGTCCGGCGCGGTTCAATACGTTGTCCGGCGTTCGAGCCCATCCCCGGTACGCAAGAGACGCTCTGGGCGTGCCGGAAACAATGAAAAGCGAGGCGGGGAGTGGCGGGCACAACCCGTCATTGACACAAAAATAATTCGCCCCCTCTCCCGCCTCTCCCGCCGCCGCTACCCTCTCCCCATCCATGACGCCGCCAACAGGCCCAAAAAAATGGCCAAGAAAGCGGCCACCAAGCCGCCGGGCAATGAGATGAAAGGGCCAAAGGCGCTCTTCGCGAAGCCGCGGAAGGTGCCGACTGCGAAGAAGAAGCCGGAAGGCTGGACCGAGGATCAGTGGCAGCAAGACTGCGCGCCTACGCCGCAAGGTGTCAACGGCGGAGCGTGTGGTGACCCTGCATACCACTGCATGTTGTAGTATGCCAGTCGTTGATATAACATTCACGAAGTACCATTTCGCAAATATTACATCACTCAGAGTAGTACAACAGAATATAGCAGGTCCAAAACTCATTCATTTATTATTACAAACATAATACACATATCGTCTTGGAGCTCCTCTTGGGTCCTAAGAGGAATACTCCTGGGTTCGAGGCAAACCCAACTTAGCTTACAATATAAAAGTCTCATTAAATTATACATTTATTCTCTCGAGCAGCTAAGTACTAAGAGTTCGGGCTGCTCGGTTACTACTACTACTCGATGTTTCTAGGCTTGATCTCCTCCGGAAGCCTCCCCGGTTCCGTAGACTATGAGGTAGTCTACGCCTTCGATACCTCCAGAGAGGTCTGGTTCTTCATAGCCGATGATCTCGGCTCCTTCAGTGTTGTCGTAGTCCTCCTCCAGACGATTCAGACAATATAAACAAGGGATTTAAGATTGGGATGAGTACGAGCGTGCTCAACAAGTTCATTATAGATAAGAGGTGTTTAATGCACTAGCTACGATATTAGACCAGAAAGTCTAATACCAATGCAGGTTTTGGTAAACATTTCTTCAAGAGATTGCTTTTATTTCAAAGAGCTATGTCCGTCAGCCTTCACCGGTTTACTAGAACTTCATGGAGCTCCTTTCCGGCCGCGTTCGCAGTTCCATATCCCGGAACAGGGAGTGACAGGTCACAGTTTTTTACACTCTGCAGAGGTGTGTTGCTTTACCCATAAGAGATCTTAACCTTGGTGCCAACCGGGCAGCTTTCCCGTCCACACTTCCTTCGATGTGAGGCCCGGTATAAGGTCATAGCCAATCATATTCCTCCGCTACCTCATACACCCACCCTTTGTTGCAAACCCCGACCCTGGGTCCTCGTCGGTCCACTTACACCATTTAAGGACGGACCCCGACCACGACAACAGTCTGGGATCGAACCAAACTCCTTCGCCGGTAGCTGCAACCCATCATAGACCACATTACCGTGGGAAATTAGAGTGGGATCCCCACCCTAAAGTTGTTCCGCAAGCCGCAACCGCTACGGTATACACAGCATAACCGTGGGGACTTAGAGTGGGATCCCCACCCACAAGTTGCTCCGCAAGATACAACTGCTACGGTAAGCGCATCCGTTGATGTACAAGAGGTGGACATACGATTGACTAGTCCGTCCCATTTCAGATCTTATGGTTAACACGGTTATTACGGCACAAGAATCACTGGCGACATTTGTTGTTTAATCCTAGCTGGATATAAACCCTTGCAATGGAACCTCCACCATATCAACACAATCCATGGTTCCATTGCCAACCACATAGTCATGTTCATAATTATGAAAATAGTGGTTTTGGTTTTTATGCAATAGTGATAACCATAGTACTTTGCAAGTAATTTGATAGAAATACACAAATGACATGAGCAAGTGATGAACTTGCCTGAACACTGCAAAGTTTTGCAGTTGGATGGTGTGGACTGACCCTTGTCCTCTGTTTCTGAAAAATAGCATCATTGTCCGATAAGGGCAATGGTTAAAGAAGCAATTATGCATGATTCCAGTTTTAGGGTTTGTCCCCCCTTCCGATGACATTATTATTTCATGTAAGAGGTTAATACTAAGATAGATTTGGAGATACTCTATTTAGGGTAAATACAACCTTGTAATATTGTCAAGGTGTTTTTAAAGTCCAATTGCATTAATGGACTTATTTTCATTATTGAAAATAATATGTGTGATTTAAATCATTATTTAAATCATCAAATTAAGACTTATTCTTAATTGTCTTCAAAATTTGTCTTTGATATTTTATTTAGATAGAGAATTTTATGCTGATCAATTTTCTTATTTTTAATTATTTTTTTAGAGCTTTTAAACATTTTCTATTTATTTTCAAAGTTTCTGGTTTATTTAAAAATGTGAAATTCCTATTTTGCCCCAGGGCCCACCTGTCAGGGTGGCCCAGCGGGTTAACCCTAACCCGAGCCACTTGGGCTCGGTCGGTCGTGCTCGAGCCCCTTTCTTCCCCCACGCGCTCGCGAACCCTAACCCTTTCGAGCTCTGGCGATTTCTCGTCGCCGCCCCCTTCTCGGAATTTCTCCGGCCGACTTAGGCCGTCGCCGCCGGCGAGATTAGGTGGATCTGATCCGCCTCTCGACGGCGAACATGGTGGTCCGTGTCGATCTGACGCTAGCGCCCTCGTTCGCTCGCCCTCGACCCTCCAGTACGCCTGGCTCTCGGTGTTCGCCGCCGCCGTGCGCTGGAGACGCCGTGGTTCTTCTTCCTGGTGCCCCTGGCGCCATGTCGCCACCGCGAGCCTCGCCGAGGTGGTGCTGGAGCTGCGGCTCTGCCGCGGCCCTGGCCTGGCCGGCGCCGCCGTTCGCCGGCGTGTGCCGCTGTGGCCGCCACGGAGGTGCTTCTTCGACCGCATCGCCTCGTAAGTGCTCCCCTCCTCCTTCTTCCTCTCGTCACACTGTTCTACCTCTTCTCCTTCCTCTGGATGCCCTGGCATCCATCCGGTTGTCTTCTGCTGCTCCCGCGCCTATATTCTCTCGCGCTGAGGCTAGTTCTCGTGCTTGCTATGATGTGCTAGTTGTTGCTGCCATATGCGCCATGGATTCTAGCTGTTGTGCTTGTGCTGCTCTTCTCTATGTCTTGCTGTTGTAACTCATGAGCTCTTGCTCATGAGCATACTGTGATGCTTATGCTCAATTAAGTTGTTCATGCTGTTGCTATGTGTATCATGCCTCTCCTGTGTGTGCATTTCTTTGCCCCTGGCTTGATTATTATGCATAATCCTTGCATTATGCAAGTGCCAGTGCCTCTAATTGGCTAACCCCTTGTGATGTTGTTCATATTAATGCCCTGTTGAGCATGCTTGCTACAAGATCTCACCATCCTTGGATGGTTTGCTCCTGTATATGACTGATTTAATTATCTGTGATATAGTTATGGTTTGGGTGTAATTCTTCGAGAGTTGGCTCATTTCTGATGCTATGCTTGGCTTATAGCAACCAGTAGCATGAGCTAGCAAGCTCTGATGATCATCTGATCATCATTTGCTTGATGGTTAACTGCTGTGCTTCCTTCTGTGGCTATCTGGTGCTCACCCTGTGCTGTGTGTGCATCACACAGGCTTGGCCTGTGTGTGATGGTGCTTGCTCAAGCATCAGTTGATGCTTGCAATGATCCAGTGGATCATCTGCAATGCTCTCACTACAAGAAAAGTTCTGATAGACAACGTCTCAAAATCGTCCGCTAAGGGGTATTTTTCGTCGCCTATGGGTCTAACCCGACGATATGGGTTCTGTTGTGGAAACTGCGTCAGGCAAAGTCCTACAACGATTTTTTCGGTCCGTCGCGCTTGGGCGCCCTTCCGCCACGGAAAATCGGACCGTTGCCCAAGTGTTTCCGGGAGCCCGTTGACTGCTGACGTCATGCAAACTGACACGTGGTAGACGCCGTTAATCGCGATTAACGGCGTTAACCGGCTGAAACCCCGTGGTAGATGGTAGGCCCACACGAGGCCTGCCACGTCTTAAGCGGGCCGGCCCATTAAGTTTGCGGGCCGGGCCAGCTGACTTAGTTTGACCGGTCAACTATATAGCTGGGCTGGTCAATTAGTTACGTGGGCCGGGCCTAACCTCTAAGGTTGACTGGTCAAAACTTTAATGGGCCGGCCCACTAAGTATGTGGGCCGCGCCGAATGCACTTGTTTGACCGGTCAACAGGCAAAAGGGCCGGCCCACAAGACATGTGGGACCCACTTTCCTGGTATCGGGCCGGCCCATTTACAAAGTGGGGTCCACATTAAAGCAACTGGGCCGGCCCAAGAAGTTATTGGGCCAGCCCAATTAGCATGTGGGTCCCACTTTCCTGCTATCGGGCCGGCCCATTTAGTACGTGGGGTCCACATTTGATCAAATGGGCTGGCCCAACAAGCCAGTGGGCCGGGCCAAAAGCACCGGTGGGTCCCACTTTCCTGTTAAAGGGCCAGCCCATTTAGTATGTGGGGTCCACCATACAGCAAGTGGGCCGGCCCAACAAGATAGTGGGCCGGGCCAAAAACACAGGTGGGTCCCACTTTCCAGTTAAAGGCTGGCCCATTTAGTATGTGGGGTCCACCATATAGCAAGTGGGCCGGCCCAACAAGATAGTGGGCCGGGCCAAAACACTGGTGGGTCCCACTTTCCTGTTAAAGGGCCGGCCCATTTAGTATGTGGGGTCCACCATATAGCAAGTGGGCCGGCCCAACACGCTAGTGGGCCGGGCCAAAAACACAGGTGGGTCCCACTTTCCTGTTAAAGGGCCGGCCCATTTAGTATGTGGGGTCCACCATATAGCAAGTGGGCCGGCCCAACAAGATAGTGGGCCGGGCCAAAAACACAGGTGGGTCCCACGTTCGTCTTAAAGGGCCGGCCCATTTAGTATGTGGGGGCCACCACAAAAGCAATTGGGCTGGCCCAACTAGTTAGTGGGCCGGCCCAGTAGTGGGTGGGGTCCACCTTAAAGCAAGTGGGCCGGCCCAATAAAAGTGTGGGGTCCACAGTAAATCAAGTGGGCTGGCCCAATAAGTAAGTGGGCCGGCCGTTTAGTTCTGTTTATATGCCGGCGTAATAGGCGCTTTAGGATTTTGCGGGCTGGCACATATGTGATTTCGCTTAATTGGGCCGTTTAAGGGATGGGAATTCGTGATTTAGATATCGAGAATATTTACGCGACATTGATTTACGTCGGATAGCCTCACTTACCACAAGCACCAAAGAAAAAATGCGCGAAAGAACTATAAAAACTAACTAAATATTACATCACCGCAAGGCATTGAAAAAATATTACGTAACCCGAGAGAAATTGAATGGTAATTAAACCTAGCAATACAATGAAGGGATCCGGCAATCTTTTAAGTTGTCCATGCAGCACCTATATCCGAAACAAAGACATTACAAGTTAAGGCAGCAACAATGGAAAGGCAAAGACACTACAATATTGTTTGCCAAAGAATTTGGAACTCATCATTTCGTCGTTATAACAAGATCATTGTAATGCGCACAATAAGCAAACAAAGAGTGCATGCCGCATACCAACACCAATATAACAGAGAGCATGTTAGAATGAAACAAATAGACTTACTACTGCCGAGTCCCATGCAAACCAACATGTTCGGGGAGTACAAAATTGGCATGAACAACATAGTAGCAGGCTATAAATTTTGTAACAACGATCGAGCAAGATGAAGTTATGATGGCTACATCTACGAGCAGGGAATGTAAACCAAAAATAGAAGTTACGATGGCAAAAGCTAAAGAGGAGGGAATGTGAACCAACATGTGCCAAGTGCAATTACTTCATTTTGGCCGTGAACTAAATAATACTCCTGAACTTATAGTGAAGGGGATGCAAATCAAGATGTTTCGGGATATAAACTTGTAATGAGCAACACATAGAGGATAGTTAATGCTGGAGCTTAGGATGGACCAGATACAGAATATAGTGGGATCACCTGTGAACTTGTATAAGAGGGAATGCAAACCAATATGTTCAGCTTTCCATATGTGAGCGTCATGCCAAGTCAGAGAAACAAGTCAATAATGCACCTTTTGAAGAACAAGATGGCACGCAAAATTATTATCTAGTAGTATGACAAGTTTATTTGTACTACAGGCTAGATAGCAGAGTGATAGCATGCCAAACTAAGTCCTTACTTTGTTAGCTTACAATGAACTAGATACAAAAAATGGCATCACCTGTAGTACAGGGAATGCAAGCAAACATGTTCATGGAGTAAAAAATTGGCACAAACAACATAGTAGCAGGCCATAATTTTTGTAACAACGACTGAGCAAGATAAAGTTATGATGGCTAGATCTACGAAGCGAGGGAATGTAAACCAAATATAGAAGTTACGATGCCAAAAGCTATAGAGCAGGGAATGCGAACCAACATGTGCAATTACTTAAAATTGGCCATGAACTAAATAATAGCAGGATGTTACTATAATACCTATAATTTTTGTAACAACGACTGAGCAAGATAGAAGTTATGATGGCTACATCTACAGAGCAGGGAATGCAAACCAAAATGTTCAATCGCTTAAAGTTAGCAATGAAGTAGAAAATAGCAACGTGTTACGGTCATAGCTAGGAATGAACTAAAAGAGCTTCAGACAAATAAGCATCTGAACCCAGAACATGGCGCTAAAACAAGGGACTTACATTAGGAGAAGCACTCTGTGGGAGTCACAGCAGATCTTCCTGGGGTTGATAGATCCGGTGATGAAGTACGCTACATGTGCTACTTGGGGTTGGAGAGACGGCCATTACACTTCATGATTACTCATCTCATCTGCAAAAACGTAACGGCGCGTCGTTAGCACAAACAGGTTCCCCCAAGATTAAACAAGAACTTGCAGGCAAGCAATAGAAAAGCGACAGTAGAAGAGTTTAGATCATGCACGGCGCCGGTGAAGCAGATCCGGTTCGTGCACAGCGGTGTCGGTGAGCAAGATCCGATGCGGTGGACGACGGATCCGGCGAAGCGGCTCCGGTGGGGTGGACGATACCGCAGCTGAAGCGACTGCGGTAGACTGCTAGATGAGCATATGGTTTCGAGGTTCGGCGGGGATGATCCGATCCGGTTGATGACGGCGTCGATGAAGCGGCTCCGGCAGGCAGCCGGATGACGAGGATCGCGAGGGCTCGGGTAGGCCAGGGAAGTCCGGCGGGGATGTTCCGGTGCGGTGGTCGTGGAGGTGGGAGAGAGGGACTTGGGAAGTTCCGGTGGGTGGTCTGAGGGAAATGAATTTTTTTTGGGAGGGTTTCCGGGCTAGGGAGGTGGTGATCCAAAAAATGACGGGCAGACCCCCCCACCAACCGACTTTGCTGTCATCTCCACAGGGGTAGAATGGGAATTTGGAAGCGTGTGAAATTTTTGTATTTTGTAGGCGGGAAGTTTTGCCGCTATGAGATTTTGAATTTCGCTAAGGTCCAAGTATAATGATAAAAAATTGTGAGACCGTACTAGTACCTCTGTTCAAGGCCGAGTGCAAAATCAAATCATCGTCACCTTGAATATTGGTCACTACCATGGTCATGATCTATCTCTGAAATTAGCGTATCCGCTATATCTTGCAAAGTATAATGATAAAAAAAATTGTGAGACCGTACTAGTACTTCTATTCTAGGCCGAGTGCAACATCAAATCATCATCACGTTGAAAATTTGTTACCATGATCATGATCTATCTCTGAAATTGGCGCATCCGCTATATCTTTCAAAGTATAATGATAATAAAAATTGTGAGACCATACTAGTACTTCTGTTCAAGTTCGAGTGCAACATCAAATCATCATCACGTTGAAAATTTGTTACCATGATCATGATCTACCTCTGAAAATGGGCGCATCCGCTAAAACTTGCAAAGTATAATGATACAAAATTGTGAGACCGTACTAGTACTTATGTTCAAGGTCGAGTGCAACATCAAATCATCATTACATTGAAAAGTGTGTTACCATGATCACGATCTATCTCTGAATTTGGCGCATCCGCTAAATCTCGCAAAGTATAATGATAAAAAAATTGTGAGACTGTACTAGTACTTCTATTCAAGTTCGAGTGCAACATCAAATCATCATCACGTTGAAAATTTGTTACCATGATCATGATCTATCTCTCGAATTTGGCGCATCTCGCTAAATCTTGCAAAGTATAATGATAAAGAAATTGTAAGACAAAGAGTAGTACTTCTGTTCAAGGTCGAGTGCAACATCAAATCATCATCACGTTGAAAATTTGTTACCATGATCCTCTGAAAATGGGCGCATCCGCTAAAACTTGCAAAGTATAATGATACAAAATTGTGAGACCGTACTAGTACTTATGTTCAAGGTCTAGTGCAACATCAAATCATCATTACATTGAAAATTGTGTTACCATGATCATGATCTATCTCTGAATTTGGCGCATCCGCTAAATCTCGCAAAGTATAATGATAAAAAAAATTGTGAGACTGTACTAGTACTTATGTTCAAGGCCGAGTGCAGGATCAAATCATCATCATGTTGAAATTTGTTACAACGATCATGACATATCTCTAAAATTGGCGCATCCGCTAAATCTTGCACGTGGCGCATCTCGGTGCGGAGCAACAAGCCGGTGCTATCAAGGTTGAGGCGTCGGTAGCGTCATCGGGATCTCCTCTTTTGATAGATCTTCTACATGGCGTGGCGCACCGCCCACCGAGAAGCAGTCACATGTGAGATCGAGGTGGAGACGTTGCCGGCATCCTCGAGGCGCGACCGCCCTTCTACGAGCGTAGTCGACTCAAGGTATGAATCCATGCGCTGTCGCGTCCCTTCTGCATATGAAGTGGGATGCCTTAGATTTATTGTTCTTCTCTTACGATTATTTCTAGCCGGACATGTGTGCTCTTTCTCTGAATATATTGCTTGAAAAGCTAACCAAGTTACTTAAATTCACTTCGTTCTTAATCTTGCGTGCTAATTTTGTTATTTTTGCTGACAGTGGTGCGCGCAAGGAAATTTATTTCTGGGTGTGCTGAGCTGTTAGGCCTAAGTCGAAATCCTCAGCTAAACAAAGCCTCAACTTAACACATAAAAAGGTGTTCAATCTCACCCACAATGTCCTCTTCTTTTCTCTTCCTTTATTGGAACTTGTTTTGCAGACAAGGAAAGTGGCACGTGTAATGTGAGTAAAACCCTCTTAGCCAAAATCAGCTACGAGCAAGATTTTATGTATTGTAGATTCCCCAATTGACTCTCATCCCCAATATAGTCTTTTTTATGTCAGTATAGACTTCTTTACTGGATGTATACTATCGTACATGGCATGCATTTGCCTAATGAGGAGCATTGTATTGCCATTCTAGCCAACCTGATCGATCTGTCAAGCTTCATGCACGAGATGCCATGTTTAATTTACTCCCTCGCTCCGATCCATATTTCTTGGTGTAAAATGAATGTGAATCGGAGGGAGTACTCTTCTTAGATAGTACTATACCAGTTCAAAAAAAAGTACTGTACTACTACATCACAAATGCATCAAAAGAGTACTACATCACAAGACCACCACGGTTGTACTAGTAGAGTTTAATGCTTAACTTCCAAAGGGAATAAGATTACACATATGAACTTTAAACAGGCGCTGTCCGATGTCTGCTTGTTTGGGAGCACAACATAAATAATACTACCCCCGTCCATACATAAGTGACTAAACTTTGTCTGAAGATGGTTTCATCTATATATGTTTTTAGTGTGTAGATACATCCGTATCTTGAAGGAAAAAGGTGAGCCGCTAACTTTTTGAATAGAGTGAGTAATACAATTCGGATAAACAATGGTGTAGTAAAACAAATACTCCTGCCCATCATAAAACAAAACACAGACTGACTCAAATATATGTACAGATCACAAAAAAGGTATCATCAGAACCCGAACATATACATGCAGAGATGACCGTTTGATCACATAAAACAAAGGTTTCGTGGCATATTTATGCCCCCAAAACAAGCAGACGTAGGACAGCGCCAACGTACTAGCAGCTAGCACTATGGAGCTGCAGTACAAACAAATGGTGCAGCGACATTTCCACCAGAACGAAAACTAAAAGACATCAGACCAAACAAAAGCTGGGCTATCACTTCTTGCCCAAACAAGCCTTGCTCCTTCATATGCGACTTCCTTTTCTCTTATGGATGTTGAACTTTGAATTAGATGGGTTCCTGACAGCGCATTCTTTTTCGTGTCCTTGATGTTGCACTCTGGATCAGGTCGGTTACTGTCAGGAAATGAACAAATTGATCAGCAAAAGTCATATGTAAATGAATGCAAAGGTTACATATGAATGACTAACCCGGTCTAACTGAGTAGGCATGTAAAGTGCACCAACGTCTAGCAGAATTGTACTTTCTCCACTGCCAGTTGCTCATATCTAATTGGAATACTCCCTCCTTTGCCCGTACAACCAGCTCATTTTTGTCCTCAAATACGCAGAGTAACCTTACTGCATGTTTCCAATTGTATGGAAATGATGTGTCAAGGCCAAAAAAAGTATCCAATTCAAAATTTATATGACATGTCCATGACTCGTGATCGCCTGTTGATGATCTTGTACTGGCCCATGTTTGTAGGGTGAAGTCTCTTATAACAACAAGGGCAACATCTCCATTATGTCCCTTGAAGATGTGAATGTTAAGCATGAATATATCATGCGTCTCATGAGGGCACTGAATATATTTCAGAGCCTTCTTTGCATGGTCAAGCTCAATGATATATCTAGACTTCGTTGGCCAGTACAAAATACCCCCTATGAGAGTTGCCGGTCTACGGTCAATCTCTGACAGCATCGGAGTTGATCGAGCTAGAAACTCCCATTCTTTTGAATCTGGTGAGTAGATATGAGCCTGTGCATCGTAACGTTTAGTTGTTATCCAAACAACCGAGAACTTGCCACAATGTGTAAACGGTTCAGAGTTGTTTCTCGAACAGAGAATTGAGCCGCTGCTTTCAATTGTGTGATTGCGCCACAATGGTGGTTCTGGTATCGCTGTGAGAACTTGCCTAATTGGATCCCAGACTGATATATACCCACTGGATACATTAGAATGGAGTAGCACCATACCATCGCGGCATCCCAGGACATAGATTTTGGGACCGTTCACTTGAGACGGGATTGCCAGCATCTTCAAGATGGCCGGGTGAAGATCATGCTCTGTGATGAATCGATTGTCCTCGGAGTTGTTGGTGAAAAACCCTAGCAACGGGTTTCCTCCGTTGTGTGACACAATTAGCTTTCTGAAATAATTGCTTCCCATACATTGCCTCCATGCTTTCTTGGTGCCTGATGCAGCTAGTAAGCAGGTTGGATGGGGAGGAAGCCTGACAAGAATCTGAGAGACTACATCTCCAGGCAGATCGTTGATTGTTGTGGGTGTCCTTCGACTGAAGCTGGTAGGATTATGCAAATCGCACGATGCATCGTCAAAATTATGTAAACAGCACACTGCATCATCTATTTTTTAAAACAAAATGCAACATCTAATTTGACTAAGCAGCAAAATGCATCATCTAAAGTTTCCTAAACTGCACGGTGCATCAGCAAAATCAAAATAGTGTAAACAGCACAATGCATCAGCAAAATCAAAATAATGTAAACAGGACAATGCATCAGCAAAATCAAAATAATGTGAACAGCACAATGCATCAGCAAAATCAAAATATTGTAAACAGGACAATGCAATTGTAATCCTGTTGCATAATCAATGAAGCCCTTAATTTGCAAAAAAAAAAAAAAAACACCACAAAAATAGGACGCACCAACGGAAGGCAATCTCGCATATACAGTAATAATTGCTAAGGTGTCAACACGATTGGAGGAAAAAGAGACCTCTACAGGACCCAAAACGCTGTGGTAACATCAGATGGGGTTAGCTTTGATATAGGTAATAAAATGTAAACAGCACAATACATCATCTAAGTTGACAGCAAAATTCTTCATCGAAATTTCCCACACTGTTCAAGGAATCAGAAAAATTACCTAAAAGGCTAAAAGAGCAAAATGCATCATCAGAGTAAAATATATGTAAACAGTACAATGCATCATCCAACTTTTGGCTAAACAGCAGAGAGCATTAGCTAGGTTGACAAAAAAAAACAAAAAAAAAACCATGAAAAATTCCTGAAGAGGTGAGTGCATCAGAAAAATTACTAGTACCTAAAAAGCATAATGAATCACCCAAATTACAAAAGAAGCAGAATGCATCATCAAAAATACAAAAACATCTCAATGCATCATCACGTCTGGTTTGGGCAAAAAACCCAATCCACCAGATCTAACCTCATTGCAGTTGGGGAAGGTAGAACTTACAAAGGGGTTGACGAGTCACGATCATATGCAACAAGCGCCGCCTTAGATGAAGTCACCATCCAAGCTCTCGACGCGTTCAAAGCAGCCAGCTTCGAAGCCTCCGACGGTTCTCCCGGCTGCGCCGCCAAAACTCTCGAAGCACGCGCCAAGACTTTCCAACAAAATGCAGCTTCGATACGAGCATTTGCCAGCGCCACGGCGCCGGGCCCGTCCTAGCCACCGCCTTCGCCTTTGCCTCCGCATCCCGCATCCGCTTTACATGTCTCCGCCGATGCATGCAGAGCATCCGTCTCCGCTTTCCATGTATCCGCCGACGCAGTGTAGGCATCGAGCGACGCCGTTTTCATTTCCTAGAAAACCCAGTAAGTTACTCACATTGCAATCCCCAAATTAAGGTTATATCGAACACAATGACCGATGAACCTCTGTACTCGCCGGAGGTTGGAGATGTACATACCTGCGAAGATCGGTCCGGTGGTGCTTGACGGTGGTGCGTCGGGGACGGGGGAGAACTCGGCGGGGAGAATGGTGGCGCGGCCCAAGACGGCGGCGCGGAGAGGGGCGACGGTGCGGTCATCGAACCTCGGCAGACAGTATTTTGTATATATATATGAGAAGAAGAATAAAGTCTGGTCGAATGAGGCAGCGCGACCGACAGAGTACAACCGAAGGCTACTAGTGCTACCTTGGAGTATTGTAGTAATATAACATAATAAAAATAATGGCCTTGTTTAAACCACTCTTGTCAGTGTGGCATCACGTCCAAATTTAATGCATTATGTGGAAATCGGAATAATGCTGTAAAAACTCTCATACTAGTGTGGTATATAGCATGCACCGACACTTTTCAACAAAATGTCGTCTCCATTTCATAGGAGATCGCTTGCACACCGGGATACGATGCTGACATGACGAAGGGCGCGAAGTATTTTGGAGTATTTCATTCGAGCAGATCGGGCGACGGTGCGTCTTTGGAGGGAATACCGTGTGGTGTGTCTTTGGAGGGAATACCGTACGTACTTAGGAGTATTTCATTCGAGCAGCATCGCTTGCACACCGGGATACGATGCTGACATGACGAAGGGCGCAGAAGTTTGCGAAAATGGTTGTACTACCATCCGACCATTAGTATAATCATTGCGCGATAGCTTACACGAGAAGGAAAAGAGCCGAACAATTTGTGGATAATAAAAGCATTTGGCTCTTCGAGGATCCTTCTTCTACCGCCTTCTCAAAGGAGTACTACTATTGTAATCTTTTTTGTTTTTCGGGACCTTCGGGTCCCTTCCCGTTGAAAAGTGAAGTGTTTCGAATACATTCATATGCCTATGTTTCTATTTTTACAAGCAAATAAATAACAAAGGATGACTCAATGCACAAGTTGATCTCATTTTGAATTTTTTTTAAACTTCTTCTATTGTATTCAAATTTGATTAGAAGGAGTCGATCGATTGTACATGCCAATCGTATAGCTTGGTGGGTGGATTGGCATTTGAAGTTTGGTCATTGTGTTCTTGTTTGTTACCACCCTCGCAAGGCACGTCCAAGTATTTCCTGTCAGAATTTATGGCATGTATGTAGTTAAATAACCTACATTATTTCAATTATGAGTTTAATTACTAGGCAAAAGCTTAAAAATCCATATATAGTTGCAGATTAAGATGAACAAATCCTTGAACCTATATCTACAAAATTGATGGCACTAACACATCCTACCAAGCGGAAAGCATGTCTACCCTCGCTTCCAAAAGGTGGAATTATGACAATAATGTGCAACTGTTAAAATTTGGTAGCCCTCCTTCACAAATAACACACATCTAGCCATTTTCGTAGAGTAATAAAAAAGGGAAATCATTCTTTCATGCATGCATATAATTGTTAGAATCTCTTGTTTGTGAAGTTGCTTAAAATACGATCTCTTCCAAACTTGAGGTCATATGATAACTAAAAATTTTGTATGGCGGGATTTTGCATCAAAGTACATGCGCACAATACTCACTTGTGGGCAGAAAGCCAAACAAACTCATATTACTAGGTTTGTATTAATTTGTTCTAGAAATTTCACCATCACACATGATTTTGTGCTTGCGTTAATTTTACTTAAAAAACTTCTTCCAAATTCAAATTTTCTTCAAACATGCCAACGGTACATGTCTACCAATTAATAATTAAGGGTACACCACACGTACTGCCTCGTAGGGTACATAAAAAATTACTATATTTTATGGCATGTACTAATTTCACATAATCTACAACTCAATGTTGAGTTTAATGATCAGCCCAGAACTAGAAAACAAATATACATATAGTTGCAAATTAACCTAGAAAAGCTCCAGTATCCTTTAAAACCCTAGAAAATGGCCATGCATGCACGCATCCTACCCATAATAATTAATTAAGGTCTCGATCTCTATACTGCTCACGAAGTTTGGAATTCTGGCAAATATGCAACTTGTTTCATTAATTTACCATGGCGAGATAGATGCATGCACATTGATCTCTTAAAAAATATAAGGGCTCCTTTGATTCATAGGATTGATATAGGAATTATGTAGGAATTGGATCCTATAGGAAAATTTCTATACAAGTCATTTGATTCATAGGAACATATCCTATAGGAATTATTCCTACAGGAATCTTGTAGTACAAATCCTATAGGAAAAAAGCATTAGCTCATACCTCATGGAAAAATTCCTTTGCTACAATCAAAGACACACCATATTCCTATAGGATTCAACTTGGCATGACATTCCAATCCTACACCTTTCCTATTCCTACACTCTTCATATTCCTATGAATCAAAGGAGCCCTAAGTTTGTAAAGGATTTGGCATCCATATATGCTCACCGGATATATAGATAAGGCCAAGCAAACACATCGAATATTTGTGAAGAAATGTTTTTGCTATAACCTTCAAATTTTTAGATTTACATCACACACAAAGAACACACCTTTAATTTCGCCAGGTTTGTGCACTAATAAAGTACTCCTACAGTACTAGAAATTGGATTGTTCTACTCCGGAGTGATATGCTCACCGGAGTATTTTTGGATCTTAGCTGGAGCGGCGTTTGGCGGTTGCACGAAGCCGTGCTGGATGTTAAGCCTGTCGAGGCACGCCTGGTGGAAAGCGTGCGCCACCTTAGCCTCATCGGCGCGCCGCTGCAATGCTGCGTCCCTGGGATTTGCAGCCGCCGCATTCTTAGCCTGCACGAAAGCTTGCAGAGCATCCCGACATCTATAGAGTGCCGGGAACATCACGTTATATACGAGCTCCTTGGCGGTGTTGCTCCTGCAAAGGGCGTCGCCGTGATGCGCTTCGAAAGAACGGCCTGGCTCCACGGCCGGCACCACCTGAAGTGCGGTCGGATTAGGCGGCTGGCCACGGGAGCTCCCTGCCTCCGCATCGTTCGCGCCAGCCGGGAAGGGGATCTCACCTGCTGGCAAAGAAAACCATGCGGCATGCGCAGGCGGAAAAGCCGGCCAGGGCCGAGCGGGCGTCGCATGCGGGGTTGCGTGGGAGATCCCTGCCTCTGCATCCATCGGCCCGCACGGGAAGCGGCTGGCGAGGGGCTCCACGGCCAGCGCCGCCGCCGCGGGCTGAACAACCGGCCAGTGCAGAGCGGGCGGGTTATGCCTTGGTGTGCGATGGACGAAGCGAAGGCGGCGCTGATGCTCCGCTTCCTCGTCGGTGGTAGGACTACGCGCGCGGCGACCAGAGCCAAGTCGGAAGGCCATAGCTATGTCGATTGGTCACTTAAGCTGGAGAGGTTCTCTTACCATTTCGGAGAAGCGGAGTAAGAGGAAGTTGTTGCTTATACGGGTTCACTGCCACGTTGGGTTAAGAGGGGCAAAGTTGGTCAATGCCTAGGAAGTTGGAATCGTTTTGGCCCCAATTTTTTAATTACCTTGCGGTTCATCTCTCGGTCTCTCCCACCTCTTCACTATCCCTCCCCTTGCCTCCTTTCATGCTTCATCGTAGTGCATCTTGTTTTTCTAGCACCTTCACAAAAATCATACACATTTGGCCGATTCTGTCATTGTGTGCACTAATAAAGTAAAAAAATCCATTATATGTGAATAAACGTTTAATACACTAGCTCGCAAAGATGTTTCTCAAGGCGATATGCACAATGCCTGCCAAAAATGGGTCATGATAACTAAATTTCGTGTTAATTTTTGCATGACATGTACTCACTTGTGTATGAAGCCAAGCAAACTCATAATCTATACCAAAAAAATGTGAAAGAGTTCTTTTTAGTATCCTTCATACATGGGGTTCCTATTTTTACTTTCTATTTTTACTAGTTACAAGTACTCATGCATGAAAACTTTTGAAAATATGTGCATTTTGGGCTGTGTGGAGACTTGGTACAATAATATATTCAAGTTGATATACAAAGTCTAGACATATTCAAACTAGACAAATAATGTATCTAACCCCCTAACCCTAAACTCTGTCTTATGAAGTCAAGCATGCATGAAGAGAATTGGTTTTGGGTTTCAAACATGGAAATTTCAAAATCATCCCAAAAGCTTCATTTTAGAGCGACTAAGAAGGATCCAGGCTTACCTTTCCATTTTCATGTTTTAAACTTGTTTAAATCTTGGTCAAATCTAGGATTTGACCACGATTCAAATGGGCATAAAATAAAAAAATAAAAAAATGTAAAACCAAAGCGCACATAGTCTTCTTATATGTCATATAGTAAGCATTAAAGTTGGTAAACAAGGTCTAGACATATTCAAACTAGACAAATCATGTATCTACCCCCTAACCCCTAAACTCTGTCTTATGACGAAGTCAAGCATGAAGATTAAGTGGTTTTGGGTTTCAAACATGGAAATTTCAAAAACCTCCCAAAAACTTCATTTTAGGGTGACTAAGAAGGATACAGGCTTCCCTTTTCATTTTCATGTTCTATACTTGTTTAAATCTTGGTCAAACCTAGGATTTGACCAAGATTCAAATGTGCATCAAAATTCCAAAAAATCAGAAAAATGAAAAACCAAAGCACATAGTTTTCTTATGTCATATAGTAAGCATTAAAGTTGATAAACAAGGGTCTAGACATATTCAAACAAGAAAAATCATGTATCTACCCCTAACCCTAAACTTTGTCTTATGTAGTCAAGCATGAAGAGAAGTGGTTTTGGGTTTCAAATATGGAAATTTCAAAAACCTATCAAAAGCTTCATTTTAGAGTGACTAAGAAGGATCCATGCTTACCTTTTCATTTTCATATTTGAAAATTGTTTAAATCATTGTCAAACCTAGGATTTGACCAAGATTTAAATGGGCATAAAATTAAAAAAATCGGAAAAATGAAAAACAAAAGCACATAGTCTTCTTATGTCACATATATATATATAGTAAGCATTCAAAAGTTGATAAACAAGGTCTAGCTAGACATATTCAAATAAGACAAATCATGTATCTACCCCTCTAACCCTAAACTCTGTCTTATGAAGTCAAGCATGAAGAGAAGTGGTTTTAGGTTTCAAACATGGAAATTTCAAAAACCTCCCAAAAACTTCATTTTAGAGTGACTAAGAAGGATACAGGTTTCCCTTTTCATTTTCATGTTTTAAACTTGTTTAAATCTTGGTCAAACCTAGGATTTGACCAAGATACAAATGGGCACAAAAAAATGAAAAACAAAAAGCACATAGTGTTCTTATGTCATATCGTAAGCATTCAAGTTGATAAACAAGGTCTAGATATATCCAAACCAGACAAATCATGTATGTACCCCGTGTCGATCTTATGAAGTCTAGCGTGAAGAAAAGTCGTTTTGGCCGGGTTTCAAACATGGAAATTTCAAGAACATCCCAAAAGCTTCATTTTAGAGCGACTAAGAAGGATCCAGGCTTACCTTTCCATTTTCATGATTTAAACTTGTTTAAATCTTGGTCAAATCTTGCTCAAGCATGAAGATAAGTGGTTTTGGGTTTCAAACATGAAAATTTCAAAAACCTCCCAAAAACTTCATTTTAGGGTGACTAAGAAGGATACAGGCTTCCCTTTTCATTTTCATGTTCTATATATACTTGTTTAAATCTTGGTCAAACCTAAGATTTGACCAAGATTCAAATGAGCATCAAAATTCTAAAGAAAATCAGAAAAATGAAAAACCAAAGCACATAGTCTTCTTATGTCATATAGTAAGCACTAAAGTTGATAAACATGTTCTAGACATATTCAAACCATACAAATCATGTATCTACCCCCTAACCCCTAAACTATGTCTTATGAAGTCAAGCATGAAGAGAAGTGGTTTTGGGTTTCAAACATGGAAATTTCAAAAACCGCCCAAAAACTTTATTTTAGAGTGACTAAGAAGGATACATGCTTCCCTTTTCATTTTCATGTTTTAAACTTGTTTAAATCTTGGTCAAACCTAGGATTTGATAAACATGGTCTAGACATATTCAAACCAGACAAATCATGTATCTACCCCCTATCGACCCTAAACTTCGTCTTATGAAGTCAAGCATGAAGAGAAGTGGTTTTGGGTTTCAAACATGGAAATTTCAAAAACCTCCCAAAATTAAAGCTTCATTTTAGAGTGACTAGTTAAGAAGGATCCAGGCTTACCTTTTCATTTTCATGTTTTAAACTTGTTTAAATCTTGGTCAAACCTAGGATTTGACCAATATTCAAATGGGCATAAAATAAAAAATAAATAAAATAAAAAACCAAAGCACATAGTCTTCTTATGTCATACAGTAAGCATTCAAGTTCATAAACAAGGTCTAGACATATTCAAACCAGACAAATCATGTACCCCCTAACCCTAAACTTTGTCTTAATTATATATGAAGTCAAGCATGAAGCAGAGAAGTGTGGTTTTGGGTTTCAAACATGGAAATTTCAAAAACCTCCCAAAAAGCTTCATTTTAATTAGACTGGCTGGTTAATTAAGAAGGATCCATGATTAATTACCTTTTCATTGTCATGTTTTAAACTTGTTTAAATCTTGGTCGAACCTAGGATTTGACCAAGATTCAAATGGGCATAAAATTTCAGAAAAAAATCGAAAGAATGAAAAACCAAAGCAAATAGCCTTCTTATGTCATATAGTAAGCATTCAAATTGATAAACATGGTCTACACACATTCAAACTAGAAAAATCATGTATCTACCCCTAACCCTAAACTCTGTCTTATGAAGTCAAGCATGAACAGAAGTACAGTGGTTTTGGGTTTCAAACATGGTAAATTCAAGAACCTCCCAAAAGCTTCATTTTAGAGTTACTAAGAGAAAGATCCAGACTTAATTACCTTATCATTTTCACATGTTAAACTTGTTTAAATCTTGCTCAACAAACCTAGGATTTTACCAAGATTCTCAAATGGGCATAAAAATCAGAAAATGAAATACCAATGCACATAGTCCTCTTATGTCATATAGTAAGCATTCAAGTTGATAAACAAGGTCTAGACATATTCAAACAAGACAAATCATGTATCTACCCCCTATCGACCCTAAACTTCGTCTTATGAAGTCAAGCATGAAGAGAAGTGGTTTTGGGTTTCAAACATGGAAATTTCAAAAACCTCCCAAAATTCAGCTTCATATTATAGCGACTAAGAAGGATCGATGCTTACCTTTTCATTTCCATGTTTTAAACTTATTTAAATCTTGGTCAAACCTAGGATTTGACCAAGATTCAAATGGGCATAAAAATTCAGACAAAAAATCTAAAGAATGAAAAACCAAAGCACATAGCCTTCTTAATTATGTCATATAGTAAACACTCAAGTTGATAAACAAGGTCTAGACATATTCAAACCAGAAAAATCATGTGTATATCTACCCCTAACCCTAAACTCTGTCTTATGAAGTCAATCATGAAGAGAATTGGTTTTGGGTTTCAAACATGGAAATTTCAAGTACGTCCCAAAAGCTTCATATATTTTAGAGTGACTAATTAAGAAGGATCTTGGCTTACGTTTTCATTTTCATGCTTGAAACTTGTTTAAATCTTGGTTGAACCTAGGATTTGACCAGAATCAAATGTGCATAAAATTCTTAAAAAAATAGAAAAATGAAAAACAAAAGCACATGGTCTTCTTATGTCATATAGTAAGCATTCAAGTTGATAAACAAGGTTTAGACATATTCAAACCAGACAAATCATGTATCTACCCCCTAACCCTAAACTCGGTCTTATGAAGTCTAGCATGAGGAGAAGTCGTTTTGGGTTTCAAACGTTTAAGCCAAAAGCCCCATTTCAAATATTTCAAACTTATTCAATTTTGGTTCAAATTTGAAAGACACACAAGTTATAGCACACATAGTGCATACATTCTCACACATACTGCACTAGATGCTAACCCGGCCTATAGTTTGAGGCCATTGGATGAGGTCGAAAAAATCTTGGATTAGAAATGGGGTTGTTCGAACCCCGTAGTTGGATTTTTTGAACCTTGATCTGTAGTACTGGGCAAAACCCTAGTTTAACCTATTTAATTATAGATTCGTAGGTCGATTTTTCTACCTTTTTATTATTACTATGCAGCACATGTGTGTTTGCCCGTCGAGTGAAACTCGGAGGAAGAGGGATCACTCGGAAGGAGAGAAGAAGGGAGAGAATTATGGTGTCTCCCCTTTTTCGGGTGATGATGTTGAATTTTGTGCAGGGTTTGTCAGTGAGCAGGAGGTGCGAGCGAGCGAGCGAGCGAGTCGAGCGAGGCCGAGAATGAGAGAGATTTGTTTTTTTTGTGAGAGGGACAACCGAAGGATCCAGAAGGACCCACAGACTTCCAATACGCATCCTGATGCGTCTTCTCTTGACAAAGAAAATGGCTGGGAGTTTGCGTACCTATTGCACGTGACTTGTGCTCACTGAAGTGTGGGACCTCACGCATGGGCACCACACGTAAGTGACAGACCTGCTGGTGTAAAAGCTCGGTTGATTATTATAGTGCATTAGAACAAAGTTTCCTATGGATTCAAGGGTAGGAAATCCAAGTTAACTCATTTACATGACATTATTTTTTCCATGAAGCAAAGTTAACGCACCTATCAATTGGTACATTTTGGAGTGACTAAGAAGGATCCAGGCTTACTTATTCGTTTTCACGTGTAAAACTTGTCTAAATCTTGGTCAAACAAAATTGGCAGAAAATTCAAAAAAAAACAGAAAAATGAAAAACCAAAGCACATAGTCTTCTTATGTCATATAGTAAGCATTAAAGTTGATAAACAAGGTCTAGACATATTCAAACCATACAAATCATGTATCTACCCGCTAACCCCTAAACTATGTCTTAAGAAGTCAAGCATGAAAAGAAGTGGTTTTGGGTTTCAAACATGGAAATTTCAAAAACCTCCCAAAACTTCATTTTAGGGTGACTAAGAAGGATACAGGCTTCCCTTTTCATTTTCATGTTCTATACTTGTTTAAATCTTGGTCAAACCTAGGATTTGACCAAGATTCAAATGGGCACAAAAAAATAAAAAAAAATAAAAGCACATAGTGTTCTTATGTCATATCGTAAGCATTCAAGTTGATAAACAAGGTCTAGATATATCCAAACCAGACAAATCATGTATCTACCCCCTATCGACCCTAAACTTCGTCTTATGAAGTCAAGCATGAAGAGAAGTGGTTTTGGGTTTCAAACATGGAAATTTCAAAAACCTCCAAAAATTCAGCTTCATTTTAGAGCGACTAAGAAGGATCGATGCTTACCTTTTCATTTCCATGTTTTAAACTTATTTAAATCTTGGTCAAACCTAGGATTTGACCAAGATTCAAATGGGCATAAAAATTCAGACAAAAAATCTAAAGAATGAAAAACCAAAGCACATAGCCTTCTTAATTATGTCATATAGTAAACACTCAAGTTGATAAACAAGGTCTAGACATATTCAAACCAGAAAAATCATGTGTATATCTACCCCTAACCCTAAACTCTGTCTTATGAAGTCAATCATGAAGAGAATTGGTTTTGGGTTTCAAACATGGAAATTTCAAGTACGTCCCAAAAGCTTCATATATTTTAGAGTGACAAATTAAGAAGGATCTTGGCTTACGTTTTCATTTTCATGCTTGAAACTTGTTTAAATCTTGGTTGAACCTAGGATTTGACCAGAATCAAATGTGCATAAAATTCTTAAAAAAATAGAAAAATGAAAAACAAAAGCACATGGCCTTCTTATGTCATATAGTAAGCATTCAAGTTGATAAACAAGGTTTAGACATATTCAAACCAGACAAATCATGTATCTACCCCCTAACCCTAAACTCGGTCTTATGAAGTCTAGCATGAGGAGAAGTCGTTTTGGGTTTCAAACGTTTAAGCCAAAAGCCCCATTTCAAATATTTCAAACTTATTCAAATTTGGTTCAAATTTGAAAGACACACAAGTTATAGCACACATAGTGCATACATTCTCACACATCTTGCACTAGATGCTAACCCGGCCTATAGTTTGAGGCCATTGGATGAGGTCGAAAAAATCTTGGATTAGAAATGGGGTTGTTCGAACCCCGTAGTTGGATTTTTTGAACCTTGATCTGTAGTACTGGGCAAAACCCTAGTTTAACCTATTTAATTATAGATTCGTAGGTCGATTTTTCTACCTTTTTATTATTACTATGCAGCACATGTGTGTTTGCCCGTCGAGTGAAACTCGGAGGAAGAGGGATCACTCGGAAGGAGAGAAGAAGGGAGAGAATTATGGTGTCTCCCCTTTTTCGGGTGATGATGTTGACTTTTGTGCAGGGTTTGTCAGTGAGCAGGAGGTGCGAGCGAGCGAGCGAGCGAGTCGAGCGAGGCCGAGAATGAGAGAGATTTGTTTTTTTTGTGAGAGGGACAACCGAAGGATCCAGAAGGACCCACAGACTTCCAATACGCATCCTGATGCGTCTTCTCTTGACAAAGAAAATGGCTGGGAGTTTGCGTACCTATTGCACGTGACTTGTGCTCACTGAAGTGTGGGACCTCACGCATGGGCACCACACGTAAGTGACAGACCTGCTGGTGTAAAAGCTCGGTTGATTATTATAGTGCATTAGAACAAAGTTTCCTATGGATTCAAGGGTAGGAAATCCAAGTTAACTCATTTACATGACATTATTTTTTCCATGAAGCAAAGTTAACGCACCTATCAATTGGTACATTTTGGAGTGACTAAGAAGGATCCAGGCTTACTTATTCGTTTTCACGTGTAAAACTTGTCTAAATCTTGGTCAAACAAAATTGGCAGAAAATTCAAAAAAAAAACAGAAAAATGAAAAACCAAAGCACATAGTCTTCTTATGTCATATAGTAAGCATTAAAGTTGATAAACAAGGTCTAGACATATTCAAACCATACAAATCATGTATCTACCCGCTAACCCCTAAACTATGTCTTAAGAAGTCAAGCATGAAAAGAAGTGGTTTTGGGTTTCAAACATGGAAATTTCAAAAACCTCCCAAAACTTCATTTTAGGGTGACTAAGAAGGATACAGGCTTCCCTTTTCATTTTCATGTTCTATACTTGTTTAAATCTTGGTCAAACCTAGGATTTGACCAAGATTCAAATGGGCACAAAAAAAATAAAAAAAATAAAAGCACATAGTGTTCTTATGTCATATCGTAAGCATTCAAGTTGATAAACAAGGTCTAGATATATCCAAACCAGACAAATCATGTATCTACCCCCTATCGACCCTAAACTTCGTCTTATGAAGTCAAGCATGAAGAGAAGTGGTTTTGGGTTTCAAACATGGAAATTTCAAAAACCTCCCAAAATTCAACTTCATTTTAGAGCGACTAAGAAGGATCGATGCTTACCTTTTCATTTCCATGTTTTAAACTTATTTAAATCTTGGTCAAACCTAGGATTTGACCAAGATTCAAATGGGCATAAAAATTCAGACAAAAAATCTAAAGAATGAAAAACCAAAGCACATAGCCTTCTTAATTATGTCATATAGTAAACACTCAAGTTGATAAACAAGGTCTAGACATATTCAAACCAGAAAAATCATGTGTATATCTACCCCTAACCCTAAACTCTGTCTTATGAAGTCAATCTAGGATTTAACCAAGATTCAAATGGGCATAAAATAAAAAAACAGAAAAATGAAAAACCAAAGCGCACATAGTCTTCTTATATGTCATATAGTAAGCATTAAAGTTGATAAACAAGGTCTGGACATATTCAAACTAGCTAGACAAATCATGTATCTACCCCCTAACCCCTAAACTCTGTCTTATGACGAAGTCAAGCATGAAGATAAGTGGTTTTGGGTTTCAAACATGGAAATTTCAAAAACCTCCCAAAAACTTCATTTTAGGGTGACTAATTAAGAAGGATACAGGCTTCCCTTTTCATTTTCATGTTCTATACTTGTTTAAATCTTGGTCAAACCTAGGATTTGACCAAGATTCAAATGTGCATCAAAATTCCAAAAAAATCAGAAAAATGAAAAACCAAAGCACATAGTTTTCTTATGTCACATACATATATATAGTAAGCATTCAAAAGTTGATAAACAAGGTCTAGCTAGACATATTCAAATAAGACAAATCATGTATCTACCCCTCTAAAACCATAAACTCTGTCTTATGAAGTCAAGCATGAAGAGAAGTGGTTTTTGGTTTCAAACATGGAAATTTCAAAAACCTCCCAAAATTAAAGCTTCATTTTAGAGTGACTAGTTAAGAAGGATCCAGGCTTACCTTTTCATTTTCATGTTTTAAACTTGTTTAAATCTTGGTCAAACCTAGGATTTGACCAATATTCAAATGGGCATAAAATAAAAAACCAAAGCACATAGTCTTCTTATGTCATATAGTAAGCATTCAAGTTCATAAACAAGGTCTAGACATATTCAAACCAGACAAATCATGTACCCCCTAACCCTAAACTTTGTCTTAATTATATATGAAGTCAAGCATGAAGCAGAGAAGTGTGGTTTTGGGTTTCAAACATGGAAATTTCAAAAACCTCCCAAAAAGCTTCATTTTAATTAGACTGGCTGGTTAATTAAGAAGGATCCATGATTAATTACCTTTTCATTGTCATGTTTTAAACTTGTTTAAATCTTGGTCGAACCTAGGATTTGACCAAGATTCAAATGGGCATAAAATTTCAGAAAAAATCGAAAGAATGAAAAACCAAAGCACATAGCCTTCTTATGTCATATAGTAAGCATTCAAATTGATAAACATGGTCTAGACATATTCAAACCAGAAAAATCATGTATCTACCCCTAACCCTAAACTCTGTCTTATGAAGTCAAGCATGAACAGAAGTACGGTGGTTTTGGGTTTCAAACATGGTAAATTCAAGAACCTCCCAAAAGCTTCATTTTAGGGTTACTAAGAGAAAGATCCAGATTTAATTACCTTATCATTTTCACATGTTAAACTTGTTTAAATCTTGCTCAACAAACCTAGGATTTTACCAAGATTCTCAAATGGGCATAAAAATCAAAAAATGAAATACCAATGCACATAGTCCTCTTATGTCATATAGTAAGCATTCAAGTTGATAAACAAGGTCTAGACATATTCAAACAAGACAAATCATGTATCTACCCCCTATCGACCCTAAACTTCGTCTTATGAAGTCAAGCATGAAGAGAAGTGGTTTTGGGTTTCAAACATGGAAATTTCAAAAACCTCCCAAAATTCAGCTTCATTTTAGAGCGACTAAGAAGGATCGATGCTTACCTTTTCATTTCCATGTTTTAAACTTATTTAAATCTTGGTCAAACCTAGGATTTGACCAAGATTCAAATGGGCATAAAAATTCAGACAAAAAATCTAAAGAATGAAAAACCAAAGCACATAGCCTTCTTAATTATGTCATATAGTAAACACTCAAGTTGATAAACAAGGTTTAGACATATTCAAACCAGAAAAATCATTTGTATATCTACCCCTAACCCTAAACTCTGTCTTATGAAGTCAATCATGAAGAGAATTGGTTTTGGGTTTCAAACATGGAAATTTCAAGTACGTCCCAAAAGCTTCATATATTTTAGAGTGACAAATTAAGAAGGATCTTGGCTTACGTTTTCATTTTCATGCTTGAAACTTGTTTAAATCTTGGTTGAACCTAGGATTTGACCAGAATCAAATGTGCATAAAATTCTTAAAAAAATAGAAAAATGAAAAACAAAAGCACATGGTCTTCTTATGTCATATAGTAAGCATTCAAGTTGATAAACAAGGTTTAGACATATTCAAACCAGACAAATCATGTATCTACCCCCTAACCCTAAACTCGGTCTTATGAAGTCTAGCATGAGGAGAAGTCGTTTTGGGTTTCAAACGTTTAAGCCAAAAGCCCCATTTCAAATATTTCAAACTTATTCAAATTTGGTTCAAATTTGAAAGACACACAAGTTATAGCACACATAGTGCATACATTCTCACACATACTGCACTAGATGCTAACCCGGCCTATAGTTTGAGGCCATTGGATGAGGTCGAAAAAAATCTTGGATTAGAAATGGGGTTGTTCGAACCCCGTAGTTGGATTTTTTGAACCTTGATCTGTAGTACTAGGCAAAACCCTAGTTTAACCTATTTAATTATAGATTCGTAGGTCGATTTTTCTACCTTTTTATTATTACTATGCAGCACATGTGTGTTTGCCCGTCAAGTGAAACTCGGAGGAAGAGGGATCACTCGGAAGGAGAGAAGAAGGGAGAGAATTATGGTGTCTCCCCTTTTTCGGGTGATGATGTTGACTTTTGTGTAGGGTTTGTCAGTGAGCAGGAGGTGCGAGCGAGCGAGCGAGTCGAGCGAGGCCGAGAATGAGAGAGATTTTTTTTTGTGAGAGGGACAACCGAAGGATCCAGAAGGACCCACAGACTTCCAATACGCATCCTGATGCGTCTTCTCTTGACAAAGAAAATGGCTGGGAGTTTGCGTACCTATTGCACGTGACTTGTGCTCACTGAAGTGTGGGACCTCACGCATGGGCACCACACGTAAGTGACAGACCTGCTGCTGTAAAAGCTCGGTTGATTATTATAGTGCATTAGAACAAAGTTTCCTATGGATTCAAGGGTAGGAAATCCAAGTTAACTCATTTACATGACATTATTTTTTCCATGAAGCAAAGTTAACGCACCTATCAATTGGTACATTTTGGAGTGACTAAGAAGGATCCAGGCTTACTTATTCGTTTTCACGTGTAAAACTTGTCTAAATCTTGGTCAAACAAAATTGGCAGAAAATTCAAAAAAAAAACAGAAAAATGAAAAACCAAAGCACATAGTCTTCTTATGTCATATAGTAAGCATTAAAGTTGATAAACAAGGTCTAGACATATTCAAACCATACAAATCATGTATCTACCCGCTAACCCCTAAACTATGTCTTAAGAAGTCAAGCATGAAGAGAAGTGGTTTTGGGTTTCAAACATGGAAATTTCAAAAACCTCCCAAAACTTCATTTTAGGGTGACTAAGAAGGATACAGGCTTCCCTTTTCATTTTCATGTTCTATACTTGTTTAAATCTTGGTCAAACCTAGGATTTGACCAAGATTCAAATGGGCACAAAAAAATAAAAAAATAAAAGCACATAGTGTTCTTATGTCATATCGTAAGCATTCAAGTTGATAAACAAGGTCTAGATATATCCAAACCAGACAAATCATGTATCTACCCCTATCGACCCTAAACTTCGTCTTATGAAGTCAAGCATGAAGAGAAGTGGTTTTGGGTTTCAAACATGGAAATTTCAAAAACCTCCCAAAATTCAGCTTCATTTTAGAGCGACTAAGAAGGATCGATGCTTACCTTTTCATTTCCATATTTTAAACTTATTTAAATCTTGGTCAAACCTAGGATTTGACCAAGATTCAAATGGGCATAAAAATTCAGACAAAAAATCTAAAGAATGAAAAACCAAAGCACATAGCCTTCTTAATTATGTCATATAGTAAACACTCAAGTTGATAAACAAGGTCTAGACATATTCAAACCAGAAAAATCATGTGTATATCTACCCCTAACCCTAAACTCTGTCTTATGAAGTCAATCTAGGATTTAACCAAGATTCAAATGGGCATAAAATAAAAAAACAGAAAAATGAAAAACCAAAGCGCACATAGTCTTCTTATATGTCATATAGTAAGCATTAAAGTTGATAAACAAGGTCTGGACATATTCAAACTAGCTAGACAAATCATGTATCTACCCCCTAACCCCTAAACTCTGTCTTATGACGAAGTCAAGCATGAAGATAAGTGGTTTTGGGTTTCAAACATGGAAATTTCAAAAACCTCCCAAAAACTTCATTTTAGGGTGACTAATTAAGAAGGATACAGGCTTCCCTTTTCATTTTCATGTTCTATACTTGTTTAAATCTTGGTCAAACCTAGGATTTGACCAAGATTCAAATGTGCATCAAAATTCCAAAAAAAATCAGAAAAATGAAAACCAAAGCACATAGTTTTCTTATGTCACATACATATATATAGTAAGCATTCAAAAGTTGATAAACAAGGTCTAGCTAGACATATTCAAATAAGACAAATCATGTATCTACCCCTCTAAAACCATAAACTCTGTCTTATGAAGTCAAGCATGAAGAGAAGTGGTTTTTGATTTCAAACATGGAAATTTCAAAAACCTCCCAAAATTAAAGCTTCATTTTAGAGTGACTAGTTAAGAAGGATCCAGGCTTACCTTTTCATTTTCATGTTTTAAACTTGTTTAAATCTTGGTCAAACCTAGGATTTGACCAATATTCAAATGGGCATAAAATAAAAAATAAATAAAATAAAAAACCAAAGCACATAGTCTTCTTATGTCATATAGTAAGCATTCAAGTTCATAAACAAGGTCTAGACATATTCAAACCAGACAAATCATGTACCCCCTAACCCTAAACTTTGTCTTAATTATATATGAAGTCAAGCATGAAGCAGAGAAGTGTGGTTTTGGGTTTCAAACATGGAAATTTCAAAAACCTCCCAAAAAGCTTCATTTTAATTAGACTGGCTGGTTAATTAAGAAGGATCCATGATTAATTACCTTTTCATTGTCATGTTTTAAACTTGTTTAAATCTTGGTCGAACCTAGGATTTGACCAAGATTCAAATGGGCATAAAATTTCAGAAAAAAATCGAAAGAATGAAAAACCAAAGCACATAGCCTTCTTATGTCATATAGTAAGCATTCAAATTGATAAACATGGTCTAGACATATTCAAACCAGAAAAATCATGTATCTACCCCTAACCCTAAACTCTGTCTTATGAAGTCAAGCATGAACAGAGTACGGTGGTTTTGGGTTTCAAACATGGTAAATTCAAGAACCTCCCAAAAGCTTCATTTTAGAGTTACTAAGAGAAAGATCCAGACTTAATTACCTTATCATTTTCACATGTTAAACTTGTTTAAATCTTGCTCAACAAACCTAGGATTTTACCAAGATTCTCAAATGGGCATAAAAATCAAAAAATGAAATACCAATGCACATAGTCCTCTTATGTCATATAGTAAGCATTCAAGTTGATAAACAAGGTCTAGACATATTCAAACAAGACAAATCATGTATCTACCCCTATCGACCCTAAACTTCGTCTTATGAAGTCAAGCATGAAGAGAAGTGGTTTTGGGTTTCAAACATGGAAATTTCAAAAACCTCCCAAAATTCAGCTTCATTTTAGAGCGACTAAGAAGGATCGATGCTTACCTTTTCATTTCCATGTTTTAAACTTATTTAAATCTTGGTCAAACCTAGGATTTGACCAAGATTCAAATGGGCATAAAAATTCAGACAAAAAATCTAAAGAATGAAAAACCAAAGCACATAGCCTTCTTAATTATGTCATATAGTAAACACTCAAGTTGATAAACAAGGTCTAGACATATTCAAACCAGAAAAATCATGTGTATATCTACCCCTAACCCTAAACTCTGTCTTATGAAGTCAATCATGAAGAGAATTGGTTTTGGGTTTCAAACATGGAAATTTCAAGTACGTCCCAAAAGCTTCATATATTTTAGAGTGACTAATTAAGAAGGATCTTGGCTTACGTTTTCATTTTCATGCTTGAAACTTGTTTAAATCTTGGTTGAACCTAGGATTTGACCAGAATCAAATGTGCATAAAATTCTTAAAAAAAATAGAAAAATGAAAAACAAAAGCACATGGTCTTCTTATGTCATATAGTAAGCATTCAAGTTGGTAAACAAGGTTTAGACATATTCAAACCAGACAAATCATGTATCTACCCCCTAACCCTAAACTCGGTCTTATGAAGTCTAGCATGAGGAGAAGTCATTTTGGGTTTCAAACGTTTAAGCCAAAAGCCCCATTTCAAATATTTCAAACTTATTCAAATTTGGTTCAAATTTGAAAGACACACAAGTTATAGCACACATAGTGCATACATTCTCACACATACTGCACTAGATGCTAACCCGGCCTATAGTTTGAGGCCATTGGATGAGGTCGAAAAAAATCTTGGATTAGAAATGGGGTTGTTCGAACCCCGTAGTTGGATTTTTTGAACCTTGATCTGTAGTACTGGGCAAAACCCTAGTTTAACCTATTTAATTATAGATTCGTAGGTCGATTTTTCTACCTTTTTATTATTACTATGCAGCACATGTGTGTTTGCCCGTCGAGTGAAACTCGGAGGAAGAGGGATCACTCGGAAGGAGAGAAGAAGGGAGAGAATTATGGTGTCTCCCCTTTTTCGGGTGATGATGTTGACTTTTGTGCAGGGTTTGTCAGTGAGCAGGTGGTGCGAGCGAGCGAGCGAGCGAGTCGAGCGAGGCCGAGAATGAGAGAGTTTTGTTTTTTTTGTGAGAGGGACAACCGAAGGATCCAGAAGGACCCACAGACTTCCAATACGCATCCTGATGCGTCTTCTCTTGACAAAGAAAATGGCTGGGAGTTTGCGTACCTATTGCACGTGACTTGTGCTCACTGAAGTGTGGGACCTCACGCATGGGCACCACACGTAAGTGACAGACCTGCTGGTGTAAAAGCTCAGCTGATTATTATAGTGCATTAGAACAAAGTTTCCTATGGATTCAAGGGTAGGAAATCCAAGTTAACTCATTTACATGACATTATTTTTTCCATGAAGCAAAGTTAACGCACCTATCAATTGGTACATTTTGGAGTGACTAAGAAGGATCCAGGCTTACTTATTCGTTTTCACGTGTAAAACTTGTCTAAATCTTGGTCAAACAAAATTGGCAGAAAATTCAAAAAAAAAACAGAAAAATGAAAAACCAAAGACATAGTCTTCTTATGTCATATAGTAAGCATTAAAGTTGATAAACAAGGTCTAGACATATTCAAACCATACAAATCATGTAAGAAGGATACAGGCTTCTTTTTTCATTTTCATGTTCTATACTGTACTTGTTTAAATCTTGGTCAAACCTAGGATTTGACCAAGATTCAAATGTGCATCAAAATTCCAAAAAAAATCAGAAAAATGAAAAACCAAAGCACATAGTTTTCTTATGTCACATACATATATATAGTAAGCATTCAAAAGTTGATAAACAAGGTCTAGCTAGACATATTCAAATAAGACAAATCATGTATCTAACCCTCTAAAACCATAAACTCTGTCTTATGAAGTCAAGCATGAAGAGAAGTGGTTTTTGGTTTCAAACATGGAAATTTCAAAAACCTCCCAAAATTAAAGCTTCATTTTAGAGTGACTAGTTAAGAAGGATCCAGGCTTACCTTTTCATTTTCATGTTTTAAACTTGTTTAAATCTTGGTCAAACCTAGGATTTGACCAATATTCAAATGGGCATAAAATAAAAAATAAATAAAATAAAAAACCAAAGCACATAGTCTTCTTATGTCATATAGTAAGCATTCAAGTTGATAAACAAGGTCTAGACATATTCAAACAAGACAAATCATGTATCTACCCCCTATCGACCCTAAACTTCGTCTTATGAAGTCAAGCATGAAGAGAAGTGGTTTTGGGTTTCAAACATGGAAATTTCAAAAACCTCCCAAAAACTTCATTTTAGGGTGACTAATTAAGAAGGATACAGGCTTCCCTTTTCATTTTCATGTTCTATACTTGTTTAAATCTTGGTCAAACCTAGGATTTGACCAAGATTCAAATGTGCATCAAAATTCCAAAAAAAATCAGAAAAATGAAAAACCAAAGCACATAGTTTTCTTATGTCACATACATATATATAGTAAGCATTCAAAAGTTGATAAACAAGGTCTAGCTAGACATATTCAAATAAGACAAATCATGTATCTACCCCTCTAAAACCATAACTCTGTCTTATGAAGTCAAGCATGAAGAGAAGTGGTTTTTGGTTTCAAACATGGAAATTTCAAAAACCTCCCAAAATTAAAGCTTCATTTTCGAGTGACTAGTTAAGAAGGATCCAGGCTTACCTTTTCATTTTCATGTTTTAAACTTGTTTAAATCTTGGTCAAACCTAGGATTTGACCAATATTCAACTGGGCATAAAATAAAAAAATAAATAAAATAAAAAACCAAAGCACATAGTCTTCTTATGTCATATAGTAAGCATTCAAAAGTTCATAAACAAGGTCTAGACATATTCAAACCAGACAAATCATGTACCCCCTAACCCTAAACTTTGTCTTAATTATATATGAAGTCAAGCATGAAGCAGAGAAGTGTGGTTTTGGGTTTCAAACATGGAAATTTCAAAACCTCCCAAAAAGCTTCATTTTAATTAGACTGGCTGGTTAATTAAGAAGGATCCATGATTAATTACCTTTTCATTGTCATGTTTTAAACTTGTTTAAATCTTGGTCAAACCTAGGATTTGACCAAGATTCAAATGGGCATAAAATTTCAGAAAAAAATCGAAAGAATGAAAAACCAAAGCACATAGCCTTCTTATGTCATATAGTAAGCATTCAAATTGATAAACATAGTCTAGACATATTCAAACCAGAAAAATCATGTATCTACCCCTAACCCTAAACTCTGTCTTATGAAGTCAAGCATGAGCAGTACGGTGGTTTTGGGTTTCAAACATGGTAAATTCAAGAACCTCCCAAAAGCTTCATTTTAGAGTTACTAAGAGAAAGATCCAGACTTAATTACCTTATCATTTTCACATGTTAAACTTGTTTAAATCTTGCTCAACAAACCTAGGATTTTACCAAGATTCTCAAATGGGCATAAAAATCAAAAAATGAAATACCAATGCACATAGTCCTCTTATGTCATATAGTAAGCATTCAAGTTGATAAACAAGGTCTAGACATATTCAAACAAGACAAATCATGTATCTACCCCCTATCGACCCTAAACTTCGTCTTATGAAGTCAAGCATGAAGAGAAGTGGTTTTGGGTTTCAAACATGGAAATTTCAAAAACCTCCCAAAATTCAGCTTCATTTTAGAGCGACTAAGAAGGATCGATGCTTACCTTTTCATTTCCATGTTTTAAACTTATTTAAATCTTGGTCAAACCTAGGATTTGACCAAGATTCAAATGGGCATAAAAATTCAGACAAAAAATCTAAAGAATGAAAAACCAAAGCACATAGCCTTCTTAATTATGTCATATAGTAAACACTCAAGTTGATAAACAAGGTCTAGACATATTCAAACCAGAAAAATCATGTGTATATCTACCCCTAACCCTAAACTCTGTCTTATGAAGTCAATCATGAAGAGAATTGGTTTTGGGTTTCAAACATGGAAATTTCAAGTACGTCCCAAAAGCTTCATATATTTTAGAGTGACTAATTAAGAAGGATCTTGGCTTACGTTTTCATTTTCATGCTTGAAACTTGTTTAAATCTTGGTTGAACCTAGGATTTGACCAGAATCAAATGTGCATAAAATTCTTAAAAAAATAGAAAAATGAAAAACCAAAGCACATAGTCTTCTTATGTCATATAGTAAGCATTAAAGTTGATAAACAAGGTCTAGACATATTCAAACCATACAAATCATGTAAGAAGGATACAGGCTTCCCTTTTCATTTTCATGTTCTATACTGTACTTGTTTAAATCTTGGTCAAACCTAGGATTTGACCAAGATTCAAATGTGCATCAAAATTCCAAAAAAAATCAGAAAAATGAAAAACCAAAGCACATAGTTTTCTTATGTCACATACATATATATAGTAAGCATTCAAAAGTTGATAAACAAGGTCTAGCTAGACATATTCAAATAAGACAAATCATGTATCTACCCCTCTAAAACCATAACTCTGTCTTATGAAGTCAAGCATGAAGAGAAGTGGTTTTTGGTTTCAAACATGGAAATTTCAAAAACCTCCCAAAATTAAAGCTTCATTTTAGAGTGACTAGTTAAGAAGGATCCAGGCTTACCTTTTCATTTTCATGTTTTAAACTTGTTTAAATCTTGGTCAAACCTAGGATTTGACCAATATTCAACTGGGCATAAAATAAAAAAATAAATAAAATAAAAAACCAAAGCACATAGTCTTCTTATGTCATATAGTAAGCATTCAAAAGTTCATAAACAAGGTCTAGACATATTCAAACCAGACAAATCATGTACCCCCTAACCCTAAACTTTGTCTTAATTATATATGAAGTCAAGCATGAAGCAGAGAAGTGTGGTTTTGGGTTTCAAACATGGAAATTTCAAAACCTCCCAAAAAGCTTCATTTTAATTAGACTGGCTGGTTAATTAAGAAGGATCCATGATTAATTACCTTTTCATTGTCATGTTTTAAACTTGTTTAAATCTTGGTCAAACCTAGGATTTGACCAAGATTCAAATGGGCATAAAATTTCAGAAAAAAATCGAAAGAATGAAAAACCAAAGCACATAGCCTTCTTATGTCATATAGTAAGCATTCAAATTGATAAACATAGTCTAGACATATTCAAACCAGAAAAATCATGTATCTACCCCTAACCCTAAACTCTGTCTTATGAAGTCAAGCATGAACAGAAGTACGGTGGTTTTGGGTTTCAAACATGGTAAATTCAAGAACCTCCCAAAAGCTTCATTTTAGAGTTACTAAGAGAAAGATCCAGACTTAATTACCTTATCATTTTCACATGTTAAACTTGTTTAAATCTTGCTCAACAAACCTAGGATTTTACCAAGATTCTCAAATGGGCATAAAAATCAAAAAATGAAATACCAATGCACATAGTCCTCTTATGTCATATAGTAAGCATTCAAGTTGATAAACAAGGTCTAGACATATTCAAACAAGACAAATCATGTATCTACCCCTATCGACCCTAAACTTCGTCTTATGAAGTCAAGCATGAAGAGAAGTGGTTTTGGGTTTCAAACATGGAAATTTCAAAAACCTCCCAAAATTCAGCTTCATTTTAGAGCGACTAAGAAGGATCGATGCTTACCTTTTCATTTCCATGTTTTAAACTTATTTAAATCTTGGTCAAACCTAGGATTTGACCAAGATTCAAATGGGCATAAAAATTCAGACAAAAAATCTAAAGAATGAAAAACCAAAGCACATAGCCTTCTTAATTATGTCATATAGTAAACACTCAAGTTGATAAACAAGGTCTAGACATATTCAAACCAGAAAAATCATGTGTATATCTACCCCTAACCCTAAACTCTGTCTTATGAAGTCAATCATGAAGAGAATTGGTTTTGGGTTTCAAACATGGAAATTTCAAGTACGTCCCAAAAGCTTCATATATTTTAGAGTGACTAATTAAGAAGGATCTTGGCTTACGTTTTCATTTTCATGCTTGAAACTTGTTTAAATCTTGGTTGAACCTAGGATTTGACCAGAATCAAATGTGCATAAAATTCTTAAAAAAATAGAAAAATGAAAAACAAAAGCACATGGTCTTCTTATGTCATATAGTAAGCATTCAAGTTGATAAACAAGGTTTAGACATATTCAAACCAGACAAATCATGTATCTACCCCTAACCCTAAACTCGGTCTTATGAAGTCTAGCATGAGGAGAAGTCGTTTTGGGTTTCAAACGTTTAAGCCAAAAGCCCCATTTCAAATATTTCAAACTTATTCAAATTTGGTTCAAATTTGAAAGACACACAAGTTATAGCACACATAGTGCATACATTCTCACACATACTGCACTAGATGCTAACCCGGCCTATAGTTTGAGGCCATTGGATGAGGTCGAAAAAAATCTTCGATTAGAAATGGGGTTGTTCGAACCCCGTAGTTGGATTTTTTGAACCTTGATCTGTAGTACTGGGCAAAACCCTAGTTTAACCTATTTAATTATAGATTCGTAGGTCGATTTTTCTACCTTTTTATTATTACTATGTAGCACATGTGTGTTTGCCCGTCGAGTGAAACTCGGAGGAAGAGGGATCACTCGGAAGGAGAGAAGAAGGGAGAGAATTATGGTGTCTCCCCTTTTTCGGGTGATGATGTTGACTTTTGTGCAGGGTTTGTCAGTGAGCAGGAGGTGCGAGCGAGCGAGCGAGCGAGTCGAGCGAGGCCGAGAATGAGAGAGATTTGTTTTTTTTGTGAGAGGGACAACCGAAGGATCCAGAAGGACCCACAGACTTCCAATACGCATCCTGATGCATCTTCTCTTGACAAAGAAAATGGCTGGGAGTTTGCGTACCTATTGCACGTGACTTGTGCTCACTGAAGTGTGGGACCTCACGCATGGGCACCACACGTAAGTGACAGACCTGCTGGTGTAAAAGCTCGGTTGATTATTATAGTGCATTAGAACAAAGTTTCCTATGGATTCAAGGGTAGGAAATCCAAGTTAACTCATTTACATGACATTATTTTTTCCATGAAGCAAAGTTAACGCACCTATCAATTGGTACATTTTGGAGTGACTAAGAAGGATCCAGGCTTACTTATTCGTTTTCACGTGTAAAACTTGTCTAAATCTTGGTCAAACAAAATTGGCAGAAAATTAAAAAAAAACAGAAAAATGAAAAACCAAAGCACATAGTCTTCTTATGTCATATAGTAAGCATTAAAGTTGATAAACAAGGTCTAGACATATTCAAACCATACAAATCATGTATCTACCCGCTAACCCCTAAACTATGTCTTAAGAAGTCAAGCATGAAGAGAAGTGGTTTTGGGTTTAAAACATGGAAATTTCAAAAACCTCCCAAAAACTTCATTTTAGGGTGACTAAGAAGGATACAGGCTTCCCTTTTCATTTTCATGTTCTATACTTTTTTAAATCTTGGTCAAACCTAGGATTTGACCAAGATTCAAATGTGCATCAAAATTCCAAAAAAAATCAGAAAAATGAAAAACCAAAGCACATAGTTTTCTTATGTCACATACATATATATAGTAAGCATTCAAAAGTTGATAAACAAGGTCTAGCTAGACATATTCAAATAAGACAAATCATGTATCTACCCCTCTAAAACCATAACTCTGTCTTATGAAGTCAAGCATGAAGAGAAGTGGTTTTTGGTTTCAAACATGGAAATTTCAAAAACCTCCCAAAATTAAAGCTTCATTTTAGAGTGACTAGTTAAGAAGGATCCAGGCTTACCTTTTCATTTTCATGTTTTAAACTTGTTTAAATCTTGGTCAAACCTAGGATTTGACCAATATTCAACTGGGCATAAAATAAAAAAATAAATAAAATAAAAAACCAAAGCACATAGTCTTCTTATGTCATATAGTAAGCATTCAAAAGTTCATAAACAAGGTCTAGACATATTCAAACCAGACAAATCATGTACCCCCTAACCCTAAACTTTGTCTTAATTATATATGAAGTCAAGCATGAAGCAGAGAAGTGTGGTTTTGGGTTTCAAACATGGAAATTTCAAAACCTCCCAAAAAGCTTCATTTTAATTAGACTGGCTGGTTAATTAAGAAGGATCCATGATTAATTACCTTTTCATTGTCATGTTTTAAACTTGTTTAAATCTTGGTCGAACCTAGGATTTAACCAAGATTCAAATGGGCATAAAAATTCAGAAAAAAATCGAAAGAATGAAAAACCAAAGCACATAGCCTTCTTATGTCATATAGTAAGCATTCAAATTGGTAAACATGGTCTAGACATATTCAAACCAGAAAAATCATGTATCTACCCCTAACCCTAAACTCTGTCTTATGAAGTCAAGCATGAAAAGAAGTACAGTGGTTTTGGGTTTCAAACATGGTAAATTCAAGAACCTCCCAAAAGCTTCATTTTAGAGTTACTAAGAGAAAGATCCAGACTTAATTACCTTATCATTTTCACATGTTAAACTTGTTTAAATCTTGCTCAACAAACCTAGGATTTTACCAAGATTCTCAAATGGGCATAAAAATCAAAAAATGAAATACCAATGCACATAGTCCTCTTATGTCATATAGTAAGCATTCAAGTTGATAAACAAGGTCTAGACATATTCAAACAAGACAAATCATGTATCTACCCCCTATCAACCCTAAACTTCGTCTTATGAAGTCAAGCATGAAGAGAAGTGGTTTTGGGTTTCAAACATGGAAATTTCAAAAACCTCCCAAAATTCAGCTTCATTTTAGAGCGACTAAGAAGGATCGATGCTTACCTTTTCATTTCCATGTTTTAAACTTGTTTAAATCTTGTTCAAATCTAGGATTTGACCAAGATTCAAATGGGCATAAAATAAAAAAACCGAAAAATGAAAAACCAAAGCGCACATAGTCTTCTTATATGTCATATAGTAAGCATTAAAGTTGATAAACAAGGTCTAGACATATTCAAACTAGCTAGACAAATCATGTATCTACCCCCTAACCCCTAAACTCTGTCTTAGGACGAAGTCAAGCATGAAGATAAGTGGTTTTAGGTTTCAAACATAGAAATTTCAAAAACCTCCCAAAAACTTCATTTTAGGGTGACTAATTAAGAAGGATACATGCTTCCCTTTTCATTTTCATGTTCTATATATACTTGTTTAAATCTTGGTCAAACCTAGGATTTGACCAAGATTCAAATGTGCATCAAAATTCCAAAAAATATCAGAAAAATGAAAAACCAAAGCACATAGTTTTCTTATGTCATATAGTAGCATTAAAGTTGATAAACAAGGTCTAGACATATTCAAACAAGAAAAATCATGTATCTACTCCCTAACCCTAAACTTTGTCTTATGTAGTCAAGCATGAAGAGAAGTGGTTTTGGGTTTCAAATATGGAAATTTCAAAAACCTACCAAAAGCTGCATTTTAGAGTGACTAAGAAGGATCAATGCTTACCTTTTCATTTTCATATTTTAAACTTGTTTAAATCATTGTCAAACCAGGATTTGACCAAGATTTAAATGGGCATAAAATTAAAAAAATCAGAAAAATGTAAAACAAAAGCACATAGTCTTCTTATGTCACATATATATATAGTAAGCATTCAAAAGTTGACAAACAAGGTCTATACATATTCAAATAAGACAAATCATGTATCTACCCCTAACCCTAAACTCTGTCTTATGAAGTCAAGCATGAAGAGAAGTGGTTTTTGGTTTCAAACATGGAAATTTCAAAAACCTCCCAAAAGCTTCATTTTAGAGTGACTAAGAAGGATCCAGGCTTACCTTTTCATTTTCATGTTTTAAACTTGTTTAAATCTTGGTCAAACCTAGGACTTGACCAATATTAAAATGGGCATAAAATAAAAAAATAAAAAAACCAAAGCACATAGTCTTCTTATGTCATATGGTAAGCATTCAAGTTCATAAACAAGGTCTAGACATATTCAAACCAGACAAATCATGTATCTACCCCCTATCGACCCTAAACTTCGTCTTATGAAGTCAAGCATGAAGAGAAGTGGTTTTGGGTTTCAAACATGGAAATTTCAAAAACCTACCAAAAGCTTCATTTTAGAGCGAGTAAGAAGGATCGATGCTTATCTTTTCATTTTCATGTTTTAAACTTATTTAAATCTTGGTCAAACCTAGGATTTGACCAAGATTCAAATGGGCATAAAAATTCAGACAAAAATCTAAAGAATGAAAAACCAAAGCACGTACATAGCCTTCTTAATTATGTCATATAGTAAACATTCAAGTTGATAAACAAGGTCTAGACATATTCAAACCAGAAAAATCGTGTATCTACCCCTAACCCTAATTAAACTCTGTCTTATGAAGTCAAGCATGAAGAAAAGTGGTTTTGAGTTTCAAGCATGCATGGAAATTTCGAGAACCTCCCAAAAGCTTCATTTTAGAGTAACTACGAAGGATCCATGCTTACACCTTTTCATTTTCAAGTTTTAAACTTGTTTAAAACCTGGTCAAACCTGGGATTTGACCAAGATTCAAATGGGCATAAAATTCAAAAAAATTAGATAAATGAAAAACCATAGCACATAGTCTTCTTATGTCATATAGTAAGCATTCAAGTGGATAAACAAGCTCTAGACATACTGAAACCAGACAAATCATGTATCTACCCCTATCCCTAAACTATGTCTTATGAAGTCTAGCATGAAAAGAAGTGGTTTTGGGTTTCAAACGTGGAAATTTCAAAAACCTCCCAAAAGCTTCATTTTGGATTGACTAAGGAGGATCCAGGCTTACTTTTTCATTTTCATGTTTTAAACTTGTTTAAATCTAGGTCAAACCTAGGATTTGACCAAGATTCAAATGGACATAAAAAATCAACATTTTACAACAGCACACAAAATAAACATGAAATTACATCTAAATCCCTAACTTTTACATGGAGGACCCCAGGCTGAAAGCAAGAAATGCGATCGGGTCTTGAATCTTGATGCGTCTTCTCTTGACAAAGAAGATCGCTGGGAGTTTGCGTACGTACAGCACGTCACTTGTGCTCACTGAAGTGTGGGACATGACGCATGCATGGGCAACACATGTAAGTGACATGGATTCAAGGGTAGGGAAGCCAAGAGAAAAAAATGAGAATTTGGACAAAAATAACCCAATCTTGCTAGTATGTCGAAAGTTTGTTTTTCCCAATCTTTTCGACTTTGGGTTATTTCTGTCTATTTTGCCAAAAAAACGAGGACAGAGACTGGAAACGGTGATGCATCTAGCTTCAGAGTACGTCAGATTAAGACTTCATGAGCAACACTAGTCTGACGTAAGTATAGTGTATACAGAAAAGACAGGGACTAGACATTGCTACCCACGTCCCTCTGCGCCCCTTCAAAGAAATCATACTCCGTACTAGAATCTCGAAACGTAGGAATTAGTCTGACACGATTTCTGATTGTTTAATTCATAGGATTGCAATTTTCAGAATTCATTGACAATACATTTTTATACAAAAACAAAAAATCCTTCATTGTGTAACCGTATGTTACTACTAGTATTTCTTTTGGTTTTCACACGCAATCAAATGTTATTGGATCCAAATACCGTTGTTTCTCAATCCTATATATTTGGAGATGATCATCACTCTCTAATCATACAATTTTCATATTCCCGCACTTTGAAAATCTTGTGAATAATCAAAGCAGCCAAAATGTATGGTGTGTATTGTATATGTTTATGCCATGCTTAGTTTCATCGAATATTGTTTGGTTGCATCGCGGGGAAACCGCGTGAATTTAGATTAATTGTTGCATGTTTGTTTGTGGTGTGACCAACTGCTTTTGCAACGAAACAACCCCCCCACCATGTACGCATTGTTTGGGTCGCATGCATGATGTGTACAAAATGTTAAAATAGAAATAATGTAGGAATTGAATATGATTGCATGTTGAATTAATCCTATATGAGAGAAATCACACAAATTTGAATTGCATGTTCTTTGGTTGTAGTGCTACACAAAAAACACGTGAATTAGTATGAATTATCATGTATTCAAGAATCAAAGGAGCCACTGAGATTTGAATCCCACAAAATTTCTATGAATTTTCTTCGAACCAAACAAGCCCAACAAGATTCCAAAGGAATATAATACAACGAACAAACAACTTCCGTTGTTGGAATATTTCCTTAGGACATCAATCCAATAGAAACTATATGATCCAGTTTCAGCGACAATCTGGTCGGTGTAGGCTCGAGGAGGCCAATTGTATATATATGTTTGGACCCGGTTGGTTGAGTGATCATGCTCGTGACATCCAGCCTGAAAGGTAAAATTCGGGCAAGGCCAGCGTGACGCCACAATACTTTTCAAATATTCAAAAGCACGTAATATTTGTGAAATTTTAATAATAGCTACTACTTATGTGAATTTTTTTCGTTCATACGCTTATTGGGGGGTAGGCTAACCCTAATGGCCTCCTCAAGATCCCTACCTCTACCAAGGTTTCCCGAGTTCATCCACCTCGACGGGTTCCTTGCCACTTTCGACCATGTTGTGGGCATCATTTCGGGTTCCCGTACCACGGCCAGTCCTTTTCAGGAGTCCCGAACCCGATGCCATAATATTTGTTTGAAAAAAATTCAAGACCGCACAATATTTGTTGAAATAAATGAATAAGCATTTTTAAATAGCTAAATAAAAGAAGTATGAATTTTGAAAAATTTATTTTTTCTAAAACATTAATTGGAGCATTGACATGTTGAACCCACTTGTCGATTTTGCTATCAACATGACTAACTAGCTGATTAGATAACCAAGTGGTGAAATTTGCAACATATTAGACCACCACATGGTGGAAACTGCAAAAAAAATGTCCAAGTGGTGGTTTGTGCAACATATAGAGCAAAGACAAAGATATGGTAGTACAAGATGAATGTGCACTGCCATGGGCCCGTGGTAATATATCATGATGATGGCAAAGGATCTTTTCTCTGCTGAAACTATCCAGAGCTGATTTGATGAGACAAAATACAGCTCCACGGCGTGCAAGGACAGTATACAGTACATTAGCTTCTTCTCGGGTCACACGCCTTCACGACAGGTGCAGTAGTGCAGCAGAGACCAGAGAGAGAAGGCACGCCCGTAGTACTCGTATTATTGATTTCAATTCAAATTGTTTTTTTTGCCTGCTTCTCCGTCTTCTTCATCTCCATCTTCTCTGGCGACCCCGCCTACACCAGCAGCCCCTGCACCACCGCCGCCATGCCTTTTTCGGATCATCTCGAGCCACCTGTTTGATGGTACTAGTAGGAGTTGTGGACTTTTATCCATATCGCTCTACCAGCTGCCGCTCGCACTGTCCTCCAATACCTCATACCCAAACGCCAGCGTCCCACTCCCACACCCCCACACCCACTTGACCGCATCCTTCCAATGGCGAGATCGATCAATGAGAGTGGCAGTTCTTGGGTGTTTCCTGATGGCCCCCTTGAAGAAATCGCATCCCGATGCGATGTCATCACCGCCGCGAGCCTCGTCGGTTCATGCAAGTTTTATCATGATTCAGCAACACAAAGTGTAGCTCTGCTTGCATCTCAGCCGTTTGGCATGCCCTGTGTTCTTCATACTCACCAAACTGAGGTACCGCCCGCGCACAATCCCTTCTCCCGCGTCCACAAGTTCAAGCAGCGGTGCGCGAAGGACAAGCAGCATGATGCAAAAGATCGCAAGGGTACCTTGTGCCAACCGACGCTCAGCTGGACAGGATCTCTTCCAATGCCGTGATTCCAGATGGTGGTACGGGCATGTGGGCAGGCGCGAATGGAGATTGGATCGCCCTTCTTGGCTTCCCCTGGAATTGGGAGCTTGTCAATGTGTACACTGGTCGCCGGATTCCTCTACCACCAATAAGTGAGTTTAAATCCACCCGGGATAAACTTGTGTTCGAGTCTAATGATCAACATCTTCAAGCTGAAGATAGCTATTTGCCGAGTTCCAACAATTGCTTCAAATTATACTAGTTTCTCTCGTTCTTGCCCTCTTCAACGCGGCAATTGCGGTCCTACACTGTGCTTCTAGCAGATGGACAGTTCTTGACAACCAGTTCTTAGTGTACGGCTACTCCGATGCAATCATCCACAAGGGTATTGTATTTGTTGTAACTCAGACAGGCGAAGTTTATGCATGGAATCAATTTTCTTGGGGTAATTTTTCTCATCTCATATGATGTGTTTTCGCTATTACCTGCTAGTTTCAGATTTAGCTTTAGCCTTTTTCTTTTTGTTGTGCAGTTTTCGTGTCATGCCTGTACCTTTCCCCCTCTATATTCAATCAAAATCAGCAGCGATATGCCTTTGAGTCAAAATAAAGTACTCCCTCCGATCCAAATCAAATTGACTCAGCTTTGTCTAGCCAGTGCATCTAGCTAGACAAACTTGAGTCAATTAATTTGTGCATATCTAGCTAGACACATCTAGTTGAGTCAATTAATTTGGATCGGAGGCAGTATTTTAGCTACATCATTATTCATGTATGTAATGAACTAATCAAGTTTTGCTGAATCCGACTTCAAGCTGTGCTTTCCTTTGCAAGGTCCTTTGTTGATCAGCACGGCACCTATTCCGCCAGAACTTGATGAACAAGGTCGGTACAATCTTGGCTCCTGGTGGTTAGCACGATCTCCTGATGGTTCTAGACTTTTTCTGGTCCATACCTGGGGCGTTACTGACAGGCGGGATTATATTGGACTGGTTCGGATTTTACCTGCTGCTGCTACCTCTGAGGGTCGTCATGGTCGCACTATTAGCGGGTATGGTAAGGGTTTACTTGGCTGCGAGGTGTACAGCATGGACACCAGTCAGTTGATGCCACCGAGGCCATGGAGGAGGATTATTTCCCTTGGATCATATTCTCTCTTCCTTGGAGTGAACTATCCGATTATCATTCCAAGAGAAGACGGGGCAGAACATGACCGTCCAAATATGGCGAGAAGCAACTATGTTTACACATCGCACCATGCGGTAGGCCTTGCATATCCTCCTTCTCCGTAAATTTGCCGCTTCGGTTTGAATTACGAAGATCTGCATCGTTGGTTTCCAAACCAACATTAGATGGACATGGCGGCAGGTTCCGTTGTGGCTCATCCCAAGCTTCGCCAACGCCCGGCAATGGAACCTGCCTTCGCGTCACAGGTCCAGAAAGAAGGGCTGATGTACTTTATGTAATACTCGTGTTGTAATGCAAGATTTGTACCTGTTGAACTATTTCATTTGCATGTTTATCTCTACCTAGGCTACTCCCTTTCCGTAGTTGTGTTGTACTATCTGTTGAACTATTTCCTTTGCCTGTTATCTCTACCTAGGCTACTCCTCCGTAGTTGTTAAATTGATGTAATGCTCCTACAATGCAGGCTACACTGGGCGTGTGGCCTGTAATGTTATCAAACACCTTTTGTACTCGTTCTAGTAAGCATTTCACACTATAGCTCACATAATTAAAGTACTCCTACAACGTATTAGTTGAAAGATATCTCTCATAAGTAAGTACCCCTCTTTGAGCTTATGCGAAACATAAATGACTATTTTAGAAATATATACTCTCGACACAAGATTATATTAAAAACAATGGTACATAGTTCTATTAGAAAAGAAAGTGTGAATAGTAGAATGATGGAGAAGTGTTTTTTGAGGTCTGTGCATAGCTAGTGTTCATGGTGCAAAAGCACTTAGACTAGTCACAATGGGAAGTATCGTAGACCGATACTAGTCTATGATACAACACCTTCAATGCATAGTATCATGAATTAGTATCATGCAATGTTGCGAAAAACCAATTATTCATTTCTTTCCAAATAGACTAGCTTTGCGAGGATGACAAAACATTTCTTTATTGCCCTCTCGTATGAATCACCTCCATACATCACCTCTCATACCGATTGAAAGCCATGCCAAATCGTTGGTTCAAGACCATGAATACCAAGCCAATTTTGTTAGCTAGTTGGACCACCCTCGGATTGAGAACCAACGGTTGAAAGAAAGGTGGGCGCCAACTCATATTTTTTTCTCGAGAGTCCGACACTTGATGTTGATTGCAAAGTTCACAAAGGCCAAAATTTTGACATCCTCTTTGTGCAAGTCTTGCCACCATCCAAACTCGGTTTTGAAGTACCAACCAAGAAAAAAAAACTTGCACTTTGGAGGACCCCATGGACCATGAAAATTTTGAAAAACTTCCAGTAAATCATGCATATTTCGATTTATATTTTGGTGAAGTTTCATTCGATTTGAATCATTGGTTTGTGAGCAAATATATATTTAGTTTAAACTAGTGCTCGAGTACGTAAGAATCTATTTAATCACAAGCTAGTCATCCGAATGGGATGAAATATTCATAGATTTTAAAACAAGGAATCTACATATTACTGGATTTTTTTCAAAATTTTCTGAATAGTTTTTCTTTTTAGCTTCGAAATAAGAGATAGTTTGGAACGTTGGATCTCAAATGGATGGTAGATGGTGGGACACAGTCACAATGTATCTTGGAAGTATCAAGTCACTGAAGCTCTGTCCGGTTTCCAAACCAAGCTAGGAAAGGCATTGAAAATGAAGTTCTGCTCTAAAACATTTCTCATTCCATTTTGGTGCTCACGCGGTTGCATGCTGCCCACGTGTTAAGGTACGTGTCTCTGGCATGTAGAGAACTATGATTATTGGCGAAAAATATATCGAAATGGAAACTGTAAAAAAAAAAAGCCCTCTCTGGTCAACCTGATGTGACGAGACATCACTGCACCAAACGTCGTCGCAAATTTATAGATGGGTGGCGTGCTAGTCTACCAACAGTCAAATCGGCGCCCAGTCGCAGCAGCAGCCTAGAGTACTACCTAGTTTTTGCCCCTTGCATGTCTATCATCTTCTTCTTCACCCCGTTACAAAAAAAATAAAAAAATCTTCTTCTTCACCCTCCCAGAATCACGCGCACGCGCAGGATCTCGATCCCCACCACGCCGCATCACTAGTACTACTCCGTATACCTTTCTCTCCTTACCCCGGCCGGCCGCGCGCCGCATCGTTCCTTCCATAGCGCTCGCCCACTCCTCCGAAAACCCCAAGCGCAGTTGCATCCGCCATCCACCTAAATCCATCTTCACGTGATGGATTATTCTAGGCTTTGCCGGGGCGGCGGGGACGGCCACTTGGAGGCTCTCACCGGCGACAACATCGACCTCATCGCTGCGCATCTGGACGTTACCTACACCGTCCGACTTGCTGCATGTTCCAGGGAGCTCTACGACATGATCAGCAAGGATGAAGGTAAGATGCACCATTGGGATGAACCACTGCTCGCCGATGCCTCCGCCTGCTTATTGGTTCGGTGAACACTGGGACCTGGCGACAGCATCTTGTCTGCATGATACCGTGTACGACCTGGTGCCCCTCGACCATCCTCGCCGTTCTGTCGCCCTGCCGTTCATGCACGACAGAAAATGGCTTGGCGCGAACGGCGACTGGATCGCCGCCGCCGATCATCATGAGTGGTGCCTCGTGAACGTCTACACCGAGCAACATATCCCCCTTCCATCCCTACCTGATTCGAAGATTCATTATAGTATTGTTTCATATCGACCTGCATACTCTTTTAACTGGGGTTCAGCAATTTATTTGTTGAAGATTGTAATCTGCCAAGTGCCCACAAAAGGTGGGAGGTACGCAGATTACAAGCTCATCGCCTTGTTCGACAAAACGATTTTCTACCTTGAAGGGGGTGGCGACTGGAGAATGCTGGAGGCCCTTACACCTGCACCTGATTATCCAAATTACTGTGATGCCATTGAACTCCGTGGCCACGTTTTTGCGGTGGACGAAACTGACGGCTTCACGTACTTCTGGGACACCGCAAATGGTATTTTTTCAGTCCTTATGTTGCATTGCATGATACACTGCCTTAACCAATGAAGTTATTCATGAACTACCTTGTTTATATTTTACCTTTCTTATATGACTTAATGATCACACCCCCTTTTCCTGAATATGAATGAACCGTTGCTTGCAATGAATTAGTAGTACTAATTAGTCACCAACAAACATAGTATGCTCAGTATGTGATTGCATTCCTGAATTAGTAACTCTACGCCACTGCAGAATATGGGTGTAATCTATTATATAATTAAAGTAGAAGACAATAAACGGTAAAGATTAAGCATTGTAAAATCAATGGATTAGATTAACCGAACCGTCTCATATACTTGCTCCGAAGGAAAAACAAAACGGAAGAAGGAAAAGGAGACATGCACGAGACGTTACTTAGAAAAAAACGGAATCGGTACCTGCACGTCCAATCAAGATAGGTTAAATCCAATCTCTCCCGACTACAAATACTGTCTCAGACTATCCGGCCGATCAAAACAGTTCCATCTATCCAGATTTCAAGTATTATCGCTAACCGATTGAAACACCACGCTGCACCAACATGCCCGGCCGCTCAAAACAAACCCGTCAACATGGCCAATCGTTGGACGCATCCATGGAGCTCTGCGATGCATTGATATGGCTAGGCCGGCCGGTTACCACATTGGAGAAAAAGCAGACCGGTAAATCCGTCTATCCAGATTTCATACAGTATTGTTGACTAACCAGCTGATAGAAACATCAGGCTGCCTCGACATGTCCGGCCGATCAAAACAGATCCGTTAACATGGCCAGTCGCTGGACGCATCCATGGAGCTCTGTGATGCATCAATATGGCTGGACGGTTGGCAGATCCGAGAAAAACTGGAGCGTCCAACGAGCTCTGCACGCGATGCATCAGTTTTCCGGCCAGTTTCCGCACTGGAGAAAAACCAGACCGGTCAGGTAAAGTGTGATTCAATTATCAATTGGATCTGTTTTTTTGCATGATTACCTCATATACTTAAGCTGCTTTCTCACATCCAATGAACATATCAACATCTCTCTTACGTCATAATTAATGATGAGAGTCATGAAGATCATGTAAGGACATCTAATACATATGCAGCCTAAACTCTATCCTGGCATAAGTAATCACGTATATTACATTATAACCACTGTAAAAACAGTATAATAGGAATATATTGCTTAACAAAATGGTAAAAAATATTAAACTTTGTTGAACAAACACATACATACTTCTATATAATGTGAAGAAGTAGCGAAACTTTGGAACAAGATGTATATGGAATCTGTAGCTAGATGATCTACATATGAAAATCATCCTAAATTTGAAATCCAGCAAGAGTATAGATATGCATGAATTCGTCTCCATTAGGGAAGTTTGCAGTGGCTAGAACCAGTTAACATAAAAGAGTTGTAAGATATGTTTTGCATTGGGCCCGAAGATTTAATTGGCATGCAACTTTGTGAATATATATATTCATACTTGCATTATCGTATGCCACCAAAAAATAGGTCGAATGTAAGGTTTTAAATTATAGTCTCTACATTGTGTAGTTTGGCTATGGTAGAGGTTTCCTATTATGTATTATGTACCAAATGGCAGGCGATTTTTTTTAAAATAATACCAAATATACGAGAAAATAAAATAAAATATTCGAGGAAATAATACCAAATATATTTTAAATTAAATTGTCTACATAGTACAGTTTGGCCCCGATCGACGTTTTCTATTTCTCGGAATGTACATAACCGCATGCCAACATCTAAAAAATAATACAAGGAATAAGAGTAAACAAAATATAATATATCTAGCCGCCCAATTGCGCGGGTCATCAAGCTAGTTAACCAGTATCTCAAAAGATAACGTGGCACTATGAAGGCACCCTTTTTGATAACCTTTTACACCCATTGTTTCATATATAACTAATTGATTTTGCCTCCAAAAGGAGGACGAGAGACCCCCGCCCTCTGCATCAGAGAGATGCATAAGGACTTTCATAAGTATATGACTTAACGATCACATCCTTTATCTGAATATGAATGAACCGTTGCTTGCAATGAATTAGTACTAGTCAGTCATCAGCAAACATAGTATACTCCGTATGTGAATGCATTCCTGAATTAGTAACTCTATGCAACTGCAGAATATGGATGTAATTAACAAGTATCTCAAATGTTAACGTAGAAACAGAAAAATAGAAGAAAATCGTTTGTAATTACATGCGTAGCTTATATTTTCTAGAGATCGGGGAAAAAGCCTTGATTGGATGTACCTACATGCAGATCAAACAGTTCTTTGTTTATATCGGTGAACAATCTGCAGAATGGTATAATTAATTTTGTTTTTGATACATTTTTTCTCCCATTTTCTTGAATAGATTTCAGTTTCCCACAATTATCTTTCATTAGTGATTGTGACGTCCCCTCATTCAAAATAACTCAGGTTATCTTTTTCCTAATTCAATGATATTTAAGTTTGAGTAAGTTTACGATTAATATCTACAACCTCATATATATATAAGATTTAGCACCTGCAGGCCTAACAAAGTTAGCTGCCTCTAGTCCCCTCTATCGTTCTTTCTATTTGCTTTCTCAGTTTTTCGTAGCCTTGCTACAACCCTGTATGCTCTAATATATAATGATGCACGACTAGGCATGTGTTCGAGAAAAGAAAATCTAAATATCTTTTGTAATATATGAACCTATATTGATGTTTTAGATGTTGGTAGTATAATTTTCGATAAACTTGAACAGACTTAAATCAGTTTAACTTAGCACAACCATATAGCGTACCTTTTTTAGAACGCGAAAATGAGGTAAACAAATACCATGTGTACCCTTTACTATCAATAGTAGAGAAGAGATTATGAACCTTCAACTCTAAAATGCAAATTCTTCTCCGAATGGATAGCTGCATCCGATACCTATTTTGCAAATGTTACCAGACTTGGGGTTAGCTACAAAGAGCATTTCTTTCCTGTCAAGCTTCACGCACTACCAACACAACCAAAAGTCCGAACTGATCCCAAGGGCGGCAATCCACTTATACAATTCAACACCCCCCCTCACGTGTGATGGGAGACAAGTCAACATGTGGAAAGACTCAGAGGTATAGCTCAAGAGGCATATACGTGGACTCCGAGGGGGCAACAACAATTTTAGGATAAATTGCGAAAGCCAGGACTCGAACTCGAGACCCTGGCTCTGACACCATGTCAAGCTTCATGGACTAGCCAATGCAACCAAAAGTCCGAACTGATGGAAAGGTCTAGGCAATCCACTTATACAGTTAAACATTTCTTACCCTTCGGGTGGTCACAGGGAAGCTCTCTAATAGATCACTTAAGACAAAGGGAATTAACTACTGAGACAGGACTTAAACTTAAGATGATATATATTTGTCAAAATTTGAATGTATCTATATGCTTTCACCGTCTAGATACATCTGAATTTGGACAAATCTCGGACACTTTCGGTGGGACAGAGGTAGTATATAATCGTGTATACACTAACTAGTGTCTAGTTTTGGCGAAGTTTAGACTAGTTTCGTGGGATGGATGCAGTATAACTGATATATTGGACACTCGATTTGAACACATGAATGACCAATGTCCTTAGCTTACATAGTCGTATTTATACTGTGAGCATGAACGATGAACAATGCTGCTGTTTGAATATGGTTGCCAGTAACACCCTATTCGTCTCCATTTCTAATATTGCAGAAAACCGATGCTCCCGTTTGTAATCCCGCCACCGGTGGTGGATGATCAGCGACGCGTGGTTCCTCGCTCCATCTGCTGATGGCAAGCGATTGATGATCATCCTTACGGTAAACAAGATTGGGATTGCCAATGCTGAAGTACCTCCCGACATTCCCTATGCTGCTAATGGGCTTCGGCTACGGCAGATCCTCCCGTTGCCACCTACGTCTTTGAGCTGGATCCCTTATCTACTGCACGTGCAGGGGACTTTCTTTGGAGGCAGGTTAACAGCCTCAGCGACCACTCACTGTTCCTCGGACTCAATTACCCAATCATTGCCAACCTGAAGAAGCGTGAATCCAAAGCTCCTGATGGCACATTGGTTCCATTCATGAGGAAAAACTGCGTCTACACAGCATACCGGAATATTCGTTATAATCAATACCCTAAAATTTTGCGCTGCAACCTCCAGCCAGATGAAGGTGAGACTGTGGGAGTTATCAGCCTTCCCAAGGATGGTTGGGATAGTGTCCGACAAGCGGCTATGTGGTTTAAGCCTGCTTTAAACATTGCCCGTTCGGTGTTACCTTTAAAAAAACAGTGACACTTTTTTATTATGCTTGAAGTGTTGAGAAGTAGTACACTGTTTTTAGTATGTACTAGTTTGAATCAGTTTATTTGAACACTGCCCTGCTTTTGTATTTCGTGTTGCCTTCATATTATAACCCATGCATGGCTGTTTTAGGATTGACTTTATTTCAGCACTATAATTACAATGTGTGTACGTCCTTTATAATATAGCCACCTCTTGTTGATCATACTCATGAGAGGACCATTCCTATTTTTTTCGCCGCTAAAGGGTAAAGTACATCCACTGGCACGGGGGTGTGTTCGGTTCCACCCCATCCCCAAACCGAACTGTATCAACTACGAGCAAGGAAGTAGATGTGCTACCTAGGTGACTGTGCGGACCCCACATGTGAACCAAAGAAAAAAACATGTCAATACGGAACTGATGTACATACGACAACTCCTATATGATATGCGTATGTACGATTGAGCATCTGGAGGTGTGCTGCCACCTGCTTCCTCACACGAAGGGTTGGATCTTGTGTTTTGTACACGAATCGGACTGAAATTGTCGTGTGCATAGCAAGGTTCATGTCAATAAGGCTGAGTTTGGCATCTAAGTCTAGGCAACAAATACTTTTGGGTTCCAACGGCCATCTACAAGGTATTTGCTATAGGCCTACTTGCTCCGGCTGTCGAAGCCCAATAACTACAAATGGGCCTTTCTGCTCATGCAATGTTGGCCCTTTTCTAAAGAACCACAGATCCTATGATTGGCAAAAAACAAAAACACGGAGATTCTACATAAAAGTTGTTTGTATTTATTTTGAATTATTGGGTTGCAATTTTTGAAACTGCTCATGGCCAATATGAAAATCCTTGATCGCTCCATACCCACATAGATCACGGTATTTTCAAAAATTCATAAAGTGGATTTGAAATTTAAAACATATCCTAATAATTCCATGATTTATTCTATTAAATTGCAAGATCTTGGAGCGAAAGAGCTTGTATTAGTCTGCGAAAATAATACTGATAAACCTGTCGTTAACAAGAAATGAAGGTTTATCGTTCAGAGAGGATGCCATGTGGGACCCATGAGACAGTAGCGTCCTCAACGTTTCAAAGAAAAAGGCAAGTAGCCCGAAAATAGGGGTAAAAAATAAATCCTACAAAGGAAACATTTATAGTTCATAGAGGCTGACATGTGGGACCGATCTGCCAGCTGCATCCTCATCATTTCGAAGTCGGCGGGGATCAAGAAAAAGGCAAATAGCCAGAAATTAGGGGTCAAAAATAAATCCAAAAAGGAAACTTTTATTCTTCATAGAGGATGACATGTGGGACCGACCTGCCAGCAGCGTCCTCATCGTTTCAAAGGCCGCAGGGGATCAAAAGAAAAAAAAGGCAAATAGCCAGAAATTAGGGGTAAAAAATAAATCCAACAAAGGAAAGGTTTGTTGTTCATAGAGGCTGACATGTGGGACCCATGAGCCAGCGGCGACCTCAATTTCAAAGGCGGCATATGATCGAAAAGAAAAAGGCAAGTTAGCAAAAATCAGGGGGTAAAAAAAATCTAAGAAAAGAAACTTTATTGTACATAGAGGATGACATGCGGGTCCCATGAGCCAGCACCTTACTCAACGTTTCAGAGGCGGCATGAGATCAAAAGAAAAAGGAAACTGACCAAATATCAGGAGCAAAAAATAATCCAAGAAAAGAAACTTTTATTGTACATAGAGGATGACATATGGGTCCCACTTATACAAGCTCTTTCGCTCCAAGATCTTGCAAGTTGATTGTACATAGAGGATGACATGCGGGGCCCTTGTGTCAGCAGCTTACTCAACGTTTCCAAGGCGGCAGGGGATCAAAAGAAAAAGGAAATAGCCAAAAATAAGAGGGTGAAAAAAATCCAAGAAAAGAAACTTTTATAGTATAGAGGATGACATGTGGGTCCCATGAGCCAGCAGCTTCCTCAACGTTTCAGAGGCTGCATGAGATCGAAAGAAAAAGGCAAGTGACCAAAAATAAGAGGGTAAAAAAATCATAGAAAAGAGACTTGATTGTACATAGAGGATGACATGCGGGTCCCATCAGTCAGCAGCTTACTCAACATTTCCAAGGTGGCAGGGGATCAAAAGAAAATGGAAATAGCCAAAGATCAGAGGGTGAAAAAAATCCAAGAAAAGAAACTTTTGTAGTACATAGAGGATGACATGCGGGTCCCATGGGCCAGCAGGTTCCTCAACGTTTTCAAGGGCAGCATGAGATCGAAAGAAAAAGGCAAGTGACCAAAAATCAGAGGGTGAAAAATAATCCAAGAAAAGAAACTTTTATTGTACATAGAGGATGACATGCTGTCCCAACGTTTCAAATGCGGCTTGAGATCAAAAGAAAAAGAAAGTAGCCAGAAATTAGGGGGTAAAAAAAACTCCAAGAAAAGAAAATTGATTGTACATAGAGGATGACATGCGGGTCCCACGAGTTAGCAGCTTACTCAACGTTTCCAAGGCGGCAGGGGATCAAAAGAAAAAGGAAATAGCCAAAAATCAGAGAGTGAAAAAAAACCCCTAGAAAATAAACTTTTGTAGTACATAGAGGATGACATGCGGGTCCCATGAGCCAGCAGGTTCCTCAACGTTTCAAACGTGGCATGAGATCGAAAGAAAAAGGCAAGTGACCAAATATCAGGAGCCAAAAATAATCCAAGAAAAGAAACTTGATTGTACATAGAGGATGACATGCGGGTCCCATTGTGCGGCAGTGGTCCCAACGTTTCAAATGCGGCTTGAGATCAAAAGAAAATGAAAGTAGCCAGAAATTAGGGGGTCAAAAAAAAACTCCAAGAAAGGAAAGCTTTATCGTTCATAGAGGCTGACTTGTGGGTCCTATGAGCCAGCAGATTACTAAACGTTTCAAAGGCGGCAGGGGATCAAAAGAAAAAGGAAATAGCCAAAAATCAGAGGGTGAAAAAAATCCAAGAAATCAAACTTTTATTGTACATAGAGGATGACATGCGGGTCCCATGAGTCAGCAGATTCCTCAACGTTTCAAACGTGGCATGAGATCGAAAGAAAAAGGCAAGTGACCAAATATCAGGAGCCAAAAATAATCCAAGAAAAGAAACTTTATTGTACATAGAGGATGACATGCGGGACCCATTTTGCAGCAGCGGTCTCAATGTTTCCAAGGCGGCACAGGACCAAAAGAAAAATGAAGTAGCCAGAAATCAGGGGGTAAAAAAATCCAAGAAAAGAAAGATTTCAATTGGGCTGCATCTGGACATCTGGGCCTTCAAACTATCCTTCTGGGCCTTTTGACTCGTACAATTTCAGCCCACTCCAGAACATGATAGTTCGGATTTTTCTCAAAAAAAAAACAGGAAAGTCCTATGCTTCGCCAAAACAAAAAACAAGGAGATTCAAGATATAAGTTGTAAAAATAAAGATTTAATTTATCCGTTTGCAATAGCTCAGAGCGAAATACACTGTTTATTGTCTGCAAAATAATCAAGATATCACATGTTTCTTGTACGGGGAGGCTGACATCAGGGACCCATGAGCCAGCAGCGTCGTCAACGTTTCAAAGGCGGCAGGGGATCGAAAATAAAAATAAACCAAATATCAGTTGGTAAAAAAATCCAAGAAAAGAAAACATTTATCGTTCTGAGAGGATGACATGCGGGACCGATGAGGCAGCAGCATCCTCAACGTTTCCAAGGCGGCAGGGGATCAAAGAAAAAAAGGAAATAGCCAGAAATTAATTAGGGGTTCAAAATAAATCCATCAAAGGAAAGTTTTATTGTTCATAGAGGATGACATGTGGGACCGACCTGCCAACAGCGTCCTCATCGTTTCAAAGGGGGCAGGAGATCAAAAGAAAAAGGCAAATAGCCAGAAATTAGGGGTAAAAAATAACTCCAAGAAAGGAAACTTTTATTGTTCGTAGAGGATGACATGCGGGACCCATGAGCCAGCAGCTTACTTAACGTTTCAAAGGCGGCATGAGATCGAAAGAAAAAGGCAAGTGACAAAATATCAGGAGCCCAAGATAATCCAAGAAAAGAAACTTTATTTACATAGAGGATGACATGCGGGTCCCATTTTGCAGCAGCGGTCCCAACGTTTCAAATGCGGCTTGAGATCAAAAGAAAAAGAAAGTAGCCAGAAATTAGGGGGTCAAAAAAATCAAAGAAAATAAAGTTGATGGACATAGAGGATGACATGCGGGTCCCATGAGCTAGCAGCTTACTCAACGTTTCCAAGGCGGCAGGGGATCAAAAGAAAAAGGAAATAGCCAAAAATCAGAGGGTGAAAAAAAACAAAGAAAATGAACTTTTATAGTACATAGAGGATGACATGCGGGTCCCATGAGCCAGCAGGTTCCTCAACGTTTCAAACGTGGCATGAGATCGAAAGAAAAAGGCAAGTGACCAAATATCAGGAGCCAAAAATAATTCAAGAAAAGAAACTTGATTGTACATAGAGGATGACATGCGGGTCCCAATTAGCAGCAGCGGTATCACCGTTTGAGAGGCTGCACGGGATCGAAAGAAAAAGGCAAGTGACCAAATATCAGGAGCCAAAAATAATCCAAGAAAAGAAATTTTATTGTACGTAGAGGATGACATGCGGGTCCCATTTTGCAGCAGCGGTCTCAACGTTTCCAAGGCGGCATAGAACCAAAAGAAAAATGAAGTAGCCAGAAATCAGGGGGTGAAAAAAATCCAAGAAGAAAGATTTCAATTGGGCTGCATCTGGACATCTGGGACTTCGAACTATCCTTCTTGGCCTTTTGACTCGTACAATTTCAGCCCACTCCAAAATAGGAAAGTTCCGAATTTTCTAAAAAAACAGGAAAGTCCTATGCTTCGCAAAGACAAAAAAACAAGGAGATTCAACATATAAGTTTGTTTATGTAAAAATAAAGATTTAATTATCCGTTTGAAATAGCTCAGAGCGCAATACATTGTTTATTGTCTGCAAAATAATCAAGATATCATATGTTTCTTGTACGGGGAGGCTGACATCGGGGACCCATGAGCCAACAACGTCGTCAACGTTTTAAAGGCGGCAGGGGATGGAAAGAAAAAATAAACCATAAATCTGTTGGTAAAAAATCCAAGAAAAGAAACATTTTCGTTCTGAGAGGATGACATGCGGGACCCATGAGGCAGCAGCATCCTCAGCGTTTATTGTTCATAGAGGTTGACATGTGGGACCCGTGAGCCAGCAGCGTCCTCAACGTTTTAAAGGCTGCACGTGATCGAAAGAAAAATAAGCCAAAAATCGTTTGGTCAACAAAATCCAAGAAAATAAACATTTACCGTTCTGAGAGGATGACATGCGGGACCCATGAGGCAGCAGCATCCTCAACGATTCCAATGCGGCAGGGGAAATATCCAGAAATTAATTAGGGGTTCAAAATAAATCCATCAAAGGAAACTTTTATTGTTCATAGAGGATGACATGTGGGACCGACCTGCCAACAGCGTCCTCATCATTTCAGAGGGGGCAGGAGATCAAAAGAAAAAGGCAAATAGCCAGAAATTAGGGGTAAAAAATAACTCCAAGAAAGGAAACTTTTATTGTTCGTAGAGGATGACATGCGGGACCCATGAGCCAGCAGCTTACTCAACGTTTCAAAGGCGGCATGAGATCGAAAGAAAAAGGCAAGTGACAAAATATCAGGAGCCAAAGATAATCCAAGAAAAGAAACTTTATTGTACGTAGAGGATGACATGCGGGTCCCATTTAGCAGCAGCGGTCTCAACGTTTCAAATGCGGCTTGAGATCAAAAGAAAAAGAAAGTTGATTGTACATAGAGGATGACATGCGGGTCCCATGAGTCAGCAGCTTACCCAACGTTTCCAGGGCGGCATGGGATCAAAAGAAAAAGGAAATAGCCAAAAATCAGAGGGTGAAAAAAAAATAAAGAAAATAAACTTTTATAGCACATAGAGGATGACATGCGGGTCCCATGAGCCAGCAGGTTCCTCAACGTTTCAAACGTGGCATGAGATCGAAAGAAAAAGGCAAGTGACCAAATATGAGGAGCCAAAAATAATTCAAGAAAAGAAAGTTTTATAGTACATAGAGGATGACATGCGGGTCCCATTTAGCAGCAGCGGTATCACCGTTTGAGAGGCGGCAGGGGATCAAAAGAAAAAAGAAATTGCCAAAAATCAGAGGGTGAAAAAAAACCAAGAAAATGAACTTTTATAGTACATAGAGGATGACATGCGGGTCCCATGAGCCTGCAGGTTCCTCAACGTTTCAAACGTGGCATGAGATCGAAAGAAAAAGGCAAGTGAAAAAATATGAGGAGCCAAAAATAATTCAAGAAAAGAAAGTTTTATAGTACATAGAGGATGACATGCGGGTCCCATTTAGCAGCAGCGGTATCACCGTTTGAGAGGCGGCAGGGGATCGAAAGAAAAAGGCAAGTGAAAAAATATGAGGAGCCAAAAATAATTCAAGAAAAGAAAGTTTTATAGTACATAGAGGATGACATGCGGGTCCCATTTAGCAGCAGCGGTATCACCGTTTGAGAGGCGGCAGGTGATCGAAAGAAAAAGGCAAGTGAAAAAATATGAGGAGCCAAAAATAATTCAAGAAAAGAAAGTTTTATAGTACATAGAGGATGACATGCGGGTCCCATTTAGCAGCAGCGGTATCACCATTTGAGAGGCGGCAGGGGATCGAAAGAAAAAGGTAAGTGACCAAATATGAGGTGCCAAAAATAATTCAAGAAAAGAAAGTTGTATAGTACATAGAGGATGACATGCGGGTCCCAGTTAGCAGCAGCGGTATCACCGTTTGAGAGGCGGCAGGGGATCGAAAGAAAAAGGCAAGTGACCAAATTTGAGGTGCCAAAAAAAACTCCAAGAAAAGAAAGTTGATTGCACATAGAGGATGACATGCAGGTCCCATTTAGTAGCAGCGGTCTCAATGTTTCCAAGGCGGCAAGGGATCAAAAGAAAAAGGAAGTAGCCAGAAATCAGGGGGTCAAAAAAATCCAAGAATAGAAAGAATTTTGGTTCATAGAGGATGACATGCGGGACCCATGATCCTGCATCGTAAACGGCTCGATCGGAGAACGTTGAACGAGATGGCGCGATCTAGAAAAAAAACAATGCCAGAGAGGCTGCCATCTGGGCCCTACATCCCTCGGCGGTGCGGATTTGCGTTGACTCGGTCGGCGAACCCGAGATTTCGAGATGCACCACGTCCCGGGCCACCATACGCGACGTTTTGGCCGCTTTCGTCGGGCTAGGTGGCCTCAAAAACGAGAAAAAAAAAGTTTTGACATGCACCACGGAGGGACCCAAAATCGTCGGCCATGGTACACCAGCAACCATGGCGCGACTTCAACTTCGTCGGCCATGGCAACTTTTCTTGTAGTGTCTGGTGAATCTATTGCTTGTGTATTTCATTTATCTGTGTTGACTGGCTTTTCTAAATGGATAAATGATGTGAACTGCTTGCAGTTATGATCATCTTGTTAATGTGACAGGCTAGATGGCTGCCAACCCTTGGTTGTGTACCCTAGTCCATTATTTGAACCCTTCTGGTGATGATAAATGTGCAAGGCTTTTGATTTGGGGCTGTTTCAGTGGTTGAGGTGGCCTCAACAGCAATTCTTGCTGTTCAGGAAGCTCCCACCCCTGTTGGCTGGCTGTGGCTTGATTAATGCATCACTGGACAGTCCTTTGTTGGATTTCCAGTGAGCTTTACTGTTGACAAAAGAAATAGGCACAGGTTGCCTATCTGTCTGATGGTATTACTAGCTGTAGGTGCTAGGTGATTTGGGCTAGGCTAGCTGTGAATCCATCCTTTGCTAGATTTCCTTAGTTGTGCCACTGATATGACATAACTAGTGTTCCCTTGGATGATTTCCTATTAGCCTCTCCCCTCTTTGCTTGTACCAAATGGCTAGTAGCCAAGTGATGATACAAATAGGGTTTCTACCCTCTTTTGCTTCTGTGACATATGCACATGCTTAATTATGAGCAAAACCATGGTTTGCTCATGCTTTTCTGGTATACCTCACTCCAGCTCCAAGAATTATGGTTGGTGTAGAGGATTGCTTCAATGATGAATTGGTGTGCTTGCCCTGCTCCTCCTTGCAAGCTTTGATGCTTGGTTTATTTCTGGTGATTGTGGAATGGTTGAACAGCAGTGGTTGTTCTCCTGTTCTTGTTGTTCTTGCTGTGTTCTTAAATTTTGGTGACTTACCAGTGAAGCATGTCGATGGTTTGCTGGTTCTGGCGGTGGAAAAGGGTTTTATATGATCCTGGCTTTGCTCTGTTGGTCGACAGCTTGGCCTGCAGCTTGTGGTGACTCACTGGCCTGTGTGTGTGCTGTTGAGCATGCACACTGCCTGGTGAGCAGGTTGGCTGTGTGTGTGTGTCAAGTGCTTTGTACTTGGCTTGGTTCTTGGCTGAGAGTGGATCAGCTCGGCAGAGCTGTGAGCATATCCTCTCTGTTGCCATTTTCTTTCTAACCTGCCAAGTGGCTTTGCCAATTGGCATAACACTTGCTCGGTTGTGTTTGTGTGCAGGGAGCTTGGAGATGATCAAAGTGAAGATCAAGTTCAAGCATCAATGGAGATTAGCTTGTAGTTTTAGGATAGATTATGACATTGTACTTTTCCTTTCTTTTTCTTTCTTCATTTTTTGCCAATTCTTGTAATGTTTTGTAATGTTCTTATATTTCAATTATGAATGTTGTAAAGACAATGTATATTGTGTGTTTATCAATAAAGCTCAAAGTTTTCTCTAATGAGCTTTACTTATTATTTGTATAATTCATACTATTTATTATTTATAATTTACTTAATGAATTTCCTCACAATTGAATTATGAGATATTTATTTGATGTTTGAATTTGAAATTCAAATTCAACTTAGGTTTGAATTCAATCATGCAACTTAAGTTTGAATTCAATCATGCAACTTAAGTTGTGATGCAATATCTCTCCTCTCTTCTCAAAACACTAACTTAGTTGAATGAGAAACAAGTTTGTCGCACTCTCGAAACCCTAACCCTGTAAGGTGTCGAGAGAGAAACCTGTTCCCCTTCGATGCAGTTTGGTTTTAAAAGCGCGAAATTTCCCCGTAATTTACAATGCAATGCACATCCCTTTCTAAAATCTACCCCTCGATCGTCTCTAAACCTGGGACATTACAGCCTTTCCCCCTTAAAGAAAACTTCGTCCCGAAGTTGTGGTTGTAATACCTGAAGAGTTCGGGGTATGTTTTCCTCAGGTCTTCCTCCTTTTCCCAGGTGGCTTCCCTCTCGGGATGATGCTTCCATTGTATCTTGCAGTACTTTATATCTCTATTCCTGAGTTGTTTCCAGTTCTCCTCGAGAATCTTTGCTGGCTTCTCGATGTAAGTCAAATCTGGTTGTAACTCGAGCTCTTCATGTGATACTAGTTCATCTGGGGTCTTTAAACACTTTATGAGTTGCGACACATGGAATACATTGTGAACCTGAGATAACCTTCCCGGTAGTTCCAATTCAAAGGCTAACCCTCGGTTTTGACTCAGAATCTTGAAAGGTCCGATGTATCTAGGGCTTAACTTTCCCTTTACTCCAAATCTCTGAAGTCCTTTCATCGGGCTCACCTTGAGATATACCATGTCTCCAACTTGTGGCTCCCATGTTATTCTCTTCTGATCGGCATAACTCTTTTGCCGACTTTGAGCTATCTTCAACCTATCTCTTATGATGTCGATGATTTGTTGCTTTTCCTTGACATAATCAGGATTGAACTCTTTGCTTGCTCTAGCTTCATACCAACATATGGGTGATCTGCACTTCCTTCCATACAGAGCTTCGAACGGTGCCATCTTGATGCTGCTTTGATAGCTATTATTATATGAAAACTCTGCTAATGGCAGGTGCTCCTCCCATGATCCTCCGAAGTCTAGGGCACAAGCCCTAAGCATATCCTCTAGAATCTGGTTAGTTCTTTCCGTTTGTCCACCTGTCTGAGGATGATAGGCGGTACTATAGTCCAATTTGGATCCTAAGGCTTCGTGTAGTTGCTTCCAAAATGCGGACGTGAACACGGATCCTCGATCCGACACGATCTTCTTGGGCACTCCATGTTTACTCATGATCTCTTTGATGTAAAGATCGATGAGTTTTTCTCCTTTATCCTGCTGATTTACTACTAAGAAGTGTGCACTTTTCGTCAACCGGTCCACGATTACCCATATCATGTCCTTCTTTTTATTGGTCATGGGTAGTCCGGTGATGAAATCCATTCCTATCTCCTCCCATTTCCATTCTGGAATGGGTAAAGGTTTTAACTTTCCTGCCGAACTCTTGTGTTCAGCTTTCACCCTTTGGCAGGTATGGCATTCCGCCAGATACTGTGCTATTTCTCTCTTCATGTTGTTCCACCAGAATAGCTCCTTTAGATCCATGTACATCTTTGTACTTCCCGGATGAATGGAATATGGTGTTTGATGGGCTTCCCGGAGTATTACTTCCTTGATTTCAGCAATATCCGGAACACAAATCCTCTTCTGAAACCATAGTGATCCTGATTCTCCGCGGTGAAATTCTGATGGTCTTCCTTCATCTATCCTTCTCATCTCCTCTATGATGAATGGATCGTCCAACTGACCCATCATTATCTCATTCTTCAAGTTAGCATTTAGCTCATTGGCTACTTGTAAAGCCGATAGTCCTTCATGAGCTTCTTTCTCCCAAAGTTGTATCTGGGCTTGACTTATTTCCTTCCTCAATTCCGGTGATAACTCTTGTTCCACTCCTCCAGTGCTCTTCCTACTTAAGGCATCTGCTACAACATTAGCCTTTCCTGGAGTATAATTGATGGTCAAATCATAATCCTTGATCAGTTCAAGCCATCTTTTCTGCCTCATATTGAGTTCTTTCTGAGTGAAGAAGTATTTGAGACTCTTATGATCCGTATAGAGCTCACACTTGGCTCCATAGAGAAAATGTCTCCAAGTTTTGAGTGCAAATACCACTGCTGCTAATTCTAAGTCATGTGTTGGATAGTTCACTTCATGAGGTCTGAGTTGTCTCGATCCATAAGATATTACCTTACGATCTTGCATGAGTACGCAACCCAATCCATGCTTGGATGCGTCACAGTACACGGTGTAATCCTTGCCAACTTCAGGAACTGCTAACACCGGTGCCGTGGTGAGTTTCTCCTTCAGAGTTTGAAAACTCTTCTCACACTCCTCTGACCACACGAATGGTGTGTTCTTTCTTAACAGCTTCGTCATTGGTCCTGCTATCTTGGAGAATTCTTCAATGAATCTCCGATAATATCCTTCCATTCCTAGGAATCCTCGAATTTCCTTGACAGTCTTAGGTGCTTCCCATTCTAGAACTGCTGCTACCTTGCTCGGGTTAACAGCTATTCCATCTTTGCTAATGACATGACCAAGAAATTCCACTTGATCCAGCCAAAATTCACACTTGCTGAACTTGGCATAGAGTTGATGTTCTCTTAGTGTTTGCAACACTAACCTCAGATGTTCAGCATGTTCTGCTTTGTCTTTGGAATAGATCAAGATATCATCAATGAATACGATGACAAACTTGTCTAGATATGGCATGAAGATCTTATTCATGAGATTCATGAAAATTGCTGGGGCATTGGTTAATCCAAAAGGCACTACAAGGTATTCATGATGTCCATACCTTGAAACAAAGGCAGTTTTCGGAACGTCTTCCTTCTTGATCTTTATCTGGTGATAACCGGATCTTAGATCAATTTTGGAAAAGACTCCCGCGCCTCTAACTTGATCGAATAGATCTTGTATTCTTGGAAGTGGATACTTGATCTTGATTGTGACATTGTTCAAATTCCTGTAGTCTCCGCACATCCTTCTATCACCATCTCTTTTATCTACGAAGATCACAGGTGATCCCCATGGTGAAACACTTTCTTGTATAAATCCTTTCTGTTCCAAGTCATCCAATTGCTCCTTAAGTTCTTTCAACTCCTTAGGCCCCATCTTATATGGTGCTTTAGCAATCGGAGCTGTTCCTGGAATTAGGTCGATAGTGAATTTTATCTCCCTATCTGGTGGCATTCCAGGTAATTCCTTAGGAAACACATCCTGAAATTCATTCACTACAGGTATATCCTCCAACTTCACCTCCTTCATGCTGTTCAGCTGTAGCTCGACTTCGATCTGTGTATGCTTGTCTCCTTGGTAGATCATTCTACTTCCATCAGGGCTTTTCAAAGACACAGTCTTGTTCACACAGTCGATCAATGCTCCGTTAGCTTCTAACCAGTTCATACCAAGAATGACATCAATGTCCTTCATCGGTAAAATGAACAGGTTTGCGTCATACTCGCATTTATTGATCATGATGACTTGTTTTTGTTTGGTATGGGTTACTACTATCGTTCCCCCCGCGGAAAGTATAGTTATGGGTGTATCTAACTTAGTGCAACTAATCCCATGTTTGATGATGAATTGCTGAGAAATGAATGATGTAGTTGCACCAGTATCAAAAAGTACTTTGCCAGGATGAGTGAGTATCTGGAGCGTACCTATCACCGCCTGATCGGAGTTAACCACCTCCTCCAAGCTGGTGCAGTTCAATTTGCCGAAGGGTTTCTTGTTCTTCCAATTCCCTCCGTTGTTTCCTCCTCGGCTTCCTCCTCCTCCAAACTGACCTCCTCCATTCTTCTTGTTGGGGCAATCCTTCATCATGTGCCCCTCCTGACGACACCCGAAGCAAATGATTCTGGGTTTACGACAATCCTTCGAGGCATGTCCTTTAAATCCGCAGATGCGACAAACTATTTGATTTGCAGTTTGAAACTCTTGGTTCCTCCTGCTACTGTAGTAGTAGTTGTTGTTGTTGTTGTACCTTGGCTTGAAATTCAAGCTGGTGTTGGGCTTGTTACTGGAAAACTTCTTAGGCTCAAACTTGGCCTTTTTCCTCTTTTCCTCCTGCAGCTGCTTGAAATCATCTTCCAGAGTGATGGCGGCATCCACCAACTCTTGGAATTCCGTCGCTCTCATCATTCGGAGCTGTACCTTGAACTGGGGACTTAACCCCCTCAAGAACCTCTTCTTCTTTTTGTCCTCAGTGTTGACTTCTTCAACAGCGTACCGGGACAGTTTTGAGAATTCCCTGACATAAGTCAGGATGGCCTTGTCCTTCTGCTCGAGACTTTCAAATTCTCGACGCTTCAGTTCCACAATGCTTTCAGGGACATTGGATTCCCTGAACTTCCTCGCAAACTCCTCCCAGGTAAACACTTTTCAGCCAGATAAACGGCTACGATGTTGTCCCACCATGATGCGGCAGGTCCACACAACAAGTGTGTAGCATAACGGACCTTCTCCTGGTCATTGCAACCAACAGTATTGAGCTTTCGCTCAGTGTCCATAAGCCAATCCTCCACGTCCATTGGCTCGGGCGCGTATTGATACGTCTCCGACGTATCGATAATTTCTTATATTCCATGCCACATTATTGATGATATCTACATGTTTTATGCATACTTTACATCATATTTATGCATTTTTTGGAACTAACCTATTAACGAGATGCTGAAGAGCCAGTTGCTGTTTTCTGCTGTTTTTGGTTTCAGAAATCCTAGTAAGGAAATATTCTCGGAATTGGACGAAATCAACGCCCAGGGGCCTATTTTCACACGAAGCTTCCAGAAGACCGAAGAGTCAGCGAAGTGGGGCCACGAGGCGGCCAGATGGTAGGGCGGCGCGGCCCAAGCCTTGGCCGCGCCGACCTGTCTCCTGGGCCCCTCGTGTGGCCCCCTGACCTGCCCTTCCGCCTACAAATAGCCTTCGTCGCGAAACCCCCAGTACCGAGAGCCACGATACGGAAAACCTTCCAGAGACGCCGCCGCCGCCAATCCCATCTCGGGGGATTCAGGAGATCGCCTCCGGCACCCTGCCGGAGAGGGGATTCATCTCCCGGAGGACTCTACGCCGCCATGGTCGCCTCCGGAGTGATGAGTGAGTAGTCTACCCCTGGACTATGGGTCCATAGCAGTAGCTAGATGGTTGTTTTCTCCTCATTGTGCTTAATTGTCGGATCTTGTGAGCTGCCGAACATGATCAAGATCATCTATATGTAATGCTATATGTTGTGTTTGTTGGGATCCGATGAATAGAGAATACCATGTTATGTTGATTATCAATTTATATCTATGTGTTGTTTATGATCTTGCATGCTCTCCGTTACTAGTAGATGCTCTGGCCAAGTTGATGCTTGTAATTCCAAGAGGGAGTATTTATGCTCGATAGTGGGTTCATGTCTCCGTGAATCTGGGGGAGTGACAGAAACCCCTAAGGTTATGGATGTGCTGTTGCCACTAGGGATAAAACATTGATGCTATGTCCGAGGATGTAGTTATTGATTACATTACGCGCAATACTTAATGCAATTGTCTGTAGTTAGCAACTTAATACTAGAAGGGGTTCGGATGATAACCTGAAGGTGGACTTTTTAGGCATAGATGCATGCTGGATAGCGGTCTATGTACTTTGTCGTAATGTCCAATTAAATCTCACTATACTCATCATAATATGTATGTGCATGGTCATGCCCTCTCTATTTGTCAATTGCCCAACTGTAATTTGTTCACCCAACATGCTAATTATCTTATGGGAGAGACACCACTAGTGAACTGTGGACCCCGGTCCAATTCTTTACATCTGAAATACAATCTACTGCAATACTTGTTCTACTGTTCTCTGCAAACAATCATCGTCCACACTATACATCTAATCCTTTGTTACAGCAAGCCGGTGAGATTGACAACCTCACTGTTTCATTGGGGCAAAGTATCTTGGTTGTGTTGTGCAGGTTCCACGTTGGCGCCGGAATCCCTGGTGTTGCGCCGCACTACATCTCGCCGCCATCAACCTTCAACGTGCTTCTTGACTCCTACTGGTTCGATAAACCTTGGTTTCTAACTGAGGGAAACTTACTGCTGTACGCATCACACCTTCCACTTGGGGTTCCCAAAGGTCGCGTGCTGTACGCTTGTCAAGCTAAATTTCTTGCGCCGTTGCCGGGGAACTGAAAAAAAAAGTTACACCACAAAGATTTCTAACTCCCACGTCAACTACACGTCAGCAAGTAAATTTCTGGCGCCGTTGCCGGGGAGATCAAGACACGCTGCAAGGGGAGTCTCCACATCCCAATCTCTTTACTTTGTTTTTGTCTTGCTTTATTTTATTTACTACTTTGTTTGCTGCACTAAATCAAAATACAAAAAAATTAGTTGCTAGTTTTACTTTATTTACTGTCTTGTTTGCTATATCAAAAACACAAAAAATTAGTTACATGCATTTACTTTATCTAGTTTGCTTTATTTACTGTTGCTAAAATGGGTACTCCTGAAAATACTAAGTTGTGTGACTTCACAACCACAAATAATAATGATTTCTTATGCACACCTATTGCTCCACCTGCTACTACAGCAGAATTCTTTGAAATTCAACCTGCTTTACTGAATCTTGTTATGCGAGAGCAATTTTCTGGTGTTAGTTCTGATGATGTTGCTGCCCATCTTAATAATTTTGTTGAACTATGTGAAATGCAAAAGTATAAAGATGTAGATGGTGACATTATAAAATTAAAATTGTTTCCTTTCTCATTAAGAGGAAGAGCTAAAGATTGGTTGCTATCTCTGCCTAAGAATAGTATTGATTCATGGACTAAATGCAAGGATGCTTTTATTGGTAGATATTATCCCCCTGCTAAAATTATATCTTTGAGGAGTAGCATAATGAATTTTAAACAATTGGATACTGAGCATGTTGCACAAGCATGGGAAAGAATGAAATCTTTGGTTAAAAATTGCCCAACCCATGGACTGACTACTTGGATGATCATCCAAACCATTTATGCAGGACTGAATTTTTCTTCGCGGAACCTATTGGATTCAGCTGCTGGAGGTACCTTTATGTCCATCACTCTTGGTGAAGCAACAAAGCTTCTTGATAATATGATGATTAATTACTCTGAATGGCACACGGAAAGAGCTCCACAAGGTAAGAAGTTAAATTCTGTCGAAGAAACCTCTTCCTTGAGTGATAAGATTGATGCTATTATGTCTATGCTTGTGAATGATAGGACAAATATTGATCCTAATAATGTTCCGTTAGCTTCATTGGTTGCTCAAGAAGAACATGTTGATGTCAACTACATTAAAAATAATAATTTCAACAACAATGCTTACCGGAACAATTCTAGTAACAACTATAGGCCATATCCTTATAATAATGGCAACGGCTATGGTAATTCTTATGGGAATTCTCACAACAATAATAGGAACACACCCCCTGGACTTGAAGCCATGCTTAAAGAATTTATTAGTACACAAACTGCTTTTAACAAATCTGTTGAAGAAAAGCTTGGAAAAATTGATATACTTGCTTCTAAAGTCGACAGTCTTGCTGCTGATGTTGATCTTTTGAAATCGAAAGTTATGCCTCATGAAAATCATAATAATAAGATTGTTACTACAGCAAATGCCATCCAAGTTAGAATTAATGAGAATATAAGATTGATGGCCGAATTGCGTGCTAGGTGGGAAAGAGAAGAAAATGAAAAAAAAGATAATATAGCTAAAGTTTGGACTATTACTGATACATCTCCGACGTATCGATAATTTCTTATGTTCCATGCCACATTATTGATGATATCTACATGTTTTATGCACACTTTATGTCATATTCGTGCATTTTCTGGAACTAACCTATTAACAAGATGCCGAAGTGCCAGTTGTTGTTTTCTGCTATTTTTGGTTTCAGAAATCCTAGTAAGGAAATATTCTCGGAATTGGACGAAATCAACGCCCAGGGTCCTATTTTGCCACGAAGCTTCCAGAAGACCGAAGAGTCAATGAAGTGGGGCCACGAGGTGGCCAGGAGGGCAGGCGGCGCGGCCCCACCCTTGGCCGCGCCGCCCTGTCTCCTGGGCCCCTCGCGTCGCCCCCTGACCTACCCTTCCGCCTATTTAAAGCCTTCGTCGCGAAACCCCCAGTACCGAGAGCCACGATACGAGAAACCTTCCAGAGCCGCCGCCATCGCGAAGCCAAGATCTGGGGACAGGAGTCTCTGTTCCGGCACGCCGCCGGGACAGGGAAGTGCCCCCGGAAGGCTTCTCCATCGACACCGCTGCCATCTCCACCGCCATCTTCATCAACGCTACTGTCTCCCAAGAGGAGGGAGTAGTTCTCCATCGAGGCTCGGGGCTGTACCGGTAGCTATGTGGTTCATCTCTCTCCTATGTACTTCAATACAATAATCTCATGAGCTGCCTTACATGATTGAGATTCATATGATGATGCTTGTAATCTAGATGTCATTATGCTAGTCAAGTGGATTTTACTTATGTGATCTCCGGAGACTCCTTGTCCCACGTGTGTAAAGGTGACAGTGTGTGCACCGTGTGGGTCTCTTAGGCTATATTTCACAGAATACTTATTCACTGTTATGAATGGCGTAGTGAAGTGCTTATTTATATCTCTTTATGATTGCAATGTGTTTTGTATCACAATTTATCTGTGTGCTACTCTAGTGATGTTATTAAAGTAGTTTATTCCTCCTGCACGGTGTAATGGTGACAGTGTGTGCATCGTGTAGTACTTGGCGTAGGCTATGATTGTGATCTCTTGTAGATTATGAAGTTAACTATTGCTATGATAGTATTGATGTGATCTATGCCTCCTTTCGTAGCGTGAAGGTGACAGTGTGCATGCTATGTTAGTACTTGGTTTAGTTATGTTGATCTGTCGTGCACTCTAAGGTTATTTAAATATGAACATCGAATATTGTGGAGCTTGTTAACTCCGGCATTGAGGGTTCATGTAATCCTACACAGTTAGTGGTGTTCATCATCCAACAAGAGGGTGTAGAGTCTAGCATCTATTTATTTATTCTGTTATGTGATCAATGTTGAGAGTGTCCACTAGTGAAAGTATGATCCCTAGGCCTTGTTCCTAAATACTGCTATCGCTGCTTGTTTACTGTTCTACTGTATTTGTACTGCCTGCAATATTACTACCATCAACCACACGCCAGTCCTGGACAGCAAAGCACTTTTCTGGCGCCGTTTCTACTGCTCATACTTATTCATACCACCTGTATTTCACTATCTCTTCGCCGAACTAGTGCACCTATTAGGTGTGTTGGGGACACAAGAGACTTCTTGCTTTGTGGTTGCAGGGTTGCATGAAAGGGATATCTTTGACCTCTTCCTCCCTGAGTTCGATAAACCTTGGGTGATCCACTTAAGGGAAACTTGCTGCTATTCTACAAACCTCTGCTCTTGGAGGCCCAACAATGTCTACAAGAATAGAAGCACCCGTAGACATCAAGCACTTTTCTGGCGCCGTTGCCGGGGAGGAAAGGTAAAAGGCTCTCATACTCCGGTCCCAGGTAAAGTACTTTTCTGGCGCCGTTGTGTTTGTGCTCGAAGCTATTCCCTTTAGATCCTGTAATTGCATCTTTTTGTTTCTTGTTTACACTAGTTAGGCATAATGGAAAACAACAAAAATATGAGAGATCTTTATGAACTTTATCTTGAATTAGGACATGATGTGTTTGAAGAGAGAATTAAAAAACCCATGGAACTTTATATGCATGCTAATGGGAATGTTATTAATATGAATGCTTTGAACACTATTGTTGCTAATGCTATGGAAAATTCTAAGCATGGGGAGGTCGGTTTTGATGAAAATGATCTCTTTAGCCCTCCGGATATTGAGGAGAAAGTTTATGTTGATTATGATATGCCTCCTATTTATGATGATTATAATGATAGTAGTCTTTTAGTACCGCCTGTTATGGAGGATAAATTTGATTATGATTACAATATGCCTCCTATATTTGATGATAGCTACTTTGTTGAATTTGCTCCCACTACAACTAATAAAATTGATTATGCTTATGTGGAGAGTAATAATTTTATGCATGAGACTCATGATAAGAATGCTTTGTGTGATAGTTATATTGTTGAGTTTGCTCATGTTGCTACTGAAAGTTATTATGAGAGAGGAAAATATGGTTGTAGAAATTTTCATGTTACTAAAACACCTCTCTATGTGCTGAAATATTTGAAGCTACACTTGTTCTATCTTCCTATGCTTGTTACTTTGCTCTTCATGAACTTGTTTATTTACAAGATTCCTTTGCATAGGAAGCATGTTAGACTTAAATGTGTTTTGAATTTGCTTTTTGATGCTCTCTTTTGCTTAGAATACTATTTCTTGCGAGTGCATCATTGAAATTATTGAGCCCATCTTAATGGCTATAAAGAAAGAACTTTTTGGGAGATAACCCATGTGTTTATTTTGCTACAGCATTTTGTTTTATATTTGAGTCTTGGAAGTTGTTACTACTGTAGCAACCTCTCCTTATCTTTGTTTTATTGCATTGTTGTGCCAAGTAAAGTCTTTGATAGTAAGGTTCATACTAGATTTGGATTACTGCGCAGAAACAGATTTCTTTGCTGTCACGAATCTGGGAAACATTCTCTGTAGGTAACTCAGAAAATTATGCCAATTTACGTGAGTGATCCTCAGATATGTACGCAACTTTCATTCAATTTGAGCATTTTCATTTGAGCAAGTCTGGTGCCTCAATAAAATTCGTCTTTACGGACTGTTCTGTTTTGACAGATTCTGCCTTTTATTTCGCATTGTTTCTTTTGCTATGTGGGATGGATTTCTTTGTTCCATTAACTTCCAGTAGCTTTGGGCAATGTCCAGAAGTGTTAAGAATGATTGTGTCACCTCTGAACATGTGAATTTTGATTATGCACTAACCCTCTAATGAGTTGTTTCGAGTTTGGTGTGGAGGAAGTTTTCAAGGGTCAAGAGAGGAGGAGGATATACTATGATCAAGGAGAGTGAAAGCTCTAAGCTTGGGGATGCCCCGGTGGTTCACCCCTGCATATATCAAGAAGACTCAAGCATCTAAGCTTGGGGATGCCCAAGGCATCCCCTTCTTCATCGACAAATTATCAGGTTCCTTCTCTTGAAACTATATTTTTATTCGGTCACATCTTATGTACTTTACTTGGAGCGTCTGTTTGTTTTTGTTTGAATAAATGCTTGTGTGGGATAGAGACACGCTCCGCTGGTTCATATGAACACATGTGTTCTTAGCTTTTAATTTTCATGGCGAAGGTTGAAACTGCTTCGTTAATTGTTATATGGTTGGAAACGGGAAATGCTACATGTGGTAATTGGTATAATGTCTTGGATAATTTGATACTTGGCAATTGTTGTGCTCATGTTTAAGCTCTTGCATCATATGCTTTGCACCTATTAATGAAGAAATACATAGAGCATGCTAAAATTTGGTTTGCATATTTGGTTTCTCTAAGGTCTAGATAATTTCTAGTAAAGAGTTTGAACAACAAGGAAGACGGTGTAGAGTCTTATAATGTTTACAATATGTCTTTTATGTGAGTTTTGCTGCACCGGTTCATCCTTGTGTTTGTTTCAAATAAACCTTGCTAGCCTAAACCTTGTATCGAGAGGGATTACTTCTCATGCATCCAAATCCTTGAGCCAACCATTATGCCATTCGAGTCCACCATACCTACCTACTACATGCTATTTCTCCGCCATTCCAAAGTAAATTGCTTGAGTGCTATCTTTAAACACTTCAAAAGTTATTACCTCTTATTTGTGTCAATGTTTTATAGCTCATGAGGAAGTATGTGGTGTTTATCTATCAATCTTGTTGGGCAACTTTCACCAATGGACTAGTGGCTTCATCGGCTTATCCAATAATTTTGCAAAAAGAGCTGGCAATGGGATTCCCAGTCCCAAATTAATTAATAAAAATAGACACTCCTCCATGGTATGTGATTGTTGGACGGCACCCGAAGGATTCGGTTAGCCATGGCTTGAGAAAGCAAAGGTGGGGAGGAGTGTCATCATAATAAAACTAAAATAAAAAGGCACTCCTTCATGGTATGAGATTGTTGGCGTGCACCGAAGGATTCGGTTAGCCATGGTTTGTGAAAGAAAGGTTGGAAGGAGTGCCACACAAAAATAAAATAAAATGGGAGCCGCTCTTTGAAGGTTTGTCTGGCAAGGGGGTTAGAGTGCCCACTACCATTCGTTGACAACAACAAACACCTCTCAAAATTTTACTTTTATTGCTCTCTATATGTTTTCAAAATCAAAGCTCTAGCACAAATATAGCAATCGATGCTTTCCTCTTTGAAGGACCATTCTTTTACTTTTATTGTTGAGTCAGTTCACCTATTTCTCTCCACCTCAAGAAGCAAACACTTGTGTGAACTGTGCATTGATTCCTACATACTTGCATATTGCACTTGTTATATTACTCTATGTTGACAATATCCATGAGATATACATGTTATAAGTTGAAAGCAACCGCTAAAACTTCATCTTCGTTTGTGTTGCTTCAATACCTCTACTATGAATTATTGCTTTATGAGTTAACTCTTATGCAAGACTTATTGATGCTTGTCTTGAAGTACTATTCATGAAAAGTCTTTGCTATATGATTCAGTTGTTTACTCATGTCATTTACATTGTTTTGATCGCTGCATTCATTACATATGCTTTACAATAGTATGATCAAGGTTATGATGGCATGTCACTCCAGAAATTATCTTTGTTTATCGTTTAGCTGCTCGGGACGAGCAGGAACTAAGCTTGGGGATGCTGATACGTCTCCGACGTATCGATAATTTCTTATGTTCCATGCCACATTATTGATGATATCTACATGTTTTATGCACACTTTATGTGATATTCGTGCATTTTCTGGAACTAACCTATTAACAAGATGCCGAAGTGCCAGTTGCTGTTTTCTGCTGTTTTTGGTTTCAGAAATCCTAGTAAGGAAATATTCTCGGAATTGGACGAAATCAACGCCCAGGATCCTATTTTGCCACGAAGCTTCCAGAAGACCGAAGAGTCAACGAAGTGGGGCCACGAGGTGGCCAGGAGGGCAGGTGGCGCGGCCCCACCCTTGGCCGTGCCGCCCTGTCTCCTGGGCCCCTCGCGTCGCCCCCTGACCTACCCTTCCGCCTACTTAAAGCCTTCGTCGCGAAACCCCCAGTACCGTGAGCCACGATACGAGAAACCTTCCAGAGTCGCCGCCATCGCGAAGCCAAGATCTGGGGGACAGGAGTCTCTGTTCCGGCACGCCGCCGGGACGGGGAAGTGCCCCCGGAAGGCTTCTCCATCGACACCGCTGCCATCTCCACCGCCATCTTCATCAACGCTGCTGTCTCCCATGAGGAGGGAGTAGTTCTCCATCGAGGCTCGGGGCTGTACCGGTAGCTATGTGGTTCATCTCTCTCCTATGTACTTCAATACAATAATCTCATGAGCTGCCTTACATGATTGAGATTCATATGATGATGCTTGTAATCTAGATGTCATTATGCTAGTCAAGTGGATTTTACTTATGTGATCTCCGGAGACTCCTTGTCCCACGTGTGTAAAGGTGACAGTGTGTGCACCGTGTGGGTCTCTTAGGCTATATTTCACAGAATACTTATTCACTGTTATGAATGACGTAGTGAAATGCTTATTTATATCTCTTTATGATTGCAATGTGTTTTGTATCACAATTTATCTGTGTGCTACTCTAGTGATGTTCTTAAAGTAGTTTATTCCTCCTGCACGGTGTAATGGTCACAGTGTGTGCATCGTGTAGTACATGGCGTAGGCTATGATTGTGATCTCTTGTAGATTATGAAGTTAACTATTGCTATGATAGTATTGATGTGATCTATGCCTCCTTTCGTAGCGTGAAGGTGACAGTGTGCATGCTATGTTAGTACTTGGTTTAGTTATGTTGATCTGTCGTGCACTCTAAGGTTATTTAAATATGAACATCGAATATTGTGGAGCTTGTTAACTCCGGCATTGAGGGTTCGTGTAATCCTACACAGTTAGTGGTGTTCATCATCCAGCAAGAGGGTGTAGAGTCTAGCATCTATTTATTTATTCTGTTATGCGATCAATGTTGAGAGTGTCCACTAGTGAAAGTATGATCCCTAGGCCTTGTTCCTAAATACTGCTATCGCTGCTTGTTTACTGTTCTACTGTATTTGTACTGCCTGCAATATTACCACCATCAACCACACGCCAGTCCTGGACAGCAAAGCACTTTTCTGGCGCCGTTACTACTGCTCATACTTATTCATACCACCTGTATTTCACTATCTCTTCGCCGAACTAGTGCACCTATTAGGTGTGTTGGGGACACAAGAGACTTCTTGCTTTGTGGTTGCAGGGTTGCATGAGAGGGATATCTTTGACCTCTTCCTCCCTGAGTTCGATAAACCTTGGGTGATCCACTTAAGGGAAACTTGCTGCTGTTCTACAAACCTCTGCTCTTGGAGGCCCAACACTGTCTACAAGAATAGAAGCACCCGTAGACATCAATTACCACCAGTAGTAATGCTAATGCTACACATGTTGCTGCACATCCTACTAATAATGGTAAAAGAATTGGTGTTGGCAATGTTTCCACTTCAAATGCAAAGCGCGAAAAACTACCTGAAACTGCTAAAACTGCTGAAACTGCTTGTGATAAAGCTGCTGAATTTTTTTCCAACATTGGGGATAATGATCCCATTGCTTTAGATTATAATTGTTTAGATTTTGATGATTGTCATATCTCTGAAGTTATAAAGTTCTTACAAAAACTTGCTAAGAGTCCTAATGCTAGTGCTATAAATTTGGCTTTCACGAAACATATTACAAATGCTCTCATAAAAGCTAGAGAAGAGAAACTAGAACGCGAAGCTTCTATTCCTAGGAAGCTAGAGGATGGTTGGGAGCCCATCATTAAGATGAAGGTCAATGACTTTGATTGTAATGCTTTATGTGATCTTGGTGCAAGTATTTCCGTTATGCCTAAGAAAATTTATAATATGCTTGACTTGCCACCACTGAAAAATTGTTATTTGGATGTTAATCTTGCTGATAACTCTACAAAGAAACCGTTGGGGAGAGTTGATAATTTTCGCATTACCGTTAACAATAACCTTGTCCCCGTTTATTTTGTTGTCTTGGATATTGAATGCAATGCATCTTGTCCCATTATATTGGGAAGACCTTTTCTTCGAACTGTTGGTGCTATCATTGATATGAAGGAAGGTAATATTAAATATCAATTTCCTCTCAAGAAAGGTATGGAACACTTTCCTAGAAAGAGAATGAAGTTACCTTTTGATTCTATTACTAGAACAAATTATGATGTTGACACTCCGTCTCTTGATAATACTTGATACACACTTTCTGCGCCTAGCTGAAAGGCGTTAAAGAAAAGCGCTTATGGGAGACAACCCATGTTTTTACTACAGTAACTTTGTTTTTATTTTGTGTCTTGGAAGTTGTTACTACTGTAGCAACCTCTCCTTATCTTAGTTTTGTGCATTGTTGTGCCAAGTAAAGTCGTTGATAGTAAGGTTCATACTAGATTTGGATTACTGCGCAGAAACAGATTTCTTTGCTGTCACGAATCTGGGAAAAATTCTCTGTAGGTAACTCATAAAATTATGCCAATTTACGTGAGTGATGCTCAGATATGTACGCAACTTTCATTAAATTTGAGCATTTTCATTTGAGCAAGTCTGGTGCCTCAATAAAATTCGTCTTTACGAACTGTTCTGTTTTGACAGATTCTGCCTTTTATTTCGCATTGCCTGTTTTGATATGTTCGATGGATTTTTCGATTCCATTGACTTTCAGTAGCTTTGTGCAATGTCCAGAAGTGTTAATAATGATTATGTCACCTCTGAACATGTATATTTTGATTGTGCACTAACCCTCTAATGAGTTGTTTTGAGTTTGGTGTGGAGGAAGTTTTCAAGGATCAAGAGAGGGAGATGATACAACATGATCAAGGAGAGTGAAAGCTCTAAGCTTGGGGATGCCCCAGTGGTTCACCCCTGCATATATCAAGAAGACTCAAGCGTCTAAGCTTGGGGATGCCCAAGGCATCCCCTTCTTCATCGACAACATTATCAGGTTCCTCCCCTGAAACTATATTTTTATTCCGTCACATCTTATGTGCTTTGCTTGGAGCGTCGGTTTGTTTTTGTTTTTGTTTTGTTTGAATAAAATGGATCCTAGCATTCATTGTTTGGGAGAGAGACACGCTCCGCTGTTGCATATGGACAAATATGTCCTTAGGCTTTACTCATAGTATTCATGGCAAAGTTTCTTCTTCGTTAAATTGTTGTATGGTTGGAAACGGGAAATGTTGCATGTGGTAGTGTATAATAAAATACTTGTAGAACATTGAGCTTTGATAACTTGATTCTTTGCAAATGTTTTGAGGTATTTAGATGGTAAGGCTTGCTGGATAAATAAGTTAAAATTAGTAGTGGATTGTTGTCTTTAAGCTTGTGCCGTACTACAAACTCTATTTAAATAGTTGAAGGCGTAGTTGGACTTGATAGCTTTCCATGTCTGAGAGTTCATCGTAATAACTAAGTTGTGCTGAAGGTCGAGGGAGCTAGCGGGGTACTTGTGCCACCGTGAACGGCCCTCCTTGGAGTAAATTTTAATCATGCTCTTAATGATGAACCTGCTAGTTGTTTGCAATAAGCTTGTGAGTTTTTTTTGACTAATGTTAAGCTACGGTTTTTGGCACTTCCACCATCCAAATTTGCTAGCCTCTTCGGTACTGTGCATTGCCTTTTGCTCACATTGAGAATTGTGCATACTTCGCCAGTACATCCAAACCCGTGGGAGGACTTTCTCTTGTTCTCCTACACATAAGCCCATACATCTCCTCAAAACAGCCACCATACCTACCTACCACAGCATTTCCATAGCTGTTCCGAGATATATTGCCATGCAACATCCATTTTACATTACATGCTATGTTGTCATTTATTATTTATATATTGCTTTGCATGATCATATACAGCTGATGTGTGGTTTACCCATGTTACGCTAGATCATTGCACATCCTGCTACACTGGCAGAGGCATACAGTTTCATACATCATGTTTCATTCATTATGAGTTATTTGTACCAAAAATTGTGTTGTCATATTAGGATGTTGCCCCTAAAAATGAAAAGAGCCTTGGAAGCCATCAAAAAGAAAAAAAAAGAAAGAAAAAAAAGGAAAAGAAAAAAAAGAAAAAAAAGAGAAGAAAAAAAAGAATAAAGAAAAAGGGGGCAGCATTACTATCTTTTATCCACACTTGTGCTCATGTTTTAGCACCCGCATTATTCATAGTCATCATTTGTGCTCATGTTTAGCACCTACATTCATATGAGAGAGTTTTCATGTTTTACTAGTATAACTATGTGGGGAATTTACACTATAGAACTTGGGTTCTATATTCCAATGATGAGCCTCCTCAAAAGTGCTCTAGGTCTTCGTGAGCAACCAAGTTGGATGCACCCCCACTAGTTCCATTGGAGAGCTTTCATACACATATAGCTCTATGTGCATCCGTTGCATGGCAATCACTACTCCTTTCATAGCTTCGATCATAAGGCTTCCTCTTGTCTAATGGTCATTTACAGCTTTGCAAGCCTTTCTTCCATTTGGCCTTACAAACCCCCTTTAACGTTCTTTATGCCATAACATCCTGGTGATAATACCAAATGCTTGCGCTCACCGGTTGAGTAGACTTCGAAACAGTTGATTCATGACGTTCATGTTTATGTTTACTTGACTGAATCCTTCTTATGTTGTGAAAATTTACTTGATGCTTGGAATGAAGGCTAGAACTTCTATGCTGAATACTTAACACATCCTTAATGAACTTTGTACGGTTGCATGTCTTTAAATCAATAGTTCATGAAAACTTCTAGCTTGTCTAACTCTTGCATTATCATCTCTTATATCAATATAGACACTTGCTTTGAATGATTTGATCTCAGCTCATATGCTTTACAATAGTATGATCAAGGTTATGATGGCATGTCACTCCAGAAATTATCTTTGTTATCGTTTACCTGCTCGGGACGAGCAGAAACTAAGCTTGGGGATGCTGATACGTCTCCGACGTATCGATAATTTCTTATGTTCCATGCCACATTATTGATGATATCTACATGTTTTATGCATACTTTACATCATATTTATGCATTTTCTGGAACTAACCTATTAACGAGATGCCGAAGAGCCAGTTGCTGTTTTCTGTTGTTTTTGGTTTCAGAAATCCTAGTAAGGAAATATTCTCGGAATTGGATGAAATCAACGCCCAGGGGCCTATTTTCACACGAAGCTTCCAGAAGACCGAAGAGTCAAAGAAGTGGGGCCACGAGGCGGCCAGATGGTAGGGCGGCGCGGCCCAAGCCTTGGCCGCGCCAACCTGTCTCCTGGGCCCCTCGTGTGGCCCCCTGACCTGCCCTTCTGCCTACAAATAGCCTTCGTCGCGAAACCCCCAGTACCGAGAGCCACGATACGGAAAACCTTCCAGAGACGCCGCCGCCGCCAATCCCATCTCGGGGGATTCAGGAGATCGCCTCCGGCACCCTGCCGGAGAGGGGATTCATCTCCCGGATGACTCTACGCCGCCATGGTCGCCTCCGGAGTGATGAGTGAGTAGTCTACCCCTGGACTATGGGTCCGTAGCAGTAGCTAGATGGTTGTTTTCTCCTCATTGTGCTTAATTGTCGGATCTTGTGAGCTGCCGAACATGATCAAGATCATCTATCTGTAATGCTATATGTTGTGTTTGTTGGGATCCGATGAATAGAGAATACCATGTTATGTTGATTATCAATTTATATCTATGTGTTGTTTATGATCTTGCATGCTCTCTGTTACTAGTAGATGCTCTGGCCAAGTTGATGCTTGTAACTCCAAGAGGGAGTATTTATGCTCGATAGTGGGTTCATGTCTCCGTGAATCTGGGGGAGTGACAGAAACCCCTAAGGTTATGGATGTGCTGTTGCCACTAGGGATAAAACATTGATGCTATGTCCGAGGATGTAGTTATTGATTACATTACGCGCAATACTTAATGCAATTGTATGTTGTTAGCAACTTAATACTGGAAGGGGTTCGGATGATAACCTGAAGGTGGACTTTTTAGGCATAGATGCATGCTGGATAGCGGTCTATGTACTTTGTCGTAATGCCCAATTAAATCTCACTATACTCATCATAATATGTATGTGCATGGTCATGCCCTCTCTATTTGTCAATTGCCCAACTGTAATTTGTTCACCCAACATGCTAATTATCTTATGGGAGAGACACCACTAGTGAACTGTGGACCCCGGTCCAATTCTTTACATCTGAAAGACAATCTACTGCAATACTTGTTCTACTGTTCTCTGCAAACAATCATCATCCACACTATACATCTAATCCTTTGTTACAGCAAGCCGGTGAGATTGACAACCTCACTCTTTCGTTGGGGCAAAGTATCTTGGTTATGTTGTGCAGGTTCCACGTTGGCGCCGGAATCCCTGGTGTTGCGCCGCACTACATCTCGCCGCCATCAACCTTCAACGTGCTTCTTGACTCCTACTGGTTCGATAAACCTTGGTTTCTAACTGAGGGAAACTTACTGCTGTACGCATCACACCTTCCACTTGGGGTTCCCAACGGTCGCGTGCTGTACGCGTGTCAAGCTAAATTTCTGGCGCCGTTGCCGGGGAACTGAAAAAAAAGTTACACCACAAAGATTTCTAACTCCCACGTCAACTACACGCTAGCACGTATGCGAAAGAATAGGCTTGGTGTTCTGGAAGTCTGCTAAAGTGACTCCCTGATTCTCGGGTCTCTCTACCCGGTTCTGTTGCAGCAGCTCCTGGAAGAATTTATTCTGCTGCTCCAACGTGATACGTTGCCTCTCTTCCATCATCTGCATATACTGAACGAAGTTCTGCTGCGTCATGGGTGGTGGTGGTGGTGGAAACTGATTCCTGGCTGCTTCATCAGCCTCTTCCTTCTGTTTCGCTTCGCGCTCCATGCGCTGTGCTTCCGACTCCTCTCCTACCGGTCCCGACATATCCCCCTAGTTCTGCAACACAAGATGATACTCATAATTACTCCATGCGCAAGTTTTCTGAGCTCAACTTTGTGCACAGAAGTAGTCACGCAATGGAAATCAAGAAGCAAATCCAAATCATACAAAACATATACCATGTATATACATACTTAAGTGGTCTTATTACAATACTCAAGTCGATGTGAGTATGCAAACTCACTTATTAAAGTATATGTACAAATTTCTACAAATATTACATACTATAATACACGTGGTACTTGTGTATTATAGTCCCGCCTTCCTTGGTGGACTCTAGTCGATCTTCACTCCTGGTACATCCCAGGCTTCCATCCGGTCGAACGTGTCGTCCTCCTGATAGAACCTGGAACATAAGGTTTCCCCGTCGGCTGGTAGTCAGAATCAGATGATGATCCTAGGGAGAAATCAGTGTTCACGAACTGGTCATTCAGTGCATCATAGTCCACCCATCGGGTGTACTCCCCTGTGGCTCCACCATAGGTGTTTCCAACATTTGTATCCGACTCAACCTGTATCGGATACTCTCCATCAACTCCTCCATTACTAGGATAACTCTGGTTCTGGGTCGTGGCGTCCTCATTCATCTCTCCGTCATAATACACTGAAGTACTATGGGTTCCAGTATCAGACCCCCAACGCCAACCCGTGGAGTTTTCTATAGGAGTCTCGGAACGCTGATTGTTTCCGGATTCCTCTCCACCCTCATAGCCTCTATAGGAACTATTAAAATAGTTCCCAGGTGTAACAGGCCTAGTTTCTCGATCAGGGTGGTCAATACTAATGTAGTCACCAGCTGAGTAAACTGGTGTGTGCACCACATTCTCCATAGGTTCTTTCCCCCGAGTCTCCTCCTTGGGTTTAGTAAACTCCTCTAGCATCGTATCAATTGCTCCCGTCAAATGATGGTTCAACTGAAAGAGCAATGATAGTAAGTTGCGGCTATTATCCATGTATTTTGCAGCTTCTACTGGTTTGCGTTTTGCATATTTGAAGTGGTTAAGCATGGGATCATCTTCCTCCTCCATATGAGGAATGTGGGTGAATTCGGAACCCATAAGCTCTTTCGTCTTATGCTCCCGAATATCGGTTATGGCTCTCATAACGGCTATATGGTAGGCTGTGTTGATAGTTCTGGCTTCACCTGCTGGCATTACTACGCTCATTCCCAAAGATTCGGGAAGTCGTAGCCCTACCCTACACTTTGCCAATACAGTACCATCGTAGTACATGTATTTCTTTACTTGGATCTGGGGATCACACCCAAATTTAAGTAACATCGCGCGTAGAATATCTGCAAGTCCTCCTTCATATTCACTCAGTGTGGAATCCATCACTTTCACGTTTCATTCCGGACGTGAACTTGCCATTGTTGGCTGTAGAAATAGAAAGAATATAAGATTAGTAATAATGCATCATAATAGAGATAATAAAGAATTATCGCACTAAAAGATATGATTGTTGTATTCTCAATTGAATATACACCATATTTTTAGAGAATTCTTTACTAGTCCTATTTGACTCCTAACGTTCGGTCCCAATTTACTAGGTTCCAACCTAAGGTCAAAGCTTTTGCTCTGATACCAACTGTGGTGACCCTGCATACCACTGCATGTTGTAGTATGCCAGTCGTTGATATAACATTCACGAAGTACCATTCCGCAAATATTACATCCCTCAGAGTAGTACAACAGAACATAGCAGGTCCAAAACTCATTCATTTATTATTACAAACATAATACACATATCGTCTCGAAGCTCCTCTTGGGTCCTAAGAGGAATACTCCTAGGTTCGAGGAAAACCCAACTTAGCTTACAATATAAAAGTCTCATTAAGTTATACATTTATTCTCTCGAGCAGCTAAGTACTAAGAGTTTGGGCTGCTCGGCTACTACTACTACTCGATGTTTCTAGGCTTGATCTCCTCCGGAAGCCTCCCCGGTTCTGTAGACTATGAGGTAGTCTACGCCTTCAATACCTCCAGAGAGGTCCGGTTCTTCATAGCCGATGATCTCGGCTCCTTCAGTGTTGTCGTAGTCCTCCTCCAGACGATTCAGACAATCTAAGCAAGGGATTTAAGATTGGGATGAGTACGAGCGTACTCAACAAGTTCATTATAGATAAGAGGTGTTTAATGCACTAACTACGATATTAGACCAGAAAGTCTAATACCAATGCAGGTTTTGGTAAACATTTCTTCAAGAGATTGCTTTTATTTCAAAGAGCTATGTCCGTCAGCCTTCACCGGTTTACTAGAACTTCATGGAGCTCCTTTCCGGCCGCGTTCGCAGTTCCATATCCCGGAACAGGGAGTGACAGGTCACAGTTCTTTACACTCTGCAGAGGTGTGTTGCTTTACCCATAAGAGAACTTAACCTTGGTGCCAACCGGGCAGCTTTCCCGTCCACACTTCCTTCGGTGTGAGGCCCGGTATAAGGTCATAGCCAATCATATTCCTCCGCTACCTCATACACCCACCCTTTGTTGCAAACCCCGAACCTGGGTCCTCGTCGGTCCACTTACACCATTTAAGGATGGACCCCGACCACGACAACAGTCTGGGATCGAACCAAACTCCTTCGCCGGTAGCTGCAACCCATCATAGACCACATTACCGTGGGGAATTAGAGTGGGATCCCCACCCTCAAGTTGTTCCGCAAGCCGCAACCGCTACGGTATGCACAGCATAACCATGGGGACTTAGAGTGGGATCCCCACCCACAAGTTGCTCCGCAAGATACAACTGCTACGGTAAGCGCATCCGTTGATGTACAAGAGGTGGAAATACGATTGACTAGTCCGTCCCATTTCAGATCTTATGGTTAACACGGTTATTACGGCACAAGAATCACTGGCGACATTTGTTGTTTAATCCTAGCTAGATATAAACCCTTGCAATGGAACCTCCACCATATCAACACAATCCATGGTTCCATTGCCAACCACATAGTCATATTCATAATTATGAAAATAGTGGTTTTGGTTTTTATGCAATAGTGATAACCATAGTACTTTGCAAGTAATTTGATAGAAATACACAAATGACATGAGCAAGTGATGAACTTGCCTGAACACTGCAAAGTTTTGCAGTTGGATGGTGTGGACTGACCCTTGTCCTCTGTTTCTGAAAAATAGCATCATTGTCCGATAAGGGCAATGGTTAAAGAAGCAATTATGCATGATTCCAGTTTTAGGGTTTGTCCCCCCCTTCCGATGACATTATTATTTCATGTAAGAGGTTAATACTAAGATAGATTCGGAGATACTCTATTTAGGGTAAATACAACCTTGTAATATTGTCAAGGTGTTTTTAAAGTCCAATTGCATTAATGGACTTATTTTCATTATTGAAAATAATATGTGTGATTTAAATCATTATTTAAATCATCAAATTAAGACTTATTCTTAATTGTCTTCAAAATTTGTCTTTGATATTTTATTTAGATAGAAAATTTTATGCTGATCAATTTTCTTATTTTTAATTATTTTTTTAGAGCTTTTAAACATTTTCTATTTATTTTCAAAGTTTCTGGTTTATTTAAAAATGTGAAATTCCTATTTTGCCCCTGGGCCCACCTGTCAGGGTGGCCCAGCGGGTTAACCCTAACCCGAGCCACTTGGGCTCGGTCGGTCGTACCGACCCCTTTCTTCCCCCACGCGCTCGCGAACCCTAACCCTTTCGAGCTCTGGCGATTTCTCATCGCCGCCCCCTTCTCGGAATTTCTCCGGCCGACTTAGGCCGTCGCCGCCGGCGAGATTAGGTGGATCTGATCCGCCTCTCGACGGCGGACATGGTGGTCCGCGTCGATCTGACGCTAGCGCCCTCGTTCGCTCGCCCTCAACCCTCCAGTACGCCTGGCTCTCGGTGTTCGCCGCCGCCGTGCGCTGGAGACGCCGTGGTTCTTCTTCCTGGTGCCCCTGGCGCCATGTCGCCACCGCGAGCCTCGCCGAGGTGGTGCTGGAGCTGCGGCTCTGCAGCGGCCTGGCCTGGCTGGCACCGCCATTCGCCCGGCGTGTGCCGCTGTGGCCGCCACGGCCGTGCTTCTTCGCCCGCATCGCCTGTAAGTGCTCCCCTCCTCCTTCTTCCTCTGTTACCTGTTCTACCTCTTCTCCTTCCTCTGGATGCCCTGGCATCCATCTGGTTGTGCCTTTCTTTGCTCCTGCGCCTATATTCTCTCGCGCCAGGCTAGTTCTGGTGCTGCTATGATGTGCTAGTTGTTGCTGCCATATGCGCCATGGATTCTAGCTGTTGTGCTTGTGCTGCTCTTCTCTATGTCTTGCTGTTGTAACTCATGAGCTCTTGCTCATGAGCATACTGTGATGCTTATGCTCAATTAAGTTGTTCATGCTGTTGCTATGTGTATCATGCCTCTCCTGTGTGTGCATTTCTTTGCCCCTGGCTTGATTATTATGCATAATCCTTGCATTATGCAAGTGCCAGTGCCTCTAATTGGCTAACCCCTTGTGATGTTGTTCATATTAATGCCCTGTTGAGCATGCTTGCTACAAGATCTCACCATCCTTGGATGGTTTGCTCCTGTATATGACTGATTTAATTATCTGTGATATAGTTATGGTTTGGGTGTAATTCTTCAGTAGCTGGCTCATTTCTGATGCTATGCTTGGCTTATAGCAACCAGTAGCATGAGCTAGCAAGCTCTGATGATCATCTGATCATCATTTGCTTGATGGTTAACTGTTGTGCTTCCTTCTGTGGCTATCTGGTGCTCACCCTGTGCTGTGTGTGCATCACACAGGCTTGGCCTGTGTGTGATGGTGCTTGCTCAAGCATCAGTTGATGCTTGCAATGATCCAGTGGATCATCTGCAATGCTCTGGTGAATCTATTGCTTGTGTATTTCATTTATCTGTGTTGACTGGCTTGGCTAAATGGATAAATGATGTGAACTGCTTGCAGTTATGATCATCTTGTTAATTGTGACAGGCTAGATGGCTGCCAACCCTTGGTTGTGTACCCTAGTCCATTATTTGAACCCTTCTGGTGATGATAAATGTGCAAGGCTTTTGATTTGGGGCTGTTTCAGTGGTTGAGGTGGCCTCAACAGCAATTCTTGCTGTTCAGGAAGCTCCCACCCCTGTTGGCTGGCTGTGGCTTGATTAATGCATCACTGGACAGTCCTTTGTTGGATTTCCAGTGAGCTTTACTGTTGACAAAAGAAATAGGCACAGGTTGCCTATCTGTCTGATGGTATTACTAGCTGTAGGTGCTAGGTGATTTGGGCTAGGCTAGCTGTGAATCCATCCTTTGCTGGATTTCCTTAGTTGTGCCACTGATATGACATAACTAGTGTTCCCTTGGATGATTTCCTATTAGCCTCTCCCCTCTTTGCTTGTACCAAATGGCTAGTAGCCAAGTGATGATACAAATAGGGTTTCTACCCTCTTTTGCTTCTGTGACATATGCACATGCTTAATTATGAGCAAAACCATGGTTTGCTCATGCTTTTCTGGTATACCTCACTCCAGCTCCAAGAATTATGGTTGGTGTAGAGGATTGCTTCAATGATGAATTGGTGTGCTTGCCCTGCTCCTCCTTGCAAGCTTTGATGCTTGGTTTGTTTCTGGTGATTGTGGAATGGTTGAACAGCAGTGGCTGTTCTCCTGTTCTTGCTGTTCTTGCTGTGTTCTTAAATTTTGGTGACTTACCAGTGAAGCCTGTTGATGGTTTGCTGGTTCTGGCAGTGGAAAAGGGTTTTATATGATCCTGGCTTTGCTCTGTTGGTCGATAGCTTGGCCTGCAGCTTGTGGTGACTCACTGGCCTGTGTGTGCTGTTGAGCATGCACACTGCCTGGTGAGTAGGTTGGCTGTGTGTGTGTGTCAAGTGCTTTGTACTTGGCTTGGTTCTTGGCTGAGAGTGGATCAGCTCGGCAGAGCTGTGAGCATATCCTCTCTGTTGCCATTTTCTTTCTAACCTTTGCCACTTGGCATAACACTTGCTTGGTTGTGTTTGTGTGCAGGGAGCTTGGAAATGATCAAAGTGAAGATCAAGTTCAAGCATCAATGGAGATTAGCTTTTAGTTTTAGGATAGATTATGACATTGTACTTTTCCTTTCTTTTTCTTTCTTCATTTTTTGCCAATTCTTGTAATGTGTTGTAATGTTCTTATATTTCAATTATGAATGTTGTAAAGACAATGTATATTGTGTGTTTATCAATAAAGCTCAAAGTTTTCTCTAATGAGCTTTACTTATTATTTGTATAATTCATACTGTTTATTATTTATAATTTACTTAATGAATTTCCTCACAATTGAATTATGAGATATTTATTTGATGTTTGAATTTGAAATTCAAATTCAACTTAGGTTTGAATTCAATCATGCAACTTAAGTTTGAATTCAATCATGCAACTTAAGTTGTGATGCAATATCTCTCCTCTCTTCTCAAAACACTAACTTAGTTGAATGAGAAACAAGTTTGTCGCACTCTCGAAACCCTAACCCTGTAAGGTGTCGAGAGAGAAACCTGTTCCCCTTCGATGCAGTTTGGTTTTAAAAGCGTGAAATTTCCCCGTAATTTACAATGCAATGCACATCCCTTTCTAAAATCTACCCCTCGATCGTCTCTAAACCTGGGACATTACAGAGCGGAAGGAACAGAGGGCGGTGCAGATGGAGAAGAAGATAGTGGCGGGGCGAGCGCAGCAGCACGCGCTGGCCGCGTGTATTGTGGCCAACAACGCGAGCCCATGGAGTACATCGGCGCCAGTGTACATTTCGGGAGTGTTGTCTCTGTCGACATCCGAGTTCTACAACGACGGCCCCTATACAGCCACTAATCCCGGGTGCGTGACGCCAAACTTGTTGTCGCGGTACGAGGATACGCTACCGCATGGCGGCTTCAACCTAAACGCCATGTTCTACTCCCCGGCGTACGACCAAGCGCCCCAGCGCGAGCCAGGCCCCGGTGCGGACAGCGCCCCATTCACTGGCCGCAGGGGCCCGCTCGTATTCGCGGGCGCCAGTGGTGAGGAGGAGGAGGAGGGCGAGGAGGGGGTGGAGGACGACAACCACGATGAAGAGGGTGGCGACGAAGATGACGACGAGGACGCGAATGCCGTGGAGGATGCAGATGATCTCGTGGAGGTTGACGCGGCCGGCGTGAGGAAGAAGAGGAAGAAGAGGAAGAAGAAGGCCTCGGGCACACGAGGTCCCAAGTGGAAGGTTCTGGAGGATCAATATCTCCGCGAGTCGTGGTCGACGGTGAGTCATGACTCCATCATCGGCGCCAACCAAAAGTACGAGAATTATTGGGCGAGGATCAAGGCCAAGTTCGATGAGCGCAAGCTAATCAACAGCGATTACCGCAAAGTGACAATGAAGAGGAGCCAAAAGGCAATGTCAACGCGATGGGCTATCATCCAGGCGTCGGTGAACATGTTCCATGGATACCATAACGAGGCCGAGACCAGAGGCAACAGCGGCAGCGATGTCAGCGACATGGTACGCCTCTTTCTACGATAATCTTTAGCGCCTACTTTTTGTTCGACGATGTGATTGCGCTTCCTTTGGTTAGTTCGACAAGGCTATAGAGATGTATGATACGTCTCCAACGTATCTATAATTTCTTATGTTCCATGCTAGTTTTATGACAATACCTACATGTTTTATTCACACTTTATAATGTTTTTATGCATTTTCTGGGACTAACGTATTAACAAGATGCCACAATGCCAGTCCCTGTTTTCTGCTGTTTTTGATTTCAGAAAAGTTGTTTTATAAATATTCTTGGAATTGGACGAAACAAAAGCCCACGGCCCTATTTTCCACGGAGTATTCCAGAAGACCGAAGAGGAGTCGAGGAAGGCCAGCAGGGGGCCCTCCCCAAGAACTAACATAGTGCACACACTGTCCACATTACACTATGAAGGAGGAATAGATCACATCAATACTATCATAATGATAATTAACTCCACAATCTACAAGAGATCATGATCATAGCCTACGACAAGAACCACACGGTGCACACACTAGTCACCTTTACACCATGCAGGAGGAATAGACTACTTTAATAACATCACATGAGTAGCACACAACTAGTAACGATACAAAGCTCATCATATGGATCTCAATCATGTAAAGCAGCTCATGAGATCATTGTATTGAAGTACATAGGAGAGAGATTAACCACATAGCTACCGGTACAGCCCCGAGCCTCGATGGAGAACTACTCCCTCCTCATGGGAGACAGCAGCGTTGATGAAGATGGCGGTGGTGTCGATGGAGAAGCCTTCCGGGGGCACTTCCCCGTCCCGGCGGCGTGCCGGAACAGAGACTCCTGTCCCCCAGATCTTGGCTTCGCGATGGCGGCGGCTCTGGATGGTTTCTCGTACCGTGGCTTTTCCGTATCGAGGTTTTAGGTCTGGGACCTTTATATAGGCGAAGAGGCGGCGTCAGAAGGTCGAAGGGGCGACGACACCATAGGGCCACGCGGCCAGGGGGTGGGCCGCGCCACCCTATCATCTGGGGGCCCTGTGGCCCCCTCTGGCGGCTCTCGGGTGTTCTGGATGCTTCCGGTGAAAATAGGAACCTGGGCGTTGATTTCGTCAAATTCCGAGAATATTTCGTTACTAGGATTTCTGAAACCAAAAACAGCAGAAAACAGGAACTGGCACTTCGGCATCTTGTTAATAGGTTAGTTCCAGAAAATGCACGAATATGACATAAAGTGTGCATAAAACATGTAGATAACATCAATAATGTGGCATGGAACATAAGAAATTATCGATACGTCGGAGACGTATCAGCATCCCCAAGCTTAGTTCTGCTTGTCCCGAGCAGGTAAAATGATAACAAAGATAATTTCTGGAGTGACATGCCATCATAACTTTGATCATACTATTTGTAAAGCATATGTAGTGAATGCAGCGATCAAAACAATGTATATGACATGAGTAAACAAGTGAATCATAAAGCAAAGACTTTTCATGAATAGTACTTCAAGACAAGCATCAATAAGTCTTGCATAAGAGTTAACTCATAAAACAATAATTCAAAGTAAAGGTATTGAAGCAACACAAAGGAAGATTAAGTTTCAGCGGTTGCTTTCAACTTGTAACATGTATATCTCATGGATATTGTCAACATAGAGTAATATAATAAGTGCAATAAGCAAATATGTAGGAATCAATGCACAGTTCACACAAGTGTTTGCTTCTTGAGGTGGAGAGAAATAGGTGAACTGACTCAACATTGAAAGTAAAAGAATTGTCCTCCATAGAGGAAAAGCATCGATTGCTATATTTGTGCTAGAGCTTTGATTTTGAAAACATGAAACAATTTTGTCAACGGTAGTAATAAAGCATATGTATCATGTAAATTATATCTTACAAGTTGCAAGCCTCATGCATAGTGTACTAATAGTGCCCGCACCTTGTCCTAATTAGCTTGGACTACCGGATCATCACAATGCACATGTTTTAACCAAGTGTCACAAAGGGGTACCTCTATGCCGCCTGTACAAAGGTCTAAGGAGAAAGCTCGCATTGGATTTCACGCTATTGATTATTCTCAACTTAGACATCCATACCGGGACAACGTAGACAACAGATAATGGACTCCTCATTTATGCATAAGCATGTAACAACAATTAATAATTTTCTCATATGAGATTGAGGATATATGTCCAAAACTGAAACTTCCACCATGGATCATGGCTTTAGTTAGCGGCCCAATGTTCTTCTCTAACAATATGCATGCTTAACCATAAGGTGGTAGATCGCTCTTACTTCAGACAAGACGAACATGCATAGCAACTCACATGAAATTCAACAAAGAATAGTTGATGGCGTCCCCAGAAACATGGTTATCGCACAACAAGCAACTTAATAAGAGATAAAGTGCATAAGTACATATTCAATATCACAATAGTTTTTAAGCTATTTGTCCCATGAGCTATATATTGCAAAGGTGAAGAATGGAAATTTTAAAGGTAGCACTCAAGCAATTTACTTTGGAATGGCGGAGAAATACCATGTAGTAGGTAGGTATGGTGGACACAAATGGCATAGTGGTTGGCTCAAGGGTTTGGGATGCATGAGAAGTATTCCCTCTCGATACAAGGTTTAGGCTAGCAAAGTTATTTGAAACAAACACAAGGATGAACCGGCGTAGCAAAACTCACATAAAAGACATATTGTAAACATTATAAGACTCTACACCGTCTTCCTTGTTGTTCAAACTCAATACTAGAAATTATCTAGACCTTAGAGAGACCAAATATGCAAACCAAATTTTAGCAAGCTCTATGTATTTCTTCATTAATGGGTGCAAAGTATATGATGCAAGAGCTTAAACATGAGCACAACAATTGCCAAGTATCACATTATTCAAGACATTTACAGCAATTACTACATGTATCATTTTCCAATTCCAACCATATAACAATTTAACGAAGAAGAAACTTCGCCATGAATACTAAAAGCTAAGAACACATGTGTTCATATGAACCAGCGGAGCGTGTCTCTCTCCCACACAAGCATTTATTCAAACAAAAACAAAAAACAAAAACAAACCGACGCTCCAAGTAAAGTACATAAGATGTGATGGAATAAAAATATAGTTTCAAGAGAAGGAACCTGATAATTTGTCGATGAAGAAGGGGATGCCTTGGGCATCCCCAAGCTTAGACGCTTGAGTCTTCTTGATATATGCAGGGGTGAACCACCGGGGCATCCCCAAGCTTAGAGCTTTCACTCTTCTTGATCATAGTATATCATCCTCCTCTCTCGACCCTTGAAAACTTCCTTCACACCAAACTTCTCATAAACTTCATTAGAGGGGTTAGTACATAATCAAAAACTCACATGTTCAGAGGTGACACAATCATTCTTAACACTTCTGGACATTGCTCAAAGCTACTGGAAGGTAATGGAACAAATAAATCCACCCAACACAGCGAAAGAAGCAATGCGAAATAAAAGGCAGAATCTGTCAAAACAGAACAGTCCGTAAAGACGAATTTTTAATAAATACTTCCGTTGCTCAGATCAGAAAACTCAAAACTAATGAAAGTTGCGTACATATCTGAGGAACACGCACGTAAATTGGCATATTTTTCTGATTTTTATACAGAGAAAACAGCCCGGATTCGTGAGAGATAGAAATCTGTTTCTGCGCAGAAATCCAAATCTAGTATCAACCTTCGATTAGAGGCTTCACTTGGCACAACAAAATACAAAACTAAGATAAGGAGAGGTTGCTACAGTAGTAAACAACTTCCAAGACACAAATATAAAACAAAGTACTGTAGCAAAATAACACATGGGTTATCTCCCAAGAAGTTCTTTCTTTATAGCCATTCAGATGGGCTCAGCAGTTTTAATGATGCACTCACAAGAAATAGTATTTGAAGCAAAAGAGAGCATCAAGAGGCAAATTCAAAACACATTTAAGTCTAACATGCTTCCTATGCATAGGAATCTTGTAAATAAACAAATTCATGAAGCATAATGCAACAAGCATAGAAAGATAAAACAAGTGTAGCTTGAAAAATTTTAGCACATAGAGAGGTGTTTTAGTAACATGAAAATTTCTACAACCATATTTTCCTCTCTCATAATAACTTTCAGTAGCAACATGAGCAAACTCAACAATATAACTATCACATAAAGCATTCTTATCATGAGTCTCATGCATAAAATTATTACTCTCCACATAAGCATAATCAATTTTATTAGTAATAGTGGGAGCAAATTCAACAAAGTAGCTATCATATATAGGAGGCATATTGTAATCATAATCAAATTTCTCCTCCATAACAGGTGGTAACAAAAGACTACTATCATCATCATAAATAGGAGGCAAAGTATCATCAAAGTAAATTTTCTCCTCAATGCTTGGGGGACTAAAAATATCATGCAACCCAGCTTCCCCAAGCTTAGAACTTTCTATATTATTATCAACAATGGTGTTCAAAGCGTTCATACTAATATTACTACCAGCATGCAAATAAGATTCCATAGGTTTTTTAATTTTCGCATCAAACAATCCATGTTTTAAATCAGGAAATAGAATAAGAAGATCATTCTTGTCCATTATGCCAAACTAGTGTAAACAAGAAACAAAAAGATGCAATTGCAGGATCTAAAGGAAATAGCTTTGAGTACTTACGGCGCCGGAAAATAGCTTAGTAGCCGAGATCCGGAGTGTGAGTACCTTTTACCTTTCCTCCCCGGCAACGGCGCCAGAAAATAGCTTGATTTCTACTTCCCCCTCCTTTTCCTGTAGACAGTGTTGGGCCTCCAAGAGCAGAGGTTTGTAGAACAGCAGCAAGTTTTCCCTTAAGTGGATCACCCAAGGTTTATCGAACTCAGGGAGGAAGAGGTCAAAGATATCCCTCTCATGCAACCCTGCAACCACAAAGCAAGAAGTCTCTTGTGTCCCCAACACACCTAATAGGTGCACTAGTTCAGCGAAGAGATAGTGAAATACAGGTGGTATGAATATATATGAGCAGTAGCAACGGTGCCAGAAAATAGCTTGCTGGCATGTAGTTGATGGTGGTAGTATTGCAGTAGTAGTAACGCAGTAAAACAGTAAACAAGCAGTGATAGCAGTATTTAGGAACAAGGCCTAGGGATCATACTTTCACTAGTGGACACTCTCAACATTGATCGCATAATAAATAACTCTTTCTCATATGTGCTACATACACTCTTTTGTTGGATGATGAACACATTGCGTAGGATTACACGAACCCTCAATGCCGGAGTTAACAAGCTCCACAATAATGTTCATATTTAAATAACCTTAGAGCATAATAGATCATTGCAAAATAAACCAAGAACTAACATAGTGCACACACTGTCCACATTACACTATGAAGGAGGAATAGATCACATCAATACTATCATAATGATAATTAACTCCACAATCTACAAGAGATCATGATCATAGCCTACGACAAGAACCACACGGTGCACACACTAGTCACCTTTACACCATGCAGGAGGAATAGACTACTTTAATAACATCACATGAGTAGCACACAACTAGTAGCGATACAAAGCTCATCATATGGATCTCAATCATGTAAAGCAGCTCATGAGATCATTGTATTGAAGTACATAGGAGAGAGATTAACCACATAGCTACCGGTACAGCCCTGAGCCTCGATGGAGAACTACTCCCTCCTCATGGGAGACAGCAGCGTTGATGAAGATGGCGGTGGTGTCGATGGAGAAGCCTTCCGGGGGCACTTCCCCGTCCCGGCGGCGTGCCGAAACAGAGACTCCTGTCCCCCAGATCTTGGCTTCGCGATGGCGGCGGCTCTGGATGGTTTCTCGTACCGTGGCTTTTCCGTATCGAGGTTTTAGGTCTGGGACCTTTATATAGGCGAAGAGGCGGCGTCAGAAGGTCGAAGGGGCGACGACACCATAGGGCCGCGCGGCCAGGGGGTGGGCCGCGCCACCCTATCATCTGGGGCCCCTGTGGCCCCCCTCTGGCGGCTCTCGGGTGTTCTGGATGCTTCCGGTGAAAATAGGAACCTGGGCGTTGATTTCGTCCAATTCCGAGAATATTTCGTTACTAGGATTTCTGAAACCAAAAACAGCAGAAAACAGGAACTGGCACTTCGGCATCTTGTTAATAGGTTAGTTCCAGAAAATGCACGAATATGACATAAAGTGTGCATAAAACATGTAGATAACATCAATAATGTGGCATGGAACATAAGAAATTATCGATACGTCGGAGACGTATCACTTGCAACTTAATACTGGAAGGGGTGCGGATGCTAACACGAAGGTGGACTTTTTAGGCATAGATGCATGCTGGATGGCGGTCTATGTTCTTTGTCGTAATGCCCTAAGTAAATCTAATAGTAGTCATCATGATATGTATGTGCATTGTTATGCCCTCTCTATTTGTCAATTGCCCAACTATAATTTGTTTACCCAACATGTTATTTATCTTATTGGAGAGACACCACTAGTGAACTGTGGACCCCGGTCCATTCTTTTACATCTGAAATACAACCTATTGGAATCATTGTTCTCTTTTGTTTTCTGCAAGCAAACATCATTTTCCACACCATATGTTTAATCCTTTGTTTTCAGCAAGCCAGTGAGATTGACAACCTCACTGTTAAGTTGGGGCAAAGTAGTTTGATTGTGTTGTGCAGGTTCCACGTTGGCACCGGAATCCCTGGTGTTGCGCCGCACTACACTCCTTCACCAACAACCTTCACATGATCTTCATCTCCTACTGGTTCGATAAACTTGGTTTCTTACTGAGGGAAAACTCGCTGCTGTACTCATCATACCTTCCTCTTGGGGTTCCCAACGGACGTGTGCTTTACCGTCACAAGCAGCTACTTTTCTGGCGCTGTTGCCGAGGAGATCAAGACACGCTGCAAGGGGAGTCTCTCACACCCAATCTCTTTACTTTGTTTATTGTCTTGATTTATTTTATTTTCTGTTTTGTTTGCTTTCTTTATATCAAAAACACAAAAAATTAGTTACTTGTTTTACTTTATTTAATTTGGTTTTGCTTTATTTATTTTTATTATTGCTAAAATGAGTACTCCTGAGAACACTAAGTTGTGTGACTTCACTAGCACAAATAATAATGATTTCATATGCACTCCTATTGCTCCACCTGCTTCTACCGCAGAATTTTATGAAATTAAACCTGCTTTACTAAATCTTGTTATGAGAGAGCAATTTTCTGGTGTTAGTACTGATGATGCTGCTGCCCATCTTAATAATTTTGTTGAACTTTGTGAAATGCAAAAGTATAAGGATATAGATGGGGATATTATAAAACTGAAATTGTTTCCTTTCTCCTTGAGAGGAAGAGCTAAAGATTGGTTGCTATCTTTGCCTAAAAATAGTATTAGTTCATGGACTAATGTAACGATGCTTTCGTTGGAAAATATTATCCTCCTGCTAAAATTATATCTTTGAGAAGTAGCATTATGAATTTTAAGCAATTGGATAATGAACATGTTGCCCACGCATGGGAGAGAATGAAATCTTTGGTAAAGAATTGCCCTACCCATGGACTAACTACTTGGATGATCATCCAAACCTTTTATGCAGGATTAAATTTTTCTTCAAGGAACCTATTGGATTCAGATGCTGGAGGTACTTTTATGTCCATCACTTTGGGTGCTGCAACAAAGCTTCTTGATGATATGATGATCAACTACTCTGAATGGCACACTGAAAGGACTCCACAAGGTAAGAAGGTAAATTCTGTTGAAGAAACCTCTTCCTTGAGTGATAAGATTGATGTTATTATGTCTATGCTTGTTAATGGTAAATCTCATGTTGATCCTAATAATGTTCCTTTAGCTTCATTGGTTGCTCAAGAAGAGCATGTTGATGTGAACTTCATTAAAAATAATAATTTCAACAACAATGCTTATAGAAATAATTTTGGTAACAACAACTATATCCTTCTAATAGTGGTAGTGGTTATGGTAATTCTTATGGTAGATCTGTTTTGCCTAGTTAGGAAAAGATGCTTTAAATTGAAAGAGCTACTAAAAGCTATATGCAATCACAATATGAGAAAAACCAATTGTTTACTAAAACTATGAATGAACAATCCGCCTTGTTGAAAAATATAGGGAATCAACTTGAGAATTTGAATATGGAAATTTCTGGTTTGCAAACTAAGCTTTCAAATGCTGAAAATCGAATTTTATACATGTCTGTGTCACAAGCTTCTTTAATTAATAAAATGGCAGCTAAACCTGAGGATAATGATAACAAAATTCTTGCTACAGCAAATGCTATCCAAGTTCGAATTGATGACAATATTAGGATGATGGCTGAATTGCATGCTAGGTGGGAAAGAGAAGAAAAACTTGCTAAAGAGAATAATATAGCTAGAGTTTGGACTATTACCACCACTAGTAATGTTGATGCTTCACATGTTGCTAAACCTCCTACTATCAATGGTAAAATAATTGGCGTTGGCAATGTTTCTACTTCTACTACAAAGCGTGCAAAATTGCCTGAAACTGCTGAAACTGTTTGTGATAAAAGTGCTGAAATTTTTCAAAGTGTTGGGGAAAATGGTCCCATTGCTTTAGAGCATAATGGTTTTGATTTTGATAATTGTCATATTTCTGAAGTCATTAAGTTCTTGCAAAAACTAGCTAGAAGTTCTAATGCTAGTGCTATAACTTGGCCTTTACAAAACATATTACAAATGCTCTCATTAAATCTAGGGAAGAGGAATTAAAACTTGAAGCTTCTATCCCTAGGAAGTTGGAAGATGGTTGGGAGCCCATAATTAAAATGAAGGTCAATGATTTTGATTGTAATACTTTATGTGATCTTGGTGCAAGTATTTCTGTTATGCCTAAGAAACTTTATGATATGCTTTACTTGCCACCTTTGGAATGTTGTTATTTGGATGTTAATCTTGCTGATAATTCTATAAAGAAACCTTTGGGGAGAATTGACAATGTTCACATTACGGTTAACAATAACCTTGTCCCCGTTGATTTTGTTGTTTTGAATATTGAATTCAATGCATATTGTCCTATTGTTTTGGGAAGACCCTTTCTTCGAACTGTTGGTGCTATTATTGATATGAAAGAAGGAAATAGTAAATATCAATTCCCTCTTAAGAAAGGTATGGAACACTTCCCTAGAAAGAAAATGAAGATGCCTTTTGATTCTATTATTATAACAAATTATGATGTTGATGCTTCTTCTCTTGATGTTACTTGATTTTCACTTTCTGCGCCTAGCTGAAAGGCGTTAAAGAAAAACGCTTATGGGAGACAACCCATTATTTTATTTCTGCAATTTTTGTTTTATATTTGAGTCAAGGTGCTTGTTACTACTGTAGCAATACCTTTGTATCTTTATTTTCTTGCATTGTTGTGCCAAGTAAAGTCTTTGATAGAAAGTTGATACTAGATTTGGATTTCTGCGCAAAACAGATTTTTAGCTGTCACAAATTTGAGCTTTTCTCTTTGTAGAAAATCTAAAAATTCTGAAAAAATTCATGAGTAATTCTCAGATATGTACGCAACTTTCATTCAACTGGAGCTTTTCTATCTGAGCAAGTTAAGTGCCTCGAAAAAAAATTGTCTTTACGGACTGTTCTGTTTTTGACAGATTCTGCCTTTTATTTCGCATTGCCTCTTTTACTGTGTTTGAGTGGATTTCTTTGCTCCATTAAATTTCAGTAGCCTTGGGTAATGTCCAGAAGTGTTGGGAATGATTGTGTCCTTGCTGAACATGTGAATTTTTGATTATGCACTAACCCTCTAATGAGATTGCTTTGAGTTTGGTGTGAAGGAAGTTTTCAAGGATCAAGAGAGGAGGATGATATAATATGATCAAGAAGAGTGAAAAGTCTAAGCTTGGGGATGCCCCCGTGGTTCATCCCTGCATATTTCAAGAAGACTCAAGCGTCTAAGCTTGGGGATGCCCAAGGCATCCCCTTCTTCATCAAACTTATCAGGTCACCTCTAGTGAAACTATATTTTAATTCCGTCACATCTTATGTGCTTTACTTGGAGCGTCTGTGTGCTTTTATTCTCATTTGTTACTTTAGTTTGCTTAATAAATCGGATCCTAACATGCTTGTGTGGGAGAGAGACATGCTCCGCTTTTTCATTTGAACACTTGTGTTCTTCGTTTTATTTTTCATGTTCATGGCGAAAGCTGAAAGCAGCAGCACTTATTGCTATTTGGTTGGAAACAGAAAATGCTTCATGTGGTAGTTGGTATATTGTCTTGAATAATTTGATACTTGGCAATTGTTTTGAGCTCTCAACTAGATCATATTTAAGCTCTTGCATCATGTAGTTTAAACCTATTAGTGGAGAACTACCGTAGAGCTTGTTGAAATTTGGTTTGCATGATTGGTCTCTCTAAGGTCTAGATATTTTCTGGTAAAAGTATTTGAGCAACAAGGAAGATAGTGTAGAGTCTTATAATGCTTGCAATATGTTCTTATGTAAGTTTTGCTGTACCGGTTTATACTTGTGTTTGCTTCAAACAACCTTGCTAGCCAAAGCCTTGTACTGAGAGGGAATGCTCCTCGTGCATCCAAAACCTTGAGCCAAAACCTATGCCATTTGTGTCCAACATAACTACCTACTATGTGGTATTTTTCTGCCATTCCAAGTAAATACTTCATGTGCTACCTTTAAACAATTCAAAACTTTATTACTCCTTATTTGTGTCAATGTTTTATAGCTCATGAGGAAGTATGTGGTGTTTTATCTTTCAATCTTGTTGGGCAGACTTTCACCAATAAACTAGTGGCATATAGATCCGCTTATCCAATAATTTTGCAAAAAGAGCTGGCAACGGGGTGCCCAGTCCCAATTAATTAACTTTCATTAATAATTCTCTTCACATGTTTTGGCCTGATTTATCAGTAAGCAACTTAATTTTGCAATACACACTCCTCCATGGTATGTGAAATGTTGGAAGGCACCCGAGGATTCGGTGAGCCATGGCTTGTGAAAGCAAAAGGTTGGGAGGAGTGTCATCTATAAATAAAACTAAAATACATGTGTAAAAAAAAAAGAAGAGGGATGACCAACCTTGCTGGTAGAGATAACGTCCTTCATGGGAGCCGCTCTTTGAAAGTCTGTTTGACAAGGGGGTTAGAGTGCCCACTACCATTCGTTGACAACAACAAACACCTCTCAAAACTTTATTTTTATGCTCTCTTTATGATTTCAAAACTTAAAAAGCTCTAGCACATGATTTAATCCCTGCTTCCCTCTGCGAAGGGCCTTTCTTTTACTTTATGTTGAGTTAGTTTACCTACTTCTTTCTATCTTACAAGCAGACACTTGTGTCAACTGTGTGCATTGATTCTTACATGCTTGCTTATTGCACTTATTATATTACTTTGTGTTGACAATTATCCATAAGATATGCATGTTGAAAGTTGAAGGCAATTGCTGAAACTTAAATCTTCCTTTGTGTTGCTTCAAAACCTTTTATTAAGAATCTATTGCTTTATGAGTTAACTCTTATGCAAGACTTTTTGATGCTTGTCTTGAAAGTACTATTCATGAAAAGTTTTTGCTATATGATTCAGTTGTTTAGTCATTATCTTTTTGTTAGCAAACTATAGACCATTGCTTTGAGTCACTTCATTCATCTCATTTACTTTACAATAGTATTGATCAAGATTATGTTGGTAGCATGTCACTTCAGAAATTATTCTTTTTATCGTTTACCTACTCGAGGGCGAGTAGGAACTAAGCTTGGGGATGCTTGATACGTCTCCAACGTATCTATAATTTCTTATGTTCCATGCTAATTTTATGAAAATACCTACATGTTTTATTCACACTTTATAATGTTTTTATGCATTTTCTGGGTCTAACCTATTAACAAGATGCCACAGTGCCAGTCCTTGTTTTCTGCTGTTTTTGATTTCAGAAAAGTTGTTTTACAAATATTCTCGGAATTGGACGAAACAAAAGCCCACAGCCCTATTTTCCACGGAGTATTCCAGAAGACCGAAGAGGAGTAGAGGAAGGCCAGCAGGGGGCCCTCCCCATATGGCGGCGCGGGGGGGGGGGCCCACAGCCGCGCCGTGACGTGGGGAGGGAGCCCCCTGGCTCCCCCGACGCTGCCCCTTCGCCTATTTATTCCTTCGTCCTCGAAAACCCTAGTACCGAGAGCCAAAATACCAGAACAGTTCCAGAGACGCCGCCGCCGTCAACCCTAACTCGGGGGGTTTAGAAGATCTCCTCCGGCACCCTGCCAGAGAGGGGAATCATCACCGGAGGGCTCTACATCACCATGCCCGCCTCCGGACTGATGCGTGAGTAGTTCATCCTTGGACTACGGGTCCATAGCATTAGCTAGATGGTTGTCTTCTCCTATTGTGCCATCATGTTTAGATCTTGTGAGCTGCCTATGATGATCAAGATCATCTATTTGTAATGCTACATGTTGTGTTTGTTGGGATCCGATGAATATGGAATACTATGTCAAGTTGATTATAGATCTATCATATATGTGTTTTTTATGATCTTGCATGCTCTCCGTTGCTAGTAGAGGCTCTGGCCAAGTTGATACTTGTAACTCCAAGAGGGAGTATTTATGCTAGATAGTGGGTTCATGTCTCCATTGAATCTGGTGGAGTGACAGCAACCCCTAAGGTTGTGGATGTGTTGTTGACACTAGGGATAAAACATCAATGCTTTGTCTAAGGATATTTGTATTGTTTACATTACACACAATACTTAATGCAATTGTCTGTTGCTTGCAACTTAATACAGGAAGGGGTGCGGATGCTAACCCGAAGGTGGACTTTTTAGGCATAGATGCATGCTGGATGGCGGTCTATGTTCTTTGTCGTAATGCCCTAAGTAAATCTCATAGTAGTCATCATGATATGTATGTGCATTATTATGCCCTCTCTATTTGTCAATTGCCCAACTGTAATTTGTTTACCCAACATGTTATTTATCTTATTGGAGAGACACCACTAGTGAACTGTGGACCCCGGTCCATTCTTTTACATCTTAAATACAACCTACTGCAATCATTGTTCTCTTTTGTTTTTTGCAAGCAAATATCATTTTCCACACCATACGTTTAATCCTTTGTTTTCAGCAAGCCGGTGAGATTGACAACCTCACTGTTAAGTTGGGGCAAAGTAGTTTGATTGTGTTGTGCAGGTTCCACGTTGGCATCAGAATCCCTGGTGTTGCGCCGCACTACACTCCTTCACCAACAACCTTCACGTGATCTTCATCTCCTACTGGTTCGATAACCTTGGTTTCTTACTGAGGGAATACTCGCTGCTGTACTCATCATACCTTCCTCTTGGGGTTCCCAACGGACGTGTGCTTTACCGTCACAAGCAATGTACCAGAAGAACTCAGAAGGGCATAAGTCTTTGACGTTGATGCATTGCTATAGCAAGCTCAAAACGAATGAGAAATGAGGGTTGACGCGCCATTCTTTCTCGAAGGGGAAAGACGCCATTGATTTGGATACGCCGCTCGCAACATCGACACGGCGCCCTATCGGCAACAAGGTTGCCAAGGCCACCTTGGCCGACGCAGCGGTGATCGAGAATACGCAGGCGTCGATCACACAGTGCCTCGCCGAGGTCTCCTCGACCTTTCTCTCCCACGACAAAAATGCTGACGAAAAATGGACGGCGTTTCTTAAGAGGCAAGAGGAGAAGATGGACCTCAAAAAATGCAAGGAGGACATGTCCCTCCTAACAGCGTCGACAGCTGGAAAGTCTCCCCGGACGCGGGCGACGCACAACTTCTTCAAAGGCCAGATCGTCGACATCATCGAAGCCAAAATGGCAGCGGCCGAGGCACCGGCAACAACCCCACCCCTAGAGCAAGAGCGACGCGTCTGCGACAACGTCTGCTAGTACACCTGCGTCGGCCTCTGCCTCGGCGTGAGCGGCATGGGCCTCTGCCTCGGTGTCGGTGACGGAGCAGGCACACCGGGCAGATCATGACGAGGTCGTCGTGATCGACGGGCCTACATCGGCTCAAGATGCGCCGTCGCCATCACCCAACCCTTTCTTCTAATTTACATCGATCCGTAATATGATCGTTGATACGTCTCAAACGTATCTCTAATTTCTTATGTTCCATGCTAGTTTTATGACAATACTCACATATTTTATACACACTTTATGTCATTATTATGCATTTTCTGGCACTAACCTATTAACAAGATGCCGAAGCGCCAGTTCCTGTTTTGTGCTGTTTTTCATTTCAGAAATCCTACACAGGAAATATTCTCGGAATTGGACGAAACAAAAACCCAGGGTCTTATTTTTCCACGGAGCTTCCAGAAGATCGAAGAGGATACGAAGTGGGGCCACGAGGCGCTGACACCACAAGGCGGTGCGGCCAATGAGGGGCCCGCACCGCCCTATGGTGTGGGGCCCCCGTGCCTCTCCCGAATCTGCCCTTCCGCCTAGTTATACTCTCCATCGCGAAAACCCTATTACCGAGAGCCACGATACGGAAAAAGTTTCAGAGACGCCGCCGCCAATCCCATCTCGGGGGATTCAGGAGATCGCCTCCGGCACCCTGCCGGAGAGGGGAATCATCACCCGGAGGACTCTACATCACCATGATCACCTCCGGACTGATGTGTGAGTAGTTCATCCTTGGACTATGGGTCCATAGCAGTAGCTAGATGATTGTCTTCTCCTCATTGTGCTATCATGTTAGATCTTGTGAGCTGCCTATCATGATCAAGATCATCTATTTGTAATGCTACATGTTGTGTTTGTTGGCATCCGATAAATATGGAATACTATGTCAAGTTGATTATTGATCTATCATATATGTGTTGTTTATGATCTTGCATGCTCTCCGTTGCTAGTAGAGGCTCTGGCCAAGTTGATACTTGTGACTCCAAGAGGGAGTATTTATGCTCGATAGTGGGTTCATGCCTCCATTGAATCTGGGACAGTGACAGAAAGTTCTAAGGTCGTGGATGTGCTGTTGCCACTAGGGATAAAACATCAATGCTTTGTCTAAGGATATTTGTGTTGATTACATTACGCACCATACTTAATGCAATTGTCTGTTATTTGCAACTTAATACTGCAAGGGGTGCGGATGCTAACCCGAAGGTGGACTTTTTAGACATAGATGCATGCTGGATAGCGGTCTATGTAATTTGTCGTAATGCCCTAAGTAAATCTCATATTAGTCATCATGATATGTATGTGCATTGTTATGCCCTCTCTATTTGTCAATTGCCCAACTGTAATTTGTTCACCCAACATGCTATTTCTTATTGGAGAGACACCACTAGCGAACTGTGGACCCCGGTCCACTCTTTTACATCTGAATACAATCTACTGCAACCATTGTTCTCTGCTGATCTTTGCAAACAAACATCATTCTCTACACCATATGTTTAATCCTTTGTTTACAGCAAGCCGGTGAGATTGATGTAGGGATTCGTTGCATAGAAAACAAAAAATTTCTACCGCGAACACGCAATCCAAGCCAAGATGCAATCTAGAAGACGGTAGCAACGAGGGGATTATCGAGTCTCACCTTTGAAGAGATTCCAAAACCTACAAGATGAGGCTCTTGTTGCTGCGGTAGACGTTCACTTGCCGCTTGCAAAAGCGCGTAGAAGATCTTGATCACGGCGCCACGAACGGGCAGCACCTCCGTACTCGGTCACACGTTCGGTTGTTGATGAAGACGACGTCCACCTCCCCGTTCCAGCGGGCAGCGGAAGTAGTAGCTCCTCTTGAATCCGACAGCACGACGGCGTGGTGTCGGTGGTGGTGGAGAAACCCGGCGGAGCTTCGCTAAGCGTGCGGGAAGTGGAGGAGTGGGGCGGCTAGGGTTTGGGGAGAGGGGGGCGCCGGCCACTATAGGGGTGCGGCCACCTTGTGGTGTTGGGGTGGCCGTCCCCCTCCCCTTGGCCCTCATTTTATAGGTGGAACACCCAAGAGTTGGTCTACAAGTCTTCGAATAAGACCCCAAACCAAAACCTTCCATATCACATGAAACCTACCCAAGCTAGGACTCCCACTAGAGGTGGGATTCCCACCCTTCCTTGGGAGGGGGTGGCCGGCCCCCTTAGGGGAGTCCACTTGGGACTCCTCCCCCTTAGGGTTGGCCGGCCATGGTGGTGGAGTCCCTTTGGGACTCCGCCTTCCAAAGTAGTTTCTTCCGGACTTTTTCTAGAACCTTCTAGAACCTTCCGTAGAACCTTCCAGATCATTTTAAATCTTATAAAATGACTTACTATATATGAATCTTATTCTCCGGACCATTCCGGAACTCCTCGTGATGTCCGGGATCTCATCCGGAACTCCGAACAAATCTTCGAACTCCATTCCATATTCAAGTTCTACCATTTCAACATCCAACCTTAAGTGTGTCACCCTACGGTTCGCGAACTATATGGACATGGTTGAGTACTCACTCCGACCAACAACCAATAGCGGGATCTGGAGATCCATAATGACTCCCACATATTCAACGATGACTTTAGTGATCGAATGAACCATTCACATATCTTATATTTACTAATTGGAGGCACCATTAAAACCTCCACGTTAATCCACATCATTAGAATAATTAAAACAGTTAGATATAAAATTGATGGTTAAAATTAGTTTAGAAAGTTGTAATTTATAATGTACCGTCGAAGTTACGTAGGCACGTTACCACGCCACATCTCCTAGATATCTTCTTCCCAAAGTTTAAACTCAAAACAAAAAAAACTGCTGATCGATTTGGCATGGATCCAGACCAACTGCCGTCACATCCTAACGAAACAGTTCTAGCGAAAACAAAGGAATACGCAGCTAGCTCTTCCTAAAACCACGGCCGGTACATCGTATAACGACCGTCCCTTGCGCTCTGCCTCCGATCCGGCGACAATCGTTCGTTTCGCCGTCGGCGTATTGTGCCAGAATTGCTTCCGCGCTGTGATTCCATGATTGAGCTACCAGCGCACCATCTCCAAGAATCAATCACAGTGGCTTCTTCTCCCTTCCAGATGAAAGATCTTTTGTTTTTATTAGATGGGGGCTCATGGCCTTAATTTTCTCTGATAAAAGCGTATGATCCATGATTATGCAGTGGAAGTATGGAGGAGTCTCGCGCAAGAGCCAGCAGCCATTACCGCCTCGATAGCTCCTCCTCGGCAAATGCCAGGTAATAACACAGGTTTGTGATCCACCGATTTACTACATGTAAGCAGGTTAAAATTAAAGTATCACATGTTCTAAATCTACGTAGTATGATTTTTGCACAATCCATTGGTAGATGAGGTCATATACATTCTCAGAGCAATGGGATTGTCGTTGCTTTGCATGTTGGATCCATTATACATAAATCTACATGTGTACGTGCACATACACACTGTGAAAACAAAAATTCTTATTACTCCATCCGTCAAGTTAACAGAAATTTGTCTAAATTCGGATGAATCTAGATACTAAATAATATATAGATGCATCTAAATTTTAATAAATCTAGGACAACTTTGATGGGACGGAGGGTATACAAAACAGCTAGAAATTAAGCAGCATTATTTCATGAATTTTTCATTCAAACGGTTAATAAGAAAAAAAGCTATTGAGATATCATTAAATACGCTAATTCTCATAATAAGAACAAACTGATAAACTATGCCATGTGTATCTTATTTTATTTCACTACCAGTCAGGTGAAGTACGCTGGAAATTTCTTAATGCGACTTGGAAAGTTTTGTCAAGGTGGTGAGCAGATGGAGGTGTTTTCCAACGTGCAATACTGGGTTTACGTAATTTAAGGTGCATGCCGATTAATCCGCTCAATTTTTAATTTGAAATATCGACTTTTTTCTTATGCAATCTGATACCGCGTGGGACAATGCTGGAATATGAGGTAATGGAGCCAACCGTTTAGTTGATATCTTTTATCAGAATTTCTGTTTTTTATTTGCAGGAAGTGTATTTGCTTGGATCTATGCCTCCAATGTTGTCATACAAAAAACAGGGGGAAGGAAAAGTTGCACGGCTGGAAATAGAATGCTTCATTTGTGGATTTCATCCCAACCTACCCAAACAGTAAGTACAATATTCATGGATAATTAATCCAAATTATGAAACCTACATGTTATATCGTCTAAGGCTCTATGCAGTGCCAAATCCGCTTGGTTCCTACACTATAGAATAACTAAATTATAAGGCATGTGTCTATTTATTCTCACCACATGATTATGCACCATAGGGAGAACAAGACGTCTACATTTGATTGTCTCCATCGTGTCCAGCGAGCGGCAGCAAAGTAAGGGCTCTAGATCATGATGATCTACACACGGTCATAACTAAATAATCTACCGTTGATTTTGAATATCCTGGAGTCTCTTGTATTTAGGTCGTGGTCTATGGAAGACGTACTAAGGCATGTTCAGTTGCGATATACCGAAGTGCCAAAGTGTCCCATTACATGCTTTTCATTATTCTCTTTCAGATCTAGCGTCTGCCCATATGGCACTGATTTATCTCCACGAGGTTCGCTCTTCCTTTTACAGAGAAGTATAAAAAAATTCTGTAAAGATCCGGCTCTTCAAGGGCAGATGAGGAATCATGAGTCGCGACTGTTTTTCTTTTTTTTGCTCATGTTATTGCCATCTTGATATTGCCGGCAAATTTTTTGGCCAATAAATTAGTTAAGCTATTTATACCAGGTCTTGCATAGTTGCTATAGAATCAATACAAGTTCAATTATAATCGAATATGTATTTATGGTTTCATGTGTATGAAATCTATCTGCATGGATGTATGTAGTTATCTAGCCCGTCGTCGTTTAATTACATGTACCATGTGATGTACATCAAAAGGGTTCCAACTTGATCAAAAGAAACCATTCACATGTTTTTTCTTTCTGCAATTCTAACTACGTTTCAAATACTTATAAGTGTTAACTCATCTTTTTTTTGCGAATAGAATAAGTGTTAACTCATCTCAATCCTGCAGGTTTGTTCCAATGAACAATAAAAAACACTTGCACCAACCAGGGGGGATACACTCAGAGAGAGGGGATAACAAGACACACAAAGTAAGGACACGACACCAATGTACCGATTCATTGGTGACTTTGGCTATTTTGCGCTTTACTGATAAAATTTATGACTTTTTCTTTGCGTTTATTGGTGAGGGTGGGAGGCTCTGCTAATCAGCAATTTTTATTTTGAGCCATGTATTTGATAATATTTATGTTCATCTTAGATGCATATGCATATATGTATTCATTTAATTTAGTCAAGTTCGGCCAATAGAAATCTCTTATTAAGCCACATCTATAGAAGATTGATCCATGTAGAAGGTAGCACGGAGGCAGTTTTTTCTAGATAGTGAAATTGGAGAAATTGGCAGAACAAGCTATTTATTTTTATCCATGGAAATTAAAGTGCACTATTACCTGTTTAAGTAGTAATCTTATAGAAGTCTATGGAAAAAATGTATAAATCTATTCGTTATTTGTGTGTTCTAAATAAGTTCTAGCCCGTGCAGTTCGCACGGGTTGATGACTAGTGATACCAATTCCCTTTGTCACGCGGTATTTTACTTGTCCGAGGTTTGATCATCGGTATCACTCTATACCTTGTTCAACCTCGTCTCCTGACAAGTACTCTTTACTCGTACCGTGGTATGTGGTCTCTTATGAACTTATTCATATGCTTGCAAGACATTAAACGACATTCCACCGAGAGGGCCCAGAGTATATCTATCCATCATCGGGATGGACAAATCCCACTGTTGATCCATTTGCCTCAACTCATACTTTTCGGATACTTAATCCCACCTTTATAACCACCCATTTACGCAGTAGCGTTTGATGTAATCAAAGTACCTTTCCGGTATAAGTGATTTACATGATCTCATGGTCATATGGACTAGGTAACTATGTATTGAAAGCTTATAGCAAATAACTTAATGACGTGATCTTATGCTACGCTTAAATGGGTGTGTCCATTACATCATTCATACAATGATATAACCTTGTTATTAATAACATCCAATGTTCATGATTATGAAACTAATCATCCATTAATCAACAAGCTAGTTAAGAGGCATACTAGGGACTCTTTGTTGTTTACATATCACACATGTATCAATGTTTCGGTTAATACAATTATAGCATGGTATATAAATATTTATCATAAACATAAATATATATAATAACCACTTTATTATTGCCTCTAGGGCATATCTCCTTCAGTCTCTCACTTGCACTAGAGTCAATAATCTAGTTTACAGTTGTAAAGATATAACACCTTGGCCTTCCGGTGCTTTATCATGTATTGCTCACGGGAGAGGTTTTAGTCAACGGATCTGACACGCTCAGAAACGTATGTATTTTGTAATTCATTTGCGTCTCAATGCATCACTCATTTCCAAATGAGTCGGCATTAAATATGTTTGGTCTTTTGGTGGAACCTTAATTCCGCGGTCTGAAATATGTCACTATTATTGTCACACACAATATAGCTTCAAAGTTCTGACTCTGTCGGAACTACACCAAGTTCTCAAAGAACCTCTTGACTTTAACATCCTTTGTCATTGTCAAAACAATGACATACTCTACCTTATTTTGCAGAATCCGTCACAATATTTAGAAATCTTCTAAATCTAGCATAGACAACTTCTAGCTCATTGTGCTACCTTTTAAACAACACTTAGTCTAATTTGAGATTGAAATTTTATTTTCATATGTGACAAAACAAATATCGGTGCAACACTTTACAGCGATTTGTTTGTCATTTCTCCATACAAAACTATATATATATATCCTTGGTTCTTCTTAAGTATTCAAGAATATTCTTACTGTTTTTCAATGATCATCACATGAATCATTCTGGTACATGCTCATAACATTTTTAAGAGCACATGACATCTGGTTGTGTACATATTATTTGTGATCTATAATCACTCATGTGTTTTTACTCATTGAGTGTCAGATACACTCAAGTCTTGTTAAAACTTCACACGACAAGAACATTTTTTTAATATTTCTATATTGAACTACTTCAATATCCATTCTATGTATTTTGACTTAAACTTATTATGTGTTTAAATCTATCTTCATAGATCTTGTCACTAAATTTGTTTCAGTCCATATCCTTTCATTGAAGTTAATTTCTCAATGAAACCTTTTTAATCAAGTATATAATTACATCATTTATAACCAACTATATGTCATCTACATAAAGTATTATAAATATGTCTCAGCGCTCCCACTTAATTTCTTGCAAATGCAAGTCTCTTCATCGTCTCTGAAGAAATCAAAAACTCTTTGACTATTTCATCTGGTGAAGATTCCAACTCCATGATACTTACTTCATCCAATTGAAGTTTGTATACCTATCTAGTATTCCACGGACCAGCAAAACTCTTGGTTGTATCTTGTATACACCTTTAATACACACTTCTGATAAGTAATGTATTTTTGCCATCCTACTAGCATATCTCATAAAAGAAATATGTAGTGATTACTAGAATAATCCACATAGACTATAAACATTGCTACAGAAGATCTAATCTTATTGTATTCAACTCTTTGAACTTTGTCGCAAACAACTTTTCGACAAGTCAAGCTTCATCAATTTTATAGATCCATTTACTTTCAATAAGTATTCATCTATCTTGGATTTCATGGCATATCGCCATTTTAAACGGAGTCAGGGCCCATCATAACTTCTTTGTTTGTAGTTGGTTTATCATTGTTCAAAATCAATCCTTTGTCCACAAATCATTTATTTGATCACAAAGTAAACTATACCTACAAGGTTCAATATGTACTTCGATCTCCATGGCTAAAACACTTTGTAGTCATGGGAGCCATGATCGTTGTGGCCGCTTCCGGAACCAATTTCCGATGCTGCGCTACTCTGATCATTATGCTCAGGTTCATAAACCTTATCAAGTTCTATTGTCCTCCCACTCAAATACTTCGCTAGAAAACAATTTCTTGGAAATAAGAAACATTGACAAACACTTTTGTCTTTGTCTCGTGGGAAGAATTCCCAATCAAATTTCTGGGATAACCAACAAAGACATTTATCCGATTTTGGTTGTAAACTTATTTACTTATGCTATGCATACCAAAATTTAAGAAAAGATTATCAGGGTTCATACCCATGCCATAACTCATATGGTGTCATTTCAACGGATCATGATGATGCTCTATTCAGTGTAAAAGCGGTAGTCACTAAAGCATAATCCACAAAAATATAATGGCGTCATAATATTTTATCTCATCATTAATCCAACAAGGTTTGGATACATCTCTCGGATACTATATCATCATTATGATACTCCAAGAAATGTGAGTTGTAGAACAATTTCATGACTCTCTTAGATGTTCGCTAAAACTCGTAATTCAAATATTTCCAGCATGATCCAATCATAGATATTTGACTTTTCTATTACGATGATTTCCATTTCATGCTGAAATTTATTTGAATCTATTCAAATGTTTCAAACTTCTTCCTTATCGAATATATCCACATATATATACTCAATTCATTGTTGGAAGTTTTCATGAAGTAGAAGAATCTCCCGCACACAACTATGCCCAGTGAGCCACATACATCATTATGTATGTTTTCACTAAGTTAGTTGCCCATTCAACTCTTGGCCTATGAACGGTATTTTAGTCATTCTCTTTAGAAAAGATTTGCAAGCGCCAAACGATTCAAAAATCAAATGACTCCAAAAATCCATTTGCATGGAGTTCCTTCATGCGTTCCTTTCTAACATGACCTAAATGGCGGTTCCACAAATAAGTGGAATTCAAATCATTTGCCTTATGGCATTTTAGCGTCAGTGTTATGTATGTGTGTTTCACCATTAAGATTTATAATAACTTATCCATCATACATGGAGTAATGTCATAATTTGAACAACTCATTGTTTTTCATTTGACCAGAGCAGAATAACAATTATTAAGTTCTTTATTATAAATTCTAAGGGCTAGATAGAATGCCAACGACGAACATAATAACACTTTATTTTGTTCCAGACGTGTATTCCTATCATATTCCTTGCCAGTCACTTAGGCCATTGTATTCTTGTATTGCGTTGTTTTGTATGACACTTCATACCAACCAATATAGTACTAATACCTAAGAATTTCATAGTGTGACTTAACTAGGAATACAACCATAACATGTATATCATTTATATACACCTGAGCTAGACTTTCTAGTCTTTTCTTTTCTTTCTGCCAAAATATCTTTTGCAGTTTCTCTTTTAGCTTTCCTCATTATTCAGAAAAACACTTTAACATTATTAACTTCTAGGTTTGTTGGTCAAATACCAATAACCTTGAGGTTCTTACTTTTAAGTTGATCATCATATGACAAGTGTTTTAGATTTCACTATTAGTAACTTTGTAATATGATGAACAATTTCACTCATAATTTTATCCATCATATCATGACGACTTTCCGAGACCATGTCTGTACATGCTAGGCTCGTAAAGTTTTAACCTTGGTATTCGCATGTGCAAATCTGGCTTGCACCCGTTGTATGCACACGTAGAATCTATCACACCCGATCATCACGTGATGCTTCGAAACGACGAGTCTTAGCAACGGTGCATACTAAGGACGATAACTTCATGGATATGCGAATATTATTAGTGCCCCAATAGTTGGAGGATTGTGACGCCTGGCGTCTTCAACCTTCATACATTCCCATAAAACTTATGAGTTTATGTAGTCTCACCAAATTATATTCTATCATCTTGTAATAAGGTCTTAGATATCACATATATCTCATACCTTGATTATTTCTGAAAACTAATTTTTCAGCTCCTTACTTTTCAAACAAATTTGAACGGAGACAAGATAACTTTAGGTACTAATTGAAAACATAGCTCTTTGAATCAACAATGTGAGGTTTACTAAAATTTTGCAATAGGACTTAATCAATTCTTGATTCTTTAACAATACGGTACCAATCCGTAAAGTTTCTTGTCAGATTTTAACAGTATTTCTATCTCAATTACAAGACTAGCGCATGGTAGAATACGGATGCCAATACTACAAAATTAATTCAAAATACTACCCAGACTAAGTTTATGATAATTAGTTCATGTTTTAATCTAATTACTAATGAACTCCCACTTAATACAACATCCCTCATAGTTTTTAAGTGGTACACGATCCAAATCCACTACACCAAAACCGATCATCACGTGAGATGATGTAGCTTCAATGGTGAACATCAACATGTTGATCATATCATCCATATGACTCGTGTTCAACCTTTCGGTTTCCGTTGTCCCGAGGCCATGTCTTTACATGCTAGGCTCGTCAAGCAAACCCAAGTATTCCGTGTGTGCAACATGGCTTACACCCGTTGTATATGAACGTTGAATCTATCACATCCGATCATCACGAGATGCTTTGAAACGACGAACTTTGGCAACGGTGCATACGAGGGGAGAACACTTTATTATCTTGATATTAATGTGAGGGATCATCTTATAATGCTACCGTCGCGTTCTAAGCAAAATAAGATGCATAAAGGATTAACATCACATGCAATTCATATGTGATATGATATGGCCCTTTTGTCTTTGCGCCTTCGATCTTCATCTCCAAAGCACGGACATGATCTCCATCATCAACGGGCATGATCTCCATCATCGTCGGCGTAGCGTCAAGGTTCCTTGCGCCGTCTTCATTGTTGTTCACTTCATGTAGCAACTATTACAACTACTTTGAAATACTACTCAACATGAAATTTAAAGACAACCATAAGGCTCCTGCCGGTTCCCACAATAATGATCATCTCATACATATTCATCATCACATTATGGCCATATCACATCACCAAACCCTGCAAAAACAAGTTAGACGTCTCTAATTTGGTTTGCATATTTTACGTGGTTTAGGGTTTTCGGGAGAGATCTAATCTACCTACGAACATGAACCACAACGGTGATACTAATGTTATCAATAGAAGAGTAAATTGAATCTTCACTATAGTAGGAGAGACAGACACCCGCAAAGCCTCTTATGCAATACAAGTTGCATGTCGAACGAGGAACAAGTCTCATGAACGCGATCATGTAAAGTTAGTCCGAGCCGCTTCATCCCACTATGCCACAAAGATGCAAAGTACTCAAACTAAAGACAACAAGAGCATCAACGCCCACAAAACCATTGTGTTCTACTCGTGCGACCATCTATGCATAGACACGGCTCTGATACCACTGTAGGGATTCGTTGCATAGAAAACAAAAATTTTCCTACCGCGAACACGCAATCCAAGCCAAGATGTAATCTAGAAGACGGTAGCAACGAGGGGATTATCGAGTCTCACCCTTGAAGAGATTCCAAAGCCTACAAGATGAGGCTCTTGTTGCTGCGGTAGACGTTCACTTGCCGCTTGCAAAAGCGCGTAGAAGATCTTGATCACGGCGCCACGAACGGGCAACACCTCCGTACTCGGTCACACGTTCGGTTGTTGATGAAGACGACGTCCACCTCCCCGTTCCAGCGGGCAGCGGAAGTAGTAGCTCCTCTTGAATCCGACAGCACGATGGCGTGGTGTCGGTGGTGGTGGAGAAACCCGGCGGAGCTTCGCTAAGCGTGTGGGAAGTGGAGGACTGGGGCGGCTAGGGTTTGGGGAGAGGGGGGCGCCGGCCACTATAGGGGTGCGGCCACCTTGTGGTGTTGGGGTGGCCGGCCCCCTCCCCTTGGCCCTCATTTTATAGGTGGAACACCCAAGAGTTGGTCTACAAGTCTTCGAATAAGACCCCAAACCAAAACCTTCCATATCACATGAAATCTACCCAAGCTAGGACTCCCACTAGAGGTGGGATTCGGATTCCCACCCTTCCTTGGGAGGGGGTGGCCGGCCCCCTTAGGGGAGTCCACTTGGGACTCCTCCCCATTAGGGTTGGCCGGCCATGGTGGTGGAGTCCCTTTGGAACTCCGCCTTCCAAAGTGGTTTCTTCCGCACTTTTCTAGAACCTTCTAGAACCTTCCGTAGAACCTTCCGGATCATTTTAAATCTTATAAAATGACTTCCTATATATGAATCTTATTCTCCAGACCATTCCGGAACTCCTCGTGATGTCCGGGATCTCATCCGGGACTCCGAACAAATCTTCGAACTCCATTCCATATTCAAGTTCTACCATTTCAACATCCAACCTTAAGTGTGTCACCCTACGGTTCGCGAACTATATGGACATGGTTGAGTACTCACTCCGACCAACAACCAATAGCGGGATCTGGAGATCCATAAAGGCTCCCACATATTCAACGATGACTTTAGTGATCGAATGAACCATTCACATATGATACCAATTCCCTTTGTCACGCGATATTTTACTTGTCCGTGGTTTGATCATCGGTATCACTCTATACCTTGTTCAATCTCGTCTCCTGACAAGTACTCTTTACTCATACCGTGGTATGTGGTCTCTTATGAACTTATTCATATGCTTGCAAGACATTAGACGACATTCCACCGAGAGGGCCCAGAGTATATCTATCCATCATCGGGATAGACAAATCCCACTGTTGATCCATATGCCTCAACTCATACTTTCCGGATACTTAATCCCACCTTTATAACCACCCATTTACGCAGTGGCGTTTGATGTAATCAAAGTACATTTCCGGTATAAGTGATTTACATGATCTCATGGTCATAAGGACTAGGTAACTATATATTGAAAGCTTATAGCAAATAACTTAATGACATGATCTTATGCTACGCTTAAATGGGTGTGTCCATTACATCATTCATACAATGATATAACCTTGTTATTAATAACATCCAATGTTCATGATTATGAAACTAATCATCCATTAATCAACAAGCTAGTTAAGAGGCATACTAGGGACTCTTTGTTGTTTACATATCACACATGTATCAATGTTTCGGTTAATACAATTATAGCATGGTATATAAACATTTATCATAAACATAAATATATATAATAACCACTTTATTATTGCCTCTAGGGCATATCTCCTTCAATTGACAACCTCACTGTTATGTTGGGGCAAAGTATTTTGATTGTGTTGTGCAGGTTCCACGTTGGCGCCGGAATCCCTGGTGTTGCGCCGCACTACACTCCTCCACCAACAACCTTCACGTGGCCTTCATCTCCTACTGTTTCGATAACCTTGGTTTCTTACTGAGGGAAAACTTGCTGCTGTACGCATCACACCTTCCTCTTGGGGTTCCCAACGGACGTGTGCTTCACGCGTTATCAAGCTCTTTTTCTGGCGCCGTTGCCGGGGAACTGAGGAAAATTTACACCACAAAGATTTCTAACTCCCACGTCAACTGCACGCCAGCAGCTCTTTTTCTGGCGCCGTTGCCGGGGAGATCAAGACACGCTGCAAGGGGAGTCTCTCACATCCAATCTCTTTACTTTGTTATTGTCTTGCTTTACTTTACTTTATTTACTGCTTTGTTTGCTTTCTTTATATCAAAAATACAAAAAAAATTAGTTACTTGCATTTACTTTATTTACTGTCTTGTTTTCTTTCTATATCAAAAATACAAAAAATTAGCTACTTGCATTTACTTTACTTTATTTAGTTTAGTTTGCTTTACTTATTTTTATTATTGCTAAAATGGGTACTCCTGAGAACACTAAGTTGTGTGACTTCACTAGCACAAATAATAATGATTTCTTATGCACACCTATTGCTCCACCTGCTGCTATAGCAAAATTTTATGAAATTAAACCTTCTTCACTAAATCATGTTATGAGAGAGCAATTTTCTGGTGTTAGTTCTGATGATGCTGCTGCCCATCTTAATAATTTTGTTAAACTTTGTGAAATGCAAAAGTATAAAGATGTAGATGGTGACATTATAAAACTGAAATTGTTTCCTTTCTCCTTAAGAGGAAGAGCTAAAGATTGGTTGCTATCTTTGCCTAAAAATAGTATTGATTCATGGACTAAATGTAAGGATGCTTTCATTGGTAGATATTATCCTCCTGCTAAAATTATATCTTTGAGAAGTAGCATAATGAATTTTAAGCAATTGGATAATGAACATGTTGCCCAAGCATGGGAAAGAATGAAATCTTTGGTAAAGAATTGCCCTACCCATGGACTGACTACTTGGATGATCATCCAAACCTTTTATGCAGGATTACATTTTTCTTCGCGGAACCTATTGGATTCAGCTGCTAGAGGTACTTTTATGTCCATCACCTTAGGCGCCGCAACAAAGTTTCTTGATGATATGATGATCAAATACTCTGAATGGCACACGGAAAGGACTCCACAAGGTAAGAAGGTAAATTCTGTTGAGGAAACCTCCTCCTTGAGTGATAAGATTGATGCTATTATGTCTATGCATGTTAATGGTAGATCTAATGTTGATCCTAATAATGTTCCTTTAGCTTCATTGGTTGCTCAAGAAGAGCATGTTGATGTGAACTTCATTAAAAATAATAATTTCAACAACAATACTTATAGGAATAATTTTGGTAACAACTATAGGTCATATCCTTCTAATAATTGTAATGGTCATGGTAATTCTTATGGTAATTCTTACAACAATAATAGGAGTGTACCCCCTGGTCTTGAAGCCATGCTTAAAGAATTTATTAGTACACAAACTTATTTTAACAAATCTGTTGAAGAAAAGCTTGGTAAAATTTATGTTCTTGCTTCTAAGGTTGATAGTCTTGCTGCTGATGTTGATCTTTTAAAATTGAAAGCTATGCCTAATGAAACTAAAGATATTAAGTCATTTGCTACAGCAAACGCTATCCAAGTTCGAATTAATGAAAATATTAGATTAATGGCTGAATTGCATGCTAGGTGGGAAAGAGAAGAAAAACTTGCTAAAGAGAATAATGTAGCTAAAGTTTGGACTATTACCACCACTAGTAATGTTGATGCTTCACATGTTGCTAAACCTCCTACTATTAATGGTAAAATAATTGGTGTTGGCAATGTTTCTACTCCTAATGCAAAGTGTGCAAAACTGCGTGAAACTGCTAAAACTGCTGAAACTGTTTGTGATAAAACTGCTGAAATTTTTCAAAATATTGGGGACAATGATCCCATTGTTGTAGATCATAATGGCTTAGATTTTGATGATTGTCATATCTCTGAAGTTATTAAGTTCTTACAAAAACTTGCTAGAAGTCCTAATGCTAGTGCTATAAATTTGGCCTTTACAAAACATATTACAAATGCTCTCATTAAAGCTAGAGAAGATAAATTAAAACTTGAAACTTCTATTTCTAGGAAGTTGGAAGATGGTTGGGAGCCCATCATTAAGATGAAGGTCAATGATTTTGATTGTAATGCTTTATGTGATCTTGGTGCAAGTATTTCTGTTATGCCTAAGAAACTCTATAATATGCTTGACTTGCCACCATTGAAAAATTGTTATTTGGATGTTAATCTTGCTGATAAATTTATAAAGAAACCTTTGGGGAGGATTGATAATGTTCACATTATGGTTAAAAATAACCTTGTCCCCGTTGATTTTGTTGTCTTGGATATTGAATGCAATGCATCTTGTCCCATTATTTTGAGAAGACCTTTTCTTCGAACTGTTGGTGCTATTATTGATATGAAGGAAGAGAATATTAAGTATCAATTTCCTCTCAAGAAAGGTATAGAACACTTCCCTAGAAAGAGAATGAAGTTACCTTTTGATTCCATTATTAGAACAAATTACGATGTTGATGCTTCATCTCTTGATAATACTTGATTCACACTTTCTGCGCCTAGCTGAAAGGCATTAAAGAAAAGCGCTTATGGGAGACAACCCATTATTTTACCTCTGCAATTTTGTTTTATATTTGTGTCTTGGAAGTTGTTATTACTGTATCAACCTCTCCTTATCTTTATTTTATTGCATTTTTGTGCCAAGTAAAGTCTTTGATAGTAAGGTTGATACTAGATTTGGATTACTGCGCAGAAACAGATTTCTTGCTGTCACGAATTTGAGTAGGTCTCTCTGTAGGTAACTCAGAAAAATCTGCCAATTTTCATGAGTTATCCTCAGATATGTACGCAACTTTCATTCAATTCGAGCTTTTTCATCTGAGCATGTTAAGTGCCTCTAAAAAATTCGTCTTTACGGACTGTTCTGTTTTGACAGATTCTGCCTTTTATTTCACATTGCCTCTTTTGCTATGTTGAATGGATTTCTTGGTTCCATTAACTTTAAGTAGCTTTGAGCAATGTCCAGAAGTGTTAAGAATGATTGTGTCACCTCTGAATATGTAAATTTTTGATTATGCACTAACCCTTTAATGAATTTGTTTTGAGTTTGGTGTGGAGGAAGTTTTCAAGGGTCAAGAGAGGAGGATGATACAATATGATCAAGAAGAGTGAAAAGTCTAAGCTTGGGGATGCCCCTGTGTGGTTCATCCCTTCATATTTCAAGAAGACTCAAGCATCTAAGCTTGGTGATGCCCAAGGCATCCCCTTCTTCATCGACAACTTATCAGGTCACCTCTAGTGAAACTATATTTTTATTCCGTCACATCTTATGTGCTTTACTTGGAGCGTCTGTATGTTTTTATTTTTGTTTTTGTTTGAATAAAATCGGATCCTAGCATTCTTTGTTTGGGAGAAAGACACGCTCCGCTCGTTCATATGAACACTGGTGTTCTTAGCTTTACTTTTAATGTTCATGGCGAAGGTTGAAAACTGCTTCGTTCATTGCTATTTGGTTGGAAATAGAAAATGCTTCATGTGGTAATTGGTATATTGTCTTGAATAATTTTATACTTGGCAATTGTTTTGCTCAAATAGATCATGTTTAAGCTCTTGCATCATGTACTTTGCACCTATTAATGAAGAACTACCGTAGAGCTTGTTAAAATTTGGTTTGCGTGGTTGGTCTCTCTTAAGTCTAGATATTTTCTGGTGAAGTGTTTGAACAACAAGGAAGACAGTGTAGAGTCTTATAATGCTTGCAATATGTTCTTATGTAAGTTTTGCTGTACCGGTTCATACTTGTGTTTGCTTCAAACAACCTTGCTAGCCAAAGCCTTGTACTGAGAGGGAATACTTCTCGTGCATCCAAATCCTTGAGCCAAAAACTATGCCATTCGTGTCCACCATACCTACCTACTATGTGGTATTTCTCTGCCATTCCAAAGTAAATTGCTTGAGTGCTACCTTTAAAACTTCATTCTTTGTCTTTGCAATATATAGCTCATGGGAAAATAGCCTTAAAAACTATTGTGGTAAAGAATATGTAGCTTATGTATCTTATTTCTTATAAGTTGCTTGTTGAGCGGTAACCATGTTTCTGGGGACGTCATAAACTATTACACCTTTGTTGAATATCCTGTGAGTTGCTATGCATGTTCGTCTTGTCTGAAGTAAGAGTGATTTATCATGATCAAATGGTTTGAGTACGCATATTGTTAGAGAAGAACATTGGTCCGCTAACTAAAGCCATAAATCATGGTGGAAGTTTCAGTTTGGACATTAATCCTCAATCTCTTATGAGAATATTATCTGTTGTTGAATGCTTATGCATTAAAGAGGAGTCCATTATCTGTTTTCTATGTTGTCCCGGTATGGATGTCCTTAGTTGAGATCTATCAAAAACGAGAAATAAAATGCGATCTATCTCCTTGGACCTTTGTACAGGCGGCATAGAGGTACCCCTTTGTGACACTTGGTTGAAACATATGTTATGCAATGATAATCCATGGAAATCCAAGCTAATTAGGACAAGGTGCAAGCACTATTGGTATTCTATGCATGAGGCTTGCAACTTATAGGATGTCTTATGCATAACACATATGAATTATTACTACCGTTGAAAAAATTGTTTCTATGTTTTCAAAATAAAAGCTCTAGCACAAAAATAGTAATCCATGCTTCCCTCTGCGAAGGGCCTTTCTTTTTTACTTTATGATGAGTCAGTCTACCTACTTCTTTCTATCTTAGAAACAAACACTTGTGTCAACTGTGTGCATTTATTCCTAGATACTTGCTTATTTGCATTCATGTTGAAGTTGAAAGTAACTGCTGAAACTTATATCTTCCTTTGTGTTGCTTCGAAACTTTCTACTAAGAATTTATTGCTTTATGAGTTAACTCCTATTCAAGTCTTATTGATGCTTGTCTTGAAAGTACTATTCATGAAAAGTCTTTGCTATATGATTCAGTTGTTTAGTCATTGTCTTTACCATTGCTTCGAATCACTTCATTCATCTCATATGCTTTACAATAGTATTGATCAAGATTATGATAGCATGTCACTTCAGAAATTATCCTTGTTATCGTTTACCTACTCGAGGGCGAGTAGGAACTAAGCTTGGGGATGCTTGATACGTCTCAAACGTATCTATAATTTCTTATGTTCCATGCTAGTTTTATGATAATACTCACATGTTTTATACACACTTTATGTCATTATTATGCATTTTCCGGCACTAACCTATAAACAAGATGCCGAAGCGCCAGTTCCTGTTTTGTGCTGTTTTTGGTTTCAGAAATCCTACACAGGAAATATTCTCGGAATTGGACGAAACGAAAGCCCAGGGTCTTATTTTTCCACGGAGCTTCCAGAAGACCGAAGAGGATACGAAGTGGGGCCACGAGGCGCCGACACCACAAGGCGGCGCGGCCAAGGAGGGGCCCACGCCGCCCTATGGTGTGGGGCCCCCGTGCCTCTCCCGACTCTGCCCTTCCGCCTACTTAAACTCTCCATCGCGAAAACCCTATTACCGAGAGCCACGATACGAAAAAAGTTCCAGAGACACCGCCGCCGCCAATCCCATCTCGGGGGATTCAGGAGATCGCCTCCGGCACCCTGCCGGAGAGGGGAATCAGCACCCAGAGGACTCTACATCACCATGATCGCCTCCGGACTGATGTGTGAGTAGTTCATCCTTGGACTATGGGTCCATAGCAGTAGCTAGATGGTTGTCTTCTCCTCATTGCGCTATCATGTTAGATCTTGTGAGCTGCCTATCATGATCAAGATCATCTATTTGTAATGCTACATGTTGTGTTTGTTGGGATTCGATGAATATGGAATATTATGTCAAGTTGATTATTGATCTATCATATATGTGTTGTTTATGATCTTGCATGCTCTCCGTTGCTAGTAGAGGCTCTGGCCAAGTTGATACTTGTGACTCCAAGAGGGAGTATTTATGCTCGATAGTGGGTTCATGCCTCCATTGAATCTGGGACAGTGACAGAAAGTTCTAAGGTTGTGGATGTGCTGTTGCCACTAGGGATAAAACATCAATGCTTTGTGTAAGGATATTTGTGTTGATTACATTACGCACCATACTTAATGCAATTGTCTGTTGTTTGCAACTTAATACTGGAAGGGGTGCGGATGCTACCCCGAAAGTGGACTTTTTAGGCATAGATGCATGCTGGATAGCGGTCTATGTAATTTGTCGTAATGCCCTAAGTAAATTTCATATTAGTCATCATGATATGTATGTGCATTGTTATGCCCTCTCTATTTATCAATTGCTCAACTGTAATTTGTTCACCCAACACCACTAGTGAACTGTGGACCCCGGTCCATTCTTTTACATCTGAATACAATCTACTGCAATCATTGTTCTCTGCTGTTCTTTGCAAACAAACATCATTCTCTACACCATACGTTTAATCCTTTGTTTACAGCAAGCCGGTGAGATTGACAACTGTTGACACCAATTTTGTCTCGATTATATATAGACATAATTAAATAAAAAAATAAGAGTTTTCGTACAAATAAAATAAAACATATTTGTCTTTTGGACATTGCGGTAACTACGATGGTCTAATATTGACTAAAATAAGCAAAGTCGCGGTGACAATAAATAATCGACCGCGAGATCAAAATTATATCGGCATCACCTTGACAACCCTATGAAATAGTGTCGCGTCATATAAAATTATTTTGTTGAAATATTTCATCAAACAAAATTTGCACCATCACAATATGAGCTAACATGTGACAATCTAGCTAACATACAGGTCATTGGGCCATAACCAAAGAAACTACGTACGTGCAGCTCTACAATGTTGCATGGATTTTGCGGCACCATGCCTTAATTAACATATAATAATATACCCAGCCCATGGCCCATATGCATGCAATTAGCCTACTTAATTCAAAGACTAATTGTAAACTCTCAAAGCCCACACAAACGACTAGCTAATGGGTAGTAGGGTAGTATGCTCTGGCTGGACTCCATCGCTCGATCCAAGTCCACGCTAGAAAACTTAGGCTCCAATCTGCAAACCATCCACAACGCCCACGTCTGTGCCCACGATCTGCAGTACGTGCGCGCGCCGTCTCTGGGACGTCTTTGCCTATATAAAGAGCAGCAAACCAGAGAAGTGAGGCTAATCACCATTCGCTAATCATCCATCAGCAAGCACCAAATCAGTTCATCGCTGCTGCCCAAAAAATTACTCGCCCACGCTCGCGCCGCTGCTAGGCTATACTCGCACATACTCGCTGCCGGCCGATATCGTCGCCGACGCTGCCGAAGGAACACGCCGGCGCTCCAACATCTCCACGCAAAGGTAATAAAAAAGAAGGTTCATACTCTCCTCTGCTCCCACGGTGCTCCCATGGTGATTGTTGCTCCATACAACACATATATTTTCTAGGTTCAAATCCCTACACAATCTAAAGTTCATATCTTGTTTGGTCTCATGATGATCTTTGATCTCATGTGATACACTTCAAGAACAGAACTAAAGTTCATATCTTGTTTGGTCTCATGATGATCTTTGATCTCATGTGATACACTTCAAGAATAGAACCAAGTTCATATCTTGTTTGGTCTCATGATGATCTTTGGTCTCATGTGATACAATTCAAGAATTGAACTAAAATAGATATTGATTGGATTGCACATATTGCTCTAACTTGCCCAAATTAATATATCCCTTGTTTTGGTCTCATGGTGAAATCCCATGAAGATACAAATCGGGATAATCAACCAAATTCTACTTTGGTCTCACAGTGTCCATTGGTCCTATGAGGATACAAATTAGGTGCACATGATAAAATTATGTTTGCGATCCCATGATGATACTTGCTGTGCTGTAAAAATTCTAGATTATTCTCCATATAAGATGATAGTCTAGTGTCATAAATATATATATGAGTTGTTGCTTTTGATGCTGGCCCATCGGCATATATTAACTAAAATAAATTATGTATTCCCTCATATGGATGTAAGTATAAATTCCGATAAATTATTTGATGGGTAAATTCACTCATATTGCTTTTGCACTAGATACGGAGTAGTGTATGTGAAATATTCTGTATTCCATTCCACGTTAGGAGTTACAAAGAAAACTAGTACACCATGTTGTTAGTACTAAAACTAAATATAATGATCAAAGTGCTTGTACATGATATTTACTCCATGCATAGTTTAGTCCCATATAGCTAAACTGAACCAAGAAGTTTCCATAGGTTTTATCATGCTCCATCAAATATAAAATCGATATATACTTCGAGTTTGGTTACACTACGTGCATACGTGCTATACTATGTTGGTGATAATACAAATGAGAAGAAATCACAAAACTCCACTTGGTTATGCTACACGTGGGAGTATTGTCACACGGCGCTAGTAATAATACAAGTGAAGTGAAACTTAATGAAATATTTTCATATAGAAACACTAGTCTCTCATACAAAACTAGTGCATTAACATAGGTGTTGAAACCATACTGCACCACCAAGTTGCATGCATATATTCAATGGAAAGTCCGCATACTCTCAAATCAACATATACTCTTACTTGGTCACACTACATGCTATGCTATGCTAGTGATGATAAAAATAAGAAGAAATAACCATACTTCTCTCGGTGAGGCCAAAGTTAATCAAATTCTCATGCCGCACACCTATCCAAGAAATGTTGGGTAAAATTGTGCTTAGCAAAATCAACTTGCATTTTTTCACTAACCATCATGCTAGTAATATAATGAAGTTGAGTAGAAATTAAACTTGTTGCATGTCAAAAATATAGCATGCGCCATATAATAAATCATGGTACAATTTAAAATGTACAACAAAGTCCAGCTAGCTAGGCGGATCGCTGAAATAGATTTATCTAGTCTAGAATACAAAATGAACTAAGATCTCCATATGAGCTATCATGCTCCAAATGTCATTGAAAAGTCTGCATATATATATCTGCTGCTATAAAGTTTCTGAAAATGGATCAACAGCTCCCATGATAATATCCGCTTGCACATACCTCAACGTGTATGCAAGACCAAAATTAAACAAAGATAGATGTAGGTTAGTCCAAGATATAATCGGTTAGCTTGCATTCCTCAAATACTCTCATGTTGAAAGGAAATGAGAAATTAAATTATGTATATCCCTGTAGCGATGATCCAGTACTACACCCTTCGTACTAGAAAAAGAATATGCGGATTTAGCTATAGAATAGCTGCCGATGCATGCATGTACAAAAGCATTGTGCACGACCCTGGGCCAAAATCGCATGCACCATTCTGATGCTCTTATTAGTTGGCTAAGGAAACAATCTTATGGACAATTAAAAATATACTTTATGATCTAAGCCGACTGAATATAGTATATATCTGATGCATGCGCTTTACTTGTACTTCCCAAACTAGTACAAGTGCCAAATATTCTGCTAGTGCAAGTGAAAAATGAGACTTGTACACTAAATATAAATGATGCCAAAAATGTGAGGACTCAGAGAAGATTAAGTGCTCCCCGAGCATACTGACGACGACGGCGGCGGCAGCGAGGAGGACTTTAGTTTCTACAATTTGTAGTACCCATATGTTATAGTGCCATGTAATAGTTAATGTTGGAATTCTTAATCAGGGGTTTTCTCTCCGGAGATGTAATTAACAGTTCTCTTATGTAAATGTGAAAGTTCTGGAAATAAAGTACCTGCAATGTTTGATCCCTTTTATTTATCTTATGCACTGCGCATTTAAATTTCTATCTGTCTCTATGAAGTGGACGCGTACATTAGTTACTTTTGCCGCCGCCATTTTCCCGTCATCAACAACCTCACTGTTAAGTTGGGGCAAAGTATTTTGATTGTGTTGTGCAGGTTCCACGTTGGCGCCGGAATCCCTGGTGTTGCGCCGCACTACACTCCTCCACCAACAATCTTCACGTGGCCTTCATCTCCTACTGGTTCGATAACCTTGGTTTCTTACTGAGGGAAAACTTGCTGCTGTACGCATCACACCTTACTCTTGGGGTTCCCAACGGACGTGTGCTTCACGCGTTATCAATCGTGCGCTCAGTACTTTGATCGCGGCTACTCTGATCGCGACGCCTTCAGCGGAAACGATCTCTTTTGAATGTGAACTATTTGAATTTCTGTTTGGGGCAGCGTTTAGGGAGTCGGCAGGGGAACGACGTCCCGCAAAAACGGCACAAATAAAACACGTCCCCTTCCCAAACGCTTTGGGGGAGGCGGCTGCAGATGCTCTTAGGAGGCGCCGCCCGATTCGGTCCGGCAACGAATGAGGTCGCGATGGACGGGACGCCCTTGTTCGAATCGTGCACCTTCATGTCTCTCTTGGGCTTGCACGGCAGGAAATTATCAACACCACCACCCCCCCCCCCCCAAGAAAAAGTACAGATGCATCTTACAAAGGGCCCCCGCTACCTGGGCTTGTTGAATTAGCTAGTGTGATTTGCGTGATCTAAATTTTGTATGTACGGTGGCGCCCTTGTTTTTCGGGTTTCTTTTTTTACCAAAAAGTACTTGGGAAAAATTAGGTAAATTAGCATTATTAGACAATATTTTTCAATATGAACCCAACGAAACCAATTAGGTAAAATATAATCAAGATGGGGAAATTTGCTACATTACACAAACTTTTCGTTTTTGGCCGTGCGGTGTTCTGCAAAATGTGTCACAAAAATTGTAATAGTGTCTGGCAAAGATACAAGCGGACCGTATGTGTCAACAAACATCCGAAAATAACGGTGTCAAATTTTCCCATCAACATTGTGTTGCTCAATTATTTTGATCAAGGTTCATCTTGTACTATATATGTGTCTTATTCATCGAAATGGGGTAGTGTTTTCTTTGCAATAGATGCCTGATACGTCCAATTTACATCACTATTTTATATCATAATTTGCTGTTATTCATTGGTATATTTCATATTTGGAGATGATATTTATGTTATTTTATCTATTTTGCATGTTTCATGATTATTGGAGGATCGCGCACCGGAGTCAGGATTCTGCTGGAAAAAGCACCGTCAGAATGCAATATTTCGGAAGATCAACAATTGACGGAATTTATATGAAAAATCCTATTTTTCCAGAAGACGACGAGAGCCAGAAGGAGGAGCCGAGGAGGGCCACCGTGGGCCCACCTCACAGGACGGCGCGGGCCAAGGCCTGGCCGCGCCGCCTTGTGGGGAGGGGGCCCACAGCCCCCTCTGGCCTCCTCTCCTTCGCGTATTTCTTCGTCCCGAAAACCTAAGCTCCGGGGGGACAGTCGCGAAGAGTTACAGCCGCCTCTGCGGGGCGGAGAACACCAGAGAGAAAAGAGCTCTCCGGCAGGCTGAGATCCGCCGGGGAAATTCCCTCCCGGAGGGGGAAATCGACGCCATCGTCACCGTCATCGAGCTGGACATCATCTCCATCACCATCTTCATCATCTACATCATCATCACCGCCGTCTCCACCGCTGTACATCGTCACCGCCGTATTAATTCGGGTTGGATCTTGATTGTTTGATAGGGGAAACTCTCCCGGTGTTGATTTCTACTTGTTATTGATGCTATTGAGTGAAACCATTGAACCAAGGTTTATGTTCAGATTGTTATTCATCATCATATCACCTCTGATCATGTTCCATATGATGTCTCGTGAGTAGTTCCTTTAGTTCTTGAGGACATGGGTGAAGTCTAAATGTTAGTAGTGAAGTATGGTTGAGTAATATTCAATGTTATGATATTTAAGTTGTGGTGTTATTCTTCTAGTGGTGTCATGTGAACGTCGACTACATGATACTTCACCTTTATGGGCCTAGGGGAATACATCTTGTACTCGTTTGCCAATTGCGGGGTTGCCGGAGTGACAGAAACCTAAACCCCCGTTGGTATATCTATGCAGGATCTCAGAGTTTAAGGCTGTGGTTAGATTTATCTTAATTACTTTCTTGTAGTTGCGGATGCTTGCAAGGGGTATAATCACAAGTATGTATTAGTCCTAGGAAGGGCGGTGCATTAGCATAGGTTCACCCACACAACACTTATCAAAACAATGAAGATTAATTAGCCATATGTAGCGAAAGCACTAGACTAAAATCCTGTGTGTCCTCAAGAACGTTTGGTCATTATAAGTAAACAAACCGGCTTGTCCTTTGTGCTAAAAAGGATTGGGCCACTCGCTGAAATTGTTACTCTCGCACTTTACTTACTCGTACTTTATTCATCTGCTACATCAAAACCCCCTGAATACTTGTCTGTGAGCATTTACAGTGAATCATTCATCGAAACTGCTTGTCAACACCTTCTGCTCCTCGTTGGGATCGAAAATACTACGATACACCCCCTATACTTGTGGGTCATCAAGACTATTTTCTGGCGCCGTTGCCGGGGAGTGAAGCGCTATTGGTAAGTGGAATTGGTAAGGGAAACTTTTACTGTTTGTGCTGATTTTATTTACTTTCTTTGCTATAATTCATTATGGAGAGATCTTCTCTTGAATTTTTATTTGGAAAATATACTACTACTGCAAAGGTAGTGGATGAGGCGCCAGGTGAGGAAGAAATACCATACAAAATACCTATGAAAATTATTGAACGTGTAGTGGATAACCGTTATACAGGGGATGGAACTGTTCACCCTGGAGATCATTTACTGTTCTTACATGAATTATGCGGTTTATTCAAGTGTGCAGGTATTGCTATGGATGAAGTGAGGAAGAAACTATTCTCTATATCGCTGTCTGGTAAAGCGGCGCATTGGTATAAATTACTGGATAATGGGGATTCTCTTGAATGGAATGATATTGTGCCCCGGTTTTATTCTAAGTTCTATCCTCCAAGTGAAATTCACAAAGATCGGAACCGCATATATAATTTTTGGCCTCATGATGGAGAGAGTAATGCCCAAGCGTGGGAGAGATTGAAGTCTTTGATGCTCAAATGCCCCATTCATGAGCTTCCTGGTAATATTATTATTAATAATTTCTATGCAAGACTTTCTTTTCAAGACAAGACCTTGCTGGATACTTCTTGTTCTGGATCATTTACACGCAACAAAGAAGAGTTTAAAAGGGACCTTCTTAATCGGATCCAGGAGAATACTGAAGGATGGGAGAACGACAAAGGTAGAGAATCAGGTATAAATTATGATTATAAATGCATTGAAGCTTTTATGGATACTGATAAATTTCGTAATATTAGTGCTACTTATGGTCTTGATTCTCAAGTCGTTGCAAATCTTTATAAAGCTTTTGCCTCTCATTATGAATTTCCTAAGAATAATTTTGATAAGTATCATGAACCGTATAAAGATAAAATTGATTCATCTATAAATAAATGTGTTGTAGTTGAAACTGTTGATCATGTTATTCCGGAAGCTTACATTGAAAAAACTCCTTTCCCTGCTAAAATGAAGGAGTACTCTGTTATAAATAGTGCGGTTCATAAAAGTGAAAAGAAACCTATATAACCTAAAGAACAAATAAAGGTTGAACTTGCTGTTGCAATAGTTAAAGATCTTGTGACTGAAAATGTGGAAGATGGTCATATTATTTTCTGTGAAGATGCTTCTAATATTGTTTCACATCCTAATAAGTGTAAGAAAGCTAGCGTTCCTATGCTATCTATTAGAATTGGTGATCATTGTTATTATGGTTTATGTGATATTGGTGCAAGTATTAGTGCTATTCCTTATGAGCTTTACACGGAGATTATGCACGAAATTGGTTCTTGTGAACTTGAAGATATTGATGTGGTTATTCGGCTGGCTAATAGAGAAACTATTTCTCCAATTGGTATTGTTCGAGATGTGGAAGTTCTATGTGGTAAGATTAAATATCCTGCTGACTTTTTGGTACTTGGTTCTGCTGCTAGTAAATATTGTCCTATCATTTTTGGTAGACTTTTCTAAATACTTGTGGAGCTGTTATAGATTGCAAGAAAGAGAAAATTTTGACTAAATTTGCTGGTGAATCTTATGAGTTTAACTTCTCTAAATTTGCCAAAACTCCTTATAAAGCAGATTCGCCTAACAATGATTTTAGAGTTGAACAGTGTGCATCTATTGCTCTTGCTCCTAACAATCCCTTGCAGCAACATTTGGAGAATAGTGAGAGTGAAGTTTTTAGGGAAGAAAGAAATGAGCTTGATGAAATTTTCCTTCGTCAACCTATTCTTAAGCATGATTTACCAGTAGAAGATCTGGGTACAACACCACCACCAAAGGAAGATCCTGTCTTTGATTTAAAACCATTGCCTGATAATCTTAAATATGCTCATATTGATGATAAGAAAATATATCATGTTATTATTAGTTCTAAGCTTTCAGAGTTTGAAGAAGAAAGGTTATTGGAAATATTGAAGAAACACCGAGGAGCTATTGGCTACACTCTTGATGACTTGAAGGGGATTTCTCCATCTATTTGCCAACATGCCATTAATATGGAAGATGATGCAAAGCCTGTTGTTGAACATCAGCGTCGTCTAATTCCTAAGATGAAGGATGTGGTAAGAAATGAGGTATTAAGACTTCTTGAAGCTGGTATTATATATCCTATTGCTGATAGTAGATGGGTTAGTCCTGTGCATTGTGTTCCTAAGAAAGGAGGAATGACTGTTGTGCCTAATGATAATGATGAGCTCATACCTCAAAGAGTAGTTGTAGGGTATAGAATGTGCATTGATTATCGAAAAGTTAATAAGGTTACTAAGAAAGATCATTACCCTTTGCCTTTTATTGATCAAATGTTAGAAAGGTTATCTAAAAATACTCATTTTTGCTTTCTTGATGGTTATTCTGGGTTTTCACAAATTGCTGTTAAAACTAAGGATCAAGAGAAAACCACTTTCACTTGTCCCTATAGAACTTATGATTATAGACGTATGCCTTTTGGTTTATGTAATGCCCCTGCTACTTTTCAAAGGTGCATGTCTGCTATTTTTCATGGCTTTTGCGAGAGTATTGTAGAAGTATTCATGGACGATTTTTCCGTCTATGGGAATTCTTTTGATAATTGCTTGCGGAACCTTGATAAAGTTTTGCAGAGATGTGAAGAAACTAACCTTGTTCTTAATTGGGAGAAATGCCACTTTATGGTTAATGAAGGAATTGTATTGGGACATAAAATTTCCGAGAGAGGTATTGAAGTTGATAGAGCTAAAGTTGAAGCAATTGAGAAGATGCCCTATCCTAGGAATGTTAAAGGTATTCGTAGTGTTCTAGGTCATGCTAGGTTTTATAGGAGGTTTATTAAAGACTTTTCCAAGATTTCAAAACCTCTTACTAATCTTCTTCAAAAAGATGTACCTTTTGTTTTTGATGATGATTGTAAGGAAGCTTTTGAAACTCTGAAGAAAGCCTTAACAACTGCTCCTATAGTTGAACCTCCTGATTGGAACTTACCATTTGAAATTACGTGTGATGCTAGTGATTTTGCTGTAGGCGCTGTTCTTGGACAGCGAGTAGATAAAAAATTGAATGTTATTCATTATGCTAGTAAAACTCTTGATGCTTCTCAAAGAAATTATGCTACTACTGAAAAAGAATTGTTAGATGTAGTCTTTGCTTGCGATAAGTTTAGATCTTAATGATAGTTTTCCAAATGAACAATTGGCTGTAATAAAGGTGAGCTCGCGAGACAGTCCTTGGTATGCTGATTATGCTAACTTTATTGTCTCCAAGTATTTGCCTCCAACCTTTTCAGCCCAGCAAAGGAGGAAATTTTTTTATGACTTGAGGCATTATTTTTGGGATGACCCACACTTATATAAAGAAGGAGTGGATGGTATTCTGCGAAGATGTGTTCCCGAATATGAACAACAAGAGATATTGAGTAAATGTCATGGTAGTGCTTATGGAGGACATCACGCCGGAGATAGAACCGCGCAAAAGGTTCTACAATCAGGTTTTTATTGGCCAACTCTCTTCAAAGATGCAAGGAAGTTTATTTTATCTTGTGATGAATGTCAAAGGGTTGGTAATATCTCCAGACGCAATGAAATGCCTATGAATTATACTCTTGTTATTGAACCGTTTGATTGTTGGGGATTTTTATAACCGTTTGAATGTCATATACTTGTTGTTGTTGATTATGTTACTAAATGGGTGGAAGCCATACCTACAAAAAGTGCTGATGGTGAGACCTCTTTAAGAATGCTTTTAGATATTATTTTTCCTCGATTTGGAGTTCCTAGATATATTATGACTGATGGAGGTTCTCATTTTATTCATGGTGATTTTAGGAAAACTCTTGCTAAATATGGTATTAATCATAGAATTGCTTCTGCTTATCATCCTTAAACTAGTGGGCAAGTAGAATTATCAAATAGAGAGATTAAATCTATCTTGGAAAATAATGTTAATAAAACTAGAAAGAATTGGGCTAGTAAATTGAAGGAAGCACTATGGGCTTATAGAACTGCTTATAAAAATCCCATGGGTAAATAAAGATCCTAAACTAGCCGGTAAGAAGAGGTTGCTACAATTAAGTTCTCTAGATGAATGGAGAAGTGAAGCTTATGAAAATGCTAAACTCTTTAAAGAGAAAGTTAAGAAATGGCATGATAGAAGAATTATCAAAAGAGAATTTAATATTAGGGATAAAGTCCTATTGTATCTGTCTCGTCTCAGATTCTTTGCAGGGAAATTACTCTCTAAATGGGAAGGACCATATGTCATTGAGGAGGTGTATCGTTCAGGAGCAATTAAAATTAGCTCTCTCCAAGGCGATGCCACACAAGTGGTGAATGGACAAAGACTCAAGCATTATATCTCAGGTGATTCTTATAATGAAGATGTTGATGTTATTCGAGTGGAAACACCAGAGGCTTTTATCAAAGGTCAAATCGACAGTCCGCCAGAGTTCGACTTTGAATAGGTAACAGTACTGGTAATAAAAAGTTCGCGATTTACTTTCCGAACAATATTTTTGCTGTTTTGGAAAATATGAAAAATTACGAGATCGAAACGGAGTGGACGAGACGCACGAGGGTGTGCCCCCATAGGTCGGCGCGGGCCCCAGCCTAGGCGCGCCGCCCTATGAGGTGGCCACCTCGTGGCCCCTCTCCGACTCTGGTTCGACCTGGCACTTTCCTTATGACGTAAAAGCTCCTGCTATATAATCCCCCGGACCCCTGGAGGTCCGTATATCGTTTTCTCGACGTGTTTTGTTTCGAGCTGTTTCTGCCAGGATTTGTTTTCAATCTAGAAGCACCATGGTCTCCAAGAACAAGGGCAAGGGGCTTTCGGATGAAGATATTCAGGATCCCGAGTGGAAAGAGGTGGACGAGAGCGTCAAGGAAGAAGATGAAGAAGTGGAGGAAGACTCGCGCGCATACCCGCGTGCTACCATCGCAAGCATCGAGGTGGTGGATAACCCTTTTAGTGCAAAGAGGAACGCAAGAATTCGCACTGGAGGAAGGGTTCCACGTCATTACCTAGCTCCAAAGACATCTTCTTCAGGCACTTACCATCCCTTCCGCAATCTAATTTACAATAGTCAAATTGAAAGGACTCCCAAGGTAGCATTGCCTAGCAATTGGGATATAGATTGTTCTAACACTGCAGGAAGGATGAAGCCTGAGGCTGAAGAGTGGGGAAATAACTCCAAGAGTTGGGACTCGCCGTCGGACATACTTCTTAACCGCGTCGAGCACAATTCGGAGATGATCCGAACCTCATGTACAAGATTGATGAGCTTCAGGAGCTTGTTGAGAAGCTTGTCAAGAATTCATCACCACCATCGCCGAAGGAGTAATTCATCGTCGGTATTGGCATCCCCTTGGTTTGTTCCAAGCTTGGGGGAGTGCCGCGGTATCACATCATCACTACCTTTTACTTTTTACTGTCAAGTAGTGTCATATCATGAGTAGGGAAGTTATCATATAAGATGGGTTGCAGTGTGGAAGTATCTCTCCTTTAGTTGGTTGTCTATGTATCCCTTGGTGTGAGTTATCGTTATGAAATATTAATGAGAAGTCTTATCATTTACATATTGCACATCTTATTTTAGTTTGCAATCTCTATTATATGATTGATCTTGTTATTAGTATTGGTGTCACTTTGGGAGCATTGAATAAATCTATTTGGTTTTTGCAAACTTAGCATTGGTCAAATAGCAATAACACTTTGAGGTTTAAGTAGAAAAGAGAAATACATGTAGTTGTTTCATTGTCTTCTTTTCTTGTTAGCTCATAGCTTATTATTATGAAGTTAAAATTGTTTGTGCTTACAAGGAAGATGCATGATTGTTTCTATCACATGTATATTTGTTTGTTTCCCTCAACTCTTATGCTTGCTAATTAACCTTGCTAGCCAAAAACCTGTACTGAGAGGGAATGCTTCTCGTGCATCCAAACCTTAACCCGAATCTATGCCATTTGTGTCCACCATAACTACCTACTACATGGTATTTCCTGCCATTCCAAGTAAATACTTCGTGTGCTACCTTTAAACAATTCAAAATTTATCATCCCTTATTTGTGTCAATGTTTTATAGCTCATGAGGAAGTATGTGGTGTTTTATCTTTCAATCTTGTTGGGCAACTTTCACCAATGGACTAGTGGCTTCATCCGCTTATCCAATAATTTTGCAAAAAGAGCTGGCAATGGGATTCCCAGTCCCAAGTTAATTAACCATCATAATGTTACAAAAATAGACACTCCTCCATGGTATGTGATTGTTGGACGGCACCCGAGGATTCGGTTAGCCATGGCTTGAGAAAGCAAAAGAGGGGAGGAGTGTCATCTAAATAAAACTAAAATAAAAGGGCACTCCTTCATGGTATGAGATTGTTGGCAGGCACCCGAAGATTCGGTTAGCCGTGGCTTGTGAAAGCAAAGGTTGGGAGGAGTGCCCACCTAAAATAAAACTTTATGGGAGCCGCTCTTCGAGAGTTTGTCCGGCAAGGGGGTTAGAGTACCCGCTACCATTCGTTGACAACAACAAACACCTCTCAAAATGTTACTTTTATTCTCTTTATATGATTTCAAAACTGAAAAAGCTCTAGCACATGATTTAATCCCTGCTTCCCTCTGCGAAGGGCCTGTCTTTTACTTTATGTTGAGTCAGTAAACCTATTTCCCTCCATCTTAAGCAAGCATTTGAGTTGTTGTGACCAAACCATCTATATTGTGATTTACTTCATCATGTCTCTTACTCTTCCTTGTTTAGTACAAGTTTTATCCGAATGAATATAGCTTTGAAAGTTATCAATGATTATGAAGAGATTATCATGATTGAGTATGCAAGTTGTGCCTGATAACCCACAAGTATAGGAGATCGCAGCAGTCTTCGCGGGAAGTAAATCCCAATTTATTGATTCGACACAAGGGGAGACAAAGAATACTTGAAAGCCTTAACAGCGGAGTTGTCAATTCAGCTGCACCTGGAAACAGACTTGCTCGCAAGAGTTTATCAGTAGTAATAGTTTTATAGCGATGTGATAGTGAAATAACAGCAGCAGAGTAACAGAGACAGCAGTAGTGATTATAGTAAACAGCAGGATTAAAATACTGTAGGCACGGGGATGGATAACGGGCGTTGCATGGATGAGAGAAACTCATGTAACAATCATAGCAGGGCATTTGCAGATAATAATAAAACGGTGTCCAAGTACAAAGTAATCAATAGGCATGTGTTCCATATATAGTCGTACGTGCTCGCAATGAGAAACTTGCACAACATCTTTTGTCCTACCAGCCGGTGGCAGCCGGGCCTCAAGGGAATCTACTGGATATTAAGGTACTCCTTTTAATAGAGTACCGGAGCAAAGCATTAACACTCCGTGAACACATGTGATCCTCACATCACTACCATCCCCTCCGGTTGTCCCGATTTTTGTCACTTCGGGGCCATTGGTTCCGGACAGCGACATGTGTATACAACTTGCAGGTAAGATCATAAACAATGAATATCATGATGAAACAATAACATGTTCAGATCTGAGATCATGGCACTCGGGCCCTAGTGACAAGCATTAAGCATAACAAGTTGCAACAATATCATCAAAGTACCAATTACGGACACTAGGCACTATGCCCTAACAATCTTATGCTATTACATGACCAATCTCATCCAATCCCTACCATCCCCTTCGGCCTACAGCGGGTGAATTACTCACACATGGATGGGGAAACATGGTTGGTTGATGAAGAGGCGTCGGTGGTGATGATGGTGGTGATCTCCTCCAATTCCCCGTCCCGGCGGAGTGCCAGAACGGAGACTTCTGGCTCCCGAGACGGAGTTTCGCGATGTGGCGGCGTTCTGGAGGGTTTCTGGCGACTTCGACTTCTTCCCGTGCGTTTTTAGGTCGAAGGCAATAAGTAGTCCGAAGGAGGGCGTCGGCGGCCGACCGAGGCCGCCACACACTAGGGCCGCGCGGGCCCCTCCTGGGCCGCGCCGGCCTAGTGTGTGGGGCCCTCGGGCCCCCACCTGGCTTGCCCTTCTGGCTCCGCCAATATTCTGGGAAAATAGGACCTTCTGCATAAATTCCGAGGATTTTCCTGAAAGTTGGATTTCTGCACAAAAACGAGACACCAGAACAGTTCTGCTGAAAACAGCGTTAGTCCATGTTAGTTGCATCCAAAATACACAAATTAGAGGCAAAACAATAGCAAAAGTGTTCGGGAAAGTAGATACGTTTTGGACGTATCAACTCCCCCCAAGCTTAGCTTATTGCTTGTCCTCAAGCAATTCAGTTAACAACTGAGCGATAAAAGAACTTTCACGAACACATTTGTTCATATGATGTATATATTCTTATGCTATGGCTAACACCTAGGCAGTTCATAATAAGATACATGCAAATAAGATCATCTAATAGCTATGTCAATCATGGAGAGGTACCAACAATTAATAATAAGCATCATGAATCATGTATATAAGCAGGATTACAATGTTCATAAGAGAGTATGATAAAGTGGTATCTCGCTTGCCCATGTTTGATCAGCAAAACATAAATGCTCAGGCACCTCTGAAGTTCATAGAAAGACTAGAAGTAGTGATTGTCAAAGATAAAAGCATCAAAGTTATACCACAATCAATCATATTTTGAGACAAGCATATTATACTAAGAATGACAGTTGTGCTCTCAAGATAGTGCTCAAAGAAAGAATGGAGACACAACATAAAAGTAAAAGATTGACCCTTCGCAGAGGGAAGCAGGGATTAACATGCGCTAGAGCTTTTCATTTCTAAAACAGGAGTAAAATTATTTTGAGAGGTGTTTGTTGTTGTCAACGAATGGTAATGGATACACCAACTACCTCGCCAACCGGACTTCCAAGAGCGGCTCCCATGAATTATTTTTATGTTTATGTGGCACTCCTTCCAACCTTTCTTTCACAAACCATGGCTAACCGAATCCTCGGGTGCCTGCCAACAATCTCATACCCTGAAGGAGTGCCTTTTTATTTTAGTTTTATTATGATGACACTCCCCCCAACCTTTGCTTACACAAGCCATGGCTAACCGAATCCTTCGGGTGCCGTCCAACAATCACATACCATGGAGGAGTGTCTATTTAGGTTAATTAATTTGGGACTGGGAATCCCATTGCCAGCTCTTTTTGCAAAATTATCGGATAAGCGGATATGCCACTAGTCCATAATGAAAGTCCGTCAAGAGTAAATGACAAGGTTGAAAGTTAAACACCATATACTTCCTCATGAGCTATGAAACATTAACACAAATTGAGAAGCATTTTGAAGGTTTTAAAGGTAGCGCATGAGAATTTACTTGGAATGGTTTGAAATGCCATGCATAGGTATTTATGGTGGACACTTTGGAACAACTTGGTTTTCAGGTGTTTGGAAGCACGAGCAGCGTTCCCGCTCAGTACAAGTGAAGGCTAGCAATAGACTGGGGAGCGACAAATCAAGAGAGCAGTCACTGTCATAATCATGCTTGCGGCAAAATAAATTGACAGAGGCATAAAAGTGATACAAGAACTCTGAAGCAATGTAAATCATAGAGGCTTAATTGACTTTTGTTCAATCATATGCATGCGTGAGCATGTGCCAAGTCGATATAAATGAATTATTCAGAGGAGGATACCACAATGCCATACCTACTTATGAATAAAACAATGCAAGCAAACATCCATGGCATGCTACTCACATTAATAAATTGGAGCTAAACATGAGAGATCATGAACTACTAGACTTTCTCAAATGACATATACCTCACATGAACCAACTAAGCATGCTCACATGGATGAGTATATGTACAAAAATGAAAACAAATAGAGTTCATACCAGCCTCTCACCACAATCCAATTGTCGTAGATCGTCATTATTGCCTTTCACTTGTGTAGCTTGGATAGTATGAAATGAAAACCACGCTCCAGCCACCGTAGACCATTGAACTCAAGATGAACTTTACGAACCAAAGAAGAACAGCAAATATTTTTGGTGTTTTCGAATTGGGAACAAGAACAAAAGGAAACAAGCAAACAAAGCAAAATCTTTTTGGATTTTCTTATAGCAAACCAACGATAGCAAATAAAGCAAAATAAATGCAAGAAACCAAAACAAACAAATGGTGAAGAGAAACAACAGAAATATTTTTGGTCTTTTTGGGTTTTAGGAAAGAAACAAAGCGAAAACTAGAAAATGAAAACTAGAAAACTTACATAAACACAAAGCAGCAGAAATTCGTCAAACTTGACAGCAGTACAGTACTCGATTTTTAAGAAATTCTTCCACTGATCAAATCGAAAAGTGTTCAACTAATGAAAGTTAGATAACAACCTGGGGAACATGCACAAAAATTGTCTTCGCAAAATACTATTATGGCTATTTTTGAGAATTTTTTCGGTAACAGTCCAGAATCTGTTTTCAGGCAGCACTTCCCCAAATATCATCTCCCTCTCATTAGAAAACCACTCAAACAAACTAAACAAGTATATACAAGTATCCAGCAACCATAATATGCAAAGAATGAGTGATGCCGGTATACCTCCCCCCAAGCTTAGGCTTTTGGCCTAAGTGGAGTTCAGCCCCAGCGAGGGTCGCTGTTCCTCGCCGGTGGATAATGCATGGCGTAGTCATAGTAAGGTCCCTGTGCAGAAGAAAAGCGTGGAGGCTCCACATGCCCAAAATGTTGATGCGAGGAACTTGCTGCATCGGATGATGAGTCTAGGTGTTCCTCGGCCTCCGTGTTGTCTCTTGCATGATGGCCTCCTCCATCTATGTGTGCATTCAGTGCACCTTCTGGAATCAAGGTTAAATAGAACAGGCGCAGGCAATCTTACTAGTTTTTCAGTTTTCTTAGTTATTCTCCAAGCTTTCTTATAAAATGTCATCTTACAAAATAGGTTACCCAAATTAGATGAATCAGAAACAAATTCATGTTTAATCATGGAGACTATGTCAAGTTTTTCTATGGAAAGTTGAATATCAAGATGGTGAGATTCTACTCTATGCAAAGCTAGTAAACGAGAGGCGATGAGACCTCCACAAATTCCGCCCTTCTCACGGTTGGTAGCAAGTCTATAAGCTATTAATGCCCCCAAATTATAAGTCTTACTACCATGCAGTGCAGCAGCTAGAAAAGCTAAATCCTGGATAGATAGTTTACGACCATTCTTTCTAGCAAGAACGCATTTAGTAATGAAATAAGCAAGGTAGCGGATAGCTGGGAGTTGAATGCTAGTGATTTTACCACCATCCTCTGAGAAATTCCTTCCATGACAAATCATCTTGAAGAGGCTTAAGAGCTCTCGCGGCGATCCCCTTATCTTCTCGCATGATCCCCATTGCGGTACTCTAATTGCTGTACAAAAATCATTGAATGGCAAGTTGACAGTTTTATTATAAATCTTATACTGAACCATGGGGTTAGATTGCGACCAATTGAACTTAAAATCCTGCACAACAGACATAGTCAAATTTACATATTGGCATGGTTCTCCATCAACAAAATCATTCAACCCTGCACGAGAAATTAGATTCTGAACATCTTCCAATATTCCTGCACTTCTCATGAAATCTGTGCACGGGTAGTAAGAGGGGTATACTCCCTCTTCGCGGTTCACTCTCATGACTTGTTGCACCTCCAATTCTTGTTGGTTTAGTTGATATCTATTCCACTCCATTTTCTGAAATTTTTCAACAAACAATATAAAATTTGATTTGGTAACATATAATCAAGGGGAACTACTATAGGAACTTGCTGGAGTACTAATCATGCATCAAAACTAGTTTATACAACTTAGAACAAGCATGCAAGCTCACTAAACATGTTACCTACAGCAGCAAAATATTCAAGATATACTCAACCAATCAAAATTCTACTTGGATAATCGGAGGAGTCACATACCGGAGAGCAAATGTGCCAAATTTCAGACAGAAATCTGGGCTGAGCAAAGAGATCGAAAAATCCTGAGCTCTTGAGCAAAAACGCGAGTGAGAGAAAGCTGGTGTCGATTTTTTTCGGGAGAGAGAAGAGTCTGGGAGGAAGAGATGCTAAAGTGGGGCAAAGGGGGACCCACACGCCAGGGTGGCGCGCCCCCCTTGCTGGCCGCGCCGGCCTGTGGGGTGCCACCCTGGGGTGCCCCACTGATCATCCCCAGGTGCTCCCGGGTGCATTTTCGAAAAATAGGACCAACGGTATAATTTTTGTGAATTTTTGAAAACTTTGAAAAATGCACATTTCTGGGTATTAAGTTTATTATTACTGGCCAGGAAATTTTTTAAAATCTCTAATTAACTAAGGAACTTTGCAAATCAAAAGTGCTACAGCAAGTAAGACAAGTGGAGGAAGAAAAAGATGTTGTTTACCTCCTCTATGCATATAAAAAGTATTTGTTAACAAGGTTGATCAGGTCTTGCCACCAAATAAATTTTACATAGCTGATGTCTACGGGTGCTTCTATTCTTGTAGACAGTGTTGGGCCTCCAAGAGTAGAGGTTTGTAGAACAGCAGCAAGTTTCCCTTAAGTGGATCACCCAAGGTTTATCGAACTCAGGGAGGAAGAGGTCAAAGATATCCCTCTCATGCAACCCTGCAACCACAAAGCAAGAAGTCTCTTGTGTCCCCAACACACCTAATAGGTGCACTAGTTCGGCGAAGAGATAGTGAAATACAGGTGGTATGAATAAGTATGAGCAGTAGTAATGGTGCCAGAAAAGTGCTTGCTGGCGTGTAGTTGATGGTGGTAATATTGCGGACAAGCAGATGCAAAGAGAACAAGAAACAAGCAGCGATAGCAGTATTTAGGAACAAGGCCTATGGATCATACTTTCACTAGTGGACACTCTCAACATTGATCACATAACAGAATAAATAGATAGATGCTAGACTCTACACCCTCTTGTTGGATGATGAACACCACTAACTGTGTAGGATTACACGAACCCTCAATGCCGGAGTTAACAAGCTCCACAATATTCGATGTTCATATTTAAATAACCTTAGAGTGCATGACAGATCAACATAACCAAACCAAGTACTAACATAGCATGCACACTGTCACCTTCACGCTACGAAAGGAGGCATAGATCACATCAATACCATCATAGCAATAGTTAACTTCATAATCTACAAGAGATCACAATCATAGCCTACGCCAAGTACTACACGATGCACACACTGTCACCATTACACCGTGCAGGAGGAATAAACTACTTTAATAACAACACTAGAGTAGCACATAGAATAGTAGTGATACAAAGCACATTGCAATCATAAAGAGATATAAATAAGCACTTCACTATGCCATTCATAACAGTGAATAAGTATTCTGTGAAATATAGCCTAAGAGACCCACACGGTGCACACACTGTCACCTTTACACACGTGGGACAAGGAGTCTCCGGAGATCACATAAGTAAAATCCACTTGACTAGCACAATGACATCTAGATTACAAGCATCATCATATGAATCTCAATCATGTAAGGCAGCTCATGAGATTATTGTATTGAAGTACATAGGAGAGAGATGAACCACATAGCTACCGGTACAGCCCCGAGCCTCGATGGAGAACTACTCCCTCCTCATGGGAGACAGCAGCGTTGATGAAGATGGCGGTGGTGTCGATGGAGGAGCCTTCCGGGGGCACTTCCCCGTCCCGGCGGCGTGCCGGAACAGAGACTCCTGTCCCCCAGATCTTGGCTTCGCGATGGCGGCGGCTCTGGAAGGTTTCTCGTACCGTGGCTTTTCCGTCTCGAGGTTTTAGGTCGAGGGGGCTTAAATAGGCGAAGAGGCGGCGTCGGAGGGTCGAAGAGGCGGTGAGAGGGTAAGGCGGCGCGGCTAGGGCCTGGGCCGCGCCGGCCTACCTCCTGGGCCCCCTGTGGGTCCACTATGGCGACTCTCGGGTGTTCTGGATGCTTCCGGGAATTCTAAGATGCTGGGCATTGATTTCGTCCGATTCCGAGAATATTTCCTTACTAGGATTTCTGAAACCAAAAACAGCAGAAAACAGCAACTGGCCCTTCGGCATCTCGTCAATAGGTTAGTTCCGGAAAACGCATAATAATGACATAAAGTATGCATAAAACATGTAGATATCATCAATAATGTGGCATGGAACATAAGAAATTATCGATACGTCGGAGACGTATCAGCATCCCCAAGCTTAGTTTCTGCTCGTCCCGAGCAGGTAAACGATAACAAAGATATTTTCTGGAGTGACATGCCATCATAACCTTGATCATATTATTGTAAGCATATGTAATGAATGCAGCGATCAAAACAATGTAAATGACATGAGTAAACAATTGAATCATAAAGCAAAGACTTTTCATGAATAGTACTTCAAGACAAGCATCAATAAGTCTTGCATAAGAGTTAACTCATAAAGCAATAATTCAAAGTAAAGGAATTGAAGCAACACAAAGGAAGATGAAGTTTCAGCGGTTGCTTTCAACTTATAACATGTATATCTCATGGATATTGTCAATGTAAAGTAATATAACAAGTGCAATATGCAAGTATGTAGGAATCAATGCACAGTTCACACAAGTGTTTGCTTCTTGAGGTGGAGAGAGATAGGTGAACTGACTCAACAATAAAAGTAAAAGAAAGGTCCTTCAAAGAGGAAAGCATCGATTGCTATATTTGTGCTAGAGCTTTGGTTTTGAAAACAAGAAACCATTTTGTCAACGGTAGTAATAAAGCATATGTGTTATGTAAATTATATCTTACAAGTTGCAAGCCTCATGCATAGTATACTAATAGTGCCCGCACCTTGTCCTAATTAGCTTGGATTACCGGGATTATCGCAATGCACATGTTTTAACCAAGTGTCACAAAGGGGTACCTCTATGCACTTTGTACAAAGGTCTAAGGAGAAAGCTCGCATCGGATTTCTCGCTATTGATTATTCTCAACTTAGACATCCATACCGGGACAACATAGACAACAGATAATGGACTCCTCTTTAATGCATAAGCATGTAGCAACAATTAATTTTCTCATATGAGATTGAGGATATATGTCCAAAACTGAAACTTCCACCATGATTCATGGCTTTAGATAGCGGCCCAATGTTCTTCTCTAACAATATGCATGCTCTAACCATTAGTGGTAAATCTCCCTTACTTCAAACAAGACGGACATGCATAGAAACTCACATGATATTCAACAAAGAGTAGTTGATGGCGTCCCCAGGAACATGGTTATCGCACAACAAGCAACTTAATAAGAGATAAAGTGCATAAGTACATATTCAATACTACAATAGTTTTTAGGCTATTTGTCCCATGAGCTATATATTGTAAAGATGAAGAATAGAAATTTAAAGGTATCACTCAAGCAATTTACTTTGGAATGGCGGAGAAATACCATGTAGTAGGTAGGTATGGTGGACACAAATGGCATAGTGTTTGGCTCAAGGATTTTGGATGCATGAGAAGTATTCCCTCTCGATACAAGGCTTAGGCTAGCAAGATTTATTTGAAACAAACACAAGGATGAACCGGTGCAGCAAAACTCACATAAAAGACATATTGTAAACATTATAAGACTCTACATTGTCTTCCTTGTTGTTCAAACACCTCACTAGAAAATATCTAGACTTTAGAGAGACCAAATATGCAAACCAAATTTTAGCATGCTCTATGTATTTCTTCATTAATGGGTGCAAAGTATATGATGCAAGAGCTTAAACATGAGCACAACAATTGCCAAGTATCACATTATCCAAGACATTATAGCAAATTACTACATGTATCATTTTCCAATTACAACCATATAACAATTTAACGAAGAAGAAACTTCGCCATGAATACTATGAGTAAAGCCTAAGGACATACTTGTCCATATGCAACAGCGGAGCGTGTCTCTCTCCCACACAAATAATGCTAGGATCCATTTTATTCAAACAAAACAAAAACGAAAACAAACCGACGCTCCAAGCAAAGCACATAAGATGTGACGGAATAAAAATATAGTTTCAGGGGAGGAACCTGATAATGTTGTCGATGAAGAAGGGGATGCCTTGGGCATCCCCAAGCTTAGACGCTTGAGTCTTCTTAATATATGCAGGGGTGAACCACCGGGGCATCCCCAAGCTTAGAGCTTTCACTCTCTTTGATCATAGTATATACATCCTCCTCTCTTGACCCTTGAAAACTTCCTCCACACCAAACTCAAAACAAACTCATTAGAGGGTTAGTGCATAATCAAAAACTCACATGTTCAGAGGTGACACAATCATTCTTAACACTTCTGGACATTGCCCAAAGCTACTGGAAGTTAATGGAACAAAGAAATCCATCCCACATAGCAAAAGAGGCAATGCGAAATAAAAGGCAGAATCTGTCAAAACAGAACAGTTCGTAAAGATGAATTTTAAAGAGGCACCAGACTTGCTCAAATGAAAATTCTCAAATTGAATGAAAGTTGCGTACATATCTGTGGATCACTCACGTAAATTAGCATAATTTTCTGAGTTACCTACAGAGAATTTTGCCCAGATTCGTGACAGCAAAGAAATCTATTTCTGCGCAGTAATCCAAATCTAGTATCAACCTTGCTATCAACGACTTTACTTGGCACAACAGAACACAAAACTAAGATAAGGAGAGGTTGCTATAGTAGTAAACAACTTCCAAGACTCAAATATAAAACAAAGTACTGTAGCAAAATAACACATGGGTTATCTCCCAAGAAGTTCTTTCTTTATAGCCATTAAGATGGGCTCAGCAGTTTTAATGATGCACTCGCAAGAAATAGTATTTGAAGCAAAAGAGAGCATCAAGAAGCAAATTCAAAACACATTTAAGTCTAACATGCTTCCTATGCATAGGAATCTTGTAAATAAACAAGTTCATGAAGAGCAAAGTAACAAGCATAGGAAGATAGAACAAGTGTAGCTTCAAAAATTTCAGCACATAGAGAGGTGTTTTAGTAACATGAAAATTTCTACAACCATATTTTCCTCTCTCATAATAACTTTCAGTAGCATCATGAGCAAACTCAACAATATAACTATCACATAAAGCATTCTTATCATGAGTCTCATGCATAAAATTATTACTCTCCACATAAGCATAATCAATTTTATTAGTTGTAGTGGGAGCAAATTCAACAAAGTAGCTATTATTATTATTCTCATCAAGTGTAGGAGGCATAGCATAATCATAATCAAATTTATCCTCCATAACAGGTGGTACTAAAAGGCTACTATCATTATAATCATCATAAATAGGAGGCAAAGTGTCATCAAAGAAAATTTCCTCCTCAATGCCCGGGGAACTAAAAAGATCATGCTCATCAAAACCAGCTTCCCCAAGCTTAGAATTTTCCATAGCATTAGCAGCAATAGTGTTCAAAGCATTCATATTAATAACATTCCCATTAGCATGCATATAAAGTTCCATGGGTTTTTTAATTCTCTCTTCAAACACATCATGTCCTAATTCAAGATAAAGTTCATAAAGATCTCTCATATTTTTGTTGTTTTCCATTATGCCTAACTAGTGTGAACATGAAACAAAAAGATGCAATTGCAGGATCTAAAGGAAATAGCTTCGAGCACAAACACAATGGCGCCAGAAAAGCATCACACTGAACCGGAGTATGAGTGCCTTTTACCTTTCCTCCCCGGCAACGGCGCCAGAAAAGTGCTTGATGTCTACGGGTGCTTCTATTCTTGTAGAAAGTGTTGGGCCACCAAGAGCAGAGGTTTGTATAACAGCAGCAAGTTTCCCTTAAGTGGATCACCCAAGGTTTATCGAACTCAGGGAGGAAGAGGTCAAAGATATCCCTCTCATGCAACCCTGCAACCACAAAGCAAGAAGTCTCTTGTGTCCCCAGCACACCTAATAGGTGCACTAGTTCGGCGAAGAGATAGTGAAATACAGGTGGTATGAATAAGTATGAGCAGTAGTAACGGTGCCAGAAAAGTTCTTGCTGGCGTGTAGTTGATGGTGGTAATATTACGGACAAGATGAGATGCGTAGAACAAGATAAACAAGCAGCGATAGCAGTATTTAGGAACAAGGCCTAGGGATCATACTTTCACTAGTGGACACTCTCAACATTGATCACATAACCGAATAAATAGATAGATGCTAGACTCTACACCCTCTTGTTGGATGATGAACACCACTAACTGTGTAGGATTACACGAACCCTCAATGCCGGAGTTAACAAGCTCCACAATATTCGATGTTCATATTTAAATAACCTTAGAGTGCATGACAGATCAACATAACCAAACCAAGTACTAACATAGCATGCACACTGTCACCTTCACGCTACGAAAGGAGGCATAGATCACATCAATACCATCATAGCAATAGTTAACTTCATAATCTACAAGAGATCACAATCATAGCCTACGCCAAGTACTACATGATGCACACACTGTCACCATTACACCGTGCAGGAGGAATAAACTACTTTAATAACATCACTAGAGTAGCACATAGAATAGTAGTGATACAAAGCACATTGCAATCATAAAGAGATATAAATAAGCACTTCACTATGCCATTCATAACAGTGAATAAGTATTCTGTGAAATATAGCCTAAGAGACCCACACGGTGCACACACTGTCACCTTTACACACGTGGGACAAGGAGTCTCCGGAGATCACATAAGTAAAATCCACTTGACTAGAACAATGACATCTAGATTACAAGCATCATCATATGAATCTCAATCATGTAAGGCAGCTCATGAGATTATTGTATTGAAGTACATAGGAGAGAGATGAACCACATAGCTACCGGTACAGCCCCGAGCCTCGATGGAGAACTACTCCCTCCTCATGGGAGACAGCAGCGTTGATGAAGATGGCGGTGGTGTCGATGGAGGAGCCTTCCGGGGGCACTTCCCCGTCCCGGCGGCGTGCCGGAACAGAGACTCCTGTCCCCCAGATCTTGGCTTCGCGATGGCGGCGGCTCTGGAAGGTTTCTCGTACCGTGGCTTTTCCGTCTCGAGGTTTTAGGTCGAGGGGGCTTAAATAGGCGAAGAGGCGGCGTCGGAGGGTCGAAGAGGCGGTGAGAGGGTAAGGCGGCACGGCCAGGGCCTGGGCCGCGCCGGCCTACCTCCTGGGCCCCCTGTGGGTCCACTCTGGCGACTCTCGGGTGTTCTGGATGCTTCCGGGGATTCTAAGATGCTGGGCGTTGATTTCGTCCGATTCCGAGAATATTTCCTTACTAGGATTTCTGAAACCAAAAACAGCAGAAAACAGCAACTGGCCCTTCGGCATCTCGTCAATAGGTTAGTTCCGAAAAACGCATAATAATGACATAAAGTATGCATAAAACATGTAGATATCATCAATAATGTGGCATGGAACATAAGAAATTATCGATACGTCGGAGACGTATCAATAGCATATGAAGAAATAAACCTCAAATCAATCATGTTACCTTGAATTGTATTGATATGCATCCAATCATAAGATTTTGATAACCTTCTTTAGGCTCATATATAGGACAATCGGTAGTTCCAATTTTGATAGTTCTCACATTAGAAATAGTATTAACTCCACATACTTTATCAATCCTCTTGGGGAAATAGACGGTATGCTCCTTATCATCAACATTGAAAGTAACTTTTCCTTTATTGCAATCAATAACATCCCCTGCGGTGTTAAGAAAAGGTCTCCCAAGAATAATAGACATATTATCATCTTCAGGCATTTCCAACACAACAAAATCAGTTAATATCAAGCAGTTATTAGTAACTTGAACAGGAACATCCTCACATATACCAACAGGAATAGCAGTAGATTTATCAGCCATTTGCAAAGATATATCAGTAGGTATCAACTTATCTAAATAAAGTCTCTTATAAAGAGAAAAAGGCATAACACTAACACCGGCTCCCAAGTCACATAGAGCAGTTTTAACATAATTATTCTTAATAGAACAAGGAATAGTAGGTATACCTGGGTCGCCCAACTTCTTTGGAACTTTGCCATTGAAAGAGTAATTAGCAAGCATAGTGGAAATCTCCTCATTGGGGATTTTCTTTTTGTTAGTAACGATATCTTTCATATACTTTGAATAAGGAGGCAATTTAATAGCATCAGTCAAAGGGATTTGCAAGAATAAAGGTTTCATCCAATCACAAAATTTATTATAGTGTTCTTCTTCCTTTGATTTTAGTTTCTTAGCAGGAAAAGGCAGTTGCTTTTGTACCCAAGGTTCCCTTTCATTACCATGTTTCTTAGCAATAAAATCTTCTTTAGTATACTTTTTTATTTTTAGCATGCTTTTCAGGTTCATCTTCAACCTCTTCTTTATCAGAAGCATCATTCTTATTATTATCATTACCATTATCATGTTCATTTCCATTCTCAGTTTCAGCATCGGAAATAGAAATACTATTAGGATCATTAACAGGTTCAGAGGATTCTACAACATTCTTATGTTTCTTCTTCTTTTTCTTCTTAGAAGGAGCACTAGGTTCAATTTGTTGAGAATCTTGTTCAATTCTTTTGGGATGCCCTTCAGGATATAGAGGATCCTGGGTAGAGACACCACCTCTAGTTGTTACTTCATAAGCATGTTTCTCTTTAGAATTATTTTTTAACAAGTCATTTTGCACTTTAGTGAGTTGATCAATTTGAGTTTGAACCATTTGAAAATGTTTAACAAGCATCTTAACATCATTGGAGGTTCTCTCCACAATATCATGCAAATTGCTAATAGCTTGAGAATTTTCCATTAGATGATTCCCTACTCTCATATTAAAATTTTCTTGCTTAACAATATAATTATCAAACTCATCTAAGCATTGAGTAGGAGGTTTCGAATATGGAATATCTTCCCTAGTAAAGCGTTGAAGGGAGTCTACCTCAATCATGGATGAAGGGGGAATTATCTCACATATATCTTCTATGGGAGGTAGATTCTTCACATCTTCGGATTTAATACCTTTCTCCTTGAGAGACTTCTTAGCTTCCCTCATATCTTCATCATTCAATTCAATTAAACCCCTCTTCTTCAATATTGGCGTTGGAATTGGTTCAGGTGTATTCCAATCATCATGATTCTGGCTTATTTTAGCCAATAATTCTCCAGCTTCGTCTGGAGTTCTTTTCCTGAAAACACAATCAACACAACTATCCAAATATGCTCTAGACTCAATGGTTAGTCCACTATAAAATATATCAAGTAGATCATTCTTTTCTAAATCATGTCCAGGTCGAGCTCTGATAAGAAAACAAAATCATGCCCACGCCTCAGGCAATTTCTCTTCATCTCCCTGGTAAAATCTATAAATTTTCTGTAAAGCAATATGTTGAGCGCTAGCAGGAAAGTACTTTCGAAAGAAAACATCACGCAGCTCAGTTGGACTTTTAATAGAACCAGGAGGCAAATTATTATACCAAGTTTTAGCATCATCCTTTAATGAGAAAGGAAAAATTTTAGCGACAAAGTAAGTACGCATCTTGACATCATCAGAAAACAAGCTACTCATAGAAGAAAGTTCAATCATGTGTTCTACAGCACTTTCTTTTTCAGTACCACAAAAGGGTGCTTTCTCTACAATAGCTATATGAGATAGATCAAGAGAAAAATCATAATCTTTATCCTTAATGCATATAGGAGATGTGGCAAATTCAGGATCAGGAGATAGCTTATGTCTAACAGTATATTGTGCGAGAAACTTTTTAATTTTTCTTGCATCAGCAGTAGCATTGCATCTATTAATAAAATCATCATTAAGCTCCACATAATCCTCATCAGGATCATCACTAGAATAATCAAGTTCAGGTGAATTAACAGGTGTAGCAGCATTAGGAGTTTCAGTATTTTCAATTTGTCTAGACCTAGCAATTGTAGCATCTAGAAAGGATCCGAATGAACCACTATCATCAAGGACAGCAGAAACATTATCAATATTATGAGAATTTTCAGATTCAGCAGAAGTACCAGCAAATGAAGCTTGCGGCGGTGAAACAAGTTGACTTATCACCGATGGTGAATCAAGAGTAGCAGAGGTACTCAGAGTTGTACCTTTTCTTGTAGTGGATGGTAATATGGCGACTTTAGGATCGCGAGTTTTACCCATGATGGAGAATTTGCAGCGAACAATAGCAATCCAAGTGAACTTCCAAATAAAGCTATACTCCCCGGCAACGGCGCCGGAAAACAGTCTTGATAACCCACAAGTATAGGGGATCGCAGCAGTCTTCGTGGGAAGTAAATCCCAATTTATTGATTCGACACAAGGGGAGACAAAGAATACTTGAATGCCTTAACAGCGGAGTTGTCAATTCAGCTGCACCTGGAAACAGACTTGCTCGCAAGAGTTTATCAGTAGTAACAGTTTTATAGCGATAGTGAGTGAAATAACAGCAGCAGAGTAACAGAGACAGCAGTAGTGATTATACTAAACAGCAGGATTAAAATACTGTAGGCACGGGGACGGATAACGGGCGTTGCATGGATGAGAGAAACTCATGTAACAATCATAGCAGGGCATTTGCAGATAATAATAAAACGGTGTCCAAGTACAAAGTAATCAATAGGCATGTGTTCCATATATAGTCGTACGTGCTCGCAATGAGAAACTTGCACAACATCTTTTGTCCTACCAGCCGGTGGCAGCCGGGCCTCAAGGGAATCTACTGGATATTAAGGTACTCCTTTTAATAGAGTACCGGAGCAAAGCATTAACACTCCGTGAACACATGTGATCCTCACATCACTACCATCCCCTCCGGTTGTCCCGATTTTTGTCACTTCGGGGCCATTGGTTCCGGACAGCGACATGTGTATACAACTTGCAGGTAAGATCATAAACAATGAATATCATGATGAAACAATAACATGTTCAGATCTGAGATCATGGCACTCAGGCCCTAGTGACAAGCATTAAGCATAACAAGTTGCAACAATATCATCAAAGTACCAATTACGGACACTAGGCACTATGCCCTAACAATCTTATGCTATTACATGACCAATCTCATCCAATCCCTACCATCCCCTTCGGCCTACAGCCGGGGAATTACTCACACATGGATGGGGGAAACATGGCTGGTTGATGAAGAGGCGTCGGTGGTGATGATGGCGGTGATCTCCTCCAATTCCCCGTCCCGGCGGAGTGCCAGAACGGAGACTTCTGGCTCCCGAGACGGAGTTTCGCGATGTGGCGGCGTTCTGGAGGGTTTCTGGCGACTTCAACTTCTTCCCGTGCGTTTTTAGGTCGAAGGCAATAAGTAGTACGAAGGAGGGCGTCGGCGGCCGACCGAGGCCGCCACACACTAGGGCCGTGCGGGCCCCTCCTGGGCCGCGCCGGCCTAGTGTGTGGGGCCCTCGGGCCCCCACCTGGCTTGCCCTTCTGGCTCCACCAATATTCTGGGAAAATAGGACCTTCTGCATAAATTCCGAGGATTTTCCTGAAAGTTGGATTTCTGCACAAAAACGAGACACCAGAACAGTTCTGCTGAAAACAGCGTTAGTCCGTGTTAGTTGCATCCAAAATACACAAATTAGAGGCAAAACAATAGCAAAAGTGTTCGGGAAAGTAGATACGTTTTGGACGTATCAGTGCCGTATAAACTTTAACATGAGAGCGCTGCTCGATAGATAAATATAACCTGTTAATTGTTCTCTGACCAAGAACGAAGTTTGCCATCACCAACTACGATTTCTTATGCACCTTTATTTGTGATTACCTTATACTTGTTTCAAGTTGAATTCTATGAGGAAGATGTTTACTAGAATGTCTTGTGTGAATGAATATGATGCTTCTTGTCCGTATTTTATTTATCGACTCTTCACTCCATAAACATGTGGTCCTGTTTACCGAGTTCAGTTTCGCTTGGGGACAAGCGAAGTCTAAGCTTGGGGGGAGTTGATACGTCCAATTTGCATCACTATTTTATATCATAATTTGCTGTTATTCATTGATATATTTCATATTTGGAGATGATACTTATGTTATTTCATCTATTTTGCATGTTTCATGATTATTGGAGGATCGCGCATCGGAGTCAGGATTCTGCTGGAAAAAGCACCGTCATAATGCAATATTTCGGAAGATCAACAATTGACGGAATTTATATGAAAAATCCTATTTTTCCAGAAGACGACGAGAGCCAGAAGGAGGAGCCGAGGAGTGCCACCGTGGGCCCACCTCACAGGACGGCGCGGGCCAAGGCCTGGCCGCGCCGCCTTGTGGGGAGGGGGCCCACAGCCCCCTCTGGCCTCCTCTCCTTCGCGTATTTCTTCGTCCCGAAAACCTAAGCTCCGGGGGGACAGTCGCGAAGAGTTACAGCCGCCTCTGCGGGGCGGAGAACACCAGAGAGAAAAGAGCTCTCCGGCAGGCTGAGATCCGCCGGGGAAATTCCCTCCCGGAGGGGGAAATCGACGCCATCGTCACCATCATCGAGCTGGACATCATCTCCATCACCATCGTCATCATCTACATCATCATCACCGCCGTCTCCACCGCTGTACATCGTCACCGCCGTAACAATTCGGGTTGGATCTGATTGTTTGATAGGGGAAACTCTCCCGGTGTTGATTTCTACTTGTTATTGATGCTATTGAGTGAAACCATTGAACCAAGGTTTATGTTCAGATTGTTATTCATCATCATATCACCTCTGATCATGTTCCATATGATGTCTCGTGAGTAGTTCGTTTAGTTCTTGAGGACATGGGTGAAGTCTAAATGTTAGTAGTGAAGTATGGTTGAGTAATATTCAATGTTATGATATTTAAGTCTTGTACTCGTTTGCCAATTGCGGGGTTGCCGGAGTGACAGAAACCTAAACCCCCGTTGGTATATCTATGCAGGATCTCAGAGTTTAAGGCTATGGTTAGATTTATCTTAATTACTTTCTTGTAGTTGCGGATGCTTGCAAGGGGTATAATCACAAGTATGTATTAGTCCTAGGAAGGGCGGTGCATTAGCATAGGTTCACCCACACAACACTTATCAAAACAATGAAGATTAATTAGCCATATGTAGCGAAAGCACTAGACTAAAATCCCGTGTGTCCTCAAGAACATTTGGTCATTATAAGTAAACAAACCGGCTTGTCCTTTGTGCTAAAAAGGATTGGGCCAGTCGCTGCAATTGTTACTCTCGCACTTTACTTACTCGTACTTTATTCATCTGCTACATCAAAACCCCCAGAATACTTGTCTGTGAGCATTTACAGTGAATCCTTCATCGAAACTGCTTGTCAACACCTTCTGCTCCTCGTTGGGATCGACATTCTTACTTATCGAAAATACTACGATACACCCCCTATACTTGTGGGCCATCAATGCCATTGTGGCAGAACAAAAGCATAATGTATTTGAGTCTTAAGCAATGTACTTCCTTCACTTGTGTACTGCATTTCTTATTTGCTTAATATGATTTGACCGCAAATTAATAAAAAAGCCCACCAAGTTTAATCGGGTGAAGCTCGGTGATCAGGGGGTACATGAGCACCCCCTAACTGGCTGCCACGTGTCTAACACCGTTTACTGTCCGTGTGCTCCGGCCGTGCTCCACCGCCTATCATCCCCACTTGCCCCCACTCGGCCGCTCCTTCTCGAGCGCGCACCAGCTCGAAAAACGAGCTCCTCTGGAGCACCAGCTCTGAACGGCGAACAGCAAAACAGGAGACAGCGCTGGAGGCCGTTAATAAGCGCTTAAACAGATCCTTTCCACGGTCCTCTACCTCCTTCCATGGAACTGCTGACCGCGCCGCGTGCCACTGTTCTTTTTTCCAGAAACGGTAAATCAAGAGATCAAATCGGCGTTGGGCGTGTCCACGATGGAAAATCATGAGCTCAAATCAAGTCTGGGGAAGAGAAATTGAGAGTTAGGAGAAGGGAAATCGAGAGCTCTTCATCACCGACGAGGAGCCGGAGGTGGTCACCGACGCTGCTCTCGAATCACCGCTCGACCTCGCGTCTTTCGCGCTCGATTTGGGAGAAGAGACGAGTTCGATTGAGGGGAAGAACCACTCGACCTCCTCTTCCTAGAGCGGATACTCGTTGAATCGAGCTGGGACGAAAAGCTCCTGTTGAATCGAGCTGGAAGAAGAGTGTCCACACCCGCCGCCGGGCCCAATCAGTTCCGCGCCTCCTCTGGCTAGCAGCGATTTATTTCTCTCTCTCTCTCCAATTCCGCTCATACCATAGCTGCTAGATGGTGCCAGTGGTCAGCGAGCGCCGGAGCGCGGCAGGGCCATGGAGGAGCGGTGGGTGGGTCGAAGTGGAGGAGCGGTGGGTCGGGATAAGACGCCAGAGCTTGAATCCCTCTACAACACATCGACGAGCTGAATTGGACAGAGATAGAAATCGGAACAAATAGTCGTCCAGCTCGAGTCAACGGGAGCGTCCGATCACAGCAGATCCCACGAGATCTCGATGGCGGCGCTGGTGTTCGAGCGCAGCGGGCCTTTGTTGGGGAGTAAGCGGAGGAGCGATGCTTGGTTTGGGTAGCCGCTCCTTCTAAGAGCTCTGAGCTCCGTTGACTCGATTTTGGGGAGGAGGCGAGTTCGATAGAGGGGAAGCGCTAACGGTGGGCATGGGCGTGGAGGTGCGGCCCGCGGCGAGGGCGGCAGAATCAGGAGTTGACCGGCGCATCACGAGCAGTCGACGGTGACGCTAGTGTTCGAGTGCGGTGGGGCGCCGTTGTTGGGAGGAAGCTGAGGAGCGGCCTCCTTGAGTGGATGATTCCCCAGCACGAACGGCGGGAGGAGGAGAAGAGGTCAGCTTAGAGGCAGAAAAGTAGATTTCACGGCGGTTTGATGGCCGTGAGCATCTACTCGCGTAGATCGAATCTAAAAGCAAATCTAATGGTGTCTAGGGGTGCTCACGTACCCCCTGATCACCAAATCCACTCTCCAAGTTTAATTGAGCAAATATGTAAAAGCACACACTACTGCATGAACACGCTCACTTGGTTAGGAAAGATGCCTCCTTCAGAGTGGCAACTGTCGATCTAGTCGTGGAAAAAAAGACATAATTTTGGGACAAATAATTCAAGCTTGAACGAAACCAAAGTATGGATGAGTAAATACAAAGGACATGGACGGAGATTCAGAGAACTGAAAAGTCTCCCATATATATCCAGGGGAAAAGTTTAGGGTGTTGGTTTCAAACATAACCCTTAAACCAAGAAACAAATATTTGATGTGAAGTTGTCTAGATTACGGATGCCACTGCCCAGCGGTGAAGGTTTGGGTTTTCTTTACACCTTGGACTGATGCTTGTCCCCGCCTTTCTGCATTCTTTTCCAACTGAACTCTCTGTTTCCAAGCATTTCGACGTTTAAAATTAAGAGGTTGACCCATAAAAGCGGTTAGATTTTATATCGATTGAGAAGCTAGTGGGGAGGATTTTCAGGCTTTCACACAATTTTGTGAAAGTGAACAAAACATCCTTTCTGAGAAAGCCAACAAGTTATACTTTACATCATTTGGTAGAGTTCGTGACTTTGAAGTCGACGCTGAAATTTTGTTCTCCCTCAATGAGACTACATAATATAATTGAACAAAATGATTCCTTTATATATTTTACTCTCTTATTGTTGTGTATGACAGCATCGCGCCAGATAACCTGACAAGAAGATGCCGACGGCCAAATCTTGCGGACAGCCATGGCCAGAAAAAACCGTTGGCACAGCTCTGCTGTCGGCGTCCCAAGGCCTTAGGAATTTTTACAGGTGCACTGAGGGCTGCCGTCGTCACGGCCTACACCGCTGCCACGTGGATCTAGAGGTCGCCTGCTGCTGCCCATTTGATGGTGCAGAGCTATGCCAACGGAACCCTTCCGCGCTCCATGAACGCCCCAGGGTAAGACGTGTGTCCCTCTAAGCCGATGGCAAAGTTGTCAGTGTACCTGCGCCGCCGCCATCTCACCGTCTTAGGTTGACGCCGGCGGTGGACGGGACTGTCGGCACAGGGCCATCTACGCCGACAGCTGTGTCACGCCAATGGTCTGGCAGCTGTGCCTATGCCGGCTATGCCGACGGTGGTAGTCGGCAGAACTGTACACTGATCGTTTTCGTGGCTAAGCTGAGGACGAAGGCCGTCGGCGTATCGCACGAATCCTGTAGTGAGCTGATCTCTAAAGTGAATTAATGTGGCGGACGGTAGTTCTGAAAAACGTGCCAGATGCCGGCTAACAGGCAGGTACGTACAACTTTCCATGGATGAAAATAACCTAACTAAGCACGACGATGTTGATGCATGTACGTTGATCGCTAGCTGGCTTCTTACGAAACCACGTTTAGACACAATAGTATAAAGGACTGGCATTTTCACCGAGAGCTGTTCGGTGTCCAGACAAAACATGACCGTGTCAGCCAGCACTCTCACCTTTCAGTTCGAGCTGCCGAGAATATGTGGCGCGTAGTCCATGATGCGGAAAAACTTTATCGACCTTGCAGCGTGCGTTGACACCACACTACTGAAAATGGGAAAGAGCTGGCATCATCCCCGACTCGATTTAGCATCTCCAAGCGTTGGCCTCTCTGGGAGTTTTTGACCTTGGCTGATGAGGTTCGCATGCACTTCTACTCCGGTGCTCTCCTTGACAAATATCACGCTGCGTCGAAAATAATAATGGTTGAGATCTTCTAATACCTCTTCGTAAGCGGGGTCATGACCGTAAAATTTAAAAATCTGATATGTACGCACGACCCTCTAGAGACCCGTATGGCCCGTGTTATCTTGTACGATTAATTTCTGTAAGTATAGTGTACTACTACGGTGACATGCATGTACCGAATAGGCAGGGCATATAAAAAAGGGCCGTAGATGTCTCCGCGTACGTCACCCTCATATATACTAGATTTAGATGTGCGCCTTGGCGCACGACCCCGTAGAGCTCTTGCCAATGTATATTTTATATAACGGTAATAAAAAAATACTAAAACAAAAAAATTTGAGAATTACAAAAGCTCCAGAATTAACAAACTTCGGTCTCTTAGCATTTGTACAAATCGATGATAAAATCCTATTTCAAAATCAGCATATTCATAAAGAATCAGATAACATGTGTTCAATTATGTCTTGATTGTAGCTGCTAATATGTACAACACTGGCGCAAATAGTCACATAATACAGAACGGAAATGTAGTATATATTCAGTTTCTTATCATATTTAGATATTGAAATCAACATTTGTTGTTGGAAATGAACTTGCTGGAATTCAAGGCTCTTGAAGACAACGGAAATGAACGGAAATCAACATTCATGAATGTTGGAAATCTACATTTAGGAATCGAAATGTACATTTAGGAATCGAAAACTACATTTGCCTTTCCAAGCTAACACCTTATAATTAATTGCTCACACACCTTAATGCCACCCTCGATCAGGTCCTTGATTAGTCCCACGGCAATACATCAAGAGGGGATCTGCTTTCTGAAGTACGAAGCGATTGAAAATATTTCATGTATGCACACATCAAAGAGGATTCAAATTAAAAGGCGTACAATCTAATAATAGATGGGAAGAAAGCACATACTCAGGAATGAACCAATTAAATTGTATTCAACGTTTTTAGTTTGGAAGTGAAATGGGCAAATGACCTTATCCTACAACCTGAAGCGACATAACTATATCTTGTCATCCATGAGGTACAGTTCAACTTGCTACCAATATCAGTTTCACCAGATCAGTAGCCATGGACTTTAAATAAGGAACCCTTGGATATTTAGTGGGTCAAGAGGATTTTCTCAACGCCTGCGACACAAATCATACCTGCTGTCATGGACAAAGTATGACCATATAAAAAGGAAAAATGATTTCCTGAACTGTTAAGTATAAGAAAAGAGAAGAAAGATGGTGCGCCAAATTTAAATATACATTTTTAAGTTTCTTCATATAGTATCCAAGCAAAAGTATAATCATACAGCCACCTGTAAGGGGCTCTATAAATGTTTTTCTCCTGCTCTCAGCAAGCCATCACAGGTTCCATTGCCTGAACATGTACATGTTGCTCGAGTTATTCCTTAACTGAACAATGCGACCGTACAAAATAAATTTGAGAAGAAACCAAACTATGTAGAGCAAAGAAAACGTTGGGGGTCAATAGGATGACCTAAGCAGTATTTCCATTTTTAAGAAAAAGAAATCTACCATTAAAAAAAGGGGCAGATGTATTTTATAAAAGGTAGATGGTCATAACTACAACATGTCTATTGTATGTTAGTATTACTTGAGATCCAACATAGCGGTAAAAAAGGCTTTCCACTTTAAACTCTGATATCAAGTGGCAAGTGAGCCCATCTGGAAAAACTATGCGTAATGATATGTATAAAAGAATGAACTGCTCGCAGATCATTGGCACTTTCACTTGTTTGAAGGAGAATATTCATGGGTAAAAGACACTTTAAAAAATATATCAGTACTACTCTATTAAAAGACTCTTAGATCCTAAAATAGATATATTGTAATTCTGATTAGAACTAAATGTTTCAATGGAAAAACAGAATTATAAGGAAACACCACATCATGCAGATCTCTAGAAATAGAAACCAATGTAAACGGAATAGGCTCTAATGCTGCATCTAAAAACTTTATGTGTATCAGCCTACGATCACAGTACTCTGCACTATTGAGTCCACATGACCACATGTTGGAAACGCAACCACTAAGTAAAGAATATTGATTTTATTTTGAGAAGTGCACCATCCTAAATATAAACTAACATTTTCTGTCCGCAAGTTTACTCCAAATATTTCCAGAATATGAGTAGGATACAGTTAAGAAAAAACAGACAACAAAGAAAGAGGTGCATCAATACTAAACACTTGTAGCTAACCCACATGGAAGTAAATACAACTGCTTAGGAAACATAATCTCACAAACATGGAGAATATATCAGAGGAATATGATGAACAATTAAAAGGGCCTATGATTATGAGAATTACCTTTCACTAATCCGTACACATCATAATTTCTTCATTATTCTTCAAGGTATTGCAACTATTGATTCTTGAAGGGAAACGAACTAATCCTCTATTTCCATGGGCAAACGTAAGTCAGACTTTATTTATTTTTACTTAGGCTCTATCATCAGGTTGGCTCCACCCCTGCAATGTAGCATTTTACATTGACTGTCAAACTGATCAGCTACAGATTTAACCACCATAACATAGGATGACGTGAAAGATAAATGAGGCATCAGAGCTGGGTGCTCCCAAACATATTAAGAAACTAAAGAACAAAAGTCTCATCTCAGGAGCTACGCCAAAGAATTAGTAGCTTTGCAATATACCAAAATTGACAGAGAATGAAAGAACAAAGCAACACAGACACCATATCACATTTTTGTAGTGATGTAAGATGCATCTAAGAAAAAGAAGAGGTTAACATGCTTAACTGTGCTTACTTTCTATGAAATTAAACTGCATCTTCCAACTAAAAGCAGTAGAAAGCACAACAAAATATAATTAGAACAAATGTGTGCTGATACAAGCAAAAGAAGCATGCCCAGATCTTGATTTTGAAGAATATATTTAGTTCTTTCATAACTTGCCAAGCATATGGAGCTAAATAAACAAGCACACTCCAAATTACCACAGTTGAAATGCACACAACATAAAGAGAAAACTTTCATGCAGGCATAACAACCTAAATGCTCTGAAATCTAAAGCATCTAGGATAGTTGCATTGGCAAATTTCGTGATATCGAAAACAATACACATTCGAGATTCATCTTAATAAACAACTGGTGGTACATCCTATGATGTGGAATCAAAGATGAAACACTTCCATTGCTAATAACAGTGGTCTTGCTCTTCTCGCAGGATATATTAATTAAGAAATTATCAAGCTGGGGCTAATTCAAATGACATACTAATTCACTAATTAACAGTGGTCGTAGAGAAACGCTAATTATCAAGCTGGGTTTCCAAGCTAATCTAAACCACCATGAGCATCTAGGATAGTTTCTTGCTAACCTGCTATATACCAATTCATCGGGCACAACGACACACTCATTGGCAGCAGGTGCAGTCCCATTGGCTGGTCTTACAAACATAGCTTATGGACACACAGTAATCTGGGCCACCATTAGTAAGTAGGATGCATTTGCTAGACGAAAAGAATTGTCGACAAATTTTAATCCTGACCCTGCGCAACCACAGTGAGGGAAGGATTTCAGGTAATCAAACCAATAATACAAGCACGAAAGATTAAACACTAGTGCTGCCAAGCGATGCAGAAATAGCTGAAACAGAGCATACTCACCAAGAACGTAACCGGACAACAGACGAACGGGAGCAGCCACAGCGAACCGACACGACAATCCCAACAAGGCGCCAAACATGCAAAGACAGAACACAGAGGCAACATAAACACGTCAGCGGGCAAGGCGAAAGGCAAAGAAATCATGGAACAGGCATCCACAAGGAAAGGAACCCCGCAAATAAAAAGACCATAAAACAATTCTCGACCCTTCTATTTGATTGTATGCGGACAACACCTCCTTCTACCATTCATTCTGATCCTTGCATAGATGGATAGATCTCTACAAAAAGTTTCTAATTATAAAAGGTGGAATAGAGAAAGTGAAGTAACCGGCATGTTGGTTGTGTCCATATTTTCCTTCACTTCAAAAATCTGCAACAAACTTCACATATGTGTCACCAGAAATTGTGATGTGCAATAGGAAAGTCACCTGAAATAAATGCGATAACAGCAATGCCAGTTAGATTTTGCTAGAAAGAACATATATTTAGCTCACTTTACTTTCAGAAAACTGTAACCAACTATATATGGCATAGAAAAAAGCATAAAAGTGCATGTTGCTTGCATCCATATTTTCCTTCAGTTCCCATAAATTTCAGAAAATTTCAAATGTGCATCAGCAGACAGAGTGATATACAATAGATAAATCACCTGAAATAAAGGTAGAACAAGCAGTTAGATATTGAAAAAAAAATCGTTACATTGATTCACAGGATCGAAATCCATTGTTGAACTGCATCACCACACAAGTAATCAAATAGGCAGATAGCTAGGCAAGCATGCATGCATAGTACCAAGCACACAGGTCGCACACAACAAGCAACTATAAGGAGAGCATGGGTTGTTATTTGGGAAGGTACCTTGTTAGGCAATGGTAATGGTCACGGCGACAAAGTGACTCCAGGTAGTGGCGACACATCATAAGCCCCCAACACTGCACCTCCTTTTGCAGATCGCGATCCCCCTCCTCCATCGAGCAGCGGCGAAGATTTTGCCGCAGTCCTCTTGCCTGGTCAAGCAATGGGGAAACTGTGAATCTACCAAATTCATTAGCAGAGAAAATTAAGAAACAACTTATGGACACATCAGTTACATATCCGAATCCATGAGTGCATTGTGACCGAACTGTTGCATCATAAAGAAATCTCACAAAGTAACATCACCTAAACAAAAACGCCTCATGGCTGGGCTAAGATGCCTTCCGCGTTGGTCTCCCATGGCCTTGTTTGCCAATTTACTTCAAGAAGCGGGTGTAGAACAAATGAAAGAAGAACAGAAATTAACATGGGTCATTCAATCTAGAGATCACGGATGGAGAAATCTAGGACGATGTTACATGAACCTATCTAGCTGCAACAGCGGCCTCACACCGCTGCATCACCTCAGTCCGCATCTTCCCTGCTTGCTCCCCATGCCGAGCTCTACCCGGATGCTGCAAACCTCGGGGATGGAAACAACATGACAACAAATGAGCTGAGCCAAGGAGGTCAAACTGAAAGGCTAAAATGCAGCCGTAAGAGCATCTGAAATTGAAGCACGGGAAAGAGAAAGCAGAGATAAAGCAATACCTGAACGTACAACTCTGATTGTCTAGGCACGCGGTGCCTATATGATTGTTAGCTGAACATGTTAAGGTAGCTCTTGAGCATGTGTACTATCGCGCCACTTCAATCATCGTGTTCAAGTAGTAGTCTGACAGGTAGCTCCAGAACGTGGTTGCCTGAAAATCACAAACCAAATCGATCGCCACGCGCACGCATTAGTAATTTATCGCATCCATGCAGTCACAGTATATATTTGTGTAGTAATGCAACCAAGAAAAGAAAAAGGCAAAGGCGGAGCATAAACCTGAACTGGAGAACGATGCTCAATTAGCTTCTCCTTCCAAGTCTGAAATCAACACGACATGTAAGCCAAGCTTGCTCAATCTATCACTGATACAGTCACCAAGCTACATATTCTGCAATCAACAGAATCGTAAGATATGGCATGCTATAGGCATCAGACTGGCATACTATAGGCATCAGACTAAACTGAACTGAATTGGGAAAAAAAAACTACCTATCATCATAGGGCTGTGTTCTGGGACTGGCAACTGTGATTGTACCTTGTAGTGAAATTCTAATATGTGGTATAAATTAAACAAAGGTAGTTAAAAATACATCTTAGTCTTTAGTTCCTTGCAATGATGTGGTCCTATCTAAACATATAGTTGTAGCCTATTTGGGAAAGCGGTGTTAAATAAACTGAAAAGTAAGAAAGAAATATTTCATGCGGTTTAGGAGCATAAAGAGAAAACAATGCCACATACAGGCAAGGTTTCCTCACATTCCAGAATGCTGCTGTAAGTTGTTAAAAAGCAATGGAGGGGAGCTGAATGAATTAGAGCCAGTGGATGACTAAAAAGTAGAGGTGTAGCAAAATAGTAGTTGTGGTGTAATAGAAATAAAAGTACACAAAACTAATGCAGAATTGAGCATATTCATATGTAAACCTGGAAAATTTAACAATAATCAAGCAGCACAAAGTTAGAGTTTTGCCAAAATCTAGAACTCATCTAAATATGCGGTTTGATTAGGTGGATCGAAATCCTAAAAATAAGTAAAATGCATGACAGTTTAGTGGACCATACTCTAAAACAGAGTATATTTTTATTGTAATGGCAACATGCTTTTATCATCTGTATAAAATTGTAGGTACTTGTAGAATGATATTGGAGTAATATGCTTGACTTGTATACGGTATGCAAACCTTGAGCATATTATACCACCAGAAGTCATTAGAGTACAAATTAGGGTATCAAATACTTGACGAAACTGCAGGACATGCATAAGAGCAGTGAGACCGCCATGGATTAAGGATAAATATAATGTATGAAGCATGAATACCAAAAAATAAGATTCAAAAAGATGATTGTAACTAAAATGAGAAGAATCAGAACTCATTCCATGTTTCTATTAAAATTGCATTTTTTCATGGTTTCGGTACCTCCTACCGCCACTTTCCAGAACAGTCCAAGCAATCATCTCTTCACAGTCCTTTAAGAAGTCTCCATCGTAAGGTAGAAATCAAAAAAGGGAGATATGTGAGCCTATCTATGAACAAAAAGAACCTAAAAATCCCACAATATTGTATCAGTAATGTTCTCTTATCTTTTTTACTATGACTGTCTAGACAATACTCAATAAGAGACATCAGAAATTAGATTCAATGATAAAAAACGAAATTAAACAAAGTACCAACAACTTGATTTACTATAGACTTGGGATAAATTTAAGAAAAAAAACGAAATTCTAAACAACACTTACAGGTATTTTGTCAAGCACCTTGTAGGCATAGATAAAGTGAGACCTGCACAAACAAAAATGAGGATACGTAGGGATTGGAGAAAGAGAGAAACATGCAAAAAGATAAGGATCTATGGGGATAGGGAGGGAGGGAGGGACAAACATGTGGCGGTCGGCGTTCATGCAGTTCCTCTGGGCTGAACTTCGGCTGTTGCTGCTGAGGCAGACGCGATGGGGAGGAGGAGATGTGCACGAGGTAGCGGCCAGGATGGGGGCGCAAGGGAGATAGGAGGAGAAGGAACCCGTCGACCTCCAGCTGCTACTGCTGAGGCATCCGTGAAGGGGAGGAGGAGATGCGCGCAGCGGCAGGGATGGGGGCATGAGGGAGAGGAGGAGAAGAACCAGACAGGATGGGGGGAGAAGTGGAAGGAAGGGGAGGCCACGCTCCTCAGCGCCCTCGCGCTGTCGGCCCCGCGCGCGCGTCTTCCCGGGCCGCACCACCTCCAGCTGAGCCCCGTCCGCCATCGACGTCAACCCAATCGCAGAGGGCATGGCGAGGTGAAGCACCGCTACAGCCCACGCTCCTCCGCGCCCTCCCGCCGCCGGCGACCACGCGCATCTTCCCGGCAGTTGCTGCTCCATCTGATGCTGCTCGCCCCTGCTGGTTCGGCGAGGGGATGCGGCGGCCGTGGATCGCGTGGTGGAGACTGGCCTAGGGTTTCTAGGGGAGAGAAATGGGACTGGGGATTGGGGGAGAGGATGGGATCGGCGATTGGGTGGGCGGCGGACCCCTATGCCCACGATGACATGCTCGACCGAAGCTGCCTCTCTCGCAGCGACCGACGAGTGGACCTGAACAATGGTGGGTCCCACAAGCAGCCTCAGCCGGGTAACACACGACAATTGCACGGATTTATCTAGCCGGTGGACCAGCAGGAGAGCAGCGCGAGTGGAGATCTTTCCACGCGCGAGTGCGACGCGGCCGACCGAACCCAACCTCACCCGCAGCTACTGACGGGCGGGCCCAAACGATGGTGGGACCCTTGAGCAGCCTGAGGCGGGTAGGATACGTCTGTTGCATGGCTTTATCTAGCAGATTCTGAGCCAACAATGAACGGCCGAGATTAGCTGATGGAAAGATCTAACGGCTCACGTGCGAGGATCGCTGTGAAGCCCCCATGGGGGGGCAGCTATTATACCTTCAGATACAGATGGGCATACATGGGCTGGATATGGGTCAGCGGGCTGAAGGTTGGAAAAGAAACAAAAAAAAAATATAACCTCTCAACTTGTGTTAGGGGGAGCACCGGAGTAGGACTCGTTCTTATGGGGCAACTAGCGCATGAGCAGCTCGATCACCGGCCGAGAGCTTTTTCAGAAAAAATAAATATGCATCTAGTAATCAAGACAAACTCAGCTTTTAACGCAGCTTAATTTGTTGAATTTGGCCTAGATAAGTATGCATCTAGTAGTCGTAGTTATGTTTTTTTTCGAAATGGGGAATGGAACCCCGGCTTCTGCATCGTGGTGATGCATACAGCCTTTTATTAATAGAATAAGAGTACAAAATTAAAATATCTCAGACATCGCCTAGAATTGATACAAGAATCAACCAGCGAAAGACAACTAGAAGAAACGGACTACATATCATTGTATCCGTCTATTGTGCTGCCAGCCAGCCTGGCACAAGATATCCTGAGCGACCATCTGGAGCCGTGTGCATCCAGTAGCCATAGCATCCCGCTGTCCCTCCGGTGACAGAAGAGCCCACAACTAGACCCAGTGTGACACCATATGGATAATCTGCAAAAAGTGAAAGGAAGGTTTCTTGTTAAAAATAATATCATTCCTTGTCCTCCAGATAGACCAACATAAGGTAGAAACCCCAATACGGATGAAAGCCTTTGATTGTCTATCAACTCCATGTAGCCAATTACCAAACATATTGGTAATATTGGTTGGAGGTGGGAGAGAAAAAGTAAAATTAATCGTACGGCAGAGAATTTTAGCTAAAGGACAAGTGATGAACAAATGCTCAATAGTCTTCTGCTCACCACAAAAAACACATTTTATACAACCATTCCATCTTCTTCTGGCTAAATTATCTTTAGTGAGCAAAACTTTATTGCTTAAGAACCACATAAATATTTTTATCTTTAAAGTAACTTAAACTTTCCAAAGGTACTTTCGCAAAAAAGGGGTATGGTTATTCATAAGATCCTCATACATAGATTTCACCGTAAACACGCCATTTGTTGTCAATTTCCAAACAAATTGATCCTTCTCATCAGATAAATTAATCCTCATAAGTCTTCGGCATAACTGTAACCATAAAGACCATTTGTTTCCCACCAACAACCTTCTGAAACTGATATTCAGAGGCGTTTGGGCTAACACATGAGCTATTGTTACATTCTTATGATGCACAATACTATATAAGGATGGATATTGTTGTGCTAATGGTGTATTTCCTAACCAGGTATCTTCCAAAAAACAGATATTCGTACCATTACGTATCTGAAAAAAACCTCTTCTAAAAAAATTGACTTTAACCTTCATTAATCCCTTCCAAAAGGGAGAGGCTGTTGGTTTAGCTTGTGCCTCGGATAAGGTCTTTTTCCTTAGGTATTTATTCTGCAGCAACTCCTGCCACACCCCATCCTCGTTAAGAAGTTTATAAAGCCACTTACTCAATAAATATCTATTTTTCAATTCAAGGACCTCAATACCAAGACCCCCTTGATCCTTGGGCCTGCAGACGATATTCCACTTGGTGAGCCTATAAAAATCCAATCTTTTCCTTACCCCAACGGGTATTTCTAGAAAAGAAAGCATGAACATCGGTAAGCTTGTTAAAACTGAATTGATAAGGACCAACATGTCCCCATAGGACAATAATCTGCCCTTCCAACATCCCAATTTGCTCTCAAATCGGGTCTCCACTGGATACCAATCAGAAATTCTAAGCTTTCTAAAGTGAATAGGAATGCCTAAGTATTTAAAAGGTAGAGAACCAGCATCACATCCAAAGATCTGTTTATACTGGTCTACCTCATCATTTGCCTTCCCAAAACAAAAAATCTCGCTCTTGTGGAAATTAATTTTAAGCCCGGATAGCTCTTCAAAAAGGCATAGTATTAGTTTCATATTTACTGCTTTCTGGAGATCATGTTCCAAGAAAAGGATAGTATCATCAGCATATTGTAAGATAGAGATCCCCCCTTCAACAAGGTGAGGAATGAGACCCCCTACCTGATCATCATTTTTTGCTCTCTCAATTAAGATAGCAAGCATATCCACCACAATATTAAAGAGAAAAGGTGACAAAGGATCACCTTGTCTCAAACCTTTTTTAGTTTGGAAATAATGACCAATGTTATCATTTACCTTTACCCCCTTGGACAAATTGACTGATCATCCTACACCATTCAGGAGCAAACCCCTTCATCCTCAAAGTCTGTTGTAAGAATTACCATTTCACTTTATCATATGCCTTTTCGAAGTCAATCTTAAATAAAATCCCATCCAACTTCTTAGTATGTAGCTCATGAATAGTTTCATGAAGAATGACCACCCCTTCTAGAATATTCCTTCCCGGCATAAAAGCGGATTGTGTTGGTCTTATAACTCGTGGGGCAATTCCTGTAATACGATTTGTAACAGCTTTGGTAAAGATTTTAAAACACACATTCAGTAGACATATAGGTCTATATTGTTGTATTTGCACCGCATCCTCTTTCTTCGGTAATAAAGTAATGACGCCGAAATTCAATTTGTAGAGCGGCAAATCCCCAATACTAAATTGATTGAACAGCGCCATCAAGTCATCTTTTATTACCTCCCAAAATTTCTGATAAAACTCTGCAGGAAAACCATCAGGCCCCGGCGCTTTATTACCTTCCATCTGAAAAAGTGCCTCATGAACTTCCTCCTCAGAAAAAGAAGCTGTCAAGATCGCATTCTCAACAGTCGATATCTGAGGAATGTCATGCACCTCTTCCTCTACCAAAGAGATGTTATTTGATGTCGGTGCCCCGAATAATTTTTTATAAAACTCACTAATGTAGACCTTCAAATTATCTTCCCCAACAATAGTTCCCTCCTGTTGTTCTAATTGAATTTTTTCTTTCTTCTATGTTTCCCATTTGCAATCAAATGAAAATATCTCGTATTGCTCCCCCCTTCTTGGATATGCTTAACTTTAGCTCTCTGCGCCCATTTAGACTCTTCCTCTCTTCGCAATCTATTCAGTTTATCATTTGCATCTTTAAGCGATTCTCTCTCTACCATCGATAAGCTGTTCGTTTCAGCCTTCAAATCTAACCCATCAATAATACCTATTAACCTATCCCTCTCTTTTTTATATTGCCCACTTTGATTCTTTGCCCATCCTTTAAGAAATTTTCTTATATGCCTCAATTTATTCAACCACACATCCATTGGATTCAACCCCACTAATACAGACTTCCACTCCTTTTCAATCATGTCAAAGAAACCTTCTTGTCGCAACCAATGCAACTCAAAAGAGAACTTTGTCTTATTACCCAAATGTGCTTTCACCCCTGAGTCAATAAGAATTGGAGTATGGTCAGATTCCGCTCTTGTCAATGCACGCATAGTGACAAGGGGGAATTTTTGTTCCCAAGAAATAGACGCGAGCACCCTATCCAATTTCTCATAAGTTGGTACTTCCCGACGGCTTGCCCACGTAAACTGTCTTCCCGAAAGAGCAATTTCGCACAAGTTCAAATGTTCAATAATGGCATTAAAGACAAAAGGCCAACGAGCTTTAAAATTATCATTATTTTTTCCCCGCGCTTTCGAATTATGTTGAAATCACACCTACCAACATAGGCAATGTTTCAGTCTCACAAATTCTGACAAGTTCCGCTAAAAACTCAGCCTTATGTGCATCTTGGGCAGCCCCATAGACTGGCACAAGAATCCATTCAAAACCATCCCTTTTACACTTAATATGCAGCTTAACACAAAAGTCTCCAATACTCACCTTGAGTACCTCGAGTGTGTCAGAATTGATACCAACCAAAATGCCTCCTGATCGACCATGAGGAGGTAAACAAAACCAGGAATAGCTATATCCCGCAGCCAATTGATTTAAAAAAGGAATAGAGAAATTAGACCTTCCAGTCTCCAATAAGGCTACAAAGTCTAATTTATGTTCCCTAATTGCCTCTTTTACGAACAAATGCTTAGCAGTATCCGCAAACCCCCCAGGATTCCAGTTCATACCTTTTATATTCTGCATCATGAAAATTGCCGTTTAATTCTTCTCCTCGTACTTTTACGAATATTATTAGTATCATAGATCTTCCTGACCCTAGTCTTCTTTTCCTTGATTACCGGATCTAGTTGTTCCATATGACCATCTAAATCCAGTGGGATGCAATCATCCTCCTCTAGATCATTACATAGGGTAGAAACTTTAGACATAACAAGTGTTGAAGGATCGTCCTCTTTATTTATATACTCATCTATATTTTTTGCAGAATGGTTAATATACGTTCCTCTTCTATCAATTTAATTCCTTTAATAGATTTCACTACCTCTCCTTCAGATTTACCTAAGGAAATACCCAATCGTTCCGCCTTATGCATAATCTCATCATTAGGCATATTGACAATAGAAAATTTAGGAGACACAGACTTACCTACACACGAAGAAGCATCCCTCAACTGTGCAATCCTCATAGCCTTTTCCATTTGAAACATATCCCCACCAGGCTGGCCACCCAGTCTAGTAATAGACCTCACACCAAGCGGAGGCTGCGGAATACCACCGAAAGCAATAACCTCCTCCATAGTAGGATGAACTGCCAAATTATCAACAGAATTTTCAAATAAGGATAAACTCACACTGGATTTCTCTTGCACTGGATAGGACCCTGGAGAATCTAAAGGCTTACCAGAAGACACTGAAGATGAGGCAACTCCATCGATTCTTTCATGTCTATATTTGAAACAACCCCCTTAGCCATTGCCAAGACCTCCTCAGTAGTGCCTCCCTTGGAATTTCCAAAAGAACCACTTGATCCCACCCTGCATTACCACATATAATCTCAGCATGTACAGAATCAACAGACAAATCGAGATCATATCACTGCAAAAAACCAAAATTTAAAGCCTCTAAATTATTTGCAAAACTCTCACCAGCGGACTCACCGAGGGCCACAGCAATGTGAGGCACAGCCGATCCTACAGACCTATTGCCAATCATTGGCCCCAGATCATGTAAGGATTCGTTGCATAGAAAACAAAAATTTTCCTACCGCGAGAACGCAATCCAAACCAAGATGCAATCTAGAAGATGGGAGCAACGAGGGGATGAACGAGACTAACCCTTCAAGATTTCCAAAGCCTATAAGAGTAGGCTCTTATTGCTGCGGTAGACGATCACTTGCCGCTTGCAAAAGCGCGTAGAAGATCTTGATCACGGTGCCACGATCGGGCAGCACCTCCGTACTCGGTCACACGTTCGGTGTTGATGACGACGTCCTTCTCCCCGTTCCAGCGGGCAGCGGAAGTAGTAGATCCTCCTCGGAATCCCGGCAGCACGACGGCGTGGTGGCGGTGGTGGTGGAGAACTCCGGCAGGGCTTCGCCTATGCGCTGCGGGAGTTTGTATGTGGAGGAGGGGAGGCTAGGGTTTGGGGAGAGGGGGCTATGGGCGCCGGCCTCAAGGGGGAAGGGGTGGTGCGGCCAAGCCATGGGCTTTCCCCTCCCTCTCCTCCTCATTATATAGGTGGAACCCCAAGGGTTTGCCCAAAGTCTTCGAATAAGACCCCAACAGAAAAACTGCCTTATGGACGAAACCTAGAGGGACAGGGACTCTTCCCTTCCCCCTTTTCTTGGCCGGCCAAGGAGGTGGAGTCCACCATGGACTCCACCCTCCCACTTGGTTGGCTGGTTAGGGTTTGTGGAGTCCCTCCGGGACTCCTCCTTCCATAGTGATTTATTTCCGGATAATTCTAGAAACCACCTTCCATAAATTCACCGGATCATTTCCAAACTTGGAAAGTGACTTCCTATATATGAATCTTATTCTCCGGACCATTTCGGAACTCCTCGTGATGTCCTGGATCCCATCCGAGACTCCGAACAAAACTTCGAACTCCATTCCATATTCCATATCTACTTAAACGACATCAAACCTTAAGTGTGTCACCCTATGGTTCGCGAACTATGTAGACATGGTTGAGACTTCTCTCCGACCAATAACCAATAGCAGGATCTGGAGATCCATAATGTCTCCCACATATTCAACGATGACTTTAGTGATCGAATGAACCATTCACATACGATACCAATTCCCTTTGTCACGCGATATTTTACTTGTCCGAGGTTTGATCATCGGTATCTCTATACCTCGTTCAACCTCGTCTCATGACAAGTACTCTTTACTCGTACCGTGGTATGTGGTCTCTTATGAACCATTCATATGCTTGCAAGCTATTAGACGACATTCCACCGAGAGGGCCCAGAGTATATCTATCCATCATCGGGATGGACAAATCCCACTGTTGATCCATATGCCTCAACTCATACTTTCTGGATACTTAATCCCACCTTTATAACCACCCATTTACGCAGTGGCGTTTGATGTAATCAAAGTACCTTTCCGGTATAAGTGATTTACATGATCTCATGGTCATAAGGACTAGGTAACTATGTATCGAAAGCTTATAGCAAATAACTTAATGACGTGATCTTATGCTACGCTTAATTGGGTGTGTCCATTATATCATTCACATAATGACATGATGTCTACTTCCCCCTCCTTTTCCTGTAGACAGTGTTGGGCCTCCAAGAGCAGAGGTTTGTAGAACAGCAGCAAGTTTTCCCTTAAGTGGATCTCCCAAGGTTTATCGAACTCAGGGAGGAAGAGGTCAAAGATATCCCTCTCATGCAACCCTGCAACCACAAAGCAAGAAGTCTCTTGTGTCCCCAACACACCTAATAGGTGCACTAGTTCGGCGAAGAGATAGTGAAATACAGGTGGTATGAATATATATGAGCAGTAACAACGGTGCTAGAAAATAGCTTGCTGGCGTGTAGTTGATGGTGGTAGTATTGCAGCAGTAGTAACGCAGTAAAACAGTAAACAAGCAGCAGTAACTCAGCAGTATTTAGGAACAAGGCCTAGGGATTAGACTTTCACTAGTGGACACTCTCAACATTGATCACATAACAGAATAGATAAATGCATACTCTACACTCTTGTTGGATGATGAACACATTGCGTAGGATTACACGAACCCTCAATGCCGGAGTTAACAAGCTCCACAATTAAATGTTCATATTTAAGTAACCTTATAGTGTAAGATAGATCAAAAGACTAAACCAAGTACTAACATAGCATGCACACTGTCACCTTCATGCATATGTAGGAGGAATAGTACACATCAATACTATCATAGCAATAGTTAACTTCATAATCTACAAGAGATCATGATCATAGCATAAACCAAGTACTAACACGGATGCACACACTGTCACCATTACATCGTGCGGGAGGAATAGAACTACTTTAATAACATTGCTAGAGTAGCACATAGATAAATTGTGATACAAACACATTGCAATCATAAAGAGATATAAATAAGCACCTCACTATGCCATTCATCAGTGAATAAGTATTCTGTGAAATATAGCCTAAGAGACCCACACGGTGCACACACTGTCACCTTTACACACGTGGGACAAGGAGTCTCCGGAGATCACATAAGTAAAACTCACTTGACTAGCATAATGACATCTAGATTACAAGCATCATCATATGAATCTCAATCATGTAAGGCAGCTCATGAGATTATTGTATTGAAGCACATAGGAGAGAGATGAACCACATAGCTACCGGTACAGCCCCGAGCCTCGATGGAAAACTACTCCCTCCTCATGGGAGCAGCAGCGGTGATGAAGATGGCGATGGAGATGGCAGCGGTGTCGATGGAGAAGCCTTCCGGGGGCACTTCCCCGTTCCGGCAGCGTGCCGGAACAGAGACTCCTGTCCCCTAGATCTTGGCCTCGCGATGGCGGCGGCTCTGGAAGGTTTCTGTGGTTTTCGTCGAACGTCTCAGGGTTTTCGATCCAGGGGCTTTAAATGGGCGAAGAGGCGGCGCAGGAGGGTCGAAGGGGCGACGACACCATAGGGCGGCGCGGCCAGGGCCTGGGCCTCGCCGGCCTATGGTCTGGGGGCCCAGTGCCCCCCCTCTGGTCCTTCTCGTGTGTTCTGGATGCTTCCGGTGAAAATAGGAACCTGGGCGTTGATTTCGTCCGATTCCGAGAATATTTTGTTACTAGGATTTCTGAAACCAAAAACAGCAGAAAACAGAAACTGGCACTTCGGCATCTTGTTAATAGGTTAGTTCCAGAAAATGCACGAATATGACATAAAGTGTGCATAAAACATGTAGATAACATCAATAATGTGGCATGGAACACAAGAAATTATCGATACGTCGGAGACGTATCAGCATCCCCAAGCTTAGTTCTGCTCGTCCCGAGCAGGTAAAACGATAACAAAGATAATTTCTGGAGTGACATGCCATCATAACCTTGATCATACTATTTGTAAAGCATATGTAGTGAATGCAGCGATCAAAACAATGTATATGACATGAGTAAACAAGTGAATCATAAAGCAAAGACTTTTCATGAATAGCACTTTAAGACAAGCATCAATAAGTCTTGCATAAGAGTTAACTCATAAAGCAATAATTCATAGTAAAAGCATTGAAGCAACACAAAGGAAGATTAAGTTTCAGCGGTTGCTTTCAACTTGTAACATGTATGTCTCATGAATATTGTCAACATAGAGTAATATAATAAGTGCAATAAGCAAATATGTAGGAATCAATGCACAGTTCACACAAGTGTTTGCTTCTTGAGGTGGAGAGAAATAGGTGAACTGACTCAACATTGAAAGTAAAAGAATGGTCCTCCATAGAGGAAAAGCATCGATTGCTATATTTGTGCTAGAGCTTTGATTTTGAAAACATGAAACAATTTTGTCAACGGTAGTAATAAAGCATATGTATCATGTAAATTATATCTTATAAGTTGCAAGCCTCATGCATAGTGTACTAATAGTGCCCGCACCTTGTCCTAATTAGCTTGGACTACCGGATCATCACAATGCACATGTTTTAACCAAGTGTCACAAAGGGGTACCTCTATGCCGCTTTGTACAAAGGTCTAAGGAGAAAGCTCGCATTGGATTTCTCGCTATTGATTATTCTCAACTTAGACATCCATACCGGGACAACATAGACAACAGATAATGGACTCCTCTTTTATGCATAAGCATGTAACAACAATTAATAATTTTCTCATATGAGATTGAGGATATTTGTCCAAAACTGAAACTTCCACCATGGATCATGGCTTTAGTTAGCGGCCCAATGTTCTTCTCTAACAATATGCATGCTTAACCATAAGGTGGTAGATCTCTCTTACTTCAGACAAGACGAACATGCATAGCAACTCACATGAAATTCAACAAAGAGTAGTTGATGGCGTCCCCAGTGAACATGGTTATCGCACAACAAGCAACTTAATAAGAGATAAAGTGCATAATTACATATTCAATACCACAATAGTTTTTAAGCTATTTGTCCCATGAGCTATATATTGCAAAGGTGAATGATGGAATTTTAAAGGTAGCACTCAAGCAATTTACTTTGGAATGGCGGAAAATACCATGTAGTAGGTAGGTATGGTGGACACAAATGGCATAGTGGTTGGCTCAAGTATTTTGGATGCATGAGAAGTATTCCCTCTCGATACAAGGTTTAGGCTAGCAAGGCTTATTTGAAACAAACACAAGGATGAACCGGTGCAGCAAAACTCACATAAAAGACATATTGAAAACATTATAAGACTCTACACCGTCTTCCTTGTTGTTCAAACTCAATACTAGAAATTATCTAGACCTTAGAGAAACCAAATATGCAAACCAAATTTTAGCATGCTCTATGTATTTCTTCATTAATAGGTGCAAAGTATATGATGCAAGAGCTTAAACATGAGCACAACAATTGCCAAGTATCACATTACCCAAGACATTATAGCAAATTACTACATGTATCATTTTCCATTTCCAACCATATAACAATTAACGAAGCAGTTTCAACCTTCGCCATGAACATTAAAAGCTAAGAACACATGTGTTCATACGAACCAGCGGAGCGTGTCTCTCTCCCACACAAGCATGATGTAATCCAATTTATTCAAACACAAACAAAAATAAGAAACATACAGACGCTCCAAGCAAAGCACATAAGATGTGACCGAATAAAAATATAGTTTCAAGAGAAGGAACCTGATAATTTGTCGATGAAGAAGGGGATGCCTTGGGCATCCCCAAGCTTAGACGCTTGAGTCTTCTTGATATATGCAGGGGTGAACCACCGGGGCATCCCCAAGCTTAGAGCTTTCACTCTTCTTGATCATAGTATATCATCCTCCTCTCTTGACCCTTGAAAACTTCCTTCACACCAAACTTCTCATAAACTTCATTAGAGGGGTTAGTATATAATCAAAAACTCACATGTTCGGAGGTGAAACAATCATTCTTAACACTTCTGGACATTGCTCAAAGCTACTGGAAGGTAATGGAACAAAGAAATCCACCCAACACAGCGAAAGAAGCAATGCGAAATAAAAGGCAGAATCTGTCAAAACAGAACAGTCCGTAAAGACGAATTTCTAATAAATACTTCCGTTGCTCAGATCAGAAAACTCAAAACTAATGAAAGTTGCGTACATATCTGAGGAACACGCACGTAAATTGGCATATTGTTCTGATTTTTCTACAGAGAAAACAGCCCAGATTCGTGACAGATAGAAATCTGTTTCTGCGCAGAAATCCAAATCTAGTATCAACCTTCGATTAGAGGCTTCACTTGGCACAACAAAACACAAAACTAAGATAAGGAGAGGTTGCTACAGTAGTAAACAACTTCCAAGACACAAATATAAAACAAAGTACTGTAGCAAAATAACACATGGGTTATCTCCCAAGAAGTTCTTTCTTTATAGCCATTAAGATGGGCTCGGCAGTTTTAATGATGCACTCGCAAGAAATAGTATTTGAAGCAAAAGAGAGCATCAAGAGGCAAATTCAAAACACATTTAAGTCTAACATGCTTCCTATGCATAGGAATCTTGTAAATAAACAAGTTCATGAAGAGCAAAGTAACAAGCATAGGAAGATAAAACAAGTGTAGCTTCAAAAATTTCAGCACATAGAGAGGTATTTTAGTAACATGAAAATTTCTACAACCATATTTTCCTCTCTCATAATAACTTTCGGTAGCATCATGAGCAAACTCAACAATGTAACTATCACACAAAGCATTCTTATCATGAGTCTCATGCATAAAATTATTACTCTCCACATAGGCATAGTCAATTTTATTAGTTGTAGTGGGAGCAAATTCAACAAAGTAGCTATCATTATTATTCTCATCATCAAATATAGGAGGCATATTGTAATCATAATCAAATTCATCCTCCATAACAGGCGGTAACAAAAGACTACTATCATTATAATCATCATAAATAGGAGGCAAAGTATCATCAAAGAAAATTTTCTCCTCAATGCTTGGGGGACTAAAAAGATCATGCTCATCAAAACCAGCTTCCCCAAGCTTAGAATTTTCCATATCATTAGCAACAATGGTATTCAAAGTGTTCATACTAACATGTTCCATGGGTTTTTTAATTTTCGGATCAAACCATCCATGTCTTAAATCAGGAAATAGAGTAAAAAGCTCATTGTTGTCCATTATGCCTTACTAGTGTAAACAAGAAACAAAAAGTTGCAATTGCAGGATCTAAAGGAAATATCTTTGAGTACTTACGGCGCCGGGAAATAGCTTAGTAGCCGAGGTCCGGAGTGTGAGTACCTTTTACCTTTCCTCCCCGGCAACGGCGCCAGAAAATAGCTTGATGTCTACTTCCCCCTCCTTTTCCTGTAGACAGTGTTGGGCCTCCAAGAGCAGAGGTTTGTAGAACAGCAGCAAGTTTTCCCTTAAGTGGATCTCCCAAGGTTTATCGAACTCAGGGAGGAAGAGGTCAAAGATATCCCTCTCATGCAACCCTGCAACCACAAAGCAAGAAGTCTCTTGTGTCCCCAACACACCTAATAGGTGCACTAGTTCGGCGAAGAGATAGTGAAATACAGGTGGTATGAATATATATGAGCAGTAGCAACGGTGCCAGAAAATAGATTCTTTGGCGTGTAGTTGATGGTGGTAGTATTGCAAAGAGTAACGCAAAGAAACAAGAAACAAGCAGCAGTAACTCAGCAGTATTTAGGAACAAGGCCTAGGGATTAGACTTTCACTAGTGGACACTCTCAACATTGATCACATAACAGAATAGATAAATGCATACTCTACACTCTTGTTGGATGATGAACACATTGCGTAGGATTACACGAACCCTCAATGCCGGAGTTAACAAGCTCCACAATTAAATGTTCATATTTAAGTAACCTTATAGTGTAAGATAGATCAAAAGACTAAACCAAGTACTAACATAGCATGCACACTGTCACCTTCATGCATATGTAGGAGGAATAGTACACATCAATACTATCATAGCAATAGTTAACTTCATAATCTACAAGAGATCATGATCATAGCATAAACCAAGTACTAACACGGATGCACACACTGTCACCATTACATCGTGCAGGAGGAATAGAACTACTTTAATAACATTGCTAGAGTAGCACATAGATAAATTGTGATACAAACACATTGCAATCATAAAGAGATATAAATAAGCACCTCACTATGCCATTCATCAGTGAATAAGTATTCTGTGAAATATAGCCTAAGAGACCCACACGGTGCACACACTGTCACCTTTACACACGTGGGACAAGGAGTCTCCGGAGATCACATAAGTAAAACTCACTTGACTAGCATAATGACATCTAGATTACAAGCATCATCATATGAATCTCAATCATGTAAGGCAGCTCATGAGATTATTGTATTGAAGCACATAGGAGAGAGATGAACCACATAGCTACCGGTACAGCCCCGAGCCTCGATGGAAAACTACTCCCTCCTCATGGGAGCAGCAGCGGTGATGAAGATGGCGGTGGAGATGGCAGCGGTGTCGATGGAGAAGCCTTCCGGGGGCACTTCCCCGTTCCGGCAGCGTGCCGAAACAGAGACTCCTGTCCCCCAGATCTTGGCCTCGCGATGGCGGCGGCTCTGGAAGGTTTCTGTGGTTTTCGTCGAACGTCTCAGGGTTTTCGATCCAGGGGCTTTAAATAGGCGAAGAGGCGGCGCAGGAGGGTCGAAGGGGCGACGACACCATAGGGCGGCGCGGCCAGGGCCTGGGCCGCACCGGCCTATGGTCTGGGGGCCCAGTGCCCCCCCTCTGGTCCTTCTTGTGTGTTCTGGATGCTTCCGGTGAAAATAGGAACCTGGGCGTTGATTTCGTCCGATTCCGAGAATATTTCGTTACTAGGATTTCTGAAACCAAAAACAGCAGAAAACAGGAACTGGCACTTCGGCATCTTGTTAATAGGTTAGTTCCAGAAAATGCACGAATATGACATAAAGTGTGCATAAAACATGTAGATAACATCAATAATGTGGCATGGAACACAAGAAATTATCGATACGTCGGAGACGTATCATGACATAACCTTGTTATTAATAACATCCAATGTTCATGATCATGAAACGATGATCATCTATTAATCAACAAGCTAGTTATACAAGAGGCTTACTAGGGCCTCCTTGTTGTTCACATAACACACATGTATCAATGTTTCGGTTAATACAATTATAGCATGGTATGTAAACATTATCATAAACTCAAAGATATTATAATAACCATTTTATTATTGCCTCTTGGGCATATCTCCAACAGATCAGCCTCGCCTGGCGTGCACAGCCCTGACTGGCTGGACACCACCGGCTGGATTCTCTGTGTCACAGGTAGCGCCACCACAGCCGGTGAAGCACTTCTTCTTGGCGCAGAAGATCCAGCCCCAGCATCTCTGTGTCCACTTGTAGCCGCATGCATGTGATTGGCCGACTCCCTGCCAGCGACATGGGACGAGGCGCCAGGAGACGCGGCTTCTGCGCAGACTGGCGGAAGCTGTCGGCCAGCAGGCGGTAGTTGACATAGGCATCCCCAATGGGCCTGCCGAAGATAGTACCCAGGGTTTACTGAAGGCCCATGACCCGAAGAATTAGAAGAATCGGAAGCCCAAGTTGTTATTTAGGAAAGCTAGAGTTGTATTAGGAGATAATGTTTGTAATCTTGCGGGATGAGTTGGAAACCCTCCCGGACTCTGTAACTTGTACAATACGATTCCCTCGGCTCCACCTCCTATATAAGGGGGAGCCGAGGGACAAAGAAAGTATCGAATCATTGTCTCACAAACCCTAGTTTTCATATCGTCGAGTACTTTTCGGCTGAAACCTTCGAGATCTACTTGCCCTCTACTTCCAACTAAACCCTAGTCTACAACCCGTAGGCATTGACAAGTTAATACCTTGTGTAAACAGATTGCAACTGGTCCTGTCGATTTTGTTCCTCAGCCACCCTCCCGTTTGGATGCATATGCGTATCTGGAGGAGCCCATGGAGATGACGTTCGGAAGATTCCACTTTCGCGTCGAGAAGGAGGGAGCGTATCGTCTCGAAATTCCGATCTCGTCGGGATTATCGGCGGTCGATTCCGATTTTTCGAACTCAACATCGTCAATCGAGTCAGGCGAAGAGGAGACTTCATCGCCACGCTTCATCAGCACCAGGGCAAGCGAAAAGCTCGCCAAGATCTTCAGCGACATGTCCTTCGAGTCATCCGCAGACTCCTATATAAGCGATGACTCAAGCAGTGTCGACAGCTTCAACTTCATCAACAAATCCATTACAGTGGGCAAGGTTTTCACCAATCTTTATGATGGTGTCACCAAACCCAGTAGAGATCTGAATACAAAATATCATCAGATTTATGCCATCGGAGAGCCAAGCCGAGATCAGGAAGAAACGTCTGAGGCTTTCGACGATTTGGGAAATCCATACGTTGATCCCTCTGATTTACGACGAGGTCTAGGCAGCAAATATGTTGGGCCTACACCACGTGTTAGGGTTCAACTCCCACAAGCAGCATGGGATAGAGCCGCAAGAGCTATGGATGGCTCAGAACCAATGGCCACAACAGCCACGCCCGAGGAATTGCAAGCATATCAATATAGCCTCGCGCGAGCTGCGAGGGAATTGGAAAAATAGACAGCTGCTCTGAACAGAAGAAGGGAGGCAGCCTCTGCATCAAGTAGATGAAGGGCAGAGTTAAGTCGACAATCAGGAACTTCGGGAGATAGCCACAGGGAAGCTCGGAACAGAGCAAGATCACGGCTGCAAAACATACCGGAAGGAGAAAGAGAGCACTTGGTTCAAAACCTCGACATGTCTTTCATGTCGATAGACACAAGAGGGAACATCATCCCCAAGACACCAGAAGCGGGGTATATGGCGACACAGGCCTTTATCCTTGCATCCAGGCCACCTCCAGGAGATCCAAGGGAGGCATTGTACAATATGGCAATGGCAGGAGTCGGAGCCATGGGAACGGCGTTTGCATCAACACCTCCCGAAGGAACAGCAAGGCAAAATAGTCCACGACCTGCGGCGGCAGCAGCAGTTCCCGAAGGAACAAGTGGAGCAAGAGACACAGCAGCACAAGCAAGGGTGGACAGAGTGTTGGAGATATGCCCAAGAGGCAATAATAAAATGGTTATTATAATATATCTTTAAGTTTATGATAATGTTTACATACCATGCTATAATTGTATTAACCGAAACATTGATACATGTGTGTTATGTGAACAACAAAGGAGTCCCTAGTAAGCCTCTTGTATAACTAGCTTGTTGAATAATAGATGATCATGGTTTCGTGATCATGAACATTGGATGTTATTAATAACAAGGTTATGTCATTATATGCATGTTGTAATGGACACACCCAATTAAGCGTAGCATAAGATCACATCATTAAGTTATTTGCTATAAGCTTTCGATACATAGTTACCTAGTCCTTTCGACCATGAGATCATGTAAATCACTTATACCGGAAAGGTACTTTGATTACTTCAAACGCCACTGCGTAAATGGGTGGTTATAAAGGTGGGATTAAGTATCCGGAAAGTATGAGTTGAGGCATATGGATCAACAGTGGGATTTGTCCATCCCGATGACGGATAGATATACTCTAGGCCCTCTCGGTGGAATGTCGTCTAATGTCTTGCAAGCATATGAATAAGTTCATAAGAGACCACATACCACGGTACGAGTAAAGAGTACTTGTCAGGAGACGAGGTTGAACAAGGTATAGAGTGATACCGATGATCAAACCTCGGACAAGTAAAATATCGCGTGACAAAGGGAATTGGTATCATATGTGAATGGTTCAATCAATCACTAAGTCATCGTTGAATATGTGGGAGCCATTATGGATCTCCAGATCCCGCTATTGGTTATTGGTCGGAGAGATGTCTCAACCATGTCTACATAGTTCGCGAACCGTAGGGTGACACACTTAAGGTTTGATGTCGTTTTAAGTAGATATGGAATATGGAATGGAGTTCGAAGTTTTGTTCGGAGTCTCGGATGGGATCCAGGACATCACGAGGAGTTCCGGAATGGTCCGGAGAATAAGATTCATATATAGGAAGTCATATTCCAAGTTTGGAAATGATCCGGTGCATTTATGGCAGGTTCTAGAAGGTTCTAGAAAAGTCCGGAAGAAAGGCACTATGGAAGGTGGAGTCCCGGAGGGACTCCACTAGCATGGCCGGCCAAACCCTAAGGGGAAGGAGTCCCAGGTGGGCTCCACCTTGGTGGCCGGCCAGCCCCACCTCAAGGAATGGTGGGAGTCCCACCTTGAGTAGGACTCCCCCCTTGAGTAGGTTTCCCACCTTTGGGAAGTTTTGGTGTTGGGGTCTTATTCGAAGACTTGGACTACAACTCTTGGGGCTTCCACCTATATAATGAGGGACAAGGGGAGGGTGGCCGGCCACTCTTGCCTCCAACCTTGGCTGCCCCCCTTTGTGGCCGGCGCCCAAGGCACCCCCTCTCCCCAAACCCTAGCGCCCTGATACGTCTCCGACGTATCGATAATTTCTTGTGTTCCATGCCACATTATTGATGTTATCTACATGTTTTATGCACACTTTATGTCATATTCGTGCATTTTCTGGAACTAACCTATTAACAAGATGCCGAAGTGCCAGTTCCTGTTTTCTGCTGTTTTTGGTTTCAGAAATCCTAGTAACGAAATATTCTCGGAATCGGACGAAATCAACGCCCAGGTTCCTATTTTACCCGGAAGCATCCAGAACACACGAGAACCACCAGGGAGGGGGCACAGGCCACCCAAACCCTAGGCCGGCGCGGCCAGGGGGGGGCCCGCGCCACCCTATGGTGTGGGCACCCCTTCGACCCTCCTGCGCCGCCTCTTCGCCTATATAAAGCCCCTGGATGGAAAACCCTGATACGATTGACGAAAACCACAGAAACCTTCCAGAGCCGCCGCCATCGCGAGGCCAAGATCTGGGGGACAGGAGTCTCTGTTCCGGCACCCTGCCGGAGCGGGGAAGTGCCCCCGGAAGGCTTCTCCATCGACACCGCTGCCATCTCCACCGCCATCTTCATCACCGCTGCTGCTCCCATGAGGAGGGAGTAGTTCTCCATCGAGGCTCGGGGCTGTACCGGTAGCTATGTGGTTCATCTCTCCCATGTACCTCAATACAATAATCTCATGAGCTGCTTTACATGATTGAGATTCATATGAGTTTTGTATCACTATTCATCTATGTGCTACTCTATAAATGTTATTAAAGTAGTTCTATTCCTCCTGCACGTGTGTAAAGGTGACAGTGTGTGCACCGTGTTAGTACTTGGTTTATGCTATGATCATGATCTCTTGTAGATTGCGAAGTTAACTATTGCTATGATAATATTGATGTGATCTATTCCTCCTACATATGCATGAAGGTGACAGTGTGCATGCTATGTTAGTACTTGGTTTAGTCTATTGATCTATCTTACACTATAAGGTTACTTAAACATGAGCATTATTGTGGAGCTTGTTAACTCCGGCATTGAGGGTTCGTGTAATCCTACGCAATGCGTTCATCATCCAACAAAAGTGTAGAGTATGCATTTATCTATTCTGTTATGTGATCAATGTTGAGAGTGTCCACTAGTGAAAGTGTAATCCCTAGGCCTTGTTCCTAAATACTGCTATCGCTGCTTGTTTCTCGTTTCTTTGTGTTACTACTGCTGCAATACTACCACCATCAACTACACGCCAGCAAGCTATTTTCTGGCACCGTTACTACTGCTCATACTTATTTATACCACCTGTATTTCACTATCTCTTCGCCGAACTAGTGCACCTATTAGGTGTGTTGGGGACACAAGAGACTTCTTGCTTTGTGGTTGCAGGGTTGCATGAGAGGGATATCTTTGACCTCTTCCTCCCTGAGTTCGATAAACCTTGGGTGATCCACTTAAGGGAAAACTTGCTGCTGTTTTACAAACCTCTGCTCTTGGAGGCCCAACACTGTCTACAGGAAAAGGAGGGGGAAGTAGACATCAAGCATATTTTCTGGCGCCGTTGCCGGGGAGGAAAGGTAAAAGGTACTCACACTCCGTATCTCGGCTACTAAGCTATTTGCCCGGCGCTGTAAGTACTCGAAGCTATTTTCTTTAGATCCTGCAATTGCATCTTTTTGTTTCTTGTTTACACTAGTTTGGCATAATGGACAACAATGAGCTTTTTATTCTATTTCCTGAGTTAAGACATGGATGGTTTGATCCGAAAATTAAAAAACCCATGGAACATGTTAGTATGAACACTTTGAATACCATTGTTGCTAATGATATGGAAAATTCTAAGCTTGGGGAAGCTGGCTTTGATGAGCATGATATTTTTAGTCCCCCAAGCATTGAGGAGAAAATTTTCTTTGATGATACTTTGCCTCCTATTTATGATGATTATAATGATATTGGTCTTTTAGTGCCGCCTACTATGGAGAGTAATTTTTATGATGATAATACTATGCCTCCTACACTTGATGAGAATAATAATGATAGCTACTTTGTTGAATTTGCTCCTACTACAATTAATAAGAATAACTATGCTTATGTTGGGAGTAGTAATAATTTTATGCATGAGACTCATGATAAGAATGCTTTATGTGATAGTTATATTGTTGAGTTTGCTCATGACACTACTGAAAGTTATTATGAGAGAGGAAAATATGGTTGTAGAAATTTTCATGTTACTAAAACACCTCTCTATGTGCTGAAATTTTTGAAGCTACACTTGTTTTATCTTCCTATGCTTGTTACTTTGCTATTAATGAACTTGTTTATTTACAAGATTCCTATGCATAGGAAGCATGTTAGACTTAAATGTGTTTTGAATTTGCCTCTTGATGCTCTCTTTTGCTTCAAATACTATTTCTTGCGAGTGCATCATTAAAACTGCTGAGCCCATCTTAACGGCTATAAAGAAAGAACTTCTTGGGAGATAACCCATGTGTTATTTTGCTACAGTACTTTGTTTTATATTTGTGTCTTGGAAGTTGTTTACTACTGTAGCAACCTCTCCTTATCTTAGTTTTGTGTTTTGTTGTGCCAAGTAAAGCCGTTGATAGAAAAGTAAGTACTAGATTTGGATTACTGCGCAGTTCCAGATTTCTTTGCTGTCACGAATCTGGGTCTACCTCCCTGTAGGTAGCTCAGAAAATTAAGCCAATTTACGTGCATGATCCTCAGATATGTACGCAACTTTCATTCAATTTGGGAATTTTCATTTGAGCAAGTCTGGTGCCATTTTAAAATTCATCAATACGAACTGTTCTGTTTTGACAGATTCTGCCTTTTATTTCGCATTGCCTCTTTTGCTATGTTGGATGAATTTCTTTGATCCATTAATGTCCAGTAGCTTTATGCAATGTTCAGAAGTGTTAAGAATGATTGTGTCACCTCTGAACATGTTAATTTTTATTGTGCACTAACCCTCTAATGAGTTTGTTTCGAGTTTGGTGTGAAGGAAGTTTTCAAGGGTCAAGAGAGGAGGATGATATACTATGATCAAGGAGAGTGAAAGCTCTAAGCTTGGGGATGCCCCGGTGGTTCACCCCTGCATATTCTAAGAAGACTCAAGCGTCTAAGCTTGGGGATGCCCAAGGCATCCCCTTCTTCATCGACAACATTATCAGGTTCCTCCCCTGAAACTATATTTTTATTCCATCACATCTTATGTGCTTTACTTGGAGCGTCTGTTTGCTTTTATTTTTGTTTGTGTTTGAATAAATTGGATTACATCATGCTTGTGTGGGAGAGAGACACGCTCCGCTGGTTCGTATGAACACATGTGTTCTTAGCTCATAATATTCATGGCGAAGTTTTCTCTTCGTTAAATTGTTATATGGTTGGAATTGGAAAATGATACATGTAGTAATTGCTATAATGTGTTGGGTAATGTGATACTTGGCAATTGTTGTGCTCATGTTTAAGCTCTTGCATCATATGCTTTGCACCCATTAATGAAGAAATACATAGAGCATGCTAAAATTTGGTTTGCATATTTGGTTTTTCTAAGGTCTAGATAATTTCTAGTATTGAGTTTGAACAACAAGGAAGACGGTGTAGAGTCTTATAATGTTTTCAATATGTCTTTTATGTGAGTTTTGCTGCACCGGTTCATCCTTGTGTTTGTTTCAAATAAGCCTTGCTAGCCTAAACCTTGTATCGAGAGGGACTACTTCTCATGCATCCAAAATACTTGAGCCAACCACTATGCCATTTGTGTCCACCATACCTACCTACTACATGGTATTTTCCGCCATTCCAAAGTAAACTGCTTGAGTGCTACCTTTAAAATTCCATCATTCACCTTTGCAATATATAGCTCATGGGACAAATGGCTTAAAAACTATTGTGGTATTGAATATGTAATTATGCACTTTATCTCTTATTAAGTTGCTTGTTGTGCGATAACCATGTTCACTGGGGACGCCATCAACTACTCTTTGTTGAATTTCATGTGAGTTGCTATGCATGTCCGTCTTGTCTGAAGTAAGAGAGATCTACCACCTTATGGTTAAGCATGCATATTGTTAGAGAAGAACATTGGGCCGCTAACTAAAGCCATGATTCATGGTGGAAGTTTCAGTTTTGGACATATATCCTCAATCTCATATGAGAAAATTATTAATTGTTGTTACATGCTTATGCATAAAAGAGGAGTCCATTATCTGTTGTCTATGTTGTCCCGGTATGGATGTCTAAGTTGAGAATAATCAATAGCGAGAAATCCAATGCGAGCTTTCTCCTTAGACCTTTGTACAGGCGGCATAGAGGTACCCCTTTGTGACACTTGGTCAAAACATGTGCATTGTGATGATCCGGTAGTCCAAGCTAATTAGGACAAGGTGCGGGCACTATTAGTACACTATGCATGAGGCTTGCAACTTATAAGATATAATTTACATGATGCATATGCTTTATTACTACCGTTGACAAAATTGTTTCATGTTTTCAAAATCAAAGCTCTAGCACAAATATAGCAATCGATGCTTTTCCTCTATGGAGGACAATTCTTTTACTTTCAATGTTGAGTCAGTTCACCTATTTCTCTCCACCTCAAGAAGCAAACACTTGTGTGAACTGTGCATTGATTCCTACATATTTGCATATTGCATTTGTTATATTGCTTTACATTGACAATTATCCATGAGATATACATGTTATAAGTTGAAAGCAACCGCTGAAACTTCATCTTCCTTTATGTTGCTTCAATACCTCTACTTTGAATTATTGCTTTATGAGTTAACTCTTACGCAAGACTTAATTGATGCTTGTCTTGAAGTGTTATTCATGAAAAGTCTTTGCTTTATGATTCACTTGTTTACTCATGTCATATACATTGTTTTGATCGCTGCATTCACTACATATGCTTTACAAATAGTATGATCAAGATTATGATGGCATGTCACTCCAGAAATTATCTGTGTTATCGTTTTACCTGCTCGGGACGAGCAGAACTAAGCTTGGGGATGCTGATACGTCTCCGACGTATCGATAATTTCTTGTGTTCCATGCCACATTATTGATGTTATCTACATGTTTTATGCACACTTTATGTCATATTCGTGCATTTTCTGGAACTAACCTATTAACAAGATGCCGAAGTGCCAGTTCCTGTTTTCTGCTGTTTTTGGTTTCAGAAATCCTAGTAACGAAATATTCTCGGAATCGGACGAAATCAACGCCCAGGTTCCTATTTTACCCGGAAGCATCCAGAACACACGAGAACCACCAGGGAGGGGGCACAGGCCACCCAAACCCTAGGCCGGCGCGGCCAGGGGGGGCCCGCGCCACCCTATGGTGTGGGCACCCCTTCGACCCTCCTGCGCCGCCTCTTCGCCTATATAAAGCCCCTGGATGGAAAACCCTGATACGATTGACGAAAACCACAGAAACCTTCCAGAGCCGCCGCCATCGCGAGGCCAAGATCTGGGGGACAGGAGTCTCTGTTCCGGCACCCTGCCGGAGCGGAGAAGTGCCCCCGGAAGGCTTCTCCATCGACACCGCTGCCATCTCCACCGCCATCTTCATCACCGCTGCTGCTCCCATGAGGAGGGAGTAGTTCTCCATCGAGGCTCGGGGCTGTACCGGTAGCTATGTGGTTCATCTCTCCCATGTACCTCAATACAATAATCTCATGAGCTGCTTTACATGATTGAGATTCATATGAGTTTTGTATCACTATTCATCTATGTGCTACTCTAGCAATGTTATTAAAGTAGTTCTATTCCTCCTGCACGTGTGTAAAGGTGACAGTGTGTGCACCGTGTTAGTACTTGGTTTATGCTATGATCATGATCTCTTGTAGATTGCGAAGTTAACTATTGCTATGATAATATTGATGTGATCTATTCCTCCTACATATGCATGAAGGTGACAGTGTGCATGCTATGTTAGTACTTGGTTTAGTCTATTGATCTATCTTACACTATAAGGTTACTTAAACATGAGCATTATTGTGGAGCTTGTTAACTCCGGCATTGAGGGTTCGTGTAATCCTACGCAATGCGTTCATCATCCAACAAAAGTGTAGAGTATGCATTTATCTATTCTGTTATGTGATCAATGTTGAGAGTGTCCACTAGTGAAAGTGTAATCCCTAGGCCTTGTTCCTAAATACTGCTATCGCTGCTTGTTTCTTGTTTCTTGTGTTACTACTGCTGCAATACTACCACCATCAACTACACGCCAGCAAGCTATTTTCTGGCACCGTTACTACTGCTCATACTTATTTATACCACCTGTATTTCACTATCTCTTCGCCGAACTAGTGCACCTATTAGGTGTGTTGGGGACACAAGAGACTTCTTGCTTTGTGGTTGCAGGGTTGCATGAGAGGGATATCTTTGACCTCTTCCTCCCTGAGTTCGATAAACCTTGGGTGATCCACTTTAGGGAAAACTTGCTGCTGTTTTACAAACCTCTGCTCTTGGAGGCCCAACACTGTCTACAAGAAAAGGAGGGGGAAGTAGACATCACGCCCCTCCTCCACTACTTCTCCCGCATATGCTTAGCGAAGCTCCGCCGGAGATCTCCATCGACACCGCCACCACGCCGTCGTGCTTCCGGGATTCCGAGGAGGATCTACTACTTCCGCTGCCCGCTGGAACGGGGAGAAGGACGTCGTCTTCATCAACACCGAACGTGTGACCGAGTACAGAGGTGCTGCCCGATCGTGGCACCGTGATCAAGATCTTCTACGCGCTTTTGCAAGCGGCAAGTGAACGTCTACCGCAGCAACAAGAGCCTCATCTTGTAGGCTTTGGAAATCTTCAAGGGTGAGTCTCGATCATCCCCTCGTTCCTACCGTCTTCTAGATTGCATCTTGGCTTGGATTGCGTTCTCGCGGTAGGAATTTTTTTGTTTTCTATGCAACGAATCCCTACAGTGGTATCAGAGCCGTGTCTATGCATAGATGGTTGCACGAGTAGAACACAATGGTTTTGTGGGCATTGATGTTCTTGTTTTCTTTAGTTTGAGTACTTTGCATCTTTGTGGCATAGTGGGATGAAGCGGCTCGGACTAACTTTACATGACCGCGTTCATGAGACTTGTTCCTCGTTCGACATGCAACTTGTATTGCATAAGAGGCTTTGCGGGTGTCTGTCTCTCCTACTATAGTGAAGATTCAATTTACTCTTCTATTGACAACACTAGTATCACCGTTGTGGTTCATGTTCGTAGGTAGATTAGATCTCTCTCGAAAACCCTAAACCACGTAAAATATGCAAACCAAATTATAGAAGTCTAACTTGTTTTTGCAGGGTTTGGTGATGTGATATGGCCATAATGTGATAATGAATATGTATGAGATGATCATTATTGTATTGTGGCAACCGGCAGGAGCCTTATGGTTGTCTTTAAATTTCATGTTGAGTAGTATTTCAAAGTAGTTGTAATAGTTGCTACATGAGGTGAACAACCATGAAGACGGCGCCATGAACCTTGACGCTACGCTGACGATGATGGAGATCATGCCCATTGATGATGGAGATCATGTCCATGCTTTGGAGATGAAGATCAAAGGCGCAAAGACAAAAGGGCCATATCATATCACATGTGAACTGCATGTGATGTTAATCCTTTATGCATCTTATTTTGCTTAGAACGCGACGGTAGCATTATAAGATGATCCCTCACATTAATATAAAGATAATAAAGTGTTCTCCCCTCGTATGCACCGTTGTAACAGTCATTGCTTCAAGCATCTCGTGATGATCGGATGTGATAGACTCAACGTTCACATACAACGGGTGTAAGCAATGTTGCACACGCGGAATACTTGGGTTTGCTTGACGAGCCTAGCATGTACAGACATGGCCTCGGGACAACGGAAACCGAAAGGTTGAACACGAGTCATATGGATGATATGATCAACATGTTGATGTTCACCATTGAAGCTACATCATCTCACGTGATGATCGGTTTTGGTGTAGTGGATGTGGATCGTGTACCACTTAACAACTATGAGGGATGTTGTATTAAGTGGGAGTTCATTAGTAATTAGATTAAAACATGAACTAATTATCATGAACTTAGTCTGAGTAGTATTTTGAATTAATTTTGTAGTATTGGCATCCGTTTTCTACCATGCGCTAGTCTTGTAATTGAGATAGAAATACTGTTAAGTCTGACAAGAAACTTTACGGATTGGTACCATATTGTTAAAGAATCAAGAATTGATTAAGTCCTATTGCAAACTTTTAGTAAACCTCACATTGTTGATTCAAAGAGCTATGATTTCAATTAGTACCTAAAAGTTATCTTGTCTCCGTATAACTTGAATTCAAATCTGTTTGAAAAGTAAGGAGCTGAAAATTTAGTTTTCAGAAATAATCAAGGTATGAGATATATGTGATATCTAAGACCTTATTGTAAGATGATAGAATATAATTTAGTGAGACTACATAAACTCATAAGTTTTATGGGAATGTATGAAGGTTGAAGACGCCAGGCGTCACAATCCTCCAACTATTGGGGTACTAATAATATTCGCATATCCATGAAGTTATCGTCCTTAGTATGCACCGTTGCTAAGACTCGTCGTTTCGAAGCATCACGTGATGATCGGGTGTTATAGATTCTACGTGTGCATACAACGGGTGCAACCCAGATTTGCATATACGAAAACTAAGGTTAAACTTTATGAGCCTAGCATGTACAGACATGGTCTCAGAAAGTCGTCATGAATTGATGGATAAAATTATGAATGAAATTGTTCATCATATTACAAAGTTACAAATAGTGAAATCTAGAACACTTGTCATATGATGATCAACTTCAAAGTAAAAACCTCAAGGTTATTGGTATTTGACCAACAAACTTAGAAGTTATTAAAGATGAAGTGTTTTTCTGAATAATGAGGAAAGCTAAAAGAGTAATTAAAAAAAAGATATTTTGGCAGAAAGAAAGAAAAGACTAGAAAGTCTAGCTCAGGTGTATATAAATGATGTACATGTTGTGGTTGTATTCCTAGTTAGGTCACACTATGAAATTCTTGGGTATTAGTACTATATTGGTTGGTATGAATTGTCATACAAAACAACGCAATACAAGAATACAATGGCCTAAGTGACTGGCAAGGAATATGATAGGAATGCACGTCTGGAACAAAATAAAGTGTTATTATGTTCGTCGTTGGCATTCTATCTAGCCCTTAGAATTTATAATAAAGAACTTAATAATTGTTATTTTGCTCAGGTCAAATGAAAACAATGAGTTGTTCAAAATATGACATTACTCCATGTACGATGGATAAGTTATTATAAATCTTAATGGTGAAACACACACACATAATACTGACGCTAAAATGCCATAAGGCAAATGATTTGAATTCCACTTATTTGTGGAACCGCCATTTAGGTCATATTAGAAAGGAACGCATGAAGGAACTCCATGCAAATGGATTTTTGGAGTCATTTGATTTTTGAATCATTTGGCGCTTGCAAATCTTTTCTAAAGAAAATGACTAAAATACTGTTCATAGGCCAAGAGTTGAATATGCAACTAACTTAGTGAAAACATACATGATGATATATGTGGTTCACTGGGCATAGTTGTGTGCGGGAGATTCTTCTACTTCATGAAAACTTCCAACAATGAATTGAGTATATATATGTGGATATATTCGATAAGGAAGAAGTTTGAAACATTTGAATGGATTCAAATAAATTTCAGCATGAAGTGGAAATCATCGTAAAATCCAATATCTATGATTGGATCATGGTTGAAACATTTGAATTACGAGTTTTAGCGAACATCTAAGAGAGTTATGAAATTGTTCTACAACTCACGTTTCTTGGAGTATCATAGTGATGATGAAGTATCCAAGAGATGTATCCAAACCTTGTTGGGTCAATGATGAGATAAAATAAAGCCATTATATTTTTGTGGATTATGCTTTAGAGACTACCGCTTTTACACTGAATAGAGCATCATCATGATCCGTAGAAATGACACCATACGAGTTATGGCATGGGTATGAACCCTAATAGTCCTTTCTTAAATTTTGGTATGCATAGCATAAGTATATAAGTTTACAACCAAAATCGGATGAATGTCTTTGTTGGTTATCCCAGAGAATTGATTGGGAATTCTTCCCACTATGGAGACAAGGACAAAAGTGTTTGTCAATGTTTCTTATTTCCAAGAAATTGTTTCTAGCGAAGTTTTTGAGTGGGAGGACAATAGAACTTGATAAAGTTTATGAACCTGAGCATAATGATCAGAGTAGCGCAGCATCGGAATTGGTTCCGGAAGCGGCCACGACGATCATGGCTCCCATGACTACAAAGTGTTTTAGCCATGGAGATCGAAGTACATATTGAACCTTGTAGGTATGGTTTACTTTGTGATCAAATAAATGATTTGTGGATAAAGGATTGATTTTGAACAATGATAAACCAACTACAAACAAAGAAGTTATGATGGGCCCTGACTCCGGTTAAAATGGCTATACGCCACGAAATCCAAGATAGATGAATACTTTTTGAAAGTAAATGGATCTATAAAAATTGATGAAGCTTGACTTGTCGAAAAGTTGTTTACGACAAAGTTCAAAGAGTTGACTACGATAAGATTAGATCTTCCGTAGCAATGCTTATAGTCTATGTGGATTATTCTAGTAATCACTACATATTTCTTTTATGAGATACTAGCAAGGTGGCCCTCGCAAACGCGAGGGTATCATCTTTATTGATTTTAGATTGTTTCTCGAGGAGCACTTTTTGTTTCATGAAAGTTTGCATTATGCGTGATACATGATAATGTTGTTTTATAAACATCATAGATAATGTGCTAAATAAAATCTCAGGTGTCATTATCATTTGTATTTCCGTTAAAATATCTAAACATCATCCTTATTTGGTCTGGAACATAGACTTTCATAATTATTTCTTCCTTGAGCAGGTACATGCTTAAGAAACCATCAATCCTCCACCTACATGCACACATCTCACTCAATCTCTCTTTTTTACTCGGATAACCATGTCATCTCATATACACTTAAAATTTAAAAAAAAAGTTGATCAATTTCTTGTTCAGCTCTAATCTGTAAGTTTCAGCACTCATAACTCCTCGCAAGTATAGGTTGCCAGGCTACAGGTTTATCGACCAAGTAACTTTAAGTTGTTCTCCCCCACATATATTAGATATCGATGATCTGGTTTTGAGTTTTCTTCCCATGGCCGATCAGTTTTGGAGTTTTTTTAAGGGGCAGTCACTTTTAGAATCTGTTTCCTATATGTATGGATCAGTTTTGGAGTTCTTTCACACCGACCGTCCTGTTTGTTTTCAGAATGGCGATTAGTTTTGGAGATTGTTGTCTGTACCTATGGATCAGTCTCGATCAACCTTTCTTTAAAACAACAAATCAACTTTCAAGTTTTTCTTTCGAAGCGAAATCAGAGTTAGCTTCATGTATGTCGTTACTCCTCGATCAACCTTTTTTAAAACAAACAAAACAGCTTTTGAGCTTTTATGAAAGGGAATTTCCTTTTGAGTTAGCTTGGTGTACATCCTTACTCGCCACATGTTGTTTCGTCCGTGGAAGTTGCGGCATGGTTTGTACACTACTAATGTTATACATATTTTTATCTTTTAATCGTAACCATTAATTATAGATCTAACTAATTAAATAATTACGATGATATGGAATACAATGGTCTCTCTAATTAGAATTGTATATTGCTTTTGGTATAAAGGGAATCACCTTTTGAGGTAGCTTGATGTACATCGTTACTCGCTAGATATTGTTTCGTCTGTGTTAGTGGTTGTTTCAGATGATCTGAACGGCTAGAATTGTTACATCTTATTTATCTGTATTGCTAATCGTTGGTAGTTATTTACTTCGCACCGACAATTTTGTTGGCTTTCCTTTTTACAGTGTTCACTTTTATTTTGACTGAGCCATACTGTTTAGCATGTTAACATGATCTGGTGCTTCATACCTCTGATGTTGATGCCGCAATACAGTCTTGCATCAGTTTTTGGGTTCATACAGTTCTACATATCATACTGGTATGCCACATATTCGATTCTTCTTGAGTCTAACACTTACCAGCACATGCATTCAAGAAGTGACAGCTAGTTCGCATACGTATTCGACATATGACATGAGGGGTGTTGCTAACGCTTGTCATCTATCGGTGTAAATTATATTTTTGTTTTAGTCTTGTGCCATATTTTGCAACCATACTTTTATATACAATTTATTTAGAGTTTAGCTATAATAAAATCCTTAAGCTTTTAGATGATTTTATCTGAATTTTTATGTGATAAAGTTTCCTCGAGACTTAAATACAATATGGATAACTCGAACCTAAATCAAGTGAAACTGATTCTCCAGCTATTCCAACAATGGGCATTGGCCTATCTCACGTGCATTTTTTATATAATTCGTATTTTGTGGGCTTATAAAATTATCACAGTTGTAATTATATAATATATACTACAAAAATCAATTCGACCTGTACCTCGCTGAGAACCGATGTTTTCAGTTACCATCGAGAAAAGTTACTCCGGACACAATTTGTCAGTATACATAATTTTATTGATTTTAATTCTTTTTTTATATATGGAAAAATTTAAATAATTGACAACCTCGTATGTTATTTTAGCAGGTATTCCCAAAAAAATTCTTTGGCAACATTTTAGCCGATAAAGTTTGTGAGTATCTATAACGCTTGTCATCTATCAGTGTAAATTATGATTTTGTTTTAGTCTTCTGCTATATTTTGCAACCATACTTTTATATAAAATCTATTCAGAGTTTAGCTATAATAGAATCCTTAAGCTTTTAGATGATTTTATCTGAATGTTTATGTGATAAATTTCCCTCAAGACTTAAATACAATATGGATGACTCAACCTAAATCAAGTGATCTGATTCTCCAACTATTCCAACAATGGGCATTGGCCTATCTCATGTGCATTTTTTATATAATTCGTATTTTGTGGGGCTTATAAAATTCTCACAGTTGTAATTATATAATATAGATTACAACAATCAATTTGACCGGTACCTCGCTGAAAACCGATGTTTTCGGTTACCATCGAGAAAAATTACACCGGACACAGTTTGTTGGTATACATAATTTTATTGATTTTTTAATAAATTTGGATGAATTGATTAAATAATTGAAAACCTCAGATGTTATTTTAGCAGGTATTTCCGAAAAATCTCTTTAGCAACACTTTAGCCGATAAGGTTTGTGAATGTCTAGATAGCAATTTTTTAATAAGTTAAATTTCACATAACCGGAAATATGCATGTACATGTAATACACCAGTACCACATGTATTTGTTTTGATTAAGACACCGTGATGCACATACACTTATATAACACGTATGTTAAAAGTAGTTGTAGTCCTGAACTCTAATAGAATTTTTAGGCACGTAAGATCTATTTTTAATCTTGAGTAGTAGTAGCCCAAGACTCTGATAGGATTCGTATATACGTCCACTCTATTTTAGGATGCATCCATCTATTTTGAGTCTTGCATGTGTACTAACGTGACACACACATTATTTTAGACGTGTTAGCAGTTACGTAAACTACTAATATATAATAAAATCTTAGCCGTAAATTTTAGATCCAACTATTAAAATAAATTAGGTGATGTGGCTTAACGTGGTGGCTCTTTTAAACATCTTTATTTTGCTTTTAGTATATAACTAGGAAAATTGCCCGTGCGTTGCACCGGGATAATTTTTCAGATACATTAAGTTCAATTGGTAAAAGTTCAAACTGAACAGTTATCATAAGTTACATATAATTTTTGTATAGAATATATCAGTTCCGCTTGATTATCCAAGGAGGTGAATATGGGACGAACTCAAATATCATGTGATGTTAACTACTGAAAGCACCAAAATACATGTCAACATTCTTGTTCTTGGATTTTTTTAACATATCAGTCTTGTTCTTTTAACCATCTATTTTCCTCCACGGATAAAATTCAAATTTTTTACCATGATACCATCATTGACTCATTATTTGATATGGTAATTATAAAGAAAATTGTACTTCCTCCGGTCGTTATTAATCGATGCGGGAGTTCAACTAAACCAGTTTATCTTCACCCTACAGCTAGGGTCAATTAAATGGGACCAGAGTGAGTATATTGCATCTATTTTTAAAATGGAGCCCATCCTCTATTTTCATTCTACCACATCCACTGATACAAATGAGGTAGCTATGAATTATTGCTATTTTTAAAATCAAGCCCGCCCTCTATTTTCATTCTACCGCATCCACTGATTTAGATGAGCTAGCTTTGAATTAATGGTACTTCACACGAAGCAAATATATTCATCTAGAACAATCACATTCATTGGTATACACATAATTAGTATACGTCAACATTGACATGAACCAGGAGTGCAAGCCCCGATAAGCATTGAGTTTGTTTAGCTCCAGTTTCAAGTTTTCGAGCTTGCTTCAGCAGACTTTTGTTAACTATCCATGACTGTTCGCCGGCATCTCAATTAATTACTGATGCGCAGATGGACACGAAGCTGCGAAGAGGATCCCCTTTCAACGTTTTCTGATCCGGTGTCATCTAAAAACAGATGTTGCCACACACCAAACGTCTTGTACAAATACCTGAACCAGTCACACAATTTCACCATCAAAAAGCACAACAACGAGAATGTATACAGGCCAGAGTATCCGGCCAAAAATATTAGGCTTGTACGAGCACAAATCCCATCCGAAATTCATGAATAAAACAAGATCCCAGGAATCATGTGGCCGGTGCCCCACACCTCATGGATCCAGATCGGGAAATACAAAGAAAGATGGAGTCATAAATCCCAAATCCATCCGAAATTCATGAACAAATCAAGATCTGAGGAATCATGTCGCGGTGCCCCACACCTCGTGGATCCACCGGGGAAAACGACAGAATGATTAGAGGAAAAACTCCGGGAGATTGGGCACCTGGAAGGTTGGAATGGCCGCCGGCCGCCTTGGACCTCCATCCCAGCAGCGAGTTGACACGGGGCGCAGGTTTGGCGTGGCGGCGATGGGTGAAGCAAGTCTGCAGGTGGTAGGAGGAGACGCAGCGCTCGGAGGCATGTACCCGGGACGAGGGCGTCTGGCTCAGGGTCATCGAGCGACACGAGATAATTTAACCAAGCCGTTTTCTTTTACTTACCGGTGGCAGGTTCTGTAATTTCTTAGAAAATTAGGGGCAAGAAAAAACGGACCAACAAGAAACCCTTTTGCTTTTATTATTAGGTACTAGCACAAATGCCCGTGCGTTGCTACGGTAAATAATGTAACTAAGAAAAAATTTAAACAATTAAAACTAACATAAATCAAAAAATGGGTGGAGCTGACAAAGACAAAGCCTAGACAGGTTATGACTCCAAGTAGAAAAAGATAATATTTACACCATTTTTTATGAGATCAGACGAACATTTTATTTCCACCATCAATCAATAACTTGTTGCATCATTATTTGCAAAAGATAAAAAAAATATACATATTATATTGCTCATTATGGGGGAGTCAAAATATTAAAATTAGAGTTGTGAAGAAACATGAATAATAAATTACCTCATATAACCAAGCAGTCGCTAATTCGGTGCAGCAATAAGCGTGCTCTTATGAATCAATTTGCGTACAGAGTACTACTTATTAAAGAATTAGTGTCTAAGGTAAATCTTTGCTATTTATGTCCGTGCTTTACCTTAATCGAAAGGCAGCCGTTGTGTATTATGTAGGTTAACCTGCACGACACCACAAGAACTACCGCATCCATGCGTGTACTTCTGTACTCTCAGGTCAAGTGTGTTTCCTTATTTTTCTCACCCGCTCCATGTCTCACCGGGGTGGATTCACCCGGCGGTGGGTTGTATGTTGGCAATACCGCGTCAGTCACCGCGTCGTTGTCTTCGTCCTCTCGGACCTGCAGCATCCGGCACTGTTGATGAAATATGTTGGACATGCTGTTAGCCATGATTGCGAGCTCCGACGACACTGAGTTATCCCATATGACACTCCACCGACCATCAAGGCGCTGAGTCTCCTCTCTGCATGCGTACGTTGAGTTGCCGAGTTGCCTTCTGGTGCTTCCGGCCGGATGCAGTCCATGCTAGATTTCTATGCTCGGTAGGTGCCATGTTCTTCGTGTTGTATACTTCTGAATTTTGATCTTCTGTTTTACTCTGCACGAATTTCGTAATTACGTCTAAATGCGCACGTAACCGTGGTTGTGGATGATTCCTCGTCGAGACGCGCTACGCGACCGTAGGTGATGAAGGCGGTGACGTGGAGATCGGCTTCAACGCTGGTGTTCGCGGTCGACCAGGAAGGCGGCCACGGCGCCCAGAGTTAGGCCGAGTGCATCATGGTGCGGGGATCCTGTCCATCATCCACTCCACGCCTGCATGAATTAGCCGACCAGCCAGATACCACCAGCAGCTTAACCTTGCCGAGAATCGCCTTTACGGGGCAGGTCCCCGATGCGCTTATTTCGTCTAGATGATTGCGCCTCTGTCTTGGACCTGCCGAAGACGTGCTTGGCGGTAAACGAACGTGTGGTGTGCCCAGCCACAGACGTACATCTGGGATACGAATCTTTTTTTACCGAACGAGCAAAGTGCGTGGACTTCATGTCGGGCACGATTGCTTACACAAGTCGTACGTGATACAGAAAATGTACGAAGGGCGGATCGATTGCAAATCGTACGTGACACTGAGACGGTAAAAAGGCCGCTCCGAGTGCTGGGCCGGGCTGCCCATACCCAGAATAGATCGGTGTAACGGAAATTGCGTGGCTCTCAGTTTCCTCTTCAAACACGATTTTCTCACCAGACACGAAAACAAAAGGACAGTTAGACGAACCGTTTTTTAACTTCCCGGTGGCAGGTGGTGTAATTTTAATGGAAAATTAGGGGTAATAAAAGACGGACCGACAAGAAGCCTTATTTTCTTTATTATTAGGTATAGACTAGCACAAAACCCGTGCGTTGCTACGGTGTCAGTATTAAATCAAATAAGTATGTTTCATATATTTATATATGTGTGTCATCAAAACAAATAGAATATATCGTTTACATAACCAATCTATTATCCAGTGTATTTGGAAATGTAACATCTATTTTAAATATATATTAATATTTGCGTCAATCTAATCTAAATAAAATGCTGCAAATTACTCTAGAGAACATGCCACATATTTTCCGGTTTGATCTTCTTTTAAAATAAATCCCTACTAATAATGTTATGAAGGCAAAGCTTGTTGTTTTCAGTGCTAAATTTAAATCGTTCCTCTTTTATATTGTACTATTATCTATGAAAAGAAAAATGGTTCAGCTAAACCAAAACCAGGCTCAACCACCTGGCTCTTTCCCCTTCAGATTCTGGAAGCAATCCGAACAAAAGGAAACGAAATTGAAGCGAGTTGTGCGAAACAGAAGCGAGGTGGGACTATCCACACAAACTATCTACGCTTAACGTGAGCCATAGCGATGATTTGTTCCGTGAATAGCCTCGATTGGTTTATTGCTGGTTAATTGGGCCGTTTGGCCGCCGGCCAACATCAAGCAACGACAGCCACCGCACAGCTCGCGCGAGCGTTTCTGGAAACACAGTTTTTTGGAAAACGTATCCGAAAATGTGTTTGTCTCCCGAGCTCCGGCACTTTAAAAAAACTAAAAAGCATTTTTAGAAATTATCAAAAACATTGAAAATAATTCTAGAAATTGACAATAACATATCTCACAATTGTGCAGAGAAAAATCTATCAACATACCATGCTCTCGGGGAACAATTCCACGACTGTAGTCAGCCCAGCCACGTGGCGTGGAACTAAAAGTGTTTATTGGTTCTCCAATTTCATTGAACCTGCTTGTGTATGTAGCAGTTAATTTTAGTGTTCTAGTTTGGAAAAACTAATCATAATCAAAAATATGAGAGAAAATAAAGAAAAATAGAGATCGTGGCCAATCAGCGTCGTGCGCCGGTGCTAATTGCGGTTGGCTCACTCCGTATAAATATAAACTAAGTTGCAGAGGGTCATCCATCTATCCAATTTGTCTAAAATTTCAGGATCACGCAGTGATGCTCGAGTACGGTCTATGCGCGGTCCCTCGTATCTCCCCACACCAAGGAGGCGGAGGATCTTGTTCGGGATGTCCTCCGGGCGCTAGTTTAACACCGGAGCTCCCATCAGAGGGGCGCGTGGCGAGCCTCGCTACGCGGTAAGCAGAATGGATTTTTTGCTCGGGCCAGCCATAAATCACGGCCGCGAAATTAGTGTCTCTCGATTCGTCTCAATGTGGTGATTTGCAAGGTGTTAGACCTTTTGGCTGACTTTTCTTTTTTGCAATATGTACTTCATTGTCTACATGAGACCGGAATGTATTTTCATAGATGCCATGTATAGAGAGGAAAACTTGAACAGCACCATGCTGAAAATGTGTAAATTGGTTCTATGTTTTGTAACCACATTTCAAGGAGAAAAAAAAAATCACCGACCGATGTAAAGGAAAAGCACTAATAAGCGATAGCCACCATCGCTGCCGGGACCCACCAATCTTCTCCCATGCGGAAGTTCCTCTTCTTCCCCAAATCCTGTCACCATCGAGTCTCTCACCTACGCACAAAATCTTAAAATTGGACACCAATTTATGCATCAAATCAAGGAAATCTGTAACTGGAAAGCCCAAATCCACCGCACATCCCATTTCCCAGTTGTATTTTGAGTAGGAGCTCATGAGTTGGGGATCGGCAACGTCCATGGTCGTCAACTCGTCTTTGTTCATTGTTCTGATTCGAGCACCACCTGGTATTTCCGTCGCGGTTCAGTCGACAACTCGACGTGTAGTCCGAATACGCTCACCGCCGCAGAGCCGCTCGCCCTGGTTCCTCTCGCGCCCCGACCCACAGGTCAACGCCTCTGCCGCCCATCCACCGCGCCGCACAGGCCCACCGCCCGCGCGCCTCACTCCACCTCGCCTCTGCTCCGCCCCACCCGTGCAGCACCCCAACGCCGCTGACCAAGCCCGCACGCGCACATAGGCCCGAGCCAATGGACGCATCCGCTCGATCCGAGCAGTTCTTCTTTGGTTGGCTTCGGCCAGAGGAGCCAAAAAAGGAAAAGCGAAACGAACCGGTACGATGGCACAGTGCGTTATATGGGATTTGGTGGGAGGGCAAAACCGTCCTAAAAAAGTTGGACGAAAATTTTGGCAGAAACCTTAGCTCCTTTATTATTAGGTATAGACTAGGAAATATGTCCGCGCGTTGCGGCGGATTGATTTTTACTAAATATTATTTTTCGGAAACTTAACTATAATAAATAATATCTGAGAACTTTTTTTATTTCTAGGTGTCTAACATTGTCCATAAATTTCAGTCACCTAAATTGCATATTTAAAATTTTGTTAATTGTCAGCTGTCTAACACTACCCATACAGTCACCTAAATCTCCTTTTAGCCGGTTTCAATCCAAAAGTTCCAGTCCATGGAGTAGAACACGGTATATATTTTCTACATTACCATAAAATCCCATGTTTCCTTTTTTTTTACTTGAGAAACCCCCTGCAACGGCCCTTCATGTTTCCTTTAAAAATACACTTTTCCTAACTAACAGCTAGCTGTTTTTCAATTGGTAAACAGTCACATTTCGGTCCGTTGATTCCCTTCTCAGTCACGAATCTTAGTGCACCGTTGCAACTCCTTTTTGGCTCGTTTGTCGTTTCGCACTCACGGACACGGGTCACGGAGACTGTCCCATTTTCGTCTATCTTTTCTCTGAATTTTTCTACGAGCGAGAGCAGTGTGTCACCAATTTTCATTTCAGCCATGGCGGAGACTGGAGAGGTCTGCGGGATCCCTCACCTCGATAGAGCGGTCGCGTAGAGGCGGAAGCCATGGCCGCCGCCGCCGAGATGGTTCCGCTTCTATTTTCATGCCGCCGAGGTGAGGGAAGTGGAGACGGCGACATCCGAGAGGTCCCCAGATCACAGGGATCCCGCCGCTGGCGCGCCCGGAGATGGAGAGAGCGGTGGCTAGTGAGTAGGAAGGCGTGGACTCTGCCGATAATACGGGTACTCTTATGTCCTCCTTTTTCTGCTATGTTCCTCCTTTTTTAAGGTCGCCGCCGTCTGATGCGTGAAATTGGATTGGTTGCTAGCTGCACCTAATGGATCAGATATGGTCTAGTAGATACGATCTATTTGAATGATCTACATGCAGTACGAGTTGATTAGATCGGCAGTTGTCCTCATGGCCCGCCGGCCGCCGGCGGCACTGTATTCCATTGGTTTTATGGTGAGGCGATTTTTGGAGTAGACAGATAGTCTTGCTCGTTTGTTTGATCTATATGATAGATTATTAGATCACATAGATTATTAGATTACTGCCAACTGCCAAGACATGTTTTTTTTTTTTGGTTCACAATCGTGATATGTTCCTATTGATTCCTTTGATGGGCCAGTGGCTTTTGGCATGCTCGAATGTTACCATCAGTCCATACGCATATTCAAATGGTATTGGCAAATACTAACAGATGTAGTCTGCTAGTTGTCTTGTGCACTCATTTCCAGCCAGTAGATGTCCTTGATATGCCGGAATGATTAGGTGAATTTGTACTACCGATAATGATGTCGTATTGTCATTGGATTGTTCGGTCTGCGGCGAGTTCCTGCGGTGGAGCATTCCTTTGTACGAGAGTGGGGACAATGCTAGCACAAGGTAGATGGAGATGCTTTGATTCGGCGCCGGGATATGGATTTCACATATTTTTTTTCCTTGTTCAGTCTGTGGCATCGCTTGTGTTCAGGCTTCGGTGAATTCCTGCCGTGGGAGCATGGTTTTGAGATTAACTCGGTCGTGGTGATAAGCATTTGGTAATTGGGGAGTTTTGTTTCAGCAGCTTGGATAGTGGTGTCCTCTTCATTTGTGTTCATTGTTCATCGTGTTTGGCATTAGTGTGTATGATTTTTTCTGATGTGGAAATAGCTTGAATTTTTTAGGTTTCAATTTCGATTTTGTTTTGTTTTATTCAATCTGAGGATGAATTTTAGGTCGTGCAGCTTGCTCTAGCAGCGATGGGGGAGGTGCGGCTCACATTCTTATTATTTATCTCATTTCTTTAGTTTCCTTTAAGTCTTTTCTTTTCAGACTCCCTTTTTTGAGTTACTTATTCGCCTCAGTCTCTTAGTATATCTGTGAGCATTATTTACTTTCTTTCTCTCTTTTATTCATTTTTTCAGTCTTAAGTGTTTCACTCTCCTCATCTTTTCATTCTTTTATTACATCTGATCATCATTTTATTTATCTCTTCCTTTTATTCAGTTTTCGGTATCTCTGTTTGGTCCATTTTCTTTAGTCAATTATTAATAACTTCAGTCTGTCTTAAGTCTTTAAGTATTATGCTTATCAGTTATTCAGTCCCGCGCTCCCTAGCTTTTGATTCTTTATTTGCTCTGTTTTAGTTTGAGTAAACCTTCAGTTTTATGAGTTGTTGATTGGCTTCAGTCTCGCTGAGTATCTTCAGCTGTATTGTCTCACATGTTCATCCGCCTTTTAGTCCTTCAGTTTTCAGTAAGCCTTTCTTTATTTTTAGTTTATCCTCTGTATCTATTTTTTTAGTTTATTTCTGATTTTTTTAAAATTTATCTCAGTCTTCATTCATCATGTATTCAGCGATGTATTAATTGCTACATGTATTCATTCCTCAGTCCCCATTTTAGTCCTCCCTGTTTGCATTCTCTCTGTTCGTATTTCTTTTAGTGTTTAGTTTGGTTTCAGTTTCTTTCAATCTTCATTTTCTTTTTCAGTCTCCGGCCTCTAAATTTTTGCCTTTATTCTTTCTCCTAAGTAAGTGTTCGTTCCATAATCTTCAGCCTCTCTTTCTTTATTATTGTTCTTCGGTGTCTCAGCTGCTTAGGCTTAAGTGTTTAGTTTTCTTCTACTTATTTTTCTCCAGTCTCCAAAGTTGTCTAGTGTTTGCTCATAATTGGACCAAGGTGGGTGGAGCAGCATCATGTCGGTTAGCGGCAAAAACCGGCTAAGTGACACTTGGTTCTTCGGTTTTCAGTTTAGTTCGGGAAGGATTTTGGTTCACACTCTTTGTCCTGTAGGTTTTCTTTACATAAACACATGGTGTTTATTTTTCTCCTTTTTTGAAGATGAGGAAGTATGTAAATACAGGGTGGTTACTATATGTTCAGTTTGTTCTTCCTTGGATTATGTGTCGGTCTCAGTTGGGAACTTACACGTACTAAGGGTGGCTACTTTAGTTTATCTCCAATTTCGTTTGTATTTCAGCTTATCTCTTTTTCTTGAAGATCTTAATTTTAGCTTATCTCTTTCATTTTATCTCTTTATCTTGAAGCTTATGACTTTTCATTTCTTTATTGCTCTCCCCATTTCATTCCCTCAATTTATCGGTTTGCATTCCCAGACACCCTCACTCATCTCCGCCAGGCCTTGTTCGGCAGACTTGGATTGCCGTGTTTTATCTCAAATGTTTTGGGTGATTGTCGCGTGGATTGACGTGTTTTCAGCTGAATCGGTTTGGTCCGGAGAGCTTTCCCCGTCGTGGGCTGTTGGTTTCCAGCATGCGAGGCCTTCAACGATTGCTGTTGGGAAGAGTAACAAACACCCGAAGGCCCAGCCGTTCCTGATCGCTGGCAGCCACGAGAGCCCGCTGTTTCCGATATGCGACGGCAAGTTCGCTAGAGAAAAACGCGAGGGGTACTTCGCGTTTCGATTCACACGTGTCTTGGCTGGTTTTTCGGTAATACTTGGGGCTAGACCCTTTCAAACCGCTGCAAACCACGCCTACAAAACAGTTCAGCGGTTGTTTGCGTTGATTCTGTGCTAGCCCAAAAAAATTATACACTCCAATCCCCTAAAAAACCTCCTTGCCGAACGAGGCCTCAGGGGTTATACTCAAGCTGCTGCACTAATCAGCCGCCGACAACAACTGATGCACTTCTCCTAAAGGTACACTATGCAACAACTGTTTGTTCTCTCTCCGATGCTTTTTCTCTGATTATTTCACAAAATGTTTCCTTTTCATTTTCTTTGGGCTTTTCTTTAAGGTACACTATACATTTATCAAACCTAAGTCTGCATTCTGGATCACCCCATTTGTTTTCTGGAACAATAGCTCTTGATTTTCTTATGTTTCTTTTGCTCTTTCAGTTTGCTGAACACATGTTCTATTACTACTGGACATGGATTTGTTTTTCAGCTTGGACAGGGATTTGTTTTTCAGCTTAACATTCCTTCAAAGAACATCTAGGTATTAAAACTGAACACGATGATTAGTCAAGCTATATCACGGCCATTGTTTTGAAATGTCAATGATTAGTTAGTTCTTTTCTGTCTCAGTTTGGCATCTTCGCAAGCAGCCTTGCGCGGAACGGAAAATTTAGCAGCTCCCAAACCTGCATTCATTTTGTAAGTTTTACTCTTCTGGCAGGAATTTGTTCACTCTCATGTCCCAAAGGGTTTTTGTTAGAGTACGTCATGGACCTGTGCCCGTTAGTCTTATGGTTTGCTTAGGGGTCAAGTAAGCCTTGCTTGGGAGTCAAGTAAACCTCTCTATATATGGAGAGGAGATGTATCAATCTAATCAAGCAAGAATTAAGAAGGAAATCCCTTCCCTTTTGCCCGGCCGTGGGCAAAAAGGCCCCCGGCCGGCCTTCTCGCGCCCTTGCAGCTCTCTCTCCCTCCCAAACCCTAGCAGCCACATAACAGTTTTAGATTCAAATGCACATGATGATCTTACATTCTGACTGTTAATTTTCTCTCTTGTTTATTTTGTGGTCAACAATAACTCAGTGTCTGAAACGAACTCTTTTCTTGTGGGTACATATGCTCTTTATTTATTTATTAATGGAACAATATATGAGCTCTGTTTATTAATTGAACAATAGATGAGCCAGGGTAGGGTCTAGGGGAGGGTTATGGGTGGTTACAGGCACCGACATCTGCATCATGTGTAGTCAGCTGCTATCATTGAAGGTATATTCTCTTCCTACAACCTTCTTCCATTTCTCTTCATGATATCTGTTTCAGTTACTGTCATTTATAGCAGGTGAGGTAGTTTGCTTGCTGAAGAAGAAGGACGAACATGTGTCTTTTGTAACTCGTTCTGTTGTATGGGCTTACTCGTGGCCCTTTTCCGTTTTTTTTCCTGGGTTCTTACTGTACGTGAAATGAAGACTCAAAAGCTGAAACTCAAAGTGGGCTCAGGAGAATCTGTCTGTTGGCCAAGACTAAAACAGACACATTTTCTAACTGAGTGTTTTTTATTGACATGATTATTTAGTTCGACAGTTGTCATTATTTCATTGGCTTAGAAAAAAGTGCCTGTTCCTCAATTGCAAAACAGACGACTGTTGTATAGTCACTCCCTAAAAATATCATTTCGAAATTGCAAGTACCTTAGCAGTATCTTGTTTAACTACCAAAGAAAGACTCAAGCCACATAGCAATAACTTGCACATCATTTTTTTAAATAGTTTCCAAGAACCTGTCTTAAGTTAGATCAATGTATAAGCTAATGTAAAATTGCAGAAAATCAGTAGACCTATCTCAGTATCGTAACTCTTGGCATCGATGGATATCCAAGACCAAGTAGTACATCTCAAGCACAGTGTACGCACTGTTGGAATCGATTAATATCCATCCAGACCAAGTAATACATCTGATGCCACTGGCAGAACAACACCGCCATGACCAGAAAGATCGCATCCATGTAAAAAATCAACTACTGAGCTGGGCACTCCACGCGGCCACGCCCGACTGTTGGAGACCAGGCGCCGCCATAACCAGATATCTTCCGTTTCTTTTCTCTGTCAAAGACTCAAAGTTCAAGGGGGGCAGCATGTAAAGCAAAGCTGAGTATGGAACTTCGACAAGCGGGCACAAACCATCTGCATACCCTGCAAAAAACGACGAGCTAGGCGCTATACCGAACAACAACAGAGCAAATTGGGCGTTGGCCTCAACTGATCAACCCGCTCGTCGAGGTCGATTCCTATAGTCGACACCGAGCAACACGCAAAATCCGTCAGATCTGTTGCAGCATGTAGCTGTCAGCTACCATACCATATGAGCCTCGTTGGTGCCGGTCAGAAGGGCAACCGTCGCCGCATCATGCCCAAATACGAACCCCCTCCGATCCATATATCTCCGTAATGTTGTGGTCTTGTGGACGTCATCCCATGATCTGTTCGGCGACGGCCGGTCAACCAGCACGGAGCAATCTAGGAAGGAGAAAAAGGGCCGGCATCCTCATCATCATGGCTGCCACCGTCCAAACCGGCATCCCTTGCCACGCCTCCTGGCCTTCCGTCGGCGGGGAGATCAATCCTCCATAACACTGATCTCAGCCACTGGCCGCGGGACACCTCGGGTCGTCGGCGGGGAGATCAATCCTCCATGACGCTGTGATCTCAGCCACTGGCCATGGGACACCTCCGGTCGCCGTCGCACATGCCGTTGCGGGACAGTACCATGCCCGAGGAGAAGGACGGGCGTGCTAGTCCGGAGGACGACGGGACGGCGTGGCAGTTTCCGTCGCCGGTCGCGTGCCAGGCGCATCGAGCAGCGGGACGTGCAATTGATCTGGGATCCCGTCGAGGGCGAAGTCCTATTTATTGCCTTCGGATATCAAAGGAGCAAAGGATTCCATGTCGAATACAATGACGTGCGGCTCTGGGAGTTTTTGTTGAACGTCGAATACGATGACGTGCGGCTCGTATCTCGGCGTCGACGGGTGTGGCCCGTAAAAAATTATAGTGCCCACTTCGGTAAGTCCTTTGTTGGGCTGGGCTTCCATATAGGCCAGCGGCGCATAGGCTTGGTCGGCAGACATACGGGGCCAGTCCTATACACCGACCAGGTCGGTGCCGATGCGGGTTGCCGCACACCCCTGGTCGGGTATTGGGCCTGGCCCATTTAACTTTTTCGCTTTCGTTTCTCTTTTTTTTTTCCTTTTTTCTTTTTCCGTTTTCTGTTTTATTTTCTTTTTCTTTCTGTTTATTTTTTCTTTTGTTCAAATTAGAAAAGTTTTTATTCGAAAAACGTCAAATTTGAGAATTACGAAAATTCGAAAACTGTTCAAATATGAAAACTGTTTAAATTCAAAATTTGTTCAAATATGAAAATCGTTCATATTCAAAATTTGTTCAAATTTGAATTTTGTTCAAATTTGAAAATTGTTATAATATGAAAATCGTTCAAATTCGAAAATTGTTCAAATATAAATTTTGTTCAAATTTAGAAATGTTCAAATTCGGAAATTGTTCATAGAAAAAAATACATTTTTTGTTCAAATTAAAAAATGTTCAAATCTGAAAATGTTCAGATTTTTTAAAAAGTGATTTATTTTTAATTTGATTTTTTTAAAATTTTTACAAATGTTCAGATTTTTAAAAAAGATTCTTTTAAAAAAGAAAACAAACAACAGAAAAAAAAAGAAACGAAAAAGAAAAAACCAGCTTACCTGATGTTGGGCTGCGGCCCAGTTTAGTAATCCGGGCGCGGGGTGTGCGGCAACCGGCTTCCGCGCCGACCAGCTCGGCATACAGCAGCACCCGACATACGGACGAAACGTTTTTTACGTAACAGACGGATCCGGTGGTATTTGTGCGTAATATGCGATTTGGTGGGAGGGTAAAACAGTCCAATAAAAAGTTGGACGAAAATTTTGGCAGAAACCTTAGCTCCTTTATTATTAGGTATAGACTAGCAAAAGTGCCCGTGCGTTGCACCGGGAGAAACATACTCAAGCGCTACTCCAAACCATCCATGTTGACACTTCTTCCCTTTCTCACCATTGGCGGATTGTGCTCATAGTTTTTATTAAACGTTGACATTTAGGGTGTGTTTGGTGGCCTGAGTCAACCCAGAAAATCTCACCTCATCCCACTTTTACCAACTCAGATTGTGTTTGTTAGCTCGGGTCGGATGGGTAGAGCTTAGCCCACATCATACGAATAAAAGCTCTCAACCTGGCCAGGTTGTGAAGCTCAAATCGAGCTTCACAACTCAGCTTGGCTGAGTCCATCCCGCATACTGTCTCGTGAATCCCGCAGCCCACCCCCAGACCTCAGCCCGTCTCTCACACGCGCTCCCGCATGCCCCATCGCAGCTCTCCCGCACCCTCTCCTGCTCCCGCGCCCCTCCTCTGGTTGCCGGCCGCCGCGACCCCCGTAGCCACAACCCCCGTAGGCGCCGGCCTCTGCCACTCCCCCCATGGCCGCCGGCCTCCACCCGACCAACCTTCCCTGGATGCTCGCCGGCGACCAGACGGCCGGGAATCGGAGATCCTCGACCCGCCGACCACCAACCACCATGCAGAATCCCCCATGGCCGCCGTTGTCCGTCCCCCGCCGGCACCCCTCCTTGCTCTGTACGCCGCCCGTCGTTGCGCCTCCCCTGCCCTGTTTGCCGCCCACTGGTGCCCATCCCCTGGATGTCGCCCTCCGCCGCCCCTTCCTTGGCCGCCGACCAGCGCCGCTTCTCTGCTGGCCGCCGACCATCGCCGCTTCTCCACTGGCCGCTGGCTGGCTCCCAGATGTACGATGTAGACAAAGGGACTTGATTGCTTTCCTTTTTATCTTCTCCAGGGTCTTTTTGCAAAATAGCTAGACCTCTTTGTAAAACTGCTATGTACTATTCTCAGCTGAGCACAGATACTACCAAACAACATCTCAACCAAGCATATCTCAACGTATACGAGCTGCCAAACACATGATAAAATCTCACCTCAACTTAGCTAGGGTCAACATATTGAGAGGAGATAGACAATCTGTGTTGGCCCGGGCTACCAAACACACCCTTAGCAACTCTACTTGAAAATCCAACCATTAAGCTTGGCCCTACCTAACCAAACCAAGCCATCCTAACCCCGGAAGAAAACCTCGTTGACCTGTTTCCTCCATCCCTCCATAATTTTCAGGGATAACTCTCGCAACGCACCACCCTTTCTACCCATGAGCCATCAACTCCTAACGCTACCACTCTTCATGATTGCCAGTCTCCATCTCCACCCTCACCCGTGTGTTGCCACATAACAACTTTGTTTCTCCAAACAATAAAGCACCCCATTAGACAAAGACATGGACACGTCATTTTCGTATGATCATAACCATTTGGAAGTAGGGGCTCTTACTCACCTACAAAGAAAAAGAAAAATAATTAGGAGTCAAGTAGGAACAATATTTCAATTGTTGTTCATTGTTTCGACTTTTACCTATCAGAGAAACAAAATAACTACAGAGATTAGAAGATATCAAAATGATACAAGGGAATTATCACCTATTTGCTCTTATATATGAATGAAAAAATTCATTTTTCGGAGGCAAATCAACAAGCAAGTAGGGTGCACTAATTACAATCAGTAAACTGTTGGCGTTTTGAAAAGAGTTACCAAAATCTTTAGTTCTTTCTAAAGTTGCCCATATTTATCTGCGTCGAATTAGAAGCACACAAAATATTCAGAAGAAGTCAATCACAATGAGGAGTTTCTTGGGTTGTCCATGGGATGAGCACGCAAACGACGGGGATTACCCTTTTTCTGGTTAAGTCTCAGGTTCAATCTCAGCACCTCCTGGCAAACTATCTATAGACGATTCAGCTCCACTTGGTGATGGGCTGCTGGCCATATATACGTATCTATGTGCGCTTGAGCTGGTGCAGGGCAGCATCGTGCAATTGCAACTACCGAGCCCGTGCAGCCGAGCCTGACAGGCAACACGACCGGGAATATAGTGCGGCGACGAAGAACTTAGCCATCACGTACACTGGCTATGGCGCCGTCCTTATTCTGTTTGCAGCATGCAGCTCCATGCCCTACACGACAACTCTTATTCGTTTTACCTCTGGTGCGGTGTATATGATGATGACGGACGGGACTGGATTGCTAGCACCTCAAAATTCATGCAGCCAAGACGACCCAAAGACGAGCAGGGCGATAGGTGGCAAACGGCGTTGCCCTAAGCTTTGGTTCTGCTGGCAGTTATTCAGGCGTCCGAGCCGCTCATCTCCACGCCTGGGCGCTTTGTCTCTGATAGCACGTCCCGGGCGTGCGTGGTGGCGCTCCTTGAAGAGACGAAGGCAGCAACACGGTGCCAAGCAGGGTGGCATCCCGACCGGAGCAGGTTTTCGCTGAGGACGGTGCGGCTGCTCCACGCCAGCGACATGGGCGCCTCGACAACGATGATCTTGCTGCCGCCAACCAAGTGGTGCTGCGCGACGTAGCTGCCATCTTTTGACCTTCTCTAACCCTTGGCCGCCGGCGCCGATCAAGCTTGTACGTGACCCAGAGACCTGACGTGATACAGCCCCATTTCAGCTTCATCACGATCGGAACCTGCAGTGTATTATATATGAGCGGTTACATCCAGGTACCGTACGTGATCTGGAGACCGGACGTGATAGAGGCGATTTCAGCGCTGGGCTTAGCTAGGCTATTTTGTTCCGTATCAGAGTTTGCTTATCGTACGAAACTTTACAACGTGCGGAGACGATCCAAATCGAGGCCACCGATCGACGAAGACGTATATTGGAACGGACTAAAGCGACTTACGACGGACCAAACCACGGAAACGCTTTTGCTTTTATTATTAGGTACTAGCACAAATGCCCGTGCGTTGCTACGGGAATAAATTTCAAATTTAGATATATACTACTCCTCTGTTTTTATATGTAAGATCACTATCAAAAATATATTTTGCTAATATGTAAGACCACTAACACTTATAATTAGTTGGAATGATGTTTATTAATGCAAAAGTTGCATGCAACCATAGATGAAGAGTCGCCACGTACAATATATTTCCATTTCGAAAAAAAAGTACAATATATTTATTTGTCTCAAACTACAAGAGTATTTCTACATAAATAATTATGTTATTTATTACGTTGTTGTGTTTTATTGGTATCTGAAATATGAGTTTGTGGCCTTATATATATTAAAAATAGAGGGAGTACCTCTATTCTAAAATAAATGCCGCACCTTTATCTAAATTCAGATATACCTAGACCCATTTTTGTTGTAGATATATCTATATCTTATTTTAGAATAGAGAGAATATGTAGAACAATGTTGATGATCAGCTGGAGGATCATTCCTCTGGTTCTCTTCGAACGCTTTTCGCGCGCAGGGCCACGTGTACCCGCTCCCGTACAGTATGTGGCTAGAGGAAACGATGTCACCTCTACCTTATCCCCTCGCGTGATTTTTCCCATCGGCTCATTCATTGTCTCCTTGGCAATACTGCTTCCATTGACCACACCATCTTCCTGCCTGTGGCATGCGCTGCCGACCGTTCTCCTCCACACAATTTTACCTTTGTTTCGCTGGGCCTTAGAGTTGTCCTTGACCACAGTTCGGTGTCGTCCCCTGCCACACGCGAACCTCGTCGCACCACCGCCTCCGCGCCTTAGTGTCATCCCATGTCGTGCATGAACCTCGTCGCATCCCAACGACAAAGGTTGCAACTATTGAGGGGCCATGCTATTGCTAGTGTCGCCCAACACAGCTTCCAACCACCAGTGTTGCGAGGAGCTATTTCGCCGCTGCGTGCCGGGAGGCTGGAGGCTGCAGGTTGTGGGGGTGTCGGTGATGCTAATTAATGGCGGCCTGCATTTTTGCGAGCGACTGGTGCTGCCAACCATGGACCGTGGTGTTGCCATCAGCACTCCATGCACTATAGGCGGTGCTCTCGACTATGCTACATGTGGAGGTCGGCGTTGCTGCATGCGGTGATCTACGATGGTGCTAGCAGTTGTGGGTGGTGCTACAAACGGCATGTTACGTGCGGTGGCCAACGGTATTGCCATTGCGGTGATGCTGCTAGCCAAGGGTGGTTGTGCTGCCAACATAAGCAACATGCTGCAAGAGGCGGTTGATGATGTGGTCGTTCGTGGGGAGCGGTGCTATCAACCGGAGACAAGGTGTTGCAGGTGGCGGTCGATGATTCTGCGTCGGTGGGGTGTCTCACTGGAGCTCTTAGCGATAGTAATGGTGGTGGTAGTAGTTGCAGAGGTGTGCGACCAAGGACGACATGGAAGGAATGGCGCTTGCTTTGTTTCAACGTTAAGTTTCTCGTGGTTATCGTGGTGGGATGAGAAAAAAAATCAAGAAGTTCACTAATCGCACATTTTAACAAATATATGGACTGCATCTCGGTGTACCATATGCAAGGCAATCTCGTTTAATTACCCAGCCTCCCCCCAGTTTAATTAGCCATATAGGCGTGCTTCTCTCCATGTCAGGCAATCTCAGCCTCAACGGTTCAAGTCAATATAGTAGGCTTGCTTCTCTCCACTTTAAGCATTCCCCTCTCCACTGATTTTACAGCTTGCAGATTAATCTCGTTTAAGCTTTCCCTCCCAATTGCCTTTTGCTTCTCTCCACTGAATTTACTGTCTTGCAGGCAAATCTCGTTTAAGCTTCCCCAGTTCAATTGCATCTATTTTTCCTGTTGGTCCAGGCAGCCAGCGAGGTCCTTGTTGATTCCAATCAACTTGCCAATGTACCTGAGCCGGTGGTATATGAGCTGGTGTGACTCGATGCAGAATAGCGAGGTGGTACTATTCGTATCCAAACATGAACGCGTACTCTCTCTCTTTCGTGAATCACGAAGCGTTGACTGGGCTGGGCCGCCATCGTGGAGTTGCTTCCCGGTCGGCCGGCACACAAGGGTCTCGAACGAAAGGGTATAAACTGAAGCGGTACAGGGCAAAGCAGAATTAAAGAATTTGGTGGGAGGGCAAAACGGTCCCAAAAAAAGCGTTGACGAAATTTTTTGGCAGAAACCTTAGCTCCTTTATTATTAGGTATAGATAGATAGCACAATACCCGTGCGCTGCTACGGAAATACCAATAGTTAAGCTTGTGTATTTAGCAAAATAATTCTAATTTGTTATTAATAGCAAATGTGTGTACATGTTGCTATCTTGGAACCCTAATTCTGATCCCAAATAATCTTGGGCACCTGATCGGACAAAATCGAATCATCTCACCCATCTAAAGAAAACGTTGTTGACTCGTTCGTTTCATCCTCCCTGACTTCGACTCTCCCTCTACTTCCTAGTTATCTGGCTTACACCGGCGTGTAACCACAATCTCAATCCTATGCATCAGATATCAACTCCTAGCTCAGCTACCTTTTCCTACTGAACATCTCCCCTCCCCTTTCCCAAATTACCCCGTGCATCGCTCACGTCAGGGACCCATCAACATGTCTTTTGCCAAACAATTGTGAATATATTGATGCATAGGGTCTCACCATATTTGCTACGAGTAGCTCCAAATGAAATTTTAATACTCAAAAGAAGAAGAAAAAGAAGTTACTCCATGTTCCACGTAGTGTTAGAAAATTAGTTTAAATACCAATGTAGTGCAATGTGCATAGCAGGTTGCGGCGTAAATGCTTGTTGGCGCGAGACAAATGAAAGCACTTTGTTCACTTTCTACGGTATTGGTGTGGCTAAACAAAGTTTTAAAAACCTAATCACTCCATCTCCAAATTCCTAGCTTAATTACCTTTTTAAACCGTACAATGCGCATCCCGTGAAAAATAGAAGTATAAAAGCATTTCCACCGGCGTCCCCGATAACAGCCCCATAACTTTTTGGGACCGGCATCGTTTTTGAGCTCACACCGGCGCGCTCGAAAAAGCGTCGTCGCGGTTTTGTACCCAATAAAAGCGTCGGCAACTCCGTACCGGCTCCTTCGCGAAGGGCGTGAATCGGCCCCGGCGGCGCCAAGTGCCACGACGGTTTTCGCAGGTGGGGCCACCTTGGCAGCGACTCAACGGCCTGCAGCATTCTATGGCCGGTCGCTGATGAAGCCACCGCTTCTCGACGCGCAGATGCCGCCGTAAATGTGATGCTTATTTAATGTGCCCTACACCGCGCTATCCTCTCCTCTCTCCACCACCGCGCGCTATCCTCTCCTCTCTCCACCACCGCGCGCTATCCTCTACTCTCCACCACAGCCGCTTTCCTCTGCAGAACAATGCCGCGACAGCTGCATACGACGTACTCGATGCTCTGCCCTAACGGCTGCACGCCGCCATCAGCGCCGCAACCACCACCGCAACCACAACCACCGCAGCCCGACGACGAGTTCGACGTCAACTCCGGCGACTCCTAGTTCACCGAGTGGGACGAGGCGTACATAACAGACATTGAAGCTGAGGCGGCAGAGGAGGTGACGCAGTGGGACGAGCAGCAGCAGGTCCCCGGTGTCCCGGAGCAGGCGGCGAGCCTAGCCTCCTTCAGCGCGCAGCGCTTGTGAAGGCTGAAGGAGGAACAACGCGAGTTCATCAATGACGCCAACTTCGAGCACGCTATCGAGATCTCGCGCCAGGGGCCGGCCACGGAGGAGGCGGGACGGCTCCTCATGGCAACCGAGCGACAGAAGATCCTTGAGCACAACGCTCAGCGTCAGGCCGAGGCGGCTGCCCGCAAGCAAGCGAGGCTCGCCCAGAATGAGGCGTCTCGCCAGTGGCTTGCGTCTCTGAGAGGGCAGTGCCGCCGGCAAGTTCCAGCGACGTCAGCGGCCATGCTCCACCACCAGATGCGCGAAGCAAGGGTGGAGAGGCGGGCACTGATGGAGGCGACAAAGGGGAAGAACGGCGACGAGGCAGGCCCACCGCGCGCCCCTGCCGATGACCAACAGATTAGGGTTCGATCTAGTTTGAATTTCCAAAAATTTAAATGAAATTCCGTCAGTTGCTTATTCAAATTTATTTTAGGGGCTTCTTTGATGTTTACTGGTGTGTGCAACCGCTCTCCAAATTGGGTTGTAGATGCCGGCGACCCCATAGCGCGGTTCCGGCACACTTGTCACCGCTTATTTGGAGGTCACCGGTGGAGACGCTCTAACACCGCTGATTAGCATACCCCTCATTGTCATGATTGCTACACAAAATTTTGTTAGTAGGGATATTTTCTTTCTGAAAATTTATTTTATCATAGTAGCAACACGCTCTGTTTTTCATCACCGATGCAGTTATGCAGACAATATAAACACAATGTGACAGAAACGCGACACAGTAGCACAGTGACGAAGCTAGCTAAAATGCAAAGCCTGTAAGGAATAGAACACAGAGCTGCCGAGACGTTTACCCATTAATCTGCTCACAAATTCTTCATGGCTGACTCGAATTCATTGTAGCTTTCTCGACAGAGCCACGGCAGCTGCCTGGGATGTTTGGAAGCCCATTTACATAAATGTAAAAACTAAAGGAATAAAATCAGAGAAAACCAAAGAGCACATCGCCTTGTGATTTTATCCACTTCTCCTGTCTCCCGCAAGTTTAGCTTTCGAGAGTTTTTCCCCAAAACTTTGTGGGCAGGCCGTGCTAGAGTACCTGCGTCGCAGTCGACAGCCGTCCGGCCAACATAGTTGGCCGTGCCGATGGGGGCCACGGACGTGCTCCCGCGTGGTGCGCTGGTTCTCCGATTCCGGAAAAAAATCCTATGAGACCGGGTCTAATACCCCAGCATGATAGACCCACCCTGATGGATGACACCTGGCTTATCCGAATCTTCATGCACGTAAATCCCCATTAATTTCAATCCCGATTTTTCAGCCTTTGTTTCCATCTGCTAATCCCGATTTTTCAATCTAACTAGCTGGGTAATAGACTGCCAGGTGTCAGCCATCGGGGTGGGTCTATCATGCTGGGTAATAGACCCGGTCTCATAGGATTTTTTTCCCCTCTCCATCTCTCTGCTATTTCTCAAAGAACGGAAAGCAGCAGCAGCTCTCCCTGATTTTCCTCTCCCCCGGTTCACTCTCATCTCCAATTCCATGCACATCTTCTCCATCCCTGTCCTCCTCCCCAATCAGCGGCGACAGATCAGAGGAGGCAGATCAAGCCCGTGGACTGGCGTCTTGGGTGGCTAGGGGAAGGACTCAGCGGTGGAGTGGGAGGCCAGCGGAGGCGTGCTCACAGTAGCGCAATAAGATGTGCTGACCGGCTGTTCCAGGCGGCGATGGGGATCCTGGTCTACATGGCCCTGTTCCTGTAGAGAGAAGACCAAGGTGAGAGCCCGTCCAGCAGAAGGGGAGGCAGGGAAGGAGGGGATCGGTGGCTTGCTCGTGCAGGTAAATGTCGTTGGTGCGCCCGAGCTGAGCGGCTCGGCACGGGAGGCCGGGAGGGGATTTCTCGATCGGCTGAAGATTCGATCGCCTGTTCGTGTCTCGGTGTCTGATTGGGAGCGAACCGTTTTTCTTTCACTCATCGGTGGCAAGGCTGTAATTTTGATCTATTCTAGGGGCAATTTTAATAACGGACGACGGACGACCGAGGGAGAAACCCTTTTGCTTTTATTATTAGGTATAGACTAGCAAAAATGTCCATGCGTTGCATCGGAAGGAAAAGCTCAAAGACTCAACAAATAAAAGGAGTAATCTCCCCACAAAATATTCCCTCCGATCCAAATTGATTGAATCCACTAAATTGCAAGAGGGGATAACATGGCTTAAAATTGAATAAAATAATGCACGAGATTATATTACATCAACAAAAGCAACTCTATGTTATGGGATTTAATTAATATTATCAAAGAAACCACTTTATTCTGAAGTGTAATTTTTTAACTGTTTAATATACTCCTTCCGATCCATATTACTTGATGATAAAATGGATGTATCTACAACTAAAATGTATCTAGATATATCTATATTATTGTCAAGTAATATGAATCGGAGAAATTATTTATTTTTTGTCAGCTCAATACATCAAGAATTTTCAAGATTAACTTAAGTCTCATTGGGATATGGCTTAGAAGCATCAGAAAAACCTACCCACATACGTGGTGATTGTGTTTTGCAGCAGAACGTATGTTGCGCAAGCCGACAGGTCATGGGGACTCGTAAAAGTTTTAGTGGCTGGAGACTTCACCTGATTCAATCATAGACTTTGCAACTTAAATATGTCATTAAGGATTTACCTTAGACGGAAGCACATCAAAGAAGATGAATCTCGATCATGCCGAACAACGGAAGAAGCTAAGTTGAAGGACCTAAGTACATCATAGAAGATCGATCGTATGCAGGAGAGGACCAATTGACCAGTGCACAAATTGGTAGTCGGTACCCACGGGCTATGAATCTTTGCATATATCCGTCCACCGCCGCTTGTATCGCTGCCCACAGCTGCTCATATTGCGTCTACGTTGTCGGGCGAGTTCATCTGGCCGTCCGCTGCGTGTATCATCGACTCGGGTGGCGTCATCTTGACGGCTGGCGTCGTGGCTGCGGGACACAAAACATAAGACGAAAACCTCAGACAAACAAACCTGGACTGTGGTGACTGACGATGTGCATGCTTTCACACCTCCAAAACTTTCGACTTCAGGTCCCTACCAACGATCAGGTCATTGAGGAGGCTATGTAAGAGACCGATGAATATTGTGTGGCGACGTGCGAGAGTTTGAGGCCCTATGCAAGCGTATCCCTGCGGCGCTGCCATCCCCTCCATGGGCGCGGGCGCTGCCGCTGCCGCCAACCAGTACGTGCCTACAACGACATCACCCAGTCCCACCGTCTTGTATCGACCCCAGCAGCAGTGTTGACCCGCTCGACTCCCACCGACCCCGATCAGCCGAGATGCCCGACTCACCAGACACCGACGGCAACTGCCGGCGTTGGGCTCGCGGCTCACCGATATTGGCTTCTTCTTTTGCCGTCACGGAAGCCTGATGCGATGCCATACGCTCCTTGCTGGTTCATACTGATCCTCGTTTTGAGCAACCCATATTGATCCTCGTGTGCGTGGCCTAAATATATAGTGCAGAGACCCGTCCGTAGAATCATGTTCAAGTCAGAGTCGTAATATACAATGATCTCAAAGCCAGAGTCCGTGTTTGGAAATTGATGGCTTAGGTTTCCAGCTCGGTCATAAGCCTTTGCTTGCTGGAGGCCCACTTATGCTTCTGACGTGCTGGAGGCCCACTTGCTAGACGGCATCTTGTGTGGATATTTTTGAATAGACAAACGAGCGAAACGATAGCAATAGACTGCGGGTTTATTTACCAGAATTGGAGGGGCTAACTGAAAAACGCCCGACGGACGACGGAAACCGTTTTTGCTTTATTATTAGAGAGAGATATAGATAGATAGATAGATGCTAGTAGGATGGCAAAATACATTACTTATCAGACGTGTGTATTAAAGGTGTATACAAGTGTAACATCCCAAATTTCAATAAAAGAAAGTTAGAAAAATTCCAGAGAGCAAAATTTCAAACCAACAAAAACTTTTTAAATTGCATATAGTGCCATGCATAGGACTTGTGCATTTGATTGATATGTCATGATGATTGTTATTATGTGTATAAGCTAAACCCTAAAACCCTAATGTGATCATGAGAAGATCACCAACCAAATAAATCAAAAAGAGAAAGAAATCAAATAAAAGAAAAACTCTAAAACCCTCACATATGGCTCTATGCCATTTTTATAAATTTTGACCCTAGACCAATTTGGTCTTCACCATTAGTTGAATAATGTTACTAAACACTTATTACAACTTTTGTAATCAAAGAATCACAAATTAAATGGATTTCAAATACAAAATTGGCTCACATATGATAATGGTCAAATCTGCAAATTATAGTCTGATCACCACTTTGAGCCCCTGTAATTCAAAATTTTCAAACTAAACCTTGCTAACTCTTTGCACCTCATCCAAGACAACATCAAGGTGAACACTTCTTGTAAAGATCACCATGCCAAATTCTTTCTAGATCCAAAGCTATGCTCATCCAAAGTTGCAACTTTTTATTAAGTGGAACAATCTCACACTTGTCAATTCTTGCAATTCTTTGAATTCAACAATTCCACCACCACACCTCATCACCTCTGGTCTTTTCTAACTCAATGAAACACACAACATTCAAAACTTACAACCATTTGAATTAAATAGAATTTAGACAAAATTCACAAATAGCAACTATGGAACTATTTGACACTATTTACAATAGTGATCTACCTCATCTAATCTACCTCAAACCTAGTCTAAATGGTCCCCTGGTCCCCTCTAACTCTAAATGAAGCATAGTAACCCTAGGAGAGAGGAGGAGCAAGGCTAGGACATGGCCATGCCGGCCATGTCACCAACCCGACAACCTCCCCCTCTCCTCCTTCCTTCCCCAACCTGGCCACCATGCCATTGCTTGCCACCGCACCCTACTGGATCTCCTAGAGCAAGCCCTGGTCGAGGAGGAGCACGACAGCCGCCGGACAACGCGCGCCCAGTGGTGGCCATGCCATGCCGAAGCCGTCGCGCGTGCATGCCCGCAGACGCGCCCTGGACACGCGCCGCCTGGCCACCTCGAACACGCCCTGGACCACCTCGCCATGAGTTGAGCATCACCGCGCACGCACGAAGCCGCCAGACATGCTCTCGACCGCAACCCGTGCCCGCTGCCACCGGAGACGAAGACGAAACCCCGCCGCGGACACCGCCAGACAAGGAAACAATGCGACCGCGTTAGGCACCGCCTACCCTAGCTGTCGCCGCCCAGAGGACCGTGGTGACGTCGTGAACACCCCTGCGCCCTCACCTAGCTCGATAGCTCGCCGGAGGAGCCGCGCCATTGTCGACCGCATCACTGCCCCGCAACCCTCACTCAATCCTATAAATAGCGAGTTCCCTGGAAGCAACGGAGCACACCACCTCACTCACCACCCTTCACTGCCTCTCCGCCACCACACCACTCACTCGATCATCGCCGGAGCTGCCCCAATTTGAAGATCGGAGCCGCCAGTAACCGGAGGTCGCCGCCGTCGATTGGAGCCGTTCCAGGAGCTGCCCCCGGTACCAGAAGCTTCGCCGTCGTCCACAACGTCATCACGCACACTGCCCACCCTAGCTGGAGCCACGGTGAGCTCTCCGACCCCCTACCCTCGCCGCCAGCACGTCGGGTTCTCGTCGGAGAAGACGATGAACCTCGACCGTCCGATTTGCTTCTAATCCAACGCCTCCCTTTAAAACGTACCGCTTCGGGTTTTAACAGCCACTGACGCGTGGACCCCACGCTGTCAGCAAGCCCACGCGTCTGTGGACTGTGGTGGGCTGGACTGGGCCGTTTTAATTCGATTTGTCCCAGTTTCGTTTTCCCGCCGGCCCTGTTAATTCAAATTCCATTTAATCAAATCCAAATCAATTTCAATACTGCCCCAACTTTGAAATTGAATAGATTCAAATCGGCTTAACCAAATTCAATGAATTTTATATTGTTGGAAAGCTAGTAAAAAGATCTACAAAATGCCACTGGTCCCATGTCAAGATTAGTTGTAGACTTAATCTGATAAAAAGAAGAAGGCAGGGACTTTTCTCTATTCAAATAATTATTAAAAATCAACTAAAATAGATATTAAGTTAATTCCAACTCCAATAGCTCACATTTGACTTACACTAATTGTTTATGCAAGAAAATGGTGTGGTCACTTTGCATGATCATGCCCTAGTTTAATTAATGGACAATATGACTAGTTTATGTAGTTGATATTGTCCAAAACTATTAAGTAAATCATATGAAGTATTATACTTCATTTAAACCTTGTCTCAAATGAATTCATGAGATGTTTGGACCCCTGGCCCAAACTCTCTTATATGAATTACTTGGAGATTTAAATCATATGTAGCATTTTTAAATAATATGAGGTGATCTACCTCATTTAAATCAGTTTCTCAAATGATGATAATGAAGGTTTGACTTAGGTCAATATAAGTTCATGTATGATTGGTTGAGAAATTAAATCTTAAGAAGCTTTCAATGAGAGGAAATTATTCCTCAAGAACCCTATGGAAACTATCATTTACATATTAAATAAAAAGAAGTAAATTCTCCTCAAACAACACAACCAATGCACCCAAATTAGATTAATTGTGTGCCTAGAATAATTTGTGTGATTATATGTGATGTATGGAATAGCCATTGAATTAGTTGAGTGATTATACTCGTATTTAAATTTAGACGCTAGCACCGGAGAATACCAGGAAGAAGAAGGTTGCTACCAAGAGGAGGAGGAGGAGAATTTTGAGAACTACCAAGGCAAGCTAATATTCTTGCAAAGTGCAAAGCCCTTTGGGGCAAGGCACCATCTTATCTTTTCTTACATAAGCCTATCCCAAGTTTATACCTACAAGTTTTTACTTGTTTTCTCAAGAAGTTACTTTTATAGTTAACTTTGGTCAAAGTAGAGCAATTTACTAGAGTAGTAAAGTTAGTCTCCATCAAGCAAAGCAAGATAGCACCCCTCATGATTTAGAGCTAGTGCTAATGAATAAAACTTGACTACTCTAGATGGGAACAATGTGACTTGAATAGAATTTTGAAACCTTGGGATGATGAAGCATCCCATTGAATGATTTTTGAAGGTGAATATGACAAAGAGAAGATGGTGATTTTTGATAAACATGATATTTGTTTGAATGCGATACCTTTCCAATATTGAGTACCCCCACAATACCTGATTATGGGTAGGGCTTAACTGGAAGTTTATGTATCTTAGTATGGGTTCCCTCTGAATACACGTCATAGGGGTTACGCTTGAGGCTGCCTCCGTTGTTGAGAAATGATGTGAAATTGAGGTGACTTGTACGGCCAAGCCCTGTGCAGTTCCCAGGTTGACAGTTGGTCTTCACTGGGAGGCCAAGCTCATGGGGAGAGGTGCTCATACTAGTATTTGTAAGTGAAAGGTTATGGTTGATGATCCGCGTACTGTGTTACGATGATTCGGGGTAATCCCAACGGATGAAATCAAATGTTGTGGCACAAGTGTGCAACCTCTGCAGAGTGTAAATCTATTCGAATAGCCGCGTCCACGGTTACGGACGGTTGGAAAGGCCATACAGTTTCCGATGTCAAATTCTTGAAAATGATGTGAAATGAGATGGTGAAATGACTTGTGGTGAATTGAATGGAAATCACCACTTGAATGGTGGGAATGACGCTAATGTTCCCACTTGAGTTAGTTAGCACATGAATAAGCTTTTACTCAAATACTTGTGAACTAAAATTGGCTTTATGCAAATAAACTAGAGCTTAGCAAACTTCACTAGAAATGTCTAGCACTTACATTAGTATTAGTTTGCGAGTACTTGAAGTACTCACGGCTTTGTCCCTGGCTATTCAAATGGCCAGAGTATGAAGAGGAACAAGGCGATGACCAGCAGGACGCCTACGACAACTAGGAGTCTTCCGACGTCAAGCGTTGGCCTGTGGACTAAAGAGTCCTTGTATCTTACGCTTCCACTATGAACTTGTGTTTGTTCGTTGATCGATATATCAACTATTCGTGTAATATGGATCATGTGATTCCAATTTGTAAGACATTATGGTTTGTAATGAATGATGACTGTGATACTTAACTATTATGCCTCGCAACAACAATATTCCTGGGATTGCGATGTATGACATAATAGGCATCTGGGCTTAAAAATCCGGGTGTTGACAAGTTGGTATCAGAGCCATTGTTTGACCTTAGAAGACCTTAGTTAGAATGGGCGTTCTGAAAAACTTAACTTGAAATCAAATGAAGAAAATATTTGTGAAAATTTAATTACACTCTTGCCTTTGAGACTTTTCCAAAATTTGATGAATCATGTTCTATCTTATTTGATTCTACTTAAAATTTTGCCACACTTTGCATTCTCTAACTTACTCATCCATTTCTCTTTTAGATGGAGCCGAATGAACCCATCAACACCAAGTTTTACCAGCTTGGGAACGGAGGGAGCTTGATCTTCGAGCACGACCTCAACACCCTTTCGGACTTCCTCGAGCGCCCGCACCCTGAGTTCCACGGGATTCAGGTGGACGACACTCCTGGAGGAGAGTTGCAGTGGATCATCACCGCCGACTTGAGGGGCAAGATGGAGCCTCCTACTTCTGAGAGGATCCTCTTGTCCTTCCGTGAGAGCAACTGGCTCGACGGACTCGCACGTGGCCTTCAGGAGGCACTTGCGCGCCTCTGTGGACAGAACGTGGTGCGCATCCTCGCTTCGCGCTTCGCGCATCTCGTGAGGCGTGATGCCATGGGAGTGCCCATGGAGCTGCAGCCGCACCCGCAGTTGAGGCACCACGCTGAGCACCTGGACTTCATGCTCTACCAGACTCAGAAAGACCTCGACGCCACTCGCGCCTACGCGAACCAGACCCATGCTCACATCGTCGAGCAGGGTGAGGCGATCAAGCTACTCAACAACGACCGCAAGAGCCTTCGCCAGCAGCGTGCCAAGAAGGACGCTACGATTGTGCGCCTTCGCGCCAAGATCGCGTCACTTGAGGCCACTGTCAAGGCCCAGGAGGATCAGATTCGGGAGCTGGAGGATGACGACGGAGGCATCGACCTTCAGGGAGGAGGAGCCTTCCTGAGCGACGACGACGACTTTGAGGAGGACGAGTTCACTGAGGAGGAGGACTACGAGTTCCTGGAGGCAGGACCTGACAACTACGTCCCGATCGACGTCGAGGATGAGGAGTAGTTGCACTAGTTTCACTTATGTAGGTGTGAGTTGTATCCCGTCCTTTGTATCGTAGCATGAGAATGGTTCTTAAAACCATTGGAGTATGAGTGTGTTAGTTTGTGATCTGTGTTGAATGAATGAATGAATGTTATGTTTGTCATGAAAAGATTACAAGTTTTCAAATGTTTTTAAACTTACCCAAAATAAACCATAGAAATGTTCCCTCTTATCTCATGATCTTCTCTATCTTCAGATGGCCCCTCCCAATCGCACCAACGATGCGATGATGCAACTGCTGCAAACCCTGCTTGCTGACAGGGAAACCGAAAGAGCTGAACGCCAAGCCAACATCGCAGCCTTGCAGAACATTGCCAATCAAGGCCCTGGAAATCATGACCACCCCGGATCCAAGCTCAAGAACTTCCAGAACACCAACCCTCCGGTGTTTAGCAAGACTGAGGAACCCCTCGACGCCGACGACTGGCTCCAGACTATGGAGAACAACTTGGAAGTAGCCGGAGTGGAAGCCAACGAGAAAGTATTGTTTGCAACCCACTATCTCGCTGGACCAGCCCGCGCCTGGTGGACAAGCACCCGTGCCATGCACGGAGGTCAGTTCATGACTTGGGAGGATTTCAAGCTAAAATTTAGCAAGTACCATGTACCCCCGGGTCTTATCAAAAAGATGAGGGATGAGTTCCGTGAACTGAAACAAGGTCGCATGATGGTGGTAGAATACCGCGACAAGTTTCTTACACTGTCAAGGTATGCCCCCAACGAGACCGACACCGTTGAGAAGAGGAAGGAGAGGTTCCTGAGCGGACTGCATGATGAGATGCAGACTGTCCTCGTCAACATTCCCTTCGCCGACCTTGAAGCCCTTGTCGACTCCGCCATCCAGATGGAGGGCAAGCTGAACCAAGCCAATGAGAACCGCAAGCGCCGCATGATGAACCAGAGTGGGTCTATCCACGCCCAGAAGTATCGCCCTAGCTCAAGCGGAGGTTTCACTCCGAGAAGCAATAACAACAAACCCCAGATGCAGAACTCGCGCCCCGGTTATCAGAACCGGAGTGGAGGAAACTCCAAGCCAGGAGGCTACAACAACAACAACAACAACAACAACAACAACTATAACCGCGCTCCGCCCAGAGCCCCCAACAACAACAACACCAACACCGCTCCCAGAACTGGAAGCAACGCCATTCCCGTTGCGACCAAGGACAAGGCCACCATCACTTGTTATGAGTGTGGTGTAGTGGGGCACTACTCCAACGAGTGTCCCAAGAGACTCGCCAAGCTCGCCGACAACACCGCTGCACCTGCTCAGCAGCAACGCTGTGTCTCCACCGGCAAGAAGTTCGCCCCCAATAACCGCAACGGCCGTCTCTACCACTTGAACACCGAAGAAGCCCAGGAAGCACCAGATGTTGTACTGGGTATGTTTTCTGTCAACCACATCCCTGCCAGAGTGTTGTTTGATTCCGGAGCATATCATTCTTTTGTCACCGAAGACTTTGCATCAACAAGTAAAATTCAACCCCTCAGTTTGAAGCATGTTATGATAGTTCAAATCCCCGGATCAACCACCAAAGCCAGAAAATTTTGCAAAAATGTACCCATCAAAATCCATGATGTAGATTTCTATGCCAATCTAATCATTCTGGGAACGAAAGGTTTGGAAGTCGTCCTAGGAATGGACTGGATGTCGAAACACAATGGATTGATAGACTGTGCCAAGAAAGCCATAACCATGACTAGCAGCACCGGTATCGTAGTAGAGCATATCTCTGAAAGACTACCCAGAAAATTCACCTACAACCAAAGTGTATCCAAGCCAACTCTGGATCAAATCAGGGTTGTTTGTCGCTACCCTGATGTGTTTCCGGATGATCTACCCGGTATGCCCCCGGATAGGGATATCGAGTTCATCATCGAGTTAATCCCCGGAACTGGACCTATAGCCCAAAGAGCCTACAGCATGAACGCAACCGAGCTTGTGGAGCTGAAGAAACAGATAGATGATATGTTAGCCAAAGGTCTGATTAGACCAAGTGCATCCCCCTGGAGATCCCCAGTTTTGTTTGTGGACAAGAAGGATGGTGCGAATCGTTTATGTACGGACTATCGTAAGCTTAACGATGTCACCATCAAAAACAAATACCCCCTACCCAAGATAGAAGACTTGTTTGATCAACTAACCGGAGCCAAAGTTTTCTCCAAGATCGACCTTAGAACTGGATATCATCAGCTAAAAATCCGAGCCACCGACATTCCAAAAACTGCCTTTACCACCAGATATGGGTTGTATGAGTACAACGTCATGTCGTTTGGACTGACCAATGCCCCCGCTTATTTCATGAATCTAATGAATAAGATCTTCATGAACTTTTTGGACAAGTTTGTCGTTGTCTTCATCGATGACATTCTTGTATACTCTAAGTCCGAAGAAGAACATGAACAGCATTTGGAGACTGTCCTAGAAACCCTTAGACACCACAAGTTGTATGCCAAGTTCAGCAAGTGTGAGTTTTGGTTGGAAGAAGTGGGATTCCTGGGACACATCTTGTCCGCAGGAGGAATTGCCGTAGATCCCGCCAAGATCAAGACCGTTATGGAATGGCAAGCCCCAACCACCCAAACCGAGGTCCGCGCTTTTCTCGGATTAGCCGGATATTACCGCAGATTTGTAGAAGGCTTTTCGAGCATCGCTCGACCAATGACCCAACTGCTGAAGAAGGACAAGAAGTTTGAGTGGACCGATAAATGTGAAGAGAGCTTTCAACAGCTCAAGAGTAGACTGGCAACCGCCCCAATCCTGATCATGCCAGATATCGCAAAACCCTTTGACGTATATTGCGACGCCTCCAAGACTGGTCTTGGATGTGTGCTTATGCAAGAAGGCAAGGTTGTATCCTACCTTTCAAGACAGCTAAAGCAACATGAACATAACTACCTAACCCATGACCTCGAGCTTGCAGCCGTGGTCCTAGCCTTGAAAGTTTGGCGTCATTACCTCATGGGTAATCGATGCGAGATCTACTCCGATCACAAGAGCCTGAAATACATATTCACCCAGAAGGAGCTGAACATGAGACAACGCCGATGGATCGAATTGATCAAGGATTACGACATGGAGATTCACTACCACCCCGGCAAGGCCAATGTGGTAGCGGATGCTTTGAGTCGACTGCCGTGTCAGTTGAACTCCATGCTCGCAACCGAACAGCCCAGCTTGTATCAAGAGTTTGAACAGTTTTGCCTGGAACTTGTTAGCGAAGGATTCCTAGCCAGCATAGAACTGCAACCCACCTTGGTTAGCCAGATCAAGGAAGCCCAGAAGGACAACGCTAGCATCGACGGAATCAAGAAACAGATAGCCGCAGGAAAAGCCCCCGGATTCACCGTAGATGAAGCCGGAGTTCTTTGGTACAAAGAACGTTTCTGCGTACCATCGGACTCAGACTTGAAGCAAGTCATCCTGCAAGAAGCCCATGACACCCTTTATTCAATCCACCCCGGAGGTACCAAGATGTACTAAGACCTGAAGGAGCAATTTTGGTGGCACGGAATGAAGAGAGAAATCGGCAGCTACATCGCCAAGTGTGACATCTGTCAGAGAGTCAAGGCAGAACATCAACGACCAGCCGGACTGTTGCAACCATTGCAGATTCCAGAATGGAAATGGGACTCCGTAGGAATGGACTTTATCACCGGACTGCCCAAATCCAGAAAGGCAATGATTCAATATGGGTAGTTGTCGATAGATTGACCAAAGTCGCCCATTTCATCGCCGTCAAGACCACCTACCAAGGCCCAAAGTTAGCTGAATTGTACATCTCCAGAATAGTCGCCCTGCACGGAACCCCGAAATCGATAGTGTCGGATAGAGGATCACAGTTCACCTCAAGATTCTGGCAGAAAGTGCATGAAGGACTAGGAACCCGTCTGAATTTTAGCACCGCCTATCACCCTCAGATCGACGGACAGACTGAGAGAGTCAACCAGATACTGGAGGACATGCTGAGAGCATGTGTACTGGAATATGGATCCAAATGGGAAGACTGCTTACCTTACGCAGAATTCTCTTACAACAACAACTATCAAGCTAGCCTGCAGATGGCCCCCTTTGAAGCCTTGTACGGAAGGAAATGCCGTACCCCCCTGAACTGGTCGGAAGTTGGAGAAAGCCAAGTTTTTGGCCTAGATGTTCTTCGTGAAGTCGAAGAGAAAGTGCACAAGATTCGCGAGTACCTCAAGACGGCGCAATCAAGATAGAAGAGCTACGCCGACAAGAGACGTCGGGAGATGACCTTCGAGATCGGTGACTTCGTCTATCTCAAGGTATCCCCCTTGAAAGGAATGCAGAGGTTTCAGCTGAAAGGAAAGCTCGCACCCCGATATGTCGGACCCTTCAAAGTTCTGAGTCGCCGAGGTGAAGTATCCTATCAACTGGAGTTGCCCGCAGAAATGTCGGCTGTGCACGACGTGTTTCATATATCTCTCCTCCGGAAGTGCCTTGAAGTCCCTGAGAAGACCGAAGTGTTCAAGAACATCGATCACCGATAGGTGGATATCAACAAGGACCTGACATACCGCGAAGTGCCGATTCGCATCCTGGAGGAAGCTTACCGAACCACCCGCACCCGAAGCATCAAGTTTCTGAAGATACAATGGAGCAATCATACTGAAGACGAAGCCACCTGGGAACACGAAGACTTCATGAAGAAGGAGTACGCAGATCTCTTTAGTACCTAACTTTCTTTTAGATCTCGGGACGAGATCTTTTGTAAGGGGGAAGGGTTTGTAACATCCCAAATTTCAATAAAAGAAAGTTAGAAGAATTCCAGAGAGCAAAATTTCAAACCAACAAAAACTTTTTAAATTGCATATAGTGCCATGTATAGAACTTGTGCATTTGATTGATATGCCATGATGATTGTTATGATGTGTATAAGCTAAACCCTAAAACCCTAATGTGATCATGAGAAGATCACCAACCAAATAAATCAAAAAGAGAAAGAAATCAAATAAAAGAAAAACCCTAAAACCCTCACATATGGCTCTATGCCATTTTTATAAATTTTGACCCTAGACCAATTTGGTCTTCACCATTAGTTGAATAATGTTACTAAACACTTATTACAACTTTTTGAATCAAAGAATCACAAATCAAATGGATTTCAAATACAAAATTGGCTCACATATGATAATGGTCAAATCTGCCAATTATAGTCTGATCACCACTTTGAGCCCCTGTAATTCAAAATTTTCAAACTAAACCTTGCTAACTCTTTGCACCTCATCCAAGACAACATCAAGGTGAACACTTCTTGTAAAGATCACCATGCCAAATTCTTTCTAGATCCAAAGCTATGCTCGTCCAAAGTTGCAACTTTTTATTAAGTGGAACAATCTCGCACTTGTCAATTCTTGCAATTCTTTGAATTCAACAATTCCACCACCACACCTCATCACCTCTGGTCTTTTCTAACTCAATGAAACACACAACATTAAAAACTTACAACTATTTGAATTAAATCAAATTTAGACAAAATTCACAAATAGCAACTATGGAACTATTTGACACTATTTGCAATAGTGATTTACCTCATCTAATCTACCTCAAACGTAGTCTAAATGGTCCCCTGGTCCCCTCTAACTCTAAATGAAGCATAGTAACCCTAGGAGAGAGGAGGAGCAAGGCTAGGACATGGCCATGCCGGCCATGTCACCAACCCGACAACCTCCCCCTCTCCTCCTTCCTTCCCCAACCTGGCCACCGTGCCATTGCTTGCCACCGCACCCTACTGGATCTCCTAGAGCAAGCCCTGGTCGAGGAGGAGCACGACAGCCGCCGGACAACGCGCGCCCAGTGGTGGCCACGACATGCCGAAGCCGTCGCGCGTGCATGCCCGCAGACGCGCCCTGGACACGCGCCGCCTGGCCACCTCGAGCACGCCCTGGACCACCTCGCCACGAGTTGAGCATCACCGCGCACGCACGAAGCCACCAGACATGCTCTCGACCGCAACCCGTGCCCGCCGCCGCCGGAGACGAAGACGAAACCCCGCCGCGGACACCGCCAGACAAGGAAACAATGCGACCGCGTTAGGCACCGCCTACCCTAGCTGTCGCCGCCCAGAGGACCGTGGTGACGTCGTGAACACCCCTGCGCCCTCGCCTAGCTCGATAGCTCGCCGGAGGAGCCGCGCCATTGTCGACCGCATCACTGCCCCGCAACCCTCACTCAATCCTATAAATAGCGAGTTCCCTGGAAGCAACGGAGCACACCACCTCACTCACCACCCTTCACTGCCTCTCCACCACCACACCACTCACTCGATCATCGCTGGAGCTGCCCCAATTTGAAGATCGGAGCCGCCAGTACCCGGAGGTCGCCGCCGTCGATTGGAGCCATTCCAGGAGCTGCCGCCGGTACCAGAAGCTTCGCCGTCGTCCACAACATCATCACGCACACTGCCCACCCTAGCTGGAGCCCTGGTGAGCTCTCCGACCCCCTATCCTCGCCGCCAGCACGTCGGGTTCTCGTCGGAGAAGACGATGAACCTCGACCGTCTGATTTGCTTCTAATCCAACGCCTCCCTTTAAAACGTACCGCTTCGGGTTTTAACAGCCACTGACGCGTGGACCCCACGCTGTCAGCAAGCCCACGCGTCTGTGGACCGTGGTGGGCTGGACTGGGCCGTTTTAATTCAATTTGGCCCAGTTTCGTTTTCCCGCCGGCCCTGTTAATTCAAATTCCATTTAATCAAATCCAAATCAATTTCAATACTGCCCCAACTTTGAAATTGAATAGATTCAAATCGGCTCAACCAAATTCAATGAATTTTATATTGTTGGAAAGCTAGTAAAAAGATCTACAAAATGCCACTGATCCCATGTCAAGATTAGTTGTAGAATTAATCTGATAAAAAGAAGAAGGCAGGGACTTTTCTCTATTCAAATAATTATTAAAAATCAACAAAATAGATATTAAGTTAATTCCAACTCCAATAGCTCACATTTGACTTACACTAATTGTTTATGCAAGAAAATGGTGTGGTTACTTTGCATGATCATGCCCTAGTTTAATTAATGGACAATATGACTAGTTTATGTAGTTGATATTGTCCAAAACTATTAAGTAAATCATATGAAGTATTATACTTCATTTAAACCTTGTCTCAAATGAATTCATGAGATGTTTGGACCCCTGGACCAAACTCTCTTATATGAATTACTTGGAGATTTAAATCATATGTAGCATTTTTAAATAATATGAGGTGATCTACATCATTTAAATCAGTTTCTCAAATGATGATAATGAAGGTTTGACTTAGGTCAATATAAGTTCATGTATGATTGTTTGAGAAATTAAATCTCAAGAAGCTTTCAATGAGAGAAAAATTATTCCTCAAGAACCCTATGGAAACTATCATTTACATATTAAATAAAAAGAAGTAAATTCTCCTCAAACAACACAACCAATGCACCCAAATTAGATTAATTGTGTGCCTAGTATAATTTGTGTGATTATATGTGATGTATGGAATAGCCATTGAATTAGTTGAGTGATTATACTCGTATTTAAATTTAGACGCTAGCACCGGAGAATACCAGGAAGAAGAAGGTTGCTACCAAGAGGAGGAGGAGGAGAATTTTGAGAACTACCAAGGCAAGCTAATATTCTTGCAAAGTGCAAAGCCCTTTGGGGCAAGGCACCATGAATCTTATCTTTTCTTACATAAGCCTATCCCAAGTTTATACCCTACAAGTTTTTACTTGTTTTCTCAAGAAGTTACTTTTATAGTTAACTTTGGTCAAAGTAGAGCAATTTACTAGAGTAGTAAAGTTAGTCTCCATCAAGCAAAGCAAGATAGCACCCCTCATGATTTAGAGCTAGTGCTAATGAATAAAAGTTGACTACTCTAGATGGGAACAATGTGACTTGAATAGAATTTTGAAACCTTAGGATGATGAAGCATCCCATTGAATGATTTTTGAAGGTGAATATGACAAAGAGAAGATGGTGATTTTTGATAAACATGATATTGGTTTGAATGCGATACCTTTCCAATATTGAGTACCCCCACAATACCTGATTATGGGTAGGGCTTAACTGGAAGTTTATGTATCTTAGTATGGGTTCCCTCTGAACACACGTCATAGGGGTTACGCTTGAGGCTGCCTCCGTTGTTGAGAAATGATGTGAAATTGAGGTGACTTGTACGGCCAAGCCCTGTGCAGTTTCCAGGTTGACAGTTGGTCTTCACTGGGAGGCCAAGCTCATGGGGAGAGGTGCTCATACTATGATTTGTAAATGAAAGGTTATGGTTGATGATCCGCGTACTGTGTTACGATGATTCGGGGTAATCCCGACGGATGAAATCAAATGTTGTGGCACAAGTGTGCAACCTCTGCAGAGTGTAAATCTATTCGAATAGCCGCGTCCACGGTTACAGATGGTTGGAAAGGCCATACAGTTTCCGATGTCAAATTCTTGAAAATGATGTGAAATGAGATGGTGAAATGACTTGTGGTGAATTGAATTGAAATCACCACTTGAATGGTGGGAATGATGCTAATGTTCCCACTTGAGTTAGTTAGCACATGAATAAGCTTTTACTCAAATACTTGTGAACTAAAATTGGCTTTATGCAAATAAACTAGAGCTTAGCAAACTTCACTAGAAATGTCTAGCACTTACATTAGTATTAGTTTGCGAGTACTTGAAGTACTCACGGCTTTGTCCCTGGCTATTCAAATGGCCAGAGTATGAAGAGGAACAAGGCGATGACCAGCAGGACGCCTACGACAACTAGGAGTCTTCCGACGTCAAGCGTTGGCCTGTGGACTAAAGAGTCCTTGTATCTTACGCTTCCGCTATGAACTTGTGTTTGTTCGTTGATCGATAGATCAACTATTCGTGTAATATGGATCATGTGATTCCAATTTGTAAGACATTATGGTTTGTAATGAATGATGACTGTGATACTTAACTATTATGCCTCGCAACAACAATATTCCTGGGATTGCGATGTATGACATAATAGGCATCCGGACTTAAAAATCCGGGTGTTGACAACAAGATACAACCAATTGTTTTGCTAGTCCGTGGAATACTAAATAGGTATACAAACTTCAATTGGATGAAGTGAGTATCATGGAGTTGGAATCTTCACCAGATGAAATAGTCAAAGATTTTTTGATTTCATCAGAAACGATGAAGAGGCTTGCATTTGCAAGAAATTAAGTGGGAGCGCTGAGACATATTTATAATACTTTATGTAGATGACATATAGTTGGTTATAAATGATGTAATTATATACTTGATTAAAAATGTTTCATTGAGAATTAATTTCAATGAAAGGATATGGACTGAAACAAATTTAGTGTCAAGATCTATGAAGATAGATTGAAACACATAAATAAGTTTAAGTCAAAGTACATAGAATGGATATTGAAGTAGTTCAATATAGAAATATTAAGAAAATGTTCTTGTCATGTGAAGGTTTAACAAGACTTTAGTGTATCTGACACTCAATGAGTAAAAACACATGAGTGATTATAGATCACGAATAATATGTACACAATCAGATGTCCTATGCTCTAAAAGTGTTATGAGCATGTACCAGAATGATTCATGTGATCATCATTGAAAAACAGTAAGAATATTCTTGAGTACTTAAGAAGAACCAAGTATATAAATATAGTTTTGTATGGAGAAATGACAAACAAATCGCTGTAAGATGTTGCACCGATATTTGTTTTGTCACATATGAAAATAAAATTTCAATCTCAAATTAGACTAAGTGTTGTTTAAAAGGTAGCACAATGAGCTAGAAGTTGTCTATGCTAGATTTAGAAGAGTTCTAAATATTGTGACGGATTCTACAAAAGAAGGCAGAGTATGTCATTGTTTTGACAATGGCAAAGGATGTTAAGTCAAGAGGTTCTTTGAGAACTTGGTGTAGTTCCGACAGAGTCAGAACTTTGAAGCTATATTGTGTGTGACAATATTAGTGACATATTTCAGACCGCGGAATTAAGGTTCCACCAGAAGACCAAACATATTTAATGCCGACTCATTTGGAAATGAGTGATGCGTTGACACAAATGAATTACAAAATACATACGGTTCTGAGCATGTCAGGTCTGTTGACTGAAACCTCTCCCTTGAGCAAAACATGATAAAGCACCGGAAGGCCAAGGTGTTATATCTCTACAAATGTAAACTAGATTATTGACTCTAGTGCAAATGTAAACTAGATTATTGACTCTAGTGCAAGAGGCAATAATAAAATGGTTATTATAATATATCTTTAAGTTTATGATAATGTTTACATACCATGCTATAATTGTATTAACCGAAACATTGATACATGTGTGTTATGTGAACAACAAAGGAGTCCCTAGTAAGCCTCTTGTATAACTAGCTTGTTGATTAATAGATGATCATGGTTTCGTGATCATGAACATTGGATGTTATTAATAACAAGGTTATGTCATTATATGAATGATGTAATGGACACACCCAATTAAGCGTAGCATAATATCACGTCATTAAGTTATTTTCTTTAAGCTTTTGATACATAGTTACCTAGTCCTTTCGACCATGAGATCATGTAAATCACTTATACCGGAAAGGTACTTTGATTACATCAAACGCCACTGCGTAAATGGGTGGTTATAAAGGTGGGATTAAGTATCTGGAAAGTATGAGTTGAGGCATATGGATCAACAGTGGGATTTGTCCATCCTGATGACGGATAGATATACTCTGGGCCCTCTCGGTGGAATGTCGTCTAATGTCTTGCAAGCATATGAATAAGTTCATAAGAGACCACATACCACGGTACGATTAAAGAGTACTTGTCAGGAGACGAGGTTGAACAAGGTATAGAGTGATACCGATGATCAAACCTCGGACAAGTAAAATATCGCGTGACAAAGGGAATTGGTATCATATGTGAATGGTTCATTCGATCACTAAGTCATCGTTGAATATGTGGGAGCCATTATGGATCTCCAGATCCCGCTATTGTTTATTGGTCAGAGAGATGTCTCAACCATGTCTACATAGTTCGCGAACCGTAGGGTGACACACTTAAGGTTTGATGTCGTTTTAAGTAGATATGGAATATGGAATGGAGTTCGAAGTTTTGTTCGGAGTCTCGGATGGGATCCAGGACATCACGAGGAGTTCCGGAATGGTCCGGAGAATAAGATTCATATATAGGAAGTCATATTCCAAGTTTGGAAATGATCCGGTGCATTTATGGCAGGTTCTAGAAGGTTCTAGAAAAGTCCGCTAGCATGGCCGGCCAAACCCTAAGGGGAAGGTGTCCCAGGTGGGTTCCACCTTGGTGGCCGGCCAGCCCCACCTCAAGGAAAGGTGGTCCCACCTTGAGTAGGACTCCCCCCTTGAGTAGGTTTCCCACCTTTGGGAAGTTTTGGTGTTGGGGTCTTATTCGAAGACTTGGAGTACAACTCTTGGGGCTTCCACCTATATAATGAGGGACAAGAGGAGGGTGGCCGGCCACTCTTGCCTCCAACCTTGGCTGCCCCCCTTTGTGGCCGGCGCCTAAGGCACCCCCTCTCCCCAAACCCTAGCGCCCCTCTTCCACTACTTCTCCCGCCTATGCTTAGCGAAGCTCCACCGGAGATCTCCATCGACACCGCCACCACACCGTCGTGCTGCCGGGATTCCGAGGAGGATCTAGTACTTCCGCTGCCCGCTGGAACGGGGAGAAGGACGTCGTCTTCATCAACACCGAACGTGTGACCGAGTACGGAGGTGCTGCCCGATCGTGGCACCGTGATCAAGATCTTCTACGCGCTTTTGCAAGCGGCAAGTGAACGTCTACCGCAGCAACAAGAGCCTCATCTTGTAGGCTTTGGAAATCCTCAAGGGTGAGTCTCGATCATCCCCTCGTTGCTACCATCTTCTAGATTGCATCTTGGCTTGGATTGCGTTCTCGCGGTAGGAAATTTTTTGTTTTCTATGCAATGAATCCCTACACAGAGCACGGCAAAGTAGAAGGGAACATCGGCATTCCCCAGAATTAAACGACGAGGATATGTGCGGTTTGCCATGCTTCACAAGGAGGGTCCGAAAAATTCGAGTCCCTTCGGGGTTTAAGCTGCCTGATAACTTCAAAAAATTCGACGGTCTGCAAGACCCAGAGGATTGGCTGGTTGATTACCTCGAGACGGTGAAACTTACAGGAGGAACCAGAGCAACAGCCATGCAAAGCATCCAGGTGCATCTAAGCGGAGCCACGAGATCTTGGATAAAAAAGCTTCCTCCAGGATCCATCGACAGCTGGGATAGTTTCGAGGACGTGTTCGTCAAGAATTTCCGGTCCACTTGCAAAAAACCTGCATCGCTAGAGGAGTTGAGGGCGTGTCGACAAAAGCCAGATGAATCAATGAGGAAGTACATCCAGAGATGGAATATCATCAAAAACTCGGCAGAGAATATATCTGACGAGAGAGCAATAGATGCGTTTGTCGCAGGAATCAGGCGGGGAGATTTTGTCGAGGACTTGGGAAGAACCAATCCAAAGACAGTATCCGCATTAATGGAGATAGCAAACAGATGGGCAGATGGAGAAGATGCTGTTCACAACAAACGGCATAGGTCACCAGAGGAGGACCGCGGCCGAAATTATCAAAACAGGCGACGATTTCCTCTGCAGTACTCAGGATATGATGCTCCTGGGCAAATTTCGGCTGGTTTTCGAGCAAGCGCCGGAGGAAACAATAGAGATGATTACCAGAGGAGCAACGAGCAGTGATGCGACAATAGAGATGACTCTCGAAACAACAGGCAAAATATTGGATCAAGGTTCCAAAGACCTTTCGTGTCCCCCGAGGAGATGATGAACGGGCTGTGTCAGATGCACTTTTAACTCGACAATAACGGAAAAAGACAGTCAGGACACTTGCAAAAGGATTGCCGAAATTTCCAAGCAATGCTAAGGTGGGCAGGACACGCCAATGCTCAGGCAGCACACAGAAATACTCAGGGACCCAGGAGTGAGATCCACTTGCCACCTCCTCCCGCAATTACGGACGAAAATCGACATCAGCTTAGAATAGCGGCAGCACCTGCACCACCACCTTATGTTGATCCCAATTCTAGCGGAGTGGTCTCGATGATTCAGAAAGGCAGGCCATCCAATAGAGCTCAGAAAGTAATCTCGCGGCAGGTGTTCATGGAAAAGAAGATGCCTCCACCAACGGTTGAGTACCTTAACTGGTCAGGGCAAGATATTGGTTTCACAATAGCGGATCATCCACAGCAAGTTCCTCGACCAGGACAGTCAGCACTCATCCTACCAGCAGTAATCGCAGGATTCGACGTATCTCGAGTGTTCATAGATGGCGGCAGCAGTTTAAACCTTATGTATGCAGATACACTAAGGAAGATGAACATATCTCTAGCAAACCTGAAACCAACCGATACGCGATTTCACGGTATTACACCGGAGAAGCCGAGTTATCCGCTGGGGAAGATTAATCTCGACATTCAGTTTGGGACCCAAGAAAACTACAGAATAGAGAGGCTGGAGTTCGAAGTTGTGGATTTCCCATCACAGTACCACGCTTTGTTGGGACGACCAGCATATGCTAGGTTTATGGCGGTACCGCATTACACGTACCTGTTGTGGAGGATGCCTGGACCTAAGGGACCAATCACAGTCAAAGGAAGCTTTGCGCTAGCAGACAAATGTGATAAGGATTTTCATCGACTGTCAGAAACCTTCGGGATGCAAGCAGAGTACATGGCGTCAAGGCTCAATACTGACTATGATGTGCTGCCAGATGTAGGAAGGCCAAACAAAGAATCAACTTTCAACACTGAGAAAAATTCTAAGGAGGTGCAGATTCACCCGACAGACCCGAAAAAGACGACGTCCATTGCAAAAGACATGGACCTCGCATAGGAAAGCACGCTCGTCGAGTTCCTCCGTGAGCACTAGAAAATCTTCGCATGGTGTCCAGCTGACATGCTAGGAGTACCCAGGGAACTTGCCGAGCACCACCTAAACTTGGATCCATTAGCGAGACCAATCAAACAACCTTTGCGCCGTTTTTCCGAGCCAAACCGCAAAGCTATGCTGTCAGAAATCGATCGACTGAGAGAAGCTGGTTTTATCAAGGAGCTGCATACAGAGGCCACATGGGTAGCAAATCCAGTGTTGGTGCCGAAGAAAAACACTAAAGTCCTTCGCACGTGCGTCGATTTTACGTGTCTCAATAAACATTGTCCAAAGGATCACTTTCCCCTCCCGAGGATCGATCAAATTATCGACTCCACGGCAGGATGTGAACGTCTTTCCTTCCTGGATGCATATTCCGGTTATAACCAGATCAGATTAAAAGAAGAAGATGAGGTCAAAACAGCGTTCATCACACCTTATGGCGTGTTTTGCTATAGAACAATGCCTTTTGGTCTGAAAAACGCGGGAGCAACATACCAGAGGATGATGCAGAAGTGCTTAGCAACACAGATTGGGAAAAACGTACAAGTATACATCGACGATGTCGTCATAACATCAAAAAAGGGGACGACGTTAATCGAGGATCTGAAGGAAACCTTCGACAACCTCGACAAGTTCTGCCTCAAGTTGAACCCGACGAAGTGTTCCTTTGGCGTTCCTGCAGGAGAACTTCTTGGGTTTCTAGTTTCAGCAAGAGGGATTGAAGCAAATCCCGAAAAAATCCAAGCTATCGTAACAATGAGGAAGCCAAAAAAGTTCAAGGAAATACAACAGTTAACTGGGCGAGTCGCAGCTTTAAGCAGATTCGTCGCCAGGCTGGGAGAAAAAGCGTTACCGTTCTATGCTTTAATCAAGCAAGGAGAGAAATTCCAGTGGAACGAAGAGGCAGATCGAGCCTTCGAGGATCTAAAGCGCACAATTTCGACACCACCAATCTTGGTGGCGCCGAAAGAGAAGGAACCTCTCCTGTTATATATCGCAGCCACACCTCAAGTGGTCAGCACGGCGCTAGTCGTCGAAAGAGAAGAAGAAGGAAAACTCCATGGAGTGCAAAGGCCGGTATATTTCATTAGTGAAGTCTTATCGCCTTCAAAACAGCGGTACCCGCAGTACCAGAAGTTAGCATATGGAGTGGTTACAACAGCAAGAAAATTGTGCCACTATTTTTCGGCACACCCGATAATAGTGGTCAATGAAGCACCTCTATCAAACATACTGAACAATCCATAAGCTACAGGGCGTGTCTCCCTTTGGGGAATAGAACTTTCCCCTTGGGACATCACGTATGAAAAAGGAAAGGCAATCAAGTCGCAAATTCTGCCAGATTTCATCGCAGAGTGGATGGAGCTGCAAAGCACAGGACCTCCAGATTTGTCGAGAACTTGGACCATGAACTTCGACGGGTCCAAAAGGGTAGAAGGAGCTGGTGCAGGCGTGATACTTATATCACCCGAAGGCGACAAACTGAAGTATCTCCTGCGGATGACATTCCCAAACGCATCTAACAATGAAGCAGAATACGAAGCTCTCATCCACGGGATGAAGATGGCGAAAGCTTGTGGTGCAACCCGATTAAAGATCTTTGGCGACTCACAATTGGTAGCTCAGCAGGTTATGAACCAATGTGATGCAGTCAATGACAGCATGATGGCATACAAGGAAGTGTACAATGAGCTCGAGAAGCTATTTGATGGATGCGAAGTAAATCACATCAGCAGGCTGAGCAACGATGAAGCCGATGTTCTAGCAAACATCGGGTCACAATGCCTCGCAATTCCTCCAGGTGTGTTTTGGGAAGAAATAACCGAGAGATCCACCAAACCAAAGAAGGTGCAGAAGAAGGAGAAGCAGGAAAAAACTTCGACGATTCTCAAAGAAGCACCAGAAGAAAAAGAGGACCAAGAGCTGGTGATGATGGTAGAAGTCCCATGGATGCAAGCGTACATATCATATATCCTAAGGAAAGAAATACCCGACGATCCAGTATTTCGGCCCTTTGCCCAATGGGGTCTCGATATGGTGGTAAAGTTACACAAGGCCTCGCTAGGAGGATACGAGTACATGCTCATTGTTGTCGACAAATTCACCAAGTGGATAGAAGCAAAGCCGATAAATTCACCAGATGCAGCGTCAGCAATAAAATTCGTGAAGGGCATCGTTTTTCGATTTGGAGTACCTCACAACATCGTTACAGATAGTGGTAGTAACTTCACGTCCAAGGAATTCAAGGCATACTGCGCAGAAGTAGGCATCAAATTGCACTTTGCGTCAGTTGGGCACCCGCAAACCAATGGTCAAGTCGAGAAAGCCAATGGTATCATCTGCAATGGTATTAAAAAGCGCCTGCTAGGACAGCTTGAAAAGGCTCGACATACTTGGCCAGAAGAATTGCCAAGTGTTCTGTGGAGTATTCGAACAACACCAAATACGGCGACACAAGAAACTCCATTCTTTTTAGTCCACGGAGCTGAGGCAGTGCTACCGATTGAAATAGAGCATGACTCCCCAAGAGTCACAGAGTATGACGAGGAAACTTCAAGAAGAGCTTTGGAGGACGATGTGGATGCACTCGATGAAGCTCGAGATGAAGTACTCTCACGAGTCACCAAGTACCAGCAGGACCTAAAAAACTACCACAATCGACGATTGCGGCCAAGATCTTTCCAGGTCGGCGATTTGGTCCTACGGCTCAATCATCAAAGTACTGAAAAGCTCGAGTCACCATGGCTGGGCCCTTACGTCGTCACAGAAGTAATCGCAGGTGGAGTGTACAGGATCAAGGACAAGAAGACAGGGGTTCCCGAGAAAAACCCCTGGAACGTAGTGCAGCTCAGGCGGTTCTACGCTTAGAGTCGAAATATAGTCCTCCTTTGTAAAAATACAATGTACTGAAACGCCCGCGAGTTTTCAGACACACTCTTTTCCTTTTTAGGGCACCGAGTGGGGCTGGAAAGGTTTTTAATGAGGCGGGCTCGCGGTGCTGCAATACAGTAAAAGATAGTGATGAGATACATCTTTTTTCTTCGACAGGCTTGGGGGCTCATAACCAATGACAGCAAGATACATATATTCTCGCAAAACAGCAAATTCATCGAGACGAAAAAATAGTATAAGCTCCAGCCAAAGGCTCGGGGGCTTCGCAATATAGACTACACTTCATAATATAGAAAACTTCATCAAATACAAAGAATTCGACAAAAAATATAGACATAACTTTTCGCAATATAATACGACTCAGTCAAAGCCTAATATACTATCTATGGATAAACCTCTGTTATTTGCAGCAGTTGTCTTGTGCTCAGCATAGCTCCCCTTGACAAAAAATTCAGAATCCATCCGAAGAAGTTCATCCATCATCGCTTCGGCTACTGGAGTCACCATGTCATTGATTTCGTCGATGTTATTTTTTCGTCTTGATTTCTTGGCCAGGCACTCAGAGACAATCTTCGTCAGATCTAACTTTGGATGACAGATATGTATCATGATCATGGCGAATCTTGCTCCAGCAGTCAATTAAGCTCGTACAAAGTTGTGAATACGAGGAGCATCCCGAAATTTTTCCATCAAACCAAGAAGAGTCTCGGGTGCCTCGTCTCGAGGAAACATTATCTTATAAACAAGGGACAGTGTTCTGGTGGAGCGATCAAGGAAATCGCGAACTTGACAGGCGCGGTCTTGAAACCTAACAATCTGTCGGGTCCGTTCTGGAGTGGCCCAGAATAAACAGCCGTGATCAAGAGAAAGGTTAACAAGAAGATTGGTCCTCGCATCTACCCTTTCGTCTTCGGCAGCAGCATTGAGAAAGGAACCTATTTGGCGAACAACACGAGAAATTCAAGGGAGATATACCAGAAAGATAGGAAAAAGTTCGGGTTGGAACAAACATACCGGACATATCAGCACTGGCTTCATTCATCAATTCAAACATGGAATTCTCCCGAGTGGTTGCCTTTTTAGCTTCAGAAACTGTGGCTTCCTTGGCAGCTATGGCTTCTCGAGCTTGCTGAAGGGCAATTTTTTCTCTCTCGGATGCTTTGCGGGATTGTTCCATCATCGCAAGAGTTTGATTTTTCATAGATTGGAGTTGTTGGCGAAGTTCTTGCAAATCTTGCAAGAAGTGCTTACTCGAAGAACTTTCGACAAGGTTATCCTCGACAAGTGTTTTCTTCGAGAAGGAGGAAGCAGGAAAAGCATCGGCAGGATGAGGATTTGTGGAGTAGTTATCAAATATCAACTGAAAAAGAAAAATTCAGTATCAATGATCACGCAAAGCAGAATTCCATTAATCTTCGAAAAGTTTACACATCTATTACAGAAGGAGTTTTCAAAAGAACTACTACGACAGTTGTCGCCAAAGCTATTGTGACGACGACGTCAAGAGAAATAGTAAAGAAAAAAAGAAGATAGGACATTCTACTAGACCTCCGGCTTAGACGAGCTAGGAGCAGGAGTTGGCTTGCATCCAAGATAGGCGAGGATCTTCTTTGAGTTGGGCTTTGCAGCCCTGATCAGCGACTGCCATTTCGTGGTCTCCATCTCTTGTGTGTCGCCAACCTTGGTCCAGTCAACGTTTTGCTGGCTGTCAGCAACCAGGGCGACAGTGCTTTCAACGGCAACCTTCATATTTTCTTGGCGAAGCTTCAGTCCAAGATCTTCTTCGGGATTGAAGCACTTGGCAAGAGCAAGAAAGGTTGCGGGTTCCTTTTTCTTCGGGAAGAAGTAAGGGTAGAGCCGCGACAACCCTTCCTTGGCCTGATCAATGCCTTCGCGTGCTTCATCTCCGTGAAACTCAAGGAAAGCAAGTGCGTCGAGAAGGGGATCATCGTCGGGATCTTCAAGTTCATATTCTTGAGATGTTTTCCCTATCGAGGCAAAAATTTATTGGTCAACAAACGAGTAAAGAAAAGCAAGTCCAAAGAATGCAAAATAGCTCGGGCACTTACTGACAAAGCGACGGTTTTGCGATTCCAAGCGCTTAGTAATCGCCTCTTCACGAGCAGCTTGTGCGGTTTTATGCTCGTTCAAAGCAGTCTCGGCATCGTGAAGCCTCTTCTGAAGTTCTTCGACACTAGCAGCGTCTGCTTTGGCCTTGTCAACATCTGCCCTAGCCTTACTAGCATCTGATTCGGCCTTCTTACGAGCCTCCTCACTTTGCTCTAATTTTTGAGCAAGTGTGTCGGCACGATTGTTGGCCTCTGCAAGTTTTTCTGCCAAAATAGTCAAAACCAGTCAAAATCACGACAAGAAAGGAATGAGAAGTCATGAGTCGGTAGAAGCAGAAAGACATTACCTTCAGTTTTGCTAGCATACTCACGGTACCCGACAAATTGGACACCAAAGCGGATGAATTCCTTAATCAAGGGCTGGTAAAAACAGATAGAGAAAGAAAGCATCAGTATAGGAAAAAGCGCGACAACATGAAGTGAAAAGAAGCAAACAGTAAAAACGTCGATAGCATCAAAAAGTATTCAAGGACTTACATCATCCAAAAGGGGAGTCGAGGAGCTACCCAATTGCAAGGTAGGCTCTGTGATTGATTCAACCCTCGCCCTTTTTGGCGAAGGGACGCGGGGGCTTGCAGGAAGAATAGGTTCGTCGGTGTTTTGTTGAGGAGGCGAAGATTCTACTCCTTCAAATTGCACTTCGAAAACAACTAAAGTATGCGACGTACTCGTTCGAGCAGTCGCATCCATAGCTGGCGTTTCTTCTTCGTCACCACTACGGTTAGATGGCGACAGTATAAAAAGCAAGATAGACAAAAGTCTTTAAGATTCAAAATAGCGAGAACCAAGGAATAACTTACGAACTGACGAGGGCGTCAAGGTATGGATCGAAAGCTGCCTTCCGATTTGAAGGAGCAGCTTCTTCGGCTTTGGAGGTGCCGGAATCTTTGATATCAGTCCTTTTCCTCTTGTTCCTTGGAGAAACAGCAGGAGGAGGAGAGTGTGCCGATATGGTAGCCTCGGAGTCAGCCTCCTTTTCATAGGATCCCGCAGATTTTCGAGAACCTGCGGGTTCACCCTCAGGGCAAGGAGCACCCTGGTGTCATCAGTGACAACGGCTCGTTCTTCGACTTCCCCACCTTCAGGAAGGGGAGGAAGAGAGACAAGATCTGGATGGTTCTGTACAAAGCAAAGAGGGATGTCAATAAAGGAGTTATGCAAAGGATGTCAAACAAAAATGGAGAGTCGACAAAAGTTACCTTGGGAAGCGCATTGGTGGCGCTGTATGGTTTTACGCGACAAGAAGAGGGGACAGCATCTTTTTTGCTGAGGGAGGAAATTTTCCGGACAAGTTTTTCTAAGTCCTTGACCGGCAAATCCACCGACAGGCGATCCACATCATTGTCGCCAGTATACTTCCAAAGGGGATTTTTGCGAGCTTGCAGAGGCTGCACTCTGATCCTAAGGAAGTATGCTATGATTTGAATACCCGACAATTCTTTGCCGCGGGTACTTTGAAGCTCGTGGATGCGAGTCATCAGTGCTTCCGTCGCCGATTTCTCTTCGTCGGTAGCCTCTGCATCCCAGGAGCGGCGGCGATAGATTTTCTCTTCACCATCAAAAGGAGGAATGTTGTCTTCGACAGACCCATGATTCTCCTCGTGGATATATAGCCACTTCTTGCGCTACCCTTGAACTGAGTCAGGGAATTTGACATCGAAGTACTTGACATCAGGGCGAACGCAGATAACAACGCCGCCTATGTTATAGGCGACATTGGGAGAGCCATTACGGCGACAAAAAAAGATACGCTTCCACAACGCCCAGTTAGGCTGGACGCCGAGGAAGGATTCGCACAGAGTGATGAAGATGAAATATGGAGGATAGAGTTGGGAGTGAGATGATGAAGTTGCAACCCGTAAACGAAAAGCAACCCCCGCAGAAAATTGTGGATGGGGGCAGAGAGGCCACGGATGAGATGATCGACGAAACTAACCCGATACTCCATTGGAGGGGTTGGGTAGCTCTCTTCGCTGGGGAAACATAGCGCCTTTGGTTTCTTGCTGATCCCCAGTTTTTTTAGCAGGTTGATGTCCTGGGCAGAGATTTTGGATCTCTCCCACTCAGCGCTGCCCAGATCTGCGGAAGCCATCTTTGATTCAGGGGTGCTGTGCCTGGTCAATCTGCGCGGTGGCATCAACAATGGCGCAGGAGTACAGCGTGAGAATGCTTGAGCTCAAGGAGTTATGGGGCGCAAGAGGCGATTTTTTTGCAGAGGAGAGCAGAGGAGCGGCGCGAGAGAAAGTGCTGAAGGAAGAAGATGGAGACCTTAAATAGAGGTGCGGCGAAGCGGCGCACCGTTGGATGGAAAAAGTGTGAGGCAGATGATGTACACGTGGAACAGGGGTAAAAAAGTAATTTCACCCTGCACGCATTACAGTGTGTGCGCCAGGAAAAGCGGAGAACGTGTGTCCCCCACTTGCACGACGTGGCAAATGGATGAAGTTTCTGGGCCCGCAAAGCAGTGACAGAGAACTTCTCGCGTTTTCCGGGAACAGCGGTCGTGGCTATCGTCAGCATTGATGTCACAATAACAAGAGGAAGTTTTCGACTAAGCAGCTTCATAAAAAAGCGACAGCAGAGGATGATGGACTATTTGCAGATCTTTTGATCAAATACAAAGTTTTTGATCAAATGCTCGGGGGCTACTTTGGAAAAATGAAAATTCGAGAAAAGGCAAAATAGAAATGGCGTGAGCCTATGATCAAATATAAGTATTTGCTCATAGCCTCGGGGGCTACTCCCATCGGGAGCGCTGTTCGCGCACTCGAGAGATTTGAAAATATCGAGAGAGAATGAAAATATAGCGGCATAAAGTGTGAAGCCTACACCCAAGCACAAGTCCTTGGCTGTAGCCTCGGGGGCTACTCCCATCGGGAACGCTGTTCGCGTACCCGATGAAATTATAAAAAAGAAAGATAGTATATTTCGAGTTATAAGTAACTCTACATATACTCCCATCGGGAGAGCAATATAAGTCATCCGTTGACTCAATAAAATGTGCTATTCCAACAACCGAATAAGCACTCGACAATATATTCTCAGAACGCCAAAGTTGCGAACAATTTATGAATGCCGCAGAACTTTGCGAAGGTAAGACCCTAGATCCGTTCTGTGTGGCGTGGCGCCGTCTCTGACGTCGGTTTGCTACTTTTATCCGTATCAACAGATACGAAGAAAAATCCTAACGGACGCGTTAGGTACCCGATAAATATGACTGGGACTCGACAGAATGGTAAGACCTTAAGCGGCACCTGTCGAAGTTTACACCAGTATCCCGAGATCATGTCCAGGGACGTGATCTTGAAATAGGTTTTTGCGGATTGCTACTAGAGCAGTTAACTAGTACCTGATCCGTCAGATGAACTAGCCCCAACTACCATTATCCCTGTACAATATAGAAATTCTTATGCAAAGAAATATGGAGAAGTTCAAAGTTATCGAGTAAATATAACGGTCGAGATTTTCCCTGACTCTACGATTCAAGCAAAATCTCGGGGGCTACTGACATAGGCATCCCCAATGGGCCTGCCGAAGATAGTACCCAGGGTTTACTGAAGGCCCATGACCCGAAGAATTAGAAGAATCGGAAGCCCAAGTTGTTATTTAGGAAAGCTAGAGTTGTATTAGGAGATAATGTTTGTAATCTTGCGGGATGAGTTGGAAACCCTCCCAGACTCTGTAACTTGTACAATACGATTCCCTCGGCTCCACCTCCTATATAAGGGGGAGCCGAGGGACAAAGAAAGTATCGAATCATTGTCTCACAAACCCTAGTTTTCATATAGTCGAGTACTTTTCGGTTGAAACCTTCGAGATCTACTTGCCCTCTACTTCCAACTAAACCCTAGTCTACAACCCGTAGGCATTGACAAGTTAATACCTTGTCAGCAGTCCACTGGCTGCATGCGGGCCAGTCGCAGCGACAGGCAGCACCTGCCCAATAGCAGGGTGCTGGCCTGATACACCGATCCCGACGCCCATCGATCCAGGCGTAACTCCCCTTTGCAGCATATCTATATGGGAAACCGCGCATAGTTCGTCATTTTGTGCAGAAAATTTGATATGAGATATAGGAATGAAAACATGGTCAAATCGGTTCAATTTTTTTGCATCATACTGGTTACCTGGAGAAGCACAATTAGCATCCATAGTCCCAAACTGAATAGCCTCAAAAAATTCACATTTTTCTTGCATACCTTCCCCTCCTTTATTAGAATTTGAACCATCTTGATCACTACCTTTAGATGCCGTCTCTGTGTCCTTCTCCCTATTATCCATGTCCATATCATGAGCTCCTCCATTCTTCTCTTCACCCTGATTATCACCATTATTTCCCTCAGAACCATTATTTGCCTCCACCCGTATCCAAGTGTTTCGCGCGCATGTATGTGATAGTAGTATCATATCAATCCTATTAACATATCGGTAGATGTCATATTTCTTTATTGTTAGAATTTCAAATAATTCTTTTAATAAACAAAAGTAATGATATAATAATAATCTAGACTAAATAAAGAAACATTAACTTTATAATTTGTATTATTTTTAATTATTTTCAATTTTTTAATTTTTTTGCCAAACCTAAAACCTGAAAATTTGGAAAACTTATAATTTTCAGAGTGTAATCTTTATGCAGGATGCCAATATTAATTTTAATTTTGAAAAATAAAAAATATATAAAATCCTAAATTTCTAGGAAAAACTAAAATCTTCCTGCTTTCATATTTTCATTTGGAATTTTGAGAATCTAAAAACTGGCTAACCGGGTAAATCCGGGTGAATTCGGATGTAACTTTTTCCCACGATCATTTTGATATATTATATGTTTTTTCGATGTCGTATGCAAAAGTTAATGCGGTTTTACCATTCTTCAAACTTTTTTTGAAAAAAAAATTGAAATTCAAATTTGTTAATTTTCCCTAATAGTAGGTTGTGTAACATACAGGAATCTCAAAAGATTTTATTTTTTGAATTTTTTATCATTTTCTTTTCTATTTTACAGTATTAAAAAAGGTGATCCACGGGGGGGGGGGGGGGGGTGGGTGTGGGCGTGGGGAGCAGAAAAACCTGCACCGGTTCGTAACACGAACCGGTGCAAAAGGGTTCGCGGCTGACGCCAACCCTTTAACACCGGTTCGTGTTACGAACCGGTACTAAAAGTCCCACACGAACCGGTGCTAATGCCCCTGGACGTCCAGACCGCACGAACCGGTGGTAATGACCCCTTTAGCACCGATTCGTGCCAAATCCGGTGCAAAAGCTCTTTCGAGGATAGGATAAAAGCCCTTGTTTCTACTAGTGATATTAACCTCATGACACTCATCCTCAATCTCCACTTCAAAGCGTAACTTATAGAAACCTCTCCTGATGAACATGTCACTATCTGCAGGGATAAGTCTATGATCAAGACATCCAATCTTGGTTCTAAGCACTTTATTCTTGCGAGTATAAGCCATATCCACATCCAGAGTTTTACCAAATAAAGTTCCCACTCCCCATAGAGTTAGATAGTCCGATCTAACATCCGATGGCAACCCCGAAACACGAACCCAAACCTCTGGAAGCATGTGTAGGGACTCCTCCACAGAGGACCATGAATCAAAAGCCAAACAAGCCTCCTTGTCGGTGCATATGTATGTGCCAAAATTCTTCAATCGTTGGACCTCTAACTTACTAGGTAGCTTAACTCTATAAATATTTTCCTTGAAATGAAAAACCTCCCAGTTAAACTTTTCAGAAGGAACAATTTTCTTGAGCTGTTCAATAATCTCTGGAATAATCAAGGTAATACCTTCAACAGTTACCTTTGCCAGTTTGGGATTTTCTGCCTTAGCCTTGAACACCCCACATGCAAGCTTAAAAAACATAAGCCCCTCATTTGCATAACCATGAAGAATTGCAGTTGGTTTTGGAGCATTTAGCAAATGGCAGGCAGAAGTGACATGATGAATAGACTCACAAATGTCGCAGAAAGGTGTAGGGCAATCATCAATATAATGCCCCGGCTTTTTACAACGAAAACACCCAGTTTTATCTTCCTTTTTCTTCTTAGTTGCACCCTGACCCTCATTCTCTTTATCATTAGCAGCCGTCCCAGAACCTTCTGGAACCCCCTGTGTCATCCCCAATTGTTGTGGCGCCGACGGGTTAGGCTCAGCAACCGGAGCCTCAACAGCCTCATCAACCCCAGCAGCCGGTTCCGAAACCTGCACAGCCACAGGAGGTTGAGCTGCCACTACATCCTTAGACTTTGTAGAAGCCGTCACAGCCTCCACTACCGCCTGAACTGTTTGCTGCAAGAGATCGGCATCAATGCCTCCTCGAAGAGCACCTTCCGCGTCCTGTCCCCTATTCCGATTGACCATGGCGCCACCACGCCCTGAGCTCCACCTATGATGGTTTCCTCCGTAGCGAGAGTTGTCCCAATTTCCACTGAACCCTGAACCAGCCGAGCCGCTGGATTCCCCCTGGACATGATGTCGGCTTCCACCAACGGCACCAAAGGCATTACCCTGGTGACCACGCCCACCACCATAGCCAGCATTGCTCCGGCCAGTAGCTTGACCGAATCTACCTCTCGGAACATATTCCGCTCGGTTATTGCCGTAGCCGCCGCGACCGGCGCCATAGCCAGCACGTCCGGCACCATAATCGCCGCGCCCCCCGCCGAAGCCGTAGTCACCACGGCCACCACCAAAGTCGCCGTGGCCACCACCGAAATCACCGCGGCCGCCATAGTTCCCGCGACCACCTCCAAACCCTCCTCGTCCGGGGTTGAAACCACCTCGCCCAGGGTTGAAACCACCCCGGCCACCATCTCTAGCCATGACTACCTCAGCAGTGCGACGTCGGATAACCGGAGCCGCCGCCGCACACTTCTTCCAGGTTAACCCTAAGAATCTGCGGAACGCAAACCCGACAGTTGCGTTACCGACCTTGGCTACCCTGGCTGAGTGATCGCCTTCCAATTGATCGCGAGATTGACTTGCCTGCCTAATCCGATTTGGGCCAGAACAGCGCCCTAAGCTCTGTGCACCAGCCCGCAACCGAGCCTGGCCCATAGTCAACAAATTTGAATTCTCCGTCATCCCCGGATCTCGGACCCTCGACACAGACGCCGCCGACCAACGCCGCCGACGAACCATAGTCCAACCTTCCCTGGTTTTGTCGACAAAAACTGACGGCTCAAGCACCGGCAATTTTCTGTGACAAACAGAATTTAATTTCTTGCCCCGCAACGAAGAGGATGAAGAGTCCGTACCTTCGCCTGAAGAGAAGAAAAGTGCAGCTCGAGTCGCAAGTCGCTGACCATCCCGCCGTCGAAGCCTCTTCAGTTGCTCTGACTAAGCTCAGAAGAACCTTCAAAAAGATCCGCATCCCGCGACGGCGATGGAGTACGGCATAAGTAAGATGCCAAGCGAACTCCTTCTCTAACAGACGACCCTTCATCTCCAGACGCGACCTCCTCCTCATCTTCGCTCCCAACCTCGTCCTCGACGTCCGACTGCAACGCCTAGAATCGGCTCCCGATGGGCCTCTCCGACGAGCAGACGGCCGCAACCTCATGCACCTCCGTTGACTGTGCCAGCGGCTCTCCCTCCGGTGCCCCGGATGCCGACGATCCTCGCAACGGCACCCCGGATGCCGACAGGCCCCGCAGCGCCCCCCCCCCCCCCCCGTCGCCGGCGTTTGGGTGGCGAGATCGCCACCCGTATCGCCCTCCTGTCACCTAACGGTCATGACTAGTAGTAGTTATGTAGGTTCGCTCATTTTAGAAAAAAAATAAATGCTTATAACGATTCTAGTATAAATGACACCGAGCTGGCACAGGAGCTGACGAGCCGTTCGGTGCCGAGATAAACTCAGTGACATAGCCGTGTCGGCACTCTTACTTTCTGTTCGATCTGCTGATAATATGTGGCGCGTTGTAGTGCGGTGCGGTGACACCACCGGAAATCGGGAAAGAGTTGGCCATCGTTCCCGGCTCGATTTAGCAACTCCATCGAACTCGAATTTGATCGCCTTCCATACTTCACAAGCCGCGGCTAGTTCAGGACTCCATTTGCAGCTGCTCGAATAATTTCATTACCTTCACGAGCAAGATCCTTGCAAAACAGGGAAGGGAAAAGGTTACTTCCGAAGTGCGAGGAAGAAAATGACCCTAACGTGTCTACCACTCTCCTCTTGATGACCCACTGTGCCTAAACGCCTTTCGAGGGTTACTCACGCCCTTCGTTACGAGCTTGTACACAGGCTTCTAAAGCCACTCGATTAGCTGCTGCACCAGGTGCGTTTCCCCAAGGATGTCCTAAAGTTCCTCCACCAAATTGTAATACAGAAGCGTTTGCGTCTCATGGAGTTGCTGACCTTGGCTAATGGGGTTTCTACGGGACAATTAACGCATGGGCAGCATGACTTTCGTCCGAGAGCTTTTCAACTAACAACAGTAAAAAAATGAATGCTTTACATGGGTGCATGTACATGCGTCTGCGGGATCGATCCTTTCAGTCTCGTTGGACCTAATTGCTTTCCTGAATTGTGCAATCTTTCTTGTTACTAGCAGGCAATGAGGCGAGTGAGGAGTTGGGGTTTTGACGAGACGAGCTGATCCGAGCATGAGAATGCGCGGAATCGATTGGTGGAAAAGGATCAGTGCGCGCGGACTGCGTCTATGCGTTTCGTTTCTTCGTCGTCCGCTACTTAATTTACTTGATGTCTATAGCAAGCAAGTTTTAACCAACGTGCAATGCCATACTCTCTTCTTTCGCTTCCATCTGTAGACGAGTCACAGCCTCACAGGAGATTTCGCAAGTGGATTGTTGTCTTGCCGGCGCAAGGGGACAAGGCAGTGCTGAAATTTCGTCGTTATTAATGCATGTGGGGAAATAAGGCCAAATCATGTTCAGGAAATCATCAGATATCTAAGCGGAGAACTGTTCCATGCAAGAGCCTTCATGTATGCTTGTCACTTGTTAATCTATTAACTACTGGAATAAAACTTTGAAAATAAATAGGACACATACAAAACATGGGATGGAAACAATAGTTACAAGCCAGAAAGTATGAGTGTTTCTACTCTCATGTGTAATGTTTTACCGTTGAGTACATATTACTTGCAAGTGTTTTGGTTAGAAGTAGCAATGTTATCTTGTTGTTGTAGGATCCTAATTTTGTTTAGATGTCACTTGGTTAGAAGTAGCATTTTTGTTAGGTGAAGCGCTTGTTAGAGTACGTGTATAATTAGAGATAGACTAGTCTTCTTGTATCCCAAGTTGTTAGATATCTTAGCCTCCAAATCATGTACCTCTATATATACCCCATGAGGGGCATTGCAATACAACAACGAAATATTAGGGTTCTATATTTCCAATATGGTATCAGAGCGGTTAGCCTCACGGCGCCGATCCTAGGACTTCCACCACTTCCTCATCGCGCCGCCCCCGGGGAGATCTCTCCTCGGGGGCGCGGCACCCGGTCTCGATCAAATATCAGATCGGTTCTTTAGTTTAGATCTTAGATCAAAATTCAAGTTCATAGATTAGATCAATTAGCTACAAAATAAAATCCCTAAACTCTAGATTCAATATCCTCAAAATTCCGCCGGTGCATGCAGATCGGCTTAGCTCCGGCGGCGCTACGTTCACGGAAGGGCAACCTCGCCAGATAGGTCTACGTTGGCCGCAACAGTCTCATCATCAAGCGGCCACGCACGTATCGCGTCTTGCAGCCACGCCAGCACCTTCACCTTGCAGACGCCAGATCCATCCAGGTCAACAGCATCAACTTATAGCCGGAACTCCATGCGTGACTTCATCGACACCAAGATCTGCACTGCACCAAGCAGAACTACACCGACCCGAACATCTACGATAATCCGTATAACTACACCAAGATCTACGTCGAGTTCTACATCGCCAACGACATCGCCAAGGTCTACATCAACATGGTCTTCATCGACATCCTCGTCAACACTGCCGTCGCCGCCTACGACACAAAAACCCCGCCGCCGCCGCCAGGCTACGACAAAAACCCGCTGCCGCCGCCGCGCTATGACAAAACCCGCCGTCGCCGCAGAATCGTTGCCACCGCTGCGCTATGACAAAAACCCGCCGTCGACGCAGAACCGCTGCCGCCGCCGCGCAAAACCTAAAACCCTACGACCAAAAACGCGCAATTTTTTGCGCCTTTGGCGAATACGGCTACACCACATATGAAGACTACGACATCGACCATACCTCGACCACGGCTACATCACGATTGGCTACCTCGACATCGACATCAACAACACATCTACGGCAACTCAAGAACTCCAGTCAACAGCGTCCGCGTCGTCACTTGCGCCCACGACACTCCCGATGTGACTGCGGGAGGGAGGAGAAGGAACCAGAAGGGGACGCCGGTGATGACAAGGAGGAGAAACGATAGGAGCGCATGACTTCTCCAGTCGCAAGCGTTCGCTTCACTCCCGCTACGACTGAGGGGGAATGCTAGAGTACGTGTATAATTAGAGATAGACTAGGATCGTCTTTTATCCCAAGTTGTTAGATATCTTAGCCTCCAAGTCATGTACCTCTATATATACCCCATGAGGGTCATTGCAATACAACAACGAAATATTAGGGTTCTATATTTCCAATAGCGCTAGGATTGAGGACTGGTTCATCTTGTCCTCCCAATGTGTCAACAGCTTGCATCTGCACCGCAAGACAAAGCTAATGCAGTTATGAATGATTGGAGATGGCAGTAGCAACACATGGGAGTCAGTGCTCCTTCACTTTTGGATTTTTGAAAATTTTAGATTTTTATATTTCTCTGCTTTAAAAAATTATGACATTAAATATGTAGATAGATGTGTATACGAGGATTGGAATAAAAAAAGTCTCGTCAAAAAATACGTTATATTTTGGGAGATGCAAAAAAGACAAATTTCTGACAGTAAACTGACAAAATATACGTACTATTGTACTACTATTTATAGTCAGATATTTGTCTTTTTTGTATTTTCCAAAATACAAAGTATTTTTTAGGGCGCGCCTGGAGATCAGGCGACTGATCGATAGTTATTTCTCAGTCACCTGACATCGTACCGGACATGTGCAGCCCATTTACGTCACTTCTTGTTGTTGTCATTTGTGGGCCTCATAAACTTGTACTTGCTGGTCCTGAAGCCCATGTTTGACTTGTACTTGCTGGTCCTGAAGCACATGTATCTTTTGGGCCTTGATCTGTGCTGCACAAAAATAAAATCAGGCCCAGGATAAAAAAGCAAAACTTGCAAAACAAGAAAAACTCCCAGATTGGATCCCAGATTCGTTCCCTAGCAGAAGATACCTTTCTTCTCCGTTTCTTCCCTTCTCCTCCCGACGAGCACAGACGAGCACCAAACAATGGAGAGGAAGGTGCATGAAAAGGGGAAACAAAAACAAGCTTAATTCGATCAAAACCTATGTGGAAAGGAGATTCAACAGCCAGATCTGATTGGAGGAGGAAATATTCACCTTGGTTAGTTCCTCTCAAAACTGAATCATGTCCTTTGGTGTGTAGTTGATCATGTTGTTTCTTGTGAGAAATGAATCAGCTCCTACAAACTTCTTCCTTCAATTCCTTACACAGCAGATCTGATTTTGTAGGTATAAGTGATCCAGCTGGACAGTGCACAAACCAGGGTAAGAAAAAGAGAAGAAAAATCATATTTAATCAGAAAAAGTACACAGGTTGTAGTAAAAATGTTCATAATTTTCAGGTATAATGTACTTGTATGGTGAATACCTGCTAGGATCAGGATCTTACACATCACAGGTATGCAAAAAAAACTTTATGTTTGAAAGCAAACAAGACTTAGTTCATTTCTCACATCACAGCTCTTCCTTTCATGCAAACAATGTTCATTTTCATGCAAAAAACATGGTTCATTTGTCATAAGAGAAAAACTTGATATAAGATCAGTATCTTACACATAACATGTCTTCTTTTCATGCAAACATGCTTACAAAGCAAACATGAGATATATGTGAAGTTACTTTCAGAGCAGCAAATCAGATTTTACCATTTTTTAGAAAAGCTAATTCATGTTCACCCAATACTTATCATACAAACCTCCGATCACTTAACAAGCAACAGGAATCTAGGCGGAAGATATAGTAGAAATTACCTGAACAGAGAGCTTCATCTTAAAATGACATAAAAAAATTGACATTTTTTGCTAGTAGCCGATTGAGTCACCCGTGTTGGGTGATTGCGTGTAGCTGGCCATATCCGCGGAGCTGCAGCCTGCCCTTGACAACTAGTGTATGAGAAAATTCATGTGTTACAATTATTACACAGACAAATGTAACCTCCGATCACTTAACAAAGCAACATGAATGTAGAGGGGAGATATAGGATAAATTATGTAGGCAGATAGCTTCATTGAAAAATGACAACTATGTGCAGTTTCTGATAGTAGGTGATTAAATTACAAAATATTTGGTGATTGCGTACCCCTGGACCTTGCCACGGTACTGCAACCTGGGAGAATTAAAGTTTCCTGGGAACATGCTGCTAACAACACAAGCTGACAGTATTACATGGTAGTACATGTTGCAAATGTGGGTCCCGCTCTGGCCCGCAAAATGGGATGGTTAGTATAAATTACACTACATGCGCCGCTCTACAAATTGTACTGCGTGAACCGAACTTAGCCTGAATCAGCTGCCCGCAAACCTACCTGCTTGCAACCCTACACCACACATCACAAGGGATACTATCACAAGAGCAAAGGACCACGCACACATGGATAACATGCCCTAAGCAAGTCTACCGTTGGGCTCCCGTGATGGATTGGGAAGAAAAGGAAGAAATAAAAGACGTACGACCAGGTCAACGCACATGTTAGCCCTTGTAAAAAAAACTGTACTAGGCACAACATGGCATCAGCAAAAAATCATGTAGATTTCTCAAAAATTTTGTATCATTTTAGTTCATGAAATGCTAATCTCAATGATAAAATGAGCAAGGTAGTACCAACACATTGTTTTAAAACAGAAAAATTCAGTCAGAGTCACATACATAAAAATTACAGCTTATGTAAAAATGTAAAGTTAATGTCGAACAATGCAGTACATGCCCTAGTACAGTCATAGCAAGGTAGTTTTTGTTGTTGCTAATACTTCTTATAAAATACAGTTGCTATAAAGATATACTTGACATTGTTTAGCTCTGTCGAGCAATGATTGGCACAAAAGCTTATTCTTATAAACTCAAAACTACCAAACACATCAAAAAAGTGCTGCCCCGATGAACTCCTACAATCCTAAAGAAATGATAATTTATGTATGATTTACATACTTACATGCTTTCAGATTGATGTAACCACTTTTTGTACATAAATTACTAATAGAATAGTTTGGAAACACTGCTTACCATGCTCTATCTTTCATGCAGGCTGATAATCCAGCTGGATCATCTAGAAATTATTCCAACAACTCAGTACAGGCCCCCTACATGGTGAGTAAACCAAACTGATCAATGTATATCTTAGGGATTCAGAAAATCTTTTTTACAATGAATAAAATGATACAAAAAATGCAGGTAGATGGCGCCTTATTGTACACATAGATGTTGCTTGGCATTGATGAAACAGCAAATTCTGAATACTACAATGATTACCTACAAAGACCAGCCAGTTATGAGGTAAAACAAAATAGATCATGCTAAATTCAAATTGATGTTACAAAACAATTATTTTAGTTACAAAAAAAATTTATGCAACATTAAAATAGATGTTAACACTACTAAAATCAAAAAATGCAGAATAGGATGTTCATGATCCCTGGGAGGTATACAGATGGAGCAGATAGTATGTTTGACTTGGAAGAGATAAATCATGAGCAACAAACTCTGCAGCAAGCAAATGATTTATCAGCAAGTACAAGCAATGCAAATGCAAGCAATTGTACCCATGACTGCATGTTCGAAGATGATAACTGCAACGATGATGCATATGACAAAGAACAAACATTTCCTAACCAGTTTGACAGCAACTCATCAGGACACAATTGCAGCAACATTACTGAAGAAGGGAATCTTACAGATGAAGAGCTTGATGATGTAGCACCCAAATATGACTTATTTGGTGATGATGCTTCTAATGTTGTCGATGAAGTCGATGATTTGGTACAAGAGTCAGACAACTTGGACAATGTCGAGCATCTCTCCCATGAAGATATTCAAAGTTTCCTAGATGCTGAGGAAGCTGCTGCCACAGCAAGAAGTAGTAGTCAAGAAGTTCGTGAGCAACATGCACCTCGTATGGGAATGTCTTTTGATTCAGATAATGCAGCTCACAAGTTCTTCAATGATTATGCATTGTTATGTGGTTTTGCAATTACAAAAGCTGGAAATTACCATGCAAAGAAAGAAGGAAGCACTGGACATACGCGTGTTACCTTTCGGTGCAATCGTTCAGGGAAGTCTGTGGATGAGGAGACCTTAGAAGCAAAGCGGAAACAGAAACAGTTAAAGAGGCAAGAGAAGACAGGGAAAGTTATAGCTGAAAGCAGTAGGAGGAGGCGCAGTAACATAATTCAACAAACTGGTTGTAAAGTAAAAATGATAGCTACATTGAAAAATGAGAAGTGGGTGGTCATAACACTTGACCTTGAGCACAATCATGATCTCAGTCCGCCAGATGAATCAAAGTTCCTTAGGTCACACAAGAGCATGACAGAAGATGAGCAGCTATTCATCCGCACCTTCAATTCCGTGAAACTACCCCCAAGGAAAATAATGTCCATCCTTAGATACCTGCGAGGAGGTGATGTGCCATACACAAAGAAACATGTGAAAGTGCATGGAGCCCCCATGTGTGGTTTTGGTAATTAATGACAATCCCTATGGACTAATGTTTGCATTGAGTTATATTTGTAGGAGTTGTCCATAGGCAATTCTTGAACCATATGTTGGCTTCAAGGTTGCAATAAGAAGAAATTGATGAAGGATATCAAGTGTCAAGTATGTCTTGAAGATGAAGATGAAGTGAGCCCTCAAGCTACTTCAAGACATCAACATGATGAAGAATGAAGAAATGAAGTGCAAGTTCAAGATGAGCCATCTCGAAGAGATCCTTTGCTTGAGTCTTGCCATCCATATGGTGATCATGGATATGTGAAGATGCGCCGAAGAAGAAGCTCTCCCATGGTGGATTATGGGGGAGCAATCCACATGGTGGTCATGGTTATGTGAAGATGCGCCGAAGAAGAAGCTCTCCCATGGTGGATTATGGGGGAGCAATCCACAAGACTTCGTCAAGCAAGCACAAGCAAGAAAGGCGTTCCATCTTGTTGAGGTCAAGATCGTCGTCATCGAGCTCAAGTGGAATGCGCAAGGATAAGGTTTGCTCTTGATAGGGTTTGTTTCTCACCGGTCTCATGGTGTAGTTGGAGACCGGTTTATAGTTTAGTTGCCGTACTATCAAGAGGGCTCTCGAGTGAGTAACTTGATCGTATCGTTCGGAGAGAGCTCAAACCTTTGCATCCTTGCATCATCTTTCTTGGTTGTTATTTGGACCTTATCCATGTGATGTTTTAGAGCTTGTGCTTATTCTCATGACAAGCTCTAGTTCATCGAAAACGGATTTCGCATAGATCACTTGTTGCGTTTTCGAGTTTGGTTCATCATCTTTCTTGGTTTTATTTGGATCTTATCCATGTGATGTTTTAGAGCTTGTGCTTATTCTCATGACAAGCTCTAGTTCATTGAGAATGGTTTTTGCATGGGCAACTTGTTGCATTTTCGAGATTGGAGGTTTTACCGGTATGTCTTTTTTAGATAGGTCAAACCTTTCATCATTTGTTTCTATCCTACCTTGTTGGACTATGATGTTTCTATGCATATTGTTGTAGAGCTCGTTGTTGTGATTTCAACGAGCCCAAGATCATCGAAATCGGAGTCCGGATGCAAAAGTTATGCCCGTTTTAGTTTTGGTGTTTCTGCAGTTTTCTTAGGCCGGATATTTTGGAAATATCCGGGCCGGATTATCCGGGCCGGATATTTCGGAAATATCCGGCCCCCCCGAAATCGTCTAAGGACCGGAAGAAAAGCAGCTCTGGATAGGGGCCGGATTTTTGGCCGGATTTTGTCCAGGTTTTGTCCCTGAGGCCGGATTATCCGGCCCCCGGATAATCCGGCCCCAACTTGGGCCGGAATATCCGGCCCTGTTTTTGCCCAAACGGCTCGATTTTCTTGGAGGGTATAAATACCCCCCTTCTTCCTCCTTGGGCTGAGCTTCTCTCACTCTCTCTCTCCTCCATTGTTGAACTAGAGAAGCTTGCTCTATCTCTCAATCCCTCCATGATTCTTGCCCCCATTTGAGGGAAAAGAGAGAGGAGATCTAGATCTACTTTTCTACCAATCAAATCCATCTCTTTGTGAGTGGAATCCTCTAGATCTTGATCTTGGTGTTCTTTGTGAATTCCTTTGTTCTTCCTCTCTTATTCCCCCAATAGCTTTTGTAGCTTTGTTGGAATTTGAGAGAGAAGGACTTGAGCATCTTTGTGGTGTTCTTGCCATTGCATTTGGTGCATCGGTTTGAGTTCTCCACGGTGATTCGTGGAGGTGAAAGCAAGGAAGTTGTTACTCTTGGGTTCTTGGAACCCTAGACGGATTCTAGGCCTTTGTGGCGATTTGTTGGGAGCCTCCAATTAAGTTGTGGATGTGTGCCCCAATCTTTGTGTAAGGCCCGGTTTCCGCCTCGAAGGAAATCCCTTAGTGGAACCGTGACCTAGGCCTTTGTGGCGAGGGTCACCGGAGATTTAGGTGAGGCGCCTTCGTGGCGTTCGGTGTGTGGTGTGAGTACCGCATCTTGGGGTGAGGCCTTTGTGGCGTTGGTGTGCATCGAGCAACCACACCTCAAGGTGAGCCTCTTGTGGCGTTCGGGAGCACTAAGCAACCGCACCTCTCCACCGGAGATTAGCACTCGCAAGAGTGTGAACTCCGGGATAAATCATCGTCTCCCGCGTGCCTCGGTTATCTCTATACCCGAGCTCTTTACTTATGCACTTTACCTTGTGATAGCCATCGTGCTTGAAGTTATATATATCTTGCTATCACATACTTGCTTGTATTGCTTAGCATAAGTTGTTGGTGCACATAGGTGAACTCTTGCTTAGAATAAGTTGTTGGTGCACATAGGTGAACCATAGTATATAGGCTTTGGGCTTGACAAAGTAAACGCTAGTTTTATTCCGCATTTGTTAAGCCCATCTCGTAAAAGTTTTAAATCGCCTATTCACCCCCCCCCCTCTAGGCGACATCCGTGTCCTTTCAATTGGTATCAGAGCAAGGTCTCTCATTCTTAGGCTTCACCGCCTTGAGAGTAAAGATGTCGGCTAGAGGATTAGTGCACGTTAACACTCTTATATTAGATGGCACAAATTATGATGTTTGGAAAATTTGCATGCTTAGTCATTTTCGGGACATTGACCCTCATATGGAGAAAATTGTAGATATAGGTTTTTCTCCTCCTATGGATTCACAAAATCTATCTTTAGAGGATGAGAAAAATTTATATCTCAATTCTCAAGCTTCTTATGTTCTTATGAATGCTTTGCGAGATGTAGGTCTTTTTCCATACTTGCCTTTTTGGAGCGCTCATGAGTTATGGACAAAGATTCAAGATAAATATGATGTGTCCAATATTATTGAGGATGATTGTATTGCTTCCACTTCCGGCCGTGATGAGTTCTCATCTTCATCCACTTCACCAATGTGTGTCAAGACACAAGGTAATGATATGGTGAGTGGTGATGAAAATTGCAATGTTGATATTAAGCTTTCTATTGATGATTCTTCATCTCTATCTCATTGCAATGTTTCATCTACGGACTCAAACACATCTAGCACTAGAAATGATTTACATGCTTGTGTTGATAGTCCTTGCATATCATGTGTAAGTTGCTTGAATAAATCTAATGATGATATGCTTGCTTTGTCTTGTGGCCATGATAAAAATGCTTCTATTTCCTCTAGTTGTTGTGTGACTAACATTGTAGAGGAAACCAAATATTCTATTGGTCAAGACAAGATCTTGAAAGGAGCCTCAAGTAACTCCTCATCTTTATCTCACGGTTCTCATATGTGCCTTATGGCCAAGGGTTCCACGGTATCTCCTACCATGGAACCTCATACTTCTCGTGGTGATAAGGATGAGGATGTATATGAAGAAGAGGATTGGGTTGTCTCTCTACGCGATAAAGGTGAGAGTGTATTCAAGGTTCTTTACAAAGATAAAATTGCTAGCTCTCACTTCTTTGAAATCTTGACTACCGCTATTGAGAGCCAAAAACTTATTTGGATGCATGAGAACACCATTGATAAAAAGGGTGCTCTTGAACGAGAGTATGCCGATGATGTAGCATCTTTAAAGAATGATCTTGAAGAAGAACAAGAGACCGTAGCCTCTCTTGAGGAGCAACTTCAAACCCTTGAGGTGTCTCAAAATGAAATATTTGCTAAACTCACTAAAGAAAGAGACCATGCTAAAGCTAAATTAAAATTGCTTAAAAATGAAAAGTTCAAAGTTGGTGTTGGCCATGATAAACTTGTTAAGGATCTAGATGATCTAGACAAGGCCCACAAGGCCTTGGAGAGCGAACACTCTATCCTCACCAAGTCATATGAGCAACTACAAGCTTCATATTTAAAAGAGCATGCTATGTTACCTTCTCTTCTTAATATGTCTTGTGATGATGCTTGTGCTACTAACTCTACTTCTTGTGAAGCATCTATCTTGAAGGAGAATGTTGAGCTAAGGGCTCAACTTGAATTGCTAACTAGCAATTATGGGAAATTGGAAGAAAATCATGGAAAGCTTTCTAGCTCCCATAAGGATCTTCTAGCCTCCCATGATAGGCTAAAGTTAGCTCATGAGACTATCATATCGAAGGCAACACCTTGTGAGCCTCATGTGGATACTAGCACTACTACCCAAAATGCTATATTGCCATGTGCTAGTCCTAGTAATTCATCCACTCATAGTATTGCTAAATCTTGTGATGAATTATCTTCCTTGCCTTGTTGCTCTAACAATGAAGGTTCTACTTCCTCTAGTACTTGTGTTGTTACTAACCATGTAGAGGAAATCAAAGAGCTCAAGGCCCAAGTCACTTCTTTGAAGACCGACTTGGTAAAGAGTCATGAAGGGAAATGCAAACTTGACACGATGTTAAGTGTGCAACAATCCCCCAATGACAAGAGTGGACTTGGATTCAAATCCAACAACAAGAACAAGTCCAAGAACAACAACAACAAGAAGGGCCAAGTACAAGTCAAAGACCGGCCAAGATTGTTTGCTTCAAGTGCAAAATTGAAGGGCACCATGTTAGATCTTGCCCTTTGAAGAAGAAGCAAAAAGGGAAGCGGCCTCAAGCTCAAACTCATATTCAACCTCAAGTTGAAGAAATTCCACTTCCCAAGAAGAATCAAGCCAATGCTCCCATTGTGGAGAAATCTAGTGAGAAGAAGGAGAAGAAAAGAACTTGCTACATATGCCGTGAGAAGGGCCACATCTCCTCTTTTTGCACTATTGGTACCTCATCCAACTCTATCTCCATTGATGATGTTTATTCTCTTTGTAAGGATGAGGGTGGCAATGTGTTTGCCAAATATGTTGGTGCTCAAAGTGGTGTCAAGAAAAGAACCATTTGGGTTGCCAAGCCTATTGTGACTAACCTCTTAGGACCCAACTTAGTTGGGGACCAACAATCCAAAACTTGATCAATAGGTGCTTTTTGGAGGGCATTGGAGACTTGGCTACATCATGAAGAATTAAGGGATCTTCATCATTTATATTATATCAAGCCAAGTCTTTTGATTATCTTGCTACAATCATATATCCAATGTTCCTCCTTGCGGTAACATGTGCTCAACTCTTTTATATTGAAAGTTACTCGCCCCTTTGCATGTGTTAGTTTTGTTCCTAACATATGTTTGTATATGTTGTGCATCCTACTAGTTTTTCTTGAGAAATCAAGTCTATGTATGTTAGGTTGCACACCATGTATTTGTGTGTGTGTTGGAGCCTCTTTGCATCTTGTTGTATCCTATATGGCTCTTATGAGCGATTAATGGACAATCCCATTTTGGGGGAGTGACATTCCTTTGGGAATTTCATGATCCTAACAATGTGTGTACATGAGGAATACCACTTAGAATTGATATTGCAAGATTATCTAGTCTCTATGTGGTATGTCATCTTCATGAGAAATTCAAATTCTAATGTCCATTAATATCTCTACTTGGATCTTATTTGCCTCTTGTGAAAATAAATTCCTTATCACATTATGGGGGAGTAATAAGCTTTGTGCATATTACAAGCCTAGAAAATGTGAACATTTGAGGTTGTGTCACATAGAATTGATACCGTAATTTATCTCTCTCCTATGTGGCATGTTTGCTCAAACAAGCTCCAATTTGCTTAAATGGCTTCATTGCTAATATCTTTGTGGATCTTATTTGTGAAAGTTTTTTTTTGGCATGGTTTTTCACAACGTGTCCATCAATACATTTTTGGAAAACCATGTGCTTCAAGTCATACTATTAATTGCTTTGCATGTTGGTATGAATACTATTAATTGCTTCGCATGTTGGTATGAATACTATTAATTGCCTTGCATGTTGGTATGACTAAATGAAGCTATCAAGAAACTATCTTTGCATGATGGTTAACTCTTATCTTTTACCATATGCTTTGTTCGTTGTAAATATGATCTTATGTATACTTACAAACTACCACCGGGAAATATTTCCTAATACCTCTTGTCCTAGGACAATTGGTAATCAATTATGAGGTAGAAATTTATTGATCATATTTACATTGGCTCTTGTGTTTAAATTGTCTTATTTATTGCCATGAATGTGTTGTGCTTTGACTCCCATGTGTCTTCCTTGCATCTTATGGATCTAATTTGTCTATTCAAACTTTCTTAGCATTTTAGTAGATATAGGTAGCGTGATGATCCTAGTTTTGTGCATTTAGTATTCATATGCAAAATCCTAGATAATGCACTAATCTTGGGGGAGCTCTCCTATATTTGTTAGAATGCTTAACATCTCTTGATCATTATCAAAATTTGGTTTTGGGAGACATAAATTTTCTTTTTGGTACTTTGTGCCATCATAAAAAGTATCGAGGGTTTGGTTTATTTGTTGGAACCTTGCTCTCTTGGGAGTTGGTTATCTCATTCCTTTGTGCTTAGGTTTAATTAGCTTCTTATAATGAGATAAGTCTTTGGAGTCAATCTTGTGTTGATTTGATTCTTTGATATAATTTGGACAACCATTGTCTCTTGGTTTATTTGGTGTTTTGTCCAAATTGTATCTTCCTTTGGTTCTTGAAAGTATTGTGCATGCATATTTAATATATGTATATCTTATGGCATGTGTCACTTTCTTTGATCCAATATATAGGGTAAACTCCATCAAATCCTAATTTGACTAAGATGTGCATGAAATTCAATTTCATATCTATATGCACATAGAATTGTGGAGTTTGTCCTATATGTTGTAGTGTGTCTAACTACTTCGGACCCAATTAGTTTGGGGACCATTTTGTACTTACCTTTGTGTTAGGTACAATGGATATGCATTGAATGCTTGTCTCACTCTTGGAAAGAAGTGGTGACTCAATGGTAACGTGAGGCAAGCTAGGATGATCAACGAACACATATCTACTACATCCACACCAATGCTATCTTGGTAACAAGTATCTTCTCATGCATACTTTTCTTGTATCCAACCTTATGGTTGCATCTTGGCATGAATCTCTTGATTTGCAAATGTTGTGCTTCTTGCAAAAGTCTTAATGAAACCTCTTTATTGTGAATGTGAGTAATTTGAGATGAGTGCATTTGTTGGGAAGTATTTTAAATCATGCTCATGATTCATCCATCCCAACTATGCCTATCTAGCAATTTTGTTGCATATCAATTCCTCAAGGCTCTCACATGTGCAATATAGATGAAAGTGCAAATTTAGTTACTTCTTTTGGTATCCCCGTTTGTGATACTTGTTGCCTTTCTCAAATGCATCCCAACTATCTTCTATCCCTTGTTGATATTTGTGATGTATTTTAGTTGTTTGTGGTTGAAGTTCATGAATGTACAATAAGATAAAATTGAGCCTTTGGCCATGCTATTAAGCAAAAATTCTTATTGGTATATTGCATGACTTCGTCTTGAATATCATACTATTTTTCTTGCGTATCTATTTTGTGTGTGCATGTTTCTTTGTGGATAAATATCTTTGTGATATTGCCCACTTAGAGAAACTTATACACATAAGAGATGATACATCTCCTTTTGATATCTTTTTTATTTATTGCATGTTGATTGGTCATGCCAAGCAATATAATTCATTGAAGACTATGATGATGCTTTTTGCTCATCCTTGTAATAGTCTTATAATATGCTTTATCATGCCTTTCACATATCCTCTTGGTTGAGCCTTTTTTATTATGGTGCCTCTTACTTGTTGCTCAACTATTTGTTTGTTGCAAGTGTTAAGCTTATTGTTCTATCTATGATCTATTGCAAATGTTTGTGTTTTAAATGGTAATAAGGGAGTGAGGATTCCATGTTATGCATATTGTATTCAAATACAACATTTTAATTTATGCATGTACCTTGGGGAGCTTCCTCATTTGATTTAGAGCACTATCTTGTGGCGATCATTAGAGTTTGATTCACTTGGTATCTTTTATTTTTGAATGATATTATGGGAGTGATGATTCCATGTTTGTGCACTTTATACTCTAATGGAAATTGTCTAGTTTTGTGCACAAACCTTGGGGAGCTTCCTCATATTATTTAGAGCAATCTTCTTGATCTTATCATAATATCTATCTTTCTTTTGGTATCTTCCTTGTGGTTCATTTGGTTGCTTGCTTCATTTGTTGAAGCTTCTTGACTTTGTTATCTTTTTGCAATCTTTGATCCTATCTATAGTGTGATTCCTTCCGAATATTCGTCATTGGATATGAGCATTTGATTCCACTCAAATTATGAGAAATGCACACGCTATGGAGGAACTCTCACTATATTGGCCTTCTAAATTTTTCACCCATTTCGGCAATTGGTGCCAATGGGGGAGAAGTTTGGAGGGTTTAAGGGAATTTGGTTATGTCTTTGCTTTGTGCTTAAGCATGTGCTTTTATTGCATTGCATCTTGTTGCTTTGCATAGTTGAATATTTAGAGGAAACTCCACTAGGCTTTGAATGCCAATATATGCAATGAAAGTCAAGATCATTCACACATGCATATATTATGGGGAGTTTGCTCTATATATTCAACTTATTTGTTACTTCAATTCCTTATATAAACCCTCTCAAAGAGATTGTCATCAATTACCAAAATGGGGGAGATTGAAAGTGCATGGAGCCCCCATGTGTGGTTTTGGTAATTAATGACAATCCCTATGGACTAATGTTTGCATTGAGTTATATTTGTAGGAGTTGTCCATAGGCAATTCTTGAACCATATGTTGGCTTCAAGGTTGCAATAAGAAGAAATTGATGAAGGATATCAAGTGTCAAGTATGTCTTGAAGATGAAGATGAAGTGAGCCCTCAAGCTACTTCAAGACATCAACATGATGAAGAATGAAGAAATGAAGTGCAAGTTCAAGATGAGCCATCTCGAAGAGATCCTTTGCTTGAGTCTTGCCATCCATATGGTGATCATGGATATGTGAAGATGCGCCGAAGAAGAAGCTCTCCCATGGTGGATTATGGGGGAGCAATCCACATGGTGGTCATGGTTATGTGAAGATGCGCCGAAGAAGAAGCTCTCCCATGGTGGATTATGGGGGAGCAATCCACAAGACTTCGTCAAGCAAGCACAAGCAAGAAAGGCGTTCCATCTTGTTGAGGTCAAGATCGTCGTCATCGAGCTCAAGTGGAATGCGCAAGGATAAGGTTTGCTCTTGATAGGGTTTGTTTCTCACCGGTCTCATGGTGTAGTTGGAGACCGGTTTATAGTTTAGTTGCCGTACTATCAAGAGGGCTCTCGAGTGAGTAACTTGATCGTATCGTTCGGAGAGAGCTCAAACCTTTGCATCCTTGCATCATCTTTCTTGGTTGTTATTTGGACCTTATCCATGTGATGTTTTAGAGCTTGTGCTTATTCTCATGACAAGCTCTAGTTCATCGAAAAACGGATTTCGCATAGATCACTTGTTGCGTTTTCGAGTTTGGTTCATCATCTTTCTTGGTTTTATTTGGATCTTATCCATGTGATGTTTTAGAGCTTGTGCTTATTCTCATGACAAGCTCTAGTTCATTGAGAATGGTTTTTGCATGGGCAACTTGTTGCATTTTCGAGATTGGAGGTTTTACCGGTATGTCTTTTTTAGATAGGTCAAACCTTTCATCATTTGTTTCTATCCTACCTTGTTGGACTATGATGTTTCTATGCATATTGTTGTAGAGCTCGTTGTTGTGATTTCAACGAGCCCAAGATCATCGAAATCGGAGTCCGGATGCAAAAGTTATGCCCGTTTTAGTTTTGGTGTTTCTGCAGTTTTCTTAGGCCGGATATTTTGGAAATATCCGGGCCGGATTATCCGGGCCGGATATTTCGGAAATATCCGGCCCCCCCGAAATCGTCTAAGGACCGGAAGAAAAGCAGCTCTGGATAGGGGCCGGTATTTTGGCCGGGTTTTGGCCACGTGTTGTCCCTGAGGCCGGATTATCCGGCCCCCGGATAATCCGGCCCCAACTTGGGCCGGAATATCCGGCCCTGTTTTTGCCCAAACGGCTCGATTTTCTTGGAGGGTATAAATACCCCCCTTCTTCCTCCTTGGGCTGAGCTTCTCTCACTCTCTCTCTCCTCCATTGTTGAACTAGAGAAGCTTGCTCTATCTCTCAATCCCTCCATGATTCTTGCCCCCATTTGAGGGAAAAGAGAGAGGAGATCTAGATCTACTTTTCTACCAATCAAATCCATCTCTTTGTGAGTGGAATCCTCTAGATCTTGATCTTGGTGTTCTTTGTGAATTCCTTTGTTCTTCCTCTCTTATTCCCCCAATAGCTTTTGTAGCTTTGTTGGAATTTGAGAGAGAAGGACTTGAGCATCTTTGTGGTGTTCTTGCCATTGCATTTGGTGCATCGGTTTGAGTTCTCCACGGTGATTCGTGGAGGTGAAAGCAAGGAAGTTGTTACTCTTGGGTTCTTGGAACCCTAGACGGATTCTAGGCCTTTGTGGCGATTTGTTGGGAGCCTCCAATTAAGTTGTGGATGTGTGCCCCAATCTTTGTGTAAGGCCCGGTTTCCGCCTCGAAGGAAATCCCTTAGTGGAACCGTGACCTAGGCCTTTGTGGCGAGGGTCACCGGAGATTTAGGTGAGGCGCCTTCGTGGCGTTCGGTGTGTGGTGTGAGTACCGCATCTTGGGGTGAGGCCTTTGTGGCGTTGGTGTGCATCGAGCAACCACACCTCAAGGTGAGCCTCTTGTGGCGTTCGGGAGCACTAAGCAACCGCACCTCTCCACCGGAGATTAGCACTCGCAAGAGTGTGAACTCCGGGATAAATCATCGTCTCCCGCGTGCCTCGGTTATCTCTATACCCGAGCTCTTTACTTATGCACTTTACCTTGTGATAGCCATCGTGCTTGAAGTTATATATATCTTGCTATCACATACTTGCTTGTATTGCTTAGCATAAGTTGTTGGTGCACATAGGTGAACTCTTGCTTAGAATAAGTTGTTGGTGCACATAGGTGAACCATAGTATATAGGCTTTGGGCTTGACAAAGTAAACGCTAGTTTTATTCCGCATTTGTTAAGCCCATCTCGTAAAAGTTTTAAATCGCCTATTCACCCCCCCCCCTCTAGGCGACATCCGTGTCCTTTCACTTGGTATCAGAGCAAGGTCTCTCATTCTTAGGCTTCACCGCCTTGAGAGTAAAGATGTCGGCTAGAGGATTAGTGCACGTTAACACTCTTATATTAGATGGCACAAATTATGATGTTTGGAAAATTTGCATGCTTAGTCATTTTCGGGACATTGACCCTCATATGGAGAAAATTGTAGATATAGGTTTTTCTCCTCCTATGGATTCACAAAATCTATCTTTAGAGGATGAGAAAAATTTATATCTCAATTCTCAAGCTTCTTATGTTCTTATGAATGCTTTGCGAGATGTAGGTCTTTTTCCATACTTGCCTTTTTGGAGCGCTCATGAGTTATGGACAAAGATTCAAGATAAATATGATGTGTCCAATATTATTGAGGATGATTGTATTGCTTCCACTTCCGGCCGTGATGAGTTCTCATCTTCATCCACTTCACCAATGTGTGTCAAGACACAAGGTAATGATATGGTGAGTGGTGATGAAAATTGCAATGTTGATATTAAGCTTTCTATTGATGATTCTTCATCTCTATCTCATTGCAATGTTTCATCTACGGACTCAAACACATCTAGCACTAGAAATGATTTACATGCTTGTGTTGATAGTCCTTGCATATCATGTGTAAGTTGCTTGAATAAATCTAATGATGATATGCTTGCTTTGTCTTGTGGCCATGATAAAAATGCTTCTATTTCCTCTAGTTGTTGTGTGACTAACATTGTAGAGGAAACCAAATATTCTATTGGTCAAGACAAGATCTTGAAAGGAGCCTCAAGTAACTCCTCATCTTTATCTCACGGTTCTCATATGTGCCTTATGGCCAAGGGTTCCACGGTATCTCCTACCATGGAACCTCATACTTCTCGTGGTGATAAGGATGAGGATGTATATGAAGAAGAGGATTGGGTTGTCTCTCTACGCGATAAAGGTGAGAGTGTATTCAAGGTTCTTTACAAAGATAAAATTGCTAGCTCTCACTTCTTTGAAATCTTGACTACCGCTATTGAGAGCCAAAAACTTATTTGGATGCATGAGAACACCATTGATAAAAAGGGTGCTCTTGAACGAGAGTATGCCGATGATGTAGCATCTTTAAAGAATGATCTTGAAGAAGAACAAGAGACCGTAGCCTCTCTTGAGGAGCAACTTCAAACCCTTGAGGTGTTAGGTACAATGGATATGCATTGAATGCTTGTCTCACTCTTGGAAAGAAGTGGTGACTCAATGGTAACGTGAGGCAAGCTAGGATGATCAACGAACACATATCTACTACATCCACACCAATGCTATCTTGGTAACAAGTATCTTCTCATGCATACTTTTCTTGTATCCAACCTTATGGTTGCATCTTGGCATGAATCTCTTGATTTGCAAATGTTGTGCTTCTTGCAAAAGTCTTAATGAAACCTCTTTATTGTGAATGTGAGTAATTTGAGATGAGTGCATTTGTTGGGAAGTATTTTAAATCATGCTCATGATTCATCCATCCCAACTATGCCTATCTAGCAATTTTGTTGCATATCAATTCCTCAAGGCTCTCACATGTGCAATATAGATGAAAGTGCAAATTTAGTTACTTCTTTTGGTATCCCCGTTTGTGATACTTGTTGCCTTTCTCAAATGCATCCCAACTATCTTCTATCCCTTGTTGATATTTGTGATGTATTTTAGTTGTTTGTGGTTGAAGTTCATGAATGTACAATAAGATAAAATTGAGCCTTTGGCCATGCTATTAAGCAAAAATTCTTATTGGTATATTGCATGACTTCGTCTTGAATATCATACTATTTTTCTTGCGTATCTATTTTGTGTGTGCATGTTTCTTTGTGGATAAATATCTTTGTGATATTGCCCACTTAGAGAAACTTATACACATAAGAGATGATACATCTCCTTTTGATATCTTTTTTATTTATTGCATGTTGATTGGTCATGCCAAGCAATATAATTCATTGAAGACTATGATGATGCTTTTTGCTCATCCTTGTAATAGTCTTATAATATGCTTTATCATGCCTTTCACATATCCTCTTGGTTGAGCCTTTTTTATTATGGTGCCTCTTACTTGTTGCTCAACTATTTGTTTGTTGCAAGTGTTAAGCTTATTGTTCTATCTATGATCTATTGCAAATGTTTGTGTTTTAAATGGTAATAAGGAGTGAGGATTCCATGTTATGCATATTGTATTCAAATACAACATTTTAATTTATGCATGTACCTTGGGAGCTTCCTCATTTGATTTAGAGCACTATCTTGTGGCGATCATTAGAGTTTGATTCACTTGGTATCTTTTATTTTTGAATGATATTATGGGAGTGATGATTCCATGTTTGTGCACTTTATACTCTAATGGAAATTGTCTAGTTTTGTGCACAAACCTTGGGGAGCTTCCTCATATTATTTAGAGCAATCTTCTTGATCTTATCATAATATCTATCTTTCTTTTGGTATCTTCCTTGTGGTTCATTTGGTTGCTTGCTTCATTTGTTGAAGCTTCTTGACTTTGTTATCTTTTTGCAATCTTTGATCCTATCTATAGTGTGATTCCTTCCGAATATTCGTCATTGGATATGAGCATTTGATTCCACTCAAATTATGAGAAATGCACACGCTATGGAGGAACTCTCACTATATTGGCCTTCTAAATTTTTCACCCATTTCGGCAATTGGTGCCAATGGGGGAGAAGTTTGGAGGGTTTAAGGGAATTTGGTTATGTCTTTGCTTTGTGCTTAAGCATGTGCTTTTATTGCATTGCATCTTGTTGCTTTGCATAGTTGAATATTTAGAGGAAACTCCACTAGGCTTTGAATGCCAATATATGCAATGAAAGTCAAGATCATTCACACATGCATATATTATGGGGGAGTTTGCTCTATATATTCAACTTATTTGTTACTTCAATTCCTTATATAAACCCTCTCAAAGAGATTGTCATCAATTACCAAAATGGGGAGATTGAAAGTGCATGGAGCCCCCATGTGTGGTTTTGGTAATTAATGACAATCCCTATGGACTAATGTTTGCATTGAGTTATATTTGTAGGAGTTGTCCATAGGCAATTCTTGAACCATATGTTGGCTTCAAGGTTGCAATAAGAAGAAATTGATGAAGGATATCAAGTGTCAAGTATGTCTTGAAGATGAAGATGAAGTGAGCCCTCAAGCTACTTCAAGACATCAACATGATGAAGAATGAAGAAATGAAGTGCAAGTTCAAGATGAGCCATCTCGAAGAGATCCTTTGCTTGAGTCTTGCCATCCATATGGTGATCATGGATATGTGAAGATGCGCCGAAGAAGAAGCTCTCCCATGGTGGATTATGGGGGAGCAATCCACATGGTGGTCATGGTTATGTGAAGATGCGCCGAAGAAGAAGCTCTCCCATGGTGGATTATGGGGAGCAATCCACAAGACTTCGTCAAGCAAGCACAAGCAAGAAAGGCGTTCCATCTTGTTGAGGTCAAGATCGTCGTCATCGAGCTCAAGTGGAATGCGCAAGGATAAGGTTTGCTCTTGATAGGGTTTGTTTCTCACCGGTCTCATGGTGTAGTTGGAGACCGGTTTATAGTTTAGTTGCCGTACTATCAAGAGGGCTCTCGAGTGAGTAACTTGATCGTATCGTTCGGAGAGAGCTCAAACCTTTGCATCCTTGCATCATCTTTCTTGGTTGTTATTTGGACCTTATCCATGTGATGTTTTAGAGCTTGTGCTTATTCTCATGACAAGCTCTAGTTCATCGAAAACGGATTTCGCATAGATCACTTGTTGCGTTTCGAGTTTGGTTCATCATCTTTCTTGGTTTTATTTGGATCTTATCCATGTGATGTTTTAGAGCTTGTGCTTATTCTCATGACAAGCTCTAGTTCATTGAGAATGGTTTTTGCATGGGCAACTTGTTGCATTTCGAGATTGGAGGTTTTACGGTATGTCTTTTAGATAGGTCAAACCTTTCATCATTTGTTTCTATCCTACCTTGTTGGACTATGATGTTTCTATGCATATTGTTGTAGAGCTCGTTGTTGTGATTTCAACGAGCCCAAGATCATCGAAATCGGAGTCCGGATGCAAAAGTTATGCCCGTTTTAGTTTTGGTGTTTCTGCAGTTTTCTTAGGCCGGATATTTTGGAAATATCCGGGCCGGATTATCCGGGCCGGATATTTCGGAAATATCCGGCCCCCCCGAAATCGTCTAAGGACCGGAAGAAAAGCAGCTCTGGATAGGGGCCGGATTTTTGGCCGGATTTTGTCCAGGTTTTGTCCCTGAGGCCGGATTATCCGGCCCCCGGATAATCCGGCCCCAACTTGGGCCGGAATATCCGGCCCTGTTTTTGCCCAAATGGCTCGATTTTCTTGGAGGGTATAAATACCCCCCTTCTTCCTCCTTGGGCTGAGCTTCTCTCACTCTCTCTCTCCTCCATTGTTGAACTAGAGAAGCTTGCTCTATCTCTCAATCCCTCCATGATTCTTGCCCCCATTTGAGGGAAAAGAGAGAGGAGATCTAGATCTACTTTTCTACCAATCAAATCCATCTCTTTGTGAGTGGAATCCTCTAGATCTTGATCTTGGTGTTCTTTGTGAATTCCTTTGTTCTTCCTCTCTTATTCCCCCAATAGCTTTTGTAGCTTTGTTGGAATTTGAGAGAGAAGGACTTGAGCATCTTTGTGGTGTTCTTGCCATTGCATTTGGTGCATCGGTTTGAGTTCTCCACGGTGATTCGTGGAGGTGAAAGCAAGGAAGTTGTTACTCTTGGGTTCTTGGAACCCTAGACGGATTCTAGGCCTTTGTGGCGATTTGTTGGGAGCCTCCAATTAAGTTGTGGATGTGTGCCCCAATCTTTGTGTAAGGCCCGGTTTCCGCCTCGAAGGAAATCCCTTAGTGGAACCGTGACCTAGGCCTTTGTGGCGAGGGTCACCGGAGATTTAGGTGAGGCGCCTTCGTGGCGTTCGGTGTGTGGTGTGAGTACCGCATCTTGGGGTGAGGCCTTTGTGGCGTTGGTGTGCATCGAGCAACCACACCTCAAGGTGAGCCTCTTGTGGCGTTCGGGAGCACTAAGCAACCGCACCTCTCCACCGGAGATTAGCACTCGCAAGAGTGTGAACTCCGGGATAAATCATCGTCTCCCGCGTGCCTCGGTTATCTCTATACCCGAGCTCTTTACTTATGCACTTTACCTTGTGATAGCCATCGTGCTTGAAGTTATATATATCTTGCTATCACATACTTGCTTGTATTGCTTAGCATAAGTTGTTGGTGCACATAGGTGAACTCTTGCTTAGAATAAGTTGTTGGTGCACATAGGTGAACCATAGTATATAGGCTTTGGGCTTGACAAAGTAAACGCTAGTTTTATTCCGCATTTGTTAAGCCCATCTCGTAAAAGTTTTAAATCGCCTATTCACCCCCCCCCCTCTAGGCGACATCCGTGTCCTTTCAACATGTGAGCAACGTTCAGACAGCAATAAGAAATGAGTGCAAACAAAATGACATGACAAAAGTGCTAGAATATTTCAGGAAACGAAAGGAAGAGGATCCTCGATTCTACTATAACTTCCAATTAGGTGATGGTAAGAAAGTGCTAAGCATTTTTTGGTCAGATGGGAACTCAAGAAGAATGTATGAGAAGTATGGAGACTGTCTGAGCTTCGAAACAACATACAAGACGAATAGATATAACCTCCCGTTTGCTCCATTTGTTGGTGTTACAGGGCATGGTCAAAATTGTCTATTTGCTTGTGCAATAATGCAGAATGAAACTGCGGATTGTTTCAAATGGTTGTTCAATGAATTCCTTGATTGTATGGGTCAGAAGGCTCCAGTAACAATTATAACAGACCAATGTGTTTCAATGGGCATAGCCATCTCAGAGGTTTTCCCAAATGCTATACACAGAAACTATTTCTTCCATATCAGGAAGAAAGCAGATGAAAAATGTGGAAGAACATTTGCCACTAATGAGAACCTATATGCAGATTTCTCTGATATTCTTTGCAACTCGTTGACTGTGGAGGAGTTTGAATTTCTCTGGCAAGAAATGATTCATAAGTATGATGTTGGACATGTCAAGTACTTGAAGGCTATGTGGAAGTTTAGACATAAGTTTGTCCCTGTTTATTTCAAGAAGGCATTCTTTCCATTCATTCATTCTACGGCTAGAAGCGAAGGCACAAACTCTGTATTCAAAGATAATGTGGGCTCCAATTTCAGTATCATAAGTTTCTTAGGTGAGTATGATAGAATAACTAGAGACATTGAAGAAAAGGAGAAAGAGCAAGATTCAATTACAAGGATAACTAAGCCAAGTTATGTATTCAGGAGTGAGATTGAGTTGCAAGCTGGACGCATATATAACAGAAAAATATTCTACAAGTTTCAGAAACAGCTCTCATTCACAAATAAGCTTCATGTAGATGAGGTTGTTAAAAATGAGAGATATGAAGTTTACAAGACAAGATTAGTTTCTCAGAAAGATTACAGACCTCGACGGTTTGTAGTACTTGTCAATCTTGAACAACAAGATTTCTCTTGTATCTGCTGCAAATTCCAAAAGGATGGTGTTGTATGCAGCCACATTCTCCGTGTTCTTGCCAACCTGAACATATCAGAGCTGCCAGATAAATATTTCATTGATAGATGGAAACCCCAAGACAGGAAAATATTACGAGACAAGAAGTACAATGTTCCGCAAGAGCTTACAGAGAAGAACCGCCACCTAAGGTTTGCGATGTTAACCAAAAGGCTTGTAGATATTGCATCAGAAGGCTCCAAAGATAATGCAAGGTATCTCCTTGTAATCAAGCTTGCTGCTGAGTTAGAAGAACAGCTGGATGCAATAACTCAAGGTGAGGAACAAGCTGAAATGGAAAAGAGAACAAATGAGTTGCAGAAAAAAGGTAATGAAATTGACGATGGTTATGGTATTTCCCTTGAGAATCCTGATGTTGCTAAGGCAAGAGGACGTCCTACTATTACAAGCCGGCAAAAAACTATAGCTGAACACTATCGCACAAAACAGAGAATAACATGCAGTCACTGTGGTTCTCATGATCACAACATTGCTGGTTGTGACAACAAGCATATTGACAAATCACATTTCGAGAAGAAGACTCCCAAGAATAAACAATCAGGTTTGAATCGATCATACACAAACAAAAGCAGTCCATATTTACAATAAAAAAATTCTTAACATATATATAATTTTTCAAAAACTTTTGCAGGTACTAAAACCAGTAAAAGACAACAGACAACGCAAGCATCTCCAGGCTCCAAGAAATCAAAAGTTCAACAAAGTCCATTGCAGCTTTGATTTCATTTTCAATCATAAATGAAATTCATTTATGAAGTGTTTGTGATGACAGTGAAATATTGTGATGACAGTGAAATATTTATGATGACAGTGAAATCCTTGTAATATTGTGACGACAGACAGATATTTATGAATGATTTTTGATGGGTTTGTTACGAGAGTAAAACTATATAGTAACATATAGTGATGTACCTATCTTTAATGTTTGTTTACTCTCCAGCTTTTGCAATTGGAAATGATTTTGCATACTTCTTACTGCTACAACACAAGCAAGTTGAATTTGCATATTGTCACTACACTTACAAAAAAGCAGAGTGAAAAGAAAAAGAAGTATGAAACTACACACCTTTGAACACTTACAAAATTAAATTCAACAGGTACATTATTTCAGGTGAGAGATGACATGTGCTATGACACATAAATAAACGAAATATATTCAGGTAAGCAAAAAACAGAAACTTGTGCCAAACTGAGAAATAACAGTTGCGATGTAGTTGCAACTGAAAAATTGGGGAAGTGTGAAACTAGGAAAGAGGTAATGAGCTAGATACTGAATAATTACTGAAAACTGAAGTAGAGGACAGACACTGCGTACTGAACACTGAGGAACTAAAACTGAAAAAAACGCTAAATGCTGAGAATAAAGTAACGGATAGAATCAGAGACAAGAACAACTGAAAAAAAAAACGCTGAATGATGGGATGAAAAAAACAGAGAGAGACCCTCCTCCTTTATCCGGGCTTGGGACCGGCTACCGAGAATATGGTAGGCGGAGTTACCCCCCAGAACCCAAAATCAAATGTAATTCAGAATAAAAAGTGTGCATAATAGATAGTGCGACATATAGAGTCAAACAAGCGACCAAATGTAGCAAATCGACATAAACAGACAGTGGACACACACACAAATGTAGACTAGAAAACAATAATGCCATATGATAAAAGATTATATCATATGATATCAACTGAAACTTCAATACCACCCTGGCCGCCCTGACTGAACAGAAGGAGAACAACATTCCCAGATTCAAAATTGTGCTCCTTAACAAACTCCGACCAGCAGGAATCGAACTTCATCCTTCCATCAGTAGCAGTGTAGTATACACCCTTAGGGCGGTAGCTATAGTCATCAACAAAAAAACATGCCTCGCCGCTTTCAGAGATATTCAAGGACCTAACAACTTCCTTCGGTATACGCTGAATAATAAAAATTAAGTTATATATGGAAAAGGATAAGAAGGATAACTAAGATTATATAAAGAAAAAAAGAAACGTACCAGTCCATTAGCCCTCACATCAGTATTCGTCAAGGTGTGCACAAAAACAACACCAAGACCAAGACCACGCTCACGGAGAAGTTGATCCTTCTTCAATGTTTGAGCAGTAGTAAGTGTAACACCTTGAGTGTGAACAACTGCAGTTGGAATTTCTGCATACAAAATTTAAAAATTAAAACCAGATTTAAAAAAAGATGAGATATGAAATCAGTTATATTACAAAATGGATAACACATGGTAAAGGAGAAACAAAATTACCTTCCACACGATGCTTTTCAATGCCATCAGGGCCTTCTGCAAAAATCCCAAACAGTTCAGGAGCATTATCAAAATCAAACATGATATAGTCACCAACTTTCAGGTCATAGTCATGAAGAAATTTCTGGTATCCACTTCCAAAAACACGTGTCTTCGAACTGCCTTTCTTAACATGAAACTTGTACTGCACTTCATCTGATGTAGCGACAAAAAAGATATTACCAATGAGGTCATTGAACTGCCTCCTCACAAAACAAGGCACAGTCTGAAAACAGTAGAACATAAATTCAGAAAAATAAAGGATATAGTCTACAAATTGTCAACAAAAAAGATCAGTACTAAAAAAGTATATATACCATGAACTCGTCAAATATGCTTCCAAGGTGACAACGAAATGAATTGAGAGTCTCCCGCCTCTCATGACAACGGTTTCCCATCGAACCACAAACAACACAACTCATCTTGCATATATTTAGCAATTATTCAGAAGACAAAAAGGATTTAGAACAAACAGAGAAAAAAGGAGATGAAGTAGTGACATGTAAAACACATTATTCCTACCTCTTTAAACAAACAAAAGAATCTTCAGAGAGAAAGGAGTTTTTCTGGACAAAAACAGAGAAGGAAGATGAAGGAGAATGGCTTCACCACCAGGTGCTTTATATAGGACTGGGTAGGGGGTGGAGCAATAAATGCAATAAATGGTAGTAACTGCCTACATCCCATTTAATGACTGTATGTAGTTGGTTGTTGGTATTCTGTAAGTTCAAAATTCAAATACATATGTTCTTTACTATCTGTCAATGTGTAGTTGGTGGTTACTATCCTATGCAAAATTATGGCCCACTGTTATCCTATGTCTCTGTCCAGAGGTTGACAGTCCTACAGAGATAGGGCAGCATGCAAAGATAGGGCAGCAAGCAAAACAAACCAGGTGCATTATATGTAAATACAGAGCAGATACTACTGAAAATTTGAAGTATAAAACTGAAGATTTACTAAAGTCTTACAACCAAGAGGTTCCTCCTTATCAACTACATCTGAAAAAAATATGCTTAAAAACAGTGGTTCCTCCTCCTTTATCCGGGCTTGGAACCGGCTATGCCAGCACTCATATGACATAGGCGGAGCTCCCCACCCCTCGAACAAAGAAATAACACCCCACCCAGAAAATAATCAAATGAAAATAAAATGCACATAAATTTCAAAAAGTAGAAACAAGCAATTAGAAACAAGACATTTTTAGGGAAATAATTCAAAAGCGCAGAAAATAATACACTTCAAATAAAAACAACTGAAGGCAACCAAACATAAAAGATTCAGCATTTGAAAATTTAGAAAAAAAAGATGCAATTACTAGCTTCTGTAATGTCACTTGCAGTCATTAATATTTGTACAACCAAAATATGAAAAGTATTGCATGCAATTCAATGTTTTTACACAACCAAACAGTGAATATCTTCAGTAACGTTGCAGCTCACTTGAAGAACTCTGTATTTGCTTCATTCAATTGAGTGTCCTCCTATATTTGCATCATATTTCAATTTCATGAAGATTAAAAAATAGAACCATCTGTACAACAAAATAAGACATGAATAGACAAGTAGTTACCACAAACTATCTCAAGTGAAATAGAACTTGCTGCTTAATCTGTAGAATCAACCTGTAGTGATCTTGTTCTTGTTCTTGTATGCCTATTATATTTTAAAAAGGATAAAAAAATGAATTGAGGTGAATGACTTCTTAAAAAGTATGCAGCACATGAAAAATATTAGAAAAAAGATTATTAAGACGTCAATATTTAATTACCTCCAGGTCAAATGTACTTAGGAAATCCATTTGCTCTGTCTCAGAGTTGTAGTCATTATAGACTGTGTCAAGTGCGATTTGTACACGGAAATCTGGTATATCTTCTGCTGAGAATGCACAAGATTTAGGATTCCTAGTGCAATAGCACTCCATGTACTTGGCAATGAAAACACCGCAATCATTCCTACACATTTTAAGTTTGGAAAAGATTAACGGTGAAAATAGAACAAAACTAAAAGAAAGTTCCAAACCATTAGGCAAAGCATAGAATTATATATACGGTGTTTTCTGTTTTGGTAAATTAGGATAAGCTTTCCCAAAATTATGAAAATGCATATCTTTGAGATTGCACTCATTCCATATTTGCTTGAAGTTTGTTATCTGCAGTAACAAAAACATAGAGAGAAACCCAATAAAAAAGTGAGAGTGCATATATTTATTTTCCATAAGAATAATGTATTTCAAATTAATAAAAGGCACTAACCATTCTCTCATCTACTTCCTTATGTAATTCACTCCCCGGACCAAACAATGAGTCCATGAACAAGAATTTACGAGCTTTCATATCAACAGCAAAAAGAAACCAGTGTTTGTGATACAAAGCTGGGAAGTTGAGCTGCATTTGAACAAAAACAAACTACAAAAATTGAGCATTCCATATATATACATTAAGATACAATTTATTCTTGTTGATCGGTGAAAAACAATGTTTACCCGTTCAGATAGGTGTAATTTCCTTGCTGAATCAGCTGCTTGGAAACCCTTCATAACATTCTTGTGCCAAACTTCTTTCATGTAATCATTTGGCCATTTTTCAAGGAAGTATTCCTGTGTGTTTGGTAATATTAAAGTATTTCATTACCATTTCATTTTAGTCATGCACAAAAAACAAAATGATTTCATACAGGATAATGTTCTTACTGCTGATGTGTGGAAAAAGAAATGCTTGTTGGAAATCCTAGGATGTTTGTCCTTGAACAATTTGCGACAAAAGACATTAATAACCCAAGCTTCGACCCATCCATTCTGTTTCATTGAAGTTCCCAACTGTTCCAATGTGACTTTACAATTATTCATGTTGATAATCCAATTGCTGTTGTAAATAAGAATATATATTATCAGGAAGCCAACATAATGAATTAATAAAAAAACTAAATGTTTCATTACATATAAATGAAATGAATTAAAAAAGAATAAATAACAAAAGTCAACAATAATTGCTGGAAAAGAAGCATAGCAAAGAAACAATGAAAAGTTTGTGATGCACTTACTCTCGATACAATGGATCATCACATAGAGTAGTTATCGTTTCATATATCTTCATCTCATGATGTGGCACAAACTTGCTTGTGCTTTTGACGTCATATGGTGAGCAGAGGTAGTTGCTCCGGTTAATAACTCTCTTTGGTGGAATATTTTCCTTTCCTGTAGACACACTAGCGCTACCTAGTGTCAAACCAGCGTTGTACAAGTCGTCACTCAATTTAGACATGTTGCTGCAAACATTGTTGAAGACTCTTTCGCCAAGAAATTGGACTTCTGGTGATGAAGCCATCCTTTCTCCTAGGAATTGAACTTCAGGTGACACTGTGACCTCTTTGTTCATTCTTTCTCCTAAGAATTGAACTTCTGGTGACATCTGTCATAAAGAAAAATAACACAAGAAACATTTGAAATTACAAGTAGTTCCTGGCTGCAGTAGTTACTGATCAGAAGTAGCAACTGTACTCCAATCGATGCAAAGTTAGTAAAGTTCATACAGAGAAAAATAAAAGTGATCTAGTTGGAACTCATTCAACCAAGTTCCAACCTAGATGAAAATTTTCTTAAAAATATCAGTTCCGACATAGTTGAAATTGCGTCCTAATTGAAATTGACGACTAGTAAAAATATTCAAAAATTGTGACATAGTTGCAACTGTTAGAGACCAAAGAAAAAACTATAACCTAGGTACCTCAGTTACAGAACCAAAAAAGTTGCGGAAAAAATGCGACATAGTTGCAACTGTCAGAGACCACAAGTTTCAACCTGGTTGAAACTGCCAGAAAAGTATAACCTATGTAGTTCCACAACCAAAGGTTGCAACCTAGTTGAAAACTTTACATAACCTAGCTACCTCGGCTCCAGAACCAAAATTGCAACCTTGTTGCAACTCATGGTCAATCTATGCAAAAAACCAACTTAGTGCGCATTGTGAATTACAGTCTGGTTGGAACTCTTACTACGAAATGGCAAAAAGGAAGTACTTAAAAACTGATAATTTGCAATCATGTTGAAACTATGTAGCTTTATCAAGTATATCTTCTTTAAAAATCATGTTGACAAATTTGTAATCATGTAGACAACAGTTGTTGCAACTAGTATCTTGATGGGATAACGAAGAATCTTAATGGCAAATTGCAATGAATTAAAAAGTACAAAGTAATATGAAAATTTCTTCAAAACATGAGGAAAAGATAAGATGAAAACTCACATCTTCTTTCTTGTTTTGATTAGCTGAGATAGGACTGTCATCTAAGCTTTGGAACAATCTTCTTCCAGTGATACTAATTACTCCATTATCTTGTTTTTCATAGCGACTATCTGAAGAACAGGATGTCTACAAAATAGAATCAGAAAAAAATTGTGATTCAAAAAAAGAAATTATCATTCTAAAAATAACATCAGAAAATTCATAAAACAAAAATTTAAAAATTATGACAAACTCACATCTATGTGCACATTGTCTTGTTTCTCTTGAGTTGTGTTTACTACTATTTATTTCTTTCCAGAATAGGTTGCTTGGCGTTGAGCACATTGTATTGAGCTAAACTCGAAATCACTTTCTCCTTTAGACTGCATTTTTTGAGATCATCGAAATTATCATAAAAATGTCAAACGCAATACTACATCATGCATTTCCAAAAAATATGCTTAAGAATCATATAATAAAAACCTTGTAAGTTGGAGTATTATCTTTCTTCTGCGAATAAGCATAGCTGCATGTGGCATCATGATGGTTCTTAAGAGGCAACTGCGGTTGAGGTATTTCAAGTGGTTTTGCATCAGTACTTCTTGTTTGTAAATTCAGGGTGTCACCGTTTGCCTGCATACAAAAAACAATTCCAAGAAAAAATCATTTTCGCAAAAAAAAGACAACTACTGCACTATAATTGGAATCAACAAATAGAAATAAACGTAGAAAATATTAGAGTTCAACAAACCTCAGACTGCTTCTCGCAGTTATAACCTAGAGGGCACCATAATTCTCCTTCTTCAATTTCTTTTCCATTATCATCAACGAACTCGAACAACCTGAACGAAGGTATAGATGGATCCAACCAAAAATACTTCTTACTAGCCTCTTTGAGATATTCTTCCCTGTCAACCTTATTCACCACTTCTAACTCATGGTCACCATTTCTTAACACATCTGGCAATACATAAAAACTATAAATGAATACAAGAAACTATTTCATGTGATGAAGATACAGACATGTTAAAAAAATCAAATAGAAAATAACCTTTAGAACTGTTGTCAGCTTTGTGTGGTACAACTACTGGTCTACGGACTGAGCTTTGTGTGGTACAACTACTGGTCTACGGACTGATGAATTGTTTTCATCATCTTCTGTAGGCATGTGATTAAGGCTGATAGATTCAAATGGTTCATGATTAAGGCTTAACACTGATGAGCTTCTCCGTCCCTTCTCTACTGATTTTGATTTCAAGTCAGTTGCATCCTGCTAATTCAAGAAATGTTAAATGACAGATAAAGCAATCATGGCAAAAAGAAATGCAGATTCTCAGCATATAATACAAAAAAGTAAAATTAGAAAAAGAATTAAATCTCCAGAAACATACATCTGTTACAGTGTTGTGTGACATAGCAATATTGCCAGAAAAAATAGCTTCATCTTGCTTACAAACTCGATTCCTTTTCCTATGATGTAATTCTGCCAATAATACTAAGTATTAGTTAGTATATATTATGCATAAAACATATGTAGGAATTTGATATGGTGATATGTTCGAGACCATTATCATCCTCTGAGTGATATCATTTTTTGCTTTCATTAGAATGACCTGCTAGTATTAAAGAAAACAATGATATTTAAAAATATATAACCAGATAATAAAAAGCAAAAAATAAAGATAAAAAATAAAGGTTAAAAGATGCAAAGTACCTTGACCAGCATCTGTTTTGTGCTTGCTTGATTGAGTTTGCATATCTTTGTTGTCTGTGATAATGGTTTGTGTATAGTTTCTTTTATTATCATTCCAAGACAATCAACAATTAAAGATTGGGCTCTAGAAACATTCTCAATATCAGCATCCATCATATGGCTTTGAAAACATTGAATAATGTCAATCTTGAGCTGTGCATACGGATAACAAAAGGGAAAGAATTAAGTTTTGAAAATTCGAGCAATAAAATTACCATATTCCAATATTTGCATAAAATATTTAAGTTTTGAAAATGACATATTAAAAAACGAGCTAACCTTATCACAGAATTGTGGACCTATAACATTGTTTATCATTTCGCTCAGGCAGACATTTTGGTCTCTGTCAGTGGAGTGGCGTGCATAGCATGTTTCAGAGTAGTCTCTTATCTAAGAAATGGAGAACATATAATATATAAACAAAAAGTTTAAGAAAAAAATTAGTTAAAGCAAGAAGGTAATTTGTCGACCATGACTTACAGGGCAATTTCCATAGTATCCATCTCTTCCTTTATCCATTTCACTAAAATGTTTTATTAACTTCCCTTTCCACACAGAAATCCTTGGAATTGTTGATGGCAATGATATTGCCCCAAAGTCAATGAAATCAAGATACCTCACCTATTGTTTTCATGAAAAACAAAAATAAAGTTAATTAAGAACTATATGTAAAAATAAATCTAAAAATATTAAGAAAAACATATAAACAGATATAACAGTTTGAATCCATCATTTGGTTGTTGAGTAACTCACAGTTAGCTGGTATATACAACCACCAAGTGTCATAGATAATTTGTTATGCTTTGCTCTTTCTTTCTGATACTTCTTGATGTACCACATCAACCACACATGTGCAAACTTACACCAATTCCTGTTCCTAATTTCATCAACATCTATGAGAGCACCGAGATACTTAGTGCTAGGCTTAGCTGAGGAGTTTGGGCATAAGAATGTTGCAAGTAGAACAGCCATGAAACAACGACAGAACTCATCATCCGGCATAAATTTCTGTTTGATGATTTTGTCGCCAAAAAACCGAACAGTGGGTACCTCAAATAAACCAAATAACCTAAGGAAACCAAGTTTGCCTGCCTCTTCATCTGTCTCAACAGGAATTTGGCCAGCAGGGATGCCTAGTACAAGCTCAAAAGACTTTGCATCAATTGGTATAGATTTCTCGCCAATTATAATTGCTTCATCGTCAGGCTTTGTATTATCAGCAATGAACTATGCAAACTGTCTTGGAACATTGCAATCATCAAGATCTAGCATGTGTTGAAAACCAATTTTCTTGACAAGACCTTTCCTATGGTTTGAGCAAGTGATGCTTTTGAGAACAGTAAAGAGATAAGGAACACTACATCTGTTGTACGCTGTAATTTCATCTTCACTAATGTGTCCTTCACCAGCAATAGTCTTCTCTTTCTGTTTTATTAGAAGATCCAAAAATTAACGGACATAATACAATCAAAAAAGGTATAGAAAAAAAGAATCATACAAAAGATAAAAAATGTTTGTTTCAAACAGACAGAAAACAAGCTCAAGTACAATGAAAAAGGTAAAAAAATAAGATCACGGATGCACCTTCTTCTTTTTCCTAAGGTAAGTTCTCCGCTTCACTATTCTTTCAACACTCTTCTCAACCTGAGAAGCAAGAAAAGAAAAAGACATGCTCAAAAAAGTGCAAGCAACCAACAAAATGAATGCACCTATGTAGTAACTTACCAGTTCTTTGATATTATCAAACAACTCCTTCTGTGATAGTTCTGGGTCAGATATGTCACCATGAATGAAATCTCCTTCATATTGTTGTCCATGATTGAATCCAACAAAAGTATCTGCTAAGACTTGTTTTTCAGAGTTATCTGTAATCAGCAGGCAAAAAGAAAATTGACTTATTTATGAGTTGAATTATTTACAAATCAGCAACTACATAGTACGATATAGTAACTTTCATACAACAACATCATGCATTTCGACAAAAAAATACTGTTTACCAATCGTTAATAGTTAACATATGTCCATGTAGTCAGAAAATACCAAAATAATCTCTAACAGTAAGTCATGTTTTTGCGTATAAGAAATCGGCTGCTTAGAATTTTTTTAAACAGGCGTAGTAGTTGGCTTATGCTAGAACAATAAAATCTCAAAATCAAGCCTTACAAAAGTCTGGAAGTATATAACAATCTGACACTATTCACAATTAATGCCAATTAAAGATTCACACATGGACATAAGCCATACAAATGTGTGCAGCAAAGCATGCAAAGGTAAAAAAAAACCAAAGATTTCGACTAACTTGATTTGCAACTCTTGGGTTCAGAGTTGCAGCTATGTAGCACATCATTGGTACTAGTTGCAAAACTTCTTGCAACTCTTGGCTATCAGTTTCACCTAGGTTGAAAATTAGCTAAAAAAACAGTTTCAACCAGCCTGCAACTCATAGCTACAAAGATGCATCCTGCTTGCAAAACTGATGAATTTCAGCTAGGTAGAAACTTGTAAGTAAAAATACACCTAGAAAGTAACTCACTGATCACAGTTGCGCCTAGGTTGAAATTAGCTGAAAAAGCAGTTTCAACCAGCCTGCAACTCATAGCTACACATATGCATCCTGCTTGCAAAACTGATGGATTTCAGCTAGGTTGATGGATCACAATTGCGCCTAGGTTGAAAATTAACAAAAAGACACCACAGCTCACAGTTGCAACGTGGTTGTAACTCCTGTTCTCACAGTTATGTTGAAAAGTTCATGAGAAAACTCAGGAAAAGACACGAAAAAGGCTCACAGTTTCAACCTGGTTGCAACTCATGTCTCATATACAACAACTAACGACAAAAAAGGCAACCAAGTTGCACATAAATGCCAACTCAGTTCCGACCCCACAAGCAACTTGGAAAAAATCTCAATCATGAATCAGCGTATAGTTGTGATCCACATGCAAGTCTCAGTTGTGACGACATTGCGACTTGGAAAACTCTCAGTTGCGACCCACATGCAACTGGAAAAAATAATCAGTCGTGACTTGCGATTCACATGAAACTGTAAAACCTATCAGTTGCGACCCACACATGCTCGTAAAAAAAATTAAATAAATATAAAAGCATGGAGTTTACAAGATCAGATAGGTGCATATCTTACAGTAAAAACACAATCAAAAAGCAATCATAAAATCATGCAAAAAAAGGAGTTTCAACCAGCATGCAACTCATAGCAACATAAATTCATCCTGCTTGCCAACGAAAAAGGGTAGTATTTAGCTAGGTTGAAACTTGCAAGTACAAAACACCTAGGATGTAACTCATTGGTCACAGTTGCGCCTAGGTTGAAAATCGTGGAGAAATACACCACACCTTATAGTTGCAACCTGGTTGTAAATTATGTTAAAAATTCACGAGGAATACATACTCAAATTATGTTTTGAAAAATTCACGTTGCAACGTGATTGAAATTCACGAGAAACTCAGAAAAAAGACACGAAAAATGCTCACAGTTGCAACCCGGTTGTAACAACTGGCACTCAATTGAACCTAACTAGAATACTTGGCCATCATGCCTACAGTTGCAACCTTGTTGCAACTCATGTCTCATATACAACAACTAACAACAGAAAAGGCACCCCCAGTTGCACGTAATGCCAACTCAGTTCCGACCCAAATGCAACTTGGAAAAAATATCAGTTGGGAATCGATATGCAATTGTAATCCACATGCAAAGTATCAGTTGCGACCACCATGCAACTGGGAAAAACTCTCAGTTGCGACCCACATGCAATTTGGGGATTATAAAACGGCATAACTCAAGATTCACATGAAGATTATAGTTCACATGCTCAGCTACGTGCAAAGCGAAAATAATAGACCCACTCCATGAACAAATTCACAAAAAAATACAAAAAGAACGCAAGACAAATTCTGCTGGGATTATGCGCTATTGGTGCTCATATAAACAAATGATTAGATAAGAAAAATTATATGTCAGTTGCAAACTAAATGGATTAGTGGGTGCGTGTGCCGTTTCCCTACATGTTAGGCCACCAAAAAGAGCTCTAATACACAATCACAAAAAATACAAAATTAGTTTCGAGGTCTAGAACTACCAAAAGAACACTTACAACCTGGTTCCAATTACCAATTATAACTAGATTGAAACTAATGATCAATTGCAACCTGGTTTGGAACTAGCTCGAAAGTTGCAAGTTAGTTAGTTAAACAAGTTAGCTTGAAGTAATGATCCATTGCAACCTGCTTCAAACTAGCATGACTGTAAAATTACCACCTGAGTTGCATACATTCGACATACAAAAACTAGTTGCAACCAGCTACAAAACATGTTGAAAAACACAAGCTACAAAAAACACAAAAATGGATTCACCAAATGCAAAAACACATCCCAAACCATACTGTGACAGAAAAATGTATGCAATTACATGTGTTTGGCGCATCATCATCTACAGCACAAACAAAAGCAAAACACAGAGACCAATGAATGAAGGGGATGGACAAGAGGTACCTGACAGGATGGAAGATGCTTGGCGAAGAGGAACACGGTGATGTTGCAGCTCCTCTCCATCGGCAACGAGCCCATGAATCCTTCCTCCCATTGACGTACTTGAGGCCTTCTCCACCAAATTTGGGGCAGAGGTGCGCACACAATTTTGGGCAACATGAGCTACACATGAAGGAGGTGGAGATGATTCCAGTGGCATCAACGACAACACAAACCAGATCTCGAACAAAAAAGGGTAGAGCAGGAACACGGTCTACCTGAAGGGACGAAGCTCAAATCGCGAAGAGGAACACAGTGATGCTGCACCTCATCTCCATCGGCGACGAGCCCGTCCATCCTTCCTCCCCTTGACGTGCTTGAGGCCTTCACCACCAAATTTGGGGCAGAGATACAGACAGAATTTTGGGGAACAGGAACTACACACGAAAAGAGGTGGAGATGATTCCCGCAGCATCAACGACAACACGAACCAGATCTCGAACAAAAAAGCTAGGGCATGAACACGGTCTACCTGAAGGGATGAAGCTCTCATGGCGAAGATGAACACGGCGATGTTGCGCCTCCTCTCCATCGACGACGAGCCCGTCCATCCTTGCTTGCTTTGACGGAACTCCCAACGAAGCGTCAGAGATGCGCTTGTCGCTCCGCCGGATGTCGCCGGTGAAATCAGCCGGATGTCGCCGGTGAGCCATGTGTTGTCGCCGGATTTTGTGTTGTCGCCGGATGTCGCCGGCTATTCCAGCTAATCCCCTCCCCTCCCAAACCTTATCTCTTCTGCCGTTACTGTTTCAAAAATGACCGGTAGAAATGAGAATGGGGAGAATGGGATGTAGCCGCGAAGCAAAATTACAGGGAGGGACCTATTTGCAAAATTAACAACAAAGACAGATCCACCGCAACACAAACTCGGCCCAAGAAAAGGGACAACAGGCCAGGAAAAAAAGCCCGCAAAAAGCCCACAAAATGCACCACACGGGCCAACTCAAAACGACTGAGACATATTAGATTTCAGGCGGCTGATTTCTAGCGTTTCCGTATTTTTTAATGGGACTTTTTTGACTACACTCCTCGTGTCTAAATGTATCTACATATTTAATGTCATAATTTTTGAAAACATAAAAGAGCGATGTTTTGAAAAATTTCAAAAATCCAAAAGTCCAAGGAGCACTTGTGCTCATGTGCACATGGTACTGTTCGCATACTAAGGCCGCTTTTGTCCATTTGGAGCAGACATAAGCAGGATTTTTCTTTGCCTTAGTGAGCACAATATGTGCTTGAAGGATAGCTATTGGCGGGACTAAATTGTAGAAACCACCAAAATGATATCATCCCCCATTCATTCCATTGCATTGCACGCCACAAAATACTACGGGGTGGGAGGGGGGCATGCCCCCCCCCCCCCCCCCCAGAGTACACATAGCTATGCCATGCTAAAAGAAGTTAAATACCTTGTGAAAGCTAACCTCTAAAATTCCATACCTTGCAAATGTACACCTACGCATGCCAGAAGCAGTATGAATGGAGGACCAATGTTGCGGCCTTCTCTGTCATCGCCAGCGACCATTGTACTTGCATTGATAGCAATAATTTGAATTCGGATAGCAATGTGCAAAATTGTGATTTATGTGATACCGCATCTCAAAACACCCCAAAATGTGCCTTGTCAGACCTGAAGCCAGTGACATCAACATTGCCAGACGCAGATATGGTATATTACATGATGGGTATGAACAACGAGGTAGCTCCATGGTAGAGGAAGCCGGTGAAAATTCAATGGCGCTAGAGTTGGACGCCTTAGGTACCTTTCCAACAATGAGAAAGCGAAGACGCCCGTTCACCATGAGGAGCGTATTGATTTGCATCATCCTGGCTTCCAGGCATCATATGGGTAGGCACTACCAAAGACTCAATCGGACCGTGTGTTTCAGCAAACATCAGGAAATAACGGTTTTCCGTAGCAAATTTTCCCAACAAGATTTTGCTGCTCAATTATTTTGATCAAAGTTTGTCTTGCACTATATATGTGTGTTACTCGTCAAAATGGAGGTAGTGTTTTATTTGCAATAGATGCCATTGCGGCGGATCAAAAGCATTATGTATTTGACTCTTAAGCAATGTATTTCCTAACTTCCACCAAGTTTAATTGAGAAAATATGTCAAATCACACTACTGCGTGAACGCGCTCACTTGGTTAGGAAAGCTGCCCCATGATATATTTTCTGATGAATTTGGTTGGAACTTACATTTTAATGGAAAGTTTTTTGTAAGTTCATTATACAATGCGATTATCCAACCTGGTATACCAGTCGATAATAACAAGAAAATTTGGAAGATGAAAATACCACTAAATACTAAGATTTTTAGTTGGTATTTACGTCGAGGGGTAATCAAAACCAAAGATAATTTTGTTAAGCGTAATTGGCATGGAAGCAGTCGGTGTGTGTTTTGTCATCACAATAAGACGATAAAACACTTATTCTTCCAATGCCGCTTTGCCATGTCAATATGGTCATGCATCTAAATAACTTTTGATCTGTATCCTCCGACTAGTGTTTCCGATATCTTTGGCAATTGGCTTCATGGTATTGATCATAGATTTAGAACGCTTATTAGGGTGGGAGCGCTTGTTGTTGTATGGTTGCTATGGCTGTGTAGAAATGACAAGTTTTTAATGATAAGAAATGTTCTCTAGATGTACCGGTATTCTCCGTTTGTGGCATGCACCGCAAAAGGTGCCGAACCACGACCTCTTACAGAGGTCTGTACACGGTTAGAGGCTACAGCGAGGGATACTTTTTCCTAACATGGGTGGCAACATAATCTACGGATCGGACCACCACTTGCAACATATGTGATCTACGATTGCTCATGATTGATATCTACTTTGTTTTTTTTTTTTGTTTTAGCTCTTGTGATACCGACGTCTGTGTGCATCTTTGTTATGCAGAAACCGGATGTAACTGGTTGATTGAGTAATAAAGCGCCCATTATTGAAGAAAAAAAAAAAGATGCCTCCTTGAGAGTGTCACCCGTCGATCTAGTCTTGGCAAAAAAATACATAATATTGGGACAAATAATCAAAGCCTGCACGAAACGAAAGTATGGATGAGTAAATACAAGGACACGTATTTCTTACGTTTAAAATTAAGAGGTTGACCAATAAAACCGGCTAGATTTTCTATTGATTGAGAAGCTAGTGGAGAGGATTTTCAGGATTTCACACAATTTTGTCAAAGTGGACAAAACATTCTTTCTAACAAAGCCAACAAGTTACACTTTACTTCATTTGGGAGAGTTCGTGAATTTGAAGTCGACGCTGAAATTTTGTTCTCCCTCAATGAGACTTCAGAATACTGAGACTACAGAATATAACTGGACAAAATGACTCTTTTATATCTTTTGTTCTCTTATTATTGTGTATGACAGCATTGCCCCAGATAACCTGACCAAGAAGATGCCGACGGCCAAATGTCGTCACTACAGGAAATAGGTGAAAAGCTGACAGTCAAATGCCGGGGCCGTCAGTGTAGCCTCCGGACGGCCATGGCGAGAAAGACTATCGGCACAGCTTTTCCGTCGACGTCTCAAGACCGTAAGAATTTTCAGAGGTGCGCCGAGGGCTACCGTCGACCTACACCACTGCCACGTGGATCTAGAGGTCGTCTGCTGCCGCCCATTTGACGGTTCAGAGCTATGCCGACGGAACCATTTGTAGCGCATGTACATCACGGCAGAAGAAAAACGTGCCTGCTGCCGGCTAACAGGTGGGTACGTAGAACTCTCCACGGATGAAAATAACATAACTAAGCACGACGATGCTGATGCACCTACGTTGATCGCCGGCTTCTTACGAAACCACGTTTAGGCACAATAGTATAAAGAAATGGCATTTTCACCGAGAGCTGTTCGGTGTGCAGACAAAACATGACCGTTTCGGCCAGCACTCTCACCTTTCAGTTTGAGCTGCCGAGAATATGTGGCGCGTAGTCCATGATGTTAAACTACCTTATATAGGTTGTATACGTACATACGTATTGTACCATGTATTTGTAATGTGATACCCTATATGTAATGGATACCTGGCCGCCCGTATGAGGCACGGCTCCTACCCTACCAAAACCCTTTTTCCCTACCATCGTACATGGTATCAGAGCCCAGCGGCTGACCTAGGTTGGTTTCACGCCGGCGACTCATCTTCCTCTGCAACTCGATGGCGATGTCGTCGCCGTCTTCCGTGGGTTCGGTCGGTTCCAAAACCGCGTCGGCATCCGCAGCCAAGCGCTCCGATCCCGTCCTCAACTTTGGCGGCGGCGGTGGCTCCTTCTCCACCAGCGGCTCGTCGGGGCCGTTTAATTTCGCCCCCACCATACGCCTCAATGGTGGCAACTACCTCTATTGGCGGGCACAAGTCCTCAACGTACTCCGCAGTCACCTCCTTACTGGGTTCGTCGATGGAACCTTCCCATGTCCAGCCGATTCGATCGCCAACCCTGCATTGGCGACGGATGACAAGGCTCCTCCGCTGATGTACAACCCAGCGTTTACCGTCTGGCACCAACAGGATGCAGCGCTACTCTCGGCGATTATGACCACCTCGACCGAAGACATCTAGGGGATCATCACGTTTGCTACCTCTTCTGCTGATGCGTGGAGCACTCTTGAGGCTAGCTTTACCTCGCAGACTGTCTCTCGCTCCATGCAGATTCGTGGTGCTCTCTAGAAGTGCAAAAAGGAGGACAAGAAGATCTTTGTCTACTACAACGAGGTGAAAGCTCTCGCAGATTCGTTGATGTCCATTGGACTTGTCAACACCCGGATTTTTAAGTCTAGATGCCTATTATGCCATACATCGCAATCACAGGAAGATTGTTTTTGCGAGACATAACAGTTGAATATCATAGAGTCATCATTCATTACAACACCATAATAGTCTTACAACAGAAGGATCACATGATCCAGTTTCATTACAACACTTGATCTAAGGATCAATACATAACACATAGCGGAAGCAAAATTGTAGCAGTGCATCTAATCCACAGGCAACGCTTGACGTTAGGAGATGATCCTAGTTGTCGTAGACGTCCGGTTGTCCGTCGTCCTGATACTGTTGCTCCTCCTCATAGCCTGGCCATTTGAATAGCCAGGGACACAGCCGTGAGTACTTTCAAGTACTCGCAAACTAATACTAGTGTAAGCACTAACAGTTTTAGTGAGAAGGTTCTAATCTCTAGGTTATTTGCATAAAGCCAGTTTTATTTCATAAGCCTTTAGTAAACAAAGACTCTTCAATTGCCTAACTTAACTCAAGTGGGAACATTAGTGTCATTCCCACAACTCTGTTGTGATTCAAATCAAAATCACCCTTTTCAAGTTCAAATCACAAATCGCCCTTTTGGAAAAATTCTGATGACGGAACAGTATGGCCTTTCCAACTGTCCATGACCGCGGACGCGGCTATTCGAATAGGTTTACACTCTGCAGAGGTTGCACACTTGTGCTACAACATTTGATTACATCCGTCAGCGATAACCCTGAATAATCATAACTCAGTATGCGAATTATCAACCATTAACCTTTCACTTATACATCCTAGTGTAGGCACCTCTCCCCATGAGCTTAGCCTCCCAGTGATAACCAACTGCTATCCTGGGAACTGCACAGGGCTTGGGGCATTCAACTCTTTTCACGTCATTTCACTTTCAACGGAGGCAGCCTTGGCATAATCTCTATGACGCTTGTTCAGAGGGAACCCATACTATGACACATAAATTTCCAGCTAAAGCCTTACCCATAATCAGGTATTGTGGGGGTACTCAAGAATTGGAATGGTATCGCATCCAACCCAATCATCAGTTTTTATCAAATTCACCATGTCATTCAAGTCACATTCACCTTCAAAATCTTTCAATAGAATGACTCATCATTCCAAGGTTTTCAAAGTCATTTTATTTCATATGTTCCCATCTAGAGTATTCACTTTTAGTTTTTAGCACTGGCCACTAGTCATGAGGGGTGCTAATTAGCTGGTATTGCTCTAGGCTAAATTTGATGCTCTTGTACTACTCCATATCTAGACCAAGTGAATCATGAATCAAAAGTAAACTTTGATAAACCAAAATCAAAAGCTTGTAAGGTAAAAACTTGGATTGGGATCATTAAGCAGAAAGTATTATGTAAGTGTGCCTTGCTCTAGGAGAGCTTTGCAATAAGGTAGCTTGCAAGAATATTAGCTTGCCTTGATTGGTGTATTGATCAAAGTTTTCTTCTTCTTCTTCCAAGCAGACCTCCTCCTCCTGGTACTCCTCGGTACAAGCGTCTATAAACGAATACGAGGTATACAATCACCAAACAAATCTTAAGGCTAGCCTAAGCACACAAATGGTTCACACAAGCTATTCTAGCATCATAACCTTAGTCATATATTGGTTGACTTTGTTTTCTTTCTAAGAACGTAATTTCCTCTTATTGAAATTATTATTAAGATTGTTATTTATGTTCTTTGAGAAATAATTCCCTCTCATTGAATCTTGTTAAGATTTAATCTCTTCAAATAATAAGGTATGAAACCATGTTGACCAAGGTCAACACTTCACCCTTATCATTTGAGAAAAGGATTTAAATGGGGTATTACACCTCATACAATTTTAACCCTAACATAATAACAATTTAGTATCACCAAATAATACAATATGAGATTATATAGACCAAGGTCATTATCTCATGTTGAAGTACTTGGGACAAAGATTTAAATGAGAGGATACCTCTCATAATAATTAATAAATAATTTTGCATAAATTGAAATGGCCAGAAATGGCCATATAGCCCCTATTTTGCTCTAGCTCATGATCACATGAAGCAACCATGCCATATTTCTACATAAACAATTAGACAATACCAAATGTGATTTATAAGAGTTGGAATCAACTCAAAATCATTCATGATTGATTTTTAATAAATGTTTGAATTTGTAGAAGGCCCTGCATTGTTATTTTTACTACATTAATTCTACAATGAATCTTGGGTTGAGACCAGTGTAGTTGTTTAGATAATTTTCTAAGCTTTCCAAATATATAAAATTCATCAAATTTGGTTTATCATATTTGAAGTTATTTAATTTTGAAAATGTATATGCAAGGAATTTGAATTAATTCGAAAAGTTTGAATTCAAAAAGTTGGGCTCGCGCGGGAAAACACTTGGGCTGCAGAGAGAAACGAAATTGGGCCGGCCCACTTCGCGTCCAGCGCGAGCAGGCCACCTGACATGTGGGGTCCACGCGTCAGTGTCTCCTAATTACCGAATAGGTATGAGTTAACGCGGGGCGCACGATTAGAACTGGATCGGACGGCTCACGGTCGTCGTCATCTCCGGCGAGAGTTGAGCATACTGGCGGTGCAGGTGGGGGGTAGGAGAGCTCACCGGCGCTCCGGCGATGGTCGGCGATGTGCGCATCGACGTTGTCGAGGACGGCGGCTCGCCTGGTACCGGTGGCGTCGCTGGAGGTGGCATCAATCTCCGGCGGCTTCTGCGGCGGCTTCACGGCTCCGACGATGAAATTGGAGGGCTCTGGTGGCTAATGTGGAGCGGAGGGTGGTCGAGGAGATCGAGTGAGAGGAGGGGATGCTGGTGGTGTGAAGACTTGAGAGAGGGGAGTGCCCCTTTTATAGCGGCTGGGCGAGGCCGTGGTGCTGCGGAGAGGTCATCTATGGCGACGCGTCTACATGGGCGCAGAGGGGCTGGCGATGACGCAAGCGGTTTGCGCGGTCAGTGCGGTCACGCAGGGCTTGACGGCGGTGAAAACGAGGTCGTGACGAGGGCGAGCGAGTGACGGAAGCGCTCGGTACTGCGGCGGTCGTCGGTGATGGTGGCGTCGTCTACAGGCGTCGAGCGGGCCAATGAGCGTCTCTGGGCGGTAGCAGGGTCAACGGAGAGTGCACGGGCAAGAGGAGGGGGTAGATGGAGGACGAGGCTGACTGGTGGCGACGACGCTCTGGCGCGTCCAATGCTTGGCGTGGCGTGTTCTGGCGCGTCATGGACGTCACTGGGCGCGCTCGGGCTGGCCAGTGCAGGGTGTCTACTGGTCGAGGGAGGTCACGAGCGTGACGAGGGTGGTGTGAGGAAGATCCAGGACATGCTGGTGCGTTGCTGAGGTGATGGGAGAGAGGGGTGGCATGATGATGCTCATGTCATGCACGACATGACATTGTTTTGGAATATTTTGTGCAAACTAGTGTGTCTCCAGGCCTGGCACCGTGCACTGAGTGAGAGAGAGTACTAAGGATGACATAGGGGTGATGGTTTAGGCAAAAACATGCTGGATAATAGCATGTAGAGAGTTGGCAGCAAGGTGCACACCAAGTGTTCGATCATATGGCCGCATGAAGTAAATTTTGGAATTTTGCATTGAATTTTGCATTGAATTTTGGTGGAGTGGATTCATATATCATTTGGCACACAATGGTGGTGGTGGGGTGCAAATTTCAATTGATTTGCAAGATTTCAAAAATGGCACAATCTAGAATTTGTTTCAATGTCTCTACTTTGCTTGAGCATAACTTTGAATCTAGAAAGAGTTTGCAGGGATGGTCTTGACCAAAGTTGGTCATCTTGATGAGGTATTGGATGAGGTGCAAAGAGTTGGAATTGTTTGGTTTAAAAATCTCTTAATACAGAGGCTCAAAGTAGGTGTCATGTTATAAATGGCAAATTTGACCATTATCTTATGTGAGCTCATTTGGAATTCAAATTTGATTTGATTTGAGTTTCTTTGATTCCAAAGGTGTTATTAAGTGTTTAGAAACATTATTCAACCATTGGCACAAGTCACATTAGCCTAGGTTAAGTATTTTCGAAAATGGCCATAAGCACATGTATGTGAGGATTTGGATTTTTTCTTATTTTCTTCTTTGTTTATTTTTGCTTCCATTTGGGTAGGGTTTAGGGTTTTAGAACATTGGCCAGGGTTGCAAACACACATCATGGCAATCACACAAAAATTAGACATGAGCACTATGCATAGCACATGAGTAAATAAAAGTTTTTATTGGTTCTCATTTTTGAACAAGGGTAAATCTTCTTCTTTATTTATTTGAAATTTGGGATGTTACAGACAGCCTCTTACCACCGCGGAGTTCACTGGATATCTCATGCACGGGCTTGATCACGACTATGACTCCATTGTGCAACTTGTCTCAGCTCGTGCTCTTACAGATCCCATGCCGCTGAAGAATATATATATGCCCAGATGCTACGCACCGAGCAGTGCACGGATGGGAGAAAAGCTGATCTTCAGTCTGATATTCAGATGTCGGCGAATTTTGCTGGTTCCAAAGCGGCTTCTCCAGGTCCCAAAGGAAATCATCAGCATAACTATCGCCCGAAGAGCAACTTCCCCTCACAGCCACCAAATCCTCCGGCGGGACAGTACCGCGGAGCTCCTACAAAGTGGTGGATCGAGCACCCGCCCCATCTATCAAATCTGTACCAAGACAGGACATGTCGCCTCTTGCTGCTTTAAGAGATATGACAAAAATTTCCTAGGTGCTGGCAATGGTGGCCGGTACATGGAGAAACAGATCGCTGCCTTCTCCGTCTCCATGCACCACCATGGGTCTGTTAAACCTTGTAATGCTTTGTATTATACTGGTATAGAGTAGTACTCTACCTGGTATAATACCCCGTTGTACTACCACGTGTAGGGCTCTTCTACAGCTATATAAACACGTAACCCGGCCCAGGAAGAGGGCACCGTTCTACCCTAGAACTCTCGATATGTTATCAGAGCTGTCTCCTTCAACCTATGACGTCTAGCTCTGCAGCCACCGCCCGCCCGCCGATCGGCCGGTGTAGAATCACAACCCAAACAATCCAAAGCCAAAAACCAAACCCTCTTCTCTCCGGCCGCCTCATGTCGTCGGGGATCTCAGATACAAAACCAAAACCACATCAAATCAAACCAAAACCAAAACCCAGAACCCTAGATCAAAACAATCCAGCCGCCGTCTCTTCTACAGCTGCCATGAGAAAAACGACATCGATGGCTTCTTCCTCGTCTACATCGGCCGCCGCCAGCCTCACGGCTGCCCTTGGCTCGCCTCGGACGGAGAAGCTCACTAGACAAAACCATCTGTTCTGGAAAACCCAGGTTCTTCCGGCCCTGCAGGGCGCTCAGGTGATGAAGCTTCTTGATGGCTCCGATAAAGCTCCGCCCAAGACTATCGAGGTGGAGGACAGTAACAACAAAAAAGTAGAAGTCCCCAATTATGCCTATGGGGTCTGGCTTGCCCGGGATCAAGCGGTTCTGAGCTTCCTTGTGAAGGGTCTTGATTAGGATCTTCTCTCCCAGGTCGTGGGCCTCGAGCATGCCAGCGATGTCTGGTCCACTATTGAAGGGCTCTTCATCTCTCAGTCTCGCTCCCGTGTAAACATGCTTCGAGGAGCACTTGCAAATACAAAGAAATACGATCTGACTGTAGCTCAATTCATCTCCAAGATGCGTGGGTTCGCATCAGAACTTGCAGCAGCGGGAAAGATCGTGGATGATGATGAACTGAAGGGTTATATACTCGGAGGACTCCAGGGACCGTACACCCCATTTGTGGCCTTCATGAATGATGTCCCCAATACTTCCCTCACAGACATGTGCTCACAGCTGCAAGGCTTTGATGACAAAGAGGGAATCCTAGCAGAAGCCTCTCAGATTGCTCCAGTTTTTCAGTCATATGCAAATGTCACTGCAAGGGACATGCCACCAAAAACCCGATCTGATGATTCCCGCCGTGATGGTGGTGTCTACCGTGATGATGGAGGTGGATACCGTGGCTACCGTGATGATGGCTATCGTGGACGACGTGATGATCAACGCCGAGATGACTACCGTTGTGATGACCGCGATAACTATCGTGATCGCCGCGATTATCGAGGATGGAGGCGTGATGACCGTGGAGGTGGTCAGTATAGGCATGATGATGGGAAGCGTCGTGATGATGGGCAGCGCCGTGACGGTGGCGGCCGTGGACGTGATGATCGTGGCATGCAGCAAAGAGGAGGTCGTGGCCGTGGAAGGGTTCCCACTTGGTTTGTTGATACGACCTGTCAAATTTGTACCAAGTATGGTCATCCAGAAAATGAGTGTTGGTGGCGCTATTCTGATCATGATGATGATGAGGATGATCATCGCAATGAGAAAGGAGCTTATGGGGTTGACACAAACTGGTACATGGATATTGGCGCTACTGACAATATCACTGGGCAACTGAACAAGCTTCATACTCAGGAGAACTACAGAGGTCATGATCAAGTCCACAATGCTAGTGGCGCAGGTATGACAATACATCATATTGGTCACTCAACATTGCATACTCCTCATAGTTATCTTCAATTACGCAATATTCTTCATGTTCCTAGTGCCACCAAAAATCTACTATCTGCTCATAAAATTGCTCTAGATAACAATCTTTTGTTGAAATCCACCCATTTTTCTTTTTGATAAAGGATCAGGCCACCAAGAAAACTTTGTTTAGAGGTCCATGTCATGGCGGCTTATATCCCCTAATGCCCATTGCTGCCGGGTCCAACAAGAACGCTGATACGTCTCCAACGTATCTATAATTTCTTATGTTCCATGCTAGTTTTATGACAATACCTACATGTTTTATTCACACTTTATAATGTTTTTATGCATTTTCTGGGACTAACCTTTTAACAAGATGCCACAGTGCCAGTTCCTGTTTTCTGCTGTTATTGATTTCAAAAAAGTTGTTTTACAAATATTCTCGGAATTGGACAAAACAAAAGCCCACGGCCCTATTTTCCACGGAGTGTTGCAGAAGACCAAAGAGGAGTCGAGGAAGGCTAGCAGGGGACCCTCCCCATAGGGCGGCACGGGGGGCCCCACTGCCGCGCCGTGACGTGGGGAGGGAGCCCCCTGGCTCCCCCGACGCTGCCCCTTCGCCTATTTATTCCTTCGTCCCCGAAAACCCTAGTACCGAGAGCCAAAATACCAGAACAGTTCCAGAGACGCCGCCACCGTCAACCCTAACTCGGGGGGTTCATAAGATCTCCTCCGGCACCCTGCCGGAGAGGGGAATCATCACCGGAGGGCTCTACATCACCATGCCCGCCTCCGGACTGATGCGTGAGTAGTTCATCCCTTGGACTACGGGTCCATAACAGTAGCTAGATGGTTGTCTTCTCCTATTGTGCCATCATGTTTAGATCTTGTGAGCTGTCTATCATGATCAAGATCATCTATTTGTAATGCTACATGTTGTGTTTGTTGGGATCCGATGAATATGGAATACTATGTCAAGTTGATTATTGATCTATCATATATGTGTTGTTTATGATCTTGCATGCTCTCCGTTGCTAGTAGAGGCTCTGGCCAAGTTGATACTTGTAACTCCAAGAGCGGGTATTTATGCTAGATAGTGGGTTCATGTATCCATTGAATCTGGGGGAGTGACAGCAACCCCTAAGGTTGTGGATGTGATGTTGCCACTAGGGATAAAACATCAATGCTTTGTCTAAGGATATTCGTATTGTTTACATTACACACAGTACTTAATGCAATTGTCTGTTGCTTGCAACTTAATACTAGAAGGGGTGCGGATGCTAACCCGAAGGTGGACTTTTTAGGCATAGATGCATGCTGGATGGCAGTCTATGTTCTTTGTCGTAATGCCCTAAGTAAATCTCATAGTAGTCATCATGATATGTATGTGCATTGTTATGCCCTCTCTATTTGTCAATTGCCCAACTATAATTTGTTTACCCAACATGTTATTTATCTTATTGGAGAGACACCACTAGTGAACTGTGGACCCCGGTCCATTCCTTTACATCTGAAATACAACCTACTGCAATCATTGTTCTCTTTTGTTTTCTGCAAGCAAACATCATTTTCCACACCATACGTTTAATCCTTTGTTTTCAGCAAGCCGGTGAGATTGACAACCTCACTGTTAAGTTGGGGCAAAGTAGTTTGATTGTGTTGTGAAGGTTCCACGTTGGCATCGGAATCCCTGGTGTTGCGCCGCACTACACTCCTTCACCAACAACCTTCACGTGATCTTCATCTCCTACTGGTTCGATAACCTTGGTTTCTTACTGAGGAAAAACTCGCTGTTGTACTCAGCATACCTTCCTCTTGGGGTTCCCAACGGACGTGTGCTTTACCGTCACAAGCACACGCCTTCATCACCATCAAGCCTTCATCATCAACTTGGCATCGTCATCTAGGACATCCATCCGCATTCATCGTTCAGCAAGTTCTTAGGAAGAATAATTTGTTGTATTCACCAGAAATAAATCCATATGTGTGTGATCCCTGCTAGCAAGCAAAGAGTCACCAGCTCCCATATCCCACCTCTACTAGTGTTTCCACTGTTCCTTTGGAACAAGTGTTTTCTTATGTATGGGGTCCTGCCCCGGCCTCTGTTGGCAAACACACATATTATGTAGGCTTTATTGATGATTATAGTAAATTTACATGGGTCTATCTCCTCAAGAAGAAAAGTGATGTGTTTCAAGTTTTTCTTAATTTCCAACAACTTGTTGAGCGCAAATTTGGTTGCAAGATCATCACCATGCAAACTGACTGGGGTGGTGAATATGAAAAACTCCACGGTTTCTTTCAGAAAATTGGTATTACCCATCATGTATCATGTCCACATGCTCATCAACAAAATGGTTCTGCTGAACGAAAACATAGACATATTGTTGAAGTTGGTCTTGCTCTTCTTGCCAATGCTCATATGCCACTCAAATTTTGGGATGAAGCCTTCCTAACTGCCACTTTTCTAATCAATCTTCTACCCACTAAAGTTCTCAACCTTGAGTCTCCGGTGGAAAAACTACTCAAAACCAAACCAAACTATGAGGCCCTTCGCACTTTTGGTTGCGCTTGTTGGCCCAACCTTAGACCATACAACAAACGTAAGCTCTCTTTCCGGTCCAAATAGTGTGTTTTTCTTGGCTATAGTCCTCTTCATAAGGGTATCAAGTGCCTTGATGTTTCCACTGGTCGTATATATATTTCTCGTGATGTTGTCTTTGATGAAAATGTCTATCCTTTTCAGTCCCTACATCCCAATGCTGGTGCTCAACTTCGAAAGGAAATTCTGTTATTACCCGACTGTCTCACACCCAACACACCAAGTCATAATGAGGATATACATGTTGATGATCATATGCATATTGTCCCTATCACTAACCCTGTACAGGTACCTGATGATCACTCTGATGATGCTCCATCGCATTCTAGTGAAACTGCCGAAAATTCAAGCTCAAATGATGCACATTTGGATGCCCAACATTTTTCACCTGGCGCTGATTCCCATGCTGATTCTGCTGGCGCGGAAAATTCCCCTGGCAGCGGCAGTCAATCTGCCTCGACTGCCCCGCACGCCTCTGGCCGCGAATCGGCCTCGCCCGTCGCGTCCCTGCCTGGCCATCCGCAAGGTGCCACGTCGCAGGCTGCTCCGGGAGTGGCCGACTGAGCTGGGCCCTCCGTCCCGCCACACGCCAGCCCCAGCTCGTCCGTGGAGGAATCGGGCGGGAGCTCTGCTGGGACCTGCCAGCAATCATTTGCTCATGATCACGACGTGCACATGGGATCCTCCTCTGATCCCGATGCGGATATTGTCCCCCCTGCTGCACACCCTGGATCTTCTGTGGTTCCTTCAGCTACAACCACACTTTCTCCGCCTCCATATAGAACCAAACTTCAGCAAGGTATAAGAAAACCAAAAACGTATACTGACGGTACTATTCGTATGGTCTGTTGACTGCTGCAGGGGAACCGACAAACTTAACTGAGGCGCTTGAACACACACAATGGAAGACTGCAATGGATGAAGAATATACAGCACTAATGGACAATCACACATGGCATCTTGTTCCGCCCAACTCAAACAAAAATCTTATTGATTGCAAGTGGGTGTATAGGGTGAAGAAAAATGCTGATGGTGTAGTGGAACGCTAGAAGGCTCGGTTGGTTGCAAAGGGATTTAAGCAGAGGTATGTCATTGATTATGAGGACACTTTCAGTCATGTTGTTAAAGCAGCTACTGTTCGACTTGTTCTCTCTATTTGTGTGTCTCAAGGGTGGAGTCTAAGGCATCTAGACACCAAGAACACGTTTCCGCATCACGTCTGTAAACTGAAGTAGCCCCCTGGGTTTGTTGATCATCGCTTTCCGCATCACGTCTGTAAACTGAATAAATCCTTCTATGGTCTAAAGCAGGCACCTAGAGCATGGTATGCAAGACTGAGTTCCAAGTTGCAAAGTTTGGGGTTTCTCCCTTCAAAGACTGATACATCTGTCTTCTTATACAACAAAAGAGGTATCACTATCTTTATGTTTATATAGGTTGATGACATAATTGTTGCTAGCTCATCTGATGAAGCAACTTCAGTTCTTCTTCAAAACTTGAGTGTTCACTTTGCAATAAAGGATCTTGGTGAATTACATTTTTTCTTGGGTATTTAAGTAAAAAAGTGTAGCAATGAAATTGTCTTATCACAGGAAAAATATGCCAAGGATTTGCTAAATAAAGTTGGAATGCTCAAATGTACAACATGCCCAACGCCACTCTCTGTGAGTGACAAGCTATCTCTTCATGATGGAATACCTCTTGGCTCTGAGGACAGTACAAACTATAGAAGTGTGGTTGGTGTCTTACAATATTTGACCTTGATGAGACCTGACTTATCCTTCTCTGTAAATAAGGTTTGCCAATACCTTCATGCTCCTACTACTGCACACTGGACAGTTGTGAAGCGCATTCTAAGATATATAGAGGGTACGATTCAGATTGGCTTGACCTTTCAGAGATCTTCATCAACTCTTCTTAGTGTGTTTTCAGATGCAGATTGGGAAGGTGATATTGATGATAGAAGGTCTACTGGTGGCTTTGCAGTTTTCTTTGGTCCAAACTTAATTTCATGGAGTGCAAGAAAACAGGCCACTGTGTCTCGATCTAGCACCGAAGTAGAATATAAAGCGTTGGCAAATGCAACAACTGAGTTGATTTGGGTGGAGAAACTAGTTCACGAGTTGGGTGTGTTCCTCAAGCAACGACCATGTCTTTGGTGTGATAATCTTGGAGCAACATACCTCTCAGAAAATCCCGTATTTCATGCCAGGACAAAACACATAGAGATTAACTATCACTTTGTTCGAGAAAGAGTAGCAGAAAGATTACTTGATGTCAAGTTTATTTCTACAAAGGATCGGGTTGCATATGGGTTTACAAAAACCTTAGGTGAAAAGGACTTGAATAAGTTTAAGAGTAATCTCAACCTCTCTCGAGGTTTAGATTAAGGGAGGGTGTTAAACCTTAATGCTATGTATTATACTGGTATATAGTAGTACTCTACCTAGTATAATAGCCCTTTGTACTGCCACGTGTAGGGCTCTTCTACACCTATATAAACACGTAACCCGGCCCAGGAAGAGGGCACGGTTCTACCCTAGAACTCTCGATAGGGTCTACATCATTCTTTCCCGTGGATCCCAGCTGGTATGCTGATACTGGTGCAACAGATCATCTCACCAACGAGCTCGACAAGCTTCATGTGAAGGAACAATACAACGGCAAGGATCATGTTCACACAGCCAATGGAGCAGGTATGTGCATTACTCATATTGGTCAATCTACACTTCATACATCATCTCATCCATTATACTTAAAAGATATCATCCACGTTCCATCTGTTACTCGCAATCTTTTATCTGTCAAAAAATTCTCCCTTGATAATAATGTCTACTTTGAGTTCACCCTTGGTATTTCTTTATTAAGGATCGAAGTACAAGGGAGGTTCTTCTTAGAGGGGGATGCCATGGTGGTCTTTATAATCTAGATGTTTCTACGATCAAGCGTGTCTTCAACAGTGTCAAGGTGTCCCGCTCGCGGTGGCACTCTCGTTTAGGTCATCTAGCTAGTCAGATTGTTCAGCATGTTTTACATCGCAATGAACTTCCGCCAGAGTTGAATAATAAAGATGTATAAATCTGTGATGCTTGCCAACAAGACAAGAGTCATCAGCTATCTTTTTCTCTTTCTACCCGTGTTTTTACATCACCACTTGAGTTCATATTTTATTATGTTTGGGGTCCTGCCCAAAAATCCGTTAGTGGTCATGAGTAATATGTTAGTTTTGTGGATGGATATAGTCGTTTTACATGGCTTTACCTCCTCAAACACAAATCCGATGTGTTTCAAGTATTCCTTCAGTTTCAACAGCATGTTGAGCGCCTATTGGGTAGAAAGACAATTCATGTGCAATCTGACTGGGGGGCGAGTATCATCGTCTTGATAAATTTTTCCATGACATTGGCATTTATCATCGAGTATCATGTCCACATACACATCAACAAAACGGCACTGCTGAACGCAAACATAGGCACATTGTAGAAATGCGGTTAACTCTTCTTGCACATGATGTTGTTCCCTTCAGATTTTGGAGTGATGCCTTCTCCACGGCGTGTTTTCTCATTAATAGGTTGCCTAGTCGAGTCATTGATATGCAGACTCCTCTCCAACGCCTCTTAGGGGAAACGCCTGATTATATTTTTCTCAAAGTCTTTGGCTGTGCATGTTGACCCGATCTCTATCCATACAATAAAAATAAACTCGAGTTTCGATCTAAAAAATGTGTTTTTTTTTTGCTACAGTTCCATACACAAAGGTTACAAGTGCCTTCATATTCCTACAAATCGCATGTATATTTCTCGTGATGTTGTTTTTGACGAGAATGTATTCCCCTTCTCACAACTACCCTCCACATCCACTTCGCCTACTTCATCTCCATATATTCCTACTCCTGACCAATTTGATGATGTCGCGTATACTCCTCTATTACCTAACCATGATGCAGGGAAACACCGTGGTGCTCGGCTTGAGCTACTTCATGAAAATGCCGAGGACATACCTGCGGAACACGTCGATCGCTCGACGCCTGACGTCGATCTGCATGGGGCGGTGCTACACCCCTGATACGCGTACAGCACGCGACCGTTGGGACGGCAAGTTTTCCCTCAGTAAGAAACCAAGGTTTATCGAACCAGTAGGAGCCAAGAAGCACGTTGAAGGTTGATGGTGGCGGAGTGTAGTGCGGCGCAACACCAAGGATTCCGGCGCCAACGTGGAACCTGCACAACACAACCAAAGTACTTTGCCCCAACGTAACAGTGAGGTTGTCAATCTCACCGGCTTGCTGTAACAAAGGATTAGATGTATAGTGTGGATGATGATGTTTGCAGAAAACAGTAGAACAAGTATTGCAGTAGATTGCATTCGATTAAAAGAATGGTCCGGGGTCCACAGTTCACTAGAGGTGTCTCTCCCATAAGATAAATAGCATGTTGGGTGAACAAATTACAGTTGGGCAATTGACAAATAGAGAGGGCATGACCATGCACATACATGATATGATGAGTATAGTGAGATTTAATTGGGCATTACGACAAAGTACATAGACCGCTATCCAGCATGCATCTATGCCTAAAATGTCCACCTTCAGGTTATCATCCGAACCCCTTCCAGTATTAAGTTGCAAACAACAGACAATTGCATTAAGTATGGTGCGTAATGTAATCAATAACTACATCCTCGGACATAGCATCGATGTTTTATCCCTAGTGGCAACAGCACATCCACAACCTTAGAACTTTCTCGTCATCGTCCCAGATTTAATGGAGGCATGAACCCACTATCGAGCATAAATACTCCCTCTTGGAGTTACTAGCAAAAACTTGGCCAGAGCCTCTACTAACAACGGAGAGCATGCAAGATCATAAACAACACATAGATATAAATTGATAATCAACATAACATAGTATTCTCTATCCATCGGATCCCAACAAACACAACATGTAGCATTACAGATAGATGATCTTGATCATGTTAGGCAGCTCACAAGACCCGACAATGAAGCTTAATTAGGAGAAGGCGACCATCTAGCTACTTCTATGGACATATAGTCCAGGGGTGAACTACTCACTCATCACTCCGGAGGCGACCATGGCGGTGAAGAGTCCTCTGGGAGATGATTCCCCTCTCCGGCAGGGTGCCGGAGGCGATCTCCTGAATCCCCCGAGATGGGATTGGCGGCGGCGGTGTATCTGGAAGGTTTTCCGTATCGTGGCTCTCGGTACTGGGGGTTTCACGATGAAGACTATATGTAGGCGGAAGGGCAGGTCAGGAGGCGTCACGGGGGCCCCACACGCTAGGGCCGTGCGGGCCCCCCTTGGGCCGCGCCGCCCTAGTGTGGCGGCTCCCCGTGGCCCCACTTCGTCTCTCCTTCGGTCTTCTGGAAGCTTCGTGTGAAAATAGGCCCCTGGGCGTTGATTTCGTCCAATTCCGAGAATATTTCCTTATTAGGATTTCTGAAACCAAAAACAGCAGAAAACAGCTACTGGCTCTTCGGCATCTCGTTAATAGGTTAGTGCCGGAAAATGCATAAATATGACATAAAGTATGCATAAAACATGTAGGTATCATCAATAATGTGGCATAGAACATAAGAAATTATCGATACGTCGGAGACGTATCAGCATCCCCAAGCTTAGTTCCTGCTCGGACGAGCAGGTAAACGATAACAAAGATAATTTCTGGAGTGACATGTGATACGCGTACAGCACGCGTCCGTTGGGAACCCCAAGAGGAAGGTGTGATGCGTACAGCAGCAAGTTTTCCCTCAGTAAGAAACGAAGTTTTATCGAACCAGTAGGAGCCAAGAAGCACGTTGAAGGTTGATGGCGGCGAGATGTGTGCGGCGCAACACCAGAGATTCCGGCGCCAACGTGGAACCTGCACAACACAACCAAAGTACTTTGCCCCAACGTAACAGTGAGGTTGTCAATCTCACCGGCTTGCTGTAACAAAGGATTAGATGTATAGTGTGGATGATGATTGTTTGCAGAGAACAGTAGAACAAGTATTGCAGTAGATTATATTTGATTAAAAGAATGGATCGGGGTCCACAGTTCACTAGAGGTGTCTCTCCCATAAGATAAATAGCATGTTGGGTGAACAAATTACAGTTGGGCAATTGACAAATAAAGAGGGCATGACCATGCACATACATGATATGATGAGTATAGTGAGATTTAATTGGGCATTACGACAAAGTACATAGACCGCTATCCAGCATGCATCTATGACTAAAAAGTCCACCTTCAGGTTATCATCTGAACCCCTTCCAGTATTAAGTTGCAAACAACAGACAATTGCATTAAGTATGGTGCGTAATGTAATCAATAACTACATCCTCGGACATAGCATCGATGTTTTATCCCTAGTGGCAACATCACATCCACAACCTTAGAACTTTCCGTCACTGTCCCAGATTTAATGGAGGCATGAACCCACTATCGAGCATAAATACTCCCTCTTGGAGTTAAGAGTAAAAACTTGGCCAGAGCCTCTACTAATAACGGAGAGCATGCAAGATCATAAACAACATATAGATATAAATTGATAATCAACATAACATAGTATTCTCTATCCATCGGATCCCAACAAACACAACATGTAGCATTACAGATAGATGATCTTGATCATGTTAGGCAGCTCACAAGACCCGACAATGAAGCATAATTAGGAGAAGACGACCATCTAGCTACTGCTATGGACCCATAGTCCAGGGGTGAACTACTCACTCATCACTCCGGAGGCGACCATGGCGGTGAAGAGTCCTCCGGGAGATGATTCCCCTCTCCGGCAGGGTGCCGGAGGCGATCTCCTGAATCCCCCGAGATGGGATTGGCGGCGGCGGCTTCTCTGGAAGGTTTTCCGTATTGTGGCTCTCGGTACTGGGGGTTTCGCGACGAAGACTATATGTAGGCGGAAGGGCAGGTCAGGGGGCCGCACGAGGGCCCAACACAACAGGCCGGCGCGGCCAAGGGCTGGGCCGCGCCGCCCTAGTGTGTCGCCAGCTCGTGGCCCCACTTCGTCTCCTCTTCGGTCTTCTGGAAGCTTTGTGGCAAAATAGGCCCCTGGGCGTTGATTTCGTCCAATTCCGAGAATATTTCCTTACTAGGATTTCTGAAACCAAAAACAGCAGAAAACAACAACTGGCTCTTCGGCATCTCGTTAATAGGTTAGTGCCGGAAAATGCATAAATATGACATAAAGTATGCATAAAACATGTAGGTATCATCAATAATGTGGCATGGAACATAAGAAATTATCGATACGTCGGAGACGTATCAGCATCCCCAAGCTTAGTTTCTGCTCGTCCTGAGCAGGTAAACGATAACAAAGATAATTTCTGGAGTGACATGCCATCATAACCTCGATCATCCTATTGTAAGCATATGTAATGAATGCAGCGATCAAAGCAATGGTAAATGACATGAGTAAACAAATGAATCATATAGCAAAGACTTTTCATGAATAGTACTTTCAAGAGAAGTATCAATAAGTCTTGCATAAGAGTTAACTCATAAAGCAATAAATCAAAGTAGAGGTATTGAAGCAACACAAAGCAAGATGAAGTTTCAGCGGTTGCTTTCAACTCATAACATGTATATCTCATGGATAGTTGTCAATGCAAAGTAATATAACAAGTGCAATATGCAAGTATGTAGGAATCAATGCACAGTTCACACAAGTGTTTGCTTCTTGAGGTGGAGAGAGATATGTGAACTGACTCAACATAAAAGTAAAAGAAAGGCCCTTCGCAGAGGGAAGCATTGATTGCTATATTTGTGCTAGAGCTTTGGTTTTGAAAACAAGAAACAATTTTGTCAACGGTAGTAATAAAGCATATGTATCATGTAAATTATATCTTACAAGTTGCAAGCCTCATGCATAGTATACTAATAGTGCCCGCACCTTTTCCTAATTAGCTTGGATTACCGGGGTTATCATCGCAATACACATGTTTCAACCAAGTGTCACAAAGGGTTACCTCTATGCCGCCTGTACAAAGGTCTAAGGAGAAAGCTCGCATTGGTTTTCTCGCTTTTGATTATTCTCAACTTAGACATCCATACCGGGACAACATAGACAACAGATAATGGACTCCTCTTTAATGCATAAGCATGTAGCAACAATTAATTTTCTCATATGAGATTGAGGATATTTGTCCAAAACTGAAACTTCCACCATGGTTCATGGCTTTAGTTAGCGGCCCAATGTTCTTCTCTAACATTATGCATGCTCTAACCATTAAATGAGTGGTAAATCACCCTTACTTCAGATAAGACGGACATGCATAGCAACTCACATGATATTCAACAAAGAGTAGTTGATGGCGTCCCCAGGAACATGGTTATCGCACAACAAGCAACTTAATAAGAGATAAAGTGCATAAGTACATATTCAGTACCACAATAGTTTTTACGCTATTTGTCCCATGAGCTATATATTGCAAAGGTAGAGGATAGAAATTTTAAAGGTAGCACTCAAGCAATTTACTTTGGAATGGCGGAGAAATACCATGTAGTAGGTAGGTATGGTGGACACAAATGGCATAGTGGTTGGCTCAAGGATTTTGGATGCATGAGAAGTATTCCCTCTCGATACAAGGTTTTGGCTAGCAAGGTTATTTGAAACAAACACAAGGATGAACCGGTGCAGCAAAACTCACATAAAAGACATATTGTAAACATTATAAGACTCTACACCGTCTTCCTTGTTGTTCAAACTCTTTACTAGAAATTATCTAGACCTTAGAGAGACCAATTATGCAAACCAAATTTTAGCAAGCTCTATGTATTTCTTCATTAATAGGTGCAAAGTATATGATGCAAGAGCTTAAACATGAGCACAACAATTGCCAAGTATCACATTATCCAAGACATTTTTAGAATTACTACATGTAGCATTTCCCGTTTCCAACCATATAACAATTTACGAAGAAGATTCAACCTTCGCCATGAATACTATGAGTAAAGCCTAAGGACATATTTGTCCATATGCAACAGCGGAGCGTGTCTCTCTCCCACACAACGAAATGCTAGGATCCATTTTATTCAAACAAAACAAAAACAAAAACAAACCGACGCTCCAAGCAAAGTACATAATATGTGACGGAATAAAAATATAGTTTCACTAGAGGAACCTGATAATGTTGTCGATGAAGAAGGGGATGCCTTGGGCATCCCCAAGCTTAGACGCTTGAGTCTTCTTGAAATATGCAGGGGTGAACCACCGGGGCATCCCCAAGCTTAGAGCTTTCACTCTCCTTGATCATATTGTATCATCCTCCTCTCTTGATCCTTGAAAACTTCCTCCACACCAAACTCAAAACAACTCATTAGAGGGTTAGTGCACAATCAAAATTTACATGTTCAGAGGTGACATAATCATTCTTAACACTTCTGGACATTGCACAAAGCTACTGAAAGTTAATGGAATCAAAAAATCCATCAAACATATCAAAACAGGCAATACGAAATAAAAGGCAGAATCTGTCAAAACAGAACAGTTCGTAAAGATGAATTTTATTGAGGCACCAGACTTTCTCAAATGAAAATGCTCAAATTGAATGAAAGTTGGGTACATATCTGAGGATCACTCACGTAAATTGGCATAATTTTCTGAGTTACCTACAGAGAATTAGACCCAAATTCGTGACAGCAAAGAAATCTGTTTCTGCGCAGTAATCCAAATCTACTATGAACCTTACTATCAACGACTTTACTTGGCACAACAATGCACAAAACTAAGATAAGGAGAGGTTGCTACAGTAGTAACAACTTCCAAGACTCAAATATAAAATAAAGGTACTGTAGTAAAAACATGGGTTGTCTCTCATAAGCGCTTTTCTTTAACGCCTTTCAGCTCGGCGCAGAAAGTGTGTATATCAAGTATTATCAAGAGACGAAGTATCAACATCATAATTTGTTCTAATAATAGAATCAAAAGATAACTTCATTCTATTTCTAGGGAAGTGTTCCATACCTTTCTTGAGAGTAAATTGATATTTAATATTACCTTCCTTCATGTCAATAACAGCACCAACAGTTCGAAGAAAAGGTCTTCCCAATATAATGGGACAAGATGCATTGCATTAAATATCCAAGACAAAAAAATCAACGGGGACAAGATTATTGTTAACAGTAATGCGAACATTATCAACTCTCCCCAAAGGTTTCTTTGTAGAATGATCAGCAAGATTAACATCCAAATAACAATTTTTCAATGGTGGCAAGTCAAGCATATTATAAATTTTCTTATGCATAACGGAAATACTTGCACCAAGATCACATAAAGCATTACAATCAAAGTCATTGACCTTCATCTTAATGATGGGCTCCCAACCATCCTCTAGCTTCCTAGGAATAGAAGTTTCGCGTTCTAATTTCTCTTCTCTAGCTTTTATGAGAGCATTTGTAATATGTTTCGTGAAAGCCAAGTTTATAGAACTAGCATTAGGACTCTTAGCAAGTTTTTGTAAGAACTTTATAACTTCAGAGATGTGGCAATCATCAAAATCCAAACCATTATGATCTAAAGCAATGGGATCATCATCCCCAATGTTGGAAAAAATTTCAGCAGTTTTATCACAAGCAGTTTCAATAATTTTAGCAGTTTCAGGCAGTTTTTCGCGCTTTGCATTAGAAGTGGAAACATTGCCAACACCAATTCTTTTACCATTATTAGTAGGAGGTGCAGCAACATGTGAAGCATTAGCATTGCTAGTAGTGGTAATAGTCCAAACTTTAGCTATATTATCTTCTTTAGCATTTTCTTCTTTCTCCCACCTAGCACGCAATTCGGCCATCAATCTTATATTCTCATTAATTCTAACTTGGATGGAATTTGCTGTAGTAACAATTTTATTATTATGATTTTCATTAGGCATAACTTTCGATTTCAAAAGATCAACATCAGCAGCAAGACTATCGACATTAGAAGCAAGTATATCAATTTTCCCAAGCTTTTCTTCAACAGATTTGTTAAAAGCAGTTTGTGTACTAATAAATTCTTTAAGCATAGCTTCAAGTCCAGGGGGTGTGTTCCTATTATTGTTGTAAGAATTTCCATAAGAATTGCCAGAGCCGTTGCCATTATTATAAGGATATGGCCTATAGTTGTTACTAGAATTGTTCCGATAAGCATTGTTGTTTAAATTATTATTTTTAATGAAGTTTACATCAACATGTTCTTCTTGAGCAACCAATGAAGCTAAAGGAACATTATTAGGATCAACATTAGATCTACCATTCACAAGCATAGACATAATAGCATCAATCTTATCACTCAAGGAAGAGGTTTCTTCGATAGAATTTACCTTCTTACCTTGTGGAGCTCTTTCCGTGTGCCATTCAGAGTAATTAATCATCATATTATCAAGAAGCTTCGTTGCTTCGCCTAGAGTGATGGATATAAAGGTACCTCCAGCAGCTGAATCCAATAGGTTCCGCGAAGAAAAATTCAGTCCCGCATAAAAGGTTTGGATGATCATCCAAGTAGTCAGTCCATGGGTTGGGCAATTTTTAACCAAAGATTTCATTCTTTCCCAAGCTTGTGCAACATGCTTATTATCCAATTGTTTAAAATTCATTATGCTACTCCTCAAAGATATAATTTTAGCAGGGGGATAATATCTACCAATAAAAGCATCCTTGCATTTAGTCCATGAATCAATACTATTCTTAGGCAGAGATAGCAACCAATCTTTAGCTCTTCCTCTTAATGAGAAAGGGAACAATTTTAATTTTATAATGTCACCATCTACATCTTTATACTTTTGCATTTCACATAATTCAACAAAATTATTGAGATGGGCAGCAGCATCATCAGAACTAACACCAGAAAATTGCTCTCTCATAACAAGATTCAGTAAAGCAGGTTTAATTTCAAAGAATTCTGCTGTAGTAGCAGGTGGAGCAATAGGTGTGCATAAGAAATCATTATTATTTGTGGTTGTGAAGTCACGCAACTTAGTATTTTCAGGAGTACCCATTTTAGCAACAGTAAATAAAGCAAACTAGATAAAGTAAATGCAAGTAACTAATTTTTTTGTGTTTTTGATATAGAGTGCAAACAAGACAGTAAATAAAGTAAAGCTAGCAACTAATTTTTTTGTGTTTTGATATAATGCAGCAAACAAGAAAGTAAATAAAATAAAGCAAGACAAAAACAAAGTAAAGAGATTGGATTGTGGAGACTCCCCTTGCAGTGTGTCTTGATCTCCCCGGCAACGGCGCCAGAAAAAGAGATAATGGCGCAAAGTTGACGTGGGAGTTAGAGATCTCTGTGGTGTGACTTTTCTTTCGATCCCCGGCAACGGCGCCAGAAAAAGAGCTTGATACGCGTACAGCACACGTCCGTTGGGAACCCCAAGAGGAAGGTGTGATGCGTACAGCAGCAAGTTTTCCCTCAGTAAGAAACCAAGGTTTATCGAACCAGTAGGAGCCAAGAAGCACGTTGAAGGTTGATGGCGGCGAGATGTAGTGCGGTGCAACACCAGGGATTCCGGCGCCAACGTGGAACCTGCACAACACAACCAAAGTACTTTGCCCCAACGTAACAGTGAGGTTGTCAATCTCACCGGCTTGCTGTAACAAAGGATTAGATGTATAGTGTGGATGATGATTGTTTGCAGAGAACAGTAGAACAAGTATTGCAGTAGATTGTATTTGATTAAAAGGATGGACCTGGGTCCACAGTTCACTAGAGGTGTCTCTCCCATAAGATAAATAGCATGTTGGGTGAACAAATTACAGTTGGGCAATTGACAAATAAAGAGGGCATGACCATGCACATACTTGATATGATGAGTATAGTGAGATTTAATTGGGCATTACGACAAAGTACATAGACCGCTATCCAGCATGCATCTATGCCTAAAAAGTCCACCTTCAGGTTATCGTCCAAACCCCTTCCAGTATTAAGTTGCAAACAACGGACAATTGCATTAAGTATGGTGCGTAATGTAATCAATAACTACATCCTCGGACATAGCATTGATGTTTTATCCCTAGTGGCAACAACACATCCACAACCTTAGAACTTTCTATCACTGTCCCAGATTTAATGGAGGCATGAACCCACTATCGAGCATTAATACTCCCTCTTGGAGTTAAGAGTAAAAACTTGGCCAGAGCCTCTACTAATAACGGAGAGCATGCAAGATCATAAACAACACATAGATATAAATTGATAATCAACATAACATAGTATTCTCTATCCATCGGATCCCAACAAACACAACATGTAGCATTACAGATAGATGATCTTGATCATGTTAGGCAGCTCACAAGACCCGACAATGAAGCATAATTAGGAGAAGACGACCATCTAGCTACTGCTATGGACCCATAGTCCAGGGGTGAACTACTCACTCATCACTCCGGAGGCGACCATGGCGGTGAAGAGTCCTCCGGGAGATGATTCCCCTCTCCGGCAGGGTGCCGGAGGCGATCTCCTGAATCCCCCGAGATGGGATTGGCGGCGGCGGCATCTCTGGAAGGTTTTCCGTATCGTGGCTCTCGGTACTGGGGGTTTCGCGACGAAGACTATATGTAGGCGGAAGGGCAGGTCAGGGGGCCGCACGAGGGCCCCACACAACAGGCCGGCGCGGCCAAGGGCTGGGCCGCGCCGCCCTAGTGTGTCGCCAGCTCGTGGCCCCACTTCGTCTCCTCTTCGGTCTTCTGGAAGCTTCGTGGCAAAATAGGCCCCTGGGCGTTGATTTCGTCCAATTCCGAGAATATTTCCTTACTAGGATTTCTGAAACCAAAAACAGCAGAAAACAGCAACTGGCTCTTCGGCATCTCGTTAATAGGTTAGTGCCGGAAAATGCATAAATATGACATAAAGTATGCATAAAACATGTAGGTATCATCAATAATGTGGCATGGAACATAAGAAATTATCGATACGTCGGAGACATATCAACATGCCATCATAACCTCGATCATACTATTGTAAGCATATGTAATGAATGCAGCGATCAAAGCAATGGTAATGACATGAGTAAACAAATGAATCATAAAGCAAAGACTTTTCATGAATAGTACTTTCAAGACAAGCATCAATAAGTCTTGCATAAGAGTTAACTCATAAAGCAATAAATCAAAGTAAAGGTATTGAAGCAACACAAAGGAAGATTAAGTTTCAGCGGTTGCTTTCAACTTATAACATGTATATCTCATGGATAGTTGTCAATGCAAAGTAATATAATAAGTGCAATATGCAAGTATGTAGGAATCAATGCACAGTTCACACAAGTGTTTGCTTCTTGAGGTGGAGAGAGATAGGTGAACTGACTCAACATAAAAGTAAAAGAAAGGGCCCTTCGCAGAGGGAAGCATTGATTGCTATATTTGTGCTAGAGCTTTGGTTTTGAAAACAAGAAACAATTTTGTCAACGGTAGTAATAAAGCATATGTATCATGTAAATTATATCTTACAAGTTGCAAGCCTCATGCATAGTATACTAATAGTGCCCGCACCTTGTCCTAATTAGCTCGGATTACCTGGATTATCTTCGCAATACATATGTTTTAACCAAGTGTCACAAAGGGGTACCTCTATGCCGCCTGTACAAAGGTCTAAGGAGAAAGCTCGCATCGGATTTCTCGCTGTTGATTATTCTCAACTTAGACATCCATACCGGGACAACATAGACAACAGATAATGGACTCCTCTTTAATGCATAAGCATGTAGCAACAATTGATTTTCTCATATGAGATTGAGGATATTTGTCCAAAACTGAAACTTCCACCATGGATCATGGCTTTAGTTAGCGGCCCAATGTTCTTCTCTAACATTATGCATGCTCTAACCATTAAATAAGTGTTAAATCTCCCTTACTTCAGACAAGACGGACATGCATATCAACTCACATGATATTCAACAAAGAGTAGTTGATGGCGTCCCCAGGAACATGGTTATCGCACAACAAGCAACTTAATAAGAGATAAAGTGCATAAGTACATATTCAATACCACAATAGTTTTTAGGCTATTTGTCCCATGAGCTATATATTGCAAAGGTGAAGAATAGAAATTTTAAGGTAGCACTCAAGCAATTTACTTTGGAATGGCGGAGAAATACCATGTAGTAGGTAGGTATGGTGGACACAAATGGCATAGTGGTTGGCTTAAGGATTTTGGATGCATGAGAAGTATTCCCTCTCGATACAAGGTTTAGGCTAGCAAGGTTATTTGAAACAAACACAAGGATGAACCGGTGCAAAAAAACTCACATAAAAGACATATTGTAAACATTATAAGACTCTACACCGTCTTCCTTGTTGTTCAATCCTTACTAGAAATTATCTAGACTTTAGAGAGACCAATTATGCAAACCAAATTTTAGCAAGCTCTATGTATTTCTTCATTAATAGGTGCAAAGTATATGATGCAAGAGCTTAAACATGAGCACAACAATTGCCAAGTATCAAATTATCCAAGACATTTTATCAATTACTACATGTAGCATTTCCCGTTTCCAACCATATAACAATTTAACGAAGAAGATTCAACCTTCGCCATGAATACTATGAGTAAAGCCTAAGGACATATTTGTCCATATGCAACAGCAGAGCGTGTTTCTCTCCCACACAATGAATGCTAGGATCCATTTTATTCAAACAAAACAAAAAACAAAAACAAACCGACGCTCCAAGCAAAGCACATAAGATGTGATGGAATAAAAATATAGTTTCACTAGAGGAACCTGATAATGTTGTCGATGAAGAAGGGGGCATCCCCAAGCTTAGACGCTTGAGTCTTCTTGAAATATGCAGGGGTGAACCACCGGGGCATCCCCAAGCTTAGAGCTTTCACTCTCCTTGATCATATCGTATCATCCTCCTCTCTTGATCCTTGAAAACTTCCTCCACACCAAACTCAAAACAACTCATTAGAGGGTTAGTGCACAATCAAAATATACATGTTCAGAGGTGACATAATCATTCTTAACACTTCTGGACATTGCACAAGGCTACTGAAAGTTAATGGAATTGAAAAATCCATCAAGCATAGCAATATAGGCAATGCGAAATAAAAGGCAGAATCTATCAAAACAGAACAGTTCGTAAAGACGAATTTTATTGAGGCACCAGACTTGCTCAAATGAAAATTCTCAAATTGAATGAAAGTTGCGTACATATCTGAGGATCACTCACGTAAATTGGCATAATTTTATGAGTTACCTACAGAGAATTCTGCCCAAATTCGTGACAGCAAAGAAATCTGTTTCAGCGCAGTAATCCAAATCTAGTATGAACCTTACTATCAACGACTTTACTTGGCACAACTATGCAACAAAATAAGATAAGGAGAGGTTGCTACAGTAGTAACAACTTCCAAGACTCAAATAAAAAATAAAAGTACTGTAGTAAAAACCATGGGTTGTCTCCCATAAGCGCTTTTCTTTAACGCCTTTCAGCTAGGCGCAGAAAGTGTATATCAAGTGTTATCAAGAGACGAAGTATCAACATCATAATTTGTTCTAATAATAGAATCAAAAGGTAACTTCATTCTCTTTCTAGGTAAGTGTTCCATATATACCTTTCTTGAGAGGAAATTGATATTTAATATTACCTTCCTTCATGTCAATAACAACACCAACAGTTCGAAGAAAAGGTCTTCCCAATATAATGGGACAAGATGCATTGCATTCAATACCCAAGACAACAAAATCAACGGGGACAAGGTTATTGTTAACGGTAATGCAAATATTATCAACTCTCCCCAAAGGTTTCTTTGTAGAATGATCAGCAAGATTAACATCCAAATAATAATTTTTCAATGGTGGCAAGTCAAGCATATTATAAATTTTCTTAGGCATAACGAAAATACTTGCACCAAGATCACATAAAGCATTACAATCAAAGTCATTGACCTTCATCATAATGATAGGCTCCCAACCATCTTCTAGCTTCCTAGGAATAGAAGCTTCGCGTTCTAATTTCTCTTCTCTAGCTTTTATGAGAGCATTTATAATATGTTTCGTGAAAGCCAAATTTATAGCACTAGCATTAGGACTCTTAGCAAGTTTTTGTAAGAACTTTATAACTTCAGAGATGTGGCAATCATCAAAATCCAAACCATTATAATCTAAAGCAATGGGATCATCATCCCCAATGTTGGAAAAAATTTCAGCAGTTTTATCACAAGCGTTTAATGGTTTTAGCGATTTCGAGCAGTTTTTCGCGCTTTGCATTAGAAGTGGAAACATTGCCAACACCAATTCTTTTACCATTATTAGTAGGAGGTGCAGCAACATGTGAAGCAATAGCATTGCTAGTGGTGGTAATAGTCCAAACTTTAGCTATATTATCTTCTTTAGCATTTTCTTCTTTTTCCCACCTAGCACGCAATTCGGACATCAATCTTATATTCTCATTAATTCTAACTTGGATGGCATTTGCTGTAGTAACAATTTTATTATTATGATTTTCATTAGGCATAACTTTCGATTTCAAAAGATCAACATCAGCAGCAAGACTATCGACTTTAGAAGCAAGTATATCAATTTTCCCAAGCTTTTCTTCAACAGATTTGTTAAAAGCAGTTGTGTACTAATAAATTCTTTAAGCATGGCTTCAAGTCCAGGGGGTGTGTTCCTATTATTGTTGTAAGAATTCCCATAAGAATTACCATAGCCGTTGCCATTATTATAAGGATATGGCCTATAGTTGTTACTAGAATTGTTCCGGTAAGCATTTTTGTTGAAATTATTATTTTTAATGTAGTTTACATAAACCTGTTCCTCTTGAGCAACCAATGAAGCTAACGGAACATTATTAGGATCAACATTAGTCCTATCATTCACAAGCATAGACATAATAGCATCAATCTTATTACTCAAGGAAGAGGTTTCTTCGACAGAATTTACCTTCTTACCTTGTGGAGCTCTTTCCATGTGGCATTCAGAGTAATTAATCATCATATTATCAAGAAACTTTGTTGCTTCGCCTAGAGTGATGGACATAAAGGTACCTCTAGCATCTGAATCCAATAGGTTCCACGAAGAAAAAATTCAGTCCTGCATCAAAGGTTTGGATGATCATCCAAGTAGTCAGTCCATGGGTTGGGTAATTTTTAACCAAAGATTTCATTCTTTCCCAAGCTTGGGCAACATGCTCATTATCCAATTGTTTAAAATTCATTATGCTACTCCTCAAAGATATAATTTTAGCAGGGGGATAATATCTACCAATAAAAGCATCCTTGCATTTAGTCCATGAATCAATACTATTCTTAGGCAGAGATAGCAACCAATCTTTAGCTCTTCCTCTTAATGAGAAAGGAAACAATTTTAATTTTATAATATCACCATCTACATCCTTATACTTTTGCATTTCACACAATTCAACAAAATTATTGAGATGGGCAGCAGCATCATCAGAACTAACACCAGAAAATTGCTCTCGCATAACAAGATTCAGTAAAGCAGGTTTAATTTCAAAGAATTCTGCTATAGTAGCAGGTGGAGCAATAGGTGTGCATAAGAAATCATTATTATTTGTGGTTGTGAAGTCACACAACTTAGTATTTTCAGGAGTACCCATTTTAGCAACAGTAAATAAAGCAAACTAGATAAAGTAAATGCAAGTAACTAATTTTTTTGTGGTTTTTATATAGAGTGCAAACAAGACAGTAAATAAAATAAAGCTAGCAACTATTTTTTTTGTGTTTTTGATATAATGCACCAAACTAGAAAGTAAATAAAATAAAGAAATACAAAAACAAAGTAAAGAGATTGGATGTGGAGACTCCCTTGCAGCGTGTCTTGATCTCCCCGGCAACGGCGCCAGAAAACAACTGAATCATATAGCAAAGACTTTTCATGAATAGTACTTTCAAGACAAGCATCAATAAGTCTTGCATATGTCAACACCCGGATTTTTAAGTCCAGATGCCTGTTATGCCATACATCGCAATCCCAGGAATATTGTTGTTGCGAGACATAACAGTTGAATATCATAAGTCATCATTCATTACATACCATAGTCGTCTTACAAATAGAGATCACATGATCCATATTACACAAATAGTTGATCTATTGATCAACAGACACAAAGTTCATAGTTTCATAGCGGAAGCGTAAATAGAAGGGACTCTCTAGTCCACAGGCCAACGTCTGACGTCAGAAGATTCCCTAGTTGTCGTAGGCGTCCTGCTGGTCGTCCTCTTCATACTGCTGTTCTGCTTCATAGTCTGGCCATTTGAATAGCCAGGGACACAACCGTGAGTACTTTAAAGTACTCGCAAACTAATACTAATGTAAGTGCTAACAATTCTAGTAAGGGGTGCTAAGCTCTAGTTTAATTTGCATAAAGCCAATTTTAGTTCACAAACATTTTAGTAAACAACTCTTTATGTGCTAACTAACTCAAGTGGGAACATTAGTGTCATTCCCACAACTCTGTTGTGATTCGAAGTCAAAGTCACCTTTCCAATTCAAATTCACAAGTCACCATTCACCATTCATAGTTTTTAGAAAAGTTCTGATGACGGAACAGTATGGCCTTTCCAACTGTCCATGACCACGAACGCGGCTATTCGAATAGGTTAAACTCTGCAGAGGTTGTACACTTGTGCCACAACAATTGCAATAGTTCGTCAGGGGTAACTGGCCCTGATTTATCGTACGCAGTACGCGAACTACCAATCCTAACCTTTCATTTACATACCCTAGTATAGGCACCTCTCCCCATGAGCTTGGCCTCCCGGTGAAAGCAAACCGCCAACCCAGGAACTGCACAAGGCTTGGCCGTACAATTCACCTCAATTCACGTCATTTCTCATCATTCCTTTTGTTGTAGAGGCAGCCTCCGGCATAACCCCGATGACGCTTGTTCAGAGGGAACCCATACTAAAATACATAAGTTTCCAGCTAAGCCTTACCCAAATTCAGGTATCGTGGGGGTACTTGTAAAATTGGAATGGTATCGCATCCGAACCCAACCATCAGTTTTTGTAAAGTCACCATGTCATTCACAAGTCATATTCACCTTCAAAATCTTTCAATAGAATGACTCATCATTCCAAGGTTTTCAAAGTCATTTCATTTCACCAGTCCCCAACTAGAGTAGTCACTTTTAGGGTTTAGCACTAGCATCTAAGTATGAGGGGTGCTAAGTAATTTGCCTTGCTTCTAGACTAACCTTGATACTCTTGTACTAATCCAATACTAACCAAGTGAATCATGAATCAAAAAGTACTTTGATAAAACAAAAGTAAATAAAGCTTGTAAAGTAAAACTGGGAAATAGGATCATAAGCATAAAGTAAATGGGGTAATGCCTTGCTCATGGTGAGCTTTGCACTTTGCAAGAGTATTATCTTGCCTTGGTTGGGGAAATGGTCAAATTGGTTTTCTTCTCCTTGGAAGTAGACCTCCTCCTCCTCTTGATACTCCTTGGTACTAGCGTCTAAAATACGAATACGGGGTATACAATCATCATACCAAACTTACATACTAAACTAAGCACACACAAGATTTACACAACTTAATCTAGCATCACACACTACTATTAAGTGGGTGGATGTGTTCCTTTCTTATTTTAAGAAAAATAATTTCCTCTCATACTAACTTAGGTGTTACTTTTAATTACTTAGAGAAATAATTTCCTCTCATTATCTTATTAAGATTTAATTTCTCTCATGAATAATATGTGACCTAGGTTGACCAAAGTCAACCTCTTCACGCTTATCATTTAAGAAAAATGATTTAAATGAGGTGAGCACCTCATACCATTTAATCCTAACATGTTAAAGATTTAATATCATCAACAATTCATATGAGACTTAAATGACCAGAGTCTCTACCTCATTTTGAGTTGTTGGTGACAAGATTTAAATGAGAGAAAAACTCCCATGAGATTTATTAATAGTTTTGGACAATATCTTTGACTAGAAATAGCCATAAAGTCCTTTAATTAAACTAGGCCATGATCATCCAAAGTAAGCATGGCATATTTTTGCATAAACAATTAGTACCAGTGTAATGAGATTTATAGGAGTTGGAAACAACTCAAAAGCATTTCTGATTGATTTTTAAGAATTATTCTCAGTCAGAAAAGTCCCTGTCTTGTTTATTTTTCTACTTTAATTCTACAACCTATATGGGTTTGAATACAGTGGCATTGCGTAGAGAAAACTCTAAGCTTTCCAAGTATATAAAATTTGTAAAATTTGGCCAAGTATATTTGGAGTTATTCAATTTTGAACACATCATCAGTTTGCAATTTTTCCCTATTCTGGATTTTTGAATTTAAACTGTTGGGCTGGCGGGAAAACTGGTGGGCTGCACAGCGAGAAGGAGAGATAGGCCGGCCCAGCTTCTCTACGGGCCAGCTGACAGGTGAGGGGCCACCCGTCAGTGAGCCCAATTCACCGAAGCAGTATGCAGGGTTTGAGGCCGTCGGATTAAAAAGGAGGATCGACGGGCGAGAGTCGTCCTCTTCCTCGGCGAGGCGCGCCGGAGACTTAACCCTACCGGCGGCTAACCTAGGGGGTCGGGGAGCTACCTGGTGGCGGGCGAGCATCGGCGAGGCGGGCGCTTGACGTGGGAGACGACGGCGGTTCGATTGGTGGCGGTGAGAGGAGCTGAGGTGGCGCCAATCGACAGCGCCGTCTTGCTACTGCCGCGGATGCTCCGGCGAAATTGCGGTGACGGTGAGCTTAATTGAGGTGGAGGACGGGTTGAGAAGATCGAGGAGAAGGAGAGGAGGCTATTGTGGTGCTGAACTCGTCCCTGGGAAGCCGGTACTTATAGGGCGAGGTTTGGCCGAGGGTGCGGGCAGGTCGTCGACGAGCTCGTCGGTCCAGGGTGACGAAGGGGCAAGGAATAGGGGCGTCCTGTAGGCGACGTTGTGGCGGTGCTGAAGCGCGTCGTGGCGAGGACAGGGAAGGACGGAGCGGGTCTGACGACGAGATGCACTGGCGCGATACTGGCGGATGGTTCGTCGTCCACAGCGACGACGACAGGGCAACGGCGAACCAATGGGGTTGTCCTGGGGCTAGCAGGGGTCCTGGCGAGCAAGTGGGTGAAAGGAGGGATCGAGGGGGAGTGTGAGGCGACGGGGCGAGCAGGCGTACTGGCGCGCCCGTGACCGTGGTCGTGCGCGCGCTGGCGCGTCTGGATGCGGTGAGCACGTCACGGCCTGGCGAGTGTAGTCTTCTCCTGGGCCAGGGTTTGCGCCAGCAAAAGCAGGGTGAGGTGAGGGTTCTCCAGGGCATGGCTGGGCAGAGCTGAGGTGAAGGGAGAGAGGGGTGACATGGGGGTGACTAGGGTGGCCGGCATGGCATGTCCTAGGATTGTTTAGGCCTTTCTTTTGGTCTCTGATGGCTTGGCACTGGTGGGTGAGGTGAGGCCAGGCTAATTGACATGGTGGGCAAAGTTGGAGAGGCTTAGGGCATGTATTTTTCCTTATTTTCCAAAATTATGTGACATAGGTCATGGCCTTATGTGCCCTTGGGCTAGGCTTGGTTCATGGTGAAGATGCCATGGCTAGGTGAGGTCATTTAGGGTATAAAACAATATTGATGATCATAAGAGAGAGAGGGTGAGGTGGTGAATAGTGGTTGCATAGTGGTTGTACTTCCATATTACTCTATGTATACTTCTCTATCTCAAGCCATTGACTTCTCTTGTATGTAATTTTGACCACTTTGCTGCATGTTTGTGTTCTAAATAAGATTTGAAACACATTGGGGGTCCTGGTTTGAATTTTGGAGGTGGTTTGTGAAATTTCACAAGGTGGAGGGAATCTAGAATTTGTTTCAAAGTCCCTACTTGCCTCATCTATTCTGGTCAACCTAGGCAGAGTCAACCATAATGGTCAACATAAAACTTGTTCATCTTGATGAGGTCTCAGATGACATGGCAAGAGTTGGTCAATGTTGGTTTAGGAAAAGTTAAAACCAGGGGTGTAAACTGGGTAACATTTTATAAATGAGTCACATGACCATTATCACATGTAAGTTGCATTTGCAAATTTCTTTGATTTGAATTGGGTTTCTTTGATGCATTTGTGTTTGTTATTCATATATAAGTGTTTTACAAACAATGGCACAAGCCAAAGTGGCCTTGGTTGAAGATTTGCAAAAATGGCTAAATGTGTATGTGAGTGAAAATGGGATTTTCTCACTATTTGATTTCTCTCCTTTTGATTTGATTTTTCTTGACTCTAAAGTGATTCTTAATAGTTTAGGAACATTTCCAAACCATTGAAACCATTCCAAAAGGTCTAGCTCAAAGATTTGCAAAATTGGCCATAACACATAAGAGGTGACATGTCAACTTTTCTTATTCTTGTAATTTTCTCCCCTTCCTTTACTTGGGCAAGGTTGAGGTTCAATTTAGTGTTAGATTAGGTTTAGATATGGTTTCACACCATTTGGTCAAGGTAGAAGTGCATAGGTCAAGATTTGGTGGAATGGCTATGTGTCACATATGCCTCTATGCATATGTTGCACTTGATTTTTAATTTGACTTGGCTTGACCCAATTGATGTTGTTGAGTGTTGAAATGGTATATAGGAGTGATCCAACCATTCACCACAAGTCTTAGGGTCAAGATCCTTAATTTCACAAATTTGCATTTTACTCTCATATGCCTCTATGACATTTTTAGTTTTCTTTTTATTTTCTTTGGTTTCAACTTGGAAATGATTTGAGAGGTACTAGATAAGGTTTATGAAGCTTTTCCAATCCTCTAAATAGAGTGGAAAGGTCTAGGGTAAAGTTTTATAAAAATAGCCATAGGCACATATGCCTCTTTCTTATTTTAATTCTTTTTATTTTATTTTAACTTGGATTGGTAAAAGGGAATGGGAGGTTTAGGGTTTAAGAGTATTTCAATATACTTTAACAAGCAATCATGGCAATAGCACAAGAATTAAACAAGATTACTATGCATCAAACTTAATTTAATAAAAGTTTTTGTTGGTTCCAAAATTTGGAACTAGGGAAATTCATTTTGTTTCTTTTGAAATTTTTGGGATGTTACAAACCCTTCCCCCTTAAACAAATCTCATCCCGAGATTTTAAGAAAAGTTAGGTTCCTAAGAAAGATTGAGCGGTGAGATCAACAGGGGAACATACTTGGCATGGCCTGAGGGTCTTCCTGGGCTTCATTGGCAGTCATGTGGTAGAAACGGCCGTTGTTGTTGTTCTGGTTCCTTCTTCCTGCAAAGCAGCGCTGTTGCTGAGCAGGTGCAGCGGTATTGGTGGCAATCTTGGCAAGCTTCTTGGGGTACTCATTGGAGTAGTGACCCACAACTCCACATTCATAGCAGTTGACGGTGGACTTGTCTTTGGGGTTGACGGGAACAGCGTTACTCCCAGTCACGGGGGCAGTATTGGGGTGATTGTTGTTGCCATTGGGGTGGTTGTTGTTGTTGTTGGGGCGGTTGCCGTTGTTATTGTTGTTGTTGTTGTTGGGGTTGTTGTTGGTCTTGCGGTTGTTGTTGTTCTTGTTGCTTGGGCGGTAAGTCTGAGCTGGGGGCTTGTTGTATCTTGGGGTGAATCCTCCCGAGGAGTTGTTGCGGTACTTCTGGGTATGGTGGGGTCCATTCTGGTTCATCATTCTGCGCTTGCGGTTCTCATTGGCCTGATGCAGCTTTCCTTCCATCTGTATGGCTGAGTCCACGAGGGCTTCTAAGTCAGCGAACGGAATGTTCACTAACACAGTTTGCATCTCATCATGCAGTCCGTTCAGAAATCTTTCCTTTCTCTTCTCATTGGTGTCGGTCTCATCCGGGGCGTACCTTGACAGAGTAAGAAACCTGTCGCGGTATTCCACCACGGACATTCTTCCTTGCTTGAGTTCCCGGAACTCGTCTCTCATCTTTTTGATCGGTCCTTGGGGCACATGGTATTTGCTGAACTTCAGCTTGAAGTCTTCCCATGTCATCATCTGTCCTGCATTCATGGCACGGGTGCTGGTCCACCAAGCTCTTGCTGGTCCTGCTAAGTAGTGCGTGGCGAACAACACTTTCTCTGCGGCTTCAACTCCTGCAACTTCGAGGTTGTTCTCCATCGTCTGGAGCCAGTCATCAGCATCGAGGGGTTCTTCAGTCTTGTTGAAAATAGGTGGGTTGGTGTTCTGAAAGTTCTTTAGCTTTGATCCTGGGTGATCATGATGGCCTTGATTGTTGTTGGCAAGCTATTGAAGTGCTGCAATGTTGGCTTGCCTTTCAGCTCTTTCTGCTTCTCTATCTTCCAGCATGGTTTGCAACATCTGCATCATGGCCTCTTGAATTGCGTTGCGAGTTGGAGGGGCCATCTGAGCATTGGGGTAGATGATAAGATAAGAGGGAAATTTCTATGGTTTGTTTTGTTAAAGTTTAAAAAGTTCACAATTTGAAATTTTGAGTAGTGTTGCGGGGGTAAAAACCCACAACACTTTTTCATTCATACCAAGCATCACACATTACAATTCTAACACACCGTTGGTTTGAAGAACCATTCATTCGCTCTACGATACAAGGGGAATCCTGATACAACTCACACCTACGAAAGTGCTTAAATGATACTACTCTTCACGGGGGGGATTCTTCGTCTTCACGGGTAATGTGCTTGGCAAAAGGCGAGGGCGTTGTCCAACTCCTTGCGGGTCTTGTACAGCATGTAGTCCAGGTGTGCTACATAATGGTTCATCTCCGGGTGCGGGGGCATGGTTATTGGTCTTCCCATGGGATCATGTCTTGGGTAGTAAGTGAAGCGGGTATTCTTGAGCTTGTTCATATTCTGTCCACACAGACGGGCAATTCCTTCTTGCATGGCTCTGACTAATCCTTCTTTCCAGGTGTTTCCCATTACAGAAAACCATATGGTTTCCCATATTGGGGCTCCAAGATTTCTTCGTAGATCTGCCGAAACTTCCCACCGAGGTGGTCCTCCCAACTGATTTTTGAGGGGTGTTCCGAAGAACTCAGGATACGGGCGTCCTAGATACTCCACTAGTTGCTTCAAATCCTTTTCGAACATCAGTTCTCCTCCGCGACCAAGCTGATAGCACTCCCATTGGTGATCCATCTATGAACAAAGAGGAGGAGTAAATTAGAGAAGTATTCCAGTGTGCAAAATTTTATGTAGGAATGGCAAGGAAAAGTAGGGCATGAATTTCTCAGTTTTAAAATGATCTCAAGGATAAGAGTGAGAATAAGTTTTTCGCAAATATTCACTTCTTTGGTTTTGAAACTAAGTTTTGCAGACGTCCATTCTAACTAGGGTCTCCTAAGGTCAAACAATGGCTCTGATACCAACTTGTCAACACCCGGATTTTTAAGTCCAGATGCCTGTTATGCCATACATCGCAATCCAAGGAATATTTTTGTTGCGAGACATAACAGTTGAATATCATAAGTCATCATTCATTACATACCATAGTCGTCTTACAAATAGAGATCACATGATCCATATTACACAAATAGTTGATCTATTGATCAACAGACACAAAGTTCATAGTTTCATAGAGGAAGCGTAAATAGAAGGGACTCTCTAGTCCACAGGCCAACGTCTGACGTCAGAAGATTCCCTAGTTGTCGTAGGCGTCCTGCTGGTCGTCCTCTTCATACTGCTGTTCTGCTTCATAGTCTGTCCATTTGAATAGCCAGGGACACAACCGTGAGTACTTTAAAGTACTCGCAAACTAATACTAATGTAAGTGCTAACAATTCTAGTAAGGGGTGCTAAGCTCTAGTTTAATTTGCATAAAGCCAATTTTAGTTCACAAACATTTTAGTAAACAACTCTTCATGTGCTAACTAACTCAAGTGGGAACATTAGTGTCATTCCCACAACTCTGTTGTGATTCGAAGTCAAAGTCACCTTTCCAATTCAAATTCACAAGTCACCATTCACCATTCATAGTTTTTAGAAAAGTTCTGATGACGGAACAGTATGGCCTTTCCAACTGTCCATGACCGCGGACGCGGCTATTCGAATATGTTAAACTCTGCAGAGGTTGTACACTTGTGCCACAACAATTGCAATAGTTCGTCAGGGGTAATGATGTCTACGGGAGCTTCTATTCTTGTAGACAGTGTTGGGCCTCCAAGAGCAGAGGTTTGTAGAACAGCAGCAAGTTTCCCTTAAGTGGATCACCCAAGGTTTATCGATCTCAGGGAGGAAGAGGTCAAAGATATCCCTCTCAAGCAACCCTGCAACCACAAAGCAAGAAGTCTCTTGTGTCCCCAACACACCTAATACACTTGTCGGATGTATAGGTGCACTAGTTTGGTGAAGAGATAGTGAGATACAAGTAATATGGATGAGTATGAGTGATAATAGCAATCTGAATGAAATATGGCAGCCAGTAAACATTCAACAAAACAGTAAACAAACGGAGATTCGATGCTTGGAAGCAAGGCCTAGGGATCCTGCTTTCACTAGTGGACACTCTCAACAATGATCACATAATAGGGCTACTCTACACCCTCTTGTTGGATGATGAACACCATTGTGTAGGATTACACGAACCCTCAATGCCGGAGTTAACAAGCTCCACAATATTCAATGTTCATATTTAAATAACCTTAGAGTGCAAGATAGATCAACACAACCAAACCAAGTACTAACATAGCATGCACACTACTACCATCACACTATGAAAGGAGGAATAGATCACATCAATACCATCATAGTAATAGTTAACTTCATAATCTACAAGAGATCACAATCATAGCATAAACCAAGTACTTCATGATGCACACACTGCCAACATTACATCATGGAGGAGGAATAGACTACTTAATTTAATATTATCACTAGAGTAGCACATAGATGATATTCAACTTGATCACAAAGAGAGAGGGATGAACCACATAGCTACAGCGGAGCCCTCAGCCCCGGGGGTGAATTACTCCCTCCTCATCATGGAGGCAGCGATGGCGGTGAAGATGGCGGTGGAGACGGCGGTGGAGATGGCTTCGGGGGCAATTCCCCGTCCCGGCAGGGTGCCGGAGCAGAGACTTCTGTCCACCGAATTGGAGTTTCGCGATGGCGGTGGCTCTGGATGGTTTTCTCTGTTTTCGTCGAACTGGTCGATGTTTTTAGGTCAGGGACGAATATATAGGCGCAGAGTTGGAGTCGGAGGGGCCACGGGGTGCCTAGATGATAGGGGGGCGTGCCCCCCCTTGGGCCGCGCCGCCCTGTGGGGTGGCCCCCCTGGCACCCCTCTGGCCTTTCTCTGGTGCTCTGGAAGCTTCCGGGAATTCTAAGACTTTCGGTGTTGATTTCGTCCGATTCCGAAAATATTTCCTTACTAGGATTTCTGAAACCAAAAACAGCACAAAACAGCAACTGGCCTTTCGGCATCTCGTCAATAGGTTAGTTCCGGAAAACGCATAATAATGACATAAAGTGTGAACAAAACATGTCGGTATTGTCATAAAACAAGCATGGAACATCAGAAATTATAGATACGTTGGAGACGTATCAGGTAACTGGCCCTGATTTATCGTACGCAGTACGCGAACTACCAATCCTAACCTTTCATTTACATACCCTAGTATAGGCACCTCTCCCCATGAGCTTGGCCTCCCGGTGAAAGCAAACCGCCAACCCGGGAACTGCACAAGGCTTGGCCGTACAATTCACCTCAATTCACGTCATTTCTCATCATTCCTTTTGTTGTAGAGGCAGCCTCCGGCATAACCCCGATGACGCTTGTTCAGAGGGAACCCATACTAAAATACATAAGTTTCCAGCTAAGCCTTACCCAAATTCAGGTATTGTGGGGGTACTTGTAAAATTGGAATGGTATCACATCCGAACCCAACCATCAGTTTTTGTAAAGTCACCATGTCATTCACAAGTCATATTCACCTTCAAAATCTTTCAATAGAATGACTCATCATTCCAAGGTTTTCAAAGTCATTTCATTTCACCAGTCCCCAACTAGAGTAGTCACTTTTAGGGTTTAGCACTAGCATCTAAGTATGAGGGGTGCTAAGTAATTTGCCTTGCTTCTAGACTAACCTTGATACTCTTGTACTAATCCAATACTAACCAAGTGAATCATGAATCAAAAAGTACTTTGATAAAACAAAAGTAAATAAAGCTTGTAAAGTAAAACTGGGAAATAGGATCATAAGCATAAAGTAAATGGGGTAATGCCTTGCTCATGGTGAGCTTTGCACTTTGCAAGAGTATTATCTTGCCTTGGTTGGGGAAATGGTCAAAGTGGTTTTCTTCTCCTTGGAAGTAGACCTCCTCCTCCTCTTGATACTCCTTGGTACTAGCGTCTAAAATACGAATACGGGGTATACAATCATCATACCAAACTTACATACTAAACTAAGCACACACAAGATTTACACAACTTAATCTAGCATCACACACTACTATTAAGTGGGTGGATGTGTTCCTTTCTTATTTTAAGAAAAATAATTTCCTCTCATACTAACTTAGGTGTTACTTTTAATTACTTAGAGAAATAATTTCCTCTCATTATCTTATTAAGATTTAATTTCTCTCATGAATAATATGTGACCTAGGTTGACCAAAGTCAACCTCTTCACACTTATCATTTTTGCATAAACAATTAGTACAAGTGTAATGTGATTTATAGGAGTTGGAAACAACTCAAAAGCATTTCTGATTGATTTTTAAGAATTATTCTCAGTCAGAAAAGTCCCTGTCTTGTTTATTTTGCTACTTTAATTCTACAACCTATATGGGTTTGAATCCAGTGGCATTGTGTAGAGAAAACTCTAAGCTTTCCAAGTATATAAAATTTGTAAAATTTGGCCAAGTATATTTGGAGTTATTCAATTTTGAACACAGCATCAGTTTGCAATTTTTCCCTATTCTGGATTTTTGAATTTAAACTGTTGGGCTGGCGGGAAAACTGGTGGGCTGCACAGCGAGAAGGAGAGATGGGCCGGCCCAGCTTCTCTACGGGCCAGCTGATAGGTGAGGGGCCACCCGTCAGTGAGCCCAATTCACCGAAGCGGTACGCAGGGTTTGAGGCCGTCGGATTAAAAAGGAGGATCGACGGGCGAGAGTCGTCCTCTTCCTCGGCGAGGCGCGCCAGAGACTTAACCCTACCGGCGGCTAACCTAGGGGGTCGGGGAGCTACCTGGTGGCGGGCGAGCGTCGGCGAGGCGGGCGCTTGACGTGGGAGACGACGGCGGTTCGATTGGTGGCGGTGAGAGGAGCTGAGGTGGCGCCAATCGACAGTGCCGTCTTGCTACTGCCGCGGATGCTCCGGCGAAATTGCGGCGACGGTGAGCTTAATTGAGGTGGAGGACGGGTTGAGAAGATCGAGGAGAAGGAGAGGAGGCTATTGTGGTGCTGAACTCGTCCCTGGGAAGCCGGTACTTATAGGGGCGAGGTTTGGCCGAGGGTGTGGGCAGGTCGTCGACGAGCTCATCGGTCCAGGGTGACGAAGGGGCAAGGAATGGGGGCGTCCTGTAGGCGACGTTGTGGCGGTGCTGAAGCGCGTCGTGGCGAGGACAGGGAAGGACGGAGCGGGTCTGACGACGAGATGCACTGGCGCGATACTGGCGGATGGTTCGTCGTCCACAACGACGGCGACAGGGCAACGGCGAACCAATGGGGTTGTCCTGGGGCTAGCAGGGGTCCTGGCGAGCAAGTGGGTGAAAGGAGGGATCGAGGGGGAGTGTGAGGCGACGGGGCGAGCAGGCGCACTGGCGCGCCCGTGACCGTGGTCGTGCGCGCGCTGGCGCGTCTGGATGCGGTGAGCACGTCACGGCCCGGCGAGTGTAGTCTTCTCCTAGGCCAGGGCTTGCGCCAGCAGAAGCAGGGTGAGGTGAGGGTTCTCCAGGGCATGGCTGGGCAGAGCTGAGGTGAAGGGAGAGAGGGGTGACATGGGGGTGACTAGGGTGGCCGGCATGGCATGTCCTAGGATTGTTTAGGCCTTTCTTTTGGTCTCTGATGGCTTGGCACTGGTGGGTGAGGTGAGGCCAGGCTAATTGACATGGTGGGCAAAGTTGGAGAGGCTTAGGGCATGTATTTTTCCTTATTTTCCAAAATTATGTGACATAGGTCATGGCCTTATGTGCCCTTGGGCTAGGCTTGGTTCATGGTGAAGATGCCATGGCTAGGTGAGGTCATTTAGGGTATAAAACAATATTGATGATCATAAGAGAGAGAGGGTGAGGTGGTGAATAGTGGTTGCATAGTGGTTGTACTTCCATATTACTCTATGTATACTTCTCTATCTCAAGCCATTGACTTCTCTTGTATGTAATTTTGACCACTTTGCTGCATGTTTGTGTTCTAAATAAGATTTGAAACACATTGGGGGTCTTGGTTTGAATTTTGGAGGTGGTTTGTGAAATTTCACAAGGTGGAGGGAATCTAGAATTTGTTTCAAAGTCCCTACTTGCCTCATCTATTCTGGTCAACCTAGGCAGAGTCAACCATAATGGTCAACATAAAACTTGTTCATCTTGATGAGGTCTCAGATGACATGGCAAGAGTTGGTCAATGTTGGTTTAGGAAAAGTTAAAACCAGGGGTGTAAACTGGGTAACATTTTATAAATGAGTCACATGACCATTATCACATGTAAGTTGCATTTGCAAATTTCTTTGATTTGAATTGGGTTTCTTTGATGCATTTGTGTTTGTTATTCATATATAAGTGTTTTACAAACAATGGCACAAGCCAAAGTGGCCTTGGTTGAAGATTTGCAAAAATGGCTAAATGTGTATGTGAGTGAAAATGGGATTTTCTCACTATTTGATTTCTCTCCTTTTGATTTGATTTTTCTTGACTCTAAAGTGATTCTTAATAGTTTAGGAACATTTCCAAACCATTGAAACCATTCCAAAAGGTCTAGCTCAAAGATTTGCAAAATTGGCCATAACACATAAGAGGTGACATGTCAACTTTTCTTATTCTTGTAATTTGCTCCCCTTCCTTTACTTGGGCAAGGTTGAGGTTCAATTTAGTGTTAGATTAGGTTTAGATATGGTTTCACACCATTTGGTCAAGGTAGAAGTGCATAGGTCAAGATTTGGTGGAATGGCTATGTGTCACATATGCCTCTATGCATATGTTGCACTTGATTTTTAATTTGACTTGGCTTGACCCAATTGATGTTGTTGAGTGTTGAAATGGTCTATAGGAGTGATCCAACCATTCACCACAAGTCTTAGGGTCAAGATCCTTAATTTCACAAATTTGCATTTTACTCTCATATGCCTCTATGGCATTTTTAGTTTTCTTTTTATTTTCTTTGGTTTCAAATTGGAAATGATTTGAGAGGTAATAGATAAGGTTTATGAAGCTTTTCCAATCCTCTAAATAGAGTGGAAAGGTCTAGGGTAAAGTTTTATAAAAATAGCCATAGGCACATATGCCTCTTTCTTATTTTAATTCTTTTTATTTTATTTTAACTTGGATTGGTAAAAGGGAATGGGAGGTTTAGGGTTTAAGAGTATTTCAATATACTTTAACAAGCAATCATGGCAATAGCACAAGAATTAAACAAGATTACTATGCATCAAACTTAATTTAATAAAAGTTTTTGTTGGTTCCAAAATTTGGAACTAGGGAAATTCATTTTGTTTCTTTTGAAATATTTGGGATGTTACAGCATAGGAGTTAACTCATAAAGCAATAAAGTCTTAGTAGAAAGTTTTGAAGCAACACAAAGGAAGATATAAGTTTCAGTAGTTGCTTTCAACTTCAACATGTATATCTCATGGATAATTGTCAACACAAAGTAATATGATGATTGCAAATAAGCAAGTATGTAGGAATCAATGCACACAGTTGACACAACTGTTTGCTTATAAGATAGAAAGAAGTAGGTAAACTGACTCAACATAAAAGTAAAAGAATGGCCCTTCGCAGAGGGAAGCATGGATTACTATTTTTGTGCTAGAGCTTTTATTTTGAAAACATAGAAACAATTTTGTCAACGGTAGTAATAATTCATATGTGTTATGCATAAGACATCCTATAAGTTGCAAGCCTCATGCATAGAATACCAATAGTGCTCGCACGTTGTCCTAATTAGCTTGGATTTACATGGATTATCATTGCATAACATATGTTTCAACCAAGTGTCACAAAGGGGTACCTCTATGCCGCTTGTACAAAGGTCCAAAGAGATAGATCGCATTTTATTTCTCGTTTTTGATAGATCTCAACTAAGGACATCCATACCGGGACAACATAGAAAACATATAATGGATCCTCTTTAATGCATAAGCATTCAACAATAGATAATATTCTCATAAGAGATTGGGGATTAATGTCCAAACTGAAACTTCCACCATGATTCATGGCTTTAGTTAGCGTCCCAATGTTCTTCTCTAACAATATGCATACTCAAACCATTTGATCATGATAAATCACCCTTACTTCAGACAAGACGAACATGCATAGCAACTCACATGATATTCAACAAAGGTGTAATAGTTGATGGCGTCCCCAGAAACATGGTTACCGCTCAACAAGCAACTTATAAGAAATAAGATACATAAGCTACATATTCTTTACCACAATAGTTTTTAAGGCTATTTTCCCATGAGATATATATTGCAAAGACAAAGAATGAAATTTTAAAGGTAGCACTTAAGCAATTTACTTTGGAATGGCAGAGAAATACCACGTAGTAGGTAGGTATGGTGGACATAAATGGCATAGTTTTTGGCTCAAGGATTTGGATGCACGAGAAGTATTCCCTCTCAGTACAAGGCTTTGGCTAGCAAGGTTGTTTGAAGCAAACACAAGTATGAACCGGTACAGCAAAACTTACATAAGAACATATCGCAAGCATTATAAGACTCCACACTGTCTTCCTTGTTGTTCAAACACTTCACCAGAAAATATCTAGACTTTAGAGAGACTAATCATGCAAACCAAATTTCAACAAGCTCTATGGTAGTTATTCATTAATGGGTGCAAAGTACATGATGCAAGAGCTTAAACATGATCTATTGAGCAAAACAATTGCCAAGTATCAAATTATTCAAGACAATATACCAATTACCACATGAAGCATTTTCTTTTTCCAACCAAATAACAATGAACGAAGCAGTTTCAACCTTCGCCATGAACATTAAAGGTAAAGCTAAGAACACCAGTGTTATATGAACGAGCGGAGCGTGTCTTTCTCCCAAAAAAAGAATGCTAGGATCCAATTTTATTCAAACAAAAACAAAAATAAAAATATACAGACGCTCCAAGTAAAGCACATAAGATGTGACGGAATAAAAATATAGTTTCACTAGAGGTGACCTGATAAGTTGTCGATGAAGAAGGGGATGCCTTGGGCATCCCGGGATGCCTTGGGCATCTCAAGCTTAGATGCTTGAGTCTTCTTGAAATATGCAGGGATGAACCACGGGGGCATCCCCAAGCTTAGACTTTTCACTCTTCTTGATCATATTGTATCATCCTCCTCTCTTGACCCTTGAAAACTTCCTCCACACCAAACTCAAAACAAACTCATTAGAGGGTTAGTGCATAATCAAAAATTCACATATTCAGAGGTGACAAGATCATTCTTAACACTTCTGGACATTTCTCAAAGCTACTGAAAGTTAATGGAACAAAGAAATCCATTCAACATAGCAAAAGAGGCAATGTGAAATAAAAGGCAGAATCTGTCAAAACAGAACAGTCCGTAAAGACGAATTTTTTAGAGGCACTTAACTTGCTCAGACGAAAAAGCTCAAATTGAATAAAAGTTGCGTACATATCCGAGGATTACTCATGAAAATTGGCAGATTTTTCTGAGTTACCTACAGAGAGGCCTACTCAAATTCGTGACAACAAGAAATCTGTTTCTGCGCAGTAATCCAAATCTAGTATCAACCTTACTATCAAAGACTTTACTTGGCACAACAATGCAATAAAATAAAGATAAGGAGAGGTTGCTACATTAGTAACAACTTCCAAGACTCAAATATAAAACAAAAGTGCAGAAGTAAAATAATGGGTTGTCTCCCATAAGCGCTTTTCTTTAACGCCTTTCAGCTAGGCACAGAAAGTGTGAATCAAGTATTATCAAGAGATGAAGCATCAACATCGTAATTTTCACAACTTGTCACAATAGGTATCTTAGATGTTCCATTATCTAAATTTCCCATTATCTTATAAGGGCTTTATCAATTTTAGGCTTATAATAGTTTTTTGGCTTAGGCACCTTAGAGACATACATGAATTTTTGCTCCTTACCCACATAAGCTTTCTCCTTAAACTAGAAGAGAAAGTTGAACCCAAGGTTCCCATAACTTCTTCAAGTTCACTAAACCTATGGGTTTGATTATCATGAGTGGCACAAGTTTCTAAGACGGCAATTCTCTCATTAATTCCACCTAGAGATTTATCAAGTTTCTCAGTGTTATCAAGTAATATTCCCAATTTAGTCTCAACACTTGGAAGATTTTTCTCTATGTTCTCCAACTTTTTCATGACATCTTCAAGAGAAATTTCAATTCTAGCTTCATTAACAGGTGGTATTCCAACTAGACTCTCAATAATGCAACTAGCTTCTAAAGCAGGAGTGCCTAGGAAATTACCTCCCGCAAGAGTATCAAGAACATACCTATTCCAGTTAGAGATACCAACATAAAAATTCCTAAGTAGGATAATAGTGGAGTGTTTCTTAGTGCACCTATGATGAGCATCACTAATTCTATACCAAGCATCTTTAAAACATTCTCCCCCTTGTTGCTTAAACGAACGAACTTCAACTTCAGGACTACTCATCTTTAGCAATAGTAAATAAAGAAAACTAAATAAAGTAAAGTAAATGCAAGTAACTAATTTTTTTTTGTTTTTGATATGGAGAACGCAAACAAGACAGTAAAGCAAGTAACTAATTTTTTTGTATTTTTGATATAGAAAGCAAACAAAGTAAAGAGATTGGATGTGGGAGACTCCCCTTGCAGCGTGTCTTGATCTCCCCGGCAACGGCGCCAGAAATTTAGCTTGATGACGCGTAAAGCACACGCCCGTTGGGAACCCCAAGTGGAAGGTGTGGTGCGTACAGCAACAAGTTTCCCTCAGTAAGAAACTAAGGTTTATCAAACCAGTAGGAGATGAAGGTCACGTGAAGGTTGTTGGCGGAGGAGTGTAGTGCGGCGCAACACTAGGGATTCCGGCGCCAACGTGGAACCTGCACAACACAATCAAAATAATTTACCTGAACTTAACAGTGAGGTTGTCAATCTCATCGGCTTGCTGTAAACAAAGGATTAAATGTATGGTGTAGAGAATGATGTTTGTTTGCGAAGAACAGCAGAGAACAATGATTGCAATAGATTGTATTCAGATGTAAAAGAATGGACCGGGGTCCACAGTTCACTAGTGGTGTCTCTCCAATAAGATAAATAGCATGTTGGGTGAACAAATTAAAGTTGGGCAATTGACAAATAGAGAGGGCATAACAATGCACATACATATCATGATGACTAATATGAGATTTACTTAGGGCATTACGACAAATTACATAGACCGATATCCAGCATGCATCTATGCCTAAAAAGTCCACCTTCGGGTTAGCATCCGCACCCCTTCCAGTATTAAGTTGCAAACAACAGACAATTGCATTAAGTATGGTCCGTAATGTAATCAACACAAATATCCTTAGACAAAGCATTGATGTTTTATCCCTAGTGGCAACAACACATCCACAACCTTAGAACTTTCTGTCACTGTCCCAGATTCAATGGAGGCATGAACCCACTATCGAGCATAAATACTCCCTCTTGGAGTTACAAGTATCAACTTGGCCAGAGCCTCTACTAGCAACGGAGAGCATGCAAGATCATAAACAACACATATATGATAGATTGATAATCAACTTGACATAGTATTCCATATTCATCGGATCCCAAGAAACACAACATGTATCATTACAAATAGATGATCTTGATCATGATAGGCAGCTCACAAGATCTAACATGATAGCACAATTAGGAGAAGACAACCATCTAGCTACTGCTATGGACCCATAGTCCAAGGATGAACTACTCACACATCAGTCCAGAGGCAATCATGGTGATGTAGAGTCCTCCGGGTGATGATTCCCCTCTCCGGCAAGGTGCCGGAGGCGATCTCCTGAATCCCCCGAGATGGGATTGGCGGCGGCGGCGTCTCTGGAAATTTTTCTGTATCGTGGCTCTCGGTGATAGGGTTTTCGCGACAGAGAGTTTAAGTAGGCGGAAGGAGGAGGCACGGGGGCCCCACACCATAGGGCGGCGCGGGCCCCATTCTGGCCGCGCGGCCCTTTGGTGTCGGCGCCTCGTGGCCCCACTTCGTATCCTCTTCGGTCTTCTGGAAGCTCCGTGGAAAAATAAGACCCTCGGCGTTCGTTTCGTCCAATTCCGAGAATATTTCCTGTGTAGGATTTCTGAAACCAAAAACAGCACAAAACAGGAACTGGCGCTTCGGCATCTCGTTAATAGGTTAGTGCCGGAAAATGCATATAAATGATATAAAGTGTATATAAAACATGTGAGTATTGTCATAAAACTAGCATGGAACATAAGAAATTATAGATACCGTATCAATTTCCATTTTGTTCGAGAAAGGGTAGCTCAGAAGTTGCTTTAGATCAAGTAATCTCCAAGGATCAGCTAGCTGACATATTTACAAAACCTCTACCTCTCTACCAGTGTTTCAACATTGTAGGCGCAATCTCAACCTTCATATTGGTTGAGATTGTGGGAGGGTGTTAAACTACCTTGTATAGGTTGTATACGTACATACGTATTGTACGATGTATTTGTAATGTGCTACCCTATATATAATAGATACCTGGCCGCCCGTATGAGGCACGACTCATACCCTACCAAAACCCTTTTTCCCTACCGTCGTACACATGCAGCAGTTGCAGTGTGCATTGACACCCACACTACTGGAAATCGGGAAAGAGTTGGCATCATCCCCGACTCGATTTAGCATCTCCAAGTGTGGCGTCTATGGGAGTTTTTTACCTTGGCTGATGAGGTTCTTATGGGGCAACTAGCGCATGGGCAGCTCGATCACCGGCCGAGAGCTTTTTTAGAAAAAATAAATAGGCATCTAGTAATCTAGACAAACTCAACTTTTAACGCTGCTTTTGTTAAATTTGCCCTAGAAAAATAATAATTATAACGATTCTAGTATAATGACACCGAGCTGGCACAGGAGCTGACGAGCCGTTCGGTGCCGAGACAAACTCAGTGACATAGCCTGTCGCCACTCTTACTTTCTGTTCGATCTGCCGATAATATGTGGCGCGCGTTGTAGTGCAGTGCGGTGACACCACCGGAAATCGGGAAAGAGTTGGCCATCGTTCCCGGCTCGATTTAGCAACTCCCAAGTGTTTGAGTCTCCTGGAGTTGCTGACCTTGGCTAATGGGGTTTCTACGGGACAATCAACGCATGGGCAGCATGGGTTTCGTCCGAGAGCTTTTCAACTAACAACCGTAAAAAAAATGAATGCTTTACATGGGTGCATGTACATGCGTCTGCGGGATCGATCCTTTCAGTCTCGTTGGACCTAATTGCTTTCCTGAATTGTGCAATCTTTCTTGTTACTAGCAGGCAATGAGGTGAGTGAGGAGTTGGGGTTTTGACGAGACGAGCTGATCCGAGCATGAGGCGCGGAATCGATTGGTGGAAATGGATTAGTGCGCGCCGACTGCGTCTATGCGTTTCGTTTCTTCTTCGTCCGCTACTTAATTTACTTGATGTCTAAAGCAAGCAAGTTTCAACCAACGTGCAATGCCATACTCTCTTCTTTTGCTTCCATCTGTAGACGAGTCACAGCCTCACAGGAGATTTCGCAAGTGGATTGTTGTCTTGCCGGCGCAAGGAGACAAGACAGTGCTGAAATTTCGTCGTTATTAATGCATGTGGGGAAATAAGGCCAAATCATGTTCAGCCGTTCAGGAAATCAGATATCTAAGCGGAGACCTGTTCCATGCAAGAGCCTTCATGTTGCAAGTTGATTCCAGGTCATGTTGACTATACAGGGAAACGGCGGAAACAAATCTCTACTGTAATTAAATCTGGAAGCTGACGGGAAATATAAGACAAAGAACTAGAGCGGGCTAGTGGGTGGATTTGATGGTGAACTGAACCAGGTACAACTTGCCTTGATAGAAGATGAAGAACAGCCAAAGGATTAGGAGCCCAATTTTGGTTCAGTTAATCTGGTCTTCGACAGCAAGCAAGTACTCTGAAACTGAAAGCTAACCATGCACGAACAGACGGATAGACGGTGCGGCAAAATGTTCACGCAGAAAGTGACAGAATAAGGTCATCTCAGGTGACTACGACTACTACGGGCATGAACCAACCATTTCTTGGAACTAGGTGAGCTTGTTGTCTATGTCAACTTGTTCACTACAGATGTGTCCACACTTGTCTTCTTGCAATTTTCTGGACATAGGATCGCATTGCACAATAGAAGATATATAAAAGCAAATGTCTGTATCCAAAGGGAAATAATTTGTGCTCCAACATTGTAGGAAAATGCTTGAACATAGTTGCAAGTGAAAGATGAGGGGTCAAGAAGCTACTCCACGGAAGAAAGTTGAGTTCAGTTAAGTAGGAAAATTCTTCAACATTGTTAAAAGTCAAAGATGAGGGATCAACAAGCTATTTCACCGAAGGAAGTAACGCCAATTACTTTAAATGACGATGAAGAAGATGATCATGATGATGATCATGATGACGATGGTGATGAGAAGGATGAACCGGCACCGAAGGCAAGAAACAAGGGGAGACTAGATGGAAGGAGGACGGAGAAGGGGGTTGTAATTTTTTAAATAATACGATTTTGTAAATCAAATTTACAAATAATATATTTAGTCTGCATACTTGAAACATAACAATGTGGGACTAAATTTTAATCCCACCCTTGCCATTTCCGCATGGATCAAGAGAATTTCAGAATTTGTATTGGTACATGGAGTAGGACCCAAGTCCAAATTCCAGCATTTCTTACCCGCCGGAAAGTGTAGAACGATTGTTTACATGGGTGCATGTACATGCATCTGCAGGATCGACTGATCTTACCGTCACCTTGGACCTAATTACTTCCTGAATTGTCCCATCTTTCTTGTTACTAGCAGGCAATGAGGCGAATGAGCAGGCGAGCTTTTGACTAGAGGAAAACGATAGGGCTGATGCGACGAGAGGTGCACCGTTCCTGCCTGATTCGAGCATCGCAATGCGGAGTCGATTACTGGAAAAGGATTACTGCTCAGTGTGCTCGAACTTGGTGTATGCGTTTCGTTTCTTCTTCGTCCTTCTAATCAACAACTTTTATCGAAGTCTAAAGGAAGCAAGTGACAACGTGTATATACCCTCTTCTTTTTTGCTTCCATTCGTAGGTATCACGATTGCCGTTCTTGGATGAGTAACATGAGACTTCGGAACCTTGTCGGCGCGAAGGGCGATTCTGAATATTCGTCGTGTGCATGCTGGAGCATGGGGAATTAATTCGGGCCCATCAGATCGATATCTAAGCGGTGACCTGTTCCATGCAAGCGGCCCTTGATGTTGCAAGTTGAGTACAGATCATGTTGACTATACACGGAAAAACGGAGTAGATCGGTTGTGGTTAAAGCTGAAAGATGAAAGTCTAGTGGGCAGATTTGCTACTACTAGTGCTGAGATGGTGAACTGAACCGTGTCTAACAGCCTGTTTTATCTACAGAAGACGTGTACTCAACTTGCCTAGATAGAAGATAGGAACAGTGGAAGGGCCAGACCGTTCGGGTTCAGTTATATACAATGGCAGGTGTCTGAAACTGAGAGCTATCTATACAGAGGTGGGGAACGGGATCCTCTTGCACGTGAAAAGTTATAGAAGCTAAGGTACTCTAATTTTCCTTCGCCCAAACCAAACCATATGATTAAAATTCAAATAATTTAAATTAATTTGCATAATACGAAAGTAACTACATACAAACACAATTATGCTGTAATAAAATTTAGTTTAACTTTTTAAATATATACAGTAATTATCTTTACTCCCTCCGCCTCAGTTTACTAGTATTTCCCGTATCCCTAGGTCGCTAATTTAACCTATATAATTTAAATTATATAATGCAAAAATTATATCATTAGAAAATTAAACATCTAAACATTTTAATGATATAATTTTTATAACATATAACTCATGTTAATTCGATCAAATTTGCGACCTAGGGGTTACACGGCTAATAAACTGTGAGAGAGGGAGTATTAATTAAATACACTTATATACTCCAGGAGCTTGACTTTCCTTTCTTATTTTCCCTGACTAGGTTCCCACAAGTGGGACGTGAGATGAGTCAATTGCCAAAAACCACATAACTAGGTCTAGGGTTTTAAGAAACCACAATTTCTTAATTTTTTTTGCAAGAGCATCTGATATCTATAATATCTAAAGGTAAACACTATCTATCAAAGTCCGATGGAAGAGAATTCTCGGACCTCTCCAACGACGTCCATTTTGTTGGGATCCAACGGACTGGGTTTCCACTTGATTTTTCGCCAACTAAAAAATCCCAAAACTTCTCGTCATAAACACCTTCTAGATCTACCCCAAATCACGCCGCCGAGCAAACTCGCCTCCTCATCGCTCTGCTCAGGGAAATCATTGTACCAATCGCTCCAGCCGTGCCGCTTGTTTCCCTCGAGATCGTCACCTCCCCTTCCACCTCGTTCACTCGTGCGCCGGCAACACGCGCGGCGCTCCGCCGCGAGGAGATGTCGTTGGAGCATCACAAACGGGTGGTTGGCGCAGGTGGTGCGAGAGGCGACTTAACCATGCCGTCTGAGCTACCATCCACGACCAAATCTGCAGGCCATAGACTGCTTCGATTGCTCACTTCAGCGACTACACGATCCGGGGAGAGAAGGTAATAGGAACTGACATAGGTCCCCATGTTTGCCTAGTTTCTGAATTTTCTGAACACCAGATCCTTTTAGTCCTCTGCTATTTTAAATTGTGAAATCAAATTTAACATCCGGTCATATATTTTGCATCTTCTAGGTTGTAGATCTTTACGTGGTAGTATCAGTCATGTTCATGTTACTACAATCTTTTTTTCTACTTGCATGTAGGCTTCACAGCCGATTTGTATACCATACACACCGAAGCTCCCATGGTAGGCAAGTACATCTGGCCAGCGACGGCAGAAGGTCCAGCAAGCTCCACCAACTAATATCAGGTTCCCATGTAGCTTTATATTTCAGTTTCTATGGTTTGAATTACAAGCCTAGCTACAAACATACCACTTGATCCACTGATTATTTGTTCGTATGACTTAGGCTCACAATATTCACTTGTTGTTTACTCACAGTTTTGATCCCCACTATCTTTGCAGTGTCATGGTATTTTTTGGTTTCTAAATTTATATGCTTCCACTAGTTTTAGAAATATTTAACTGCTAAAGAGATCCGGTGCTTCATATATATGCAATATGTGCTTTTCATGTCTGGATCAATTGATTGGCACTACGGCCATGCTTCATAAGTTTGTATCCATGCTTCAGTACCCAAAATTTGTCTGGAAGCATCCCAATTTGCAAAAACGTAACTTCTCTAGTGCTAGTGCGAGTTATATATGCTATGATGGCATCAAATCGCTCTTTTACGCCGGCAAAAAAATTCTACTCGATTTTTTTCTTCAACTAGTGCCCTTATGTGATTGTTGTGGGTATACTTTATGGGTATATCAACGACATGGCTTGGATCCGGCAAGCCCGGGTGGCCCACCGACGGTGATGGTGGCATGTGGCCCATCGGGCGGCCCAGTTGCTGTTGATCGTGAAGGATGAAGTCCAGCCCAGGAACGAGGAGCCGGATCTTAACCGACCTACGAAGGAGGCCGGATCCGTGGAGGCCCATAAAGTATCCGGATCCAGCACGGCCTAGAAGGAAGGCGGATCCTTGACGTACACGGCAAGATATTGTACCGTAGTTAGGTAACTTGTATTCCGGCTAGGACTCTCCATGTAAACCCTAGATCCGTGCGCCTATATAAGCCGGATCCCGGGAACCCTAGAGGCACAACCACAACTCATTGTAACAACGCGAAAGCGCCCAGATAATTCCAGACAAGCAGCAGTAGGCCATGTCATCGTGCAGGTGTTCCGAAGCTGGGTAAATCGCGTACCACCGTCCCGAGTGCACTCCGTCCTATGGCCCCTACTTCTTCTCCCCCTCGTGAGGATCCCTCCTCCGAGGTACCGTCGAATAGGCAACGACAGTTGGCGCCCACCGTGGGGCCTGTGGCGTCTGGAGGCCGGAACCGGGAGGGTTCCGCCATGGGAAGCTACGACGACACCATCGCTGTGGGGCGCGTCCTCTACGCCGGAAATCTGCCGATCGTCCCTCCGGACGAGTGTTGGATTCCGGCTAGGACAAACCCCGTCAAGCTCTCCATCGTCCCAGTTGGCGGCATACACATCTTCATCGGGGAAACCGTCGATTCCGACGGAAACCCACTGGTAAGTAACGCAGACGCGACCGCCGCAGAGCTGGACGCTGTCGCGAAGATCCGATCTCGAGATGCGAGCTTCCCAAGGAAGATTCCGCCTCGGATCCGGAATTTTCAAAGCCCACCCAATCCGCCTCGAGCAGGAAACAACGGTGGAAGACCAATGCAGATCCGCTGGGTCTCCCGGTGTTAGAAAAGCAGAGGTGACAATACGTACACTTCTTTGCCCATACCGCCAGAACCGCCCCTCAAGAAGACGGAGCTGGTCCCGAGCAGGTAGAGGCACCGGAAAACGACGCGGATCCGGATCGGTGAGCTGTCGGAGAAAGCGAAACTCCGGTTGAAGAGTCGATTTTGGGCAATATAAGCCCAATTTCCGGAGATACCCCCACCATGGATACTGACGAGTTCAAACGCAAGCTAGGGGAGTAAGGTTTCGGTGATCACCCTGAACTCGACTCCGCCCAACCTAAGCAGGTTCTAGCAACCGTAGCAGCGCTGGGACAACCTGGATCGAAGAGGCAACCAACCAATCCGACCCTCGGCCATCCCGCCAAGGATCTCCAATGTCACGGAGCGACCCCGCAGGATTCTTCTCGGAGGAACTCCTGTCACCTGAAGAGATGGTTGCACGAGCGGTTCTTAACAAACCTATAACCTCGGGCGACGCCGCAGATCCGGAGGCTCTAGAGGCCACGAGAAAGGAAATGCTGGCCACAGCCAAGAAGCTCGCCAATACCGCAGCCGCAATAAGGGATGAAAGGGCAGAAGCTGCAAGCTTGATGGACCACTTCGAAAGACAGGATCGCGAAATTGCTGACACACTCGAGCATGTCAAGAGCATGAGGCAAGAGTGGGAAGTAAAGATGACCTATGCGCAGGCGGAGGCCGATCGAATCGTTAGAGAAGCAATTCCGCCCCGCAGAATCAATTTCGCCACGCCCGCAGAGCAGCAGCCGCTGGAAACCCCAAAGGATAACATGCTAAAAGCTGCGGAGCTATTGAAAAAGAAGGACGAAGAAGTTGATATCAACTACCTCCGCAAACTTGTCGCTTCAGCAATGCAGCAGCAAAGCAAGGCGGATACCTCGCGCAGGTTAGAATCCAATCCGGATAACTGTGTATCTACCGCGCAGAAGGACGCCCGCGCCAATCGACATCCCGACGATGAATCACACACCGGATCCTCGGAGCGCAGAAGAAAAGCCAGGGAATACCCAAATCCGATCCCCGTGCCGTCAAAGACGCCTTCCTCAGATCCAAGAAAGGGAAAGGATGCAATGTACTCTGGACGAGACAAGTACCGCAACCCCTCTCCTCCGCCTAATGGTTACCCGCGACCCCCTCGCCGCCGTAGTCCAGCCGGAAACACCAGGCCCCTAGGGCATGGTGGGATTGTTATCCGCGACAACGTGCTGCCAAGAAACGAGAACAGGGAGCGCTCGCCGGAACCTCGCCGGAACCAGAACAACGATCGTGAGCCCGAGCCCAGGAGGAGTCGGAATGAGGAGCGCGACCCAGAGCCTCGCCGGAGCCGCGACCCGGAGCCTCGCCGGAGCCGGAACGACCAGGGCAGCCAGCGCCATGGCGAAGGCAGCCACAGGAGCCGGAACCAGCACCGGGAAGGCCGAGGAGAATCTGAAGGCGGAAGCAAGAAGTTGGATCGACCCCCTCGCAGGTCTCCCTCACCACCACCTAGCGGTGGCGGCGGAGGTGGAGGCGGAGACGGCGGCCGGAGATCTCGCTCTCGCTCACAATCTCCTCGCCACGGCCCGCGCGACGCGCGGGAACGCCTTAACGAATACAGAACCGACTGCATTGGTCCGAAGTGCTTTGGCAGGATGATTCGAGAGGAACCAAAGCCAAGGATGAACCTCAAGCTACCAGGAAAAAGGACGCTTTATGTTGGCACCGAAAGGCCGGATGCCTGGATTGAGGATTACTATAATGCAGTAACCTTCGCCGGAGGAACCACTAACATCGCCTGCCGCATGCTCCAGTTGTACCTTGTAGGTCCAGCCCGGATCTGGCTCAGTGACCTCGAGAAGAACTCCATCTTTTGCTGGTTCGACCTGAAGACCGCTTTCGAGAAACACTTCAGAGGCACCTAGAAAAGACCTGCCACGGCAAGCGACTTGCAAGCCTGCATCCAGAAGAAGGGAGAAACCTCCAGACACTACCTCACACGATGGTTGGCATGCAGGAACGAGTGCGAAAACGTCGACCACACCACCGCCATGTACGCCTTCATTGGTGGACTGCAGAGGGGAGGATTGCTGAGGCATACGCTCACTCGTTTGGCTAACTCAAACAAGCCGACTTTGGATGAAATGATCTCCATTGCCGTGATCATCTGCCGCCGATGATGATGCGGGCGGTGATCTCGCAGCCTGACAATCCCCCTACATCAACAAAAGAAGAACCGTGATAACGGCAACAGCAGCAGCCATAAGCGCAAGAACCCTGATGACCAGAAGAGTGGCGGATCCGAGATGGTCGCCATGGCGTTTCAACGCGGAGGTTCAGGAGGCGGAAGAGGACGCGGCCGCGGAGGCGGAGGCGGCAGGGTCGAGCATGGCACCGAGGTCACGGTGGCGGATCCCGCGTCCCGCAAACCTATGAGAGTACGAGAGACATGCCTTGCTCCGGCCCACTTGGATCCGGTTACAGGGGAAGTCCACTCACACCAACCGAATCGCAAATGGGTCAATGATCTAAAGAACGACCCGGAGGCAGGATACAAGCGAGCCCGGAAGCACCGCCCACGCGGCAAGGGAGGCAAGGGCAAGAACAAGGACAAAGAGGAAGATAGTTCTGAGGCGATGGATGAGGATGATAACTCGCCGGATCCCAAGGTAGGATCCGCAGGTAAATCCAACCCATTCGAGAAAAAGAGCGTGGGGGCTTACCACACTTTCCTCGGAACCCCAACAGTCCGCGCTGCCAAGTCAGCTACCCGGATCTGAACGCCACGATTACGGCCGTGCCGCAAGATGTCGTGGTCGGAAGTCCCGTGCACATTTGATAGGGAGGATCATCCTGCCATTGTGCCAAAAGAATGCTACGCCTTGGTTGTAAGTCCCCGCATAGACGGGTATGACTTCTCCAAGTGCCTCATGGATGGTGGAGCCAGCTTGAACATCATGTACCTGGAGACTCTAGAGCGGATGAACCTCACCAAGGAACAGCTCAAACACAGCAACACTGAGTTTCATGGCGTGGTTCCGGGCAAGAAGGCGAATTCCCTCGGCAGCATCACACTTCCCGTGGCTTTTGGCGATGTTCACAATTTCCGCGAAGAGAAGATCACGTTTGAAGTTGTGCCTTTCAAGAGCTCCTACCACGTCATCTTCGGCAGGCCCACCTACCACAAGTTCCACGCAAGAGCATGCTACATATACAACAAGCTCAAGATTCCGGGTCCTAAGGGTATGATTACCGTATCCGGAGACTACAAAAAGGCTCATGAGTGCGAGTTAGGCGAAGCCGCCTTCGCAGAGTCTGTGATATCTGGAGAAGAGCTGAAAGGCTACAGAGTCGCGGTGGATCCGACTGAAATGCAGACCACCAAGAAGCAGATCTCCGAGCACAAAAACTCCTTCAAGGCCGCGATAGAGACCAAGAAAGTCAACTTCAAGGAAGACGACGATTCTAAGCAGGTCTCAGTCGGAGCCAACATGGACCCCAAATAGGAAGACGCGCTCGTCGAGTTCCTCCACGCTAACATGGATATCTTCGCATGGCAACCTTCTGACATGTCCGGAGTACCTAGGGAACTCGCCGAGCACTACCTCAACATAAATCCGGGGGCTAAACCGGTGAAGCAAGCTATGCGACGCTTTGGAGATAAGAAGCGCCGCGCCATAGGAATGGAACTAGCTAAGTTACTAGAGGCAGGTTTTGTAATAGAAGTTATCCACACCGATTGGGTCGCAAATCTCGTCCTTGTACCCAAAAAGAACACTGAAATACTAAGAATGTGCATTGATTACTCCGGCTTGAACAAGCATTGCCCGAAGGATCCGTTCCCCTTGCCGTGCATTGACCAAGTCATTGATTCGACGGCGGGGGCGGAACTTTTGTGTTTTCTTGATGCGTATTCCGGGTATCATCAGATCCGGATGAAGGAGTCTGACCAAAAGGCAACTTCGTTCATCACCCCCTTCGGCACTTACTGTTATGTCACCATGCCCTTTGGTTTGAAAAATGCAGGTGCCACCTACCAACGTACAATGCAGCGGTGCCTGAAGGACCAAATCGGCCGGAACGTGCACGCTTACGTCGACGACATCGCGGTCATGACCCGGAAAGGATCCGACTTGATCAGCGACCTCACAGAAACCTTCGACAACCTCCGCAGGTACAAGATGATGTTGAATCCGCTGAAGTGCGTCTTTGGCGTGCCAGCCGGAAAACTCCTTGGCTTCATAGTCTCTCACAGAGGCATTGAGGTTAACCCGGAAAAAAATCAAGGCAATCCTGTGTATCAAACGGCCAACTTGTCTTAAAGATGTGCAATGACTAACTGGTTGCGTCGCAGCAATCAGTAGGTTTGTTAGCCGTCTTGGCGAGAAGGCACTTCCCCTGTACAAGCTATTGAAGAAGACAGACAAGTTTGTCTAGGACGAGGCAGCGGATGCAGCTCTTCAAGGGTTGAAGGACATACTCACTTCCCCACCTATCCTGGCAGCCCCAGCAGAGTCAGAGCCAATGCTCCTTTATCTGGCAGCTACCAACAAAGTCATCAGCCTCGTCATCGTGGTGGAGCGAAAGGAAGAAGGTCATGAATATGACGTCCAAAGACCTGTCTATTACATTAGCGAGGTACTGACGGAGTCAAAGCAAAGATATCCTCACTTTCAGAAGCTAGCTTATGGAGTGTTCCTAGGCAGCCGGATGCTGAGACATTACTTCCAAGAGCACCCAGTAACAGTTGTGAGCAAGGCTCCGCTGTCAACAATTCTCAACAACGCTGACGCAACAGGGCGTACGGCTAAATGGGGCATCGAATTATCCGCCTTCGACATCGCTTACAAGCCTAGGACTGCGGTTAAATCCCAAGTCTTGGCAGATTTCGTCGCAGATTGGACAGAAGCTCCGGATGCAAGTCTGGAGCCGGAACCAGAAACATGGGTCATGCACTTCGATGGATCCAAGCAGCATCAAGGCTCAGGAGCCGGAGTCACCCTGAAGTCCCCTACCGGAGAAGAACTGCAGTATGTTCTGCAGATCCACTTTGAAGCTACAAACAATATGGCGGAATACGAGGCTCTACTACACGGTCTGCGCATCGCTAAGGAAATCGGGATCAAGCACATTATATGTTGTGGAGATTCCGACCTGGTGGCACAACAAGTAGCCGGAACCTGGAACGCTAGAAACTCCGTCATGGCGGCCTACAGAGACGAAGTTGACGAGATCGCCAAGTGCTTCCTCGGATACGAAGTCAAGTACGTCAGGAGAGACGATAACACAGCGGCAGACATGCTATCCAAGCTCGGATCCGGCAGGAAGCAAATTCCGCCTGGCATTTTCCTGGAGCACCTACGGATACCCTCGGTTAAGGCGCTAACCGGAAAACCCGAGAGGTGGCAGTATCTCCGGCAAAGGAAGTGATGGTTATCATTCCGGCTTGGACCCAGCCTTTCCTGGACTACCTCATCGATCAGAAGTTGCCAGAGGACGAGGTCTTCGCGCGACAGATCGTCAGACGAGCAAGATCCTACATAATTGTTGATGGACAGCTCTACAAACGAAGTGCAACAGGGGTATTTCTTAAATGCGTCTCCAATCAAGATGGCATTGAAATCCTCAGAGAGATCCATGCAGGGGATTGCGGGCATCATGCCGCCCCCAGGTCCCTCGTTGCCAAAGCTTTCCGGCTAGGATTTCTTGGCTCACAGCTAAAGAAGATCTTGACAAGTTGGCAAAAACCTGCCGAGGTTGCCGATACTATGCTACTCAACCAAATGCTCCAGCCCAAGAGCTGAAGACCATACCTATCACCTGGCCGTTTGCGGTCTGGGGGCTCGATATGGTTGGTAAGTTAAAAAGATCATCTCCTGGCAGTTTTGAATACCTTTTGGTCGCTGTTGACAAGTTCAGCAAATGGATCGAGGCTAAGCCAGTGAGAAAAGCCGACGGTGCTACGGCACTAAAATTTGTCTGCAGCCTCGTGATGAGATTCGGCATCCCACACAGCATAATCACAGATAATGGCACAAACTTCGCTCAAGGAGAATTGAGGGATTATTGTGAGACAGTAGGGATTCGGCTGGACCTTGCATCTGTGGCTCACCCACAATCCAATGGTCAAGTTGAAAGGGCTAACGGCCTAATATTATCAGGAATTAAGCCACGCCTTGAAGAACCGCTGCGACGAGCAGCTGGAGCTTGGGCTGACGAGTTGGAAGCTGTCTTGTGGAGTTTGCGAACTACCCCTAACAGGTCAACAGGGTTTACCCCATTTTTCCTGGTATATGGATCCGAAGCCGTGCTTCCCTCCGACATCATTCACGATTCACCGCGAGTTTCCGCCTACAATGAAGAAACAGCTGACGAGGCCAGACAGCTATCTGTGGACCTGATCGAGGAAGCTCAGAACTTAGCTGACCAGCGCTCCGCCATCTACCATCAGAAGCTCCGACGTTATCACAGTCGTCGAGTTCGGAATCGCTCCTTCATGGCAGGAGACCTGGTCCTCCGCCTTCGACAGGTGAAAGACCATAAGCTGCAATCTCCATGGGAAGGACCCTTCGTCGTTAGCAAAGTGCTTCATAACGGGTCGTACTACCTTGTTGATTTCCGCGAGCTGAAGGATAGACCTGCTAATTGGCACCGGAAACGCAAGCGTGAGGATCCGGATGACATCTACGACGAGACAGATCGCCCTTGGAACATCGCACAGCTACGTCCTTTCTACACTTAGCATATTTTTTCCGAGTTACAAACTCTGTAATAGTTATACATGATCAATGAAATAAAGCTTATGGTTCACTCTTTGAGTCTTTTACCTCCTTTACTTGCTCATTTTAGATCATGTATGTTTTTCCGACTAAAACCGCAGAGCTGGATGTTTCCGCCTAGGCGTGTATAAAAGTTGTGATTTTCAAAATCGTCCTTTAAGACGTAAGCCTAAGTTTTCTGGTGGAAATTTTTTTTGTTACGAGCTCGTGGATTCCTGGTAGCGACTTCCGGCACCTAGGCTGGGGGCTTGTTTCCGCGGTTATGGACGGACGCCATTGGGTTTCGTCGCCGCAGGCGAGCGTTTCCGGCCAAAGGTTTTCCGGCTCGTGGAAGGTCAAACGAGCAAGCCGGAAAATTAACAAACCAGCACTTGCTTTCAACAAACGAAACATGCAAATAATTCTACCGGATAGCAGGATAAGTTTTCCGCCCACGCATAATTGCTTCGTCCCTAGATACTTAAGAATTAAAGTTATATTACAAACCCTCGCTGGGGCCAAAATGATGCATTGTTTTTCCGCAGGACTAAGTTTTTACTTCTCCTTAACCGGAGAAGTTTCCACGTTGGCATCAGCTCCCCCTGCGTCAGTCGGAGCTTCCTTCTCTGCGTCTTTGGCGGACGAAGAGACATCTTCATCTTCTTCCGCTCCAGCTGCAGTCGGAGAAACAGCGCCACCTTGGTTCTTGGAGCTTGTCCACGTATACTGGCTTCCGGATTGGGCGGGCCTGTTTTCCGCTTCGCGATCCTCCAAAAGCTCAGCTTCGAGAGGTTCGTCAGCAGGAAGAACCACCTTCTCATAAAATTCATCATGGCGGATCCTCCGAGCAATGCGTGTATCATAGCCGCTAACCGCGTCAAGCAGCGCATTGACATCACATTCCGGAGGAACGCCAGAAGTCACCCGGTCCAGGTTTAAACTCGGATTATGCGCTAAGCACATAGCTAAGGACATGGCAGCTGCACCCCGTGCTGAAGAGGATTGCAGGTCCACAACCAGCTCCGGAAGCAAATCCATCCTCTTGATGAGCTTGCGCACATCGCAGGTTCGGCTCTTCTTGATGTTGAGGTTGTGACAGATTTTCCAGGAGGCGGAGATGAGATCCTTGCAGTCTTCTCCGGCCAGCTGAAGCAGGTCATCGCGCGGAAACTGGCTCCGACGTTCCTCATCATATCCAAGTGGATCTGGAAGATGCAAATTTTGTTAAATACAACAAGCTACACACATGCTGTCGTATGAGTTTCGAGGACGTACCCATGACGTCGGAGTTGAGCAGGTCCCAGCAGCTCTCTGCTGTTTTCATATACTTGCGAAGACCTCCAATTTCTTTTTGCTGCTTCTGGATGATGTCGCTGTCAGTTTGTCTTTTCAGCTCAAACTCACCAGTTTTTCGAGCAAACTCCGAGTTCTTCTCAGAAATTTTCTGTTCTGCCTCTGCGAGTTTTGCTTCAAGATTCTTCTGTGAAGCACGTAGAGTTTCCAACTCGGAGGAAGCTGCAGCGAGAGAAGAGGAGGCACCTGCTCATAGTTATATAAAGCATCAAGGTCGGAAAATGCGGAACATAACCCACAGCCGTCAGATAGTCGGAAACCAACCTTGAGCTTCTGAAAGTTGTTTCTTCAGATCCGCATTCTCCGCCTGAAAGTGCTGGATTTTCTCACTTTGGCTGATGGTCACACGACGCTGCGGCGCAATGTTTTTGTGCAACTCGTAATGCGAGGGCTTTTTGTTCCTGCAAACACGATCGAAATGGAGTGAGTTCCGCCATCGTGGTTTAAGTCTTTCTAAAGCATTGTCGCTGGAAATTCTTTCCGCCATCATGCTTGGGGGCTACCACGACATTTAAAACTTTCCTTTCAGATTGAGTTCTCTAAAAGTATTCAGACGCTAACTGATAAAGTTTCCGCCTAAATACTTGGGGGCTACTGGGGAGTTACCTTTTGCTTGCAAACAAGCTTGTCGAAGAATTCGCCAATGTTTCTCTTGACGTCCTGGATCTCCGACGTTTCAACGTCCGGTTTGCCCCAGGCATTGTTCAGCATAGCATTGAGCAAATCTTGCTCCAGCTCCCACTTCTCTGCCTCCGTTAGTTTGTTAAAAAACTTCGTGGCATAGGCTTTCGGGGTGGAAATAAGATCAGCCGGATCTCCAAAGTTTTTGGGGAAAACGACCATATCACCTGTGGTGGCTTCAGCTTTCCCAGAAGAATTAACTTCTGCATCCCACAGCCGTCCTTCGATTTCGTCGTTGATGGGACCCTTGCCGCCGGAACCATCTCCGCTCGCTCTGTCGCTGCTAACCGGAATTACTTCCGGTGGAGTGGGTGCGGCAGGAGTTGGAGACTGGTCCGCGGGAGGAGGAGAAGGCTGCAGGGGGGCTTGTGGAGCGCTCGGCGGAGCTGGCGTAGAAGGACCAACGGCGGGAGATTTCTTCTGCATATACTTAGTGATATGCTCCTGAACATTGGTCCGCGCGGTGGTAGGGTTCGGATTCCTGTGAGCAAGTAAAAGGAAAGTATACATAACACAGCTTACCAAGATAAACAACGCATGTTACTCGGAAGCTTACGCTGCGCCCGGAATGTTGGGACGTGAGGGTTTCCCGTTGTCGAAAGCATCTTCGAAGCGGCGGCGCTCCGCCTTCTGGAGTCAAGCGGAGGTGGTTTGACCACCACAGGTTTCTTGGCGGAAGCCTCGCCGCTGCCTCCGGCGTCGGAGCCAGAGACTTTGGCGCGGGAACGCTTTGTAGGTCGAGGAGCTGCCTTTCGGGGCACTCGTTCTTCTTCCTCCTCAGGGTCTTCCGGATCCTCTTCCACCGAGTCACCGCTAACGGGAACTCAGAGTATGGTGCGTAGGTTTTCTTCCGCCAAAGAGTCAAGCTGCGAAAAGGGTGAGCAGAACAAGTTAAACACTTAGAAAATTGTGAAAGGATAAAGGAATGCGAAGGATTAAGTGCTTACCGGAGGACATTTGTCGTGTGTGCTAATATCCTTCATCAGTTCCGGGACATGTTGGCCCCTAGGAATTTTCACCAACGTCTTGAACCTTCTCTTGAGGGAGTCGGCCGGAAGATCGTGGCGAGTGACTCGGAGGAGATCGTCCGCCCCAGTGTAAGCGCACATCAGGCGTGCGTTGTAGCGCAGGGGCTGGATCCTCCGGGTAAACCAGCTGAGGGTGAGCTGGGCCCCGGTTAGTCCATCATGAACTAACCAGGAATTCCTCCGCGCGGCCTTCTCCAGTATGGGTGTTTGGGCAAGCGTGGGGATGAAGCTCCAGCTCGCCAATTCTTCCGGAGGCGTGTTGCTGAAGGGCGGGAGTCCATCGTGGATGCTCGGAACTGACGCGTTCTTCACATAAAACCATCCGGCGTTCCGAGTCTGGGACGGATTCGTGGGAGTCGTGAGGAGGATACATCCGACCAGAGCGGAGCATGAACGTCATACTTCCGCAGTTTAGCATGGCCTTGTCCTTCGTCTCTTTCTTCACCCAGAAAAAGAATTGCCATAGTTTGATGTCGGGTCGGATTCCGAGATGCCCCTCGCAAAGAGTTGCGAAGTTCGAGAGCAGGAGGTAGGAGTTGGGGCAGATGTTGTGGGGCTGGAGCCCGTACGTGTCGAGGACGGAGAGGAAGAACTCCGAGCAAGGGAGTGATAATCCGCGCTCGACCCACGCCTTTGTCATAACGCGTTCATCCGCGTCGGGTTTGGGAATGTCGGAGTCGCGCGTGAAACTCCAATGCTCGGAGATCATGCCTTCGTTTTGAAGCTCCCGGAGCTCCGCGTCAGTTGTCTCGCAGGGCCACCATTGACCCCGCACCCCTTCACGGCTCCGGGCCTTGGAAGCTTTCTTGTTTTCCACTTCTTGTACCTTGGCTGCCATTCTAGCTTGGCCTTGTAGCTCCTCTTCGAGCTCTTGGGCTGATGGGATCCGGCCTAGTAAAGTACTGGAAGAGGCGGAGAACGGTTGAGCAAGTCTAACGTCGGAAACATATGGTGGTAGATACGCAATGGGATCCGGGCAAATTGGTTCCACGGCACTGGGATACGGGCTACTCGGAGAGCTACCAGTGCAGTGAGGAGAACCGTGAGACATGCTTCCGGCTGCACCCATGCGAGCTAAGTTGAGTATCCGGATCTACACTAAGTTTATCTTCTACGAGGCCGGCGCACGTACCGTTAATGGCGCGGTGGCTCGACGGAGCTCCGGTGGAGTCGAGGTCGCCGGACTTGCAGGGAATCGCTTCGCGTGACCACAAATCGGCGGCGGGAAGGATTTCCCGTTCAACCGAGGGAATCTTGGCGCGAGGAGAGGCTTGAGCCGGCAGCGCGTGAAGCTCACCGTGGCAAAGTTCGCCGGAGATGAGATCTGTCGGGCGGCGCGGCGCGAGGAAGAAGACGACGTGGGTGAGAAGGTGAAAGAATGAGAAATTACCGCGGGCGAGGGTTATATATAGGCCACGCGCGGAGATTCGAGATTCGGATCCAACGGTGGAAACGGAACGGTCGCACCGTTAGATGGATGACACGTGTCTTAGGTCAAGTGCGGTAAAACGACGTGGAGGTAACTTAACCATGCACTCCCGAGATTTCCGGCTAAAGATTTGCATCTGCGAAAATTTAGCGCGGGAAAAAAGGAAGGTGTGCGCGGGAAAAACGGAGTCTCCGTTGCAATACCTAATCTGAAGACGACGGATTTCCGAATGAATGAACCCGGAATCAAGTAAAAAGTTTTGAAGCTCTTCAAGATTCTCTTCGTTTCCGAGCTGAATGAAGTCGGAGGAATGATGAATCTCGGAGAACTTCGGGGGCTACTGTTGTGGGTATACTTTATGGGTATATCAACGACATGGCTTGGATCCGGCAAGCCCGGGTGGCCCACCGACGGTGATGGTGGCATGTGGCCCATCGGGCGGCCCAGTTGCTGTTGATCGTGAAGGATGAAGTCCAGCCCAGGAACGAGGAGCCGGATCTTAACCGACCTACGAAGGAGGCCGGATCCGTGGAGGCCCATAAAGTATCCGGATCCAGCACGGCCTAGAAGGAAGGCGGATCCTTGACGTACACGGCAAGATATTGTACCGTAGTTAGGTAACTTGTATTCCGGCTAGGACTCTCCATGTAAACCCTAGATCCGTGCGCCTATATAAGCCGGATCCCGGGAGCCCTAGAGGCACAACCACAACTCATTGTAACAACGCGAAAGCGCTCAGATAATTCAAGACAAGCAGCAGTAGGCCCTGTCAACGTGCAGGTGTTCCGAAGCTGGGTAAATCGCGTACCACCGTCCCGAGTGCACTCCGCCCTATGGCCCCTACTTCTTCTCCCCCTCGTGAGGATCCCTCCTCCGAGGTACCGTCGAATAGGCAACGACAGTGATGCTCTCATCGTACAGTAAGTTTGCTTCAACGGCTATGAGTCTATGCTTCCACCATGTGTGTTTGCTTCACGCACAGTTTCTAACTCGTGCTTCAACATTTCTTAGTGCTAGGGTGTGCTTCGTGTTACTAAGTGATGATTCTATTATATAAACATAATTCTGCCTAACCGGATTCTGGTTGTATAGTCAGTGATGTTGCTATACTGCCGAGTACGCCGCAGCTGGGACACAAATGCCTTATCGAGGAGGAGCTTGCAGCGTGTGGGAGATCATCCATGATCAGCCCATACAACGGTCAATAATACTGGTTGGGGAGAAGTGAGAAAAGTGTTGTTGTTGTAGTGTTTAAATTTGTCACTAGAAGAGTTGTAATTTTTTGTGTAAATCAAATAATGTGTACATTGCTTCGTGCTTCATGTCGTGCTTCCACAGATTTTTTGCGAAGCAAATATTTTCATCAGATTGAAATTTGTATTGGTTGCATCAAAAGATGTATTAATAGATCAAAATACTAGCATGTACAAATAAATATTTATATTGGTCATAGAAAAAATATTCCATGATGCGAACAATATGTCACTAGGGCCACAAAAATGATGCTTCTATTTGTAGGCGAATGCTTCTCCCATGAAGAAAAAATGCATATTGAAAATACAAATCTTAATTATATTTTTACATTTATTTTTTTAGAAACGAATTACTAGAAGCACGCTCGCATTATTTTTGAAGCAAATTTATATTTAGTTTGAAACATCAAATAATATTGAACACATAATTTGCTTCCTAAGGAACCAAATAACCAAATAAGGAAACAGATTGAGCTGCTCGAAAACACGGTTTATCAGAATAATTAGTTGCCTACAAATCTGGAATCTGTTTTAGTAGGAAGCATTTAGTAGGAAACAAATTATAACAATTACTTCGGATCCCCAACAAAAGTATGCAATCTGGCCCATGATTTGCGGAGGTAGTCACGCTCGGGGCTGGTTCATAATTGGGACGGCTTCAACATCGTGCGGCCATCGTCTACTCGATCGTACGGCCACAGCTAGGTCCAATGGGAAGCGATCCATCGGGATCCGATTCCTAGCACTACACATATCTAAATAGGAGCAACTCACTAATTGTATTCTCTCAACATGCAGCTATGCCACCTCACCAAGCTTGCCACATCATCAATAATCTGATATTTTGCTTTTATTTTAGCCAATCAAACATTCCACCTCGGCAAACTGTTCAATATACTTAACTATTTTTTCACGATTATATTTCTGGTATTCTGTAACTGAACAAACACCGTGCATGGCTTACATTGAAGAAGCACTTTAGGCCAACTAAAACTCTTTGCGTTACGAACGGTCGCTGGCTCATGGTTGCTACCATTGCGTCCGCTTTTACTGATGATCTAACTATTTCACTTCCGGTCTTAACTCTAATCACGTCCCCTTCCATTCTCCTCCAACTCAGTTGGCACATCCTTCACACCATATATTTCCTCTTCCCAACTAAGTAATCACCATGGACGTCATCAATCTTCACAACACACGTCAGTGGCTCTTCCTCCAACATCATCTCCTTCCCTCTAGGTAATATGCTCACCATTTTCACAGACTGCCTTATCTTCGAAATGAGGCTACCAATTTCCTCGGATTCAGTTGCATGTGTTGACTACTGGCGCGGGCTTGCAGAGCAGAATGGCGCAGAGCAGGAACAGTGGGAGGCATGTGCAGCGATAGGGTTTTTCAGCAAAGTTGTTTTGGCTATGTTTTGTAGGGATGCTACGTTTGCTTTTGCTTCTACAACAAGCTGCTTAACATGGGATTTCTTCTTTTGAAGTTTCACTTCTGGTGTGGTTGATCTTTTCTTCTGCACTAAACTTAACGACGAGCACGAATATATAAGCATATGCAGTCGTGTATAATGGAATTTCAGTTCTAGATTTCTAACAGGTTCGCTACGCAAAACCTTATTTTTCCCTGATTAGCATGCCATGGTCCTTTCCATTGTTCAATTTTTTAGTGGCCTCAAATTTATTTTTCTTTAGTACCATGTGTATTCTTGAGCAGGAGACGTACTACATTACATTTCCATATGTGTTGGAGAGTTTCCTTTCAAGATTAAAGGTCATCTCACAAGTCATATTTCCCGAGTGTGCATTAACCAATATGGTATGTAGTCTGACACATTATTTATTACATTTTTCATTGCGATTTGCAAGCTACAACTTGAACATTTCCTCCACCTAGCTCTACATGATTAGATGTTCTAAGTGGTTGAGAAAATGAAAGCCGATCTTCCCAATGTGTACCAAGATTATTAACACAATTCTGACATGTCAATAGTTTTTCCTTATTAACTCAATTAATGATGGACGGTACACATATGCAATTTCTGTTCTGACACAATCTCCTTTTTTGTGTTCTACTAGGCATAACATTATTGAACGTCATAGAATTTTACAGAATTTTCTTGCTGGGCCTGGGCTAGGTTTCCCAATCCAAGCAAGTTTGAACTTTTTTTTAATTGGTGTGAGTACGTAATGTCACATTACTATGGTATACCAAATATTTAAATCACCGCCATGAACTAACCTAAACTAACTAATAATTTATGTGTACTATGTGCATAGATAGGCCATTTTGACACAATTCCTATCCGTTTATGATGTTTTTGTTCTAAAGAAAAATTTAATGTCTATTAACTTTATATCATTGGTAAATTTATTTTTATAATTCCCGCAGCAACGTGCGGGTTATCATCTAGTTCTCCAAAAATACCGATCACTCACACGAGGTTATTTAAAGGTGTTTCTGACAGGATAGACCCACCGTTAGTCTTACATGGCACGACGCCTCTGTGTAGTTTTCCGAAAAAAACACATTCGTACATTGTAATTTCTCGTCGATGATCCTCCCACAACCTGACCCAACCTCATGCCCCACCTTCATCCCCGCCAGTGGTGCCAAGAAACCACGCGTAGAGTCTGCGGTGACCCAGCATACCACTGCATTTTGTAGTATATAAGTCGTTGATATGATACTTATGAAGGGGCTTCTTCAAAAATATCACATCCCTTGGAGTGGTACAATAGAAATATTGCAGGTCTTAAACAGCTCACATTATTATTACAAAGCACATGTTCACAAACATCTCGGTATTCTCACAGGTCCGATGAGAACACCACTAAGACTTAAACTTGTTTCAAGGTACTTTTACAACTCACAAACTACTAAAGTAGACAACATGAGAGCTCAGCAACTTATTTAGGTTAGACGCTACGCTGCCCGGCTCAACTGTGCCTACTGCGTGACACTACTCCTCCGCCTCCACTTCTTCGGTGTCGTAGACTATCCCATAGTCCACTCCTTCGACACCTCCGGACAAGTCTGGCTCCTCGTAGACCAAGTCGTATTCGTCTTCAGGTGCTTTGGTCTCACAATCTAGCAAGGGTTTAGAAGGAAAGGTGAGTACAGGGATGCTCAACAAGTTCAAAAGAAAAGGTGTTTGATGCACTAGCTACGACCATTGATCAGAAGATCTCAGATCAATGCATGTTTCGCAAACATTTCTTTAAAAGGTTTATTTTATTCTGAAAACTATGCCCGTCAGTCTTCACAGGTCGACCAGAATTTCATGGAGTTCCTTTCCTGCCACGTTCGTAGTTCCCTTCCCGGAACAGGGAGTGACAAACCACAATTTTATACACTCTACAGAGGCTTTTTTCATAAGAGAACTTATCCTTGTTGCCAACCGGGCATACCTTCCCGTCCACACTTCCTTGGTGTGAGGCCCAGTATAAGAACCAAGCCAATCACTGCCTTCTTTGCGTCCCTGCATACCCACCCTTTTGTCCATGCACATATCCCCGGTAGATATCTCCCGTTCATACCGCTTTACCCCCGATATGCTATGTACAATCCATCATAGACGGTAGAGCGCCCTTCATCCACAAGCATGGGGAGATTAAGTCCATCCCAAACTACTGGGTGTTCACCAACACACAGCAAGGCTCTATCAAGTCTGTTGATATGCAGAAGGAAGAAGATACAGCTGACTTCCCCAGAGCCATTATAGATCTTATGGTTAACGCGATATGTACGACGCTAGAATCACTAGATGGCATTGGATTAGTCCTAGATGTATATAAACCTTGCAATGGAACCTCCACCATCAACACATACCATGGTTCCATTGCCCACCACATAGTCATGTTCATAATTGGATAAGTAACATTTTACTTCAATGCAGAAGTGATAAGTATATTGCTTTGTGAGTAAAATGATAGAAATTAATCAACGTGGCATGAGCAAGGATGAACTTGCCTCGAGACTGCGAGATAGTGCAGTTCAAGTGTTTGGATGGAACCTGGACCTCGGTTTCTAAAAAAAGCACCATTGTCCGGTAAGGACAATGTTATAAAGATGCAAATGATGCATGCTTGATGGATTTCTAAGGTTTATTAAATATTTAAGTTTTATTTGATTATTAAATTCTTTACTAGTGATTTATGATAATTTAATAATCCAATAAGGAATTGCCTTATATATAAAAAGAAATATTTGAGATAAAATAATTAGTTTTTGAAAATATTTGAGTTAACCATTATTTAAGGAAAAATTTAAAATTTCCTTAATTTATTTCCAAGAAAATATTTATATTTAAAGATTTAAACTTTGAATTAAAAGTTTGTTGAAATCTTCTAACCTAAATGATATTGGTTAATTTACTTTAAGTTATATTTTGATTAAGGAATATTGTTAAGGTATTATTCTTATTTTTCTTCAATTTTTAGAGTTCATTTAGGGCCTATATTTTCAATTTTTGAAGTTTAAAGAATTAAAGATTAAAGTGAAAGGACGAAAAATCCCCTGGCCCCACTGGCCAGGCGAACCAACGGTTGAACCAAATCAGCCCGGCCCAAACCGTGTCGGTCGCCACTTTTGAAAGTGCATGGAGCCCCGATGTGTGGTTTTGGTAATTAATGACAATTTCTATGGACTAATGTTTGCATTGAGTTATATTTGTAGGAGTTTTCCAACTTGAACCATATGTTGGCTTCAAGATTACATTAAGAAGCAAATGAAGAAGATCAAGTGTCAAGTATGTCTTGAAGATGAAGTGAGCCCTCAAGTTTATCTTCAAGGCATCAACGATGAAGAATGAAGAAATAAAGTGCAAGTTCAAGACGAGCCATCTCGAAGAGATCATTTGCTTGAAGCTTGTCATCCATATGGAGATCATGGATATGTGAAGATGCACCAAAGAAGAAGCTCTCTCATAGTGGAGTATGGAGAGCAATCCGCATGACTTCATCAAGCAATTACAATCAAGAAAGGCGTTTCATCTTGTTGCATCAAGACCATCATCATCAAGCTCAAGTGGAATGCGCAAAATTAAGGTTTGCTCTTGATAGGGTTTCTTTCTCACCAGTCTCATAGTGTAGTTGGAGACCAGTTTATAATTTAGTTGCCGTACTACCAAGAGGGCTCTCGAGTGAGTAACTCGATCGTATCCTTCGGAGAGCTCAAACCTTTGCATCCTTGCATCATCTTTCTTGGTTGTTATTTGGATCTTATCCATGTGATGTTTTAGAGCTTGTTCTTATTCTCATGCCAAGCTCTAGTTCATCGAGAACGGTTTTTGCACGGGCAACTTGTTGCATTTTCAAGGTTGGAGGTTTTACCGTCATGTCTTTTTTAGATAGGTCAAACCTTTCATCATTTATTTATATCCTCCCTTGTTGGCCTATGATGGTTCTCTGCATGATATTGTAGATCTTGTTCCTAGCTTCAAAACGAGCCCAAGATCATCAAAATTGGAGTCCGGATACTAAAGTTATGTCCGTTTCAGTTTAATGTTTCTGCCAGTTTTTTGGGGGGCGGATAATCCGGCCCGGATGAAATATCTGGACAAATATCCGGCCCGAGTCCAGGGGAGATATTCGGGGGGCGGATAATTCGTTGGGAGGGGTATATAAGACCCCCTTCTTCCTCCTTGGGCTGGTTGGTTCACTCTCTCTCTCCCTACTCCATTGTTTCTCTTGAGAAGCTTCCTCTCCCTCTAATCCCTCCATGATTCTTGCACCTATTTGAGGGAAAAGAGAGAGAAGATCTACATCTACATCTTGACCAATCAAATCCCTCTCTTTGTGAGGGGAATCCACTAGATCTAGATCTTGGAGATATTTGGTGTTCCTCCTCTTATTTTGTTCTTCCTCTCTTATTCCCCCAATAGCTTTTGTAGCTTTGTTGGAATTTGAGAGAGAAGTACTTGAGCATCTTTGTGGTGTTCTTGTCATTGCATTTGGTGCATCGGTTTGAGTTCTCCACGGTGATTCATGGAAATGAAAGCAAGAAAGTTGTTACTCTTGGGTTCTTGGAACCCTAGATGAATTTGAGGCCTTTGTGGTGATTTGTTGGGAGCCTCTAATTAAGTTGTGGATGTGTGCCCCAACCTTTGTGTAAGGCCCAGTTTCCGCCTCAAAGGAAATCCCTTAGTGGAACCGTGACCTAGGCCTTTGTGGCGAGGGTCACCGGAGAATAAGGTGAGGCGCCTTCGTGGCGTTCAGTGTGTGGTGTGAGTACCGCATCTTGGGGTGAGGCCTTTGTGACATTGGTGTGTATCGAGCAACCACACCTCAATGTGAGCCTCTTGTGGCGTTCGGGATCACTAAGCCACCGCACCTCTCCAATGGAGATTAGCATTCGCAAGAGTGTGAACTTCGGGATAAATCATCGTCTCTGCGTGCCTCGGTTATCTCTATACCTGAGCTCTTTACTTATGCACTTTACTTTGTGATAGCCATCTTGATTGAAGTTATATATCTTGCTATCACATAGTTGCTTGTATTGCTTAGCATAAGTTGTTGGTGCACATAGGTGAACCATAGTATATAGGTTTTGGGCTTGACAAAGTAAACGCTAGTTTTATTCCGCATATGTTAAACCCATCTCGTAAAAAATTTAAACCGCCTATTCACCCCCCCCTCTAGGCGACATCCGTGTCCTTTCAATTGGTATCAGAGCAAGGTCTATCATTCTTAGGCTTCACCGCCTTGAGATAAAAGATGTCGGTTAGGGGATTAGCGCACAATAGCTTGTTTATATTTGATTGCACAAATTATGATCTATGGAAAATTTATGTGCTTAATATTTTGCGGGGTATTTCCCCGGACATGGAGCGAATTCTTGACATGGGTCTTTCTTCTCCTAAGGATCCCCAAAATTTATCTCTTGGGGAGAAGAAAAACTCTTGCCTCGATGCTCTTGCTTCTCATGTGTTTTCCATTGTTGTGAGCAATGTAGTTACTTCATCAATCATGCCTTTTGGGAGTGCTCATGAATTATGGACAAAGCTTCAAGATAAATATGATGTGTCCAATATTATTGAGGATGATTCTATTGCTTCCACTTCCAGTCGTGATGATTTCTCATCTTCATCCACTTCACCAATGTGTGGCAAGACACAAGGTAATGATATGGTGAGTGGTGATGGAAATTGCAATGTGCATATTGAGATTACTATTGATGATTCTTCATCTCTATCTCATTGCAATGCTTCATCTTTGGACGTAAACACATCTAGCACTATAAATCATCTACATGCTTGTGTTGATAGTCCTTGCATATCATGTGTAAGTTGCTTGAATAAATCTAATAATGATATGCTTACTTTGTCTTGTGGCCATGATAAAAATGCGTCGATTTCCTCTAGTTCTAGTGTGACTAACAATGTAGAGGAAACCAAAGATTCTATTGGTCAAGACAAGATCTTGAAAGGTGCCTCAAGTAACTCTTCATGTTTATCTCACGGTTCTCATATATGCCTTATGGCCAAGGGTTCCACGGTATCTCCTACCATGGAACCTAATATTTCTCGTGGTGATAAGGATGAGTATGAGTATGAAGAAGAGTATTGGGTTGTCTCTCTACGCGATAAGGGTAAGAGTGTATTCAAGGTTCTTTGCAAAGATAAAATTGCTAGCTCTCACTTCTTTGAAATCTTGAGAACACCATTGATAAAATGGATGCTCTTGAACGAGAGTATGCTAATGATGTAGCATCCCTAAAGAATGATCTTCAAGAAGAACAAGAGACCGTAGCCTCTCTTGAGGAGCAACTTGAAACCCTTGAAGTGTCTCAAAATGAAATATTTTATAAACTCACTAAGGAAAGAGACCATGCTAAAGCTAAATTAAAAATGCTTAAAAATGAAAAGTCCAAAGTTTGTGTTGGTCATGATAAACTTGTTAAGGATCTATATGATCTAGACAAGGCCCACAAGGCCTTGGAGAGCGAACACTCTATCCTCACCAAGTCACATGAGCGACTACAAGCTTCATATTTAAAAGAGCATGCTATGTTACCCTATCTTCTTGATATGGCTTGTGATGATGATTGTGCTACTAACACTACTTCTTGTGAAGCATCTATCTTGAAGAAGAATGTTGAGCTAAGGGCTCAACTTGAATTGCTAACTAGCAATTATGGGAAATTGGAAGAAAATCATGGAAAGCTTTCTAGCTCCCATGAGGATCTTCTAGCCTCCCATGATAAGCTAAAGTGAGCTCATGAGGCTATCATATCAAATTCAACACCTTGTAAGCCTCATGTGGATACTAGCACTACTACTCAAAATGCTATATTGCCATGTGCTAGTCCTAGTAATTCATCCACTCATAGTATAGATAAATCTTGTGATGAATTATCTTCCTTGCCTTGTTTCTCTAACAATGAAGGTTCTACTTCCTCTAGTACTTGTGTTGTTACTAACCATGTAGAGGAAATCAAAGAGCTCAAGGCCCAAGTCACTTCTTTGAAGAATGACTTGGTAAAGAGTCATGAAGGGAAATGCAAACTTGACACGATGTTGAGTGTGCAACAATCCCCCAATGACAAGAGTGGACTTGGATTCAAATCCAACAACAAGAACAAGTCCAAGAACAACAACAAGAAGAAGGGCCAAGTACAAGTCAAAGACCCGGCCAAGATTGTTTGCTTCAAGTGCAATATTGAAGGGCACCATGTTAGATCTTGACCTTTGAAGAAAAAGCAAAAAAGGGAAGCGGTCTCAAGCTCAAACTCATATTCAACCTCAAGTTGAAGAAATGCCACTTCCCAAGAAGAAATAAGCCAATGCTCCCATTGTGGAGAAATCTAGTGAGAAGAAGGAGAAGAAAAGAACATGCTACATATGCCGTGAGAAGGGCCATATCTCCTCCTTTTGCACTATTGGTACCTCATCCAACTCTATCACCATTGATGATGTTTATTCTCTCCGTAAGGATGAGGGTGGCAATCTGTTTGCCAAATTTGTTGGTGCTCAAAGTGGTGTCAAGAAAAGAACCATTTGTGTTGCCAAGTCTATTGTGACTAACCTCTTAGGACCCAACTTAGTTGGCGACCAATAATCCAAAACTTGATCAATAGGTGCTTGTTGGAGGGCATTGGAGACTTGGCTACATCATGAAGAATTAAAGGATCTTCATCATTTATATTATCTCAAGCCAAGTCTTTTGCTTATCTTGCTTCTATCATATATTTAATGTTCCTCCTTGCGGTAACATGTTCTCAACGCATTTATATTGAAAGTTACTCGCCCCTTTGCATGTGTTAGTTTTGTTCCTAACATGTGTTTGTATATGTTGTGCTTCCTACTTGCTTTTCTTGAGAAATCAAGTCTATGCATGTTGGGTTGCACACCATGTATTTGTGTTTGTGTTGGAGCCACTTTTCATCTTGTTCTATCTTATATGGCTCTTATGAGCGATTAATGGACTATCCCATTTTGGGGGAGTGATATTCCTTTGGGAATTTAATGATCCTAACAATGTGTGTACATGAGGAATATCACTTAGAATTGATATTGCAAGATTATCTAGTCTCTATGTGGTATGTCATCTTCATGAGAAATTCAAATTCTAAATGTCCATTAATATCTCTAGTTGGATCTTATTTGCCTCTTGTGAAAATAAATTCCTTATAACATTATGGGGGAGTAATAAGCCTTGTGCATATTACAAGCCTAGAAAATGTGAACATTTGAGGTTGTGTCACATAGAATTGATATTGTAAATTATCTCTCTCATATGTGGCATGTTTGCTCAAACAAGTTCCAATTTGCTTAAATGGCTTCATTGCTAATTTCTTTGTGGATCTTATTTGGGAAAGTTTTTCTTGGCATGATTTTTCACAACGTGTCCCTCAATACACTTCTGGGAAAACCATGTGTTTCAAGTCATTATGTTAATTGCTTTGCATGTTGGCATGAATGCTATTAATTACTTTGCATGTTGGTATGACTAATTGAAGCTATCAAGAAACTCTCTTTGCATGATGGTTAACTCATTTTACCATATTATTTATTTGGTGCAAATATGATCTTACATATACTTACAAACTACCACCGGGAAATCTTTCCTAATACCTCTTGTCCTAGGACAATTGGCAATCTATTATGAGGTAGAGATTTATTGATCATATTTACATTTGCTCTTGTGTTTAAATTGCCTTATTTATTGCCATGAATTTGTTGTGCTTTGACTCCCATGTGTCTTCCTTGCATCTTATGGATCTAATTTGTCTATTCAAACTTTCTTAGAATTTTAGTAGATATAGGTAGCGTGATGATCCTAATTTTGTGCATTTTGTATTCATATGCCAAATCTTAGATAATTCACTAATCTTGGGGGAGCTCTCCTATATTTGTTAGAATGCTTAACATCTGTTGATCATTATCAAAAATTTGGTTTTGAGAGACATAAATTTTGTTTTTGGTACTTTGTGCCATCATAAAAAGTGTCGAGGGTTTGGTTTATTTGTTGGAACCTTGCTCTCTTGGGAGTTGGTTATCTCATTCCTTTGTGTTTAGGTTTAATTCACTTCTTATAATGAGATAAGTCTTTGGATTCAATCTTGTGTTGATTTAATTCACTTCTTATAATGAGAGTCATTATGTCTCTTGATTTATTCGGTATTTTGTCCAAATTGTATCTTCCTTTGGTTCTTGAAAGTATTGTGCACGCATATTTAATATATGTATATCTTATAGCATGTGTTAATTTCTTTGATCCAATATATAGGGTAAACTCCATCAAATCCTAATTTGGCTAAGATGTTCATGAAATTCAATTTCATATCTATATGCATATAGTATTGTGGAGTTTGTCCTATATGTTGTAGTGTGTCTAACTACTTCGGACCCAATTAGTTTGGGGACCATTTTTGTACTTACCTTTGTGTTAGGTACAATGGATATGCATTGGATGCTTGTCTCACTCTTGGGAAGAAGTGGTGACTCAATGGTAACTTGAGGCAAGCTAGGATGGTCAACGAACACATATCTACTACATCCACACCAATGCTATCTCGGTAACAAATATCTTCTCATGCATATTTTTCTAGCATCCAACAATGTGGTTGCATCTTGGCATGAATCTCTTGATTTGCAAATGTTGTGCTTCTTGCAAAAAGTCTTAGTGAAACCTATTTATTGTGAATGTGAGTAATTTGAGATGAGTGCATTTGTTGGGAAGTATATTAAATCATGCTCATGATTCATCCATCCCAACTATGCCTATCTAGCAGTTTTATTGCATATCAATCCCTCAAGTCTCTCACGTGTGCAATATAGATTAAAGTGCAAATTTAGTTATTTCTTTTGGTATCCTCGTTTGTGATACTTGTTGCCCTTCTCAATGCATCCCAACTATCTTCTATCCCTTGTTGATATTTGTGATGTATTTTATGTGTTTATGGTTGAAGTTCATGAATGTACAATAAGATAAAATTGAGCCTTTGGCCATGCTTTTAAACAAAAAAAATTATTGGTATATTGCATGACTTCGTCCTGGATATCATGCTATATTTCTTGTGTATCTATTTTGTGTGTGCATGTTTGTTTGTGGATAAACATCTTAGTGAATTTTCCCATTTAGAGAAACTTATACACATAAGAGATGATACATCTCCATTTGATATCTTATTTTTTTGTTGTGTGTTGATTGCTCATGCTAACACTACTAGGAAAAGGGCTATAGCTGCACGGAACAGTGCCGGCGCACCACCATTGACGCGCGCCGGTGGCAAAATACCGCCGGCGAGCCATGTTAGGCCGCGCCGGCGAAGAACCTATACTGTCGGCGCACAAGAAAATTTAGTGCGCCGGGAATAAAATTCGAAGAGTTCTGGCCGAAAACAGAAAATCTGGGCACCTTACCCCCGGCGCACCTCTATAGTGGTGCGCCGGTGGTAGACAATTTACCACCAGCGCACCACCATAGAGGTGCGCCGGGGGTAAGTTGCCTAGATTTTTCTCTCCACCCGGAATCGTCTTTTCAGTTTTCGAAAAAAAAATAGAAAATGATAGAAAATTCAAAAAATAAAATCCTTTGAAATGCCCATGTAATATGTGATCTAGTTTTAGTGAAAATTTGAATTTTGATGTATTATGCAAAAATGGCGTCATCTTTCGGTAAAACGGGATTTCTGGTTGCATACGACCTCCGATGAAAAACTTTTTTATATCAAAATCGATCTACTCGAAATTTCCTATTCGAATTCAACCGCCTACGGCCGTTTGGAGAAAATATGGATTCGTCAAATTCAAAACAGAAACAGGAATTTTTCAGATTTAAGATTTGGGTGAAAAAAAGAAAAAATAGCCCCGGCGCACCACCCTACTTGGTGCGTCGGCGGTAAGCAGTGCTATGTAGGCACAACTCAGCCCGCGGTGCTCACTTTCCCCTTCTCTTTTCCTCCTCCTCCTCCTCCTCCTCCTCCATCTCCTGCTCCTCCTTCTCTATACCGAGCTTCTGCGGCGGCGAGCTACTCCGGCGACCTACTCATCCTCTTCCTCCACCGACGGCCACGACATCCTCCGACCTCCTCCACCACCTCCAGCCTCCTCGACGTCCTCCGGACTCCTCGATGTCCTCCGGCCTCCTCCAACACCTCCGGCCTCCCCCATCACCGTCGGCCTCCTCCACCACCTCCGGCATCCTCCACCTCCTCCGGGCTCCTCCACCTCCGGCCTACTCCTCCTCCTTCGGCCTACTCCTCCTCCTCCTCCTCCTACACTGGCCCGCCAATCTCGGGAGCTTCCATCATCCTCATGCACCTCATGCACCTCCTACACTGGCGCATAGACGACAACCACGGTTGACTAGCTAGATCTAGATCTAGATCTGGATCTAGATTTGAATTTTTTTTGTTTTCTTGTATAACTTACCGCCGGCGAACTAGACAGGTGCGCCAGGGATAACGCGAGATACCGCCGGCGCACCGACTGGTGCGCCGGCAATAAGCTATTATCACCGGCCTGTTCCCACCGGAGGGCTGTAGTGCGCCGGCAATAGCCCATTTTGGTGCGCCGGCAATAAGCCTTTTCCTAGTAGTGTAAGCAATATAATTCATTGAAGACTATGATGATGCTTTTTGCTCATCCATGTAATAGTCTTATAATATGCTTTGTCATGCCTTTCACATATCCTTTTGGTTGAGCCTTTTATTATGGTGTCTCTTACTTGTTGCCCAACCATTTGTGTGTTGCAAGTGTTAAGCTTAATTCTCTATCTATGATATATTGCAAATATTTGTATTTTAAATGGTAATGAGGGAGTGAGGATTCTATCTTATGCATATTGTATTCAAATGCAACATTTTAATTTATGCATGTACCTTGGGGAGCTTCCTCATTTTATTTAAGGCACTATTCTGTGATGATCATTAGAGTTTGATTCACTTGGTATCTTTTGTTTTGAATGATATTATGGGAGTAATGATTCCATGTTTGTGCACCCATATTCCAATTTAAGTAGTCTATTTTTGTGCACAAACCTTGGGGAGCTTCCTCATATTATTCAGAGCAATCTTCTTGACCTTATCATAATATCTATCTTTCTTTTGGTATCTTCTTTGTGGTTCATTTGGTTGCTTGCTTCATTTGTTGGGGCTTCTTGACTTTGTTATCCTTTTGCAATCTTTGATCCTCCCTATAGTGTGATTCCATCCGAATATTCATCATTGGATACGTGCATTTAATTCCACTCAAATTGTGAGAAATGCACATGGTATGGAGGAACTCTCACTATATTGGCCTTCTAAAATTTTCACCCATTTCGGCAATTGGTTCCAATGGGGGAGAAGCTTTGAGGGTTTAAGGGAATTTGGTTATGTGTTTGCTTTGTGCTTAAGCATGTTCCTTTATTGCATTGCATCTTGTTGCTTTGCATAGTTGACTATTTAGAGAAAACTCCACTAGCTTTCAATGTCAATGTATGCTCTTGCATATATTATGGGGGAGTTTTCTCTATATATTCAACTTGTTTGTTACTTAAATTCCTTATATAAACCCTCTGAAAGAGATTGTCATCAATTACCAAAATGGGGGAGATTGAAAGTGCATGGAGCCCCCATGTGTGGTTTTGGTAATTAATGACAATCCCTATGGACTAATGTTTGCATTGAGTTATATTTGTAGGAGTTGTCCATGGGCAATGCTTGAACCATATGTTGGCTTCAAGATTACATTAAGAAGCAAATGAAGAAGATCAAGTGTCAAGTATGTCTTGAAGATGAAGTGAGCCCTCAAGTTTAACTTCAAGGCATCAGCGATGAAGAAGGAAGAAATAAAGTTCAAGTTCAAGACGAGCCATCTCAAAGAGATCATTTGCTTGAATCTTGTCATCCACATGGCGATCATAGATATGTGAAGATGCACCAAAGAAGAAGCTCTCTCATAGTGGAGTATGGGGAGCAATCTGCATGACTTCATCAAGCAATCACAATCAAGAAAGGCGTTCCATCTTCTTGCATCAAGACCGTCATCATCGAGATCAAGTGGAATGCGCAAGATTAAGGTTTTCTCTTGATAGGGTTTCATTCTCACCGGTCTCATAGTGTATTTGGAGACCGGTTTATAATTTAGTTGCCGTACTACCAAGAGGGCTCTCGAGTGAGTAACTCGATCGTATCCTTCAAATAGCTCAAACCTTTGCATCCTTGCATCATCTTTCTTGGTTGTTATTTGGATCTTATCCATGTGATGTTTTAGAGCTTGTGCTTATTCTCATGAAAAGCTCTATTTCATCGAGAATGGTTTTTGCACGGGCAACTTGTTGCATTTTCAAGGTTGGAGGTTTTACCGTCATGTCTTTTTTAGATAGGTCAAACCTTTCATCATTTATTTATATCCTCCCTTTTTGTACTATTATGCTTCCCTGCATGATCTTGTAGAGCTTGTTCCTAGCTTCAAAACGATACCAAGATCATCAAAATCGGAGTCCGGATGCTAAAGTTATGCCCGTTTCATTTTGATGTTTCTGCAAGTTTTTAGGGGGGCGGATAATCCGGCCCGGATGAAATATCCGGCCCGAGTCCAGGGACGATTTTCGGGGGGGGGGGGGGGGTAATCCGGCCCGGGGCGGATAATCTGGTCTGGAAGGTCTCAAACGGTCATAATTCGTTGGGAGGGGTATATAAGACCCCCTTCTTCCTCCTTGGGCTGGTTGGTTCACTCTCTCTCTCCCTACTCCATTGTTTCCCTTGAGAAGCTTCCTCTTCCTCTAATCCCTCCATGATTCTTGCACCTATTTGAGGGAAAAGAGAGAGAGAAGATCTAGATCTACATCTTGACCAATCAAATCCCTCTCTTTGTGAGGGGAATCCACTAGATCTAGATCTTGGAGATATTTGGTGTTCCTCCTCTTATTTTGTTCTTCCTCTCTTATTCCCCCAATAGCTTTTGTAGCTTTGTTGGAATTTGAGAGAGAAGTACTTCATCATCTTTGTGGTGTTCTTGCCATTGCATTTGGTGCATCGGTTTGAGTTCTTCACGGTGATTCGTGGAAGTGAAAGCAAGAAAGTTGTTACTCTTGGGTTCTTGGAACCCCAGACGGATTTGAGGCCTCTGTGGCGATTTGTTGGGAGCCTCCAATTAAGTTGTGGATGTGTAACCCAACCTTTGTGTAAGGCCCAGTTTCCGCCTCGAAGGAAATCCCTTAGTGGAACCGTGACCTAAGCCTTTGTGGCGAGGGTCACCGGAGAATAAGGTGAGGCGCCTTCGTGACGTTCGGTGTGTGGTGTGAGTACCGCATCTTGGGGTGAGGCCTTTGTGGCGTTGGTGCACATCGAGCAACCACACCTCAAGGTGAGCCTCTTGTGGAGTTTGGGAGCACTAAGCCACCTATTCACCCCCCCTCTAGGCGACATCCGTGTCCTTTCAACTTCCCCCCTCTCTCTCTCTCTCGCCGAACCCTAACCCTAAACGTTGTCGCAACTCACTTGGCGATTCGTATTGTCGCCGCCGTTGCATGCTCGCCCCGGCCAGCTCCGGCCGTCTCTAGCCGTGATGCCGGTCGCAATCGATGCTCCTCACCCTGCTGCTCCTTCCTATCCGCGTCGATCTAACGCTCGTCGCCTCCTTCATTTGCACGCGACCCCCACCTGGAACTAGGGTTCCAGTATCCGCGATGAACTCCATCGATCGGCTGCTCCTGGGTGAGATGGTGCTGGTCGTCGACGTGCTGGTGTACCTGGGGCATGGCTTGGCGTAGGTGGTGCCATTGTGCCCCTTGTGCCACTGTCCCCAGGTCTTCTAGTGGCTGCGATGGTGATGAAGTTCACCGGCGTAACGTTGGTGCCTTCCCTAGGCTTGCAGCTGTCGCGGCCGCATGGGCACTGCCTCACCATGTCGTGGCTTCTGCTCCCAGGCGCAAGGTAAGTTCCCCTTCTTCTCCTCTCTCTGCCTCTCTGGTTACCTATCTTTATCCTCTTGCTTCCTGATGATCAATAGATCATGCAGGAATGCCCTGCTTGCTTGCTGCAGCGAGCTCTCCTCTATGGTTAAATCATGTGCTATGAATTCCTTGCAGTACCTGGACATTTTGGTATTTATAGTTGGTTCATAGGGGAACTTGAGCTTGTTCAAGTGCTCTCCTCATGCCATGGCTTGGTTTGGTTCCCTGGATATTCCATCTACTACTCAGTAAAGCTGTCTAATTTAGTTGGGCTTGCATATGGTACTAGTTCTTTGCAAATAATCTGTTCTAGGCACTGAATGACTCATTTATCACATGTGACAGGTTGCAGTGGATGAGCTAAATATGTTTACTTGTCTGCAGCTCAATTGTGTTAGCACAAGAGTTGAATTCTTGACTCAATTGCTTGCAGATGTTGCCTGTTAATCAGTACATGGTAGCCATGTTTCTTTAGTGGAGCTTTGTCTCCAGTAGAGTGTCATGTGGAAGCCTGCTTCATCAGCAGTGACATGATGCTGTGAGCTTGATCATTTGCTGATGTTCCTGTCACTAATTGAATTATGGATGCTTGTTGGTGTACGGATGGTTACTGGAACTATTAATTGATGAACTATGTATTGGTGATGATTCAATTTGTTTGAATGGAATGAATGGATGCCAACCATTGTTGGATAATTATCCATTACAGTCTGAACCAGACAAGGTTATGATGACTGGTTCTTTTGATGTGGGCTTGCTTGTGATTTGATGTGACCTCAGTAGCACTTGCTACTGATACTGGTTGCTCTCAAAGTTGGATTTAAAGATAGTTGATTTTAAATAAATGGAATCCTTTCAAAGTAGGGAATCATGTATATGAATGCCACTGTGAATTGTTTTATGAAGAAAAGGATATTTTTTGATGGTTTAAATGGGCTAGTGGTACTGGGTGATACTTGTAGGCTGCTAGTGACTGAATACTGGTCTGGTTGTTTGCTAGATGTCCATATATGACTTCCTACCTGCATAGAACTAGCTTTTGGATAAGTTGAGTCTCTGGTTGCTTCATTTTATTGCCAGCATCACTTGGTCTATACCAAGTGATGATCATCCCGCATGAGCTTCTTCTCAGTGCTATTGTTTGTATGAAAAATATATGGATTGGATTATCTATATCCTTTGGATCCTCTTGATACGTCTCAAACGTATCTATAATTTTTTATGCTCTATGCTTGTTTTACACCAATTTTTATATGTTTTGCTCATGCTTCGTCGCACTTTATACATTTTCCGGCACTAACCTATTAACAAGATGCCACAGTGTCAGTTCCCTGTTTTCTGCTATTTTGTATTTCAGAAAAGTTGTACAGAAAATATTCTCGGAATTGGACGAAACAAAAGCCGAAGTCAATATTTTTCCGTAACGAAGACAGAGTCCAGAGGGGGGTCGAAGAAAGGCAGCAGGGCGGCCGGACCAGCCCTAGGCGCGGCCTGGCCCTGGCCTGCGCCTAGGGGCGGTGTGGGCCCTCTAGCCTCCACCGACATCACCCCTCTGCCTATTTATTCACGATCTCGGGAAAACCCTGAACACCCGAACCTCCATCCATGAAAAGTTCCATTGCGGCCGCCATTGCAGACCCTAACTCGGGAGGGTTCTGAAGCTCTTCCCGGCACCCTGTCGGAGGGGGAAATCGTCGCCGGATGCATCTACATCATCATACCCGCCTCTGAATTGATGTGTGAGTAGTTTATCCCTGGACTATTGGTCCATAGTAGTAGCTAGATGGTTTTCTTCTCCAATTTGTACCTTATGTTTTGATCTTGTGAGATGCCCTACATGATCAAGATCATCCTTATGTAATGCTACATGTTGTGTTTGTTGGGATCCGATGAATATTGTGTACTATGTTGAAATCGATTATATATTCCTGTCATATATTATTTGTGATCTTGCATGCTCTCCGTTGCTAGTAGATACTTTGGCCAAGTAGATGCTTGTGACTCCAAGATGGGGTATTTATGCTTGATAGTAGGTTCATGCCTCTAGTTTTCTGGAAGAGTGACAATAACTTCTAAGATTGTAGATGTGTTGTTGCTAATAGGGAGAAAACAACAACGTTTTATCCAAGGGTAATTCTATCGTTTACTTTACACACATTGCTTAATGCGACAATCTCTTGCTTGCAACTTAATACGCCGGTAGTGCGCCCTGCCACTAGTCAACTAGCAACACCTTCAGAAGTCATGCCTTTCTCCTACTGGTCGATTAAACCTTGGTTTTCTTACTGAGGGAAAACTTGATGCTATGCTCATCATACCTTTCTCTTGGGGTTCCCCAACGATGTGCAATCTGCGCTCATCAAGCTAATTTTCTGGCATCGTTGCCCGGGAGAAAGAGGATTTCTGCAAGGGGAGTCTCTCATCTCCAATATCTTTACTTTGTTATTGTTTTTCTTACTTTACTTCATTTTGTCTTGTTTGCTTCTTTATATCAAAAACAAAAAAATTTAGTTTCTATTATAGCTGTTATTTATGTTGCTTGGTTTTAATTTTGCTAAAGTAGGTTCTACTGAAAATACTAAGTTGTGTGAATTTACTAGCACAAACAACACTGATTTTATTTGTACACCTATTGCTCCACCTGCTCCCGAAGCAGCCTTCTCTGAAATTAAACCTGCTTTGTTAAATCTTGTTATCAAAGAGCAATTTTCTGGTGTTAGTACTAAAGATGCCGCTTCTCACCTTAATAATTTTGTTGAACTTTGTGAGATGCAAAAGTATAAGGATGTACATGGTTACATTATAAAACTGGAATTGTTTCCCTTCTCTTTGAGAGGGAAAGCCAAGGATTGGTTGCTATCTTTGCCTAGAAATAGTATTGATTCTTGGGTTAAATGCAAAGATGGTTTTGTTGGAAAATATTATCCTCCTTCTAAGATTATATCTTTGAGAAGATACATAATGAAATTTAGAGAATTTGATAATGAACATGTTGCTCAAGCTTGGGAAAGAATGAAATCTTTGGTAAAGAATTGTCCCACTCATGGACTGGCTACTTGGATGATCATCCAAACTTTTTATGCAGGACTAAATTTTTCTTCAAGAAACCTTCTGGATTCAGCTGCTAGAGGTACCTTTATGTCCATTACTTTGGGGTATGCAACTAATATATTTGATGATATGATGATAAATTATTCTGAATGGCACACCGAGAGAGCTCTACAAGGTAAGAAGGTAAATTATGTCGAAGAAACATCCTCTTTGAGTGATAAGATTGATACTATTACGTATATGCTTGTTAATGGTAAAGCACATATTGATTCTAATAATATTCCGTTAGCTTCTTTGGTTGCTCAAGAAGAGCATGGTTATGTGAACTTCATTAAAAGCAACAATTTCAACAACAATGCTTATAGGAATAATTTTGGTAGGAACAATTATAGGCCATATCCTTCTAATAATGGTAATACTTATGGAGATTCTTATGGTAATTCCTACAGCAACAATAAAAGTGCACCCTCTAATCTTGAAGTCATGCTTAAGGATTTTATTAGTAAACAAACTGCTTTCAGTAAAACTATTGAGGAAAAGCTTGGCAAAATTGATATTGTTGCTTCTAAAGTTGATAGCCTTGCTCATGATGTTGATTTTCTTAAATTAAAGGTTATGCCTCATGATGTTAAAGAAAGCAAAACTTTGAATGCCATCCAAGTTAGAATTGATGAAAATGTTAGGATGTTGGCGGAATTGCATGCTAGGTGGAAAAGAGAAGATGAAATTGCTAGAAATAATAATTGGAATAAAATTTGTACCATCACCACCACCATTAGTAATGAAGTTTCAAATGCTAGCCACTCGCCTACTAGTAATGTTAAAATAAATAGTGTAGTAAAAGTCACCGCTCCTTCTACAAAATTGCCTAGAACAACTGAAACTGTTCCTGATAAATATGCTGAAATTTTTCGGAGTATGGGAGACAATAATAGTCCTTTCACCTTTGATAAAAATGACTTTGATTTTGATGATTGCAATATCTTTGAAGTAATTAAGTTTTTACAAAATCTTGCTAGAAGTCCTAATTCTAGTGCTATAAATATGGCTTTTACGAAGCATATTGCTCTCATGCAAATTAGAGAAGAGAAATTAAAGCGTGAAGCTTCTATTCCTAAAAAATTAGAAGATGGCTTGGAGCCCATCATTAAGATGGAAGTAGGTAATTTTGATTGCAATGCTTTATGTGATCTTGGTGCAAGTATCTATGTTATGCCTAGTAAAATCGATGATATGCTTGATTTTCCACCGTTGGAACAATGTTATTTGAATGTTCATCTTGTTGATATTGCTACAAAGAAACCTTTGGGGAGAGTTAATAATGTTCTTATTATGGTTAACAATAACCTTGTCCCGGTTGATTTTATTGTTGGGATTTCTATTTTCGTGCCCTCAGGTCCTTAGTTGTACTCAGTTTTCCCCAGCCCCTTAGTTTTTCCTCAGTTTTCCCCAAGCCTTTGTCTGAAACCCGTAGAAGGAGCTCGAACGGAAGGATTCCGTTTAGTTGAACGTTCCGTGTTGACGTGTGGGGCCGCGTCATTTTTGGGTCGATCCGCGTCGTGTGGGGCTGGTAGGAAGGGACCGCATGGGACAGGACGAGACCGTGTTTGGTTGTACGTGAGAGCTGGGTTTTGTCTCTCTCGGCCCAAATTGGCATTTTTAAGAGCACATTTTCCCCTCTTTCTCTCTCTGTCTTTTTCACCAAATTAGTATCAAATCTAGAGAAGCTTCTATTTCTGTCTTTCTTCAATTATTTATGCCTTTTGGCCCTCTTTTTTGCCCAATATGGCAGCAAATCTAGAAGCTAGTATATGATAAATTTACAGCAGCATAATCAGAAAACTAAGTATAATACATAAACTGCATACAGCAGCCAAAAGCAGCCAATAACGTTGTTAATGTTCACGACAGACTAAGCTGAAAAAATACAAGACGCACGCAATGTATGGCCAACAAGAAGATTCCTCATTCCTCATATATTTCTTCGTCGCTCCATTCGTGCATTATCCCAAGGAAATATTCATGGAACTCCTTCCGTCTGCAGTGTGCGGCCAATACATCCTCCAAACGGTATGGCATGTGTTCATTTCTCAGACTGTAGTTTCCCATTGTATCCACATACCGTGGCCACTCATCCCAGGCCTTTGTATCATGAAAGTACTCTCTGATATAACCCAAATCCGCGTAGTAGATGCAGCCAGGTCGAAGTGTCAGGTGCACTCTGGTGTCGACGGAGATACACCGGATATAATGGACGAAGAAGGCATGACTGCCAATGTTACTGACCGGATGGAGAGAGCGGCTCTGAGTGTCCACACGGTACACCAATGGTTGGTCCTCCAAAAGCATGTTGTCCAACAACACAAGCAGCAGATCACCATCCGACTTCACAAGATAGAACTTGTCATTTCCAAGTTGTGGAAATGAAATTAGTGTCTCCATCTTGACAGTGCTCGCGCGCTGCTGCAACTGTACATTGGTGCACAGTAATCTTCCGGACTCAAAATTGTCCACATCTATTGCATACAGTTCACCATTGAACGGGGTAATGCAACGCAGACCATGGTTCTCGGTCGAAAATCTTCCTTCTCCCCAATCTTCATATATATATCCTTAGTTGGAGTGCTCTCATCGACCCAACTAATTTTGTTCGGGTAATGTGAGCAAACGAAGACCATAGTCGGGGATTTGATTACAGCGACTGAATCCAGAAAACAGATGGCATCTGCGCCTCAAACATAGTGTTCGATGTCTTTGTGAGTGGGTTCAGAAGCCGTATCTTGTGCGGCGGGTTCTTCTGGGCAAGCACGATGACGCCACGGCAAAAGCCGACGAAGTAGTATCTAAAATATATTGATGAATATAACATTCAGCACTAAGATTAAAAATAAGAATAGATTAACCCTATAGATATGTAGGAATTTGAACCTTGCACGAACTTCCGATAGATCTATGGTGACGTAGCGGGATGTGCTGAGTTGGGGGAAGGTGAACTCAGCGGCGCATGGAAGGGCGTGGTCCACCATGATCCATTCGTGCAGGTGCACGTCGGGCTCAGGTAAACCTGAGCGGCAATTTCTATAGACTTGCCTCATAGCAGAGTATGCGTCCACGTACTCCTCATTCGCCAGCAAGCATTCGCCGATCTTGTGAAGTGGTCCATCAGCCATGAGAGAGGCCCAGCTCACGGAAGCGCCGCGCTTGGATGCGCCGCCCTCGGAGGCGACGGGCTCGGCGGCGACGGGCTCGGATGCGACGGGCTCGGAGGCTACGGGCTCGGGGGTGATTCTTCTTCTCTATCGCCGACAGGGCTCGTACGGCGGTTGGGGTTTTTTCCTTCGATTTGGAGAAGTTGATGGGACGTGAGAGGCGTGGTTTCGTGTGTGAGCGAGAATGAGACGTACCGTGTGTGCAGAGGGAGGGAGAGAGGGGCTTACGCGTCCTAAATGCGACCCGCGTCCTACGCGTCCACTATTGCACGTTTGCACCGCGGCACGCGTCAACAATGGCACGTCTTCCACTTCTGCACCGCAACACGCGTCCTCGAGTCTAACCCTGAAAATTTAGATATACTCAGGTATACCCTCGAGTCATATACTAGCATTTTTTGTATGCTCAGTTTTCCCCTTGAGTGCTAATATTGGCTAGTGCAACATACTCAGTTTTACCCTCAAGTGGCTGGTCAACAGAGAGTCAACAAATGGGATTATCTAGTTAAATGAGTTATTTAATGTGCAAAAAATTCCGAAAAAGAGTGGCACTTACTCATGGAGTCTTTACCACAAATTTCCACTTCTCAAATCATAGATAAATCAAGTTCTACCACAAATTGCCACTTCTCAAATCACCTAGTAGCTATGAAGGTGCATGGTTTTCCACAATAAGCCCTACCCAAAACAGCTTTCCCCAAAACATACTTTGTCTGAATGAGGCCATAATTTTCACACTCATGGATATTTGCATTGCAAATAGTTTGAGGTAGGCAAAGATGGGTTTCATTGTACAAAACACGCATTTTCATTTTTTAAATCTCATATTTGAATCCCTTAGTATGTTTACTACTCACTTGCCCTTGGTTTCTTGATACTACATAGTTTTGCCCTCTTCCTTCACAAATTCTCACAGACGCCCAACATTGCCCTGATTGGTCTAGCCCATGTCACGCGGATCGTGCCCGCCGACCGTTGATCGTATGATTTAACGGGCAGGATAACCCCTATCTCTCTCTCTGGTCGGGGCCACCACCCTCTCTCTCTGTGTCGGCGGTTAGCTTCCACCCTCTATGTATGCTAAAGGGCGGTTACCCAGTACGCTAAGGTTTGGTTTTCTGCATTATTTTTCACGAGCTAAATTATAAACTCTTTTAGGTATTATTTTCACGCAAAAAATGATAAACCATCACCGATTTGTTGTAGCCATTACTTTTCACGCAAAAAATGATACACCATCACCTATTTGTTGTAGCCATTACTTTTCACGAAAAAAATGATACACACTAACCAATTTCTTGTAGCCATTACTTTCCACGCAAAAAATGATAAACCATCACCGATTTCTTGTAGCCATTATTTTTCACGCAAAAAATGATACACCATCACCCATTTCTTGTAGCCATTACTTTCCACGCAAAAAATGATGAACAATCACCGATTTCTTGTAGCCATTACGGTAAAATGATAAACTATCACGAATTACTATTTCTTTTAGGCATTACTTTTCACGGTAAAATGATAAACTATATCACGAAGTTCCATTTCCGTCAAGATAGTCCGCATTACTTTTTTGTTGAGATATATACACCACAACGGTCATCTCCTCCTTAATTTATTGTGTAAACCCCCACAACGGTCACCTCCTCCTTAATTTATTGTGTAAACCCCTACAACGTTCATCTCTCCCTTATAAACACCCACAACGGCCATCCCTTGTGTCAATAGGTTCTGCCTCTCTCTTCTTCGTTCACATACACTTGATCCATTGCCATGGCTTCCACATCTCGGACACGGACCGGAAGGGGAGGGGGAAGGGGCGGCCGGGGTGGTGGATCGTCATCATTGCCACCACCACCGTCAACACTGCCATTGATCATAGAGGAGTTCTTCATCGTCGTCTATGAAGACCCTTTGGTCAAGAAGGTACGTACGCGTTCCCACATATATGATGCATGTGATTAATTATGGGCATGTTCTAAAAAACCTTTAATTTCAAACGATCGGCGCTCGATCTCTTTGCAGGCACTCCCAAAAAAGTTTGCGGACTATCTTGACGGCCAGGAGCCAGCTAAGGTGTATCTGCGAGTAGCTGACTGTGGTCCTCGTCTCTGGACCGTGGAGGTCCTATTTGACGGTCAAGGCCGGATGTACCTCGACAAGGGCTGAGAGAATTTCGCCATCGCGCACGGTGTGGGTTTCGGCTGCTTCGTACACTTCAAATATGAAGGCGATGGTGTGCTCACAGTGAAGGTGTTCGATGGAACAATGTGCAGGAAGTACTACTACTCTGACGACGAAGATACTGACGATGAAAGCGACGACAACGTGAAGCCATGCATCCATCCCCTTTAGATAAGGGGATTATGACCAAGAATATATATGTAGCTTCATATGCATCGATTTAGAGATCTAGCTATTTTCCTATATATTATGCATTTAAAAAATTATATCGCAATTTCCACCATGATTCGAGCACCATAGCCTCCAAACGATGCCGATATCGGCATGGTCAGAACGGCTATGCTCGCCGCCACTGCTAGGTCACCGTCGGGAAGCACCATGTTTAGCATAAGATTCACTTTAGATTAAGCTGCGAAAATAGTCACCTGCCATTGGCTGAGGCGGCCCCACAGAGCGGCTCTATATGATATTCTCTAAATAAATAGACGACCCCAGCGGTCATTGGCTGCGGAGGCCCCACAGAGCGGGAATGTATGATTTTCTCTAAATAAATAGACGACCCCACTGGTCATTGGCTGCGGCAGCCCCACAGAGCGGCAATATATGTCTTTTCCTGAAAAATAGACGACCCCACTTGTCATTGGTTGCGGCAGCCCCACAGAGCGGTAATATATGTCTTTTCCTGAAAAATAGACGACCCCACTGGTCATTGGCTGCGACAGCCCTATAGAGCGGCCCCATTTGTCATTGGCAGCACCGCGTATACAATCAGGAAATAAAATGGCCCACGCGTCAGCGACAGATGGATGGCTACCCGTCAGCACGAGACGGTCAGAGAGGAACTGCCCTCGGTGCAGCACCACCCGTCAGATTAACGGTAACGGTAAGACCTCTGACCTGACGGCAACCCTCCCGTCCGGGCGTCTATGAGGGGTTTCAAACTAGAGGGAGGGTAAAACTGAGGAAAGTTAAGAGGCTGGGGAAAACTGAGCACAACTAACGAACCAGGGGCACGAAAATACAAATCCCTTTATTGTTTTGGATATTGAATGCAATGCTTCTTGTTCAATTATATTGGGAAGATCGTTTCTTAGAACTGTTGGTGCTACTATTGATATGAGAGATGGGATTATTAAATATCAATTCACAATCAAGAATGGTATGGAACACTTCCCTAGGAAAATAAAGAAGTCACCTTATGATTCTATTATTAGAAAAAATTATGATGTTGATACTTCTTCACTTGATAATACTTGATGCTAGCTCTTTTTCTGCGCCTAGCTGAAAGCCGTTAAAGAAAAGCACTCTTGGGAGATAAAACATGGGTTATGTCCCAAAAGTGCTTTTCTTTAACGCCTTTCAGCTAGGCGCAGTAATTTGAGAAGATGCTCACATAGGAAATATGAATTTAAGTAAAAGAGAGCATGAATAAGAAAATATATATATAAATAAAGTCTAATCCACTTCCTATGAAAAATATTCTTGTAAAGAAACAAGTCATGGAAGCACAAAGCAACGAGCATAGAAGAGCAAAACAAGTGCAACTTCAAGATTTTCAACGTAAAGAGGTTAAACTTAATATTACTGAGATACATAGAACCATGTTTTCCTCTCTCATAATGACTTTAAATAGCATCATGAATAAAATTAACAATATAACTATTACATAAAACATTCTTATCATGAGCCATATGCATAAAATAATTATTACTCCCCACATAAGCATAGTCATTCTTATTAATTGTAGTGGAGGCAAATTCAATAAAATAGCTATCATTATTATTCTCATCACTATAATCATCAAATATAGGAGGCGTATTGTAATCATAATTAACTTTCTCTCAATAGTAGGTGGACTGAAAATAAGATAATCATCATTGTAATCATCATATATTGGAGGCATAGTATCATCATAGTAGCAAATTTTCTCCTCCAAAGATGGGGAACTAAAAAGATCATTTTCATAAAAAAAACTAGCTTCCCCAGGCTTAGACTTTTCCATAGCATTACCAATAACAATGTCCAAACAATTCATACCAATAACAGTGCTATTAGCATGCGAATAAAGTTCCATAGGTTTTTTAATTTTCTCTTCAAACACCTCATGTCCTAACTCAAGATAAATACTATAAAGCTCTCTAATTTTTTTTTTGTTTTCCATTAAGCCTAACTAGGAAAATAAAATCAATAAACAAAAAGATATAATTGCAGAATCTAAAGGAAATAACTTCGAGCACTCACCAGCAACTAAAAAACTTAGTAGCTAGAGGATGTGAGTACCTTTTACCTTACCTCCCCGGCAACAGCGCCAGAAAAGATCTTGATGTCTACACACGCTTCTATTCTTGTAGACAGTATTGGGCCTCCAAGTGCAGAGGTTTGTAGAACATCATCAAGTTTCCCTTAAGTGGATCACCCAAGGTTTATCAAACTCAGGAAGGTAGAGGTCAAAGATATCTCTCTCAAGCAACCCTAAAATTACGATACAAGAAGTCTCTTGTGTCCCCAACACACCCAATACACTTTTCAGGTGTATAGGTGCACTAGTTCAACGAAGAGATAGTGAAATACAAGCAATATGGATGATTTTGAGTGGTAATTGCAATCTGAAATAAAAATGGCAGCAGGCAAACATGTAGCAGAACTAGTTGTAAACGGTGTTTCGATGCTTGAAAACAAGGCCTAGGGATAATACTTTCACTAGTGGACACTCTCAACAATGATACCATAATTGAATACATAGATATTATCACTTCACTATGCTGCTCTGAATCACTCTCCGGTTTGATAATAAACACAAATTCATTGCGTAGGTCTGCATAAGCACTCCTTAAAGTTTGCATTACCGAATCTATGGACGCCCCATGCCATCACTTTGAGCATACAAAGATGGTACTAACTAGTCACCATAATTAATAAGTATTTCTATAAATTAAGCATAAGAAACAAACACGGTGTGCACATTGTCACCTTCACACCATTGGACAAGGTGTCCCCAGAGATCACATAATAAAACCACTTGAGTAGCACAATAGTTGAAGCATAACATCTACTTATTCAACTAGATTACAAAGCTCATGATCACATAAAGATCATACATGGAGAGATAGATAGACCACATAGCTACCGGTAAAACCCTTGGCCTCGAGGGAGAACTACTCACTCCTCATCATGGGAGTCAGCAATGGCGATGAAGATGGCGGTGGAGTCGATGGACATGTATCCGCGGGCCATTCCCCATCCTGGCAGGGTGCCGGAACAGAGAATTCTATCCCCCGAAACGTGTCTTCGACGACGGCGAAACTACGGAACTTTTCGTGGGTGGAGGCTGATTGATTTAAGGTTCATGCGTCGGGAGGGTTCTTATAGGCGGAAGGGAGAGGTTGATACGTCTCCGACGTATCGATAATTTCTTATGTTCCATGCCACATTATTGATGATATCTACATGTTTTATGCACACTTTATGTCATATTTGTGCATTTTCTGGAACTAACCTATTAACAAGATGCCGAAGTGCCAGTTGCTGTTTTCTGCTGTTTTTGGTTTCAGAAATCCTAGTAAGGAAATATTCTCGGAATTGGACGAAATCAACGCCCAGGGTCCTATTTTGCCACGAAGCTTCCAGAAGACCGAAGAGTCAACGAAGTGGGGCCACGAGGCGGCCAGATGATAGGGCGGCGCGGCCCAAGCCCTGGCCGCGCCTGACAAGGTATCGACTTGTCAATGCCTATGGATTGTAGGCTAGGGTTTAGTTAGAAGTAGAGGGTAAGTAGATCTCGAAGGTTTCAGCCGAAAAGTACTCGACGATTATGAAAATTAGGGTTTGCAGACAATGATTCGATTGATTCTTCGTCCCTCGACTCCCCCTTTATATAGGAGGTGGAGCCGAGGGATTCGTGCTATACAAGTTTACAGAGTCCGGGACGGTTTCTAACTCGTCCCGCCAGATTACAAACAACACTTCCTATTACAACTCTATCTTTCCTTAGTAAGTCTTGGGCTCCCGAATCTTCTTATTCTTCGGGTAGTGGGCCTCCAGTAAACCCCGGGTACTATCTTCGGCAGGCCCATTTGGCATGCCTATGTCAGTAGCCCCCGAGATTTTGCTTGAATCGTAGAATCAGGGAAAATCTCCACTGTTTATTTTTATTCGAAAGCTTTAACTTTTATATTTCTTCACATAAAATTCTATATTGTACAGGGATAATGGTAGTTGGGGCTAGTTCATCTGACGGATCAGGTACTAGTTAACTGCTCTAGTGGCAATCCGCAAAAACCTACTTCAAAATCACGTCCCTGGACATGATCTCGGGATACTGGTGTAAACTTCGACAGGTGCCGCTTAAGGTCTTACCATTCTGTCGAGTCCCAGTCAAATTTATCGGGTACCTAACGCGTCCGTTAGGATTTTTCTTCGTATCTGTTGATACGGATAAAAGTAGCAGAGCGCAGTCTTTGGCGATGCCACGCCCAGTGAAACGGATCTGGGGTCTTACCTTCGCAAATTTGCGGCATTCAGAAATTGATCGCAACTTCGGCGTTCTGAGAATATATTGTCGAGTGCTTTTCCGGCTGTTGGAATGGCACATTTTATCGAGTCAAGTATGATTTATATTGCTCTCCCGATGGGAGTATATGTAGAGTTAATTATAACCCGAAATATACTCTCTTTTCTACTTTTTATTTGATAATTTCATCGGGCACGCGAACAGCGTTCCCGATGGGAGTAGCCCCCGAGGCTACAACCAAGAACTTGTGCTTGGTTGTAGGCTCAACATTTTAGTCCACCTTGTCGCTATATTACCATTACTTCCCAATATGATCTCTTTCTTCTTTCTCTTTTTTTTTATCTCTCGGGTGCGCGAACAGCGCTCCCGATGGGAGTAGCCCCCGAGGCTACAGCCAAGAACTTGTGCTTGGTTGTAGGCTCCCGCAATTTCTATATTGCCATAGTCGAAATCTTACTTTTTGTCGAAGTAGCCCTCGAGTATTTGGGCAAAAACTTGTTTTTGATCAAAGGCTCCCGAAGTATTGAATAATTCTTCCTGTCGCCCATCTTCTTTCTTATCGACATGCTTCCCTTAATCAAATTTACTTCATTCTTCTCGAATAGTCGTGATTTTCCTGCCCTGTGGGTCCATTGCTTCCACCACGTTGACACATCGTGCAAGTGGGGGACACACGTCCTCCGCTTTTTCTGGCGCACGTACGGTAACGCCTATCTCAGTAAAAATACTTTTTTGCCCTTGTATCTAGAAGATCTATTCTCACCACACGATTTCTTCATCGAACGGCACACTACTTCCCCCAATTCTTATATAAACCTTTCTTCAACCTCCGTTCATCCCCTTGCTTGCGCCGTTCATCTGTTCCTCTTCGCAAAACTTCCCCTGCGCCCAACTCTCTCTGATCTTCCGCACGCTCATACATTGCTTTGCCCATTGCCTTTGATGCCACCGCGCGTGCGTCTGACTCGCCACAGCACTCCGGAATCCAAGATGGCCGCCGAGGATCTTGAGTGGGAGAGATCCAAAATCTCCAACCAAGACACCAACATGCTGAAGAGGCTCGGCCTCATGAAGAAGGAAGACGCCATCCGCTTTCCCAGCGAAGAAAGCTACCCCAAGCCTCCAATGGAGTATCGGGTTAGTTTTGTTGATCATCTAATCCGCGGCCTTTCGACCCCAATCCACGATTTCCTCCGCGGCCTTCTTTTCGTTTATGGGATTCAACTGCACCAGTTGACCCCCAATTCCATCCTTCACATTTCTATTTTCATCACGCTTTGCGAATGCTTCCTCGGAATCCCTCCCAATTGGGCTCTGTGGAAGCGCATTTTCTGCCTCCGCCGCAATGGCTCCCACAACGTCACTTATAACATAGGTGGCGTTGTTATCTGTGTTCGTACTGATGTCGACTATTTCGACGTTAAGTTCCCTGATTCTGTCCAAGGATGGCGCAAAAAGTGGCTCTACATCCACGAAGAAAGCGCCAACTCCGTTGAACACAACATAGTTCCTTTCGACGGAAGTGCCAGAATTCAGCGCCGCCGCTCCTGGGATGCCGAAGCTTCCGAGGAAGAGAAAAAAGCGACAGAGGCACTGATGTCTCGTATCCGCCAGCTTCAAAACACTCGAGGCAAAGAGCTGTCTGGTGTTCAAATCACTGCCTACTTCCTTAGGATTAGAGTGCAGCCTCTTCAGGCTCGCAAAAATCCCCTTTGGACGTATTCTGGTAAAAATGACGCCAACAGAATCTCCGGTGATCTTTCCACCAAGGACTTGGAGAAGTTGGTTCGAAGACTCTCTCGCCTGGGCAAGGACCCAGTTCCTTCCTCTTGTCGCGTGGAACCATACAGCTCCACCAATCCACTCCCCGAGGTATTTTGTCTTCTCGAGTTTTTATCTTATTCCGCACTTTCTCTGCATCTCATTGTATTGTCATCTCTTTAATTTTCCTTTGGTCACTATTTTTTCAGAACCATCCTACTATGACTTCCCTTCCTCCTCTTCCGGAGGGTGGAGAAGTCGAAGAACAGGCCATCGTTGCCGAAGATACTCAAGGTTCTTCTGTTCCTGAAAGTGAAGTCGCGGGTTCTCACAAATCTGCGGCTTCTCATGAAAAAGAAGTTGAGTCTGAAGCCAGTGAATCGACGCAATCCCTTCCTCCTGCTGTTTCTCCAAGGAACAAAAGGAAAAGGACTGATGCCGAGGATTCTGGCACCTCCAAGGCTGAAGAAGCTGTTCCTTCTCATCCAAAGGCAGCTTATGATCCTTATGTTGAATCCCTCGTCAGCTCGTAAGTCATTTTTATTTCTCCCTATTGTTGTACTCGAAATATTTATCTTGTCTTGCTTTTTATGCTGCCGATTTTTTATCAACAGTGACGACGAGGAAGAAGTACCAATTACTGACGTGGCTCCTCGAACAAGCACGTCACGTACTGTACTTGCCTCAGACACGCTAGTTGAAGGAGAAGAAACGTCGCCTCCTCAACAAAACGTCGTCACCACTACTCCACCATCAAGCCCCCTTGCTCCTTCACCAAAAAGGACAAGGGTTGAAAAGATTGTTGAACCTGCCCCTCAGTTGGGTAGTTCGTCGACTCTGCTCCTAGATGATGTAAGCTTGTCGACACCTATATTTTCCTTATTTTGTTATTTTCACACCCTTCTCTTTTTCATGCCGATGTTTTTCTTTCTGTGTTCACGTTGAACAGCCTATGATCAAGGATCTTCTCCGCATCGGTTCCCAATTTATTGGGTACCGTGAATATGCTAATAGAGTCGAAGGTAACGACTTTTGTACTTGCTGTTCTTCCTTGATTTTTTACTCCTACTGCTTGTCGCGATTTTTGATCTTTCCTCTCTTTTTTTATATCTCGACAGAGAAACTTGCAGAGGCTAACGAACGCGCCGACGCACTTGCTCTAAAACTTGAGCAAAGTGAGGCGGCTCGCAAGAAAGTCGAACTCGCTGCTAGCAACGCCAAGGCCGAAGCTGACGAAGCCAAGGCGAAAGCTGCTGGTGTCGAGGAACTGCAGAAAAAACTTGAGGATGCTACAGCTGCCTTAGATGGGCACAAAGCTGCGCAAGCTTCTCGTGAAGAAGGAATCCTCAAGCGCCTGAAAACGCAGAGTCGCCGCACTTTCAGTAAGTTTGCTGATCTCTTCTATTTTTATGAGAATCGTTGTTTCTTGTCTTTTCACTAATGCTTTGTTTCCTTAACAGCCCAAACAAACCAGGACTTTGATCTGACAAATCCTCTCAATGACCCTGTCCTTGACGCACTTTCCTATCTGGAACTTCATGGGTCCGAGATTCGTGAAGGTGTGTCGAATGCTAACGCGGTATTGTCGGCATTGTTCCCCTACTTCTTCCCGAAGAAAGAGGAGCCTGCGACTTTCCTCAACCTTGCCAAGATGTTCAATACACCGGAAGACCTTGGACTGAAGATGCGCCAAGAAAATATGAAGGTCGCCGTTGAGAACACTGTCGCTTTGGTTGCTGACAGTCGACAGACTATTGACTGGACGAAAGTTGGCGACACCGAGCAAATAGAGCAGTCAAGGTGGAAGTCGCTGATTAAGGCGGCCAAGCCCAACACCAAGAAGATCTTGGCATATCTCGGGATTAAGCCCTCGTCGACTCCTAGCTCGTCAAGGCCGGAGGTCTAGTTGCATGCCTCTGTTTTTCTTTCTGTTTCTTTTGCTTCTGTCGCCAAAGTAGTCATTTGGCGACACGTACTTCCTTAGCTCCACTGCAATGCCCTTGTAATTATTCCAAGAGATTAATGAAAACTTCTATCTTTGCTTGTTGTTTGATGTTGTCTTGTTTAATTTTCAGTTGATATTTGATAACTATACTCCATCTTCCGCTCCTTCCAATGTTTCGCCTTCTTCTTCCCGCGCGAGGAGAGCTTTTACTGATACCGCTCCTGTCGACGATACCTTGTCGCAAGAACTGGATGAACTTCGGCAGCAACTTCAGTATGCGAAGAAGCAAACACTTGTGATGATGGAGCAATCTCGTAAGTCATCTGAAGCCGAAAAAATTGCTCTTCAGCAAGCTCACGAAGCCGTGGCTGCTAAGGAAATTGCCGCTTCCGAGGCTGAAAAGGCAACTACTCGAGAAAATTTCATGCTCGAATTAATGAATGAAGCCAGTGCAGATATGTCGGGTATGCCTGTTTCATCCGCTGATATCCTTTATCTTCATGCTATTGTTTCTTAAAGGTTTCCACTTCTTTGTTTTGATAGGTGCCTTTACTGATGCTGCTGCCGAGGAAGAGAGGGTAAATGCTAGGACAAACCTCCTTGTTAATCTTTCCCTGGACCATGGTTCTTTGTTTTGGGCTACCCCAGAGAGGACCCGCCAAATTGTCAGATTTCAAGATCGCGCCTCTCAAACTCGCGATTTCCTTGACTTCTGTACCAAGACCTTGTCCATGGTTTACAACTCCATGTTTCCTCGGAACGTCCAACCAAAAACTCTTCCTGAATTGATGGAAAGGTTCAAGGATGCTCGCAGTATCCATGATTTTGTCAAAGCTCAATTAGTAGCTGGCGCCAGATTTGCTCTTATCATGCTCCAGATCTGCCACTCGAAGCTTGACCTTACCCAGGTTGTTGAGAAGGTTCACCAAAAGGTAAAACGTCGGAGAGTTGGTGTTGACAGGATTAACACGAAGGTTACGCCTATAGCCGAAGAAATGATTGAGGACCTGCTTCGGATGGATGCCGACTTTTTTGCCGATGGCCATTATGCCGATTTCCTTGGTGCTGCTCCTGAGGAAAACAGAGTTACTCTTGATGACATATTGAATCAAGACTAGTTATTTTCTTCTTGTAGATATTTCTTCTTTGTGATCCATGACTATATTGTAAAGCAATCATTATATTTCTCTGTTTGTCTAGCCCCCGAGTATTTCGGTGACTCTTTACTATATTTGTATATTTGCGAGGTTTTGAACCAAGGCATGTATATATTTAAGGCGAATATGAGCCCCCGAGCTTTTTATTGAGTACTGTTTTGTATTTTTATTGACTCACGAGGTATCTGAATACCAAGGCAAGGTTTTTCTTTTTGTCGATGAACTATATTGAAATTCGTCGGAGCAAAGACTTTGGTCATGTCGATAAAGAAGAAAAGTTATATTGTCACTATCTTTATTATATTGCAGCACCGCGAGCCCGCCTCATTAAAAACCTTCTCCGGCCCCACTCGGTGCCCCGAAAAAGGAAAAGAGTGCGTCTGAAAACTCGTGGGCGTTTCAGTACATTGAAGTTTTACAAGGACTATATTTCGACTCTAGGCGTAGAACCGCCTAAGTTGCGCCACGTTCCAGGGGTTTGGTTCCTCCACCCCTGTCTTCTTGTCCTTTATCCTGTATGCTCCTCCTCCGATTACTTCCGTGACGATGTAAGGGCCAAGCCACGGTGACTCGAGTTTTTCATGACTTTTTTGCGTGAGCCGAAGGACTAGGTCTCCCACCTGAAAAGATCTTGGCCGCAATCGTCGACTATGGTAATTTTTCAAGTCCTGCTGATATTTGGTTACCCGAGATAATACTTCATCTCGAGCTTCATCAAGTGCGTCGACGTCATCTTCTAGCGCTTTTCTCGACGTTTCTTCATCATATTCGGCGACACGTGGAGAGTTGTGCTCTATCTCGATTGGTAGTACTGCCTCTGCTCCATGAACCAGGAAAAACGGAGTTTCCTGCGTTGCTGTGTTTGGTGTTGTTCGGATGCTCCACAACACGCTTGATAGTTCTTCTGGCCAGGTATGTCGAGCTTTTTCCAGTGGTCCTAACAAGCGCTTCTTGATGCCATTGCAGATGATACCATTGGCTTTCTCGACTTGCCCATTGGTTTGAGGATGTGCAACTGACGCAAAGTTCAGCTTGATACCCACCTCTTCGCAATAATCTTTGAATTCATGGGATGTGAAGTTACTGCCGTTGTACGTGACGATCAGTGGGGCACTCCAAATCTGAAGACGAGGCCTTTTACGAATTTTCTGCGGATGCTCCATCTGGTGAATTTATCGGCTTCGCTTCTATCCACTTTGTAAATTTATCGTGACTACTAGCATGTACTCCTTTCCTCCTGGCCAGGATTTGTGTAACTTACCCACCATATCAAGTCCCCATTGAGCAAAGGGCCATGACAATGGTATTGGTGCTAGCTCTGCTGCTGGAGAGTGAGGTTTTGCGGCAAACCTTTGACATGCGTCGCAAGTTCTTACTATGTCCTTGGCATCCTCGATTGCTGTCAACCAGTAGAATCCTGCCCGAAAAACCTTGGCTGCGATAGCTCGACTACTTGCGTGGTGGCCACATATTCCTTCGTGTACATCCTTCAGAATTATTCTTCCTTCTTCGGGTGTAACGCACCTTTGCAAGACGCCTGAAATACTTCGCTTATACAATTCTCCCTTGACCACCGTGAAAGCTTTGGAGCGTCGAATTACTCGCCTTGCCTCAACTGGATCGTCGGGTATTTCTTTCCTGAGGATGTATGATATGTATGGTTGCATCCACGGTATCTGTATCACCATGACCAGGTCCTGATCTTCTTCTTCGTCCTCTTGCTTTTCCTTGGTAGCCCCCGAGGGTTTCTTCTCCTTCTTTTTTGATTTTGTCGACTTGGAGGATCTCTCTGTTATCTCTTCCCAGAATACACCTGGCGGTACTGCCAGGCACTGCGACCCGATGTTTGCAAGAACGTCGGCTTCGTCGTTGCTCAATCTGCTAATATGATTTACTTCGCATCCATCGAACAACTTCTCGAGCTCGTTGTACACCTCCTTGTATGCCATCATGCTATCATTGACTGCGTCACATTGGTTCATAACTTGCTGTGCCACCAACTGTGAATCGCCAAAGATTTTTAGTCGAGTTGCACCGCAGGCTTTCGCCATCTTCATCCCGTGTATGAGAGCCTCATATTCTGCTTCGTTGTTAGATGCGTTAGGGAACGTCATCCGAAGGATGTACTTCAACTTGTCGCCTTCAGGTGATATGAGTACTACTCCTGCGCCAGCTCCTTCTAATCTTTTGGACCCGTCAAAGTTCATGGTCCAGGTTCTCGACAAATCTGGAGGTCCTGTATTTTGCAACTCCATCCACTCTGCGATGAAGTCCGGCAGAACTTGCGACTTGATTGCTTTTCTTTTTTCATACGTGATGTCCCGAGGGGAAAGTTCTATTCCCCAAAGGGAGACACGACCCGTAGCTTCTGGGTTGTTCAATATATTTGACAAAGGAGCTTCATTGACCACTATGATCGGGTGCGCCGAAAAATAGTGGCGCAATTTTCGTGCTGTCGTGAACACTCCATATGCTATCTTTTGGTACTGAGGATACCTTTGTTTTGAGGGCGATAAAACTTCGCTAACGAAGTATACTGGCCTCTGCACGCCGTGGAGTTTTCCTTCTTCTTCCCTTTCGACAACTAGCACCGTGCTCACCACTTGGGGCGTGGCTGCGATATACAGCAGGAGATGTTCCCTTTCTTTTGGCGCCACCAAAATTGGTGGTGTCGAAATTGTGCGCTTCAAATCCTCGAAGGCTCTGTCGGCTTCTTCGTTCCACTGGAATTTGTCTCCTTGTTTTATCAAAGCGTAGAACGGCAACGCTTTTTCTCCCAGCCTCGCGACGAATCTGCTCAAAGCTGCGACTCGCCCAGTTAGCTGTTGTATTTCTTTCAACTTTGTTGGCTTCCTCATTGTTACGATAGCTTGTATTTTATCGGGATTTGCTTCAATCCCTCTTGCTGAGACTAGGAACCCCAGAAGTTCTCCTGCTGGGACGCCGAAAGAACACTTCGTCGGGTTCAATTTGAGGCAAAACTTATCAAGGTTGTCGAAGGTTTCCTTGAGATCCTCGATCAGCGTTGCCCCCTTTTTTGATGTTATGACGACATCATCAATGTATACTTGGACGTTCTTCCCAATCTGTGTCGCCAAACACTTCTGCATCATCCTCTGATATGTTGCTCCCGCATTTTTTAGACCAAAGGGCATTGTTCTGTAGCAAAACACGCCGTAAGGTGTAATAAACGCAGTTTTTACTTCATCTTCTTCTTTCAATCTGATCTGGTTATAACCAGAGTATGCATCCAGGAAGGAAAGACGTTCACATCCAGCCGTGGAGTCGATAATTTGATCGATCCTTGGGAGGGGAAAGTGATCCTTTGGACAATGTTTATTTAGACACGTAAAGTCGACGCACATGCGAAGGACCTTAGTGTTTTTCTTCGGCACCAGCACAGGATTTGCTACCCATGTGGCTTCGGTGAATATCTCTTTGATAAATCCAGCTTCTTGTAGTCGATTGATTTCTGACAGCATGGCTTTGCGGTTTGGTTCCGAAAAACGCCGTAAAGGTTGTTTGATTGGTCTCGCTAGTGGATCCAAGTTTAGGTGGTGCTCGGCAAGTTCCCTGGGTACTCCTGGCATGTCAGCTGGACACCATGCGAAGATTTTCCAGTTCTCACGGAGGAACTCGACGAGCGCGCTTTCCTATGCGATATCCATGTCGTTTGCGATGGATGTCGTCTTTTTCGGGTCTGTCGGGTGAATCTGCACTTCTTTTGAATTTTTCTCGGTACTGAAAGTTGATTCTTTGTTTGGCCTTCCAACGTCTGGCGATCGTCATAATCAGTCATGCTTTTTGACGCCAAGTACTCAGCTTGCATCCCGAAAGTTTCTGACAGCCGGTGAAAATCCTTGTCGCACTTATCAGCTAAGGCAAAGCTTCCTTTGACTGTGATTGGTCCCTTTGGTCCAGGCAACCTCCACAACAGGTATGTATAGTGTGGCACCGCCATAAATCTAGCATATGCTGGTCGTCCCAATAGAGCGTGGTATTGCGACGGAAAATCCACGACTTCAAATTCGAGCCTCTCGATTCTATAATTTTCTCGGGTCCCAAACTGAACGTCGAGATTGATCTTTCCCAATGGATAACTTGGTTTCTCCGGTGTGATGCCGTGGAACCTTGTGTCTGTTGGTTTTAAGTTTGCTAAGGATATGTTCATCTTCCTCAATGTGTCTGCATACATAAGGTTCAAGCTGCTGCCGCCGTCTATGAACACTCGAGAGACATCAAATCCCGCGATAACTGCTGGCAGAATAAGTGCTGACTGCCCTGGTCGAGGAACTTGCTGCGGATGATCTGCTATTGTGAAGCCGATATCTTGTCCTGACCAATTAAGGTACTCAACTGTTGGTGGAGGCATTTTCTCTGCCATAAACACCTGTCGTGAGATTACTTTCTGAGCTCTATTGGACGGCCTTCCCTTCTGAATCATCGACACTGCTCCATTGGAGTTAGGATCAACATAAGGTGGTGGTGCAGGTGCTGCCGCTATTCTGAGCTGATGCCGATTGTCGTCTATAATCGCGGGAGGAGGCGGCAAGTGAATCTCGCTTCTGGGTTCTCGAGGATTTCTCTGTGCTGCTCGCGCATTAGCGTTTTCTGCATACCGCAACATTGCTTGAAAGTTTCGACAGTCCTTCTGCAAGTGCCCTGACTGTCTTTTGCCGTTGCTGTCGAGGAAAAAATGCATCTGGCACGGTCCGTTCATCATCTCTTCAGGGGACACGAAAGGTCTTGGGAACCTAGGCCCGCTATTTTGCCTGTTGCGTGAATCATCTCTGTTATCACCTCGCTGTTCACTGCTTCTCTGGTAATCATCTCTGTTGCTTCCTCCTGTATTTGTCCGAAAACCTGCCGAAATTTGTCCTGGAGCGTCGTAGTTCTGGTACTGCCGAGGAAATCTTCGCCTCGGTTGATAGTTTCGACCGCGGTCCTCCTCTGGCGACCTGTGTCGTTTGTTGTGGACAGCGTCTTCTCCATCTGCCCATTTATTTGCTATCTCCATTAACGCGGATACTGTCTTTGGATTGGTCCTTCCCAAATCCTCGACAAAATCTCCACGCCTGACCCCTGCGACAAACGCATCTATTGCTCTCTCGTCAGATATATTTTCTGCCGAGTTTTTGATGATATTCCACCTCTGGATGTACTTTCTCATTGGCTCATCTGGCTTTTGTCGACACGCTCTCAACTCCTCTAACGACGCGGGTTTTTTGCACGTGGATCTGAAGTTCTTGACGAACACGTCCTCGAAACTTTCCCAGCTGTCGATGGATCCTGGAGCGAGTTTCTTTATCCACGATCGTGCGGCTCCACTCAAGTGCACCTGGATGCTTTGCATGGCTGTTGCCCTAGTTCCTCCTGTCAGCTTCACCGTCTCTAGATAGTCGACTAGCCAATCCTCTGGATCTTGAAGGCCGTCGAACTTCTTGAAATTATCGGGTAACTTGAATCCTGAGGGGACTCGAGTTTTTCGCACTCTCCTCGTGAAGCATGGTAAGCCGCACATATCTTCGTCGTTAAGTTCTGGGGATTGCCGATGATCTCTTCTGCTCTGCCGCGCTCTGTCGACTCTTGCTTGTGCTGCTGTGTCTCTTGCTCCACTTGTCCCTTCAGGTGCTGCCGCTGTTGCTGCTGCGGGTCGTGGACTATTTTGCCTTGCCGCTCCTTCGGGAGGCGTTGATACGAACGCTGTCCCCATAGCTCCAACTCCTGCTACCGCCATATTGTACAGTGTTTCCCTTGGATCACCTGGAGGTGGTTTAGATGCAAGGATAAAAGCATGTGTCGCCATATACCCAGCCTCTGGTGTCTTAGGGATGATGTTTCCTCTTGTATCTATCGACATAAAGGACATGTCGAGGTTTTGGACCAAGTGTTCTCTTTCTGCTTCGGGTATGTGTTGCAGCCTTAATCGTGCTCTGTTCCGCGCCTCCCGATGGCTATCACCCGTAGTTCTAGATTGTCGACTTAGATCTGCCCTTCTCCTGCTGGATGCAGAAGCTGCCTCCTTTCTCCTGTTCAACTCAGCTGTCTGTTTTTCCAATTCCCTGGCAGCTCGTGCGAGCCTATATTGATATGCTTGCAATTCTTCTGGTGTGGCTGTGGTAGCCATTGGTTCTGTGCCGTTCATAGCTCTCGCAGCTCTGTCCCACGCTGCTTGTGAAAGTTGAACTCTATCTCGCGGCTCTGGCCCGACGTATTTGTTGCCCAGGCCTTGTCGCAGATTGGAGGGATCGACGTATGGATTTCCCAGACTGTCGAAAGCCTCAGATGTCTCCTCTTGATCTTCAATGGCGTAAATCTGATGATACTTTGTACTCAGATCTACGTTGGGTTTGGTGACATCATCGTTGAGATTGATGAAGACCTTGCCCACTGTCAGAGATTTGTCGACGAAGTCGTAACTGTCGACATCGCTTGAGTCATCGCTTATATATGAGTCTGCAGATGACTCAAACGACATGTCGTTGAAGATCTTGGCGAGTTTCTCTCTTGCTCTGGTGCTGACGTAGCGTGTCGCCGAAGTTTCTTCTTCTCCTGACTCGATTGACGATGCATAGTTTGAAAAATCGAAATCGACCATCGACGATCCCGACGAAATTGGAATCTCGACACGATACGATCCTTCCTTCTCGACGCGAAAGTGAAACCTTCCGAACGTCATCTCCATGGGCTCCGCCAGATATGCATATGCATCCAAACGGGAGGGTGGGTGAGGAACAAAATCGACAAGACCAGCAGCGATCTGTTTACCTCGATCCATTGTGTTGCTTGCGGTTGACGATGTCGAAGATCTTGAGCGTGCCATCGAGATCAGCTCCTTACGCCCCTAGTTCCCACAGACGGCGCCAATTGACAAGGTATCGACTTGTCAATGCCTATGGATTGTAGGCTAGGGTTTAGTTAGAAGTAGAGGGTAAGTAGATCTCGAAGGTTTCAGCCGAAAAGTACTCGACGATTATGAAAATTAGGGTTTGCAGACAATGATTCGATTGATTCTTCGTCCCTCGACTCCCCCTTTATATAGGAGGTGGAGCCGAGGGATTCGTGCTATACAAGTTTACAGAGTCCGGGACGGTTTCTAACTCGTCCCGCCAGATTACAAACAACACTTCCTATTACAACTCTATCTTTCCTTAGTAAGTCTTGGGCTCCCGAATCTTCTTATTCTTCGGGTAGTGGGCCTCCAGTAAACCCCGGGTACTATCTTCGGCAGGCCCATTTGGCATGCCTATGTCAGCGCCACCCTATCATCTGGGCCCCTCGTGACGCCCCTTGACCTTCCCTTCCGCCTACAAATAGTCTTCGTCGCGAAACCCCCAGTACCGAGAGCCACGATACGGAAAACCTTCCAGAGACGCCGCCGCCGCCAATCCCATCTCGGGGGATTCAGGAGATCGCCTCCGGCACCCTGCCGGAGAGGGGAGTCATCTCCCGGAGCCATGGTCGCCTCCGGAGTGATGTGTGAGTAGTCTACCCCTGGACTATGGGTCCATAGCAGTAGCTAGATGGTTGTCTTCTCCTCATTGTGCTTAATTGTCGGGTCTTGTGAGCTGCTGAACATGATCAAGATCATCTATCTGTAATTCCATATGTTGTGTTTGTTGGGATCCGATGAATAGAGAATACCATGTTATGTTGATTATCAATTTATATCTATGTGTTGTTTATGATCTTGCATGCTCTCCGTTATTAGTAGATGCTCTGGCCAAGTTGATGCTAGTAACTCCAAGAGGGAGTATTTATGCTCGATAGTGGGTTCATGTCTCCGTGAATCTGGGGGAGTGAGAGAAACCTCTAAGATTATGGATGTGTTGCTGCCACTAGGGATAAAACATTGATGCTATGTCCGAGGATGTAGTTATTGATTACATTACGCGCAATACTTAATGCAATTGTCTGTTGTTAGCAACTTAATACTGGAGGGGGTTCGGATGATAACCTGAAGGTGGACTTTTTAGGCATAGATGCATGCTGGATAGCGGTCTATGTACTTTGTCGTAATGCCCAATTAAATCTCACTATACTTATCATAATATGTATGTGCATGGTCATGCCCTCTTTATTTGCCAATTGCCCAACTGTAATTTGTTCACCCAACATGCTATTTATCTTATGGGAGAGACACCTCTAGTGAACTGTGGACCCCGGTCCAATTCTCTATACTGAAATACAATCTACTGCAATACTGTTCTACTGTTTTCTACAAACAATCATTATCCACACTATACATCTAATCCTTTGTTACAGCAAGCCGGTGAGATTGACAACCTCGCTGTTTCGTTGGGGCAAAGTACTTGGTTTGTGTTGTGCAGGTTCCACGTTGGCGCCGGAATCCCTGGTGTTGCGCCACACTACATCTCGCCACCATCAACCTTCAACGTGCTTCTTGGCTCCTACTGGTTCGATAAACCTTGGTTTCATACTGAGGGAAAACTTGCCGCTGTACGCATCACACCTTCCTCTTGGGGTTCCCAACGGACGCGTGCTGTACGCGTATCAAGCTCTTTTTCTGGCGCCGTTGCCGGGGAGATCAAGACACGCTGCAAGGGGAGTCTCCACATCGCAATCTCTTTACTTTGTTTTTGTCTTGCTTAGTTTTATTTACTACTTTGTTTGCTGCACTAAATCAAAATACAAAAAAATAGTTGCTAGTTTTACTTTATTTACTGTCTTGCACTCTATATCAAAAACACAAAAAAATTAGTTACTTGCATTTACTTTATCTAGTTTGCTTTATTTACTACTGCTAAAATGGGTACTCCTGAGAATACTAAGTTGTGTGACTTCACAACCACAAATAATAATGATTTCTTATGCACACCAATTGCTCCACCTGCTACTACAGCAGAATTCTTTGAAATTAAACCTGCTTTACTGAATCTTGTTATGCGAGAGCAATTTTCTGGTGTTAGTTCTGATGATGCTGCTGCCCATCTCAATAATTTTGTTGACTTGTGTGAAATGCAAAAGTATAAAGATGTAGATGGTGACATTATAAAATTAAAATTGTTCCCTTTCTCCTTAAGAGGAAGAGCTAAAGATTGGTTGCTATCTCTGCCTAAGAATAGTATTGATTCATGGACTAAATGCAAGGATGCTTTTATTGGTAGATATTATCCCCCTGCTAAAATTATATCTTTGAGGAGTAGCATAATGAATTTTAAACAATTGGATACTGAACATGTTGCACAAGCATGGGAAAGAATGAAATCTTTGGTTAAAAATTGCCCAACCCATGGACTGACTACTTGGATGATCATCCAAACCTTTTATGCAGGACTGAATTTTTCTTCGCGGAACCTATTGGATTCAGCTGCTGGAGGTACCTTTATGTCCATCACTCTTGGTGAAGCAACAAAGCTTCTTGATAATATGATGATCAATTACTCTGAATGGCACACGGAAAGAGCTCCACAAGGTAAGAAGGTAAATTCTGTCGAAGAAACCTCTTCCTTGAGTGATAAGATTGATGCTATTATGTCTATGCTTGTGAATGGTAGGCCTAGTGTTGATCCTAATAATGTTCCGTTAGCGTCATTGGGTGCTCAAAAAGAATATGTTGATGTGAATTTCATTAAAAATAACAATTATAACAATTCTGGGCCATATCCTGCTAATGGTAACTCTTATGGTAGATACGCTTCACCTAATGAGGAAAAGATGTTAGAAATTGAAAGATCCACCAAGAACTTTATGCAATCACAATATGAGCAAAATAAATTGTTTACTAAAACTATGAATGATCAATCTACCTTGTTGAAGATTATAGGAAATCAACTTGAAAATCTGAATATGGAGATCTCTGGGTTGCAAACTAAACTTGCGAATGCTGAAAACCGAATCTCATATATGTCTGCGTCACAATCTTCTTTAATTAATAAAATGGCTGCTAAACCTGAGGATATAGATAATAAAATTACTACTACAGCAAATGTGATGTCTACGGGAGCTTCTATTCTTGTAGACAGTGTTGGGCCTCCAAGAGCAGAGGTTTGTAGAACAGCAGCAAGTTTCCCTTAAGTGGATCACCCAAGGTTTATCGATCTCAGGGAGGAAGAGGTCAAAGATATCCCTCTCATGCAACCCTGCAACCACAAAGCAAGAAGTCTCTTGTGTCCCCAACACACCAAATACACTTGTCAGATGTATAGGTGCACTAGTTCGGCGAAGAGATAGTGATATACAAGTAATATGGATGAGTATGAGTGATAATAGCAATCGGAATGAAATATGGCAGCGAGTAAACATTCAACAAAACAGTAAACAAACGGAGATTCGATGCTTGGAAGCAAGGCCCAGGGATCCTGCTTTCACTAGTGGACACTCTCAACAATGATCACATAATAGGACTACTCTACACCCTCTTGTTGGATGATGAACACCATTGTGTAGGATTACACGAACCCTCAATGCCGGAGTTAACAAGCTCCACAATATGCAATGTTCATATTTAAATAACCTTAGAGTGCAAGATAGATCAACACAACCAAACCAAGTACTAACATAGCATGCACACTTCTACCATCACACTATGAAAGGAGGAATAGATCGCATCAATACCATCATAGTAATAGTTAACTTCATAATGTACAAGAGATCACAATCATAGCATAAACCAAGTACTTCATGATGCACACACTGCCAACATTACATCATGGAGGAGGAATAGACTACTTTAATAACATCACTAGAGTAGCACATAGATGATATTCAACTAGATCACATAAAGAGAGAGATGAACCACATAGCTACAGCGGAGCCCTCAGCCCCGGGGGTGAATTACTCCCTCCTCATCATGGAGGCAGCGATGGCGGTGAAGATGGCGGTGGAGACGGCGGTGGAGATGACTCCGGGGGCAATTCCCCGTCCCGGCAGGGTGCCGGAACAGAGACTTCTGTCCCCCGAATTGGAGTTTCGCGATGGCGGCGGCTCTGGATGGTTTTCTCTGTTTTCGTCGAACTGGTCGATGTTTTTAGGTCAGGGACGAATATATAGGCGGAGAGTCGGAGTCGGAGGGTCAACGAGGCGATGACACCATAGGGGGGCGCGGGCCCCCCCTTGGCCGCGCCAACCTATGGTCTGGTGGGCCTGTGGCCCCCCTCTGGCGACTCTCGGGTGTTCTGGATGCTTCCGGGGATTCTAAGATCTTCGGCGTTGATTTCGTCCGATTCCGAGAATATTTCCTTACTAGGATTTCTGAAACCAAAAACAGCAGAAAACAGCAACTGGCCCTTCGGCATCTCGTCAATAGGTTAGTTCCGGAAAACGCATAAATATGACATAAAATGTATATAAAACATGTAGATATTATCAATAATGTGGCATGGAACATAAGAAATTATCGATACGTCGGAGATGTATCAGCATCCCCAAGCTTAGTTCCTGCTCGTCCCGAGCAGGTAAACGATAAACAAAGATAATTTCTGGAGTGACATGCCATCATAACCTTGATCATACTATTGTAAGCATATGTAATGAATGCAGCGATCAAAACAATGGTGAATGACATGAGTAAACAAATGAATCATATAGCAAAGACTTTTCATGAATAGTACTTCAAGACAAGCATCAATAAGTCTTGCATAAGAGTTAACTCATAAAGCAATAATTCAAAGTAAAGACATTGAAGCAACACAATGGAAGATTAAGTTTCTGCGGTTGCTTTCAACTTGTAACATGCATATCTCTTGGATAGTTGTCAATGCAAAGTAATATAACAAGTGCAATATGCAAATATGTAGGAATCAATGCACAGTTCACACAAGTGTTTGCTTCTTGAGGTGGACAGAAATAGGTGAACTGACTCAACATAAAGATAAAAGAATGGCCCTTCGCAGAGGGAAGCATTGATTGCTATATTTGTGCTAGAGCTTTGATTTTGAAAACATATAGAGAGCATAAAAGTAAAATTTTGAGAGGTGTTTGTTGTTGTCAACGAATGGTAGTGGGCACTCTAACCCCCTTGCCAGACAAACCTTCAAAGAGCGGCTCCCATTTTATTTTATTTTTGTGTGGCACTCCTGCCAACCTTTCTTGCACAAACCATGGCTAACCGAATCCTCGGGTGCCTGCCAACAATCTCATACCATGAAGGAGTGCCTTTTTATTTTAATTTTATTATGATGACACTCCTCCCTACCTTTGCCTTCACAAGCCATGGCTAACCGAATCCTTCGGGTGCCGTCCAACAATCACATACCATGGAGGAGTGTCTATTTTTGTTAATTAATTTGGGATTGGGAATCCCATTGCCAGCTCTTTTTGCAAAATTATTGGATAAGCGGATGAAGCCACTAGTCCATTGGTGAAAGTTGCCCAACAAGATTGAAAGATAAACACCACATACTTCCTCATGAGCTATAAAACATTGACACAAATCAGAGGTGATAAATTTTGAATTGTTTAAAGATAGCACTCAAGAAATTTACTTTGGAATGGCGGAGAAATACCATGTAGTAGGTAGGTATGGTGGACACAAATGGCATAGTGGTTGGCTCAAGTATTTGGATGCATGAGAAGTATTCCCTCTCGATACAAGGTTTAGGCTAGCAAGGTTATTTGAAACAAACACAAGGATGAACCGGTGCAGCAAAACTCACATAAAAGACATATTGTAAACATTATAGGACTCTACACCGTCTTCCTTGTTGTTCAAACTCAACACTAGAAATTATCTAGACTTTAGAGAGACCAAATATGCAAACCAAATTTTAGCATGCTCTATGTATTTCTTCATTAATAGGTGCAAAGTATATGATGCAAGAGCTTAAACATGAGCACAACAATTGCCAAGTGTCAAATTATCCAAGACATTTTACCAATTACCACATGTAGCATTTTCCGTTTCCAACCATATAACAATTTAACGAAGCAGTTTCAACCTTCGCCATGAACATTAAAAGCTAAGAACACATGTGTTCATATGAACCAGTGGAGCGTGTCTCTCTCCCACACAAGCATTTATTCAAACAAAAACAAAAACAAGAAACATACAGACGCTCCAAGTAAAGTACATAAGATGTGACCGAATAAAAATATAGTTTCAAGAGAAGGAACCTGATAATTTGTCGATGAAGAAGGGGATGCCTTGGGCATCCCCAAGCTTAGACGCTTGAGTCTTCTTGAAATATGCAGGGATGAACCACCGGGGCATCCCCAAGTTTAGACTTTTCACTCTTCTTGATCGTATTGTATCATCCTCCTCTCTTGACCCTTGAAAACTTCCTTCACACCAAACTCGAAACAAACTCATTAGAGGGTTAGTGCATAATCAAAAACTCACATGTTCAGAGGTGACACAATCATTCTTAACACTTCTGGACATTTCCCAAAGCTACTGGAAGTTAATGGGACAAAGAAATCCATCCCACATAGCAAAAGAGGCAATGCAAAATAAAAGGCAGAATCTGTCAAAACAGAACAGTCCGTAAAGACGAATTTTATTGAGGCACCAGACTTGCTCAAATGAAAATGCTCAAATTGAATGAAAGTTGCTTACATATCTGAGGATCACTCACGTAAATTGGCATAATTTTCTGAGTTACCTACAGAGAATTTTTCCCAGATTCGTGATAGCAAAGAAATCTGTTTCTGCGCAGTAATCCAAATCTAGTATGAACCTTACTATCAACGACTTTACTTGGCACAACAAAGCACAAAACTAAGATAAGGAGAGGTTTCTACAGTAGTAATAACTTCCAAGACTCAAATATAAAACAAAATACTGTAGCAAAATAAACACATGGGTTATCTCCCAAGAAGTTCTTTCTTTATAGCCATTAAGATGGGCTCAGCAGTTTTGATGATGCACTCGCAAGAAATGGTATTTGAAGCAAAAGAGAGCTTCAAGAGGCAAATTCAAAACACATTTAAGCCTAACATGCTTCCTATGCAGAGGAATCTTGTACACAAATGAATTCATGAAGAACAAAGTGACAAGCATAAGAGGATAAAACACGAGTAACTTCAAGATTCTCAACATAAAGAGGGGAAACTTAATATTATTAAGATGCATATAACCATATTTCCCTCTCTCATAATAACTTTCAGTAGCATCATTGATGAAATCCACAATATACCCATCACTTAAAACATTCTTATCATGGTTCATATGCATAGAAGTATCGTTAATTTTGGCATAAGAAGAGTTATTCTCATTAATAGTAATTGGAGCAAGATTATTATCAAGAATTTGAACATGGTAAACAAGTTGCATATTAAAAGGATTGTTTTTGGTAATCCAATCATGACTATGACAAGTTTCATAAGGATAGTTATAACCTATATCATAGCATTCTTTATAATAATCATCAAAGATCGGAGGCACAGTGTCATCATAAGAAATAGAATAGTTATCTTTCACAGTCGGTTTATCTGTGTCCATACCATCATTGTTATTAGAAGGAGATGTATCAAACACATAATGATCAGTAGCAAAAGGATTTTCAAACACCTCTTCCCCAAGCTTAGAGCTTTCTATATCATTATGGGAGGAAGCATGGATAGCACTGACACTATGGCAATTATTATCATCATCATTTTCAGAATTGGTTTCCCATAGATTTGCAATTTCAAAAGTAGTGTGCTCATTCAAATCATGATCACTAATGTATGTAGAGAGCATAGGAAGATCATCGTATTCAGATTTATTATCACAATAATCATTAGGAGCAACATACTTACGGTTACCTAGCGTTATCTCATTCACGCCGGAATATGCTGTTACCTCTTTCTTTTTATTCTCCTTCTTCTTCTTCTTCTTTGTTCCCTTCTTCTTCTTCTTCTTCTTCTCTTCCTTCTCCTCGTTCCCTTCTTTAGGAGGAAGAGGCTTGAAGGGTGGCTTGTCCGCATAACCTGATTTACTTTTAGAAACAATAGAAGAAACTTGGGAGGATCCCTCCTTTTCATTAATTAGTTGAAAACACACAGCGGTCCTATCATATTTTGGCAAGGTGTCATCTTCTAAAATATTTTGTATGTAAGTATTTGTATGGCTATTATCAATGCAATAAGAAAAACACCCATGCAGGATATCATCAATATCAAGATCACTCATATGTAACAAGGAGATTTTTCTCGACAGTTCTTCACACCCCAAAAATAAAGTAAGTTCATCATGCTGATTAGGAGTAATTTCATCATCACAATACAAATTTGCAGCACTCATTGGGTTCAAATTATCATTGGAGGAGCATTGAAAATTAAAATGACCCACTTCATGGCAAACTTCACAAATAAAAGGATAGAGGGCACAAACTTTTTTACCAAGATCATCTAGAGTCCTAAGCCACTTTCTAGTTTTTTCATTAATATGATGGATGCAATATTCATCTTTGACTTGATTAATTCCACAAGGCCTATGCATTCCACAAAAATTAACATGCTTATAGTAAATAGCATTCTTAGGAGTTTGAGCATGCTTATTGCAATAATTAACAACAATTTCATTCTTCATGCAAGCCTCTTTAAAAGGTTCATGATACTTATCAAAATTCTTCTTAGGCAATTCAAAATGAGAAGCAAAGGCTTTATAAAGATTTGCAGCAACTTGAGAGTCAAGACCATAAGTAGCACTCATATCTCAAAATTTATCAGTATCCATAAAAGCTTCAATGCATTCATAATCATAATTTATACCTGACTCTTCACCTTTGTTGTTCTCCCATCCTTCAGCGTTCTCCTCAATCCGATCAAGAAGATCCCACTTAGCTTCAACCTCCTTGCTTGTGAAGGATCCCTTCGAACATGCATCCAGATAGTCATTGTGTTGTCCTGAAAGCCTCGCATAAAAATTGTTAACAATAACATTACGGGGGAGCTCATGAATGGGACATTTGAGCATTAGTGACTTCAATCTCCCCCACGCTTGAGAAATACTCTCTTCATCACGAGGATAAAAGTTATAAATATAATTCCTATCAATATGCACTTCATAAGGAGGATAAAATTTAGAGTAAAAGAGAGGTACAATTTCCTCCCAACCAAGAGAATGACTATTCTCCAACAATTTATACCAATGCGCCGCTTTACCAGACAGCGAAAAAGAGAATAGCTTCTTCTTCACTTCTTCCATAGAGATACCTGCACACTTGAATAACCCGCATAATTCATGCAAAAACTGTAAATGATCTCCAGGATGGACAGTTCCATCCCCTTTATAGCGGTTATCAATAACACGTTCAATAATTTTCATGGGTATCTTGAAAGAAGTACTTGCAGTTGGTGGATTTAAAGTATCACAAGCATTATTAGAGTTATCGCATATGGGAGATAAAGCATTATCAGAACAAATTTTCTCCCCTAAAGATGGGAAGTCAAAAAGATCACAGAAACTAGCTTCCCCAAGCTTAGACTTATTCATAGCATTAGCAGTGATTGCGTTCATACCAATAATATTGCTACTAGCATGCAAATGAGGTTCCATAGGTTCCTTAATTTTCGCATCACACAATTCATGTCTTAGCTTAGGAAATAAATCAAGAAGCTCATAGTTATATTCCATTATGCCTAACTAGTGTAAAACAAGAAACAAAAAGATGCAATTGCAGGATCTAAAGGAAATAGCTTCGAGCACAAACACAATGGCGCCAGAAAAGTACTGTTACCTGGAACCGGAGTATGAGTGCCTTTTACCTTTCCTCCCCGGCAACGGCGCCAGAAAAGTGCTTGATGTCTACGGGAGCTTCTATTCTTGTAGACAGTGTTGGGCCTCCAAGAGCAGAGGTTTGTAGAACAGCAGCAAGTTTCCCTTAAGTGGATCACCCAAGGTTTATCGATCTCAGGGAGGAAGAGGTCAAAGATATCCCTCTCATGCAACCCTGCAACCACAAAGCAAGAAGTCTCTTGTGTCCCCAACACACCAAATACACTTGTCAGATGTATAGGTGCACTAGTTCGGCGAAGAGATAGTGATATACAAGTAATATGGATGAGTATGAGTGATAATAGCAATCGGAATGAAATATGGCAGCGAGTAAACATTCAACAAAACAGTAAACAAACGGAGATTCGATGCTTGGAAGCAAGGCCCAGGGATCCTGCTTTCACTAGTGGACACTCTCAACAATGATCACATAATAGGACTACTCTACACCCTCTTGTTGGATGATGAACACCATTGTGTAGGATTACACGAACCCTCAATGCCGGAGTTAACAAGCTCCACAATATGCAATGTTCATATTTAAATAACCTTAGAGTGCAAGATAGATCAACACAACCAAACCAAGTACTAACATAGCATGCACACTTCTACCATCACACTATGAAAGGAGGAATAGATCGCATCAATACCATCATAGTAATAGTTAACTTCATAATCTACAAGAGATCACAATCATAGCATAAACCAAGTACTTCATGATGCACACACTGCCAACATTACATCATGGAGGAGGAATAGACTACTTTAATAACATCACTAGAGTAGCACATAGATGATATTCAACTAGATCACATAAAGAGAGAGATGAACCACATAGCTACAGCGGAGCCCTCAGCCCCGGGGGTGAATTACTCCCTCCTCATCATGGAGGCAGCGATGGCGGTGAAGATGGCGGTGGAGACGGCGGTGGAGATGACTCCGGGGGCAATTCCCCGTCCCGGCAGGGTGCCGGAACAGAGACTTCTGTCCCCCGAATTGGAGTTTCGCGATGGCGGCGGCTCTGGATGGTTTTCTCTGTTTTCGTCGAACTGGTCGATGTTTTTAGGTCAGGGACAAATATATAGGCGGAGAGTCGGAGTCGGAGGGTCAACGAGGCGACGACACCATAGGGGGGCGCGGGCCCCCCCTTGGCCGCGCCAGCCTATGGTCTGGTGGGCCTGTGGCCCCCCTCTGGCGACTCTCGGGTGTTCTGGATGCTTCCGGGGATTCTAAGATCTTCGGCGTTGATTTCGTCCGATTCCGAGAATATTTCCTTACTAGGATTTCTGAAACCAAAAACAGCAGAAAACAGCAACTGGCCCTTCGGCATCTCGTCAATAGGTTAGTTCCGGAAAACGCATAAATATGACATAAAATGTATATAAAACATGTAGATATTATCAATAATGTGGTATGGAACATAAGAAATTATCGATATGTCGGAGACGTATCAAAATGCCATCCAAGTTAGAATTAATGAGAATATAAGATTGATGGCCGAATTGCGTGCTAGATGGGAAAGAGAAGAAAATGAAAAAGAAGATAATATAGCTAAAGTTTGGACTATTACCACCACTAGTAATGCTAATTCTACACAAGTTGCTGCACCTCCTACTATTACTAATAAAAGAATTGGTGTTAGCAATGTTTCCACTTCAAATGCAAAGCGCGAGAAACTGCCTGAAACTGCTAAAACTGCTGAAACTGCCTGTGATAAAACTGCTGAAATTTTTTCCAACATTGGGGATGATGATCCCATTGCTTTAGATTATAATGGTTTGAATTTTGATGATTGCCACATCTCTGAAGTTATAAAGTTCTTACAAAAACTTGCTAAGAGTCCTAATGCTAGTGCTATAAACTTGGCTTTCACGCAACATATTACAAATGCTCTCATAAAAGCTAGAGAAGAGAAACTAGAGCGCGAAGCCTCTATTCCTAGAAAGCTAGAGGATGGTTGGGAACCCATCATTAAGATGAAGGTCAAAGATTTTGATTGTAATGCTTTATGTGATCTTGGCGCAAGTATTTCTGTTATGCCTAAGAAAATTTATAATATGCTTGACTTGCCACCGCTGAAAAATTGTTATTTGGATGTTAATCTTGCTGATCATTCTACAAAGAAACCTTTGGGGAAAGTTGATAATGTTCGCATTACCATTAACAATAACCTTGTCCCCGTTGATTTTGTTGTCTTGGATATTGAATGCAATGCATCTTGTCCCATTACATTGGGAAGACCTTTTCTTCGAACTGTTGGTGCTATCATTGACATGAAGGAAGGTAATATAAAATATCAATTTCCTCTCAAGAAAGGTGTTAACACCGGATTTTTAAGTCCAGATGCCTATTATGCCGTACATCGCAATCCCATGAATAATGTTTTTGCGAGACATAATAGTAAGTAGCATAGAGTCATCATTTATTACAACACATACTGTCTTACAACCATAGATCACATGATCCAATATTACACGAATATATTGTTCAACATCACAAATAGTAGCGGAAGCGAAGTAGTAGTGGACTATCTATTCCACAGGCAACGCTTGACGTTAGAAGACGATCCTAGTTATCGTAGACGTCCTGTTGTCCGTCATCCTGATACTGGTGCTCTCCTTCATAGTCTGGCATTTGAATAGCCAGGGCAAAGCCATGAGTACTTTTAAAGTACTCGCAAACTAACCCTACAATAATTACTCATTAAGTGTAATAAAGGGGTGCTAAGCTCTAGGTTTATTTGCATAAAGCCAAGTTTTAGTTTGATAAACATTTAGTAAAGCCTTGTCATGTGCTAGACTAACTCAAGTGGGAACATTAGTGTCATTCCCACAACTCATATTGATTCACCACAATATCACCTTTCAATTCACCATTCATTTTTAAGATCAAAACATATTAATGATAACGGAGATAGTATGGCCTTTCCAATCGTCCGTAACCGTGGACACGGCTATTCGAATAGGTTTAACACTCTGCAGAGGTTGTACTCTTGTGCCACAACTTTTGATTACATCCGTCGAGGATAACCCCGAATCATCGTAACACAGTACGCGGATCATCAACCGTAACCTTTCACTTATATATGCTAGTATGAGCACCTCTCCCCATGAGCTTGGCCTCCCGGTGGAAACCGCAGTTAACCCGGGAACTGCACAGGGCTTGGGCCGTACATTCACCTCGTATTAACATCATTCCACACTTAACGGAGGCAGCCTCGGCGTAACCCCTATGATGCTTGTTTAGAGGGAACCCATACTAAAATACACAAGTTTCTAGTTAAGCCCTACCCATAATCAGGTATTGTGGGGGTACTTGTATAATTGGAAGGGTATCGCATTCAAACCCAATCATCAATTTTATCAAAAATCACCATCTTCTCTTGTTCAAATCCACCTCCACTTTACTTTCTTTCAAAGTCATTTCACTTCACCATGTTCCCATCTAGAGTAGTCAATTTTAATTGATTAGCACTAGCAACTATATGAGGGGTGCTAACTAGCTTTGAGTTGTGCTAATCTCACTTCAAGTACGGTTCTACTCTAGACCAAGTGAATCATAAATCAAAAGTACTTTGAAATAAATAAGCAAAAGTAAAAGTAAGTAAAAACATGGGATAGGTAATACATAAAAGTAAAGTGTGATGGTGCCTTTGCTCTTGTAGAGCTAAGCACTTGTGTTTAGCAAGGGTTAGCTTGCCTTGAGCTGGGTAGTTATCGAAGTTCTCTTCTTCTTCCTGAGAGTAGGCCTCCTCCTCTTGGTATTCCTCGTTACTAGCGCCTATATACGAATACGAGGTATAAATACTAAACCAAGCTCACATACTAAACTAGAAACACTCAAAAGAGTTCACACACTAATCCTATCATCAATCAAACATGGCATGGTGGATTATTTGATTAGTCTTTATTTAAAAGAAGAATAATTTCCTCTCATTATTTCTATTTCTTAAATTTGGTAGTTAGATCCTTAGAGAATTTAATTTCTTCTCATTACCTCATATTAAGATTTAATCTCTTCATATAATAATAAGGTATGAAATATAGGTTGACCCCAAAGTCAACATTTCATATCTATTATATGTGAGTATAATTTAATTGAAGTGCTACACTTCACATAGTCTTAAAACTTAATATTTAAATGAATTAAAATCTCTAAGTAATACTTCTCAAGGGTTCATTATCCTAAGTCATTTCCCCTGGTTATATTACTTAGGATCAAGATTTAAATGAGAGGTAGCTCTCATATTAGTTGTTGAATTTGAATTCCAAATTTAATTGTTCTAGAATTGACTACATAGCCATTTTATTTGATCTAGTCCATGATCATACAAATAACATGTCTATATTATTGCATAATCAATTAGAGGACATCATTTGTGATTTATTAGAATTGGAATCAATTCAAAATCTATTCTGGTTAAATTTTAAATAAAGTTTGAATGTTCAAAAGTCCCTGTCTTGTCTTTTTTATCAAATTAAATCTACTATGAATTTGGAGGTGGGACCAGTGGCATTGGATAGATAATTTCATTGGCTTTTCAACGATATAAAGTTTGCTAGATTTGGTTTGGTAGATTTCAAACTATTCAAAATTTACTAAGTCATCTGCAGAGCATTTTGAATAATAATTAAACCTAAGTTTGAATTGCTGGGCTAGGCGGGAAACCTTAACGGGCCGAAACGGTATTAAAATTTACTGCGCAGCCCAACAAGCCACGGGTGCAAGTGGGTTGCCCTTACGAGGTGGGGGCCACCCGTCAGTGGCTCTTAACCACGCGAAACGGTACGCAAGAGATGGACCGTAGGATTAGAGAGAGATCGAGCGGTCGGTGATCGTCGTCGTCTCCGACGAGATCCCGACGCGCTGGCGGCGTGACCAGGGGGTCGGAGGGAGTACCAGGCTGCCGGCGAGGGAGGGCAAGCTGCTTGGTGAAGTGGAAGTAGATGAAGAAGTCCCTGGTACAGCGGCGGAGCTCGGCGAGGCTCCAGTCGATGGCGAGGATCTGCGGGCTCCGGCGGACTTCAGCTTCCAATTGCTGCTGCTCCGGCGAGGTGGTGTCAAATTGAGGGGTGGAGAGGATGCAGAGATGAGAGGAGAGCAGATGTTGTGAAGAACTTGAGCTCAGAGCTCCTCTATTTATAGCGGGCGAAGTGGTGCCGTGGGTTCTGTGAAGGGGCAAGCATGGCGCGGCGTCTCCGGCGATTGAAGGGGCAAGTGAAGGATGGCATCGTGTAGGCGTTGTCCTGGCGATGCTCGAGGAGTAGCTGGCGCAGCGAGAGGACGACGGGATCGCTCAGGAGGTCGATTCGAGTGCGGCAGTACCCGCGGTACTTCTCCGGCGAGGACGATGGTGACGAGGCGGCCGCAGTCGCTTGAGTGTGTCTAGGGGGTAGAGGGCGGGGAGGCGATGCTCGTTACAGAGATAGGGATGCAGGGGGAGGACGAGGGCGACGGCACGCGAGATGCTCTGACGCGTCCAGAGCGCGATCACCGCGTCGACTGGCACGCTCTGGCACGGTTTGGACGCGCGCGTTCTGGCCAATGCCGTGCGTTGGCGATCGAGTGCAAGGTACTGGCATGATCCTTATGCTTCAGGGATGCTATTGGACAAGATTTTGGAGAGAGAGGAGGGCCAGAGATGGAGTGGCCAAAGGTGGCCGGCATTGCATAGTTTGGCATAGTTTAGAGTTTCTCCTCGACTTTAATCGACCATGCAAGTACTAGGCTCGATGCAGGAGGTGCAGAGGGAGCTGATGATCACATTTCAAAAGTGGTTTAGGCTCAAATCTGCTGGATAAAGAGGTGTGTTGCATTTCAGATTCTATGCCTGCCAAGTGTTCGATGGAATGGCCGCATGAGATTTTTATTTGAATTTTGAAATTCTTTTTGGTGGAACTTAAACATATTAATTATGGGTTAGAATGGTGGTGGTGGGGTTCAATTTGGAGTTGTTTTGCAAAATGGCAAATGTGACATGATCTTCTCTTTATTTCAGCATCACTACTTGTCACCTTTATACTGGTCAACCTAGTCAACTCTAGCCATGGTGGTCAACATCAAAGTTACTCACCTTGACATGGTCTTGGATGACATGGCTTTGGTTGACCAGGTTTAGTTTAAGAAATGAGAAAACCAGAGGGGTAAAGTAGTGAAGAAAATATTTTTGGGCCATATGACCATTATCATATGTAAGTAGAAATTTTGATTTCCTTGTGTTTGATTCTTGATCCAATGATGCAATTGTGTTAGTTTATCATATTGAAGTATTTTACAAGCAAGGGAGCAAGCAATTATGGCCTAGGGTGAAGAATTGTATTTTGGCATAATGTGTATGTAAGTGAAATGGGGGTTTTTCCCATTTTCTTCATTTCTCCTCAATTTAGGGTTTGATGATCCTTGTTAGGGTTCAAATAGCAATTGTTAATCATACTAACACTCATCATGGAAATTGCACAAAAGAAATTCACTCAAATGCAAGAAACTATATGTGGCACTATATGCATATAAAAAGTTTTTGTTAATTGCAAATTTTGAGTTTGGGGAAATTGTCTTTCTTGTTTAATATTGTTGAAACTAGGGATGTTACAAACCCTTCCCCCTTACAAAAGATCTCGTCCCGAGATCTGCAAGAAAACTAGGTACTAAAGAGATCTGGGTACTCAGTCCTCATAAAGTCTTCTCTCTCCCAAGTGGCTTCTTCTTCGGTGTGATTACTCCATTGGATCTTCAGAAACTTGATACTTCGGGTACGGGTGGTTCTGAAAGCTTCTTCCAAGATGCGAATAGGTACTTCGCGGTATGTCAGATCTGAGTTGATATCCACAGCTCGATGGTCGATGTTCTTGAAAACCTCGGTCTTCTCAGGCACTTCTAAGCACTTCCGGAGTAGCGAGATGTGAAACACATTGTGCACCGCTGACATTTCTTCCGGTAACTCCAGTTGATAAGACACTTCTCCTCGGCAGCTCAGGACCTTGAAAGGTCCGACATATCGGGGTGCGAGCTTTCCTCTAAGCTGGAATCTCTGCATTCCTTTAAGAGGGGACACCTTGAGATATACGAAATCTCCGATCTCGAAGGTCATCTCTCGGCGTCTCTTGTCGGCGTAGCTCTTCTGTCTTGATTGGGCTGTCTTGAGGTACTCGCGGATCTTGTGAACCTTCTCTTCGGCTTCTCGGAGAATATCTGGTCCAAAGACTTGACTCTCTCCTACTTTCGACCAATTCAGAGGGGTACGGCACTTCCTTCCGTACAGTGCTTCAAAGGGGGCCATCTGCAAGCTGGCTTGGTAGCTGTTGTTGTAAGAGAATTCTGCGTACGGCAAGCAGTCTTCCCACTTAGATCCATACTCTAGCACACATGCTCTCAACATATCTTCTAGTATCTGGTTGACTCGTTCAGTCTGTCCATCTGTCTGCGGGTGATAGGCTGTGCTGAAATTCAGGCGAGTTCCGAGTCCTTCATGTACTTTCTGCCAGAATCTGGAGGTGAATTGGGATCCTCTGTCGGATACTATCGACTTCGGGGTTCCGTGCAGGCTGACTATCCTTGAGATATATAGCTCTGCGAGTCTCGGTCCTTGATAGGTGGTCTTGACGGGGATGAAGTGGGCGACTTTGGTCAGTCTGTCGACCACTACCCAGATGGAATCATTCCCTTTACTTGATTTGGGCAGTCCGATGATGAAGTCCATTCCTACGGAATCCCACTTCCATTCGGGAATCTGTAGGGGTTGCAACAGTCCTGCAGGGCGTTGATGTTCTGCTTTGACTCTTTGATAGATGTCACACTTGGCGATGTAGCTTCCAATTTCTCTCTTCATTCCATGCCACCAGAATTGTTCCTTCAATTCCTGGTACATCTTGGTTCCTCCGGGGTGAATGGAGTACAGGGTGTCGTGAGCTTCTTTCAGAATAACTTGCTTCAACTCTGAGTCTGAAGGCACGCAAAGGCGCTTGTTATACCATAGCACTCCTTCTTCATCCACGGTGAATCCCGGTGCTTTTCCGGCGGCTATTTGGTTCTTGATTCCATCAATGCTAGCATTTCCTTTCTGAGCTTCCTTGATCTGGCTAATCAGGGTGGGTTGGAGTTCAATGCTGGCGAGGTATCCTTCGCTAACCAGTTCAAGCCTAAACTGTTCAAACTCTTCCAACAGGCTGGGTTGTTCAATTGCTATCCTGGAGTTCAACTGACACGGCAGTCTACTTAGAGCATCCGCTACCACATTGGCCTTGCCGGGGTGATAGTGGATTTCCATGTCGTAATCCTTGATTAATTCTATCCATCTGCGCTGTCTCATATTCAGCTCCTTCTGTGTGAAGATATACTTCAGGCTCTTGTGGTCCGAGTAAACCTCGCATCGATTACCCATGAGGTAATGACGCCATACTTTCAGTGCTAAAACCACGGCTGCTAGTTCTAAGTCATGGGTTGGATAGTTCTGTTCATGCTGCTTCAGCTGTCTTGATAAGTAAGATATTACTTTGCCTTCTTGCATCAGCACACATCCAAGTCCAATCTTGGAGGCGTCACAGTACACATCAAAGGGCTTGGTAATGTCCGGCATAACCAGTATTGGGGCTGTTGTCAATCTTAGCTTGAGCTGTTGAAAGCTCTCTTCACACTTGTCAGTCCATTCGAACTTCCGGTCCTTTTTCAACAATTGAGTCATCGGTCTTGCTATGCTCGAGAATCCTTCAACGAATCGGCGGTAGTATCCCGCAAATCCGAGAAATGCACAGACTTCGGTCTGAGTGGTTGGGGCTTTCCATTCTTCCACAGTCCTGATTTTTGCGGGGTCAACGGCAATTCCTCCGGCTGACAAGATATGACCCAAGAATCCTACTTCTTTCAACCAGAACTCACACTTGCTGAACTTGGCATACAACTGATGCTCCCGAAGGGTATCTAGGACCACTTCCAAATGTTTCTCATGTTCTTCTTCGGACTTGGAGTATATGAGGATGTCGTCGATGAAGACAACGACAAACTTGTCCAGGAAGTTCATAAAGATCTTATTCATGAGATTCATGAAGTAAGCGGGGGCATTGGTCAATCCAAATGACATGACATTGTACTCGTACAATCCATATCTGGTGGTGAAGGCAGTTTTTGGGATATCGGTGGCACGAATCTTCAGCTGATGGTATCCGGTCCGCGGATCAATCTTCGAGAAAACTTGGGCTCCGGTCAGCTGGTCAAACAGATCTTCTATCTTGGGCAACGGATACTTGTTCTTAATGGCGACATCATTAAGCTTACGGTAGTCCGTAACCAAACGAGTGGCACCGTCCTTCTTATCCACAAACAAAACTGGCGATCTCCAAGGTGACGCACTTGGTTGAATCAGACCTTTGAATAGCATATCATCCAGTTGCTTCTTCAGTTCCACTAACTCTGCCGGGTTCATGCTATAGGCTCTATGGGCTATAGGTCCGGTTCCGGGGATTAACTCGATGATAAACTCGATATCCCGATCTGGGGGCATACCGGGTAGATCATCCGGGAACACATCAGGATATCGACAAACGACCCTGATCTGATCCAAGGTGGGTTTGGCTAGGCTTTGGTTACAAGTGAACTTTCGGGGCATCTTTTCAGATATGTGTTCGACTATTATTCCGGTGCTACTAGTCATGGTGATGGCCTTCTTGGCATAATCAATCAGTCCATGATGTTTCGCCATCCAGTCCATTCCCAGGACTACTTCCAAACCTTTGGCTCCAAGAACAATCAAATTTGCATAGAATTCTATTTCATGTATTCTGATTGGCACATCTTTGCAAATTTTTCTAGCTTTAGTGGTTGATCTAGGTATTTGAACTACCATGACATGCTTCAAACTGATGGGTTGAATCTTACTAGTGCATGCAAAATCTTCGGTAATAAACGAATGCGATGCTCCAGAATCAAACAGCACTCTTGCAGGTATTGAGTTAACAGAGAACATACCCAGCACAACGTCTGGGGCTTCCTGAGCTTCTTCTGCATTCATGTGGTAGAGGCGGCCGTTGCGGTTGTTCGGGTTGTTGGGGGCGAACTTCTTGTTGGTGGTGACACGACGCTGCTGCTGAGCAGGGCCTGAGGTGTTGGTGGCAGTCTTGGCGAGCTTCTTGGGGCACTCATAGGAGAAGTGCCCCGCCACTCCGCACTCGTAGCAGTTGTAGGTGGACTTGTCCTTGGGGGTGATGGGAACAGCATTGCTCCCAGTCCTTGGAGCTGTGTTGGAGTTGTTGTTGGGGGCGCGAGGTGGAGCGCGGTTGAAGTTGTTGTTGTGGTTGTTGTTGTTGTAGTTGTTGTGATTGTTGTGGCCTCCTGACCTGGGGTTTCCTCCACTCCGGTTCTGATAACTCGGACGTGGATTCTGCATCGGAGGCTTGTTGTTTCTTGGGGCGAACCCTCCACTTGAGCTGGGGCGATACTTGTGGTTATTGCTGGGCCCACTCTGGGTCATCATGCGGCGCTTGCGGTTCTCATTGGCTTGGTGTATCTTCCCCTCCATCTGAATGGCGGAGTCAACGAGGGCTTCTAAGTCAGCAAAGGGGATATTGATCAGCACAGTCTGCATCTCATCATGCAGTCCATTCAGAAACCTCTCCTTCCTCTTCTCGACGGTGTCCGTCTCATCCGGGGCGTACCTTGACAAAGTGAGGAACTTGTCGCGGTATTCCACCACGGTCATTCTGCCTTGTTTCAGTTCCCTGAACTCATCCCTCATCTTCTTAATCAGGCCCGGGGGCACGTGATACTTGCTAAACTTGAGTTTGAAATCTTCCATATCATCATTTGCCCCGCATTTAATGCGCGGGCACTTGTCCACCAGGCACGTGCAGGTCCAGCCAGATAGTGGGTGGCGAACAACACCTTCTCGTTATCCTCCACTCCGGCAACCTCGAGATTGTTCTCCATAGTTTGGAGCCAATCATCAGCATCGAGGGGTTCCTCTGTCTTGCTGAACACCGGTGGGTTGGTGTTTTGGAAGTTTTTCAGCTTCGACCCTGGGTGGTCATGGTTTCCGTGGCCTTGATTGCCCTGAGCAATCTGTTGAAGTGCAGCTAGGTTGGCTTGACGGTCAACTCTCTCAGCTTCTCTCTCTGCCATCATCTGTTGCAGCATTTGCATCATTGCGGCTTCGCTGCGAGTTGGGGGTGCCATCTGAACAGTGATAGGGATCATGAGATGAGAGGGAAATTTCTATGGCTCATTTTGGGATAAAATTTCACACAACTTAAAACTTGATTCATAATAATAATAATATTACACACACACAAACATAGTCATGGAGGTAGCAAATATTACAAGCCAAATGTTCTGGAGGGTTTGAAGAACCCTTTCAACAAACTACGATACATGGGGCGGGTACAAAGGACCGATACATAACACGGGACGCAAGTGCTCAGACGGGACTACTCGCCATCGACGTTGATAGGGTAGACGTTGTCTACCCCGGCAGCCAGGTGCTCGTGGCCATCCTCGTAAGGGTGGAACTCCAGGTCGTCGTCTTCCTCCTCCTCATAGTCGTCGTCGTTGCTGACGTAGGAGTAGTTGTCCCCCTGAATGTTCTCCCCTTCACCTTCGCCTTCCAGCTCCTGGATCTGCTCAGCTTGGGCGGCGATGGTCGCCTTCAGAGTGGCGATCCTGGCCTTGAGGCGGTTGATGGCGTGATCCTTCTTCTGGTTGGCACGGCGGAGTGCCCTGCGCTCCCCGGCGATAACCCTGATGGTGTCGGCTTGCTGCGCCAACTGGATGTGAGTGTGGTTGGCGTATTCGCGGGAGTTGTCGAGGTCGATCCGGTCTCATTCAACATGAAGTCGAGATGATCCACATGGTGGCGAAGTTGCGGGTGCGACGGCAGGTTCATTGGCACCCCGAGGGAGTTGTGCCTTGCATAGTGCACAAAGCGGCTATCCTCGAAGTCCATGAAGTTTTGCCCGCACAGACGTGCGAGCCCTTCCTGAAGTCCCCTTTCGAGACCATCCGCCCAGTTGTTCTCCCTGAAGGAGAACTGGATCCTTGCGCTCATTGGGAGCGTGAACCTTCCATGAAGGTCCACCATGATCACCCACTGAAGTTGACCACCGGGCTGGTCGTTGAGCATTCCACCAAAGACTTCCGGTGGTGGGTGCCCGAGGAACTCTGAGAGGGAGAAGAGGTCCCTCTCAAAGATGATCTCTCCACCGTTCCCCAACTGATAGAACTCAGTCTGGAGAAAGGGCTGCGCGTCAACGACGTGATCCATCTGTAGAGAGATTAGATGATTAAGTTAGAGAAGTGCAAGTGTTCCAAATTTTAATTTACTTATAAGAAGGGCATGAATTTAAAGTTTGTAATAGACTCTTCAAGGTAAGAGGGTGAATAAGGTTTTCATAACTAGTCAAATCATGGAATTTGAAACTACGTTTTTGAACGTCCATTCTAACTAGGGTCTCCTAAGGTCAAACAATGGCTCTGATACCAACTTGTTAACACCCGGATTTTTAAGTCCAGATGCCTATTATGCCGTACATCGCAATCCCAGGAATAATGTTTTTGCGAGACATAATAGTAAGTAGCATAGAGTCATCATTTATTACAACACATATTATCTTACAACCATAGATCACATGATCCAATATTACACGAATATATTGTTCAACATCACAAATAGTAGCGGAAGCGAAGTAGTAGTGGACTATCTATTCCACAGGCAACGCTTGACGTTAGAAGATGATCCTAGTTATCGTAGACGTCCTGTTGTCCGTCATCCTGATACTGGTGCTCTCCTTCATAGTCTGGCATTTGAATAGCCAGGGCAAAGCCATGAGTACTTTTAAAGTACTCGCAAACTAACTCTACAATAATTACTCATTAAGTGTAATAAGGGGGTGCTAAGCTCTAGGTTTATTTGCATAAAGCCAAGTTTTAGTTTGATAAACATTTAGTAAAGCCTTGTCATGTGCTAGACTAACTCAAGTGGGAACATTAGTGTCATTCCCACAACTCATATTGATTCACCACAATATCACCTTTCAATTCACCATTCATTTTTAAGATCAAAACATATTAATGATAACGGAGATAGTATGGCCTTTCCAATCGTCCGTAACCGTGGACACGGCTATTCGAATAGGTTTAACACTCTGCAGAGGTTGTACTCTTGTGCCACAACTTTTGATTACATCCATCGAGGATAACCCCGAATCATCGTAACACAGTACGCGGATCATCAACCGTAACCTTTCACTTATATATGCTAGTATGAGCACCTCTCCCCATGAGCTTGGCCTCCCGGTGGAAACCGCAGTTAACCCGGGAACTGCACAGGGCTTGGGCCGTACATTCACCTCGTATTAACATCATTCCACACTTAACGGAGGCAGCCTCGGCGTAACCCCTATGATGCTTGTTTAGAGGGAACCCATACTAAAATACACAAGTTTCTAGTTAAGCCCTACCCATAATCAGGTATTGTGGGGGTACTTGTATAATTAGAAGGGTATCGCATTCAAACCCAATCATCAATTTTATCAAAAATCACCATCTTCTCTTGTTCAAATCCACCTCCACTTTACTTTCTTTCAAAGTCATTTTACTTCACCATGTTCCCATCTAGAGTAGTCAATTTTAATTGATTAGCACTAGCAACTATATGAGGGGTGCTAACTAGCTTTGAGTTGTGCTAATCTCACTTCAAGTATGGTTCTACTCTAGACCAAGTGAATCATAAATCAAAAGTACTTTGAAATAAATAAGCAAAAGTAAAAGTAAGTAAAAACATGGGATAGGTAATACATAAAAGTAAAGTGTGATGGTGCCTTTGCTCTTGTAGAGCTAAGCACTTGTGTTTAGCAAGGGTTAGCTTGCCTTGAGCTGGGTAGTTATCGAAGTTCTCTTCTTCTTCCTGAGAGTAGGCCTCCTCCTCTTGGTATTCCTCGTTACTAGCGTCTATATACGAATACGAGGTATAAATACTAAACCAAGCTCACATACTAAACTAGAAACACTCAAAAGAGTTCACACACTAATCCTATCATCAATCAAACATGGCATGGTGGATTATTTGATTAGTCTTTATTTAAAAGAAGAATAATTTCCTCTCATTATTTCTATTTCTTAAATTTGGTAGTTAGATCCTTAGAGAATTTAATTTCTTCTCATTACCTCATATTAAGATTTAATATCTTCATATAATAATAAGGTATGAAATATAGGTTGACCCCAAAGTCAACATTTCATATCTATTATATGTGAGTATAATTTAATTGAAGTGCTACACTTCACATAGTCTTAAAACTTAATATTTAAATGAATTAAAATCTCTAAGTAATACTTCTCAAGGGTTCATTAGCCTAAGTCGTTTCCCCTGGTTATATTACTTAGGATCAAGATTTAAATGAGAGGTAGCTCTCATATTAGTTGTTGAATTTGAATTCCAAATTTAATTGTTCTAGAATTGACTACATAGCCATTTTATTTGATCTAGTCCATGATCATACAAATAACATGTCTATATTATTGCATAATCAATTAGAGGACATCATTTGTGATTTATTAGAATTGGAATCAATTCAAAATCTATTCTGGTTAAATTTTAAATAAAGTTTGAATGTTCAAAAGTCCCTGTCTTGTCTTTTTTATCAAATTAAATCAACTAAGAATTTGGAGGTGGGACCAGTGGCATTGGATAGATAATTTCATTGGCTTTTCAACGATATAAAGTTTGCTAGATTTGGTTTGGTAGATTTCAAACTATTCAAAATTTACTAAGTCATCTGCAGAGCATTTTGAATAATAATTAAACCTAAGTTTGAATTGCTGGGCTAGGCGGGAAACCTTAACGGGCCGAAACGGTATTAAAATTTACTGCGCAGCCCAACAAGCCACGGGTGCGAGTGGGCTGCCCTGACGAGGTGGGGGCCACCCGTTAGTGGCTCTTAACCACGCGAAACGGTATGCAAGAGATGGACCGTAGGATTAGAGAGAGATCGAGCGGTCGGTGATCGTCGTCGTCTCCGACGAGATCCCGACGCGCTGGCGGCGTGACCAGGGGGTCGGAGGGAGTACCAGGCCGCCGGCGAGGGAGGGCAAGCTGCTTGGTGAAGTGGAAGTAGATGAAGAAGTCCCTGGTACAGCGGCGGAGCTCGGCGAGGCTCCAGTCGATGGCGAGGATCTGCGGGCTCCGGCGGACTTCAGCTTCCAATTGCTGCTGCTCCGGCGAGGTGGTGTCAAATTGAGGGGTGGAGAGGATGCAGAGATGAGAGGAGAGCAGATGTTGTGAAGAACTTGAGCTCAGAGCTCCTCTATTTATAGCGGGCGAAGTGGTGCCGCGGGTGCTGTGAAGGGGCAAGCATGGCGCGGCGTCTCCGGCGATTGAAGGGGCAAGTGAAGTAAGGCATCGTGTAGGCGTTGTCCTGGCGATGCTCGAGGAGTAGCTGGCGCAGCGAGAGGACGACGGGATCACTCAGGAGGTCGATTCGAGTGCGGCAGTACCCGCGGTACTTCTCCGGCGAGGACGACGGTGACGAGGCGGCCGCAGTCGCTTGAGTGTGTCTAGGGGGTAGAGGGCGGGGAGGCGATGCTCGTTACAGAGATAGGGATGCAGGGGGAGGACGAGGGCGACGGCACGCGAGATGCTCTGGCGCGTCCAGAGCGCGATCACCGCGTCGACTGGCACGCTCTGGCACGGTTTGGACGCGCGCGTTCTGGCCAATGCCGTGCGTTGGCGATCGAGTGCAAGGTACTGGCGTGATCCTTATACTTCAGGGATGCTATTGGACAAGATTTTGGAGAGAGAGGAGGGCCAGAGATGGAGTGGCCAAAGGTGGCCGGCATTGCATAGTTTGGCATAGTTTAGAGTTTCTCCTCGACTTTAATCGACCATGCAAGTACTAGGCTCGATGCAGGAGGTGCAGAGGGAGCTGATGATCACATTTCAAAAGTGGTTTAGGCTCAAATCTGCTGGACAAAGAGGTGTGTTGCATTTCAGATTCTATGCCTGCCAAGTGTTCGATGGAATGGCCGCATGAGATTTTTATTTGAATTTTGAAATTCTTTTTGGTGGAACTTAAACATATTAATTATGGGTTAGAATGGTGGTGGTGGGGTTCAATTTGGAGTTGTTTTGCAAAATGGCAAATGTGACATGATCTTCTCTTTATTTCAGCATCACTACTTGTCACCTTTATACTGGTCAACCTAGTCAACTCTAGCCATGGTGGTCAACATCAAAGTTACTCACCTTGACATGGTCTTGGATGACATGGCTTTGGTTGACCAGGTTTAGTTTAAGAAATGAGAAAATCAGAGGGGTAAAGTAGTGAAGAAAATATTTTTGGGCCATATGACCATTATCATATGTAAGTAGAAATTTTGATTTCCTTGTGTTTGATTCTTGATCCAATGATGCAATTGTGTTAGTTTATCATATTGAAGTATTTTACAAGCAAGGGAGCAAGCAATTATGGCCTAGGGTGAAGAATTGTATTTTGGCATAATGTGTATGTAAGTGAAATGGGGGTTTTTCCCATTTTCTTCATTTCTCCTCAATTTAGGGTTTGATGATCCTTGTTAGGGTTCAAATAGCAATTATTAATCATACTAACACTCATCATGGAAATTGCACAAAATAAATTCACTCAAATGCAAGAAACTATATGTGGCACTATATGCATATAAAAAGTTTTTGTTAATTGCAAATTTTGAGTTTGGGGAAATTGTCTTTCTTGTTTAATATTGTTGAAACTAGGGATGTTACAAAAGGTATGGAACACTTCCCTAGAAAGAGAATGAAGTTACCTTTTGATTCTATTATTAGAACAAATTATGATGTTGACATTTCGTCTCTTGATAATACTTGATACACACTTTCTGCGCCTAGCTGAAAGGCGTTAAAGAAAAGCGCTTATGGGAGACAACCCATGTTTTTACTACAGTACTTTATTTTTATTTTGTTTCTTGGAAGTTGTTTACTACTGTAGCAACCTCTCATTATCTTAGTTTAGTGTTTTGTTGTGCCAAGTAAAGTCGTTGATAGTAAAGTTCATACTAGATTTGGATTACTGCGCAGAAACAGATTTCTTTGCTGTCACGAATCTGGGCAAAATTCTCTGTAGGTAACTCAGAAAATTATGCCAATTTACGTGAGCGATCCTCAGATATGTACGCAACTTTCATTCAATTTGAGAATTTTCATTTGAGCAAGTCTGGTTCCTCAATAAAATTCGTCAATACGAACTGTTCTGTTTTGACAGATTCTGCCTTTTATTTCGCATTGCCTGTTTTGTTATGTTCGATGGATATTTCGATTCCATTGACTTTCAGTAGCTTTGTGCAATGTCCAGAAGTGTTAAGAATGATTATGTCACCTCTGAACATGTATATTTTGATTGTGCACAAACCCTCTAATGAGTTGTTTTGAGTTTGGTGTGGAGGAAGTTTTCAAGGATTAAGAGAGGGAGATGATACAACATGATCAAGGAGAGTGAAAGCTCTAAGCTTGGGGATGCCCCGGTGGTTCACCCCTGCATATATCAAGAAGAATCAAGCGTCTAAGCTTGGGGATGCCCAAGGCATCCCCTTCTTCATCGACAACATTATCAGGTTCCTCCCCTGAAACTATATTTTTATTCCATCACATCTTATGTGCTTTGCTTGGAGCGTCGGTTTGTTTTTGTTTTTGTTTTGTTTGAATAAAATGGATCCTAGCATTCTTTGTGTGGGAGAGAGACACGCTCCGCTGTTGCATATGGACAAGTATGTCCTTAGGCTTTACTCATAATATTCATGGCGAAGGATGAATCTTCTTCGTTAAATTGTTATATGGTTGGAATTGGAAAATGATACATGTAGTAATTTGCTATAATGTCTTGGATAATGTGATACTTGGCAATTGTTGTGCTCATGTTTAAGCTCTTGCATCATATACTTTGCACCTATTAATGAAGAAATACATAGAGCATGCTAAAATTTGGTTTGCATATTTGGTCTCTCTAAAGTCTAGATAATTTCTAGTATTGAGTTTGAACAACAAGGAAGGCGGTGTAGAGTCTTATAATGTTTACAATATGTCTTTTATGTAAGTTTTGCTGCACCACTTCATCCTTGTGTTTGTTTCAAATAGCCTTGCTAGCCTAAACCTTGTATCGAGAGGGAATACTTCTCATGCATCCAAAATACTTGAGCCAACCACTATGCCATTTGTGTCCACCATATCTACCTACTACATGGTATTTCTCCGCCATTCCAAAGTAAATTGCTTGAGTGCTACCTTTAAATTTCCATTCTTTACCTTTACAATATATAGCTCATGGGACAAATAGCTTAAAAACTATTGTGGTATTGAATATGTACTTATGCACTTTATCTCTTATTAAGTTGCTTGTTGTGCGATAACCATGTTCCTGGGGACGCCATCAACTACTCTTTGTTGAATATCATGTGAGTTGCTATGCATGTTCGTCTTGTCTGAAGTAAGGGTGATTTACCACCTTATGGTTAGAGCATGCATATTGTTAGAGAAGAACATTGGGCCGCTAACTAAAGCCATGATCCATGGTGGAAGTTTCAGTTTTGGACATATATCCTCAATCTCAAATGAGAAAATTAATTGTTGCTACATGCTTATGCATAAAAGAGGAGTCCATTATCTGTTGTCTATGTTGTCCCGGTATGGATGTCTAAGTTGAGAATAATCAATAGCGAGAAATCCAATGCGAGCTTTCTCCTTAGACCTTTGTACATGCGGCATAGAGGTACCCCTTTGTGACACTTGGTTAAAACATGTGCATTGTGATAATCCCGGTAATCCAAGCTAATTAGGACAAGGTGCGGGCACTATTAGTATACTATGCATGAGGCTTGCAACTTGTAAGATATAATTTACATAACACATATGCTTTATTACTACCGTTGACAAAATTGTTTCTTGTTTTCAAAATCAAAGCTCTAGCACAAATATAGCAATCGATGCTTTCCTCTTTGAAGGACCATTCTTTTACTTTTATTGTTGAGTCAGTTCACCTATCTCTCTCCACCTCAAGAAGCAAACACTTGTGTGAACTGTGCATTGATTCCTACATACTTGCATATTGCACTTATTATATTACTCTATGTTGACAATATCCATGAGATATACATGTTATAAGTTGAAAGCAACCGCTGAAACTTAATCTTCCTTTGTGTTGCTTCAATACCTTTACTTTAATTTATTGCTTTATGAGTTAACTCTTATGCAAGACTTATTGATGCTTGTCTTGAAGTACTATTCATGAAAAGTCTTTGCTATATGATTCATTTGTTTACTCATGTCATATACATTGTTTTGATCGCTGCATTCACTACATATGCTTTACAATAGTATGATCAAGGTTATGATGGCATGTCACTCCAGAAATTATCTTTGTTTATCGTTTACCTACTCGGGACGAGCAGGAACTAAGCTTGGGGATGCTGATACGTCTCCGACGTATCGATAATTTCTTATGTTCCATGCCACATTATTGATGATATCTACATGTTTTATGCACACTTTATGTCATATTTGTGCATTTTCTGGAACTAACCTATTAACAAGATGCCGAAGTGCCGATTCTTTGTTTTTTACGCTGTTTTGGTTTCAGAAATCCTAGTAAGGAAATATTCTCGGAATTGGACGAAATCAACGCCCAGGGTCCTATTTTGCCACGAAGCTTCCAGAAGACCGAAGAGTCAACGAAGTGGGGCCACGAGGCGGCCAGATGATAGGGCGGCGCGGCCCAAGCCCTGGCCGCGCCACCCTGTCATCTGGGCCCCTCGTGACGCCCCTTGACCTGCCCTTCCACCTACAAATAGCCTTCGTCGCGAAACCCCCAGTACCAAGAGCCACGATACGGAAAACCTTCCAGAGACGCCACCGCCGCCAATCCCATCTCGGGGGATTCAGGAGATCGCCTCCGGCACCCTGCCGGAGAGGGGAATCATCTCCCGGAGGACTCTACGCCGCCATGGTCGCCTCCGGAGTGATGTGTGAGTAGTCTACCCCTGGACTATGGGTCCATAGCAGTAGCTAGATGGTTGTCTTCTCCTCATTGTGCTTAATTGTCGGGTCTTGTGAGCTGCTGAACATGATCAAGATCATCTATCTGTAATTCTATATGTTGTGTTTGTTGGGATCCGATAAATAGAGAATACCATGTTATGTTGATTATCAATTTATATCTATGTGTTGTTTATGATCTTGCATGCTCTCCGTTATTAGTAGATGCTCTGGCCAAGTTGATGCTAGTAACTCCAAGAGGGAGTATTTATGCTCGATAGTGGGTTCATGTCTCCGTGAATCTGGGGGAGTGAGAGAAACCTCTAAGATTATGGATGTGCTGTTGCCACTAGGGATAAAACATTGATGCTATGTCTGAGGATGTAGTTATTTATTACATTACGCGCAATACTTAATGCAATTGTCTGTTGTTAGCAACTTAATACTGGAGGGGGTTCGGATGATAACCTGAAGGTGGACTTTTTAGGCATAGATGCATGCTGGATAGCGGTCTATGTACTTTATCGTAATGCCCAATTAAATCTCACTATACTCATCATAATATGTATGTGCATGGTCATGCCCTCTTTATTTGTCAATTGCCCAACTGTAATTTGTTCACCCAACATGCTATTTATCTTATGGGAGAGACACCTATAGTGAACTGTGGACCCCGGTCCAATTCTCTATACTGAAATACAATCTACTGCAATATTGTTCTACTGTTTTCTGCAAACAATCATTATCCACACTATACATCTAATCCTTTGTTACAGCAAGCCGGTGAGATTGACAACCTCGCTGTTTCGTTGGGGCAAAGTACTTGGTTTGTGTTGTGCAGGTTCCACGTTGGCGCCGGAATCCCTAGTGTTGCGCCGCACTACATCTCGCCGCCATCAACCTTCAACGTGCTTCTTGGCTCCTACCGGTTCGATAAACCTTGGTTTCATACTGAGGGAAAACTTGCCGATGTACGCATCACACCTTCCTCTTGGGGTTCCCAACGGACGCGTGCTGTACGCGTATCAGAGGTCGGTGGAGGCCAGGGGGCCCCACACCACCCCTAGGCGTGGGCTAGGGCCAGGCTGCGCCTAGGCATGGTCTGGCCACCCTGTGGACCCCTTCGTCTCTCCTCCGGACTTCGTCTTCGTTATGAAAAAATAATATCTTCGGCTTTTGTTTCGTCCAATTCCGAGAATATTTCATGTACAACTTTTCTGAAATACAAAACAGCAGAAAATAGGGAACTGACACTGTGGCATCTTGTCAATAGGTTAGTAGAGGAAAATGCATAAAAGTGCCACGAAGTAAACAAACCTATAGCATGGAGCATCAAAAATTATGGAACGTATCATGGACCTCGGTCCTCTCCTTTACACTGATAAATAGAACCACTGCAATCCTGCTCTGTTTACTTTCTGCAAGCACTGTTCTCTTTAATTACTGCAAACATCTCTTTCCACTCGACACATTTAACCCTTTGTGTTCAGCGAAACCAGTGAGATTGACAACCTCATTTTAAGTTGGGGCAAAGTATTTTGGTTGTGTTGTGTGTAGGTTCCACGTTGTTGCCGACGTCAGTAGTGCGCCTTGCCACTAGTCAGCTAGCAACACCTTCAGAAGTCACACCTTTCTCCTACTAGTCAATTAAACCTCGATTTTTTACTGAGGGAAAACTTGCTATTGTGCTCATCATACCTTCCTCTTGGGGTTCCCCAACAGTGTGCAATCTGTGCTCATCACCTCTCTAGTATTCATTATACCTTGCTCTAGCTCCTAGACAAAGTGTTAAGTTGGTGTGGTGGTCTTTTGCTTGATGATCTTGCTCAGCTTGCCCTTCTCCTCCTAGCTCCTGGTTGATTCTTGATTTTTATGTAACCTTGGTGGTTCACTGGTTGTTGGTTTCTGGAATAACTGGAAGAACTGGTGGTTTCCTGATGAACTACAACTGCTGTTGTTGGATCTCTTTGTGACGTGGATGTCGAGCTGGTGCACTATTCTTTATATAGCAAGCTTAGAGGTTTGCTGTGTCGATAGCACCACCCTGTGTACTACCTGTGTGGCTCCATTTCACTCACCTGGTGGTGAGTCACATGGTGAATGAGCTGCTTGGTTGAGTCATTGGGTTGGCTTGTCCATCTTGATGAATATCTACCCCTAGTCACTTGGTTTTGGCTAACCAAGTGGCATTGCCACTTGTTCATTTCCAAACTTGGTATTTTGTTTGATGTTTGCAGGATCAAGCATGGATAAGGTACAATAGCAAGAAGATTCAAGAACCTAGCTTAGGATTTAAATTCTAGTTTCTCAATTGTAATCTTCTTTTATCTCTTTTATTAGATTACTTTTAATTCTTGTATCATGAATATTGTAAAGATAATGTATGCATGTGATGTGATCAATAAAGCTCAAGGTTTACTTATGAGCTTTGTATAAATGTTATTATCCATTTTGGATTTGTTGTATAAATCATATTTTAGTTTGGATTATGAATTCGTATTTCATTGGATATGATTAATTATTATATTCCTCCTTTGTTTAGAATTCAAATTTGAATTCTCAATTCAAATTCAAATCCTATCCAAAACCCTCATTTCAAAAGAGATCATGTCAAAATTTATCGCACTCTCGTTACACTAAATTCTAGCTGCAACAAGAGAGAAACCTCCCCCCTTAGGTTTTATGCAATTAAGCGCAAAAATTCCCCCATTTTGCGATGCAATGCACAACCCTATTCTAAATCTACCCCGCGTTTGTCCTAAGTCCTAGGATGTTACAGAGTCCCTTCCTCACCATCCTAGCCACCGGTGGATCCCTTGCCACGAGAACAAAAGGTATCCCCTCCCTCCCCGTCATGGGCTCGACCGGAGGGGCTCCTCCATTTCCTTGCATGTGAACGACCGGAGGTGCCATACCCCTAACCCGCTCTCTCGAATGGCCGACGCCGTCCCTCCCCTCCTTGTCGTGAGCTTGACAGGCTAGGCTCCTCCGATCTGTTTCCCTCCGGGCGACCGACTGGCGGAGCCTTACACCTACCCTCCATCTCAAATGCCCGATGTTGTCCCACTCCATTCCCAGAGGTTCAAAATTATATCGTCTGACGGAAATTGCTCCCCGGAGTCGAAGCAAAAATGCGGGTTGGGAGCTCAATTGCCTGGGTGAGAGGGAGCTTGAGGGGGCTTGGGATTTGAGTATAGTTTGTTGGTTCGCACAGCCGCCACCTGATTTGAGGGACCGTGAGAGAGACGATCGCTGGCACGGTCCTTGAAAAATACAAAAAAAACTATAATTGAAAATAGCTTATCGTTTGCTACCCATGGCCATTAACGATGTGCCATGTCAGCCTAAGACTACTTATAGTGGGAGCAACATAAGTACTAACATCACACACCCCAAGATATTTTGGTGACATAGCATGATAGTAAATCAAGAAAAAGAGTGAGGTGGTAACTAGCTGTGTTATCGTAACATCACACACCACAAGACAAGATGAGTCTACAACATAATAAATGACATAATGTATGAAACCACATCTAAATTACTACCCACTGTGGAGGTAGTAATTTAGTCTAGTAACGTGATATATCTTAGGTTGATCATAGTGGGTAGTACCATATGGTATTATCATGCATCTGGTACTTATCTATGATAATATCTTTATAGTGGGTAGTATCATGAAGTATTATCATAATTTTGTTATATTTATTGATTTTAAAATCTCAAGGCAAAATTGTGTACAAGATTTGTTTGACATTAATTTTTCTGGTGATGTGCGCTATGATACGATATCCACCTATGTTACTCTAATCTCATCTCTCCTCCTTAATTAGTTGCCACATTAGTATTTTTGTGGGACCAGTGTGCATGATACTACCTAAGAAACAAGAACTATAGCTAGCTTTACTAGTCTAAATTACTCCCCACCGTGAGCGGCCTAACATTAGGACAGTCTCGTCAAAAACAATGTTAAATGGGTTTAAGTGACCGCTCGGTGTTTCGTGAGTCAGTTGGAAAGTAAACCGGTGGTTTTTTTCAAAGAAAATAAAAAGTGGTGTTTTGAAACTCTAATACTTTTTTGCGAAACATAGTATAAACACAGACACTCACACATACGTACATACACTTAACCCTATGAACGAACGCACACCCTAATCATATGAGCACCTCGAAGAGACTGTGTCTAAGAAACAGATCCAGCGGGTTTTAAGATTGATGAAGTCACCACAGGTGTCTCGATGTCGACGGAAATGTCACCTCCCACTGAAGAGTATTCCATTTTTTAATGCGACACCAAAGCATCAAATCTGAGATTTAAAATATGTTGAGCTGGGTGCCGCTACCCTCCTAACCATCGATTGATTCTCGAAACCCTAATACTAAATACGGTGATTTTTGCCAATTTACCCCTAACCATCCCACTGAAGCAGTAGCCTTGTCTTGACGGGGTACTAGCAGAATCAGGAGTGGAATTAGACTACTTATCCAGTACTCACTTGAGATGATCTTATCATGTCCTTTTCGGTGTGCAGATTTTGCCGCACCATGCGCTTGAACCAACCAACCGTTGCATCGAACCGTATGTTTTATATTATCGGTCATGTCCTCTTTTCAGCGAACAGAATTCATTATTGTGTGGTGCGGCAACGCCACAGCCAGATGGGGCGGCTAGTACGTGCTCTCGACCGGTCTACTGACGCGCGCGTGACGAGGAGGAGGGTCGCAGCCTCGGCCTCCCCCGATCGCCACGCCCCCGGCACACGACAAGCAACACGTACAGAAAGACGCTGCTGCATTATCGGGAGTATTGTATCACTAGTTCAGTACCGTCCCATGACTTGCATGGCCGGCGTTGCCATGGTGGATGCCACAGCGTACGTGCGCTGGTGCTGCTTGAAGATGCAGTGCATAGGAGGAAACTTGGAAGATGCTGCGCGCTCTCGAAGGGAGGAGTGGATAGGATCGGTGGACGGATCCATGGAACAAAGAAGGGATCCTGAAGCATACGCCTCACTCGTGGATCCTGACACTGTACCGCTGGCTCTGCTCGTGGCTACCGAATCCGGCCGTCACCTCCCCCGGAGCGCGCCGTCCGAGATGCGGCCTCTGCTCGCTGACCAGTGACGACTCCCGAGTCCATTTCCGTTGAAGCTTTGTTTGGTTTCATTTGCTTTGTGCGTCAAAATTTAAGGCAGGGGTCTGTCTCCCGAGTCCCCGCTTTCTTCAACCAAATCTGTACCCGCAGACTGATACGCAACAGTGGTTGTTGTACCACACCGAAGACCTCTTTCCCTGGCTCACAATATCTTTATATAGTAATTTTTTTGGCAGAGTACCGAGTCGTGATGTCCATGGTAAAAACCTGAGGTGTGGCAGTTATTGCTTCTACCTGCAATGGCTTTGCTGAAGTTATTCTGGAAATTTGGATTTTCTCCAGAGAGAAAGCCTAAAATATTGGATCGGACGACAATAACACTTATGCATTTTTTTCTTTTAGACGTTGCTTTTGAAGAATCTTTTTTATAGTTTGGGTGTTCTCTTTACTGGTGGTTAGAGTGCTGATGTTGTGTGTGTTTGATCACCGCAAGTTTCTTTTCCTGTTTTCTTATTTTTATTTTTGGCCGTGTGCATCCTTTGTGTTTTACATTTTGTTGGAGCAGAAGCTAGTTGTAATCGGTATCTTTACGGCACTAACATTCACAGTATTAATATATTTCCTTTATCTAAAAGAATAAATTGATCTGCTAGAAATTACACATCATGATGCGGCTCTCTTCACCGGTCCTGATGACAGACGACAGAGAGACTTGGGACTAGTTTCTGCACCTAGATGCATACGCACCCTTTATTTGAAATGTATTTTAACCATATTAAAAAATGTTAAATAAATAGAAAAAATGTCTCGTGTATATCTTAACGTGCTACATGCTCATAAAGTTATTTCAACAAAAACCGACATGTTTTGTGCCTATGTAAAAAAGACAAATTTTAGTGCTAAAATAGTCCATTTCTCAGACATATTTTTTTATCTTTTTTACAGAAGACACAAAAAATATCGATTTTATGTGAAATTTCACGTGCGCTAGAAGATGCATCCGAGATCAGTTTTTTTTTTTGAAACGGAGGCAAAAGATTTGCCTCATCTATTCATTAAGCAGAAGGTGCTCGGTTTTTAGGAGAAAACCGGACGAAAACCAACAACAATCGTGCCAAAGCACACCCACAACCACACTCCGCCACAAGGGGCACACCTAGCCACACTGGCTACCCACAAAAGCTACACAAGAAGCTCAAGTCGGCCTATGCCAAACAGATGGCTCTTCGAGGAGAGACCGACAGATCCGATTCTGAAGATGAGCCTCGGAAAGGAGATGCGCAAGACAAGCGCCAAAAAGGACCTTCACCGGACCGCCCCTCGAAGGTCATCGTACACTGCCCAAAGCCAGCTTCGACTTCACAGCAAGAGGAGATCACCACGAAGACATTTGGACACGCCGGAACGGAGCCGACTAACATGACCTTGCCGCAGCCAACCCTTGGCCACCACCATCGTCGTTGCCTCACAAGCCTCCACCCGGAACACCCGCATCTCCGGTTGACCTCCTGCCAACCCAGATGCCCTGTGTGTTTAGCTCGCCGGAGTGCGCGAAGGGGATCACCAACTTCAAGACGACGCCCTCAAAAGGGGACACGACGAAGAATCGACGCCGTCGTCCGATCCCGCGGGATCTAGGCTTTCACCTGAAGACGTGGACCCGAGGCAGCGAAGGTCGTAGAGCTCCACGACCGCCCCCCAAGAAGGACGGCGACATCCACAGACGCCGCGCGGTCAGGCTTTCGCCCGGAGCAAACGAGCCACCACACCCTCACGCGGCTGCACAGCGAGACGAAGACCGAAAGCGCTGTCAGCCCGCACTCCGCAGACACACCTCATGTGCAGAAGCGGCGCCACCGCCGCACACAAGCCACCACCGCCACCAAAACCAGACCAAGGAGCTCCGCGAGCTCCGCTGCCACCACCCGCACCGCGCGGGGTTGAAGAGCCGAGTCGCACCATTACTGCCGACCAAGCTCACCGAGAAGAGCACCGCGGACGCCGCCAACCGCCACAGAGAGGAAGCTTCGACGGACGTCAACACAAGGATCCAAGGCCGAGCCATCCGCCACAGAGATCAGTTTTGAGTTCCACGACAAGAACGTGCTTCAGGATAAGCACAGTCCTACACTAACTCTAGCCGCCCACGGCCTGTCCGGCCTATAAAAGCAGCCCCGCGGCCCGCTTACCACATCGCTTCTCACCCCTGTTTCCGCTCGTGTTCGCACCTCCAAGTATCGATCGAGTGCTAGCTGTGCCTCTGTTTGCAGCAAACTCCCTCTCCTCTCTTCCAGCACAAACACCGGAGCCTACGCGGGGCTTCGCCGCAGGAACTGGCTAACCATCAGCAGGCCGGAGCGGCGGCGGCGCCGCACGACACGGCTGCGGAGCTGGCAGAGCTAACCGCCGGCGGCGGCGGCGGCAGGGAGACGGAGGAACAGCGCTGCAAGTTCCTGGTGCTGCGCCTGTACGAGGCGCTCAACGCCCGCGACGCGCGCCGGGCGCAGGAGCTGCTCGCCCCGGACCTCGAGTGGTGGTTCCATGGCCCGCCCGCGCACCAGCACATGATGCGCCTGCTCACTGGCGCCGACACCAACGCCGAGTTCACCTTCGCCCCGCGCTCCGTCGACGCCTTCGGCTCCACCGTCATCGCCGAGGGAGGCGCAGACGCTGGCGGACAGCTCTACTGGGTGCACGCCTGGACCGTCGGCCCTGATGGGGTGATCACGCAGCTCAGGGAGTACTTCAACACCGACCTCACCGTCACCCGCCTCTCCGCCGCCGTGGCCACCAAGAACGCCAGCGCCGCCGTCTCTCTCTCTCCTAGCAACGCCTCCTCGTCGTCGTCTACTTCCACTTCTTCAGCCCCCTCCTCGCCGGCGCCCACGCCCAAGTGGCCTAAGTGCCTCTGGCAGAGCCGCCGCGCTGACCGCGCCCGCAAGTCGCTGCCGGGCCTTGTGCTCGCCATCTAATAAGTGAATTACCTCAAGAAGTCAAAGGTGTTGGCGTATGGGCTGAACTGAACTGAACTGCCTGCTAGTAGAGTTCAGTGATCCCACATTTCCCCTACCACTACTAGTATTGCTTTGCATGTTTGAATTAGCAAGTGTGATTTAGTGCTTGGTCAAAGTTATGGATCATGGTGTGTACTGCAGCTGCGGCAATGGCTCGCTATTGCCCCTGAATAAAAGCAGCAGAGTGTATTTGGGTGTTAGGCAATGTATGATAATTATTTGTCTTCATTTCTTTTCCTCCTTTCTTATTTGCATGGTCTCACATCACATGGTCTTCATATGAACAAAGAAAGTCCTACTTAATTTAATTTGACCGCAAATTAGAAACTCGTACTATGAAGTTTGACAAATTAAATTGAAAAAAGACACTACTACATGCACTCGCTCACTTGGTCAGGAGAGGAGACCCTGCCTCCTTAAGACTGGCCTGTCAATTTATTCATCGCATCAAAGTAGAAAACAACAACCAAAGCTTGCACGAAAACGAACTATGGATGAGTGAATACAAGGGCACGGGCGGAGATTCAACAGTACAGAAAAGTCTCCCATATCCAGGATATCCAGGGGAAAAAAGTTCATGGTGTTGCTTTCAAACATAACGCACCAACAACAAATCTTTGGTGTGAAGTGTTCTCTAGATTCCGGATGGCACTGGGATTCCGGATGGCACTGGCGGATGTGGAACACCAAGTTTGAGATTTTCTACACTTTGTTCTCCCGCTTTTCGGCTTTCTTTTTCAACTGAACTATCCGCTTCCAAATATCTCTGACGTGTAAAATGAGGTTGACACAGGATTTTCAGCCGATTGAGAAGCTAGTGGCCAGAATTTCAGGCTTTTATAACCTTATGTGAAAAGAAACAGACAAAGTATTTCCGAGAAGATGCAAGAAGTTATGGAACATGGGTGCATATGTTCCCTATATTTTAAAATGCATCTTATAAATATTTTAAATTTCAAAAAAATGAAAACCAAAAATTTGCACGTACATCTTCACGTGCTACATGCTCACAAAGTTGTTTCATAAACAACCGACTTATCATGTGATGTGTGTAAAAAAGATAAAATTATGTGCTGAAAATAATGCTTGTCGCAAGATAAACTTTCTCCTTTTTACATAGACCATACAAATTATTCGTTTTTCGTGAAACTTGACGAACACACTTATATCATGGATATGTACATGTAGGGTTTTTTGTCTAAATTTTTTGACATTTCAAAATATGATTTTTTGTTAGAGGGAGCATACGCACCCGGGAGCCGAATTGAATTTCCGAGAAGTTATGCTTTACTTCATTATATTAGGGAGAGTTCAGGGCTTTAAAGTCTTTTAAGCTGAAATTTGTCCTTAACTCTCTGATTGTGTATGACAGCATGGCGCCAGAATCGCCAGATAAACTGACAAGAAATGTATAAGTGATACGATAACTCATCTCTAAATTGATATGATTGCTGATCTTTCCCCAATTAGATCAATCGGTATTCTGGGATGTGGAGGACGGCAGGTCAGAAAAACGTGCCGTAGAATGGATTGAATCTTCGTACTCATGCATGTAACTATCTTAATTATCAGTGGTTGAAATTGTAGTTGGAGTAGGATAAGCAATATCTGCGAACCAGCTGACGTTCCTTTCCAAGTCTACGCCGATATACAAGAGCTTTTACATGTGGCCGACCATTTTTGTTTTTGTGGTTTCTTATGTATTATCACTAGGACCAGTGGACGACCTAATAATCTAAAAAAGTACAACTCAGTTTGCTACCATTTGACTAGGTGCTGCTGAACCTGATAAAGGATAGGCCAAAAATCAGTATTTTCATGCCTCGAAAAAATTCAAACAATTTTTTTGTATGTACAAGGCGTGTCTTTTTTTCATACCCAAATTTAAAAGTATGTGGCTTAGGCAAAAAACAATAAGTTTTAAATGAATAGTCTGAAGGAAACTACTCCTCCTGACATGTCTATAACCTGGATCGGTACACTAGGTCACTTAATACCAGACTAAGTAATATCGAATTCTGGATTACCCAAGTCTAAAATGTCCTTTAAGTGAAATCACAGCTGAGACCATCTCCAACAGAAGGCCAATAATAGGGTTAGAACCAAACCATCAGTTTTTGGGCACCAATTCGGCTGCAGCATTTTTAAGTGCACTAAAATACGGCTCACAACTGGCTGCAGTAGGGCATCACACAAACATGTTTCTTCAACATATATGCACCAAGATCAAACACATCACAAACAAATCAAAAACAAATAATACTTAATTATCATTATATCACAAACACATAGGTGTCAAATGAAGTCATGGATAACTATACCACATTTGTACTATGCAGGTTTTTCTTTGCGAAACACAGATGCAAATAGTCATACACTCACCCCTATGAACACGCGCACGCACGTTCTACACCTATGAGCAACCCCGAGAGACTGAGTCCAAAAACTTGATTCGGTGGGTCTTAAAATTGACGGAGTCAACTATCGACGGGACACCGCCTCCAACTGAAAAATATTCCGTCTTTATGAGACACCAAAGTGTCAAACCTGGCATTTAAACTCCGCTTTACCCTCCTAGCTAGCCACTTAACCATAAGTTGGTTTTCAGTTAAATACTGTAGGTAAGTTGTACTGTACTGCTCGGGGGTGTTGAAATGTTTGATACATATGCATGTGCGTGGTTTCAATTACACGTGGATGGTAAGATAAATGTGGTGTCTACCATTGAAAAATTCAGCAGAACATTTACGTATAAAAAGTAGGGTGAAAAACACACGAATATTCGGCCTATTGGTTCTCTTAAATCAAAGTTCTGCGTAATCAAGTAGGGGTAAGATGACTGCAGCCAAGAGGAGAGCATGCATCTCATCGTGCCCGAATTGGGAATTATCACCAAAGCTGCTCGACAAGAGAAGAGAGCACGAACCGAACCGTCACCGTCTTCCAAGAAAAAAAACGAAGGAAATGTCACTCCTAGCCAGTGGCAACAGTGCCGCATCATAATCGGGTGGGCAATCATCGAAACTTATTCACTTGAATTGCAAGTGCCTAGTACGAGTGAGCACGAAAGGAGTAAGCATCCTGGGCTGTATCACAACGTCTGGGATCGAACGTGTCCCGTTCGCTCCATCGCTTTCTCAGATCCAGAGCCTGTTCAAATAATGGTACCACGCGCGTGGTAGATTAGATGTGCCTGGGATCTCATACCCAAGTAGAGTTGAGCATGCACGTGTTGATCCTTGGTGCTATATATCATGGCAGGGACAATTCAACGATAATTGTGTTGATCATTGGTGCTATCGGCTATGAAACGATGATATATATACTTTACTCTACGGATTTGCTGCTACTAGCTAGTGCATTAAGATGGTGAACTGAACCATGTATAATTAACAGTATCGGTTTCTTTTCAATAATTACACCCAATCTTTACAGCAATAAAATACGTGAAGACATCAAGTATGTGTTAAAATATTGGGCCCATATTTGGTGGCTCATACTAGATTTCAGATTTTCTCTATAAATCTCAAAGCCCACTTAGTGGCAGCCTTGTGAGTTTGAGCCCAAGTTGGTGGTAGCTCACTAGGGAGTGGCAAGATGTGGGAAGTTTAGTCCCACATGGAAAGTTGGGAGAAAGTTAGACCACCTTATAAGGTGGGTTGTTCCACCACTAGTAAGTGAGTGAGAATAGGAGTGCTACACGCGCGCTCCTCCTCCTCCTCGCTCGTCTTGACGCGATGCGGCGCGGCGCCTCGAGCCGAGACTTTCCTTACTTTTTGCAGCTCAGGAAACCGAACAGAGTCCTAGACGGACGCGTCGCAGTTAGTCGGTTCGGGTCACCGACTCGAAACGTTCGTGCGACGTGGGTCTGCTTGCGCCGCCATCGTAGCCTACTCCATCCCGCGCGCCGACGTGCATCGGTGAACGGGAGAGCAGGTATCCGGAACCGTTCGTCCTTGCGATCCTGTACGGGAGAAGGCGAATTAGGTTTTTGGGAAGCGCTCTGCGCGACTGCTCAAGCTCTTCATCACGGGTCGCCTTCCGTCCAAGTCGGGCGGTGCTGCCTACCGTCATCTTCAACGCCGTCTACTTCGACCCGTCGTCCCTGTCGTCAACAACGTTGTCATCAACAACGTTACTGCTGCGACATCATCTGCTACACCTCCACCGCCACCTCCACCAGATCGATACGTGCGACATATCTCGATCTGTTTAGCGATGGATGCTTTACCGTTTGCGCTGCTGCTACTCATGTTGATTAATGCATCTAGTATGTTCGAGTTTCACATGTTAGTAGTTGCTGTCATTATGTTTTATATTCTAAAATTAATCATAAAAATTGTGCCTAATTATCCAACAGTATGTACACTCTAGTTTATCTTACTTAGCCTAGATATATAGAAGACGGGGAACATTGGAAGGACCACTGGTTCAGTTAACCTCTAGTATTATTATTTGAAATCCACCGATCTATTCATACTCATCAATAGCAGCGGTGTCGCTGGGAAAAACCCTGGCGGCGCGGCAGCGGTGGAGGATCTTCCATAGCTGCCGATCAGGATTCAGCGGCACGCGCTCGCTGGCCAACCTTGCAGCGGTGGTGCGGACGTCGGCCAGGAGCACGGCATGCAGGTGACGGCGGCCGATGGTGGGCGTGGTTCATGTGAGCCCGATCTAGGCTGGAATGTGTCTCGACCAATACCTCATGTTTTGCTGCTCGATGCCAACATCCGGTTGGTGGCATCCCCCTCTGCCCGAGGGTGTTGGCTGATTGGTGGTAGCTGGCCGCGAGTTGGGGAGGTGTATCTGCCGGTGAAAATCGAGCTTTGACTGTAGTAAGAATCAGGAGCAGCCACCCGATCGGGATGAGCCTATTCTGTCATTTTCCGTTTGAACATTTTGCTGGGACATGCGCACGCACGCACCATTGCACCAACCAACCAATGCATCCTCGAACTCAGTGTGTTTTATATTGTGTCGTCTCTTCCGCTTTCCCGCGAACAGAATTCATTATTCTGTGGTGCGCACGCGGCAGTACCACAACCAGACGGGGCTGCTGGCCGGTGTAGTACGTGCTCTCGACCGGTCAGTGACGAGGACGAGGATCAGAGTCGCAGCCTCGGCCTCCCCCGATCGCCACGCCCCCGCCAGACGCCAAGCGACACAGAAACACGCTGCTGAGTATTGTATCACTTGTTCAGTACTGGCCCATGAGGGCATCTCCGACCTTTTTCGTCCATCGTGACCGGAAATGCGTCTGAGGTCTGCTCCAGCGGGGCGACGCAAAGTGACCGGGCCATCCGCGGAGACGCAAACCTAGCCCAAATATGCGCCATGTCGTGGACGCTCAGCGGTCGTGCGGAGCGTCCTCCATTTCTTACCCGGTCCCGCAAGTCAGGAACAGCAAAATCGACCGCTTCAATTTGCTTCTTTTTCCCCTTCTTTGCTGCCCTAGTGCGACGTCACCACCCCAACCCCACCCGCCGCCGTCCCGCCGCAGCGCCGCAGTAGTCGTCGTTGGCTCCGTTCTCGCCGCGCGGGAGAGCAGGATCTTACTCGGGCTTGGCTCCGCCGCGTACCTGGCGGCTGTTTTCGGGCCAAACGCACCCGATTGCGCCGCCCTTCCGCGCCGCCCACGACCTGTTCGGTCAATTGCGTCGGTAGGTTTCATACTCGTGTTTTCGGCGCTATTGTGCGCGGCCATTGATCCGCAGTTTGTACCCACGCAGATGTACATGTGGCAGATGTTGGGCAAGTTTCGCGCGGAGGTCGTCGACTCCTCTTCCGACGAGGAGTCCGATCAGTCGACGCAGACATTGGCAACTACTGCGGCCTCCATGATCCACGAGTTCACCTCAAACACGGGGCCGGAGCACCAGGGCTCTGTGAAGGGGCGCTCCAAAAACCTGCCGCGGAACAGAGTGGAAGGGCAGGCCCGCCTCCACAAGGACTACTTCCACCTCACCAATCCGGTGTTTCCGGAAAAATTGTTTCGGCGCCGGTACAGGATGTCAAGGGACCTGTTCTTGGTCATTCTACGGGGCGTCAGAAACTACGACCCCTACTTGCAATGCAGGCCCGATGCAACAGGTGTGCTAGGCTTCACCTCCTACCAAAAATGCTCTGCGGCTGTTCGCATGCTCTCATATGGAATGGCTGCGGATATATTCGATGAGTATCTTCGAATGGGTGAGACTGTGAGAGCACCTGCCTTGAGGCCATGTACAGGTTTTGCCGAGCCGTGATTGCCGTGTTTGGAGAGTATTACTGTAGGGAGCCAACTGTTGATGATACAAGGCGACTCCTGTCTATCAACGAGTATAGAGGGTTTCCAGGAATGATTGGCAGCATAGATTGCATGCACTGGGAGTGGAAAAACTGTCCATTTGGATGGCAGGGTGCGTACAGCGGGCATGAGGAGGGAAAAACTGTCATTCTTGAAGCTGTCATATCTCAAGATTTATGGATTTGGCATTCATTCTTTGGCATGGCCGGTTCCAATAATGACATCAATGTGTTGCACCGATCATCTTGGCAGGACTATCTACATAGGAATGTAGAAGTCACTAACGAGAACGTCTGCAAACAGCTGCAAACGGATCTGATTGAGCATCAATGGACATTGGCTGCCATGAAGATCATGCCTAGAGAAATACTATCTTATTTTCATGTAGATTTTTAAAAATTTAAATGTAATAACTATGATTGCGTTGATTTCCTTATTTTGTTGTTTGGAAACTTCATAAATTGATGCAAACGCGGAAATGCGTCGGGCCGCTGGAGCCACCCCCAAGTGCAAACGGACGCGCGAACAAAAACAGTCTGTCTCGCGTCCGAAATGCGTCGCACCGCTGGAGATGCCCTGACATGCATGGCTTTGGCGTACGTCCGCTCGTGCTGCTACGTAGTACTTCCAAACGCAGAGCACATGCTAGGGAAGTGAACACTTGATTCAGTGGGGCACGATGCTCAGGCTAGAACTTGCTCATACCCAACAATGGTTGTTGCTCTTCGGTTCACAAGAATTTATAGCGAAAAAATATATTTCAAAATGTAAAAAAGGAAATCTGAAAAAAAAACTCCAGGGTGCACATCTACATATCCTAGTTTGGCATATAAAGTTTCATGGAAAAGAGATATTTTTTGCGCCCCTGTAACAAAAGATAAGTTTCTGTTTTCACTTTTGTCTACCACACTATAAATTGTACTATTTCTCTTCATAAAATGCTCGTGGACATGTAGAAGACACGTACATGTGCCTTTCCAAGAAAAAATATATTATTTTGAATTTTGTAACATTTAGAAGTGCCTTTTCTGTAATGGAGCATCTAGTCTCGTGTGCCAAAACACCGCCTCCTTTCGAAAGATTCTATTTTGAGCGCATCTTTTCTATAGGGGACTGTGGAAGCGCCAGGTGCGAGGTCCATGACATCGGCGGTGTCCTCCGTCATATGCTAGGGCTTGGTGCCTGTGAATTTTTAGAGCTTGGATGGCGGGAGAGGATGTGGTTTGTGTGTCATTAACTGGCAACCTGGGGATAGAAGAGGGGATGCGCGCAGAAGCAGTTGAAAGCCATCCATCGAAGCATGAAGTATGTCTATCTACTTAGTAAGTGAAAATTATAGGTATGAATTCACAAGTAAGGAAGTGCCTAGATACTAATTGATGTTTTCAAGGATCGCCGAAGAGCTTGATTCGAGAGTTGGGAATGCAGGATCAGATATCCATTCATTTCATAGGAAGCACGCCTATATGTCCAAGAAAGTTAAGATCATAGATTCAAATAGGAGCGCCTTAAGTCGTACCGAACACTATGTCCTAATAGTAAGGGATTTCTTTCAACCCGGTGGTAAGCCGGTGGTACCCGGAGAAAACGTTCCCTGAAGGAAGGGACTAAACCCATGTGTTCAAGTAGTAGCCAAGTAGTACCGAAGAAGTATTTCCGAGTTAACGAGTACCGAATGGGAAGGAAGAAATAGTCCAAGCCAAATTTTAGCATGTGAATACATCGTCACAGCACATCGATTCGACGATTCGTTTGCGTCGTGCAACTTGGCTGTTTTTATGTGGGGCCCCTAGAGATGTACTTAGAATGCGATTCACGACAAGCACATACATGTACTAAGGGCATCTCTAACCGAAAACAAAAACGGTTAGAAGAGTAAAAATCCCGAAGTACAAAATAGGTAGAGGAGAACAAAATTAGGAGTTGGAGGAGTAAACTTGGTCGCGAAGGAGTATTTTTAGGAGTCGGGTGCCACTTCAGAGAAAAACTCCCGCCTCCACCCCGTCGCTTCCCACCCTCCGCTGTTCTTCCCCGCCCACCTCCCACCGATGTCGCCAACTCCGTCCGAAATCGATGCGCAACTCTCGGCCACACCTTCGATGGACATCCCCGGCGTCTCCAACGCCCCGACGCCGCTGCAATCGAACATCTCCGCCGCGACGCGTGGAGGAAGAGGTTCGGAGCCAACGGCTTGGTCCAGGACTTCGCCACGGCCATGAAGCCCTCCGGCAAGGCCGGCGGCAAGCGCGTGCAGCCTACGGAGGTGGCGCCTCGTCCTCTGCTAGCTCCGGTGGCCGGCCGGCGGAAGAGCAAGCCTACTCCGGCAAAAATGGCGCTCGCCGAGGCGGCGGCCAACAAGAAGAGAAAAAAGGCCGTGGCAGCGCTTCCGAAGGCTGCACCGACCCTTCCGTCTCGCAAGGCCTCGCCGGCGAACCCTCCCCGATGACGGACCGCCCGTCCGACCGTCGTCACCGTCGATGACAGGCGAGGTGTTCGTTGAAACGCCGAGAAGGTAAAATTATTCATTTTTCTCTTCATATCTTATTCGGTGATGGTTGTAGACATGCGGGGATTTTGTTGTGATGAATCATACTGTGATGGAGGAGGAGGTGGCCGGCTTCGCTGTGCATGCTAGAAAGAAATGGGGCAAAAAAGGTTTTACACCTATATTGGGGTTCGGTTAGGAACCGCCAAGCTATAGATGTGTATTTTTACTCCTCTAAATTTTGCTCATCTGCATCCGTTTATTTTTCTAAAGTTTTGTACTTCCATTAGAGAGGCCCTAACTCTATTTTGCTCATCCGCATCCGTTTATTTTTCTAAAGTTTTGTACTTCCATTAGAGAGGCCCTAACTCTATTTTGCTCATCCGCATCCGTTTATTTTTCTAAAGTTTTGTACTTCCATTAGAGAGGCCCTAACTCTATTTTACTCATCCACATCCGTTTATTTTTCTAAAGTTTTGTACTTCCATTAGAGAGGCCCTAACTCTGGTAGATTTCAGTCCTCGTCTTTTCCTCCCATCTCTCTTCTCAGCCACCGCAACCCTAGCTGCCTCCAGTTCATCCTCATCCATAGATTGGTTCCCCCTCCTCCGGTCGGCTTCGCCGGCGTCGGGAGGAGTGAGGAACCCGATCTATGCGTGGAGTTTCGAATAAAAGTATTATTTTCATTAGATTAGGTTAGGATTTTGGTAGCCGCCTTCTTGTTGGTTTCCCCTCAATGGAGATGGCATCGTCTGCAATAAGTGATCTTCGGTCTTTCGTTCGGCGACGAGATGTTCTTCCCGGCGTCAATGGTGGTGTTGAACAATCACAATTTTCTAGGTATGGGTCTTCGGATCTTGTTTCGCCAGATCGATTTTGGATCTTTTGTCGTTGTTGCCGCGAGGAGGATTATCCTCGCAGTTTTTGTCCCGGCTGCTACGTCCTCGACAATGGTGATTCGTACTCTCGGCTCTCCATCAACAACGACAAAGCTAGTCGGTTATTATTCCCTGATATACTGGTGTTGGTACTCTTGCCGATGTTGTATGACTGCTTTAATGGTTACGTGCGTGCACGCAGCCTTGGCATTGCGGCTCAAAAAATTATGGGAGAACTTTCGTCGGTATCTACAGATCTATGGTTCGTTATCTATCTTTGGCTGCATTCAGAAGAGTACAAGATTGTGTTATAGAAGAAGAAAGAAATTGAAGACCTCGAAGATTTGTTACTATCTTTTAGACTTTATTTTGTATAATTGTTGCAGTCAGTTCATGTATCTCTACCATGTACTATTTGTTGCTATGAATATATGTGGTATTGATTGTCAAAAAAAAAAAGAGGCCCTAACTCTATTTTACTCATCCGCATCCCTTTATTTTTCTAAAGTTTTGTACTTCCATTAGAGAGGCCCTAACTCTATTTTACTCATCCGCATCCGTTTATTTTTCTAAAGTTTTGTACTTACTTCCATTAGACAGGCCCTAACTCTAGCCGCGTCTGCGGCCGTCCCCGCCTATAAAAGCAGCCCCGCTTAGCACATCGCTTCTCATCTCTGTTTCGGTGTTTCCGCCTCCAACTCATCGAGTTGCCACGAGACTCCGACTCGACCGAGTGCTGCGCCTCTGTTCGCAGGAAACTCCCTCTCTCCACTTCTCTTCCAGCCAGTAGAGAGATCGGAGCCTGCGCGGGGCTTCGCGTCAGGAACTGGCTAACCATCAGCAGGCCGGAGCGGCGGCGCCGCCGCAGCACGGGACGGACGCAAAGCTGGCAGAGCTCACCGCCGGTGGCGGCGGCAGGGAAACAGAGGAGCAGCGCGGCAAGTTCTTGGTACTGCGCCTGTACGAGGCGCTCAACGCCCGCGACGCGCGCCGGGCGCAGGAGCTTCTCGCCCCGGACCTCGAGTGGTGGTTCCATGGCCCGCCCGCGCACCAGCACATGATGCGCCTGCTCACCGGCGCCGACACCAACGCCGAGTTCACCTTCGCCCCGCGCTCCGTCGACGCCTTCGGCTCCACCGTCATTGCCGAGGGAGGCGCCGACGCTGGCGGCCAGCTATACTGGGTGCACGCCTGGACCGTCGGCCCTGATGGGGTGATCACGCAGCTCAGAGAGTACTTCAACACCGACCTCACCGTCACCCGCCTCTCCGCCGCCGAGGCCACCAAGAACGCCACCGCCGCCGTCTCTCCTAGCCAGGCCTCCTCCTCCTCCTCCTCCTCCACTTCATCCACTTCCTTGGCCCCCACGCCCAAGTGGCCCAAGTGTCTGTGGGAGAGCCGCCGCGCTGATCGCGCCCGCAAGTCGCTGCCGGGCCTCGTCCTCGCCATCTAAGAAGTGAACTGCCTGCAAGAAGTCAAAGGTGTTGGCGTATGGGCTGAACTGAACTGAACTGCCTGCTAGTAGAGTTCAGTGATCCCACATTTCCCCTACCACTACTAGTATTGCTTTGCGTGTTTGAATTAGCAAGTGTGATTTAGTGCTTGGTCAAAGTTATGGATTATGGTGTGTACTGCAGCTGCAGCAATGGCTCGCTATTGCTGCTGAATAAAAGTATCAGAGTGTCTTTGGGTGTCATGATGAATATTTGTCTTCATTTCTTTTCTGCCTTTCTTATTCTCGCTTGGGTCTCACATGGTCTTCATATGAGCCGAGCAAGTCGTAGTACTTAATTTAATTTGACCGCAAACTAAAAACTCATACTATGAAATTTGACAAATTAAATTTAAAAACAGAACTACATGCACTCCCTCACTTGGTCAGGAGACCATGCCTCCTTAAGACTGGCACCTGTCAATTTATTCATTGCATCAAAGTAGAAAACAGCAACCAGAGCTTGCACGAAAACGAAGTATGGATGAGTGCATACAATGGCACGGGCGGAGATTCAAGAGTACAGAAAAGTCTCCCATATCCAGGGGAAAAAAGTTCAGGGTGTTGCTTTCAAACATAACGCACCAACAACAAATCTTTGATGTGAAGTGTTATCTACATTCCGGATGGCACTGGCAGAAGTTTCGGATTTTCTACACTTTGCAGCGATATTTCTCCCGCTTTTCGGCTTTCTTTTTCAACTGAACTATCCGCTTCCAAATTTTTCTGACGTGTAAAATGAGGTCGACACAGGAAGCCGCTTAGATTTTCAGCCGATTGAGAAGCTAGTGGTAGTGGCCAGGATTTCAGGCTTTTACAACCTTATGTGAAAAGAAACAGACCAGTATTTCCGAGAAATGCAAGAAGTTATGCTTTACTTCATTAGGGAGAGTTCAGGGCTTTAAAGTCTTTTAAGCTGAAATTTGTCATAGGTCTCTATTGTGTATGACAGCATGGCGCCATAATGACTAAATAAGCTGACAAGAAATGTAAAAGTGATACGATAACTGATCGAGGAGTGCTCCTGTGCTTTCCAAGACTTTTTTTGCACGCTTCCCAAAGCAGCTGGATGGTTGTGATCACCGCAGGGTGCAACTACCCACATCCCACGACGCACTCCTCCTAATCACAGCCTTTGATCTTGCTTTCAAAGTTGTGCAAATCAAACTTTCAGAAAGCACCGGAGCACAAGTCTAACTGATCTCTAAAGTGATATGATTGCTGATCTTTCCCCAATTAGATCAATCAGCATTCTGGGATGTGGAGGACGGCAGGTCAGAAAAACGTGCCGTAGAATGGATTGAATCTTCGTACTCATGCATGTAACTATCTTAATTATCAGCGGTTGAAATTGTAGTTGGGAGTAGGATAAGCAATATCTGTGAACCAGCTGACGTTCCTTTCCAAGTCTACGCCGATATACAAGAGCTTTTACATGTGGCCGACCATTTTTGTTTTCGTGGTTTCTTATGTATTATTATCACAAGGACCAATGGACCACCTAATCTAAAAAGTACTACCCAGTTTGCTACGATTTGACAAGAGTGAAATCCGAAAATACGTGGCTGGTCTTAGGTGCTGCTGAACCTGATAAAGGGTAGGCCAAAAATCAGTATTTTCATGCCTCCAAAAACTCTCTTGACCATGTCATCATAAGAAAATACAAAAGTATCTATCTATCTATTCTATTCTATCTATTATATACTAAAAGTAATATGCGAAACTAAAATAGAGATACTGCGTTAATCCACATCACTTTAATTATTTAGAATTTAGAATTGTTAGATCTAAAATAAGTGGCCAGGATTTAACCAATAATTAATAGTTACGTAACTACAGTTCAATTTGTGTAGTTGACACGATGAGTTACAACAAAAAAAACTGCTAAATTGATTCAGCGTGAAAACAATTAATAAATGCCATACATACAATCTGTTGCATCTCCGGCTGGCCGGCTCCAAAGAAAGAAGAGTCCAGATAGAAAGGGCAGGCTATGTCTGTTTTTGAATCAAAAAGAAAAAAAGACGTGCGATCAGCTAGACAAAGATGTGTTCCGGCGACTGCAAAAAGAAAACGAGTCCACGTTAAAAAAAAATAGGGCCACGTCCATTTAAAAAAAAAATGACACAAGCTATATATCCGTTAAAACAAAAGATTAGTGCATGGTTTCATACAACTTTGCTTCAAGTCCGCACTCGCATATTACAATGCAAAAAGACTATTCCTATACGAGTTGGTACAAAAGCAATATTATAGACATGAGCAGGTTTCTTCTTCTTCTCAATTGGTATTTTCCGGTATCTCGACAGCAACTGCCTTTTTCCGAATACCACCCAAGAAAAACATTAGCAAGCAAAATTTACCAAGTTTTACGAAATTTTCTCAATTTTAATGAATATCTACAAATTATGAAGAAATCTGCAAAATGATTTTACCAAATCTCGGACGATATTTGGCCGGTATTTCCGTAAACATAAAATAACACTACCTAGCGGTATATTTTTCTTCGGAGAAAAACAAAACTGGAAAAGGAGATCACCTTTTGTCGATTTAAGACGCTATGGCAACCTAATCCATATCTCTTGAAACAAAAATATTTTGGTTCCTAGAAATTCTATCTCTCTTCACTAGAACCTCGCACCTAGGTGTGCTATAGTCATCTCGACGGATGATCAGTAGGTTTTGTACTTGCATGAGCAATTTTCTTATTCCAAGCACTTGGACAAACACCTCCATATCTTCTACTCACTGGTAGAAAAAAGGGCTTTAGTCCCGGTTCGCAACTGCCATTAGTCGCGGTTGCGCAACCGGGACCAATGAAGCGCGACTAAAGGCCCCACCTTTAGTCGTGGTTGCTTACGAACCGCAACTAAAGGCACGTCCACGTGACCGACAGCAGTCCGTCGGAGCGGAGGACCTTTAGTCGCGGATCTCCTGGCCAACCGCGACTAAAGGCCTCCGCAGGTTTAGGGTTTTAGCCCCCCCCCCCCCCCTAAATCTGGTTTCTTTTTAGTTTGTATTGTTTTATTTCTTTTATATTTTATTTTGTGTTTTATTTTAATTTTGAAGAAGTTTCAGTACACATATTCTATGGTACTTTATACATGCATATGAATGTACAATTTCAAACAAATTTGAAATTAGAACCAAGAAAATTCAAGAGGAATATACAATATATATATTCAATATCGGATGACCATATACAATTTTGAACAAGTTTCCATACATAATTTACGGTATCAAAAGTTCTACGTCCTCGTAATAGTGTTCTCCTTTAGGATGGAGGACTTCCCTCATGAACCATCCTGCTAGTTCCTCTTGAATTGGTCGGAAGCGAGCTTCTGGACTAAGCATCTTCCGGAGGTTATTCCTCTTGACGTTGTTATCCGACGGCTTCCGCTCAGAGGTGTATCTCCGGATGAACTCACAAACATAGTATCCACATAGATTGGTCCCCGTTGGCTGAATATCCCCAGTCACTGACCTTCTAAATTCTTGCTCTTTTTTGAATTTACCGACCATTTCATCTGTGAACCGTCTCCAAACCCTACGAGGCAAAGAAAATTAAATGAACAAGAGAGTTAGTAGTTACTTGATATTAGGAAATGAACGAAAGAGGCCGATCGATATAGAGCGCAAATGAATGAAAATAATTACTTTTGCAGCATTCTTCTCATGTCGACCCAAAGCTTTGGATCCATATTCAGAGAGTCGATGACGAGAACTGTGGAGGTGTGAAATTGAATTACTAGCAGAATCCAGTGGAACATGCGGACACGATACATGCACAGTCATGCATAACTCATCGATTAGCCACATACCATGCATGGAGTAAACAAAAGAGAATGTGCTCAAGACAGAAACACTCATCCAAAATGGTAAGGAAATAGAATTTCACTTTTGGGTTGCTACTTTGTAAGAAAAAGCCACAGGTCTTGCTCCACGTCGGCGGGGTGTTTTTCTAACACATATCCATTAACGATTTGTGGTCAATGAACCCAACATCATGGATGTTCCTTATTCTGCATTCCCTAATCTTCATTCTGCATAATAGCGTACACACCAATATAGTTAGGACAATATATATATAGTGCAGGCAATGAACGAGATGGGGTAGAAATAAATCAATTACAGAACGTAGCAACTGATGATAGATTTGTCGAGGTCGCGCAGATTGAACAGCTGGAACAATTCACTCAGATGAACTGTTACATAGTAATGTTTGAAGTGATGCTCATGTCTAACTTCCGCATAAATATATTCTTTGTCGGCGTTAGTTTTTATGTAACCCTTGTACCAACGTAGCAGATTTTGCATTTGTGGAGGTAGATCCTCTTCCTGCGCAGGCTCGGCGACAGGCCCATTCGGCACATATGTAATTGCTACCTCACTCATTGGCGCCTCCTCAAGGCCTAACATTGCACGAAGAGTCATACCGATCTGGGCCGCTTGTTCTCTGGCACCCGTTACAGTCATTCCCTGTGCTGCCGCAGATGCTATGATTGTGGGATCCATTAGTTCAGCATCCGGACCAGCGGCTTTCACTATGAGCGGGGGGATCGATTGTTTACTTTGTTCCCCGAGCTGGGCAACTCGTTTCCCGCTTTTTTTACTTTCTAATTTTTTCTCGGCCTCCTCCAAGGCTTTCTTCTCCTGCTTCTCCACCAAGTCTTTCTTCTCCTTCAACATGAGTGCTTGCCTACGAAGTTCACGTGCATAGTCGTCAGGCATATTCTTCGCGGCTTGGGACGGTGTGCTCAAAAATGACTTAGCCCACTTCTTTTCTTTGTCAGAAAATACTGGCTTGGGCTCAGGCTCTCTTTTCGCCTTCATATCCGCCTTCCATTTCTCATGCTGAGCAGCCGCGGCCGCGTCGACTTCCTCGGCACTACGTTCCCAAGGCCTTGTGGGTAGAGGCTTCAGTGATGGCTCCGGTACCTTTGTGGTTTTAGGTACATAAGGATCCGGGTTAGTAGTCCAGGACTGTTTCTGCTTCTTCGCCGGAGGTGGATTGGGGGCGGCGTCTGATCACCCGCCGGACGAGGACTGGGGGGCGGCGGATGATCACCCGCCGGAGGTTGTGGATTGGGGGGCGGCGTCGGCTGACGTGAAGGAGGCGTAGGTGAACCACCACCACCACCGCCGCCACCGCCACCACCATCGAAGGGGGTGGACTTGTTGGCCTTGGCGCCTCGCCTGGAAGTTTGATAAACTTCTTTTTCCATAGAATGAACTGGCGCTTGACACCTCCAAGTCTTCTCTCCCCTTCGGGTGTAGTATAGTCAATCTCCAGGTCCTCAAACCCTGGGACTATGTCCTCCACCGTGACACGAGCATAGCCATCTTGAATGGGGTTGTTGTGGTGGAGTGCTCCAGGTAAACATGGTAAAGCACTGCCGATGGCTACCTTCATGGAAATGTTCCCCATTGGATAATGCTACCGTGATATGTCATCTCTTATGAACCATTCATATGCTTGCAAGCTAATTAGACGACATTCCACCGAGAGGGCCCAGAGTATATCTATCCATCATCGGGATGGAAAAATCCCACTGTTGATCCATATGCCTCAACTCATACTTTCCGAATACCTAATCCCACCTTTATAACCACCCATTTACGCAGTGGCGTTTGATGTAATCAAAGTACCCTTCCGGTATAAGTGATTTATATGATCTCATGGTCGAAAGGACTAGGTAACTATGTATCGAAAGCTTATAGCAAATGAACTTAATGACATGATCTTATGCTACGCTTAATTGGGTGCGTCCATTACATCATTCACATAATGACATAACCTTGTTATTAATAACATCCAATGTTCATGATCATGAAACTATGATCATCTATTAATCAACGAGCTAGTTATATAAGAGGCTTACTAGGGACTCCTTGTTATTTACATAACACACATGTATCAATATTTCAGTTAATACAATTATAGCATGGTATGTAAACATCATCATAAATGCAAAGATATATTATAATAACCATTTATTATTGCCTCTTGGGCATATCTCCAACAGTCTCCCACTTGCACTAGAGTCAATAATCTAGTTTTTATTTGTAAAGGTATAACACCTTGGCTTTCCGGTGCTTTATCATGTTTTGCTCACGGGAGAAGTTTTAGTCAACGGATCTGACATACTCAGAAACGTATGTATTTTGCAATTCATTTGCGTCTCAACGCATCACTCATTTTCCAAATGAGTCGGCATTAAATACGTTTGGTCTTCTGGTGGAACCTTAATTCCGCTGTCTGAAATATGTCACTAATATTGTCATACACAATATAGCTTCATAGTTCTGACACTATCGGAACTACACCAAGTTCTCAAAGAACCTCTTGACTTAACATCCTCAGTCATTATCAAAACAATGACATATTCTGCATTCGTTTGTAGAATCCGTCATAATATTTAGAACTCTTCTAAATCTAGCATAGAAAACTTCTAGCTCATTGTGCTACCTTTTAAACAACACTTAGTCTAATTTGAGATTGAAATTTTATTTTTATATGTGACAAAACAAATATCGGTGCAACACCTTACAGCGATTTGTTTGTCATTTCTCCATAGAAAACTATATATATATATATCCTTGGTTCTTCTTAAGTACTCAAGAATATTCTTACTGTTTTTCAATGATCATCACATGAATCATTCTGGTACATGCTCATAACACTTTTAGAGCACAGGAGATCTGATTGTGTACATATTATTCGTGATCTATAATCACTCATGTGTTTTTACTCATTGAGTGTCAGATACACTCAAGTCTTGTTAAACCTTCACATGACAAGAATATTTTCTTAATAATTCTATATTCAATTACTTCAATATCCATTCTATGTACTTTGACTTAAACTTATTATGTGTTTCAATCTATCTTGATAGATCTTGACACTAAATATGTTTCAGTCCATATCCTTTCATTGAACTTAATTTCTTAATGAAATCTTTTAATCAAGTATATAATTACATCATTTATAACCAACTATATGTCATCTACATAAGTATTATAAATATGTCTCAGCGCTCCCACTTAATTTCTTGCAAATGCAAGCATCTTCATCGTTTCTGATGAAATCAAAAAACTCTTTGACTATTTCATCCGGTGAAGATTCCAACTCCGCGATACTCACTTCATTCAATTGAAGTTTGTATACCTATATCTAGTATTCCACGGACCAGCAAAACTCTTGTTTGTATCTTGTATACACCTTTAATACACACTTCTGATAAGCAATGTATTTTGCCATCCTACTAGCATATCTCATAAAAGAAATAAGTAGTGATTACTAGAATAATCCACATAGACTATAAGCATTGCTATGGAAGATCTAATCTTATCGTAGTCAACTCTTTGAACTTTGTCGTAAACAACTTTTCGACAAGTCAAGCTTCATCAATTTTATAGATCCATTTACTTTCAATAAGTATTCATCTATCTTGGATTTCATGACGTATAGCCATTTTAACGGAGTCAGGGCCCATCATAACTTCTTTATTCGTAGTTGGTTTATCATTGTTGAAAATCAATCCTTTCTCCACAAATCATTTATTTGATCACAAAGTAAACTATACTTACAAGGTTCAATATGTACTTCGATCTTCATGGCTAAAACACTTTGTAGTCATGGGAGCCATGATCGTCGTGGCCGCTTTCGGAACCAATTCCGATGCTGCGCTATTTTGATCATTATGCTCAGGTTCATAAACCTTATCAAATTCTATTGCCCTCCCACTCTAATACTTCGCTAGAAACAATTTCTTGGAAATAAATAAGAAACATCGACAAACACTTTTGTCTTTGTATCCATAGTGGAAAGATTTCCCAATCAATACTTTGGGATAACCAACAAAGACATTCATCCGATTTTGGTTGTAAACTCTTAGACCAAAATTTAAAGAAAGGACTATTAGGGTTTATACCCATGCCATAATTCGTATGGTGTCATTTCAACAGATCATGATGATGCTCTATTTAGTGTAAAAGTGGTAGTCACTAAAGCATAATCCACAAAAATATAATGGCATCATTTATTTTTATCTTATCATTAACCGAACAAGGTTTGGATATATCTCTCGGATACTATATCATCACTATGATACTCCAAGAAATGTGAGTTGTAGAACAATTTCATAACCCTCTTAGATGTTTGCTAAAACTCGTAATTCAAATATTTTCCCAATGATCCAATCATAGATATTTGACTTTTCTATTACGATGATTTCCACTTCATGCTGAAATTTATTTGAATCCATTCAAATGTTTCAAACTTCTTCCTTATCGAATATATCCACACTAGCACAATGCCCGCGCGTTGCTGCGAAAGAGCAAGGTTGTTGATCTTGTACTTGTAGGCTATTGTGTGAACATGTCCATCCAAAACGATGCATTTTGTGCCGCACTTTCAGAAAACATTAAGTTTCTAGACCTATATCCAAGTTTCAGTTGCATGTGGTTGAATTATAAATGTTGAATTATAAATCAAGAGATCGCAATGAATTACTATAAACTTGCCAATGTATTGAAAAAAAAACTGAGGTATTGTTTCGTGTAGGTACTTATTACACTTGTTGGGTTGTCACAACAAGCAGCAAAGGCCAGCAACTTTACGATGGCTAACCGGCCTTCTTTAAACATTGCGCTAGTCATGCTGGTAGCTATACCAATTCTTTTTTTTTTTAGCGTCGATCCCGTTTATTTCCTTTTGATCATGTATCCGTGCGGCTGCACCCAGCCAGCCTCACAATTCCTGCTTAATTAGCTCACCCTCAACATTGAGTACTGTAATTAGGAAGGGGCGCGATGAGCGTCCCCGGGAGATCAAATCCTCTGATCCCCCGGGTCGCTAGCTGTCGAATCACACCGATCAAAGTCGTGTATCTTAGGTCAACACTCCGGCCCAACCAAAAGAGAAAAAAACACTCCAGGAAGGATCTAGCAGCGCCGTTCTCTCGTGACTCCAGCCACCCCGCGCGGCGCCGGTAGCACCGCTGCCCTCGCCAGTAGCAGCTCGGCGTCTCTGTACTCAAGTGAGTCGCGACCGTTGCCAGGGAAGATGTCGTTGTCTGAAGAAGAGCCTCACGTCGGCGGTCCCGTGGGCAGCGAGCGCGGACACCTCGACCTTGCGGGCGATGCTGGAGAAGCCCACGCAAAAAGGTCTCGGCGCTGCCGTGATCTCTGGAAATGAGGACTGGCGGGCGGCGCTCGAGCTGAGTCAAGGTGGGCTGCTAGATGATTCCCAAGTCGGCTGGCTTGCTACTCCAGGTTATTTGCAACGTATAAACCGGTGAGACAAACTGTAAAGAATGAAGGTGGAACTAAACATTGTACATAGCTCTTGATTCATGCTGGCCTGGACGCACAGGTTCTCCTCAAAGCGACTGTTGTGGGCTTCCGGCCGTGACTTTGAAATTTTGCTGGTGATAGCCTTCCTGACGTTCTATAATTTTTTTTGAGGGCATAACGTTCCATAATTGAAAGAAGCATTATTGTTACTTCTGGCCATCACTTGCTGGGCCGGGGCACCGGGCCTTGTGCAATCTCCAGATAACCTACGAGCGGAGTCTAGCGTGGATCCAGGACGACGGACACGGAGCTGGGTAGATAGATTAATTATCGAGAGAGGACACTAAAGCAACATGCTGTGATCGATTAGGACTCAGCTCGGTGGTTTTGTTTTTTCATCGTTGGCCCGAACGAGGCGCTATTCTCTTGGACGCAGTTATTTTCCGATGAGAAGCCATCGATCGAACTCCGGCTCGACAAGATTCCGTATGGGCCGGTTGGACGTGAGGTTGAATAATAATAATATGGTTGGCCCATATATCACAAGGCCCGTTTGTGACACCAGGCAGTCACCTATTGCAATTTAATAGTAAAGATATATATACTCAATTCATTGTTGGAAGTTTTCATGAAGTAGAAGAATCTCCCGCACACAACTATGCCCAGTGAACCACATATATCATCATGTATGTTTTCACTAAGTTAGTTGCCCGTTCAACTCTTGGCCTATGAACGGTATTTTAATCATTCTCTTTAGAAAAGATTTGCAAGCGCCAAACGATTCAAAAATCAAATGACTCCAAAAATCCATTTGCATGGAGTTCCTTCATGCGTTCCTTTCTAACATGACCTAAATGGCGGTTCCACAAATAAGTGGAATTCAAATCATTTGCCTTATGGCATTTTAGCGTCAGTATTATGTGTGTGTGTTTCACCATTAAGATTTATAATAACTTATCCATCGTACATGGAGTAATGTCATAATTTGAACAACTCATTGTTTTCATTTGACCAGAGCAAAATAACAATTATTAAGTTCTTTATTATAAATTCTAAGGGCTAGGTAGAATGCCAACGCCAAACATGATAACACTTTATTATGTTCCAGACGTGCATTATTACCATATTCCTTATTAGCCACTTAGGCCATCGTATTCTTGTATTGCGTTGTATTGTATGACATCTCATACCAACCAACCTGGTACAAATACCCAAGAATTTCATTATGTGACCAAACAAGGAATACAACCATAACATGTAAATCATTTATATACACCTGAGCTAGACTTTCTAGTCTTTTCTTTCTTTCTGCCAAAATATCTTTTGTAGTTTCTCTTTTAGCTTTCCTCATTCTCAGAAAACACTTCACCTTCAATAACTTCTAGGTTTGTTGGTCAAATACTAATAACCTTGAGGTTATTATTTTGAAGTTGATCATCATATGACAAGTGTTCCAGATTTCACTATTAGTAACTTTGTAATATGATGAACAATTTCACTCATAATTTTATCCATCATATCATGATGACTTTCCGAGACCATGTCTGTACATGCTAGGCTCGTAAAGTTTAACCTTAGTATTCACATGTGCAAAACTGGCTTGCACCCGTTGTATGCACACGTAGAATCTATAACACTCGATCATCACGTGATGCTACGAAACTACGAGTCTTAGCAACGGTGCATACTAAGGATGATTACTTCATGGATATGCGAATATCGTTAATGTCCCAATAGTTGGAGGATTGGGACGCCTTGCGTCTTCAACCTTCATACATTCCCATAAAACTTATGAGTTAATGTAGTCTCACCAAATTATATTCTATCATCTTGCAATAAGGTCTTAGATATCACATATATCTCATACCTTGCTTATTTCTGAAAACAAAATTTTCAGCTCCTTACTATTCAAACATATTTGAACTTCAAGTTTCACGGAGACAAGATGACTTTAGGTACTAATTGAAACCATAGCTCCTTGAATCAACAATGTGAGGTTTACTAAAAGTTTGCAATAGGACTTAATCATTTCTTGATTCTTTAACAATACGGTACCAGTCCGTAAAGTTTCTTGTCAGATTTTAACAGTATTTCTATCTCAATTACAAGACTAGTGCATGGTAGAAAAATGGATGCCAATACTACAAAATTAATTCAAAATACTACTCAGACTATGTTTATGATAATTTAATCATGTTTTAATCTAATTACTAATAAACTTCCACTTAATACAACATCCCTCATAGTTGTTAAGTGGTACACGATCCAAATTCACTACATCAAAACCGATCATCACGTGAGATGATGTAGCTTCAATTGTGAACATTAACATGTTGATCATATCATCCATATGACTCGTGTTCAACCTTTCGGTTTCCGTTGTCCCGAGGCCATGTCTGTACATGCTAGGCTCGTCAAGCAAACCCAAGTATTCCGCGTGTGCAACATGGCTTACACCCGTTGTATGTAATCGTTGAGTCTATCACATCCGATCATCACGAGATGCTTCGGAACGACGAACTATATCAACGGTGCATACGAGGGGAGAACACTTTATTATCTTGATATTAATGTGAGGGATCATCTTATAATGCTACCGTCGCGTTCTAAGCAAAATAAGATGCATAAATGATTAACATCACATGCAATTCATATGTGATATGATATGGCCCTTTAGTCTTTGCGCCTTCGATCTTCATCTCCAAAGCACGGACATGATCTCCATCATCAACGAGCATGATCTCCATCATCGTCGGCGTAGCGTCAAGGTCCATGGCGCCGCCTTCATGGTTGTTCACCTCATGTAGCAACTATTACAACTACTTTGAAATACTACTCAACATGAAATTTAAAGACAACCATAAGGCTCCTGACGGTTGCCACAATACAATAATGATCATCTCATACATATTCGTCATCACATCATGGCCATATCACATCACCAAACCCTGCAAAAACAAGTTAGACGTCTCTAATTTGGTTTGCATATTTTACGTGGTTTAGGGTTTTCGAGTAAAATCCAATCTACCTACGAACATGAACCACAACGGTGATACTAGTGTTGTCAATAGAAAGAATAAATTGAATCTTCACTATGGTGGGAGAGACAGACACCCGCAAAGCCACTTATGCAATACAAGTTGCATGTCGAACGTGGAGCAAGTCTCATGAACGCGGTCATGTAAAGTTAGCCCGAGCCGCTTCATCCCACCATGCCGCAAGATGCAAAGTACACGAACTAAAGACAACAAAGCATCAACGCCCACAAAACCATTGTGTTCTACTCGTGCAACCAATCTATGCATAGACACGGCTCTGATACCACTGATGGGATTCGTAGCATAGAAAACAAAAAATTTCCTACCGCGAGAACGCAATCCAAGCCAAGATGCAATCTAGAAGATGGTAGCAACGAGGGGATGATCGAGACTAACCCTTGAAGATTTCCAAAGCCTACGAGATTAGATCTCATTGTTGCAGAACATGATCACTTGCCGCTTTCAAAAGCGCGTAGAAGATCTTGACGGTGCCACAATCGGGCAGCACCTCCGTACTCGGTCACACGTTCGGTGTTGATGAAGACGACGTCCTTCTCCCCGTTCCAGCGGGCAGCGGAAGTAGTAGATCCTCCTCGGAATCCCGGCAACACGACGGCGTGGTAGCGGTGGTGATGGAGAACTCCAGCAGGGCTTCGCCTAAGCGTATGCTGGAGTTGTATGTGGAGGAGAGGTAGCTAGGGTTTGGGGAGAGGGGGGCTTGGGCGCCGGCCAACTAGAGGCTGCGGCCAAGGGTGGCAAGGCGTGGCCGACCCCTCCCCTATGCTCCTCATTATATAGGTGGAAATCCCCAAGAGTTGTAGTCCAAGTCTTTGAATAAGACCCCAACAACAAAACCTCCCAAAAGTGGAAAACCTACTCAAGGGGGGAGTCCTACTCAAGGTGGGGCTCCCACCTTTCCTTGAGGTGGGTTGGCTGGCCACCAAGGTGGAGCACACCTGGGACTCCTCCCCCTTAGGGTTTGGCCGGCCATGCAAGGTGGAGTCCCTCCGGGACTCCACTTTCCATGGTGATTTCTTTCGGACTTTTCTAGAACTTTCTAGATCCTTCCATAAATGCACCGGATCATTTCCAAACTTGGAAAGTGACTTCCTATATATGAATCTTATTCTCCAGACCATTCCGGAACTCCTCGTGATGTCCTGGATCCCATCCGAGACTCCGAAGAAAACTTTGAACTCCATTCCATATTCCATATCTACTTAAACGACATCAAACCTTAAGTGTGTCACCCTACGGTTCGCGAACTATGCAGACATGGTTGAGACTTCTCTCCTACCAATAACCAATAGCGGGATCTGGAGATCCATAATGGCTCCCACATATTCAACGATGACTTAGTGATCGATTGAACCATTCACATACGATACCGATTCCCTTTGTCACGCGATATTTTACTTGTCTGAGGTTTGATCATTGGTATCTCTATACCTCGTTCAACCTCGTCTCCTGACAAGTACTCTTTACTCGTACCGTGATATGTCATCTCTTATGAACCATTCATATGCTTGCAAGCTAATTAGACGACATTCCACCGAGAGGGCCCAGAGTATATCTATCCGTCGTCGGGATGGACAAATCCCACTGTTGATCCATATGCCTCAACTCATACTTTCCGAATGCCTAATCCCACCTTTATAACCACCCATTTACGCAGTGGTGTTTGATGTAATCAAAGTACCCTTCCGGTATAAGTGATTTATATGATCTCATGGTCGAAAGGACTAGGTAACTATGTATCGAAAGCTTATAGCAAATGAACTTAATGACGTGATCTTATGCTATGCTTAATTGGGTGCGTCCATTACATCATTCACATAATGACATAACCTTGTTATTAATAACATCCAATGTTCATGATCATGAAACTATGATCATCTATTAATCAACAAGCTAGTTATATAAGAGGCTTACTAGGGACTCCTTGTTGTTTACATAACACACATGTATCAATGTTTCGGTTAATACAATTATAGCATGGTATGTAAACATCATCATAAACACAAAGATATATTATAATAACCATTTATTATTGCCTCTTGGGCATATCTCCAACAAAATTAAACAATGAACTACACACATGCATATTTTATCAATGACACATGAAAGGTTCAAGTTGCTAACCGCGATCGAGGAGGAAAAATAAATGAGAAAGCTCAAGTGTGGCTCGGACACTTCATATCATATTTGTTTCATTCTCTCGGTCATTTCATCGAACACCTTGTGTGCATAAGAGGAACCAAAAGCAAACCCACCACCCCTTGTGAAGATTGTGAAGAGAAGTGGCACCAAATGGCTAAGTGAAGTGAGCTAAGTTGCCTTTTATAGGTATGGACCTTTAGTCCCGGTTGGCCTGGCCAACCGCGACTAAAGGCCTTCGGGCCAGGCCTGAGAACCTTTAGTCGCGGTTGACCTGGCTAACCGCGACTAAATCTCCTCCCGTCCACCAGCTGGCCACCGAGCGCGCTAGGGCCAGGTCTTTAGTCGCGGGTCGCCTCCCGAATCGCGACTAAAGAACCCTTTAGTCGCGGTTCCTATATTTTGGGGACTTATGGGGCGGATGGAAGCCTCTTTTTCTACTAGTGGCTCGTGGCCGTCGGCACCTCTGCAGATTCATGTAGTGTCCCTCGTCCCGGTTTATAGGCTCTGCACGTATCTCTAGATCGTAAATTTGAACAACGTAGTACAACAAAAATATTACAAAATATATATCATTAGAAAACTTGGATATTCTACTTTCGAGTGGTATTATGTTGTATAATTTATATTATATAAGTCAAATGGAAGATCTAGGGATGCACATAGTTCCTGTAAACCGGGACAGAGGGAGAAGAACTGTATCTCCGTTTTGCAACTAATGTCGATGTCACTGGCTTGAGGTCTGGTAATGCACATCTTGTGGCAGACAATCATAGTTTTGCACATTGATAGACTCGTTCAAATTATTGCTATCAATACAAGTGCATTGGTCATTGGTGATGACAGAGAAGGCCGCAACATTGGTCCTCCATTCATACTGCTTCTACAAGCGGTATGGACTACCTTGCAATTTATATCGTCTACAGTCTATTCACACACCGGTTCAGCTTAGACAAGCTTTTCAATGAAATTAAAGAGTGAAATGGATTTATTTTATTTCCACCATTTATTATGATATATATGTAAAAATAGTATTCAAGGTATGTGCATTTTACATATGCTCTTGGGCGCAGTCCCAGGCTTCTTGTTGGATATATGCAGTCACAGAATGGAAGACAACATGGTGAGCATGAACCTTCTCCACTTTTAGTTATGGGAGAGGAGACCATACAGATAGAGAAGCAACCTGGTGGCTATTGGCTTATACGGATGTCTGAAGAAGGCAGTATAGAAGAGAAAAAAGATAAGTTACAATCGACAAAATTTGGCAGTTAGGTGACAAGATGCGGAAGTGTGGTACGTAATTGCAGAGGTTAGCTTTCACAAGGTATTTAACTTATTTTGGCACGGCGTTGCTACGTGTACTTAGGGGGGCATCCCCCTAATTGTTGTTATGGCACATTTTGTGGCAGACAATCATAGTTTTGCACATTGCTAGACTCGTTCAAATTATTGCTATCAATACAAGTACATTGGTCATTGGCGATGACAGAGAAGGCCGCAACATTGGTCATCCATTCATACTGCTTCTACAAGCGGTATGGACTTCATACCTTGCAATTTATATCGTCTACAGTCTATTCACACACCGGTTCAGCTTAGACGAGCATGTTAGTGAAATTAAAGAGTGAAATTGATTTATTTTATTTCCACCATTTATTATGATATATATGTAAAAATAGTATTCAAGGTATGTGCATTTTACATGACCGGGCCATCATATGCTCTCGGGCGCAGTCCCAGGCTTCTTGTTCGATATATACAGTCACAGAATGGAAGACAACATGATGAGCATGAAACTTCTGCACTTTTAGTTATGGGAGAGGATACTATATACAGATAAAGAAGCAACCTGATGGTTATCCGCTTATACGGATGTCTGAAGAAGGTGGTACAAAAGAGAAAAAAAGATAAGTTACAATCGACAAAAGTTGGCAGTTAGGTGACAAGATGCAGAGGTGTGGTACGTAATTGCAGTGGTTAGCTTTCACAAGGTATTTAACTTATTTTGGCATGGCGTTGCTACGTGTACTTAGGGGGGGGGGGGGCATCCCCCTCCTAATTATTGCTATCAATACAACAATTTATAGATCGTAAATTTGAACAATGTAGTACAACAAATATATTACAAAATATATATCATTAGAAAGGTTGGATATTCTACTTTCGAGTGGTAATATGTTGTATAATTTATATTATATAAGTCAAATGGAAGATCTAGGGATGCACATAGGTCCTGTAAACCAGGACAGAGGGAGGAGAACTGTATCTCTGTTTTGCAATTAATGTTGTTGTTACTGGCTTGAGGTCTGGCAAGGCACATTTTGTTGCAGACAATCATAGTTTTACACTTTGCTAGTCTCGTTCAAATTATTGCTATCAATACAAGTACATTGGTCATTGGCGATGACGGAGAAGGCCGCAACATTGGACCTCCATTCATACTGTTTCTACAAGCGGTATGGACTTCATACCTTGCAATTTATATCGTCTGCAGTCTATTCACACACCGGTTCAGCTTAGACGAGTCTGTCAGTGAAATTAAAGAGTGAAATGGATTTACTTTATTTCCGCCATTTATTATGATATATATGTAAAAAAATAGTATTCAAGGTATGTGAATTTTACATGACCGGGCCATCATATGCTATTTGGCGTAGTCCTAGGCTTCTTGTTGGATATATGCACTCACAGAATGGAAGACAACATGATGAGCATGAACCTTCTCCACTTTTAGTTATGGGAGAGGAGACTATACATATAGAGAAGCAACCTGATGGCTATTGGCTTATAGGGATGTCTGAAGAAGGCGGTACAGAAGAGAAAAAAGATAAGTTACAATCAACAAAATTTGGCAGTTAGGTGACAAGATGCGGAGGTGTGATACGTAATTGCACAGGTTAGCTTTCACAAGGTATTTAACATATTTTGGCATGACGTTGCTACGTGTACTTAGCGGGTGGGGGACATTATCCTTGTCTTGTGGTGTAGATGCAAGCTGTTGACACATTGCGAGGACAAGATGAACCAGCCCTCAATCCTATTGCTTTAGCTAAGAAAAATGTCACTTTCTCTTCTTGCAAGTGATATCTAAACAAAATTAGGATCGTACAACATTCAGATAACGCTGCTACTACTAAACAAAACACTTGCAAGTGATATGTACTCAACGATAAAGTTTACACATGAGAGTAGAAACATTCATATTTTCAGGCTTTTAACTATTATTTCCTTCCCATATTTTTGTGCATCCTATTTCTTTTCCAAGTTTTATTCGAGTAGTTAATAGATTAAAATGTGACAAGCATACTAGTGGTGGTATTTATTCTACATGGAGATGTGCAATTGTAAACAACACATAAAAAACTAGACACATACATTTTAAGTTTACGGTAGTTTCTTATGATGATGCTCAAAAAATAAATTTAGAAGTTTGCAAACCAAGATGGTGTTGGTGTGGAAGGGATGCTTTGTGCATTGATGTGGGCATTACCCTTCGGGTAACCAACATTAGACTACCTCCTCCGGATCAACTAGGGGCCCATGAAGATTGCCCAACAACCAAGGAAGACCTATACGTTGGTTTCAGGAAAAGAGACTTACCCGAAGAAGGATTCTTGATGAACAAGGTAAGAAGATGTTGTACAAGGAAAGATTAGAATAGATCTATTTGTAACCTAGTCGAGTCCGGACAGAACTCTCGGGACCTGGCCTGCTATACAAAGGCCAGGAGAGGGTCTGCCAAGACATAACTTCACCACATAGATTCACCGCAAGTCAAGAGCTAGAACCCTAGAATCTTAGCCTCTCGACGAGACAATCGCCACAGCCTACCGACTACCCCATTGTAATCCGATACATTCGATAATCAAGATCAGACAAGCAGAAAGTAAGAGTTTTACCTCATCGAGGGCCCCAAACCTAGGTAAATCTCTCTCCCCGTTTGTTTGGTATCCGATGTCTCGTGTTAGCCCACAGGATTACGTCAACCCTAAGCCCCTCATGGTGGGCATTGCCGGGGAGCACCCTCGACAATTGGCGTCGTCAGTGGCAAGCCTGTTGGCACAAGGCACTTCATCGGTTGTTCCGTCGTGTCAACTACGACTTCGCTGACATCGCTGACATCATCGCCGGTTCCTTCATCGCCAAACTCGGGGAACTCGATTCGTTTCGGGTCCTTCGAGTGTACCCCGCATACCGATTCATCACGTTCGACCTTCTCGGGCTTGCACGGCGGGTTAGATATGACGTTTGGGAGCGTCCATTACTGCGTCGACGCTGAATGCATCCTTCGGCTGCCTGACCCGTTCGCCCCTAGAACGTCGAAGACTGTGATTTCATTGACTGCCGCATCGATTGCTTCATCACCAATCACAGTCGACCTATCGGCTATGTTGACAGTATCGACTCCAATAACCTTACCATCGACATCTCCGCGACGTTCTACGTCATCCATGTCCGTCGGGTCCGATGATTCTGCATCATCGGATCTGACGTCGTACTATTGCCTCAACTGTGACATTAGGCATGGACTAGGCTCGGAAGACACGCCTTTCGTCTGCAGCGCCAAGTACTCCTTTAACGAAGAAAGCTTCGGTAGCATCGCCAGGGCATCACCATATTTACGCCATCCTCAACCCTGTCAATGGAGAAGAAGGTGAACATACCCCGTGCATCAAGCGTAGTGGGCGCCGCAACATCGAAACCAGCACTAGCAATGATGTTAGTGCTTACACCATCACGGAGAAAGAGTGGGAGATTGCTCGCAATGTTGTGGCCAATAACACTCGAGTCCCCTCTGGAGTTTTGGCAGGGACCCTCAATGCGTATCACACTATTTTGGAGAGGAATCGGGTTCGGTTAGCAACAGAGCAAGTCGAACTTGATCGATGATACGTCTCAAACGTATCTATAATTTCTTATGTTCCATGCTACTTTTATAACAATACTCACATGTTTTATACACACTTTACATCATTATTATGCATTTTCCGGCACTAACCTATTAACGAGATGCCGAAGAGCTAGTTGCTATTTTCTGCTGTTTTTGGTTTCAGAAATCCTACAAAGGAAATATTCTCGGAATTGGACGAAATCAACGCCCAGGGTCTTATTTTTCCACGGAGCTTCCAGAAGACCGAAGAGGATATGAAGTGGGGCGACGAGGCGCCCAGACCACAGGGACGCGCGGCCAAGGGTGGGCCCACGCCGCCCTATGGTGTGGGGCTCTCGTGCCTCCACCGACCCTACCCTTCCGCCTACTTAAACTCTCCATCACGAAAACCCTATAACCGAGAGCCACGATACGGAAATAGTTCCAAAGACGCCGCCGCCGTCAATCCCATTTCGGGGGATTCAGGAGATCACCTTCGGCACCCTGCCGGAGAGGGGAATCATCTCCCGGAGGACTCTACATCACCATGATCGCCTCCGGACTGATGTGTGAGTAGTTCATCCTTGGACTATGGGTCCATAGCAGTAGCTAGATGGTTGTCTTCTCCTAATTGTGCTATCATGTTAGATCTTGTGAGCTGCCTATCATGATCAAGATCATCTATTTGTAATGCTACATGTTGTGTTTGTTGGGATCCGATGAATATGGAATACTATGTCAAGTTGATTATCAATCTATCATATATGTGTTGTTTATGATCTTGCATGCTCTCTGTTGCTAGTAGAGGCTCTGGCCAAGTTGATATTTGTAACTCCAAGAGGGAGTATTTATGCTCGATAGTGGGTTCATGCCTCCATTGAATCTGGGACAGTGACAGAAAGTTCTAAGGTTGTGGATGTGCTGTTGCCACTAGGGATAAAACATCGATGCTTTGTCTAAGGATATTTGTGTTGATTACATTACGCACCATACTTAATGCAATTGTCTGTTGTTTGCAACTTAATACTGGAAGGGGTGCGGATGCTAACCCGAAGGTGGACTTTTTAGGCATAGATGCATGCTGGATAGCGGTCTATGTACTTTGTAATGCCCAATTAAATCTCATACTAGTCATCATGATATGTATGTGCACTGTTATGCCCTCTTTATTTGTCAATTGCCCAACTGTAATTTGTTCACCCAACATGTTATTTATCTTATTGGAGAGACACCACTAGTGAACTATGGACCCCGGTCCATTCTTTTACATCTGAATACAATCTACTACAATCATTGTTCTCTGCTGCTCATTGCAGATAAACATCATTTTCCACACCATACGTTTAATCCTTTGTTTACAGCAAGCCGGTGAGATTGACAACCTCACTGTTAAGTTGGGGCAAAGTATTTTGATTGTGTTGTGCAGGTTCCACGTTGGCGCCGGAATCCCTGGTGTTGCGCCGCACTACACTCCGTCACCAACAACCTTCACGTGGCCCTTGACTCCTACTGGTTCGATAACCTTGGTTTCTTACTGAGGGAAAAGTTGCTGCTGTACGCATCACACCTTCCTCTTGGGGTTCCCAACGGACGTGTGCTTCACGCGTATCAAGACTGTTTTCTGGCGCCTTTGCCGGGGAGATCAAGACACGCTGCAAGGGGAGTCTCCCACATCCAATCTCTTTATTTTGTTTTTGTCTTGCTTTACTTTATTTTATTTACTGCTTTGTTTGTTCTCTATATCAAAAATACAAAAAAAATTAGTTACTTGCATTACTTTATTTACTGTCTTGTTTGCGTTCCTCAATATTAAAAACACAAAAAAATTAGTTACTTGTTTTACTTTACTTAATTTAGTTTGCTTTACTTATTTTTACTACTGCTAAAATGAGTAATCCTGAAGTTGAAGTTCGTTCGTTTAAGCAACAAGGGGGAGAAAGTTTTAAAGATGCTTGGTATAGAATTAGTGATGCTTATCATAGGTGCATTAAGAAACACTCCACTATTATCCTACTTAGGAACTTTTATGTTGGTATCTCTAGCTGGAATAGGTATGTTCTTGATACTCTTGCGGGAGGTAATTTCCTAGGCACTCCTTCTTTAGAAGCTAGTTGCATTATTGAGAGTCTAGTTGGAATACCGCCTGTTAATGAAGTTAAAATTGAAATCTCTCTTGAAGATGTCATGAAAAAGTTGGAGACCATAGAGCAAAATCTTCCAAGTATTAAGACTAAATTGGGAATATTACTTAATATATATAGCACTGATAAACTTGATAAATCTCTAGGTGGAATTAATGAGAGAATTGCCGTCTTAGAAACTTGTGCTACTCATGATAATCAAACCCATAAGATTAGTGAACTTGAAGAAGCTATGGGAACCTTGGGTTCGACTTTTTCTTCTCTTAAGTTTAAGGAGAAAGCTTATGTGGGTAAGGAGCAAAAGTTCATGTATGTCTCTAAGGTGCCTAAGCCCAAGAACTATTATAAGCCTAAAATTGATAAAGCCCTTAGTACCACTATGGATGATGGAGCATCTAAGATACCTATTGTTACAAGTTGTGAAAATTATGATGTTGATGCTTCATCTCTTGATGTTACTTGATTCACACTTTCTGCGCCTAGCTGAAAGGCGTTAAAGAAAAGTGCTTATGGGAGACAACCCATTATTTTACTTCTGCACTTTTGTTTTATATATGAGTCTTGGAAGTTGTTACTACTGTAGCAACCTCTCCTTATATTTATTTTATTGCATTGTTGTGCCAAGTAAAGTCTTTGATAGTAGGGTTGATACTAGATTTGAATTACTGCGCAGAAACAGATTTCTTGCTGTCACGAAATTGAGTAGCCCCGTTTGTAGGTAACTCAGAAAAATCTGCCAATTTACGTGCGTGATCCTCAGATATGTACGCAACTTTCATTCAATTTGAGCTTTTTCATCTGAGCAAGTTAAGTGCCCCAGAAAAATTCGTCTTTACGAACTGTTCTGTTTTGACAGATTCTGCTTTTTATTTTGCATTGCCTGTTTTGCTATGTTTGATGGATTTCTTTGTTCCATTAACTTTCAGTAGCTTTGTGCAATGTCCAGAAGTGTTAAGAATGATTATGTCACCTCTGAATATGTGAATTTTTGATTATGCACTAACCCTCTAATGAGTTTGTTTTGAGTTTGGTGTGGAGGAAGTTTTCAAGGATCAAGAGAGCGGGATGATACAATATGATCAAGAAGAGTGAAAAGTCTAAGCTTGGGGATGCCCAAGGCATCCCTTCTTCATCGAAAACTTATCAGGTCACCTCTAGTGAAACTATATTTTTATTCCGTCACATCTTATGTGCTTTACTTGGAGCGTCTGTATGTTTTTATTTTTGTTTTTGTTTGAATAAAATCGGATCCTAGCATTCTTTGTGTGGGAGAGAGACATGCTCCGCTGTTGCACATGAACACAGTTGTTCTTAGCTTAACTTTTAAAGTTCATGGCGAAGGTTGAAACTGCTTCATTCATTATTATATGGTTGGAAACAGAAAATGCTTCATGTGGTAATTGGTATAATGTCTTGAATAATTTGATACTTGGCAATTGTTGTGCTCAAATAGATCATGTTTAAGCTCTTGCATCATGTACTTTGCACCTATTAATGAAGAACTACCATAGAGCTTGTTGACATTTGGTTTGCATGATTGGTCTCTCTAAAGTCTAGATATTTTCTGGTGAGGTGTTTGAACAACAAGGAAGACAGTGTAGAGTCTTATAATGCTTGCAATATGTTCTTATGTAAGTTTTGCTGTACCGGTTCATACTTGTGTTTGCTTCAAACAACCTTGCTAGCCAAAGCCTTGTATTGAGAGGGATTACTTCTCGTGCATCCAAATCCTTGAGCCAAAACCTATGCCATTTGTGTCCGCCATACCTACCTACTACATGGTATTTTTCTGCCATTCCAAGTAAATACTTCATGTGCTACCTTTAAACAATTCAAAAGTTATTATCTCCTATTTGTGTCAATGTTTTATAGCTCATGAGGAAGTATGTGGTGTTCTATCTTTCAATCTTGTTGGGCAGACATTCACAAATGGACTAGTGGCTTCATCCGCTTATGCAATAATTTTGCAAAAAGAGGTGGCAATGGGATTCCCATCCCCAATTAATTAACTTTCATTAATAATTCTCTTCACATGTTTTGCTCTGATTCATCAGTAAGCAACTTAATATTGCAAATAGACACTCCTTCATGGTATGTGAATGTTGGAAGGCACCCGAGGATTCGGTTAGCCATGGCTTGTGAAAGAAAAAGGTTGGGAGGAGTGTCATCCATAAATAAAAAAACAAAACTAAAGTACATGTGTAAACAAAAGAGAAGAGGGATGATCTACCTTGCTGGTAGAGATAACGTCCTTCATGGGAGCCGCTCTTTGAAAGTATGTTTGATGAGGGGGTTAGAGTGCCCACTACCATTCGTTGACAACAACAAACACCTCTCAAAACTTTACTTTTATGCTCTCTATATGATTTCAAAACTTGAAAAGCTCTAGCACATGATTTTATCCATGCTTCCCTCTGCGAAGGGCCATTCTTTTACTTTATGTTGAGTCAGTTTACCTACTTCTTTTTATCTTAGAAGCAAACACTTGTGTCAACTGTGTGCATTGATTCTTACATACTTGCTTATTTGCATTCATCATATTTCTTTGTGTTGACAATCATCCATGAGATATACATGTTGAAGTTGAAAGCAACCGCTGAAACTTATATCTTCCTTTGTGTTGCTTCAAAACTCTTTACTAAGAATCTATTGCTTTATGAGTTAACTCCTATGCAAGTCTTATTGATGCTTGTCTTGAAAGTACTATTCATGAAAAGTCTTTGTTATATGATTCAGTTGTTTAAATCATTGTCTTTACCATTGCTTCGAATCACTTCATTCATCTCATATGCTTTACAATAGTATTGATCAAGATTATGATAGCATGTCACTTCAGAAATTATCCTTGTTATCGTTTACCTACTCGAGGGCGAGTAGGAACTAAGCTTGGGGATGCTTGATACGTCTCAAACGTATCTATAATTTCTTATGTTCCATGCTACTTTTATAACAATACTCACATGTTTTATACACACTTTACATCATTATTATGCATTTTCCGGCACTAACCTATTAATGAGATGCCGAAGAGCCAGTTGTTGTTTTCTGCTGTTTTTGGTTTCAGAAATCCTACAAAGGAAATATTCTCGGAATTGGACGAAATCAACGCCCAGGGTCTTATTTTTCCACGGAGCTTCCAGAAGACCGAAGAGGATACGAAGTGGGGCGACGAGGCGTCCAGACAACAGGGCCGCACGGCCAAGGGTGGGCCCGCGCCACCCTATGGTGTGGGGCCCTCGTGCCTCCACCGACCCTGCCCTTCCGCCTACTTAAACTCTCCGTCGCGAAAACCCTATTACCGAGAGCCACGATACGGAAATAGTTCCAGAGACACCGCCGCCGCCAATCCCATCTCAGGGGATTCAGGAGATCACCTCCGGCACCCTGTCGGAGAGGGGAATCATCTCCCGGAGGACTCTACATCACCATGATCGCCTCCGGACTGATGTGTGAGTAGTTCATCCTTGGACTATGGGTCCATAGCAGTAGCTAGATGGTTGTCTTCTCCTCATTGTGCTATCATGTTAGATCTTGTGAGCTGCCTATCATGATCAAGATCATCTATTTGTAATGCTACATGTTGTGTTTGTTGGGATCCGATGAATATGGAATACTATGTCAAGTTGATTATCAATCTATCATATATGTGTTGTTTATGATCTTGCATCACTACTAGGAAATGCCTTACCGCCGGCGTCCCAAAATGCCTTACCGCCGGTGTATTCGCATTCGCCGGCGATCACCTCGCCGGTGGTAATGTCTTATCGCCGGCGTTTTCCAAATCGCCGGTGGTAACTGCCGTTATCCCCGGCGCTTTCCCCGAATCGCCGGCGGTAATGACTTAGCACAGGCGGTTTGCAAATTCGCCGGGGGTAATCTGCTGCAGCGCTGGCGATTTCAATTTCGCCAGGGGTACAGTTTAAGGGCGCCGGTGGTATTGATTACAAGATTAAAAAAATAAAACTCAAAATATACACCAGAATACACACAGAATACACAGTATACACCAGAATACACAGAATACACACAGAATACACAGTTATATAGAAAGTCCCAAATGTTCATAACATGCATGCATTAATAACACAAGTTTAGATACTAGATAGTTGACCATATGGTTCAAACTCGAAGTAGCACATGATACACAAATACATATAAGTCCAGTCGATGACCTAGCTAAACAACAATGACATAATAAACTAGAGAGACGGTGGCGGCAAGCAGCATGACGATGAAAGGGGTCCTCCACATCTCCCTCCTCTGTCCCGCTCGAAAGTTGGCGTATCGAGTTTCCGCCTCCTCCAAAGTGGTGTACCCCTTGTAGCTGTTGCTGCTGAAATGGTGGACCTGCCTCCTACAGTCTTCCCAGTCCTCGTAGACTCCAGGAACCCTGCCGTGGTAGACGACATAGTATGTCATCTACGCAAACACAGAAAAAAGAAATGAAAGTTGTTAGTACATTAGTAGAGAGAGATATAACATAGAGTAGTGCAAAGAAAAATCATGGAAATTACTTAAGTAATTTTATGACTAACATTTGCAAAGGACAAAAGTGTTTGAGTCAAGTCGGCTCGGCGGGAAGGGATGGATGCCCTCGAGCGTGTTGAATGTTCTGTCGTCACATCCATCTTCTAATCGGCCTTCTATCTCGGCCTTAGAAAGTGCGGGACCATAGTGGAACAAGCCACCATTACCGCAGACATCCCTCCAGAGTATTGTGCAAATGGTCCGCTGGATGGCACGGAACTCGGCTCTCACGTTTTCATCGGTGGTGTCCGCCATGTTCACGAACATCCGCTGAAGACTGGATGGCAACGAGAGATCGTTTTGAGACCTTACAATCGACCTCATCTGTAGGATGGCAAACCAGGCCTCCATCCCATTGTCATGCGCCGATCGCTTGAGGCAGGGGAACTTGGTTATGTGGTTGCACACATAGCAACCTTTCACTTTCTTCTCATGCCTGATTTTGTCGATGCCAACCTCGGCTATGAAGCCGCTGAGGGCTTTATCAAGTGTAGACTTAAGGTCGGTGAAGTCCTTGTCCGGATCAAGCCCGGAGTCGAGGTAACTGACATGTGAATGATACGGGTGAAAGAGGAGGAGGGTGCAGTACTTGAATCTGCGCAAAATGGAAATAAACCATCATACTCGATCAACTATGAAGGAAATTCATGAAAGAATGTAATAGAGGGTACTCTAGTAACCAAATACTTACTCGCGGAAATATGGTATGGCAAAGCATTTCTTATCCTTGTTTAACACCAAGAAATCCTTGATGTACTTCGCTAGAAATGCTTGTTCGTTCTGGACGACAGTTGGAGTCATGTAGAAGGGGTCCATGATAGCGATGTACGCTGTGTTCTCCATGGCGATATCGTGCGCCATGCTGAGCGATAGGAGGCGGACCAAGTTTCGGTCGAGCTATTGCATGTTCAAGAGCCTGAAGATGTCTTCATATCGAATGAACATCAAGTCCGCAGGGTATGTGGTGACAAAGCCAAAGCCAGTGGGCACCTTGGCCATCAAAACCGGGTACGAGGGATTTCTATCTCGAAGAAGTAGGTCCTCCTTCATTAGAACAGCATCATGCAAGCTCCTCATATCTGGCGTCACCTGCTGGACAATGTGTGCCGGCAGCATAGGCTGGCCTAGGTGATGCATCTTCCTCCACGGGGTCGGCAACTTGTCATTAACCACTTTCTTGCTTGCGGCAACATCTCCAGACTTCTTCCGCTTCCTGGCCTTCTTCTTACTGCAACTGGGAGTGGCGTTTTTTTTCATACCCTCCGTGGTCGCACCAAGGAGTGTCCTCGGGGTAAGCCCAACTCGGGGTGGAGCGGTGAAGGCGGTAGTGTCTTCCTGCTCGGGAGTTTCTTGTGAAAGGAACAACTTCTTCTTTAGCGTACGATCGGCGGGTGGCTTGTAAGGAGAAACCCCGTCGCCCTCCATCTTAGTGATGAACGTATCGATTGGATCTTGAACGATGTCCAACGCGTTGCTGTGCTGACTCTCGGGCTGACTGTCGGGCTGGCTATCGGGCCCAAAAGGACCACCAGCCGGTGGAGGACTCGGGGCAGCCGTCGCATCCTGAGGAGTGACCATGCCATAGCTTGCCTCCAAACCTGAGGCGGCGGTGTTCAGCCAAATTAGGGCTTTCGGCCATAGAAGGATGTGATTCTTGAGGTCCCCGAGAGTGAGCGGGGTTTCCGTTTCCGGGGGTTGATAAGGAGGATGGAGGTCTTGGCATCCCGGTAACGACCGGTTCATGCGAACCCGGCTCACGCTATCATCCATCCTGACGCAGTGGAAAATCCACTGTGTTGGCAGGATGACACTGCCGCTCGCTACAGCCTTCAACTTATTGTCCACATTCAGTAGCAAGGTGCAAGGAGTCGCGTTCTCCTGTGAAAACATGTGTAGGTCAGAGAGGGGCGACGACAAAGTAACTAATTTGTAGAGCTTGAGAGACTAAAATAATTACCGTGAGGGCGTCGAGCTCGGCTCGCGTTGAAGGACCGAGGCCAGGCGTGCGTGCAGTGATCGAGGGGCTAGTACCGTGGCCCCCTGTGTCCGGCGAATCCTCTCTAGCGCCGACATTGCCGGCGGGTGGAGTCACCAAGTTGGGTGTGCATTGAGCGTGTCTAGTTGGAGGCCGGTTGTCCGAGTTGCTGGCGCCTAGGCTGATAACCGGCATCGGTCCCTTTTGGCCACCAGCGAAGTAATTCTTCATCGACAGCACAAGATCAGGGATGGTTTCATTGACCCTGTTGGCCAGCGCGTCATCAACCTTGCTAGCAACCTCGGCACTGACGCGTTCACTACAAGAAAAGTTGCCATGGCCGACGAAGTTGAAGTCGCGCCGTGGTTGCTGGTGTACCATGGCCGACGATTTTGGGTCCCTCCGTGGTGCATGTCAAAACTTTTTTTTCTCGTTTTTGAGGCCACCTAGCCCGACGAAAGCGGCCAAAACGTCGCGTATGGTGGCCCGGGACGTGGTGCATCTCGAAATCTCGGGTTCGCCGGCCGAGTCAACGCAAATCCGCACCGCCGAGGGATGTAGGGCCCAGATGGCAGCCTCTGTGGCATTGTTTTTTTTCTAGATCGCGCCATCTCGTTCAACGTTCTCCGATCGAGCCGTTTACGATGCAGGATCATGGCTCCCGCATGTCATCCTCTATGAACCAAAATTCTTTCTATTCTTGGATTTTTTTTGACCCCCTGATTTCTGGCTACTTCCTTTTTCTTTTGATCCCTTGCCGCCTTGGAAACGTTGAGACCGCTGCTGCTAAATGGGACCCGCATGTCATCCTCTATGTGCAATCAACTTTCTTTTCTTGGAGTTTTTTTTGGCACCTCAAATTTGGTCACTTGCCTTTTTCTTTCGATCCCCAGCCGCCTCTCAAACGGTGATACCGCTGCTGCTAACTGGGACCCGCATGTCATCCTCTATGTACTATAAAACTTTCTTTTCTTGAATTATTTTTGGCACCTCATATTTGGTCACTTACCTTTTTCTTTCGATCCCCTGCCGCCTCTCAAACGGTGATACCGCTGCTGCTAAATGGGACCCGCATGTCATCCTCTATGTACTATAAAACTTTCTTTTCTTGAATTATTTTTGGCTCCTCATATTTTTTCACTTGCCTTTTTCTTTCGATCCCCTGCCGCCTCTCAACCGGTGATACCGCTGCTGCTAAATGGGACCCGCATGTCATCCTCTATGTACTATAAAACTTTCTTTTCTTGAATTATTTTTGGCTCCTGATATTTTTTCACTTGCCTTTTTCTTTCGATCTCATGCCACGTTTGAAACGTTGAGGAACCTGCAGGCTCATGGGACCCGCATGTCATCCTCTATGTACTATAAAAGTTCATTTTCTTGGTTTTTTTTCACCCTCTGATTTTTGGCAATTTCCTTTTTCTTTGGATCCCCTGCCGCCTCTCAAACGGTGATACCGCTGCTGCTAAATGGGACCCGCATGTTATCCTCTATGTACTATAAAACTTTCTTTTCATGGATTATTTTTGGCACCTCATATTCGTTCACTTGCCTTTTCTTTCGATCCCCGCCGCCTCTAAAACAGTGAGACCGCTGCAGCTAAATGAGACCCGCATGTCATCCTCTATGAGTAATCAACTTTCTTTTCTTGGAGTTTTTTTTGGCACCTCATATTTGGGCACTTGCCTTTTTCTTTCGATCTCATGCCACGTTTGAAACGTTGAGGAACCTGCTGGCTCATGGGACCCGCATGTCATCCTCTATGTGCTATAAAAGTTTCCTTTGTTGGAATTTTTCACCCTCTGATTTTTGGCTTGCCTTTTTCTTTTGATCCCCGCCCCCTTTGAAACGTTGAGTAAGTCGTTGGCTCAAGGGACCCGCATGTCATCCTCTATGTCCATCAACTTTCTTTTCTTGGATTTTTTTTCACCCCCTAATTACTAGCTACTTTCTTTTTCTTTTGATCTGAAGCCGCATTACAAACATTGAGACCGTCGTCGCAAAATGGGACCCACATGTCATCCTCTATGTACAATAAAGTTTCTTTTCTTGGATTATCTTTTGCTCCTGATATTTTGTCACTTGCCTTTTTCTTTCGATCTCATGCCGCCTTTGAAACGTTGAGTAAGCTGCTGGCTCATGGGTCCCGCATGTCATCCTCTACGAACAATAAAAGTTTCCTTTCTTGGAGTTATTTTTGACCCCTAATTTCTGGCTATTTGCCTTTTTCTTTTGATCTCCTGCCCCTTTGAAACGATGAGGACGCTGTTGGCAGGTCGGTCCCACAAGTCATCCTCTATGAACAATAAAAGTTTCCTTTGATGGATTTTTTGAACCCCTAATTAATTTCTGGATATTTCCTTTTTTTTTCTTTGATCCCCCGTCGCCTTGGAATCGTTGAGGATGTCGCCTCATGGGTCCCGCATGTCATCCTCTCAGAACGGTAAATGTTTCTTTTCTTGGATATTGTTTACCAAATGATTTTTGGCTTATTTTTTCTTTCGATATCCCGCCGCCTTTAAAACGTTGAGGACGCTGCTGGCTCACGGGTCCCACATGTCAGCCTCTATGAACAATAAACGCCGAGGATGCCGCCGCCTCATGGGTCCCGCATGTCATCCTCTCGTAACGAAAATGTTTCTTTTCTTGGATTTTTTACCAACAGATTTTTGGTTTATTTTTTCTTTCCATCCCCGCCGCCTTTAAAACGACGGCTGGCTCATGGGTCCCCGATGTCGCCTCCCGTACAAGAAACATGTGATATCTTGATTATTTTGCAGACAATAAATGTTGTATTGCGCTCTGAGCTATTTCAACGGATAAATTAAATCTTTATTTTTACATAAACAAATTTATATGCTGAATCTCCTTGTTTTTTGTTTTTGCGAAGCATAGGACTTTCCTGTTTTTTTTAGAAAAATCCGAACTATCCTGTTTTGGAGTGGGCTGAAATTGTACGAGTTAAAAGGCCCAGCAGGATAGTTCGAATGCCCAGATGTCCACATGCAGCCCAATTGAAATCGTTCTTTTTTTGGATTTTTTTCACCCCCGATTTCTCGGCTACTTCATTTTTCTTTTGTTCCGGTGCCGCCTTTGAAACGTTGATACCGCTGCTGCAAAATGGGACCCGCATGTCATCCTCTATGTACAATCAAGTTTCTTTTCTTAGATTATTTTTGGCTCCTGATATTTGGTCACTTGCCTTTTTCTTTCGATCCCGTGCAGCCTCTCAAACGGTGATACCGCTGCTGCTAAATGGGACCCGCATGCCATCCTCTATGTACAATCAAGTTTCTTTTCTTGAATTATTTTTGGCTCCTGATATTTGGTCACTTGCCTTTTTCTTTCGATCTCATGCCACGTTTGAAACGTTGAAAAACCTGCTGGCTCATGGGACCCGCATGTCATCCCCTATGTACAATAAAACTTTCTTTTCTTCGATTTTTTTTGGCACCTCATATTTGGTCACTTGCCTTTTTCTTTCGATCCTCGCCGCCTCTCAAATGGTGATACCGCCGTCGCTAAATGGGACCCGCATGTCATACTCTATGTACAATCAAGTTTCTTTTCTTGAATTATTTTTGGATCCTGATATTTGGTCACTTGCCTTTTTCTTTCGATCTCATGCCACGTTTGAAACATTGAAAAACCTGCTGGCTCATGGGACCCGCATGTCATCCTCTATGTACTATAAAAGTTCATTTTCTTGGTTTTTTTTTCACCCTCTGATTTTCGGCTATTTCCTTTTTCTTTTGATCCCCTGCCGCCTTTGAAACGTTGAGGACTCTCCTGGCTCATCGATAAAACTTTCCTTTCTTGGAGTTTTTTTTAACCCCTAATTTCTGGCTACTTTCTTTTTCTTTTGATCTCAAGCCGCATTTGAAACGTTGAGACCGTCGTCGCTAAATGGGACCCGCATGTCATCCTCTATGTACAATAAAGTTTTCTTTTCTTGGATTATCTTTGTCTCCTGATATTTTGTCACTTGCCTTTTTCTTTCGATCTCATGCCGCCTTTGAAACATTGAGTAAGCTGCTGGCTCATGGGTCCCGCATGTCATCCTCTACGAACAATAAAAGTTTCCTTTCTTGGAGTTATTTTTGAACCCTAATTTCTGGCTACTTCCTTTTTCTTTTGATCCCGTGCCGCCTTGGAAACGTTGAGACCGCCGTCGCTAAATGGGTCCCGCATGTCATCCTCTATGTACAATAAAATTTCTTTCTTCGATTATTTTCGGGTCCTGATATTTGGTCACTTGCCTTTTTCTTTCGATCTCATGCCGCCTTTGAAACGTTGAGGAAGCTGCTGGAGCATGGGTCCCGCATGTCATCCTCTATGAACAATAAAAGTTTCCTTTCTTGGAGTTATTTTTTACCCCTAATTTCTGGCTATTTCCTTTTTCTTTTGATCCCCTGCCGCCTTTGAAACGTTGAAGACTTTGCTGGCTCATGGGTCCCACATGTCAGCCTCTATGAACAATAAACACTTCCTTTCTTGGAGTTATTTTGTACCCCTAATTTCTCGGCTATTTGCCTTTTTTCTTTCGATCCCCGCCGCCTTCTAAACGTAGAGGACGCTCGCTGGCTCGTGGGTCCCGAGATGTCAGCCTCCATGGACAATAAACCTCTCCTTTGTTGGATTTATTTTTCACCCTCTCGATTTTGGCTATTTCCTTTTTCTTTTGATCCACCGCCGCCTTGGAAACATTGAGTAAGCTGCTGACACATGGGGCCCGATGTCATCCTCTATGTACAATCAACTTGCAAGATCTTCGAGCGAAAGAGCTTGTATTAGTGGGACCCATATGTCAACCTCTATGTAAGATAAAAGTTTCCTTTCTTGGATTATTTTTAGCTCCTGATATTCGGTCACTTTCCTTTTTCTTTCGATCTCAAGCCGCCTCTGAAACGTTGAGTAAGGTGCTGGCTCATGGGACCCACATGTCATCCTCTATGTACAATAAAGTTTCTTTTCTTGGATTTTTTTTACCCCTGATTTTTGGTCACTTGCCTTGACGCCGCCGGCTCATGGGTCCCACATGTCAAGCATCTATGAATAATAAACCTTTCCTTTGTTGGATTTATTGTTTACCCCTAATTTCTGGCTATTTGCCTTTTTCTTTTGATCCCCACCGGCCTTTGAAAACGTTGAGGAACCCGCCGGCTCATGGGACCCGCATGTCATCCTCTATGTACAATAAAATTACTTTGCTTGATTATTTTTCACCACTGATATTTGGCTATTTCCTTTTTCTTTTGATCCTCGCCGCCTTGGAAACGTTGAGTAAGCCGCCGACGCATGGGACCCGCATGTCATCCTCTATGTACAATCAACTTTCTTTTTTGGAGTTTTTTTACCCCCTAATATCTGGCTACTTTCTTTTTCTTTTGATCTCAAACCGCATTTGAAACGCTGAAACCGCTGCTGCAAAATGGGACCCGCATGTCATCCTCTATGTACAATAAGTTTCATTTCTTGGATTATTTTTGGCTCCTGATATTTGGTCACTTGCCTTTTTCTTCCGATCTCATGCCGCCTTTGAAACGTTGAGTAAGCTGCTGGCTCATGGGTCCCGCATGTCATCCTCTACGAACAATAAAAGTTTCATTTCTTGGAGTTATTTTTGACCCCTAATTTCTGGCTACTTCCTTTTTCCTTTTGATCCACTGCCGCCTTTGAAACGGTGAGGATTCTGCAGACTAATACAAGCTTTTTCTCTCCAAGATCTTGCAAGTTGATAGATTAAATCATGGAATTATTAGGATATGTTTTAAATTTCAAATCCACTTTATGAATTATTAAAAATACCGTTATCCATGTGGGTATGGAGCGAACAAGGATTTTCATATTGGGCATGAGCAGTTTCAAAAATTGGAACCCAATAATTCAAAATAAATAAAAACAACTTTTATGTAGAATCTCCGCATTTTTTTTCTTTTGCCATTCATAGGATCTGTGTTTCATTAGAAAAGGGCCGAAATTGCATGAGAAGAAAGGCCCATTTGTAGTTATTGGGCTTCGACAGCCGGAGCAAGTAGGCCGAGAGCAATTACCATGTAGATGGCCGTTGGCAACCCAAAGTGAAATATTGGGCCCAACAGGGGAAGGCTGAACAAGACTAGTTTCTAATGGGAAGGTGGGACATGGCGTAATCCTGCCAAAAAAAAAAGATGGACACGGGTTGCTGAAATTTGCCCATCTGCGCCTAATATCGCCGCCGCGGCTCCGCTTCCGCCACCGCCGCCATGCCTCGTCTCGCGTCGAGCTCGCGGTACTGCCGCGTCTCGGGCACGGGGTACCGCGGTGTCCGCGCGCGCCCCAAAGGTACGTATTACGCGGAGATACGTGACGGCGGCGAGCGCATCGGCCTCGGCACCTACGAGACCGTGAACGAGGCCGCGCGCGCGTACGACGCCGTGGCGTGGTGGCTCGGGCGCCCGCGATCGTCGATGAATTTCCATGACGTGTGGACGCGCCAGCAGGCCGAGGATCTCGCGCCGCCGCCGTACATCGTTAGACAGGAGGAACAGCACCGCCGCCGCGAGACGGAGCGCCGTTTGCACATCACCGAGCGGGACGAGCGCGCGGCGCGCGAGTGGGCGGCCCGCTTCCCCGAGGACGTTGCCGCCGAGAACGAGCACTTCCGCAGACGGAGGGCGGAGAAGGCGACGGTGCGGGCAGCGAAGAAGGAGGACCGCGCACGACGGAGGGCGGAGAAGGCGATGAAGCGGGCCTTCATCGAAGCGCAGCTCGCCGGGCCGACCACCATTGGCGAGGACGACCCCCGTTGGATTGACCTCTTCTCGTCGGATCCGGTGTCGGGCACGACACCGGACTCGTCAGATGTCGAGTTTTAGTTTAGTTTTATCGCACTACTTTGTAAACATATGAACTACGGAGTATCTATCAAGCTAATTTTATCCTATTTTATGTCTATTTCTAGTCTTTGTTTGATCTTCTATTTTACTGCACTCTATTTTTCATTATATTCTATTTTTGGCGCTGCATTTATAGCGCCTCTGAAAATACGCTGTTTCAGCCCTGCATTTGGCCGCCACAGTTTGCAGCTTCCGGTGAAGCTATTGCCGGCTCCATGCGCAGCATCATCCATTCAGCCCACAGCGCCAAAATATAGAGCCACTGCTGGAGTTGCTGTAATATGTTTGTCAGCAGGAGCTTACCTAATTAGTTAAAAAAAAAGATGTTCAGCGTGGGATTCGAAAAAAAGATCTTCATGTTTTTTTCCTAGCTATCCTAGTTCGGACTTTTTATTGTGTTGGCTAGTGCATGAAGCTTGACACCTGTATTATATGATCCTGATATGAGGATAAGAACACCTTCAGCTTGCATTGCTAATGGTGTCTACTGCAGCAGTGGCGTACATTCAATGGAGACTGATGCAAGAGAGTTGGTACTGGTGAGCCTGCACTTGACATCATCGTGCCACCTGAAGTAAGTGGTGTATTGGGATTAGACTGATAAGCATATCACCTTGCAAAGAACAAGATGATGCTAGTGTTGGTTAACGTGATTTTACGCCAAAAGTCATGTATGCTCAACAGGTGCCGTACCTAGTTTGGATATTGTGTTGTTACCCTTTTGTGATTTGGTGTTTGTCCAACAGAGAAAGCTACTCTTTTCCCGTGTAAGTGTTATTATGTGAACAAAAGTTGTGTGTACATATATATCGGTCAGAGAACCAAGATTGCATATTCTTGCCTGGTTATAACACATAAGTCATAATAACAATTAAAGAGAAAAGGAACATTTGCCTTTGCAATGTGATTGTGCCAAGTAGATTAGACAACCAACCACAAACATTACAGGTCAACAGCCAAACGCATGCGAAAGTCCTAAGGTAATCTCCATAATACATGTTGAAACCAAAAGCCTAGAAACCATAAGAAAGGTAGCTCCACATCACAGTTCCACGACAGCAGCATACTGATCATAAAACATATATCAAGTCAGGACAAATGCACCAATCGGGTAAGCATCCATGGGGTCCGGCTCAAGAGCGAAGACTGTGTGAATGCTCGCAAAATGTGGCTCTTGCCTCACCCCACCCATACATCTTATCATGGAACCTTACCAAATCAGCATGAATCATCTTGACATAAACATAGCTCCTCTCTCCATGCTGATGGGATTGAACAATGCGCCGATTGCGGTGCTTCAGCTTGTCAAACAAGATGCAGGAGATGACGAAGCATGCCGGCTGGTCTTTTGTAGTGACAATGGCTTGGAGTAGCTGGTCCTGTGAACCACCCAATCGGATCTTTAGAGCTTGAAGGACAGTCCGTGCTATATAAGCTACCGTTGTCGACTTCAGCTCGTGTTCGTGTGAATGACAATGACATGTTGTACTAGAGATGAAGATCCTTCTTGATCAGATTAAGCTGAATCATCACCACTACTTACAAAGGTGCGTCGGGTTCTACTGAAGGCACATCAGGTACATGCTCCAGTTCATAGGAGTCGGGTGGGACAAAGACCGTTTGCTGAAATCGCTACAATACCAGCTCCGGGTAGACCACTAGTCTCTACAGAGGGTAAACCACCAATATCCACTTCAGAGGATTCTCGTGGCACGACACCTTCGCTAGAGGCTCTACCCTACCAGCTCTAGGTCCACCACCAGTCAAGATTGTGGGCATAGTCATGACGGGTTCTACCAATACAAAACCTCCTTCGGGTGCAGGATCATCGGTAGCAACTCCAGCATCAGCACCGCTTAAATCGGTCTTGACAATAGGTAAACCGTTTTGCTCCAGCTTCGAGAGAATTCCGTGGCACGACACCGTTCACTAGAGGCTCTACACTAGCAGCTCCAGCTGCACCACCAGTTTCTACAGCAGGGGGTAAACCCAATCCACAACGTTCTTCATGTGGCACGATGATGCTGTATAGGCTCATCAAGTACTGTGTCCAACCGCATCAGTCTCCATAGACAAGAAACAAGGTGGCGTCGGAGGTTTAAAAGATCGGCATGCCATTTCACCTTTGTCATCGACAATATAGAGTTTTCTTCAACTCTATGTTTACTGCAATAATAAGCACATGAACAGAAATTAGACCAGAGCATCTAGCCATCTAACAGGGCAGCGGCAAAACAAGCGTCGGTCCATATGTTTACCTTGTCATCTGGGATATCGAACACACAGATTTAGAAGTCATTTCACATAGCATCCGCTTTTTCGTTCCTTCCCCTACGTCCATCTGGATTAAGTAATACTATTGATCACATAAAACTAATTAATCAAATATATGCATATGTTGAGAAGTTTGCACGGCAAATTGTGGATTCTGCTTTTACCACCTACTTAATCGTCGTTCTATATATTTACCTTGTTATCTCGGGATATCGAAGTCACGAGAATGAGAAGTCATCTCACTAAGTATCGGTTTTTCGCTTCTTTCCCCTCCATCCATCTGCAATAAGAAGTACTATTGATCACATAAAGCCAATTCATTGAATATATGCATATGTTGAGAACTTTGCACAACAAATTGTGGATTCTACTTCCAATCACCAAGTAATCTCGTGAGAAATGCATGATCAAGATATGTTTCTCCCTCTTGATCGACATCTGCATCTCCATTAAGACTAATCATCGTGCGATGGTGCTAGCGCATACACTTCCAATCACCAGACAAGCAAAAAATTGTTGATTCTAGTAATGCTTAATCAGCAGTGGCCATGGAACGACCACAGATCGACCAAGCAAAAAAATAAATCATCAGCCTACTGACCACCAGGCAAAACAAACTAGGCCCATACATGGCCTCACAAATCATCATCAAACGTCGATCAAACTAGCAAGTTTGAACATGGATTACTAATTTATTTTCTGATAAAGTGAGTATATTAATATCGAAAGATATTGATTACACTGAGCCTCTGCAACAACGCAATACCTTACTGGTAGTACGGATGCACATGGATTCCTAATACTCCCTCTGTTCGGTTTTAATTAGTCGACGCGAGGGAGAGAAGAAAATGAACAGTCGATGCTTTCAACTAGAGTCAATTAAATACGAACGGAAGAAGTACGTAGTAGTATTGACAAATATCCGGATCTAGTCTAAAAACAAATTGGCATGTAAATCCTAGTAGTCTACTAAACTAGGATCAATACCCTAGATTAGGGTTGCAAGCGGCGTCCGCGAATCGTCCCGCAAAAGCAGAAAATTAGAGCAAATAGTGGTTGAGATTAGAGCAGATTTAAAGCACTCGCACTGAAACTAGCTAGCCCGCTACCCACCCCACTTGACACCCTGCCCTAGATGTGAATCTACACCAAATATTCAAACAAGGATGAGCAACCGCCAATAAAATTTTATCCGCACATCATCATCTCTACCATACACAAGGGTATGGTGATTTCACATACAGCCATTGTTGCCGCGGGACGAGGATGAGTGATGCGCCGCGGAGAAGGTGCCTCACGCCTCTGTCGCTGCCGCCGTCGAAGAGGAAGTCGAAGCCGCGCGATTGTGGTCCGTCGCCGATATGGAGGTGGAGCTACTAGGATTTGACAAGATTCAAATGGGCAAACATATGATAAGTGATGCAAATATCATTTCTAAGTGCGGGCAAACCTGCCTTTAGCTTAACATATTTCTAAGTACAGGGTTTCAGAAAATTGAGTGGGGGCGGCTGCCCCCCTTGGCTATAGTCTGGATCCGCCCATGCTATAGTTTGAGGCCATTTGGATGACGTCGAAAAAATTCTTTGATTAGAAATGGGGTTGTTCGAACCCCGTAGTTGGATTTTTTTGAACCTTGATCTGTAGTACTGGGCAAAACCCTAGTTTAACCTATTTAATTATAGATTCGTAGGTCGATTTTTCTACGTACCTTTTTATTATTACTCTACTATGCAGCACATATGTGTTTGCCCGTCGAGTGAAACTCGGAGGAAGAGGGATCACTCGAAAGGAGAGAAGAAGGAGGGAGAGCATTATGGTGTCTCCCCTTTTTCGGGTGATGATGTTGACTGTTGTGCAGGGTTTGTCAGTGAGCAGGAGGTGCGAGCGAGTGAGCGAGCGAGCGAGTCGAGCGAGGCCGAGAATGAGAGAGATTTTTTTTTGTGAGAGGGACAACCGAAGGATCCAGAAGGACCCACAGACTTCCAATACGCATCCTGATGCGTCTTCTCTTGACAAAGAAAATGGCTGGGAGTTTGCGTACCTATTGCACGTGACTTGTGCTCACTGAAGTGTGGGACCTCACGCATGGGCACCACACGTAAGTGACAGACCTGTTGGTGTAAAAACTCGGTTGATTATTATAGTGCATTAGAACAAAGTTTCCTATGGATTCAAGGGTAGGAAATCCAAGTTAACTCATTTACATGACATTATTTTTTCCATGAAGCAAAGTTAACACATCTATCAATTGGTACATTTTGGAGTGACTAAGAAGGATCCATGCTTACCTTTTCGTTTTCACGTGTTAAACTTGTTTAAATCTTGGTCAAACCTAGGATTTGACAGAGATTCAAATGGGCGGAAAATTCAAAAAAACAACAGAAAAATGAAAAACCAAAGCACATACGTAGTTTTCTTATGTCATATAGTAAGCATTCAAGTTGATAAACAAGGTCTAGACATATTCAAAACATACAAATCATGTATGTACCCCTAACCCTAAACTATGTCTTATGAAGTCAAGCATGAAGAGAAGTGGTTTTGAGTTTCAAACATGGAAATTTCAAAAACCTCCCAAAAACTTCATTTAGAGTGACTAAGAAGGATAAATGCTTCCCTTTTCATTTTCATGTTTTAAACTTGTTTAAATCTTGGTAAAACCTAGGATCTGACCAAGATTCAAATGGGCATCAAAAATAAAAAAATCAGAAAAATGAAAAACCAAAGCACATAGTCTTCTTATGTCATATAGTAAGCATTAAAGTTTATAAACAAGGTCTAGACGTATTCAAACCAGACAAATCATGTATCTACCCCTAACCCTAAACTCTGTCTTATGATGTCAAGCATGAAGAGAAGTTGTTTTGGGTTTCAAACATGGAAATTTCAAAAACCCTCTCAAAGAGCTTCATTTTGCAGTGACTAAGAAGGATCCATAGGAAACTATGTACTAATACAGTATAATGATCACCCGAGTTATTAGAGCAACAAGTCTGTCACTTACGTGTGGTTCCCATGCGTGAGGTCCCACACTTCAGTGAGCACAAGTCACGTAGTCTTCTTATGTCATATAGTAAGCATTCAATTAAGTTGATAAACAAGGTCTAGACATATAAAACCAGAAAAATCATGTATCTACCCCCTATATATCCCTAAACCCTGACTTATGAAGTCAAGCATGAAGAGAAGAAGTGGTTTTTGGTTTCAAACATGGAAATTTCAAAAACCCTCCCAAGAGCTTCATTTTGGAGTGACTAGTTAAGACGCATACTGATACGCGTTCAACACGCGTCCGTTGGGAACCCCAAGAGGAAGGTGTGATGCGTACAGCGGCAAGTTTCCCTCAGTATGAAACCAAGGTTATCGAACCAGTAGGAGCCAAGAAGCACGTTGAAGGTTGATGGCGGCGGGATGTAGTGCGGTGCAACACCAGGGATTCCGGCGCCAACGTGGAACCTGCACAACACAACCAAAGTACTTTGCCCCAACGAAACAATGAGGTTGTCAATCTCACCGGCTTGCTGTAACAAAGGATTAACCGTATTGTGTGGAAGATGATTGTTTGCAGAAATCAGTAGAACAATATTGCAGTAGATTGTATTTCAGTAAAGAGAATTGGACCGGGGTCCACAGTTCACTAGAGGTGTCTCTCCCATAAGATAAACAGCATGTTGGGTGAACAAATTACAGTTGGGCAATTGACAAATAAAGAGGGCATGACCATGCACATACATATCATGATGAGTATAGTGAGATTTAATTGGGCATTACGACAAAGTACATAGACCGTCATCCAACTGCATCTATGCCTAAAAAGTCCACCTTCAAAGTTATCATCCGAACCCTCCAAAGTATTAAGTTGCAAAGCAACGGACAATTGCATTAAGTATGGTGCGTAATGTAATCAACAACTACATCCTTAGACATAGCATCAATGTTTTATTCCTAGTGGCAACAGCACAACACAACCTTAGAACTTTCTCACACGTCCTGTGTGTCAATGCAGGCATGAACCCACTATCGAGCATAAATACTCCCTCTTGGAGTTACAAGCATCTACTTGGCCAGAGCATCTACTAGTAACGGAGAGCATGCAAGATCATAAACAACACATAGATATAACTTTGATAATCAACATAACAAGTATTCTCTATTCATCGGATCCCAACAAACGCAACATATAGAATTACAGATAGATGATCTTGATCATGTTAGGCAGCTCACAAGATCCGACAATGATAGCACAATGGGGAGAAGACAACCATCTAGCTACTGCTATGGACCCATAGTCCAGGGGTAGACTACTCACACATCACTCCGGAGGCGACCATGGCGGCGTAGAGTCCTCCGGGAGATGATTCCCCTCTCCGGCAGGGTGCCGGAGGCGATCTCCTGGATCCCCCGAGATGGGATCGGCGGCGGCGGCGTCTCTGGAAGGTTTTCCGTATCGTGGCTCTCGGTACTGGGGTTTTCGCAACGGAGGCTATTTGTAGGCGGAAGGGCAGGTCAAGAGGCGGCACGGGGGCCCCACACCACAGGGCCGCGCAGCCAAGGGGGGGGGGCCGCGCCGCCCTAGGGTGTGGCCCCCTCGTGGCCCCTCTTCGTTTCTTCTTCGGACTTCTGGAAGCTTCGTGGCAAAATAGGCCCCTGGGCGTTGATTTCGTCCAATTCCGAGAATATTTCGTTACTAGGATTTCTGAAACCAAAAACAGAAACAAAGAATCGGCACTTCGGCATCTTGTTAATAGGTTAGTTCCAGAAAATGCACGAATATGACATAAAGTGTGCATAAAACATGTAGATAACATCAATAATGTGGCATGGAACATAAGAAATTATCGATACGTCGGAGACGTATCAGCATCCCCAAGCTTAGTTCTGCTCGTCCCGAGCAGGTAAAACGATAACACAGATAATTTCTGGAGTGACATGCCATCATAACCTTGATCATACTATTTGTAAAGCATATGTAGTGAATGCAGCGATCAAAACAATGTATATGACATGAGTAAACAAGTGAATCATAAAGCAAAGACTTTTCATGAATAGCACTTCAAGATAAGCATCAATAAGTCTTGCATAAGAGTTTAACTCATAAAGCAATAATTCAAAGTAAAGGCATTGAAGCAACACAAAAGAAGATTAAGTTTCAGCGGTTGCTTTCAACTCATAACATGTATATCTCATGGATATTGTCAACATAGAGTAATATAATAAGTGCAATAAGCAAGTATGTAGGAATCAATGCACAGTTCACACAAGTGTTTGCTTCTTGAGGTGGAGAGAAATAGGTGAACTGACTCAACATTGAAAGTAAAAGAATGGTCCTCCATAGAGGAAAAGCATCGATTGCTATATTTGTGCTAGAGCTTTGATTTTGAAAACATGAAACAATTTTGTCAACGGTAGTAATAAAGCATATGTATCATGTAAATTATATCTTATAAGTTGCAAGCCTCATGCATAGTGTACTAATAGTGCCCGCACCTTGTCCTAATTAGCTTGGACTACCGGATCATCACAATGCACATGTTTTAACCAAGTGTCACAAAGGGGTACCTCTATGCCGCCTGTACAAAGGTCTAAGGAGAAAGCTCGCATTGGATTTCTCGCTATTGATTATTCTTCACTTAGACATCCATACCTGGACAACATAGACAACAGATAATGGACTCCTCTTTTATGCATAAGCATGTAACAACAAATAATTTTCTCATTTGAGATTGAGGATATTTGTCCAAAACTGAAACTTCCACCATGGATCATGGCTTTAGTTAGCGGCCCAATGTTCTTCTCTAACAACATGCATGCTTAACCATAAGGTGGTAGATCTCTCTTACTTCAGACAAGACGGACATGCATAGCAACTCACATGAAATTCAACAAAGAGTAGTTGATGGCGTCCCCAGTGAACATGGTTATCGCACAACAAGCAACTTAATATGAGATAAAGTGCATAATTACATATTCAATACCACAATAGTTTTTAAGCTATTTATCCCATGAGCTATATATTGCAAAGGTGAATGATGGAATTTTAAAGGTAGCACTCAAGCAATTTACTTTGGAATGGCGGAAAATACCATGTAGTAGGTAGGTATGGTGGACACAAATGGCATAGTGGTTGGCTCAAGTATTTTGGATGCATGAGAAGTATTCCCTCTCGATACAAGGTTTAGGCTAGCAAGGCTTATTTGAAACAAACACAAGGATGAACCGGTGCAGCAAAACTCACATAAAAGACATATTGTAAACATTATAAGACTCTACACCGTCTTCCTTGTTGTTCAAACTCAATACTAGAAATTATCTAGACCTTAGAGAAACCAAATATGCAAACCAAATTTTAGCATGCTCTATGTATTTCTTCATTAATGGGTGCAAAGCATATGATGCAAGAGCTTAATCATGAGCACAACAATTGCCAAGTATCACATTACCCAAGACATTTATAGCAATTACTACATGTATCATTTTCCAATTCCAACCATATAACAATTTAACGAAGGAGAAACTTCGCCATGAATACTATGAGTAGAAACCAAGGACATACTTGTCCATATGCTACAGCGGAGCGTGTCTCTCTCCCATAAAGTGAATGCTAGGATCCATTTTATTCAAACAAAACAAAAAAAAACAAACCGACGCTCCAAGCAAAGCACATAAGATGTGATGGAATAAAAATATAGTTTCAGGGGAGGAACCTGATAATGTTGTCGATGAAGAAGGGGATGCCTTGGGCATCCCCAAGCTTAGACGCTTGAGTCTTCTTAATATATGCAGGGGTGAACCACCGGGGCATCCCCAAGCTTAGAGCTTTCACTCTCCTTGATCATGTTGCATCATACTCCTCTCTTGATCCTTGAAAACTTCCTCCACACCAAACTCGAAACAACTCATTAGAGGGTTAGTGCACAATAAAAATTAACATATTCAGAGGTGACACAATCATTCTTAACACTTCTGGACATTGCATAAAGCTACTGGATATTAATGGATCAAAGAAATTCATCCAACATAGCGAAAGAGGCAATGCGAAATAAAAGGCAGAATCTGTCAAAACAGAACAGTTCGTATTGACGAATTTTAAAATGGCACCAGACTTGCTCAAATGAAAATGCCCAAATTGAATGAAAGTTGCGTACATATCTGAGGATCATGCACGTAAATTGGCTTAATTTTCTGAGCTACCTACAGGGAGGTAGACCCAGATTCGTGACAGCAAAGAAATCTGGAACTGCGCAGTAATCCAAATCTAGTACTTACTTTTCTATCAACGGCTTAACTTGGCACAATAAAACACTAAACTAAGATAAGGAGAGGTTGCTACAGTAGTAAACAACTTCCAAGACACAAAATAAAAACAAAGTACTGTAGGTAAAAACATGGGTTGTCTCCCAGAAGCGCTTTTCTTTAACGCCTTTCAGCTAGGCGCAGAAAGTGTGTATCAAGTATTATCAAGAGACGAAGTGTCAACATCATAATTTGTTCTCATAATAGAATCAAAAGGTAACTTCATTCTCTTTCTAGGGAAGTGTTCCATACCTTTCTTGAGAGGAAATTGATATTTTATATTACCTTCCTTCATATCAATGGTAGCACCAACAGTTCGAAGAAAAGGTCTTCTTACCTTGTGGAGCTCTTTCTGTGTGCCATTCAGAGTAGTTGATCATCATATTATCAAGAAGATTTGTTGCTTCACCAGAGTGATGGACATAAAGGTACCTCCAGCAGCTGAATCCAATAAATTCCGTGAAGAAAAATTTAGTCCTGCATAGAAGGTTTGGATGATCATACAAGTAGTCAGTCCATGGGTTGGGCAGTTTTTAACCAGAGATTTCATTCTTTCCCAAGCTTGAGCAACATGTTCAGTATCTAATTGTTTAAAATTCATTATTCTACTCCTCAAAGATATAATTTTAGCAGGGGGATAATATCTACCAATAAAAGCATCCTTGCATTTAGTCCATGAATCAATACTATTCTTAGGCAGAGATAGCAACCAATCTTTAGCTCTTCCTCTTAATGAGAAAGGGAACAATTTTAATTTTATAATGTCACCATCTACATCTTTATACTTTTGCATTTCACATAATTCAACAAAATTATTGAGATGGGCAGCAACATCATCAGAACTAACACCAGAAAATTGCTCTCGCATAACAAGATTCAGTAAAGCAGGTTTAATTTCAAAGAATTCTGCTGTAGTAGCAGGTGGAGCAATAGGTGTGCATAAGAAATCATTATTATTTGTGGTTGTGAAGTCACACAACTTTGTATTTTCAGGGTTGGCCATTTTAGCAACAGTAAATAAAGCAAACTAGATAAAGTAAATGCAGGTAACTAATTTTTTTGTGTTTTTGATATAGCAAACAAGATAGCAAATAAAGTAAAACTAGCAACTAATTTTTTTGTATTTTGATTTAGTGCAGCAAACAAAGTAGTAAATAAAACTAAGCAAGACAAAAACAAAGTAAAGAGATTGAGAAGTGGAGACTCCCCTTGCAGCGTGTCTTGATCTCCCCGGCAACGGCGCCAGAAAAAGCTGCTTGATACGCGTTCAACACGCGTCCGTTGGGAACCCCAAGAGGAAGGTGTGATGCGTACAGCGGCAAGTTTCCCTCAGTATGAAACCAAGGTTATCGAACCAGTAGGAGCCAAGAAGCACGTTGAAGGTTGATGGCGGCGGGATGTAGTGCGGCGCAACACCAGGGATTCCGGCGCCAACGTGGAACCTGCACAACACAACCAAAGTACTTTGCCCCAACGAAACAGTGAGGTTGTCAATCTCACCGGCTTGCTGTAACAAAGGATTAACCGTATTGTGTGGAAGATGATTGTTTGCAGAAATCAGTAGAACAATATTGCAGTAGATTGTATTTCAGTAAAGAGAATTGGACCGGGGTCCACAGTTCACTAGAGGTGTCTCTCCCATAAGATAAACAAGATGTTGGGTGAACAAATTACAGCTTGGGCAATTGACAAATAAAGAGGGCATGACCATGCACATACATATCATGATGAGTATAGTGAGATTTAATTGGGCATTACGACAAAGTACATAGACCGCCATCCAACTCGCATCTATGCCTAAAAAGTCCACCTTCAAAGTTATCATCCGAACCCTCCGCATTAAGTTGCAAAGCATCAGACAATTGCATTAAGTAGGGTGCGTAATGTAATCAACTACTACATCCTTAGTCATAGCATCAATTTTTCATTCCTAGTGGCAACAGAACAACACAACCTTAGAACTTTCACACTGTCCTGTGTCAATGCGAGGCATGAACCCACTATCGAGCATAAATACTCCCTCTTGGAGTTACAAGCATCTACTTGGCCAGAGCATCTACTAGTAACGGAGAGCATGCAAGATCATAAACAACACATAGATATAACTTTGATAATCAACATAACAAGTATTCTCTATTCATCGGATCCCAACAAACGCAACATATAGAATTACAGATAGATGATCTTGATCATGTTAGGCAGCTCACAAGATCCGACAATGATAGCACAATGGGGAGAAGACAACCATCTAGCTACTGCTATGGACCCATAGTCCAGGGGTAGACTACTCACACATCACTCCGGAGGCGACCATGGCGGCGTAGAGTCCTCCGGGAGATGATTCCCCTCTCCGGCAGGGTGCCGGAGGTGATCTCCTGGATCCCCCGAGATGGGATGGGCGGCGGCGGCGTCTCTGGAAGGTTTTCCGTATCGTGGCTCTCGGTACTGGGGTTTTCGCAACGGAGGCTATTTGTAGGCGGAAGGGCAGGTCAAGAGGCGGCACGGGGGCCCCACACCACAGGGCCGCGCGGCCAAGGGGGGGCCGCGCCGCCCTAGGGTGTGGCCCCCTCGTGGCCCCTCTTCGTCTCTTCTTCGGACTTCTGGAAGCTTCGTGGCAAAATAGGCCCCTGGGCGTTGATTTCGTCCAATTCCGAGAATATTTCGTTACTAGGATTTCTGAAACCAAAAACAGCAGAAAACAAAGAATCGGCACTTCGGCATCTTGTTAATAGGTTAGTTCCAGAAAATGCACGAATATGACATAAAGTGTGCATAAAACATGTAGATAACATCAATAATGTGGCATGGAACATAAGAAATTATCGATACGTCGGAGACGTATCACATACATGCTTACTTTTTCATATTCATGTTATAAACTTGTTCAAATCTTGGTCAACAAACCTAGCTACGATTTGACGAAGATTCAAATGGGTATAAAAATATTAAAACCAAGGTCTGCTCATGTCATATAGTAAGCATTCAATTAAATTGATAAACAAGGTCTAGACATATTCAAACTAGTAGGAAAATCATGTATCTACCCCCTAACCCTAAACTATGTCTTATGAAGTCAAGCATGCATGAAGAAAAGTGGTTTTTGGTTTTCAAGCATGGAAATTTCAAAAACCCTCCCAAGAGCTACATATTGGAGTGACTAAGAAGGATAGATGCTTAATTTTTCATATTCATGTTTTAAACTTGATTAAATCATGGTCAAACCTAGAATTTGACCAAGATTCAAATGGGCATAAAAATTCAAAAAAAAAATGAAAAACCAATGCACATAGTCATCTTATGTCATCTAGTAAGCATTCAATTAAGTTGATAAACAATGTCTAGACATATTCAAACCAGCAAATTCATGTATCAAGCTACCCCTAACCCCAAACTCTGTCTTATGAAGTCAAGCATGAAGAGAAGTACGTGGTTTTTTGGTTTCAAACATGGAAATTTTAAAAACCCTCTCAAGAGCTTCATTTTGGAGTGACTACGAATGATACATGCTTAATTTTTCATATTCATGTTTTAAACTTGTTTAAATAATGGTCAAACCTAGGATTTGGCCAAGATTCAAATGGGCAAAATTTAAAAAAAATCAAGGCACATAGTCTTCTTATGTCATATAGTAAGCATTCAATTAAGTTGATAAACAAGGTCTAGACATATTCAAACGAGAGAAATCATGTATCTACCCCCTAACACTAAACTCTATCTCATGAAGTCAAGCGCATGCATGAAGATATGTGGTTTTTGGTTTCAAACATGGAAATTTCAAAAACCCTCCCAAGAGCTTCATTTCGAAGTGATTAATTAAGAAGCATACATGCATGCTTACTTTTTCATATTCATGTTTTAAACTTATATTCAAATCTTGGTGAAACCTAGGATTTGACCAAGATTCAAATGGGTATAAAAATTAAAAAAAAAACAAAAAAGGTCTTCTTATGTTATATAGTAGGCATTCAATTAAGTTGATAAACAAGGTCTAGACATATTCAAACAAGAAAAATCAAGCATGTATCTACCCCTAACCCTAAACTCTGTTTCATGAAGTCAAGCGTGAAGATATGTGGTTTTTGGTTTCGAACATGGAAATTCAAAAACCCTCCCAAGAGCTTCATTTTGAAGTGACTAAGAAGCATACATGCTTACTTTTTCATATTCATGTTTTTAACTTATTCAAATCTTGGTGGAACCAAGGATTTGACCAAGATTCAAATGGGTATAAAAGTTCAAAAAAAAACAAGGTCTTCTTATATGTTATATAGTAAGCATTCAATTAATTTGATAAACAAGGTCTACACATATTCAAACCAGGAAAATCATGTATCTACCCCCTAACCCTGATTAAACTCTGTCTTATGAAGTCAAGCATGCATGAAGAGAAGTGGTTTTTGGTTTCAAGCATGGAAATTTCAAAAACCCTCCCAAGAGCTACATATTGGAGTGACTAAGAAGGATAGATGCTTAATTTTTCATATTCATGTTTTAAACTTGTTTAAATCATGGTCAAACCTAGGATTTGACCAAGATTCAAATGGGCAAAATTTTAAAAAATGAAAAATCAAGGCACATAGTCTTCTTATTTTTGGTTTCAAACATGGAAATTTCAAAAACCCTCCCAAAGAGCTTCTTTTTGGAGTGACTATGAAGGATCCATAGGAAACTATGTACTAATACAGTATAATGATCACTCGAGTTATTAGAGCAACAAGTCTGTCACTTACGTGTGGTTCCCATGCGTGAGGTCCCACACTTCAGTGAGCACAAGTCACGTACGCTAGGTAGGCAAACTCCCAGCCATCTTCTTTGTCAAGAGAGAGGCATCAACACTCTCTCTCTCTCTCTCTCTGTCTCCAATTATCAACCTGCGTTGGCTGCCGGTTTTGGCAGGTCGTTTCTAGCTCAGCTCGTAGGCCATGGTGTGCAGGCTCTGTAGCCATGGCGATTTGGTCGCGCCAAGTGGTTCGTCCCCGGCTCCGACGAGGATCAATCCGGACGGTGCCTATTAAGGACCCGATCGCATTTCTTGCTTTCAGCATGGGGTCTACCATGTAAATCTTAGGGATTTAGACGTAATTTCCTGTTTATTTTGTGTCCTGCTATAAACTGCGCTCTGATGCGTATTGGAAATCTGGGTCCTTGATACGTCCAATTTGCATCACTATTTTGTATCATAATTTGCTGTTATTCATTGATATATTTCATATTTGGACATAATACTTATGTTATTTCATCTATTTTGCATGTTTCATCATTATTGGAGGATCAAGCACCGGAGCCAGGATTCTGCTGGAAAAAGCACCGTCAGAACGCAATATTTCGGAAGATCAACTGTGGAAGGAAATTATACCAAAAATCCTATTTTTCCAGATGACGAAGGAAGCGGAAGGGGAGCCGAGAAGGCCCAAGGTGGGGCTGCACCACAGGCCGGCGCGGCCCATGGCCTGGCCGCGCCACCTTGTGGTGTGGGGGCCCCACAGCCCCTTTCGCCTCCTTTTCTTCGCGAAACCCTTCGTCCCGAAGACCTAAGCCACAGAGGGTACCTCGCGAAGAGTGACAGCCGCCTCTGCGGGGCGGAGAACACCAGAGAGAAAAGAGCTCTCCGGCGGGCAGAACTGGGAAATTCCCTCCCGGAGGGGGAAATCGACGCCATCGTCACCGTCATCGAGCTGGACATCATCTCCATCACCATCATCATCATCTCCACCATCATCACCGCCGTCTCCACCGCTGGACACCGTCACCGCCGTAGCAATTTGGGTTTGATCTTGATTGTTTGATAGGGGAAACTCTCCCGGTATCGATTTCTACTTGTTGTTGATGCTATTGAGTGAAACCATTGAACCAAGTTTTATGTTCAGATTGTTATTCATCATCATATCACCTCTGATCATGTTCCATATGATGTCTCGTGAGTAGTTTGTTTAGTTCTTGAGGACATGGGTGAAGTCTAACTGTTAGTAGTGAACTATGGTTGAGTAATATTCAATGGTATGATATTTAAGTTGTGGTGTTATTCTTCTAGTGGTGTCGTGTGAACGTCGACTACACGACACTTCACCTTTATGGGCCTAGGGGAATGCATCTTGTATTCGTTTGCCAATTGCGGGGTTGCCGGAGTGACAGAAACCTAAACCCCCGTTGGTATATCGATGCAGGAGGGATAGCAGGATCTCAGAGTTTAAGGCTGTGGTTAGATTTATTCTTAATTACTTTCTTGTAGTTGCGGATGCTTGCAAGGGGTATAATCACAAGTATGTATTAGTCCTAGGAAGGGCGGTACATTAGCATAGGTTCACCCACACAACACTTATCATAACAATGAAGATTATTTAGCCGTATGTAGCGAAAGCACTAGACTAAAATCCCGTGTGTCCTCGAGAACGTTTGGTCATTATAAGTAAACAAACCGGCTTGTCCTTTGTGCTAAAAAGGATTGGGCCACTCGCTGCAATTGTTACTCTCGCACTTTACTTACTCGTACTTTATTCAACTGTTACATCAAAACCCCCTGAATACTTGTCTGTGAGCATTTACAGGGAATCCTTCATCGAAACCGCTTTGTCAACACCTTCTCGCTCCTCGTTGGGATCGACATTCTTACTTATCGAAAATACTACGATACACCCCTATACTTGTGGGTCATCAAGACTATTTTCTGGCGCCGTTGCCGGGGAGTGAAGCGCTATTGGTAAGTGGAATTGGTAAGGAAAACCTTTACTGTTTGTGCTGATTTTATTTCTGCCTGCTGCTATAAGTCATTATGGAGAGATCTTCTCTTCAATTTCTATTTGGGAAATCTACTACTACTGCAACGGTAGTGGATGAGGCGCATGGTGAGGAAGTGATACCATATAAAATACCTATGAAAATTATTGAACGTGTTATGGATAACCGCTATGAAGGGGATGGAACTTTCCACCCTGGAGATCATTTATTGTTCTTACATGAATTATGCGGTTTATTCAAGTGTGCAGGTATTGCTATGGATGAAGTGAGGAAGAAACTATTCTCTATATCGCTATCTGGTAAGGCGGCGCATTGGTATAAATTACTGGATAATGGGGATTCTCTTGAATGGAATGATATTGTGCCCCGGTTTTATTCTAAGTTCTATCCTCCAAGTGAAATTCACAAGGATCGGAATCGCATATATAATTTTTGGCCTCATGATGGAGAGAGTATTGCCCAAGCTTGGGGGAGATTGAAGTCTTTAATGCTCAAATGCCCCATTCATGAGCTTCCTGGTAATGTTATTATTGATAATTTCTATGCAAGACTTTCTTTTCAAGACAAGACCTTGCTGGATACTAATACTTCTGGATCATTAACACGCAACAAAGAAGAGTTTAAAAGGGACCTTCTTGATCGGATCCAAGAAAATACTGAAGGTTGGGAGAACGACAAGGATAGAGAATCAGGTATAATTTATGATTATAAATGCATTGAAGTTTTTATGGATACTGATAAATTTCATAATATGAGTGCTACATATGGTCTTGATTCTCAAGTTGCTGCAAATCTTTATAAAGCTTTTGCCTCTCATTACGAATTGCCTAAGAAGAATTTTGATAAGTATCATGAACCGTATAAAGATAAAATTGATTCATCTATTAATAAATGCGTTGTAGTTGAAACTGCTGATCATGTTATTCCTGAAGCTTATATTGAAAAAACTCCTTTCCCTGCTAAAATGAAGGAGTACTCTGTTATAAATAGTGCGGTTCATAAAAGTGAAAAGAAACCTGTAGAACCTGAAGAACAAATAAAAGTTGAACCTGCTGTTGCAATAGTTAAAGATCTTGTGACTGAAAATGTGGAGGATGGTCATATTATTTTCTGTGAAGATGCTTCTAATATTGTTTCACATCCTAATAAACCCAAACAAGTTAGTGTTCCTATGCTATCTGTTAGAATTGGTGATCATTGCTATTATGGATTATGTGATATTGGTGCAAGTGTTAGTGCTATTCCTTATGAGCTTTACACGGAGATTATGCACGAAATTGATTCTTGTGAACTTGAAGATATTGATGTGGTTATTCAGCTGGCTAATAGAGAAACTATTTCTCCAATTGGTATTGTTCGAGATGTAGAAGTTCTATGTGGTAAGATTAAATATCCTGCTGACTTTTTGGTACTTGGTTCTGCTGCTAGTGATTATTGTCCTATTATTTTTGGTAGACCTTTTCTAAATACTTGTGGAGCTATTATAGATTGCAAGAAAGAGAAAATTTTGACTAAATTTGCTGGTGAATCATATGAGTTCAACTTCTCTAAATTTACCAAAGCTCCTTATAAAGCTGATTTGCCTAATAATGATTTTAAAATGGAACAGTGTGCATCTATTGTTCTTGTTCCTAATAATCCTTTGCAGCAACAATTGGAGGATAGCGAGAGTGAAGTTTTTAGGAAAGAAAGAGATGAGCTTGAGGAAATTTTTCTTCGCCAACCTATTCTTAAGCATGATTTACCGGTAGAAGATCTGGGTACAACACCGCCACCAAAGGAAGATCCTGTCTTTGATTTAAAACCATTGCCTGATAATCTTAAATATGCTCATATTGATGATAAGAAAATATATCCTGTTATTATTAGTTCTAAGCTTACAAAGTTTGAAGAAGAAAGGCTATTGGAAATATTGAAGAAACACCGAGGCGCTATTGGCTACACTCTTGATGATTTGAAGGGGATTTCTCCTTCTATTTGCCAACATTCTATTAATATGGAAGATGATGCAAAGCCTGTTGTTGAACATCAGCGTCGTCTAATTCCGAAGATGAAGGAGGTGGTAAGGAATGAGGTATTAAAACTTCTTGAAGCTGGTATTATATATCCTATTGCTGATAGTAGATGGGTTAGTCCTGTGCATTGCGTTCCCAAGAAAGGAGGAATGACTGTTGTGCCTAATGATAATGATGAGCTCATCCCTCAAAGAGTAGTTGTAGGGTATATAATGTGCATTGATTTTCGAAAAGTTAATAAAGTTACTAAGAAAGATCATTACCCTTTACCATTTATTGATCAAATGCTAGAAAGATTGTCTAAAAATACTCATTTTTGCTTTCTTGATGGTTATTCGGGTTTTCACAAATTGTCATGTTAAAACTAAAGATCAAGAGAAAACCACTTTTACTTGTCCCTATGGAACTTATGCTTATAGGCGTATGCCTTTTGGTTTATGTAATGCTCCTGCTACTTTTCAAAGATGCATGTCTGCTATTTTTCATGGCTTTTGTGAGAGTATTGTGTAAGTATTCATGGATGATTTTTCCGTCTATGGGAATTCTTTTGATAGTTGCTTGCGAAACCTTGATAAAGTTTTGCAGAGATGTGAAGAAACTAACCTTGTTCTTAATTGGGAGAAATGCCACTTTATGGTTAATGAAGGAATTGTATTGGGACATAAAATTTCCGAGAGAGGTATTGAAGTTGATAGAGCTAAAGTTGAAGCAATTGAGAAGATGCCCTATCCGAGGGATGTTAAAGGTATTCATAGTGTTCTTGGTCATGCTGGGTTTTATAGGAGATTTATTAAAGATTTCTCCAAGATTTCAAAGCCTCTTACTAATCTTCTTCAAAAAGACGTACCTTTTGTTTTTGATGATGATTGTAAGGAAGCTTTTGAAACTCTAAAGAAAGCCTTAACAACTGCTCCGTAGTTGAACCTCCCGATTGGAATTTGCCTTTTGAAATTATGTGTGATGCTAGTGATTTTGTCAGAGGCGCTGTTCTTGGACAGCGAGTAGATAAAAAACTGAATGTTATTCATTATGCTAGTAAAACTCTTGATGCTGCTCAAAGAAATTATGCTACAACTGAAAAAGAATTATTAGCTGTAGTCTTTGCTTGTGATAAATTTAGATCTTATATTGTTGATTCAAAAGTTACGATTCATACTGATCATGCTGCAATTAGATACCTTATGACAAAGAAAGATGCTAAGCCGAGGCTTATTAGATGGGTACTTCTTTTGCAAGAATTTGATTTACATATTGTAGATAGGAAAGGTGCTGATAATCCTGTTGCTGATAATTTGTCTAGATTGGAAAATATTGCTTATGATCCTGTTCCTGTTAATGATAGTTTTCCAAATGAACAATTGGCTGTAATAAAGGTGAGCTCGCGAGACAGTCCTTGGTATGGCCGATTATGCTAACTTTATTGTTTCCAAGTACTTGCCTCCAACCTTTTCAGCTCAGCAAAGGAGGAAATTCTTTTATGACTTGAGGCATTATTTCTGGGATGACCCACACTTATATAAAGAAGGAGTGGATGGTATTATGCGAAGATGTGTTCCTAATATGAACAACAGGAGATATTGAGTAAATGCCATGGTAGTGCTTATGGAGGACATCACGCCGGAGAAAGAACCGCGCAAAAGGTTCTACAATCAGGTTTTTATTGGCCAACCCTCTTCAAGGATGCGAGAAAGTTTATTTTATCTTGTGATGAATGCCAAAGGGTTGGTAATATCTCCAGACGTAATGAAATGCCTATGAATTATACTCTTGTTATTGAACCATTTGATTGTTGGGGATTTGACTTCATGGGACCTTTTCCGTCTTCAGAAGGTAACACTCATATACTTGTTGCTGTTGATTATGTTACTAAATGGGTGGAAGCCATACCTACAAAAAGTGCTGATGGTGAGACCTCTTTAAGAATGCTTTTAGATATTATTTTTCCTAGATTTGGAGTGCCTAGATATATTATGACTGATGGAGGTTCTCATTTTATTCATGGAGGTTTTAGAAAAACTCTTGCTAGGTATGGTATTAATCATAGAATTGCTTCCCGCTTATCATCCTCAAACTAGTGGGCAAGTAGAATTATCAAATAGAGAGATTAAATCTATCTTGCAAAAGACTGTTAATAAAACTAGAAAGAATTGGGCTAGTAAATTGAAGGATGCATTATGGGCTTATAGAACTGCTTATAAAAATCCCATGGGAATGTCACCTTATAAAATGGTTTATGGGAAAGCTTGTCATTTACCTTTAGAACTAGAGCACAAAGCTTATTGGGCTGTTAGAGAATTAAATAAAGATCCTAAACTTGCCGGTAATAAGAGGTTGTTGCAATTGAGTTCTCTAGATGAATGGAGAAGTGAAGCTTATGAAAATGCTAAACTCTTTAAAGAGAAAGTTAAAAAATGGCATGATAGAAGGATTATCAAAAGAGAATTTAATATTGGGGATAAAGTCCTATTGTATCGGTCTCGTCTCAGATTCTTTGCAGGGAAATTACTTTCGAAATGGGAAGGACCGTATGTTGTTGAGGAGGTGTATCGTTCAGGAGCAATTAAAATTAGCTCTCTCCAAGGCAATGCTACGCAAGTGGTGAATGGACAAAGACTCAAGCATTATATCTCGGGTGATTCCTATAATGTTGATGTTGATATTATTCGAGTGGAAACGCCGGAGGCTTTCATCAAAGGGCAAATTGACAGTTCGCCAGAACTCGACTTTGAATAGGTAACAGTACTGGTAATGAAAAGTACGCAATTTACTTTCCGAACAATATTTTTGCTGTTTTTGGAAAATATGAAAAATTACGAGTTCGAAATGGAGTGGAAAGGATGCACGAGGGCGTGCCACCATAGGCCGGCGCGGCCTGGCCAGGGCCCGCGCCGCCCTATGGTCTGGCCGCCTCGTCGCCCCTTTCCGACTCTGGTTCGATCTGGTACTTTCCTTCTGTTCAGAAATTTTTTGCTATATAATCCCCCAGACCCCTGGAGGTCCGTATATCATTTTCTCGATGTTTTTTGTTTCGAGCTATTTCTGCCAGGATCTGTTTTCAGTTTAGAAGCACCATGGTCTCCAAGAACAAGGGCAAGGAGTTTCCGGATGAAGATAATCGAGATCTTGGGTGGAAAGAGGAGGACAAGGACGTCAAGGAAGAGGATGAAGAAGAGGTGGAGGAAGATTCGCGCGCACACCCGCGTGCTACCATCGCAAGCATCAAGGTGGTGGACAACCCTTTTAGTGCAAACAAGAGCGCAAGAATTCGCACTGGAGGAGCGGTTCGACGTCATTACCTAGCTCCGAAAACATCTTTATCAGGCATTCACCATCCCTTCCACAATCTAATTTTCAATAATCAAATTGAAGGGACTCCCAAGGCAGCATTGCCTAGCAATTGGGATATAGATCGCTCTAACACTGCAGGAGGGAGGAAGCCTGAGGGTGAAGAGTGGGGAAATAACTCCAAGAGTTGGGACTCGCCGTCGGACAGACTTCTTAACCGCGTCGAGCACAATTCGGAGATGATTCGCAATCTCACATACAAGATTGATGAGCTTCAGGAGCTTATTGAGAAGCTTGTCAGGAATTCATCACCACCATCGCCGCAGGAGTAACTCATCATCGGTATTGGCATCCCCTTGGTTTGTTCCAAGCTTGGGGGAGTGCCGCGGTATCACATCATCACTACCTTTTACTTTTTACTGTCAAGTAGTGTCATATCATGAGTAGGGAAGTTATCATATAAGATGGGTTGCAGTTTGGAAGTATCTCTCCTTTAGTTGGTTATCTATGTATCCCTTGGTGTGAGTTATCGTTATGGAATATTAATGAGAAGTCTTATCATTTACATATTGCACATCTTATTTTAGTTTGCAATCTCTATTATATGATTTACCTTGTTGTTAGTATTGGTATCACTTTGGGAGCATTGAATAAATCTATTTGGTTTTGGCAAACTTAGCATTGGTCAATAGCAACAACACTTTGAGGTTTAAGTAGAAAAGAGAAATACATGTAGATGTTTCATTGTCTTTCTTTCTTGTTAGCTCATAGCTTATTATTCTGAAGTTAAAATTGTTTGTACTTACAAGGAAGATGCATGATTGTTTCTATCACATGTATATTTGTTTGTTTCCCTCAACTCTTATGCTTGCTAATTAGCCTTGCTAGCCAAAAACCTGTACTGAGAGGGAATACTTCTCGTGCATCCAAACCTTAGTCCAAACCTATGTCATTTGTGTCCACCATACCTACCTACTACATGGTATTTTCTGCCATTCCAAGTAAATACTTCATGTGCTACCTTTAAAAAATTCAAAACTTATTATCTCTTATTTGTGTCAATGTTTTATAGCTCATGAGGAAGTATGTGATTGATGGATAAATTTGCAAAAAGAGCTGGCAATGGGATTCCCAGTCCCAAACTAATTAACCTAATTAGACACTCCATGGTATGTGATTGATGGATGGCACCCGAAGGATTCGGTTAGCCATGGCTTGTGTAAGCAAAGGTTGGGAGGAGTGTCATCATCATAATAAAACTAAAATAAAAAGGCACTCCTTCATGGTATGAGATTGTTGGCAGGCACCCGAGGATTCGGTTAGCCATGGTTTGTGAAAGAAAGGTTGGAAGGAGTGCCACATAAAATGAAAATAATATGGGAGCCGCTCTTTGAAGGTTGTCTGGCAAGGGGGTTAGAGTACCCGCTACCAGTCGTTGACAACAACAAACACCTCTCAAAATGTTACTTTTATTCTCTTTATATGATTTCAAAACTGAAAAGCTCTAGCACATGATTTAATCCCTGCTTCCCTCTGCGAAGGGCCTGTCTTTTACTTTATGTTGAGTCAGTAAACCTATTTCCCTCCATCTCAAGCAAGCATTTGAGTAGTTGTGATCAAACCATTATATTGTGATTTGCTTTATCATGTCTTTTATTCTTCCTTGTTTAGTACATGTTTTATCTGAATGAATATAACTTTGCAAGTTATCAATGATTATGAGGAGACTATTATGATCGAGTATGCAAGTTGTGCCATATAAACTTTAACATGAGAGCGCTGCTCAATAGATAAATAGAACCTGTTAATTGTTCTCTGACCAAGAACGAAGTTTGACATCACCAACTATGATTTCTTATGCACCTTTATTTGTGATTACCTTATACTTGTTTCAAGTTGAGTTATATGAGGAAGTTGTTTACTAGAATGCCTTGTGTGAATGAATATGATGCTTCTTGTCCGTATTTTATTTATCGACTCTTCACTCCATAAACATGTGGTCCTGTTTACTGAGTTCAGTTTCGCTTGGGGACAAGCGAAGTCTAAGCTTGGGGGGAGTTGATACGTCCAATTTGCATCACTATTTTGTATCATAATTTGCTGTTATTCATTGATATATTTCATATTTGGACACAATACTTATGTTATTTCATCTATTTTGCATGTTTCATCATTATTGGAGGATCAAGCACCGGAGCCAGGATTCTGCTGGAAAAAGCACCGTCAGAACGCAATATTTCGGAAGATCAACTGTGGAAGGAAATTATACCAAAAATCCTATTTTTCCAGATGACGAAGGAAGCCAGAAGGGGGAGCTGAGAAGGCCCAAGGTGGGGCCAGACCACAGGCCGGCGCGGCCCATGGCCTGGCCGCGCCACCTTGTGGTGTGGGGGCCCCACAGCCCCTTTCACCTCCTTTTCTTCGCGAAACCCTTCGTCCCGAAGACCTAAGCCACAGAGGGTACCTCGCGAAGAGTGACAGCCGCCTCTGCGGGGCGGAGAACACCAGAGAGAAAAGAGCTCTCCGGCGGGCAGGAATCCGCCGGGGAAATTCCCTCCCGGAGGGGGAAATCGACGCCATCGTCACCGTCATCGAGCTGGACATCATCTCCATCACCATCATCATCATCTCCACCATCATCACCGCCGTCTCCACCGCTGGACACCGTCACCGCCGTAGCAATTTGGGTTTGATCTTGATTGTTTGATAGGGGAAACTCTCCCGGTATCGATTTCTACTTGTTGTTGATGCTATTGAGTGAAACCATTGAACCAAGTTTTATGTTCAGATTGTTATTCATCATCATATCACCTCTGATCATGTTCCATATGATGTCTCGTGAGTAGTTCGTTTAGTTCTTGAGGACATGGGTGAAGTCTAACTGTTAGTAGTGAACTATGGTTGAGTAATATTCAATGGTATGATATTTAAGTTGTGGTGTTATTCTTCTAGTGGTGTCGTGTGAACGTCGACTACACGACACTTCACCTTTATGGGCCTAGGGGAATGCATCTTGTATTCGTTTGCCAATTGCGGGGTTGCCGGAGTGACAGAAACCTAAACCCCCGTTGGTATATCGATGCAGGAGGGATAGCAGGATCTCGTAGTTTAAGGCTGTGGTTAGATTTATTCTTAATTACTTTCTTGTAGTTGCGGATGCTTGCAAGGGGTATAATCACAAGTATGTATTAGTCCTAGGAAGGGCGGTACATTAGCATAGGTTCACCCACACAACACTTATCATAACAATGAAGATTATTTAGCCGTATGTAGCGAAAGCACTAGACTAAAATCCCGTGTGTCCTCGAGAACGTTTGGTCATTATAAGTAAACAAACCGGCTTGTCCTTTGTGCTAAAAAGGATTGGGCCACTCGCTGCAATTGTTACTCTCGCACTTTACTTACTCGTACTTTATTCAACTGTTACATCAAAACCCCCTGAATACTTGTCTGTGAGCATTTACAGGGAATCCTTCATCGAAACTGCTTGTCAACACCTTCTGCTCCTCGTTGGGATCGACATTCTTACTTATCGAAAATACTACGATACACCCCCCTATACTTGTGGGTCATCAGTCCTTCAGGATCGTTCGGTTGTCCCTCTAAAAAAAACATCTCTCTCATTCTCGGCCTTTCTCGCTCGCTCGCACCCCCCTGCGCACTGACAACCCTGCACAACAGTCAACATCACCAGAAAAAGGATAGACACCATAAATAAGTGGGGCCCCATGACTGCTCTCCCTTCGTCTCCTCCCGTGTGATCCCTCTTCCTCCGACTCCCGACCTTGCGGAAAAGAAAAATGAAATGAAAGAGTTTCATTGGACGGGCAAACACATGTGCTGCCTAGTAATAATAATAATAACGTAAAAAAATCGACCTACGAATCTATTATTAAATAAGCTAAACTAGGGTTTTGCCCAGTACTACGGATCAATTTCTGAAAATCCAACTACGGGGTTCGATTTTGGCCTGCTAATATAAAATTATATAATCCGAACTAGTATTCCTCTAAAAAATCATTTTGGTATGCATCGTTTGGTACTTTTCATAGCTAGAGTGCTTACTCCCTCCGTTAGCAAATAGTCTTCGTATGTCATATAGTAAGCATTCAAGTTGAAAAACAAGCTCTAGACATATTCAAACCAGAAAAAACATGTATCTACCCCCTATATATCCCTAAACCCTGTCTTATGAATTCAAGCATGAAGAGAAGTGGTTTTTGGTTTCAATCATGGAAATTTCAAAAACCCTCCCAAGAGCTTCATTTTGGAGTGACTAATTAAGAAGCATACATGCTTACCTTTTCATATTAATGTTTTAAACTTGTTCAAATCTTGGTCAACAAACCTAGGATTTGACGAAGAATCAAATGGGTATAAAAAATTAAAACCAAGGTCTGCTCATGTCATATAGTGAGCATTCAATTAAATTGATAAACAAGGTCTAGACATATTCAAACTAGCAGGAAAATCATGTATCTACCCCCTAACCCCAAACTCTATCTTATGAAGTCAAGCATGCATGAAGAGAAGTGGTTTTTGGTTTTCAAGCATGGAAATTTCAAAAACTCTTATGTCATCTAGTAAGCATTCAATTAAGTTGATAAATAATGTCTAGACATATTCAAACCAGAAAGTTTATGTATCAAGCTACCCCTAACCCCAAACTTTGTCTTATGAAGTCTAGCATGAAGAGAAGTACGTGGTTTTTTGGTTTCAAACATGGAAATTTCAAAAACCCTCTCAAGATCGAGCTTCATTTTGGAGTGACTACGAAGGATACATGCTTAATTTTGCATATTCATGTTTTAAACTTGTTTAAATCATGGTCAAACCTAGGATTTGACCAAGATTCAAATGGGCATAAAAATTCAAAAAAAAACAATAAAATGAAAAACCAATGCACATAGTCATCTTATGTCATCTAGTAAGCATTCAATTAAGTTGATAAACAAGGTCTAGACATATTCAAACCAGAAAATTCATGTATCAAGCTACCCCTATCCCCAAACTCTGTCTTATGAAGTCAAGCATGAAGAGAAGTACGTGGTTTTTTTGGTTTCAAACATGGAAATTTCAAAAACCCTCTCAAGAGCTTCATTTCGAAGCGATTAATTAAGAAGCATACATGCATGCTTACTTTTTCATGTTCATGTTTTAAACTTATTCAAATCTTGGTGAAACCTAGGATTTGACCAAGATTCAAATGGGTATAAAAATAAAAAATAAAATAAAAAAGGTCTTCTTATGTTATATAGTAGGCATTCAATTAAGCTGATAAACAAGGTCTAGACATATTCAAACAAGAAAAATCATGCATGTATCTACCCCTAACCCTAAACTCTGTTTCATGAAGTCAAGCATGAAGATATGTGGTTTTTAGTTTCGAACATGGAAATTCAAAAACCCTCCCAGTAGCTTCATTTTGAAGTGACTAAGAAGTATACATGCTTACTTTTTCATATTCATGTTTTTAACTTATTCAAATCTTGGTGGAACCAAGGATTTGGCCAAGATTCAAATGGGTATAAAAATTCAAATAAAACAAGGTCTTCTTATGTTATATAGTAAGCATTCAATTAATTTGATAAACAAGGTCTAGACATATTCAAACCAGAAAATTTATGTATCAAGCTACCCCTAACCCCAAACTCTGTCTTATGAAGTCTAGCATGAAGAGAAGTACGTGGTTTTTTGTTTTCAAGCATGGAAATTTCAAAAACCCTCCCAAGAGCTACATATTGGAGTGACTAAGAAGGATAGATGCTTAATTTTTCATATTCATGTTTGAAACTTGATTAAATCATGGTAAACCTAGGATTTGACCAAGATTCAAATGGGCATAAAAATTCAAAAAAATGAAAAACCAATGCACATAGTCATCTTATGTCATCTGGTAAGCATTCAATTAAGTTGATAAACAAGGTCTAGACATATTCAAACAAGAAAATTCATGTATCAAGCTACCCCTATCCCCAAACTCTGTCTTATATATGAAGTCAAGCATGAAGAGAAGTACGCGGTTTTTTGGTTTCAAACATGGAAATTTCAAAACCCCTCTCAAGAGCTTCATTTTGGAGTGACTATGAAGGATACATACTTAATTTTTCATATTCATGTTTTAAACTTGTTTAAATCATGGTCAAACCTAGGATTTGGCCAAGATTCAAATGGGCAAAATTTTAAAAAAAATGAAAAATCAAGGCACATAGTCTTCTTATGTCATATAGTAAGCATTCAATTAAGTTGATAAACAAGGTCTAGACATATTCAAACGAGAGAAATCATGTATCTACCCCCTAACACTAAACTCTGTCTCATGAAGTCAAGCGCATGCATGAAGATATGTGGTTTTTGGTTTCAAACAGTGAAATTTCAAAAACCCTCCCAAGAGCTTCATTTCGAAGTGATTAATTAAGAAGCATACATGCATGCTTACTTTTTCATATTCATGTTTTAAACTTATTCAAATCTTGGTGAAACCTAGGATTTGACCAAGATTCAAATCCGTATAAAAATTTAAAAATAAAATAAAAAAACAAGGTCTTCTTATGTTATATAGTAGGCATTCAATTAAGTTGATAAACAAGGTCTAGACATATTCAAAGAAGAAAAATCATGCATGTATCTACCCCTAACCCTAAACTATGTTTCATGAAGTCAAGCATGAAGATATGTGGTTTTTGGTTTCGAACATGGAAATTCAAAAACCCTCCCAAGAGCTTCATTTTGAAGTGACTAAGAAGCATACATGCTTACTTTTTCATATTCATGTTTTTAACTTATTCAAATCTTGGTGGAACCAAGGATTTGACCAAGATTCAAATGGGTATAAAAATTCAAAAAAAACAAGGTCTTCTTATGTTATATAGTAAGCATTCAATTAATTTGATAAACAAGGTCTACACATATTCAAACCAGGAAAATCATGTATCTACCCACTAACCCTAAACTCTGTCTTATGAAGTCAAGCATGCATGAAGAGAAGTGGTTTTTGGTTTCAATCATGGAAATTTCAAAAACGCTCTCAAGAGCTTCCATTTTGGAGTGACTACGAAGGATACATGCTTAATTTTTCATATTCATGTTTTAAACTTGTTTAAATCATGGTCAAACCTAGGATTTGGCCAAGATTCAAATGGGCAAAATTTAAAAAAAATCAAGGCACATAGTCTTCTTATGTCATATAGTAAGCATCATTCAATTAAGTTGATAAACAAGGTCTAGACATATTCAAACGAGAGAAATCATGTATCTACCCCCTAACCCTAAACTCTGTCTCATGAAGTCAAGCGCATGCATGAAGATATGTGGTTTTTGGTTTCAAACATGGAAATTTCAAAAACCCTCCCAAGAGCTTCATTTCGAAGTGATTAATTAAGAAGCATACATGCATGGTTACTTTTTCATAGTCATGTTTTAAACTTATTCAAATCTTGGTGAAACCTAGGATTTGACCAAGATTCAAATGGGTATAAAAATTCAGAAAAAAACAAAAAAGGTCTTCTTATGTTATATAGTAGGCATTCAACTAAGTTGATAAACAAGGTCTAGACATATTCAAACAAGAAAAATCATGCATGTATCTACCCCTAACCCTAAACTCTGTTTCATGAAGTCAAGCATGAAGATATGTGGTTTTTGGTTTTGAACATGGAAATTCAAAAACCCTCCCAAGAGCTTCATTTTGAAGTGACTAAGAAGCATACATGCTTACTTTTTCATATTCATGTTTTTAACTTATTCAAATCTTGGTGGAACCAAGGATTTGACCAAGATTCAAATGGGTATAAAAATTCAAAAAAAACAAGGTCTTCTTATGTTATATAGTAAGCATTCAATTATTTTGATAAACAAGGTCTACACATATTCAAACCAGGAAATTATGTATCTACCCCCTAACCCTAAACGCTGTCTTATGAAGTCAAGCATGCATGAAGGGAAGTGGTTTTTGGTTTCAAGCATGGAAATTTCAAAAACCCTCCCAAGAGCTTCATTTTGGAGTGACTAAGAAGCATACGTACGTGCTTACTTTTTCATATTCATGTTTTAAACTTGTTCAAATCTTGGTCAAACCTATGATTTGACCAAGATTCAAATGGGTATAAAAAATGAAAACCAAGGTCTTCTTATGTCATATAGTAAGCATTCAATTAAGTTGATAAATAAGGTCTAGACATATTCAAACCAGAAAAATCATGTATCAAGCTACCCCTAACCCCTAATTAACTCTGTCTTATGAAGTCAAGCATGAAGATAAGTATGTGGTTTTTTTGTTTCAAACATGGAAATTTCAAAAACCCTCTCAAGATCGAGCTTCATTTTGGAGTGACTACGAAGGATACATGCTTACTTTTTCATATTCATGTTTTAAACTTGTTTAAATCATGGTCAAACCTAGGATTTGACAAAGATTCAAATGGGCATAATTTAAAAAAAAACAAAAAATGAAAAACCAAGGCACATAGTCTTCTTATGTTATATTGTAAGCATTCAATTAAGTTGATAAACAAGGTCTAGACATATTCAAACCAGAGAAATCATGTATCTACCCCCTAACCTAAACTCTGTCTCATGAAGTCAAGCATGATGATATGTGGTTTTTTGGTTTCAAACATGGAAATTTCAAAAACCCTCCCAAGAGCTTCATTTTGAAGTGATTAATTGTGAAGCATACATGCATGCTTACTTTTTCATATTCATGTTTTAAACTTATTCAAATCTTGGTGAAACCTAGGATTTGACCAAGATTCAAATCCGTATAAAAATTAAAAAACAAAATAAAAAAAACAAGGTCTTCTTATGTTATATAGTAAGCATTCAATTAAGTTGATAAATAAGGTCTAGACATATTCAAACCAGAAAAATCATGTATCTACCCCTAACCCTAAACTTTGTCTTATGAAGTCAAGCATGAAGAGAAGTGGTTTTTGGTTTCAAGCATGGAAATTTCAAAAACCTCCCCAAACTTCATTTTAGAGTGACTAAGAAGGATACAAGCTTCCCTTTTCATTTTCATGTTTTAAACTTGTTTAAATTATCTTGGTCTGCCCATGCTATAGTCTGGATCCGCCCATGCTATAGTTTGAGTCCATTTGGATGACGTCGAAAAAATTCTTTGATTAGAAATGGGGTTGTTCGAACCCCGTAGTTGGATTTTTTTGAACCTTGATCTGTAGTACTGGGCAAAACCCTAGTTTAACCTATTTAATTATAGATTCGTAGGTCGATTTTTCTACGTACCTTTTTATTATTACTCTACTATGCAGCACATATGTGTTTGCCCGTCGAGTGAAACTCGGAGGAAGAGGGATCACTCGGAAGGAGAGAAGAAGGGAGAGCATTATGGTGTCTCCCCTTTTTCGGGTGATGATGTTGACTGTTGTGCAGGGTTTGTCAGTGAGCAGGAGGTGCGAGCGAGCGAGTGAGCGAGTCGAGCGAGGCCGAGAATGAGAGAGATTTGTTTTTTTTTGTGAGAGGGACAACCGAAGGATCCTGAAGGACCCAGAGACTTCCAATACGCATCCTGATGCGTCTTCTCTTGACAAAGAAAATGGCTGGGAGTTTGCGTACCTATTGCACGTGACTTGTGCTCATCAAGTGTGGGACCTCACGCATGGGCACCACACGTAAGTGACAGACCTGTTGGTGTAAAAACTCGGTTGATTATTATAGTGCATTAGAACAAAGTTTCCTATGGATTCAAGGGTAGGAAATCCAAGTTAACTCATTTACATGACATTATTTTTTCCATGAAGCAAAGTTAACACATCTATCAATTGGTACATTTTGGAGTGACTAAGAAGGATCCATGCTGACCTTTTCGTTTTCACGTGTTAAACTTGTTTAAATCTTGGTCAAACCTAGGATTTGACAGAGATTCAAATGTGCGGAAAATTCAAAAAAAACAGAAAAATGAAAAACCAAAGCACATACGTAGTTTTCTTATGTCATATAGTAAGCATTCAAGTTGATAAACAAGGTCTAGACATATTCAAAAGATACAAATCATGTATGTACCCCTAACCCTAAACTATGTCTTATGAAGTCAAGCATGAAGAGAAGTGGTTTTGGGTTTCAAACATGGAAATTTCAAAAACCTCCCAAAAACTTCATTTAGAGTGACTAAGAAGGATAAATGCTTCCCTTTTCATTTTCATGTTTTAAACTTGTTTAAATCTCGGTAAAACCTAGGATCTGACCAAGATTCAAATGGGCATCAAAAATAAAAAAAATCAGAAAAATGAAAAACCAAAGCACATAGTCATCTTATGTCATATAGTAAGCATTAAAGTTGATAAACAAGGTCTAGACGTATTCAAACCAGACAAATCATGTATCTACCCCTAACCCTAAACTTTGTCTTATGAAGTCAAGCATGAAGAGAAGTTGTTTTGGGTTTCAAACATGGAAATTTCAAAAACCCTCTCAAAGAGCTTCATTTTGGAGTGACTAAGAAGGATCCATAGGAAACTATGTACTAATACAGTATAATGATCACCCGAGTTATTAGAGCAACAAGTCTATCACTTACGTGTGGTTCCCATGCGTGAGGTCCCACACTTCAGTGAGCACAAGTCACGTAGTCTTCTTATGTCATATAGTAAGCATTCAATTAAGTTGATAAACAAGGTCTAGACATATCAAACCTGAAAAATCATGTATCTACCCCCTATATATCCCTAAACCCTGACTTATGAAGTCAAGCATGAAGAGAAGAAGTGGTTTTTGGTTTCAAACATGGAAATTTCAAAAACCCTCCCAAGAGCTTCATTTTGGAGTGACTAGTTAAGACGCATACATGCTTACTTTTTCATATTCATGTTTTAAACTTGTTCAAATCTTGGTCAACAAACCTACGATTTGACGAAGATTCAAATGGGTATAAAAAAATTAAAACCAAGGTCTGCTCATGTCATATAGTAAGCATTCAATTAAATTGATAAACAAGGTCTAGACATATTCAAACTAGTAGGAAAATCATGTATCTACCCCTAACCCTAAACTATGTCTTATGAAGTCAAGCATGCATGAAGAAAAGTGGTTTTTGGTTTTCAAGCATGGAAATTTCAAAAACCCTCCCAAGAGCTACATATTGGAGTGACTAAGAAGGATAGATGCTTAATTTTTCATATTCATGTTTTAAACTTGATTAAATCATGGTCAAACCTAGAATTTGACCAAGATTCAAATGGGCATAAAAATTAAAAAAAAATGAAAAACCAATGCACATAGTCATATTATGTCATCTAGTAAGCATTCAATTAAGTTGATAAACAATGTCTAGACATATTCAAACCAGAAAATTCATGTATCAAGCTAACCCTAACCCCAAACTCTGTCTTATGAAGTCAAGCATGAAGATAAGTACGTGGTTTTTTGGTTTCAAACATGGAAATTTCAAAAACCCTCTCAAGAGCTTCATTTTGGAGTGACTACGAATGATACATGCTTAATTTTTCATATTCATGTTTTAAACTTGTTTAAATCATGGTCAAACCTAGGATTTGGCCAAGATTCAAATGGGCAAAATTTTAAAAAAAATCAAGGCACATAGTCTTCTTATGTCATATAGTAAGCATTCAATTAAGTTGATAAACAAGGTCTAGACATATTCAAACGAGAGAAATCATGTATCTACCCCCTAACACTAAACTCTGTCTCATGAAGTCAAGCGCATGCATGAAGATATGTGGTTTTTGGTTTCAAACATGGAAATTTCAAAAACCCTCCCAAGAGCTTCATTTCGAAGTGATTAATTAAGAAGCATACATGCATGCTTACTTTTTCATATTCATGTTTTAAACTTATTCAAATCTTGGTGAAACCTAGGATTTGACCAAGATTCAAATGGGTATAAAAATTTAAAAAAAAACAAAAAAGGTCTTCTTATGTTATATAGTAGGCATTCAATTAAGTTGATAAACAAGGTCTAGACATATTCAAACAAGAAAAATCAAGCATGTATCTACCCCTAACCCTAAACTCTGTTTCATGAAGTCAAGCATGAAGATTTGTGGTTTTTGGTTTCGAACATGGAAATTAAAAAACCCTCCCAAGAGCTTCATTTTGAAGTGACTAAGAAGCATACATGCTTACTTTTTCATATTCATGTTTTTAACTTATTCAAATCTTGGTGGAACCAAGGATTTGACCAAGATTCAAATGGGTATAAAAGTTCAAAAAAAAAGGTCTTCTTATATGTTATATAGTAAGCATTCAATTAATTTGATAAACAAGGTCTACACATATTCAAACCAGGAAAATCATGTATCTACCCCCTAACCCTAAACTCTGTCTTATGAAGAAGTCAAGCATGCATGAAGAGAAGTGGTTTTTGGTTTCAAGCATGGAAATTTCAAAAACCCTCCCAAGAGCTACATATTGGAGTGACTAAGAAGGATAGATGCTTAATTTTTCATATTCATGTTTTAAACTTGTTTAAATCATGGTCAAACCTAGGATTTGACCAAGATTCAAATGGGCAAAATTTTAAAAAATGAAAAATCAAGGCACATAGTCTTCTTATTTTTGGTTTCAAACATGGAAATTTCAAAAACCCTCCCAAAGAGCTTCATTTTGGAGTGACTAAGAAGGATCCATAGGAAACTATGTACTAATACATTATAATGATCACCCGAGTTATTAGAGCAACAAGTCTGTCACTTACGTGTGGTTCCCATGCGTGAGGTCCCACACTTCAGTGAGCACAAGTCACGTACGCTAGGTAGGCAAACTCCCAGCCATATTCTTTGTCAAGAGAGAGGCATCAACACACTCTCTCTCTCTCTCTCTCTCTCTCTCTCTCTCTCCAATTATCCACCTCCGTTGGCTGCCGGTTTTGGCAGGTCGTTTCTAGCTCAGCTCGTAGGCCATGGTGTGCAGTGCTCGTAGCCATGGCGATTTGGTCGCGCCAAGTGGTTCGTCCCTGGCTCCGACGAGGATCAATCCGGACGGTGCCTATTAAGGACCCGATCGCATTTCTTGCTTTTAGCATGGGGTCTACCATGTAAATCTTAGGGATTTAGACGTAATTTCCTGTTTATTTTGTGTCCCGTCGTAAACTGCGCTACGATGCGTATTGGAAACTGGGTCCTTCGGGATCGTTCGGTTGTCCCTCTAAAAAAACATCTCTCTCATTCTCGGCCTTTCTCGCTCGCTCGCACCCCCTGCGCACCGACAACCCTGCACAACAGTCCAACATCACCAGAAAAAGGATAGACACCATAAATAAGTGGGGCCCCGTGACTGCTCTCCCTTCGTCTCCTCCCGTGTGATCCCTCTTCCTCCGACTCCCGACCTTGCGGAAAAGAAAAATGAAATGAAAGAGTTTCACTGGACGGGCAAACACATGTGCTGCCTAGTAATAATAATAATAACGTAAAAAAATCGACCTACGAATCTATTATTAAATAAGCTAAACTAGGGTTTTGCCCAAGACTACGGATCAATTTCTGAAAATCCAACTACGGGGTTCGATTTTGGCCTGCTAATATAAAATTATATAATCCGAACTAGTATTCCTCTAAAAAATCATTTTGGTATGCATCGTTTGGTACTTTTCATAGCTAGAGTGCTTACTCCCTCCGTTAGCAAATAGTCTTCGTATGTCATATAGTAAGCATTCAAGTTGAAAAACAAGCTCTAGACATATTCAAACCAGAAAAATCATGTATCTACCCCCTATATATCCCTAAACCCTGACTTATGAATTCAAGCATGAAGAGAAGTGGTTTTTGGTTTCAATCATGGAAATTTCAAAAACCCTCCCAAGAGCTTCATTTTGGAGTGACTAATTAAGAAGCATACATGCTTACCTTTTCATATTAATGTTTTAAACTTGTTCAAATCTTGGTCAACAAACCTAGGATTTGACGAAGAATCAAATGGGTATAAAAAAATTAAAACCAAGGTCTGCTCATGTCATATAGTGAGCATTCAATTAAATTGATAAACAAGGTCTAGACATATTCAAACTAGCAGGAAAATCATGTATCTACCCCCTAACCCTAAACTCTACCTTATGAAGTCAAGCATGCATGAAGAGAAGTGGTTTTTGGTTTTCAAGCATGGAAATTTCAAAAACTCTTATGTCATCTAGTAAGCATTCAATTAAGTTGATAAACAATGTCTAGACATATTCAAACCAGAAAATTTATGAATCAAGCTACCCCTAACCCCAAACTCTGTCTTATGAAGTCAAGCATGAAGAGAAGTACGTGGTTTTTTGGTTTCAAACATGGAAATTTTAAAAACCCTCTCAAGAGCTTCATTTTGGAGTGACTACGAAGGATACATGCTTAATTTTTCATATTCATGTTTTAAACTTGTTTAAATCATGGTCAAACATAGGATTTGACCAAGATTCAAATGGGCATAAAAATTCAAAAAAAAACAATAAAATGAAAAACCAATGCACATAGTCATCTTATGTCATCTAGTAAGCATTCAATTAAGTTGATAAACAAGGTCTAGACATATTCAAACCAAAAAAATTCATGTATCAAGCTACCCCTAACCCAAACTCTGTCTTATGAAGTCAAGCATGAAGAGAAGTACGCGGTTTTTTGGTTTCAAACATGGAAATTTCAAAAACCCTCTCAAGAGCTTCCATTTTGGAGTGACTACGAAGGATACATGCTTAATTTTTCATATTCATGTTTTAAACTTGTTTAAATCATGGTCAAACCTAGGATTTGGCCAAGATTCAAATGGGCAAAATTTAAAAAAAAATCAAGGCACATAGTCTTCTTATGTCATATAGTAAGCATTCAATTAAGTTGATAAACAAGGTCTAGACATATTCAAACGAGAGAAATCATGTATCTACCCCCTAACCCTAAACTCTGTCTTATGAAGTCAAGCATGCATGAAGAGAAGTGGTTTTTGGTTTCAAGCATGGAAATTTCAAAAACCCTCCCAAGAGCTTCATTTTGGAGTGACTAAGAAGCATACGTACGTGCTTACTTTTTCATATTCATGTTTTAAACTTGTTCAAATCTTGGTCAAACCTATGATTTGACCAAGATTCAAATGGGTATAAAAAATGAAAACCAAGGTCTTCTTATGTCATATAGTAAGCATTCAATTAAGTTGATAAATAAGGTCTAGACATATTCAAACCAGAAAAATCATGTATCAAGCTACCACAAAAAAAATCTGTCTTATGAAGTCAAGCATGAAGATAAGTATGTGGTTTTTTGGTTTCAAACATGGAAATTTCAAAAACCCTCTCAAGATCGAGCTTCATTTTGGAGTGACTACGAAGGATACATGCTTACTTTTTCATATTCATATTTTAAACTTGTTTAAATCATGGTCAAACCTAGGATTTGACCAAGATTCAAATGGGCATAATTAAAAAAAAAATGAAAAACCAAGGCACATAGTCTTCTTATGTTATATTGTAAGCATTCAATTAAGTTGATAAACAAGGTCTAGACATATTCAAACCAGAGAAATCATGTATCTACCCCCTAACCTAAACTCTGTCTCATGAAGTCAAGCATGATGATATGTGGTTTTTGGTTTCAAACATGGAAATTTCAAAAACCCTCCCAAGAGCTTCATTTTGAAGTGATTAATTATGAAGCATACATGCATGCTTACTTTTTCATATTCATGTTTTAAACTTACTCAAATCTTGGTGAAACCTAGGATTTGACCAAGATTCAAATCCGTATAAAAATTAAAAAACAAAATAAAAAAACAAGGTCTTCTTATGTTATATAGTAAGCATTCAATTAAGTTGATAAATAAGGTCTAGACATATTCAAACCAGAAAAATCATGTATCTACCCCTAACCCTAAGCATGTATCTCGTTGTTTGCGCTATGATACAATATCTACCTATGTTACACTAATCTCCTCTCTCCTACTTAATTAGCTGCCACATCAGCAGTTTTGTGGGACCAATGTGTATGATACTAGCTATGATACTAGCACTATCATGTGGGTACCTAAATCTCGAGTCAAAGTTTGACACGAGACCGATGTGGACTTTATTAATGGTGGAAGGGAGTAACAATCATAAGCACATTATTATTATTGATTGAACAACATTTTATTTGATGTGCCATAAGAAGTTTAGAAACTCCTAGCCCCTGGAGGTGGCGTTTTGGCACACACGTGCATATGCACCGATTATTGGAAATAATAATAAAAAACAATTATATAAATGTTAAAAAAATCTGACATAAATTTTTTGGTATACATTGTGACATCCTATGTTCGTTCATAAGTTTTCGTGGAAAAACAACATTTTGTGTGGTGTGTACAAAAAAGGCAAAAAATGTACGTAGTCGTGTTCTGACATCAAAATTTGTCTTTTTTACAGGAGCCACATATTTTTAAAAAAACTTATGTACCAACATAAAATGTCTAGATATACATGTAAAATTTCAGTTTAGAATTTTTGGACACTTTGAAATGTGGATTCACATAATGGATTCCTCTACCTCGACCCCCTTGGATTACTGAACAGACTTACAGTACTACTAGTAGGGCCTACTATTTATTATTATTATTACCTACTGCAGGCAAAATTTAATCTCATCGAGCGGTAAAATTCCCCGCCAACGCCCAAATATCTCGCGCCGCAAAGTTTCAGATCTGCGAATATTTTTTTCCCTCAAAAGAAGGACTGCGAAATTCCCTTTTTCTCCTCTATCGCCCAGCTTCGCCCTAGTTTCGCCCGCAAGCCCTCAGAGAAACCGCTCCTCTTACCTACCTCCCACCTTCACGTCCGCCGCACCGGAAAATCACCGCCGCACTTCGCCGTTCAAGCTGCCACGGCTTCAAACCTCGAGGCTGCCCTATCCGCTTGATCTGCACCTACTCCGGCGTCCACCGCACCGTATCTCGTTCGCCGACTCTATCGACCACCGCACCTGACCAGCTTCGCCGACACCGACGTCCCCGTGCACTGCACATCATCTGCTTCACCGACCTTCTACTTCGGCCGGCGCGCTGAACACTTCATCGACCGCCCAGCATGTCCTTCTCCGCCCCCCAAGATCTGCTTCCCCGGCACCCACCGCAACAGGTCCCTCGCCGACCTCCACGTCACCCGTAAGAATGCGGAACACGTCTAAACGCCGCCCAGAAATAGGTAACCAGACATCCCTGCGCGTTTTGTTCTGTTAGGAGTATTGCAGCTGACTGTATTTCTGAATTCGTGCTAGTATATTTTTAACTTACAAGTGCTTTCATTTGTAACCACCTCATCCTTTAGATTTAAACACGACGCATAAGTAATTTTTTTCCGTGACCTAACCCACCCATTTGCTGAAACTCTACATGGTATCGTAGCCTAGGTTTCCTTCCTGCTAGTGCTAGCCACCCCAAACAGTACCATACAAGTTCTTCCTTTGACCACAAAAACCACCGTTGAGATGTACAAATCCGGGCGGCGGGAGGCCGCATCGTGTGCTCGCGTGGGTTGCGGCTATCACACACAGCGATGCGAGTTGTGTGAGATCGGCGGCTCCTCGCGCGGGGACAAAGAAGAGGGTCAAGATCGTTTTGGTTTAGAAAGGAGAGAAGAGGAAGTGAATCCGTGGCAGAGAGATCTGGATCCGTGCGAGGGGGAGATGTTGGAGGCGTGCGGAGTGGGCCGAGCCTTTGAGCGCAGGGCGGAGCCGGAGGTTGGTGCTGGACGTTGACCAGCGCGAGCCGGTCGATGTGGCCAGGTGCGGTCTGCCAGGTTGGCCAGGGCGCGCAGACGAGGCGCCATCCGAGTGGAAGTGAGGAGAAAATGGAGATGTGAGGCTGTGAGGATATGTTGTGATGGAGTTGATGAGGCTGCGATTGAGTCATGATGGAGTTGATGAGGCTGCGGTTTAGTGGTGATGGTGATGGTTGTGGATATGTCCAGGGAAAGGCATGCGTGCTCGAGGTGAGACTCGGTTGAGGCCTCGACCGGGGATAGGCATGGGTGCTTGAGGAGTGGATGGTTGAGGCAGGAGTTGGCTGGGGTTTGTGGGAGAGACGGAAGAGGTCGGTGGCCGGGCAGAGTGGAGAAGAGAGGCTGAGGACATTGAGGCGAATGTGGATGGTTCTCATGGAACTTGTGTGGTGAGGCAGCGGGGTTGTTGAGGATGTGTATGGTTAGGAGTTGTGCGTATCCCAGATGGTTGAAGCTGGATGTCTTCGCTGCTGATGAAGAGATGAATCGAGATGACAAGATGATGGAAAGTGCAATGCTGTCATGTATCCTAGGAGTTATGCTAAAAGTTCATTACTCGTAGTTGTCATATGTGTCATGTTGTTGCAAGATGGCCATGGTTGTTTACCCATGATCATCTTGAGGGTGTGTTGGACCATGAGTGAGTTTAGTAGTAGCGCTGTAGTAATATTGTATCCAGTGTGAGGCCCATAGAGGCCCATGTCCAGTGGTATTGTAACCCTAACTCAGATGATATAAATACAGAGTGTCGTGGTCTGAGTGACCTAACCCACCCATTCGCTGAAACTCTACAAACTATGAGCCACCAATCATGAGCCGTTGAATGCTCTACATGTCCACGATTGACAACAACAACAACACCACCAACAACAAAGCTTTATTCCCAAACAAGTTGGGGTAGGCTATACAAGTCCACCATTGACACGATTACAATTTCTCACTATTTGGCCGTAGGCTACTGCTCTAGTTACATCATGTTTGATATCTTTCTGCGATCCTGTATTACATGTTTATGCACGTCATAATGTTTCTACTACTGTTTGGTGTCAATTTAATTATAGCAAATCCTTGACTCAGAATCGTTTGTTGTTATTACACGTGCGGCGAGGCACATCTTACACTCGAAAACGTAGAGTAAAGCTCGCCTATAATCATGTAAGTACCTGCTGTTTTTTGTATATTGCTTAATGCAAACTTCTATATCTTGGATCCTGTTTCTGTTTACAATTGGCCTCTCCTTCATGCAGAGGAGAAACAGTGTGGCACCAGGTTCTTACGCCCAAGTACCCGATGAGGTCCGTGTGACTCAAAAAAAGCTCACGTAAGTTCCCCTGTTTTTTTTGGAATGTTAATTTACCTCCTGTGCGTAGTTCAATTGCATCATTTTCTCGTATGTTGCACTACCTAAGTTGCCTAATGGAATCTAATAAAATATAAACAATGACCATATGGAACATTGCACACGCCTTTGACCCATCGGCATCCGGCATGCACAGGTATAAGTTACATGATTTGGCTATGTTAAACAAGTCCTAAAATTCTATTATGTTAATTTTTTGCCTGTTGCTTCATTGAGTTTGCCTGTTGTTCCATGGCTAGTGCATGAAGTTTGATAGAAATGATCCTAGCTGAAATGATGCATTCGTGTTTTTTTATTGCTTTATTCCTAACCTAGCTTCCTATTCTACTTGAAACATGATTGCTTTATTCCTAACCTAGCTTCCTATTCTACTTGAAACATGATTGCTTTATTCCTAACCTAGCTTTCTATTCTACTTGAAACATTGTGAAAAAATAGTTATATTACTTGTTTAAATGTCTAGCTTTGTTTTTCTGAGTCCCATTGACATGATGTGGTATATCCATATTCAAATGATCTGGCTGTTTATATAATACGCTCCATGTTCAATTGCTTCATTCATTTTCTAGTAATCTACTAGTAAGTAGCACGTGCTTTGCACGTCACGACATATATAATTTTAAAATATATTTCCATATTTTATTTGATGTTGATAATTATTATTTTTTGCTAAAATTAGTCACAAAGCCTAAAGTTTGGCTTTTGAAAAACTAATACACCCTAAAAGAAGTAATGGAAGGAGTAATATGTGAGTTCATTACAATTAAGTTTTTTAGTCAGTATGAAATAGAAGTATACCCTAATACGAAAGTGACAAAACTTTTTCATGGACACCCCATTAGGATTATGTATATTTTTGTGATTAGAGTCGAGAATTTTTAAGGATCTATCTTACCTTTTGCGGCATGCATATTGCACGGCAAGACTATCTAATTTATATATTTCTACCATATTTTTGAAATTTAAAATACATTATCCAATATCTATGTATAAATTTACTACCTCAATACTTTTTATGTGACCCACACATGGCCACCAAGTTAGATTTTATATCAAAACTGGGTTGTCATGGGGAAAAAGTTAGACCTTAATATGAGTAAATACGAAATATTAGTACTAAATTAATATATAATATTTTATCAGCCTTGGTTGGTGGACCAATGAACTTCGTATCTTCGAGCTTGAAGATGGTTCTTGTAACATAGTAATTGCTATTTGTTTTCCTAGCACAGAATTATATATCAATATCTTCACATAACCATGTACGATGAAGATGATATTTTTCATAACACAGTGCCAATGTAGACGATGGCTTGTGCTTCTACAAACTCCCAAAATAAAAATGTTTTCTTGAGTAAAACAAAAGAACGGCTGAGATTAAATGATACATGTTTGGTATTAGGGGTGAGATAGCTGAGATTAAATGATACCATGATACCCTTTCGGGGGATTACACTATTTTAAATTTTGAGGGTATATGAAAGCTAAGGCCTGTTTGTTTGGGCTTCGTACTGCTTTTAGAGCTTTTGAGGTCCAAAAGTAGCAGCCCAAACAAACACCAACAATTAGAAAAGCGCTTTGAAGAAGCGTTGTGCCTAAATGAACTAGCAATCCGGAAGTTGGGCGGGACCTGCTTCCCGAGCTTCTTCTGCTCCCGAGCGGCGGTGGACCAAAATGCCCCTAACACTTGCTGCTAACAACGAAAAAACTGCCCTCACGTACAACTCTGGCCCGCCCCTTCCAATCGTTCCCCGCCCGAGAGCCCAGTGCCCATTTTCCCCTTCTTCCTGTCCCGTTCAATGAAAGGATAGGGTTAGGGTTTCCTGCCCGGCCGCCGTCGTCGTTCCGGCCGGCATCGTCGCCAGTATCCGCCGCCGTCCCAGTAGTCCGTCCCCACTTGCAAGCTCGTCGGGAACGCCAGAGAGCATGGTGTAGGAGCTCCTGCAGCAGGGGCGCGCCTCCGCCGCGATAGCATGCGTGGCCCCATGGTCAGCCTCGAGGCCGAGGGCCAGGTCGACCGCCTCCTCTGTGCGTAGGCGGACAAGCAGGGAAGCGCGGCCTAGGAGGAGGACGCTGAGCAGGGAGGCGCGACCTAGGAGGAGGAATCTGAGCACGGCCGCCGGCGACAGGAGGTGCTCGAGGCGTCGCGGGGTCGCAATTTCTCATTCAGCAGACCGCCTGGAGCTGCTCTTCCATCGGTTGGTCCATCTTCACTCCGGCGCGAGGCTCTTCACTACCCGCTCGGCTGCAGGAAATTCTTCCTCCACAGTTCCGTCCAATCCACGATATTGAAGTATTGATGTACAGAGTAATTGGTAGTTTGGTACGAGCACGGTGTTCATGCGATGCAATTTTATTTTCCTCTCTGTATCGTATATGGTAGCTACCAGTTTCACATGATGGTGAAGATGAGAAGGATTTGACAATCCTATTCATATATATTTTATTTTGGATGTCATCGTTTACTTCAAGCAATCAAGGCAATACTTCTGCAAAAATCCTTTTGTGTGCTATTTTGCAAATCTTACTTTTCAATATACAGTAGCATATTTTAGAGCTTAGAGCCTGCCCATTTAAAGCAACCTCGCTGATTAACAATCGACTGATTAATTCCTAAAATTAAGGTGATCGATCAATTAACGGTTAGTGAGATGTCTTGTGATATTGTTTACACTTTTTTTAAAGCCGTAAAAACTTTAACTTAGAAGCCAAAAGCTATATTTAATTCTAAACAACACTCCAAAATATTCCGATACAAAAAGTGTTCAAAATTATTTTAGCAAAAAAGAAAGATAAATTGAAGTATTTTGGGGTTATTAAACATGATAATTATGTAATGAAACTATTATAAATAGCAAATTCGTTTCAAATCTGCATATATTCAACATCTTCAGCACTCAGGGCATTTTAGACATTTCACTCCTAAACCAACAAAGACAGCCATAAAAAGCACTTCAACCAGACATCAAATCTCTGCCTAACAATTTGCTTCTCATAGCTGTTTTTTCACAGCCCACCACCTACAAATTGCTTCTCAAAAGCTGCAGCCCACACAACCAGCCCCTACATCCTTAGATTTTGTTGGCAAGTGAATGTTGTCATTGGCCCTGTTATGGATTTTGCATTTCTATTGCCACTACTTGTACTGACATCTCGCTTCATTCTTGTTTAATTCGGTCCCGTTGGTACTCGAACCCGGGTGGGCTGGCTGTGCACTCGCAAGCCTTGCCACTGAGCTAGCACTCAGTTCTCAGATTAAGCAATGCCTCGTTATGCTTAATTTAAATGTTATGGCACTTCATACAAGCCATACAATTAATTGTTGCATTGACCTTCTACGTTGTCGAAGGCACTATCTGAGCATGCTTAAATCAATCATACATTATTTTCCTAATTGTATCCAATCCAACATGCACATGTTTTGACTGTATTTGGCTATTTGCTAGATTTCTTCTGTGCAGTGACCTGGCTTCGTTATTGGGTACATGATGTCTAGTTGCTTGGTTCATTGTATACATCATCGCCATGATCTAGTTTGGTTTGTTCTAAGAGGCATGTGGCTTAACTGGTTTCTTTGTTATATCTGCCCATGGTTCTTTCAAAATTATGTCAATGATCTTGTTTGTTTGCTGTGTATTGTATTGCATTTTAACTTGTTTTGTCTTAGTTTCAGCCTGCAAACAAAGCTGTAATGTCGGTAGGGACAACCCATTTATCAAGTGTTGCGGTCATTTCACGAGCAACAGCTGATAAAGTGGCACGTGCTCTCATTGGTCCACTGAGTCCAGTACACCAACCGTTCCAGAAGAAATAGATGTACGAGGCTCTATTTTGGATTGCTTGCTATGTTATATCAGCTCAATGATGCTCTTGAAATTGGAGGTCTTTTATTACATCATATGATGTTGTAACTTGTTTTATAAAGCTACAAAGCCAGAAGCAAGGGCCAATGCCTCAAGTATTGATGTTTCACAAAGCAGCAGTGAGAGTGCATATTGCTCGCATAGGCCCATGGTATCTATTGCTCAACTTAATCCGGCACAAAGAGATTTGGGGGTTGCACTCCAAGAGGCAGTTGATATATTTGGGCGGGAAAACAAAGATGCTGATGAAATAATTGCCAACACACGCCAAGAGATACATGAATTGAAAAATAGGCAAACTTTGACAGAAAATGTTCTAAAGAATCTCCTATGCACTTGTCATGGTAAGCCAGTTGTGATGTGTCTGGGAATTGAAGGTGTCTAAATAAACTTTGATTCTGTTGTTCAGTCAAGTGGACTGATGATGCCAATGCTGTAATTAATTACTGCTCAAAATTTCGTTCAAAATTTCCTGGTCTGTAATAATTGCAAATTTTGTTGTTGTACTAAAATTAGATATGTTCCATGTGGCTGCTGTATTTTGTGTGAAATAATATAATGATGTGTACTTCAATTAAACCATAAATCGGCTGCATGCTGAAAATTTGAATCTGAGCGCACGCGTGAACTGTTTTCTGCTCGTAATGCAATAAAGGCTGTTTCTTCGAAGACTATGAACATGGTAGCCCATTAATAATACCTTAATAATTATGCCTGCTAGCAAGATAGACGGTCCTTATTATAGTCAGGCATGCCAACTTGTATGATTAAAAGTAGTTCGTACACATTAAATCTACCATCTGCATTTTTCTTTGTAATAACTTTTCTTTTTACACAACTCAAAACTTGTCATGCTAATATGAAATTCGAGATGGCAAAACATGGGAAAGATAAAGATATCTCTTTCCTGCGAAATGCTGGGTTTTGAAGCCCAAGTCCAAGTCTTTCTCCGCTCAAGTTTTGGAGGAACAACTCCAAGTAGAACGAGTTGCAACAGCTATGCTAAGAACAAAAGTTAACATGTTGAGATCGAGATTAGAAGCATGTGATGCCCTATTGCACGAGGCCAATCAAGTTCGTTATAATCTCCCAAAGACTTAGAAAATGCCATAGATAATTGGAGATGAACACTACATAGTGAGTACATTGGTCTTGTGAAATGTTTCCTTAGAATAAGGCAATCGTTCCTACTTTTGTTGGTGGATGCATTTATTGCGGTTGGGATCAACTTGGTAGTTGTTCCTGTGGATGTTATATAAATTAATTGCATAGCCTTTTTCAATCAGTTCGAACTTAAATGGTATCATAGCCTTGGTCTCAAGTTTGAATTGTCGAACGCGTGGTTTAATTTAATCTCAGTCGGGCGGCAAAATCTCCCACCAATCCTGAAATATTTCAAACGCATTTTTGATTGGGATTAAGAAGATAGGGACATAGATCCAGTGCCCCCACGTTCACAGGGCACATCAAACTTGAGATTAAATTATGCGTTCTAGTTCTATACAAAACCCAGTAGGAGGTTGAGCGGCAGCGGCTAGGGTTTAGTGTGGGAGGAGATGATATGCGTACGCTCCTGTTTATATAGGTCGGAGGCACGCGACGGCCGCTGCACGCGTGGCATCGCCATTCGCAGAGGTAGGTGACGACGCGTGCCACCCGAGGCATCGCCATTTTACGCGACCGCAGATTGCCGAAGCGGCGCCGCTGAGAAGACGCATCGACGCTGGGTCACTGCCAAGCGGGCCCGACGAAACGTTCGCCAGACGCGAGCGGACACTTTACGCGTCCACGCAGCGTCCGCGCGACGGATCCGAGACACATATTTGGGCATGTTTGCGTCGCTGCGAACGGCCCAGTCACTATGCGTTGTCCCGCTGGAGTTTGTACCAGATACATTTTTGGCCCGGACAGATGCGCTTTAACCGAAATCATCTTCTCGTTCCCTTCTCTATTTCTTCGTGTTCGAGAGAACACAGCAGCTCTTCGGCTCAGCAGAAATTAATCGGGTCACGTTGTTGCTTTCCTTGCCGTTGGATTGAAACGAATGGTGGATGGGAAGCCTCGTGTCACGTTGTGCCCTCGTGAACGTGGGGGCACTGGATCTCTGTCCAGAAGATAGATCATGATCATGGTAGTGACCTATATTCAACGTGATGATGATTTGATTTTGCACTCGGCCTTGAACAGAGGTACTAGTACGGTGTCACAATTTTTTATCATTATACTTGGATGGTGGCCAAATTCAAAATCTCATAGCGGCAAAACTTGCCGCCCACAAAATACAAAAATTTCACACGCTTCCAAATTCCTATTCTACCCCTGTGGAGATGGCAGCAAAGTCGGTTGGTGGGGGGGTCTGCCCGTCATTTTTTGGATCACCACCTCCCTAGCCCAGGAAACCCTCCCAAAAAAAAATACATTTCCTTCAGACCACCCACCGGAACTTCCCAAGTCCCTCTCTCCCACCTCCACGACCACCGCACCGGAACATCCCCGCCGGACTTCCCTGGCCTACCCGAGCCCTCGCGATCCTCGTCATCCGGCTGCCTGCCGGAGCCGCTTCATCGACGCCGTCATCAACCGGACCGGATCATCCCCGCCGAACCTCGAAACCATATGCTGATCCAGCAGTCTACCGCAGTCGCTTCAGCTGCGGTATCGTCCACCCCACCGGAGCCGCTTCGCCGGATCCGTCGTCCACCGCATCGTATCTTGCTCACCGACACCGCTGTGCATGAACCGGATCTGCTTCACCGGCGCCGTGCATGATCTAAACTCTTCTACTATCGCTTTTCTATTGCTTGCCTGCAAGTTCTTGTTTAATCTTGGGGGAACCTGTTTGTGCTAACGACGCGCCGTTACGTTTTTGCAGATGAGATGAGTAACCATGAAGTGTAATGGCCGTCTCTCCAACCCCAAGTAGCACATGTAGCGTACTTCATCACCGGATCTATCAACCCTGTGAAGATCCGTCGTGACTCCCACAGAGTGCTTCTCCTAATGTAAGTCCCTTGTTTTAGCGCCATGTTCTGGGTTCAGATGCTTGTTTGTCTGAAGCTCTTTTAGTTCATTCCAAGCTATGACCGTAACACGTTGCTATTTTCTACTTCATTGCTAACTTTAAGCGATTGAACATTTTGGTTTGCATTCCCTGCTCTGTAGATGTAGCCATCATAACTTCTATCTTGCTTAGTCGTTGTTACAAAAATTATAGGTATTATAGTAACATCCTGCTATTATTTAGTTCATGGCCAATTTTAAGTAATTGCACATGTTGGTTCGCATTCCTGCTCTATAGCTTTTGGCATCGTAACTTCTATATTTGGTTTACATTCCCTGCTCCGAGATCTAGCCATCATAACTTTATCTTGCTCGATCGTTGTTACAAAAATTATGGCCTGCTACTATGTTGTTTGTGCCAATTTTTTACTCCATGAACATGTTGGCTTGCATTCCCTGTACTACTGGTGATGCCATTTTTTGTAACTAGTTCATTGTAAGCTAACAAAGTAAGGACTTAGTTTGGCATGCTATCACTCTGCTATCTAGCCTGTAGTAAAAATAAACTTGTCATACTACTAGATAATAATTTTGCGTGCCATCTTGTTCTTCAAAAGCTGCATTATTGACTTGTTTCTCTGACTTGGCATGACGCTCACATATGGAAAGCTGAACATATTGGTTTGCATTCCCTCTTATACAAGTTCACAGGTGATCCCACTATATTCTCAGTATCCGGTCCATCCTAAGCTCCAGCATTAACTATCCTCTATGTGTTGCTCATTACAAGTTTATATCCCGAAACATCTTGATTTGCATCCCCTTCACTATAAGTTCAGGAGTATTATTTAGTTCACGGCCAAAATGAAGTAATTGCACTTGGCACATGTTGGTTCACATTCCCTCCTCTTTAGCTTTTGCCATCGTAACTTCTATTTTTGGTTTACATTCCCTGCTCTGTAGATGTAGCCATCATAACTTCATCTTGCTCAGTCGTTGTTACAAAATTTATAGCCTGCTACTATGTTGTTCATGCCAATTTTGTACTCCCTGAACATGTTGGTTTGCATGGGACTCGACAGTAGTAAGTCTTCTGTTTCATTCTAACATGCTCTGTTATATTGGCTGTTGGTATGCGGCATGCACTCTTTGTTTGCTTATTGTGCGCATTACAATGATCTTGTTATAACGACGAAATGATGAGTTCCAAATTCTTTGGCAAACAATATTGTAGTGTCTTTGCCTTTCCATTGTTCTTTGTCTTAACTTGTAATGTCATTGTTTCGGCTATAGGTGCTGCATGGACACCTTCAAAGATTGCCGGATCCCTTCATTGTATTGCTAGGTTTAATTACCATTCAATTTCTCTGGGTTCTGTAATATTTTTTCAATGCCTTGCAGCTGATGTAATATTTAGTTAGTTTTTATAGTTCTTTCGCGCATTTTTTCTTTGGTGCTTGTGGTAAGTGAGGCTATCCGACAGAAATCAATGCTGCGTAAATATTCTCACTATCTAAATCACGAATTCCCATCCCTTAAATGGCCCAATTAAGCGAAATCACATATATGCCGGCCCGCAAAATCCTAAAGCGCCTATTACGCCGGCATATAAACAGCAACTAAACGGGCTGGCCCACTTACTTATTGGGCCAGCCCACTTGATTTACTGTGGACCCCACACTTTTATTGGGCCGGCCCACTTGCTTTAAGGTGGACCCCACCCACTACTGGGCCGGCCCACTAACTAGTTGGGCCAGCCCAATTGCTTTTGTGGTGGCCCCCACATACTAAATGGGCCGGCCCTTTAAGACGAAAGTGGGACCCACCTGTGTTTTTGGCCCGGCCCACTATCTTGTTGGGCCGGCCCACTTGCTATATGGTGGACCCCACATACTAAATGGGCCGGCCCTTTAACTAGAAAGTGGGACCCACCTGTGTTTTTGGCCCGGCCCACTAGCGTGTTGGGCCGGCCCACTTGCTATATGGTGGACCCCACATACTAAATGGGCCAGCCCTTTAACAGGAAAGTGGGACCCACCAGTGTTTTGGCCCGGCCCACTATCTTGTTGGGCCGGCCCACTTGCTATATGGTGGACCCCACATACTAAATGGGCCAGCCCTTTAACTGGAAAGTGGGACCCACTGTGTTTTTGGCCCGCCCACTATCTTGTTGGGCGGCCCACTGGCTTTTTGGTGGACCCCACATACTAAATGGGCTGGCCCTTTAACAGAAAGTGGGACCCACCGGGTAGCTTTTGGCCCGGCCCATCCGGCTTGTTGGGCCACCCATTTGATCAAATGTGGACCCCACGTACTAAATGGGCAGTGTGCCCGATAGCAGGAAAGTGGGACCCACATGCTAATTGGGCCGGCCCAATAACTTCTTGGGCCGGCCCAGTTGCTTTAATGTGGACCCCACTTTGTAAATGGGCCGGCCCGATACCAGGAAAGTGGGTCCCACATGTCTTGTGGGCCGGCCCTTTTGCCTGTTGACCGGTCAAACGAGTGCATTCGGCCTGGCCCACATACTTAGTGGGCCGGCCCATTAAAGTTTTGACCAGTCAACCTTAGAGGTTAGGCCCGGCCCACGTAACTAATGGACCAGCCCAGCTATATAGTTGACCGGTCAAACTAAGTCAGCTGGCCCGGCCCGCAAACTTAATGGGCCGGCCCGATAAGACGTGGCAGCCTCGTGTGGGCCTACCATCTACCACGGGGTTTCAGCCCGGTTAACGCCGTTAATCGCGCTAACGGCGTACGCTACGTGTCGGTTGCATGACGTCAGCAGTCAACGGGCTCCCGGAAACACTTGGGCAACGGTCCGATTTTCCGTGGCGGAAGGGCGCCCAAGCGCGACGGACCGAAAAAATCGTCGTAGGACTTTGCCTGACGCAGTTTCCACAACAGAACCCATATCGTCGGGTTAGGCCCATAGGCGACGAAAAATACCCCTTAGCGGACGATTTTGAGACGTTGTCTATCAGAACTTTTCTTGTAGTGGTTGCTGAACCTCGGCACTGACTCGTTGCTGAACCTCGGCACTGACGCGTTGCTCCATGGTTTTTTCCAAGTCGGCCACCTTTTTCAGAAGAGCCTCGTGCTCCCGGTCCTTCTGCGCCTGCCGCGACTCCTTAGTGCTTGCGGGCACGTCCAAGCCATAGTCGGCAAGCTTGCGACCTCCTCCGGCGCTGGGGACACGGTGGGGCTTGTCCAAAAGCGGCCGCGCCTTCACGGTGTTCAGACCCCTGATAAAAGGCGTGTCCCACGGGACTTTGCCCATCGACGTCTGGGACGAGGAGCCAGCTGATTCGGCGGCTGCTTGTTCCGTCAACTGCCAGAAGTAACATGAACAATTCTAGAATGTAATGGACTTGGTGAGCAGTATCAAATTAATAAGCTGGTAAATTGCTTAACACTGCTTTCTCTAGTGCCATCACCTTCGCGTCGGCGACCAACTCAACTCCCACCACCACATCAGGTTTCGTGACACGTTTCCCAGCCAATTCTCTATGGTATCGGGACCTGAGATATGCCCTGAAGAGTGGGTCTTTGTACTTGGCAAAAGGGGGCTCGAGGCCAGCCTTTATGTAGGCCAGGTCCTCCTTGTCCCATACCGGCTGCTTGCCTTCGAAGCCACGGCAACCGATATTGTGGTGACCGATGTTCTTATCCGCCAGCTCCTTCCCCCAGGTCGATTGTCGTTTGGTGTACTCGAGCTCCTCGTTTTCCAAGAATTTATTATACTGCTCCAGCGTCATCCGCGGGAAGTGGCGCTGGATCTCTTCCCAAGTCTCATTGTCACCAAGCATCCCCCTCAGCATGGTTTTATGACCGCTGAGGTTCTTGGAGAACTTAGAGAGGGCTCGTCTGTTCACGATGTTATCCTTAGGATCCTCGTTCCTATATTCCACAGGGAACTCAAACCGTGCGTGCAGCCACGCAAGGAGTTGGGCCTGCAGATGCTGCTTCTTCTTGGTTCGGAGTTTCGTCTCGTTGACGTCGACGACATCCCGAAGGATTGCTCCCAGTTGGAGGCCGTACCCCTTCGCCACGTGCTTGGGCTCAGTAGGAAGACCGGTCTTGGCATCCACGGCGGTGATTATGTCGCGAGTGGTGCCGACCCTGTTTGGGCGCCGCTGCTTCCGTTTCCTCTTGGCCTCGGTAGTAGTATCCGAGCTACCCCCGGCAACGCCACTGTCGGTGGTCTCGTCGGCAGCGGCCCTCTCATCCTCACCATCGTTGTCCATCTCATCATCCCCCTCCTCCGAGGACCCGTCATCGCTGCCTGCAAGTTCCTCCAGCTGATCCGAGACCATGAGCCTGTAGTGCTCATCCAACTTCCGCTGAGAAGACCCGTCAACGTCTTCGTTGGGGTCTGCAGAAGACGACATCGCTAGCTACGTGCTACTGCCATGTATTTGGAACTACTATTAGTCAAATAAAGAAATCAGGTAGTGTTTTAGGAACATGCTAACAAAGGTAGATGTGATAGCATTAGGCAGCATACACATGCAGATGAAGCAGTAACTTCTGACAGATAAACCATAGTCTATAGCATATGAGTAGGGAACAAATAAATTCGGTATTCATCATTGTGAGTGGAGCAGCACTTCATTGTTGTAGGCATATCCAACTTCTAACAGTACCATAAATACAAGGACACAAGTGACATGTGACCCGAAGCAAAACTTTTCAGTGTTTCCTAGCTATGTTATCAGGATGCACCTTTTCAGTCTCCATTTGGGCAGTTATAACTCATTTTCTCAAACTGACAAAGCAAAAAATGAGTGATAGCTATCTTATTAAACTATACCAACAGGTGACACATTTTTTGTCTGGAGATCAGAGAGTCAATTGGATCATACTTCAAAAGCCTTCAACTATACCAACAAAAAATTCGGCATGACCTTTGCTAAAAAATGGTCATGCCGGAGTGCCAGAAATTCGCCGGAACGGAAGTTAATCGACATTCCGGCGAAACATTGGCACTCAATGTACCTGCAGACACATTTCACACAACTTTTCCTTCCAGACATATCAATATAGCAATGACCTGAGCCTCCAGCATATATGTAATTTATCTGTGCCCGCTGGCACTGACATCATTTCCACATATTTCATATACTATAGTTTTTGTGCAATTCACACCAAAAATTCATGCTCAAATACTTCACAGAGACACTTCATACGGCAATAAATAGTAAGGATGTTTACAAAGCAAATAAACAGAAACTGGTCTATTACTTATCACGGGGTAAATCAACATTTTTCCACTTCACAGTCATGATATATGTATAGATAAGAGAATCTCTGAAACAGTATTAAATTATTCATGAACAAAAATGAAGGGTGTAGCTGCCCTGAACATCAGCTTACAACAGATGATGGAGTTCAGTTCAGTCGCAACGTACCTAATTCGCTACTCCGTTGTCATAGAATCTCTAAATCTTATAATCCTAATTGATCTCAATAACCACATTCTTATTATTGCTGCCTATTATTCATATGAGCTTTACAGGGAAATTATGCAAGTTCTAGTGCTATTCCAATGGCTCAGAGCATCTATTAGACTGAGAGGAGAATAATGGCCAAGTTCAAGCTATGTTCCAATGACTTGCTACACAGTGAGCATTGTTCAGTAATGATCCACTAATGTTTCTAAGGTTTAAAAAAAGACCTAGTTTCTGCAACACGCCGAAAAGCATTACTGTAAGGTGGCAGAAAAAAGGTCTTCAAACTTGCAAAGTTGTGACATTAAGGCTCTTAACTTCAGAAAAAAGGTCTTCAAGGCCTCGGCTTGACCAATTGTACTAATTGGTCAAGCACCGATTGTAAAGGTACTTGACTCTACTAATTATGAACCTCAAACTTGTTATACCAATTAAGCAGCTTCCATGTCAAATTAAGTTTCCATCAATTTACCAATGGATGGACCTAACGAGCTCAATTAAACAAGTTCATGATAGGCTAATGTTTAGTTCAAACACCTAAATACAAACAGTAAGTCTGACAACCTCTGATGCAACTTATTCTTCTGATAAATACATTTTGTGTAGCGTCATTGCTTGTATTGCACTTCATGCAGTATGAGTTGCTATCACTCTGAACGATGTCATCAGACATTTTCAAGAAATTTTAGTGTCATGCCCATATACTTGGCAACATTCATGCACCAGGTACATTTTGCCCAATCAGGTATAGCAACTCTCTATATCATACCAACAAAGCTACATTTAGATGCGTATCTGACAGATTAAAATCACTCTCACCAAGTAATACATGCATGACAATTGACAAGCACCATACTAAAAATGAAAACGGGCTCAGACAGAGAAGTGCAACTGATGAAGAAAATGAAACCTTAGAAACCAGTTAATATTCATTACAAGTACAAACATCATCCAGGTGTACAAAGTCTGAAATATCTGGCCGCAAGCCTTCTATGCTGTTATGTCTAGAAGATAATTGCTAGCTCTATGCTGTATTCACAAGTGGAGATCTTGCACTACTTAAAATCACAGTGATGGAAAATGGAGCCTTAGATAGTTCTGTGTCGATGGTGAGGAAGGAGGAGAGGGCAATGATGGCAAGGGAGAGAGGGAGGGGGCGCACTTGCGGTGGAGACAGCAGCGACGGCAGCAGATCGACGGCGGCCGTGGGGGTGAGGGACAGCAGCGACGACGGCCTCCTTCCTCCTGCTAGTGGCCGACGATGGCGGCCTCCTTCCTCCTGCTGATGGCGGCCTCCTTCCTCCTGCTGGTGGCCGACGAACTGGTGGCACGGTGGCGGAGGTCTGGGGGAGGCGGCGACGGTGAGGAAGGAGGAGAGGGGAACGACGGTAAGGGAGAGAGGGAGGCAGGGGAGAGGGGCACACCTGCGGTGGAGGGATCGACGGCGGCAGGGGGCAGCGACGGCGGCAGGGGCAACGACGGCGGCGGATCGACTGCGGCAGGGGCAACGATGGCGGGGGATCGACTGCGTGGTCGATTTGGCCGTGGGGAACGACGGCCACACGCCTAAGTCCTGGAACGCGTACCCCCGGCGTTTTTGTGAAACCACCGGCGGTAATGTTTCAGCCACTTACAGGTGGGACCATGTGGAGTTACCACGGGCGGAAACGACCAATTCGCCGGGGGTAACTAGTTTTTTTTCACAGGGCGCGCGATACACCTTTTGTTATGTAAACCATATTTTTATTCAAAAACAAATCAGTAACAGAGTGGTTCCACTCACTTGGGCATAGCTGCAGCATCAGGAGTTCGAATCCCACAGGGCGCAAAAAGCCACCCATTTTTTTTATCCCTTTCCTAGACCTCTTTTGTTGTTTCTAGTCATTTTTAGGATATACTTGAAGGATAATTAAATTGCAAGACATAAATTTAGGACTTTAATTCTTGAATGACTTCAAAGTCCTTTCGGCGACATCCGATAAAAAACCAAGACATAAATTTAGGATACACTTGAGAAGGAAAAATGGTTGTTCGAGAGAGAATTATTATAAATACACAAATGACTTCAAAGTCCCTTCCGCTTGGTCCTTGTGACCCCACCGGTATCGTCGCGACTCCTTGTGTACGGAGGAACACTTGACCTAGGTAGCGTCGTCCTTCTTCTTCTTAGTGTGTAGGTTCTATCGTCTTCATCGGGTTCTTCCATCATTGGGTCTCCGACGAGGCCGTCGAAGTCTTGCTCGTCGGCAACTCCATCCATTCCGACGAGGGCCCTTTTTCCTCTCCTTACGACAACACGGCTGGGCCTTGATGGGTTAGTTATGAAGAAGCATTGCTCGACGTGCTTAGCCAATACCCAAGGCTCATTTTGCGCGGTGGGGTTCTTGGTCTTGGATTTGGGGGGCAGTCGCATGGTGGTGACATACGCATCTTCTTTTGTGACGTCCGTAGCCCATCTGACACGAAACATCGGTAGCTTTTCCCCGACGTAGTCTAGCTCCCAGATTTCCTCGATCCTTCCGTAGTACCTTTTCTTCTCTTCACCCGTGTACGATTCCATCGTCACACCCGAGTTCTGATAGTCGCTTCTTTTGTCTCTCTCCTCTGTGGAGAATGTGTAACCATTGATGTCGTATTTCTGATAAGTCATGAGGTTGGGGGCGGGCCCACAAGACAAGGCCAATATCATTTTGTCTACGTCGCTTGCCATTGGTGGGGGATTGGCATCAATCTGGTCTTTGAACCAGCTCGCGAAAGAGGAGTTGTGCGCTCTAAATACCTCTTCTTCCGTCATCGGCTTGTCAGCCCTGCTCTTGATCATGTTTATGTGCTGATCCACCCAAGGCTCTACCTCGTTCATGTGCTGTAGTGCTACTAAGTGGGCCCTGTTAAAGTTTGTTCTCCAATCATCTTGATCCGCGTCGAGTTCCCTCCTGCCAGCGTTGTGGCCTACTCCCTCGAATCTGTCGAGGTGCTTGTTGGCGGGCAATCCAACCGGATGTGGGTCGTCCTCGTTTAAATAATTCTTGCAGAAAGAGATGCACTCCTCGGTGAGAAAGCCCTGGACGATGCTTCCATCCGGATGTGCCCTGTTACGAACGTATCCTTTGATGAAGCCGTTCATTCTTTCTAACGCCATCATGTTGTGAAGGAACGCGGGCCCAAGATCCTCGATATCGTCCACTATATGCACCAGCAGATGGACCATGATGTCAAAGAATGCGGGCGGGAAGTACATCTCCATCTCGCATAGGATGGTGACGATCTCTTCCTGCAGCCTCCCGAGTTTCTTGACGGTTATCGACTTTCAAGTGATGACGTCGAAGACGTTACACAGGTCAGTCAGCGTCGCACGAACGTGCGGTTCCATTATCCCTCGGATAGCAACCGGAAGTATCTGCGTCATCATGACATGACAGTCATGGGACTTCATCCCGCTGAAGATTTTTTTCGTCGGGTCCAGCCATCTGCGTATCAGCCCCGCGTAACCTAGGGGAAATTTGACTTCTAGTAGGCACTTGAAGAATTGTTCGAGCTCATCGGGATTTAGAGTGAAGCAGGAGGGGCGAGGAGTTTCGCGCTGCTTGGCCACCCTTTTCCGTTTGCGACCATCCGTCTCCTCCTCCTCGGTTTCTGTAACACCCCAAATTTCCAAACAAAGAGAAAATGAATTTCCTTTTTCCAAAAATGAGAACCAACAAAAACTTTTCTTAAAAAGAGTGCTATGCTTAGTGCTCATACCTATGACTTGTGTTTTTACCATAATGAGTGTTACTATGCTTATGTGATAAACCCTAAAACCCTACAGTGATCAAGTGAGGATCACAAACCAAATAAAATCAAAGATAAAGAAATCAAATAAGAAAAACCCTAAACCCTAACCTTCTCAAAAATCAAATTGATCTATTTTGAGAAACCTAAAATAAAGGAAAAGACATATGTGGGCATATAGCCCTAATATGGAGATTTTGAACTCTACCTTTCTTACTTTGCTAAATGGTGGTGAACCATTGCAAAACTTACTAAACCCTAAACCTCACCCCTTTTGTCATCAATCTTGGAAAAATAAAATAAAAAGAAAAGATCTTATTTAAGAAAAAGGCATATGCAAGCCTATGACTACTTTTTGGAAAATGATGAGCTTTGCTTTGTCTACCTTGAGTAGATGAATTGAAATACCTCAATACAGTCAACAAAGCACCTATCAACCAATTCAAATGAGAAACAAAATAAAATCCAACATATGCATATAGGCATATGTGGCACTTAGCCAAATTATCAAATCTTAACCTAGCCACTTCCATTACCTCAAAATGGTTTGAACCTTTCACCTAACTCAATCTAACACCAAAGAAACCTCACTCTTGTCAAAATGAAGCAGAGAAAAATAAAAGAATAAAAGTTGGAAAATCACAAAACCCTCACATATGGCTTATGCCATTTTTTATAAATTTTGACCCTAGACCATTTTGGTCTTCACCATTAGTTGTAATATGATACTAAACACTTATTACAACTGGAATCAAAGAAACACAATTCAACTGAATTTCAAATTCAAATCTTGATCACATGTGATAATGGTCAAATCTACCATTTATATTCTGGTCACTACTTTGAGCCTCTCTATTTCAAATTTTTCAAACTAAACTTTGCCAACTCTTTGCACCTCATCCAAGACAACATCAAGGTGAACACTTTTTGTAAAGACCACCATGCCAAATTCCTTTTAGATCAAATACTATGCTCATCAAAAGTTGGAACATTTTATCATATTCAACAATCTCATACTTAGCAAATTTTACAATACTTTGAATTTAGAATTTCCACCACCACACCTCATCTTCTCTAGTAATTTGTAACTTAACTAAACACACACATTTCAATTTGGTCAAGCATTTGAACTCATTTAAATTTGGGCAAATTTGCAATCTCCCAATTATGGCACTATTTGACACTATGTCAAATAGTGATCTACACTACCCTAACCTGCCCCAAATCTCTCCACATTGCTCCCTTGACTTCTCTCACCCTAGCCCATGCATAGTAACCCTAAGAGGGCGCCAAAACCATCATGGCCATGGCCATGCCGGCCATGCCACACTTGGCACCCTCCCCCCTCTTCTTCTTCCTCCCTGACCCTGGCCATGGTGCCTAAGACCTCCACCTCGCCTCTCTACTGCATCCTAGACCAGCCCTTGTCGAGGAGGATGACGACACTCGCCGGAATTCGCGCGCCCAAATCTGCCGAGCATGCCGCTCGCGTCGCACAGCGTGCACGCCACGGCGAGCTCTGGCCACGTGCAACCCCGACGAGCCACGCCTTCCCCGGACCCCATTGCTTCGCCATCAGCTTCGCAGTAGCAGCGCCAACCCGTCTGACACGCGCCCGTGCTCTCGCGCTGCCTGTCGTCGACGACCAGCTCGCCGGATCCCCGTGATCTTGCCGCCAGCACCTTGTCTCTCGCGCGCTCGCCAGACCGTCTCCCACCTCATTCTCTAGCTCCCTAGCACCGCCTGGACGCCGCCTAGCTCGCGCTGACGTCGCCGAATCACCTCCTTCGCCGGAGTTGTCGTGCCACTGTCACCCTCGCCGCACACCACACGGCCACCTCGCCATTATAAATAGAGCCATCCCCGCGCCTTCATCTCCACACCAAACCTGCTCGCCTCCTTCTCCTCGATCTCCTCGACCCATTTCCCCTCTCCAGTTCTCACCGGAGCTCGCCAATTGCTCCGTCGATCGCCAGAACCCGACGCAGGAGCCGCCGTCGATTGACGCCTCCCCGAGCGACGCCACTGGTACCAGCGCACTCCTCATCGTCGACAACGCCGTCCTGCACCGTCGCTGACCCTCGCCGGAGCTCCAGCTCGCCGCCGACCCCCTACCTCCGCCGCGGCAGCAAGCCCTTCCCCTCGACGGAGACGACGCGCCTCGACCGCACGATATGCATCTAATCCAACCGCCCACGTTCATCTGTACCGCTTCGGTAAGATAGAGTCGCTGGCGTGCGGGCCCCCCATGTCAGCTGGCCCGCAGCGTTACTGGGCTGGCCATTCTGGCATTTTAAATCTTTCGGCCCACTCAGTTTCCCGCCGGCCCAATTTTCAAATCCTGTTAAATAAATTGGGTATAAATTTGAATACTGAACCTGTTTTAGAAATTGAATAGTTTGAAATCTACCCAACCAAATTTGATGAATTTTATGTTGTTGGAAAGCTAGAGAAAAGATCTACAATATGCCACTGGTCTCATATCAAAATTAATTGCAGAATTAATCTGACAAAAAGAACAAGTCAGGGACTTTTGCACATTCAAATAATTCTTAAAAATCAAACAAAATAGATATTAAGTTAATTCCAACTCCAGTAGCTCACATTTGACTTATACTAATTGTTTATGCAAGAAAATAGTGTGGTCACTTTGCATGATCATGCCCTAGTTTAATTAATGGACAATATGACTAGTTTATGGAATTGATATTGTCCAAAACTATTATGTAAATCATATGAAGTATTATACTTCATTTAAATCTTGTCTCAAATGAATTCATGTGAGGTTTGGACCCTTGGCCAAACTCTCTTATATGAATTACTTGGAGATTTAAATCATGTGTAGCATTATTAAATGGTATGAGGTATTCTACCTCATTTAAGTCAATTCCTCAAATGATGATGATGAATGGTTGACCTATGTCAACATGATTTCATGTATAATTGTTTGAGGAAATTAAATCTTAAGAAGATTCAATGAGAGGAAATTATTTCTCAAAAACTATATGGAAAACTATCATTTACATATATAAGGAGAGAAGTTATTCTCTAACACTAAGTAAGAAAACCTAGATTAATTTTAAGAAGCAATGTTAAGTAATGATGCTAGATCATTTGGAGTGAGCCATTAAGGCTAAATAAGGTTGCTTAAGTATTGTTTGGTGATTGTATCCTCGTATTCGTATATAGACGCTAGTGCCGGAGAATACTAGGAAGAGGAAGGATTCTACCCAGAAGAAGAAGAGCACTTTGACCACCTCAACAACCAAGGCAAGCTAACACCAATGCAAGCTAGACTATTGCAAGTTATAATGTTGCAAGCTAATATTCTTGCAAAGTGCAAAGCTATTTGGGGCAAGGCACCATAGTCTTATCTTTTCTTACCATAAGCCTATCCCAAGTTTCTACATTTCAAGTTTTACTTGTTGTTTTCCAAGAGTTACTTTTATAGTTAACTTTGGTCAAAGTAAAGAAGTGTACTAGAGTAGTAAAGTTAGTCTCAATGAAGCAAAGCAAGATAGCACCCCCTCATGATTTAGAGCTAGTGCTAATGAATTAAAACTTGACTACTCTAGATGGGAACAATGTGACTTGAACTGAAATTTGAAACCTTGGAATGGTGAAGCATTCCATTGAATGATTTTTGAAGGTGAATATGAACAAGAGAAGATGGTGATTTTTGATAAACATGATATTGGTTTGAATGCGATACCTTTCCAATATTGAGTACCCCCACAATACCTGATTATGGGTAGGGCTTAACTGGAAGTTTATGCATCTTAGTATGGGTTCCCTCTGAACACACGTCATAGGGGTTACGCTTGAGGCTGCCTCCGTTGTTGAGAAATAATGTGAATTGAGGTGAATTGTACGGCCAAGCCCTGTGCAGTTCCCAGGTAGTTGGTCTTCACTGGGAGGCCAAGCTCATGGGGAGAGGTGCTCATACTAGGATTTGTAAGTGAAAGGTTATGGTTGATGATCCGCGTACCGTGTTACGATGATTCGGGGTAATCCCGACGGATGAAATCAAATGTTGTGGCACAAGTGTGCAACCTCTGTAGAGTGTCAATCTATTCGAATAGCCGCGTCCACGGTTACGGACGGTTGGAAAGGCCATACAGTTTCTGATGTCAATTATTTGAAAAGGAGGTTGAAATGGGTGAAGTGAAATGACTTGTGGTGAATTGAATTGAAATCACCACTTGAATGGTGGGAATAACACTAATGTTCCCACTTGAGTTAGTTAGCACATGAATAAGCTTTTCTCAAATACTTGTGAACTAAAATTGGCTTTATGCAAATAAACTAGAGCTTAGTAAACCTTACTAGAATTGTTAGCACTTACATTAGTATTAGTTTGCGAGTACTTTAAAGTACTCACGGCTGTGTCCCTGGCTATTCAAATGGCCAGACTATGAAGAGGAACAAAACTATCAAGATGACGGCAACCAAGATGTCTACGACAACTAGGAGATCTTCTGACGTCAGACGTTGGCCTGTGGACTCAAGAGTCCCTTCTATTTACACTTCCGCTATGAAACTATGAACTTTGTGTCTGTTGATCAATAGATCAACTATTTGTGTAATATGGATCATGTGATCTGAATTTGTAAGACGACTATGGTATGTAATGAATGACGACTTATGATATTCAACTGTTATGTCTCGCAACAATAATATTCCTGGGATTGCGATGTATGGCATAACAGGCACCTGGACTTAAAAATCCGGGTGTTGATAGTTTCCTGGTCAACCTGGGCAAAATGAAGCTCTTTTCTGATATCAAGGGCCATCAGGTCGTGTCTTGCTTTCGACCCGTCTTTGGTCCTTGATACGTCTCCGACGTATCGATAATTTCTTATGTTCCATGCCACATTATTGATGTTATCTACATGTTTTATGCACACTTTATGTCATATTCGTGCATTTTCTGGAACTAACCTACTAACAAGATGCCGAAGTGCCAGTTGCTGTTTTCTGCTGTTTTTGGTTTCAGAAATCCTAGTAACGAAATATTCTCGGAATTGGACGAAATCAACGCCCAGGGTCCTATTTTGCCACGAAGCTTCCAGAAGTCCGAAGAGGAGACGAAGAGGGGCCACGAGGGGGCCACACCCTAGGGCGGCGCGGCCCCCCCTTGGCCACGCGGCCCTGTGGTGTGGGGCCCCCGTGCCGCCTCTTGACCTGCCCTTCCGCCTACAAATAGCCTCCGTTGCGAAACCCCCAGTACCGAGAGCCACGATACGGAAAACCTTCCAGAGACGCCGCCGCCGCCGATCCCATCTCGGGGGATCCAGGAGATCGCCTCCGGCACCCTGCCGGAGAGGGGAATCATCTCCCGGAGGACTCTACGCCGCCATGGTCGCCTCCGGAGTGATGTGTGAGTAGTCTACCCCTGGACTATGGGTCCATAGCAGTAGCTAGATGGTTGTCTTCTCCCCATTGTGCTATCATTGTCGGATCTTGTGAGCTGCCTAACATGATCAAGATCATCTATCTGTAATTCTATATGTTGCGTTTGTTGGGATCCGATGAATAGAGAATACTTGTTATGTTGATTATCAAAGTTATATCTATGTGTTGTTTATGATCTTGCATGCTCTCCGTTACTAGTAGATGCTCTGGCCAAGTAGATGCTTGTAACTCCAAGAGGGAGTATTTATGCTCGATAGTGGGTTCATGCCTGCATTGACACCTGGGACAGTGACAGAAAGTTCTAAGGTTGTGTTGTGCTGTTGCCACTAGGGATAAAACATTGATGCTATGTCTAAGGATGTAGTTGTTGATTATATTACGCACCATACTTAATGCAATTGTCTGTTGCTTTGCAACTTAATACTGGAGGGGGTTCGGATGATAACCTGAAGGTGGACTTTTTAGGCATAGATGCAGTTGGATGGCGGTCTATGTACTTTGTCGTAATGCCCAATTAAATCTCACTATACTCATCATGATATGTATGTGCATGGTCATGCCCTCTTTATTTGTCAATTGCCCAACTGTAATTTGTTCACCCAACATGCTGTTATGTTTATCTTATGGGAGAGACACCTCTAGTGAACTGTGGACCCCGGTCCAATTCTCTTTACTGAAATACAATCTACTGCAATACTTGTTCTACTGTTTTCTGCAAACAATCATCTTCCACACAATACGGTTAATCCTTTGTTACAGCAAGCCGGTGAGATTGACAACCTCACTGTTTCGTTGGAGCAAAGTACTTTGGTTGTGTTGTGCAGGTTCCACGTTGGCGCCGGAATCTCTGGTGTTGCGCCGCACTACATCCCGCCGCCATCAACCTTCAACGTGCTTCTTGGCTCCTACTGGTTCGATAACCTTGGTTTCATACTGAGGGAAACTTACCGCTGTACGCATCACACCTTCCTCTTGGGGTTCCCAACGGACGCGTGTTGAACGCGTATCAAGCAGCTTTTTCTGGCGCCGTTGCCGGGGAGATCAAGACACGCTGCAAGGGGAGTCTCCACTTCTCAATCTCTTTACTTTGTTTTTGTCTTGCTTAGTTTTATTTACTATTTTGTTTGCTGCACTAAATCAAAATACAAAAAAATTAGTTGCTAGTTTTACTTTATTTGCTATCTTGTTTGCTATATCAAAAACACAAAAAAATTAGTTTACTTGCATTTACTTTACTTATTTCATCATGTTTCCTCCTAAGTTTGTTCTTAAAGATGTACCGGTAGGCCGAGGGTCTATCCTTGGGAAAGACAATATAGAAATTTTTTTCACTCATATTAGTACGGTCGAAGATTTTGAAGATAGACACTTGGTAGAACTTGCCCCCACTTATGAAATTGCTGTTGCTTCTTTAGTACACGCGTTAGAAGCTAGATTTGTTAATCTTAATCCTGTGATTCAACATATGTTTCTTACACTCAGTGATATGGAAGAAGGAGAAAAGAAAGATTTTGTTTTAGAAACCCTTCTTAGAGAATTTGGTGGTCTAGCAAGAGAAGCTAGAAAGGTCTTTGCTAAATTTAATATGCTTGGTTCGCATACTAATTTTGTTAGTCTCCTTGAAAAGATGGACATGGATAGAATAAGATACACTAATAATATTGATGATGGTGGGGAGATCAAAGCACCAATACCATGTAAGCTCCTAGCTATGAATGATGCACTAGAAAATAACTATGCTTGGCTTGTTCCTGAAAATCTGTTTGATGAGAGTAGCACGCCTAAGACTAATGAAAAGGGAGATACTAAAACTTATGTATCTAATATACTATGCCTGGTTGAGAAAACTCCGCACCCCGCTGAGAATGCACCATCTCTTGATAATACTTGATACACACTTTCTGCGCCTAGCTGAAAGGCGTTAAAGAAAAGCGCTTATGGGAGACAACCCATGTTTTTACCTACAGTACTTTGTTTTTATTTTGTGTCTTGGAAGTTGTTTACTACTGTAGCAACCTCTCCTTATCTTAGTTTAGTGTTTTATTGTGCCAAGTTAAGCCGTTGATAGAAAAGTAAGTACTAGATTTGGATTACTGCGCAGTTCCAGATTTCTTTGCTGTCACGAATCTGGGTCTACCTCCCTGTAGGTAGCTCATAAAATTAAGCCAATTTACGTGCATGATCCTCAGATATGTACGCAACTTTCATTCAATTTGGGCATTTTCATTTGAGCAAGTCTGGTGCCATTTTAAAATTCGTCAATACGAACTGTTCTGTTTTGACAGATTCTGCCTTTTATTTCGCATTGCCTCTTTCGCTATGTTGGATGAATTTCTTTGATCCATTAATGTCCAGTAGCTTTATGCAATGTCCAGAAGTGTTAAGAATGATTGTGTCACCTCTGAATATGTTAATTTTTATTGTGCACTAACCCTCTAATGAGTTGTTCTAAGTTTGGTGTGGAGGAAGTTTTCAAGGATCAAGAGAGGAGTATGATGCAACATGATCAAGGAGAGTGAAAGCTCTAAGCTTGCGGATGCCCCGGTGGTTCACCCCTGCATATATTAAGAAGACTCAAGCGTCTAAGCTTGGGGATGCCCAAGGCATCCCCTTCTTCATCGATAACATTATCAGGTTCCTCCCCTGAAACTATATTTTTATTCCATCACATCTTATGTGCTTGTCTTGGAGCGTCGGTTTGTTTTTGTTTTTGTTTTGTTTGAATAAAATGGATCCTAGCATTCACTTTATGGGAGAGATACACGCTCCGCTGTAGCATATGGACAAGTATGTCCTTGGTTTCTACTCATAGTATTCATGGCGAAGTTTCTCCTTCGTTAAATTGTTATATGGTTGGAATTGGAAAATGATACATGTAGTAATTGCTATAAATGTCTTGGGTAATGTGATACTTGGCAAATTGTTGTGCTCATGATTAAGCTCTTGCATCATATGCTTTGCACCCATTAATGAAGAAATACATAGAGCATGCTAAAATTTGGTTTGCATATTTGGTTTCTCTAAGGTCTAGATAATTTCTAGTATTGAGTTTGAACAACAAGGAAGACGGTGTAGAGTCTTATAATGTTTTCAATATGTCTTTTATGTGAGTTTTGCTGCACCGGTTCATCCTTGTGTTTGTTTCAAATAAGCCTTGCTAGCCTAAACCCTGTATCGAGAGGGAATACTTCTCATGCATCCAAAATACTTGAGCCAACCACTATGCCATTTGTGTCCACCATACCTACCTACTACATGGTATTTTCCGCCATTCCAAAGTAAATTTCTTGAGTGCTACCTTTAAAATTCCATCATTCACCTTTGCAATATATAGCTCATGGGACAAATAGCTTAAAAACTATTGTGGTATTGAATATGTAATTATGCACTTTATCTCTTATTAAGTTGCTTGTTGTGCGATAACCATGTTCACTGGGGACGCCATCAACTACTCTTTGTTGAATTTCATGTGAGTTGCTATGCATGTCCGTCTTGTCTGAAGTAAGAGAGATCTACCACCTTATGGTTAAGCATGCATATTGTTAGAGAAGAACATTGGGCCGCTAACTAAAGCCATGATCCATGGTGGAAGTTTCAGTTTTGGACAAATATCCTCAATCTCATATGAGAAAATTATTAATTGTTGTTACATGCTTATGCATAAAAGAGGAGTCCATTATCTGTTATCTATGTTGTCCCGGTATGGATGTCTAAGTTGAGAATAATCAATAGCGAGAAATCCAATGCGAGCTTTCTCCTTAGACCTTTGTACAGGCGGCATAGAGGTACCCCTTTGTGACACTTGGTTAAAACATGTGCATTGTGATGATCCGGTAGTCCAAGCTAATTAGGACAAGGTGCGGGCACTATTAGTACACTATGCATGAGGCTTGCAACTTATAAGATATAATTTACATGATACATATGCTTTATTACTACCGTTGACAAAATTGTTTCATGTTTTCAAAATCAAAGCTCTAGCACAAATATAGCAATCGATGCTTTTCCTCTATGGAGGACCATTCTTTTACTTTCAATGTTGAGTCAGTTCACCTATTTCTCTCCACCTCAAGAAGCAAACACTTGTGTGAACTGTGCATTGATTCCTACATACTTGCTTATTGCACTTATTATATTACTCTATGTTGACAATATCCATGAGATATACATGTTATAAGTTGAAAGCAACCGCTGAAACTTAATCTTCTTTTGTGTTGCTTCAATGCCTTTACTTTGAATTATTGCTTTATGAGTTAAACTCTTATGCAAGACTTATTGATGCTTGTCTTGAAGTGCTATTCATGAAAAGTCTTTGCTTTATGATTCACTTGTTTACTCATGTCATATACATTGTTTTGATCGCTGCATTCACTACATATGCTTTACAAATAGTATGATCAAGATTATGATGGCATGTCACTCCAGAAATTATCTGTGTTATCGTTTTACCTGCTCGGGACGAGCAGAACTAAGCTTGGGGATGCTGATACGTCTCCGACGTATCGATAATTTCTTATGTTCCATGCCACATTATTGATGTTATCTACATGTTTTATGCACACTTTATGTCATATTCGTGCATTTTCTGGAACTAACCTACTAACAAGATGCCGAAGTGCCGCTTCTTGTTTTCTGTTTTTGGTTTCGAAATCCTAGTAACGAAATATTCTCGGAATTGGACGAAATCAACGCCCAGGGTCCTATTTTGCCACGAAGCTTCCAGAAGTCCGAAGAGGAGACGAAGAGGGGCCACGAGGGGGCCACACCCTAGGGCGGCGCGGCCCCCCCCTTGGCCGCGCGGCCCTGTGGTGTGGGGCCCCCGTGCACCCTCTTGACCTGCCCTTCCGCCTATAAATAGCCTCCGTTGCGAAACCCCCAGTACCGAGAGCCACGATACGGAAAACCTTCCAGAGACGCCGCCGCCGCCGATCCCATCTCGGGGGATCCAGGAGATCGCCTCCGGCACCCTGCCGGAGAGGGGAATCATCTCCCGGAGGACTCTACGCCGCCATGGTCGCCTCCGGAGTGATGTGTGAGTAGTCTACCCCTGGACTATGGGTCCATAGCAGTAGCTAGATGGTTGTCTTCTCCCCATTGTGCTATCATTGTCGGATCTTGTGAGCTGCCTAACATGATCAAGATCATCTATCTGTAATTCTATATGTTGCGTTTGTTGGGATCCGATGAATAGAGAATACTTGTTATGTTGATTATCAAAGTTATATCTATGTGTTGTTTATGATCTTGCATGCTCTCCGTTACTAGTAGATGCTCTGGCCAAGTAGATGCTTGTAACTCCAAGAGGGAGTATTTATGCTCGATAGTGGGTTCATGCTGCATTGACACAGGACGATGTGAGAAAGTTCTAAGGTTGTGTTGTGCTGTTGCCACTAGGGATAAAACATTGATGCTATGTCTAAGGATGTAGTTGTTGATTACATTACGCACCATACTTAATGCAATTGTCTGTTGCTTTGCAACTTAAAACTGGAGGGGGTTCGGATGATAACCTGAAGGTGGACTTTTTAGGCATAGATGCAGTTGGATGGCGGTCTATGTACTTTGTCGTAATGCCCAATTAAATCTCACTATACTCATCATGATATGTATGTGCATGGTCATGCCCTCTTTATTTGTCAATTGCCCAACTGTAATTTGTTCACCCAACATGCTGTTTATCTTATGGGAGAGACACCTCTAGTGAACTGTGGACCCCGGTCCAATTCTCTTTACTGAAATACAATCTACTGCAATACTTGTTCTACTGTTTTCTGCAAACAATCATCTTCCACACAATACGGTTAATCCTTTGTTACAGCAAGCCGGTGAGATTGACAACCTCACTGTTTCGTTGGGGCAAAGTACTTTGGTTGTGTTGTGCAGGTTCCACGTTGGCGCCGGAATCTCTGGTGTTGTGCCGCACTACATCCCGCCGCCATCAACCTTCAACGTGCTTCTTGGCTCCTACTGGTTCGATAACCTTGGTTTCATACTGAGGGAAACTTGCCGCTGTACGCATCACACCTTCCTCTTGGGGTTCCCAACGGACGCGTGTTGAACGCGTATCAGTCCTCTCCGGCATGTTGAGCACAGTGCCAAGCAAGCTCTCGCACACGTTCTTTGTGATATGCATGACATCAAGGCTATGAGGCGTACCGAGGATCTTCCAGTACGGCAAGTCCCAAAACACGGACCTCCTTTTCCATACCCCCAAGAGCGGCCCGTGTTCCTTTTTCTTTCTCTTGTCTCCTTTCTTCCGCTTCTGGATCTTTATCTTACCCGCCGGAGGGCAGTCTTTCCAGTTTTTCAACAGAGTATCTATCTCTTCGCCGCTTCGCCTAGGTGGAGGTCCCTCGACCTCATCCTTCCCATTGAACAGGTCTCCACGCTTCCTACACGGGTCATTCTTGGGAAGCCACATTCGATGCCTCATGTAGACGGTTTTTGAAGACCCGAGATCCTTACCTAGCTGTAAAAACGGCGTCTTTTCCATGCACCTCACACATGCCTTGTGTCCGTGGCACACCTGGCACGCGATATATCCGTATCCAAGATAGTCCTGCACCGTCGTCAACAGTGCGGCTTTCATACGGAAAGTTTCTTGTCCGTAGGCGTCCCAAGTTTCTATCCCTTCCTCCCACAGAGTGACTAGCTCCTCCTTCAATAGCTCCAGATACAGGTTGATATCGCTCCCTGGATGCGTCGGCCCTTGGATTAGCATACTCATGTGTATGTACTTCTTCTTCAGGCATAGCCATGGAGGGAGGTTGTACATCCATACAAACACGGGCCAGGTGCTATGCTTGCTGCTTTGGTTCCCAAACGGATTGAGTCCCTCGGTGCTCGCACCCAACCTGATGTTCCTTGGTTCTTTCCCGAATTCTTCGTAATACTCATCGTCTAATGTTTTCCACTGGCTTGCATCCGAAGGGTGTGTTAGCACTGGGTTTTCAACCCGTTCCACATCACGCATCACCGCCTCCTTTCTTTCCGCGTGTCAACGCATGAGCTTTGCTTCCTTGGGGTCCACGAAGTACCGCTGCAGACGGGGCGTGAGCGGGAAGTACCACACAACTTTTCGAGGAGATTTTCTTGTCCCTCTCTTGTATCGAGATTCGCCACACTGTGGGCATGTATCGATATTGGCATGCTCGTTCCGATATATTACGCAGTCACTGATGCATGCGTGGTATTTCTGGTGCGGTAAATCGAGAGGGCACACGATTTTCTTGGCCTCCTGTAGGCTACCGGCACACGTGTTATCTTTAGGAAAGTGGATCTTCAAGTATCCGAAGAGTTCGTCCACGCTTGTGTCCGTCCATTTGTGCTTTGCCTTCATCTCCATAATATCGAGAGCGTATCTCAGACGGCTCTCCTCCGTCCCACGAGCTGCATCGTACAACGGAGTTCTCGAGTCTACCTCGAGTTGATCCAGCTTAGCCTTCCATCTACCAGCGATTTTGGGGTTGGTCGATGTGTTGCTGAGAAGAAGTTCTTGAACATGACGGTCCTACACGGCCGCGGTTAGCGGGGTATTTCTACTCACGTCCTCGTCGGCCGCATGTTCTTCCCGGCCTTCTTGATCACCATCAACGTGTGCGCCATCCTCTTCAACCTCGTCTCCATTGTCGTGTGGGGCATCCTCTCCATCACCTTCGTTATCATCATCTCCACCATCATCATCTCCATCATCATCACCATCGATATCATCATCTCCATCATCACTCATCCACTGAGTATGCCCCTCCATGAAACTATACCTGAGCAGGTGTTGATTCACTATGCCTGAGAAGGGGTCAAACAACGATCCTAGCTTGCATCTTCGACAAGGACACATTATATCCTTTCGCTTTTTTCGATACATGTCGGCCGTCGCGCGTTCCACGTATCTATCCACGACGCTTTCCCTCATCGCGATGACCATCGCCGCCTACAAGACAAGATAATTGATTACACCGCCGTCTCGGTTTTCACGGAAAAAATTCGGCATGACCTTTGCTAAATATTGTCATGCTGGAGTTCCAAAATTCGCCGGAACGGAAGTTAATCAACATTCCGGCAAAACATTGGCAACTCAATGTTCCTGCACGCGTAAACAAATGCAAAACAATGCATTTACATATATGGACCACCTTTTGTCACCACTAGTGATATAACCGCGAATTTTCGCCAACACATGAACATTCCACTCATTTAGTTATGTACCTATTAGTTGACGCGACGTCCAGAAGCACCGGAGAGACGCCACACGTCGACTTTAATGCTTGAGATATCTAGAGATCTAAGAAATGGAGAGATCTAGCTAGATCTAGTGGAAAAGGTTGTGGGAGGAGATAGATCTAGATCTAGATTATGCAAATCATGCTAGAGGGGCTAGGTAGTGCATGATTTGCTCAAATACAACATATTTTATTGGTTGAAATAGCTAAAATGGGTGGGGGAATGAGCTAACTAGTGCTTGGGTTGATTTGCCATCACATATGAGTGTGTGTGGGTGGTGGTAGGTGGCTGGTCGTCCTAAATGGACATGCCCAGGTTACCGCCGGCGCCTACAAACGAAATTGCCAGCGGTAGGGCCCGTTACCGCTGGCATCTGCTGGCCAAATACGCCGGCGGTAAGTTAAGGCCGGGTGGCCCACCCTGGCTGGGCGATACCATCGGCATCTACTGCGCACGTTCGCCGGCGGTACAGCCCAGTATCCCTGGCGCTTTGGGCCCAATTCGTCGGCGGTAAGGCTAGGCCCAAATGGGACCCCGCGGCCCATTGCACCCCCGGCGCCTCCGTTTCCATTTCGCCGGCGGTAATGGAGCCACCCCCGGCGCCGTCCTACCTATTTCGCCGGCGGTACTGTTAGGCCCCCCTGGAAGGTATTACCGCCGGCATCTTCAGCTCGTATTTGCCGGCGGTAAGGAGTGCGGCTATAAGCCTTTTCCTAGTAGTGCATGCTCTCCGTTGCTAGTAAAGGCTCTGGCCAAGTTGATACTTGTAACTCCAAGAGGGAGTATTTATGCTTGATAGTGGGTTCATGCCTCCATTGAATCTGGGACAGTGACAGAAAGTTCTAAGGTTGTAGATGTACTATTGCCACTAGGGATAAAACATCGATGCTTTGTCTAAGGATATTTGTGTTGCTTACATTACGCACCATACTTAATGCAATTGTCTGTTGTTTGCAACTTAATACTGGAAGGAGTGCGGATGCTAACCCGAAGGTGGACTTTTTAGGCATAGATGCATGCTGGATAGCGGTATATGTACTTTGTCGTAATGCCCAATTAAATCTCATAGTAGTCATCATGATATGTATGTGCATTGTTATGCCCTCTTTATTTGTCAACTGTCCAACTGTAATTTGTTCACCCAACATGCTATTTATCTTATTGGAGAGACACCACTAGTGAACTGTGGACCCCGGTCCATTCTTTTACATCTGAATACAATCTACTGCAATCATTGTTCTCTGCTGCTCATTGTAAACAAACATCATTTTCCACACCATACGTTTAATCCTTTGTTTACAGCAAGCCGGTGAGATTGACAACCTCACTGTTAAGTTGGGGCAAAGTATTTTGATTGTGTTGTGCAGGTTCCACGTTGGCGCCGGAATCCCTGGTGTTGCGCCGCACTACACTCCGTCACCAACAACCTTCACGTGGCCCTTGACTCCTACTGGTTCGATAACCTTGGTTTCTTACTGAGGGAAAACTTGCTGTTGTACGCATCACACCTTCCTCTTGGGGTTCCCAACGGACGTGTGCTTCACGCGTATCAATCGACGTCACCGAAATGATCAAGATAGTTGTCATCGATGAAATCATCCCCTTCTTCATCTTCTTCCATTATAACCCCTCTTTCTCCATGCTTGGTCCAACAATTATAGTTTGGCATGAAACCCTGCCGAAGCAGGTGCAGGTGAACGTCTCTTGAGGAAGAGTAACCCTTCTGATTCTTACAGCCAAAACATGGACAGATAATAAAACCCACCTGCTTGTTCGAATTAGCCACTGCGAGGAAATCTTTCAAACCCGTAATGAACTCGCCGGAGAGTCGGTTACCGTACATCCATTGTCGATTCATCTGCATTATTATAATATAAAATATATAATTAACCATCATGCATTTGTTAAACTAACTAGCTACAAACAATAGAAATTAAACAATGAACTACACACGTGCATATTTTATCAATGACACATGAAAGGTTCAAGTTGCTAACTGCGATCGAGTAGAAAAAATAAATGAGAAAGCTCAAGTGTGGCTCAGACACTTCATATCATATTTGTTTCATGCTCTCGGGCATTTCATCGAACACCTTGTGTGCATATGAGGAACCAAAAGCAAACCCACCACCCCTTGTGAAGATTGTAAAGAGAAATGACACCAAATGACTAAGTGAAGTGAGCTGAGCTGCTTTTTGTAGGGATGGGCCTTTAGTCCCGGTTGGCCTAGCCAACCGCGACTAACGGACTTCGGGCCAAGCTTGAGGACCTTTAGTCGCGGTTGGCCTAAAGCTCCTCCCGTCCACCAGCTAGCCACCGAGCGCGCTGGGCCCAGGTCTTTAGTCGCGGTTCGCCTCCCGAACCGCGACTAAAGACCCCTTTAGTCGCGGTTCCTATATTTTGGCGACTAATGGGGGTGGACGGAAGCCTCTTTTTCTACTAGTGACTCTAAGTTGCCATCAATGAGTAAATATATACAACTTTAGATATTTTATTCAATTGTTTTCTACAATTTAATTTATTAGTTAATAAAACATAATCTAATGAAAAATAAGGTCAAAGCGACATCTTTATGATGTAGCAATAACTAATTTATTGGATATTTTGGACTGAAGATAGTAAATAGAAACATTTCCTAACACAAAGCACATACACGCCCTTTGTTATTGCATCCATCTATTGAAGGAAATATCAAGGACTCTATATAACCATATTTTTATGCTGAGATATTGCAAAAACATATGAAACTATGAACGTATTTCTCGAACGCATAAAGATGATTCCCTCGCATTTGCGAGGGCCACTATGCTAGTTGTTCATAAAGGACAAATTATTTTTTGTCTGTAAAAGGCGTGTTATTTTTCATACCTAAATTTAAAAGTATGTAACTTACGCAAAAATGATAAGTTTTCGAATGATTTTTTCTTTTCTAAATGGGGAATCTCCAATCTTGCATTAATCGATGCACATGGCTTCTTATTGAAGATCAAACCACAATTCTTACAAGTGTCTGTAGTGATAGTACATCCAATCATTATTATTACAACTCACGGATCCGATAGCGGTGAGACATTGGATAAGCCATCTAAAAAATTTAAACATGAAGTGTCGTCTTTGCATCAACATATGATCCTTCTATTAATATGCCGCCCATATCGGCGTGCAACCATTGCTAACTGCTTGCACCCAATATCCATATCTTGGCACTCCTTCGGTGACTGGCCTGTAGAAATGATGGGAAGACAACGTCGTTTCTAACATCCCATATAGCCCGCAATAAAGCACAAACTCCGACACTAATGCACCATTTTTTTTTTGGCAAAATGGCATGCAAAAAAAAGATGGTGTATTGTTTCATCTTGATCACAAAAAACAACACTTCATACAACAACTTCAATTTCTTTTAACCAAGTTATCTTTAGTAAAAAATACTTTTTTATGGAGAAATCACACAAATTTTTTGACCTTTAGTGCTACCTTAATTTTCCAAATATATATGCGAAGGAAATAAAAATGGCCATTAATCATATCAAGATACATAGACGTAACTGCAAAAAAGACCTGTTGTAGTTAGAGTCCATTGGAAACCGTTTTGTTTCATAGATAAATGGACATGCATAAGACCCTGAACTAAATGCAGCCAAATTCAATTCGTCTCCCGAATGCGCATGCTCCCTATAGCAAAAAATTATATTTTAAATTGTCGAAAAATTTTGACAAAAAATTCTACATGTACATCTCTATAATCTATGTGCACTCGTCAAGTTTCATAAAAAATCAATATTTTTTGTGGTCTATGTAAAAAAGAGAAAATTTATCTTGTAAAAAGCATTATTTTTAGCACTGAAATTTGTCATTTTTACACACGTCACATGAAGAGTCCATTTTTTTATGAAACAACTTTGTGAGCGCGTAGCACGTGAAGATGTAAGTGCGAATTTTTCGCTTCAATGTTTTTAAAATTTAAAATATGTGTAAGATGAATTTTAAAATAGAGGGAGCATATGCTCCCATGTTCCAGAATACCACTCCCGCCATCTTACACATTTGTTATCCGCCAACGCTCTTTTAAAACCTATATTTAAAAGAGATTGGACCTTTTTAGATCAAGTTCTGAATGAGTAGTCTGAAGAAAAAACCCCCTCCCGATATATCTGTAACTAAGGGCGGATAACAAATGTGTAAGATGGCTGCATTTACTTCAGGGTCTTATGCATGTCCATTTATCGACGAAACAAAACGTTTTTGAATGGACCCTAACTACAACAGGTCTTTTTTGCAGTTATGCCTATGTATCTTGATATGATTAATGGCCATTTTCATTTCCTTCGCAAATATATTTGGAAACTTAAGGTAGCACTAAAATAAATAAATAAAAATATGTGGTTTCTCCATAAAAAAAGAGGACTTTCTTCAGGGTGAAAACCTAAAATCTGTGGTTGGACGATAACGGCTTTTATGCACTGTTTCCTTTTTAGAGGCGTCGCTTATCGAGAAGCTGACCTTCTGGCGGTGGAGTCAGTGTTGTTGTTTCAAGTTTTCGATCTGTAGCGGGACTTTTTTTGTATTTTTTCTTTTTTTTTGGCTGTGTGCATCCTTTATCTTATTAGAGCATGATGTTGTTGCAGAGGCTGGGTGTAATTAGTATCTCTGCGATATTAATATATGCATTTTATCGAAAAAGAGATCGGTACACTACAACATAATCCCAGACTAAGTATTATCGGTTTCTTGAGTTTCCAAGTCCAAAAAAATCTCTTTAAGTGAAATCACAGCCTGAGACTACAGATGGCCAATAATAGGGTTAGGCACCAAACCATCAGAATACGGCTCACAACCGGCTGCAGGAGGGCATCACAAACATGTTTCGTGAACATATATGCACCAAACAAGATCAAACACATCACAAATAAATCTAAAACAAATAGTACTTAATTATTATTAGATCACAAACCAATAGGTGTCAGGTGAAGTCATGGATAACTCTACCACGTGTGTACTCTGCAGTTAATCTGTACAGCTCGTGGGGAGGGGGCGCTGAAATGTGATACATAGGAGACGCGTTTGGTGGTCTGCATGCTCCTTGGTTTCTATTGGGTCAACAATTTTTAGCCTGTTTGGTTGCCTGGACGGAGCCGGGTTGTTGCATTGCACGATTTAAAGCAGTGTTTTGCCTAGAGGAACATCCAAATTGGCAGTTTCTCCAGGGCCAGGCCCGTTCTCGCGCCACTTTGCAACGGCTGCACGAGCTTTTGCTTACGCTCATTCTCCTTTACACTACTCCACACACACACTCTCAAATCAATACAAATATAGTCCGAATCAAAATAAGATGTACACGAAAAAGATGTGTGTCGATGATATGAACCAATTCCCACAATCGGTTTTAAGTTTCGTCGGTCGTAAATCATCAATTTTGTGTATGAAGTTTTAAGCGAATTTTACCAAATTCGTCGCACACGCTCAACCGTTTGAAATTTTCTTTTAGGATTAGGTTCACCTCACCATTCCCATAACTTTCATGTTGACAGATTTCTGTTTCGGTGTACATACACTGATAGATAAATGACTCACAAATATACTGTAGTCTGTACGTATGCGTGAGTAAGTTTTGGACTACTTTTGCCCAACTTCTGGGTCGCCATCTTCATGGACGGCGACACGGTGATGATAGGTGAGAAGTGAGAGGTGATAATCCATGGTGGTGTTCGTCTTCGTGGTCGGCGATGTGTTGTGACCGACGTGACCGACGGTGTCATGGTGATGTTCGTCTTCGTGGTCGTTGATGTGCCCATGCTTGTGACCGGCGTGACCGGCGGTATCCTGGTGGTGTTCGTCTTCGTGGTCGGCGACATGGTGATACTTGTGACCGGCGTGACCAAAGGTGTCATGGTGGTGTTCGTCTTCGTGGTTGGCGACGTGCCCATGCTTGTGACCAGCGTCACCACCGGTGTTATGGTGATCTTCGTCTTCATGGTCGGCGATGTGGTGATACTTTTGATCGTCCTGATCGGTGGTGCCATCGCCGACATGCCGAAACTTGTGAACGGCGGTGTCATGGTGGCCTTGTGATAGGTGAGGTAAGGTCACAATGTTGCCATATAGGTGAGGCCACGAAAATCACGCGACCAACCAATCAAAGTGTCACTTGGGTGCCACTCGATGCAACTCAGCCTATCAAACGATGTGCGATTCGTGAACTGTACGTGGCTCGTCCAGAACGAGATGGGAGTCTCATCTCGCTGGGTAGTGAGCCATGAATCTTATGCAGCTACCAAACACCCCATGCATCCGCGTGGTTTCAATTCACTCAAATATCCAGCCTATTTGTTCTCTTATACTACTCCGTATCAAGGTTCTGTCTAATCAAATAGGGGTAGATTGCAAACATGACTGCAGCCAAGACGAGAGCATGCATCTCATCGTGCCCGAGTTGGGAATTATCACCATTCACCAAAGCTGCTCGACAAGAGAAGGGAGGACGAACCGAACCGTCACCGTCCTCCAAGAAAAAGCGAAGGAAATGTCACTCCTATCCAGTGACAACTGTACCGCATCGTAATCGGGTGGGCAATCATCGAAACTTATTCACTTGAATTGCAAGTTCCTAGTACGGGTGAGCACGAAAGCGGTAAGCAATCTGGGCTCTGTATCACAGCTAGGTCTCGGATCGAAGGTGTCACGTTCGCTCCATCGCTTTCTCAGATCCAGAGCCTGTTCAAATAATGGTACCACGCACGTGGTAGATTAGATGTGCCTGGCATCTCATGTAGTATCAGTTTTTTTTTTAACAGGGAAGGAGAAGCTCCATTAATTGGTGGGCAACATTACATACAGGGCCTTGGCTTTAGATGAAATAGCACAGGAGTCCTGGAAAATTACAAAAAGGACCTCAGAAAGAAAATATAAAAAGCAATCCAGTCCTTCTTCTCCACCGCAACACTGAATCAATTGCAGACTAAGGTTGCCGTCGACGACGCCGTGGACTACACCACTTGGTTCGTCAACAGGATGGGTCACCGAGCTGCGATTGCCGATCTTCCCCCCACAGCCCTAAGGCGTGGAGGAAGTTGATACTCCTCGGAGCAAAGTTGCCGAGGAACGGCGAGGCCTCTTTGGCCACAGATAGCGGCAGCAGAAGTTGCTGACGCTTGAGATCCACCGCAGGTCGAGCTTCAAGGCATCCCAGTGCCGCTGAGCCTCTGCTTTCTGCATCTCCTCTCCTCCAGATCTCCCCTCGCCACCTCGGCCGTCCAGAGGAAGAAGAGAGGAGGGATACAGAAGGGCAGAGGCGAGAACAACCCGCCTCCATGCTGGCTTGGGCGAACAAGAACCGCAGCACCACCTCCCCTCGCCTCCATGGCCGGCTAGAGATGGTGATGTAGCTCAGAACGCCGCCGCCGGAACAGTCGCCGCTGTGCACGCCCAGATCCCCCCACCACCTTGGCTGGCCAGAGAGGGGAACACAGCAGAATAGGACTGTACCTGCAAAAGGAAGTTCCCAGCGATATTATTCAGGCGTGCAATGGTCTCCGCCGCCGTTCCCAGCTCCGACCAGGGGAGCTGAGCCAAGACGAGGAAGATCCCTAGCCTCCAGATCTCGCTGAGCAGACCCGGAGCTGCACCTAAACTACTGGCATCTAGCCAAAACCTAACCCTACTATCTACAGAGAAGAACCCGGCGCCTCCCCTCCGCCTCCCTCGGCCGGCATCGCCGGCGAGGTCAGCTTCGGTTCGGCCCGGGGAGGAGAGATTCGCCCTCAGATACTGTAGCGAGGAGAGAGACGAGAGGGGGGAAATGCGTCATCTCATGTATCAATGGTGCACGTGTTGATCCTTGGTGCTATATATCATGGCAGGATTCCCCGAAATTTCGGGACGGGTATTTTAGGTAAAAAGTGTTTTGGGTTTTCAAAACTCACTTGAAATTTGTCCAGAAAATGTGACACCTCACATTTTGGGTATCTGGAAATTCGGGTTGGGTAATCCCGAAATCCCCAAAATACACAGCAATAAAGCAAAATGATAGAAAACGTTCTCCATCGTGGTGAAGATGAGCCGAGGCGTGAGACCTGAGCAGCGACTGATTGCAGGCCGTGTGACATCGTGGAAGTGTGATGGGGGCTGGGGTATATACTTCAGCTAGTCCTAGCACAGAGTTAGCTGATGCTTATTTCTCAGATACCGTTATTGTTTCTTCTTCGAGAAAAGAAGTTGACCATCCGTAGGCCTTCCACCACTACGCGGCATTGCTGCGTTAGGCTGCGTAAAATTCCCCATTGCTGCCTCTCGTAGGAGTCTGGGCCGTGTCTTAGTCCTAGTGTGGCTGATCATCCAGGTCATACCATATTCTCGTAAGATGATACACGCTAGCTAACGATCCATCAGGTGCTACATCATAAGCACCTTGGGAGCGTAAATAGTTGTAACTAGCAGGGAGGAAGCGGCGCGGTGGCGTGGTAGTGCATTGGGGCCTAGCAGGGAGGAAAGGGAGCGAGCGGACTCGGTGGCAGCAAGGTAATGCGGCGACCATGCAGCGTGGTGGATGGCGGCGTCCTAGGACGTGGTGGACGGCGGCGGCTTGGGAGGTGGCGGACAGCGGCGATTTTGGCGAGGCGGGGAGCATGTGCGCCTGATGTCCATGTCACAGGACTGGGGCTCTGGGTTCACATGTCGAAAGCTAGGGTTTAGAGAAAGTTTTTGGGCTAGCTCTCGGTGTCTGTGGGGTATTTATTTGGGCCGCATTGTTCAGTTCGGGTTGTTCAGGAAATTCGGGAATCATCACTCCTACCCAAATTGGCTGAAATAAATTTGGGTTTTCAGAACAACAACACTATCTAGTGCTCGGGTTTTCGGGTTCAGCAATACGGGTTCAGGATCGGGAAATTTGGGTTCGAGATTTGGGTATCGGGTTTTATGCGCACAGTGAATGGTAGGATCAATTCAACAATAATTGTGTTGATCCTTGTGCTATCGGTTGTGAATCGGTGATATATACTCTCTGTTCACAAATATAAGATATTTTAGACACTTTAAAGTGAGCTAGATACACAGCATAGTGAGTGAATCTACATATTAAAAGTAAACTAGATACATATATAATAAATGAATCTACTAATTAAAACCGAAAACATTTTATATTATAGTGAACGGAGGGAGTACTTTACGGATTTGTTGCTACTAGCTAGTGCACTAAGATGGTGAACTGAACCATGTATGAAAGTATCAGGCTTTTTTTAATAATTACACTCAGCCTTTACACCGATAAAATGAGTGGAAACATCAAGTATGTACACTCTATTTTATCTTACTTGACCTGGATAGAAGACGGAGAACAATGGAAGGACCAGACTGCTCTGGTTCAGTTAACCTCTGGTCTTCTTCTTCTTTTTTTGCAAAAACTAGCACAGTGGCCCTCGCAAATGCGAGGGCATCATCTTCAGTGTGTTAAAAATCTTTGGAAATAATCATTAATGCATATATTTGTTCCTTATGTTTACCCCTTTTATTCGTTTAGATATGGATAGATTCTTATAAGCGCATCCTGACCTTGCTCCTTTATTTTGCATATTAAAATACGGATCCCACATGGCATGATCTCATAGCAACTGCGCCAAAACAAATCCACGATACATCGAGGATGCATTGATGTAGCATGTGGAGGTAGCCATGCAAAACATCGAGAGAATTCAAGACTGACAATAGGATGTTGGAATCATTGTATGTCGGAAGGCCAGAGTCGATGAGGCGATGGCAGCCTCGCAGCCTTGTGAAGCACATGAGAGCGAAGAATTAGTTTATGACGTGCTTGCGGTCTAGGGTACACGTTGTTTTGAGACATCCTCTTATTGGTTTCTTACTTGCAAGAGTTTGAGGTTCTTTTGACATTAAATAAGCTATTGTGAATGTATAACAAACATCTTTAGAAAATAAAAGATACAATTTACAATTTATCCCTATATATAAATTTGCAAGATTTTCTCATCCTAATATTGAAGGAATTAGTTAAGTTAGACTACTTCACAGTTTTTAACATTTCATTGATGTATAAATACACTTGTATACCCATGCCAATTGTGATTGCAGAAAATATATGTCCAGGAGGTTGTGCCGATTACATTGTTCTATTTATAGTATTCAAATAAATTCTCCTCCTTTTCATCTTTTCCATTGCAAAATATACAACGCTTTATACCTCCATACAAAAGGTAAAGGTATAACTTCGATTTCTATTTCGTATATTAATTAATATATCATTTTGTTTCTATATTATAAACAAATAATAATTTTGAAAGTAACTCCCATTGAGATTATATCTTACATATTTTATAAACAAACAATAATTTCACAAACCAATGATCAACATGGTCTCAAGTTTTTGGTTATTGTAAAACCATAGTATTTACATGTGTCTAGCCAACAAATACTACAATTCTGGAAAAAGCAGTCTAGACCATTTTTTTTCTATACTACAAAGTGAGTGCAGCATCATAAATATAAATGAACAGTTTTTTACTAAATCTAAACACTTCAAAGTGTTTAAAACCATGGTCTTTTGAAAAAAAAAACACAATATTGTTGTAAAAAACTTTGTTGCCAAACACAGCTAAAATTATAATAGCAAAACTTCACAACATTGTGGGGATTCTGGAGGATGAATATCACCTAGGATGTGGTCAGAATAGTAAGATATGGAAAAGTTGTATTGTAAGGTTTTTTTCGTGGTTGAACTTGGCTAGCTAGGGTGGTCTAGTATTTTAAAACTGATTGTCCGTTTTATGTTCTTTCTCAAACCAATTCGGCTAGACTTTTTCCTGGGAACGACTCATCTAGCTAGCTGGCCGGATCTTTTTTTTTCCGGACGAACTGGGTAATCTAACTCGAGTACATTTGAATTTTTTTCTGAGTCCACGTCTCAAAGAAAAACATGAACGCGGATAGAAATTTGGTCCTTTTTCCTGAAAGCGGACTCAGCTAGCTGGATGCGTTGGTATTTTATTTTGACAGCAGAGGCGGTGGTGCAATCATGCATGGGAAAGATCTATTCAAAGAACAGTGATTCACGTCATGGGGACTGTGCCTGTTCCGATTGGCCGCTGCCCAGTTCATGTACGCAACGATGCCACCGAGACTCGATCGGTCAGGAGGCGGCGCGCACTCCACGTCCGTGCCGATCTGTTCTTTTATTTTCTTGCGGACTCAGATATATATATAGAATACCTCGTGTACGATTTTTTCTGAAACGTTTAGTTTTCCGAGTCTATGTTTCAAAGGAATATTATAGACACGTATAGAAATTACACAATCTTTTAAGTTATAGGCTGTGACAAACGTGGCATAGGTTCAGTTTTGTACACGTATATAATTGTACGTAACACCTCTTATCTTAAAATCTTGGACGTTAAAATTAAAATTAGAGGTTTATATTTTTTAAGCATACTAGCAAAAGTGCCCGTGCGTTGCACCGGGGGCAGGAAAAATCTGCGTCAAGAAGGTGCACTTTGGATTTCTTCAAAAATCCTACCGCCAAACGTCATTTTCTTTCATATGGGATGAATTATTCTTGACAGGAATGCAGCTACGGTCAAGAAGGGTTAATTTCTTTACCGCCGATAATGAAATGGCTTATTTAGTGTGCTAAATTAATATTGTTTATAGAATACTATTTTAGTACTCTATTCAAAATATGTTGTAACAAGTGAGAGGGAGGCTAACAAAAATAACAAAGATGCAAAAAAAACTAATTAATCCCATCCTCGACACGTCGTTCCAGCCATTAAACTCGTTGCATCTCTTTGTGGATCCGGAGAGGTGGGTCATAGATGGTTTCTCCCGAAATTCTATTTAGTTACAACCAAGCTACGCCCACAAACTTATTCGATCCATGAATATGTATACATCTAGCACTTGTTAAGTAAGGTTCTTATAATTTGATCAGCTTCATAGAAAATCGTAGCGGCATGTATGATAGTATATTAGTATCAATATGTTGCTTTTGAAATATAGATTTCATGATATACTACCTCCTACCGATACAGTATCTTATATGTTTTTACTATTGTCAATAGAATTACTCTCTCTACCTCGGTTCACGCTTCATATGGGTTGTGCGTATCTCCAGATCATTATTTTAATCAATATATAATATAAATTAGTCAACGCAAACATCATAAGGAAGTAGAATATCGAAACTTTCTATCGATATATATTTTATAATATGTACCTTATATTATGTTGGTCAAATGACCTAGAATACGGGGAGGCTCTTCAGAAGAAGGGAGTATAATGCGTCCGCTTCAGGGATCCCATTTAATTAGGTTGACACCTTATACTCCCGTTTTGAGATGCGGTCATCACAGCACATGGGGTTTTATATGTGACAAGGGATTAACTTGTCAATGCCTATGGATTGTAGGCTAGGGTTTAGTTAGAAGTAGAGGGTAAGTAGATCTCGAAGGTTTCAGCCGAAAAGTACTCGACGATTGTGAAAACTAGGATTTGCAGACAATGATTCGGTCCTCTCTTTCGTCCCTCGACTCCCCCTTATATATGAGGTGAAGCCGAGGGATTCGTGCTATACAAGTTTACAGAGTCCGGGACGGTTTCTAACTCGTCCCGCCAGATTACAAACAACACTTCCTATTACAACTCTATCTTTCCTTAGTAAATCTTGGGCTCCCGAATCTTCTTATTCTTCGGGTATTGGGCCTCCAGTAAACCCCGGGTACCATCTTCGGCAGGCCCATTTGGGATGCCTATGTCAGTAGCCCCCGAGATTTTGCTTGAATCGTAGAGTCAGGGAAAATCTCCATTGTTTATTTTTACTCAAAAGCTTTAACCTTTTATATTTCTTCACATAAAATTCTATATTGTACAGGGATACTGGTAATTGGGGCTAGTTCATCTGACGGATCAGGTACTAGTTAACTGCTCTTAGTGGCAATCCGCAAAAACCTACTTCAAAATCACGTCCCCGGACATGATCTCGGGATACTGGTGTAAACGTCGACAGGTGCCGCTTAAGGTCTTACCATTCTGTCGAGTCCCAGTCAAATTTATCGGGTACCTAACGCGTCCGTTAGGATTTTTCTTCGTATCTGTTGATACGGATAAAAGTAACGAGCGCAGTCTTTGGCGATGCCACGCCCACGAAACGGATCACGGGGTCTTACCTTCGCAAATTTGCGGCATTCAGAAATTGATCGCAACTTCGGCGTTCTGAGAATATATTGTCGAATGCTTTTCCGGCTGTTGGAATGGCACATTTTATCGAGTCATATATGACTTATATTGTTCTCCCGATGGGAGTATATGTAGAGTTAATTATAACTCGAAATATACTCTCTTGTTTTTCTATTTTTGTTAATTTCATCGGGCACGCGAACAGCGTTCCCGATGGGAGTAGCCCCCGAGGCTACAACCAAGAACTTGTGCTTGGTTGTAGGCTCAACATTTTAGTCCACCTTGTCGCTATATTTTCATTACTTCCCAATATGATCTCTTTCTTCTTCTCTCTCTCTTTTTTTATCTCTCGGGTGCGCGAACAGCGTTCTTGATGGGAGTAGCCCCCGAGGCTACAGCCAAGGACTTGTGCTTGGTTGTAGGCTCCCGCAATTTCTATATTTATCATACTCGAAAATTTACTTTTTTCTGAAGTAGCCCCCGAGCATTTGGGCAAAAACTTGTATTTGACCAAAGGTTCCCGAGGTATTGAATAATTCTTTCTGTCGCCGTTTTTCTTGTCGACATACTTCCCTTAATCAAATTTACTTCATCCTCCTCGAATAGTCGTGACTTTTCTGCCCTGTGGGTCCATTGCTTCGACTATGTTGACACGTCGTGCAAGTAGTGGACACACGTCCTCCGCTTTTCCTGGCGCACGTACGGTAACGCCTATTTCAGTAAAAATACTCTTTTGCCCTTGTGTCTAGAAGATCCATCCTCACCACACGATTTCTTCATCCAACGGCACACTGCTTCACCCGAATCTTATATAAACCCTTCTTCAACCTTCGTTCATCCCCTCGCTTGCGCCGCTCACCTGTTCCTCTTTGCATAACTTCCCCTGCGCCCAACTCTCTTCAATCTTCCGTACGCACATACATTGCTCTGCCCACTGCCGTTGATGCCACCGCGCACGCGTCTGACTCGCCACAGCACGCCGGAATCCAAGATGGCTGCCGAGGATCTTGAGTGGGAGAGATCCAAAATCTCCAACCAGGACACCAATATGCTGAAGAGGCTTGGCCTCATGAAGAAGGAGGACGCCATCCGCTTCCCCAGCGAAGAAAGCTACCCCAAGCCTCCAATGGAGTATCGGGTTAGTTTTGTTGATCACTTAATCCGCGGCCTTTCGACCCCAATCCATGATTTCCTCCGCGGCCTTCTTTTCGTTTATGGGATTCAACTGCATCAGTTGACCCCTAATTCCATCCTTCACATTTCTATTTTCATCACGCTTTGCGAATGTTTCCTCGGAATCCCTCCCAATTGGGTTCTGTGGAAACGCATTTTCTGCCTCCGCCGCAATGGCTCCCACAACGTCACTTATAACATAGGTGGCGTTGTTATCTGTGTTAAATGCGATGTCGATTATTTCGACGTCAAATTTCCTGATTCTGTCCAAGGATGGCGCAAAAAGTGGCTCTACATTCACGAAGAAAGCGCCAACTCCGTTGAACACAACATAGTTCCTTTCGACGGAAGTGCCAGAATCCAGCGCCGCCGCTCCTGGGATGCCGAAGTATATGAAGAAGAGAAAAAGGAGACAGAGGAACTCATGTCTAGTATACCTCACCAGCAAAACACTCCAGGCAAAGTACTGTCTGGTGTTCAAATCACTGCCTACTTCCTTAGGATTAGGGTGCAGCCTCTTCGGGCTCGCAAAAATCCCTACGGACGTATTACGGTGAAAACGACGCCAATAGAATCTCCGACGATCTTTACGCAAAGGACTTGGAGAAGTTGATCCGAAGAGTTTCCCGCTTGGCAAAAAAGGATCCTATTCCTTCCGCTGTCGCGTGGAACCATACAGCTCCGCCAATCCTCTCCCCGAGGTATTTTGCCTTCTCGAGTTTCTATCTTGTTCCGAATTTGCCTGTATCTCATTGTATTTGTGTCACTCTAATTTTTCTTTTGTCGCTGTTTTCTTGCAGAACCATCCTACTATGACTTCCCTTCCTCCTCTTCCTGAGGATGGAGAAGTCGAAGAACGGGGCATCGTTGCCGAAGATACCCCAGGTTCTTCTATTCCTGAAAGTGAAGTCGCGGGTTCCCACAAATCTGCGGCTTCCCATGAAAAGGAAGTTGAATGCGAGGCCGATGAATCGACGCAATCCCTTCCTCCTGCGGTTTCCCCAAAGAACAAAAGGAAAAGGCATGATGCCGAGAATTAGGGCACTACTAAGGCTGAAAAAGCTGGTCCTTCTAATCCGAAGGCAGCTTACGATCCTTATGTTGAATCCCTCATCAGCTCGTAAGTCACCTATCTCGCTATATTTTTGTACTCGAAATATTTATCTTGTCGTGCTTTTTATCTTGCCGATTTTTTGATCAATCGGTGATGAGGAGGAAGAAGTACCGATTCTTCGACGTGGCTCCTCGAACAAGCACGTCACGTCTTTGTACTTGCCTCGGACACACTAGTTGAAGGAGAAGAAACGTCGCCTCCTCAACAAGACGTCGTCACCACTACTCCGCCATCAAGCCCCGAGTCCCTTCACCAAAAAGGGCAAGGGTTGAAAAGATTGTTGATCCTGCCCCTCGGTTGGGCAGTTCGTCGACTCTGCTCTTAGATGATGTAAGTCCGTCGACATCTATATTTTCCTTATTTTATTTTTTTCACCTTTTCTCTTTTTCATGCCGATGTTTCTTTTCTTGTGTTCACGCTGAACAGCCTATGATCAAGGATCTTCTCCGCATCGGGTCACAATTTATTGGGTACCGTGAATATGCCGCCAGAGCCGAAGGTAATGACTTTTATACTCGCTATTTTGCACTGACTTTCTATTCCTGTTGCTTGTCGCTATCTTTTGATCTTTCTTTTCTTTCTTTTTCATATCTCGACGAGAAAAACTCTCGAGAGGCCAACGAACGTGTCGACGCACTTGCTCAAAAACTCGAGCAAAGTGAGGCGGCTCGCAAGAAAGCTGAACTTGCTGCTAGCAAAGCCAAGGCCGAGGTTGATGAAGCCAAGGTGAAAGCTGCTAGTGTCGAGGAAGCTGAGAGAAGGCTCAAAGATGCCGAATCTGCCTTAGATGAGCAGAAAACTGCACAAGCGTGCGTGAACAAGAGATCATCAAGCGTCTGAAGTCGCAAAGTCGACGTACGCTGAGTAATATCATCAACCCCTTCTATTGTACTTCCTGTTTCTTGGTTTTTGACTAATGGTTTGTCTTGTGTGGCAGCCCAAACAAACCAAGATTTTGATCTGGAGAATCCCGTCAATGACCCTCTCCTTGATGCACTTTCTCTTCTGGAGTTCCATGGGCGCGAAATTCGTGAAGGCGTGGCCAATGCCAATGCGAGTTTGTCGGCGTTGTTCCCCTTCTTCTTCCCGAAGAAAGAGGAACCTTCAACTTTCCTTGCCCTTGCCAAGCTTTTCAATTCGTCGGAAGACCTGGGATTGAAGATGCGTCGAGGAGAATATGAAGGTTCTTTGTCGAAATCTTGTTGCCCTGGTTGCTGACAGCCAACAGACGCTTGATTGGATGAAGGTTGGCGACACCAGCCAGATAGAGCATTCGAGATGGAGGTCGCTGATCAAGGCAGCCAAGCCCAACACGAAGAAGATCTTGGCGTATCTGGGGATCAAGCCAGCTTCGACTCCTAGCTCCTCGAGGCCGGAGGTCTAGTTGCATGCCTCCTTGTTGCCTTTTCTATTTCTTTTGCTTTTGTTGCCAAAGTAGTTGTTTTGGCGACATTCATTTCCTTAGCTCCACTGTAGTGCCCTTGTAATTATTCCAAGAAATTAATGAAAAACTCTTATCTGTCATTTGATGTTGTCTTGTCTAAATTTCAGTTGATATTTGATAACTATACTCCAACTTCCGCTCCTTCCAATGTATCGCCTTCTTCTCGTGCGAGGAGAGATTTTGCTGATACTGCACCTGTCGACGATACCTTGTCGCAAGAACTGGATGAACTTCGGCAACTACTTCAGTATGCGAAGAAGCAAACACTTGTGATGATGGAGCAATCTCGTAAGTCATCTGAAGCCGAAAAAATTGCTCTTCAACAAGCTCGCGAGGCCGTAGCTGCTAAGGAAATTGCTGCTTCCGAGGCTGAAAAGGCGACTATTCGAGAAAATTTCATGCTCGAATTAATGAATGAAGCCAGTGCAGATATGTCGGGTATGCCTGTTTCATCCGCTGATATCCTTTATTTGCATACTATTGTTTCTTTGAAGGTTTCCGCTTTTTTGTTTTGATAGGTGCCTTTACTGATGCTGCTGCCGAGGAAGAGAGGGTGAATGCTAGGACAACCCTCCTTGTTAACCCCTCCTTGGACCATGGTTCTTTGTTTTGGGCTACCCCGGAAAGGACCCGCCAAATTGTCAGATTTCAAGATCGCGCCTCTCAAACTCGCGATTTCCTCGACTTCTGTACCAAGACCTTGTCCATGGTTTACAACTCCATTTTTCCTCGCAACGTCCAACCAAAAACTCTTCCTGAATTGATGGAAAGGTTCAAGGATGCTCGCAGTATCCATGATTTTGTCAAAGCTCAACTAGCAGCTGGTGCCAGATTTGCTCTTATCATGCTCCAAATCTGCCACTCGAAGCTTGACCTTACCCAGGTTGTCGAGAAGGTTCACCAAAAAGTAAAACGGCGGAGAGTTGGTGTTGACAGGATTAACACGAAGGTTACGCCTATAGCCGAAGAAATGATTGAGGACCTACTTCGGATGGATGCCGACTTTTTTGCCGATGGCCATTATGCCGATTTTCTTGGTGCTGCTCCTGAGGAAAACAGGGTTACTCTTGATGACATATTGAATCAAGACTAGTTAGTTTCTTCTTGTAGATATTTCTTCTTTGTAATCCATGACTATATTGTAAAGCAATCATTATATTTCTCTGTTTGTTTAGCCCCCGAGTGTTTCGGTGACTCTTTACTATATTTGTATACTTGCGAGGTTTTGAACCAAGGCATTTATATATTTAAGGCGAATATGAGCCCCCAAGCTTTTTATTGAGCACTATTTTGTATTTTTGTTGACTCACGAGGTATTTGAATACCAAGGCAAGTTTTTCCTTTTGTCGATGAACTATATCGAAATTCGTCGGAGCGAAGACTTTGGTCATGTCGATAAGGAAGAAAAGTTATATTGTCACTATCTTTATTATATTGCAGCACCGCGAGCCCGCCTCATTAAAAACCTTCTCCGGCCCCACTCGGTGCCCCGAAAAAGGAAAAGAGTGCGTCTGAAAACTCGCGGGCGTTTCAGTACATTGAAGCTTTACAAAGACTATATTTTGACTCTAGGCGTAAAAACGCCTAAGTTGCGCCACGTTCCAGGGGTTTGGCTCCTCCACCCCTGTCTTCTTGTCCTTTATTCTGTATGCTCCTCCTCCAATTACTTCCGTGACAATGTAAGGGCCAAGCCACGGTGACTCGAGTTTTTCATGACTTTTTTGCGTGAGTCGAAGGACTAGGTCTCCCACCTGAAAAGATCTTGGCCGCAATCGTCGGCTGTGGTAATTTTTCAAGTCCTGCTGATATTTAGTTACCCGAGATAATACTTCATCTCGAGCTTCATCAAGTGCATCGACGTCATCTTCTAGCGCTCTTCTCGACGTTTCTTCATCATATTCAGAGACACGTGGAGAGTTGTGCTCTATCTCGATTGGTAGTACTGCCTCTGCTCCATGAACCAGGAAAAACGGAGTTTCCTGCGTTCTTGTGTTTGGTGTTGTTCGGATGCTCCACAACACGCTTGGTAGTTCTTACGGCCAGGTATGTCGAGCTTTTCCAGTGGTCCTAACAAGCGTTTCTTAATACCATTGCGAGATGATGCCATTGGCTTTCTCGACTTGCCCATTGGTTTGAGGATGTGCGGCGACGCAAAGTTCAGCTTAATACCCACCTCTTCGCAATAATCTTTGAATTCATGGGATGTGAAGTTGCTGCCGTTGTACGTGACGATCTTTGTGGGGCACTCCAAATCTGAAGACGAGGCCTTTTACGAATTTTCTGCGGATGCTCCATACGGTGAATTTATCGGCTTCGCTTCTATCCACTTTGTAAACTTATCGACAGCTACTAGCATGTACTCCTTTCCTCCTGGCCAGGATTTGTGTAACTTACCCACCATATCAAGTCCCCATTGAGCAAAGGGCCAAGACAATGGTATTGGTGCTAGCTCTGCTTTGGAGAGTGAGGTTTTGCGGCGAACCTTTGACATGCGTCGCAAGTTCTTACTATGTCCTTGGCGTCCTCGATTGCTGTCAACCAGTAGAATCCTGCCCGAAAAACCTTGGCTGCGATAGCTCGACTACTTGCGTGGTGGCCACATATTCCTTCGTGTACATCCTTCAGGATTATTCTTCCTTCTTCGGGTGTAACGCACCTTTGCAAGACGCCTGAAATACTTCGCTTATACAATTCTCCCTTGACCACCGTAAAAGCTTTGGAGCGTCGAATTACTCGCCTTGCTTCAACTGGATCATCGGGTATTTCTTTCCTCATGATGTATGATATGTACGGCTGCATCCACGGTATCTGTATCACCATGACCAAGTCCTGATCTTCTTCTTCGTCCTCTTGCTTTTCCTTGGCAGCCCCCGAGGGTTTCTTCTCCTTCTTTTTTGACTTTGTTGGCTTAGTGGATCTCTCTGTTATCTCGTCCCCGAATACACCTGGCGGGATTGGAAGGCACTGTGACCCGATGTTTGCAAGAACGTCGGCTTCGTCATTGCTCAACCTGCTAATATGATTTACTTCGCATCCATCGAATAACTTCTCAAGCTCGTTGTACACCTCCTTGTATGCCATCATGCTATCATTGATTGCATCACATTGGTTCATAACTTGCTGAGCCACCAACTGTGAGTCGCCAAAGATTTTTAATCGATTTGCTCGCAGGCTTTTGCCATCTTCATCCCGTGTATGAGAGCCTCATATTCTGCTTCATTGTTAGATGCGTTAAGGAACGTCATCCGGAGGATGTACTTTAATTTGTCGCCTTCAGGTGATATGAGTACTACTCCTGCGCCAGCTCCTTCTAGTCTCTTGGACCCATCAAAGTTCATGGTCCAAGTTCTCGATAAATCTGGAGGTCCTGTATTTTGCAACTCCATCCATTCTGCGATGAAGTCTGGCAGTATTTGCGACTTTATTGCTTTTCTTTTTTCATACGTGATGTCCCGAGGGAAAGTTCTATTCCCCAAAGGGAGACACGACCCGTAACTCGGGTTATTCGGTATATTTGATAAGGGAGCTTCATTGACCACTATGATCGGGTGTGCCGAAAAATAGTGGCGCAATTTTCGTCTTGTCGTGAACACTCCATATGCTAGTTTTTGGTGCGAGGGTACCTTTGTTTTGAAGGTGACAAGACTTCGCTCACGAAGTATCTTGGCCGCTGCACTCCATGGATTTTCCCTTCTTCTTCTCTTTCGACAACTAATACCGTGCTAACCACTTGGGGCGTGGCTGCAATATATAGCGGGGAGAGGTTCCTTTTCCTTTGGAGCCACCAGGATTGGTGGTGTCGAGATTTTTCGCTTCAGGATCCTCGAAAGCTACGTCGGCCTCTTCGTTCCACTGGAATTTATCTCCTTGTTTTATCGGCGCATAAAATGGTAACGCTTTTCTCCTAACACGGCGACGAACCTGCTCAAAGCTGCGACTCGCCCGATTAGCTGCTGTATTTCTTTCAACTTTGTTGGCTTTCTCATTGTTACTATGGCTTGTATTTTGTCGGGATTTGCTTCAATCCCTCTTGCCGAAACTAGAAACCCCGAAGTTCTCTATTTGGGACGCCAAAAGAACACTTCGTCGGGTTCGGTTTGAGGCAGAATTTGTCGAGGTTGTCAAAAGTTTCTTTGAGATCCTCGATCAACGTTGTCCCCTTTTTTGATGTTATGACGACATCATCGATGTATACTTGCACGTTTTTCCCGATCTGTGTTGCTAAACACTTCGCATCATCCTACGATATGTTGCTCCCGCATTTTTAGACCAAAGGGCATTGTCTTGTAGCAAAACACGCCGTAAGGTGTAATAAACGCTGTCTTGGCTTCATCATCTTCTTTTAATCTGATCTGGTTATAACCAGAGTATGCATCCAAGAAGGAAAGACGTTCGCAACCTGCCGTGGAGTCGATAATTTGATCGATCCTTGGGAGGGGAAAGTGATCCTTAGGACAATGTTTATTGAGACACGTAAAGTCGACGCACATGCGAAGGGCTGTCGTGTTTTTCTTCGGCACCATCCTTTGGGTTAGCTACCCATGTGGCTTACGTAGATATTTCTACGATAAAACCAGCTTCTTCGAGTCGATTTATTTCTGAAAGCATGGCTTTGCGGTTTGGTTCGAAAAACGCCGCAAAGGTTGTGCGATTGGTTTATTTGTTGGATCCAAATTTAGGTGGTGCTCGGCAAGTTCCCTGGGTACTCCTGGCATGTCAGCTGGGCACCATGCAAAGATTTTCCAGTTCTCACGGAGGAACTTGACGAGCGCGCTTTCCTATGCGATATCCATATCGTTTGCGATAGATGTCGTCTTTTTTGGATCTGTCGGGTGAATCTGCACCTCCTTAGAATTTTTCTCTGTGTTGAAAGTTGATTCTTTATTTGGCCTTCCAACGTACGGCGATGCGTCGTAATCAGTCATGCTTTTTGACGCCAAGTATTCGGCTTGCATCCCGAAAGTTTACGCCAACTTTGTGAAAATCCTTGTCGCACTTATCGGCTAAGGCAAAGCTTCCCTTGACTGTGATTGGTCCTCTTGGTCCGGGCAACCTCCACAACAGGTATGTATAGTGTGGTACTGCCATAAATCTAGCATATGCTGGTCGTCCCAACAGAGCGTGGTATTGTGATGGAAAATCCACGACTTCAAATTCGAGCTTCTCGATTCTATAATTTTCTCGGGTCCCAAATTGAACATCGAGATTGATTTTTCCCAATGGATAACTTGGTTTTTCTGGTGTGATGCCGTGGAACCTTGTGTCTGTTGGTTTCAAGTTTGCTAAGGATATGTTCATCTTCCTCAATGTATCTGCATACATGAGGTTCAAGCTGCTGCCGCCGTCTATGAACACTCGAGAGACATCAAATCCTGCGATAACTACTGGCAGAATAAGTGCTGTTGCCCTGGTCGAGGAACTTGCTGCGGATGATCTGCTATTGTGAAGCCGATATCTTGTCACGACCAATTAAGGTACTCAACTGTTGGTGGAGGCATTTTCTCTGCCATAAACACCTGTCGTGAGATTACTTTTTGAGCTCTATTGGACGGCCTTCCCTTCTGAATCATCAACACTGCTCCGTTGGAATTAGGATCAACATAGGGTGGTGGTGCAGGTGCTGCCGCTATTCTTAGCTGGTGTCGATTATCCTCTGTAATCGCGGGAGGTGGCGGTAGATGAATCTCGCTCCTAGGCTCCCGAGGGTTTCTCTGTGCTGCTCGAGCGTGAGCATTTTCTGCGTATCTGAACATTGCACTGAAAATTTCGACGGTCTTTCTGCAGGTGCCTGACTGTCTTTTCCCGTTCTTTGTCGAGGAAGAAGTGCATACGGCACGGTCCGTTCAGCATTTCCTCGGGGGACACGAAAGGTCTTGGAAACCTCGGCCCACTATTTTGCCTGTTGCGTGAATCATCCCTATTATCACCTCGCTGTTCGCTGCTTCTCTGGTAATCATCTCTATTGCCTCCTGTATTTGTCCGAAAACCTGCCGAAATTTGTCCTGGAGCGTCGTAGTTACGTACGTCAGGAAATCTTCGCCTCGGTTGATAGTTTCGACCACGGTCCTCCTACGGCGACTGTGTCGTTTGTTGTGGACAGCGTCTTCTCCATCTGCCCATTTATTTGCTATCTCCATTAACGCGGATCTTGTCCTTGGATTGGTCCTTCCCAAATCCTCGACAAAGTCTCCACGCGACTCTGCGACAAACGCATCTATTGCTCTCTCGTCAGATATGTTTTCTGCCGAGTTTTTGATGATATTCCATCTCTGGATGTACTTTCTCATTGGCTCATCTGGCTTTTGTCGACATGCTCTCAACTCCTCTAACGATGCGGGTTTTTTGCACGTGGATCTGAAGTTCTTGACGAACACGTCCACGAAACTTTCCCGGTGTCGATGGATCTGGAGCGAGTTTCTTTATCCATGATCGTGCGGCACCACTCGGGTGCACCTGGATGCTTTGCATGGCTGTTGCCCTAGTTCCTCTGTCGGCTTCACCGTCTCCGGATAGTCGACTAGCCAATCCTCTGGATCTTGAAGGCCGTCGAATTTCTTGAAATTATCGGAGTAACTTGAATCTGAGGGGACTCGCGTTTTCGGACTCTCCTCGTGAAGCATGGTAAGCCGCACATATCTTCGTCGTTGAGTTACGGGGATTGCCGATGATCCCTTCTGTTTTGCCGCGCTCTGTCGACTCTTGCTTGTGCTTCTTTGTGTCTCTTGCTCCACTTGGCCCTTCGAGTCTTTGCCGGCTGTTGCTTCTTTGTGGGTCGCGGACTATTTTGCCTTGCCACTCCTTCGGGAGGCGTTGATATAAACGCTTATTTGTCCCCATAGCTCCAACTCCTGCTACCGCCATATTGTACAGTGTTTCCCTTGGGTCACCGGAGGTGGTTTAGATGCAAGGATAAAAGCATGTGTCGCCATATACCCAGCCTACGGTGTCTTAGGGATGATGTTTCCTCTTGTATCTATCGACATAAAGGACATGTCGAGGTTTTGAACCAAGTGTTCTCTTTACGCCTCGGGTATGTGTTGCAGCCTTGATCTTGCTCTGTTCCGCGCCTCCCGATGGCTATCACCCGTAGTTCTAGATTGTCGACTTAGATCTGCCCTTCTCTGCTGGATGCGAAGCTGCCTCCTTTCTCTGTTCAACTCAAATTTGTCTGTTTTTCCAATTCCCTGGCAGCTCGTGCGAGCCTATATTGATATGCTTGCAATTCTTCTGGTGTGGCTGTGGTAGCCATTGGTTCTGTGCCGTTCATAGCTCTCGCAGCTCTGTCCCACGCTGCTTGTGAAAGTTGAACTCTATCTCGCGGCTCTGGCCCGACGTATTTGTTGCCCAAGCCTTGTCGCAGATTGGAGGGATCGACGTATGGATTTCCCAAACTGTCGAAAGCCTCAGATGTCTCCTCTTGACCTTCGATGGCGTAAATCTGATGATACCTTGTACTCAGATCTATGTTGGGTTTGGTGACATCATCGTTGAGATTGATGAAGACCTTGCCCACTGTGAGAGATTTGTCGATGAAGTCATGACTGTCGACATCGCTTGAGCCATCGCTTATATACGAGTCCGCAGATGACTCAAACGATATGTCGTTGAAGATCTTGGCGAGTTTCTCTCTTGCTGCGATGCGGCGTAGCGTGTCGCCGAGGTTTCTTCTTCTCCTGACTCGTTTGACGATGCATAGCTTGAAAAATCGGAATCGGCCACTGATGATCCCGACGAAATCGGAATTTCGACACGATACGATCCTTCCTTCTCGACGCGAAAGTGGAACCTTCCGAACGTCATCTCCATGGGCTCCGCCAGATACGCATATGCATCCAAACGGGAGGGTGGGTGAGGAACAAAATCGACAAGACCAGTAGCGATCTGTTTACCTCGATCCATTGTGTTGCTTGCGGTTGACGATGTCGAAGATCTTGAGCGTGCCATCGAGATCAGCTCCTTACGCCTCTAATTCCCACAGACGGCGGAACTGCGAGATGAGACTATTTAACTACAATCTACACGCAGTCAAAATTCATTGGAAGAAGAAACGGAGAGGAGAAGAGAGAAATGCTCAAACCGTAATTGCCATCGATTAGAACGATACAGAGCCCCGGGCAATTATCTCCGGCCGGCCAACTTCTTTTCAATCTCGAGGCTGCTGTTGTATTGCATTTGAAGTCTGAATTGCACAGTATACTGTACCAAGTACCAACACACTTCAGGTCCTATCCAGGACAAGGCCACGCATCACCCGTCAGCTGCCGGCGCGCGCCTCCCAGCTGAAGGCGATGCGGCCGTAAGATGACCGTGCGCGCCTGCTGGCCAAGTCATCATCCATCGTCCAGCGCCTGTGTGGCTGCCGAGCCTGGCCAAGCGGCCGACTATGGCACCTCAATTCAGTCAACGCCCATCAGGCCGGCGCTGGTACTGCGCGCTGCTTGTCCGAGAAGTAGATCAGTGAGGTGCCCAATCCCCTGCATGATGAGAAATTAGGGAGGGCGGAGGATGGGGGAGAGGAAAGTTTGCTCGCGGCCGAGCTCATCCTCTAGATCCGCGAATTCCGTGCGCCAAGTGCTGCTCATCTTCGGCGAATTCAACGTGGCAAGCCTGCTCATCCTTCAGATCGGCGGATTCCGCGTCTCAGAGGCCGTCTCAGGCCGGATCGACAAATCCCGCTTCTGGGAGGCTGTCGGTGCTGATTTATTTTCCGCACAGGACACAGAGGAGTCCCGATGCGCGCCGTGACCTCACCTGCCGACGCGCGCTTGCGCCTGGAGTCCTGGACCGACATAATAAACCATATAAATTGAACCGGTACGGTGGTATTGGTGCGTAATATGCGATTTGGTGGGAGGGCAAAACGGTCCAAAAAAAGCGTTGACGAAACTTTTTGGCAGAAACAGTAGGGACGAAACCACGGAAACGTTAGCTCCTTTATTATTAGGTATAGATGTGGATTAACCTAATGCCTCGAAAAACATTCTTATTTTGCTTTTAGTACATAATAGATTTACCGATTTATTTATACTCAACAATAGAAGCGGTGTCATCGGGCAAAGCCCTGGTGGTGCAGCTGCGGAGGAGGATCTTCCACAGCTGCCGGTCGGGATTTGGTGGCGTGCACTCGCTGGCCAACCTTGCAGCGGTGTTGCGGACGTCTGTAGCCTGGGTTCGAATGGGCATCCACTTGTACCGCATGTTTCGCTGCTCAACGCCGACATCCGGTTGATCCAGGGCCTTGCCCGCACCATGAGGGAATCGGGCATGGCAATGGTGGCATCCTCCTCTGCTGGAGTGGGTTGGCCGATTGGTGGTAGTCGGCTGCGAGTTGGGTAGGTGCATCTGCCGATGAAAATCGAACTCTGACTAAGGTCATGGAAGGCGATGACGGTGTCTCGCGCCAGCACCTTATTGAAAGCATCATCTTTGCGGTCGGCATCTCACGACTCGTGCTGCTCTGGGAAAGCCCTAGATCTAGAATCTTGGATCAGACGATGTTGGTGCTTTCGGCGTCGATCTCCCTCGTGAGGGCATTGTTTTTGGAGCGATGGAGCGGTGTGCATCTTCTTTGCCGACGGCGGCGAGTTTCGATGGCGCGGTGTAGCGGGTACTCGGTGATGAACGTGGCATGATGATCTTGCCCAAGGCGGCGGTGTTTTCTAGCTCCATCTCGGGCCTGGCAAGGTCAATACATTGATCCTTATCATGAAGATGTGTAAGTGATAGATGGTGGCGACGACTTCTGGAGCATGTGCAACAGTGCATCCTCAGGTTCTGTTGGACTAGTTTATGCTCCCGCTTGTTGTAGCCTCCAGTTTTAGATGATGCACGTAGGTGAGGTTAGGGCAAGCGTCCCCGACATGGCCACCCGCTTCATCAAGTTTGTAGGTGTTGCGACAATTGTCACTAGTTAAGCGGCCTTGTGCTGATCCTTGTTTTATTTTTGTGATTCCGGTGAATAATTCTAATAAAAAAATATATGTGCATCGTATTGATGCAGATGCTGGAGGTAAAACCTCCATTTCGAAAAAATCATCAATAGCAGCGGAAGAAAATCTGATATTAATAAAAATTACACGCAAGTTCTTCGACCACCTAATAACGACTACAACCACTCGAACAAGCCGAAGGTGTCGTGCCGTCCTGGTCCCTCCCCTGGAGCTGGACAAAACTTGTTGTAGTAGAGCTTATTCAAGTGGACTAACCGAAAGTAGTTGTATTAAGCCTTCAAAGGACTAAGCACGAGAGAAGCAAATGTCACCGATTAAGAGAAACATAAATCACAAGGAACACCGATCAAATTCAGGGAGATTCGCCAGAGACGCACCTCTTTTTTAAAGAGAAGGCCTAAGCCCTGCGTTAAATTAATAACGCCCGACGGGACGGAAACCAGTACATCGACGCTTACAAGGACCTGCCGGGGTTACCAGCTCAACATGACAGCAAAGGAGGACAACAGGAGAAACAAAAAAAGGGGAACAAGCAGCTCTAACTAGAAACTAGGTAGAGATCTTGAGTCCAGCGAAGAGGCGAAGAATCCTGCTGAGAGGGCGCGGCGCCGATACTGTCCATACTAACAGACCTCCCGAGCAGAAACAGAGCACGCCCATGACCGAAGGAGCTTGGTCGACTTCATGATTCGAGATTCTGAAGGAGGAGGGCTTGAATGCGACGCCTCCAAGGAGGAAGACGGCGCCCAAGGGCGTCGACGTCGCCTGCACTGGCCAAGGCCTTGCCGAGCTTTCGCCCTAGCCCAAACATGTAATATCCCAGGTTTAGAGGCAATAAAATGAGAGAACACCAAAGTGTGCATTGCATTCATGCATAGAAAATCCGGGGAATTTTCGCGCTTCAAATAAAACTTACCACAGTAACTGAAGTTTCACTTGACTTGCTGGAATTGAAGTAGATCATCAAGTCAAGCGCTATAAACTTCACTGTGATCTTTGTTAAAACCTTGTTTTGGGTAGAGATGATTTGATCTATGGATTAGACCAAATGGAATTATATTTACAACAACACATTCTTTAAGAATCAAACCCTAACTTATTAACACTTAAAAGTTAGCAACTACCTTTGTGTGTAAATTAATTTACTTCTAAACTTATTACCAAATAAGGTAAACCACAGGGTCTAAAGTGCATAAAAGCCACACATTCTTATTTAAATCATAACTTATTAAGTATATGAAATATCATAAAACTAAATCCATTTACATTACGATTTATAGTTCAAACTATTTGAATCAAACTGACTATGAGCATTTTGAAACACTTATGATCATGCCTTGGTGAAATCAAACACTAACTATCCAAATTTGAGGAATAACCTTCAACCTTGACCTTTTGACCAATATTATAATATAAATCTAATCAAATATGATATAGGACTCATCAATATTAATAAACCATCCACAAGATATTTAGTAACAAATGCCACTTGGCTATCCAAGAATAAATCATATGAGAGGATAATGATCTTGCCACATAGGATGAAAATATCTACATGACTTGCATTCCAAGCTTTGCCACCTCATGCTCAAAGGATTGCTATGGATGAGGGCATGAAAACCAAGCACCTTACTCATCAAACCAACACAAGAGTCACCACCTATGTGTCATGACACTAGAGCTTGCCCAAGCCTATAAATAGAGCCACACCCTTCATCCATTTGCTCATCAAGTACCATGATACATGGGAACAAACACATAGAGCCACTCCATATGAATTAGCTAGGATCAAGATGAAGAAGCTAGGAGGTGGAGGCATACCACAAGAAGAAGGTTTATCAGATTTCCTGAAGAACAAGCTACAGAATATTGCAAGGTAGAATCCCTAGGCAAACCATATATTTAGAGGATCATATCATCATCTCTTGAGTAGGACCTTAGGAAACCAATTCCATAATCATCACAATTTGGTATTAAATAGAAACCTAAGAATCTAAGTGAGTGTGATGAGAGGAATGATAAAGAGTGATTAGTGAGGAATAAGTGGATATTGACTAATGCATGATTATACCTTGTAGACATAGATAATAAGTTAAACCATATGATTACTAGATCTCATCTATCACATAAAATAATAAGTATATCACTAGTAGTTAACCCCAAACCAATCCTCATGCCTTGTATGGAGGAGTACTGTCATTAAACCTAAACTTTGTTTATCCAAACACTAGAGTAACCCTAGCTAGCCAATTAAACATAACCAAGTTTATGCTCATACCTAATCCTAGTTGTGTATCACATTGGTGATCATAACTAAAACCTTAGGCCATATTTGAATTCCAATCCAAGTATCACTTTGGATCATAAGTAAAACCTTGCCATGCCTCATGCCTATGTTATACTTCAATTAGTGAAGCACCACTAAAGCTCTAAACCTTTCAAATAGAATCCATCCCACATAAAATATTATACTCTAACTTGTGTATCATGTGTCACAAGTATAAACCAAGCCATATATACCTAAGCTTAAGTGTTATTTAAGTGAGTAGAGTGAACCAATATTCAATTCTATTTTTCTTTCCAAATACTTTGCCTAAATGAACCAAATGAAATAGTATTCAGATAAGTAGTTGAGTTAACCATGATGAGCTTAGGATCTATTTCAAGTAAGCCAAGCCAGAATTTCTAAGCAAGATTATTAAAGATAGAGTTCATCAAACCCTCTTCTTAAACCCTTAGAAGTAATTCTCCACATAAAATCAAGAATCATCCTATTCTCAACACCATTTAATTAAAACTCTAGCCATAATTATATTACATATTAACAATATATATTGTTAAACCTAATAATATTTTCACTATGCACTTGTTCTAAATTCCAAACCATTGTAATGGATCTGGTTCCTAAATTAAAAAAAGAATTGGGATTGATATTAAGAAACCTACACAATATGAACTTAAACCCTATCTATTTTAATTTGGAAGGACTTCACAAAATATCAAGTTAATCATCAAACAAATATTTATTTAAACATCAACACTAGGCAGTAACAATAGTATCAAGTTGTATTGAAATTCAAATGATTCAGAACCTGCAGAAACAAAACAGAAATTCAAATTTGAATTCAAATAACAAATTCAAAACAGAAAATAGAAAAAGGATAAAAAGGAGAGTCTTACCTGGTGGACCTTAGCAGACCGTCGCAGCCCACGAAGCCTACCCAGCAGAAGCCCACGACATAGCCCAGCCCAACTGGAAACGGTCCGCGTACCGTTTCACGATTAAAAAGAAGGTCGCCGTCGTCGTCTTCTTCTTCGAGCTCGACACCGCGGCAGCGCCAGTAGGCCACGAGCTCGTCGGCGATAAGGATAACCCTGGACGTCGCAGACCATCTCAGAGCCACGCCCAACTCTTCTCGCATCCGAGCATATCCAGAAGCAAAAGATCTTCGCCCATATGAACCCTCCAGGCACAGCCACCTCCCGACCATCATCGTCGTCGTGTCGAGGCCTCAGAGCTTCCCTCGACCTATAAATAGGGAGGGAAGAACCTCCGTGATGTCCTTGTTCATCTCCGCCCCTTCATTCACTCTCGGGCCCTCTCTATCTCTCCCGCTCATCCACTCTCTGTCGCCGGAGTCGAAGACGAAGCCGACGGAGGAGGTCACCCCAGCCTCCGGCGTGTGGTCCAGGAGGAGCGCCGGGACTCAAGGAGCACCCTGGAGGAGCAGAGCATCAAGGGGAGCAAGGAAGCGGCTCAATTTCGGCGTTCCCTTCTGCGGCACATCGCCGGGAAATCGCCAATCGCCGTCGTCTCCGTCGACCATCGCCGGAGCCGTCCACACCTTGAGCTTCAGGGTGAGCTTACGCATCTGTAGATCTAGATCTCGCATCCTAGGACCTCCTGTAGCCTCTGATTCGATCCTCGCCGGAGTAGCACCGCCGCAGAGCTCGTCGTCGGCGACGCTCCGATGATCCCCTCGTGAAACCACCACCACCATTCGATTCGCCTTACAGTACTCGTTCCGAAAATCCTATTCGCGCGTCCTGGGAGGCCACTGTGCGTAGCGCCGCCGTGGAGTGGTCGCCGGCGTTTAGCCGCCGGCAACGCCAACGTGTCGTGTGGGGCCATTGGTCGCGGTTGACTGGTCTTTGCCCGCGTGGCAATGGACCCAGTCAACGGCCCCACTCGTCAGTCGCAGTAGCTAGGGTGTGAACCGGTACGTTTAGTATTTTTGCTTAAATTCAAATTCCAGTAAATCCCTGAAACTTTGCAAAATCATAGAAATTTCATTTCAACTCAGAAAAATATGAATAATATATCAAAATTTTCACAAAAATAAACTCTATTCAAATAAAATATAAAACAAAAATGTGTGTCAAAATAAAAATTCACTTATTTTTAATTTTGTTAATTATGCCTTTTCAATTGTTTGAAATCCAATTTGAATCAATAAATAGTTAAGTTTCAAAATTAAATATTATCTATTCAATAAGTAAATAAAATGTTAAGATTAAATTTCTTGATCATATTTTCATTCACTTAAATTTTAGTGGTAATTCATAAAACCCTAATTAAAATTAAACCTAACTCAAATTTGTCTTAATTTTTTAAAATAATTAAATGATAAGGCTATTATTAATTTGGTGCAAAATACTTAATCACATTAATTCTAGTACCAAGTATTACTTTAAGAATTGGATCATAACTTAGAAACCCTAGTTTCAATTTGAGTAAGACCTTGATTCCATTATTTTATGTGTTCATCCTAAATAGTTGCAATCCTAAAACCCTAGGGGTTTAGCTCATGTAATCATATAAGCTTCATCTAAACCTAAGGAACCCTAGTAGAAACCAATGAATGCATGCTTAGGATCCACTAGCATTAAACCAAGTCACATGAGATTATCATTTCATGTCCATATTCTTAGTTTAAACCTATATGATTCATTAGTGCCACCTAGATGCAAACCTTAGCTTGTTAATTGGATTAGTACCATTAATCACCACTCCTATATACCATACCATTAGGATCAACCTCAACCATCAAACCCTAGTAGAACTATAATGATGAACCTTAATACCAACCTTGTGTAGCAAATCACATAACATGCTCCTATCCAACTAAACCCTACTTAGGAAATGATAAGTCACTTAGCTTAGAAACTATTAGTGATTGTTTAGTGAAGCAAATGAGAAACCATAGTAAACCCTAGTAGCTAATTTATAGAACCATCTGGATAACCAACCTTTGATATGATATCATAATCAACCATAATAATAAACCTGCCCATACTTGTTGTATATAGAACCAATTCAACTTAAGAACCCAACTAGTTCCTATTAGAGAACTAAATCAATTCAATAGTAAACCTAGAAAGCCACAGCTCATATGTATAGTAGTTCATATTCTTATTTAACCTATTCTTCAAAAGTTATTCTTTTGAAGTACAAATGTCAATCAACCCTTAGAAGCCTTAATCCTTCTTTGAAATACTAATTATTTCTTAAACAACATGTTCTTCAAAAGTTATTCTTTTGAAGTATAATACAAGTAATCATCAACCATGTTCTATAGAACTTAAAATTTACAACTGTTCTTTACATATTATTCCATCACTATTCTTTATGTGTATGATTGTTATGATGTCTTATATCACTTGGTTATGATGCTAAAATAACCAAACCCTAATAAGAACCTTGTTTGAGAACCATTCTAAAAGTGCAACCAACCTAAAGAAATCTTTACAACTCATACATCCTAAAATCATCGAAGTTAGGTTACGCTTGGGACGATTGCATCTCATACCATGCATTATAGCATCTTTGCCAGTTCTTTAAACATTGTCCTTACCGGACGATGATGGTATTTCAGAATTTGGAGTTATCACGTATCGAAGCTTTTGCCTGCATAATCTTGCAGTCAAGAAAGGCAAGTTCATCGCTTGCTCATGTCATTTGATTATTTTTATCAAACTATATGCAAAGTACTATACTTATCACTCATGCATTGAAAAGCAAAGTATTATTTTACAATTATGAATATGACTATGTGGTGGGCAATGGAACCATGGTATGTGTTGATATGGTGGAGGTTCCATTGCAATGGGTTATATCACCCTAGGATTAAATTACCAATGCCGTCCAGTGATTCTAGCGCCGTACAAATCGCGTTGACCATGAGATCTATAATGGCTGCAGGGAAGCCAGGTAGTATCTTTTCCCTTACACGCCAACGGATTGGTAGAGCCGGCGGGGTGTTGGAGGCACTGCCGTAGGTTGGGATAGCCTTTTAAATCCCCATCCATTAGTGATGATGGCTCTACGATCTATGAAGGATTGTCCAAAGTACACCATGAGTAAAGCCGTATTATCGGGAAGTCTTTGGAGGTGTGCGGGTGGACAAAAGGGTGGGTTTGCAGTCGCGGAGAAGGCGGTGTGGGCTTGGATCTTATACCTGACCTCACACCAAAGGAAGTGTGGACAAGCTCATGACTTGGTTGGCAACAAGGTTAAGTTCTCTTATGGGAAAAGTAACGCACCTCTGCAGAGTGTATTGAATTGTGGCTTGTCACTCCTGTTCGGGAAGGGAACTACGAACGCGGCGAGAAAGGAACTCCATGAAGTTCTGGTCAACTTTGTGAAGACCGACGGGCATAGTTTTCAGAATAAAATAAACCTTTTGAAGAAATGTTTATGAAAACTTGCATTGGCCTATGACTTTCTGGTCTATGGCTGTAACTAGTGCATGATACACCTATTTCCTAATATGAACTTGCTGAGTACGCTCGTACTCATTCTATCTCGTTTGAACCCCCTTCTTAGATCAAGGCACCGAAGGAGAAACTACCGTGGAACTCGAAGACAAAGGAGTGAACTGCAACAAGATGAAGAATCCAATCAAAGAAGTCAATGGGTTCAACACGCATCGGCTATAATGGAAACCTAGACTAGTGATAGAAGGGAACCTTTCCCTAATCCTAGCACCTAAGTAGCTAGATTTCTATAGCAAGCCAAGTAGTTCCTAAACTTGAGCTAGTAATAAGATAGACTACGAGTCATTCTTCTGGAGCTTTATTTGAAGTTTTACCTCACTGTAAAGTAGGAGGCTATGTTGATCTTATGTAAACAGTTCGTGTGTACTTCTATAGACATACCTTGGACTCGCATATGTTTCTGTTGTACCACTCTGAGAGATGTAATATGAGTGGAACGGTGTTTCACTTGTGTTATGTCAACGACTTGTGTACTACACCATGCAGTGGTACGCTGGGTCATCACAGCTGGTATCAGAGCAAATGCTTTGACCCTAGGATTAAAACCCTTTAAAGGAGACCTATAGGTTTGGTAGTGTCTATAGGAAGTTGTCTTAGCCAAACCAACTATTCTTTTGACTTGAGATGGGTATTCACTTGAGAATAATCCTGACACACTTGAGTCAATCTTTCTAATCTATGTTTCTTAAGTAAAGTTAGTTAGTTATCTTGCTTCATTCCAAATAGTTAGAACGCCATTGAAGCTTAAGATAATGGGTGGTAGTAGACAACAGTTGGTATACAATACATGGTAGTCCAAAGAGAGGATACAACCATAAGGAAGATATCCTATTGGAAGAAGTATACCAATGCAAGTTATAAGAGTCATTAAAAAAAATGTCAAATGACTGATGTTAAGTAAGGGAGATAAGTTATATAAGGTAGTATATGTCTATGATGAGTCAATCATAGGAGGTAAGGAAGAGTGATAGGAGTTACATGAGTCTACTTTCAATAATAAACTAGGTACTCATATATGATTCACTTGAGAATCATGGTATGATGGAGTAGAACATCATAAGTATGATAACAAAAGGATGATAAGGAGTAGGATTTAGGGAATAGTTCGAAAGCTTAGGCCTTAAAATCCTGGAAACTGTGTCAAGAATGTTAGAACCATAGTCCTTAATTTAAAGAAGGCTTATTTAGAGCATATCACATAAAGAAATCCTAGAGTTATAGGTGGTACATTCTAAACAATCATGTGTTTAGAGTAGACATGTTAAAACTAATTGTATTATAGGAAGTAGTCCTCAATAGCACATATATATGGTATACTATTTTGATAGTACTTCCAAAGAAAACTAGGTTAACTCCAACCATTCCAGGCCATTTTGTTTCAAGTTTGTCTCATTGCAAATGTGCAAATAAGATAAATGTTGAGACAAATAGTAGAAATTCACGTATTGTGCTAAGTATCACAACCTAAACCTATCTGATATGGTGTTATATACTACACATCTGAACCTGATGTTTAGGGATGTCTTACCCAACTATTCTATTCAGGCATATCAGGATGTGTATTATGAACACAAAGCTGAATCTTCTTGGATTTTCTTGAATCTTCATTGATTGACTAGATCCATACATGAAGTTTGACTTTGATATGCAAATGCATGTTGCAATATCAAGCTCTTACTTGATGTTATAGGTCTAGAGGGTAAAGGTATTCGTGTGAGGAAGTGACGAATTCTGAAGATTTTGGAGTCAAGATGAATGTTCACTAGAAGAAGGAAGTAAAGTTGCGGGAAGTAACCACAATACTTCGAAGGAAGGACCAATTAAAACTCACTTCTATCCTTAATCAAGGAGTACTTCAACATGGAAGTACCATGAAAGTGAGAAAAATAGTGAATATGGAGCAGTAGAAATGGAGCCATATTCATTATGGAAGAAGGTATTGCAAGTAGAGTCACTTACAATACTACTTTCATAGTATCCATAAGTGGTTATCTTGCAAAACAAACCCTGGAAGAAGGAAAATAGACAAGTGAAGTCGTAGCTGGTATAATAAGACCGCAGCTGATATAGGATAATCATGAAGAGAAAGTATGAGAAGTGAGGTATATCTTAATTAAAACTAGGTAAGTAGCCACAGCTGGTAAGTAGAAATTGACTAGAACCATAACATAGCCACAACTGGTATCCACTAAGCCACATCTGGTGCTAGATAGTTTGCAGCTGGTACCAGATAGCCCGCAACTTGAACATTTTCTTTACCCTAAAAAGAAAGGGGGATTCCGCAGCTAGTATTTCACAGCTGGTATCTCGTGGTTGGTAAATATTTAGTCGGAGGATTCATAATGGATACCCACAACTGTGTGGATCCACCGCAAAGAATTCTTCGTGAGACTTTAGAAAAGTACAAACCTTAAACCAGACTTAGACCAACTACCTAACCTTGGAGTTTAAGGATTAGAAGAAAGGAAGTTTGAAGATCCTTAGTAAACTCCAAGGGGGAGAGGAAGGCTGAGGAGAAGTATTAAGATATTATTGGTAGTGTGATAAATGGAGAAAAGGGTCTGAACTGAAAGGAAGTCAAATCTTATTTTTATAAGGCTGATGGGAAGTACCCATATGAAAGTACTCTCAGGAGGTTGTCAGACCAGAAGCCGAGGTTCATATCTCGAAGAAGTAAGAGTTAGATCCTAACTAGAGTGGGTAATTGTAATTACTCGAAACCAAGAGAGCTCAAGTAAGTCTAAGATAATGAAGTTGGATGAAGAAGATGTCGAAGGACATGCAAAGCTTAACAAGGCTTAAGACCGAAGGAGTTTGACCATACCAAAACATAAGCCTATTAGAAAGATTCCTTTCATGGAACCTAAAGAAACCAAAAGGAAGATAATTAGTATAAACTAGAAGCCATGGTTGGATGGACTAAATGAGTCTAATCCATTCGTAGAGCTAAACAACCAGGACCATGCCTATTGTAAATACCTTACCAAGTACCATTACTTTCGTTATGGTAGTAAGGGAAAACACTATCCTACCTTAAATGAATCTTTTAGAATTAAGGTTTGGACACCGCAGCTGGTACACCGTAGTGCCATATTACACCGCAGCTGGATTACCGCAGCTGGTAGAACCAAGTTTTGAGTACCCAAATAGGAAGATGTCACCACAACCATTAGTAAAGTCCATTATCACAATAAGATGTCCTAATCCAAGAATCTTTGGAGAGTAAGTCTATAAGCTTAGAGTGTTGGAAGAAATCATAGAATTGAAGAAAGTACTAGTGCCAGACATCAGAAGACTCCAGGAAGGATCTGGACAAGGGATATATTCCACTATATCTAGTGTGATCACCATGGAGTTGAAGGATGGTGATCTGTTCAAGACATTTCAACATTCCGAAACATGAGAGCGTTCGAACTTCGGGACGAAGTTCAGTTTAAGGGGGAGAGGCTGTAATATCCCAGGTTTAGAGGCAATAAAATGAGAGAACACCAAAGTGTGCATTGCATTCATGCATAGAAAATCCGGGGAATTTTCGCGCTTCAAATAAAACTTACCACGATGGCTGAAGTTTCACTTGACTTGCTGGAATTGAAGTAGATCATCAAGTCAAGCGCTATAAACTTCTTGTGATCTTTGTTAAAACCTTGTTTTGGGTAGAGATGATTTGATCTATGGATTAGACCAAATGGAATTATATTTACAACAACACATTCTTTAAGAATCAAACCCTAACTTATTAACACTTAAAAGTTAGCAACTACCTTTGTGTGTAAATTAATTTACTTCTAAACTTATTACCAAATAAGGTAAACCACAGGGTCTAAAGTGCATAAAAGCCACACATTCTTATTTAAATCATAACTTATTAAGTATATGAAATATCATAAAACTAAATCCATTTACATTACGATTTATAGTTCAAACTATTTGAATCAAACTGACTATGAGCATTTTGAAACACTTATGATCATGCCTTGGTGAAATCAAACACTAACTATCCAAATTTGAGGAATAACCTTCAACCTTGACCTTTTGACCAATATTATAATATAAATCTAATCAAATATGATATAGGACTCATCAATATTAATAAACCATCCACAAGATATTTAGTAACAAATGCCACTTGGCTATCCAAGAATAAATCATATGAGAGGATAATCATCTTGCCACATAGGATGAAAATATCTACATGACTTGCATTCCAAGCTTTGCCACCTCATGCTCAAAGGATTGCTATGGATGAGGGCATGAAAACCAAGCACCTTACTCATCAAACCAACACAAGAGTCACCACCTATGTGTCATGACACTAGAGCTTGCCCAAGCCTATAAATAGAGCCACACCCTTCATCCATTTGCTCATCAAGTACCATGATACATGGGAACAAACACATAGAGCCACTCCATATGAATTAGCTAGGATCAAGATGAAGAAGCTAGGAGGTGGAGGCATACCACAAGAAGAAGGTTTATCAGATTTCCTGAAGAACAAGCTACAGAATATTGCAAGGTAGAATCCCTAGGCAAACCATATATTTAGAGGATCATATCATCATCTCTTGAGTAGGACCTTAGGAAACCAATTCCATAATCATCACAATTTGGTATTAAATAGAAACCTAAGAATCTAAGTGAGTGTGATGAGAGGAATGATAAAGAGTGATTAGTGAGGAATAAGTGGATATTGACTAATGCATGATTATACCTTGTAGACATAGATAATAAGTTAAACCATATGATTACTAGATCTCATCTATCACATAAAATAATAAGTATATCACTAGTAGTTAACCCCAAACCAATCCTCATGCCTTGTATGGAGGAGTACTGTCATTAAACCTAAACTTTGTTTATCCAAACACTAGAGTAACCCTAGCTAGCCAATTAAACATAACCAAGTTTATGCTCATACCTAATCCTAGTTGTGTATCACATTGGTGATCATAACTAAAACCTTAGGCCATATTTGAATTCCAATCCAAGTATCACTTTGGATCATAAGTAAAACCTTGCCATGCCTCATGCCTATGTTATACTTCAATTAGTGAAGCACCACTAAAGCTCTAAACCTTTCAAATAGAATCCATCCCACATAAAATATTATACTCTAACTTGTGTATCATGTGTCACAAGTATAAACCAAGCCATATATACCTAAGCTTAAGTGTTATTTAAGTGAGTAGAGTGAACCAATATTCAATTCTATTTTTCTTTCCAAATACTTTGCCTAAATGAACCAAATGAAATAGTATTCAGATAAGTAGTTGAGTTAACCATGATGAGCTTAGGATCTATTTCAAGTAAGCCAAGCCAGAATTTCTAAGCAAGATTATTAAAGATAGAGTTCATCAAACCCTCTTCTTAAACCCTTAGAAGTAATTCTCCACATAAAATCAAGAATCATCCTATTCTCAACACCATTTAATTAAAACTCTAGCCATAATTATATTACATATTAACAATATATATTGTTAAACCTAATAATATTTTCACTATGCACTTGTTCTAAATTCCAAACCATTGTAATGGATCTGGTTCCTAAATTAAAAAAAGAATTGGGATTGATATTAAGAAACCTACACAATATGAACTTAAACCCTATCTATTTTAATTTGGAAGGACTTCACAAAATATCAAGTTAATCATCAAACAAATATTTATTTAAACATCAACACTAGGCAGTAACAATAGTATCAAGTTGTATTGAAATTCAAATGATTCAGAACCTGCAGAAACAAAACAGAAATTCAAATTTGAATTCAAATAACAAATTCAAAACAGAAAATAGAAAAAGGATAAAAAGGAGAGTCTTACCTGGTGGACCTTAGCAGACCGTCGCAGCCCACGAAGCCTACCCAGCAGAAGCCCACGACATAGCCCAGCCCAACTGGAAACGGTCCGCGTACCGTTTCACGATTAAAAAGAAGGTCGCCGTCGTCGTCTTCTTCTCCGAGCTCGACACCGCGGCAGCGCCAGTAGGCCACGAGCTCGTCGGCGATAAGGATAACCCTGGACGTCGCAGACCATCTCAGAGCCACGCCCAACTCTTCTCGCGTCCGAGCATATCCAGAAGCAAAAGATCTTCGCCCATATGAACCCTCCAGGCACCGCCACCTCCCGACCATCATCGTCGTCGTGTCGAGGCCTCAGAGCTTCCCTCGACCTATAAATAGGGAGGGAAGAACCTCCGTGATGTCCTTGTTCATCTCCGCCCCTTCATTCACTCTCGGGCCCTCTCTATCTCTCCCGCTCATCCACTCTCTGTCGCCGGAGTCGAAGACGAAGCCGACGGAGGAGGTCACCCCAGCCTCCGGCGTGTGGTCCAGGAGGAGCGCCGGGACTCAAGGAGCACCCTGGAGGAGCAGAGCATCAAGGGGAGCAAGGAAGCGGCTCAATTTCGGCGTTCCCTTCTGCGGCACATCGCCGGGAAATCGCCAATCGCCGTCGTCTCCGTCGACCATCGCCGGAGCCGTCCACACCTTGAGCTTCAGGGTGAGCTTACGCATCTGTAGATCTAGATCTCGCATCCTAGGACCTCCTGTAGCCTCTGATTCGATCCTCGCCGGAGTAGCACCGCCGCAGAGCTCGTCGTCGGCGACGCTCCGATGATCCCCTCGTGAAACCACCACCACCATTCGATTCGCCTTACAGTACTCGTTCCGAAAATCCTATTCGCGCGTCCTGGGAGGCCCTGTAGCGTAGCGCCGCCGTGAATTGGTCGCCGGCGTTTAGCCGCCGGCAACGCCAACGTGTCGTGTGGGGCCATTGGTCGCGGTTGACTGGTCTTTGCCCGCGTGGCAATGGACCCAGTCAACGGCCCCACTCGTCAGTCGCAGTAGCTAGGGTGTGAACCGGTACGTTTAGTATTTTTGCTTAAATTCAAATTCCAGTAAATCCCCGAAACTTTGCAAAATCATAGAAATTTCATTTCAACTCAGAAAAATATGAATAATATATCAAAATTTTCACAAAAATAAACTCTATTCAAATAAAATATAAAACAAAAATGTGTGTCAAAATAAAAATTCACTTATTTTTAATTTTGTTAATTATGCCTTTTCAATTGTTTGAAATCCAATTTGAATCCAATAAATAGTTAAGTTTCAAAATTAAATATTATCTATTCAATAAGTAAATAAAATGTTAAGATTAAATTTCTTGATCATATTTTCATTCACTTAAATTTTAGTGGTAATTCATAAAACCCTAATTCTGGAAATTAAACCCTAACTCAAATTTGTCTTAATTTTTTAAAATAATTAAATGATAAGGCTATTATTAATTTGGTGCAAAATACTTAATCACATTAATTCTAGTACCAAGTATTACTTTAAGAATTGGATCATAACTTAGAAACCCTAGTTTCAATTTGAGTAAGACCTTGATTCCATTATTTTATGTGTTCATCCTAAATAGTTGCAATCCTAAAACCCTAGGGGTTTAGCTCATGTAATCATATAAGCTTCATCTAAACCTAAGGAACCCTAGTAGAAACCAATGAATGCATGCTTAGGATCCACTAGCATTAAACCAAGTCACATGAGATTATCATTTCATGTCCATATTCTTAGTTTAAACCTATATGATTCATTAGTGCCACCTAGATGCAAACCTTAGCTTGTTAATTGGATTAGTACCATTAATCACCACTCCTATATACCATACCATTAGGATCAACCTCAACCATCAAACCCTAGTAGAACTATAATGATGAACCTTAATACCAACCTTGTGTAGCAAATCACATAACATGCTCCTATCCAACTAAACCCTACTTAGGAAATGATAAGTCACTTAGCTTAGAAACTATTAGTGATTGTTTAGTGAAGCAAATGAGAAACCATAGTAAACCCTAGTAGCTAATTTATAGAACCATCTGGATAACCAACCTTTGATATGATATCATAATCAACCATAATAATAAACCTGCCCATACTTGTTGTATATAGAACCAATTCAACTTAAGAACCCAACTAGTTCCTATTAGAGAACTAAATCAATTCAATAGTAAACCTAGAAAGCCACAGCTCATATGTATAGTAGTTCATATTCTTATTTAACCAGTTCTTCAAAAGTTATTCTTTTGAAGTACAAATGTCAATCAACCCTTAGAAGCCTTAATCCTTCTTTGAAATACTAATTATTTCTTAAACAACATGTTCTTCAAAAGTTATTCTTTTGAAGTATAATACAAGTAATCATCAACCATGTTCTATAGAACTTAAAATTTACAACTGTTCTTTACATATTATTCCATCACTATTCTTTATGTGTATGATTGTTATGATGTCTTATATCACTTGGTTATGATGCTAAAATAACCAAACCCTAATAAGAACCTTGTTTGAGAACCATTCTAAAAGTGCAACCAACCCTAAAGAAATCTTTACAACTCATACATCCTAAAATCATCGAAGTTAGGTTACGCTTGGGACGATTGCATCTCATACCATGCATTATAGCATCTTTGCCAGTTCTTTAAACATTGTCCTTACCGGACGATGATGGTATTTCAGAATTTGGAGTTATCACGTATCGAAGCTTTTGCCTGCATAATCTTGCAGTCAAGAAAGGCAAGTTCATCGCTTGCTCATGTCATTTGATTATTTTTATCAAACTATATGCAAAGTACTATACTTATCACTCATGCATTGAAAAGCAAAGTATTATTTTACAATTATGAATATGACTATGTGGTGGGCAATGGAACCATGGTATGTGTTGATATGGTGGAGGTTCCATTGCAATGGGTTATATCACCCTAGGATTAAATTACCAATGCCGTCCAGTGATTCTAGCGCCGTACAAATAGCGTTGACCATGAGATCTATAATGGCTCTGGGGAAGCCAGCCGTATCTTTTCCCTTCTGCACGCCAACGGATTGGTAGAGCCGGCGGGGTGTTGGAGGCACTGCCGTAGGTTGGGATAGCCTTTTAAATCCCCATCCATTAGTGATGATGGCTCTACGATCTATGAAGGATTGTCCAAAGTACACCATGAGTAAAGCCGTATTATCGGGGGAAGTCTACTGGAGGTGTGCGGGTGGACAAAAGGGTGGGTTTGCAGTCGCGGAGAAGGCGGTGTGGGCTTGGATCTTATACCTGACCTCACACCAAAGGAAGTGTGGACAAGCTCATGACTTGGTTGGCAACAAGGTTAAGTTCTCTTATGGGAAAAGTAACGCACCTCTGCAGAGTGTATTGAATTGTGACTGTCACTCCCTGTTCCGGGAAGGGAACTACGAACGCGGCAGGAAAGGAACTCCATGAAGTTCTGGTCAACCTGTGAAGACTGACGGGCATAGTTTTCAGAATGAAATAAACCTTTTGAAGAAATGTTTATGAAAACTTGCATTGGCCTATGACTTTCTGGTCTATGGCTGTAACTAGTGCATGATACACCTATTTCCTAATATGAACTTGCTGAGTACGCTCGTACTCATTCTATCTCGTTTGAACCCCCTTCTTAGATCAAGGCACCGAAGGAGAAACTACCGTGGAACTCGAAGACAAAGGAGTGAACTGCAACAAGATGAAGAATCCAATCAAAGAAGTCAATGGGTTCAACTTCTGCATCAGCTATAATGGAAACCTAGACTAGTGATAGAAGGGAACCTTTCCCTAATCCTAGCACCTAAGTAGCTAGATTTCTATAGCAAGCCAAGTAGTTCCTAAACTTGAGCTAGTAATAAGATAGACTACGAGTCATTCTTCTGGAGCTTTATTTGAAGTTTTACCTCACTGTAAAGTAGGAGGCTATGTTGATCTTATGTAAACAGTTCGTGTGTACTTCTATAGACATACCTTGGACTCGCATATGTTTCTGTTGTACCACTCTGAGAGATGTAATATGAGTGGAACGGTGTTTCACTTGTGTTATGTCAACGACTTGTGTACTACACCATGCAGTGGTACGCTGGGTCATCACAAAACACCACCCCAAAGACGCAACCTTGGCGCTTGTCGAACGACACACTGAGTCCACGGCTTGAAGAAGATATCATCGGCGTCACCCGTGGCAAGACGCCAAGCTAGACAACCACCCCTGGGTTTCTAGATAGCCGACCAAACCGGGATAACCACCGTGTAACTGTAACCAGGAGACAGTGGCGGCGAGAAGCGCAAGGAGGGTGAGAGGGTGAGCCTAGAGTCGATGAAGATAGACTTCGCCCCGACCGAAGAAGCACGCAAGTTTTGCAAGGAGGCGTGATCCAGCCACACGAAAGGAGGGATATTTGGTGGCGCCTCCAAGAAGGTAAATGACGTCAAGGACGTCATCGTCACCCGCACCAGCCATAGCCTTGCACGGCTTTCGCCGGTTTCCCGTCCCGTACCAGTAGCCGGCCAACGCCATGAGACCATAGAAAGGAACCAGAAACCAGACACCGCCGACAACACCTCCTCAAGTGTTGCCGGCCCAAGAAGATGGGGAGACTTAATCCCAAGAGTCACCAACTCCAAGCTCATCGCCGACACCGACCGCACCAATCAAGCAATCAAGAGCTCCAAGATCGCGCGATGGTCTGTCCACTCCGCCTTAGATCATCCCATCTCAGAGAATGACCCAACAATCTCGGATCTGGGGAAAAAAGGTTCCTTTTCCGCGGAAATGGCACAGCACCTCGTCAAGATCCTGGCGAGGCGACAGCGAGAGACAGGTGCTACACACCGCCACCTCCGCATCACCCAAGTGACCGCGGCCGGTGACAGTCCAGCACCAGGCAATGCTGTCCACCCCTGGAGCAGTGCCGCCGCCCGAGCTCACTCCTGGAGCCGAGCCCACCAGATTGCCCAGGGCCGCCGCCCGGCCTCCAAGGCCACGCCGCCCCGCCGCCCTCACGGCCGGAGATACGAGCCAAACACGGCCGCCGCGCGAGGCAACGCCGAAGACCACCGCCCGGAGCCGCCGCTCCGGCGCCCAAAAGCCCCCACCGAGTCTCCCCCAACTACCACACCCGCGCCAGCACCTACCCAAACCCCGGCAAGGAGCCGCCGGCTGGAGAGACGTACCTGGACCAGGGCGACCGTGGGAGGCGACAGCAGCACCGGCGAGCCTCGCGCGGCGACCTCCCTCCCTGTGGCCGCGCATAGGGGCCGGGGGCCGAGATCCGAGATCCCCGCCGTCCCCTTCACCGGCGCCGTGGTCTTCGACCGGCAGCGCCTCCGGGGGCGGCGAGGGGCGAGGGAGGGAGGAGGGGGCGGCGGCGGGGTGGGGTTAGGGTTTCGCCCCCCGCGTCGCCTGGAGGAGACGACGCGAGGCGCGGGGTCTTCCGTCTAGAGACGCACCTCTACATGTCCTCAGGCGACGCTAGATGAACCACGGGGATGGGGCAAGACGGATCGACTTTATTCCATCTTTGAGGAGTTGCCACGTCACGCTAGAAGTAAACTCTGGTCTTTGACTGTGAGCAAGTGGTCTGAAACTGAAAGCTATCAATGTGTAGAGAGAGGCGGGATATGAGCAGCAAGCTTGTCTGAACGAAGTACTACTGTAGTAGAATCATGAGTAGTCACCTGATCGAGATGATCCTATTCTGTCATTTTCCATGTGAAGAATTTGCTGGGACATGCGCACCACCAACCAGCCAGTGCATCATCCAACTCTGTGTGTTCTATATTGCGTCGTCTCTTCCCTTTTGCGCGAAGAGAATTCATTATTCTGTGGTGCGCACGCGGCAATACCACAACCAGACGGAGCTGCTGCCCTGCTGGTGTAGTGCGTGCTCTCGACCGGTCGATGACGAGGATCATGGTCGCAGCCTCGGCCTCCCCCGATCGCCACGCCCCCGGCAGACGCCAAGCGACACAGAAACACAGCTCCCTCATTGCGAGTATTGTATCACTTGTTCAGTACCGGCCCATGACTTGCATGGCTTTGGCCTTTGGCGTACGTGCGCTCGTGCTACTACGTACTACTTCGAGATACAGAGCACATGCATGCTAGGGAAGTGAAGAATGGATAGGATCGGTTGAAGGAAAATGGCATACGCGCGGAGCATGCAGCAGCTCAGCGACTCGTCCATCCATGACCGCTGCATGTACCGCCCGAGACGCGGCCTCCGCTCTCTGACACGCGAGTCCATTTCTGTTGAAGATTGTTCGGTTTGCTTTCTGCGTGGAGATTTCGATCCAGGCAGGGGACAACATATCTAGTGCTACCACCCCTTTAGGTGCTATCGTGCTACCGTACAAAAAAACGTATTTTATATGTGTCAAAAAATTATACGAAAAATTGTGAGTGCTCATGAAGCATGTCCCTACAACATCCTAAAATTCCATATCCAAAATCGACATGGACACTGAGAAACAAAAAAGAGAAAATCAGCATGCTGATTTGTTATTTTCTGATTTGTCTTTTTGTGACACTAGGTAGCATGCGCATGCTGATTTGTCATTTTCTGATTTGTCTTTTTGTGACACTAGGTAACACTATTTATGCTGATTTTCTCTTTTTTGTTTCTCAGTGTCCATATCGATTTTGGATATGAAATTTTGGGATGTTGTAGGGACATGCTTCGTGAGCACTCACATTTTTTCGTATAATTTTTTGATACGTATAAAATACATTTTTTTGTACGGTAGCACGGTAGCATGTAAAGGGGTGGTAGCACTAGATATGTTCTCCCAGGCAGGGGCATCTCGTTCAGTCGTTCTACCATAGAGGGTAAGGGCATCTCCAGCGTCGCGACGCAAACAGACGATGAGCGACCGTTTGTGTCCGCCGTGATCGGAAATGCGTCTGGGGCCTGTTCCAACGGGGCGACGCAAAGTGACCGGGCCGTCCACGGAGACGCAAACCTGGCCTAAATATGCGCCAGGTTTGCGTGTCGGCGGACGCTACGCGGACGCGCAAAGTGTCCGCTTGGTCCTCGCGCGGGCCCGCCTGACAGCGACACAACTTCTTCGTCTTCCGCGGTATTACTTCTGGGCGGGGCGCTGCAGCCTTTGCAGGGGCCGCGTTAATGGCGTGCCTCGGCTTCCGCGAGCGTGCGCAGCTAGTAGGCGTTGCACTTGCAGGCCATTGAAGGTGAGATGGCGTCGGAGCCTTAAAGGGACGCTGCCGGCGCCCATTTCCCCGACCAAAATCATTGGCAAAATCCCACAGTAGCCACCACACCGACGCCATGGGGAAGAAATGCTGGCCGTTTCGGAAGACGAAGAACGACCAGGAGGCTAGCGGCTCGCGTTCCGGCAAGAAAGCACGGGTCGGCCGGTACGTCCGCGTTGACCTCGCTCGGCAGCTATGGGAGGAAAACCGGCCGGTACCATGGCCGGACGCGAACTTGCCGGGAGGGGGCTGGTACCTAAACTTGCGGCGCGTGCCGGTCCCCCCGTGCCGCGCGAGGGCCGAGAGCGGTGGGACGAGGTGCGGCGCCGCCGCACGGTCTTCCCGCCGGATCTGCGGGAGGATCCGACGTACGCGCTAAACTCCTACAACTGGATTTCCTTCGGGACGTGGGAGTTCGACGCGCAGTGCCGTGCTGCCTACCTCGCTGACGTAGACTACTTCGAGCGCGAGATCGCCGCCGAAGAAGAAGAGAACGACCACGAGGACGCGTACGAGGACGTCGACGAGGACGAGGACGGCGACGTGACCATGCCGCAGTACGACCACGACGACGGCGGACCGGCGTGGGATCCGGAGACCCAGCCGCCGGACATTTCAGAGGAGGAGGCCATTGCCATGGCACTGGCCAACAGCGAGCAGGACGAGCTCAACGAGCTCGCTTTGTGGGACGGGCTCGCAATCCAGCTCCGCGAGTCAGCGCTCGCGCAGGGGAGGCCGGCGACTCCTCCGGCCACGCCGAAGCGTTCCAACGTCCGCGCTCCGCCTGCTCCTCCAGCGTGGGATCCCTGGCCACAGCATCCTGCCCGTGCGGCGGTACCTCCTCCACCGCCGGCGTACGAGCTTCCATGGCCGACGCCGCAGCTGATTGACCTCGTCAGCGACGACGACCAGTAGACAACGCCTATTTTAGCACCCCTTTCTGGCTTTTTTATGTCCTTTTTATTATCATGTAAATTATGGCGTATGAATGAAAAAAAAAATTATGCGTCGTGCCGCTGGAGCCACCCCCGACGCAAACGGACACCCGGACACTTTCGACCATTTGGCCCGACGCAAACGGACACGACGCGGACGTCTGAAATGTGTCGCGCCGCTGGAGATGCCCTAAGGGTATCTCCAACCCTACGACCCAAATGGATGGGTCCCCGCGTCCGTTTGGGTGGGTGCGTGAATAGTGGTCGACGTCCGCCCGACATTTTGGGTCACACGATGCACCCAACGCGGTCAGATATGGGTTGCGGCCATAGAATTTGGCATTTGGCCTTTAAATTCAATATAAGGCATATAAAATCATAAAAATATAAACTCAAGATTTATTACATAAGATTATTGTCCACCTATTAAATAACAAAGTACTTATTCAAAATGAAAAATGGTCTAGGTATTGTTTTCTTCGTGATTTTCGTCATTGTTGTTGTTGCAGCATTGTTGCTAACATGCATCCATATGTGCTCAACCAAATCATCCTAGAGCTGGTCGTGATCCGTTTGATCCCGAATTTCATGATGCACATGGAGGATATCCTGGCATGATGTCGGACCACCTTGAGTAGCAACCAATTCTCCCTAGCCATCCCAATCATTATCATACGGTGAATCATCCCGCTCTACCTCAATAACCATGTTGCGCATGATTACACAAGTGATTGATGACCCACAAGTATAGGAGGTGTATCGTAGTACTTTCGATAAATAAGAGTATCGAACCTAACGAGGAGCAGAAGGTGTTGACGAGCAGTTTTCATCGAGAATTCACTATAAACACTAGCAAACAGGTTTGCAGGGGTATTGGGTATTGCATATAAATAAAGTACGAGTAAATAAAATGCAGTAATAATAATTGCAGCGAGTGGCCCAATCCCTTTTAGAGCAAAGGATAAGCCGGTTGTTGTACTTATGATGACTAAACATTCCTGAGGACACATGGGAATTTCATCAAGTGCTTTCGCCTCACATAGCTGAATAATTTTCAATGGTTTGGTAAGTGTTGTGTGGGTGAACCTATGCTAATGCACTACCTCATACTTGGACGAATACATACTTATGATTATACATCTTGCAAGCATCCTCAACTACAAGAAAGTAATTAAGATAAATCTAACCACATCCTTAAACTTTGAGATCCTACACTCTCTCGTGCACCGGTTTCCTAACGGGGGTTTGGATTTCTGTCGCTCCCGCAACCCCATAATTAATAGCCAAATACACGATGCATTCCTATAGGCCCATAAAGGTGAAGTATCATGTAGTCGATGTTCACATGATACCACTAGAAGAATAGCACCACAACTTAAATATCAAATCATTGCATATTACTCAACATAGTTTCACTACTAACAGCATGACTTCTCACATGTCCTCAAGAACTAAACGAACTACTCTCAAGACATCATATGGATCATAATCAGAGGTGATATAATGATGAATAATAATATAGACATAAACCTTAATTCAATTGTTTCACTCAATGGCATCAACTGCAAGGAGTAATCAACACCAGGAAAGTTTCCCCTATGAACTAGACAAGTATCAAACCCAAGATGTTAAAGCAGGGCGGCGTGGAGGCGAGGGTGATGATGGTACTGGTGGTGGAGATGATGGTGATGATGATCCCGATGAAGTCCAGCTCGATGGCGGTGACGATGATGGCGATGATTTCCCCCCTCTGGGAAAGAATTTCCCCGGCAGATTTCTGCCTGCCGGAGATCTTTTCTCTCTCTCTCTGGTTCTCCGCCCCGTAGCGGTTGCGGAATATTTATCTGGTCGCTCTCCCTATCTTAGGTTTCTCGGGGGGTTGAAATACACGAGGGGCGACGTCAGAGGTGGGCCAAGGCGGCCAGACCATGCCTAGGCGCGGCCAGGGCTTGGCCCACGCCTAGGGGTGGTCTGGCCACTCCTGGCCCATGTCTGCCTCCACTTCTGGCTTCCGCATTCATCTGGCAAAATAGGATTTTCTATATATTTTGTGGGAATTGTTGTTCTTCAGAAATATGGTGTCTTGACGGTCCTTTTTCCAGCAGAATCCTGGTTCTGGTGGTTAGTTCTCCAATAATCATCAAACATGCAAAAATAGATGGAATGACATAAGTATTACATCTAAATATGAAATATATCGATGAATAACAGTAAATTATGATATAAAACAGTGATGCATTTTGGACATATCAACTCCCCCAAGCTTAGACCTCGCTTGTCCCCAAGAGAAACTGAACTTAGTAAACCAGACCACGGGTTTATGGAGTGAAGTGTCGATAAACAAAATACGGACAAGAAGCATCATACTTACCAATACACAAATCATTATAGACATCAACTTCTTCTTATATAATTTAACTTGCAATGAGCAAGGAATCACTAAATAGAGGTGCATACAGGAAATCATAATTGTTGATGGCAAACTTTCGTTCTTGGTCGGAGAACAATTAACAAATTGTACTTATCTTTCAAACAGAGTCTTTATATTAGAGCTTATTGCAGAAATCACATGCTCAATCATTACAATCTCTTTACAATCATAGCTAGATAGCTTTCAGAGTTATATTGATTCAGATAAACACCTTGTGCGCGTTACACAAGGAAGAATAAAAGATTTGATTGAATGCATCAACATACATATAAATTATTGGATCACAACAACTCAAATGCTTTCTCGAGATAGAGGGAAAAAGGTTTGCTGACTCAACATAATATGACAGTAAAAGAAGGGCCCTACGCAGAGGGAAGCAAGATTACTCATGTGCTAGAGCTTTTTGTTTTAAATGCAATAGGAGTGTTGAAAAAAAATTGAAAGGTGTGCATGTCTATGTCAACGATGGCATTGAACAATCTATCATATTTTCGTATAGTGACCTCAAGAATGGCTCCCATGTAGTTCTCTGTTGCACACCATTATTTAGGATCTCTCTAGTACATAATGTGCGGAGAATTGTTTGTTTATTTGTTTATTTATATTTTGTTTGGGATGGGCACCCAACGCCCTTTCTCTTTTTGCAAAATTAAGGATTTAGCACATTATTCATGCTAGTCACAAATGAAGTCATGAAAAGACAATAAACCATTCAATACTTCCTCATGAGCTAAGAACAAAACACAAAACAAGTATAATGTTTGAAAGTTTAAAGATAGCACACAAGCAATTCACTTTGGAGTGAAGGTGAAATACCACATATAGGTAGATATGGTGGACACAAATGGCATGAGTTTTTTGGTTCATGGTTTGGATGCACGAGAAGCATTCCCTCTCAGTACATGTCTTTGGCTAGCAAGGTTGGGTAACAAGCATAAGAGTTGAGCAAAACAAACAAATATACATGTGATCGAATACAATCATGCAATCTTCCTTGAAAATACAAATGATTCAATCTTAAGAATATTAATCTTATGAGCCAACAAGAAAGAAAGATAATGGAATAATATATCTACATGTATTTCTCTCTTTTCTACTTAAGCCTCAATCTAATGTTGCTACTGACCAATGCTAAGTTTGCCAAGACCAACTAGAATTACTTTATGCTCCCAAAGTGATACCAATACTAACCAACAAGATTAATCGATTAATCATATGATAGAAATTACAAAATAAAATAAGATGTGCAGAAAGTAAATGATAAAACTTCTCATTAATATTTCATAACGGCAACTCACACTAAGGGATACATAGATAATCGACTAAAGGAGAGATACTTCCACATTGCAAACTATCCTATATGATAACTCCACTACTCATGATATGACTCTACTAAAAATTAAATAGGTAAAAGATAATAGTGTGATACCGTGGCACCTCCCCAAGCTTGGAACAAGCAAAGGGGATGCTAATACCAATGACGAATTACTCCTTCGGCGATGGTGGTGCATCCTTAATAAGCTTATCAAGCAGTTCCTTCAACTCATCAATCTTGTAGGTGAGAATACGAATCAACTCCGTGTTGTGATCAATACAATTCACGAATCTGTCAGACTGTGAACCCCAACTCTTGGAATTATTCCCCCATCCTTCCTCAGACTCAGAGCTTCCTTTCCCTGCATTGTTAGAACGATCCATATCCCATCCAGAGGGTAACTCTGTCTGAGGCACCCTTTCAAATTGATGCTTACGAATTAAAGTATGGAAGGGTTTACGTTTGCTTGAAGATGGTGTCCTCTCTGCTAGGATGTGAAGTGGAATCCCTCCTCCACCACTTATCTGTGCTCCTTTCTTGAACTTGAGAGGGTCTTACACCACTTCAATACTTACAATGACGGTGCGAGGAGGTGAGCATCGGTCTTCTTCTACTTCCTCTTCAGCTGCACTCTTGACCTCCTCCCCTGATAACCCACAAGTATAGGGGATCGCAGCAGTCTTCGCGGGTAGTAAAACCCAATTTATTGATTCGACACAAGGGGAGACAAAGAATACTTGAAAGCCTTAACAGCGGAGTTGTCAATTCAGCTGCACCTGGAAACAGACTTGCTCGCAAGAGTTTATCAGTAGTAACAGTTTTATAGCAGTAGCAGTAGTGAAATAACAGCAGCAGAGTAACAAAGACAGCAGTAGTGATTTTAGTAAACAGCAGGATTAAAATACTGTAGGCACAGGGACGGATAACGGGCGTTGCATGGATGAGAGAAACTCATGTAACAATCAAAGCAGGGCATTTGCAGATAATAATAAAACGGTGTCCAAGTAGAAAGCAATCAATAGGCATGTGTTCCATATATAGTCGTACGTGCTCGCAATGAGAAACTTGCACAACATCTTTTGTCCTACCAGCCGGTGGCAGCCAGGCCTCTAGGGAATCTACTGGATATTAAGGTACTCCTTTTAATAGAGTACCGGAGCAAAGCATTAACACTCCGTGAACACATGTGATCCTCACATCACTACCATCCCCTCCGGTTGTCCCGATTTCTGTCACTTCGGGGCCTTTGGTTCCGGACAGCGACATGTGTATACAACTTGCAGGTAAAATCATAAAACAATGAATATCATGATGAAACAATAACATGTTCAGATCTGAGATCATGGCACTCGGGCCCTAGTAACAAGCATTAAGCATAACAAGTTGCAACAATATCATCAAAGTACCAATTACGGACACTAGGCACTATGCCCTAACAATCTTATACTATTACATGACCAATCTCATCCAATCCCTACCATCCCCTTCAGCCTACAGCGGGGGAATTACTCACACATGGATGGGGGAAACATTGATGGTCGATGGAGAGGCGTCGGTGGTGATGATGGCGATGATCTCCTCCAATTCCCCGTCCCGGCGGAGTGCCAGAACGGAGACTTCTGGCCCCCGAGATGGAGTTTCGCGATGTGGCGGCGTTCTGGAGGGTTTCTGGCGACTTCGACTTCTTCCTCGCGATTTTTAGATCGAACCCCTTAGGTAGTCCAGAGGGGGGCGTCGGAGGCCAGCCGAGGGGGCCACACACTAGGGCGGCGCCCCCCCCCCTGGGCCGCGCCGGCCTGGTGTGTGGGGCCCTCGGGCCTCCACCTGGCTTGCCCTTCTGGCTCCCTGAGTATTCTTGTAAAATAGGCCCATTGATATAAATTCCGAGGATTTTCCCGAAAGTTGAATTTCTGCACAAAAACAAGACACCAGAGCAATTCTGCTGAAAACAGCGTTAGTCCGCGTTAGTTGTATCCAAAACACATAAATTAGTGGCAAAACAATAGCAAAAGTGTTCGGGAAAGTAGATACGTTTTGGACGTATCAACTCCCCCCAAGCTTAGCTTATTGCTTGTCCTCAAGCAATTCAGTTAACAACTGAGTGCGATAAAAGAACTTTCACGAACACATTTGCTCATATGATGTAAATATTCTCATGATATGGCTAACACTTAGGCAATTCATAATAAGGTACATGCAAATAAGAACATCTAACAGCTATGTCAATCATGGAAAGGTACCAACAATTAATAATAAGCATCATGAATCATGTCTATAAGACAGATTGCAATGTTCATAAAAGAGTATGATAAAGTGGTATCTCGCTTGCCCATATTTGATCAGCAAAACATAAATGCCCAGGCACCTCTGAAGTTCATAGAAAGACTAGAAATAGTGATTGTCAAAGATAAAAGCATCAAAGTTATACCGCAATCAATCATATTTTGGGACAAGCATATTATACTAAGAATGACAGTTGTGCTCTCACTATAGTGCTCAAAGAAAGGATGGAGACACAACATAAAAGTAAAAGATTGACCCTTCGCAGAGGGAAGCAGGGATTAACATGCGCTAGAGCTTTTCATTTTTAAAACAGGAATAAAATTATTTTGAGAGGTGTTTGTTGTTGTCAACGAATGGTAATGGGTACACCAACTACCTCGCCAACCGGACTTTCAAGAGCGGCTCCCATGAAGAACGTTATCTCTACCAGCAAGGTAGATCATCCCTCCTCTCTTTTGTTTACACACGTATTTTAGTTTTATTATGAGTGACACTCCCCCCAATCTTTGCTTACACAAGCCATGGCTAACCGAATCCTCGGGTGCCTTCCATCAATCACATACCATGGAGGAGTGTCTATTTGCAAAATTAAGTTGCTTACTGATGAATCAGAGCAAAACATGTGAAGAGAATTATTAATGAAGTTTGATTAATCGGGGCTGGGAACCCCATTGCGAGCTCTTTTTGCAAAATTATTGGATAAGCGGATGTGCCACTAGTCCATAATGAAAGTCCGTCAAGAGTAAATGACAAGGTTGAAAGTTAAACACCACATACTTCCTCATGAGCTATGAAACATTAACACAAATTGTGAAGCATTTTGAAGGTTTAAAGGTAGCGCATGAGAATTTACTTGGAATGGTTTGAAATGCCATGCATAGGTATTTATGGTGGACACTTTGGAACAACTTGGTTTTCAGGTGTTTGGAAGCACGAGCAGCGTTCCCGCTCAGTACAAGTGAAGGCTAGCAATAGACTGGGGAGCGACAAATCAAGAGAGCAGTCACTGTCATAATTATGCTTGCGGCAAAATAAATTAACGGAGGCATAAAAGTGATACAAGAACTCTGAAGCAATGTAAATCATCGAGGCTTAATTGACTTTTGTTCAGTCATATGCATGCGTGAGCATGTGCCAAGTCGATACAAATGAATTATTCAGAGGAGGATACCACAATGTCATACCTACTTATGAATAAAATAATGCAAGCATATATCCATGACATGCTACTCATATTAATAAATTGGAGCTAAACATGAGAGATCATGAACTACTAGACTTTCTTAAATGACATATACCTCACATGAACCAACTAAGCATGCTCACATGGATGAGTATATGTACAAAAATGAAAACAAATAGAGTTCATACCAGCCTCTTACCACAGTCGAATTGTCGTAGATCGTCATTATTGCCTTTCACTTGTGTAGCTTGGATAATATGAAATGAAAACCACGCTCCAGCCATCGAAGACCATTGAACTCATAGTGAACTTTAAAAACCAAAGAAGAACAGCAAATATTTTTGGTGTTTTCGAATTGGAAACAAGAACAAAAGGAAACAAGCAAACAAAGCAAAATCTTTTTGGATTTTCTTATAGCAAACCAACGATAGCAAATAAAGCAAAATAAAAGCAAGAAACTAAAATAAACAAATGGTGAAAAGAAACAACAGAAATATTTTTGGTCTTTTTGTGTTTTAGGAAGGAAACAAAGCAAAAACAAGAAAATGGAAACTAGAAGAGTCACATAAACACAAAGCAGCAGAAATTCGTCAAACTTGACAGCAGTACAGTACTCGATTTTTAAGAAATTCTTCCACTGCTCAAATAGAAAAGTGTTCAACTAATGAAAGTTAGATAACAACCTGGGGAACATGCACAAAAATTGGCTTTGCAAAATAACGTTCTGGCTATTTTTGGAAATTTTTTCGGTAACAGTCCAGAATCTGTTTTCAGGCAGCACTTCCCCAAATATCATCTCCCTCTCATTAGAAAACCACTCAAAGAAACTAAACAAGTGTATACAAGTATCCAGCAACCATAATATGTAAAGAATGAGTGATGCCGGTATACCTCCCCCCAAGCTTAGGCTTTTGGCCTAAGTGGAGTTCAACCCCAGCGAGGGTCGCTGTTCCTCGCCGGTGGATCATACATGGCGTAGTCATAGTAAGGTCCCTGTGCAGAAGAAAAGCGTGGAGGCTCCACATGTCCAAAATGTTGATGTAAAGAACTTGCTGCATCGGATGACGAGTCGAGGTGTTCCTCGGCCTCCTCCGTGTTGTCTCTTGCATGATGGCCTCCTCCCTCTATGTGTGCATTCAGTGCACCTTCTGTGACTGACCAATCCTCCCTGGAATCAAGGTTAAATAGAACAGGCGCAGGCAATCTTACTAGTTTTTCAGTTTTCTTAGTTGTTCTCCAAGTCTTCTTGTAAAATGTTATCTTGTAAGATAGGTTACTCAAGTTAGATGAATTAGAAGCAAATTCATGTTTAATCATGGAGACTATGTCAAGTTTTTCTATGGAAAGTTGAATATCAAGATGGTGAGGTTCTACACCATGCAAAGCTAGTAAACGAGAGGCGATGAGACCTCCACAGATTCCGCCCTTCTCACGGTTAGTAGCAAGTCTATAAGCTATCAACGCACCCAAATTATAGGCCTTACTACCTTGCAGTGCAGCAGCTAGAAAAGCTAAATCCTGGATAGATAGTTTACTACCATTCTTTCTAGCAAGAACGCATTTAGTAATGAAATAAGCAAAGTAGCGGATAGCTGGGAGTTGAATGCTAGTGATTTTACCACCATCCTCTGAGAAACTCCTTCCATGACAAATCATCTCGAAGAGGCTTAAGAGCTCTCGCGGCGATCCCCTTATCTTCTCGCATGATCCCCATTGCGGTTCTCTAATTGCTGTACAAAAATCATTGAATGGCAAGTTGACAGTTTTATTATAAATCTTGTACTGAACCATGGGGTTAGATTGCGACCAATTGAACTTAAAATCCTGCACAATAGACATAGTCAACTTTGCATATTGGCATGGTTCTCCGTCAACAAAGTCATTCAACCCTGCACGAGAAATTAGATTCTGAACATCTCCCAAGATTCCTGCACTTCTCATGAAATCTGTGCACGGGTAGTAAGAGGGGTATACTCCCTCTTCGCGGTTCACTCTCATGACTTGTTGTACCTCCAATTCTTGTTGGTTTAGCTGATGTCTATTCCACTCCATTTTCTGAAATTTTCAACAATCATTATAAAATTTGATTTGGTGAAATATAATTGAGGGGAACTACTATAGGAACTTGCTAGAGTACTAATCATGCATCAAAACTAGTTTCTACAAATTAGGACAAGCATGCAAACTCACTAAACATGTTACCTACAGCAGCAAAATATTCAAAATATACTCAACCAAACAAAATTCTACTTGGATAATCAGAGGAGTCACATACCGGAGAGCAAATGTGCCAAATTTCAGACAGAAATCTGGGCTGAGCAAAGAGATCGAGAAATCCTGAGCTCTTGAGCAAAAACACGAGTGAGAGAAAGCTGGTGCTGATTTTTTCGGGAGAGAGAAGAGTGTGGGAGGAAGAGATGCTGAAGTGGGGCAAAGGGGGACCCACACACCAGGGTGGCGCGCCCCCCTTGCTGGCCGCGCCAGCCTGTGGGGTGCCACCCTGGGGTGCCCCACTGGTCATCCCTAGGAGCTCCCAGGTGCATTTTTCGAAAAATAGGACCAACGGTATAATTTTTATGAATTTTTGAAAACTTTGAAAAATGCACATTTCTGGGTATTAAGTTTATTATTACTGGACAGGAAAATTTTTGAAATCTCTAATTAACTAAGGAACTTTGCAAATCAAAAGTGCTACCGCAAGTAAGACAAGTGGAGGGAGAAAGAGATGTTGTTTACCTCCTCTATGCATATAAAAAGTATTTGTTAACAAGGTTGATCAAGTCTTGCCACCAAATAAATTTTACATAGTATAAAGAGAAATAAACCTCAAATCAATCATGTTACCTTGAATTGTATTGATATGGATCCAATCATAAGGCTTTGATATCCTTCTTTAGGCTCATATATAGGACAATCAATAGTTCCAACTCTGATAGTTCTCACATTAGAAATAGTATTAACTCCACATACTTTATCAATCCTCTTGGGGAAATAGACGGTATGCTCCTTATCATCAACATTGAAAGTAACCTTTCCTTTATTGCAATCAATAACAGCCCCTGCGGTGTTAAGAAAAGGTCTCCCAAGAATAATAGACATATTATTGATACGTCTCCGACGTATCGATAATTTCTTATGTTCCATGCCACATTATTGATGATATCTACATGTTTTATGAATACTTTACATCATATTTAGGCATTTTCTGGAACTAACCTATTAACAAGATGCCGAAGAGCCAGTTGTTGTTTTCTGCTGTTTTTGGTTTCAGAAATCCTAGTAAGGAAATATTCTCGGAATTGGACGAAATCAACGCCCAGGGGCCTATTTTCACACGAAGCTTCCAGAAGACCGAAGAGTCAACGAAGTGGGGCCACGAGGTGGCCAGGAGGTAGGGCGGCGCGGCCCAAGCCCTGGCCGCGCCGGCCTGTCTCCTGGGCCCCTCGCGACGCCCCTTGACCTGCCCTTCCGCCTACAAATAGCCTTCGTCGCGAAACCCCCAGTACCAAGAGCCACGATACGGAAAACCTTCCAGAGACGCCGCTGCCGCCAATCCCATCTCGGGGGATTCAGGAGATTGCCTCCGGCACCCTGCCGGAGAGGGGAATCATCTCCCGGAGGACTCTACGCCGCCATGGTCGCCTCCGGAGTGATGAGTGAGTAGTTCACCCCTGGACTATGGGTCCATAGCAGTAGCTAGATGGTTGTCTTCTCCTCATTATGCTTCATTGTCGGATCTTGTGAGCTGCCTAACATGATCAAGATCATCTATCTGTAATGCTATATGTTGTGTTTGTTGGGATCCGATGAATAGAGAATACTATGTTATGTTGATTATCAATTTATATCTATGTGTTGTTTATGATCTTGCATGCTCTCCGTTATTAGTAGAGGCTCTGGCCAAGTTTTTGCTAGTAACTCCAAGAGGGAGTATTTATGCTCGATAGTGGGTTCATGTCTCCGTGAATCTGGGGGAGTGACAGAAACCTCTAAGGTTATGGATGTGTTGTTGCCACTAGGGATAAAACATTGATGCTATGTCCGAGGATGTAGTTGTTGATTACATTACGCGCAATACTTAATGCAATTGTCTGTTGTTAGCAACTTAATACTGGAGGGGGTTCGGATGATAACCTGAAGGTGGACTTTTTAGGCATAGATGCATGCTGGATAGCGGTCTATGTACTTTGTCGTAATGCCCAATTAAATCTCACAATACTCATCATAATATGTATGTGCATGGTCATGCCCTCTCTATTTTTCAATTGCCCAACTGTAATTTGTTCACCCAACATGCTATTTATCTTATGGGAGAGACACCTCTAGTGAACTGTGGACCCCGGTCCGATTCTCTATACTGAAATACAATCTACTGCAATTGTTCTACTGTTTTCTGCAAACAATCATCTTCCACACTATACATCTAATCCTTTGTTACAGCAAGCCGGTGAGATTGACAACCTCGCTGTTTCGTTGGGGCAAAGTACTTGGTTTGTGTTGTGCAGGTTCCACGTTGGCGCCGGAATCCCTGGTGTTGCGCCGCACTACATTTCATCGCCATCAACCTTCAACGTGCTTCTTGACTCCTACTGGTTCGATTAAACCTTGGTTTCTTACTGAGGGAAACTTGCCGCTGTGCGCATCACACCTTCCTCTTGGGGTTCCTAACGGACGCGTGTCGAATGGAAAGACAATACGTCAACCACGCGCATCAAGCAAAATTTCTGGCGCCGTTGCCGGGGAGATCAAGACACGCTGCAAGGGGAGTCTCCACATCGCAATCTCTTTACTTTGTTTTTGTCTTGCTTTATTTTATTTACTACTTTGTTTACTGCACTAAATCAAAATACAAAAAAATTAGTTGCTAGTTTTACTTTATTTACTGTCTTGCACTCTATATTAAAAACACAAAAAAATTAGTTACTTGCATTTATTTTATCTAGTTTGCTTTATTTACTATTGCTAAAATGATTAATCCTGAAGTTGAAGTTCGTTCGTTTAAGCAAAAAGGGGGAGAATGTTTAAGAGATGCTTGGTATAGAATTAGTAATGCCCATAATAGGTGTACTAAGAAACACTCCACCACTATTTTACTCAGGAATTTTTATGTTGGTATCTCTTGCTGGAATAGGTATGTTCTTGATTGTCTCGCGGGAGGTAACTTCCTAAGTACTCCTGCCTTAGAAGCTAGTTGCATTATTGAGAGTTTATTTGGAATACCACCTGTTAATGAAGTTAAAATTGAAACCTCTCTTGAAGATGTCATGAGAAAGTTGGAAACCATAGAACAAAACCTTCCAAGTATTGATACTACTTTGGGAGCATTACTTGATAGCACTGATAAACTTGATAAATCTCTAGGTGGAATTAATGAGAAAATTGCCATTTTGGAATCTTGTGCTATTCATGGTAATCAAACCCAAAGGATTAGTGAACTTTAAGAGGCTATGGGAACATTGGGTTCAACCTTTTCATCTATAAAATTTAGAGAGAAAGCTTACACTACTAGGAAAAGCCTTATAGCAGCACACCTTACCACCGGCGAGTATGGATAGAAGATGCCGGCGGTAATGCCTTACAGGGGTGCCTACCTCTACCGCCGGCGAGTTTGAATGGAGGTCGCCGGGGGTGCGTGGGTTACCGCCGGCGAGTAGGGCACGAAGGTGCCGGCGATATGATGGGCTGCGGGGTCCCCGTTGGGCCTGGACTTACCGCCGGTGGTTTGGGCCCAAAGCGCCGGGGGTAGAAGGCTCTACCGCCGGTGAACCCGATTAGACGATGCCGGGGGTAATGAGTCGCAGGGTGGGCCACCCAGCGGCCACCCATCTTGCCCTTACCGCCGGCGGTTTAGCCCCAAAATCGCCGGGGGTAATGCTCCCTACCGCTGGCAACTTCGTTCGTAGGCGCCGGCGGTAACCTGGGCCATGCCTTAAGACGACCAGCCACCTACCACCACCCTCACACACTCATATGTGATGGCAAATCAACCCAAGCACTTGTTAGCTCATTCCCCCACCCATTTTAGCTATTTCAACCAATAAAATATGATGTATTTGAGCAAATCATGCACTACCTAGCCCCTCTAGCATGATTTGCATAATCTAGATCTAGATCTATCTCCTCCCACCACCTTTTCCACTAGATCTAGCTAGATCTCTCCATTTCTTAGATCTCTAGATCTCTCAAGCATTAAAGTCGACGTGTGGCGTCTCTCGGGTGCTTTTGGACATCGCGTCAACTAGTAGGTACATTAAACTAAATGAGTGGAATGTTCATGTGTTGGCGAAAATTCGCGGTTATATCACTAGTACTAGTGGTGGAAAAAGGCGTGGTTCCATATATGTAAATGCATTGTTTTGCATTTGTTTACGCGTGCAGGAACATTGAGTTGCCAATGTTTTGCCGGAATGTTGATTAACTTCCGTTCCGGCGAATTTTGGAACTCCAGCATGACAATATTTAGCAAAGGTCATGCCGAATTTTTTCCGTGAAAACCGAGACGGCGGTGTAATCAATTATCTTGTCTTGTAGGCGGCGATGGTCATCGCGATGAGGGAAAGCGTCGTGGATAGATACGTGGAATGCGCGACGGCCGACATGTATCGAAAAAAGCGAAAGGATATAATGTGTCCTTGTCGAAGATGCAAGCTAGGATCGTTGTTTGACCCCTTCTCAGGCATAGTGAATCAACACCTGCTCAGGTATAGTTTCATGGAGGGGCATACTCAGTGGATGAGTGATGATGGAGATGATGATATCGATGGTGATGAAGATGGAGGTGATGATGGTGGAGATGATGATAACGAAGGTGATGGAGAGGATGCCCCACACGACAATGGAGAGGAGGTTGAAGAGGATGGCGCACACGTTGATGGTGATCAAGAAGGCCGGGAAGAACATGCGGCCGACGAGGACATGAGTAGAAATACCCCGCTAACCGCGGCCGTGCAGGACCGTCATGTTCAAGAACTTCTTCTCAGCAACACATCGACCGACCCCAAAATCGCTGGTAGACGGAAGGCTAAGCTGGATCAACTCGAGGTAGACTCGAGAACTCCGTTGTACGATGCAGCTCGTGGGACGGAGGAGAGCCGTCGAGATACGCTCTCGATATTATGGAGATGAAGGCAAAGCACAAATGGACGGACACAAGCGTGGACGAACTCTTCGGATACTTGAAGATCCACTTTCCTAAAGATAACACGTGTGCCGGTAGCCTACGGAGGCCAAGAAAATCGTGTGCCCTCTCGATTTACCGCACCGAAATACCACGCATGCATCAGTGACTGCGTAATATATCGGAACGAGCATGCCAATCTCGATACATGCCCACAGTGTGGCGAATCTCGATACAAGAGAGGGACAAGAAAATCTCCTCGAAAAGTTGTGTGGTACTTCCCGCTCACGCCCGTCTGCAGCGGTACTTCGTGGACCCCAAGGAAGCAAAGCTCATGCGTTGGCACGCGGAAAGAAAGGAGGCGGTGATGCGTGATGTGGAACGGGTTGAAAACCCGGTGCTAACACACCCTTCGGATGCAAGCCGATGGAAAACATTAGACGATGAGTATTACGAAGAATTCGGGAAAGAACCAAGGAACATCTGGTTGGGTGCGAGCACCGACGGACTCAATCCGTTTGGGAACCAAAGCAGCAAGCACAAAGACCTGACCCGTGTTTGTATGGATGTACAACCTCCCTCCATGGCTATGCACGAAGAAGAAGTACATACACATGAGTATGCTAATCCAAGGGCCGACGCAGCCAGGGAGCGATATCAACTTTGTATCTCTGGAGCTATTGAAGGAGGAGCTAGTCACTACGTGGGAGGAAGGGACGAAACTTGGGACGCCTACGGACAAGAAACTTTCCGCATGAAAGCCGCACCGTTGACGACGGTGCGGGACTATCTTGGATACGGATATATCGCGTGCCGTGTGTGCCACGGACACAAGGCATGTGTGAGGTGCATGGAAAATACGCCGTTTTACAGCTGGGTAAGGATCCCGGGTCTTCAAAACCGTCTACATGAGGCATCGAATGTGGCTTCCCAAGAATGACCCGTGGAGGAAGCGTGGAGACCTGTTCAATGGGAAGGATGAGGTCGAGGGACCTCCACCTAGGAGAAGCGGCGAAGAGATAGATACTCTGTTGAAAAACTGGAAAGATCGCCCTCCGGCGGGTAAGATAAAGATCCGAAGCGGAAGAAAGGAGACAAGAGAAAGAAAAAGGAACCCGGGCCGCTCTTCGGGGTATGGAAAAGGAGGTCCGTGTTTTGGGACTTGCCGTACTGGAAGATCCTCGGTACGCCTCATAGCCTTGATGTCATGCATATCACGAAGAACGTGTGCGAGAGCTTGCTTGGCACTGTGCTCAACATGCCGGAGAGGACCAAAGACGGGTCGAAAGCAAGACACGACCTGATGGCCCTTGATATTAGAAAAGAGCTTCATTTCGCCCAGGTTGACCAGGAAACCGAGGAGGAGGAGACGGATGGTCGCAAACGCAAAAGGGTGGCCAAGCAGCGCGAAACTCCTCGCCCCTCCTGCTTCACTCTAAATCCCGATGAGCTCGAACAATTCTTCAAGTGCCTACTAGAAGTCAAATTTCCCCTAGGCTACGCGGGGCTGATACGTAGATGGCTGGACCCGACGAAAAAAATCTTCAGCGGGATGAAGTCTCATGACTGTCATGTCATGATGACGCAGATACTTCCGGTTGCTATCCGAGGGATAATGGAACCGCACGTTCGTGCGACGCTGACTGACCTGTGTAACGTCTTCGATGTCATCACTCGAAAGTCGATAACCGTCAAGAAACTCGGGAGGCTGCAGGAAGAGATCGTCACCATCCTATGCGAGATGGAGATGTACTTCCCGCCCGCATTCTTTGACATCATGGTCCATCTGCTGGTGCATATAGTGGACGATATCGAGGATCTCGGGCCCGCGTTCCTTCACAACATGATGGCGTTAGAAAGAATGAACGGCTTCATCAAAGGATACGTTCGTAACAGGGCACATCCGGATGGAAGCATCGTCCAGGGCTTTCTCACCGAGGAGTGCATCTCTTTCTGCAAGAATTATTTAAACGAGGACGACCCACGTCCGGTTGGATTGCCCGCCAACAAGCACCTCGGCAGATTCGAGGGAGTAGGCCACAACGCTGGCAGGAGGGAACTCGACGCCGATGAAGATGATAGGAGAACAGACTTTAACAGGGCCCACTTAGTAGCACTACAGCACATGAACGAGGTAGAGCCTTGGGTGGATCAGCACATAAACATGATCAAGACTAGCAGGGCTGACAAGCCGATGACGGAACAAGAGGTATTTAGAGCGCACAACTCCTCTTTCGCGAGCTGGTTCAAAGACCAGATTGATGCCAATCCCCCACCAATGGCAAGCGACGTAGACAAAATGATATTGGCCTTGTCTTATGGGCCCGCCCCCAACCTCATGACTTATCAGAAATATGACATCAACGGTTACACATTCTCCACAGAGGAGAGAGACAAAAAAAGCGACTATCAGAACTCGGGCGTGACGATGGAATCGTACACGGGTGAAGAGAAGAAAAGGTACTACGGAAGGATCGAGTAAATCTGGGAGCTCGACTACGTCGGGGAGAAGCTACCGATGTTTCGTGTCAGATGGGCTACGGACGTCACAAAAGAAGATGCGTATGTCACCACCATGCGACTGCCCCCCAAATCCAAGACCAAGAACCCCACCGCGCAAAATGAGCCTTGGGTATTGGCTAAGCACGTCGAGCAATGCTTCTTCATAACTGACCCGTCAAGGCCCAGCCGTGTTGTCGTAAGGAGAGGAAAAAGGGCCCTCGTCGGAATGGATGGAGTTGCCGACGAGCAAGACTTCGACGGCCTCGTCAGCACGGCAACGCGTTGGACATCGATCAAGCTCCAATCGATACGTTCATCGCTGAGATGGAGGGCGACGGGGTTTCTCCTTACAAGCCACCCGCCGATCGTACGCTAAAGAAGAAGTTGTTCCTTTCACAAGAAACTCCCGAGCAGGAAGACCCTACCGCCTTCACCGCTCCACCCCGAGTTGGGCTTACCCCGAGGACACTCCTTGGTGCGACCACGGAGGGTATGAAACAAAACGCCACTCCCAGTTGCAGTAAGAAGAAGGCCAGGAAGCGGAAGAAGTCCGGAGATGTTGCCGCAAGCAAGAAAGTGGTTAATGACAAGTTGCCGACCCCGTGGAGGAAGATGCATCACCTAGGCCAGCCTATGCTGCCGGCACACATTGTCCAGCAGGTGACGCCCGATATGAGGAGCTTGCATGATGCTGTTCTAGTGAAGGAGGAACTACTTCTTCGAGATAGAAATCCCTCGTACCCGGTTTTGACGGCCAAGGTGCCCAGTGGCTTTGGCTTTGTCACCACATACCCTGCGGACTTGATGTTCATTCGATATGAAGACATCTTCAGGCTATTGAACATGCAACAGCTCGACCGAAACTTGGTCCGCCTCCTATCGCTCAGCATGGCGCACGATATCGCCATGGAGAACACAGCGGACATCGCTATCATGGACCCCTTCTACATGACTCCAACTGTCGTCCAGAACGAACAAGCGTTTCTGGCGAAGTACATCAAGGATTTCTTGGTGTTAAACAAGGATAAGAAATGCTTTGCCATACCATATTTCCGCGAGTAAGTATTTGGTTACTAGAGTACCCTCTATTACATTCATTCATGAATTTCCTTCATAGTTGATCGAGTATGATGGTTTATTTCCATTTTGCGCAGATTCAAGTACTGCACCCTCCTCCTCTTTCACCCGTATCATTCACATGTCAGTTATCTCTACTCCGGGCTTGATCCGGACAAGGACTTCACCGACCTTAAGTCTACACTTGATAAAGCCCTCAGCGGCTTCATAGCCGAGGTTGGCATCGACAAAATCAGGCATGAGAAGAAAGTGAAAGGTTGCTATGTGTGCAACCACATAACCAAGTTCCCCTGCCTCAAGCAATCGGCGCATGACAATGGGATGGAGGCCTGGTTTGCCATCCTACAGATGAGGTCGATTGTAAGGTCTCAGAACGATCTCTTGTTGCCATCCAGTCTTCAGCGGATGTTCGTGAACATGGCGGACACCACCGATGAAAACGTGAGAGCCGAGTTCCGTGCCATCCAGCGGACCATTTGCACAATACTCTGGAGGGATGTCTACGGTAATGGTGGCTTGTTCCACTATGGTCCCGCACTTTCTAAGGCCGAGATAGAAGGCCGATTAGAAGATGGATATGACGACAGAACATTCAACACGCTTGAGGGCATCCGTCCCTTCCCGCCGAAGCCGACTTGACTCAAACACTTTTGTCCTTTGCAAATGTTAGTCATAAAACTACTTAAGTAATTTTCATGCTTTTTCTTTGCACTACTCTATGTTATATCTCTCTCTACTAATGTACTAACAACTTTCATTTCTTTTTTATGTGTTTGCATAGATGACGTACTATGTCGTCTACCACGGCAGGGTTCCTGGAGTCTACGAGGACTGGGAAGACTGTAGGAGGCAGGTCCACGGTTTCAGCGGCAACAACTACAAGGGGTACACCACTTTGGAGGAGGCGGAAACTCGATACGCCAACTTTCGAGCGGGACAGAGGAGGGAGATGTGGAGGACCCCTTTCATCGTGATGATGCTTGTCGCCACCGTCTCTCTAGTTTATTATGTCATTGTTCTTTAGCTAGGCCATCGACACTGGACTTATATGTATTTGTGTAACATGTGCTACTTCGAGTTTGAACCATATGGTCAACTATCTAGTATCTAAACTTGTGTTATTAATGCATGCATGTTATGAACATTTGGGACTTTCTATCTAACTGTGTATTCTGTGTATTACGGTATCTCGTGTATTCTGTGTATTCTGGTATACTATGTATTCTGTGTGTATTCTGGTGTATATTTCGAGTTTTATTTTTTTAATCCTGTAAACAATACCACCGGCGCCCCCAAAACTGTACCCCTGGCGAAATTGAAATCGCCAGCGCTACAGCGTATTACCCCCGGCGAATTCGCAAACCGCCAGTGCTAAGTCGTTACCGCCGGCGATTCGGGGAAAGCGCCGGGGATAACGGCAGTTACCACCGGCGATTTGGAAAACGCCGGCGATACGACATTACCACCGGCGAGGTGGTCGCCGGCGAATGCGTAAACGCCGCCGGTAAGGCGTTTTGGGACGCCGGCGGTAAGGCATTTCCTAGTAGTGTTATGTGGGTAAGGAGCAAAAGTTCATGTATGTCTCTAAGGGGCCTAAACCAAAAAGCTATTATAGGCCTAAAATTGATAAAGCTCTTAAAACCACTATAGATAAGGGAGCATCTAAGATACCTAATGGGATAAATTCTGAAAATGATGTTGATACTTAGTCTCTTGATAATACTTGATACACACTTTTTGCGCCTAGCTGAAAGGCGTTAAAGAAAAGCGCTTATGGGAGACAACCCATGTTTTTACTACAGTACTTTGTTTTTATTTTGTGTCTTGGAAGTTGTTTACTACTGTAGCAACCTCTCCTTATCTTAGTTTTGTGCATTGTTGTGCCAAGTAAAGTCGTTGATAGTAAGGTTCATACTAGATTTGGATTACTGCGCAGAAACAGATTTCTTTGCTGTCACGAATCTGGGCAAAATTCTCTGTAGGTAACTCAGAAACTTATGCCAATTTTCCTGAGTGATCCTCAGATATGTACGCAACTTTCATTCAATTTGAGCATTTTCATTTGAGCAAGTCTGGTGCCTTAATATAATTCGTCTTTACGAACTGTTCTGTTTTGACAGATTCTGCCTTTTATTTCGCATTGCCTGTTTTGATATGTTCGATGGATTTTTCGATTCCATTGACTTTCAGTAGCTTTGTGCAATGTCCAGAAGTGTTAAGAATGATTATGTCACCTCTGAACATGTATATTTTGATTGTGCACTAACCCTCTAATGAGTTGTTTTGAGTTTGGTGCGGAGGAAGTTTTCAAGGATCAAGAGAGGGAGATGATACAACATGATCATGGAGAGTGAAAGCTCTAAGCTTGGGGATGCCCCGGTGGTTCATCCCTGCATATATCAAGAAGACTCAAGCGTCTAAGCTTGGGGATGCCCAAGGCATTGTAACACCCCAAATTTCAATAAAAAGAAAGTTAGAGAATTCCAGAGAGCAAAATTTCAAACCAACAAAAACTTTTTAAATTGCATATAGTACCATGCATAGGACTTGTGCATTTGATTGATATGCCATGATGATTGTTATTATTTGTATTTGATATGCTCTAAAACCCTAATGAAATCATATGAAGATCACCAACCAAATAAATCAAAGAGGAAGAAAATCCAATAATTGAAAAACCCTAAAAACCCTAACATATGCCCTATGGCATTTTTATAAATTTTGACCCTAGACCAATTTGGTCTTCACCATTAGTTGAATAAGGTTATTAAACACTTATTACAACTTTTGGAATCAAAGAATCACAATTCAAATAATTTCCAAATGCAAAACTAGCTCACATAGAATAATGGTCAAAACTGAAATTTATAGTCTGATCACTACTTTGAGCCATTGCCATTCAATTTTCCCAAACCAAATCTTGCTAACTCTTTGCACCATTTCAAAGTCAACATCAAGGTGAACAACTTTTGTAAAGATCACCATGCCAAAATCATTCTTGATCAAGAGCTATGCTCATCCAAAGTCTCAACTTTATAACATATGCAACAATCTCCACTTAGCCCAAATTTGCAAATTCTTGAATTCTACAATTCCACCACCACCTCTAATCATCTCTGGTCAAATACAACGTATCTAAACACACACATTTCAAATAGATTCACCTTTTGAATTAATTCAAATTTGGACAAAATTGCAAATTCCAAAATCGGGCACTATTTGCAACTATTGCAAATAGTGATTCTACTACACCTAATCTACACTAACCTACCCCATTTGGTCCCCTGGTCCCCTTAACCCATTTTAATGCCAAATAAGAACCTAGGGAGAGAGAGGGCAAGGCTAGACATGGCCATGCCGGCCATGTCGCCCAACCCGACCACCTCCCTCTCTCCATCGCTTCCCTGCCCTGGCCACTGCGCCACAGCACGCCACCGCATCCCCTACGCCACCCTAGCACCGCCATGGTCGCGCTCAACGACGACATTGGCCGGACGACGCGCGCCAAGATCTGCCCTGGACGCCGCTCGCGTCGCGCCAGCACGTGCATGGGAGCACACTGGCCACGCGCCGCGCCGCCACCCTGCACTCGCCCTGGACCCGCTCTCGACGAGTTGAGCATCACCACGACACCTGGATGCCGCCAGACACTCGCTCGACCATGACCCGCGCCCACCGTCGCCGGAGAAGGAAACCCTGGTCCGCCACGGACACGGCAGACATGGAAGCAACGCGACCCAACCAGGCCCTCCCCGACCAAGCTGTCGCCGCCATTAGCCTCGCCTGGACACGTAGAGCATCGCCATGACCTCGCCTAGCTCGACCAGCCGCCGGAATCGCCGCGCCATGGTCGACCGCCACCCTGCCCCGCAGCACCCATGCGCTGCTATAAAAGGAGAGCTCCCCTGAGCAATCCAAGCACACCACCAGACTCCTCACCTCTCACAGCTACTCAACCACCTCACCACTCTCTCGATTCACACCGGAGCAAGGCCAATCGGGAGCTCGCCGCCGCGGAAGCTCTGCAGCAATCGCCGGCGAACCAGGCCACCTCAGGCGACGCCACCGGTACCTGGAGCTTCTCCGTCGTCCACATCTACCCCAAGCACACTGCCATCCCTCGCTGGAGCACTGGTTAGCCCGCCGACCCCCTACTGCCGCCGCCACATCGTCGGGTTCTCGTCCGAGACGACGATGAACCACGGCCCTCCGATCCATTTCTAATCCAACGCCTCCCATTGATCTGTACCGTTTCGGGTTAAATGAGCCGCTGACATGCGGGACCCTCTGTCAGGCAGCCCGCGTGGCACTGGACCGTGGCTGGGCTGGCCTTGGGCCGTTTTTAAACCTTTGGGCCCAGCTAGCTTTTCCCGACGGCCTTTTAATTCAAAACGAGTTTAATTAATTCCAAATGAATTTCAATACTACCTCCACTTTGAAAATTAATAGATTTAAATTGGCTAAACCAAATTCAATGAATTTTATGTTGTTGGAAAGCTACTGAAATTATCTACCAAATGCCACTGGTCCCATGACCAGATTCTTTGTAGAATTAATTTGATAAAAATAACAAGGTAGGGACTTTTCCCTACTAAAATAATTATTAAAAATCAACCAAAATAGATATTAAGTTAATTCCAACTCTAATAGCTCACATTTGACTTACACTAATTGATTATGCAATAAAATGGTGTGGTCACTTTGCATGATCATGCCATAGTTTAATTAATGGATGATATGGCTAGTTTAACTAGTTGATATTGTCCAAAACTATTAAAGCAAATTAGGTGGAGTCTTATACTTCATTTGAACTTGTCTCACATGAATTCATGGGATGTTTGTACCTCTGGTCCAAACTCCCTAATATGAATTACTTGAGATTTAAATCATATGTAGTGTTATTAAATGATATGAGGTGATCTACCCCATTTAAATCATTTTCTCAAATGATGATGATGAACATTTGACTTAGGTCAATATGAGTTCATATATGATTGTTTGAGAAATTAAATCTTAAGAAGATTTCAATGAGAGGAAATTATTTCTCAAGAACCCTATGGAAACTATCATTTACATATTAAATACAAAGAAGTGGATTCTATTTAAACAACACAACCCATGCACCCTAAGTAGATTATTTGTGTGCATAGAATAGTTTGTGTGTTTATATGTGATGTATGGAATAGCCATTGAATTAGTGAGTAATTATACTCGTATTCAAATTTAGACGGTAGCACCGGAGAGTACGCCGAAGAAGAAGGTTGCTACCAAGAGGAGGAGGAGGAACAGTTTGAGACCTACCAAGGCAAGCTAATATTCTTGCAAAGTGCAAAGCCCCTTGGGGCAAGGCACCATGAATCTTACCTTTTCTTACATAGCCTATCCCAAGTTTATACATTACAAGTTTTCTACTTGTTTTCTCAAAGATTTACTTTTATAGTTAAACTTTGGTCAAGTAAAGAATGATTACTAGAGTAGTGGAGTTAGTCTCCATCAAGCAAAGCAAGATAGCACCCCTCATGATTTAGAGCTAGTGCTAATGAAATAAAACTTGACTACTCTAGATGGGAACAATGTGACTTGAAATGAATTTGAAACCTTGGAATGATGATGCATTCCATTGAATGATTTTTGAAGGTGAATATGACCAAGAGAAGATGGTGATTTTGATGAAACATGATGTTGGTTTGAATGCGATACCTTTCCAATTATTAAGTACCCCCACAATACCTGATTATGGGTAGGGCTTAACTGGAAGTTTATGCATCTTAGTATGGGTTCCCTCTGAACACACGTCATAGGGGTTACGCTTGAGGCTGCCTCCGTTGTTGAGAAATGATGTGAAATTGAGGTGAATTGTACTGCCAAGCCCTGTGCAGTTCCCAGGTTGACAGTTGGTCTTCACTGGGAGGCCAAGCTCATGGGGAGAGGTGCTTATACTAGGATTCGTAAGTGAAAGGTTATGGTTGATGATCCGCGTATTGTGTTACGATGATTTGGGGTAATCCCGACGGATGAAATCAAATGTTGTGGCACAAGTGTGCAACCTCTGCAGAGTGTAAACCTATTCGAATAGCCGCGTCCACGGTTACGGACGGTTGGAAAGGCCATACAGTTTCCAATGTCATATCTTTGAAAATGATGTTGAAAGATGATGGTGAAATGACTTGTGGTGAATTGAATTGAAATCACCACTTGAATGGTGGGAATGACACTAATGTTCCCACTTGAGTTAGTTAGCACTTGAATAAGCTTTTCTCAAATACTTGTGAACTAAAACTAGCTTTATGCAAATAAACTAGAGCTTAGCAAACCATACTAGAATGTCTAGCACTTACATTAGTATTAGTTTGCGAGTACTTAAAGTACTCACGGCTTTGTCCCTGGCTACTCAAATGGCCAGAGTATGAAGATGAACAAGGAGACGACCAGCAGGACGCCTACGACAACTAGGAGTCTTCCGACGTCAAGCGTTGGCCTGTGGACTAGAGAGTCCTTGTATCTTACGCTTCCGCTATGAACTATGAACTTGTGTTGGTTCGTTGATCAATAGATCAACTATTCGTGTAATATGGATCATGTGATTCCAAATTTGTAAGACTTATGGTTTGTAATGAATGATGACTATGATACTTAGCTATTATGCCTCGCAACAACAATATTCCTGGGATTGCGATGTATGACATAATAGGCATCCGGACTTAAAAATCCGGGTGTTGACAAGTTGGTATCAGAGCCATTGTTTGACCTTAGAAGACCTTAGTTAGAATGGGCGTTCTGAAAAACTTAACTTTGAAAATCAAATGAAGAAATATTTGTGAAAATTTACTTACACTCTTGTCTTTGAGACTTTGCCAAAATTTGATGAATCATGTTCTATCTTATTTGAATCAACTTAAAATTTTGCCACACTTTGCACTCTCTAACTTACTCATCCAATTCTCTTTCAGATGGAGCCGAATGAACCCATCAACACCAAGTTTTACCAGCTTGGGAACGGAGGGAGCTTGATCTTCGAGCACGACCTCAACGCCGTCTCTGACTTCCTTGGGCGCCCACACCCCGAGTTCCACGGGGTTCAGTGTGACACCCCAAAACCGGTACCATGAGGATCCCAGCGAATCCGCCGAAATCCGCACGATATCGATTTTAGGAGACGCACCACCAAGCGGCTCGTACACGCAGAAGCATGCACGCGATGCGGGTGGAATCAATCATGAGAGGTAACATTACAACAGGATTACAATAGAGCCCACAAGAGACATATATATTACAACAAAGACTCCAACGAGTCAAGATACAAATATACAATACAAAGATCCAAATCATACAGAAGATCAAATATGTCTGAGTACGGATAAGATACAAATTGGACTAAGAGTCCTGAAGATAAACAGTGGTGTCCATAACCCTGCCCAGGCCAAGCCGGAAGGGTAACCTCGCTAACGTCGTCTTCATCGAACATATCTTCATACCTGCCCAGTTATATCCCGTAGAAGCAGCAATAAGTACGGGTTCGTACTTAACAAGACTTCAAGACGTATAAGCGTTCGTCAACCAGTCGTCCTTTGTACTTGAGGCACGCAGGGGACTTAGAGGACGCAACAGGAACGTCATAGGCAATATGGTGGGGTTAAGCGGCAGCACGCAAGCACTAAAAACCTATAGAGACACTCTACAACAGCCGTCTAATCAGAGAAGATGAGAGAGCGCATAACTAACAGTTCTATACTCTGCAAACATAACACAGCCGATGCGTTCCCCCCTCGCAAGGAAGTACTTACAAAGGCACTCACACGGTTGTCAAGTTTTAACCAGTTATTATTTAAGTTGTTCTATCTTACTACACAAGTTATTAGTAATGAAACAACAGGTGCAAGTTGTCTATGGTCGAGTCATACAACTCCAAGTCGTCCATAACCGCGGACACGGCTTATCGATAAGATGTAACCCTGCAGGGGTGCCCAAATGTGCCCACACGCACGATCAACCCAAACGAGCAAGGGAAGGATATCACGACACGCACTCTCCTTCACGACAACAATGTCCAGGAAGCCACCTAACCAAGTTGAACCCGAATCGAAGTCCGGCCGAATCTCCGAGACGGACCTAGCTGTTTGCGAGAACGGCTTCCGAGGGTCAGAACACACACTGGGGCGAATGACCCGCTTCAGCATGCGATAAACGCGCAGGCCGCGAACCTATACGTGCATACCAGAAACAAGGGATACAAGGCACCCAGGGGCTTCCCAAAGTAAATAAGTAACAAGCTGGCATGCACGCAACAACAAATGGTAAAACATATAAACTAGTTGTGGCCACTGGACAAAGCTGTAGATTCTGGCAGTGGTCGAGGGGAGACCCAAAAACATACCCACGTGTGGTTAGAGCGCTCAGTCTCAGAACAGATAACAAGAACTCGGGGTCCTAGATATTTAGGAAACACAAGTGGGCCGTCACAAAACGATCAACTGACCCACCGATGCCTCCGCTAACAACTATTAACAAGTAACCATGATATCCTCAACAGATATATCCATAAACCATGTGTCATGATTCCCAAACTGATAACCCGATAAGATAACGATAATGGTAACGAGATATAAACAACACTAGCATGCACTACGACTCGCAAGGCAGACCCGATAACCAAACAATAGCTGTAGGTGTGTGGTGACCCAGCGTACCACTGCATGGTGTAGTACACAAGTCGTTGACATAACACAAGTGAAACACCGTTCCACTCATATTACATCTCTCAGAGTGGTACAACAGAAACATATGCGAGTCCAAGGTATGTCTATAGAAGTACACACGAGCTGTTTACATAAGATCAACACAACCTCCTACTTTACAGTGAGGTAAAACTTCAAATAAAGCTCCAGGAGAATGACTCGTAGTCTATCTTATTGCTAACTCAAGCTTAAGAGCTACTTGGCTTGCTATAGAACTCTAGCTACTTAGGTGCTATGATTAGGGAAAGGTTCCCTTCTATTACTAGTCTAAGTTTCCACTCTAGCTGATGCAGAAGCTGACTCCATTGACTTCTTTGATTGGATTCTTCATCTTGTTGCAGTTGACTCCTTTGTCTTCGAGTTCCACGGTAGTTTCTCCTTCGGTGCCTTGATCTAAGAAGGGGGTTCAAATGGGATAGAATGAGTACGAGCGTACTCAGCAAGTTCATATTAGGAAATATGTGTATCATGCACTAGCTACAGCCATAGACCAGAAAGTCATAGGCCAATGCAAGTTTTCATAAACATTTCTTCAAAAGGTTTATTTTATTCTGAAAACTATGCCCGTCAGTCTTCACAGGTTGACCAGAACTTCGTGGAGTTCCTTTCCTGCCGCGTTCGCAGTTCCCTTCCCGGAACAGGGAGTGACAGTCACAATTCAGTATCCTCTGCAGAGGTGCGTTACTTTTCCCATAAGAGAACTTATCCTTGATGCCTTGCCGAGACGCGTTTCTCGTCCACACTTCCTTGGTGTGGGGCCAGGTGTAAGATCCAAGCCAATCACTGCCTTCTCCGCGACTGCAAACCCACCCTTTTGTCCACCCGCACACCTCCAGTAGACTTTCCCCCGATAATACGGCTTTACTCATGGTGTACTTTGGACAATCCTTCATAGATCGGAAGAGATTAACATCACCAATGGATGGGGATTTAAAAGGATTTCCCAACCTATTGTGGCAGTGCCTCCAGCACCCCACCGTCTCTCCGATCCGTTGGCGTGCAGAAGGGAAAAGATACAGCTGACTTCCCCAGAGCCATTATAGATCTTATGGTCAACGCGATATGTACGGCGCTAGAATCACTGGACGGCATTGGTAATTAATCCTAGGGTGATATAACCCATGCAATGGAACCTCCACCATATCAACACATACCATGGTTCCATTGCCCACCACATAGTCATATTCATAATTGTAAAATAATACTTTGCTTTTCAATGCATGAGTGATAAGTATAGTATTTTGCATATAATTTGATAAAAATAATCAAATGACATGAGCAAGCGATGAACTTGCCTTTCTTGACTGCAAGATTATGCAGGCAAAAGCTTCGATACGTGAGAATTCCAAATGCTGAAATACCATCATCGTCCGGTAAGGACAATGTTTAAAGAACTGGCAAAGATGCTATCATGCATAGTATGAGATGCAATCGTCCCGAGCGTAATCTAACCTCGATGATTTAGGATGGATGAGTTATAAAGATTTCTTTAGGGTGTGTTGCTCTTTTTAGAATGGTTCTCAAACAAGGTTCTTATTAGGGTTTGGTTATATTAACATCATAATCAAGTGATATAAGACATCATAACAATCATACACATAAAGAATAGTGGTGGAATAATATGTAAGGAACAGTTGTCAATTTTAAGTGCTACAGATCATGGTTGATGATTACTTATACTATACTTCAAAAGAATAACCTTTGAAGAACAGGTTAGTTAAGAAATAATGAGTATTTCAAAGAAGGATAGGGCTTCTAAGGTTTGATTGACATTTGTACTTCAAAAGAATAACTTTTGAAGAATAACTTTTGAAGAACAGGTTAAATAAGAATATGAACTACTATACATAGGAGCTATGGCTTTCTAGGGTTTATTATTGAATTCATTTAGTTCCACAAATAGGAACTAGTTGGGTTCTTAAGTTGAATTGGTTCTATATACAATAAGTATGGGCAGGTTTATTACTATGGTTGATTATGATATCATATCAACGGATGGTTATTAAGATGGTTCTATAAATTAGCTATTATGTTTACTATGGTTTCACAACTACTTAACTAAGTAATCTCTAATGGTTGCCCAGCTAAGTGGTTTATCATTTCCTAAGTAGTGTTGAGTGGAATAGGAGCATGTGATGTGATTTGCTACACAAAGTTGATACTAGGGTTTATCATTATGGTTCTACTAAGTTTAATGATTGAGGTTTATCCTAATGGTGTGGTATAATGAATAGTGATCAATGGTATCAATTTAATTAACAGGCTAGGGTTTGCATCAAGGTGGCTCTAGTGAATCATATAGGTTTAAACTAAGTATATGGACATGAAATGATAGTCCAATGTGACTCGGTTTATGCTAGTGGATCATAAGAATGCATTCAATTGTTGCTTATTAGGGTGCTATATGTCAAGTACACCTCACATGATCATATGTGACACATATCTAGGGTTTTAGAGTTGGTTCTAAGGTGGAATGATTACATGAAATAATGGGATCCAGATTCTAACTTATAATAAAACTAGGGTTTCTAAATTATGATCCAATTCTTAAAGTAATACTTGGTACTAGAATTAATGTGATTAAGTACTTGGAATAAGGTTATTAATAATTTTAACATGCTATTAATTTTTAGAGGGTTTAAGAATTAAAATAATTACTAGTTAGGGTTTATGAATTACCACTAATATTTAAGTTAATGCAAATATGATAAAGAAAATTAATCTTAACATTTTAATTAGTTACTGAATAGTTAAAATTTAAATTTGAAACTTCACTAATTATTGAATTCAATTTGCATTTTAAACAATTAGAAAGACATAATTAATAAAGATAAAAATAAGTGAATTTTTATTTTGACACACATTTTTGTTTTATATTTTATTTGAATAGAGTTTATTTTTGTGAGCATTTTGATATATTATTCATAATTTTCTGAGTTGATATGTATTTTATATGATTTTGCAAAGTTTCAGTATTATTCTGGAATTTGAAATAACTAACAAATACTAAATGTACCGAAACGGTTCTAGCCACAGACACTGACGAGTGGGGCCTAAGTACACGTCAGATGCCACGCCAGCAAGGACTGGTCAAAGTTGACCAAGGCCTTTGACCTCACCGGCGGTTAAACGCCGGCGGTCAGTAGCTGGTGGCGCCGCCGATTTACGGCCTCCCGAGATGTGCGGCTAGGCTCTATTGAACGAGTACAACGAGGCGAATCGAACGGTGATGATGGTTTAGCGAGGGGATCACCGGAGCGTCGCCGGCGATGGGTGCTGCGGCGGTGCTACTCCGGCCAACATGCGAACTAGGGCTACAGGCGATGCCAGGAAGCGAGAGTAGGTGATATAGACGCGTATGCTCACCCTGAAGCTCAAGGTGTGGTCGGCTCCGGCGATGGTTGACGGAGACGACGGCGATTGGAGATTTCCCGGCGATGTGCTGCAGAAGGGAACGCCGAAATTAAGCTGCTTCCTTGCTCCCCGGGATGCTCTGCTCCTCCAGGGTGCTCCTTGAGTCCAGGCGCTCCTCCTGGACCACACGCCGGAGACTGGGGTGACCTCCTCCGTCGGCTTCGTCTTCGACTCCGGCGACAGAGAGTGGATGAGCGGGAGAGATAGAGAGTGTCTAAGTAGCAATGGAGTGGTGGAGGTGAACAAGAAGTGCACGGCGATGCTCTCCACCTATTTATAGGCCAAGGGAAGCCCTGTGGCCTCGACACGGCGACGGCAATGGTGGAGAGGTGGCGGTCTCTGGAAGCTTCTAGCTGGCAAGGATGTTCTCGTCCGCGGATAAGCTCGGACGCGAATCGAGTTGGGCGCGGTTCTGAGAGGTCTGGCGACGTCCGGGCAAGCTTATCGACGAGGACGTCGTGGCCTACTGGCGTTGCAGCGCTGTCGTGCACGGAGACGAGGACGACGACGTGTTTTATTCTCGCACGATTTTTAAAGCCACCGAATCGGTATGTGGCTGCAGGCTGGGCCGCGTACGGGCTGCGTTGGCACTGCTTCGGCGGGTGCGGTCTTGGAGCTGCGACAAAGAGGTAAGCACAGTAAGCCCCCCTCTCTCTGTTTTCTATTTTCTTTTCTATTTTCTGTTTTTATATTCTGATTTGAATTTGCTATTTGAATTCAAATTGATTTCTGGATTCTTTTGCAGGTTCTAAATTATTTGAATATCAAAACAATTTGATAATGTTTCTCACTGTATTGTTTTGTTTTTAAACAACCATTTTATAATTGATTAATTTTATGTTCTCATGAGACACCACTCAAAATTTAAAATAGTTATAGATTTAGGGTTCATCTCAATTGCCTTTTAAATTTAGGAATCAATTCTGTTTTAAAGAATTTGAAATTGAGAACATGTGAAGGTGAACATATTCTATTTTGCAAATGCTCAACCATATTGATTATTCACATATAAATTAATTATGGCTAGGGTTCAACAAATGGAAAAGGGTATGGAATTGGTTCATGATTTTATGTGTATGATAGTTCTTAGGGTTTAAGAATTTGATGATGCTTCATTAATTGAAGTATTAATAGGCATGAGGCATGGCAGGGTTCTACTTATGATTCAAAAGGGATATTTGAATTGGTATTCAAATGTGATCTTAAGGTTTTAGTTGTGATCACACAAGTGATACACAACTAAGAATTGGGAATATGGGCATAAGCTAAGTTATGTTTAATTGACTAGGGTTATTTCTCCTAACTTAGGTAGAAATCTTGTATCAAAGTAATACTAGGGTTGTCTCTAATGTTTGGATAAACAAGGTTTAGGTTTAATGCCCTTACTCCTCCATACAAGGCATGAGGATTGGTTTGGGGTTAACTACTAATGATATACCTAGTATTTTATGTGATAGATGATATCTATTAATTATATGGGTTTAACTTATCATTTATATCTACAAGTTATAATCATGCATTAGACAAGATCCACTCATTCCTCACTAATCCCTCTTTAATATTCCTCTCATCACTCTCATAACAGATTCTTAGAGTTTATCATTAATACCAAGTTGTGATGATTATGGAATTGGTTTCCTAAAGTATTGCTATTGGAATAGGATTCTCACCTCCAAGATCAAGTATTGACTTGAATAACTAGGTTTAGTACTTCTCTAATATGCTTGTATGAACATGGCTATGGTTAGTATTATAACTTCTCTCACTTCTCAATGTCTTGGAATAGCCTAAGGTCTTACTTAAGAGATGATGATATGATCCTCTAAATATATGGTTTGCCTAGGAATTCTACCTTGGTATTCTTTTGTAGCTTGTTCTTCAGGAAATCTGATAAACCTGCATCTTGTGGTATGCCTCCACCTCCTAGCTTCTTCATCTTGATCCTAGCTAATTCACATGAAGTGGCTCTATGTGTTTTCTTCCTTGTATCATGCTACAAGGTGAGCAAATGGATGAAGGGTGTGGCTCTATTTATAGGCTTGGGCAAGCTCTAGTATCATGACACATAGATGGTGACTCTTGTTTTGGTTTGGTGAATAAGGTGCTTGGTTGTCATGTCCTCATCCATAGCAATCCTTTGAGCATGAGGTGGCAAAGCTTGGAAAGCAAGTCATGTAGATATTTTCATCTCATGTGGCATGATCCTTATCCCCTCATATGATTTATTTTTGGATAGCCAAGTGGCATTTGCTACTAAATATCTTGTGGATGGTTTTATTATTGTTGATGAGTCACTATATCATATTGGATTGGATTTATATTATAATATTGGTGAAAAGGTTAAAATTGAAGGTTATATCTCAAATTTGGATAGTTGTTGTTTGATTTCACCAAGGCATGGTCATATGAGTTTCAAAGTACTCATAGTTAATTTTATTCAAATAGTTTGAACTATAATTCGTAATGTAAATGGATTTAGTTTTATGATATTCCATATATTTAATAAGTTATGATTTAAATAAGAATGTGTAGCCTTTATGCACTTTAGACCCTGTGATTTACCTTATTTATTAATAAGTTTAGAAGTGAATTAAATTACACACAAAAGTAGTTGCTAACTTTTAAGTGTTAATAAGTTAGGCTTCGATTCTTAAAGAATGTGTTGATATAAATCTAACTCTATTTGATCTAATCCATAGATCAAATCATCTCTACCCAAAACAAGGTTTTAGCAAAGATCACAGTGAAGTTTATAGCGCTTGACTTGATGATCTACTTCAATTCCAGCAAGTCAAGTGAAACTTCAGTTACTGTGGTAAGTTTTATTTGAAAGCGCGAAAATCCCCCGGATTTTCTATGCATGAATGCAATGCACACTTTGGTGTTCTCTCATTTTGTTGCCTCTAAACCTGGGATATTACAGCCTCTCCCCCTTAAACTGAACTTCGTCCCGAAGTTCGAACGCTCTCATGTTTCGGAATGTTGAAATGTCTTGAACAGATCACCATCCTTCAAATTCATGGTGATCACACTAGATATAGTTGAATATATCCCTTATCCAGATCCTTCCTGGAGTCTTCTGATATCTGGTACTGATATTTTCTTCAATTCAATGATCTCTTCCAACACTCTAAGCTTATAGGCTTACTCTCCAAAGATTATTGGATTAGGACATCTTATTGTGTTAATGGACTTTACTAATGGTTGTGGTGATAGCTTCCTATCTGGGTACTCAAAGCTTGGTTATACCAGCTGCGATAATCCAGCTGCGGTGTAATATGGCACTATGGTGTACCAGCTGCGGTGTCCAAAACTTAATTATAAAATATTCATTTAAGGTAGGGTATTGTTTTCCCTTACTACCATAACGAAAGTAATGGTACTTGGTAAGGTATTTACAATAGGCCTGGTCCTGGTTGTTTAGTCCTACGAATGGATTAGACTCATTTAGTCCATCCAATCATGGCTTCTAGTTTATACTAATTAACTTCCCTTTGGTTTCTTTAGGTTCCATGAAAGGAATCTTTCTAATAAACATTAGTTTTGGTTTGGTCAAACCCTTCGGTCTTTGAGCTTCTTAAGCTTTGATTGTCCTTCGACATCTTCTTCATCCAACTTCATTATCTTAGACTTACTTGAGGTCTTTTACTTCTGAGTAATTATAACTTACCCACTCAAGTTAGGATCTAACTCTTACTTCTTTGAGATATGAACCTCGGCTTCTGGTCTGACAACCTCTTGAGAGTACTTTTATATGGGTAGTTCCCAACAACCTTATAAAAATAAGATCGGACTTCCTCTCAGTTCAGACCTTCTTCTTGGTCCATCATACTCCGAATATCATATTTTTAATACTTCTCCTTCAGCCTTCCTCTCCCCCTTGGAGTTTACTAATGATCTTCAAACTTCCTTTCTTCTAATCATTAAACTCCAAGGTTAGGTAGTTCGTTTAAGTCTAGTTTATATTTTGTACCTTTCTAAAGTCTCACGAAGAATTCTTTGTGGTGTATCCACACAGTTGTGGGTATCCATTATGACTCCTCCGACTAAATATTTACCAACCAGGAGATACCAGCTGTGAAATACTAGCTGCGGAATCCCCCTTTCTTTTAGGGTAAAGAAATGTTCAGGCTGTGGGCTATCTGGTACCAGCGGCAAACTACCTAGTACCAGATGTGGCTTATTGGACACCAGCTGTGGCTATGTTATGGTTCTAGTCAATATCTACCTACCAGCTGTGGCTACTTACATAGTTTTAGTTAAGATATACCTTACTTTACATTCTTTCTCTTCATGGTTATCCTATCTCAGCTGCGGTCTTATTATACCAGCTACGACTTCACTTGTCTATTTTCCTTCTTCCAGGGTTTGTTTTGCAAGAAAACCACTTGTTGACACTATGAAAATAGTATTGTAAGTGACTTCACTTGCATTCCCTTCTTCTATAATGAATACAGCTCTACTTCTTCTGTTCCATATTCACTATTTTCTCACTTTCATGATACTTCCATGTTTGAAGTACTCCTTGATTAAGGATAAAAATGAGTTTTATTGGTCCCTTCTTTAGAGTATTGTGGTTGCTTCCCACAATTTTACTTCCTTCTTCAAGTGAACCTTCATCTTATCTTAAAAATCTTCAGAATTCGTCACATCCTCACGCGAATACCTTTACCCTCTAGACCTATAACATCAAGTAAGAGCTTGATATTGCAACATGCATTTGCATATCAAAGTCAAACTTCATGTATGGATCTAGTCAAACAATGAAAATCCAATAAAATCCAAGAAAATCCAGCTTTGTGCTTATAATACACATCCTTATATGCCTGAATATAGTAGTTGGGTAAGACATCCCTAAACATCAGGATCAGATGTGTAGTATATAACACCACATAAGATAGGTTTAGGTTGTGATACTTAGCACGAATACGTGAGTTTCTACTATTTGTCTCAACATTTATCTTAATTGCACATTTGCAATGAGACAAACTTGAAACAAAATGGCCTGGGATAGTTGAAGTTAACCTAGTTTTCTTTGGAAGTACTAACAAGATAGTATACCATATATAGGTGCTATTGAGGACTACTTCCTATAATACAATTAGTTCTAACATGTCTACTCTAAACACATGATTGTTTAGAATATACCACCTATAACTCTAGGATTCTCTATGTGATATGCTCTAAATAAGCCTTCTTTCATTTAAGGACTATGGTCCTAACATACTTGGTACAGTTATTAGGATTTTAAGGCCTAAGCTTTCGAACTATTCCTTAAATCCTACTCCTCATCATACTTTTGTTATCATACTTATGATGTTCTACTCCATCATACCATGATTCTCAAGTGAATCATATATGAGTACCTAGTTTATTATTGAAAGTAGACTCATGTAACTCCTATCACTCTTCCTTACCTCCTATGATTGACTCATCATAGGTATATACTACCTTATATAACTTATATTCCTCACTTAACATCATTCATCTTAGTGTTTTTTAATGACTCTTACTTAACAATACTTATATTGGTATACTTCTTCCAATAGGATATCTTCCTTATGGTTGTATCCTTTCTTTGGACTACCATGTATTGTATACCAACTGTGGTCTACTACCACCCATTATCTTAAGCTTCAATGGTGTTCTAGTTATTTGGAATGAAGCAAGATAACTAACTAACTTTACTTAAGAAAGATAGATAAGAAAAATTGACTCAAGTGTGTCAGGATTATTCTCAAGTGAATACCCATCTCAAGTCAGAAGAATATTTGGTTTAGCATAGTTGGCTTAGCTAAAACACTTCCTATAGACACTACCAAAACCTATAGGTCTCCTTTAAAGGGTTTTAATCCTAGGGTCAAAGCATTTGCTCTGATACCAGCTGTGGTGACCCAGCGTACCACTGCATGGTGTAGTACACAAGTCGTTGACATAACACAAGTGAAACACCGTTCCACTCATATTACATCTCTCAGAGTGGTACAATAGAAACATATGCGAGTCCAAGGTATGTCTATAGAAGTACACACGAGCGGTTTACATAAGATCAACACAACCTCCTACTTTACAGTGAGGTAAAACTTCAAATAAAGCTCCAGGAGAATGACTCGTAGTCTATCTTATTGCTAACTCAAGCTTAAGAGCTACTTGGCTTGCTATAGAACTCTAGCTACTTAGGTGCTATGATTAGGGAAAGGTTCCCTTCTATTACTAGTCTAAGTTTCCACTCTAGCTGATGCAGAAGCTGACTCCATTGACTTCTTTGATTGGATTCTTCATCTTGTTGCAGTTGACTCCTTTGTCTTCGAGTTCCACGGTAGTTTCTCCTTCGGTGCCTTGATCTAAGAAGGGGGTTCAAATGGGATAGAATGAGTACGAGCGTACTCAGCAAGTTCATATTAGGAAATATGTGTATCATGCACTAGCTACAGCCATAGACCAGAAAGTCATAGGCCAATGCAAGTTTTCATAAACATTTCTTCAAAAGGTTTATTTTATTCTGAAAACTATGCCCGTTAGTCTTCACAGGTTGACCAGAACTTCGTGGAGTTCCTTTCCTGCCGCGTTCGCAGTTCCTTCCGAACAGGAGTGACAAATACAATTCAGTATCCTCTGCAGAGGTGCGTTACTTTTCCCATAAGAGAACTTATCCTTGATGCCTTGCCGAGACGCGTTTCTCGTCCACACTTCCTTGGTGTGGGGCCAGGTGTAAGATCCAAGCCAATCACTGCCTTCTCCGCGACTGCAAACCCACCCTTTTGTCCACCCGCACACCTCCAGACTTTCCGATAATACGGCTTTACTCATGGTGTACTTTGGACAATCCTTCATAGATCGGAAGAGATTAACATCACCAATGGATGGGGATTTAAAAGGATTTCCCAACCTATTGTGGCAGTGCCTCCAGCACCCCACCGTCTCTCCGATCCGTTGGCGTGCAGAAGGGAAAAGATACAAATTGACTTCCCAGAGCCATTATAGATCTTATGGTCAACGCGATATGTACGGCGCTAGAATCACTGGACGGCATTGGTAATTAATCCTAGGGTGATATAACCCATGCAATGGAACCTCCACCATATCAACACATACCATGGTTCCATTGCCCACCACATAGTCATATTCATAATTGTAAAATAATACTTTGCTTTTCAATGCATGAGTGATAAGTATAGTATTTTGCATATAATTTGATAAAAATAATCAAATGACATGAGCAAGCGATGAACTTGCCTTTCTTGACTGCAAGATTATGCAGGCAAAAGCTTCGATACGTGAGAATTCCAAATGCTGAAATACCATCATCGTCCGGTAAGGACAATGTTTAAAGAACTGGCAAAGATGCTATCATGCATAGTATGAGATGCAATCATCCCGAGCGTAATCTAACCTCGATGATTTAGGATGGATGAGTTGTAAAGATTTCTTTAGGGTGTGTTGCTCTTTTTAGAATGGTTCTCAAACAAGGTTCTTATTAGGGTTTGGTTATATTAACATCATAATCAAGTGATATAAGACATCATAACAATCATACACATAAAGAATAGTGGTGGAATAATATGTAAGGAACAGTTGTCAATTTTAAGTGCTACAGATCATGGTTGATGATTACTTATACTATACTTCAAAAGAATAACCTTTGAAGAACAGGTTAGTTAAGAAATAATGAGTATTTCAAAGAAGGATAGGGCTTCTAAGGTTTGATTGACATTTGTACTTCAAAAGAATAACTTTTGAAGAATAACTTTTGAAGAACAGGTTAAATAAGAATATGAACTACTATACATAGGAGCTATGGCTTTCTAGGGTTTATTATTGAATTCATTTAGTTCCACAAATAGGAACTAGTTGGGTTCTTAAGTTGAATTGGTTCTATATACAATAAGTATGGGCAGGTTTATTACTATGGTTGATTATGATATCATATCAACGGATGGTTATTAAGATGGTTCTATAAATTAGCTATTATGTTTACTATGGTTTCACAACTACTTAACTAAGTAATCTCTAATGGTTGCCCAGCTAAGTGGTTTATCATTTCCTAAGTAGTGTTGAGTGGAATAGGAGCATGTGATGTGATTTGCTACACAAAGTTGATACTAGGGTTTATCATTATGGTTCTACTAAGTTTAATGATTGAGGTTTATCCTAATGGTGTGGTATAATGAATAGTGATCAATGGTATCAATTTAATTAACAGGCTAGGGTTTGCATCAAGGTGGCTCTAGTGAATCATATAGGTTTAAACTAAGTATATGGACATGAAATGATAGTCCAATGTGACTCGGTTTATGCTAGTGGATCATAAGAATGCATTCAATTGTTGCTTATTAGGGTGCTATATGTCAAGTACACCTCACATGATCATATGTGACACATATCTAGGGTTTTAGAGTTGGTTCTAAGGTGGAATGATTACATGAAATAATGGGATCCAGATTCTAACTTATAATAAAACTAGGGTTTCTAAATTATGATCCAATTCTTAAAGTAATACTTGGTACTAGAATTAATGTGATTAAGTACTTGGAATAAGGTTATTAATAATTTTAACATGCTATTAATTTTTAGAGGGTTTAAGAATTAAAATAATTACTAGTTAGGGTTTATGAATTACCACTAATATTTAAGTTAATGCAAATATGATAAAGAAAATTAATCTTAACATTTTAATTAGTTACTGAATAGTTAAAATTTAAATTTGAAACTTCACTAATTATTGAATTCAATTTGCATTTTAAACAATTAGAAAGACATAATTAATAAAGATAAAAATAAGTGAATTTTTATTTTGACACACATTTTTGTTTTATATTTTATTTGAATAGAGTTTATTTTTGTGAGCATTTTGATATATTATTCATAATTTTCTGAGTTGATATGTATTTTATATGATTTTGCAAAGTTTCAGTATTATTCTGGAATTTGAAATAACTAACAAATACTAAATGTACCGAAACGGTTCTAGCCACAGACACTGACGAGTGGGGCCTAAGTACACGTCAGATGCCACGCCAGCAAGGACTGGTCAAAGTTGACCAAGGCCATTGACCTCACTGGCGGTTAAACGCCGGCGGTCAGTAGCTGGTGGCGCCGCCGATTTACGGCCTCCCGAGATGTGCGGCTAGGCTCTATTGAACGAGTACAACGAGGCGAATCGAATGGTGATGATGGTTTAGCGAGGGGATCACCGGAGCGTCGCCGGCGATGGGTGCTGCGGCGGTGCTACTCCGGCCAACATGCGAACTAGGGCTACAGGCGATGCCAGGAAGCGAGAGTAGGTGATATAGACGCGTATGCTCACCCTGAAGCTCAAGGTGTGGTCGGCTCCGGCGATGGTTGACGGAGACGACGGCGATTGGAGATTTCCCGGCGATGTGCTGCAGAAGGGAACGCCGAAATTAAGCTGCTTCCTTGCTCCCCGGGATGCTCTGCTCCTCCAGGGTGCTCCTTGAGTCCAGGCGCTCCTCCTGGACCACACGCCGGAGACTGGGGTGACCTCCTCCGTCGGCTTCGTCTTCGACTCCGGCGACAGAGAGTGGATGAGCGGGAGAGATAGAGAGTGTCTAAGTAGCAATGGAGTGGTGGAGGTGAACAAGAAGTGCACGGCGATGCTCTCCACCTATTTATAGGCCAAGGGAAGCCCTGTGGCCTCGACACGGCGACGGCAATGGTGGAGAGGTGGCGGTCTCTGGAAGCTTCTAGCTGGCAAGGATGTTCTCGTCCGCGGATAAGCTCGGACGCGAATCGAGTTGGGCGCGGTTCTGAGAGGTCTGGCGACGTCCGGGCAAGCTTATCGACGAGGACGTCGTGGCCTACTGGCGTTGCAGCGCTGTCGTGCACGGAGACGAGGACGACGACGTGTTTTATTCTCGCACGATTTTTAAAGCCACCGAATCGGTATGTGGCTCTGGGCTGGGCCGCGTCTGGGCTGCGTTGGCCTGCTTCGGCGGGTGCGGTGCTGGGCTGCGACAAAGAGGTAAGCCTGGTAAGCCCCCCCTCTCTCTGTTTTCTATTTTCTTTTCTATTTTCTGTTTTTATATTCTGATTTGAATTTGCTATTTGAATTCAAATTGATTTCTGGATTCTTTTGCAGGTTCTAAATTATTTGAATATCAAAACAATTTGATAATGTTTCTCACTGTATTGTTTTGTTTTTAAACAACCATTTTATAATTGATTAATTTTATGTTCTCATGAGACACCACTCAAAATTTAAAATAGTTATAGATTTAGGGTTCATCTCAATTGCCTTTTAAATTTAGGAATCAATTCTGTTTTAAAGAATTTGAAATTGAGAACATGTGAAGGTGAACATATTCTATTTTGCAAATGCTCAACCATATTGATTATTCACATATAAATTAATTATGGCTAGGGTTCAACAAATGGAAAAGGGTATGGAATTGGTTCATGATTTTATGTGTATGATAGTTCTTAGGGTTTAAGAATTTGATGATGCTTCATTAATTGAAGTATTAATAGGCATGAGGCATGGCAGGGTTCTACTTATGATTCAAAAGGGATATTTGAATTGGTATTCAAATGTGATCTTAAGGTTTTAGTTGTGATCACACAAGTGATACACAACTAAGAATTGGGAATATGGGCATAAGCTAAGTTATGTTTAATTGACTAGGGTTATTTCTCCTAACTTAGGTAGAAATCTTGTATCAAAGTAATACTAGGGTTGTCTCTAATGTTTGGATAAACAAGGTTTAGGTTTAATGCCCTTACTCCTCCATACAAGGCATGAGGATTGGTTTGGGGTTAACTACTAATGATATACCTAGTATTTTATGTGATAGATGATATCTATTAATTATATGGGTTTAACTTATCATTTATATCTACAAGTTATAATCATGCATTAGACAAGATCCACTCATTCCTCACTAATCCCTCTTTAATATTCCTCTCATCACTCTCATAACAGATTCTTAGAGTTTATCATTAATACCAAGTTGTGATGATTATGGAATTGGTTTCCTAAAGTATTGCTATTGGAATAGGATTCTCACCTCCAAGATCAAGTATTGACTTGAATAACTAGGTTTAGTACTTCTCTAATATGCTTGTATGAACATGGCTATGGTTAGTATTATAACTTCTCTCACTTCTCAATGTCTTGGAATAGCCTAAGGTCTTACTTAAGAGATGATGATATGATCCTCTAAATATATGGTTTGCCTAGGAATTCTACCTTGGTATTCTTTTGTAGCTTGTTCTTCAGGAAATCTGATAAACCTGCATCTTGTGGTATGCCTCCACCTCCTAGCTTCTTCATCTTGATCCTAGCTAATTCACATGAAGTGGCTCTATGTGTTTTCTTCCTTGTATCATGCTACAAGGTGAGCAAATGGATGAAGGGTGTGGCTCTATTTATAGGCTTGGGCAAGCTCTAGTATCATGACACATAGATGGTGACTCTTGTTTTGGTTTGGTGAATAAGGTGCTTGGTTGTCATGTCCTCATCCATAGCAATCCTTTGAGCATGAGGTGGCAAAGCTTGGAAAGCAAGTCATGTAGATATTTTCATCTCATGTGGCATGATCCTTATCCCCTCATATGATTTATTTTTGGATAGCCAAGTGGCATTTGCTACTAAATATCTTGTGGATGGTTTTATTATTGTTGATGAGTCACTATATCATATTGGATTGGATTTATATTATAATATTGGTGAAAAGGTTAAAATTGAAGGTTATATCTCAAATTTGGATAGTTGTTGTTTGATTTCACCAAGGCATGGTCATATGAGTTTCAAAGTACTCATAGTTAATTTTATTCAAATAGTTTGAACTATAATTCGTAATGTAAATGGATTTAGTTTTATGATATTCCATATATTTAATAAGTTATGATTTAAATAAGAATGTGTAGCCTTTATGCACTTTAGACCCTGTGATTTACCTTATTTATTAATAAGTTTAGAAGTGAATTAAATTACACACAAAAGTAGTTGCTAACTTTTAAGTGTTAATAAGTTAGGCTTCGATTCTTAAAGAATGTGTTGATATAAATCTAACTCTATTTGATCTAATCCATAGATCAAATCATCTCTACCCAAAACAAGGTTTTAGCAAAGATCACAGTGAAGTTTATAGCGCTTGACTTGATGATCTACTTCAATTCCAGCAAGTCAAGTGAAACTTCGCCATCGTGGGTAAGTTTTATTTGAAAGCGCGAAAATCCCCCGGATTTTCTATGCATGAATGCAATGCACACTTTGGTGTTCTCTCATTTTGTTGCCTCTAAACCTGGGATATTACAAGGTGGTTGGTGGAGGCAATATAGGCTGCTTGAAGTAACAAGTGGAAGGGACACGTGACAAGAACGCAACTCAAGGATAGCATGAGGGAGAAGGCAAAATAAAATAGGTAAGCGACTTCTACAGGGGCAGGAGTATAAGGGAAATGCTTGCCTGTTAAAGCTTGCCGAGAGACATCCGGAGAACTTGTCGTATCTCACCACACCACTTCGCGATCCTATCCGGGAAGAAGCAAATGCTGGAACACACAACGTATGCAAGTCTTACTACTACGGATAAAGAAGATCCAGCATGATCAAGATGATATGCATGACATGGCAATTATGATGCGATGCAACTTATCCAATTTAAGCGGAGTCGGAACCCCGGACAATCAAATTAGGTTGGAGTTGCATTTTTTATCGTCAAATTTAAGGGTGGATTAGCATAGCAAACATGGCAGGGGTGAGCTATGATACGTCCCCGATGTATCCATAATTTCTGTCGTTCCATGCTTGTTTTATGACAATACTTACATGTTTTGCTTGCACTTTATGATGATTTCATGCATTTTTCGGAACTAACCTATTAACGAGATGCCACAGTGCCAGTTCCTGTTTTCTGCTGTTTTTGGTTCCAGAAAGGCTATTCGGGCAATATTCTCGGAATTGGACGAAATCAACGCCAAACCTCCTATTTTTCCCGGAAGGCTCCAGAACACCGAAGAAGAGTCGGAGAGGGGCCGGGGGGCCACCACACCACATGGCGGCGCGGGCCAGACCCTGGCCGCGCCGGCCTAGAGTGTGGCGCCCCCAGGTGCCCCCCTGCGCCGCCTCTTCGCCTATAAAATCCCTTTCGACCTAAAAACACCGTACCAATTGACGAAACTCCAGAAAGACTCCAGGGGCGCCGCCGCCATCGCGAAACTCCAATTCGGGGGACAGAACTCTCTGTTCCGGCACCCTGCCGGGACGGGGAAGTGCCCCCGGAAGCCATCTCCATCAACGCCATCGCCTCCATCATGCTCCGTGAGTAGTTCCCCCATGGACTACGGGTTCTAGCAGTAGCTATGTCGGTATACTCTCCCCCATGTACTTCAATACAATGATCTCATGAGCTGCCTTACATGATTGAGATTCATCTGATGTAATCGGTGTTGTGTTTGTTGGGATCCGATGGATGATACATTATGATTAGTCTATCTATAAAGTTTGTGAAGTTATTGTTGCTGCAATCTTGTTATTCTTAATGCTTGTCACTAGGGCCCGAGTGGCATGATCTTAGATTTGAGCTCTATATGTATTGCTTAGATTGTATCTACAAGTTGTATACACATGTCACTGTCCGGAACCAAAGGCCCCGAAGTGACAAGAATCGGGACAACCGGAGGGGATGGCGGTGATGTGAGGATCACATGTTTTCACGGAGTGTTAATGCTTTGCTCCGGTACTCAATTAAAAGGAGTACCTTAATATCCAGTAGTTTCCCTTGAGGCCCGGCTGCCACCGGCTGGTAGGACAAAAGATGTTGTGCAAGTTTCTCATTGCGAGCACGTACGACTATATACGGAAAACATGCCTACATAATTAATAATCTTGATGTTCTGTCTTAATGCTTTGATTCCTATCAATTGCCCAACTGTAATTTGTTCACCCAACACTTGTCACTTATTGGAGAGTTACCACTAGTGTAGATCGCTGGGAACCCCGGTCCATCTCTCATCATAATATACTTGTTCTACATGTCATTGGAAGTAGTATCAACTATTCTCTGGTGCCATTGCTCTCATATTGCTATTCTTTGCTCTTTGTATTCTTTGTTACTCTTTGTTCTCATATTATCGCTACTTTCACATCACCCCTGTTGCTAGTGCTTTTCCAGGTGCAGCTGAATTGACAACTCAGTTGTTAAGGCTTATAAGTATTCTTTACCTCCCCTTGTGTCGAATCAATAAATTTGGGTTATACTACCCTCGAAGACTGCTGCGATCCCCTATACTTGTGGGTCATCAAGACTGTTTTCTGGTGCCGTTGCCGGGGAGGCATAGCTCTACTCATAAGTTCACCTGGGGAGTACACTCCACCTCTCTCTCTGTTTTATTTTATTTTGTTTTACTTAGTTTACTTTTGCCTAGTTTATTTGTGCTTAGTTTATTTCTGTCTAGTATTATTTTGCGTAGTTTACTTTTGCTTAGTTTATTTTTGTCTTGTTTTATTTGTCTCATATACCAAAAAATCCATAAAAATTTGAAAAACCGAAAAATTAAAAAACTGCTGTTATGGGAGAACCTACAACCTATTTGGAGCTCATAGAATGTTATAATAATTATAGGAAATCAAGAGCGGGTGAAGTAATGAGTGCTATGATAGAAAAAGTGAATACAATTGCTAAAATCTTGCTTAAACGCCATGATATAAACTGTTGCTCTCGACAGGATACTAAACATCTTAAATTTCAATGTGGCTTTAGTGAGGAATTTTTAATTAAAAACTATAATCGGAATTGCTATATTCATTATGGGTTCGAAGAGGTAGAACAATTTGTCGTGTTTATGGGAGCCTCTGAGATCGAATCCTTCATGGTTGAGAATTATGAAACTTGTGTTGTTTGTAAGAACCTTAAAGATTATGTCTCTTCTATCCTTAATTGTTGCATAGAATGCTTCGGTAATAATCCTTATATCATTGATTATAAAGAGAGACACATTAATGCACAAGAATGCACTCACAATTTGCAGGAACCGGTGGAAGAAGAAATTGATGAACCTGAAAGCTCATTGGATGAAAAAGAAGAGGAGAGCGACGAACAAAAGGGGGAAGAATGGATTAGCTACCCATGCCAACCTTCTAATGAGAGTAACTCTTTATCTCTTACATTATTTGATTGTCCTCCATGCTTACCGAAAGAGGTTGAATGTTATGTTCCTGTGGATTCTCTTGAAATAGTACCTATAAGTAAAACTTGTGAGAATAATTATGCTACTGTTATATATGATAATCCATGCTACTTTGATAAATCTTATGATAATGCTTTGTTTGTGCCTGATGTCGAAATGCATGGTACTAAAGAATTTTGCTTGGCAAATGTTTATGATAAAGCTCTAGATGATGGTCCTATGTTACTTGATAATATTAATTGTACTACTAATGAAAATGGGATTGAAGAGAATTTAACTTTATCTATGTGTCCCATATCTCTTGAGATTGATCGATCATCTTGTTATATTATTGATAAAAGTGTGTTTGAGAGTTTTAATCCCACTATCTTTGAACTTGATAAAAATTATATGTCTATGGATCATGAAAAGTTTGCTGCATGTGATAGCTATATTGTTGAGTTTGTTTGTGAAGCTACTGAAAATTATTATGAGAGAGGAAAATACGGTTGTAGAAATTTTCATGGTGCTAAAACACCTCTCTATATGCTTAAAATTTTGAAGTTATACTTGTTCTATCTTCCTATGCTTGTTACTTTGCTTTTCATGAACTTGTTTATGTACAAGATTCCTTTGCATAGGAAGCATGTTAGGCTTAAATGTGTTTTTAATTTGCCTCTTGATGCTCTCTTTTGCTTCAAATACTATTTCTTGCGAGTGCATCATCAAAACTGCTGAGCCCATCTTAATGGCTATAAAGAAAGCAACTTCTTGGGAGATAACCCATGTGTTATTTTGCTACAGTACTTTGTTTTATATTTGTGTCTTGGAAGTTGTTTACTACTGTAGCAACCTCTCCTCATCTTAGTTTTGTGTTTTGTTGTGCCAAGTGAAGCCTCTAATCGAAGGTTGATACTAGATTTGGATTTCTGCGCAGAAACAGATTTCTATCTGTCACGAATCTGGGCTGTTTTCTCTGTAGAAAAATCAGAAAAATATGCCAATTTACGTGAGTGTTCCTCAGATATGTACGCAACTTTCATTAGTTTTGAGTTTTCTGATTTGAGCAACGGAAGTATTTTATTAAAATTCGTCTTTACTGGCTGTTCTGTTTTGGCAGATTCTGTCTCTGTTTTTTGCATTGTCTCTTGTGGACTTTAAGCGAGCTTTTCTAGACGTAGAGGGCTGTAGCTAATGTTTTATTGAGTTCTTGCAATGTGCCACTACAGTACCAAGGTGGATTCAAATTTTTTGAGTACTAACCCCTCTAATGAAGTTTATGAGAAGTTTGGTGTGAAGGAAGTTTTCAAGGGTCAAGATAGGAGGATGATATATGATCGAGAAGAGTGAAAAGTCTAAGCTTGGGGATGCCCCCGTGGTTCATCCCTGCATATTTCAAGAAGACTCAAGTGTCTAAGCTTGGGGATGCCCAAGACATCCCCTTCTTCATCAACTTATCAGGTTCCTCCCCTGAAACTATATTTTTATTCGGTCACATCATATGTGCTTTACTTGGAGCGTCTGTGTGCTTTTATTTTTGTTTGTGTTTGAATAAATTCGGATCCTAGCAATCCTTGTTTGGGAGATATACACGCTCCGCTTTTTCATATGAACACTTGTTCTTCGTTTTACTTTTAATGTTCAATGATAAAAGTTGGAAGCTACAATACTTATCTTTATTTGGTTGGAAAAGGAAAATGCCTCATATGTTGTGGATAATTTGACACTTGGCAATTGTTTTGAGCTCTCAAGTAGATCATAAGTTTTTGCATGTAGTTTAAACCTATTAGTGGAGAACTACCGTAAAGCTTGTTAAAATTGGTTTGCATAATTGATCTCTCTTAAGGTCTAGATATTTTCTGGTAAAAGTGTTTGAGCAACAAGGAAGACAGTGTAGATTATTATAATGCTTGCGATATGTTCTTATGTAAGTTTTGCTGTACCAGTTCATACTTGTGTTTGCTTCAAATAACCTTGCTAGCCCTTAGCCTTGTATCGAGAGGGAATACTTCTCATGCATCCAAAATCCTTGAGCCAACCACTATGCCAATTGTGTCCACCATACCTACCTACTATGTGGTATTTCCTGCCATTCCAAAGTAAATTGCTTGAGTGCTACCTTTAAACAATTCAAAATGCTTCTCAATTTGTGTTAATGTTTTATAGCTCATGAGGAAGTATGTGGTGTTTAGCTTTCAACCTTGTCATTTACTTTTGACGGACTCTCATATGGACTAGTGGCACATCCGCTTATCCAATAATTTTGCAAAAAGAGCTGGCAACGGGATTCCCAGTCCCAAATTAATTAACCTAAATAGACACTCCTCCATGGTTTGTGATTGATGGACGGCACCCGAAGGATTCGGTTAGCCATGGCTTGTGTAAGCAAAGGTTGGGGGGAGTGTCATCATCATAATAAAACTAAAATAAAAAGGCACTCCTTCATGGTATGAGATTGTTGGCAGGCACCCGAGGATTCGGTTAGCCATGGTTTGTGAAAGAACGGTTGGAAGGAGTGCCAAATAAATATGCAATAATTCATGGGAGCCGCTCTTGAAAGTCCGGTTGGCGAGGTAGTTAGTGTACCCATTACCATTCGTTGACAACAACAAACACCTCTCAAAACTTTACTTTTTATGCTCTCTATATGTTTTCAAAACCAAAGCTCTAGCACAAATATAGCAATCGATGCTTTCCTCTTTGAAGGACCTTTCTTTTACTTTTATGTTGAGTCAGTTCACCTATCTCCTTCCATCTTAGAAGCAAACACTTGTGTTAATTGTGCATTGATTCTTACATACTTGCATATTTGCATTCATCATATTACTTTATGTTGACAATTATCCATGAGATATGCATGTTGAAAGTTGAAAGCAACTGCTGAAACTTATATCTTCCTTTGTGTTGCTTCGATGCCTTTACTTTGAATTTATTGCTTTGTGAGTTAATTCTTGTGCAAGACTTTTGATGCTTGTCTTGAAAGTATTATTCATGAAAAGTTTTGCTATATGTTATCTACTTGTTAGCAACTATAGATCAATGCCTTGAGTCACTTCATTCATTTCATATGCTTTGTAATAGTATGATCAAGGTTATGTAAGTAGCATGTCACTACAGAAATTATTCTTTTTTATCGTTTACCTGCTCGGGACGAGCAGGAACTAAGCTTGGGGATGCTGATACGTCCCCGACGTATCCATAATTTCTGTCGTTCCATGCTTGTTTTATGACAATACTTACATGTTTTGCTTGCACTTTATGATGATTTCATGCATTTTCCGGAACTAACCTATTAACGAGATGCCACAGTGCCAGTTCCTGTTTTCTGCTATTTTTGGTTCCAGAAAGGCTATTCGGGCAATATTCTTAATTGGACGAAATCAACGCCAAACCTCCTATTTTTCCCTAAGGCTCAGAACACCGAAGAAGAGTCGGAGAGGGGCCGGGGGCCACCACACCACATGGCGGCGCGGGCCGACCGGCCGCGCCGGCCTAGGTGTGGCGCCCCAGTGCCCTCTGCGCCGCCTCTTCGCCTATAAAATCCCTTTCGACCTAAAAACACCGTACCAATTGACGAAACTCCGTAAAGACTCCGGGCGCCGCCGCCATCGCGAAACTCCAATTCGGGGGACAGAACTCTCTGTTCCGGCACCCTGCCGGGACGGGGAAGTGCCCCCGGAAGCCATCTCCATCAACGCCATCGCCTCCATCATGCTCCGTGAGTAGTTCCCCCATGGGCTACGGGTTCTAGCAGTAGCTATGTCGGTATACTCTCCCCCATGTACTTCAATACAATGATCTCATGAGCTGCCTTACATGATTGAGATTCATCTGATGTAATCGGTGTTGTGTTTGTTGGGATCCGATGGATGATACATTATGATTAGTCTATCTATAAAGTTTGTGAAGTTATTGTTGCTGCAATCTTGTTATTCTTAATGCTTGTCACTAGGGCCCGAGTGGCATGATCTTAGATTTGAGCTCTATATGTATTGCTTAGATTGTATCTACAAGTTGTATACACATGTCACTGTCCGGAACCAAAGGCCCCGAAGTGACAAGAATCGGGACAACCGGAGGGGATGGCGGTGATGTGAGGATCACATGTTTTCACGGAGTGTTAATGCTTTGCTCCGGTACTCTATTAAAAGGAGTACCTTAATATCCAGTAGTTTCCCTTGAGGCCCGGCTGCCACCGGCTGGTAGGACAAAAGATGTTGTGCAAGTTTCTCATTGCGAGCACGTACGACTATATACGGAAAACATGCCTACATAATTAATAATCTTGATGTTCTGTCGTAATGCTTTGATTCCTATCAATTGCCCAACTGTAATTTGTTCACCCAACACTTGTCACTTATTGGAGAGTTACCACTAGTGTAGATCGCTGGGAACCCCGGTCCATCTCTCATCATAATATACTTATTCTACATGTCATTGGAAGTAGTATCAACTATTCTCTGGTGCCATTGCTCTCATATTGCTATTACTGCTGTTGTGTTACTGTTACTACTGTTCTCATATTACTGCTACTTTCACATCACCCCTGTTGCTAGTGCTTTTCCAGGTGCAGCTGAATTGACAACTCAGTTGTTAAGGCTTATAAGTATTCTTTACCTCCCCTTGTGTCGAATCAATAAATTTGGGTTATACTACCCTCGAAGACTGCTGCGATCCCCTATACTTGTGGGTCATCAAGCTACATCAAAGTTAAATGGAACCGGGACAACATATATATAATATCCCACATATTCCATATGTTCCATATTAGGTGAATGCACAAACTATCACGGCTGGACATGATGCAAGATGCAAACAGTCATATGGATGGCATATTCATGTTCAGTGCATTTTTCTGATCAATTTTCATATATAAAACATTTTATTTCGAGTTATAGTTTGCAAGATATGATTTTAGCAAGAATTACACAATTCCTGCAAAAACAAAACAGAACCAAATGGGCAGAGACGAATTGGGCTGAACTGCGCCGTTTTTCGGGCCGGATCTAGGCTTGGTGGCGCAGGATAGAGGACCGACGCCGGGAAGGAAACCTGGGCCAAGGCCCAAGACTGGATCTCGAGAAACGAAAAAGAAAAGGTTGGGCTTAAATTCGCCAACGCTAGGAATTGATCTCGGGATCTCCGGATACACATCAAAGGAACGAACCGGTTGGCTGGTAGAGGATTGGTGAACGATGAGCAGACACGCGACGAGATGAAGTAGTGCGGGCCGGACTTGACGGTGGCAACCATGTTGAAGATCGATCCTCGATCCGCGTGAGCGCGCCTGGATGCGGGAGTTTGCGCGTTCGAAGTGGAAGACCAAGGGGAGTTCGTTGGTGGAGGTCTTGGCGTCGGGGAACCGCCGGAGGAAAGCCTGACGATGAGCATCTGCTAGCAAAAGCGACGGTGAACGCAGGCAGCACGGAGTACAGGCTAGGAAAAATTCAGGAAGAGGTCTGGAGATTCTCCTTCTCACCAGGAACTTGTTGCAGGCCACTTCCGGGCCGGAGGAGGACGGACATCGCCGAAATCGGTGATTTTCTCGTCGGACCTGGAGAAGGAATTGGCGAATTTGGGAACGATTGGGAGAGCCCCGGCTTGATTCCTTGGAGGAGGATGACGAGGATGTCGAGGCGGTTCTGGAGATGGCCTCAGCTCGTCGAGGGGCGGCCGGGAGCAGCGACGCCATGGTGACGTTGAGGCGGATACATACGGTGGTGTTCACAGAGAAGCAAAAATCAAAGGGGAAAAAGAGATGGCGGCGCGAGGGAGGAGAAGGGCGCGTCTAGGGTTTCTGGGGCGCACTAGAGAGGGATTAAAAGGGGAGCGGAAGGGGAGCAGGTGAGGATGGCGCTCGGTGGAGGATGACGTGAGCCAGGCTGCTCACGTTCTCTGCGTGCTCGCTAGAGAAGACAAGAAAAAGGAGGAGGACAAAGTGAAGGGGTACTTGGGCCAAAGAAGATGGGCTGAAGGGAAGGAAGAGATGGGCCGCCGGGGATGAGAGGGAAAGAGAGAGATGGAGATGGGCTGGGCAGAGAGTGTCCAAAGAAGACGGGGGTTTTAATATACAAACCATATAAGAGGAAAAACAAATAGTTTTTATTTAAAATAACTTTTATTTGATAAAATCTTGTGGATGATATGATGCATATGCCATGATGATGCATAAAAGAAAAAGGCACAAACAAAATCTAATAGGGGTATTTCCTGGGCCGCTACAATCGACACCACTAACAAGGGATCGCGCCCCGAGATCCCACGTCCAGGTACGGGAGGGGGAGAGGTGAACTATCGAGTCTTCAGGCGATGTGTTGATGTCCTCGACACCACTACCAAGAGTTCTTGCTCCTTGTAGATCGAGCGACACCACTAACAAGGGTTGTTGCTCCATTGATGATGATGTGCTTTTGTCGTAACCTCCGAAGATCGGACCTAATAGGTGAGGGCAAAGATCGTCCAACCCGCGTAGAGACCTATGACTCAGAGAAGCAGATAAGAGAAGATTCAAAAATCGCAAAGGTAAGAGGAGAAAGAATTTAGGTAAGGAGAAAAATGCAGAACTAATCAGATCTATCCAACGAATATTAGAAAATAGTTTGGACACTCTAAACTCAACGACCGTTGGCAAGGTTATCCTAAAGGCTGGACTAGTGGGGTACCGTCAACCTGATGCTCTGATACCAACTTGTGACGCCCCAAAACCGGTACCATGAGGATCCCAGCGAATCCGCCGAAATCCGCACGATATCGATTTTAGGAGACGCACCACCAAGCGGCTCGTACGCGCCGAAGCATGCACGCGATGCGGGTGGAATCAATCATGAGAGGTAACATTACAACAGGATTACAATAGAGCCCACAAGAGACATATATATTACAACAACGACTCCAACGAGTCAAGATACAAATATACAATACAAAGATCCAAATCATACAGAAGATCAAATATGTCTGAGTACGGATAAGATACAAATTGGACTAAGAGTCCTGAAGATAAACAGTGGTGTCCATAACCCCGCCTGTGCCAAGCGGAAGGGTAACCTCGCTAACGTCGTCTTCATCGAACATATCTTCATACCTGCCCGGTTATATCCCGTAGAAGCAGCAATAAGTACGGGTTCGTACTTAACAAGACTTCAAGACGTATAAGCGTTCGTCAACCAGTCGTCCTTTGTACTTGAGGCACGCAGGGGACTTAGAGGACGCAAGAGGAACGTCATAGGCAATATGGTGGGGTTAAGCGGCAGCACGCAAGCACTAAAAACCTATAGAGACACTCTACAACAGCCGTCTAATCAGAGAAGATGAGAGAGCGCATAACTAATAGTTCTATACTCTGCAAACATAACACAGCCGATGCGTTCCCCCCTCGCAAGGAAGTACTTACAAAGGCACTCACACGGTTGTCAAGTTTTAACCAGTTATTATTTAAGTTGTTCTATCTTACTACACAAGTTATTAGTAATGAAACAACAGGTGCAAGTTGTCTATGGTCGAGTCATACAGCTCCAAGTCGTCTATAACCGCGGACACGGCTTATCGATAAGATGTAACCCTGCAGGGGTGCCCAAATGTGCCCACACGCACGATCAACCCAACCGAGCAAGGGAAGGATATCACGACACGCACTCTCCTTCACGACAACAATGTCCAGGAAGCCACCTAACCAAGTTGAACCCGAATCGAAGTCCGGCCGAATCTCCGAGACGGACCTAGCTGTTTGCGAGAACGGCTTCCGAGGGTCAGAACACACACTGGGGCGAATGACCCGCTTCAACATGCGATAAACGCGCAGGCCGCGAACCTATACGTGCATACCAGAAACAAGGGATACAAGGCACCCAGGAGCTTCCCAAAGTAAATAAGTAACAAGCTGGCATGCACGCAACAACAAATGGTAAAACATATAAACTAGTTGTGGCCACTGGACAAAGTCAGTAGATTCTGCAAGCGATGGTCGAGGGGAGACCCAAAAACATACCCACGTGTGGTTAGAGCGCTCAGTCTCGGAACAGATAACAAGAACTCGGGGTCCTAGATATTTAGGAAACACAAGTGGGCCGTCACAAAACGATCAGCTGACCCACCGATGCCTCCGCTAACAACTATTAACAAGTAACCATGATATCCTCAACAGATATATCCATAAACCATGTGTCATGATTCCCAAACTGATAACCCGATAAGATAACGATAACGGTAACGAGATATAAACAACACTAGCATGCACTACGACTCGCAAGGCAGACCCGATAACCAAACAATAGCTGTAGGTGGTTGGTGGAGGCAATATAGGCTGCTTGAAGTAACAAGTGGAAGGGACACGTGACAAGAACGCAACTCAACGATAGCATGAGGGAGAAGGCAAAATAAAATAGATAAGCGACTTCTACATGGGCAGGAGTATAAGGGAAATGCTTGCCTGTTAAAGCTTGCCGAGAGACATCCGGAGAACTTGTCGTATCTCACCACACCACTTCGCGATCCTATCCGGGAAGAAGCAAATGCTGGAACACAAAACGTATGCAAGTCTTACTACTACGGATAAAGAAGATCCAGCATGATCAAGATGATATGCATGACATGGCAATTATGATGCGATGCAACTTATCCAATTTAAGCGGAGTCGGAACCCCGGACAATCAAATTAGGTTGGAGTTGCATTTTCTATCGTCAAATTTAAGGATGGATTAGCATAGCAAACATGGCAGGGGTGAGCTACATCAAAGTTAAATGGAACCGGGACAACATATATATAATATCCCACATATTCCATATGTTCCATATTAGGTGAATGCACAAACTACCACGGCTGGACATGATGCAAGATGCAAACAGGCATATGGATGGCATATTCATGTTCAGTGCATTTTTCTGATCAATTTTCATATATAAAACATTTTATTTCGAGTTATAGTTTGCAAGATATGATTTTAGCAAGAATTACACAATTCCTGCAAAAACAAAACAGAACCAAATGGGCAGAGACGAATTGGGCTGAACCTGCGCTGTTTTCTGGGCCGGATCTAGGCTGCTGGTGGCGCAGGATAGAGGACTGACGCCGGGAAGGAAACCTGGGCCAAGGCCCAGCACTGGATCTGAGAAACGAAAAAGAAAAGGTTGGGCTTAAATTCGCCAACGCTAGGAATTGATCTCAGGATCTCATGATACACATCAAAGGAACGAACCAGTTGGCTGGTAGAGGATTGGTGAACAGTAGCAGACACGCGACGAGATGAAGTAGTGCAGGCCGGACTTGACGGTGGCAACCATGTTGAAGATCGATCCTCGATCTGGCAGCGGAGCGCGCGCCTGGATGCGGGAGTCTGCGCGTTCGAAGTGGAAGACCAAGGGGAGTTCGTTGGTGGAGGTCTTGGCGTCGGGGAACCGCCGGAGGAAAGCCTGACGATGAGCATCTGCTAGCAAAAGCGATGGTGAACGCAGGCAGCACGGAGTACAGGCTAGGAAAAATTCAGGAAGAGGTCTGGGAGATTCTCCTTCTCACCAGGAACATGTTGCAGGCCACGTCCGGGCCGGAGGAGGACGGACAGCGCCGAAATCGGTGATTTTCTCGCCGGACCTGGAGAAGGAATTGGCGAATTTGGGAACGATTGGGAGAGCCCCGGCTTGATTCCTTGGAGGAGGATGACGAGGATGTCGAGGCGGTTCTGGAGATGGCCTCAGCTCGTCGAGGGGCGGCCGGGAGCAGCGACGCCATGGTGAGGTTGAGGCGGATACATACGGTGGTGTTCACAGAGAAGCAAAATTCAAAGGGGAAAAAGAGATGGCGGCGCGAGGGAGGAGAAGGGCGCGTCTAGGGTTTCTGGGGCGCACTAGAGAGGGGTTAAAAGGGGAGCGGAAGGGGAGCAGGTGAGGATGGCGCTCGGTGGAGGATGACGTGAGCCAGGCTGCTCACGTTCTCTGCGTGCTCGCTAGAGAAGACAAGAAAAAGGAGGAGGACAAAGTGAAGGGGTACTTGGGCCAAAGAAGATGGGCTGAAGGGGAAGGAAGAGATGGAGATGGGCTGGGCAGAGAGTGTCCAAAGAAGAGGGGGGTTTTAATATACAAACCATATAAGAGGAAAAACAAATAGTTTTTATTTAAAATAACTTTTATTTGATAAAATCTTGTGGATGATATGATGCATATGCCATGATGATGCATAAAAGAAAAAGGCACAAACAAAATCTAATAGGGGTATTTCCTGGGCCGCTACATTCAGCTGGACGACACGCCCGGAGGAGAGTTGCACTGGGTGATCACTGCCGACTTGAGGGGCAAGATGGAGCCTCCCACCTCGGAGAGGATCCTCTTCTCCTTCCGCGAGAGCAACTGGCTCGACGGACTCGCACGTGGCCTTCAGGAGGCACTTGCGCGCCTCTGTGGACAGAACGTGGTGCGCATCCTCGCCTCTCGCTACGCCCACCTTGTGAGGCTTGATGCTGCGGGAGTGCCCATGGAGCTGCAGCCGCACCCGGAGTTGAGGCACCGTGCTGAGCACCTGGACTTCATGCTCTACCAGACTCAGAGGGAACTCGACGCCACTCGCGCTTACGCAAACCAGACCCATGCTCACATCACCGAGCAGGGTGAGGCGATCAAGCTACTCAACAACGACCGCAAGAGCCTTCGCCAGCAGCGTGCCAAGAAGGACGCTACGATTCGACGCCTTCGCGCCAGGATCGCGTCACTTGAGGCCACTGTCAAGGCCCGGGAGGATCAGATTCGTCAGCTGGAGGATGACGATGGAGGCATCGACATTCAGGGAGGAGACGCCTTTCTGAGCGACGACAACGACTTTGAGGAGGACGAGAACACCGAGGAGGAGGACTACGAGTTCCTGGAGGCAGGACCCGACGACTACGTCCCGATCGATGTCGAGGATGAGGAGTAGTTGCACTAGTCTCACTTATGTAGGTGTGAGTTGTATCCCGTCCCTTGAATCGTAGCATGAGAATGGTTCTTAAAACCATTGGAGTATGTGTGTGTTAGTTTGTACTATGTGTTGAATGAATGAATGAATGTTATGTTTGTCATGAAAAGATTACAAGTTTTCAAATATTTTTCAAACTTAACCAAAATGAACCATAGAATGTTCCCTCTTATCTCATGATCTTCTATATCTTCAGATGGCCCCTCCCAATCGCACCAACGACGCGATGTTGCAACTGCTGCAAACCATGCTTGCCGACAGGGAAACCGAAAGAGCCGAACGCCAAGCCAACCTCGTCGCCTTGCAGAACATCGCCAACCAAGGACATGGAAATCATGACCACCCTGGGTCCAAGCTCAAGAACTTCCAAAACACCAATCCCCCGGTGTTTAGCAAGACCGAGGAACCCCTCGACGCCGACGATTGGCTCCAGACTATGGAGAACAATCTGGAGGTAGCCGGAGTGGAGGCCAACGAGAAAGTTTTGTTCGCCACCCATTATCTCGCTGGACCAGCCCGCGCTTGGTGGACAAGCACCCGTGCCATGAACGGAGGTCAGTTCATGACTTGGGAGGATTTCAAGCTCAAGTTCAGCAAGTACCATGTACCCCCGGGTCTTATCAAAAAGATGAGGGATGAATTCCGTGAGCTGAAACAAGGTCGCATGACGGTGGTTGAATACCGCGACAAGTTTCTCACACTGTCGAGGTATGCCCCTGATGAGACCGACACCGTTGAGAAGAGGAAGGAGAGATTCCTGAACGGACTGCATGATGAGATGCAAACTGTCCTCGTCAACATCCCCTTCGCCGACCTCGAAGCCCTTGTCGACTCCGCCATCCAGATGGAGGGCAAGTTAAACCAAGCCAATGAGAACCGCAAGCGCCGCATGGCGAATCAAAGTGGATCAAGCCACCCCCAGAAGTTTCGCCCTAGCTCAAGTGGAGGTTTCACTCCGAGAAACAATAAGCCACCGATGCAGAACTCGCGCCCCGGTTATCAGAACCGGAGTGGAGGAAACTGCAAGCCAGGAGGCTACAACAACAACAACTACAACAACAATAACAACTACAACCGCGCTCCGCCCCGAGCCCCCAACAACAACAACAACAACAACACCAACACCGCTCCCAGAACCGGAAGCAACGCCGTCACCATTGCGAACAAGCAGGACAAGACCACCATCACTTGTTATGAGTGTGGTGTAGTGGGGCACTACTCCAACGAGTGTCCCAAGCGTCTTGCCAAGCTCGCCGGCAACACCGCTGCACCTGCTCAGCAGCAACGCCGTGTCTCCACCGGCAAGAAGTTCGCCCCCAACAACCCCAATAACCGCAACGGCCGCCTCTACCACATGAACGCTGAAGAAGCCCAGGAAGCACCAGATGTTGTACTGGGTATGTTTTCAGTCAACCACATCCTCGCCAGTGTTGTTTGATTCCGGAGCATCTCATTCTTTTGTCACCGAAGACTTTGCATCAACAAGTAAAATTCAACCCCTCAGTTTGAAGCATGTTATGATAGTTCAAATTCCCGGATCAACCACCAAAGCCAGAAAATTTTGCAAAATTGTACCCATCAAAATCCATGATGTAGATTTCTATGCAAATCTAATCATACTCGGAACCAAAGGTTTGGAAGTCGTACTAGGAATGGACTGGATGTCCAAGCACAATGGATTGATAGACCGTGCCAAGAAAGCCATAACCATGACTAGCAGCACCGGTATCGTAGTAGAGCACGTCTCTGAAAAACTACCCAGAAAATTCACCTGCAACCAAAGTGTATCCAAGCCAACTCTGGATCAAATCAGGGTCGTTTGTCGCTACCCTGATGTGTTTCCGGATGATCTACCCGGTATGCCCCCGGATCGGGATATCGAGTTTATCATCGAGTTAATCCCCGGAACTGGACCCATAGCCCAGAGAGCCTACAGCATGAACGCAACCGAGCTTGTGGAGCTGAAGAAGCAGATAGATGATATGTTGGCCAAAGGTCTGATTAGACCGAGTGCATCCCCCTGGAGATCACCCGTTTTGTTTGTGGACAAGAAGGATGGTGCAAATCGTTTATGTACGAACTATCGTAAGCTTAACGATGTCACCATCAAAAACAAATACCCCCTACCCAAGATAGAAGACCTGTTCGATCAACTCACCGGATCCAGAGTTTTCTCCAAGATAGATCTTAGGACTGGATATCATCAGCTAAAGATCCGAGCCACCGACATTCCGAAAACTGCCTTTACCACCAGATATGGGTTGTATGAGTACAACGTCATGTCGTTTGGACTAACCAATGCCCCCGCTTATTTCATGAATCTCATGAATAAGATCTTCATGGCCTTTTTGGACAAGTTTGTCGTTGTCTTCATCGACGACATTCTCGTCTACTCCAAGTCCGAAGAGGAACATGAACATCATTTGGAGATCGTCCTAGAAACCCTTAGACAGCACAAGTTGTATGCCAAGTTCAGCAAGTGTGAGTTTTGGTTGGAAGAAGTTGGATTCCTGGGACACATCTTGTCTGCAGGAGGAATTGCCGTAGATCCCGCCAAGATCAAAACTGTGATGGAATGGCAATCCCCAACCACACAAACCGAGGTCCGCGCTTTTCTTGGATTAGCCGGATATTACCGTAGATTTGTAGAACGTTTCTCGAGCATCGCTCGACCAATGACCCAACTGTTGAAGAAGGACAGAAAGTTCGAGTGGACCGATAAATGTGAAGAGAGCTTTCAACAGCTCAAGAGTAGACTAACCACAGCCCCAATACTGATCATGCCAGATATCGCAAAGCCCTTTGACGTATATTGCGACGCCTCCAAGGTTGGACTTGGATGCGTGCTTATGCAAGAAGGCAAGGTTGTATCCTACCTTTCTAGACAACTCAAGCAACATGAACAGAACTACCCAACCCACAACCTCGAGCTTGCAGCCGTGGTCTTAGCCTTGAAAGTTTGGCGTCATTACCTCATGGGTAATCGATGCGAGATCTACTCCGACCACAAAAGCCTCAAATATATATTCACCCAGAAGGAGCTGAACATGAGACAACGCCGATGGATCGAATTGATCAAGGATTACGACATGGAGATTCACTACCACCCCGGCAAGGCCAATGTGGTAGCGGATGCTTTGAGTCGACTACCGTGTCAGTTGAACTCCATGCTCGCAACCGAACAGCCCAGCTTGCATCAAGAGTTTGAACAGTTCAGACTTGAACTTGTTAGCGAAGGATTCCTAGCCAGCATCGAGCTACAACCCACCTTGGTTAGTCAGATCAAGGAAGCCCATAAGGATAACGCTAGCATTGATGGAATCAAGAAACAGATAGCCGCAGGAAAAGCCCCCGGATTCACCATAGACGAAGCCGGAGTTCTTTGGTACAAAGAACGTCTCTGCGTACCATCGGACTCTGACTTGAAACAAGTCATCCTGCAAGAAGCCCACGACACCCTTTATTCAATCCACCCCGGAGGTACCAAGATGTACCAAGACCTGAAAGAACAATTTTGGTGGCACGGAATGAAGAGAGAGATCGGTAGCTACATAGCCAAGTGTGATATCTGTCAGAGAGTCAAGGCAGAACATCAACGACCCGCCGGACTGTTACAGCCACTCTAGATTCCAGAATGGAAATGGGACTCCGTAGGAATGGACTTTATCACCGGACTGCCCAAATCCAGCAAAGGCAATGATTCAATATGGGTAGTTGTCGATAGATTGACCAAAGTCGCCCATTTCATCGCCGTCAAAACCACTTACCAAGGCCCAAAGTTAGCTGAACTATTCATCTCTAGAATAGTCGCCCTGCACGGAACCCCCAAATCGATAGTGTCAGATAGAGGATCACAGTTCACCTCAAGATTCTGGCAGAAAGTGCACGAAGGACTAGGAACCCGTCTGAATTTCAGCACCGCCTATCACCCTCAGACCGACGGACAGACTGAGAGAGTCAACCAGATACTGGAGGACATGCTTAGAGCATGCGTACTAGAATACGGATCCAAGTGGGAAGACTGCTTACCTTACGCAGAATTCTCTTACAACAATAGCTACCAAGCCAGCCTACAGATGGCCCCCTTTGAAGCCTTGTACGGAAGGAAGTGCCGTACCCCCTGAACTGGTCGGAAGTCGGAGAAAGCCAAGTTTTTGGCCCAGATGTTCTTCGCGAAGCCGAAGAGAAAGTCCACAAGATCCGAGAGTACCTCAAGACGGCGCAATCTAGACAGAAGAGCTATGCCGACAAGAGACGTCGGGAGATGACCTTCAAGATCGGAGACTTCATCTATCTCAAGTATCCCCCTTGAAAGGAATGCAGAGATTCCAACTGAAAGGAAAGCTCGCACCCCGATATGTCGGACCTTTCAAAGTCCTCAGTCGCCGAGGTGAAGTATCTTATCAACTGGAGTTGCCCGAAGAAATGTCGGCTGTGCACGACGTGTTTCATATCTCACTCCTCCGGAAATGCCTTGAAGTCCCGGAGAAGACCGAAGTATTCAAGAACATCGATCACCGATCGGTGGATATCAACAAGGATCTGACTTACCGCGAAGTGCCGATTCGCATCCTGGAAGAAGCTTACCGAACCACCCGCACTCGAAGCATCAAGTTTCTGAAGATACAATGGAGCAATTATACCGAGGATGAAGCCACCTGGGAACGCGAAGACTTCATGAAGAAGGAGTACCCAGATCTCTTTAGTACCTAACTTTCTTTTCGATCTCGGGACAAGATCTTTTGTAAGGGGGAAGGGTTTGTAACACCCCAAATTTCAATAAAAAGAAAGTTAGAGAATTCCAGAGAGCAAAATTTCAAACCAACAAAAACTTTTTAAATTGCATATAGTACCATGCATAGGACTTGTGCATTTGATTGATATGCCATGATGATTGTTATTACTTGTATTTGATATGCTCTAAAACTCTAATGAAATCATATGAAGATCACCAACCAAATAAATCAAAGAGGAAGAAAATCCAATAATTGAAAAACCCTAAAAACCCTAACATATGCCCTATGGCATTTTTATAAATTTTGACCCTAGACCAATTTGGTCTTCACCATTAGTTGAATAAGGTTATTAAACACTTATTACAACTTTTGGAATCAAAGAATCACAATTCAAATAATTTCCAAATGCAAAACTAGCTCACATAGAATAATGGTCAAAACTGAAATTTATAGTCTGATCACTACTTTGAGCCATTGTCATTCAATTTTGCCAAACCAAATCTTGCTAACTCTTTGCACCATTTCAAAGTCAACATCAAGGTGAACAACTTTTGTAAAGATCACCATGCCAAAATCATTCTTGATCAAGAGCTATGCTCATCCAAAGTCTCAACTTTATAACATATGCAACAATCTCCACTTAGCCCAAATTTGCAAATTCTTGAATTCTACAATTCCACCACCACCTCTAATCATCTCTGGTCAAATACAACTTATCTAAACACACACATTTCAAATAGATTCACCTTTTGAATTAATTCAAATTTGGACAAAATTGCAAATTCCAAAATCGGGCACTATTTGCAACTATTGCAAATAGTGATTCTACTACACCTAATCTACACTAACCTACCCCATTTGGTCCCCTGGTCCCCTTAACCCATTTTAATGCCAAATAAGAACCTAGGGAGAGAGAGGGCAAGGCTAGACATGGCCATGCCGGCCATGTCGCCCAACCCGACCACCTCCCTCTCTCCATCGCTTCCCTGCCCTGGCCACTGCGCCACAGCACGCCACCGCATCCCCTACGCCACCCTAGCACCGCCATGGTCGCGCTCGACGACGACATTGGCCGGACGACGCGCGCCAAGATCTGCCCTGGAAGCCGCTCGCGTCGTGCCAGCACGTGCATGGGAGCACACTGGCCACGCGCCGCGCCGCCACCCTGCGCTCGCCCTAGACCCGCTCTCGACGAGTTGAGCATCACCACAACACCTGGACGCCGCCAGACACTCGCTCGACCACGACCCGCGCCCACCGTCGCCGGAGAAGGAAACCCTGGTCCGCCACGGACGCGGCAGACATGGAAGCAACGCGACCCAACCAGGCCCTCCCCGACCAAGCTGTCGCCGCCATTAGCCTCGCCTGGACACGTAGAGCATCGCCATGACCTCGCCTAGCTCGACCAGCCACTGGAATCGCCGCGCCATGGTCGACCGCCACCCTGCCCCGCAGCACCCATGCGCTGCTATAAAAGGAGAGCTCCCCTGAGCAATCCAAGCACACCACCAGACTCCTCACCTCTCACAGCTACTCAACCACCTCACCACTCTCTCGATTCACACCGGAGCAAGGCCAATCGGGAGCTCGCCGCCGCGGAAGCTCTGCAGCAATCGTCGGCGAACCAGGCCACCTCAGGCGACGCCACCGGTACCTGGAGCTTCGCCGTCGTCCACATCTACCCCAAGCACACTGCCATCCCTCGCTGGAGCACTGGTTAGCCCGCCGACCCCCTACTGCCGCCGCCACATCGTCGGGTTCTCGTCGGAGACGACGATGAACCACGGCCCTCCGATCCATTTCTAATCCAACGCCTCCCATTGATCTGTACCGTTTCGGGTTAAATGAGCCGCTGACATGCGGGACCCTCTGTCAGGCAGCCCGCGCGGCACTGGACCGTGGCTGGGCTGGCCTTGGGCCGTTTTTAAACCTTTGGGCCCAGCTAGCTTTTCCCGCCGGCCTTTTAATTCAAAACGAGTTTAATTAATTCCAAATGAATTTCAATACTGCCTCCACTTTGAAAATCAATAGATTTAAATTAGCTAAACCAAATTCAATGAATTTTATGTTGTTGGAAAGCTACTGAAATTATCTACCAAATGCCACTAGTCCCATGACCAGATTCTTTGTAGAATTAATTTGATAAAAATAACAAGGCAGGGACTTTTCCCTACTCAAATAATTATTAAAAATCAACCAAAATAGATATTAAGTTAATTCCAACTCTAATAGCTCACATTTGACTAACACTAATTGATTATGCAATAAAATGGTGTGGTCACTTTGCATGATCATGCCATAGTTTAATTAATGGATGATATGGCTAGTTTAACTAGTTGATATTGTCCAAAACTATTAAAACAAATTAGGTGGAGTCTTATACTTCATTTGAACTTGTCTCACATGAATTCATGGGATGTTTGTACCTCTGGTCCAAACTCTCTTATATGAATTACTTGAGATTTAAATCATATGTAGTGTTATTAAATGATATGAGGTGATCTACCCCATTTAAATCATTTTCTCAAATGATGATGATGAACATTTGACTTAGGTCAATATGAGTTCATATATGATTGTTTGAGAAATTAAATCTTAAGAAGATTTCAATGAGAGGAAATTATTTCTCAAGAACCCTATGGAAACTATCATTTACATATTAAATACAAAGAAGTGGATTCTATTTAAACAACACAACCCATGCACCCTAAGTAGATTATTTGTGTGCATAGAATAGTTTGTGTGTTTATATGTGATGTATGGAATAGGCATTTAATTAGTGAGTAATTATACTCGTATTCAAATTTAGACGGTAGCACCGGAGAGTACGCCGAAGAAGAAGGTTGCTACCAAGAGGAGGAGGAGGAACAGTTTGAGACCTACCAAGGCAAGCTAATATTCTTGCAAAGTGCAAAGCCCCTTGGGGCAAGGCACCATGAATCTTACCTTTTCTTACATAGCCTATCCCAAGTTTATACATTACATGTTTTCTACTTGTTTTCTCAAAGATTTACTTTTATAGTTAAACTTTGGTCAAGTAAAGAATGATTACTAGAGTAGTGGAGTTAGTCTCCATCAAGCAAAGCAAGATAGCACCCCTCATGATTTAGAGCTAGTGCTAATGAAATAAAACTTGACTACTCTAGATAGGAACAATGTGACTTGAAATGAATTTGAAACCTTGGAATGATGATGCATTCCATTGAATGATTTTTGAAGGTGAATATGACCAAGAGAAGATGGTGATTTTTGATGAAACATGATGTTGGTTTGAATGCGATACCTTTCCAATTATTAAGTACCCCCACAATACCTGATTATGGGTAGGGCTTAACTGGAAGTTTATGCATCTTAGTATGGGTTCCCTCTGAACACACGTCATAGGGGTTACGCTTGAGGCTGCCTCCGTTGTTGAGAAATGATGTGAAATTGAGGTGAATTGTACGGCCAAGCCCTGTGCAGTTCCCAGGTTGACAGTTGGTCTTCACTGGGAGGCCAAGCTCATGGGGAGAGGTTCTTATACTAGGATTCGTAAGTGAAAGGTTATGGTTGATGATCCGCGTACTGTGTTACGATGATTCGGGGTAATCCCGACGGATGAAATCAAATGTTGTGGCACAAGTGTGCAACCTCTGCAGAGTGTAAACCTATTCGAATAGCCGCGTCCACGGTTACGGACGGTTGGAAAGGCCATACAGTTTCCAATGTCATATCTTTGAAAATGATGTTGAAAGATGATGGTGAAATGATTTGTGGTGAATTGAATTGAAATCACCACTTGAATGGTGGGAATGACACTAATGTTCCCACTTGAGTTAGTTAGCACTTGAATAAGCTTTTCTCAAATACTTGTGAACTAAAACTAGCTTTATGCAAATAAACTAGAGCTTAGCAAACCATACTAGAATGTCTAGCACTTACATTAGTATTAGTTTGCGAGTACTTAAAGTACTCACGGCTTTGTCCCTGGCTATTCAAATGGCCAGAGTATGAAGATGAACAAGGAGACGACCAGCAGGATGCCTACGACAACTAGGAGTCTTCCGACGTCAAGCGTTGGCCTGTGGACTAGAGAGTCCTTGTATCTTACGCTTCCGCTATGAACTATGAACTTGTGTTGGTTCGTTGATACATAGATCAACTATTCGTGTAATATGGATCATGTGATTCCAAATTTGTAAGACTTATGGTTTGTAATGAATGATGACTATGATACTTAGCTATTATGCCTCGCAACAACAATATTCCTGGGATTGCGATGTATAACATAATAGGCATCCGGACTTAAAAATCCGGGTGTTGACAGGCATCCCCTTCTTCATCGACAACATTATCAGGTTCCTCCCCTGAAACTATATTTTTATTCCATCACATCTTATGTGCTTTGCTTGGAGCGTCGGTTTGTTTTTGTTTTTTTGTTTTGTTTGAATAAAATGGATCCTAGCATTCATTGTGTGGGAGAGAGACACACTCCGCTGTTGCATATGGAGAAGTATGTCCTTAGGCTTTACTCATAGTATTCATGGCGAAGTTTCTTCTTCGTTAAATTGTTATATGGTTGGAATTGGAAAATGATACATGTAGTAATTTGCTATAATGTCTTGGATAATGTGATACTTGGCAATTGTTGTGCTCATGTTTAAGCTCTTGCATCATATACTTTGCACTTATTAATGAAGAAATACATAGAGCATGCTAAAATTTGGTTTGCATATTTGGTCTCTCTAAGGTCTAGATAATTTCTAGTATTGAGTTTGAACAACAAGGAAGACGGTGTAGAGTCTTATAATGTTTACAATATGTCTTTTATGTGAGTTTTTCTACACCGGTTCATCCTTGTGTTTGTTTCAAATAGCCTTGCTAGCCTAAGCCTTGTATCGAGAGGGAATACTTCTCATGCATCCAAATACTTGAGCCAACCACTATGCCATTTGTGTCCACCATACCTACCTACTACATGGTATTTCGATGCCATTCCAAAGTAAATTGCTTGAGTGCTACCTTTAAATTTCTATTCTTCATCTTTGCAATATATATAGCTCATGGGACAAATAGCCTAAAAACTATTATGGTATTGAATATGTACTTATGCACTTTATCTCTTATTAAGTTGCTTGTTGTGCGATAACCATGTTCCTGGGGACGCCATCAACTACTCTTTGTTGAATATCATGTGAGTTGCTATGCATGTTCGTCTTGTCTGAAGTAAGGGAGATTTACCACCTAATGGTTAGAGCATGCATATTGTTAGAGAAGAACATTGGGCCGCTAACTAAAGCCATGATCCATGGTGGAAGTTTCAGTTTTGGACATATATCCTCAATCTCATATGAGAAAATTAATTGTTGCTACATGCTTATGCATAAAAGAGGAGTCCATTATCTGTTGTTGATACGTCTCCGACGTATCGATAATTTCTTATGTTCCATGCCACATTATTGATGATATCTACATGTTTTATGCATACTTTATGTCATATTTATGCATTTTCTGGAACTAACCTATTGACAAGATGCCGAAGAGCCAGTTGCTGTTTTCTGCAGTTTTTGGTTTCAGAAATCCTAGTAAGGAAATATTCTCGGAATTGGACGAAATCAACGCCCAGGGGCCTATTTTGCCACGAAGCTTCCAGAAGACCGGAGAGTCAATGAAGTGGGGCCACGAGGTGGCCAGGGGGTAGGGCGGCGCGGCCCCACCCTTGGCCGCGCCGACCTATCTCCTGGGCCCCTCGCGATGCCCCCTGACCTACCCTTCCGCCTACAAATAGCCTTCGTCGCGAAACCCCCAGTACCGAGAGCCACGATACGGAAAACCTTCCAGAGACGCCGCCGCCGCCAATCCCATCTCGGGGGATCAGGAGATCGCCTCCGGCACCCTGCCGGAGAGGGGAATCATCTCCCGGAGGACTCTACGCCGCCATGGTCGCCTCCGGAGTGATGTGTGAGTAGTTCACCCCTGGACTATGGGTCCATAGCAGTAGCTAGATGGTTGTCTTCTCCCCATTGTGCTTAATTGTCGGGTCTTGTGAGCTGCCGAACATGATCAAGATCATCTATCTGTAATTCTATATGTTGTGTTTGTTGGGATCCGATGAATAGAGAATGCCATGTTATGTTGATTATCAATTTATATCTATGTGTTGTTTATGATCTTGCATGCTCTCCGTTACTAGTAGATGCTCTGGCCAAGTTGATGCTTGTAACTCCAAGAGGGGGTATTTATGCTCGATAGTGGGTTCATGTCTCCGTGAATCTGGAGGAGTAATAAGAACCTCTAAGGTTATGGATGTGTTGTTGCCACTAGGGATAAAACATTGATGCTATGTCCGAGGATGTAGTTATTGATTACATTACGCGCAATACTTAATGCAATTGTCTGTTGTTAGCAACTTAATACTGGAAGGGGTTCGGATGATAACCTGAAGGTGGACTTTTTAGGCATAGATGCATGCTGGATAGCGGTCTATGTACTTTGTCGTAATGCCCAATTAAATCTCACTATACTCATCATAATATGTATGTGCATGGTCATGCCCTCTCTATTTGTCAATTGCCCAACTGTAATTTGTTCACCCAACATGCTGTTTATCTTATGGGAGAGACACCTCTAGTGAACTGTGGACCCCGGTCCAATTCTCTATACTGAAATACAATCCCATCGCAATTGTTCTACTGTTTTCTGCAAACAATCATCTTCCACACTATACATCTAATCCTTTGTTACAGCAAGCCAGTGAGATTGACAACCTCGCTGTTTCGTTGGGGCAAAGTACTTGGTTTGTGTTGTGCAGGTTCCACATTGGCGCCGGAATCCCTGGTGTTGCGCCGCACTACATCTCGTCGCCATCAACCTTCACGTGCTTCTTGACTCCTACTGGTTCGATAAACCTTGGTTTCTTACTGAGGGAAACTTGCTGCTGTGCGCATCACACCTTCCTCTTGGGGTTCCCAACGGACGCGTGTCGAACGGAAAGACAACACGTCAACCACGCGCATCAAGCAAATTTCTGGCGCCGTTGCCGGGGAGATCAAGACACGCTGCAAGGGGAGTCTCCACATCGCAATCTCTTTACTTTGTTTTTGTCTTGCTTTATTTTATTTACTACTTTGTTTGCTGCACTAAATCAAAATACAAAAAAATTAGTTGATAGTTTTACTTTATTTGCTATCTTGTTTGCTATATCAAAAACACACAAAAAATTAGTTACTTGCATTTACTTTATCTAGTTTGCTTTATTTACTACTGCTAAAATGGGTACTCCTGAAAATACTAAGTTGTGTGACTTCACAACCACAAATAATAATGATTTCTTATGCACACCTATTGCTCCACCTGCTACTACAGCAGAATTCTTTGAAATTAAACCTGCTTTACTGAATCTTGTTATGCGAGAGCAATTTTCTGGTGTTAGTTCTGATGATGCTGCTGCCCATCTCAATAATTTTGTTGAATTGTGTGAAATGCAAAAGTATAAAGATGTAGATGGTGACATTATAAAATTAAAATTGTTCCCTTTCTCATTAAGAGGAAGAGCTAAAGATTGGTTGCTATCTCTGCCTAAGAATAGTATTGATTCATGGACTAAATGCAAGGATGCTTTTATTGGTAGATATTATCCCCCTGCTAAAATTATATCTTTGAGGAGTAGCATAATGAATTTTAAACAATTGGATAATGAGCATGTTGCACAAGCATGGGAAAGAATGAAATCTTTGGTTAAAAATTGCCCAACCCATGGACTGACTACTTGGATGATCATCCAAACCTTTTATGCAGGACTGAATTTTTCTTCGCGGAACCTATTGGATTCAGCTGCTGGAGGTACCTTTATGTCCATCACTCTTGGTGAAGCAACAAAGCTTCTTGATAATATGATGATCAATTACTCTGAATGGCACACGGAAAGAGCTCCACAAGGTAAGAAGGTAAATTCTGTCGAAGAAACCTCTTCCTTGAGTGATAAGATTGATGCTATTATGTCTATGCTTGTGAATGATAGGATAAATATTGATCCTAATAATGTTCCGTTAGCTTCATTGGTTGCCCAAGAAGAACATGTTGATGTAAACTTCATTAAAAATAATAATTTCACCAACAATGCTTACCGGAACAATTCTAGTAACAACTATAGGCCATATCCTTATAATAATGGCAACGGCTATGGTAATTCTTATGGGAATTCTTACAATAATAATAGGAACACACCCCCTGGACTTGAAGCCATGCTTAAAGAATTTATTAGTACACAAACTGCTTTTAACAAATCTGTTGAAGAAAAGCTTGGGAAAATTGATATACTTGCTTCTAAAGTCGATAGTCTTGCTGCTGATGTTGATCTTTTGAAATCGAAAGTAATGTCTAATGAAAATCTTAATAATAAAATTGTTACTACAGCAAATGCCATCCAAGTTAGAATTAATGAGAATATGAGATTGATGGCCGAATTGCGTGCTAGGTGGGAAAGAGAAGAAAATGAAAAAGAAGATAATATAGCTAAAGTTTGGACTATTATCACCACTAGTAATGCTAATGCTACACAAGTTGCTGCACCTCCTACTAATAATAATAAAAGAATTGGTGTTGGCAATGTTTCCACTTCAAATGCAAAGCGCGAAAAGCTGCCTGAAACTGCTAAAACTGCTGAAACTGCCTGTGATAAAACTGCTGAAATTTTTTCCAACATTGGGGATGATGATCCCATTGCTTTAGATTATAATGGTTTGAATTTTGATGATTGCCACATCTCTGAAGTTATAAAGTTCTTACAAAAACTTGCTAAAAGTCCTAATGCTAGTGCTATAAATTTAGCTTTCACGAAACATATTACAAATGCTCTCATAAAAGCTAGAGAAGAGAAACTAGAACGCGAAGCTTCTATTCCTAGGAAGCTCGAAGATGGTTGGGAGCCCATCATTAAGATGAAGGTCAATGACTTTGATTGTAATGCTTTATGTGATCTTGGTGCAAGTATTTCTGTTATGCCTAAGAAAATCTATAATATGCTTGACTTGCCACCACTGAAAAATTGTTATCTGGATGTTAATCTTGCTGATCATTCTACAAAGAAACCTTTGGGGAAAGTTGATAATGTTTGCATTACCGTTAACAATAACCTTGTCCCCGTTGATTTTGTTGTCTTGGATATTGAATGCAATGCATCTTGTCCCATCATATTGGGAAGACCTTTTCTTCGAACTGTTGGTGCTATTATTGATATGAAGGAAGGGAATATTAAATATCAATTTCCTCTCAAGAAAGGTATGGAACACTTCCCTAGAAAGAGAATGAAGTTACCTTTTGATTCTATTATTAGAACAAATTATGATGTTGACACTTCGTCTCTCGATAATACTTGATACACACTTTCTGCGCCTAGCTGAAAGGCGTTAAAGAAAAGCGCTTATGGGAGACAACCCATGTTTTTACTACAGTACTTTGTTTTTATTTTGTGTCTTGGAAGTTGTTTACTACTGTAGCAACCTCTCCTTATCTTAGTTTAGTGTTTTGTTGTGCCAAGTAAAGTCGTTGATAGTAAGGTTCATACTAGATTTGGATTACTGCGCAGAAACAGATTTCTTTGCTGTCACGAATCTGGGCAAAATTCTCTGTAGGTAACTCAGAAAATTATGCCAATTTACGTGAGTGATCCTCAGATATGTACGCAACTTTCATTTCATTTGAGCATTTTCATTTGAGCAAGTCTGGTTCCTCAATAAAATTCGTCTTTACGAACTGTTCTGTTTTAACAGATTCTGCCTTTTATTTCGCATTGCCTGTTTTGATATGCTCGATGGATATTTCGATTCCATTGACTTTCAGTAGCTTTGTGCAATGTCCAGAAGTGTTAAGAATGATTATGTCACCTCTGAACATGTATATTTTGATTGTGCACTAACTCTCTAATGAGTTATTTTGAGTTTGGTGTGGAGGAAGTTTTCAAGGATCAAGAGAGGGAGATGATACAACATGATCAAGGAGAGTGAAAGCTCTAAGCTTGGGGATGCCCCGGTGGTTCACCCCTGCATATATCAAGAAGACTCAAGCGTCTAAGCTTGGGGATGCCCAAGGCATCCCCTTCTTCATCGACAACATTATCAGGTTCCTCCCCTGAAACTATATTTTTATTCCATCACATCTTATGTGCTTTGCTTGGAGCGTCGGTTTGTTTTTGTTTTTGTTTTGTTTGAATAAAATGGATCCTAGCATTCTTTGTGTGGGAGAGAGACATACTCCGCTGTTGCATATGGACAAGTATGTCCTTAGGCTTTACTCATAGTATTCATGGCGAAGTTTCTTCTTCGTTAAATTGTTATATGGTTGGAATTGGAAAATGATACATGTAGTAATTGCTATTATGTCTTGGATAATGTGATACTTGGCAATTGTTGTGCTCATGTTTAAGCTCTTGCGTCATATACTTTGCACCTATTAATGAAGAAATACATAGAGCATGCTAAAATTTGGTTTGCATATTTGGTCTCTCTAAGGTCTAGATAATTTCTAGTATTGAGTTTGAACAACAAGGAAGACGGTGTAGAGTCTTATAATGTTTACAATATGTCTTTTATGTGAGTTTTGCTGCACCGGTTCATCCTTGTGTTTGTTTCAAATAAGCCTTGCTAGCCTAAACCTTGTATCTAGAGGGAATACTTCTCATGCATCCAAATACTTGAGCCAACCACTATGCGATTTGTGTCCACCATACCTACCTACTACATGGTATTTCTACGCCATTCCAAAGTAAATTGCTTGAGTGCTACCTTTAAATTTCTATCCTCTACCTTTACAATATATAGCTCATGGGACAAATAGCCTAAAAACTATTGTGGTATTGAATATGTACTTATGCACTTTATCTCTTATTAAGTTGCTAGTTGTGCGATAACCATGTTCCTGGGGACGCCATCAACTACTCTTTGTTGAATATCATGTGAGTTGCTATGCATGTTCGTCTTGTCTGAAGTAAGGGAGATTTACCACCTAATGGTTAGAGCATGCATGTTGTTAGAGAAGAACATTGGGCCGCTAACTAAAGCCATGATCCATGGTGGAAGTTTCAGTTTTGGACATATATCCTCAATCTCATATGAGAAAATTAATTGTTGCTACATGCTTATGCATAAAAGAGGAGTCCATTATCTGTTGTCTATGTTGTCCCGGTATGGATGTCTAAGTTGAGAATAATCAATAGCGATAAATCCAAAGCGAGCTTTCTCCTTAGACCTTTGTACAGGCGGCATAGAGGTACCCCTTTGTGACACTTGGTTAAAACATGTGCATTGCGATAATCCCGGTAATCCAAGCTAATTAGGACAAGGTGCGGGCACTATTAGTATACTATGCATGAGGCTTGCAACTTGTAAGATATAATTTACATAACACATATGCTTTATTACTACCGTTGATAAAATTGTTTCTTGTTTTCAAAACCAAAGCTCTAGCACAAATATAGCAATCGATGCTTTCCTCTTTGAAGGACCTTTCTTTTACTTTTATTGTTGAGTCAGTTCACCTATCTCTCTCCACCTCAAGAAGCAAACACTTGTGTGAACTGTGCATTGATTCCTACATACTTGCATATTGCACTTGTTATATTACTTTACATTGACAATATCCATGAGATATACATGTTATAAGTTGAAAGCAACTGCTGAAACTTCATCTTCCTTTGTGTTGCTTCAATACCTTTACTTTGAATTATTGCTTTATGAGTTAACTCTTATGCAAGACTTATTGATGCTTGTCTTGAAGTACTATTCATGAAAAGTCTTTGCTATATGATTCACGTGTTTACTCATGTCATATACATTGTTTTGATCGCTGCATTCATTACATATGCTTACAATAGTATGATCAAGGTTATGATGGCATGTCACTCCAGAAATTATCTTTGTTTATCGTTTACCTGCTCGGGACGAGCAGAAACTAAGCTTGGGGATGCTGATACGTCTCCGACGTATCGATAATTTCTTATGTTCCATGCCACATTATTGATGATATCTACATGTTTTATGCATACTTTATGTCATATTTATGCATTTTCTGGAACTAACCTATTAACAAGATGCCGAAGAGCGATTCTTTGTTTCTGCTGTTTTTGGTTTCAGAAATCTTAGTAAGGAAATATTCTCGGAATTGGACGAAATCAACGCCCAGGGGCCTATTTTGCCACGAAGCTTCCAGAAGACCGGAGAGTCAACGAAGTGGGGCCACGAGGTGGCCAGGGGGTAGGGCGGCGTGGCCCCACCCTTGGCCGCGCCGACCTGTCTCCTGGGCCCCTCGCGACGCCCCCTGACCTACCCTTCCGCCTACAAATAGCCTTCGTCGCGAAACCCCCAGTACCGAGAGCCACGATATGGAAAACCTTCCAGAGACGCCGCCAATCCCATCTCGGGGGATTCAGGAGATCGCCTCCGGCACCCTGCCGGAGAGGGGAATCATCTCCCGGAGGACTCTACGCCGCCATGGTCGCCTCCGGAGTGATGTGTGAGTAGTTCACCCCTGGACTATGGGTCCATAGCAGTAGCTAGATAGTTGTCTTCTCCCCATTGTGCTTAATTGTCGGGTCTTGTGAGCTGCCGAACATGATCAAGATCATCTATCTGTAATTCTATATGTTGTGTTTGTTGGGATCTGATGAATAGAGAATACCATGTTATGTTGATTATCAATTTATATCTATGTGTTGTTTATGATCTTGCATGCTCTCCGTTACTAGTAGATGCTCTAGCCAAGTTGATGCTTGTAACTCCAAGAGGGGGTATTTATGCTCGATAGTGGGTTCATGTCTCCGTGAATCTGGAGGAGTGACAAGAACCTCTAAGGTTATGGATGTGCTGTTGCCACTAGGGATAAAACATTGATGCTATGTCCGAGGATGTAGTTATTGATTACATTACGCGCAATACTTAATGCAATTGTCTGTTGTTAGCAACTTAATACTGGAAGGGGTTCGGATGATAACCTGAAGGTGGACTTTTTAGGCATAGATGCATGCTGGATAGCGGTCTATGTACTTTGTCGTAATGCCCAATTAAATCTCACTATACTCATCATAATATGTATGTGCATGGTCATGCCCTCTCTATTTGTCAATTGCCCAACTGTAATTTGTTCACCCAATATGCTGTTTATCTTATGGGAGAGACACCTCTAGTGAACTGTGGACCCCGGTCCAATTCTCTATACTGAAATACAATCTACTGCAATTGTTCTACTGTTTTCTGCAAACAATCATCTTCCACACTATACATCTAATCCTTTGTTACAGCAAGCCAGTGAGATTGACAACCTCGCTGTTTCGTTGGGGCAAAGTACTTGGTTTGTGTTGTGCAGGTTCCACGTTGGCGCCGGAATCCCTGGTGTTGCGCCGCACTACATCTCGTCGCCATCAACCTTCATGTGCTTCTTGACTCCTACTGGTTCGATAAACCTTGGTTTCTTACTGAGGGAAACTTGCCGCTGTGCGCATCACACCTTCTTCTTGGGGTTCCTAACGGACGCGTGTCGAACGGAAAGACAACACGTCAACCACGCGCATCAGTTGTCTATGTTGTCCTGGTATGGATGTCTAAGTTGAGAATAATCAATAGCGAGAAATCCGATGCGAGCTTTCTCCTTAGACCTTTGTACATGCGGCATAGAGGTACCCCTTTGTGACACTTGGTTAAAACATGTGCATTGCGATAATCCCGGTAATCCAAGCTAATTAGGACAAGGTGCGGGCACTATTAGTATACTATGCATGAGGCTTGCAACTTGTAAGATATAATTTACATAACACATATGCTTTATTACTACCGTTGACAAAATTGTTTCTTGTTTTCAAAATCAAAGCTCTAGCACAAATATAGCAATCGATGCTTTCCTCTTTGAAGGACCATTCTTTTACTTTTATGTTGAGTCAGTTCACCTATCTCTCTCCACCTCAAGAAGCAAACACTTGTGTGAACTGTGCCTTGATTCCTACATACTTGCATATTGCACTTGTTATATTACTTTACATTGACAATATCCATGAGATATACATGTTATAAGTTGAAAGCAACCGCTGAAACTTCATCTTCCTTTGTGTTGCTTCAATACCTCTACTTTGAGATTATTGCTTTATGAGTTAACTCTTATGCAAGACTTATTGATGCTTGTCTTGAAGTACTATTCATGAAAAGTCTTTGCTATATGATTCACGTGTTTACTCATGTCATATACATTGTTTTGATCGCTGCATTCATTACATATGCTTACAATAGTATGATCAAGGTTATGATGGCATGTCACTCCAGAAATTATCTTTGTTTATCGTTTACCTGCTCGGGACGAGCAGAAACTAAGCTTGGGGATGCTGATACGTCTCCGACGTATCGATAATTTCTTATGTTCCATGCCACATTATTGATGATATCTACATGTTTTATGCATACTTTATGTCATATTTATGCATTTTCTGGAACTAACCTATTAACAAGATGCCGAAGAGCCGATTCTTTGTTTTCTGCTGTTTTTGGTTTCAGAAATCTTAGTAAGGAAATATTCTCGGAATTGGACGAAATCAACGCCCAGGGGCCTATTTTGCCACGAAGCTTCCAGAAGACCGGAGAGTCAACGAAGTGGGGCCACGAGGTGGCCAGGGGGTAGGGCGGCGCGGCCCCACCCTTGGCCGCGCCGACCTGTCTCTGGGCCCTCGCGACGCCCTGACCTACCCTTCCGCCTACAAATAGCCTTCGTCGCGAAACCCCCGGTACCGAGAGCCACGATATGGAAAACCTTCCAGAGACGCCGCCAATCCCATCTCGGGGGATTCAGGAGATCGCCTCCGGCACCCTGCCGGAGAGGGGAATCATCTCCCGGAGGACTCTACGCCGCCATGGTCGCCTCCGGAGTGATGTGTGAGTAGTTCACCCCTGGACTATGGGTCCATAGCAGTAGCTAGATAGTTGTCTTCTCCCCATTGTGCTTAATTGTCGGGTCTTGTGAGCTGCCGAACATGATCAAGATCATCTATCTGTAATTCTATATGTTGTGTTTGTTGGGATCTGATGAATAGAGAATACCATGTTATGTTGATTATCAATTTATATCTATGTGTTGTTTATGATCTTGCATGCTCTCCGTTACTAGTAGATGCTCTAGCCAAGTTGATGCTTGTAACTCCAAGAGGGGGTATTTATGCTCGATAGTGGGTTCATGTCTCCGTGAATCTAGAGGAGTGACAAGAACCTCTAAGGTTATGGATGTGCTGTTGCCACTAGGGATAAAACATTGATGCTATGTCCGAGGATGTAGTTATTGATTACATTACGCGCAATACTTAATGCAATTGTCTGTTGTTAGCAACTTAATACTGGAAGGGGTTCGGATGATAACCTGAAGGTGGACTTTTTAGGCATAGATGCATGCTGGATAGCGGTCTATGTACTTTGTCGTAATGCCCAATTAAATCTCACTATACTCATCATAATATGTATGTGCATGGTCATGCCCTCTCTATTTGTCAATTGCCCAACTGTAATTTGTTCACCCAACATGCTGTTTATCTTATGGGAGAGACACCTCTAGTGAACTGTGGACCCCGGTCCAATTCTCTATACTGAAATACAATCTACTGCAATTGTTCTACTGTTTTCTGCAAACAATCATCTTCCACACTATACATCTAATCCTTTGTTACAACAAGCCAGTGAGATTGACAACCTCGCTGTTTCGTTGGGGCAAAGTACTTGGTTTGTGTTGTGCAGGTTCCACGTTGGCGTCGGAATCCCTGGTGTTGCGCCGCACTACATCTCGTCGCCATCAACCTTCATGTGCTTCTTGACTCCTACTGGTTCGATAAACCTTGGTTTCTTACTGAGGGAAACTTGCCGCTGTGCGCATCACACCTTCTTCTTGGGGTTCCTAACGGACGCGTGTCGAACGGAAAGACAACACGTCAACCACGCGCATCAGTTGTCTATGTTGTCCTGGTATGGATGTCTAAGTTGAGAATAATCAATAGCGAGAAATCCGATGCGAGCTTTCTCCTTAGACCTTTGTACATGCGGCATAGAGGTACCCCTTTGTGACACTTGGTTAAAACATGTGCATTGCGATAATCCCGGTAATCCAAGCTAATTAGGACAAGGTGCGGGCACTATTAGTATACTATGCATGAGGCTTGCAACTTGTAAGATATAATTTACATAACACATATGCTTTATTACTACCGTTGACAAAATTGTTTCTTGTTTTCAAAATCAAAGCTCTAGCACAAATATAGCAATCGATGCTTTCCTCTTTGAAGGACCATTCTTTTACTTTTATGTTGAGTCAGTTCACCTATCTCTCTCCACCTCAAGAAGCAAACACTTGTGTGAACTGTGCATTGATTCCTACATACTTGCATATTGCACTTGTTATATTACTTTACATTGACAATATCCATGAGATATACATGTTATAAGTTGAAAGCAACCGCTGAAACTTCATCTTCCTTTGTGTTGCTTCAATACCTCTACTTTGAGATTATTGCTTTATGAGTTAACTCTTATGCAAGACTTATTGATGCTTGTCTTGAAGTACTATTCATGAAAAGTCTTTATGATTCAATTGTTTACTCATGTCATTTACATTGTTTTGATCGATGCATTCATTACATATGCTTTACAATAGTATGATCAAGGTTATGATGGCATGTCACTCCAGAAATTATCTTTTTTATCGTTTACCTGCTCGGGACGAGCAGAAACTAAGCTTGGGGATGCTGATACGTCTCCGACGTATCGATAATTTCTTATGTTCCATGCCACATTATTGATGATATCTACATGTTTTATGCATACTTTACATCATATTTATGCATTTTCTGGAACTAACCTATTAACAAGATGCCGAAGAGCGATTCTTTGTTTCTGCTGTTTTTGGTTTCAGAAATCCTAGTAAGGAAATATTCTCGGAATTGGACGAAATCAACGCCTAGGGGCCTATTTTCACACGAAGCTTCCAGAAGACCGAAGAGTCAACGAAGTGGGACCACGAGGTGGCCAGGAGGTAGGGCGGCGCGGCCCAAGCCCTGGCCGCGTCGGCCTGTCTCCTGGACCCCTCGCGACGCCCCTTGACCTGCCCTTCCGCCTACAAATAGCCTTCGTCGCGAAACCCTGATACGTCTCCGACGTATCGATAATTTCTTATGTTCCATGCCACATTATTGATGTTATCTACATGTTTTATGCACACTTTATGTCATATTCGTGCATTTTCTGGAACTAACCTATTAACAAGATGCCGACGTGCCAGTTCCTGTTTTCTGCTGTTTTTGGTTTCAGAAATCCTAGTAACGAAATATTCTCGGAATCGGACGAAATCAACGCCCAAGTTCCTATTTTCACCGGAAGCATCCAGAACACACGAGAACCGCCAGAGAAGGGGGACAGGGCCACCAAACCACACCCCGGCGCGGCCAGGGGGGGGGGCGCGCCCCCCTATGGTTTGGGCAGCCCGTGGCCCCTCCGACTCCGACTCTTCGCCTATTTAAGCCGTCGTGACCTAAAACTTCGACACCAATTGACGAAACTCCAGAAAGATTCCAGGGGCGCCGCCGCCATCGCGAAACTCCAATTCGGGGGACAGAACTCTGTTTCGGCACCCTGCCGGGACGGGGAATTGCCCCCGGAGCCATCTCCACCGCCGTCTTCACCGCCATCTTCACCGCCATCGCTGCCTCCATGATGAGGAGGGAGTAATCCACCCCCGAGGCTGAGGGCTCCGCTGTAGCTATGTGGTTCATCTCTCTCCCATGTACCTCAATACAATAATCTCATGAGCTGCTTTACATGATTGAGATTCATATGAGTTTGTATCACTATTCATCTATGTGCTACTCTAGCAATGTTATTAAAGTAGTTCTATTCCTCCTGCACGTGTGTAAAGGTGACAGTGTGTGCACCGTGTTAGTACTTGGTTTATGCTATGATCATGATCTCTTGTAGATTGCGAAGTTAACTATTGCTATGATAATATTGATGTGATCTATTCCTCCTACATATGCATGAAGGTGACAGTGTGCATGCTATGTTAGTACTTGGTTTAGTCGTTTGATCTATCTTACACTATAAGGTTACTTAAATATGAACAAATTGTGGAGCTTGTTAACTCCGGCATTGAGGGTTCGTGTAATCCTACGCAATGCGTTCATCATCCAACAAAAGTGTAGAGTATGCATTTATCTATTCTGTTATGTGATCAATGTTGAGAGTGTCCACTAGTGAAAGTGTAATCCCTAGGCCTTGTTCCTAAATACTGCTGCGTTACTACTGCTTGTTTATTGTTTCACTGTGTTACTACTGCTGCAATACCACCACCATCAACTACACGCCCGCAAGCTATTTTCTGGCACCGTTGCTACTGCTCATATATATTCATACCACCTGTATTTCACTATCTCTTCGCCGAACTAGTGCACCTATTAGATGTGTTGGGGACACAAGAGACTTCTTGCTTTGTGGTTGCAGGGTTGCATGAGAGGGATATCTTTGACCTCTTCCTCCCTGAGTTCGATAAACCTTGGGTGATCCACTTAAGGGAAAACTTGCTGCTGTTCTACAAACCTCTGCTCTTGGAGGCCCAACACTGTCTACAGGAAAAGGAGGGGGAAGTAGACATCAAGCTATTTTCTGGCGCCGTTGCCGGGGAGGAAAGGTAAAAGGTACTCACACTCCGGACCTCGGCTACCAAGCTATTTTCCGGCACCGTTGTAAGTACTCGAAGCTATTTCCTTTAGATCCTGCAATTGCAACTTTTTGTTTCTTGTTTACACTAGTTAGGCATAATGGAAAACAACAAAAAAATTGGTGAGCTTTTTAATCTTTTTCCTGATTTAGAATTGTTTGATGCGAAAATTAAAAAACCTATGGAACCTTATTTGCATGCTAGTAGCGATGTTATTAGTATGAATGCAATTACTGCTAATACTATGGAAAATTCTAAGCTTGGGGAAGCTAGTTTATATAAAAATAATCTTTTTTTCTCCTCAGCTTTGGAAGAAATATTTTGCTCTGATAATGCTTTATCTCCCATATGCGATAACTCTAATGATGCTTCTGATATTTTAAATCCACCTGCTGAAAGTATTCCGTATAAAATACCTATGAAAATTATTGAACGTGTTATGGACAACCATTATAAAGGGGATGGAACTGTCCATCCTAGAGATCATTTACTGTTTTTGCACGAATTATGCGGGTTATTCAAGTGTGCAGGTATCTCTATGGATGAAGTGAGGAAGAAGCTATTCTCTGTTTCGCTGTCTGGTAAAGCGGCGCATTGGTATAAATTGTTGGAGAATAGACATTCTCTTGGTTGGGAGGAAATTGCATCTCTCTTTTATTCTAAATTTTATCCTCCTCATGAAGTGCATATTGATAGGAATTATATTTATAACTTTTATCCTCGTGATGGAGAGAGTATTTCTCAAGCGTGGGGGAGACTAAAGTCGCTAATGCTCAAATGTCCCATTCATGAGCTCCCCCGTAATGTTATTGTTAACAATTTTTATGCGAGACTTTCAGGACAACACAAGGACTATCTGGATGCCTGTTCGGAGGGATCTTTCACAAGCAAGGAGGTTGAAGCTAGGTGGGATCTTCTTGATCGGATTAAGGAGAACATTTGAAGGATGGGAGAACAATGAAGGTAAAGAGTCAGGTATAAATTATGATTATGAATGCATTGAAGCTTTTATGGATACCGATAAATTTCGAAATATGAGTGCTACTTATGGCCTTGACTCTCAAGTTGCTGCAAATCTTTATAAATCCTTTGCTTCTCATTTTGAATTGCCTCAGAAGAATTTTGATAAGTATCATGAACCTTTTAAAGAGGCTTGCATGAAGAATCAAATTGTTGTTAATTATTGCAATAAGCATGCTCAAACTCCTAAGAATGCTATTTCTTATAAGCATGTTAATTTTTGTGGAATGCATAGACCTTGTGGAATTAATCAAGTCAAAGATGAATATTGCATCCATCATATTAATGAAAAAACTAGAAAGTGGTTTAGGGCTCTAGATGATCTTGGTAAAAAAGTTTGTGCCCTCTATCCTTTTATTTGTGAAGTTTGCCATGAAGTGGGTCATTTTAATTTTCAATGCTCCTCCGATGATAATTTGAACCCAATGAGTGCTGCAAATTTGTATTGTGATGGTGAAATTACTCCTAATCAGCATGATGAACTTACTTTATTTTTGGGGTGTGAAGAACTGTCGAGAAAAATCTCTTTGTTACATATGAGTGATCTTGATATTGATGATGTCCTGCATGGGTGTTTTTCTTATTGCATTGATAATAGCCATACAAATACTTACATACAAAATATTTTAGAAGATGACACCTTGCCAAAATATGATAGGACCGCTGTGTGTTTTCAACTAATTAATGAAAAGGAGGGATCCTCCCAAGTTTCTTCTATTGTTTCTGAAAGTAAATCAGGTTATGCGGACAAGCCACCCTTCAAGCCTCTTCCTCCTAAAGAAGGGAACGAGGAGAAGGAAGAGAAGAAGAAGAAGAAGAAGGGAACGAAGAAGAAGAAGAAGAAGGAGAATAAAAAGAAGGAGGTAACGGCGTATCCCCGCGTGAATGAGATAACGCTAAGTAACCGTAAGTATGTTGCTCCTAATGATTATTGTGACAATGAATCTGAATATGATGATCTTCCTATGCCCTTTACATACATTAGCGATCATGATTTGAATGAGTGCACTACTTTTGATATTGCAAATCTCTGGGAAACTAATTCTGAAAATGATGATGATAATAATTGCCATAGTGTCAGTGCTATCCATGCTTCCTCCCATAATGATATAGAAAGCTCTAAGCTTGGGGAAGAGGTGTTTGAAAATCCTTTTGCTACTGGTCATTATGTTCTTGATGCATCTCCTTCTAATAACAATGATGGTGTGGACACAGATAAACCGACTGTGAAAGATAACTATTCTATTTCTTATGATGACACTGTGCCTCCAATCTTTGATGATTATTATAAAGAATGCTATGATATAGGTTATAACTATCCTTATGAAACTTGTCATAGTCATGATTGGATTACCAAGAACAATTCCCTTAGTATGCAACTTGTTTACCATGTTCAAATTCTTGATAATAATCTTGCTCCAATTACTATTAATGAGAATAACTCTTCTTATGCCAAATTTAATGATACTTCTATGCATATGAACCATGATAAGAATGTTTTAAGTGATGAGTATATTGTGGATTTCATCAATGATGCTACTGAAAGTTATTATGAGAGAGGGAAATATGGTTGTATGCATCTTAATAATATTAAGTTTCCCCTATTTATGTCGGGAATCTTGAAGTTACTCGTGTTTTATCCTCTTATGCTTGTCACTTTGTTCTTCATGAATTCATTTGTGTACAAGATTCCTCTGCATAGGAAGCATGTTAGGCTTAAATTTGTTTTGAATTTGCCTCTTGAAGCTCTCTTTTGCTTCAAATACTATTTCTTGCGAGTGCATCATTAAAACTGCTGAGCCCATCTTAATGGCTATAAAGAAAAGAACTTCTTGGGAGATAACCCATGTGTTATTTTGCTACAGTACTTTGTTTTATATTTGTGTCTTGGAAGTTGTTTACTACTGTAGCAACCTCTCCTTATCTTAGTTTTGTGTTTTGTTGTGCCAAGTGAAGTCTCTAATCGAAGGTTGATACTAGATTTGGATTTCTGCGCAGAAACAGATTTCTATCTGTCACGAATCTGGGCTGTTTTCTCTGTAGAAAAATCAGAAAAATATGCCAATTTACGTGCGTGTTCCTCAGATATGTACGCAACTTTCATTAGTTTTGAATTTTCTGATTTGAGCAACGAAAGTATTTATTAAAAATTCGTCTTTACGGACTGTTCTGTTTTGACAGATTCTGCCTTTTATTTCGCATTGCTTCTTTCGCTGTGTTGGGTGGATTTCTTTGTTCCATTACCTTCCAGTAGCTTTGAGCAATGTCCAGAAGTGTTAAGAATGATTGTGTCACCTCTGAACATGTGAGTTTTTGATTATGTATTAACCCCTCTAATGAAGTTTATGAGAAGTTTGGTGTGAAGGAAGTTTTCAAGGGTCAAGAGAGGAGGATGATATACTATGATCAAGAAGAGTGAAAGCTCTAAGCTTGGGGATGCCCCGGTGGTTCACCCCTGCATATATCAAGAAGACTCAAGCGTCTAAGCTTGGGGATGCCCAAGGCATCCCCTTCTTCATCGACAAATTATCAGGTTCCTTCTCTTGAAACTATATTTTTATTCGGTCACATCTTATGTGCTTTACTTGGAGCGTCTGTGTGTTTTTGTTTTTGTTTTTGTTTGAATAAATGCTTGTGTGGGAGAGAGACACGCTCCGCTGGTTCGTATGAACACATGTGTTCTTAGCTTTTAATTTTCATGGCAAAGGTTGAAACTGCTTCGTTAATTGTTATATGGTTGGAATTGGAAAATGATACATGTAGTAATTGCTATTAATGTCTTGGGTAATGTGATACTTGGCAATTGTTGTGCTCATGTTTAAGCTCTTGCATCATATACTTTGTACCTATTAATGAAGAAATACATAGAGCATGCTATAATTTGGTTTGCATATTTGGTTTCTCTAAGGTCTAGATAATTTCTAGTATTGAGTTTGAACAACAAGGAAGACGGTGTAGAGTCTTATAATGTTTTCAATATGTCTTTTATGTGAGTTTTGCTGCACCGGTTCATCCTTGTGTTTGTTTCAAATAAGCCTTGCTAGCCTAAACCTTGCATCGAGAGGGAATACTTCTCATGCATCCAAAATACTTGAGCCAACCACTATGCCATTTGTGTCCACCATACCTACCTACTACATGGTATTTTCCGCCATTCCAAAGTAAATTGCTTGAGTGCTACCTTTAAAATTCCATCATTCACCTTTGCAATATATAGCTCATGGGACAAATAGCTTAAAAACTATTGTGGTATTGAATATGTAATTATGCACTTTATCTCTTATTAAGTTGTTTGTTGTGCGATAACCATGTTCACTGGGGACGCCATCAACTACTCTTTGTTGAATTTCATGTGAGTTGCTATGCATGTCCGTCTTGTCTGAAGTAAGAGAGATCTACCACCTTATGGTTAAGCATGCATATTGTTAGAGAAGAACATTGGGCCGCTAACTAAAGCCATGATCCATGGTGGAAGTTTCAGTTTTGGACATATATCCTCAATCTCATATGAGAAAATTATTAATTGTTGTCACATGCTTATGCATAAAAGAGGAGTCCATTATCTGTTGTCTATGTTGTCCCGGTATGGATGTCTAAGTTGAAGAATAATCAATAGCGAGAAATCCAATGCGAGCTTTCTCCTTAGACCTTTGTACAGGCGGCATAGAGGTACCCCTTTGTGACACTTGGTAAAAACATGTGCATTGTGATGATCCGGTAGTCCAAGCTAATTAGGACAAGGTGCGGGCACTATTAGTATACTATGCATGAGGCTTGCAACTTGTAAGATATAATTTACATGATACATATGCTTTATTACTACCGTTGACAAAATTGTTTCATGTTTTCAAAATCAAAGCTCTAGCACAAATATAGCAATCGATGCTTTTCCTCTATGGAGGACCATTCTTTTACTTTCAATGTTGAGTCAGTTCACCTATTTCTCTCCACCTCAAGAAGCAAACACTTGTGTGAACTGTGCATTGATTCCTACATACTTGCATATTGCACTTGTTATATTACTCTATATTGACAATATCCATGAGATATACATGTTACAAGTTGAAAGCAACCGCTGAAACTTAATCTTCCATTGTGTTGTTTCAATGCCTTTACTTTGAATTATTGCTTTATGAGTTAACTCTTATGCAAGACTTATTGATGCTTGTCTTGAAGTACTATTCATGAAAAGTCTTTGCTATATGATTCAGTTGTTTATTCATGTCATATACATTGTTTTGATCGCTGCATTCACTACATATGCTTTACAAATAGTATGATCAAGGTTATGATGGTATGTCACTCCAGAAATTATCTGTGTTATCGTTTTACCTGCTCGGGACGAGCAGAACTAAGCTTGGGGATGCTGATACGTCTCCGACGTATCGATAATTTCTTATGTTCCATGCCACATTATTGATGTTATCTACATGTTTTATGCACACTTTATGTCATATTCGTGCATTTTTTGGAACTAACCTATTAACAAGATGCCGAAGTGCCAGTTCCTGTTTTCTGCTGTTTTTGGTTTCAGAAATCCTAGTAACGAAATATTCTCGGAATCGGACGAAATCAACGCCCAAGTTCCTATTTTCACCGGAAGCATCCAGAACACACGAGAACCGCCAGAGAAGGGGGACAGGGCCACCAAACCACACCCCGGCGCGGCCAGGGGGGGCGCGCCCCCCTATGGTTTGGGCAGCCCGTGGCCCCTCCGACTCCGACTCTTCGCCTATTTAAGCCGTCGTGACCTAAAACTTCGACACCAATTGACGAAACTCCAGAAAGACTCCAGAGGCGCCGCCGCCATCGCGAAACTCCAATTCGGGGGACAGAACTCTGTTTCGGCACCCTGCCGGGACGGGGAATTGCCCCCGGAGCCATCTCCACCGCCGTCTTCACCGCCATCTTCACCGCCATCGCTGCCTCCATGATGAGGAGGGAGTAATCCACCCCCGAGGCTGAGGGCTCCGCTGTAGCTATGTGGTTCATCTCTCTCCCATGTACCTCAATACAATAATCTCATGAGCTGCTTTACATGATTGAGATTCATATGAGTTTGTATCACTATTCATCTATGTGCTACTCTAGCAATGTTATTAAAGTAGTTCTATTCCTCCTGCACGTGTGTAAAGGTGACAGTGTGTGCACCGTGTTAGTACTTGGTTTATGCTATGATCATGATCTCTTGTAGATTGCGAAGTTAACTATTGCTATGATAATATTGATGTGATCTATTCCTCCTACATATGCATGAAGGTGACAGTGTGCATGCTATGTTAGTACTTGGTTTAGTCTTTTGATCTATCTTACACTATAAGGTTACTTAAATATGAACAAATTGTGGAGCTTGTTAACTCCGGCATTGAGGGTTCATGTAATCCTACGCAATGCGTTCATCATCCAACAAAAGTGTAGAGTATGCATTTATCTATTCTGTTATGTGATCAATGTTGAGAGTGTCCACTAGTGAAAGTGTAATCCCTAGGCCTTGTTCCTAAATACTGCTGCGTTACTACTGCTTGTTTATTGTTTCACTGTGTTACTACTGCTGCAATACCACCACCATCAACTACACGCCCGCAAGCTATTTTCTGGCACCGTTGCTACTGCTCATATATATTCATACCACCTGTATTTCACTATCTCTTCGCCGAACTAGTGCACCTATTAGGTGTGTTGGGGACACAAGAGACTTCTTGCTTTGTGGTTGCAGGGTTGCATGAGAGGGATATCTTTGACCTCTTCCTCCCTGAGTTCGATAAACCTTGGGTGATCCACTTAAGGGAAAACTTGCTGCTGTTCTACAAACCTCTGCTCTTGGAGGCCCAACACTGTCTACAGGAAAAGGAGGGGGAAGTAGACATCAAACCCCCAGTACCGAGAGCCACGATACGGAAAACCTTCCAGAGACGCCGCCGCCGCCAATCCCATCTCGGGGGATTCAGGAGATCGCCTCCGGCACCCTGCCGGAGAGGGGAATCATCTCCCGGAGGACTCTACGCCGCCATGGTCGCCTCCGGAGTGATGAGTGAGTAGTTCACCCTTGGACTATGGGTCCATAGCAGTAGCTAGATGGTTGTCTTCTCCTCATTATGCTTCATTGTCGGATCTTGTGAGCTGCCTAACATGATCAAGATCATCTATCTGTAATGCTATATGTTGTGTTTGTTGGGATCCGATGAATAGAGAATACTATGTTATGTTGATTATCAATTTATATCTATGTGTTGTTTATGATCTTGCATGCTCTCCGTTATTAGTAGAGGCTCTGGCCAAGTTTTTGCTAGTAACTCCAAGAGGGAGTATTTATGCTCGATAGTGGGTTCATGTCTCCGTGAATCTGGCGGAGTGACAGAAACATCTAAGGTTATGGATGTGCTGTTGCCACTAGGGATAAAACATTGATGCTATGTCCGAGGATGTAGTTATTGATTACATTACGCGCAATACTTAATGCAATTGTCTGTTGTTAGCAACTTAATAATGGAGGGGGTTCGGATGATAACCTGAAGGTGGACTTTTTAGGCATAGATGCATGCTGGATAGCGGTCTATGTACTTTGTCGTAATGCCCAATTAAATCTCACAATACTCATCATAATATGTAAGTGCATGGTCATGCCCTCTCTATTTGTCAATTGCCCAACTGTAATTTGTTCACCCAACATGCTATTTATCTTATGGGAGAGACACCTCTAGTGAACTGTGGACCCCGGTCCGATTCTCTATACTGAAATACAATCTACTGCAATTGTTCTACTGTTTTCTGCAAACAATCATCTTCCACACTATACATCTAATCCTTTGTTACAGCAAGCCGGTGAGATTGACAACCTCGCTGTTTCTTTGGGGCAAAGTACTTGGTTTGTGTTGTGCAGGTTCCACGTTGGCGCTGGAATCCCTGGTGTTGCGCCGCACTACATTTCATCTCCATCAACCTTCAACGTGCTTCTTGACTCCTACTAGTTCGATTAAACCTTGGTTTCTTACTGAGGGAAACTTGCCGCTGTGCGCATCACACCTTCCTCTTGGGGATCCCAACGGACGCGTGTCGAACGGAAAGACAATACGTCAACCACGCGCATCAATTATCATCTTCAGGCATTTCCAACACAACAAAATCAGTTAATATCAAGCAGTTATTAGTAACTTGAACAGGAACATCCTCACATATACCAATAGGAATAGCAGTAGATTTATCAGCCATTTGCAAAGATATATCAGTAGGTATCAACTTATCTAAATAAAGTCTCTTATAAAGAGAAAAAGGCATAACACTAACACCGGCTCCCAAGTCACATAGTGCAGTTTTAACATAATTATTCTTAATAGAACAAGGAATAGTAGGTATACCTGGGTCGCCCAACTTCTTTGGAACTTTGCCATTGAAAGAGTAATTAGCAAGCATAGTGGAAATCTCCTCATTGGGGATTTTCCTCTTGTTAGTGACAATATCTTTCATATACTTTGAATAAGGAGGCAATTTAATAGCATCAGTCAAAGGGATTTGCAAGAATAAAGGTTTCATCCAATCGCAAAATTTATTATAGTGTTCTTCTTCCTTTGATTTTAGTTTCTTAGCAGGAAAAGACATTGCTTTTGTACCCAAGGTTCCCTTTCATTACCATGTTTCTTAGCAATAAAATCTTCTTTAGTATACTTTTTATTTTTAGCATGCTTTTCAGGTTCATCTTCAACCTCTTCTTTATCAGAAGCATCTTTCTTATCATTATCATTATCATTATCATGTTCATTACCACTTTCAGTTTCAGCATCAGAAATAGAAATACTATTAGGATCATTAACAGGTTCAGAGGATTCTACAACATTTTTATGTTTCTTCTTCTTTTTCTTAGAAGGAGCACTAGTTTCAATTCGTTGAGAATCTTGTTCAATTCTTTTGGGATGCCCTTCAGGATATAGAGGATCCTGGGTAGAGACACCACCTCTAGTTGTTACTTCATAAGCATGTTTCTCTTTAGAATTATTTTTTAACAAGTCATTTTGCACTTTAGTGAGTTGATCAATTTGAGTTTGAACCATTTGAAAATGTTTAACAAGCATCTTAACATCATTGGAGGTTCTCTCCACAATATCATGCAAATTGCTAATAGCTTGAGAATTTTCCATTAGATGATTCTCTACTCTCATATTAAAATTTTCTTGCTTAACAATATAATTATCAAACTCATCTAAGCATTGAGCAGGAGGTTTTGAATACGGAATATCTTCCCTAGTAAAGCGTTGAAGGGAGTTTACCTCAATCATGGATGAAAGGGGAATTATCTCACATATATCTTCTATGGGAGGTAGATTCTTCACATCTTCGGATTTAATACCTTTCTCCTTGAGAGACTTCTTGGCTTCCCTCATATCTTCATCATTCAATTTAATTAAACCCCTCTTCTTCAATATTGGCGTTGGAGTTGGTTCAGGTGTAGTCCAATCATCATGATTCTGGCCTATTTTAGCCAATAATTCTTCAGCTTCGTCTGGAGTTCTTTTCCTAAAAACACAACCAGCACAACTATCCAAATATGCCCTAGACTCAACGGTTAGTCCACCATAGAATATATCAAGTAAATCATGCTTTTCCAATTCATGTCTAGGTCGAGCCCTGATAAGAGAGCAAAATCTTGCCCATGCTTCAGGCAATTTCTCTCCATCTTCCTGGTCAAAGCTATAAATTTTCTGTAAAGCAGCATGTTTAGCACTAGCGGGAAAGTATTTCCGAAAGAAAACATCAAGCAAATCACCTGGACTTTTAATAGAACCATGAGGCAAATTATTATACCAAGTTTTAGCATCATCCTTTAATAAGAAAGGAAAAAATTTAGCAACGAAATAAGTACGCATCTTAACATCATCGGAAAACAAGCTACTCATAGAAGAGAGTTCATTCATGTGTTCTACAGCACTTTCTTTTTCAGTACCACAAAAGGGTGTTTTCTCAACAATAGCTATATGAGATAGATCGAGAGAAAAATCATAATCTTTATCCTTAATGCATATAGGAGATGTGGCAAATTTAGGATCAGGAGATAGCTTATGTCTAACAGTATATTGTGCGAGAAACTTTTTAATTTTTCTTGCGTCAGTAATAGCATTGCATTTATCAATAAAATCATCATTAAGTTCCACATAATCCTCATCAGGATCATCACTAGAATAATCAAGTTCAGGTGAATTAACAGGTGTAGCAGCATTAGGAGTTTCAGTATTTTCAATTTGTCTAGACCTAGCAATTGTAGCATCTAGAAAGGATCCCAATGAACCACTATCATCAAGCACAGCAGAAACATTATCAATATTATGAGAATTTTCAGATTCAGCAGAAGTACCCGCAAGTGAAGCTTGCGGCGGTGAAACAAGTTGACTTATCACAGAGGGTGAATCAAGAGTAGCAGAGGTACTCAGAGTTGTACCTTTTCTTATAGTGGATGGTAATATGGCGACTTTAGGATCGCGAGGTTTACCCATGATGGAGAATTTGCAGCGAACAATATCAATCCAAGTGAACTTCCAAATAAAGCTATGCTCCCCGGCAACGGCGCCAGAAAACAGTCTTGATAACCCACAAGTATAGGGGATCGCAACAGTCTTCGCGGGTAGTAAAACCCAATTTATTGATTCGACACAAGGGGAGACAAAGAATACTTGAAAGCCTTAACAGCGGAGTTGTCAATTCAGCTGCACCTAGAAACAGACTTGCTCGCAAGAGTTTATCAGTAGTAACAGTTTTATAGCAGTAGCAGTAGTGAAATAACAGCAGCAGAGTAACAAAGACAGCAGTAGTGATTTTAGTAAACGGCAGGATTAAAATACTGTAGGCATAGGGACGGATAACGGGCGTTGCATGGATGAGAGAAACTCATGTAACAATCAAAGCAGGGCATTTGCAGATAATAATAAAACGGTGTCCAAGTACAAAGCAATCAATAGGCATGTGTTCCATATATAGTCGTACGTGCTCGCAATGAGAAACTTGCACAACATCTTTTGTCCTACCAGCCGGTGGCAGCCGGGCCTCTAGGGAATCTACTGGATATTAAGGTACTCCTTTTAATAGAGTACCGGAGCAAAGCATTAACACTCCGTGAACACATGTGATCCTCACATCACTACCATCCCCTCCGGTTGTCCCGATTTCTGTCACTTCGGGGCCTTTGGTTCCGGACAGCGACATGTGTATACAACTTGCAGGTAAGATCATAAAACAATGAATATCATGATGAAACAATAACATGTTCAGATCTGAGATCATGGCACTCGGGCCCTAGTGACAAGCATTAAGCATAACAAGTTGCAACAATATCATCAAAGTACCAATTACGGACACTAGGCACTATGCCCTAACAATATTATACTATTACATGACCAATCTCATCCAATCACTACCATCCCCTTCAGCCTACAGTGAGGGAATTACTCACACATGGATGGGGGAAACATTGCTGGTCGATGGAGAGGCGTCGGTGGTGATGATGGCGATGATCTCCTCCAATTCCCCGTCCCGGCGGAGTGCCAGAACGGAGACTTCTGGCCCCCGAGATGGAGTTTCACGATGTGGCGGCGTTCTGGAGGGTTTCTGGCGACTTCGACTTCTTCCTCGCGATTATTAGATCGAACCCCTTAAGTAGTCCAGAGGGGGGCGTCGGAGGCCAGCCGAGGGGGCCACACACTAGGGCGGCGCCCCCCCCTGGGCCGCGCCGGCCTGGTGTGTGGGCCCCTCGGGCCTCCACCTGGTTTGCCCTTCTGGCTCCCTGAGTATTCTTGTAAAATAGTCCCATTGATATAAATTCCGAGGATTTTCCCGAAAGTTGAATTTCTGCACAAAAACAAGACACCAGGGCAATTCTGCTGAAAACAGCGTTAGTCCGCGTTAGTTGTATCCAAAACACACAAATTAGAGGCAAAACAATAGCAAAAGTGTTCGGGAAAGTAGATACGTTTTGGACGTATCATCCCCCGCCTTGGGATCTTGGAGATCAACTTCCAGCAGTTCCTTGCCCTTGTTGTTGTTGGTGGAGACCATGGTACCTCTAAAACCAAGAACAAATCCTGGCGGAAACAGATCGAAACGAAAACACGACGAGAACACGATATACGGACCTCGGGGGATCTGAGGGATTATATAGCAAAATGTTTCGTAATAAAAGGAAGCGACAAGGCAAAACCGGGTCGAAAAGGGGCTCTAGGGTGCCCAGACCATGCCTAGGCGTGGCCTGGAGCTGGCCCGCGCCTAGGGGTGGTCTGGTGCCCCTGGCATCTTCTCGTACCCATTTTCGTCTCGTAATTTTTCATATTCAGCAAAAACAACAAAAACATAAACTAGAAAGCTTAACGCGAACTTTTTCTTACTAAAACTGTTACCTATTTGAAAACGGACTCTGCAGATTCTTGGATTTGCTCCTTAATGAATTCTTCCGGGGTCACCACTTGGAAAATATCAATATCTTCATTATAAGAATCTCCAGAAATATAATGTTTGAGTCTTTGCCCATTCACCACTTGTGTAGTGTTATCTTTCAACGAAGCAAATTTTATGGCACCGGAATGATACACCTCTTCAATAATAAAAGGTCCTTCCCATTTAGAGAGTAATTTTTCTGCAAAAAATCTAAGACGAGACCTATACAATGGAACTTTATCACCAACATGGAATTCTCTCTTAAGAATTCTCTTATCATTCCACTTTTTAACCTTCTCTTTAAAGAGTCTAGCATTTTCATAAGCTTCATTCCTCCATTCATCTAGAGAACTCAAGTCAAGCAATCTTTCTTACCTGCTAGTTTAAAGTCTCTACTAAGTTCTTTCACAGACCAATAAGCTTTGTGTTCTAATTCTAAAGGCAAGTGACAAGCTTTTCCATAAACAATTTTGTAAGCAGACATACCCATAGGATTTTTCAAGTAGTTCTATAAGCCCATAAAGCATCATTTAACTTACTAGCCCAATTCTTCCAAGATTTATTAACAGTCTTTTGCAAGATAGATTTAATCTCTATATTTGATAATTCTACTTGCCCACTTGTTTGGGGATGATAGGATGAAGCAATTCTATGATTAACATCATATCTAGAAAATGTCTTTCTAAAACCACCATGAATAAAATGAGAACCTCCATCAGTCATAAGATATCTAGGCACACAAAATCTAGGGAAAATAACATCTTAAACTATTTTTAATGAGGTCTCACCATCAGCACTCTTTGTAGGTATAGCTTATACCCATTTAGTAACATAATCAACGGCAACAAGTATATGAGTATACCCTTCTGAAGGAGGAAAAGGACCCATAAAGTCAAATCCCCAACAGTCAAATGGTTCAATAACAAGAGAATAACTCATAGGAATTTCATTGTGTCTAGAAATACTACCAACTCTTTGTCATTCATCACAAGATAAAATAAACTTTCTTGCATACTTATAAAGAGTAGGCCAACAAAAACCTGATTGTAGAACCTTTTGTGCAGTTCTACCTCCAGTATGATGTCTTCCATAAGAACTACTATGATATTTTCTCAATATCTCATGTTGCTCATATTCCGGAACACATGTTCGCATAATACCATCCACTCCATCTTTATATAAGTGTGGGTCATCCCAAAAATAATGCCTCAAATCATAAAAGAATTTCCTTCTTTGTTAAGGTGTAAATGTTGGAGGCAAATACTTCAAAACAATAAAGCTAGCATAATCAGCATACAAAGGACTCTCGCGGGAAGCTACTTTTATTGCAGCCAATTGTTCATTTGGAAAACTATCATTAACATGAATAGGATCATAAGAAATGTTTTTCAATCTAGACAAATTATCAGCAACAGGATTTTCAGCGCCTTTCCTATCTACAATATGCAAATCAAACTCTTGTAAAAGCAACACGCATATAATAAGCCTAGGCTTAGTATTTTTATTTTCCATAAGGTACCTAATAGCAGCATGATCAGTATAAATAGTAACTTTTGAATCAACAATATAAGGTCTAAATTTATCACAAGCAAAGACTACATCTAGAAATTCTTTTTCAGTAGTAGCATAATTCTTTTAAGAAGCATCAAGAGTCTTACTAGCATAATGAATAACATTCAACTTCTTATCTACTCGTTGTCCAAGAACAGCACCTACTGCAAAATCACTAGCATCACACATAATTTCAAAGGGTAAATTCCAATCAGGTGTTGAACAATAGGAGCAGTGGTTAAAGCCTTTTTAGAGTTTCAAAAGCTTCCTTACAATCATCATCAAAGACAAAAGGTACATCCTTTTGGAGGTGGCGTTTTGGCACACGGGTGCATATGCACCCATTATAGAAAATAATAAAAAACAATTTTAACAATGTCAAAAAAAATATGACATAAAATTTTTGGTATACATCGTGACATCCTATGTTGGTTCACAAGTTTTCGTGGAAAAACAACATTTTTTGTGGTGTGTAAAAAAGACAAAAAAATGTCATGTACGTAGTCGTGTTACAGCATCAAAATTTGTCTTTTTTACAGGAGCCACAGAAAAATGTTTTTTGTTTTGAAAATTTGTGTACCAGCATAAAATGTATAGATGTACATGTAAAAGTTTAGTTTAGAATTTTTTGACACTTTGAAACGTGGATTCACATAATGCGAGCATATGCTCCTATGAGCCAAAGTGCATTTTCCCATCCTTTTGGAGAATATTAGTAAGAGGCTTTGAAATTTTAGAGAAATCCTTAATAAACCTCCTATAGAAACCAACATGACCAAGAATACTACGAATACCTTTAACATCCCTAGGACAGGGCATTTTCTCAATTGCTTCCACCTTGGCTCTGTCGACCTCAATACCTCTTTTTGAAATTTTATGTCCAAGAACAATTCCTTCATTTACCATAAATTGACATTTCTCCCAATTAAGAACAACATTAGTTTCTTCACATCTCTTCAAAACTTTATCAAGATTGTGCAAATAGTTATCAAAAGAAGTCACATAGACGAAGAAATCGTCCATGAATACTTCCACAATTTCTTCACAAAAACCATGAAAGATAGCAGACATGCATCTTTGAAACGTAGCAGGAGCATTACATAAACCAAAAGGCATACGTTTATAAACATAATTTCCATAAGGGAAAGTAAAAGTGGTTATCTCTTGATCTTGCTTTTTAACAGCAATTTGAGAAAACCCAGAATAACCATCAAGGAAAGAAAAATGAGTTTACTTAGACAACCTTTCTAACATTTGATCAATAATAGGTAAAGGGTAATGATCTTTTTTTAGTAACTTTGTTAACTTTTCTAAAATCAATGCACATCCTATAACCAACTACTACTCTTTGAGGAATAAGTTCATTCTTCTCATTGGGCACAACAGTAATTCCTCCTTTATTAGGGACACAATGCACATGACTAACCCATCTACTATCAACAACAGGATAAATAATACCAGCATCAAGGAGTTTCAATACCTCATTTCTTACCACATCCATCGGAATTAAACGGTGTTGATGTTCAACAACTGGCTTTGAATCCAGTTCCATATTAATAGCATGCTGACATGTAGTAGGAGAAATCCCCTTCAAATCATCAAGAGTATATCCCATACCTCCTCTGTGCTTCTTCAATACTCCCAATAATCCTTCCCCTCATCATGTCCTGAAAGTTTAGAACCAATAATAACATGATATATATTTTTTATTATCATCAATATAAGCATATTTAAGATCATCAGTTAAAGGTTTTAAATCGAAAACATGATCCTCCTTGGGTGGTAGTGTGGTACCCAAGTCTTCCACGGGTAAATTGTGCTTAAGCATCTCCGGTTCACGAAGAAAAATCTCATCAATTTCATTTATGTCCTCCATAAAGACCTCACTTTCGTGGTCCTCCATATATTGCTGCAAAGCATCGTTAGGAGCAAGAGCAATAGAGGCAAGTTGTTCAACTCTAAAATCTTCATTAGGCAATTCAGTTTTATATGGATCTTTAGCAAACTTAGAAAAATTGAACTCATAAGACTCTCCATCAAATTTAGTAAGAATTTTCTCCTTCTTGCAATCTATAATAGCACCACAAATATTCAAGAAAGGTCTACCAAAAATTATAGGACAAGTCTTACTAGTAGCTGAACCAAGTACTAGAAAATCATCAGGATATTTAATCTTACCACATAGAACTTTCACATCTCGAACAATACCAGTCGGAGAGATGGTCTCTCTATTAGCAAGTTGAATAACCACATCAATTTATTCAAGTTCACAAGAACCAATTTCATGCATAATTTCCTTGTAAATCTCATAAGGAATAGCACTCGAACTTGCACCAATATCACATAAACCATAATAGCAATGATCACTTATTCTGACAGAAAGCAAAGGACACTAGTTTTCTTGGATTTACTCGGATGTGACACAATATTAGAAGCATCTTCAGAGAAAATAATATGTCCATCTTCTACATTTTCAGTAACTGAGTCCTTTACTATTACTACTGCAGGTTCAATAGTTATTTTCTCATCAGGTTCTATAGCTTTCTTTTTTACTTTTATTAACCACACTAGTTACAATAGAATGTTCCTTTACCTTGGCAGGGAAAGGTACTTTCTCAATATAAGGTTCAGGCAAAACACGATCAGCAGTACAAACTTCAATATTTCTAGAAGGAACACAATTAGCAATATCTTTATAAGGTGCATGGTACTTGTTCCACTCCTTTTTGGGAACATCAAGATAAGAGGCAAAAGCCTTAAAACAATTTGCAAGAATTTGAGAATCAAGACCATATACAACACTAGTATTACGAGATTCATCAGTTTGCATAAAAAATTCAATGCATTCATAATTAATACCTGACTTTCTTCATTTATCTTTCTCTCATCCTTCAGTATTTTCCTGTATGCGATCAAGAAGATCCCATTTAGCTTCTTATTTCATACGTGTAAATGATCTGAAACAAGAAGCATCCAATAAATCCTTATCATGAAGAGAAATCCTTGCATAGAAGTTATTAATAACAATATTACCGGGGAGCTCATGAATGGGGCATTTGAGCATTAGTGACTTCAATCTCCCCCATGTTTGGGCAATAATCTCTCCATATTGAGGCTAAAAATTATATATTTGATTCCGATCTTTATTAATCTCACTTGGAGGATAAACTTTAGAATTAAAGAGAGGTACAATTTCCTCCCATCCAATAGATCGGCCATTCTTTGGGATCTTATACCATTCCGCAGCTCTTCCCTTGAGTGATAAAGATAATAATTTCCTCTTAACTCGGTCCATTGAGATACCTGCACACTTGAACAACTCGCATAATTCATGTATAAAGAGTAAATAATCACCCGGATGGACAGTTCCATCTCCAAAATATCAGTTATTCATAACACGTTCAACAATTTTCATAGGTATTTTAAAAGGATCCAGTTGAGCACGCGGTGGTTCATATACTACCGTAACAGTGGTAGTAGTAATTCCAAACAGAGAGTCAAACGGAGATGCCTCCATAATGAAATAAAGCAGTAGCAGACACTTATAGTAAAAGTTACCTTTACCAGTTCCATTCTTCAATAGCGCTTCACTCCCTGACAACGGCGCCAGAAAATAGTCTTGATGACCCAAAAGTATAGGGTTGTATCGTAGTACTTTCGATAAATAAGAGTGTCGAACCCAACGAGGATCATAAGGTGTTGACGAGTAGTTTTGATCGAGAATTCACTATAAACACTAGCAAACAAGTTTGCAGGGGTATTTGGTATTGCAGATAAATAAAGTACGAGTAAATAAAATGTAGTAATAATAATTGCAGCGAGGGGCCCAATCATTTTTTGAGGAAAGGACAAGCCAGTTGTTGTACTTATGATGAATAAACGTTCCTAAGGACACACGGGAATTTCGTCACATAGCTGAATAATCTTCAATGGATTGGTAAGTGTTGTGTGGGTGAACCTATGCTAATGCACTACCCCATACTTTGAGTAATACATACTTTTGATTATACCTCTTGCAAGAATCCGCAACTACAAGAAAGTGATTAAGATAAATGTAATCACAACCTTAAACTTTGAGATACTACACTCCCTCGTGCACCGGTTTCCTAATGGGGGTTTGGGTTTCTGTTGCTCCTGCAGCCCCACAATTATTAGCAAAATACACGATGCATTCCCCTAGACCCATAAAGGTGAAGTATCATGTAGTCGACGCTCACATGATACCACTAGAAGAATAGCACCACAACTTAAATATCAAATCATTGCATATTACTCAACATAGTTCCACTACTAACATCATGACTTCTCCCATGTCCTCAAGAACTAAACGAACTACTCACGAGACATCATATGGATCATAATCAAAGGTGATATAATGATGAATAACAATCTGGACATAAACCTTAATTCAATGGTTTCACTCAATAGCATCAACTACAAGGAGTAATCAACACCGGGAAAGATTCCCCTATGAACTAGACAAGTATCAAACCCAGGATGTTAAAGTGGGGCGGCGTGGAGGCGGCGGTGATGATGGTACTGGTGGTGGAGATGATGGTGATGATGATCCCGATGAAGTCCAGCTCGATGGTGGCGATTTCCCCCCTTCGGGAAGGAATTTTCCCGGCAGATTTCTGCCTGCCAAAGATATTTTCTCTCTCTCTGGTTCTGCGCCCCATAGCGGCGGCAAAATATTTCTCTGGTCGCTCTCCATGTCTTAGGTTTCTCGGGGGGTTGAAATACGCTAGGGGCGACGTCATAGGTGGGCCAGGGCGCCCAGACCATGCCTAGGTGCGGCCAGGGCTTGGACCGCGCCTAGGGGTGGTTTGGCCCCCTCCTAGCCCATCTCTGCCTCCCCTTCTGGCTTCCTCCGTCATCTGGCAAAATAGGATTTTATGTATATTTTCTGTGAATTGTTGTTCTTCAGAAATATGGTGTCTTGACGGTCCTTTTTCAGTAGAATCCTGGTTTCGGCGGTTAATTCTCCAATAATAATCAAACATGCAAAAATAGATGGAATGACATAAGTATTACCTCTAAATATGAAATATGTCGATAAATAACAGTAAATTATGGTATAAAATAGTGATGCAATTTGGACGTATCATCGATCATCACCTTCCACAGAGTCTAGCAGGGTGCCTGACGATAGCACAACGAGCTTGGAGGATACCAAACGCCCCCTCGACATATTTCCGGGATGCCTCTTGCTCTTTGGCAAATCTTGCCTCGTGCTCTGAATTGGGACGACGGATTGTCTTCACGAGTGTAGCCCAAGGTGGATAGATGCCATCAGCAAGGTAGTACCCCTTGTTGTAGTGGTGGTCATTGATCTCAAAATCAACATCAGGGGACTGACGTTCGCTAGCCTATAAAACACCGGAGAGCACTGCAGCACATTGATGTCATTGTGCGAGCCGGCCATTCCGAAGAATGAGTGACAGATTCATGTGTCATGTGAAGAAACAACTTGAAGAATCACTGTGCACCCCTCAGAATGGCCTTTGTACGCCCCTGCCAACCAAAAGGGCAGTTCTTGCACTCCCAGTGCATGCAGTCTATGCTGCCAAGCATCCCAGGAAACCCCCTGGAAGCGTTGATTGACAACAAACGGGTTCCTCTGCGGTAGGTTGGCGTAGATATTTCTCACCGAACACAGTGATCACTGCTCTGCAGAACCGGTACATCACTTACAAGCAGCTGGAATCGCTCATTCGGATGTACTCATCTACGTAATCATCGGTAACACCATATGCGAGCATCCTAATTGCTGTCGTGCATTTCTGATACGAAGACATGCCTGCCTTGCCAATTGCATCCTCTTTGGTGATGAAGTAGTAGTCGTAGACCTTGACGCCATCCATTATCCGGTTGAACAACGGTCTGGACATTCGAAAATGATGGTGATACAAGGCCGGCGTGAACAATTCCTTGCGGTGGAAGTAGTCGTAGAAGAGCATGTCGTGACCGCGTTCTCTTATTTGGTCCAAGGCCTCCGCTCGCCCGAGCAAGGACCCCCGGTACACGGGGATCTGTGCGACATTGTGCTCATGGATGATCAACACAGCCTCCATGAGAAGTCGTCCTCAGACTCGTCGTATGAGGACGTGTCGATGAAGTTCTTGTAGAAGAACTCGTCGTCGCTGTCCACCATGATCTACAGATGAAATGGGATAAATTATTAGTTCGCCCATTTCATCGAACACCTCGCGGGCGGAGGCAATCCAATGCTCCGTTTGGACCTGCAGGCAATGGCCGTCCGGCCGACTTGCGGCCTGGAAGCACGGTGCACGAGAGCTTACCTCTGGCGGCAACGGCGAAGTTGATGACGGCGAGAGGACAACAACGTCGGCGATGGCGTCCTCTGATGCTGTAACGAGGCCGTGAAAGAACAGGCAAAAGCGTCGGGCCGCGTCCTATGTTGCCACACCGCTTGTCGGCGTCTCGACGTCGGTGGCCGGCATCGACAACAGTCGCAAATCGCCGGTCCTGGGGTGACGGCGGGGCGGGGGAGATGTGTGCGAGGGGGCTGTATTTTGGGAGGCAGACATGCGGGAAAGGGAAGGACAAGCCATGACGCGAGAGGCCAGCCCCCAATGTCCGCAGCCACGCAAACGAGATCCAGATTTGGGTCATCCCGGAAGCCGCAGCCATCCATTTTAGGGATGGGTCCGCGCGTTGGGCCATGTTTTTTGTCCGGTTTGACTCATACTGGCGCGTGGGCGCGGGATGGGTCGCCCGTTGTAGATGGCCTAAGGACAGCCGATAAGTTTCTAACATAGATTACAACGGACACGCATTCCGTCAGGGCCTTATGGCGCCTAGCCCTTATCCCGCACCATCTATTCCATTAGAGTGCATCAATATTGGTGACTTGTTTTTTGCGAAAAGGAGCTTAACTTTTATTAGATTCATATCAGGAAGTTATTTTTGTTTATAAAGTTCTCCATAAATTCCAATGTGGATCCATTGTTGCCAACTAAAGTTTTTCCAAATTTGATAGATCCATGTATACGTAACAATTATGAACAAAAAAATTGATGGGAAATCATAAATATCCATTTGATACATTTATTCCAACCCACAGATCTCTATATATTTATTCACAGATTTTCATAAGAAAATTGAATTTGTGATAAATATCTAACACAGTGGAAAAGGTATCCATCAAAAAATCTTCAGATGATCCATTCGAAACAAGCATTGGATCCATTTGTAACAAGATCCTAACAAAGAAAAAGAGGAAGAAAAGGGGGGAGTGAATCCGCCCGCCGGGATCTGACGGAGAAAGGCACGGGGTGGCGGCGCCGTCCGACCACAGCGGTGTGCGAGCCGCAGATGGAACGCAGCGGGACGTGCGATGATGCCAGCGTGCGACCCGTCCGACCACGCCAGCGCGCGAGCGGCGGACGGCGGTGACGAGGAGCGGCTCACGCGCGCGAGCTGCGGAGAGCAGCAACGAGGAGGAGCTCGCGCCTGTGCGCGTCTTGGCGCTCAGGAGCAGGGCGGCGGCGGGCGGAGGCGGGTGGCGTTGGCGAATGGAGGCGGGGTCTGGGAGGGTGGACCGGGTTCTAGGGTTCCTGGCCGATTTTGGTTGTTTATATAGAGTAGGACTACATCTAGATTATAGGAAGGTACAGGGATCTTTTTGCAAAATGAGCGCGCACGAATCTCCAACAGCATCGAACAGGCGCGATATGGGGCGAGCACCATAAGGTCCGCTCTTTGTATTTATCGGCTTACACCTTTTATCATACTCGGTTATTTAAAGAGCAACTCTTCTCACACAATCTTAAGACAAATGGTGTTGAAATGGAATCACAATTTAACGGTTCTTGTGTTTCCGGAAAGTCTAGACTATAGGAGAACGAGGAACGGGGAGATCTTCCCTATTTTCATCCAACTCTTTTATCTTAAACTTAAGAATGATGGTTTGAAGGAGTGATTACCTTTCTCTAACCCTTAGCATCCAACTGGAAAGCGTACGCCAAAGGAAGGTTGAACATGGTCTATGGTTGGTCTGTGACCCCTGGACGATGAAAGTCGGGTCATCTCGTAGTTTCCACGCGGTAGAGACAATGGGATTGGTCCATGGATTTTATTTTCTTCCTTTTGCTATATTTGGCTTAAAGGATTGAAGGGAGATAGTGCATCAAGTTAGAGCCAACTTGATCCTCTACCCATGGATACCAGATGAGAGAAGCCTAAGAGAGCCGCCTGCTCTAACTATTGTCCCTGTATGATCCAACTAGATATTGTTAGGGTAATAGACTTGTTGTATTACGAGGGGGCATAGGTCACAATATATAGTACAGGTACAGGTGCAAATATGCATGAAGCCCCCTAACATATGGGGAAACTACAATATACAATATATACATCTAACACTCCCCTCAAACTCATGGTGGATCCACAACACTGAGTTTGGAGAGGAAGAAGTCATGCTGCGCTCGAGTTTGTGCCTTTGTGAAGAAATCCGCCAACTGCAAATCTGAAGGCACATAATGAAGCGCAACAACCTGAGCCTGCACCTGAGCACGTGTATAAAAAACATCAACACCGATATGCTTGGTCAGCTCATGTTTGATAGGATCACGTGCAATACTGATAGCACATGTACTGTCAGACAAAAGTGGAGTGGGTGTCGTAACAGAGACCCCAAAATCTGCAAGTAATCACCGCAACCAAGTCACCTCAGCAATCAACAAAGCCATATCCCGCAGCTCAGCCTCAACACTCGAACGGGAAACCGCTACTTGTTTCTTCACTTTCCAAGCAACAAGTGAACCACCAAGAAACACACAGTAAGCAGAAAGTGAACGACGATCCGTAGGATCACTCGCCCACGTAGCATCCGAGTAGCACTAGAGCTGGAGAGAGCTGGAACTAGGAAAGAAAAGGCGACGAGTGATCGTGCCACGAAGATAACGAAGAACACGGAGGAGATGACTGTAGTGAATAGTGGTATGAGCTGAGATAAACTGACTCAGAATATGAACATGATAAGAGATATCAGGATGAGTGACAGCAAGATAAACAAGACTCCCAACAAGATGGTGATAACGTGTCGGATCAGGAAGAGGATCACCATCAGTAGGACGAAGCTTAACATTAAGCTTCATAGGAGTCTCAACAGTGCGCTCATCCCCAAGAGCAGCACGAGCAAGAAGATCCTGAATATACTTTTCCTGAGACATAGAAAAGCCATCAGAAGTGGAGGAGACCTCAATCCCAAGAAAGTGGCGAAGAGGACCAAGATCAGTCATAAGAAATGATCACGAAGACGAGCCTTGACAAAGGCAATATACTCCGGATCATCACCCGTAATGATCATATCATCAACATAGAGAAGGAGAAGAGTGCGTCCACGAGGAGAAGTGTGAACAAAAAGCGCTGGATCATGAAAACTAGGAGAGAAACCAGCAGTAGTCACCACAGAGGCAAAGCGCCCAAACCATGCACGAGGGGCCTGTTTCAGGCCATAAAGAGAACGCCTAAGGCGACAAACCATCCCATCGGGAAAAGAATACCCAGGAGGAGGCTACATGTCAACCTCCTCACTCAACTCGCCATTAAGAAAAGCATTCTGAACATCAAGCTAGGACACAGACCAGCGTCGAACAGAAGCGACAGCAAGAAGAGTACGCACAGTGGTCATATGAGCCACAGGGGGCAAAAGTCTCATCATAGTCACGGCCGTGCTCCTGCTGAAAACCACGAGCCACAAGACGCGCCTTATAGCGCTCAAGAGATCCATCAGGCGGGTCTTAATTTTATAGACCCACTTACACGTGCTAGGACGAACACCATAAGGGGGAGAAACAAGATCCTAGGTGCCAGTGCGCTCAAGCGCAGCAATCTCCTCAGCCATGGCAAGCTGCCATTCAGGATGATGCTCGGCATCCCGATAAGAAGTCGGCTCGGAGAGTAACGGTCTGGAGCACGACGCTGACGAACATGCCGTGAAGAGGGAAGCTCATTAGCAGAAGACGAATTATCGGAAGAGAAGGAAGAAGGAACAATAGAGGAAGGGTCTGAAGCCGGAGAACGAGGAGAACTAGGGGAACTAAACGGAGGAGAGGATGGCGCCGAGATCAAAGGGGGCGCATCAGACCTAAGAGGTCGAGGAGAAGACACAGTGGGAGGTGCATCAGGAAATAGAAGAAAAGATATATCATCCACCGGGTAAGTACCAGAGGTGGGGCGAGGATAGAAGGGACGCATCTCATCAAACGTGACATCACGAAAGATACGCATCCGATGACCAACGGGGTCCCAACTGCGATAGCCCTTATGGTCATCACTGTAACCGAGAAAAACACACTCAACGGACTGAGCGGTCAGTTTGGTGCGTTCATGTGGAGGTAGGAGGACATAGAAAACGCAACCAAATAAACGAAGAGTCGAGTAGCCTAGAGAACTACCAGAGAGACGCTCGAGAGGAATGCCACCTTGAAGGGCAGCAGAAGGCTGAATGTTACTGAGGTAAGTCGACGTAGCGACAGCCTCAGCCCAGAAATGCAGCGGAAGAGAGGAAGCAATCATCATAGCACGGGTGTTCTCAAGACTATGATGATGCTTACGCTCGGTGACACCATTTTGAGCATGGGCGCCAGGACACGAGAACTGAGCGAGGGTGCCCTGCTCAGCAAGAACACCACGCTGGTGCTGGGAGATATAGTCACCTGCAGAATCAGTACGAAACACATGAATAGACGTGGAATACTGAGTACGAACCATGGCCGCAAAGCGCTGATAAATAGAGAGCACCTCACTGCAAGAGCGCATAAAAAACAACCAGGTGTACCGTGAAAAATCATCAATGAAAAAAATATAGTATCAATGGCCCCCTTTTGAAGCAAAGGGAGTCGGACCTCAAACATCTGAATGAACTAATCAAAAGGTCGCTGAGATACAGACACACTACTAGGATAGGGAAGCTGAATCTATTTGCCTAACCTACAACCCTGACAATTTAAAGACACATCTCCTGAGATAGACCCCAGAAGACCACGACGGACTAATGGCGATAAATGGGAGCCACAAAGGTGACCTAGCCGATGATGTCACTGCTGAAAAGATCCAGTGACAGAAGCAGCAACCGCAGGAGAACTGGCAGAAGAAGTGTCAGCGGATGGAACGCGAAGCCAGTCTAACTCCCGTAGCCCCGGAGACTCAAGGCTGCGAGGGCCTGCTCCAACCAGGGCATGTGTACGGAGGTCCTTGACAGCACAAGAATCAGCATCAAGAATGATGCGACAACCAGAATCAGTAAGATGACTAGCAGAAAAAAAGGTTCATCTTAAGACTACGAACATGACAAACGTCAGGAACAGAGAAAGAGGGAGTAGAGAGGGTGCCTCGACTAGAAACAGGAAGAGAGGTACCATCAGCCGTGATAACACGGATAGGAGAAATAAGAGAGCGAAGAGCAGAAAGAATAGAAGATGCAGAAGTCATATGAAAAGAAGCTCCAGAATCCAGATACCACGGGGATGACGTACCTGACTGTGTAGAAGATGGTGGTCGCGCGGTGCCAGAAGAGCCAGGCACAGAACCAGCAGTACCCGTTGAGGAGGAGCCTGTAGCAGTGAGCAGACACGAAGACCACGGATAATGTACTGATCAGACGGTGCAACTGCAGAAGATCCTGAAAAGCCAGCCTGCTTACGAGCATGATACTGCTGTCGTAAACTGGGATCCCTCCTCCAGCAGCTAGAGACATCGTGGCCAGGCTTGCCACATTAGGAGCAGGGAGGACGATAAGGTGTTGTCATACCACGAGGCTGCTGAGGCTAACTCTGGCCCTGGACCGGAGGAGTAGGGAGTATCGGCGGTACTGGAGACCGCAGCGAAGCCGACGGCACAGGAGGACCACGAGCAGCAAGTAGAGAGGGAACCTCAAGAAGACCAGCACCACGAAGACGAGTCTCCTCAGTACGAATCTCAGACAGGACCTCAGAGAGCGAAACACGACCACGAGCAAGCAGTTGGGCACGGCGAGGCCCAAACTCCTTGCGGAGCCTCGACAAGAACTCAAAGACGCGCTGAAACTCCAGATCCGCGTGCATAGTCAGACAGCAGGGACAAGTGGCACACAAGCTGTACGAAGAGAATCAAGCTAACGCCAGATAGCAGCACTCTGAGTATAGAACTCATCAATAGTGGAATCACCCTGCTGAAGAGCATGCTCCTGGTGAACCACAAACAGGTAAAGAGCATCCCCAGATGGCCGATAGCGCTGACGAAGAAAATCCTACTGAGCAGCAATAGTGGGAAGACCCATGAACTCAGCAGCATACTGAGGCAAAACACTGGAAGTGAGAACAGCAGCAGCACGAGCATCCTCATCTATCCACTGAGTGTAGTCAGTCAGATCAAGCCGGTACGTCGCAACAGCAATAGAATACTCCTAGACCTTCCGGTCATACTCAGCCAGAGTAGTCTCAACAGCACTCTTGGATGCATCCTTGACCTCCTGAGTAGTATCGGGGGTAAGGGCAACAGGCGTGGGTGGAATAGGCGCCGTAGGAGCAGTGGGGCGCGGCGGACAGAGTACCTCGCTAGAAAGCACACCCCAAAGACGAAGACCGCACATGTGGACGCGCATGAAGGCAGCGAAATCAGGAAAATTCGCGCCATCAAAAATCACCGGGCAGCGAGGAATCGCAAGATTGCCCGACGAGGAAGACATAGTTTTTTTCAGAGACGAGATCGAGATCGGGTCGCTCCCGATCGAATCAGCAACACGCCACGCAGCCGCGGGCGGGCGGAGGCCTGGCGGGCGGAGAGCAGCGGGGCGGGCGGCGACCGGAGACGGGCGGTTGCGGGGTGGGACGACCGGGCGGCAGCGCGGCGGCCTGGGGGAGACGGCGGCGCGGCGGCGGCCCGAGGGAGGCTACCATGTTAGGGTAATAGACTTGTTGTATTACCAGGGGCCAAAGGCCACAATATATAGTATAGGTACTGACGTCTACGGGAGCTTCTATTCTTGTAGACAGTGTTGGGCCTCCAAGAGCAGAGGTTTGTAGAACAGCAGCAAGTTTCCCTTAAGTGGATCACCCAAGGTTTATCGATCTCAGGGAGGAAGAGGTCAAAGATATCCCTCTCAAACAACCCTGCAACCACAAAGCAAGAAGTCTCTTGTGTCCCCAACACACCTAATACACTTGTCAGATGTATATGTGCACTAGTTCGGCGAAGAGATAGTGAGATACAAGTAATATGGATGAGTATGAGTGATAATAGCAATCTGAATGAAATATGGCAGCGAGTAAACATTCAACAAAATGGTAAACAAACGGAGATTCGATGCTTGGAAGCAAGGCCCAGGGATCCTGCTTTCACTAGTGGACACTCTCAACAATGATCACATAATAGGACTACTCTACACCCTCTTGTTGGATGATGAACACCACTGTGTAGGATTACACGGACCCTCAATGCCGGAGTTAACAAGCTCCACAATATTCAATGTTCATATTTAAATAACCTTAGAGTGCAAGATAGATCAACACAACCAAACCAAGTACTAACATAGCATGCACACCGTAACCTTCACACTATGAAAGGAGGAATAGATCGCATCAATACCATCATAGTAATAGTTAACTTCATAATCTACAAGAGATCACAATCATAGCATAAACCAAGTACTACACGATGCACACACTGTCCACATTACACCATGCAGGAGGAATACACTACTTTAATAACATCACTAGAGTAGCACATAGATGATATTCAACTTGATCACAAAGAGAGAGAGATGAACCACATAGCTACAGCGGAGCCCTCAGCCCCGGGGGTGAATTACTCCCTCCTCATCATGGAGGCAGCGATGGCGGTGAAGATGGCGGTGGAGACGGCGGTGGAGATGGCTCCGGGGGCAATTCCCCGTCCCGGCAGGGTGCCAGAACAGAGACTTCTGTCCCCCGAATTGGACTTTCGCGATGGCGGCGGCTCTGGATGGTTTTCTCTGGTTTCGTCGAACTGGTCGAGGTTTTTAGGTCAGGGACGATTATATAGGCGGAGAGGCGGAGTCGGAGGGTCGAAGAGGCGACGAGGAGATAGGGGGGCGCGGGCCACCCCCAGGCCGCGCCGGCCACCCTCCTGGTGGGCCTGTGGCCCCCCTCTGACTCTCTTCCGGTGCTCTGGAAGCTTCCTGGAATTATAAGATCTCCCGTGTTGATTTCGTCCGATTCCGAAAATATTTCCTTACTAGGATTTCTGAAACCAAAAACAGCAGAAAACAGCAACTGGCCTTTCGGCATCTCGTCAATAGGTTAGTTCCGGAAAACGCATAATAATGACATAAAGTGTGAACAAAACATGTCGGTATTGTCATAAAACAAGCATGGAACATCAGAAATTATAGATACGTTGGAGACGTATCAGCATCCCCAAGCTTAGTTCCTACTCGTCCTCGAGTAGGTAAACGATAAAAGATAATTTCTGAGGTGACATGCTACCAACATAATCTTAATCATACTATTGTAAAGCATATGAGATGAATGCATCGATTCGAAACAATGTAAATGCAATGAGTAAACAATTGAATCATATAGCAAAGACTTTTCATGAATAGTACTTTCAAGACAAGCATCAATAAGTCTTGCATAAGAGTTAACTCATAAAGCAATAAATTCAAAGTAAAGGCATTGAAACAACACAATGGAAGATTAAGTTTCAGCGGTTGCTTTCAACTTGTAACATGTATAACTCATGGATAGTTATCAATGCAAAGCAATATAACAAGTGCAATATGCAAGTATGTAAGAATCAATGCACAGTTAACACAAGTGTTTGCTTCTTGAGGTGGAGAGAAATAGGTGAACTGACTCAACAATAAAAGTAAAAGAAAGGTCCTTCAAAGAGGAAAGCATCGATTGCTATATTTGTGCTAGAGCTTTGATTTTGAAAACAAGAAACAATTTTGTCAACGGTAGTAATAAAGCATATGTGTTATGTAAATTATATCTTACAAGTTGCAAGCCTCATGCATAGTATACTAATAGTGCTCGCACCTTGTCCTAATTAGCTTGGATTATCGGGATTATCGCAATGCACATGTTTTAACCAAGTGTCACAAAGGGGTACCTCTATGCCGCCTGTACAAAGGTCTAAGGAGAAAGCTCGCATTGGATTTCTCGCTATTGATTATTCTCAACTTAGACATCCATACCGGGACAACATAGACAACAGATAATGGACTCCTCTTTATGCATAAGCATGTAGCAACAATTAATTTTCTCATATGATATTGAGGATATATGTCCAAAACTGAAACTTCCACCATGGATCATGGCTTTAGTTAGCGGCCCAATGTTCTTCTCTAACAACATGCATGCTCTAACCATTAAAGGTGGTAAATCGCCCTTACTTCAGACAAGACGGACATGCATAGCAACTCACATGATATTCAACAAAGAGTAGTTGATGGCGTCCCCAGGAACATGGTTATCGCACAACAAGCAACTTATAAGAAATAAAATGCATAAGTACATATTCAATACCACAATAGTTTTTAAGCTATTTGTCCCATGAGCTATATATTGCAAAGGTAGAGGATAGAAATTTAAAGGTAGCACTCAAGCAATTTACTTTGGAATGGCGGAGAAATACCATGTAGTAGGTAGGTATGGTGGACTCGAATGGCATAATGGTTGGCTCAAGGGTTTTGGATGCATGAGAAGTATTCCCTCTCGATACAAGGCTTATGCTAGCGAGGTTGTTTGAAACAAACACAAGCATGAACTAGTACATCAAAACTTACATAAAAGACATATTACAAGCATTATAAGACTATACATCGTCTTCCTTGTTGTTCAAACACCTCACTAGAAAATATCTAGACTCTAGAGAAACCACTCATGCAAACCAAATTTCAACAAGCTCTATGTATTTCTTCACTAATAGGTGCAAAGTATATGATGCAAGAGCTTAAACATGAGCACAACAATTGCCAAGTATCAAGTTATTCAAGACATCATACCAATTACTACATGTAGCATTTTCCGTTTCCAACCATATAACAATTAACGAAGCAGTTTCAACCTTCGCCATAAAAATTAAAGGCTAAGAACACATGTGTTCCTATGAACCAGCGGAGCGTGTCTCTCTCCCACACAAGCATTTATTCAAACAAAAACAAAAACAAAAACACACAGACGCTCCAAGTAAAATGCATAAAATGTGACGGAATAAAAATATAGTTTCAGGGGAGGAACCTGATAATGTTGTCGATGAAGAAGGGGATGCCTTGGGCATCCCCAAGCTTAGATGCTTGAGTCTTCTTGAAATATGCAGGGATGAACCACCGGGGCATCCCCAAGCTTAGAGCTTTCACTCTCCTTGATCATAGTATATCATCCTCCTCTCTTGACCCTTGAAAACTTCCTCCACACCAAACTCGAAACAAACTCATTAGAGGGTTAGTGCATAATCAAAAACTCACATGTTCAGAGGTGACACAATCATTCTTAACACTTCTGGACATTGCTCAAAGCTACTGGAAGTTAATGGAACAAAGAAATCCATCCCACATAGCAAATGAGGCAATGCGAAATAAAAGGCAGAATCTGTCAAAACAGAACAGTCCGTAAAGACGAATTTTATTGAGGCACCAGACTTGCTCAAATGAAAATGCTCAAATTGAATGAAAGTTGCGTACATATCTGAGGATCACTCACGTAAATTGGCATAATTTTCTGAGTTAACTACAGAGAATTTTGCCCAGATTCGTGACAGCAAAGAAATCTGTTTCTGCGCAGTAATCCAAATCTAGTATCAACCTTGCTATCAACGACTTTACTTGGCACAACAAAACACAAAACTAAGATAAGGAGAGGTTGCTACAGTAGTAAACAACTTCCAAGACACAAATATAAAACAAAGTACTGTAGCAAAATAACACATGGGTTATCTCCCAAGAAGTTCTTTCTTTATAGCCATTAAGATGGGCTCAGCAGTTTTAATGATCCACTCGCAGGAAATAGTATTTGAAGAAAAAAAGAGAGTATCAAGAGGCAATTCAAAACACATTTAAGTCTAACCCACTTCCTATGCAAAGGAATCTTGTACACAAATGAATTCATGAAGAACAAAGTGACAAGCATAAGAGGATAGAACACGAATAACTTCAAGATTCTCAACATAAAGAGGGGAAACTTAATATTATTAAGATGCATATAACCATGTTTCCCTCTCTGATAATAACTTTCAGTAGTATCATTGATGAAATCCACAATATACCCATCACTTAAAACATTCTTATCATGGTTCATATGCATAAAAGTATCATTAATTTTGGCATAAGAAGAATTCTTCTCATTAATAGTAATTGGAGCAAGATTATTATCAAGAATTTGAACATGGTAAACAAGTTGCATATTAAGGGAATTGTTTTTGGTAATCCAATCATGACTATGACAAGTTTCATAAGGATAGTTATAACCTATATCATAGCATTCTTTATAATAATCATCAAAGGTCGGAGGCACAGTGTCATCATAAGAAATAGAATAGTTATCTTTCACAGTTGGTTTATCTGTGTCCATACCATCATTGTTATTAGAAGGAGATGTGTCAAACACATAATGATCAGTAGCAAAAGGATTTTCAAACACCTCTTCCCCAAGCTTAGAGCTTTCTATATCATTATGGGAGGAAGCATGGATAGCACTGACACTATGGCAATTATTATCATCATCATTTTCAGAATTAGTTTCCCAGAGATTTGCAATATCAAAAGTAGTATGCTCATTCAAATCATGATTGCTAATGTATGTAAAGGGCATAGGAAGATCATCGTATTAAGATTCATTATCACAATAATCATTAGGAGCAATATACTTACGGTTACCTAGCGTTATCTCATTCACGCGGGGATACGCCGTTACCTCTTTCTTTTTATTCTCCTTCTTCTTCTTCTTCTTCTTCTTCTTCTTCTTTGTTCCCTTTTTCTTCTTCTTCTTCTCTTCCTTCTCCTCGTTCCCTTCTTTAGGAGGAAGAGGCTTGAAGGGTGGCTTGTCCGCATAACCTGATTTACTTTCAGAAACAATAGAAGAAACTTGGGAGGATCCCTCCTTTTCATTAATTAGTTGAAAACACACAGCGGTCCTATCATATTTTGGCAAGGTGTCATCTTCTAAAATATTTTGTATGTAAGTATTTGTATGGCTATTATCAATGCAATAAGAAAAACACCCATGCAGGACATCATCAATATCAAGATCACTCATATGTAACAAAGAGATTTTTCTCGACAGTTCTTCACACCCCAAAAATAAAGTAAGTTCATCATGCTGATTAGGAGTAATTTCATCATCACAATACAAATTTGCAGCACTCATTGGGTTCAAATTATCATTGGAGGAGCATTGAAAATTAAAATGACCCACTTCATGGCAAACTTCACAAATAAAAGGATAGAGGGCACAAACTTTTTTACCAAGATCATCTAGAGCCCTAAGCCACTTTCTAGTTTCTTCATTAATATGATGGATGCAATATTCATCTTTGACTTGATTAATTCCACAAGGTCTATGCATTCCACAAAAATTAACATGCTTATAGGAAATAGCATTCTTAGGAGTTTGAGCATGCTTATTGCAATAATTAACAACAATTTCATTCTTCATGCAAGCCTCTTTAAAAGGTTCATGATACTTATCAAAATTCTTTTTAGGCAATTCAAAATGAGAAGCAAAGGCTTTATAAAGATTTGCAGCAACTTGAGAGTCAAGACCATAAGTAGCACTCATATTTCGAAATTTATCGGTATCCATAAAAGCTTCAATGCATTCATAATCATAATTTATACCTGACTCTTTACCTTCATTGTTCTCCCATCCTTCAGCGTTCTCCTTAATCCGATCAAGAAGATCCCACCTAGCTTCAACCTCCTTGCTTGTGAAAGATCCCTCCGAACATGCGTCCAGATAGTCCTTGTGTTGTCCTGAAAGCCTCGCATAAAAATTGTTAACAGTAACATTACGGGGGAGCTCATGAATGGGACATTTGAGCATTAGTGACTTCAATCTCCCCCACGCTTGAGAAATACTCTCTCCATCACGAGGATAAAAGTTATAAATATAATTCCTATCAATATGCACTTCATGAGGAGGATAAAATTTAGAATAAAAGAGAGATGCAATTTCCTCCCAACCAAGAGAATGACTATTCTCAACAATTTATACCAATGCGCCGCTTTACCAGTCAGCGAGAAAGAGAATAGCTTCTTCTTCACTTCATCCATAGAGATACCTGCACACTTGAATAACCCGCATAATTCATGCAAAAACTGTAAATGATCTCCAGGATGGACAGTTCCATCCCCTTTATAGCGGTTATCAATAACACGTCCAACAATTTTCATAGTTATTTTATACGGAATACTTTCAGCAGGTGGATTTAAAATATCAGAAGCATCATTAGAGTTATCGCATATGGGAGATAAAGCATTATCAGAGCAAAATATTTCTTCAAAAGCTGAGGAGCAAAAAAGATTATTTTTATATAAACTAGCTTCCCCAAGCTTAGACTTATCCATAGTATTAGCAGTGATTGCGTTCATACTAATATGTTCCATGGGTTTTTTAATTTTCGGATCAAACCATCCATGTCTTAAATCAGGAAATAAAGTAAGAAGCTCATTGTTGTCCATTATGCCAAACTAGTGTAAACAAGAAACAAAAAGATGCAATTGCAGGATCTAAAGGAAATAGCTTCGAGCACAAACACAATGGCGCCAGAAAAGTACTGTTACCTGGAACCGGAGTACGAGTGCCTTTTACCTTTCCTCCCCGGCAACGGCGCCAGAAAAGTGCTTGACGTCTACGGGAGCTTCTATTCTTGTAGACAGTGTTGGGCCTCCAAGAGTAGAGGTTTGTAGAACAGCAGCAAGTTTCCCTTAAGTGGATCACCCAAGGTTTATCGATCTCAGGGAGGAAGAGGTCAAAGATATCCCTCTCAAACAACCCTGCAACCACAAAGCAAGAAGTCTCTTGTGTCCCCAACACACCTAATACACTTGTCAGATGTATAGGTGCACTAGTTCGGCGAAGAGATAGTGAGATACAAGTAATATGGATGAGTATGAGTGATAATAGCAATCTGAATGAAATATGGCAGCGAGTAAACATTCAACAAAACAGTAAACAAACGGAGATTCGATGCTTGGAAGCAAGGCCCAGGGATCCTGCTTTCACTAGTGGACACTCTCAACAATGATCACATAATAGGACTACTCTACACCCTCTTGTTGGATGATGAACACCATTGTGTAGGATTACACGAACCCTCAATGCCGGAGTTAACAAGCTCCACAATATTCAATGTTCATATTTAAATAACCTTAGAATGCAAGATAGATCAACACAACCAAACCAAGTACTAACATAGCATGCACACCGTAACCTTCACACTATGAAAGGAGGAATAGATCACATCAATACCATCATAGTAATAGTTAACTTCATAATCTACAAGAGATCACAATCATAGCATAAACCAAGTACTACACGATGCACACACTGTCCACATTACACCGTGCAGGAGGAATACACTACTTTAATAACATCACTAGAGTAGCACATAGATGATATTCAACTTGATCACAAAGAGAGAGAGATGAACCACATAGCTACAGCGGAGCCCTCAGCCCCGGGGGTGAATTACTCCCTCCTCATCATGGAGGCAGCGATGGCGGTGGAGACGGCGGTGGAGATGGCTCCGGGGGCAATTCCCCGTCCCGGCAGGGTGCCGGAACAGAGACTTCTGTCCCCCGAATTTGACTTTCGCGATGGCGGCGGCTCTGGATGGTTTTCTCTGGTTTCGTCGAACTGGTCGAGGTTTTTAGGTCAGGGACGATTATATAGGCGGAGAGGCGGAGTCGGAGGGTCGAAGAGGCGGCGAGGAGATAGGGGGGTGCGGGCCACCCCCAGGCCGCGCCGGCCACCCTCCTGGTGGGCCTGTGGCCCCCCTCTGACTCTCTTCCGGTGCTCTGGAAGCTTCCTGGAATTATAAGATCTCCCGTGTTGATTTCGTCCGATTCCGAAAATATTTCCTTACTAGGATTTCTGAAACCAAAAACAGCAGAAAACAAAGAATCGGCCTTTCGGCATCTCGTCAATAGGTTAGTTCCGGAAAACGCATAATAATGACATAAAGTGTGAACAAAACATGTCGGTATTGTCATAAAACAAGCATGGAACATCAGAAATTATAGATACGTTGGAGACGTATCAGGTACAGGTGCAAATATGCAGGAAGCCCCCTAACATACGGGGAAACTACAATATACAATATATACATCTAACAGATACTACCTCCTTTTTGATGCATAAGTAGCACATGTATTTCAAGATGAACTTTAACCGAAAATTTGTGAAATAGAATATTGATTATATTGTACGTAGTTTGTATCCTTGGGTTCATATTCAAACCATTTCTAATAATGCTAATTTTATACCAACTTTTTTATATATTTAAAATAATTCTTTGTTAAAGAAAAAAACACGAAAAATGAAGAAGATTTATTCATTGGATTGGAATGGAGGGATGTGGTGACCCAGCATACCACTGCATGGTGTAGTATGCAAGTCGTTGACATAACACCAATGAAACATCGTTCCACTAGTATTACATCTCTCAGAGTGGTACAATAGAAACATATGCGGGTCCAAGGCATGTCTATAGAATTACAACACAGACTTTTCACAGAAGATTAACACAGCCCCCTACTTTACAATAAGGTAAAATTGCAAATAAACTCCAGAAGAACGACTCGTAGTCTAATCTATCAAGAACTCTATCTACAGAGGTACTTGGTTACTACAGAATTATAGATCAACCCTACCTATTTACGTTCTTGGATTATGGAAATGGTTCCCTTCTACTCCTGGTCTATGTTTTTATCATGTAGTGGTTGACTTCGTTGACTCTGTTGTCTTCAAGCTTCACTGTAGATCCTCCTTCGATGCCTCCATATCTAAGAAGGAGATTTAAAGAGGGATGAGTATGAGCGTACTCAACAAGGTCATTATAGGAAAGAGGTGTTTAATGCACTAGATACAACCATGGACCAGAAAGTCGTAGGCAATGCAAGTTTTTGTAAACATTTCATCCAAAGGTTGCTTCTATTCTGAAGAACTATGTCCGTCAGCCTTCACCGGGTGTCTAGAACTTCATGGAGCTCCTTCCTAGTAGCGTTCGCAGTTCCAAACTCGGAACAGGGAGTGACAAGCCACAATTTGATACACTCTTTAGAGGTGTGTTACTTTACCCATAAGAGATCTTATCCATGTTACCAGCCGGGTGTACATTCCCGTCCACACTTCCTTGGTGTGAGGCCAGGTATAAGTCATAGCCAATCACTCGAACGACATTTGTTGTTAAGTCCTATGTGAATATAAACCCATTGCAATGGAACCTCCACCAGGCTCATACCATGGTTCCATTGCCCACCACATATGTTGGAGATATGCCCAAGAGGCAATAATAAAAGTGGTTATTATATATCTTTGTGTTTATGATAAATGTTTATATACCATGCTATAATTGTATTAACCGAAACATTGATACATGTATGTTATGTAAACAACAATGAGTCCCTAGTAAGCCTCTTGTATAACTAGCTTGTTGATTAATAGATGATCATAGTTTCATGATCATGAACATTGGATGTTATTAATAACAAGGTTATGTCATTATATGAATGATGTAATGGACACACCCAATTAAGCGTAGCATAAGATCACGTCATTAAGTTATTTGCTATAAGCTTTCGATATATAGTTACCTAATCCTTTCGACCATGAGATCATGTAAATCACTTATACCGGAAAGGTACTTTGATTACATCAAATGCCACTGTGTAAATGGGTGGTTATAAAGGTGGGATTAAGTATCCGGAAAGTATGAGTTGAGGCATATGGATCAACAGTGGGATTTGTCCATCCCGATGACGGATAGATATACTCTGGGCCCTCTCGGTGGAATGTTGTCTATATTAGCTTGCAAGCATATGAATGGTTCATAAGAGACCACATACCACGGTACGAGTAAAGAGTACTTGTCAGGAGACAAGGTTGAACAAGGTATAGAGATACCGATGATCAAACCTCGGACAAGTAAAATATCGCGTGACAAAGGGAATCGGTATCGTATGTGAATGGTTCATTCGATCACTAAATCATCGTTGAATATGTGGGAGCCATTATGGATCTCCAGATCCCGCTATTGGTTATTGGTCGGAGAGAGGTCTCAACCATGTCTACATAGTTCGCGAACCGTAGGGTGACACACTTAAGGTTTGATGTCGTATTAGTAGATATTGAATATGGAATGGAGTTCGAAGTTTTGTTCGGAGTCTCGGATGGGATCCAGGACATCACGAGGAGTTCTGGAATGGTCCGGAGAATATGATTCATATATAGGAAGTCATTTTATAAGTTTGAAAATGATCTGGTGCATTTATGGAAGGTTCTAGAAGGTTCTAGAAAAGTCCGGAAGAAATCACTATGGAAGGCGGAGTCTCGGAGGGACTCCACCAAGCTTGGCCGGCCAACCCTAGGGGGTGGAGTCCCAGGTGGACTCCACCAAAGAGGGTCGGCCACCCCCCCTCATGGAAAGGTGGGAATCCCACCTCAAGTGGGAATCCCACCTTGGGTAGGTTTCATGTCATATGGAAGGTTTTGGTTTGGGGTCTTATTCGAAGACTTGTAGACCAAATCTTGGGGGTTCCACCTATAAAAAGAGGGACAAGGGGAGGGGGCCAGCCACCTCAAGCCATAGCTTGGCCGCACCCCATAGTGGCCAGCCACCCCCTCTCCCCAAACCCTAGCCGCCCCTCCTCCTCCACCTCTCCCGCGTACGCTTAGCGAAGCTCCACCGGAGATCTCCATCAACACCGCCACCACGCCGTCGTGCTGCCGGGATTCAAGGAGGATCTACTACTTCCGCTGCCCGCTGGAACGGGGAGAAGGACGTCGTCTTCATCAACACCGAACGTGTGACCGAGTACGGAGATGCTGCCCGATTGTGGCACCGTCAAGATCTTCTACGCGCTTTTGAAAGCGGCAAGTGATCATCTTCTGCAACAACTAGATCTAATCTCGTAGGCTTTGGAAATCTTCAAGGGTTAGTCTCGTTCATCCCCTCGTTGCTACCGTCTTCTAGATTGCATCTTGGCTTGGATTGCGTTCTCGCGGTAGGAAAATTTTTGTTTTCTATGCTACGAATCCCATCAGTGGTATCAGAGCCGTGTCTATGCATAGATGGTTGCACGAGTAGAACACAATTGTTTTGTGGGCGTTGATGCTTTGTTTTCTTTAGTTTGAGTACTTTGCATCTTTGTGGCATAGTGGGATGAAGTGGCTCGGGCTAACTTTACATGACCGCGTTCATGAGATTTGCTCCACGCTCGACATGCAACTTGTATTGCATAAGTGGCTTTGCGGGTGTCAGTCTCTCCTACTATAGTGAAGATTCAATTTACTCTTCTTTTGACAACACTAGTATCACTGTTGTGGTTCATGTTCGTAGGTAGATTAGATCTTACTCGAAAACCCTAAACCACGTAAAATATGCAAACCAAATTAGAGACGTCTAACTTGTTTTTACAGGGTTTGGTGATGTGATATGGCCATAATGTGATGATGAATATGTATGAGATGATCATTATTGTATTGTGGCAACCAGCAGGAGCCTTATGGTTGTCTTTAAATTTCATGTTGAGTAGTATTTCAAAGAAGTTGTAATAGTTCCTACATGGGAGAACAATCATGAAGACGGCGCCATTGACCTTGACGCTACACCAACGATGATGGAGATCATGCCCGTTGATGATGGAGATCATGTCCGTGCTTTGGAGATGAAGATCAAAGGCGCAAAGACAAAAGGGCCGTATCATATCACATACGAATTGCATGTGATGTTAATCCTTTTTAAGCATCTTATTTTGCTTAGATCGCGACGGTAGCATTATAAGATGATCCCTCTCACTAAAATATCAAGATAATAAAGTGTTCATCCTTAGTAGCACCGTTACCAACACTTGTCGTTTCGAAGCATCTCGTGATGATCGGGTGTGATAGATTCAACAAGTGCATACAACGGGTGCAAGCCAGTTTTGCACATGCGGATACTAAGGTTGCCTTGACGAGCCTAGCATGTACAGACATGGTCTCGAAACACATGATACCGAAAGGTAGAGCATGAATCATATGATAGATATGATGAACACTTTGAGTGTTCGCCATTGAAGTTACATCTTGTCTCGTGATGATCGGACTTGGTGTGGTGGATTTGGTTCGTGTGACCACTAAGACAATTCGATGGATATTGTTTTGAGTGGGAGTTCACCTAGTTTTTTAATTTTGTTAAATTAAAATTTGAACTCAATTTGTCATAAACATTAGTCTAAACTATTGCAAATATATGTTGTAGATCATGGCGTCCCCAATCAATTTTAACCAGTTCCTAGAGAAAGAAAAGCTTAAGAGCAACGGTAGCAACTTCACCGACTGGTTCCGTCATGTGAGGATTTTCCTCGCTGGTGGAAACCTGCAATATGTGCTTGATGCACCGCTAGGTGACCCTCCTGCAGAAACTGAAACCGATGAAGTAAAGAATGTTTACGCGACTCGGAAAACTCGATACTCTCAAGTTCAGTGTGCCATCCTATGCAGTCTGGAAGCCGATCTTCAAAAACGTTTTGAGCACCACGATCCTCATGAGTTGGTCAATGAGCTGAAAGCTATCTTTGAAACTCATGCGGCCGTGGAATGCTATGAAGCATCGAAACACTTCTTCAGTTGCATGATGGAAGAAGGCAGCTCCGTTAGTGAGCACATGCTCGCTATGACCGGGCATGCAAAGAAACTCAGTGATCTAGGAATAGTGATTCCTAACAGACTGGGGATTAATCGTGTCCTTCAATCACTGCCACCTAGTTACAAGAACTTTGTGATGAACTACAATATGCAGAACATGAACAAAGAGTTACCTGAACTCTTCGCCATGCTAAAATCTGCTGAGATTGAGATCAAGAAAGAGCACCAAGTGTTGATGGTCAACAAGACCACCAGTTTCAAGAAACAGGGCAAGTCTAAAGGCAAATTCAAGAAGGGTGGCAAGAAAGCTGCCACGCCTCCTATGAAACCTAAGACTGGCACTAAGCCTGATGCTGAGTGCTATTACTGCAAGGAGAAGGGACACTTGAAGCGTAATTGCTCCAAGTATTTGGCTGATCTGAAGAGCGGCCTTGTCAAGAAGAAGAAAGGTATATCTGATATACATGTTATAGATGTTTATCTTACTGGTTCTCGTACTAGTACCTGGGTATTTGATACTGGTTCGGTTGCTCATATTTGTAACTCGAAACAGGAACTACGGAATAAGCGAAGACTATTAAAGGATGAAGTGACGATGCGCGTTGGAAATGGATCCAAGGTCGATGTGATCGCTGTCGGCACACTTCCTCTACATCTACCTTCGGGATTAGTTTTAAACCTCAATAATTGTTATTTTGTACCTGCGTTGAGCATGAACATTATATCTGGATCTTGTTTAATGAAAGACGGTTATTCATTCAAGTCTGAGAATAATGGTTGTTCTATTTTTATGAATAATATCTTTTATGGTCAAGCACCTGAGAAGAATGGTTTATTTCTATTAGATCTCGATAGTAGTGATACACATGTTCATAACATTGATGCTAAGCGAATTAAATTGAATGATAATTCTACTTATATGTGGCAATCGCTGCCTTGGTCATATTGGAGTGAAACGCATGAAGAAACTCCATACCGATGGATTACTTGAATCACTTGACTTTGAGTCACTTGATAGATGCGAAGCATGTCTAATGGGAAAAATGACTAAGACTCCATTCTCTTGTATTATGGAGCGAGCTACAGACTTATTGGAAATCATACATACCGATGTGTGCGGACCAATGAGTGTAGCCTCGCGCGGTGGTTATCGTTATGTTCTAACCTTCACGGATGATCTGAGTAGATATGGGTATATCTATTTCATGAAACATAAATCCGAAACTTTCGAGAAGTTTAAGGAATTCCAAAGTGAAGTAGAAAATCAACATAACAAGAAGATTAAAATGCGGAATACTTTCACAATTGACACCACCGGGAACACCACAACGAAACGGTGTGTCCGAACGTCGTAATCGAACTCTCTTAGATATGGTTCGTTCTATGATGTCTCTTACTGATTTGCCGTTATCATTTTGGAGTTATGCATTAGAGACAGCTGCATTCACTTTAAATAGGGCACCATCTAAATCCGTTGAAACGACACCGTATGAATTATGGTTTAATAAGAAACCTAAGCTGTCGTTCCTTAAAGTTTGGGGTTGCGAAGCCTATGTAAAAAAGTTACAACCGGACAAACTAGAACCCAAAGCGGAGAAATGTGTCTTCATAGGATACCCTAAGGAAACTATAGGGTACACTTTCTATCACAGATCCGAAGGCAAAATCTTTGTTGCTAAGAACGGAACCTTTCTTGAGAAAGAATTTCTCACTAAAGAAGTGACTGGAAGAAAAGTAGAACTCGACGAGATTACTGAATCTTCTCTAATTGATCAGAGTAGCGCAGTACCGGAAGTTGTTCCTGTGCCGCCTGCACCAGTAAACGAGGAAGCTAATGATAATGATCATTAAACTTCGAACGAGATAGCTACTGAACCTCGCAGATCGACAAGGGAACGTGCCACTCTTGATTGGTATGATCCTTGTCTAAATGTCATGATTGTGGACAACAATGATGAAGACCCTGCGACGTATGAAGAAGCGATGATGAGCCCAGATTCCAACAAATGGCAAGAAGCCATGAAATCCGAAATGGGATCCATGTATGATAACAAAGTATGGACTTTGGTAGACTTATCTGATAGCCGCAAGGCTGTCGAGAATAAATGGATCTTCAAAAGAAAAACAGATGCTGATGGTAATATTACTGTCTATAAAGCTCGACTTGTCGCAAAGGGTTTCCGACAAATTCAAGGTGTTGACTACGATGAGACTTTCTCACCTGTAGCGAAGCTAAAGTCTGTGAGGATTTTGTTAGCAATAGCTGCATTTTTCGATTATGAGATTTGGCAGATGGATGTCAAAACGGCGTTCCTTAATGGAGACATTGAGGAAGAGTTGTATATGGTACAACCCAAAGGTTTTGTCGATCCTAAAAATGCTGACAAGGTGTGCAAACTTCAGCGTTCAATTTATGGACTGAAGCAAGCATCCAAAAGTTGGAACCGACGCTTTGATAAGGTGATCAAAGACTTCGGGTTTATACAGTGTCATGGAGAGGCCTGTATATACAAGAAAGTGAGTGGGAGCTCGGTAGCGTTCCTGATATTATATGTAGATGACATATTATTGATTGGGAATGATATAGAACTATTAAGTAGTGTAAAAGGTTATTTGAATAATAGTTTTTCAATGAAAGACCTTGGTGAAGCATCGTACATTTTAGGCATCAAGATTTATAGAGATAGATCAAGACGCCTAATAGGGCTTTCACAGAGTACATACCTCGACAAGATTCTAAAGAAGTTTAGAATGGACGAAAGTAAGAAAGGGTTCTTACCTATGTTACCAGGCAAGGTCTTGAGTAAGACTCAAGGTCTGGCTACGACAGAAGAAAGAGAAAGGATGAATCGGATCCCCTATGCCTCGGCAGTAGGCTCTATCATGTATGCCATGCTATGTACTAGACCGGATATAGCACATGCTGTTAGTTTGACTAGCAGATATCAAAGTGATCCAGGAATGGAACACTGGACAGCGGTCAAGAATATCCTGGAGTACTTGAAAAGAACTAAGGATATGTTTCTTTGTTATGGAGGTGACCAAGAGCTCGTTGTAACCAGTTACACCGATGCAAGTTGGAACACTGATTCTGATGACTCTAAGTCTCAGTCTAGGTACGTGTTTATATTGAATGGTGCTGCAGTAAGCTGGTCAAGCTCGAAGCAGTGCTGGGTGGCGAAGTCTTCAACAGAATCGGAGTACATAGCGGCTTCAGAGGCTTCATCAGAAGCGGTATGGATGAAGAGGTTCATTGTAGAGCTCGGTGTGGTTCCTAGTGCACTGGACCCACTAGTCATCTATTGTGACAACATGAGTGCCATCGCCAATGCACAAGAACTAAGGTCACACAAGAGGCTGAAGCATATCAAGCTGCGTTATCATTCGATTCACGAGTACATCGAAGATGGAGAAGTAAAGATTTGCAAAGTACACACTGATCTGAATGTAGCAGATCCGTTGACTAAAGCTCTCCCTAGGGCAAAGCATGACCAACACCAGAATGCCATGGGTGTTAGGTACCTTACAATGTAATCTAGATTATTGACTCTAGTGCAAGTGGGAGACTGTTGGAGATATGCCCAAGAGGCAATAATAAAAGTGGTTATTATATATCTTTGTGTTTATGATAAATGTTTATATACCATGCTATAATTGTATTAACCGAAACATTGATACATGTGTGTTATGTAAACAACAATGAGTCCCTAGTAAGCCTCTTGTATAACTAGCTTGTTGATTAATAGATGATCATAGTTTCATGATCATGAACATTGGATGTTATTAATAACAAGGTTTCGTCATTATATGAATGATGTAATGGACACACCCAATTAAGCGTAGCATAAGATCACGTCATTAAGTTATTTGCTATAAGCTTTCGATACATAGTTACCTAGTCCTTTCGACCATGAGATCATGTAAATCACTTATACCGGAAAGGTACTTTGATTACATCAAACGCCACTGCGTAAATGGGTGGTTATAAAGGTGGGATTAAGTATCCGGAAAGTATGAGTTGAGGCATATGGATCAACAGTGGGATTTGTCCATCCCGATGACGGATAGATATACTCTGGGCCCTCTCGGTGGAATGTCGTCTATATTAGCTTGCAAGCATATGAATGGTTCATAAGAGACCACATACCACGGTACGAGTAAAGAGTACTTGTCAGGAGACGAAGTTGAACAAGGTATAGAGATACCGATGATCAAACCTCGGACAAGTAAAATATCGTGTGACAAAGGGAATCGGTATCGTATGTGAATGGTTCATTCGATCACTAAGTCATCGTTGAATATGTGGGAGCCATTATGGATCTCCAGATCCCGCTATTGGTTATTGGTCGGAGAGAGGTCTCAACCATGTCTACATAGTTCGCGAACCGTAGGGTGACACACTTAAGGTTTGTTGTCGTATTAGTAGATATTGAATATGGAATGGAGTTCAAAGTTTTGTTCGGAGTCTCGGATGGGATCCAGGACATCACGAGAAGTTCCGGAATGGTCCAGAGAATAAGATTCATATATAGGAAGTCATTTTATAAGTTTGAAAATGATCCGGTGCATTTATGGAAGGTTCTAGAAGGTTCTAGAAAAGTCCGGAAGAAATCACTATGGAAGGCGGAGTCCCGGAGGGGCGGAGTCCCGGAGGGACTACACCAAGCTTTGCCGGCCAACCCTATGTAGGGATTCGTAGCATAGAAAACAAAAAATTTCCTACCGCAAAAACGCAATCCAAGCCAAGATGCAATCTAGAAGACGGGAGCAACGAGGGGATGAACGAGACTAACCCTTGAAGATTTCCAAAGCCTACAAGAGGAGGCTCTCGTTGTTGCGGTAGACGATCACTTGCCGCTTTCAAAAGCGCGTAGAAGATCTTGACGGTGCTACAATCAGGCAGCACCTCCGTACTCGGTCACACGTTCGGTGTTGATGAAGACGACGTCCTTCTCCCCGTTCCAGCGGGCAGCTGAAATAGTAGCTCCTCCTTGAATCCCGGCAGCACGACGGCGTGGTGGCGGTGTCGATGGAGAACTCCGGCGGAGCTTCGCTAAGCGTTTGCGGGAGAGGTGGGGGTGGTGGGGCGGCTAGGGTTTGGGAGAGGGGGTGGCCGGCCACTATGGGGTGCGGCCAAGCTATGGGCTTGTGGTGTCCGGCCCCCTCCCCTTGCCCCTCATTATATAGGTGGAACCCCCAAGTGTTGGACTACAAGTCTTCGAATAAGACACCAACCTAAAACCTTCCATGTGTAGGGAAACCTACCCAAGGTGGGATTCCCACCTCAAGTGGGACTCCCACCCTTCCATGAGGGGGGGTGGCCGGCCACCCTGGTGGAGTCCACCTGGGACTCCACCCCCTAGGGTTGGCCGGCCATGCTAGGTGGAGTCCCTCCGGGACTCCGCCTTCCATAGTGATTTCTTCCAGACTTTTCTAGAACCTTCTAGAACCTTCCATAAATGCACCGGATCATTTTCAAACTTATAAAATGACTTCCTATATATGAATCTTATTCTCCGGACCATTCCGGAACTCCTCGTGATGTCCGGGATCCCATCCGAGACTCTGAACAAAACTTCGAACTTCATTCCATATTCAATATCTACTAATACGACATCAAACCTTAAGTGTGTCACCCTACGGTTCGCGAACTATGTAGACATGGTTGAGACCTCTCTCCGACCAATAACCAATAGCGGGATCTGGAGATCCATAATGGCTCCCACATATTCAACGATGACTTAGTGATCGAATGAACCATTTACATACGATACCGATTCCCTTTGTCACGTCATATTTTACTTGTCCGAGGTTTGATCATCGGTATCTCTATACCTTGTTCAACCTCGTCTCCTGACAAGTACTCTTTATTCGTACCATGGTATGTGGTCTCTTATGAACCATTCATATGCTTGCAAGCTAATATAGACGACATTCCACCGAGAGGGCCCAGAGTATATCTATCTGTCATCGGGATGGACAAATCCCACTGTTGATCCATATGCCTCAACTCATACTTTTCGGATACTTAATCCCACCTTTATAACCACCCATTTACGCAGTGGCGTTTGATGTAATCAAAATACCTTTCCGGTATAAGTGATTTACATGATCTCATGGTCGAAAGGACTAGGTAACTATGTATCGAAAGCTTATAGCAAATAACTTAATGACGTGATCTTATGCTACGCTTAATTGGGTGTGTCCATTACATCATCTATTATATTATTAAAACAACAAACAACCAATGGTGGAGATTTATCAATCTAAAGTTAAAAAGTCCTAACGGCTGAGATTAATAAACTTGGCCACGTAAGTAGTTGCATGTGCGGCGTTTAGAAAATCTGACTATCGTGTGCAATGGGAACTCCAAAAGAACGGATTAACTATTTGATTCACCGTATCTCAACAGAACTCTTATCTCTATCTATTCCTATAAATACACGTTTCTCTTTGTCGCATGTAGGCCATGATTTATGCTGTTTCGCTCAGTTCTATTCGCTCAGATCGACAGATCAAGACGGCATCAATGGATATAAAAACTAGCATCCTTTCTCTTTGTCCCATGGTCGTGATTGTTGCTGATTTGCTCAGATCAACACGGCAGCGATGGAAACGACAGCTACCTGTGGCTCAACATCAAGCCTGTGATCAGCTCGAAGCGACAACGCCGATCTCGCTCCAACCAAGCTAGCTCGAGGGGACGATATGATGGCGATCTCGCACCAACAAAGCTGACGAACACACGGTTCCCTGGCTCTACATCAAGGTCTTCGACGAGTCAGTATGTCGAGAATTGGCAATATCAATCTGACGAGAAGCTACAACGTGTGAGCCTGAGGGTTACTTTCCGGCTGATCGAAGCACGCCAGAATTGTCAACATGCATGTGGCCAGTTTATGGAGGCAAAGCACGGGGCTACGATGCCCCAACCCATGTATGCCCGGATGGTTGCAGCAGACGGGGATACAGTCCGGCCGATCGAAACTGCAGCCGATATGATGCATCACAGATCCGTCGATATGACTAATCGTTGGAGGCATGCATGGAGCTGCGATGCATCAAAGTTGCAGTCGGTTCCTACAGAGGAGAAAATAGGGAGGCGGTTTGGTAAGTGTGATCTCCCGGTTTTATTTTTATATGTGCGCAGATAAAGCCTCCACGTTCTACTCCATGTACCATCCGGTCGGCTGCAAGATTCATCTGCCGCCGCCACTTCTTAGGCCGCCATCTCCTCCGTGCAGCACGAATCCAAGGATTTTCCGTCCCCTCTTTTTCTGATATGCCACCGCCTCTTCTAAGGACACCATTGCCACCAGCCTGCACAGCTCCGCAGCATCTTCCGTCGCTATTCTCTTCTCTGTCCCTGGCCGCTGCAACTCCTTCAGTTCTGTTCTTCCTGACATCGTGCTGTGCCAGAAATGTCTTTGTCCTCCGTGTTTTGCAGATTGTTCAGCATTGTGCAATCCGTGTACAAAGCTAGCATTATTAACTTATTCTGTTGCACCCTCTTCTCAGCTCTACCGCCTAAGCATGTAGAGAACCTACACATATTTATGCTGTCTACATTAATATTCTGTGTACAACCGACTACTAACTTTCCCAGGGTACTCAATCTCGCACTTGCAATCAACATCTCAGCTTCTCTCTTACGTGAGAACTAACAATGAGATTCTTTGAAGAGCATAAGTGCTACGCCGAGCAGTTAAAGCAAACCGAAGTACTAAACACTGTAACCTTGACATTGATGTTAAAGACCTCAAAAAAATGAATCACGTAAGGCTGAACTATTCCTAGCATAATTAATCAACATACATATATTACTTTATAACCTCTTCAGAAAATAATTGGTTAATAAAAATGCTAAAATTGATAAAATCATGATGGACAAATGCATACACTATATATATAGTAAACATACAATAGCTAAACTTTCGAGCAAAACAAGTTAGTACTAGGATTAGATCCATATATCAAATTCATCCTAAATCTGAAATATGAATAGAAGTTAAAAAGTAGTAATTATATTTCCAAGCCAAGTAGAGAAGATATGTATGAATTGGTCTGCATTGGCGAAGTTCGGTGCCACTTGAGTTAATCAACATAGAAAAGTGTCTAAGGTGTCCTTTGCATTCGGATAAAAGATTTAGTTGACAGGCAAATTAATGAATATAATTTTATACTTTATTATTTATATTACCAAAGCAACAATATAAATAAGGGTACTATATGCATAAATAAAAATGACCAATAAATTGCAACTATGATACGCCCAATAGTTAAATCGATGGGGATACAGCTTAAATTAAATTCTATTTATACTGTAATTTAGCTAAGACCAAGTTGTTCTATACATCTCAGTACATATATAATGGTATACCAATATCTTTTAATGAAATATAAGAGAAATCAAAATATACTATATCTAGGCGCGCAAATGCGCGGGTCATTCAGCTAGTTCATATAATGATATAACCTTGTTATTAATAACATCCAATGTTCATGATTATAAAACTATAATTATCTATTAATCAACAAGCTAGTTAAGAGGCTTACTAGGGACTAATTGTTGTTTACATAACACACATGTATCAATGTTTCGGTTAATACAATTATAGCATGGTATATAAACATTTATCATAAACATAAAGATATATAATAACCACTTTTATTATTGCCTCTTGGGCATATCTCCAACAGTCTCCCACTTGCACTAGAGTCAATAATCTAGATTACATTGTAAGGTACCTAACACCCATGGCATTCTGGTGTTGGTCATGCTTTGCCCTAGGGAGAGCTTTAGTCAACGGATCTGCTACATTCAGATCAGTGTGTACTTTGCAAATCTTTACTTCTCCATCTTCGATGTATTCGCGAATCGAATGATAACGCAGCTTGATATGCTTCAGCCTCTTGTGTGACCTTGGTTCTTGTGCATTGGCGATGGCACCCATGTTGTCACAATAGATGACTAGTGGGTCCAATGCACTAGGAACCACACCGATCTCTACAATGAACCTCTTCATCCATACCGCTTCTGATGAAGCCTCTGAAGCCGCTATGTACCCCGATTCTGTTGAATACTTCGCCACCGTGCACTGCTTCGAGCTTGCCCAGCTTACTGCAGCACCATTCAATATAAACACGTACCCAGACTGAGACTTAGAGTCATCAGGATCAGTGTTCCAACTCGCATCGGTGTAACTTATTACAACGAGCTCTTGGTCACCTCCATAACAAAGAAACATATCCTTAGTTCTTTTCAAGTACTTCAGGATATTCTTGACCGCTGTCCAGTGTTCCATTCCTGGATCACTTTGATATCTGCTAGTCAAACTAACAGCATGTGCTATATCCGGTCTAGTACATAGCATGGCATACATGATAGAGCCTACTGCCGAGGCATAGGGGATCTGACTCATCCTTTCTCTTTCTTCTGCCGTAGCTGGACCTTGAGTCTTACTCAAGACCTTACCTGGTAACATAGGTAAGAACCCTTTCTTACTTTCATCCATTCTAAATTTCTTTAGAATCTTATCCAGGTATGTACTCTGTGAAAGCCCTATTAGGCGTCTTGATCTATCTCTATAAATCTTGATGCCTAATATGTACGATGCTTCACCAAGGTCTTTCATTGAAAAACTATTATTCAAATAACCTTTTACACTGCTTAATAGTTCTATATCATTCCCAATCAATAATATGTCATCTACATATAATATAAGGAACGCTACAGAGCTCCCACTCACTTTCTTGTAAATACAGGCCTCTCCATGACACTGTATAAACCCGAAGTCTTTGATCACCTTATCAAAGCGTCGGTTCCAACTTCTGGATGCTTGCTTCAGTCCATAAATTGAACGCTGAAGTTTGCACACCTTGTCAGCATTTTTAGGATCGACAAAACCTTTGGGTTGTACCATATACAACTCTTCCTCAATGTCTCCATTAAGGAACGCCGTTTTGACATCCATCTGCCAAATCTCATAATCGAAAAATGCAGCTATTGCTAACAAAATCCTCATAGATTTCAGCTTCGCTACAGGTGAGAAAGTCTCATCGTAGTCAACACCTTGAATTTGTCGGAAACCCTTTGCGACAAGTCGAGCTTTATAGACAGTAATATTACCATCAGCATCTGTTTTTCTTTTGAAGATCCATTTATTCTCGACAGCCTTGCGGCTATCAGGTAAGTCTACCAAAGTCCACACTTTGTTATCATACATGGATCCCATTTCGGATTTCATGGCTTCTTGCCATTTGTTGGAATCTGGGCTCATCATCACTTCTTCATACGTCGCAGGGTCTTCATCATTGTTGTCCACAATCATGACATTTAGGCAAGGATCATACCAATCAGGAGTGGCACGTTCCCTTGTCGATCTGCGAGGTTCAGTAGCTATCTCGTTTGGAGTTTCACGATCATTATCATTAGCTTCCTCTGTTACCAGTGCAGGTGGCACAGGATCAACTTCCGGTACTGCGCTACTCTGATCAACGAGAGAAGATTCAGTAATCTCGTCGAGTTCTACTTTTCTTCCAGTCACTTCTTTAGTGAGAAATTCTTTCTCAAGAAAGGTTCCGTTCTTAGCAACAAAGCTTTTGCCTTCGGATCTGTGATAGAAAGTGTACCCTATAGTTTCCTTAGGGTATCCTATGAAGATGCATTTCTCCGCTTTGGGTCCTAGCTTGTCCGGTTGTAACTTTTCTACATAGGCTTCGCAACCCCAAACTTTAAGGAACGACAACTTAGGTTTCTTATTAAACCATAATTCATACGGTGTCGTTTCAACGGATTTAGATGGTGCCCTATTTAAAGTGAATGCAGCTGTCTCTAATGCATAACTCCAAAATGATATCGGCAAATCAGTAAGAGACATCATAGAACGAACCATATCTAAGAGAGTTCGATTATGACGTTCGGACACACCGTTTCGTTGTGGTGTTCCCGGCGGTGTCAATTGTGAAAGTATTCCGCATTTCTTTAAATGCATGCTAAACTCATAACTCAGATATTCACCTCCGCGATCAGGTCGTAGAAATTTAATCTTCTTGTTATGTTGATTTTCTACTTCACTTTGGAATTCCTTAAACTTCTCGAAAGTTTCGGATTTATGTTTCATGAAATAGATATACCCATATCTACTCAGATCATCTGTGAAGGTTAGAACATAACGATATCCACCGCGCGAGGGTACACTCATTGGTCCGCACACATCGGTATGTATGATTTCCAATAAGTCTGTAGCTCGCTCCATAATACCAGAGAATGGAGTCTTAGTCATTTTTCCCATTAGACATGCTTCGCATTTATCAAGTGACTCAAAGTCAAGTGATTCAAGTAATCCATCGGTATGGAGTTTCTTCATGCATTTCACTCCAATATGACCAAGACGACAGTGCCACATATAAGCAGAATTATCATTCAATTTAATTCGCTTAGCATCACTGTTATGAATATGTGTATCACTACTATCGAGATCTAACAGAAATAAACCATTCTTTTCAGGTGCTCGACCATAAAAGATATTATTCATAAAAATAGAACAACCATTATTCTCAGACTTGAATGAATAACCGTCTTGCATTAAACAAGATCCAGATATAATGTTCATGATCAACGCGGGTACAAAATAACAATTATTGAGGTTTAAAACTAATCCCGAAGGTAGATGTAGAGGGAGTGTGCCGACAGCGATCACATCGACTTTGGATCCATTTCCAACGCGCATCGTCACTTCATCCTTCAATAGTCTTCTTTTATTCTTTAGTTCCTGTTTCGAATTACAAATATGAGCGACCGAACCAGTATCAAATACCCAGGTACTAGTACGAGAACCAGTAAGATAAACATCTATAACATGTATATCAGATATACCTTCTTTCTTCTTCTTGACAAGGCCGCTCTTCAGATCAGCCAAATACTTGGAGCAATTATGCTTCCAGTGTCCCTTCTCCTTGCAGTAATAGCACTCAGCATCAGGCTTAGGGCCAGTCATAGATTTCATAGGAGGCGTGGCAGCTTTCTTGCCACCCTTCTTGAATTTGCCTTTAGACTTGCCCTGTTTCTTGAAACTGGTGGTCTTGTTGACCATCAACACTTGGTGCTCTTTCTTGATCTCAATCTCAGCAGATTTTAGCATGGCGAAGAGTTCAGGTAACTCTTTGTTCATGTTCTGCATATTGTAGTTCATCACAAAGTTCTTGTAACTAGGTGGCAGTGATTGAAGGACACGATTAATCCCCAGTATGTTAGGAATCACTATTCCCAAGTCATTGAGTTTAATTCAAAAAAATTAAAAATCCAGGTGAACTCCCACTCAAAACAATATCCCTCGAATTGTCTTAGTGATCACACGAACCAAATCCACCACACCAAGTCCGATCATCACGAGACAAGATGTAATTTCAATGGCGAACACTCATAGTGTTCATCATATCAATCATATGATTCATGCTCTACCTTTCGGTATCACGTGTTCCGAGACCATGTCTGTACATGCTAGGCTCGTCAAGGCAACCTTAGTATCCGCATGTGCAAAACTGGCTTGCACCCGTTGTATGCACTTGTTGAATCTATCACACCCGATCATCACGAGATGCTTCGAAACGACAAGTCTTGGCAACGGTGCTACTAAGGATGAACACTTTATTATCTTGATATTTTAGTGAGAGGGATCATCTTATAATGCTACCGTCGCGATCTAAGCAAAATAAGATGCATAAAAAGGATTAACATCACATGCAATTCATATGTGATATGATATGGCCCCTTTGTCTTTGCGCCTTTGATCTTCATCTCCAAAGCACGGACATGATCTCCATCATCAATGGGCATGATCTCCATCATCGTCGGTGTAGCGTCAAGGTCAATGGCGCCGTCTTCATGATTGTTCTCCCATGTAGCAACTATTACAACTTTTTTGAAATACTACTCAACATGAAATTTAAAGACAGCCATAAGGCTCCTGCCAGTTGCCACAATACAATAATGATCATCTCATACATATTCATCATCACATTATGGCCATATCACATCACCAAACCCTGCAAAAACAAGTTAGACGTCTCTAATTTGGTTTGCATATTTGACGTGGTTTAGGGTTTTCGAGTGAGATCTAATCTACCTACGAACATGAACCACAACGGTGATACTAGTGTTGTCAATAGAAGAGTAAATTGAATCTTCACTATAGTAGGAGAGACAGACACCCGCAAAGCCACTTATGCAATACAAGTTGCATGTCGAGCGTGGAGCAAATCTCATGAACGCGGTCATGTAAAGTTAGCCCGAGCCGCTTCATCCCACTATGCCACAAAGATGCAAAGTACTCAAACTAAAGACAACATAAGCATCAACGCCCACAAAACAATTGTGTTCTACTCGTGCAACCATCTATGCATAGACACGGCTCTGATACCACTGTAGGGATTCGTAGCATAGAAAACAAAAAATTTCCTACCGCGAGAATGCAATCCAAGCCAAGATGCAATCTAGAAGACGGGAGCAACGAGGGGATGAACGAGACTAACCCTTGAAGATTTCCAAAGCCTACAAGAGGAGGCTCTCGTTGCTGCGGTAGACGATCACTTGCCGCTTTCAAAAACGCGTAGAAGATCTTGACGGTGCCACAATCGGGCAGCACCTCCGTACTCGGTCACACGTTCGGTGTTGATGAAGACGACGTCCTTCTCCCCGTTCCAGCGGGCAGCGGAAGTAGTAGCTCCTCCTTGAATCCCGGCAGCACGATGGCGTGGTGGCGGTGTCGATGGAGAACTCCGGCGGAGCTTCGCTAAGCGTTTGCGGGAGAGGTGGAGGAGGTGGGGCAGCTAGGGTTTGGGAGAGGGGGTGGCCGTCCACTATGGGGTGCGGCCAAGCTATGGGCTTGTGGTGTCCGGCCCCCTCCCCTTGCCCCTCATTATATAGGTGGAACCCCCAAGTGTTGGACTACAAGTCTTCGAATAAGACCCCAACCTAAAACCTTCCATGTGTAGGGAAACCTACCCAAGGTGGGATTCCCACCTCAAGTGGGACTCCCACCCTTCCATGAGGGGGGCTGGCCGGCCACCCTTGGTGGAGTCCACCTGGGACTCCACCCCCTAGGGTTGGCCGGCCATGCTAGGTGGAGTCCCTCCGGGACTCCGCCTTCCATAGTGATTTCTTCCGGACTTTTCTAGAACCTTCTAGAACCTTCCATAAATGCATCGGATCATTTTCAAACTTATAAAATGACTTTCTATATATGAATCTTATTCTCCGGACAATTCCGGAACTCCTCGTGATGTCCGGGATCTCATCCGAGACTCCGAACAAAACTTCGAACTCCATTCCATATTCAATATCTACTAATACGACATCAAACCTTAAGTGTGTCACCCTACGGTTCGCGAACTATGTAGACATGGTTGAGACCTCTCTCCGACCAATAACCAATAGCGGGATCTGGAGATCCATAATGGCTCCCGCATATTCAACGATGACTTAGTGATCGAATGAACCATTCACATACGATACTGATTCCCTTTGTCACACGATATTTTACTTGTCCGAGGTTTGATCATCGGTATCTCTATACCTTGTTCAACCTCGTCTCCTGACAAGTACTCTTTACCCGTACCGTGGTATGTGGTCTCTTATGAACCATTCATATGCTTGCAAGCTAATATAGACGACATTCCACCGAGAGGGCCCAGAGTATATCTATCCGTCATCGGGATGGACAAATCCCACTGTTGATCCATATGCCTCAACTCATACTTTCCGGATACTTAATCCCACCTTTATAACCACTCATTTACGCAGTGGCGTTTGATGTAATCAAAGTACCTTTCCAGTTTAAGTGATTTACATGATCTCATGGTCGAAAGGACTAGGTAACTATGTATCGAAAGCTTATAGCAAATAACTTAATGACGTGATCTTATGCTACGTTTAATTGGGTGTGTCCATTACATCATTCACATAATGATATAACCTTGTTATTAATAACATCCAATGTTCATGATTATGAAACTATAATCATCTATTAATCAACAAGCTAGTTAAGAGGCTTACTAGGGACTCATTGTTGTTTACATAACACACATGTATCAATGTTTCGGTTAATAAAATTATAGCATGGTATATAAACATTTATCATAAATAGAAAGATATATAATAACCACTTTTATTATTGCCTCTTTGGCATATCTCCAACACCCTAGGGGGTGGAGTCCCAGATGGACTCCACCAAAGAGGGCCGGCCACCCCCCCTCATGGAAAGGTGGGAATCCCACCTCAAGTGGGAATCCCACCTTGGGTAGGTTTAATGTCATATGGAAGGTTTTTGTTTGGGGTCTTATTCGAAGACTTCTAGACCAACTCTTGGTGGTTCCACCTATAAAAAGAGGGACAAGGGGAGGGACCCGGCCACCTCAAGCCATAGCTTGGCCGCACCCCATAGTGGCCGGCCACCCCCTCTCCCCAAACCCTAGCCGCCTGATGGCGTGTAACTCACACGTTCGTTGGGAACCCCAAGAGGAAGGTATGATGCTCACAGCAGCAAGTTTGCCCTCAGAAAGAAACCAAGGTTTATCGAACCAGGAGGAGCCAAGAAGCACGTTGAAGGTTGATGACGGCGGGATGTAGTGCGGCGCAACACCAGGGATTCCGGCGCCAACGTGGAACCTGCACAACACAACCAAAGTACTTTGCCCCAACGAAACAGTGAGGTTGTCAATCTCACCGGCTTGCTGTAACAAAGGATTAACCGTATTGTGTGGAAGATGATTGTTTGCAGAAAACAGTAGAACAAGTATTGCAGTAGATTGTATTTCAGTATAGAGAATTGGACCGGGGTCCACAGTTCACTAGAGGTGTCTCTCCCATAAGATAAATAGCATGTTGGGTGAACAAATTACAGTTAGGCAATTGACAAATAAAGAGGGCATGACCATGCACATACATATTATGATGAGTATAGTGAGATTTAATTGGGCATTACGACAAAGTACATAGACCGCCATCCAGCATGCATCTATGCCTAAAAAGTCCACCTTCAGGTTATCATCCGAACCCCCTCCAGTATTAAGTTGCTAACAACAGACAATTGCATTAAGTATTGCGCGTAATGTAACTAGTAACTACATCCTTGAACATAGTACTAATGTTTTATCCCTAGTGGCAATAGCACATCCACAACCTTAGAACTTTCTGTCACTGTCCCAGATATCAATGGAGGCATGAACCCACTATCGAGCATAAATACTCCCTCTTGGAGTTACAAGCATCTACTTGGCCAGAGCATCTACTAGTAACGGAGAGCATGCAAGATCATAAACAACACATAGACATAACTTTGATAATCAACATAACAAGTATTCTCTATTCATCGGATCCCAACAAACGCAACATATAGAATTACAGATAGATGATCTTGATCATGTTAGGCAGCTCACAAGATCCGACAATGAAGCACAATGGGGAGAAGACAACCATCTAGCTACTGCTATGGACCCATAGTCCAGGGGTAGACTACTCACACATCACTCCGGAGGCGACCATGGCGGCGTAGAGTCCTCCGGGAGATGATTCCCCTCTCCGGCAGGGTGCCGGAGGCGATCTCCTGGATCCCCCGAGATGGGATCGGCGGCGGCGGCGTCTCTGGAAGGTTTTCTGTATCGTGGCTCTCGATGCGGGGGTTTCGCAACGGAGGCTTTAAGTAGGCGGAAGGGCAGGTCGGGAGGCGGCACGAGGGCCCCACACCACGGCCACGCGGCGAAGGGGGGGCCGCGCCGCCCTAGGGTGTGGCCCCCTCGTGGCCCCACTTCGTCTCCTCTTCGGACTTCTGGAAGCTTCGTGGCAAAATAGGACCCTGGGCGTTGATTTCGTCCAATTCCGAGAATATTTCGTTACTAGGATTTCTGAAACCAAAAACAGCAGAAAACAAAGAATCGGCACTTCGGCATCTTGTTAATAGGTTAGTTCCAGAAAATGCACGAATATGACATAAAGTGTGCATAAAACATGTAGATAACATCAATAATGTGGCATGGAACATAAGAAATTATCGATACGTCGGAGACGTATCAGCATCCCCAAGCTTAGTTCTGCTCGTCCCGAGCAGGTAAAATGATAACACAGATAATTTCTGGAGTGACATGCCATCATAACCTTGATCATACTATTTGTAAAGCATATGTAGTGAATGCAGCGATCAAAACAATGTATATGACATGAGTAAACAAGTGAATCATAAAGCAAAGACTTTTCATGAATAGCACTTCAAGACAAGCATCAATAAGTCTTGCATAAGAGTTAACTCATAAAGCAATAATTCAAAGTAAAGGCATTGAAGCAACACAAAGGAAGATTAAGTTTCAGCGGTTGCTTTCAACTTGTAACATATATATCTCATGGATATTGTCAACATAGAGTAATATAATAAGTGCAATAAGCAAATATGTAGGAATCAATGCACAGTTCACACAAGTGTTTGCTTCTTGAGGTAGAGAGAAATAGGTGAACTGACTCAACATTGAAAGTAAAAGAATGGTCCTCCATAGAGGAAAAGCATCGATTGCTATATTTGTGCTAGAGCTTTGATTTTGAAAACATGAAACAATTTTGTCAACGGTAGTAATAAAGCATATGTATCATGTAAATTATATCTTACAAGTTGCAAGCCTCATGCATAGTGTACTAATAGTGCCCGCACCTTGTCCTAATTAGCTTGGACTACCGGATCATTGATGCGTGTGGTTGACATGTCCGTTGGGAACCCCAAGAGGAAGGTGTGATGCGCACAGCGGCAAGTTTCCCTCAGTAAGAAACCAAGGTTTAATCGAACCAGTAGGAGTCAAGAAGCACGTTGAAGGTTGATGGCGGCGGGATGTAGTGCGGCGCAACACCAGAGATTCCGGCGCCAATGTGGAACCTGCACAACACAACCAAAGTACTTTGCCCCAACGAAACAGTGAGGTTGTCAATCTCACCGGCTTGCTGTAACAAAGGATTAACCGTATTGTGTGGAAGATGATTGTTTGCAGAAAACAGTAGAACAAGTATTGCAGTAGATTGTATTTCAGTATAGAGAATTGGACCGGGGTCCACAGTTCACTAGAGGTGTCTCTCCCATAAGATAAACAGCATGTTGGGTGAACAAATTACAGTTGGGTAATTGAAAAATAAAGAGGGCATGACCATGCACATACATATTATGATGAGTATAGTGAGATTTAATTGGGCATTACGACAAAGTACATAGACCGCCATCCAGCATGCATCTATGCCTAAAAAGTCCACCTTCAGGTTATCATCCGAACCCCCTCCAGTATTAAGTTGCTAACAACAGACAATTGCATTAAGTATTGCGCGTAATGTAACTAGTAACTACATCCTTGAACATAGCACTAATGTTTTATCCCTAGTGGCAACAGCACATCCACAACCTTAGAACTTTCTCACACTGTCCAGATATCAATGGAGGCATGAACCCACTATCGAGCATAAATACTCCCTCTTGGAGTTACAAGCATCTACTTGGCCAGAGCATCTACTAGTAACGGAGAGCATGCAAGATCATAAACAACACATAGACATAACTTTGATAATCAACATAACAAGTATTCTCTATTCATCGGATCCCAACAAACGCAACATATAGAATTACAGATAGATGATCTTGATCATGTTAGGCAGCTCACAAGATCCGACAATGAAGCACAATGGGGAGAAGACAACCATCTAGCTACTGCTATGGACCCATAGTCCAGGGGTAGACTACTCACACATCACTCCGGAGGCGACCATGGTGGCGTAGAGTCCTCCGGGAGATGATTCCCCTCTCCGGCAGGGTGCCGGAGGCGATCTCTGGATCCCCGAGATGGGATCGGCGGCGGCGGCGTCTGGAAGGTTTTCCGTATCGTGGCTCTCGGTGCGGGGGTTTCGCAACGGAGGCTTTAAGTAGGCGGAAGGGCAGGTCAGGAGGCGGCACGAGGGCCCCACACCACAGGGCCGCGCGGCCAAGGGGGGGGCCGCGCCGCCCTAGGGTCTGGGCACCTCGTGGCCCCACTTCGTCTCCTCTTCGGACTTCTGGAAGCTTCGTGGCAAAATAGGCCCCTGGGCGTTGATTTCGTCCAATTCCGAGAATATTTCGTTACTAGGATTTCTGAAACCAAAAACAGCAGAAACAAAGAATCGGCACTTCGGCATCTTGTTAATAGGTTAGTTCCGTAAAATGCACGAATATGACATAAAGTGTGCATAAAACATGTAGATAACATCAATAATGTGGCATGGAACATAAGAAATTATCGATACGTCAGAGACGTATCAGCATCCCCAAGCTTAGTTCTGCTCGTCCCAAGCAGGTAAAACGATAACACAGATAATTTCTGGAGTGACATGCCATCATAACCTTGATCATACTATTTGTAAAGCATATGTAGTGAATGCAGCGATCAAAACAATGTATATGACATGAGTAAACAAGTGAATCATAAAGCAAAGACTTTTCATGAATAGCACTTCAAGACAAGCATCAATAAGTCTTGCATAAGAGTTAACTCATAAAGCAATAATTCAAAGTAAAGGCATTGAAGCAACACAAAGGAAGATTAAGTTTCAGCGGTTGCTTTCAACTTGTAACATATATATCTCATGGATATTGTCAACATAGAGTAATATAATAAGTGCAATAAGCAAATATGTAGGAATCAATGCACAGTTCACACAAGTGTTTGCTTCTTGAGGTGGAGAGAAATAGGTGAACTGACTCAACAATGAAAGTAAAAGAATGGTCCTCCATAGAGGAAAAGCATCGATTGCTATATTTGTGCTAGAGCTTTGATTTTGAAAACATGAAACAATTTTGTCAACGGTAGTAATAAAGCATATGTATCATGTAAATTATATCTTACAAGTTGCAAGCCTCATGCATAGTGTACTAATAGTGCCCGCACCTTGTCCTAATTAGCTTGGACTACCGGATCATCACAATGCACATGTTTTAACCAAGTGTCACAAAGGGGTACCTCTATGCCGCCTGTACAAAGGTCTAAGGAGAAAGCTCGCATTGGATTTCTCGCTATTGATTATTCTCAACTTAGACATCCATACCGGGACAACATAGACAACAGATAATGGACTCCTCTTTTATGCATAAGCATGTAACAACAATTAATAATTTTCTCATATGAGATTGAGGATATATGTCCAAAACTGAAACTTCCACCATGGATCATGGCTTTAGTTAGCGGCCCAATGTTCTTCTCTAACAATATGCATGCTTAACCATAAGGTGGTAGATCTCTCTTACTTCAGACAAGACGAACATGCATAGCAACTCACATGAAATTCAACAAAGAGTAGTTGATGGCGTCCCCAGTGAACATGGTTATCGCACAACAAGCAACTTAATAAGAGATAAAGTGCATAATTACATATTCAATACCACAATAGTTTTTAAGCTATTTGTCCCATGAGCTATATATTGCAAAGGTGAATGATGGAATTTTAAAGGTAGCACTCAAGCAATTTACTTTGGAATGGGGGAAAATACCATGTAGTAGGTAGGTATGGTGGACACAAATGGCATAGTGGTTGGCTCAAGTATTTTGGATGCATGAGAAGTATTCCCTCTCGATACAAGGTTTAGGCTAGCAAGGCTTATTTGAAACAAACACAAGGATGAACCGGTGCAGCAAAACTCACATAAAAGACATATTGAAAACATTATAAGACTCTACACCGTCTTCCTTGTTGTTCAAACTCAATACTAGAAATTATCTAGACCTTAGAGAAACCAAATATGCAAACCAAATTTTAGCATGCTCTATGTATTTCTTCATTAATGGGTGCAAAGCATATGATGCAAGAGCTTAAACATGAGGACAACAATTGCCAAGTATCACATTACCCAAGACATTTTAGCAATTTACTACATGTATCATTTTCCAATTCCAACCATATAACAATTTAACGAAGGAGAAACTTCGCCATGAATACTATGAGTAGAAACTAAGGACATACTTGTCCATATGCTACAGCGGAGCGTGTCTCTCTCCCATAAAGTGAATGCTAGGATCCATTTTATTCAAACAAAACAAAAAACAAAAACAAACCGACGCTCCAAGAAAAGCACATAAGATGTGATGGAATAAAAATATAGTTTCAGGGGAGGAACCTGATAATGTTGTCGATGAAGAAGGGGATGCCTTGGGCATCCCCAAGCTTAGACGCTTGAGTCTTCTTGATATATGCAGGGGTGAACCACCGGGGCATCCCCAAGCTTAGAGCTTTCACTCTCCTTGATCATGTTGCATCATACTCCTCTCTTGATCCTTGAAAACTTCCTCCACACCAAACTTAGAACAACTCATTAGAGGGTTAGCGACAATAAAAATTAACATATTCAGAGGTGACACAATCATTCTTAACACTTCTGGACATTGCATAAAGCTACTGGACATTAATGGATCAAAGAAATTCATCCAACATAGCAAAAGAGGCAATGCGAAATAAAAGGCAGAATCTGTCAAAACAGAACAGTTCGTATTGACGAATTTTATCGAGGCACCAGACTTGCTCAAATAAAAATGCTCAAATTGAATGAAAGTTGCGTACATATCTGAGGATTACTCACGTAAATTGGTATAATTTTCTGAGTTATCTACAGGGAAAACAGCCCAGATTCGTGACAGCAAAGAAATCTGTTTCTGCGCAGTAATCCAAATCTAGTATGAACTTTTCTATCAACGACTTTACTTGGCACAACAAAATACTAAACTAAGATAAGGAGAGGTTGCTACAGTAGTAAACAACTTCCAAGACACAGAATAAAAACAAAGTACTGTAGGTAAAAACATGGGTTGTCTCCCATAAGCGCTTTTCTTTAACGCCTTTCAGCTAGGCGCAGAAAGTGTGTATCAAGTATTATCAAGAGACGAAGTGTCAACATCATAATTCGTTCTCATAATAGAATCAAAAGGTAACTTCATTCTTTTTCTAGGGAAGTGTTCCATACCTTTCTTGAGAGGAAATTGATATTTTATATTACCTTCCTTCATATCAATGATAGCACCAACAGTTCGAAGAAAAGGTCTTCCCAATATAATGGGACAAGATGCATTGCATTCAATATCCAAGACAACAAAATCAACGGGGACAAGGTTATTGTTAATGGTAATGCGAACATTATCAACTTTCCCCAAAGGTTTCTTTGTAGAATGATCAGCAAGATTAACATCCAAATAACAATTTTTCAACGGTGGCAAGTCAAGCATATTATAAATTTTCTTAGGCATAACAGAAATACTTGCACCAAGATCACATAAAGCATTACAATCAAAATCTTTAACCTTCATCTTAATGATGGGCTCCCAACCATCCTCTAGCTTTCTAGGAATAGAGGCTTCGCGCTCTAGTTTCTCTTCTCTAGCTTTTATGAGAGCATTTGTAATATGTTGCGTGAAAGCCAAATTTATAGCACTAGCATTAGGACTTTTAGCAAGTTTTTGCAAGAACTTTATAACTTCAGAGATGTGGCAATCATCAAAATTCAAACCATTATAATCTAAAGCAATGGGATCATCATCCCCAATGTTGGAAAAAATTTCAGCAGTTTTATCACGAGCGGTTTCAGCGGTTTTAGCGATTTCAGCGGTTTCTGCGCTTTGCATTAGAAGTGGAAACATTGCTAACACCAATTCTTTTATTATTAATAGTAGGAGGTGCAGCAACATGTGTAGCATTAGCATTACTAGTGGTGGTAATAGTCCAAACTTTAGCTACATTCTTCTCTTTAGCTAGTTTTTCATTTTCTTCTCTATCCCACCTAGCACGCAGTTCAGCCATCAATCTTATATTCTCATTAATTCTAACTTGGATGGCATTTGCTGTAGTAGTAATTTTGTTGTGATGATTTTCATTAGGCATAACTTTCGATTTCAAAAGATCAACATCAGCAGCAAGACTATCGACTTTAGAAGCAAGTATATCAATTTTCCCAAGCTTTTCTTCAACAGATTTGTTAAAAGCAGTTTGTGTACTAATAAATTCTTTAAGCATGGCTTCAAGTCCAGGGGGTGAACTCCTATTATTGTTGTAAGAATTCCCATAAGAATTACCATAGCCGTTGCCATTATTATAAGGATATGGCCTATAGTTGTTACTAGAATTGTTCCGATAAGCATTGTTGTTGAAATTATTATTTTTAATGAAGTTTACATCAACATGTTCTTCTTGTGCAACCAATGAAGCTAACGGAACATTATTAGGATCAACATTTGTCCTATCATTAACAAGCATAGACATAATTGCATCAATCTTATCACTCAAGGAAGAGGTTTCTTCGACAGAATTTACCTTCTTACCTTGTGGAGCTCTTTCCGTGTGCCATTCAGAGTAGTTGATCATCATATTATCAAGAAGCTTTGTTGCTTCACCAAGAGTGATGGACATAAAGGTACCTCCAGCAGCTGAATCCAATAAATTCCGCGAAGAAAAATTTAGTCCTGCATAGAAGGTTTGGATGATCATCCAAGTAGTCAGTCCATGAGTTGGGCAATTTTTAACCAGAGATTTCATTCTTTCCCAAGCTTGAGCAACATGTTCAGTATCTAATTGTTTAAAATTCATTATGCTACTCCTCAAAGATATAATTTTAGCAGGGGATAATATCTACCAATAAAAGCATCCTTGCATTTAGTCCATGAATCAATACTATTCTTAGGCAGAGATAGCAACCAATCTTTAGCTCTTCCTCTTAATGAGAAAGGGAACAATTTTAATTTTATAATGTCACCATCTACATCTTTATATTTTTGCATTTCACATAGTTCAACAAAATTATTAAGATGGGCAGCAGCATCATCAGAACTAACACCAGAAAATTGCTCTCGCATAACAAGATTTAGTAAAGCAGGTTTAATTTCAAAGAATTCTGCTGTAGTAGCAGGTGGAGAAATAGGTGTGCATAAGAAATCATTATTATTTGTGGTTGTGAAGTCACACAACTTAGTATTTTCAGGGTTGGCCATTTTAGCAACAGTAAATAAAGCAAACTAGATAAAGTAAATGCAAGTAACTAATTTTTTTGTGTTTTTGATATAGCAAACAAGATAGCAAATAAAGTAAAACTAGCAACTAATTTTTTTGTATTTTGATTTAGTGCAGCAAACAAAGTAGTAAATAAAACTAAGCAAGACAAAAACAAAGTAAAGAGATTGGGAAGTGGAGACTCCCCTTGCAGCGTGTCTTGATCTCCCCGGCAACGGCGCCAGAAAAAGAGCTTGATGGCGTGTAACTCACACGTTCGTTGGGAACCCCAAGAGGAAGGTATGATGCGCACAGCAGCAAGTTTTCCCTCAGAAAGAAACCAAGGTTTATCGAACCAGGAGGAGCCAAGAAGCACGTTGAAGGTTGATGACGGCGGGATGTAGTGCGGCGCAACACCAGGGATTCCGGCGCCAACGTGGAACCTGCACAACACAACCAAAGTACTTTGCCCCAACGAAACAGTGAGGTTGTCAATCTCACCGGCTTGCTGTAACAAAGGATTAACCGTATTGTGTGGAAGATGATTGTTTGCAGAAAACGAGAACAAGTATTGCAAGAGATTGTATTTCAAGATAGAGAATTGGACCGGGGTCCACAGTTCACTAGAGGTGTCTCTCCCATAAGATAAACAGCATGTTGGGTGAACAAATTACAGTTGGGAAATTGACAAATAAAGAGGGCATGACCATGCACATACATATTATGATGAGTATAGTGAGATTTAATTGGGCATTACGACAAAGTACATAGACCGCCATCCAACATGCATCTATGCCTAAAAAGTCCACCTTGAGTTATCATCCGAACCCTCCGATTAAGTTGCTTACAACAGAAAATTTCATTAAGTATTTAGCTTAATGTAACTAGTAACTACATCCTTGAACATAGCACTAATGTTTTATCCCTAGTGGCAACAAAGACATCCACAACCTTAGAACTTTCTCACATCGTCCCAGATATCAATGGAGGCTTGAACACACTTTCGAGCATAAATACTCCTCTCTTGGAGTTACAAGCATCTACTTGGCCAGAGCATCTACTAGTAACGGAGAGCATGCAAGATCATAAACAACACATAGACATAACTTTGATAATCAACATAACAAATATTCTCTATTCATCGGATCCCAACAAACGCAACATATAGAATTACAGATAGATGATCTTGATCATGTTAGGCAGCTCACAAGATCCGACAATGAAGCACAATGGGGAGAAGACAACCATCTAGCTACTGCTATGGACCCATAGTCCAGGGGTAGACTACTCACACATCACTCCGGAGGCGACCATGGCGGCGTAGAGTCCTCCGGGAGATGATTCCCCTCTCCGGCAGGGTGCCGGAGGCGATCTCCTGGATCCCCCGAGATGGGATCGGCGGCGGCGGTGTCTCTGGAAGGTTTTCCGTATCGTGGCTCTCGGTACTGGGGGTTTCGCAACGGAGGCTTTAAGTAGGCGGAAGGGCAGGTCAGGAGGCGGCACGAGGGCCCCACACCACAGGGCCGCGCGGCCAAGGGGGGGGCCGCGCCACCCTAGGGTGTGGCCCCCTCGTGGCCCCACTTCGTCTCCTCTTCGGACTTCTGGAAGCTTCGTGGCAAAATAGGACCCTGGGCGTTGATTTCGTCCAATTCCGAGAATATTTCGTTACTAGGATTTCTGAAACCAAAAACAGCAGAAAACAAAGAATCGGCACTTCGGCATCTTGTTAATAGGTTAGTTCCAGAAAATGCACGAATATGACATAAAGTGTGCATAAAACATGTAGATAACATCAATAATGTGGCATGGAACATAAGAAATTATCGATACGTCGGAGACGTATCACCGCCCCTCCTCCTCCACCTCTCCCGCATACGCTTAGCGAAGCTCCGCCGGAGATCTCCATCAACACCGCCACCACGCCGTCGTGCTGCCGGGATTCAAGTAGGATCTACTACTTCCGCTGCCCGCTGGAACAGGGAGAAGGACGTCGTCTTCATCAACACCGAACGTGTGACCGAGTACGGAGGTGCTGCCCGATTGTGGCACCGTCAAGATCTTCTACGCGCTTTTGAAAGCGGCAAGTGATCATCTTCTGCAACAACAAGATCTAATCTCGTAGGCTTTGGAAATCTTCAAGGGTTAGTCTCGTTCATCCCCTCGTTGCTACCGTCTTCTAGATAGCATCTTGGCTTGGATTGCGTTCTCGCGGTAGGAAATTTTTTGTTTTCTATGCTACGAATCCTATCAACATAGTCATATTCATAGTTATGAAAATAATATATTTTTTTTTGATGCAAGAGTGATAAGTATAGTACTTTGCAAGTAATTTGGTAAAAACTACTCAAAGTGGCATGAGCAAGCGATGAACTTGCGTTTCTTGACTGCAAGATTATGCAGTCAAGGACTTCGATACGGGATAACTCCAAATTCTGAAATAGCATCATCATTCGGTAAGGACAATGTTTGAAATATTGGCAAATATGCTATAATGCATAAGTATGAGATGGAATCGCCCTAAGCGTGACCTAACCCCGATGATTTAGGATTAGTGAGTTAAAATGATTTGTTTAGGGTGTGTTGCACTTTTAGAGTGGTTCCACAAACAAGGTTCTTATTAGGTTTTGGTTGTTTAGTATCATAAACAAGTGGTATAATGCATCATAACAATCATACACACCAAGGAAGAGTAGTTGCATAGTAAGTAAAGAGCAGTTGTTAATTTTAAGTCCTATAGTGCATTGTTGATGATTGCTTATTATATACTTCAAAAGAATAACTTTTGAAGAACATTTTAATTAGGAAATAATAAGTATTTCAAGCAGAAACCATTTGCTTCTATGGTTTACTATGGTTCTCAGTTGAGTTTCCTAATTAAGTGTTATATGGATCACAACAAAGTAGGATTGAGTTCGTACTCATGTAATGGTTGCATGGTTTGGGTTAAGCAAGGGCATATTAAGCAATTGATTATAAATGGTTCCTACCACGGTTGGTTATATCTTACTGGTGATAGATACCTATGGTTTATAGGTCCTATTAGGCAGGGTGGTTGATTACTCTAATCTGCTTCAAAAGAATAACTTTTGAAGAACATATTACTTAAGTAGTAAGAAGCATTTCAATTAAGGTTTATGGGTCCTAGAGTTTGCTATTGGATCCACTAAGTAAGGAATAGTTGGTTCCTAAATAGGATGGTTCACAAATATCTAATACTAGTAGGGTTTAGTGGGTATGATCATGTAATTGAAATGAATTTTCTATAATTTGGCAATGTTACAGCAATTTTCTAGAATTTGAATTTAGAACCGAAATATTAAATGTACTCCTACTGGTTCTACCCATGGTCACTGACTAGTGGGCCGATGTCCACGCCAGCTGCCACACTGGCATTTGACTGGGTCAAAATCAAAGACGTGGCAATGGAGCTCCTGCCTAGCGGCCAGTCGAGGTCGACGGCGAGGATTTAGAGATGTCGCGCCTGTGTGGATGGTTTGGGTGGATGCGCGGTGTTGTACTGGACTTAAAGGTGGTGGCGCCCCCTCCGAATGGTCACCGGAGTAGCTCCGGCGAGCACAAACAGCGACGGCGGACGACAGCTCACGTCGATGAGATGCTACAGAAAGAATTAGGACGCAAAAGTGGTATCTAGCGACAGTAAATCTTACTGTGATGCTTTCCAGAGGGTCTACGCAGTTGATGAGGGACGGAGGTGAGCTCAGCATCGTTGTTCCCGGCGATAACCGGCAGCAGAGAAGAGACTGATTCGCGATACTCGGTGCTCCCCAGCTCGATTCCTTGCTCGGGCTGGGAAAATCGAGCATGGCGATGATGGTGGCGTCCACGACATGACGCAAGAATATCCCAAACGGCGGCTATAGGAAATGGCCGACGAGCTAGGGTTTCGTTTTATGTGACCTAGGGTTAGAGAGGAGGACACAAGTGCTTCTGTGATGCTTTTATACGGCCGAGGGCATCCAGCAAAGTCAACAACGACGGTGGCGACCGCGGGACGGGGCTCACCTCGTCGCGGTGTCGATCTCCTGTGTGTGTGAATGAGGCGGAGACGAAGATGAAGACGTCTTCTACTGTTGGGGATAAGCGAAGGGTTATTTGGGCTGGGCCGCTGGTGGGCTTGGCCGACTGGACTGCTGCTGGGCTCCTTCGGGCTGTGCTGGCCTGGTTCGGTCTTGTAAGCCTCTCTTCTCTTTTCTTTTCTTTTTATTTTATTATTTGTTGTTTGATTTAAAATTTGAATTATATTTTGTTTTGCAGAACTTTCTTATTTAAGTACTACTGGAATTCATCCAAGATATCTTTAAATGTTATTGTGTTGCATTAGGAAATTTAACATAGATAATAAAACTTTGGTTTATTGATTACTATTAGGGATTTGAGTTAAATATTCTAATACGTATGATTTTGGATATCCACTTAAAAGGGTCCAATTTATTTTCCAAAAGGCCTTTATAATTACCTAGTGGTAAGATTTTAAGTGGTATTACTTTGCAAGAAATAATTTACAAAGTAAATTTTGTTATTTGATTTCTAATTCAAGAAGGTGATCCAATGGCATGATTTCATTTTCCCCAATATTTATAAGTCTTGGAGATTATTAATGATATTCAAGGAGCATTGATGGAAGATATAAACGTTTATTTGTTTGTCTCACAATCTTGAGTGAAATTCTAATAAGTATTTTTTGGTTAAATCTCATGGTTTTAAGGATAGGGCTTAGGGTTGATCTCATGTTCAATTATCTAGCTTTAGCCTATGTTTTACTAGTTGAAACATAAGTGGAATAGAGAGGTGGTCTAGGGTTTAGTCTCCCCTATCAATGATAAGATTGTCACTTGCCTAATATTTCATGTGCTCACCTAGTTGCTAAGGACTTGAGAATTGGTTTATCTCTTACAGGTTGACTACTATTATTATCTTTAATCTAGCTTTGAGATATCTAGAGTGGCTATGGTTCTTATTATGGTTACCTTTGGTTATAAGGATGAATGGTTATTCACAACATATTAAGTATAGGGTTTGGCTCTAAGGTTTTCTTATGTTCATTAATTGAGGAACAAGTGGAATATAGATGGGGTAGGATTCTACTTATGATCACCAAGTTATTCACAATTTAGGATTGAGATATAAGTCTAGGGTTGCTTACTAGTGATCTCCCTATGATTTCCTGTGGTGGATGATATCTGCTTATCGTCTAGAGTTTTATCTAATACTGATATATGTGCAAAGCATGATCATGCATTAGACATGATCAACTCATTACTCACTAACCTCTCTCTAATATAATCCTTCCATCACACTCATTATAGGCTCTTAGGGTTTTATGATCAACACCCACTTTGTGGTAATCATGGGTTGGCTTCTGAAGATATTGTTAGTGAGGTATGGTTTTCTCCTCCAAGATCAAGTGCTTGATCAATTTATTTGTATGTAACACTTTAGATTGAGCTCTATTATATAGGCATGGATTACTCCAGGGTTTATTGTGCAGTCACAAGATCTCTTTAGATATCTAGGCTAAGGCTCCATTAGTGTAACATCCCAAATTTTCAAACAAAGAAGAAAATGAATTTCCTTTTTCCAAAATTTGGAACCAACAAAAACTTTATTTTAATAAATCAAGTTGCATAGTGATAATGCATATGTGTGATGATCTTTGCTATGATTGTTTAATTATTGTTTGAAACATGACCTAAAACCCTAAACCTTGCTCTTTGAAGTCCAAATGAAATAAAGCAAATTAAAAATAAATGAAAAGAGAAAACATATGTAAGCCTAAAACCCTAATTTGCAAACCTTGACCTTTGCCCTAGCCACTTTTCCAAATGGTTGTGAACCATGGTTAAACCCCATTAAGCCCTAATTTTTGACCCTTTGGATCAAAGTGAGACACATAAGAAAAAGAGAAAGTGAAAATAACTTCACATATGTGCCTATGGCTAATTTTGTAAAACTTTACCCTAGGTCCCTCTACCTTGTTTAGAGGTTTGGAAAACCTTAATAAACCTTACCTAGTACTTGACAAATCAAATCCAAGGTGAAACAAAAGAAATAAAAATGCCATAGAGGCATATGAGAAGAAATAGCAAAATTACAAATTTGAGAATCTTGACCCTAAAACTTGTTGTAAATGGTTGGATCACTCCTCTATACCATTTCAACACTCAACAAAATCAATGGGGTCAAGAAAAATCAAATCAAATTAAAGAAAAATCAAAAACCTTGTGGCATGTGATAATGGTCACTTTTGACCTTTTTAATATCTTACCCACGTTGAGCCCTTTTATTAGGAGATTCTTAAACCAAACCCTGCCATCTCTTTGCACCTCATCCAAGACCTCATCAAGATGAACAACTTTGGTGTTGACCACTTTGACCAGATCATTGACCATTGCTCCAAATAGTCAAGCCAAGATGCCACTTTGAAACAGATTCTAGATTCCCTCCACTTTTAGAATTTTCACAGAACCTCTCCAAATTTCAAACCAATGCCACACATTGGTGACCAATATCATTTAGAACACAACCATCAGCCATTTTTCCAAAATTAAACACAAGGGAGGTCATTGCTTTGGAAATAGGAGGTACACATAAAGTGAATTGGAGGTACAACCACTTTATCTTCACTTTTCCCTTTTCCTCTCTTTTTCCCTTGTCCTCCTTGATAGTACACAATGTACCCTAAAGGCACATCAATGAAGTGACACCACCTTGGCCATGATCACCACCTCAAGCATGCCACTCATTTGCATGTGCCACATATGCTTTTCCTTTTAATCCAATGTGCACACATCTAGCCCTCTCCAGCCTTGTGCTCCATGTCAAACACACTCACCTTACCACACTTGAACTTGCAGCACCCCAAGACCAAGAAAAATATGCACACAAGATCATGCCAAGCCCATGCCATTGAATTGGACACCACCATGCCAACCCATGCTATCCTACCCCTCTAGTCCATCTCACCTTGTCTTTTAGTCTTGCTTCATCACACTGAACCCAACCATGCAAGAGTTGACCTAAGAAGCTGCCCAAAGCACCCCAATGCCACCCCATGTCAGCATGGTGCTCACCACCATGCCCAACCCTACCCTGGTCCTCTCCTCTCCACCTCACCTTGCCAAACGAGCTTTTCTATTCATGCTAAGCCTACCAGACATGATCCCAAATCAAAAGCACCACGACAAGGCCCTGGACGCAACGTGATCACCACGCACAGACACGCCAGAGCGTGCACTGGCATGCCACGGGACATGCCAGGGCCCTGCGTCGCCTCGTCGTTGTCGTCCTCCTCTCCCTCTCTCCTTGCGCACGCTCACTCAACACTCTACCAGGACGCCCCCAGACACCACCATTGGCTCGCCTGTGCCTGGTAGACGACGCCATGATCAAAACCCTGCCGCACCAGTACTGCAAGGACGGCGACGACGCCCGCACGCTCTCGTCCTGCATTCGCAGCACCAGCATGCGCGTCGTGCTCGCCATGATGCCAGGAAGCACACGCGCCCTTCACCTTGCCCTTTCGCGACCCCTAGCGTCGTCGCCACCATGACCTGCCCCGCTCGCCACGGCCACCCTCTCAACTCTATAAAAGGAAGCCACCCCAACCCTCATTCTGCACACCAGAGATCTCCCCTCTCCCTCCTGAGCCTCCCTGACCACCTCCCTTCGCCGATTACACCCTCAGCCGCCGGAATTTGGCCGGAGCCGCCGCGCTAGCAGCTCAGAGCCGCTGTCGATTTCATCCACCCCAAGCACTGCTGCGACCACCCTCTGCCTCGTCATCTTTTTCTTGCTCGATCGCCCGCCTCGCCGAGTCCTGCCGGAGCCCAGGTATGCCGCCGATGACCCTCGCCGTCGCCGGTAGGGTTCGTGCCCGTCTCCTTCTGTCGAGGAGGGAGACGAACCACGGTCGCTAGATCTCACTCTAATCCAACGGTCCTCGTCAATCGATACCGTTTCGGTTGTTACACCTCGCTGACCGCTGGGTCCCACCCTGTCAGGCGGCCCGCTCGCGCTGGACGCGTAGTTGGGCCAGCCTAGTTCCATTCCCCTCAGTCTGGCCCGTTTGCTTTCCCGCCCAAGCCCAACAATTTGAATTCGTTTAATTCTTTTAGTTTCAAATTCAATACTGGTGCGCACTTAGAATTTGAATAACTCTCAATCCACTCAACCAATTTTGACCAACTTTATATTGTTGGAAATCCTATGAAATGCTCTATCCAACCACACTGGTTTCAACCTCATAGCTGTTGTAGATTTTGATTAGTAAAAAGAACAAGGCAGAGAGTTTTCAGTTTTTAAATAAATTTATAAAGTATACTATGATGAATTTGGAGGTGATTCAAATTCTCATATTTCACATTTCAAAAACTCTAATTGTTTATGCAAAAATATCACATGGTTACTTTGTATGATCATGGGCTAGAGCAAAATATTGGTTATGTAGTCAATTCTAGCCCATTTAAACTATTTTCAAATTTAGGATTTCAAATCTATGAGGTGTAGCACCTCATTTAAATCATTTTCCCAAGTGTTATGAAGTAATGTGATGACCTATATTGCATGGTCTCATACTTGCTCACTTGAGGATATTAAATCAAATAGGATTTAAATTGCATCAGGTATAGAACCTCATTTAAATCATGTTTCTCAAATGATAAGTGTGAAGTGTTGACCTTGGTCAACATGTGATCATACATGGTTATTTGAGGAGATTAAATCTTAACAAGATTCAATGAGAGGAAATTATTTCTCCAAACGAAAGGGAAACCCTAATCCACATTTCAATGAGAGGAAATTATTTTCCTAACACTAAGTAAGAAAACCCTAGCATGATTTTGGGTAGCAATGTTAAGTGATGATGCTAGATCATCTAGTGTGAGGCATTAAGGCAAATTAGTCTACTTAAGTATTGTTTGGTGATTGTATCCTCGTATTCGTTTATAGACGCTAGTACCGGAGACTATCAAGAGGAGGAGCTATTCTACCAAGAAGAAGAGGAAGAGAACTTTGATCACTACACCAACCAAGGCAAGCTAACACTCTTGCAAAGTTCCCAAGTGCAAAGCTCTAATGGAGCAAGGCACCATTACCCTTTGATTTTTGTTTAAGGATCCAACCCCTATTGTTATTCTTACAAGCTTTTACTTTATTTATCAAAGCTTACTTGTTATTTAACTTTGGTCTAAGTTTAAAATGTTACAAGGACATCAAAGGTAGCCTAGATAAATACAAGATAGATTAGCACCCCTCATGACTAGTTGCTAGTGCTAAAATAAAAATGACTACTCTAGTTGGGAACATGTGAAAACCAATGACTTTGCAAACCTTGGAATGATGAGTCATTCTATTGAAAGATTTTGAAGTTGAATATGACATGAATGACTTGGGGACTTTGATAAAACTGATGATTGGGTTTGAATGCGATACCTTTCCAATTTTGAGTACCCCCACAATACCTGATTATGGGTAAGGCTTAACTAGAAACTTATGTGCCTTAGTATGGGTTCCCTATAAACAAGTGTCATAGAGGTTATGCCGAGGCTGCCTCCGTTGAAAGTGAAATGATGTGAAATGAGGTGAATGTACGACCCAAGACCTGTGCAGTTCCCGGGATAACAGTTGGCTAACACCGGGAGGCCAAGCTCATGGGGAGAGGTGCCTATACTAGAGTTTATAAGTGAAAGGTTATGGTTGATGATCCGCATACTGAGTTATGATTATTCAGGTTTATCCTTGACGGGTGTAATCAAAAGTTGTGGCACAAGTGTGCAACCTCTGCAGAGTGTAAACCTATTCGAATAGCCGTGTCCACGGTTACAGACGATTGGAAAGACCATACTGTTCCGTCATCAGAATTTTTTCCAAAATATGAATGGTGACTTGTGACTTGAGTTTGAAGTGTGACTTTGACTTTGAATTACAATAGAGTTGTGGGAATGACACTAATGTTCCCACTTGAATTAGTTAGGCCAATGAAGAGTCTTTGTTCACTAAAGTGCTTATAAAATAAAACTGGCTTTATGCAAATGAACCTAGAGCTTAGCACCCCGTTACCATAGTTGATAGTACTTACATTATTAGTATTAGTTTGCGAGTACTTTAAAGTACTCATGGTTGTGTCCCTGGCTATTCAAATGGCCAGACTATGAAGATGAGCCCCAGTACCAGGATGAAGGACAGCGGGACGTCTACGACAACTAGGACCACTCCTGACGTCAACAGTTGCCTGTGGAACAGATGGACCACAACCGCTACTTCGCTTTCACTATGTGTTTTGTAATTGATCAATATATCAACTATTATTGTAATGAGACTGGATCATGTGATCCTTTGTTGTAAGACCATTATGTGTTGTAATGAATGATGGTCTGTGATATCAATCTATTATGTCTCGCAAAAACAATATTCCTGGGATTGCGGGTGTTGACAATTAGCTTTTCTAGCTTAGTTGGATTAGTCTCTTCCTTACTTCATCAACTCATGGATATGGTCTTATTCCATTTGATCCTAGATCATCTCACCACTCCAAGGTGAGATAGATTATATCCCAAGGTTTTAGTTCAAGAGTTTTCCTTGATTCTTTAATAGGTATAGCTAAGGTTGGTATCAATGGTTTATCTCACTTTAAATGACTTGAATAATAACATAAGGTTATGCTCCAAAGATAATGATGTGATCATCAAGATCTATGGTTAATATAAATGGATTCCCTTTTTAGGAAATGTCTTGAATAATATCCTAGGGTTGTTCTTAAAGATGATGATGTGAGCATATGGATATATATCCAAGGTTTAGCTCAAGTGTTGACATTGCTTGTCTAATAGATGTAGACCTCTCTCTTCTCTAGATTTTGATGTATGATAATTTGAATAGAGAAGAATGTAATAAATGGAAACTAGGGAACAATACTAATGTTGATCTCCTTGTCATGAATCCAAGAGTGAAGTGGAAGATTACCATGAGGTTCATGGTAGGAACATGTATTCATTTAAGATATGGAAATGATAAGTCAAGAATAGTTTCTCCATGTTCTTGCTTTGTGACTTATAGTAGAACAAATATTAATGTGTTGTAGCAAGGAATACCATATTATGATCTTTGATAAGATCAAGTAGTTAATCCTTGATTAATGTGTTGTTGTGTTGGTTTTAGTTCCATTTGATCTAACCACTTAGATCAAATCATCTCTACCGAAAACAAGGTTTCAAAGGTCACATTGAGGTTTATAGCGCTTGACTTTATGAGCTACTTCAATTCCATCAAGTCAAGTGAAACTTCAGTTACTGTGACATGTTTTATTTGAAAGAACGAAAATCCCTACATTTTCTATGCATTAATGCAATGCACACATTTGTTTTCTCTCTTTTTGTAACCCTAAATCCTGGGATGTTACAAGGGAGTACGAAGAACTTCCCATCCTACCTCCTCCCCTTTTGACAGCCCATCTCAGTTGAGTCTTTTAGTGGAATGTTTCAGTTCACTTTCCCATTGCTTAGAAAAGGTGAGCCAGTACAAGATACTATCATTACCGTATGGATAATTAGACATCAACATGGGGGTCTCTCTCAGACTCTTTCGAGTCCTATATTCGTTCAGCCAAAATAATTACGCGCAGAAAGCACCACATCTTTCTCCACCCACGCAAAGTTGTACCCGCAGATTCATTCGCAAGATTAGGTTGAAGACGATACCAAGCAAAATCAACATCCCGCAATGAAGTGTAGAGTTTTAACATTATTGTTATGAACTGGTACCCACGGGGACTCCAATAGAAGCAACTATGAAACCCATCTAGGTTTCCATCCTCTTTCATGCGGCATCGACGGTCTGCTTCGCCTTCGGTGGCCTTAGAGACTTGAAGTGTGCCGGACCACTGCCCCTTGTCGACAAGGGGTTTCTCTTTCCTTTTTAGGTTGTTTTCTAGTGTACTCCCATTCCAATTGCGTTTCACAAGGTTATCCTTGGTTAGGATTACTCCTCGACGCAAATACCAGCCAAAAAACTTAATTTTGAGCGGTATTTTCATCTTCCAAATCTTCTTGTTTTTATCAACTAGTATTTCCGGTTGGATCATGGCATTGTACAATGAACTTACATAGAAATTTTCATTGGATTGTAAGTTCCAAAAAAATTCATCTTTCCCTTCAGACAACTGGATGGATTCCAAACACAACAGTAAGACATTCCATGCAAGGAGTCTCGGATCGATTAAATCTCGTCTAAACGTCACTGTCGGAGGTGAGGTTGCCAACTAATGAAATGGTATCACTTTTGCGATGAACAACGATGTATAACGCCGGATATTGTTCAGAGAGAGGCATATTCCCTAGCCATGTATCCTCCCAGAACCTTATCTACGATCCATCCTTAATAATGAAAGTACCATATCTGAAGAAAAAAATCGTTGCCATTAGGCCAGCCCAAAAATGCAAGTCTCCCATTTTCCAAAGGATCTGGGATAACTGATGACCCACAAGTATAGGGGGTGTATCGTAGTATTTTCGATAAGTAAGAATGTCGATCCCAACGAGGAGCAGAAGGTTTTGACAAGCAGTTTTGATGAAGGATTCACTGTAAATGCTCACAGACAAGTATTCAGGGGGTTTTGATGTAGCAGATGAATAAAGTACGAGTAAGTAAAGTGCGAGAGAAATAATTGCAGCGAGTGGCCCAATCCTTTTTAGCACAAAGGACAAGCCAGTTTGTTTACTTATAATGACCAAACGTTCTTGAGGACACACGGGAATTTAGTCTAGTGCTTTCGCTTCATATAGCTGATTAATCTTCATTGTTTTGATAAGTGTTGTGTGGGTGAACCTATGCTAATGCACCGCCCTTCCTAGGACTAATACATACTTGTGATTATACCCCTTGCAAGCATCCGCAACTACAAGAAAGTAATTAAGATAAATCTAACCACAGCCTTAAACTACGAGATCCTGATATCCCTCCTGCATCGATATACCAACGGGGGTTCAGGTTTCTGTCACTCCGGCAACCCCGCAATTGGCAAACGAATACAAGATGTATTCCCCTAGGCCCATAAAGGTGAAGTATCATGTAGTCGACGTTCACATGACACCACTAGAAGAATAACACCACAACTTAAATATCATAACATTGAGTATTACTCAACCATAATTCACTACTAACATTTAGACTTCACCCATGTCCTCAAGAACTAAACGAACTACTCACAAGACATCATATGGAACATGATCAGAGGTGATATGATGATGAATAACAATCTGAACATAAACTTTGGTTCAATGGTTTCACTCAATAGCATCAATAACAAGTAGAAATCAATACCGGGAGAGTTTCCCCTATCAAACAATCAAGATCCAACCCAAATTGTTACAGCGGTGACAAGGTGCAGCGGTGGAGACGGCGGTGATGGTGATGGAGATGATGGTGATGGTGATGGAGATGATGTCCAGCTCGATGACGGTGACGATGGCGTCGATTTCCCCCTCCGGGAGGGAATTTCCCCGGCAGATTTCAGCCTGCCGGAGAGCTCTTTTCTCTCTGGTGTTTTCCGCCCCGCAGAGGCGGCTGTGACTCTTCGCGACTATCCTCTGGAGCTTAGGTTTTCGGGACGAAGATGTACGCGAAGGAGAGGAGGCCAGAGGGGGCTGTGGGCCCCCTCCCCACAAGGCGGCGCGGCCAGGCCTTGGGCCGCGCCGGCCTGTGAGGTGGGCCCACGGCGGCCCTCCTCGGCTCCTCCTTCTGGCTCTCGTCATCTTCTGGAAAAATAGGATTTTTCATATAAATTCCGTCAATTGTTGATCTTCCGAAATATTGCATTCTGACGGCGCTTTTTCCAGCAGAATCCTGACTCCGGTGCGCGATCCTCCAATAATCATGAAACATGCAAAATAGATGAAATAACATAAGTATCATCTCCAAATATGAAATATATCAATGAATAACAACAAATTATGATATGAAATAGTGATGCAAAATGGACGTATCAACTCCCCCCAAGCTTAGACTTCGCTTGTCCCCAAGCGAAACTGAACTCGGTAAACAGGACCACATGTTTATGGAGTGAAGAGTCGATAAATAAAATACGGACAAGAAGCATCATATTCATTCACACAAGACATTCTAGTGAACAACTTCCTCATATAATTCAACTTGAAACAAGTATAAGGTAATCACAAATAAAGGTGCATAAGAAATCATAATTGGTGATGGCAAACTTCGTTCTTGGTCAGGGAGCAATTAACAGATTATACTTATCTATCGAGCAGCGCTCTCATGTTGAAGTTTATATGGCACAACTTGCATACTCAATCATAACAATCTCCTCATAATCATTGATAGCTTTCAAAGCTATATTCATTCGGATAAAACTTGTACTAAACAAGGAAGAGTAAAAGACATGATGAAGTAAATCACAATATAAATGGTTTGATCACAACAACTCAAATGCTTGCTTGAGATGGAGGGAAATAGGTTTACTGACTCAACATAAAGTAAAAGACAGGCCCTTCGCAGAGGGAAGCAGGGATTAAATCATGTGCTAGAGCTTTTTCAGTTTTGAAATCATATAAAGAGAGTAAAAGTAACATTTTGAGAGGTGTTTGTTGTTGTCAACGACTGGTAGAGGGTACTCTAACCCCCTTGCCAGACAAACTCTCGAAGAGCGGCTCCCATAAAGTTTTATTTTAGGTTGGCACTCCTCCCAACCTTTGCTTTCACAAACCATGGCTAACCGAATCCTCGGGTGCCTGCCAACAATCTCATACCATGAAGGAGTGCCTTTTTATTTTAGTTTTATTTAGATGACACTCCTCCCCTCCTTTGCTTTCTCAAGCCATGGCTAACCGAATCCTCGGGTGCCGTCCAACAATCACATACCATGGAGGAGTGTCTATTTGTAAAATTATGAAGATTAATTAATTGGGGCTGAGAACCCCATTGCCAGCTCTTTTTGCAAAATTATTGGATAAGCGGATGAAGCCACTAGTCCATTGGTGAAAGTTGCCCAACAAGATTGAAAGATAAAACACCACATACTTCCTCATGAGCTATAAAACATTGACACAAATAAGAGATAGGAAATTTTGAATTGTTTAAAGGTAGCACACAAAGTATTTACTTGGAATGGCAGGAAATACCATGTAGTAGGTAGTTGTGGTGGACACAAATGGCATAGGTTTGGGTTAAGGTTTGGATGTACGAGAAGCATTCCCTCTCGGTACAGGTTTTTGGCTAGCAAGGTTAATTAGCAAGCATAAGAGTTGAGGGAAACAAACAAATATACATGTGATAGAAACAATCATGCATCTTCCTTGTAAGCACAAACAATTTTAACTTCAGAATAATAAGCTCAGGAGCTAACAAGAAAGAAAGACAATGAAACAACATATCTACATGTATTTCTCTTTTCTACTTAAACCTCAAAGTGTTGTTGCTATTGACCAATGCTAAGTTTGCCAAAACCAAATAGATTTATTCAATGCTCCCAAAGTGATACCAATACTAATAACAAGATCAATCATATAATAGAGATTGCAAACTAAAATAAGATGTGCAATATGTAAATGATAAGACTCCTCATTAATATTCCATAACGATAACTCACACCAAGGGATACATAGACAACCAACTAAGGAGAGATACTTCCACACTACAACCCATCTTATATGATAACTTCCCTACTCATGATATGACACTACTTGATAGTAAAAAGTAAAAGATAGTGATGATGTGATACCGCGGCACTCCCCCAAGCTTGGAACAAACCAAGGGGATGCCAATACCGATGATGAATTACTCCTTCGGCGGTGGTGATGATGAATTCCCATCATCAGACTTCCAAGGAAGAGCCTCTCCATCAACAAACGACATCTTGGTCTCGGGAATCCTGAAACTAGCAGCATAACTTATGTGTTTAAACATGTTTTCATACTCACAGTTTTGATTCTGAACATCATAGAGTTGAGCTTGGAGTTTGTTGGTGGTGTCGTGAAGCGAGAAGATGTCGTCCCACAGCTTTGCAGTCTCCTTCTTGTGTCCATCAATAAGTTCAGACACAATCTTGTGGAAGATATCCACCTCACGCTCAGCCATCATCTTGTAGTTGAAGACCTCTTGTTCTAGCTTCTCCATCCTGTCTTCCAAGCTTCCTTCTCATTTAGGACCCTGAACATCTTTGATCTGCAACTCCCCATCTACGAGCAGCAATTCCTTGGGGTGCATCTTCAGCTCATTCATGTACGGGTTGACGACGTCCTCAAAGAAGCTGTCCTTCGGAGTTCCCGACGAAGACATGATGGATCTAGATCCGGAGCAGAACCTGGCAGAAAATAGCTCGAAACAAAACACGTCGAGAAAACGATATACGGACATCCAGGGGTTCGGGGGATTATATAGCAGGAATTTTTACGACACAAGGAAAGTACCAGGTCGAACCAGAGTCGGAGAGGGGCCACGAGGGACCCACCTCATAGGGCGGCGCGGCTAGGATGGGGCCCGCGCCGACCTATGGGGGCACGCCCTCGTGCGTCTCCTCCACTCCGTTTCGATCTTGTAATTTTTCATATTTTCCAAAAACAGCAAAAACATTGTTCGGAAAGTAAAACGCAAACTTTTTATTACCTGTACTGTTACCTATTCAAAGTCAAACTCTGTCGGACTGTCAATTTGTCCTTTGATGAAAGCTTCCGGAGTTTCCACTCGAATAACATCAACATCTTCATTATAAGAATCACCTGAGATATAATGCTTGAGTCTTTGTCCATTCACCACTTGTGTGGCATCGCCTTGGAGAGAACTAATTTTAATCGCCCCTGAACGATATACCTCCTCAACGACATAGGGTCCTTCCCATTTTGAGAGTAATTTACCTGCAAAGAATCTGAGACGAGACCGATACAATAGGACTTTATCCCCAATATTAAATTCTCTTTTGATAATTCTTCTATCATGCCATTTCTTAACTTTCTCTTTAAAGAGTTTAGCATTCTCATAAGCTTCACTTCTCCATTCATCTAGAGAACTCAGTTGTAGCAATCTTTTCTTACCGGCTAGTTTAGGATCTTTATTTAGTTCTCTTACAGCCCAATAAGCTTTGTGCTCTAGTTCTAAAGGTAAATGACAAGCTTTTCCATAAACCATTTTATACGGTGACATACCCATGGGATTTTTATAAGCAGTTCTATAAGCCCATAGTGCTTCCTTCAATTTACTAGCCCAATTCTTTCTAGATTTATTAACAGTCTTTTGCAAGATAGATTTAATCTCTCTATTTGATAATTCTACTTGCCCACTAGTTTGAGGATGATAAGCAGAAGCAATTCTATGATTAATACCATATTTAGCAAGAGTTTTTCTAAAACCACCATGAATAAAATGAGAACCTCCATCAGTCATAATATATCTAGGAACTCCAAATCGAGGAAAAATAATATCTAAAAGCATTCTTAAAGAGGTCTCACCATCAGCACTTTTTGTGGGTATGGCTTCCACCCATTTAGTAACATAATCAACAGCAACAAGTATATGAGTGTTACCTTCTTAAGAGGGAAAAGGTCCCATGAAGTCAAATCCCCAACAATCAAATGGTTCAATAACAAGAGTATAATTCATAGGCATTTCATTGCGTCTGGAGATATTACCAACCCTTTAACATTCATCACAAGATAAAATAAACTTCCTTGCATCCTTGAAGAGAGTTGGCCAATAAAAACCTGATTGTAGAACCTTTTGCGCGATTCTGTCTCCGGCGTGATGTCCTCCATAAGCACTACCATGACATTTACTCAATATCTCTTGTTGTTCATATTCGGGAACACATCTTCGCAGAATACCATCCACTCCTTCTTTATATAAGTGTGGGTCATGCGAAAAATAATGCCTCAAGTCATAAAAGAATTTCCTCCTTTGCTGAGCTGAAAAGGTTGGAGGCAAGTACTTGGAAACAATAAAGTTAGCATAATCAGCATACCAAGGGCTATCTCGCGAGCTCACCTTTATTACAGCCAGTTGTTCATTTGGAAAACTATCATTAACAGGTACAGGATCATAAGCAATATTTTCCAATCTAGACAAATTATCAGCAACAGGATTATCAGCACCTTTCCTATCTACAATATGCAAATCAAATTCTTGCAACAGAAGCACCCATCTAATAAGCCTTGGCTTAGCATCTTTCTTTTGCATCAGGTATCTGATTGCAGCATGATCAGTATGAATTGTAACTTTTGAATCAACAATATAAGATCTAAACTTATCACAAGCAAAGACTACAGCTAACAATTCCTTTTCAGTTGTAGCATAATTTCTTTGAGCAGCATCAAGAGTTTTACTAGCATAATGAATAACATTTAATTTTTTATCTACTCGCTGTCCAAGAACAGCGCCTACAGCAAAATCACTAGCATCACACATAATTTCAAAAGGTAAGTTCCAATCAGGAGGTTCAACTATAGGAGCAGTTGTTAAGGCTTTCTTTAGAGTTTCAAAAGCTTCCTTGCAATCATCATCAAAAACAAAAGGTACATCTTTTTGAAGAAGATTAGTAAGAGGTTTTGAAATCTTGGAGAAGTCTTTAATAAATCTCCTATAAAACCCAGCATGACCAAGAAAACTACGAATACCTTTAACATCCCTGGGATAGGGCATTTTCTCAATTTCTTCAACTTTAGCTCTATCAACTTCAATACCTCTCTCAGAAATTTTATGTCCCAATACAATTCCTTCATTAACCATAAAGTGGCATTTCTCCCAATTAAGAACAAGGTTAGTTTCTTCACATCTCTGCAAAACTTTATCGAGGTTCCGCAAGCAATTATCAAAAGAATTCCCATAGACAGAAAAATCATCCATGAATACCTCTACAATATTCTCGCAAAAGCCATGAAAAATAGCAGACATGCATCTTTGAAAAGTAGCAGGAGCATTACATAAACCAAAAGGCATACGTCTATAAGCATAAGTTCCATAGGGACAAGTGAAAGTGGTTTTCTCTTGATCCTTAGTTTTAACAGTAATTTGTGAAAACCCAGAATAACCATCAAGAAAATAAAAATGAGTATTTTTAGATAACCTTTCTAACATTTGATCAATAAAAGGTAAAGGGTAATGATCTTTCTTAGTAACCTTATTAACTTTTCGATAATCAATGCACATTCTGTACCCTACAACTACTCTTTGAGGGATGAGCTCATCATTATCATTAGGTACAACAGTTATTCCTCCTTTCTTAGGAACACAATGCACAGGACTAACCCATCTACTATCAGCAATAGGATATATAATACCAGCTTCAAGAAGTTTTAATACCTCATTTCTTACCACATCCTTCATCTTAGGAATTAGACGACGTTGATGTTCAACAACAGGCTTTGCATCATCTTCCATATTAATGGCATGTTGGCAAATAGAGGGAGAAATCCCCTTCAAGTCATCAAGAGTGTAGCCAATAGCTCCTCGTTGTTTCTTCAATATTTCCAATAACCTTTCTTCTTCAATCTCTGAAAGCTTAGAACTAATAATAACAGGATATATTTTCTTATCATCAATATGAGCATATTTAAGATTATCAGGCAATGGTTTTAAATCAAAGACATGATCTTCCTTTGGTGGTGGTGTTGTACCTAGATCTTCTACCGGTAAATCATGCTTAAGAATAGGTTGACGAAGGAAAATTTCATCAAGCTCATTTCTTTCTTCCCTAAAAACTTCACTCTCACTATTCTCCAAATGTTGCTGCAAAGGATTATTAGGAGCAAGAGCAATAGATGCACATTGTTCAACTCTAAAATCATTATTAGGCGAATCAGCTTTATAAGGAGTTTTGGCAAATTTAGAGAAATTAAACTCATAAGATTCACCAGCAAATTTAGTCAAAATTTTCTCTTTCTTGCAATCTATAACAGCTCCACAAGTATTTAGAAAAGGTCTACCAAAAATGATAGGACAATACTTACTAGCAGCAGAACCAAGTACCAAAAAGTCAGCAGGATATTTAATCTTACCACATAGAACTTCCACGTCTCGAACAATACCAATTGGAGAGATAGTTTCTCTATTAGCTAGCCGAATAACCACATCAATATCTTCAAGTTCACAAGAACCAATTTCGTGCATAATCTCTGTGTAAAGCTCATATGGAATAGCACTAATACTTGCACCAATATCGCATAAACCATAATAACAATGATCACCAATTCTAACAGATAGCATAGGAACACTAGTTTTCTTAGACTTATTAGGATGTGAAACAATATTAGAAGCATCTTCACAGAAAATAATATGACCATCCTCCACATTTTCAGTCACAAGATCTTTAACTATTGCAACAGCAGGTTCAACTTTTATTTGCTCTTCAGGTTCTATAGGTTTCTTTTCACTTTTATTAACCGCACTATTTATAACAGAATACTCCTTTATCTTAGCAGGGAAAGGAGTTTTTTCAATATAAGCTTCAGGAATAACATGATCAACAGTTTCAATTACAACACATTTATTTATAGATGAATCAATTTTATCTTTATACGGTTCATGATACTTATCAAAGTTCTTCTTAGGAAATTCATAATGAGAGGCAAAAGCTTTATAAAGATTTGCAACGACTTGAGAATCAAGACCATAAGTAGCACTAATATTACGAAATTTATCAGTATCCATAAAAGCTTCAATGCATTTATAATCATATTTTATACCTGACTCTCTATCTTTGTCGTTCTCCCATCCTTCAGTATTCTCCTGGATCCGATTAAGAAGGTCCCTTTTAAACTCTTCTTTGTTGTGTGTAAATGATCCAGAACAAGAAGTATCCAGCAAGGTCTTGTCTTGAAAAGAAAGTCTTGCATAGAAATTATCAATAATAATATTACCAGGAAGCTCATGAATGGAGCATTTGAGCATTAAAGACTTCAATCTCCCCCACGCATGGGCAATACTCTCTCCATCATGAGGCCAAAAATTATATATGCGGTTCCGGTCTTTGTGAATTTCACTTGGAGGATAGAACTTAGAATAAAATCGGGGCACAATATCATTCCATTCAAGAGAATCCCCATTATCCAGTAATTTATACCAATGCGCCGCTTTACCAGACAGCGATATAGAGAATAGCTTCTTCCTCACTTCATCCATAGCAATACCTGCACACTTGAATAAACCGCATAATTCATGTAAGAACAGTAAATGATCTCCAGGATGGACAGTTCCATCCCCTGTATAACGGTTATCCACAACACGTTCAATAATTTTCATAGGTATTTTGTATGGAACTTCTTCCTCACCTGGCGCCTCATCCACTACCTTTGCAGTAGTAGTAGATTTTCCAAATAAAAATTCAAGAGAAGATCTCTCCATAATGAATTATGGCAGCAGGCAGAAATAAAATCAGCACAAACAGTAAAAGTTTCCCTTACCGATTCCACTTACCAATAGCGCTTCACTCCCTGGCAACGGCGCCAGAAAATAGTCTTGATGACCCACAAGTATAGGGGATGTATCGTAGTATTTTCGATAAGTAAGAATGTCGATCCCAACGAGGAGCAGAAGGTGTTGACAAGCAGTTTCGATGAAGGATTCACTGTAAATGCTCACAGACAAGTATTCAGGGGGTTTTGATGTAGCAGATGAATAAAGTACGAGTAAGTAAAGTGCGAGAGAAATAATTGCAGCGAGTGGCCCAATCCTTTTTAGCACAAAGGACAAGCCGGTTTGTTTACTTATAATGACCAAACGTTCTTGAGGACACACGGGGATTTAGTCTAGTGCTTTCGCTTCATATAGCTGATTAATCTTCATTGTTTTGATAAGTGTTGTGTGGGTGAACCTATGCTAATGCACCGCCCTTCCTAGGACTAATACATACTTGTGATTATACCCCTTGCAAGCATCCGCAACTACAAGAAAGTAATTAAGATAAATCTAACCACAGCCTTAAACTCTGAGATCCTGCTATCCCTCCTGCATCGATATACCAACGGGGGTTCAGGTTTCTGTCACTCCGGCAACCCCGCAATTGGCAAACGAATACAAGATGTATTCCCCTAGGCCCATAAAGGTGAAGTATCATGTAGTCGACGTTCACATGACACCACTAGAAGAATAACACCACAACTTAAATATCATAACATTGAGTATTACTCAACCATAATTCACTACTAACATTTAGACTTCACCCATGTCCTCAAGAACTAAACGAACTACTCACAAGACATCATATGGAACATGATCAGAGGTGATATGATGATGAATAATATTCTGAACATAAACTTTGGTTCAATGGTTTCACTCAATAGCATCAATAACAAGTAGAAATCAATACCGGGAGAGTTTCCCCTATCAAACAATCAAGATCCAACCCAAATTGTTACAGCGGTGACGAGGTGCAGCGGTGGAGACGGCGGTGATGGTGATGGAGATGATGGTGATGGTGATGGAGATGATGTACAGCTCGATGACGGTGACGATGGCGTCGATTTCCCCCTCCGGGAGGGAATTTCCCCGGCAGATTTCAGCCTGCCGGAGAGCTCTTTTCTCTCTGGTGTTTTCCGCCCCGCAGAGGCGGCTGTGACTCTTCGCGACTATCCTTTGGAGCTTAGGTTTTCGGGACGAAGATGTACGCGAAGGAGAGGAGGCCAGAGGGGGCTGTGGGCCCCCTCCCCACAAGGCGGCGCGGCCAGGCCTTGGCCCGCGCCGGCCTGTGAGGTGGGCCCACGGCGGCCCTCCTCGTCTCCTCCTTCTGGCTCTCGTCATCTTCTGAAAAAATAGGATTTTTCATATAAATTCCGTCAATTGTTGATCTTCCGAAATATTGCATTCTGACGGCGCTTTTTCCAGCAGAATCCTGACTCCGGTGCGCGATCCTCCAATAATCATGAAACATGCAAAATAGATGAAATAACATAAGTATCATCTCCAAATATGAAATATATCAATGAATAACAGCAAATTATGATATAAAATAGTGATGCAAAATGGACGTATCAATAACGCATTGTCACCGATGTACTTTCTTCTAACCATGGTCTGCCATACGCCATCTTCGGTTAGTAGCTTAAAAGCCACTTACCTAATAACGCTGAGTTCTTGACTTCAAGGTCGTGAACTCCTGGCCCACCCATATCTTTAGGATGGCATACGACAGACCAATTGACTAGTCGATATTTCTTTTTTTACTATTCCCTTGCCAAAAAAAAATCTCGATCTATAATAATCGAGCTTGTGTAATACACCTTTTGGCAAAATGAAGAAGGATATCATATACAGCACCATATTGGTGAGCACTGAATTAATGAGAACCAATCTTCCTCTAAGGGATAACATTTTACCTTTCCAAGTACTAAGTCTCTTCTGAAGGCTTTCCTCAACTAATTTCCACTCGGCCACCGTTAATCTTTGATAATGAATCGGGATGCCTAGATAGTTGATAGGAAACGGGCCTTGCCCACAACCAAAATATTCAGCGTCTGAGTCCTGAGCGTCACCAAAACAGAACACACGCTTTTATGGAAGTTTATTTTTAGTCCCGATAAATGCTCAAAAGCAGCTAAAATAGCTTTAAACTTCGAGCTTTATCGAGATCATGTTCCATAAATAAAATTGTATCATCGGCGTATTGAAGGATTGATAAACCCCCATCTACTAGATGTGGGATCACTCCTTCAATTTGACCATTAGATTTAGCTCGTTCGATCAAGATAACGAGCATATTCGCCACAATGTTGAATAAAAGTGGTGATAGAGGGTGGCCTTGGCGTAAACCTTTTCGTGTCTGGAAGAAGCGTCCTGTATCATCATTGACACGAATCACAATTGGTTCTTGAAAAACCTTTCATCCTGAATGTCTGATGGAAAAAAGACCAATTGAATTTATCATCGTCATGGTTCTTGAATTGCGGGGACACAAGAACAAGTGTCCGAAGCATGGCGGTTTAGTCCTCAGTCATACCAAGCTGCAGCTGGAGAGGCTTGATGCTGACCGCCGGCTGACGCGCAATTACTTTGCCGACCCACCGATATATCCCGACCAGTGGTTCCGTCGCCGGTTTTGGATGGGGACGGAGTTGCTCAAGTACATTCCCGAGCCGATAGGAAGTTGCACGACGCCTTCGGATGGGTAACTACTATGCCTATTTGTGAGCTGATTTGCGTGCAACTGGACGATGAACTATTCACGTAATAATGATAAACTATTTATGCAATGTAATATTTTGTATTATTTGGATTTTGTTTAAGTTTTCAAATCAGTTAGATATGAATTTCATCCTTATATTAGCAAATCTGAAATATACAACATCTGACAGGTGTTGTAAAACTGTAAATGTTGCATCTCATAGAGATGCTCTAGATGTAGCCGCCTCCGGCCGTCCCCGCCTATAAAAGCAGCCCCGCCTCTCATCTCTGTTTCCGCCTCCAACTCGTCGAGTTGCCACGAGACACCGACTCGTCCGAGTGCTGTGCCTCTGTTCGCAGGAAACTCCCTCTCTCCACTTCTCTTCCAGCCAGTAGAGAGATCGGAGCCTGCGCGGAGCTTCGCGTCAGGAACTGGCTAGCCATCAGCAGGCCGGAGCGGCGGCGCCGCCGCAGTACGGGACGGACGCGAAGCTGGCAGAGCTCACCGCCGGTAGCGGCGGCAGGGAGACGGAGGAGCAGCGCGGCAAGTTCCTGGTGCTGCGCCTGTACGAGGCGCTCAACGCCCGCGACGCGCGCCGGGCGCAGGAGCTGCTCGCCCCGGACCTCGAGTGGTGGTTCCATGGCCCGCCCGCGCACCAGCACATGATGCGCCTCCTCACCGGCGCCGACACCAACGCCCAGTTCACCTTCGCCCCGCGCTCCGTCGACGCCTTCGGCTCCACCGTCATCGCCGAGGGAGGCGCCGACGCTGGCGGACAGCTCTACTGGGTGCACGCCTGGACCGTCGGACCCGATGGGGTGATCACGCAGCTCAGGGAGTACTTCAACACCGACCTCACCGTCACCCGCCTCTCCGCCGCCGCCGCCGCCGCCAGCAAGAACCCCAGCACAATCGTCTCTCCTAGCCACGCCTCCTCCTCGTCGTCTACTTCCACCTCTTCAGCGCCCTCCTCGCCGGCGCCCACGCCCAAGTGGCCCAAGTGCCTGTGGCAGAGCCGCCGCGCTGACCGCGCGCGCAAGTCGCTGCCGGGCCTCGTCCTCGCCATCTAACAAGAATTCAGGGACTACTTATCTGCAAGAACTCAAGAAGTCAAGGAGCTGGCGTATGGGCGAACTGAACTGAACTGAAGTGCGTGCTAGAATTCAGGGATCCCACATTTCCTCTACCAATAGTATTGCTTTACGTGTTTGAATTAGAAAGTGTGATTTGCTCGGTCTAAGTTATGGGTTGTGGACCTTATGGTGTGTACTGCAGCTGCAGCAATGGCTCGCTATTGCGGCTGAATAAAAGTACTAGCAGAGAGTATTTGAGTCTTATGCAATGTATTCGGATAGTTATTTGCCTTCATTTCTTTTCTCCCTTTCTCATTTGCTTACTCTCACATGGTCTTCATATGAACCGATAAATTCCTCGAAACAGGATTTCGCCTCGCTATATTAATATAGGAACCACAAACAACACAAAAAGACCAAAGAGACACAAAAGAGAAAGCAAGAGAAACTAATGCCAACAATACTCGATCAACAAAAGCGATGATGATCCACAACGGATGCGCCCTCCGAAGAAGTCCCACCATGCTCATATGCCGCCGAATCGTAGCGTACCAAGCAACATCTTCAAGAAGGAATGTGACGATGACGACGCTAATGCCTCGACTAGTCCTAGCCTCTTAGGATTTCTCATGGTACACGAAGGGAGTGGGGAAGGAGTACACCCGACACCCCTCAAGAAGGAACGATGGCACCCGTAGGCGTCACTGCATCAGTATAAATTCCTGCTTAATTTAATTTGACCGCAAAAATTAAAAAATCTTACTATGATGTTTGAGAAATTGAGCTTAAAAACATACTACTACTACATGCACTCACTCACTTAGTCAGGAGACGATGCCTCCTTAAGACTGGCAGTTTATTCATGACATAAAGCACATGATTTCGGGACAAATAACCAACGCTTGCATGAAACCAACGTATGGATGAACGATTGCAAGTAAACGGACGGGGGTTCAGAGTAAAAAGTCCCCCTATACAGGGGGAAAAGTTCAGGGTGTTGCTTTCAAACATAACGCACCAACAACAAATCTTTAATGTGAAGTGTTCTCTAGATTCCGGATGGCACTGGCGGAAGTGGGTTTAGGATTTTCTGCACTTTGCAGCGATGCTTTTCCCCGCTTTTCCGCTTTCTTTTCCAACTGAATTAACCGCTTCCAAACATTTCTGACGTGTAAAATGAGGCTGACCCATAAAACAGGTTAGATTTTCAGTCGATTGAGAAGCTAGTGGAGATGATTTCAGGGTTTTGCAGCCTTTTGTGAAAAGAAACAGACGAGCCATTCTGAGAAATCCAAGAAATTACGCTTTACTTCATTTGGCAGAGTTCGGAACTTTAAAGTCTCTACGCTGAAATTTTGATCTCCCGCAAATGGGATCAAAGACAGAATATAAAATGAGGTACAGATAATTTTTGTATCTATAACTCTCTGATTGTGTGTGTATGACAGCATCGCGCCAAGAAACATTAAAGTGATACGATAGCTGATCTCTGAAGTGATATGATTGCTGATCTTGATCTCTAATCTGATATGATTGCTGATCTTTCCCCAATCAGATCAATCGGTATTCTGGAATGTGGATGGGAGGACGGCAGGTCAGAAAAATGTGCCGTGTATCCGATAGAAATTTCACACTCATGAATGTAACTATCTTAATTACTAGCAGTTGAAACTTGAAACTGCTAGTAGGATAAGCAATATCCGCGAAGCAGCTCACGTTCCTTTCCAAGTCTACATCGATATACAAGAGTATTTACGAATTTGTACATGTGGCCGACCATTCTCGTGTTTGTGGTTTCTTATGTATGATCACTTGGACCACCCTGCCTAAAGAGTACTACTGAGTTTGCTACGATTTGACAAGAGTGGAGATCGGTTTGTACAGCCTCATGGACCGGCTTTCAGGCCAAGCCAAAGCACTGAAACAGAAGTTCAGTTCAAGCAACCGCACGCTATCGCCAGCTGTTGGCATGCAGGAGTTCATGACATAGGTGTGTCCTCTGAAGTTCAATACGTTAAGTTGTACTGCTCCAGGGACGCTGAAATGTTGACACATAGGCATGTGGTTTCAACTCACGTGGAACGTAAGATAAATGTCGTGTCCACCATTGGAAAAAAAATCAGCAGAACATATACACACAAATAATAGTACGTATTTGACATACCAGTTTTCTTATCCAGGATCTCTCTATTCCGGTATACAGTAGATTGCAATGCGATGATGCTTAAGGATATGCCATAGTGGTTGCAGCCACGACGGGAACATGCATCTCATGGTGCCCGAGTTAGGAATTATCACCAAAGCTACTCGACAGGAGAAGAGAGGACGAAGTGAACAGTCACTGTCTTCCAAGAAAAAAGAGAAGGAAATGTCACTGCTAGCCAGTGGCAATAGTACCGCATCGTAGTCGGTCCAGCAAATCATCAAGCATCAAAACTATTCCTTGGATCTGCAAGTGCCCACGAGTGAGCACGAAACCAGTAACCATCCTAGCCTATACTAGCAACTAGGCCCGGGCTCGAACGTGTCACATTCGCTCCATCGTTTTCTCAGATCCAGCTTGTTCAAATAATGGCACCACGAGCGTGATAGACATGCCTGAAGTCTCATAAGTACAGCTAAGCATGCACGTGCGGTCCAAGGCAAGGACCGTTCACCAGTGGTGGTACTACCAGCATCGTTCACGTGATATCTCTCATTGAAATTTACAAAATTCTGTAAACCAGCATCGTTCGTAACTGGTACTACCAGCTGTGCGTCTCAGCATGCATTCCGAGAAGGATCGTATCACAGAATTACTGCTTTGTAGGACAAAGGACTTTTTACCTGAGAAGAACTGAAGGACTTGCTATGGTGAAGGCCAACATTAGCAGCATCGGTTTCAGCATCAAATGGTCCATGGTGGCACGACTGCAGAGACCACTTTCCCGAATAGACAGAGCAGCTTCAAGTGCAAAATGTTAGGAATTAAATCAAAAGTAACAGAACCAAAGGTCTTGAACCTTCCCCCGTGACTCGTGAGAAATGAACTTGTAAAGTATAGTCGGGCCATCAGCGATAACAGATTTTGGTTATTGCCGATAAGAACTTAAACCAAGAGGTAATGTGTGAGCAATAACATGTTGGCTGGACACTGAGGATATGATTACTTAGGTCGATTGTAAAAAGATTGACACTGCATGCCATGCTGAATGAAGTTTCTCACATATGGCTACTGCGTAAAACCCCATATGAGCTGAAATTGATGTGGCTTCAACATTTATCTTGACAAAATTACTTCACAGACATTGGCCAGCTCAACTTACTACATATCCTGACTCTCAAGAGCAGCTAACTATTTGGCCTACCTATCCATCATGTTCAATCGTAAGCAAGTTTAACTGGACTTACCAAGGCCAGAACCTCAGTGTTTATTCTAATTGTGGTATATGCTCCCGCACCCCCAATGAGGCCTAGCATAGTCTACCAGCCCATCTCGCTTAACCTCGCTTTCGGCCGAGCAGATGATTCCTCCGAAGTTTTCGTAGTTGCACAAACCACTGAAGATTTCCTAGTGGCACAAACCCACTGCCGTGGATTCTCAATGTCATCACCGGTTGTCGTCGGTACATGCCAGCTTCCAGTTTCAGATTCCTGCATCCAAGGAGGACAGCACCATTTTATTCAGCACTTATCCATATGCTACTGATGCCGAGGGATAATGCATTTTTTGGCTCAGAGTTAGATTAATCATCACCTGAGTAACAATGGAATAAGGAGGCGGCAAGTGAAAAGTAGGACCACGCCCTGAGTATGTTAGCCGGACCTGCATAGAGTTGCCTAGGGTTATTTACACTGAATTTTTAAGAGAAATAATCGGAGGAAGTTTTGGGGTTCCATAACTAAGGCTTCAACACTGAGCCAGGACTTCAGAGCAACCTTTGCATTGTCTCGTTAAAAACATAGAGCAGCAGTTCAGAAACAAACCTGGTGCTTTTCTTTCCATCTGGGGAAAAAACTAGTGCCAAGAAGTTGAAACAGGTGGTCCCGCATCTCATCATTTGTAACAAGCAGCGAACGGCAACTAACTGCTGCATACAGCCAATACCTGGAGCACAAAAGGAAATAAATGATTTGCAATGGTGGAAACTGGAAAGAGTAGAGAACAATTTTGGGCTATAGAATAAATTATTCAATTGGGGACATCTCTCACCGCTATCTAATGAAATTTACAAAATACTGTGAAAAACACAATGCTTTCTTCATTAGAGCTACTACCAACTAGCTTTGGTAAGCGACACACCTAATGATGCATTTTCCAATTGTTATGTGAAGCAGGAAACATGGCCTCACCAATCATCATTGGAACCAGGAGGAGTAGGATATAATGCTCCAGCATTTCGCCAACCCTCTAAGAGCTTCTGATTTTGTGGAAGTTTTGCAGGACCACCATTAACTCGGCTACTATGCAAAACAATCAGTGGCAATTTCTTTGATTTAGTTATTCTCTGTATGCCATTTACAACAGAGTTCACCTACAACAAAAGCATGGTTCATAATTGGTACTGTTAGCTGTGTCTCTGCATTCATGTCAAGAATAAGTGTATCATAGAATTACTACTTTGCAGTACAAATGACCTTTTACCTGAGAAAAATTGAATGTTTTGTTATTGTAAAGGCCAACATTAGCAGCATCGATAACAGCATCGAATGGTCCATGGCGACGGAGCCATTTCTGCAGAAACCAGGTTCTCAATTAGATAAAGAAAGCATCAACTAGAATATAAGGAGTTAAATGAAAAGCAACAGTACAAAAGACTGTGAAGCAATCATTTCCTGGTGAGAAATAAACTTATAGTTTACAGTCAGGACCTCCACAGAAACAGATTTGGTTATTAAGGTTAGAACCTTAAACCAAGAGGTAACGTGTGAAGAAGAATAACATGCTGAATGAGCACTGATGACATGACCACTTAGCAGTGGCAGTGCAAGGCGTCAAAACCTGTGACATCAGTCACTGCGTAGTGCCGCCACAGCTACTTCGGTCTATAGTAAAATAGAGACTGGTGCATGATGAATGAAGCTTCTTTAATATAACTACTATATAGAGCCCCATACACGCTGAAATTGGTGCGGCTCCTTGGACATCTGTCATAACAAAAAGACTGACAGGAGAAGCTTCTTAACCTATGCTAGTTCTTATCTAACAGCGAAAGCAGAGAACTCGGTACAGATAGGTGTTGCATTCTATGTCTCCATAAAGTTTCTCACCGTGAATTCAATTAGATCCACTAAACAGTCTTGAGCCACAAACAAAACACATGCAATCACTTTTTAAAATTAGATCTTACCATTCTAAAACTCTTTATCAGCCAACATGCCAAGATGGGGCCTTGAAACATCATCCTAGGTTGTACTGAACTCCACATAATATATAATATACACTATAAAAGTCGTACACTTCAGCACATCTCGCGGCAATCCAGGCACTGTAGAAGCCCTATTTTCTTCACTGTTTCTTCAACCGCCGAATGATGTGTGTACCTTTTTCCCGTCGGTCGGTTCCTCTCTCCACTGATTTCATTTCCGAATGATTTATTTTCAGGTCTTTCCCCCTGGTTACCGGCTATTCCAGATTCCCTCTTTTTCATATCTTTTCACCTGCCTATAGGAACACCGGCCGCGCTCCTGCCTCTAGCCAACCGGTTGAGCCCCGTGCATTTGGTGCCCTTTGTTTTATTTTTATAGTCGCCGCTTATCCCGGCTATTCGTGAAGCTGTGTGTCTGTGTGTCACCCGCTTTCTTCTTGCTGCCCACGTAACAGACCCACCACCGCCACACAGCTGCTCTATCCTTCCGACCTGCACGATCATGGGTCTCTATCAAGCGAGGTGCCCAATGACAGCACTCCTCTCCCGTGAAGTGGCACAGCACTGGCGGCGGCCGCTGCTCCCATTTGCCACTGCGCCAGTCGGACCTCTCCCGTGGCTTCGCCCAGCCTTGCCGCTGTTTATCTAGGAGGAAGCAGATGATAGGAGGCAGCACCTCCTGCATCAACAAGGCTACAACAGGCAGTGCAGCCATGGGAGCAAGCAAACCTTTTGTTTCTCATGGGCTGCTGGCGCCGACGACTCCACAACACCCAGCCATACGAGCTTTGCGGGGGTTCCAGGACCACGGGCACGTAGATCACGGTCTCGGTGACGAGCCTGGGGGCCACCGGCACGGGTATTCTGGCGTCTAGGTGATCTATTCACCCTCCTACCCTTCCTCAATCATCTCGATCTGGCCATCTCTCTTTCATCTTCTTTTAGTACAGATACTTATGAAATCACCTGAAGAGGGGACGAGGGCGCGTCGGCAGATGACCGGTTCCCCACGGTTGACCTGCAATTCTGCCCTGGGGAGCAACACCACAGCCGGTGCGTCAACCATGAGCCTCCTGCGACCGCGCTCACCTCTACTGGCCGACAAGGGCTTCGGCAAAGCGCCTTACACCATCATCCCATGGAGTCGCTCCTATCTCCGTGATTTGCTTGCAACACCCTCGCTTTTGGCCGAGCCACTGTGATCCAGCTCCATTCACACATCAGCGAGACGTCCGATAGTCGTGGCCGGGTGGCTCAGTCTTCGCCACATCTATATACGGTGAGCTCTTTTCGACTTCGGGTCATTTGGTTGGTTTTATTCAGGTTCTGTTTGGATGTGCCATACTGTCATCCCGAGTCCTTTGTGCCATTTCCAACAGCTGATCATGTTGTTAGAACTTACAAGTTACAACATGAGGTGTTGATTACTCTAGTAATTGCATGTATAAGTTCTTTGTTTCATGCTTATGAGGTTCTTCAGTTGCCACTTTCTTTCAGAACAAATCCCTAATAAATTTGCTTTATCCATTATATCTGGTCAACAAAAGATCAGGAGCATATGATACATGCTGATCTGAAAATCTTAGTTTCCCTGTATGGATTCTGGAGAACCTGGGAATGAACTGATGTGCTTAATTAGTTCAAAGTTGTTTCCCTGAAATTCTATATTTTCTTGGATAAAATTATATGTTTGATGTTTCCATGTGGTGTTCAAGTAATGTTTGTTAATTCAGGGTAAGTTTGATCAATGTGATTATTATTTTTACATGTTAGAACAGAAAAGATTGATTTCATGTTGTTTATTTTGCAGCATGGAGAAGTTTATTTGCAGCACATAAGAAAAAATCATGGACAAAGGCAATAACTTGGTAATGACTCAAATAGTTAGACTTTGAGGTCGCATTTTTTATCAGTTCAGTTATTACAAGAAATATCCATTTGGTTTCACATGTGTTTTGTTGGAACTTCTTAATTCACGGCAGGTTTGATAAAATGGTGAGCTGACATGTTGGTTTTTGTATGCGCCAGTAGAACTTCATATCATTCATGTTCCTTGGAGTATATGTGTTTGTCTGAATTAGTGTTCCCGTATTTCATCTCATGTATGAAGCATGTAAATCTGCATTGGTATATGTAGACATGTTTCAAATATGCAGATCAAGTCATATTTAGGTTTAGCTGTCCATGTGCTTTCATTCCTGTACTGGACTGTTTATTGGCCTCCCGTGATGCAGATCTGCATTGGTACAGATACATCTCAAATATGCAGATCAAATCATAATTAAGGTTTAGCTGTCTTCTGTGTGCTTTCTTTATCACTATGTTGAAAAAAACAGATGCCACGTTTTTGGCCATTAAGTGATAGTCATGTAGAGAGCTATTGCTTATTTAAAAACAAGTTCTTAGAAAATATGTGATTTGTGGAATCTGTAACAATTAATATTTTAGTTGAAGAGCGCTGTAATGTTTAATTAGAACTACTTTAGGTACATTCTAAAAAAATTAAGGAGGCCCTGATGTTTTCAGTTTTGATGATAAGTATGTTTCACAGTTTTATCAGGTTTGTGATGTGATAGTTGCAACCTCACTACCTATTATGGCAACCGTTCTGCAATTCAAGGGGTGTTTTATGTTACTATATCTCTAATTTATTTGTTTCATGGTTTGTTTATTTCCTCTCTTTTTCATTTTAACCAATCTTATGTACTTCAGAATTATTCTATTTAACTACCCTTCACGAAATTAACCACTACTTCCTCAACCACGAGGTCCACTATGAAGAAAGTCCAATTTATATCCGGAATGGTACCGATTAATTGTTATTTCTACTTTAATTATGCTATCAGTGCCATATGACCAACTAAGTATGCAAAGATATCTCTCTGATTACTTAGCTTTGTATACCGCATGGTTTTTCAGTTTAAATGGATGTGCCATCCCGTCATCTTGATATCCTGTGATTCGATACAGAACTCCAAGAGCTGTGACCGTATATCACTGTCGTTCTTACTCCACCGAGTTTAGCAAACAAAGCTATCCAATTACGTCATGCATGATCATAATTTATAAATAGCTTCCACTCTGCTTGAGGTTCTGGTTGAGTAAGAACGAAGTTGAGGAATGAGGACAGCCAAAGGGATGTAGGCGAGGTCATTCATGGAAGGTACTTTGCTGAATTCCAAGTTTCAGCCTGTTGTAATCATTCTCAATATGGTTAACATGATTGTTACATAAGCCACTCAATCATGTAAAGCACTTCTTTGAATTCTAGCGATGTCTTACTGTTTGAGAGATGATGGTTTCAGATCTATGTACTATTGTAGTCATGCTGAACATGTCACTAGAAAAAATCAAGCAAGAATTAGTAATAGGAAGATCCTTTTAGTAGTTACTGATGCATAGAAGACATGTTTTTATGATTCTACTAAGTTTGTTTGGAAGTTAGTATCATGGATGGAGGGCTGGTCTTGAGGTTAGTCTGAATAAGTGCATAATATTATACATTTTTTTCAGAAAAAGAAGACAAGGAATATCCAATCGGAGTCGGTTACAAAATCGACCCGCAGTTGCAAGATCAAGATTAAGAAGTGTCCTTTTCCTTGCTAGATAAAGGTTTGGCTCTGTATTTTAAGAAGGTGATTGAGTAAAGCTGCCACCTTTTAATTCAGATAATAAGATGAAGAAACAGTTCAGTTTTAACACTGTTCAGAAGGCTGTCTGTTGCCATGTCAAATTTTGGCATGGACTTCAAACAAATGAGAGAAGCAATAGTAGGGACCAACAATACTGACAGTGAACTCTTTTCCATGCAGTAAACTTCACACAAACCAAAGGCGAGTGCTGGTGCAAACGAGACCATCTTACACGCAGAATCGACTCCATTAAGTGTCCAAGCGTCATCACTTTTTTGATATCGCGAAAGACTGTTTAATCACGATTTTGTACAGGTGCTGCTTACCACTTATCTCTAAAGAGTATAGTTTTGTAGAGGATAACTAATTTTGTTGAGGGCTGAGAGCATATAATGAGTACAGACTGTCCGCAACCATAAACTGTCCACGACTATAAAAGAAGAACATTGGGTCCAAACTATACTCCTGACATGAGTACACACTAGTATGACCTACCAGACTACGCCATGATATTGTTCACCCGGAATCGTAATTAAGAGGTTGGAAGATTACCACAGTCCTCTTACAGCAATCCATATTATCCGACGGGCGTGGCATGCCGCCGCGCCAAAGCTTCCTAGTATGGTGTTAAGGAAAGAACTGTGTGTACTAGCACTACCCTATAATGCTTGGAAATACTTTAGAAAGGTGCTATGTAAAGGAAACTGCATTGCATGTAAGAATTGTTGAGTCAACTTGTACCCTGTGAGGGCGAGACAATGAACACTGGCCCTGAAACTGTTAACAGCCGTGGGCCACAAACAAATGCCTGAATTCCCTTTAAAATGGTCTAGCACACCAAACTAATGAATCAGCTCTAACCATTCCAAGTTCTTTATCAGCCAAACATGACAAGAAAATCCTCATTTTAGCTCTTATTGAATTGTGTGTAAGAATTGTTGAATCAACTTGTAGGGATAAGAGAAGGGAACAAACAATGTACCTGAAACCGTGGGAAATTCTTCCTGGCCTCCTCCCGCTTGCATGCGAGTTTGGTGAGCAACTTGGCGAAGGTCTCAGCCTCAGAAGGATCGATGTCTATGCACACAAGCTTCTCCCCGCAACGCTGGCATTTACCATTCTTGTCCATCTCGCTCCGCCCGACGTCCCATTGTCCCTTACCAAGCCAGCCCTGGCCATGCCAGCCGCCACCGCCCTTCACCACCCCTTCCCTGACCTTTCCGGCGTCCCACTTCTCCACTCCCGCCGCCGCAGCAGCGTCCGACCGGAACCATGCCTCGACAACCTCGGCGGTCGTCTCGCACACCTGCCTGACGAGTGAGCGCGTCCTGTGCAGCACCCTGTACACCTCGCCGGCCTTCCCCTTGTTGGCATTGACGCGGAGCAGCGCGGCAAGCTCGGTCTCCTCGGGCACCACCCCCGCGGCGTCCATGTGGGCCTCGACCTGGCCGGCCCCGTCGGCATCCCCCGCGTCGCAGTAGGCGAAGAGGGCGGGGCCGTAGGTGCGGAGGCGCGGCGGGGTGCCGGCGGCGGCCACGCGGCGGACGAGGGAGAACGCCGTGGCGGGGTCCCGGCGCGCGGCGGCGAGGCGTGCGACGCTGGTGAGGGTGGCCTCGTTGGGCTCCACGCCCTGGGCCTCCATCCTGGCGAAGATCTCGAAGCCGCGGCGGGCGGCGTCGGCGGACTCGGCGGCTGCGGCGGTGGAGCAGAGGTAGAGGAGGCGGTTGTAGTGGTTGAGGGAGAGCGGGATGGCGGTGGCCGGGTGGAGCGCCGCGTCGTAGAGGGCGAGCGCGGTGGGGAGGTCGGCGTCGCGGGAGCAGATGTCGAGCTTGTGCATGAGGAGGCCCTCGGGGGAATTGTGCATGCGCCGGCGGACGGCCTTTCTTCCGCCACCCTGTTCTGCAGGCGGTGGTAGAGCGGGGGAGGGTGGAACATTGGGAGGCGCAGTCGTCGCCGGAGGGTCGTCGAGCGCGGTGGAGGTGGAAGAGTAGGAGTGGCGGCGGCGGCGGGCTAAGGGGAGGGAGGACCGGCGCAGAGAGGAGGGGAGAGGGTGTGGGCGGGAGCGGGAGCGGGAGCGGGTGAGGAGGGCCGCCGCCGTGGAGCGGAGGGCCGCCGCCGCCGCAGCGAGCCGCATCGTCTCGTGCTCGTCGACGGTTCCCGGATTGGATGCACCCAAAAAAAAGGTAGGGATTGAACTGCGCGACACATTTCTGAATTTTCGTTTTTAGGGCAACTGTCTGTCTGTCACTTATCTGAATTTTCGTTTTGTTAGCATAGCTCAAAAATTCGCAAGAAAATTGTCTGAAATTTTGTATTTCTATCGTCCTGGTTTTCTATAGTGGAGATCAGTCATCCACACGAAAACAATCAGCCTCCATGCAGCAGTCACTATTATATCCCTATGCACCTCCACAGTCAAGCTCAAACAATTCACATCTACATCTACAACAATAGCATTTCGGTCTTATCATATTCATCAAAATGAGAAAATATTCTCATTAAAGGAAAATTTCACGTCAGATCAGTTTATCTGTTGTCACAATTCTTCCCTCTTCTTGATCTTGGAGAAGAGGTGGTTCACATGCAAGGGATTGTGACTTCTTAGGTAGATGCTAAACAACCCGCACTACTCCTGAAGAATTTTTCACTAGATCAAGACGTTTTCCATGTAGTTTTCACCTAGCTAGTGGCAACATCGCTACATCATAAACGATCCAGCAGCTCGGCAAGTATCTAACCGGACAAGTCTTGTTTGCTCCATTTTTTTTAGATAAATGAGCATTGCCCCACCCTCTGCATCAATAGATGCACACGGCTTGCTTTATTAAACCATAGTATCAGTTCTCCAAGAACTCGAAGTCACTTATTACAATCATGGATCGACTAAAGTGGATACATGAATCAGCCAAACAAAAATACGGCCCCCAGAAAAGCTATGCATTTGCTATTCTATGAAGATGCCGCCACCCAGTGGCCTAGAAAAAGAAGTCCTGAGCAACCACTAGCATCCGGTTGCATCCAGTAACCATATCCTTCCGCTGCTTCAAAGGGAGAAAGAAACCCATTGTTGAATCGAATGAGTAGCTCGCCGGATAACCTGCAAAAAATTAGTTCCAGTTTGCTTGTTAAAAATAATGTCATTTCTAGTTCTCCAGATTGCCCAACAAAGAGCCGATATTCCAATTCGAATTTTCTGTTTATCATCCTTTCGTACTCCATTAAGCCATCTACCAAACATATTAGTAATATTAGCCGGTGGAGGAATATTATAAGTTAAGTACATCATGCGCCAAACAATCTTCGCAAAAGGACAATCGATGAACAAATGGTTGACCGTTTCACGTGAAGCACAAAAACAACAGTTTTGACATCCATTCCACTTTCTTTTAGCTAAATTGTCCTTAGTTAAGAGCACCTTATTACTCAAGAACCACATAAAATTTTTAATTTTCAATGGGATTTTTAGTTTCCATAAGTATTTCCGAAGATAAACAGTGTGTCCATTCATGAGATCAAGATACATACTCTTAACAGAAAAACTACCCGAGTCGGTAAGTCTCCATACAAACTTATCTGATTCAGTTGTTAAATCCACAGTGATTAGGCGCTGACATAAATTAATCCATTGTAACCATTTATTATCATTCGAGCCTCTTCTAAAAGAGATATTAATAGGTTGAGTAGCAAACACTGTTGATACTAACACATTCTTATGTTGAATAATATTATACAAAGCCGGATACTGATGGGATAACGGTGAATCTTCCATCCAAACATCTTCCCAGAATCTAACAGTAGTCCGATCTCCCACTTTAAAATACCCTCTTTTGAAGAATTCGTCCTTAACATTCATAAGGCCTTTCCAAAAAGGAGAATTGTTCGGTTTAGCTTCTGCTTGTGCTAGATTTTTATTATTCAAATATTTGTTACAAAGCATTTGTTGCCACATACCCTCTGATACGTTTCCGACGTATCGATAATTTCTTATGTTCCATGCCACATTATTGATGATATCTACATGTTTTATGCATACTTTATGTCATATTTACGGATTTTCTGGAACTAACCTATTAACAAGATGCCGAAGAGCCAGTTGCTGTTTTCTGTTGTTTTTGGTTTCAGAAATCCTAGTAAGGAAATTTTCTCGGAATTTGACGATATCAACGCCCAGTGGCCTATTTTGCCACGTAGCTTCCAGAAGACCGAAGAGTCAACGAAGTGGGGCCACGAGGTGGCCGGGGGTAGGCGGCGCGCGGCCCCACCCTTGGCCGCGCCGACCTGTCTCCCCGGGGCCCCTCGCGACGCCCCACGACCTACCCTTCCGCCTACAAATAGCCTTCGTCGCGAAACCCCGCATCGAGAGCCACGATACGGAAAACCTTCCAGAGACGCCGCCGCCGCCAATCCCATCTCGGGGGATTCAGGAGATCGCCTCCGGCACCCTGCCGGAGAGGGGAATCATCTCCCGGAGGACTCTACGCCGCCATGGTCGCCTCCGGAGTGATGAGTGAGTAGTCTACCCCTGTACTATGGGTCCATAGCAGTAGCTAGATGGTTGTATTCTCCTCATTGTGCTTAATTGTCGGGTCTTGTGAGCTGCCGAACATGATCAAGATCATCTATCTGTAATTCTATATGTTGTGTTTGTTGGGATCCGATGAATAGAGAATACCATGTTATGTTGATTATCAATTTATATCTATGTGTTGTTTATGATCTTGCATGCTCTCCGTTACTAGTAGATGCTCTGGCCAAGTTGATGCTTGTAACTCCAAGAGGGAGTATTTATGCTCGATAGTGGGTTCATGTCTCCGTGAATCTGGGGGAGTGAGAGAAACCTCTAAGGTTATGGATGTGCTGTTGCCACTAGGGATAAAACATTGATGCTATGTCCGAGGATGTAGTTATTAATTACATTACGCGCAATACTTAATGCAATTGTCTGTTGTTAGCAACTTAATACTGGAAGGGGTTCGGATGATAACCTGAAGGTGGACTTTTTAGGCATAGATGCATGCTGGATAGCGGTCTATGTACTTTGTCGTAATGCCCAATTAAATCTCACAATACTCATCATAATATGTATGTGCATGGTCATGCCCTCTCTATTTGTCAATTGCCCAACTGTAATTTGTTCACCCAACATGCTGTTTATCTTATGGGAGAGACACCTCTAGTGAACTGTGGACCCCGGTCCAATTCTCTATACTGAAATACAATCTATCGCAATCTTGTTCTCATTTTCTGCAAACAATCATCATCCACACTATACATCTAATCCTTTGTTACAGCAAGCCGGTGAGATTGACAACCTCACTTTGTTTCGTTGGGGCAAAGTACTTGGTTTGTGTTGTGCAGGTTCCACGTTGGCGCCGGAATCCCTGGTGTTGCGCCGCACTACATCTCGCCGCCATCAACCTTCAACGTGCTTCTTGGCTCCTACTGGTTCGATAAACCTTGGTTTCATACTGAGGGAAAACTTGCCGCTGTACGCATCACACCTTCCTCTTGGGGTTCCCAACGGACGCGTGTTGTACGCGTATCAAGCCCTTTTTCTGGCGCCGTTGCCGGGGAGATCAAGACACGCTGCAAGGGGAGTCTCCACATCGCAATCTCTTTACTTTGTTTTTGTCTTGCTTAGTTTTATTTATTACTTTGTTTGCTGCACTAAATCAAAATACAAAAAAGTTAGTTGCTAGTTTTACTTTATTTGCTATCTTGTTTGCACTCTATATCGAAAACACAAAAAAAATAGTTACTTGCAATTACTTTATCTAGTTTGCTTTATTTACTATTGCTAAAATGGGTACTCCTGAAAATACTAAGTTGTGTGACTTCACAACCACAAATAATAATGATTTCTTATGCACACCTATTGCTCCACCTGCTACTACAGCAGAATTCTTTGAAATTAAACCTGCTTTACTAAATCTTGTTATGCGAGAGCAATTTTCTCGGTGTTAGTTCTCGATGATGTCACGCCCATCTTAATAATTTTGTTGAACTTTGTGAAATGCAAAAGTATAAAGATGTAGATGGTGACATTATAAAATTAAAATTGTTCCCTTTCTCATTAAGAGGAAGAGCTAAAGATTGGTTGCTATCTCTGCCTAAGAATAGTATTGATTCATGGACTAAATGCAAGGATGCTTTTATTGGTAGATATTATCCCCCTGCTAAAATTATATCTTTGAGGAGTAGCATAATGAATTTTAAACAATTGGATAATGAGCATGTTGCACAAGCATGGGAAAGAATGAAAACTTTGGTTAAAAATTGCCCAACCCATGGACTGACTACTTGGATGATCATCCAAACCTTTTATGCAGGACTGAATTTTTCTTCGCGGAACCTATTGGATTCAGCTGCTGGAGGTACCTTTATGTCCATCACTCTTGGTGAAGCAACAAAGCTTCTTGATAATATGATGATTAATTACTCTGAATGGCACACGGAAAGAGCTCCACAAGGTAAGAAGGTAAATTTTGTCGAAGAAACCTCTTCCTTGAGTGATAAGATTGATGCTATTATGTCTATGCTTGTGAACGGTAGGCCTAATGTTGATCCTAATAATGTTCCGTTAGCGTCATGGGGTGCTCAAAAAGAATATGTTGATGTGAATTTCATTAAAAATAACAATTATAATAATTCTAGGCCATATCCTGCTAATGGTAACTCTTATGGTAGATACGCTTCACCTAATGAGGAAAAGATGTTAGAAATTAAAAGATCCACCAAGAACTTTATGCAATCACAATATGAGCAAAATAAATTGTTTACTAAAACTATGAATGAGCAATCTACCTTGTTGAAGAATATAGGAAATCAACTTGAAAATTTGAATATGGATATCTCTGGGTTGCAAACTAAACTTGCGAATGCTGAAAACCGAATCTCATACATGTCTGCGTCACAATCTTCTTTAATTAATAAAATGGCTGCTAAACCTGAGGATATAGATAATAAAATTGTTACTACAGCAAATGTCATCCAAGTTAGAATTAATGAGAATATAAGATTGATGGCCGAATTGCGTGCTAGGTGGGAAAGAGAAGAAAATGAAAAAGAAGATAATATAGCTAAAGTCTGGACTATTACCACCACTAGTAATGCTAATGCTACACAAGTTGCTGCACCTCCTACTATTACTAATAAAAGAATTGGTGTTAGCAATGTTTCCACTTCTAATGCAAAGCGCGAAAAACTGCCTGAAACTGCTAAATCATTAAATCGCACTGTGATAAAACTGCTGAAATTTTTTCTAACATTGGGGATGATGATCCCATTGCTTTAGATTATAATGGTTTGAATTTTGACGATTGCCACATCTCTGAAGTAATAAAGTTCTTACAAAAACTTGCTAAGAGTCCTAATGCTAGTGCTATAAACTTGGCTTTCACGAAACATATTACAAATGCTCTCATAAAAGCTAGAGAAGAGAAACTAGAACGCGAAGCTTCTATTCCTAGAAAGCTCGAGGATGGTTGGGAGCCCATCATTAAGATGAAGGTCAATGATTTTGATTGTAATGCTTTATGTGATCTTGGTGCAAGTATTTCTGTTATGCCTAAGAAAATTTATAATATGCTTGACTTCCCACCGCTGAAAAATTGTTATTTGAATGTTAATCTTGCTGATCATTCTGCAAAGAAACATTTGGGGAAAGTTGATAATGTTCGCATTACCATTAACAATAACCTTGTCCCCGTTGATTTTGTTGTCTTGGATATTGAATGCAATGCATCTTGTCCCGTTATATTGGGAAGACCTTTTCTTCGAACTGTTGGTGCTATCATTGATATGAAGGAAGGTAATATTAAATATCAATTTCCTCTCAAGAAAGGTATGGAACACTTCCCTAGAAAGAGAATGAAGTTACCTTTTGATTATATTATTAGAACAAATTATGATGTTGACACTTCGTCTCTTGATAATACTTGATGCACACTTTCTGCGCCTAGCTGAAAGGCGTTAAAGAAAAGCGCTTATGGGAGACAACCCATGTTTTTACTACAGTACTTTGTTTTTATTTTGAGTCTTGGAAGTTATTTACTACTGTAGCAACCTCTCCTTATCTTAGTTTAGTGTTTTGTTGTGCCAAGTAAAGTCGTTGATAGTAAGGTTCATACTAGATTTGGATTACTGCGCAGAAACAGATTTCTTTGCTGTCACGAATCTGGGCAAAATTCTCTGTAGGTAACTCAGAAAATTATGCCAATTTACGTGAGTGATCCTTATATATGTACGCAACTTTCATTCAATTTGAGCATTTTTATTTGAGCAAGTCTGGTGCCTCAATAAAATTCGTCATTACGAACTGTTCTGTTTTGACAGATTCTGCCTTTTATTTCACATTGCCTGTTTTGATATGTTCGATGGATTTTTCGATTCCGTTGACTTTCAGTAGCTTTGTGAAATGTCCAGAAGTGTTAAGAATGATTATGTAACCTCTGAACATGTATATTTTGATTGTGCACTAACCCTCTAATGAGTTGTTTTGAGTTTGGTGTGGAGGAAGTTTTCAAGGATCAAGAGAGGGAGATGATACAACATGATCAAGAAGAGTGGAAGCTCTAAGCTTGGGGATGCCCCGTGGTTCACCCCTGCATATATCAAGAAGACTCAAGCGTCTAAGCTTGGGGATGCCTTGGGCATCCCCTTCTTCATCGACAACATTATCAGGTTCCTCCCCTGAAACTATATTTTTATTCCGTCACATCTTATGTGCTTTGCTTGGAGCGTCGGTTTGTTTTCGTTTTTGTTTTGTTTGAATAAAATGGATCCTAGCATTCTTTGTGTGGGAGAGAGACACGCTCCGCTGTTGCATATGGACAAGTATGTCCTTAGGCTTTACTCATAGTATTCATGGCGAAGTTTCTTCTTCGTTAAATTGTTATATGGTTGGAATTGGAAAATGATACATGTAGAAATTGCTAAAATGTCTTGGATAATGTGATGCTTGGCAATTGTTGTGCTCATGCTTAAGCTCTTGCATCATATACTTTGCACCTATTAATGAAGAAATACATAGAGCATGCTAAAATTTGGTTTGCATAATTGGTCTCTCTAAGGTCTAGATAATTTCTAGTATTGAGTTTGAACAACAAGGAAGACGGTGTAGAGTCTTATAATGTTTTCAATGTGTCATTTATGTGAGTCTTGCTGCACCGCTTCATCCTTGTGTTTGTTTCAAATAGCCTTGCTAGCCTAAACCTTGTATCGAGAGGGAATACTTCTCGTGCATCCAAATACTTGAGCCAACCACTATGCCATTTGTGTCCACCATACCTACCTACTACATGGTATTTCTCCGCCATTCCAAAGTAAATTGCTTGAGTGCTACCTTTAAATTTCTATCCTCTACCTTTGCAATATATAGCTCATGGGACAAATAGCCTAAAAACTATTGTGGTATTGAATATGTACTTATGCACTTTATCTCTTATTAAGTTGCTTGTTGTGCGATAACCATGTTCCTGGGGACGCCATCAACTACTCTTTGTTGAATATCATGTGAGTTTCTATGCATGTTCATCTTGTCTGAAGTAAGGGAGATTTACCACTAAAATGGTTAGAGCATTGCATATTGTTAGAGAAGAACATTGGGCCGCTAACTAAAGCCATGATCCATGGTGGAAGTTTCAGTTTTGGACATATATCCTCAATCTCATATGACAAAATTAATTGTTGTTGAATGCTTATGCATAAAAGAGGAGTCCATTATCTGTTGTCTATGTTGTCCCGGTATGGATGTCTAAGTTGAGAATAATCAATAGCGAGAAATCCGATGCGAGCTTTCTCCTTAGACCTTTGTACAGGCGACATAGAGGTACCCCTTTGTGACACTTGGTTAAAACATGTGCATTGCGATGATAATCCAGGTAATCCGAGCTAATTAGGACAAGGTGCGGGCACTATTAGTATACTATGCATGAGGCTTGCAACTTGTAAGATATAATTTACATAACACATATGCTTTATTACTACCGTTGACAAAATTGTTTCTTGTTTTCAAAATCAAAGCTCTAGCACAAATATAGCAATCGATCCTTTCCTCTTTGAAGGGCCATTCTTTTACTTTTATTGTTGAGTCAGTTCACCTATCTCTCTCCACCTCAAGAAGCAAACACTTGTGTGAACCGTGCATTGATTTCTACATACTTGCATATTGCACTTGTTATATTACTCTATGTTGACAACTATCCATGAGATATACATGTTACAAGTTGAAAGAAACCGCTGAAACTTAATCTTCCTTTGTGTTGCTTCAATACCTCTACTTTGAATTATTGCTTTATGAGTTAACTCTTATGCAAGACTTATTGATGCTTGTCTTGAAGTACTATTCATGAAAGGTCTTTGCTATATGATTCATTTGTTTACTCATGTCATTTACATTGTTTTGATCGATGCATTCATTACATATGCTTACAATAGTATGATCAAGTTTATGATGGCATGTCACTCCAGAAATTATCTTTGTTTATCGTTTACCTGCTCGGGACGAGCAGAAACTAAGCTTGGGGATGCTGATACGTCTCCGACGTATCGATAATTTCTTATGTTCCATGCCACATTATTGATGATATCTACATGTTTTATGCATACTTTATGTCATATTTATGCATTTTCTGGAACTAACCTATTAACAAGATGCCGAAGAGCCGATTCTTTGTTTTCATTGTTTTTGGTTTGAGAAATCTTAGTAAGGAAATATTCTCGGAATTGGACGAAATCAACGCCCGGGGACCTATTTTGCCACGAAGCTTCCGAAGACCGAAGAGTCAACGAAGTGGGGCCACGAGGTGGCCGGGGGTAGGGCGGCGCGGCCCCCCACCCTTGGCCGCGCCGACCTGTCTCCTGGGCCTCGCGACGCCTGACCTACCCTTCCGCCTACAAATAGCCTTCGTCGCGAAACCCCCATGCACCGAGAGCCACGATACGGAAAACCTTCCCGAGACGCCGCCGCGCCAATCCCATCTCGGGGATTCAGAGATCGCCTCCGCACCCCTGCCGGAGAGGGGAATCATCTCCCGGAGGACTCTACGCCGCCATGGTCGCCTCCGGAGTGATGAGTGAGTAGTCTACCCCTGGACTATGGGTCCATAGCAGTAGCTAGATGGTTGTCTTCTCCTCATTGTGCTTAATTGTCGGGTCTTGTGAGTCGCGAACATGATCAAGATCATCTATCTCGTAATTCTATCTGTTGTGTTTGTTGGGATCCGATGAATAGAGAATACCATGTTATGTTGATTATCAATTTATATCTATGTGTTGTTTATGATCTTGCATGCTCTCCGTTACTAGTAGATGCTCTGGCCAAGTTGATGCTTGTAACTCCAAGAGGGAGTATTTATGCTCGATAGTGGGTTCATGTCTCCGTGAACTGGGAGTGAGAGAAACCTCTAAGGTTATGGATGTCTTGTTGCCACTAGGGATAAAACATTGATGCTATGTCCGAGGTTGTAGTTATTGATTACATTACGCGCATTACTTATTGCACTTGTCTGGTGTTAGGAACTTATTAGTGGAAGGGGTTCGGATGATAACTTTGAAGGTGGACTTTTTAGGCATAGATGCATGCTGGATAGCGGTCTATGTACTTTGTCGTAATGCCCAATTAAATCTCACAATACTCATCATAATATGTATGTGCATGGTCATGCCCTCTCTATTTGTCAATTGCCCAACTGTAATTTGTTCACCCAACATGCTGTTTATCTTATGGGAGAGACACCTCTAGTGAACTGTGGACCCCGGTCCAATTCTCTATACTGAAATACAATCCCATCGTAATACTGTTCTCTTGTTTTCGTAAACAATCATCATCCACACTATACATCTAATCCTTTGTTACAGCAAGCCGGTGAGATTGACAACCTCACTGTTTCGTTGGGGCAAAGTACTTGGTTTGTGTTGTGCAGGTTCCACGTTGGCGCCGGAATCCCTGGTGTTGCGCCGCACTACATCTCGCCGCCATCAACCTTCAACGTGCTTCTTGGCTCCTACTGGTTCGATAAACCTTGGTTTCATACTGAGGGAAAACTTGCTGCTATACGCATCACACCTTCCTCTTGGGGTTCCCAACGGACGCGTGCTGTACGCGTATCACCCTCCTCCAATAGAAGTTTAAACAACCATTTGCTAAGTAGGCATTTGTTTTTCAATTCTAAAACCTCAATCCCCGGCCCCCCTTGATCCTTAGGCCTACACACAATATTTCACTTGGATAATCTATATTTCTTTTTTTGCTCATCAGATTGCCAAAAGAACTTTGACCTATAATAATCCAACCTCTTTCTCACTACAATTGGGATTTCCAAAAAAGACAACATAAACATCGGAAGGCTCGTGAGAACCGAGTTAATCAACGTGAGTCTATCTCCATATGACAACATTTTACTCCGCCAACATCCTAGTTTAGAAGCAAACTGATTCTCAATCGGGTTCCACTCCGCATTTTGAAGTGTCCTAAAATGAATAGGAATACCCAAATATTTTAATGGTAAGGATTCAGACTCGCACCCAAAAATATTTCTATATTGGTCCTCCATATTCTTTGCCTTACCAAAGCAAAAAAAATCACTCTTGTGGAAATTAATTTTCAAACCCGATAATTGTTCAAACATATATAGAATGAGTTTCATATTCACAGCCTTAGCTATATCATGTTTCAAAAATAATATTGTGTCATCTGCATATTGTAATATGGATAATCCCCCGTCAATTAAATCTGTTAGCGAACTCCCAACTTTACCCTTAACTTTGCTCCATTGTTTTATCATATAGAGGTTGTTAAAACAATATTACCGATGCATGTGGTCGATTTCTCGAACTCTAGATGACATCTCATAAGTAAAGCTAAGCGTGCATATGCAGTCAAGGCAGTGGCTATATTCGTTGATGGATGTGTGAAACTATGAACCGTTGTGCTATCGGCTATGAAATGATAGCTGGCATCTTTTTTCTTTGGTCCTGCGTGGGGTGGCCACTAAAAAATACTGAAGTAGCACAAAAGTGATCTCCCAAAACTGTATGGAACTAAAGTGAGTGGCACATTGCATTTTTTTTAGGGTAAATCCTTGGGCTTTTTAGGGCAAATGATAGATCACCCTGCTTGATCCACTTCCCAGGGGCCGCCACCTACAAATCAGAACAGAAAGATGAATGTAAAAGAGCTGTTATTTCATGGGCCGTTGCTCCTCTAAACCCATGGGGCGTCGCTGGCATGAACCTCCACGCTCGCAATGAAACATGGGTCGGCCAGCATGGGCCATCTCACGCCTACTGCTATTCTGGAGAAAAACATCCACCAGCGGTCCTGTTCATGACTCTGGTCACTTCCCCAATAAACCCTGGAAATTCACTTCCTGGGTGCTCTTTACAAAAAAAAAAATTAAAATGTTAAAAATTTCTGAAAAAAGTATTTGCCTGTATACCCCCACATTCCATGTGTGCGCGTAAAATTCCGCGGAAAAAATGACATGTCCGGTGGCCTATGTAAAAATGATTAAAAAAGAAACTCGTAAATGGCTTTATTTCAGTACAGGAGTTTGTATTTTTACACACGTCGCATAGAAAGTCGTTTTTGTTTGAAACAACTTTGTGGGTATGTAGGATGTGGAGATATACTGGTGACCTCTTTCTGATTTTTAAAATGCATCTAAAATAAAAGGAGCATATACGACCGAGAGGTAAGACGTTACTCTTGATAAACCCTGCAAGCTCTCTTACATAGTTCTTCCGTTTCATTTTTTTCCACAAATTTTAATATATATAGACATATTATGTGAATAGGCACATCCAAATCTGCGTAAGAATTGTGGAAAGGAAGGAGAGTAGCAATTAAGCCCACGAACTCGCCACTCGATATATAGTCCGGCTAGTGGTGCAACTCGAGATGGATCGATCGATGAGCTTCGGCGTTGAAGAAAAGAAATTCTTAGCTTCTATGTGGCACTTTTTTCAATAAAATATGCTTTATTACTCAAAAGGTTTAAGCAATACACCTGGCCTCTGCATGGATAAGATGCACCAACCGTCCAAAGAAGTACAAAACCATAAAAAAACGTTACTACAAAAGAATGCTCGTAAAAGTGTAAGCAACCAATTAGACCATAAGAGCCGCAATCCTACAATTATGTCGCCACCCAAGTTATTGTTTTCCTATTTTTACTACCGAACGATCGGCTGTCAGTAGCTTAACAAGGTACTCATCAGTGGCACTCAGAGAAGACAAGACCTAATGGATGGATCGATTCAGACCAATCCCGATCGCTCGTAGGAGACATGTAGCATCCAGCGGTGCTTAGATAAACTAGAGCTGGGTACAATGATTTGCTCCGCTGATCCCAGGCCGATCTGCTGGGTAACCAAACGACAGGCAGCAGCGATGACATATATACAGTAGACAGAGAGTTCGTGAGGTACATGTCATTGCCACATTATTGCTATAGATAAGTACTTACGGTTACGTAGCAGGGCACTAGCATGCTATTCCATCCATGGCAGAAGGATTGGCAGTGAAGACTGACGACGACGACCTCGAGAGGAGCTGAGGTAGCTAGGCCGTGGGCGTGGGGTGGGAATGGGATGGTGTTTGCCTGCCGTGCCCAAGACAGTGTACATCCGTCCTCGCTGTCTGCTGCTGAGCGACGCACCCCGTGTCAATCGGGTCTCGATCGGCTGTCATGCATGAACGAAGGCAAATGCTAGATTGGCTCTCGCCTTCCTCGATCCTGCATTGCCCAAATAGTACTGCAATTGTATCTTTGAATCCTCGGATTTCCACTTCGCTATTCTGCATTCGTAGTAATCTGCATTCGGAGTAGATTAAAAACTAGGTTTTCTGACAAGATGCTGTAAAAACCATCAAAAGCAGGGAATGACCAGTGATGCCTTGCCCCGCTGGACATGTCTTCCTTTTCGGCAACTTGCCTCGCTGGACAGTTGCAAACTCACGAAGGTGCAGACAAAGCAGCAGTACGCCCATCAAATCATGCATAATGTAGTCTATGCTTCCGGTTCGTCGAGCGAATCAGGCTCCAGGTTTGATTCCGAAACTGCAAGCGGACAAGGACAATCATCCCCAGGCCCTCTCCCATCTTTCTGGCAGCCGTGCCACTCGCAAATTTCAGACTACGCTCTACACTACACTTTGGCTCTCCTGTCCTTCAGAGGACGACGATTGGACGAAAGAACCTGACGCCCAGCATAAAAATGGCCCCTGAGTCCTACCAGCAGTAAACAGCTGTAAAGCCTTTTGTAGCATGGTCTCGTTGCACTTGTTTTAGTCACGGTATCCCACACAGATCCCCTCGGGAATGGCGACACTGAAATGCTCCGCATGATGAACAGTCACGTAGGAGTATGATGGACATGTAGTGCTTGCCTGAAATCGCCCATCACGGCAAAGCTCCAGGTCCGAGGACAGGGACCCGAACTCCCAGCATCATCCAACAGGAATCAAGCGAACTGTCATCGTCTGATGCGTTCTCATCAGACCAAGCAGGGACTAATCAGGATCTTCAGGGAATTGTCCGCCGGTGGAGTGCACTGCATAAACTCCAAGACGACCGGCCGGCCTGTTCCCCGATGGTTCCCTTCCCGGCAGGCCTCCTTGCGCGCAACGCAAACGTAACTGAAGACCGAACGGTTTCCGAATCTGCCATGTCGAAATCGAATCAGCTTTTGATCAGAAAGAGGAGCTTGCCACGAAGGCGCCAAGTACGTCCTACGGTCCCAGTACGTTTTCTTTCCTCAGAAAGCGCCGTCTGATGTAGATTGTTAATTGGGACAACCGGACGCATATATGCTTGCTGGAATTTCTATGCTTGCTAGTGGCCGGCGGATATGTTCTTAATTAGATACATAGGCTAACCGCGCGCGATATTAGAAATTGACACTTCTTTTGTTAGGCAAGAACGATGAACACGAGGCGGCGCGCGGCGAAAGGAGTTTGAAAAAGTATAGACGATATAGCAAGTGACGTTCACAGAAGCAGTAGAAAACGGGACTGACATTCCACCCCGTACGCGGGCGGCGCCAAGTGGTCTACTTGGTCATCTGTACTTGTCTGTTCACCTGCACACGCATTGATCGCGAATTCACGGCTTTATGCAAGTTCTTCTTGAAGCATATATGCGGGCAATAGTCAGTAGAAAGCGAAGCATATGTAGTAGTATGCTGAGTAGTTTGTTTCAAACTCTATCGATAGCACATTAGTTCTGCACTTCTCCATGCTCAATACTCATCGTTTTGAGAGATTCTTCCACAGAATCGATTCGTTCCCCGTTTCCCTTTCTGTTACGGTGTTATTCTTCAGATTTACGTAACGAAATGCTAGTTTGACTGCGCAATCAACTTCTCCGGGTTAAAGAAAAAATGACCCATATAACAATTTTCTAACAACTCCGAGAAACCAGATTAAAGTATACCGAGGTTGCTTAATCATGATGTGCTTATTTTGGTGGCGAAAGTGACAAATTTTTTTTTCAAACATATAATGTATTTATAACCAATACTTCCGTTTGGCCTCCTTTATTTTTCATAGGAAAACGCTTCGATTAGAGCAACCGATCACGCGCTTTGCTTCTTCTTGCTTCCTCTTCCCCTCGGTGTTACCTTGTTCCTCACATGCCTTCTCTCACCGGGCCCGTGATTCTTCCCACAAACTACCCGCTAGCTCCTCCCCCACGCACTCTGGCGAGGTCTCTCCTCGTTCAATCTGAACCACCATGGAAGACCTCATAAGGTGAAGCTCATATATGAGATACTAAGCACGAGGTAGAGGATAAAGTGGGAGAAATTAGTCCATAGTCGCATGATCTAGTGTTTGTGAGGCTCTGGCAACCAACTTCTCGGCCGACGACGCTGAATTGATGAAACCGGTGCCTCCATGGACGACCATACGAGGTTTGCAAATTTTTTATATTGTATATGCTCACCCAACTTGTGGCAAACTCGTATGGATTTTGTTGCAATCACATAAGTGAGATGGCGTTGGCACATTTTTTTGGCTTAACAGTTGCAAAGGTTCTCGTGAGGTGCTACAAACATTGACCTCCCATGCTACAAATATGTTTGACTTTCTTCGTGAATTTTCCTAAAACCAAGCAACATAAAATTGTTGCAGCTATTTTAAAAATGCTGCAAATCTTTTTGTTGTAAGTATTATTTTAAATGTAACAAATATTGTTCCATAAAAAACTTTCTCGTTCCATCACTTTTTGAAATTTTACACAACCTTTTGCACGGTTATAACATCCTCCCGAAAAAGGTTATTGCGACGATGCTACAATAGGACATTTATTCTGCTCGGCTTATGATGCCTTGCATGGGCCTTTATACCTTGAAACAGGCTTTGCCCCACTTTATTAAAAAACGCCACCACGGCCGAACAGATAGAAGGTGATCGATGAGGACAATCTCTCTTGCAAAGCAGAACAAAGATAAACAAAAGAAAGTCAGTGGAAACTAAAACTTGCCATGAAGACACCGAAAGAGGATTACGACACATCACGCTTCCAAGAGGATTACGACACCCGCAGGCATCGCCGCTGATGGCGGCAAAGAGCTGAGCTTTCGCCTGAAAAAACCTTAGCACAGCTCCGGAGATATCATACATTTTTCTGTTCTTCCTATAGGCTTTTACCAGATTCGTGATGACATGTAAAGAGATAAATAAACGGCGTGTACGTGCATCGTACATAAAATATGCCCGAAGCGATGGATGCAACGGAATGGAGTGATCGAGTAGAGTACAGCTATAGAAAGATGGACGCAGCAAAAGAGATGGGAACCACATGTCCCCCATACTCGGAGCTCTGTTGCGGCGAGATGGAGGTAGCTGGGGGTGGGAACGCGTGACCCGGAGGAGGCCGTCACACAACACGATCAACAGTTGTCCGTCGTGCCGTGGCACTCCTACTCCTCGGGATCGGGGTTCGCACCAGTCTGGCACCACGCTGCTCCCCCAGCTCCATCTTTCTTTACACTACAAATCGGTCTAATCTAGTATATCCAGAATCCGTACTTGAAGAAAGAAAATGCAACGCGTCCTATACCCAGACTGTCACCGCATCTCTCTCACGATCTTTGTTTACATAGATGGTTGGTCGATCGGTCTGATCCATCCATGGTATCTGAAAATACAAGTCCAAGATTATCCCCTGCAGGCTGCAGCGACAGCAAAAAAAAGACGACTTATGGCTCGGTGTTGCTCCTCTGATGTGTTGTGCTGCAGGTAAAGCTGGCTAGCGCGTGAAATAGTAGTCATTGGTCAAAAACGTTGTATGGACAGAAGAATTTTCACATCGTGACCGGCATAATAATTCCCAGATTATTTATGACTCTCTCCATTGTATGTTACTAGGACATGTCTCAAGTCAATGATAAATATCTGAAATACAAGCAATGTTATTCACATTGAACCTAGAATATGAGTTCAGGTTTGGAGGTAAATAGTCTATGTTATCGGTTTGTAATCAATTTTTCGTAGTGAAAGAAGAACAATTTTCTCATATGGAGTCTATTTCCGACGTATGACCACTCAAATATTTCAAAAAAAAAAAAACACACGTATCTAAGTATATTCACCAAAAAATAAAATAGGAAAACTGCCGTAACTTACCTTACTGGGAGATTCGTCCCTGGATATTGCTTCCCTCACCTTGCTCGCTACGTGGGAGGGGTTGGAACAATGGAACGAGTATAATGCAGGTCTTCCACAACAAGAGAAGGTTAAAAGGCAAGCACATTTATTGGTTTTACCAGGTGAGAAGTGCTTCGATGAGATCATGCAGGCGTAGCACATTAATTGTACTCTCTTTTGTTTAAAAATAGGTGTCTTAGCTTTGTCTAGATACATCCGTATCTAGACACACTAATTATGGATATATTTGTATCTAGAAAAAATTAAGACACCTATTTTTAGTTTTTTTTGAAGCTTTCACCGGGGGGGGGGGGGGGAGGATCCCCACCTGAATATATTACATCAAGAAATGTTTTGTTGGTTACATAGGTAGAGGTAGTCACGCCACAGGTCGGCGTGTACCTTCATTTCCAATTTCTTGAAGCGGTGAGACCAAAGTGTGAAGTCTGAGACAATGTTTCTAAGTGTCATCTCCATTGGTTGATCAACCGCTCGGAACACTTTGGCGTTTCTTGCATCCCAAATCTTCCATAGAATAGTGAGGGCGACAGAGTTCCATATCGAAGATGGGAGGTGGCGAGGTAGCGGCGTGGACCAGATATCTGAGAATGTCTGAGTGTTTGGTGCTATGGACCGCCGCCTCCATATTACTGCGGAAGCTGGGCAGGAGAAGAACAGGTGTGAGCGGTCCTCGACAGGTGCTTGGCATCTCGGGCATTGTTGCGATGTGATGATGTTTTTGTGCAGCAGGTTTGCCCTTGTATTGATCCTATCAAGGTGAAGCAGCCACCCAAACACCTTGATCTTTTTTGGCACGTTGGAGCTCCAAATGTGTGAGGCGTCTGGATCCTGGAGCTGGGTTTGGAGTTGCTTGTAGGCTGCTTTGGTGGTGAATGGCGATCCATCTAGCATCGTTCTGGTATCCTGTTCATCAGTGAGGTGTACATCCTGCAGCAGATTAGAGAGAGAAGCAAGTTGCTGGGACGTTGCATTGGTTAGTCTACACCGAAGGCCAGCAGAAATATTATTTTGCATAATGTCACATACCAATGCATGGGTTTGTGTATGGTGGGAGTATAGGGCAGGGTAGGCTGTGGCTAGGGTTTCTGGTAGGAGCCATTTGTCATGCCAAAAAAGTACCGATTTACCATTGTGTACAATGCAAGTAGTGATCTGTAGGAGTGTGTCCAGGTTTTTGGAAATAATTTTGCTAAGGTAGGAGGGGTTTGAGGCAGTGTATGGATTTGGTGACTGGGTTAGTATCCATTGTTTCCAAGGTAGATCATGTGAATGCAAGAATTTGAAACAAAATTTTAAAAGAAGGCAAACATTCTGTGCATTTAATTTTTTTTGCGCCAAGACCCCCTCGTGTAGTCGGAACACATAACTTATCCCACGCTACGAGGCATTGAGATCCCGTACATGTTTCTTCAGCAGCCCAGAAGAAAGCTCTACAACGAGCGTCGATATTTTTTAAAACGGAGATGGGGACGAGGAAGGATGACATGAAATATGTTGGTAGGGCATCTAGAACTGAGGAAAGGAGTACGAGCCTCCCCCCTTTGGACAAGAGGGTGGCGCGCCACCCTGCTAGGTACCTGTCGGAGCTGTCTATAATAGGTTGGAATGCTGAAGGTGGCAATTTGGTGCCTATTTTTAGATTGAGAGAGTAATAAATTTATTTACGTTTTTTGTAAACTTCTCCTTAATCAATACTTTGGGGCAAAGTTTTTGACGCCATTTTAAAAACAAAGGAAAGAACTACATGGGGCGGCTGCAATGCGGATTCAGCTTTTAGACCAGCCAGCCATTGCTTTGTGCAAAGTTCCTATATATTCTGTCTTTTTGGCTTTTCGGTCTGTTTTGAGCTACAAACGGAATATGCCCTCCGAATTGTATCGCGTCCTTTCCCGGGTCGGAAGCCAGCACGCAGCTGCTGCTTGCTCAGCTGCACTTATTAACCGTTTCAAATCGACAGATAGATTTGATCGTGGAACCACATTGATCCGACTTGCTGCACTTGCAAATGGGTATATACAAACGTCCGCGCGCAACTATGTCAAATCTACAGGTAGATCGCGCCATGGACACCCAGCTTAGTTAGCCGTCGGCTAGTTGCAAATTGTAAATGTACAATCTACCCAACCTTTCCAAGTCTAATGGACACCAGCTTAGCCGTCAGACTAGTTGCTCTTTGTAAATGTACGAACTACCCAACCATTCCAAGTAGGGAGTAGAAAGTTTGTCTCTGTGGGACAAAACTTTTCAGGGATTTGACACTCCAAAGTGGACCATACACGTACATACATGTACTAAGCTAAGATAGACCTTGACGTAACTGTCTGCTCTATCAATCACACTACTCCTGTACTTTTCGTTTCAGATCGTATCTGCTAGGCTAGAGGTAGCAGCTAGCCAATGTTCACCAATTATTTTCAATCGCTCTTGTACTCTTCTTGTACATGATCTTCTTCTTCTTCTTCCTCTGTTTTTTCTTATCTTCTGTGGAGCCTAGACCAGGCGAGTAGCCAAACGGTTGGAGCGTTCCTTCGAGGACAGAGAGACAGAACAAATACAAACAGACTGATCAATGGCCACAAAATGCAACACGAAAGCAAGAATTCTCAACACACTTAATCAATCAATTAACCGAACGAACGAAAGAACTTGAGTACAGTTGCATCGACGACTAAACAATCTTTGTTGTTTTGTTCTAATCTAGACAGCGAGCAGAGTGAGAGGGGTCATGTGGCTTCTTCACAGCCCGATCATGTTCCTGGAGGTGGTGACGCCGCCGTCGACGACGAGGTTGTGTCCGGAGACGTATCTGGAGTCGTCGCTGGCGAGGAAGAGCACGGCCTCGGCGATGTCCCTGGGCCTGAGCGTGGACCCCTTGAGCGTGGCGAGGCCGCGGACCACCTCCTCCATCTTCTCCACCTCGCGGTCGCTGGGCACGGCGGCGGCGCCGTCGAGGCCGATGCCGGCGTCGGCGTCGTCGGCGGCGTCCGCGTCGTGGCCCTGGCGCCACGCGTTGATGAGCATCGGGGTGGCCACCCCGAAGGGGGACACGCAGTTGACGCGCACGCCGTGCGCGCCCAGCTCGCACGCCGCGTTCTTGGTCAGCCCCACGATGGCGTGCTTGGACGCCGTGTACGCGTGCGGTCCCAGCCCGCCGAGCACGCCGGCGACGCTCGCCACGGAGACGATGCTGCCCTGGCGGCGCGGGACCATGGCCCGGCCGGCGTGCTTCAGCCCGAGCGCCGTGCCCAGCGCGTTGACGCGGAGCACCCGGTCGAACTCGGCGGCGTCGAAGGACAGGATGCTCTTGGCGGCGCGCGTCTGCCGGCCCAGGATCCCGGCGTTGTTGCAGAACACGTCGAGCCGCCCGTGGCGCGACACGGCGCGGTCCACGGCGCGCTCCACGTCCTCCTCCACCGACACGTCGCACCGCACGAAGGCGACGCTGTGCGGGCCCAGCGACGCCGCCAGCGCCTCGCCGGCCGCCTCGTCGATGTCCGCGATCACCACCTTGGCGCCGTGCTTCACGAACAGCCGCACGATCGCCTCCCCGATGCCCCGCGCGCCGCCGGTCACGATGGCCACCTTGCCGTCCAGCCTGCATACCAAAGAAACCGCATTGGTCAGCAACACGATCCCGACCACCACAGAGCGACGACGAAATGAGGAATACAGGGGAAGCTTAATTACCTCTTGTGCATGGGGGTGGGGGCGCCGGTGGCGTCCCAGCCAAGCGCACCGCGGTGCGACGGCGACATGGGTGGCTGGTGGGCCTTCTCCGGCATGATGTCCAAGGCAGGCATGGCGGTGGTCGCCGTGGCGAGGTGTTGCGTGTAGGTGGCGAAGCTAGTCGTCTTCACAGCAAGTGTGTGAAGCGAGGCTGATGCTGCTGAATTTGGTAGGGAACTGCAGGGGATATCGGGCTGGTTTTATAGGCGGCCATGCGCGGTCGACTCGTCGTACGGCCACTTTCTCAGGCCTGCACGAAATTCAACGCGTAGTTGTTGTTGCGAGTTTTTAATGGTTGATCCGGTCGATCCATAATGCGAGTATAGTAAACAGATTAGCCAAGCAGTTCAGTACCAATCTCTGATGACATAGTCTTAATCTGCTGCCAACAGTTCAGTAAACAGCTTTGTTTAACTCGATGTGGTGTGGTGTGGTGTGGCTAGGAGCATCTCAACCATATTCATACCTTGAAATCAGCTTACAGTTTGGGCAGCTCTCCTTGGACTCTAGAACAAACTTAATTTTCGGTCACATAAAAATTACGATGCAAAATTCAATGTAAAATCTAACACCTCTAGAGTCGGTCTAGAACTAACTTAATTCTCCGACGACCTAGAACAAGTAATGGGTTACAATTTACCCCGACTCGTTTCTACGGTGCGAGAGGTGTCCCCACAAAATAGGCGCAAAATATAGCACGAGACCAATTTGTCGATGTCTTTTATTTTCCTTTTTATTTGGTTGTCTTCTTCTCCGGCCAGCGGCTGTTTTCTTCTCGAGTTGAACCGGCAATCGTCTTCTTTCCGAGCCAACCGATGTGCTTGCACACCCGCTCTAGTGGCTCAATCGCGCCCACATCCCTGCTCCTGGCGGAGGGGTCCTGCACCGCCCATCGCCTCTAGCCCTCACCTCGCGGTGGCCCGCGCCCCGAGCCGGCATCCCACGTTCTTCGCACAAGAGCACTTGTGGAGGTGCTTCCATGGACATGCTCGTGTGGTGTGAGATGCTCCTGATTTTGCGCCATTAGGGCGACTCGGTGGAGATTGACATGGATTTAGCTAGAATTTAAGCAATGTGGCTGAATTTGGCTAGATTTCGGTGACCGACGCCGTGCCAGTGAGGCTTGGGCTGAAATTTCCCTCGTGGAGGTGCTTCCATGGACGTGCTCGGGTGGTGTGAGCTACCAATTTTGCGCAATTAGGGCGGCTCGGTGGAGATTGAAATGGATTTGGCTAGAATTTGAGCAATGTCGAAGAATTTGGTTGGATTTCCGCGACCCGACACCGTTCTGGTGAGGCTTGGGCTGGAATTTCCCTCCCGCCAATCGTTTTCTAGTATAATGGGGGCTATAAAACTCCCTAGAAACTAGCGGTTATCGATATATTTGGCGCTTTTGCTTCTTTTTCTACAACACATTGTGCAAATTTTAGGAGCTCCAATTTTCGACGTTTTCTTTTACCCTAAAATCGTAAAATAGCCTCATTTTACACTTGTAACATCTGATGGAGATGCTCTAGCTCGTTAGTATTATTCCCTTGGGAGAAGAAGACATGCTGATGAGCGCGGAGAGCGACGCTGTCTCTGAGACTCTGAGCACAATAATATAATCTGCGTCCTGGCGGGAGGAGAAAAAATGTACTCCTACTAGGATGGATGGCGTACGCCAGCGCATCCGTGGAGCGACAGGGAGGAGTTCGGTTCCGTGACGCCGGACGGGGAGGCAGAAGCCGGTGGAGCGAGCGGCGCACATGGTTGGGCCATGGGCGATCGAGTTGACCACCGCGGCTTCGGGGGGTCGTCCGGACAGGTGGGGCGCCGGATCGGCGCCGGAGAAATTATGGGCTCCGACGACGACCGACGTTGGTCCTGGTCTGGCTGTCTTCATCTTCTCGGCTGATGCCGATGCTGACGCCGATGCGTGAGCGTGACTAACTCAACCACTGGGATTTGATTTGATTTCTTTCACCAGTGTGGACGCAGCTGAAAGATTGTGGGGCACGAAACCGACGCCTTTTCTCTAGTTTCTTGGCAATCTCCATTGTTTAGGGCCTTGGAGGGTTGCTGAGTCAACCCCGGTTGAGAGGAGGGCGTTGATCCAGCAAGCAGGAGCGAGGTAGGAGGACGTGGTGTTTGCTTGGCTCTCGCGGTTTCTCCTTTCTTGGCTGGGTAGTTGCCGACCGGAGCCAAGTTCAACATCAAATTCTACTTCACAGAATTCTTCCTACGCAACACCATACTGTAGTGGAGTAACTTTTTTTTACCCTTTTGAAGAACTAGCTGCATCTTCTCTGGTCGGGCTGCACGGTTCCTTCTCCGCCCAAGACTGTGCCAGGTCTAATCGCATCGTTCATCCTGCCTAATTGCCAATCTTAAGAATATTTACGACGAATCACGCTACTAGCTTGTTTGCGTGACTGCTTTTCACTCATCAATTTTGGTCGTAGAGTTTGGCCAACTTGGCATGTACACATCACCTGGCTTTTACCCAAGTGCCAAGTGTTTCAAGTGTCTAAAAGCATCTCTATCAGGTAAATATCGGCCCTTAAAACACATATACGTGATTTAAAGACTGGAAATACATCGCGCAGAGTAGATATCGCAAAAGGTAAAACAACATACTCTGAAATATGCCACTAAATACCCACAGGTTAGCGATCGCCCCCCCTACACACACACCACTTCCCGCCCCGTACCGGCCGGCCGTCGGCCTAGCCCTATCTCCGCGTTGGCCCCGACCTGCCCTTGCCTCCGCTTCGGCCATTGGCTGACGGCCACCCACTTTCCCATGCTTGACCAAGCATCCAAGAAGGGACATGCACGACGTGTTGGGTGGCCAAGGAGCTGCAACACTTGGCTATGGCATGCAGCGCTGCTGCCCATGCGCGCGGCGGTGGCATTCCTGCCCATGTGTGACCTTTTGGAGGCCTACGACGGCTTTTAAAATTAGCGGTTATTTTACAATTTTCGGCGTGTTTATGAAATCTACTCTAATGCTACCCAAGCAGCGCACTTCGTTGACATTGCAGTATAAAGGTGACTGGTTCTAGTTAAAAAAACCAACGGCCCTCAGACATTCATACATGCGTACATGATCACAAGATTGCAAACTCATACTCCCTCTGCCCTAACTTATGTTACGCATAATTTTTGGCGAAAGTCAAACTTTATAAAGTTTAACCAATTAGTAGAAAAATACAGTAACTTTTATAACATGAAATCCATATTACTAGAATCGTGGTTTTATATATTTTCATAGTATACATTTCATATCATACATAATAGTAGTAATAATTTTAGATATATAGTCGTCTAACTTTACAAAATAGGAATTTAAATAAAATTTATATGCAACGTATTTTAGAACGAATGAAATACTACATGCAGGCATGATCACCAAATTAATGACGCCAAAATCAGGTGAGAGCTAGAGAATTGAATACGGTGGTGCTCTCTCCGCAAAGAAAAATTAAATGGAGAATAGTAAGAAACAGATGACGTCTACTGCTCGTGAATAGTCACCGTTGAAAGGAAGAGAAAATTCCGACGAGCACGTAGGTAGGCAGAGGAAATTCAGTGCACCCCACGGCACCACGCACCAGGCCAACCGCCAACGGCAATCCCGATGTTAACCTCTCCGAAAGTCAGAAGGCGAAAAGGCCACCCTCGGTTCCATCGCAGAAGCTACGAACCCTCCTGCATCTCCATCTCCAGCCATGGACCTACCTAAACAAATTGACCAAATCTTGGCCTCGCCACCTAAGCACTTTTGCAACCCAGCGACACCGCTCGGCCAGCTAGCTTAAGCTTACGTGTTCCGCTCTGCCTGACGCACCTACTTACATCACTACCATAACTTCACCGACCGAGGTCCGTGGTGTACAAGTCGTATGACGTGGTGCTGACCTGTGTCCTACACGTACAAGAAATATACATATGAGATATGATGCAAAACAAATACTCCCTCCGTTTCCATGACACATATTTTAACTTTAGCAAAATTTGAATATATATAAACACTAAACAATAATTAGATGCGTTCAAATTTATTTTTGATAAAATTAAGAAATATTGAGTATAACTAATTTTTAGGGCACAAGAGGCAAAAAAGGAGCTACACCAGATGTCCCATCTTTATTTGATGATGTAAATCTTTGCATCACACCTCAAAATTTTGCCCTGCGTGCTGCATATTTGCAGCACCACTACAAAACAAATCGAGTCACGCGTACAACCTGTTACAACATTCGGCCCATTTCCTTCACCTTTAGTGCGCGATCGCCCTTACTGCCGCCAAACAAATTGACTTGGGATTACTCCGCCGCCACTCCTCGATCGCCCACCGGCCCCTCTCCACCTCGCCTGGCTTCTTCGGTTACTTGGGAAGGCCAACCACTCCTCACCGTCACCGTAAATCTCCACATATCGCTGAGTAGGATCCAATCGATTCTAGCCCGCCGCGCTCCTTCACGGACGTATGTGGGGCCACAACCACCCGGGGAGCTTTGATTTGGTGGCCGGGAGGTGCCGCATGGCCCACATGCGACTCGCCCTTGATCGGTTCGATGGGTGCTACTGTGCGACCTCGACGCTCCGGCCACCTACCACGTTTTGTTGACGCAGCTGAGAGCCTCCCATCAGCCTTCTTCCTCTATCATTGTGTCAACGCAGCCACCTACTGCCACCGGCAGAGGAGCTCCACCTTGCACACAAGGTGTTTTAGAGTTTTTGTCAAACAGATAATTTCACTCATTTTTCTAGTTTCTTAATTTCTAAAATTTGTTGTTGTGATGTAGTAGTAGTTTGACACACATATTATTGGATTGTAGATGAGTTCGAGTTTATATGATTATTCAGCATCTGATGAAGAGTTTGACATGGACGAGGATGGAGACATCGCTTTCCCTTGTTGCATTGCAGAAGAACAAGCGATCAAAGCACGGTGGTTGCGTTATCGACCGTGAGAGGTGGCAGAGGGCTAGGGTTAATGAACCAACAAGTACGGCTGCACCGCCGACAAGACCGCATCTCCCACTTCCTTGACTGCTACAATGGCATTCACGATGCTGATGTGCACGACAAAGTGATGGTTATGGTTTGGCCAACAAAGCCACTAGTACGTGATGATCTCTATGTTGTATGTCATGAACTTTGAGTGTTCGTGAGTTGATTTGTGTGCTACTTGATGAACTATTTGTGTAATATTTGACAAACTATTTGTGTGATGTAATAAGTAAGTAACATTGGTGTTTAGAATCATTTAAATATGAGTTGATTTTTGTCTCACCTATCTTTGCAATTGTGAATATGGGCACAACCCGAGTGTCCTATTTTACATAGTCTGGAATTTTGCTTGTGTTCTATTTTACATCATCTGAAATAGACGTCCTATATTTAATGCCCTAAAACCACGAAAGTGGTGCCCTAAAAATATTTCCCGCTGCCATATTTTACATCATCTGTTTAAGATGCTCCAAGACGATGAAATGGTGTAGAGGCCTGACGATTTCAGTAGACTTTTCTACGTTCGATCTGTAGTGTTAGTATATTCTCTCGTGGACAGAGAGGAGACTAGGTTATGCAAATTAGTTAGTTACGTGGACTAATCGCCGCCTTTTCCATCTTAAACTAGTGCAGCTTGAATGCTTGATCGCAGTCAGCATCGATCGATCGCCCGATCGACTAGCTAGCTACCTACGCATATGCATAGCCATGTTATGGGCAAACGCAAGTTGGGAGTAGGACGGAGATGGAGATACTGTCTAGCGTACTACGCAATACCCGCCGATGCAATCATGCAAGTAGTCAATGCCAATGCATCCACATTATTGATTGATGCCGGACAAGGACAAACCGGCCGGGGAGTTTCAGCTCCTAATTATAAGGCCATTTGACACTGATGCTACCAGTATTTCGTATAGTACACTGATCGATGGATGTTGTCCATGAGTAAGCACTTGCATAAGGGACGTTTGTGAGCAACTTTCTAATTAAAGAACTTTGTTAATACACGTAAATGGGAAATATATCTGGATACCCTAGATCCTGTCACAGCTTCCTGATCCATGTGCTAGTAAACAAATGACAAATCGATCTTTTGAGGATACGTATCCCCGAGTTGTACTAGATTATTGCACGGCCAGATTTCCTTCTGTTTTGTATAGCACTGCAATCCAGTCTAACAATAGACTCAATGGGTAGAAAAATGACCCAAGAAGAACAATATCGAGATACGGCAACAGAAAATAAGATTAAGGCATATAAGCAATCAACAGTGTGGCCCGGAAAACAAATGCACTGGCCGGTTTGTTTTTTTTCGTAGTAATCAAAGTTCTTGCTACAGTAAGCATGCTGCAAGCTTACAAGAAAGATAGAGCTGTCGCCTCAGTAATCATGGCACAGCAACACAAAATGGATACACTATGAAGTAAAGTAGAAGTAAAATAAGATTCTCAGCGTCAGAAAGAATTCACACAATTTTGTAAAATAAGTATGAAAATTATTCCATGAATTCAAACTCCATTTTTTAGGGGGTTTGAGTGAGACCATTTTGAATGCATGTTTCATATAATAAATCCTTGAAAAATATTACAGTAGTAAGGACACAATCTGACCTGTGGCAAAAAGTTGGACCCTAACTAGTCAGGACACAATCAGGCCAATCCTTTTTGGGATTCTTGTAAAAAAAACAATGAACCTATGGATGCAAAAAAAACATGTTTTAGGGTTTGTAAAATTCTCAAAAAATCACGCACATATATATTGAGATGAAACTCAACAAAATATTTTTTTAAAAATAATATGATAATTTGAAAAGAATCATAAAAATGTGCTACAAATTATGTTCAAAACTTACGCGGTAGCACTCTTATTTTTCCAGGTTTTGTGCGAAGTTATAGAAAGCGAGTTCGATTGCACGTTTGTTTCAAAACCGGTTCCATCGGATCACAGGGTGGTATGATTACTAAGATTTTCAGAACAAGTATGGTAATGTCGTGAAAATCCGACCAAATAACTCCACCTCATTTCATATCTCATTCCATGAGACCATACCTAGCCATGCGAAGCCCGGCCCGAAATTCCCAGGCTTGGGCCAGCCCGAGGATGCCTATGGGTCGGGCCTGGGCCAAAGATTTAGGCCTGATGGTCGGGCATGGGCTTGAGAAATGTGTCAAATAGTGAGGAGGCCTAGTCTGAGGTTCGAGGCTTGACAGGTATATGCTGTGATGGTCCGGGCTTGTGCCAAAATGTTAGGCCCGGCTCGGCCTAACAATGCCCAGGTATATGAGACTGAGGATTATCTTAGTTCTCAATTAATTCATAAACCATAGGACTGTGTCATGATTTGTGCTAGGCATGAGTTGCAACATAGGTTGTAAATGTAATTTTTTCAGTTGCACATGAGGTTGCAACTAAGATTTTACTACTTACTTACACGTACATTATGATCACATCACCTGAGTGTGAACTAATTTGATTATAAAAAAATAGTCAAACCCTAAATTTATATAGTACTTCCTCCATCCCAAAATGTAAGGCGGTTAGGATTGGTCAAAAGTCAAATCTTACTAATTTTGATTAAATATTTAGGAAATAATATTTACATCAATAATACCAAAAGGGCATATTAAGAAAATAAACTTTACGATGAATCTGTTGATGTTGATTCAGTATTGTAAATGTTCATATTTTTGTATATAAACTTCATCAAACTTAAAAAAAACGTTGTCTTTTGACTAATTTTTAGAGGCCTTACATTTTGGGACGGAGGGAGTATAATAAAAGGATGAGCTCATGGTTGGATCGTTCTATAACTTATGAAGATACAACCTAACGTATACTTCATCTCGCCAAACAAGGTGAAAAGAAGCACACGACCAAAGTTTCAGCTCTACTTGAGTGTATATTTGATCTTGTTCTCGGCATTTTCACATTGCAGAGCTTCTTTTTTTTTTTGGATCTCTCCTGATTTCATCATGCATGAAATCATTCTCTTCACATTACATGCCTAGGACTTTTGATGTTTGAAAAAGGAAAACAAAGACACAGGAGCAGCAGCCATTGAACGACCTGCTAGCATACATCCGAGGATCGGTCCAACTCCAGGCACCCGAGCAAGGCAGCTACTCTATCGGGTTTGGAAGTCATGGACGGACGAAGGATGCCTGCAAGTATCTCAAGAGACTTTTTTTATGCTAGTCTGGAATCCAGCTGGTGGATGGCTTCAGCTGTAAGTTTGGGTTTGCCTTTTGTGGTGTGTGGGAGAGGTTGACCGCCAACTGAGACGGCCAGAGGTCGTAATCCTCTCCTTGCATTGCATGGCTCCCGCGCTCTAGAAGGCGTTTTGACCCGACCGTGTGATACGTAGGCCAGTTGACCCCTACCAGTCCACACCGTGCGTGCAAAGCTGCGGGCGAGCAACACTCGTGCGGTCAAACTAGCGCCATCCTAGCGATTTTGTGATCGACACTTTCCACTTTTAAGACACGCACGTACGCTTTAATTTGCTTTGACTCAGCCCAAAAGCCCTTGAATTTTTTTTTTTTCATCTACTCCTGAAAGAGTATTTTTTATATGAAAGCTTGTGAAAACTATGGATTTATTTATATGAATATAGTGTATATTATAACAGCAAATAATGAGAAATATATTGGTTTATCCTGATAAGAAAATGGACTCATATCACGCTCCAATTCGAGAGCAATGGTGCGACGTGATCTGGGCGACCTGTTCAGATCGGGATGCCCGGGGTTTTTTTTATGGAAATAATAATAATAAAATTTGTCAGGCCCCACACATTATCCACCCTCGCAAATTAGGTATGCGTACCGCAGGAGCACTGCGTGTATGTTCGTGTGACATAGAAGTCGAAAAGAAGATGTTCTTAGCTCTCTTAGCATAACTACGGCCATGCTATACAAAGTCAAAGGTGAATTACGAATCATAGCGAGCTCCCCTTTCAATGATGTGGTGGTGAACCTCTCATGCATCGTCTTCAGTGTTTCCGAACCGCGCGAGAAGGTTTCCCATCACGTCTCACCAAATAATGTAGTAAGTTCTCCATTTCAAAAATTACGTCAAATGAAAGCTCGGGTTTTAGCACATTGAGAGAACGAGTTTCCAACCATTGATTTTTATATGGAGGTAGACGGAAACTGTGAGACTAGACCTCTCGACACGTCGAAAGTCTTGGATGTGTTCGCTCTAAAGAACGCCCCCCCTCCATATTTGGGCCCTTTTTCTTTTTTAATAACATCCACACATGGACAATTTTTTATAGGCTGCATCGGTAAATTAATTCACACAAAATTTAAAAGGTTCGATCTTGAGCCACCGCCGGTACGATTGTTCTGCAACCCTTGATCCCCAGTGCTTCGTAGGTCTAGACGTCTAGTGGGTTGAGTTGTTTGGTGTGGGTGTTGGCTCGTTCCGAGCTTGTACATTATTGTAAAAACTCTCTTTTCTATCAATGCATCGAAACACAAAGCTTTTGCGTTTTCGTGATTTTTTTTAGAAGGTTGGCATGTTTTCCAAATTAACCTTTGAGTGACTTTCAAGGTGCCTGACAAGAACAAACACTATTGTTTTGACAGCGTTCGTCAGTCACATACTCACATCAGGGTTTTGGGTTTGGTACATTGATTGGAGTAATTAATTAGCTAATTAATTAGGGTGGGGGGGGGGGGGGGGGGAGACAAGTCCGCGTTCTATTATGTCAGTGAGATGTTTCCTGCAGGGCCACTGTGAACCTAACACTCCAATTCTGAACCTAACATGGAGCAGAAACGCACATATATACTCAAAATAACATGAAATAATGGAAGAGTAAGTACGCAGAGTCAAATATATAAATCGCGGCATTATCCTGGCTATAAACTGCTTGCCACTGGACCAACTTGCCGAGTCGCAAGGGTGTCGTTTTGCTGCAACTGGAAGTAGCCAAGCCCAAGATCATGGGCGACAAAATGGCTCCGACAGCTAAACGCAGCAAGTTAAACAGCAACTTTTGTGTCAGATTGCTAAGCACAGCAACTTGGGCACCGAAATGGTGCGATGGAAAGGGGATCCGCACGAGCGCCACCACCTGGAAATCAATGCGTAGATCGATAATAATGTAGACTTTGGCTCCCAGAAACGATGAGGTTTGCACAGCAGCTTGATGCGATGATCTGTGTTGTATACGTGTGACAGATACCCAACCTAGCTCAGGAGGGGATTAGTTTATCTCTTGCCGCGATTCCGGCCGGCGGAAAGCGACGATCCAGCAGCTCTCGATCGCACGGATCCGCGATGGAAGAAAAGCTTCCGGGAAGACGACGACGACGGATCGCCAGTGCCAAGTGCCATTTTCCAGCTCCAGGGTGAGTACAGCGTCAGATGATGGAGAGAGTTTAGCTGGAAATCGACAGTAGTTAATCAGCACGAAAGCCCTGCAGGCTGCAGGTATTATTCTGCATGCACTCGCACACGTTCACGCTTCAGCAAGTGCAAAATGCTCCTGTCAATTTCTATTCACAGCTGTTTGCTAGCGACTGTTGGAAATTTTGCTGCCTTTTCCTTCCAAGAGAAAAGTGTTGCGGTCAGCAAGATCTTTCTTTTGAAACTGTGCATTAGCCAGAATATTGGCAAAGTAATACAACTTGATTAGTTCTTCTCACGTTTGGGAGGCTCATTTGATGGACAGGAGATTGCTTAGGGTAGTGAGGTTTACCTGGTCTTTGCAAGAACCAGTGAACCACTAACTCCCCCCTTTAGAATTTTTCAAAAATTGGAGGAACTAAAACGAGTCCTCGGAAGGTGTCAATAAAAAAAAAAGAGTCCTCGGGTAGTTAAAAAATGGAAATGAAAAGAATCCGAGATAAAAGTTTGTAATGGACCAAGTAAAGCACTACTGTAGAGATCTTTTTGAAAACTTATTTTAACGAGGAAGGAACATTTTTGGGCGCACCTACACATCGCCTGTTAGCGCGCAATTCCTATATGCCGACCAGGTCGGTACCTGCACCGCGCCGCACACCCCCGCGCGCGGTGTGGGCCGGCCCGGTTAGGCGTTTTTTCCTGTTTCTTTCTTTCTTTTTTCTTTTTTCTTTTTTCTTTTCTGTTTTCTGTTTTTTTTCTTTTATGTTTTCTTTTTCACTGTTTCTTTTTTTCTCACGTTTTATTTTATGTTTAAAAATAATTTTCGAAAATTATAAAATTTGAAAAATGTTCAAGTTTTGAATTTTTGTTGAACGAATTTCGAAATTTGAACAAATTTTTAATCTTGAACGAATTTTGAAATTTGAACAAATTTTAAGTTTTGAATGATTTTTAAAATTTGAACGAATTTCGAATTTGAACAAATTTCTAATCTTGAACGAATTTCCAAATTTCAGAAGAATTTTGAATTTTGAACAAAAAAATTCGAACGGTTTTTGAAATTTGAACAAATTTTAATCTTGAACGAATTTCCAAATTTCGGAATAATTTTGAATTTTGAACAAAATTAAATCAAAATCTGAACATTTTTAATTTCCAAAATTTCGAATCTGAACAGATTTTAAAATTTTGTTCTACGATTTTTTTAAGTTAGATATTAAAAAAAAATTAACAAAAAAGAAACAGCAAAAAAAAGAAAAAAAACGTACCTACTACTAATGGGCCGCGGTCCAACCAACCGGCCTGGTCGGTGAGGTGTGCGGTGGCCCGTACACACCGACCAGGTCGGTGTACAGCACCACCCCTGTTAGCGTGCGTTTGTACGCATCCCACGGGTGGTTCTTCAATTTGGGCTTGGCCCATCTCGTTCGTGCCTGAATTCCGTCCGTACGAATGAATCAAAGCACGTATACACTTGATTCAGATTCAAAATTTGCTTAGATTCACAACATTTAAAAATTTGCTCCAAAGATTTTCAGATTCAAAAATTGCTTACAGTCGAAATTTGCTTAACTTTGAATTTTGCTTGAATTTAAAATTTGCTCAAATTTAAATTTGCTTAACTTTAAAATTTGCTGAAGCAACTTTAAAATTTAGTCCAGTTTAAAAAATTCGCTTAACTTTGAAATTTGCTATAATATAAAATGTGTTCAAAAACAGAAAAAACCAAAAAATCGAAAGGAAAAACAGAAAAACAGAAAAACGAAAAAAACGAAGAAAATCGAAAGGAAAACCCAAAACCGAAGAAAATCGGAAATCCAGAAAAAAACTGGACAGGAAAAGACCAGAAGAAGCGCTCTGCAATGAAAGTACAGACAACCACCTATTGGGCCGGGCCAAAACGTGATCGCACGTGGGCGTAGCATATTAACGCGCGCACTGAAGCGATGAGTAGGTTTTGCCAACATTTTTAGGCAAAGGATGACCAATAAGGTACTTCGGTCCACGGCCCACGGCCCACATGTTAGCAACTGTATATTCGCCAAAAAATAAATAGCCACTGTATGACGCTGAGCCCATAAAATCCATAAAGCCTATCTACCCTCTCGTACCGACTTCGAGGCCAGATCCAGATGCGATAAGCGGAAGAGCGAGCCGAGAAATCAGAAACCCAAACATCGCGCACAGCGGCTACCGTTTCCCGGCCCGAAAACAGCAAGGTCTCACCCTCCTCCTCGGCTTCGGCGGGCGGCGGCGGCGACAACGGCGGTGGCCATGCTGTCCGGCGACGTTCCCCCGAACCAGACCATATACATCAGGAACCTCGAAGAGAAGATCAAGAAAGAAGGTACGGCTTCTTGACCTGCTCAGCGCGCCCGCCCGCGGGTTAAATCCTTCCCAAAACCCTAGCCTCCCGATCCGGCCCGTTGCTAGTTTCCGCTTCGCTGCTGGGTTCGGCGAACTCTCCGCTACGCCCTCTCGACAACAGTATCTGAAAATCTGTCCGTAGGAGCTGTCTGAACTGCCAGATTTTTTCTGGTTTTGTTTCACGCTTTTGCTCAAAATCATGTTAGGCTAAATTCTTAGGAGAATCGCTCTCCCGGAAGGCTGGTTGGAGACTATTTTATAGGCGAAAAATATTCGTAGCAGTTTACAGAGCACGCTCGTCATCTCCAAGCGAGCAACTGCCATATTTGTCCAAATCAAATGTTTGCATAGACCATTGTTCTATGTTGCTAGGTTGTAGTATACTGATCATTTCAAAAAAAAAAAAAGAGAGGGTGTAGTATACTGATGAACCATTTTGATTCGCCATTTTGCTCGTTTCATGCTGTAATGTGCGCTGATCTTTTTCTTGCAGAGTTGAAGAGGTCACTCTATGCCTTGTGCTCTCAGTATGGGAAGATACTGGATATCGTGGCCTTAAAGACTCCTAAGCTGAGGGGGCAAGCGTGGGTGGCATTCAGCGAAATCACATCTGCGACCAATGCTTTCCGTGGCCTGCGGGATTTTGATTTTTACGGCAAAAGCATGGTGAACCATCTTCGCTCTAGCCGATTGTTTCCAACTGTCTTGTTTCACCTTTTATTCTCCATGTTTTCTTCTTTACATATAAGAAGCATGGTGGGTATGGTCTGTCTGAGTTAAGCAACATATTTCTGATTCTTAAGGTGACAGTTAAGTGTTCCTCTAGTGCCTAGATTTGCATTAGCACAACATTTCTGTTCTGTTTGCAATCTGCAGAGGCTTGCCCTTGTGTCCTACACTCAGTTTTTTGCCCAACTGGCACACTTAGGGTGAGATTTAGGTTGCCACAAGAAGTTATGTCACTTGCCTAAGGTTGGCTATAGCAGAATTAGACGACATTAATGAACCAGACACGCTTTAAAAGAGACAGCCTAGCAGCCTTTGACTTTTACAATGTTTAGTCTGTTACTCCCTTTTGAATCTATTGTTTATTGGTTAACTGTCTAATTGCAAATGTGCCTTTTCTCTTAGCTAGTCATTGCATCACTACACAAATAAAAAATGTCAGTGTTAAAAGTGCTGCCCTGTCACATACCTAGACTGAGTCCAACTTACTTCTTTCCCTTCCCTTCACAGGTAGTACAATATGCAAAAACAAAATCTGATGTTTTTGCAAAAGCCGATGGTTCTTATGCCCCTAAAGAGAAAAGGAAGAAGCAAGAGGAGAAAGGTAATTACAATTGCATATCTTATATTTGGGTCTATGGTCCTTAGGGATATGCTGGGTTAGTACAGGAGTGGAGCGAAAATGATAAGAAATTGTAATACCGGCGTTCACACTAGCATGCTTTTCTGTTTCCAAAATCAGTGACTGCACTGTTTGAGTATTCAACTACTAAATAGGTGCTATGGAGATTATACTGAATTTTTTTTCTCACCCTGAGATTAGACTGAATTTTATTTAGCCCTCTTTCATTAGGGAAAACTATAATAGCTCAATTATCAAAGTCTAGGTTTGTTTAACTATGAAGTTTGAAGCTGTCCTTAGAACCCAGAGTTATTAAAATTGGTGCAAATAACCCCCTTCTGCCCTTGTCCTGGGTGACTTTTGCTGCATGGCATGCTACTAATGAATTGACCGAATATGACTTCAGAAACTCCACTTATTTATCGGTTCCTAGGTACAAAAAAGTCATCTTCAATTTGCCAAGGTAGGAAAATAAGACAAAATAACCTTCCACCTCACCACCCCTCCCCTCCCCCCAAATCTCGATGTGGTCAATCTTTTTGGTGAATCAACCACAATGCCGGCTCCTGCTTCTGCCCACCATTCCCTCCATCCTAAATATTTAGTGCTAGATACATGCATATCTAGACAAAACCGAGTCAAATAATTTGGGACAGGGAATATTAAATTATTAATCTCTAATATAAAACATGTACTGCTGACATTCATGCTATGTAAGCACAGTTGTATCTGCCAGGCGATGCCACCTTAGTCAAAAGCACCGATGTAAAATTATAATGAGATTACTTGGGTAGTTTAATGGGCATAATTTGAGCTTTTTCAGCAAGTTACTGTTTGGAGTGGTAAACGATTGTGTATTTATATATTTTCCATTTACCTCTTATTCCTTTTTTTAGCAGCTGAGAAAAAACGACGAACTGAAGATGCGCAACAACCTGGTCCTAACGCTCCTGTTGCCCCAAGCAATGGAACTGTAAGTTCTCGGTTTGAAAACCACACTTCTTATTATTTAACCATAATGTTTGTTGTATTGCCTGTGCAACAATAGGCATTGTATGGCAAAATTTTACATATTGTGCCTTCTTGTGAATTATAGTGATGCATTTGTCTATGTAGTATTTTGTACTTACAACAACAACCAACAACAACAACCAAGCCTTTCAGTCCCAAACAAGTTGGGGTAGGCTAGAGTTGAAACCCATAAGATCTCGAAGCCAACTCATGGTTCCGGAACGTGGATAGCTAACTTCCACGCACCCCTATCCATGGCTAAATCTTTGTCGATGTTCCAAACCTCCAGTCTCTCTTAACAGACTCCTCTCATGTCAAGTTTGGTCTACCATGACCCCTCTTAACATTCTCAGCACGCTTTATCCGTCCGCTATGCACTGGCGCTTCCGGAGGCCTCCGTTGGATATGTCCAAACCATCTGAGACGATGTTGGACCAGCTTCTCTTCAATCGGTGCTACCCCAACTCTCTCCCGTATATCGTCGTTCCGTACCCGATCCTTTCTTGTGTGGCCACATATCCATCTCAACATGCGCATCTCTGCTACACTTAACTGTTGGATATGTCGTCTCTTCGTTGGCCAACACTCAGCGCCATACAACATCGCAGGTCGGATAGCTGTCCTATAAAACCTACCTTTTAGCTTTTGTGGCACTCTCTTGTCACAGAGTACGCCAGAAGCTTGGCGCCACTTCATCCAACCAGCCTTGATTCGGTGGCCCACATCTTCATCGATATCGCCATCCTTCTGCAACATGGACCCCAAATATCGAAAAGTGTCTCTCTCCGTACCACCTGCCCATCAAGGCTAACCTCTCCCTCCTCGTGCCTAGTAGAACTGAAACTGCACCTCATGTATTCAGTTTTAGTTCTACTAAGCCTAAAACCTTTCGATTCGAGAGTTCGCCTCCACAACTCTTAACTTTCTATTAACCCCCGTTCGGCTATCATCGACTAACACCACATCATCCGCAAAGAGCATACACCATGGGATATCTCCTTGTATATCTCTTGTGACCTCATCCATCACCAAATCAAAAAGATAAGGGCTCAAAGCTGACCCTTGGTGTAGCCCTATTCTAATTGGAAAGTCATCCGTGTCGCCATCGCTTGTTCGAACACTTGTCACAACATTATCATACATATCCTTGATGAGGGTAATGTACTTTATTGGGACTTTGTGTTTCTCCAAGGCCCACCACATGACATTCCGAGGTATCTTATCATAGGCCTTCTCCAAATCAATGAACACCATATGAAGGTCCTTCTTTTGCTCCCTGTATCTCTCCATCAGCTGTCGTACCAAGAAGATGGCTTCCATGGTAGACCTCCCAGGCATGAAACCAAATTGGTTTTTGGTCACGCTTGTCAACCTTCTTAAGCGGTGCTCAATGACTCTCTCCCATAGCTTCATAGTATGGCTCATCAGCTTGATTCCACGGTAATTAGTACAACTTTGAACATCCCCCTTGTTCTTGAAGATTGGTACTAAAATACTCCCCCTCCATTCTTCGGGCATCTTGTTTGACCGAAAAATGAGGTTGAAAAGGTTAGTTAGCCATACTATCGCTACGTCTCCAAGGCCTCTCCACGCCTCGATGGGGATACCATCAGGACCCATCGCCTTGCCTCCTTTCATCCTCCTTAACGCCTCCTTAACCTCAGACTCCTGGATACGTCGCACAAAGCACATGCTAGTATCATCAAAGGAGTCGTCTAGCTCAATGGTAGAGCTCTCAACCTCTCCATTGTAAAGGTTGTCAAAGTACTCCCGCCATCTACGCTTGATCGCCTCTTCCTTCACAAGAAGCTGATCCTCTAAGTCCTTGATGCATTTGACTTCGTTGACATCCCTCGTTTTCCTCTCCCTAAACTTGGCCATCTTATAGATGTCCCTTTCGCCTTCCTTCGTGTTTAGACGTTGGTAGAGGTCCTCATACGCCCGACCCCTTGCTTCACTCACCGCCCGCTTTGCAGCCTTTTTCGCCACCTTGTACTTCTCCATGTTAGCCGCACTCCTGTCTAGATATAGGCATCTGAAACAGTCCTTTTTCTCCCTAATAACCTTCTGGGCCTCATCGGTCCACCATCAGGTATCCTTAGCTTCCCTTCTACTTCCCTTAGTCACCCCAAACTCCTCTACAGCGACCTTCCGCAAGCAGGTCGCCATACTCGTCCACATCATGTTTGCATCGCCTCCTTCCTCCCAAGGGCCCTCCTTAATAACCCTCTCCCTGAAAGCCTGGGATGCCTCACCCTTGAGCTTCCACCACTTTGTTCTAGCAACTTTGGCGCGCTTACCCCGCTCGACACGGATCCTAAAGCTGGACACGGATCCTAAAGCGAAAATCAGCAACCACCAGCTTATGTTGAGGGACACCACTCTCTCCAGGTATCACCTTACAGTCAATGCAGGCGCGTCTGTCTTCTCTTCTAGAGAGGACAAAATCAATCTGGCTAGAGTGTAGACCACTACTGAACGTCACTAGATGGGATTCTCTCTTCCTAAAGAGGGTGTTAGCTACGACCATGTCATAGGCTAGAGCGAAGCTCAGGACGTCTTCTCCTTCTTGGTTCCTGATGCCATAGCCAAAGCCCCCATGCACCCTTTCAAAACCTGTGTTAGATGTACCCACATGGCCATTGAGATCTCCTCCTATGAAGAGCTTCTCACTAATAGGTACCCTCCTAACCAAGTCCTCCAGGCCTTCCCAGAACTCCCTCTTGGTGCTCTCATTGTGGCCTACTTGTGGGGCATACGCGCTGATAACATTGAGGACTAAGTCCCCAACAGCCAGCTTGACAAGGATCATCCGGTCCCCTTGCCTCTTGACGTCCACAACTCCATCCCTCAGGCTTTTATTGACCAAGATGCCTACTCCATTTTTGTTTGAAGTTGTCCCCGTGTACCACAACTTGAAACCGGTATCCTCCACCTCCTTCGCCTTCTGTCCCTTCCATTTGGTCTCTTGGACACATAGGACATCAACACGCCTCCTCATCGCTGTATCAACTAACTCCCGTAACTTACCCGTCAGGGACCCTACGTTCCAGCTACCTAAGCGTATCCTCCTAGGCTCGGCTAACTTCCTTACCCTCCGCACTCGTCGAGTCAAATGCGGTGACCCTTGCTCATTTTTCACTACACCGGGGCGTCGGTGCAGCGCGCCACTAAGGATGCGGCGACCCGACCCTTGCTCACTTATCACCGTATCCAGATCAAGATACGGCGCGCCACCAAGGGGGTGACGGCCCGGCCCTTGCCCATTTGACACCACACCCGGGTTCCGATGTGGCGCGTCGCTCAGAGGGTTACGCCCCAACGAGGTTCCTTTGGGTTTCATCTCCATAAGAGTGGCTGGGTTTTTTACGTTGGCTCGCCTCGCCTATCACAACCCTCCTCCGTTACCCGGGCTTGGGACCGGCTATGTTGAGACAACATAGGCGGAGTTCTATGTAGTATTTTGTACTTGCCACAAAAAAAATGCTGTCTTCATGCCAACCTTTTTTTTTGATGTAAAAAAATATGTTTCTGTTGTCACTTTTGTCCTTTTTTCTATTATTTTTCACTTGTAGCATCTGAATGATCTAGTCACTTGAACTACCATTACGCTGACAGTGTATTCTAAAATTTGCATGCAAGCAAAATTAAACTACACCCAAAACATTTCCAATTTGGTTGTGTTTGGTTGCACAGAATTAGGCCTAGAATTAGGGAATTGGAATTTAGGCCATTAATTTAGGCGTTTGGGTGTGTCTGGAATTAAGGACTAGAAACTGGAGGCAATTCCACACCATACCCGCAAGGACTAGTTTTCTACAGCCCCGTGGGAGCTCCGTATTAGCCTGGAATTTGCGTGGCGAGCAAACCTGAACTGGTAGGCCAGGCCGAGGCTTCGTCTTCTCGAAACACGCCTGAGGTCCTCCTTGCAGCCATCAATCTGCCTCCCGAGCTCCCGCGAGTCGCCGTCGGCGCGCCTTGCCCTCTGCCCTCTCTTCCTACTCCGGCATCCCCGCCCTACTCCGCCCTTCTCTCGATGAGCAGCAACATCGTCATCCCCGATGTTGCCCTGCCCTAACCCTTGCTCGAGCAGGGGACTGGGAATCGGCGCGGGATGCGGTGGTGGTCCTCGCCCCGCTGGCCTCTCCCCTTCCACTCACCCTGCTGGCCTGATCCCAACGATCACCCGGATGGCCTCACCTGTCCCGCCGGCAATGTCTATTTCTCTGTTTTTGTACTTCTCTGTATAGTACATGCATGGCTGGTGTAATTTTTTTTTCAGGAATTAATAAGGCTAAGTCCAAGGCTAAATGTTTGTTTCTGTGAATTTTCTTGTGATACATATATGCTTTTGAATATACACAAGTTTATATTGTCTAAACTCAACAAAACATCAAATTCCATGATTTGTACATCCAAACATGAATTGTAATGGAGGTAGGCCCTTTGATTTCAACAACAAATTTTAAGCGCACCCAAACAACAGAATTTGAATTGGAGTCAATTCATTTCCATCTTGGATTTGGAATTTCCAGTCCAATTCAATTCCATATCTAATTCACGCATCCAAACATAGCGAGATCAATTCTAGCTCTTCAGACTTCATTCTTATTATTGCTAACTAAGTTCTGGCCTCACCAAAATGTTTTTTTGAAAATATATGGCCCTAACAGTTTGTAGTTGTTGAGCTGCAAGTTGGTCTGTTGGTCCTTTTATTTTATTCTGTTCTGTTTCACTAGGCCCTGCTTGAAAGCGCTCTTCTTCAGCATAGAATTTTCTTGAATACTGTACTTTGCTTGTTTGTAATTGTCAATTTTCACAGGTTATTTTGGGCTTCTGCCTCCATTTTCTTTCCTTTTCAAAGTGTAACAATACCCATTAAAACGACACTAGTATACTCTTAATTCAGCTGGTCGGTCTAGTTGAGTCATGGATGATGAAGAAACTATTGTTGTCTGTCCCATTAAATTGGAATATTGTCCAAGTGTCTGCGAGTTTGATCATAGTCTTGTGATACCTTGTGTTCACAATATTTAATTAGGTATATTAGCTCACCAGTATCCTGAGAACTCTGCCTTTACTGATCTCCCTCACCTAACTCAAAAGATATCAAACTGTCTTAACTGTTCCTAGTCTTGACAAGCCTCATACTGTCTTTCCATGACGTGGGTTAAATTGGGGAGTAGTTAGTACGATATCATATCTTCCTATTAACCTATTTCCTCAAGATGCAACATCACCTTCACGGATGATATATTGTAAACAAAATCAAGTACTAGTTAGTCTACTTACTATATCCACATTATCATTTTATATGCTCAACTATTATGCAACTTTGAGTTACTTTTTGAACTAGTAATTTAGTTTGCTTTGCCTACCTTTGTGCAGGGTGATCAATCTTCTCGTTCTGCCAAGCCTCCCCAAGAGCCACCAAACAATATCCTCTTCATCCAGAACTGTCCTGACCAGACGTCGAGCATGATGCTGGAGGTCCTGTTCCAGCAGTACCCTGGTTTCCGGGAGGTTCGGATGATCGAGGCCAGGCCAGGCATTGCTTTTGTGGAGTTCGATGACGAGAACCAGTCCATGGTCGCGATGCAAGCACTCCAGGGGTTCAGGATGAGCCCAGAGAACCCAATTGCTATATCATACGCCAAAAAATGATGATGATCCATGGGATCCCCAAACTATCCGAAAAAACTGTAGCTGTAAGATTTTTCCCACCCTAAGCTTTCAAGCTGCTGTATTAGCGTTCTAACCCTGTATTTCCTGGAAGTCATCTTCACTTGTTGAAGAAGTTAAAGCCTTTGCTACCTGGTTTGGCTCTACGTCTTTTGTGCGGACCCTGTTATTGTTGTTGTCAAGTCTGGTATCGTGGCCTATGTAGGCTTCATGATCTGTTATCTATCTACAGAGGTAGGAGGAAGTTAGATGACATGGTCACTCGCTTAAAAGCAAAGAGAAAATCATCATATTCCTCCTGCCTCTAATCTTTGGTCAGAGATGAACGCGGAGGTGTATATCCTGAAATAAATTATTGCTAAAATGACGAGTGTCACGTCAAGTAGTTGCCTGCATGATGCCATATTGTTGAACCAGTATTTTAGTGGTGGACGGTAGGTTTGGTGGCCTGTTTTTTGTTTAATGGGAGGCGTGCAGCCGGATTGTACCTCTACTATTTGGCAATTATGGGATTGTTGTTGCCTTCGTGGCCCTCAAATTAGGTGCGTATCTTCCCATTCTCACGTCTATGAGTAGCTTTGAAGCCGAAGAACGTGTATGTGTGCATGCCCTGGAATTTTGCATTCTAGTGGAGGTGGTCGGCTAGGGGATGTTTTTGTTGCTGAACAAACGATTTCCTCCTCAGTTTGTGCACGCTCGTGCGACCTATGCTGGTCCTACGCCTATCTGGTTGGTGCGGGGCTGCAGATAGGCTGTAGTAGGGTTGGGCGCTTGTATGTAGGGCGGTGTAGCTGGGCACCGTTTTGTGCTGTCAAAATCGCACCGGAATCTTGTAGCGTACTGCGCTTGTGAGTGGTGTTTCTCGTCGTGTAACGAGGGACTGGAGGGATCATGTGACATTCCAAAGGCATCGAGTTGCTGGTTTTGGTTGTTCACCGTCCTGGATGTTTTGGATTTGGATGTCTTGATTGATTCATGCTGGATTTACTATGTGCAAGTACAGAGCTGTTCATGGAACCTTGGAATTTGGCTGTTAAACTGCCGCGGCAACCTTTGCAGACCGGGTGGGAAGTACATTAGAAACAAGGATGCCAATGGCTAGAATAGAGCAGTATCACAATCATACCTGTATAGTTAGTATAAAATTCTACCCATATCTGTACCCATGTGTATGAAATTTTACCTATAGTTGAGTATCGACAATTATAAAAATTTAGAAATCACAATCCCATGCTTATAACTCACAAGTCAACAAAAATAGACGAGTCACAAATAATGGACGATAACTAAACATAGGTTCACAAACAAAAATCTGCATGTCACTGCATAGGTCCATATGCTACTACAAATGGGTAAGGTTGGGTATATGATATCCATAGCTTACATGGCTATACTTGTGTTCTACCTACGACTTAATGGTAAGGTAAATTGCCATCCTTATCTAGAAACCATCTTTGGGTTTTACGTTCTAGTCACGCACGGGGCAGTAAAGGTGCAGGGTCACAAGTCACAAGTTGTGCAACGGGAGTAGGAGTACGAAGCAACATTGACTCGCTGTTCATAAACAAGCTCACACGCACTACGCTGAGAGTATAGGCGGGCCCCTCTCGTTGAGGAGAGAATAATTACCAGTAATCGCTCTCCCACTCTTCCTCTGTCTCTCTCTGCTTATGTGTGGGAGCACGAGAACAAGACCGAGACAACCGCGCGAAGAACACCGGCCAACGGCCACACCAAGCCTTCCAGACGTCTTCATTCCATTTAGCGGCACCAATCCGAAAGTGTAAAGGCAGCAGCGAGAATCTCCCTAGAGCTCTGCGCTTCCTGCCATAGCCACCCAACCAGAAGGTGCACCGCACCGCCAGACCAGAGAGAAAAGCTGCCATTGCTGCAGCTACAGGAGGAGCAATCAGGGGCAATGCCCCTGTCAAGGCGCACGGTCGCCAACGAGTACGCCCTCGGCGGCCCCGAGCTCTACAAGGGGGTCGACCAGCGCGACCCCGAGGCCGTCCTCGATGGCGTCGCCATGGCCGGCCTCGTCGGCGTCCTCCGCCAGCTCGGCGACCTCGCAGAGTACGTCCTCCCTCCCAACATGCTTCTTCCTCCCCGCCCCTGTTATCTCGGATGTTTAGTTTTCCTTTTCCTTCAAACATGTTTCAATTGCTCCGTCATTTATTTTTTTGTTGGGGTGTTGGTGTTAGATGTCGTTAGCATTTTTAGATCACTTAAATGCTTTTGTTACGAACAAATTCGGAGGTTTTCAGGTTCTTTCTTAGGCGATTGATTTGATGTATAAATGTATTATAGCGTCTTTGACTTCCGGGTGCTTAAGCGTTGTTGATGTGCCTCTCATTAGCTCGGCGACAACGGAGAGCACTTTCTTTTTCCTGGGAGTTGTGATCGAGCACTACCTTGTCATTGTACTATGACTTCTGTTTCTTTAATATTCTGTCGGCATTCATGTGATAGAGAAAAAAACAATCTCCTTTGATACTATTATTATCTGTAGCCTGAAGTTCCAAGCAAAGACAATACAATACTGCGCTGATAGTAACACAAAATCTGCCACCCTAGGAAGTACACCATGCTGCATTTCGGTCGAGTTTGTTGAGCTAATTCCCCCCTTCAGTTATTCTTGAGATCGATGGGGATGATTATTGGCATTTCTGTTCGTCATGAGCTTAAGATTTCTTTTTTTTCTTTGTTGCGGAGGGGGTCCAGCACAAGTGTACAATTCAGCTATAAACTCATGTTGGCTTTAATGTTTTCAGAGGTTCTTGTATTGCACTTAAGCCACATGTTAGGACATATACTAGTCCAATCTTAGGCTCCTTCTGCTAGCATTTAATTTAATTAATATTCTAGGTACTGCCTTTTATGAACTCCTAAACGGCTCCTAGTTATGCAGAGGCTGGGTGTAATGCTTAAAACACTTTAAGTAATAAAGCGTCCCTTATCGAAAAAGGTACTGCCTTTTCTTATGAGAAAAAATTCTGTAAGCACATCCATTCATTCGCGGCAAAGATTCTTTCAACGTACTAGTCGAATTGTACAGCACAGTAAAGCAATGGCAAACTGTGAGAATCTAGTAGAACTGTAGAGAGGTGCACTCAAAGTTCAGAACTCAAGGTCTTGACCATGATGCCATCGTATCATTGTCTCTGTGCAGATTTGCTGCAGAGGTCTTCCACGGTTTGTATGATGAGGTGATGACCGCGTCCGCACGGGGCCACGGGCTCGTTCTCCGGGTGCAGCAGCTGGAGGCAGAGTTGCCACTCCTGGAGAAAGACATCTGCCAGAGAGATTACCTCTACGTTGCTTCTAACAGGGGTATGTTCAGCACATGGCACAAACTTACTTCTCCTCTGTGCACCTGTATCTTTTTGCTACTTGTAGTTTCTTTGTTTCTGCACTGAAAAAAAACGTTGCTCTGTAGGAATTGATTGGCATGCGAACACGAGGGTGGACCATGGGGTTGTGACGACAGGCGACACGCCTCGCTTCATCATGAATTCCATCAAGCAATGCCATGGGCCTCCAAGATTGTTCATGCTTGACAAGTATGATTAGTTGCCCTGCCTTTTTTCAGTTTTTTGTTGAGTTGGAGATAGTGTAGTGATGTAGGTGTGTTTGAAATTGTGATCGTGTAATTTTTCTTAACTTTCAGGTATGATATCGGCGGCGAGGGAACGTGCTTGAAGAGATACTCAGACCCAGCCTTCTTCAAGACGGATTCCGCATGTGCTAGGATGCTGCAGGAAGGAATTAGAACAGAAAGAAGACCAATTAGAACCATGGTAATGAATAAATTGTTCAACTCTAGTGCTGTGATCACACGTGGTTCATATATAGTTCTTTCAGTTGTAAATACGTGCATTTTCACCCTACTTAGGAATTCTGAAGGTTCTAGTGTAAGTCGGATAACAGTGTGGACTGAAATTTTCTTGTGCAAATTCGTGCACTTTAATTCGACCCACTTCTGTAGAAAATGACTCTTACCTTATTTTATTCCCTTTGCAGGAAATCAGGCCTAACCTGCAGAATGCTGAGATTTTCAGACCTCCCGATGGAGCCAATGATGACTCCAAGTACGGACCTTCATGACCTAAAATATTGTGTTAAGTGTTAACTTATTATTATCTTTTTTTTCCTTCTACAAAACTGATCATTTCTTTGTGTAGATTCAAGTCCGATTTATCCAGCGAAGTTTTAGATGAGGCCCCGACAAGGCGGCAACGACTGAAGTACCGACAACTAAACGGGTCTCTGTTCCGAAGCTTCAGACCGCTGATGCAGGATCTTTATGAAAAGGCTTCACCAGAGGAGAAAACCTTCTCCATGGATCAATCAGAGACGCAGGTATCTTTCAGCGACTCGCCTGATACAAACGCTGAAGAGAGAGACATCATGGTGGACACCTCCAGCAGCATTGGAGAAGGAAAGGATAGCAACTTCACTACATTTCACAAGATCAGGACAACTTCCGAAGAAACACCGTCAAGTTGTTCAGAAGACCGGTCAGCAGGAAGCAGCAAGGGGTACAACTCTGAAACTGACGTCTATGTAGATGCACTCACCACAATGGGATCTGAACTGGAGACAGACTCTGAGCACAAGGACCATGGACAACGCACCTTTACATCGGCATCGTCAGGCAAGATGTGGTCTGATGCTCACGGCGCCGCGGTCTCCAGGTCCAGTACCTTCAATAAGGAGGAGGACTCGCCGATGCCTTGCTCTTCAGATGTTGGCTCAGAAGATGAAGATGTGGCTGATCACTATGACGAAGATGTCTCTGTCAACGTACCGCATGCCAAACCTGTTGCTGGTGAACATGAGAGGACTAGCTCGTTGGAGGAATTGTTTGAACAGGAAAAGCCGGTTTCTTGCGAGCACGAGAGGACACATTCCTTGGAGGAATTGCTCGCCGGGGATGTCCTTGTTTCAGAGCCTGACATAAGAGAATTAGCTACCGAGTTCAATGCTAATAGTATAATCGGTGATGCTACACCCGATGGTACGGTTGACACTACTAAAAAGGCCAAGGCGAATAACATTTCATCTATTACCTTCAAGAAAATGGCGAGCAAGAGGTGCGTCGAAGGCATGGAGCTGTTTGCTTCAAAAGTTGGCATTTTGCCCAGGAAAGTCTCCAAGAGGCATGATCCCTTCTCTGATTCCCTCCGGAACATGGCGAAGGAGCTACTTGAGCTGAAGTGTGATGGCACTCAAGATACCGACTTGTATGACTACGAAGCAAATAGTGAGGTATTCGACGTTAGGTGTCGAGAAATGCCTCACTCTCCTGTTGAAATTAAGGGTGGGAGTTTCAGGCAAAGCATTTCTTCTGATTCACATCAAGATGATGTTGGTTCAACAGAATTGCAGCCAGAAGAGTCTGACCTTGATGTTCCACCTACAGAGAGTCCCCAAGATTCAGTACCTGATGAAGATGTGTTTCAGCAAACCCATGTCCACTTGACCACATCACCGAGTGCCCAGGAAAAAGAAGGATGTGCAGGTGCTGCTCTTGATGAGGATTCATGCATTGGTATGCTAGATCATGCACCAGAGCTTATTCAAGAGCAGACTGAGGATATACATGCCGAAGTTCTATCTGAAAATGCATCTAATATGAGTGAAGAGTTGAAAGAAGCCTGCATTTGTGAAGAGAATGTGAATGAGGAAGACGCCAAGGAATGCAGTGAATCCGATGAATATGCATCAGATGATGAAACAGAAGAGTATATAGGAGAAGATATGGTCCCCTCGCCGGTTTCATCCAAGCAGTCTGATGATCCTTTCCAAGTAACTCCATTTACCCCCACAGACGCAGATGATACCATAGCAAGTGAAGACGGAGGCGATGTGATAGTAAGTGAAGGCACAGACAACTACATCCCTGAAACAGAGCATATCACATTGCTGGAAACGATCACGGAAACTGAACTACCTCAAGATGTACCTGAGTTAGCAATCAGCAGTGAGGTTGCCGTGCCAGATAATGTACAGTGTTATCTACACCCAGAAACTAGTTTTGCACCGGACACTGTTCTCAGCAGCCGTGAAGTTGTAGGACAAAATGAGAAACTACAGTTATGCAGCTCATCCTCGATGACTGCGGGTCCAGACCTGACTATTAACACAGAGCAAATACATGAATTAAATCAGGAACCACCGAGTGCATGCAATACTGAATATTTTGCAGATCGAATGGCTCCTGACTCGAGACATGTGCCGCTACCGAACATTTCAAGTTTTGATTGGATGCTTAGTGGTGCAATGCGGCAGTCATTAAATGTATTTCCTGCTCAAACATCTCACGGAATTCTACAAGAAAATCGTTCTTCTGAAGATACTGAACATGCACCTCCACTTCCACCTCTTCCGCCAATGCAGTGGCGAGCGACCAAGCTTCAGACAGGATCCACATCTTTATTTGCAAAACTTGGGAAACCACCGAGGCCTCCAGTGAAGCACAAGGAAAGTGATAGTAACTCTGCAGGTGTTGAAACACATGAAGAGCCTGGAAAGCTCAAGGAAAAAAGCCTGCATAACAGCTTTACTTCGCAGAAGGAAATGGCCCAGCCAGAAGTTTCTGATGAGATTCTGACAAACCCGTTTCTTGACAGGGATTCTCAAGAAGATCATCTCCAAGAAGGATGCCAGGAGTCTGATGTGCGCTCTTTTAATCTATTTTCTGCTCCAGAAGTCAAGAGCGTGACAGATGTTGCTTCAGTTGAAGGCGACAGTCTGAACACTTTGCAGCTACCTGAGCTTATAGTAATTCCAGAGGAGGCTTGGTCTGAACTTGCTGTTGATATAGAACCAATAATGCAACAAGAGAAAGCGCGGACCCAAGAGCTTAGAGATGGAGTTTCTGATTGCGATGGCATGCAAACTACTGTTTTGCCAATAGAAAAGACCAAGGTGGAGCATGAAAGATCTGATCAAAAGAAGAAGGAACTACCAGCTGGAGATAGCAACACAATTTCTGATTCAGAAGAAAACAAACCAAATGTGCTTTCTTGTAAGGATGATATTCAGACCCCTGACTTGTCGGCACAGCAGGAAGATGGAGGACATGGTAGTTCAGATGATAAGGCCAGGGAGTTCTCTTCAGCATTAGAACAAGAACTAGCAAAGTTACCTTCTGACCCAGTGCCAGAACCACCTAAGTATCCTCTGCTTCAAGTTATTTCTCATGATAGAAGCATGGTATAACTACTTTCATGATTGAATTATTTATAAAATGCTTTAACGTCTTCACCTGACCATATTGACATTTTTTTCTTTTCGTGATTTTAGCTAAGAAAGGCTCCAACTTTGGTCCAGCCTTCAAGAAAGCTTTCAGATGAGAAGAACACGATGTTGGAACAGATAAAGAACAAGGTAAGCCTTACAGATGCACCCAAACATTATCGTCGTTCAGCTACATATATAAATACAATCATGCTTTGTTTACAGTCCATCAACTTGAAGCCCGTTGTAGCAAAGAGACCAAATGTGATGGGCGGTCCGAGAACAAACTTACAAGTGGCTGCGATTCTGGAGAGGGCCAATGCGATTCGCCAGGTTGATCATCTCGAATTTATCCCGTGTACATCTTGCCACAAACTTCAGCTGATCATAGCATTATCGTACGCGGCAGCACGATGTTGATATGTTCTTTCTTGTGAAAGCAGGCTGTTGCTGATGACGATGACGAGGATAGCTGGAGCGAATAGCTGATTCCTCAGAGAAATTTGTGAACGCTTGATGTTTTACAGGTTATGCGCGGATCCAGGTCTTGTGGTAATGTTCTTGCATGGAGAAAATGATGGAATAGTCAATTGTACTTCCTTTCTCTCCTCGAGAACATCATGCCAAGACAGTTGATCTGTGGCAGTGAAGTTTTTTGCCAGGTACATAGGAGAAGCAACGCTGCAGAGATTCTATCATTCTCCCTTTGGCCTTTTGGAGGCTCATCACATGTTTATTAATTGCTATCTTTTGATGTACATCCTGAAGGTCTGTCATCTGTGTACTCCTCATAGTCATAGAGATTAGTGTGATTGTTTGTTACTTGATGAGATGTATATAGAAACTCGTGCTGCATAACCACGTAATTTGTAAATCTTAATATTATCTCTGGTCAAAACGACATTTTGAAACAATTGCCACATGTAAATCTTGATCTTGAGAGGAAGTTTGGCAGACCAAATCCTCCACTTATAATTAGTACCGGCCAAGTCCTTTTGAAGCCACTTACATTGCAATTTTGGTAGAAAATTTTGCATTCTTGTTCAAAGCCCAGCAAACCACATATGAACTATTGATCAAGGACAGAGCATGAATCTTAAACAAAATCTCATTCCACTAGATCAAGGAATGTCCAGTAAAGGTTTCTTCCAAAGGACAGAGCCAGGTTTTTATCTACAGCTACCTTAATAGTGCAACCCCACTCTTGACAAATACCAAAGAGCACAAGGATTTTTCACATAAAAAGATCCGGTATACGAGTGCTGCCATCTATTTGCCGGCCTTTTCCGGTAGGTCGGGCGGACGAGGATGGCTTCTGCATGGGGGCTCAGCCTGAATAAAGGCGACGGTCCTAGGGTTCCTCTCGCGCCAAGATGAAGATCTACTTGATGCCTTTCGTCCTTGATTTGGCTTGAGTGCCGAGTTTCGGAAGGCTCCACTGGTGAACTATCTTGGATGAATCATGCCTGGAGATTGCTGGATCGGATAGGATTCGGTCGTGTAGAACCATTTTTTTGTCCGCTTGGTTTCGGTAAGTAGCGGCGCGAAGCTCTTCTATCTGGTGCTATCATGGAACATGTCTTTTTCGTTTCATGGTGAAGTCAGAGGTGGAGAATGGCATGGAACCGGGATCTGAGGACTAGTAATGGTGGTTCGAATCGGTGATGAGAAACTTGCTTGGTGTTTCGGGATTCATGGCAGCGGTACGCAAGTGGGCGCGACAACACAAGGTGAAAACTTAAAATTTATAATCAGATGACAACGATGCTTGTGCACTGTTTCCTTCTTGAAGGCGTCGCTTGTGGATTCTTCTACTTTTTTGGTTGTGTGCATCTACACTGCCATTAGGGTATTGCATCCTTGTCTTCGTGATATTAATATATTTTGTGAAAGCTAGATTCGTGGCAACGGTATGCAAGGGGAACCATTGTATCTGAATCCGGCTTTCACAAAATATAAAGTTTTACCAATTATATATTTTTATTTAATAAATTGTTGCCATAAACCATCTTGTATTTTTGTGTTTCTAACTTCCATCACCATCTCTATAGGAGACTAATGCTCCGTTTCCTTAAATACTTAATACTCAAACCCCCCAATCCCCTTTTTCGACTTAGATCTACAAAATCTGTTCCAGTTGATCATATTATATCTTCTTTTAGTTTTCTTACAATGCCATAAGAATATTGGTTGGTGCTTATCATTTTTTTTCAACAAAGGTCAAGGTTTTATTCAACAGGAACATATATATGTTAAGTAGGCAAGCTGGATAAACTAGCATTAACCAATATTAACCTCTCCTAGATGAAGCAGCATTACTTCTCCCAGCATTTTAGGGCCATCTCCAACGGCCACGCATAATGGACCATTTTTTGGTCCGTTTAGGTCCGGATGCGGCGGCCCACGAACATGAAATAGATCACGGTCCATATGTCGTGTGGCAGAGCTAGTGTCCCAACGTCCCCGGTTGGATATGTGCCCTAGAGGCTAGAGGCAAGTAAATATGATATTTTATTTTTATATATGTATTGTTCATAATAGTTTTATAGCATGATGTAACTGTATTAAGCGGAAACATTGGTACACGTGTGGTATGCAAATAAAACCTTCTCCCTAGTAAAATAGTCCATTGATTAATAGTAGATACGGATCAAGGGGAAGATAGGGTTTGGGTTTTCTCGGGACCAAGCCAGAGTGACGACTGAATGAGGGAAATGAGGAAGTGGGTTTCGCTGGGATTTGGCCCATGTGCGCGCTCGCGCGGTGAAGCAAGGGAGTCCGAAGAAGCCGGAATGGCGAAAGGGTGAGTCGTAGTGGCAGAATAGGGAACACCTTCGTCCTTTTTAAGTAGTGTAGATGTAGATAGATAGTGTAGAGAGATGTAGATACTAGTGGTGGAACCCACACTCCTTGAGAATCCCTCAACCATATCACAAGACATTCTCATTACTCTCTTGTTTTAGTTTACATTCGTTATTTACTTTGCTCTTAGTTACTTAGAACTCTCAAATATTTGCCATTTTAGCACCTTATGGTAATAGCTATTTTCAAACCACGGTTTGGGTGCGAACGTGGTTGCGCCTTACAACGCAGTTGCTGGGTTGTGTTTATTGCCATTTGCAAAGCTCCTTTGGACCGAACTTTCTAATAAATAGTTGTCGCTACAAGTACTACAACAACCATGTTGTTGAGCACAGGAACCCAGCTATCAAACATAGCGCTTTTGGTCTTCAAGGGTATGAACACCGAATCCCTCTGTTACTTTGCATCTCCATAGAATAGATCTTGGCTATGTTATTCTGTCGTAGGTTTTATTTTTATTTTCTGCAACAGAACCCTACACCCCTCCCCGGCGATCTAGCTATCCGAGCTTGCTCTTAATAGATGATAATGCTGGTCGTGGCTGCTAACCGGAGTTTAGCCGACACGCTCCGAAAATGGTTTCCTGCGCCGAGGGGTGGGGGAATGATTGTGTCCTTCCCGCCAGTGCCACTAGTTTCCCGATCAGGCCGTTGCGCTATAAAATGAGCTCATTGGGGACTTGGGCAGGGCCAAACATCCATAGCCATGGCCCTCCTTCTCCCCCAGTCGCCCGCTGACCACGTGGGCCCAGACCGGGGAGGCCGCCCTCGAGAGGTCAGCTCCAAATCCCGCGGCGAGCGGTGACGACTGATACGTCTCAAACGTGTCTGTATTTTTTGATGATCCATGCTTGTTTTACACCAATTCATATATGTTTTGCTTACACTTCGTTGCACTTTTGTATGATTTCCGGCACTAACCTATTAACAAGATGTCACAGTGTCAGTTTCCTGTTTTCTGCTGTTTTTGTATTTCAGAAAAGTTGTACAGGAAATATTCTCGAAATTGGACGAAACAAAGCCGAAGTCAATATTTTACCGAAACGAAGACAGAGTTCAGAGGGGGGTCGAGGAAGTGCCACAGGGCAGCCAGACCACCCTTGGCATGGCCTAGCCTTGACCCGTGCCAAGCGGGGTGTGGCCCCCCAGGCACTCCACCGATCTAAATCCTCCGCCTATTTATACATCTTCTCGGGAAAACCCTGGATACCGGAGCCTCCATCCGCGAAAAGTTACGTCGCGGCCGCCATCGCAGAACCCATCTCGGGGGTTCTGAAGCTCTTACCGGCACCCTGCCGAAGGGGGAAATCATCGCATCTACATCGCCATGCCCGCCTCCGAAGTGATGCGTGAGTAGTTCATCCCTGGACTATGGATCCATAGCAGTAGCTAGATGATTGTCTTCTCCACTTTGTGCTTCATGTATAGATCTTGTGAGCTGCCCTACATGATCAAGATTATCTTTATGTAATTCTACATGTTGTGTTTGCTGGAATCCGATGAATATTATATACTATGTTGAGATTGTTTATATATTCATGTCATATTTTATTTGTGATCTTGCATGCTCCCCGTTGCTAGTAGAAACTCTGTCCAAGTGGACACTTGTGACTCCAATAGGGGGTATTCATGCTCGATAGTAGGTTCATACCTCTAGTTTTCTGGGAGAGTGACAATAACTTCTAAGATTGTAGATGTGTTGTTGCTACTAGGGAGAAAACAACAATGTTTTATCCGAGGGTAATTCTATTGTGTAATTTACACACATTGCTTAATGCGATAATCTGTTGCTTGCAACTTAATAATAAAAGGGGTTCAGACGATAACCGGAAGATAGATTATTAGTCATAGACGCAGTTGGATTATGGTCTACGTATTATGTTGTAATGCCCAATCAAATCTCATAGTAATCATCTTCTCATGTATGGTCGATATTCTATCAATTGTCCAGCTGTAATTTATTCACCCAACATGCTATTTATCTTTATGGAGAGACACCTCTAGTTAACTATGAACCCCGGTCCTGTTTCCTTTACTAATAAATTCTACTGCAATTCATGTTTTGTTTACTTCCTGCAAATATCTCTTTCCACTTGATACGTCTAATCGTTTGTGTTCAGCAAGCCGGTTAGATTTACAACCTCACTGTAAGTTGGGGTAAAGTACTTTGGTTGTGTTGTGTGCAGGTTACACGTTGCTGACACTGGTAGTGCGTCCTGCCACAAGCCAGCAACCAACACCTTCAGAAGTCACGCATTTCTCCTACTAGTCGATTAAACCTTGGTTTTTTACTGAGGGAAAACTTTCTAATGTGCTCATCATACCTTTCTCTTAGGGTTCCCCAACAGTGTGAAGTCGGCGTTACGATAAGCACCATCAAGCTCTTTTTCTGGCGCCGTTGCCGGGGAAAAGAGGATTTTAGCAAGGGGAGTCTCTCATCTCCAATCTCTTTACTTTGTTATAGTTTGCTTATTTTACTTTATTTTGTTTTGATTGCTTTATTATATCAAAAACATAAAAATTTACTTCCTTTTATAGTTGTCTTTATATCAAAAACATAAAAAATAGTTTTTTACATAGTTGTTATTTTGTTTCTAGTTCATTATGTTGATTTTAAGTACGATCTGATGGACCTATCTGTAGGTAGTGGTTCTATAATTGGGAAACATAATATTGAAAAATTCTTTAATCATGTTAGTAAGCATAAAGATATTGAGGATAAATCCCTGGTAAAACTTGCTCCTGATTATGAAACTCCTGCAGCTTGTTTAGTTCGAATGCTGAAGGCTAGATTTGTTAGCCTTAACCAATTTATGCAACAAATGTTTCTTAAACTCCAAGAAACTGAGGATGATGAAAATAAAGATTTTATCCTAGAAACTTTACTTCAAGAATTTAAAGATGTGGTTATAGAAGTTAGAAAAGTTTTTGATCGGTTCATGTGTAGATATCTTTGGTACACTTGACCAAACCAAAAATAGTAGATAAGGTAAAATACCAATACCTTTCAAATTATTAGCAATGCATGAAGCCTGGAAAAAGAATTTTGATTGGATTGTTCCTGAAAATCCATTTGATGAAAGTAGCGAACCTAAAAGTGCAGAGAAAGGGTCTTCTAAGACTCATATTTATAAAATACAAATCTTTGTTGAAAAGACTTCTCACATTGATCTTAATGCTTCTTCACTTGATGATACTTGATGCTCGCACTTTTTCTGCGCCTAGCGGAAATGCGTTAAAGAAAAGCGTTTATGAGAGATAACCCATATTTTATTTATAGTAATTTTTCTTTTTGTTGAGTTTTGGAAGTTATTACCTCTGTAATAACCTCTTCTTATCATTTTTATTTCGTTTTTGTGCCAAGAATAGCCTCTAATAGAAACAAAGTAAGATTTGGGGAAGTTGTTGTCCTGAAAACAGATTATGTGTTGTTACCATAAAAATTCTTAAAATATCTATAGAGAAATTTTGAAATATAATTTTTTATGCATATTCTCTAGGTTATTATCTAACTTTCGTTAGTTGACCACTTTTCGATATAAGTAACAGAGGATTTTCAAAAAAGTCGATCTTTAGCTGATGTTCTGTTTTGACAGATTTCTGCACTATTTGCATTCACCTCTTAAATATTTTTCTTTTTGAGTCTTTTGATCAAAGAGATTTTTGAAAGGTTGCTATAGTATCTTATGCTTAATAGATGTTTTATATATGTTAGTACTGAACCCAAATGGATTTGTTTATTTTTATTGTACTAATACTGCTAATAGAGAATTATGCGAAGTTTTGTACGAATGAAGTTTTCAAGTCTAGGAAAAGAAGAATGATATGATGAGATGAAAAATGGATAAAAGCCCAAACTTTAGGATGCTTCTGCACTCCAAGAAATATCCAAGAGGTACAAGCGTCAAAGCTTGGGGATGCCTCCCCTCTTCATCAACAAAACAACATGTAATCTCTCTATGCGCTATATTTTTGTTGCTTCATACGCTATGTGTTGTTCTTGGAACGTCTTTATTTTTGTTTTTAGTTTAGTTTAGTTTTGTTTGTTGTAGCATATGTTGGATTCCGGCACATTTGTTTTGGAGAAATACCCGCTCCTTTTTAAATTTCATAGAACGTCTAGTTTTCGTTGTTATTATTCTGCGAGTGTTCTAGTTTTCTGGTATTGCGTTTAGCTCTTGTTCTTTCACTCGAATTTTGTTCAGGAGCTCGTTAGTATTCTTTATTTGTGTATGATTACCTCTCTGGTTCATATTTAATTTCATCTCTGAGAGTTATTTCAAATAAGTTGATTGGTGTTGGATACGAGTAAAATATTTCATGAATATAGTGATGCAAAAAGGAGCTTGTCTAGACTGTGGCATAGACTTTGGCATGTCATATTGGATGTTATTCTTGTTATATGCTTAGTACTTACTGTTTTAGCATGAATTATTTCAAATGGCTGAGAGTGCATAATGTGTCATTGAAGGAATTATGTGTTGTTTCTATCATAAAATCATAATATTGTGGTATTCTCCTTTTATGCTTTATTGGGTTGACTTGGCGCATGCTTATACCATGTTGTGACTATAACCAGTCAACTAAAGCCTCTATGATCATTTAGTTTTTGACTTGTAATATCACTTTATGCTTTGATTGATAATGTTTTGTCTCTATGCATGATTATGGACATTATTGCTTTCTTAGTTGGTCGCTCCGAGTCTTTTGATAGCCCTCGCCTGCGCTGAGTATGATCTCTACTCGTGCATCCAACCACCATAAACTAAAGTTTGCCAATTGTGTTCACCATATCTACCTAGTAGCATTATTGTTATTCCAAGTAATTCATCATGTTTTTATTTATCTTCCACATTAAATTTTGGCATGAGAAAATTAGTCAGTAAAGCTCTCACGAACTTGATGGCACATTTACTTTCTTGCACTTAGTAAATTTGACCATTGTGCCTATCTTATGAAGTTTACTAGATCATGTATGCGCGCGTTGCCGTGCCCGTCCATTAGAGCCGCAGAATGTTAGGAATTGATGAAAATATGTTTGGAATTTAATTAAGAAGCAAGTCAGCCTCATATTTACAATAGCAATACAAATAAACATGTGAAGTGAACCTATATGTAAGATTGGAACAAAATAACTCCGAAAATACATATCAGTGATCAAAACGAAATAACCATTATAATATAGTAAACAATAAACATACACGACTAATTCTTTTTCTGAGAATCGGCCTCGGAATTTTATTCCATATATAGACGACATACATTCTTATTGTACAAGCTCAAACACAAAACCAGGGTTGACTCTAAAGTTCATAGCTGCAGAATTTAAACTAAGAGCTTCACGAGCGCATAAACGTGCTGCTTTATTTCCTTCTTGTCGGGTAAAGCACAAACTGACTGAATCCCTGGAGATTGGTGGAGATGGCTTAACTTCATCTCCCAGGACGAGCGATGTTATAGTTCATAGTGCCATCAGGTGAGCAAAGTCAGGAAATCAGTTTTAGTCCCATGAGGTGTGTTCCAATCCAACCAACTCAGTTTTGGTCATTCTGTCATACCCATGAGGTGTGTTCCAATCCAACCAAATGTACAGCATCACTGCTGCAACAGCTCCCAACCCTGCTTAAATTGAGCGGTTGTCAATAGCACCACCACTATTAAGTTTAATCCAGTGTAACATTCAGAAAAACATAGAAGTATTCTGCAGTGCTGAATTTCTGCAAATATATAATAGCTTATATGCCAACACTTTAACCATTTTTGTCATATAGATATGAAATCTCTTAGAAAACAGAATCAGCTCTAGTTCTGCTATATGAAGCCTGCAAAATGAGAAGTTGACATAGTTACAGACAACGAAATAGTGATTGTTCTTGTCATTGGGGGTTTGGAAGACAGCTAAAAGATTCCTATGACACATTGTCAAACTTGTATATGTTATACTCACAAATGTTTGCTGGACGATATGACAATTTCAGAAATGGCATATCATATATTAAGTGGAGAGAACTGAAAAGCCAAATCACTGTGCGAAAAAACATATCTGCTGACTACAAAACTTTCAGCTTTCTTATTCAAATGTTACATCATAAGAGTGAAATTGCAAATATAAGTTAAGTTTATAATTATGCACACATCTAGAAACATAAAGAAAACACAGCTAATACTTATGAGTCATGGCTTCTTGATTAAAAGAACCTCGTGTTATCACTATCTATATCTCAGAAAATTTAAACAGTTCAGTAATCAGTACCATGTTTCAGTATATGCAACAAATACTTGTGAGAGTGTTGTTCAAAGCTTTAGGTATAAACAACAATCAAATATAGCACAATCTTTCGTGATTATATTTTGTAAGACACATTTCAGAAACAGGATCTGAAAAGAACAATGAGAGTTTTAACGGGAATCGAGAAACATGATCTTACCAACTCAGGACATGCGGATGGCGTGCATATATGCTAGTTACAGAATTGATTCAAGTAGTCAGCCGTAAATGATTTATTTTTGTAAGGCATCATACATGCATATATTATCTGTGTATACCATCTACAGTTTTGGAGTGAACAAAGTGATGTGAGCAGAATGCAAATAAATAAATATTATACCAGTTCAGCAAGTGCACACCATATTATTAACCTCGAACCAACACACGGATTATTGGAATTTCTCTTATCTGTAAGTGAAAGCAGGATACATGTGTATGTTTGTTTTGGAACATTTGATTGAGTTTTTCGGAATTTTAATTTTCTTCTACGTTGCTGATATCCATAAGGAATCACACAAAGTCACTTGGTCGTTGAAATTTGTTCAGTCCTATTAAGAATTTCAGAAACTAAGTGGCTTCCCTAATAATGCTTACCATATAAAGAAAAAAAGTTCTGAGATAGAACTACTACGAACAATATGGTTAAAGGGTGGATCTCGAAATGTCAGGTTCCCGAGAAAGAAAAAAATCTATTACAAATATCTGTGTAGCTTTCTTGTACTTCTACCTCTCTAGAAAGACATCAGATAAATATGTGCAAAGAAGAAGATCTATCATGAAATGAAGACCCAACTGACAAGCAGTAGGAAAATATAGCCACAAATTCAGATCATTGATCACATTAAGGGCAACGTATATCAACTGATTACTGTAATATCAATGAATACATCTGGGGTCTTTCCAAATGTATGCATTGCACTGTCATCCAAATTTGATTTGTACAACCAAGATGGAGAACTCCAAAATGAATCCAAAACCTCCGAAACCTAGAGTCAAAACTTGCCTAAATTACTACGGAGGATCTCAAAAATTTCTTGTTGTTGTTGTATTTGACCTGGTACATACAAGAACCAGAATTGATAGTACCATGTGATTCCATTTCATGTTCTATCCAAATTCAACAAAAAACTTATCTAACTTTGAGCGGGTTTAAAGAATTGATTTGACATAGTTCCAGGTCTAGCAATGACAAGCAGACCATATATGTGGAAACTAATGACTGGAATTTAGCAAAATATACATGAACACATATGAAGGAGATAGATAAGGTTATCTAAGAACTGACCTGACTGCCAGCCATTGCACATACTAAGGTGACCAACAATCCTATATAATCAAAAAAATCCGATAAGATTCCAAGATTTTACTGAATGAATGAGCCGAACAAGGATAAACACAACCTGCAAGAAAATGATTTCAGATTATAGAAAAATGCTACAATTGTTATGGGGAAAATGGAGATTTCGCAGGAGAGACATTCAACCTAGCAGAAAACAATTGGAAAGAGGTTGAGGCAACACAAGAATATATAAGGCAGGAGAGGCATGTGTACAGTAACCGGCCATTTGGGCACGATAACAGTCATTAGTGCTTCGCAGGAACTGAAAGAATAACACGGGATTCAATCACAAAAGAGACAGATCAGAAGGGGAGGCGGGCTCGCTATCGCATCAGCCATAACCTCTGGTTTACACGGTTATGAAGAGGTACATAGAAGGATGCAGTTAGATGCAAATATTTGGTTGAACAAACTAAATAGTACCACACAGTATAAAGTTAATTTAAATGGATAATTAAATAGAAAAAAATTTATAAAGAGTGGTGCAATCGAATGATTCAGCAAGTGTAACCGTCTAGCCACCATTGTGAAATAAGAAGGTCACACAACTGGTCTGAGTTATCCGTGAATAAGAATATGTGGAAGAAACGAAAACTCCCAGGACAAGTAAGAATATGTCACTTGGGTACCTAATTTTTGTGACAATGTAATCATAGATCAAAACACATGATTGCAGTAAAGCGGAAAGACAAACCTAAGAAAGGAGCATCTCCAACGAATAATGAGGCGTCCAATGTGAGATGAAAGTAGTGAGGAAAGACAGGGTCATGTGTTCACATATTTATATGAATAATAAGGGTGAACTTCCAGTAACGGTAAGATTAATCGTCATAATCACAGGGCGTAGTATAATTACAGGAATGATGACTGGTCGAAATTACCACCATGAATCCATCATTATGGCGCCGGAAGGTAAAGTTAACTCGTCCAGAAGGAGAACCGTTCTTTTGATTCCCATGACGGGCCTGGTCTGCCAATGTGAAGGAGCAGTGTTGTTCTGATTCAGTCGATTGCCTCCGATTTCGATGATAGGACTGTGTTGAGGGGGCCCAGTCGAAGGCCTGCACGGAATGGAAACTTTGCCGGCGTCGGGGCTAGAAAAGAAACAAAATTGGTCAACTGTACTACTCCAAAGATCTGACTGAAATTGAACTAAAATACGCTAAAATTGGGGAATTCCTCACCTAACTTCGGTGTCCAGCCAGGAGTGGAAGTTTTCGGAGCAGGCTCAGATGCAGCAAGAGTGGCAGCGCAAAATTGGTCAACTCTATTACTCCAAAAATCCGGCGGAAATTGAACTAAAATGCGGAAAAATTGGGGATTCCTAATCTAACTTTGTTTTCCTGCCGGGGGTGGGCGTCTCCGGCGTAGGCGGAGCAAGAAAGGCGGCGCGGGCGGAGCAAGAAAGGAGTAGGCGGAGGAGGTCCGGCGGCCGGCGGCGCACGACATGGAAACAGAACGAAGATTTTTTTTCTCAATCACCGGTATTTGCTTCAAGCCCAAATAAAGTAGGCCTGTTAAACCATTTCGGGGCCCAATCAATCTGCTGCGGCCTAAAACAATACCGGGAGTAGCAGCCCTAGAAGGAAAACGGGCCTTTAGAATTCAAAATGGCCCAGTTCGGGAACAGATACCTTTTCGGAAACGTGAAACATTTGTAGACCCTTAGACTGTCCGAACGCTGTGAAGAGGTCCTGTTAGTTCCATTATACTGTTAAGTAATATGTTTGCAAATTGCGAGTTGGGAGTTAGTAGAGCCATGCTTTCACGGGGAACACTTTCTACATTGCACTTATATTTAGTTGATGTCATGTTATTTTGTTTATGGATGCCTAGCGGTACGAAATAAAATCAAAACTTATAAGTCCATGAAATTTGTATATGAGTTAGAGAAATGTCTGGGCCGCTAATCTAAGCCATGCATCATTCATGGTGGAAATTTACATCTAAGCCATAGTGAGCATTCTATGAAGCATTTGCAATAAAAGCTATACCCATAATAAATAAGAAATTGCTGAGATGCTCACTGTATTTTTGTCTTGTCATTTTGGCATGGGATTTCTCTTACAAGAGTACCTCCATATCATCGGGCAAGAGGTACCCCGTTGGCGGTTCTCAATGATACATGTATACTTACAATGACAAGAACTTATTTGGGACCTAAGTTGAGTAGCATGAGGTTTAGGTACTCGCATTCAAGGGGCACGAGATTTTCAACTTGTGATTTGCAAGAATATAGCTCATTTTTTACTCACATTAACTTTAACCATTCAAAATGCTTATGATAGGGGCAATGAGAGCTCAAAGCTAATAAGTACCATACTTTTTTGGAAGCTTTATAAAACTTGTTTATCTTGCTTACTCTGCAAAGAGTTTCTCTTTAACTATTATGTTGATTCTTCATCTTCTACTTTATGCACCGATTAAGAGAGCATAGTTGTCATTCTTAGTGCAATATGCATAGTCCCAAAATTATTATTGATTGATTCATGATTGTGCTATTTCTTGCTCTCAAATTACTTGTATCTACTCACCCTCTGAACTTTGAAGGTGTCCTTGCATTTATGTTTTGCTATTTCATAAGGACATGTTGAGTACCACTTTGTTATGTTTACTCTATGATCATAAACACACATTTGCTTTCAGTGCATTATAATTCATGATCTTTTCTTTGAGTTACTCTTCATGTTATAACATAGTTGCTAAGTTCGATTGAATTATATCTAACATGTCTATGTTAGAGTACTTAAATCCCAGCTCACAATGTTTTACATGCTTGATCAAGATTGTGTTGGCTTCATGTCACCTCAAAAATTATTTTGTTATCACTTACCTACTCGAGGACGAGCAGGAGTTAAGCTTGGGGATGCTTGATACGTCTCAAACGTATCTATAATTTTTGATGCTCCATGCTTGTTTTACACTAATTCATATATGTTTTACTTACACTTCGTTGCACTTTTACATGATTTCCGACACTAACCTATTAACAAGATGCCACAGTGTCAGTTCCTGTTTTCTGTTGTTTTTGTATTTCAGAAAAGTTGTACGGGAAATATTCTCGGAGTTGGACGAAACAAAAGCCGAAGCAATATTTTACAGAAACGAAGACAGAGTCCAGAGGGGGGGGTCGAGGAAGTGCCACAGGGCGGCCCGACCCACCCTTGGCGTGGCCTGGCCTTGGCCCGCACCAAGGGGGCCCCCAGGCACCCCATCGACCTAAATCATCCGCCTATTTATATATCTTCTCGGGAAAACCCTGGATACCGGAGCCTCCATCAACGAAAAGTTCTGTCGCGACCGTGATACGTCTCCAACGTATCCATAATTTCTGATGTTCCATGCTTGTTTTATGACAATACTTACATGTTTTGCTCGCACTTTATAATGTTTTTATGTGTTTTCCGGAACTAACCTATTAACAAGATGCCACAGTGCCAGTTCCTGTTTTCTGCTGTTTTTGGTTCCAGAAAGGCTGTTCGGGCAATATTCTCGAAATTCGATGAAACGAAGACCAAACATCATAATTCACCGAGACGGACCAGGACACCGAAGGGGAGTCAGAGGGGAGGCCTGGGGCCCCCACACAGTAGGGCCGCGCGGGCCAGCCCCTGGCCGCGCCAGCCTATGGGGAGGGCACCCTGTTGCCCCTCCTGCGCCGCCTCTTCGCCTATATAAGCCCTTTCGACCTAAAAACGCGACACCAATTGATGAAACTCCAGAAAGACTCCAGGGGCGCCGCCGCCATCGCGAAACTCCAATTCGGGGGACAGAAGTCTCTATTCCGGCACCCTGCCGGGACGGGGAAGTGCCCCCGGAAGCCATCTCCATCAACGCCATCGCCTCCATCATGCTCCGTGAGTAGTTCCCCCATGGACTACGGGTTCTAGCAGTAGCTAGTTGGTACTCTCTATCCCATGTACTTCAATACAATGATCTCATGAGCTGCCTTACATGATTGAGATCCATCTGATGTAATCGGTGTTGTGTTTGTTGGGATCCGATGGATGATACATTTTGATTAGTCTATCTATAAAGTTTGTGAAGTTATCGTTGCTGCAATCTTGTTGTGTTTAATGCTTGTCACTAGGGCCCGAGTGGCATGATCTTAGATTTAAGCTCTATACTTATTGCTTAGATTGTATCTACAAGTTGTATGGACATGTCACTATCCGGAACCAAAGGCCCCGAAGTGATAGAAATCGGGACAACTGGAGGGGATGGCGGTGATGTGAGGATCACATGTTTTCACGGAGTGTTAATGCTTTGCTCCGGTACTCTATTAAAAGGAGTACCTTAATAGCCAGTAGATTCTCTTGAGGCCCGGCTGCCACCGGCTGGTAGGACAAAAGATGTTGTGCAAGTTTCTCATTGCGAGCACGTACGACTATATATGGAAAACATGCCTACATGATTAACAATCTTGATGTTCTATCTTAATGCTATATCAATCCTATCAATTGTCCAACTGTAATTTGTTCACCCAACACTTGTTACTTGTTATTGGAGAGTTAACACTAGTGTAGATCGCTGGGAACCCCGGTCCATCTTTCATCATTATATACTTGTTCTATATGTCATTGGAAGTAGTATCAACTATTTTCTGGTGCCATCGCCTCTGTGTTATTGCCACTGCTGCTGTGTTACTGTTACTACTGCTCTCATATTACTGCTACTTTCACATCACCCCTGTTACTAGTGCTTTTACAGGTGCAGCTGAATTGACAACTCAGTTGTTAAGGCTTATGAGTATTCTTTACCTCCCCTTGTGTCGAATCAATAAATTTGGGTTTTACTTCCCTCGAAGACTGTTGCGATCCCCTATACTTGTGGGTTATCAAGACTATTTTCTGGCGTCGTTGCCGGGGAGGCATAGCTCTACTCATAAGTTCACCTGGGGAGTACACTCTACCTCTCTCTGTTTTTATTTTGTTTTATTTTGTTTTGCTTAGTTTAATTTTGTCTAGTTTATTTGTGCTTAGTTTATTTCTGTCTAGTATTATTTCGCTTAGTTTACTTTTTTCTAGTTTCTTTTATCTCGTTTTATTTTTCTCATATACCCAAAAATCCATAAAAATTTGAAAAACCTAAAAATTAAAAACTACTGTTATGGGAGAACCCATAACCTACTTGGAGCTTATATAATATTATAATAATTATAGAGAATCAAGAACTGGGAAAGTTATGAGTGCTATGATAGAAAAATTGAATACAATTGCTAAAATCTTGCTTAAACGCCATGATATAAATTGTTGCTCTAAAGAGGACACTAAACATCTGAAATTTCAATGTGGCTTTAGTGAGGAAGTTTTAATTAAGAACTATAATTGGAATAACTATATTCATCTTGGGTTCGAAGAGGTAGAACAATTTGTCATATTTATGGGAGCCTCTGAGATAGAATCCTTCATGGTAAAAAAATTATGAAACTTGTGTTGTTTGTAAGGACCTTAAAGATTATGTCTCTTCCATCCTTAATTTTTGCATAGAAAGTTACAGCGATAATCCTTATATTATTGATTATAAAGAGAGACTCATTAATGCACAAGAATGCACTCACAATTTGCAGGAACCTGTGGAAGAAGAAATTGATGAACCCGAAAGCTCATTGGATGAAAAAGAGGAGGAAATTGATGAACCTGAAAGCTCATTGGATGAAAAAGAAGAGGAGAGTGATGAACAAAAGGAGGAAGAATGGATTAGCTACTCATGCCAACCTTCTAATGAGAGTAACTCTTTATCTCTTACACTATTTGATTGTCCTCCATGCTTACCGAAAGAGGTTGAATGTTATGTTCCTGTGGATTCTCTTGAAATATTACCTATAAGTAAAACTTGTGAGAATAATTATGCTACTGTTATCTATGATAATCCATGCTACTTTGATAAATCTTTTGATAATGCTTTGTTTGTGCCTGATGTCGAAATGCATGGTACTAAAGAATTTTGCTTAGCAAATGTTTATGATAAAGCTCTAGATGATGGTCCTATGTTACTTGATAATATTAATTGTACTACTAATGAAAATGGGATTGGAGATTTCTTAACTTTATCTATGAGTCCCATATCTCTTGAGATCGATCAATCATCATGTTATATCATTGATAAAAGTGTGTTTGAGAGTTTTAATCCCACTATTTTTGAGCTTGATAAAAATTATGTGTTCTTGAATCATGAAAAGAATGCTGCATGTGATAGTTATATTGTTGAGTTTATTCATGAAGCTACTGAAAATTATTATGAGAGAGGAAAATATGGTTGTAGAAATTTTCATGGTGCTAAAACACCTCTCTATATGCTTAAAATTTTGAAGTTATTCTTGTTTTATCTTCTTATGCTTGTCACTTTGTTCTTCATGAATTTATTTGTGTACAAGATTCCTATGCATAGGAAGAGGGTTAGACTTAAATGTGTTTTGAATTTGCTTCTTGATGCTCTCTTTTGCTTCAAGTCTTATTTCTTATGTGAGCATCATTAAAACTGCTGAGCCCATCTTAACGGCTATAAAGAAAGAACTTCTTGGGAGATAACCCATGTGTTTATTTTGCTACTGTTTTGTTGAGTTTTGGAAGTTGTTACTACTGTAGCAACCTCTTCTTATCTTTATTTTATTGCAATGTTGTGCCAAGTGAAGCCTCTAATCGAAGGTTGATACTAGATTTGGATTTCTGCGCAGAAACAGATTTCTATCTGTCACGAATCTGGGCTGTTTTCTCTGTAGGTAACTCAGTAAAATATGCCAATTTACGTGTGTGTTCCTCAGATATGTACGCAACTTTCATTAGTTTTGAGTTTTCTGATTTGAGCAACGGAAGTACCTCTTTAAAATTCGTCTTTACTGGCTGTTCTGTTTTGGCAGATTCTGTCTCTGTTTTTTGCATTGTCTCTTGTGGACTTTAAGCAAGGCTTTCTAGATGTGGAGAGCTGTAGCTAATGTTTTATTGAGTTCTTGCAATGTGTCACTACAGGACCAAGATGAATTCAAGTTTTTTGAGTACTAACCCCTCTAATGAAGTTTATGAGAAGTTTGGTGTGAAGGAAGTTTTCAAGGGTCAAGAGAGGAGGATGATATATGATCAAGAAGAGTGAAAAGTCAAAGCTTGGGGATGCCCCCGTGGTTCATCCCTGCACATTTCAAGAAGACTCAAGCGTCTAAGCTTGGGGATGCCCAAGGCATCCCCTTCTTCATCAACTTATCAGGTTTCTTCTATTGAAACTATATTTTTATTCGGTCACATCATATGTGCTTTACTTGGAGCGTCTGTGTGCTTTTATTTCTCTTTTTGTTTGAATAAGATCGGATCCTAGCAATCCTTGTTTGGGAGAGAGACACGCTCCGCTTTTTCATATGAACACTTGTTCTTCGTTTTACTTTTAATGTTCAATGATAAAAGTTGGAAGCTACAGCACTTATGGTTATTTGGTTGAAAACAGAAAATGCCTCATATTGACTTGGATAATTTGATACTTGGCTATTGTTTTGAGCTCTCAAGTAGACCATGTTTAATTTCATGCATCATGTAGTTTGAACCTATTAGTGGAGAACTACCGTAGAGCTTGTTGAAATTGGTTTGCATGATTGGTCTCTCTTAAGGTCTAGATATTTTCTGGTAAAAGTGTTTGAGCAACAAGGAAGACAGTGTAGAGTATTATAATGCTTGCAATATGTTTTTATGTAAGTTTTGCTGTACCGGTTCATACTTGTGTTTGCTTCAAATAACCTTGCTAGCCAAAGCCTTGTACTGAGAGGGAATGCTTCTCGTGCATCCAAAACCTTGAGCCAAAACCTATGCCATGTGTGTCCACCATACCTACCTACTATGTGGTATTTCTCCGCCATTCCAAAGTAAATTGCTTGAGTGCTACCTTTAAACAATTCAAATTTTATCATCTCTGATTTGTGTCAATGTTTTATAGCTCATGAGGAAGTATGTGGTGTTTATCTTTCAATCTTGTTGGGCAACTTTCACCAATGGACTAGTGGCTTCATCCGCTTATCCAATAATTTTGCAAAAAGAGCTGGCAATGGGGTTCCCAGCCCCAATTAATCACAAATAGACACTCCTCCATGGTATGTGAATGATTGCACGGCACCCGAGAATTCGGTTAGCCATGGCTCGAGAAAGCAAAGGTGGGGAGGAGCGTCTTCACTAAATAAAACTAAAATAAAATAGACACTCCTTCATGGTATGTGATTGTTGGAAGGCACCCGAGGATTCGGTTAGCCATGGTTTGTGAAAGCAAAGGTTGGAAGGAGTGTCACCCAAAAATAAAAATAAACTACATCATGGGAGCCGCTCTTTGAAGGTTTGTCTGGCAAGGGGGTTAGAGTGCCCACTACCATTCGTTGACAACAACAAACACCTCTCAAAACTTTACTTTTATGCTCTCTCTATGTTTTCAAAATAAAAGCTCTAGCACAAATATAGCAATCGATGCTTCCCTCTTCGAAGGGCCCTTCTTTTACTTTTATGTTGAGTCAGTTTACCTATTTCTTTCCACCTTAGAAGCAAACACTTGTGTTAACTGTGCATTGATTCTTACATACTTGCTTATTTGCATTCATCATATTACTTTATGTTGACAATTATCTATGAGATATGCATGTTGAAAGTTGAAAGCAACTGCTGAAACTTATATCTTCCTTTGTGTTGCTTCGATGCCTTTACTTTGAATCTATTGCTTTATGAGTTAACTCTTATGCAAGACTTTTGATGCTTGTCTTGAAAGTACTATTCATGAAAACTTTTGCTATATGTTATCTATTTGTTAGCAACTATAGATTATTGCCTTGAGTCACTTCATTCATCTCATATGCTTTATAATCGCATGATCAATGTTATGTAAGTAGCATGTCACTACAGAAATTATTCTTTTTATCGTCTACCTACTCGACGATGAGTAGGAACTAAGCTTGGGGATGTTGATACGTCCCCAACGTATCCATAATTTCTGATGTTCCATGCTTGTTTTATGACAATACTTACATGTTTTGCTCACACTTTATAATGTTTTTATGTGTTTTCCGGAACTAACCTATTAACAAGATGCCACAGTGCCAGTTCCTGTTTTCTGCTGTTTTTGGTTCCAGAAAGGCTGTTCGGGCAATATTCTCGAAATTCGACGAAACGAAGACCAAACATTATAATTCACCGAGACGGACCAGGACACCGAAGGGGAGTCAGAGGGGAGGCATGGGGCCCCCACACAGTAGGGCCGCGCGGGCCAGCCCCTGGCCGCGCCGGCCTATGGGGAGGGCACCCTGTTGCCCCTCCTGCGCCGCCTCTTCGCCTATATAAGCCCTTTCGACCTAAAAACGCGGCACCAATTGACGAAACTCCAGAAAGACTCCAGGGGCGCCGCCGCCATCGCGAAACTCCAATTCGGGGGACAAAAGTCTCTGTTCCGGCACCCTGCCGGGACGGGGAAGTGCCCCCGGAAGCCATCTCCATCAACGCCATCGCCTCCATCATGCTCCGTGAGTAGTTCCCCCATGGACTACGGGTTCTAGCAGTAGCTAGTTGGTACTCTCTATCCCATGTACTTCAATACAATGATCTCATGAGCTGCCTTACATGATTGAGATCCATCTGATGTAATCGGTGTTGTGTTTGTTGGGATCCGATAGATGATACATTATGATTAGTCTATCTATAAAGTTTGTGAAGTTATTGTTGCTGCAATCTTGTTGTGTTTAATGCTTGTCACTAGGGCCCGAGTGGCATGATCTTAGATTTAAACTCTATACTTATTGCTTAGATTGTATCTACAAGTTGTATGCACATGTCACTGTCCGGAACCAAAGGCCCCGAAGTGACAGAAATCGGGACAACCGGAGGGGATGGCGGTGATGTGAGGATCACATGTTTTCACGGAGTGTTAATGCTTTGCTCCGGTACTCTATTAAAAGGAGTACCTTAATAGCCAGTAGATTCCCTTGAGGCCCGGCTGCCACCGGCTGGTAGGACAAAAGATGTTGTGCAAGTTTCTCATTGCGAGCACGTACGACTATATATGGAAAACATGCCTACATGATTAATAATCTTGATGTTCTATCTTAATGCTATATCAATCCTATCAATTGCCCAACTGTAATTTGTTCACCCAACACTTGTTACTTGTTATTGGAGAGTTACCACTAGTGTAGATCGCTGGGAACCCCGGTCCATATTTCATCATTATATACTTGTTCTATATGTCATTGGAAGTAGTATCAACTATTTTCTGGTGCCATCGCCTCTGTGTTATTGCTACTGCTGCTGTGTTACTGTTACTACTGCTATCATATTACTGCTACTTTCACATCACCCCTGTTACTAGTGCTTTTCCAGGTGCAGCTGAATTGACAACTCAGTTGTTAAGGCTTATAAGTATTCTTTACCTCCCCTTGTGTCGAATCAATAAATTTGGGTTTTACTTCCCTCGAAGACTGTTGCGATCCCCTATACTTGTGGGTTATCAGACCGCAATCGCAGAACCCATCTCGGGGAGTTCTGAAGCACTTCCCGACACCCTTCCGAAGGGGGAAATCATCGTCGGAGGCATCTACATCGCCATACCCGCCTCCGAAGTGATGCGTGAGTAGTTCATCCCTGGACTATGGGTCCATAGCAGTAGCTGGATGGTTGTCTTCTCCACTTCATGCTTCATGTATAAATCTTGTGAGCTGCCCTACATGATCAAGATCATCTTTATGTAATACTACATATTGTGTTTGTTGAGATCCGATGAATATTGTATACTATGTTGAGATTTATTATATATTCATATCATATGTTATTTGTGATCTTGTATGCTCTCCGTTGCTAGTAGAAACTCTAGCCAAGTGGACACTTGCGACTCCAAGAGAGAGTAATTTATGCTCGATAGTAGTTTTATGCCTTTAGTTTTTTTGGGAGAGTGACAATAACTTCTAAGATTGTAGATGTGCTGTTGCTACTAGGGAGAAAACAAAAATGTTTTATCCAAGAGTAATTCTATTATTTACTTTACACACATTACTTAATGTGATAATCTATTGCTTGCAACTTAATACTGAAAGGGGTCCGGACGATAACCGAAATGTGGATTATTAGTCATAGACGCAGTTGGATTACGGTCTATGTATTATGTTGTAATGCCCAATCAAATCTCAATATAATCATCTTGTCATGTATGGTCGATATTCTGTTAATTGCCTAGCTGTAATTTGTTCACCCAACATGCTATTTATCTTTATGGAGATACACCTCTAGTGAACCGTGGACCCCGGTCCTGTTTTCTTTATTGATAAATTCTACTCCAATTCCTGTTCTGTTTATTTTTCGCAAACATCTGTTTTCACTCGATACGTCTAATCTTTTGTATTCTGCAAACCGATGAGATTGAGAACCTCACTGTAAGTTGGGGCAAAGTACTTTGGTTGTGTTGTGTGCATGTTCCACGTTGTTGCTGATACCGATAGTGCACCCTGCCACTAGTCAACTAGCAACACCTTCAAAAATCACGCCTTTCTCCTACTGGTCCATTAAACCTTGGTTTCTTACTGAGAAAAACTTGCTACTGTGCTCATCATACCTTCCTCTTGGGGTTCCCCAACAGTATGAAGTCGGCGTTACGATAAGCACCATCAATGAGGGGGGTGGGAGGACGAAGACGCTGGCGACCCTCTTCGTGCCCCCACCACGGCAGAGCAGCGTGTCCTCCTCGAGTCCTTCCAGAGCGCGCGAGAGCGCGTCTCAAAGGACATGAGGAGCCCATCGACTCCTCCATCTTCGAGCTCTCCTTCCGGTCGGCGGTGGGCGTGGTACGAGATGGAGGAGAAGCAGGCGGCGGACGAGGTCGCCGAGCTGACGACCAACGAAGAGGCCGCTCGACAACAGGATGCCCTCGCAGAGGCGCTGGAGGCGGAAGAGGCTGCCCGCACGCAGGCAACCTATGCCACCGCGCATGCGGTAGCTGAGCGTCTCCAGTGGGACAAAGCGAAGATGTCACCTCGACAAGATGCTAGGAATACCGAGATCGAGGCGTTAGTCGAGGCGGATGCGGCGGCTATCACGACCGCCCACATGTCAGCGCAGCGTGCTTTGGCAGTTCGCATTCAACGAGAGGCCATGACCTTTGCCCGCCACGCTAGGAGGCACGCCGTCCGCGACATGATACGTCAGGCCGCCGAGGCGATGCACGGCGGCGACGAGGGCCAAGGCAGCTCTGGCGGTGAGGCCGGGGGCGCGAGGGCCAAGCCACCTACGCAGACATTGGAGCTGGCCCAAAGTAGTTTATTAGTTTAAATTAGTTTTAATTATGGCTCCATAATGGATGTGTCCGCGGGACGCAGTCCGTATGCGGTCCGCCCTTGGACCTGGTTTTCAGCCGTGGCAGACATCGACATACGTCGGCCTAACAACTAAATATATTATGCTCACCCTAAAAAAAAACTAAATATAAGTATGTTCCATGTCTTTTCTTAGTAGATGCTCAAAGTCTTTACTAGTATTCAACAGGAGACGTTGCGTACGGGACGGTTTACGTGTGCATATACAACTACAATTGTACACGTCGTATTCTAAACCTATTCGGAAAAGAAGCCGTCTATACTTTTTCCCTGGCGACACCAACCCTCCCACCTCCAGCAAACCGAGACCGAGTAGTACGCCTCTCTTTTGCACAAAACCCCTCGCTTGACTTCTAATATCCGCTTCCGCTCCCATCTCTCCTCCCCTGAAACCCCACCCTTGCATGGGAAAGCGATTCCCGGCCGCCGCCCTAGCCGCCGCTTTCCGCCCCTACTCCCGCTCCGGTGGTTCCGCCGCCGCAACCGCCGCCGGCAAGGCATCCAAGCCGCCCACCGCCCCGCTGGATACTCCCAGGAACGCCGGCGCCGGCGCCGGGGCCAGCTCCGGCCGCGCCGAGGTGCGGGAGGTGGCGGCGGCGTGCGGGATGCAGGAGGACGAGCGGGTGCCGCTCTCGGAGATGGTGCTGGACTGCACGCGGCGCTGGTTCCAGGACGCGCTCAAGGAGGCGCGCGCCGGTGACGCCGCCATGCAGGTGCTCGTCGGCCAGATGTACCGCAGCGGATACGGCGTCAACAAGAACGAGCAGAAGGTGAGCCCTCCCTTCCTTCGCTTTCGGTCCGGATTTGTGTGGAATCTGGAGTTGAAAGGAGCTGCCTTTACAGAGGGTTTGTTTCTGAATAGTTGACCTTTACGGTTCATTACTCTTATGTATCAGTCTGTTCAGATTCCTGGCTAGAAATCTAGAATTGGATGTGCCGCTGTTACTACAGTTGTGTTAAATCATGTTCTGCATCATAATTCTCATGTAACACTCAGAACTTATTCAGCAAACTTGTACGAGTATATATTTAAGTGGGTCCTGAGCCAAACAGATTTCCTTCCCCTGCTTGGATTCCTCATAATCTCATTCTTTCTCCACTCTAAAAGTTGCAATAATATTTGAAAACACATGAATACTCACTCTGTCCCCGATTAATTTATACTCCGTATTATATTTGTCAAATTGACAATCTAGGGATACACGCAGGACTTATAAACTGGGACGGAGGGAGTAATTACAATGCTATAACATGAGCACTAACAAAATTTGGTGCTAACATATGACCGTACAAAACAAACAAATCTGTATAGCCTTGTAAATTTGTAAATTTTCAAGATTTTGTTTCAAATACTTTCACAGCCTTTTTGGACTTGGAAAGGGAGAGGGACCAAGTAGGTGAAGATAAGCATTTATGGGTCTTGACCTTGTTTGCTTTCTTACTGGACTGCAATTACAATGCTTATCAACAGAGAAATCGGATTAATTGAACTTGCGCAGCTGCTCACTGATGTACTTAAACTTGGAAGCACAATCAGGATGCTGTAGATACTATCTAATCACAAGGTTCTAAAACTTGATAACAAGTGCGGAAGTACTCACTAGGTCACCACACCTTGTAGCAAGTTAATCGGCTCTGTAACTGGTTTTCCTCTACAAATCTGGATACATTTTAATTTTACACCTCTCAGTTCCTGCCCTGGTTTAACTTTCACTCTAACTTCAATACCATTTTATTTACCACCCTCATCTGTGAAAACTGCAACAAAACCCCCCCAGCGGTTGTTTTCAGGACTGTTCTGTAACTTCAGCTGCTAAGTAACTTAAATTACTCTAGTTGGCTTTTGTGAGGCTTAGGAGAGGAGGGCACGTGTTTGTTTGGTGGTGGGCTGTGGGACAAACTGAGTAGTGTGGTGATTAGTGAGTACAGGTTTACTGATATTTTACTTATTTGCAAATTACGAACCAAGTAACCACCTTGTTAAAAAACCATTGCATGATTATCTTGAGCATGTGCAAGGTTAACCCTGTTAAACTGGTCGATTAGTCTCTGGCTCTGCATCCTTGTAACCTGTGAAGGGACCTCTTATGAGTATTGACTGAGTAGACCTCTTTTTATAACATTGGACATACACATGTCTTCCTCATTGGAAGGCATGAAGGATGGAGAAAACAGATTCGTGTCACATGCTATGCTCCTTTTGTTGTTAATCAACTGTTCATAAAGCTTCTTGTGCAATTTTCTTCTCGTGGTTAAGATACTGAATAACTGAAAGAAACAATGTCTGCGACTATTTGCTTGTCCTCTTAATAGGCATGTTTAGGTTTTTTGCATCTATATTCTAGGGCTATAGGGTTACAAGTGCAAAAAATTACAGATATTATTATCATATAGTAAATGGAAATACATTATATGATTTCCCATGACCCTTTAATGGGGAACTGAATTCCGTGCCACAAACAGAATAACAGATGCTAGGGTAAACTGAAGTTTGGGCATATTTATGAATGAGCCATGTTTTTGTTACATACTTTAGCATGACAGTTTTACAAACAGCACGTAATGGGTTTGCAGTTCAGTTGATTGAAGACGTGAGATATTCTGGAAAGGAAGTAGTTAGTGGAAAGCTAGTCATTTAGCACCCTTGCATGAGTTTTTTTTTTACCTTTTTCTATTGAATTTCATGCATCCTTTCATTTCTGTTGGATTGCTTATAACTAAGAGAATTTGCATTGTGTAGTCTCGAATTTGGATGGAAAAAGCATCGAGATATCGATCTACAGTCTGGAAAGTTAGCAATAAACGTCCAGGTTAGCTGTCTGTGCGTTCATTTCAAAGGTCCTTCTGTTACTTGCTCATGCAGAAGATCTAGGTGTACTTTTGTTTGCTGAACCTAACATGTTTTCTTTTAGGATATAATGCTAGTGACTCAGACACAGATGATGCTAATGAAACAGGCAAATAATGGATATTTCCGAGCTAATGTATTACTGGGAGGGTAAGTTTTGTTTCCTTATGTGCCATTGTATAATCCAGAATTGGCTTTTTTATAGCAGCATTATTATTTGAATTAATGGAGAAAAGAATTTACCAGTTTATCAGTATCTGAATATCCATATTTCTAGCGAACTACTCCCTTCGTCCCACCATATAAGAAGCTTACCGAAACCTCTTATATTGTGGGACGGAGGGAGTTGCATATTAGGCTGTACAACGATGATAGGATTTTAAGAGTGATCAATAGCTTTTTCTTGACCCTTTCTATGTATCCCATACGAGCAAATCATGTTTATGGCCTCAGTTACGTAACTTTTCCATATTATGAGAAAGGTCTGAAAGATCCATTAATACTTTCTTTTTATTAATGATTGGGAATACTTATATTCCGCCCGTTCCAACGAATAAGGCGCACGCGTGTTCCTAGATTTCTGTTTCACCAAGAATTAGTCAAAGTATACGAGAACTATTTGATGAAAAGTTGATATCATTAGAAAGTGTTTTTCAATGCAAATCCAACTATATCAATTTTGTATAACGTAATTGAGATACTGTTATCAAAACTTCGGTCAAAGATTTGTCTTGGAAAGCACGTGTGCCTTATTCATAGGAGCGTAGAGAGTAGATATATTATTTAACAATGGTACTTGACTACTTTTTGAGCATGTGTTGACTATTTTAGTTTACTCAAAAGCATTTGATACTGTATTTGTTTAAGCAGCTCCCTTTATTTTGCAGGGCCTGTAGTGACTACAAAACAAGCAAGGGGACACAAACTATTCAAATATGCAGTTGTATCATGAGAATTGTTTTGGGCATCATTAGTTAGCATGTACGATGGTCTATTTTCTTCTTTTTGAAGTGTGTTATATCTGCTTATCATCACAAACGTAAGATTCCTCAGGATGTGTTTTCACTCCATTTGCTGGCGCTTGCGAACCCTAGAGAATGTGTTATTCCCTTTTCGCTAGCTCATATGCGTCCTATTCTTCATTCGCTACAGATATCCTCCTGCTTCCGCTTCTTCTATATCTGATTCAACCTTGGCTGAGGAGTGTTCATTTTAATTTCATATACTCTCTCCCTCTGTAAAAAGATGTCTGAACTTCAAATTTGTCTGTAAAAAGATGTCTGAACTTTAGACAAATTTGGATGTATCTAGATACTAAAATAAGTGTAGGTACATCTAAATTTTAATAAAGTTGAGACATCCTTTTATAGAGAGGGAGTATATGGGAAATTCTTACTTCACATTTTTACCTTGGAAATATATAGGGCATGGGCAGGATATGACTTCTTGTTTTTTTTTTTTTTGTCTTGCATTCTATTTCTGGGAGTGTTAAGTATTTACTTTCCCCGTAGTAAATTCATCTGGCTTCTGATAGCATTTTGTTGATAATTGATAATCCGCCGACCTTTGGTTTGCACCACATAATCATTAGCCAGGGGGAGGGCTGATATATTCATCACTAATACTCCCTCCGCCGATCCATCTTTAGGAAAGATCAACGCGCTGTCCTTGGAAGACACGCCTTGTACTATGTTTCTCAAAAAAAGTGAAAGAACCGATTTAGAATGAAGACTGGATTAACTAAAATGACAACCTTCATTAAACTTCTCCCACGTCTGACATAGCTCCCTATAGTTGACAGTAGCGAGGACAAGAAAATACTCAAAGAACTCTACTGTGGACAAGGTAGATCACGAGGCACATTCTTTGCCTAAATTGCCATTTACGTGCTCCAGTGCTGCCTATAGTATACGAAAGTAAAGTTGTAAAGGGCATTCACTTTGGTGCACATGAGCTCCAGTGCTCCCAGTTTTAAAAAATATTTAAAAATCAGAAATTTTTGTTTCAAAGAATCGTTACATTTATTTTTTGAATAAATACACATGTTCTAAATACTTGTGTGAAGTTTCGGTAAAAATTACATTGTATTTTAAGCTACATGAAAAAACAAATATGTGGCTACGAATAGGAGTAGATATTTGTCAGAAATTTGTCTTTTTATATACCTCAAAACACAACATATTTTTCTCCAAAATTCCTACCCTACCTTCGCAATGTTTATATGTATGTGTGTATTTAATTTCATTTTTTTTGAATCTAAAAAATGATTTTTAAAAACCAGGCTCATGTGCCAAACACACTTTTTGATTCACTTTTTCTTTTAAATGCAAGGAAAGTGAAAGTAGCACTTAGTTCTGCAAATGCGTTAAGCAACTACGATGTACTCACTTCATTCCAATGAGTAGGCATTTTCGTTTTTCGTAATTTTTAATCAAAAGATATTCTAAATATATAAATTTTTTAGTATACAATTAGCAATATTAGAAAGTGTTTTTTAATACGAATCCAACAATACTAATTACGTACATTATAATTAAAAAACCGTTTAACTTTTTTTGGTCAAAGTCCATCTTAAAATACGTCTGCGTCTTGCTCATTAAAAATCGAAGGCGTTGCTCAAAAAAAAAAAAAAAAATTAAAATCGAAGGTAGTATCATGTTCACCGCTTTTCTGATTTTCATACCAAATTGATTCAACTTGGCCTCTTTCAATATCACCTAATTACAGGTAGTTCTAATTGTAAATTCCAGTCTCCCTATGCAAGTATGCAGCCTCATACTCTGATGTCTATGCGACCCCACCAATGGATTCAGACTTTGATACGGTTTACCTAAACAATGCTGAAGCTAAATGCAATGGCGTGTTGAATTACATATTCTGCTCGCCCATATATATTGTGCAGTGTCACCGCAACCAATCGCTGAGTTTTTCTTTGACAATTAATATATATTTAGAGTAGGAAATATTACAAGATAGAGATAAATGAGCCGTCTCCAGCCATTGCATAATGAAGTCGAAAAGAAACAGGTAAATTTTAGAGGTCTTCGAATTGTTTCGTTTTCAATCTTTTACGTTTTCTGAAGGTAGGTGAAGCAAAATAACATAGGAGTAGATACCAAACCACATACATGTAAATACCGACGACTTAAAATTTTAATGTAACCCATAATGTTTAGGCTATGTGCACGAACGCAACCATTAAAATACACAATCAACATCAAACAACACTATTATGACAAGGAAAAGCAATTAAACAGCCTGGCCGACGTCGCTACCAAATCCCTAACATAATATATTGAAAATACTACTTTTATTAAAAACTCCACGGTTATATTGGGTTACTCAACTCTCGAGAAGCCAGCGAGGTCGGCAGAGGAGGAAAAAATGACCTAGAACAGGCAGAGGTGATGGCTCCTCTCCTCCGAACCGTTCGCTCGCTCGCCCCCCGCGGGCGACGGGCGAACCCTAGCCGCCGCCACCCCAAGTCCTCCTCATCCCTCTTCCCCGGCCGTCGCCGCCGGCCTGGGCCGCCAGGAGTTGCCCGCGCGGTGCCAGCGGCGGCGGGGCTGACCTTCCCCGCGGCGCGGCGGGGGCGCGGGGGCCCCTTGGCGGCGCGGTGCACCTCGGCTGACGGCGGTCCGGCGCGGCGGCGTGAGACCCGCGCGCCGGGTGGGAGGAGGAACGGCGGCGCAGCCAGTTGGAGGCGGAGCAGCGACGGCGGGCGGCACGGACGGGACCTGCTCGGCCCAGATCCGGCCCAGTTCGGGGCCCAGATCGGTTGGGCGGGTCTCCTGCGTTCGGCGCGCCGGTGGAGCTCCCTGGCGGCGGAGATGGTGCGGTGGCGGTGGATGGGTGGCGGCGGCGCTTCGGCCGGCCTGCTGCAGCTTGGCAGTGGGGCTTTACGGGCCTGTTTGGCCCGTCCGGGCCAGCTTGGGCCTGGTTTGCCCCCTTTGCCATGTCCGGTCGGCGACCGCGAAGGCGGTGGAGGTAGTTCCCTCCCGCCCGGTTGGGGTGCCGCTACCCCCATCCCTGCCCATGTCGTCTCTTCCTCTAGGCCCTGTTCCGGTGACCACAGTGCGACGGCGAGGGCGACTACAAGAACGTGGTGGCGTGTGCTGGTGGGTGGCATGTTTGGTGGAGCACGTCGGAGCGTTCAGGGTGGTGGGTTTGGTGGTCGGAGAAATCCGTGTTGGCATGTTCGACTCCGACGCGGCGACGCCTGCGGGTGTCGCCTTCCTTCCTGAAGGGCGTCGGATGTATCCCTCCCTATCCCTTCCGCGTACCGGGGGAAACCCTAGGCCGAGTCCGGGCAGCAGCGGCATCGTCGTCGTTCCCTTGTTGAAGGTGCTACTTGGTATGCGGCGTCTCGGCGTGCTAGGAGAGTGGTGGTACTTCTTCGGAGGGCGCAGCGGTTGCGGAGTCATCATCGTTTTCGTCAATCTGCCGGTGTCAGCATTAGTTTCTTTTTCGTTACTTTTTCTTGTCGTTTGGCCTTGGTTGTGCTGCGGCCCCAGCTGTTTCGTTGTATCGGATGGTTGCTATATTAATATAGCGGGGCGAAAGCCTATTTCGAGAAGGAACAGGCAGAGGTGCAAGCAGCGATGGGTTTCTTAGTAGGAGGCGGCTAGGCTTAAGAGCAACATAACTAATCACTAAGTTTGAAAGTAATTTCAAGTTGTGTAGTTGCATTCAAAGTTCAATACAAGGGTATCTCCTTCAACAATTAATTCCTCACTAATTTCTCGTCTGGGGTAACGCCCATCTCGAAAAGGGGTCATGCGTATATATCATCATCGAAGAACAAGTGCAAAATAAGAAGAAAACATATGATTGTGGTGACAATATATAGACCATTATTGATGAATATATTCTAATTATTAAGAACCAGCTATAACTGGAGTAAGTAATCCACGATCATAGTTTGTTCCTCATCATCTAGAGGCCCACCTTTCTTGCATGGAAAATGATTGTATGCCCCCGGGGGCTGCTCGCCATCGCAACCTCCGGATCCCGCACCGTCCGATTTGTGCCCATCGTCTGGCTTCTGCTCCACACGCGTCCCTGCGGGCCCACCCACGAGCGTCATCCCCTCGTCCTCATCCAGAGAATTTGGGAGTTGCAGACGGCCGCTCCCCACCTCCCCTTCGATTCCCCATCGTTGACCACCGCGCCGCCGCCTTGCTCGTCCACCAGCGCGCCCGCCTACAGCTTGCTCCTCCCGCGCCGCCCCCCGTGCTACTCCTCTGCCTGCGGGCGAAACCACACCACCATGGACCACCTTGATGGGAGATCGGGCGCCGGAGATCCTGTCGCCGCTGGCCGGCTGCGGCCGCGCTTCGTGGCTCACGACGACGCTGCTGCGGGGCGCCACCGACGTTTGGGCCGGCCGCCACTGCGCGCCGCGACGGCGTCGCCCGCCTAGCTCACCGCCGCCGGTCGGGCTCACGACGCGGTAGAGCTCCTCAGTGGCGACAGCTGCGGCGTCCAGCCGAGCTCTCTGCGCCTTCTGCTGAGGGCAGAACGGTCTAGGCAGTTCTGTCACACGGCCAAACCCAACAGTCCGATGCCGAACTTTGGATTGGGCTTTCCTTTCCCCTCCCAAAATGGCAGCAATAACAGCGCCCCGTATCAAGCACAAGCGCGACGGCGCCGCCCCGTCCAGGCGCCACAGCATGCCACTGCGGTGCCGCTCCTTCACCGCGGGGTAACTGCCCCGGGCGTGGCTGCGCAAACGCAGGCACGCAGGGAAGATGCGCTCGAATACGGCGGCGGCGCTCGGGAATTGGTAGGCCATGAGCAAGCGAAGCCACGAAGTGCTACGAAGCCACGATGCTACAATAGTATATTTTTTTTGCTACAATTATTAAAACTGTTTTGCTACTTTTGGTACAAAATTATGTTACGATTTTCCGACGAGGTTGGGTTTGCTACGATTTTCCCACGGAGGGTGGATTTTTGCTACCATAGTTATAGGGCGTTGCTACTAGCAGCTTGTGGAGTTGTTGTCCTTGACAAACGGAGTTGCTACAACCTCGGACGGCGTTGCTGCCGGCTGTAGGCGATGTCTCCGTTGATGTTTTTAGAGGATTTGCAACATATGAATAAAAAAAATTGCTACAATTTATTTGCGGTTTTGCTACATCTGCGTAATATGTTTGCTACGTGGTCTCCGGCGAGGTCTGCGGCGAGGCCGGTCTTTTTATTTTCTTTTCTGAACGAACCGTTTTTTGCTTCAGTCATTTGCTGCCGGGGGTGATTTTTTGCTGCCGGAGATGTTTTTTTGCTACATGCAAATCTAACCGTCAAAATAGTTGATCCGACGGCTGGGGACCCGGAGGCTGGGGAATCAGATCCCCCGGGGGACGCCCAGCAGTTTCCTTCTTGCATTCTGCGATGAGAAACGCAGCAACGAATCCAGGGCCGAGAGCAACAGACTCCCATATAAACATCATGTAAATGGGGATCGCCTCGTCTCTTAGCGTCATGTACATGCCAGCGCAAAAGAGGAAGACGGCGCCGACAGTGACGAGGAAGATGAGGATCCACCTGGTATGCTCCTGTGGCTCTGCCGCCACGGCCACGGCGTCGTCCTCATCGCCGCTACCATGATTGGCGGTACTGTATCTCGCGAAGAAATCCCTTGTCTTTTCTACCCACAGCAAATACATGGGCCGTCGCGCGACGGCAGGCTCCGCCATGGCGAGGTTCTCTATGTCGGCCATACCCTGCAGCAGCTAGCTTTAGTCTTCCGCGTGATGAATAGCGAGCGCGCTAGCAAAATCTAGGTATCCTGAAAATTAAGAGAACCAGTAGACAAACGTGCTCGCAAAATCTAGGTTTCCTGAAAATTAATAACTACTCCCTCCGGTCCTAAATATAAGCCATATAATTTCTAGCACGGAAATTAAGAAACGCATATTTAGGAAAAATTACACCATGTTTGGCTAGGGTTAACCGTAAGTAATTGCCGTGAGCGAATAGAGGTCTTTGCATAAGCTAAGTAAACCTAATCAAATCTCCAAAAATATTGTCCATACAAGTAGGGCAACGTAATAAATCTTATATTCTGAAATTTTTCTCAAAAAACTATATGACTTATATATAGGAACGGAGGGAGTACTAATTAAGAATCCGTATGCACGTACGCCCGATCTTCAGTTATAGTAGGAGTACTAATAGTTAAGTATCCGTATGACTTACGTCTGATCTCCAGTTATATTTTTTTTAGCAGATCCAGTTATAATTAGTTGAGGATCCGTAATTATCTCGATCAGTCGGCCAGGCAACGTGTATGGGTGTTTAACCTGGCCAGGCGAGAGGGGTAAAAAGCGTGCGCATGCAACGGGAGATGGGGGGACACCGGACACGGCGTAACTGAAAATCTGGCGGGCCCCGCACGCTGCTGATTCGCCTGCACGAAACTAATCAATCTGTTATCTTTTCTCTCTGTGGCCAGCGTGAAAAATTAAGGGTAATGGGGAGACGTGCACGCGCAACGACATTATTACTAGTAGTTCGGTGCAGAGATCTTGTGCTGTGAATAACCTCGTCTCCAGCACTAATCTCAGCAAAAATGGACTTTGTGTATCGCCCACGGTCGGACCGCTTCCATAGTCGAATGCATGGCCCATACCCACGTACTCCCTCTGTCCCAGTTCGCAAGGCAAAGTTTTCAAATATCTTGGCCCAAGGTGAATTCTCATTAGCTCTAAATTTCCACGTAAAAACGTTAACATAGGCGCTGTAATTATTTAGGAAATTAAAAAGAACTTTATTTTCTACCCTTTAATTGGTGGGATACGAAAGGAGGAGTCTTTTGCATGCAATAATGAATCAGTTTTACTCCTATATTAAATGCAAATGTGCCTAAGAGGTGAGACATTTTGGGACAAATATTTTTTGGAACTTTGCCTTGCGAACTAGGATGGAGGGAGTACAATATTTTTTTAAGACAGTATGGCGCTGCTGTGCCTCCTCTTCTAAATTGGGTGCAGAGATGGACTTAAAATCTTACCACATTTTGCACCATAGTTTTTACTCATAAGGTGAAATCCGTGATAAAAGACTGACACTTGCCAGTTGCCACTAGTTACACACAATGCCACCGAAAAACTAATTATATCCCGCGGTGCTATTTTGACTCACTTGGTAAGAACAACACGGTGCCTCGCCTAGAACTTAACTAGAACAAACCCTTCCAAATTCTCACCGACTATAGGTACAACAAACTCTCATTTATCTTCTCAAGCACACGACTAAATTAAACGAGCACACCCAACAAAATCGGTCATTTTTTGTGGCCGTCACCAATGCACCTGGATACACCCAAGGAAGGAGGTACATAGAGAGAGGTAGGAAGGAGGTAGAGAGAGAAGGAGATAGGAATTAAGGTGGTAGAGAGAGAATTACACAGCGGGCACACTCTTTGGCAACACGGTCTACTCATTGGGTACAAGAGGTTGTGTGACGAGGGAGAGCATTGAACCTACGACTATGGTGAGAGGATATGCGATGACGCCACGATAGTGTGAGCAAAGTTGTGGGGAATATAGTGTTCAACTGGTTGCATAATATTGTTAGTGGTGTGGTGCTGATAGTCCCTTTCGGTGTAGGTTTTTCTAGCGGAGCCACGCAGATGAGAGCTACAAGTCCGAGCAAAAGCTTGACGCCAAAAATAGATCGAACTAAAGCTTGTCGTGAAAAAGATCTAACCAAAGCTTACAATCCAACATGCAAGCCCGTTGCACGTGCGAACCATCCCAACATCATGTCATCTTGGCATAACAGTCGTCGTGTTTGTGCATTGCACTAATTTTTTAAAATAGTGCTTCTGTCTCCGTGATAAAATTTGTTGTCAAGTGTCATTGCAGGGTATTGTGTGTTGTTCCGTGGCAACATAAGGGTACTTGGATATAGTTTATATTAAGATAATTTTGCACCATACTTCTCTGACCTTAATTGAGCACCTTTTATTTATTTTATCATTTTCCACAAACAAGAAAGACACATCAAACACGATAGAACCCATGGCGTCGTCGCCGAGCGGGGCGGACTTACAATGTGTGTAATGGACTAATGGAAAGTCTGTATAGTAGTTCTATACGTTTCATGTCACGTATACAACGTGTCCATACGACTGCGATCTATGTACGTACAGTACTAGTACTAACGCGGCGGCGAAAAAGGTCTTGATTAACCTGGAGGGGGAGAGGTAACAGAAATGAGCGGGGTCCACCAGTCTGGCCAGCCGAGCATGTCTGCCGCGCGTGCGAGGGAAGAACCCAACAGAATCAGGAGGGCCCGCTCCTGATTCGCCCTGATCGGCTGATCACGAACGCAAACTCGTGCCTTCTTCTTGCGTCGCACGCCAGTTCATTTCTCCGTTAATTCACTTTCTTTTTATCGGCTAAATTTTGCTATCATTATCCATGGTCAATGGTACACATATTATATACGTAGTACTACATGGATAATGGTCGATCCATGTCATGTTGCCACCGTTGCAAGCATATGTGTGTGTTCACCACATGTCAGCTTGAGTATCATGTCGAGGGTGTCCTTGGAAACTTTTTTTTTTTTTTTTTTTTTTTTGCGAATTGTATACTTGGACGACTTGGTGTAAAGCCATGAGAAAATGTTGGACAAGTTCGTGTTGGCGATGGTGAACTTCAACACCACCATGTAGCTAAAGCCAGGGTTCTTCCCAACCAGAAACTAGAGTTGTGTGCATTATATGCACCGCAAGTATCGATCCAGAGAGAGTGGATTTGGTGATCAGGGGGACACGTGAGCACCCGGTTATCACCGTTGGATTTGGTCCATCACCGTTGGATTCTGCTACTCACTAACGGCCACTAACAGCTAACCACTAACGGCCACTACCTCGCCGGCCTCCACCTCCACCTCGCCGGCCTCCACCTCGCGCATCTGAGGTCGTGCCAGTGTCTTCCCGGCCAAGCGCGTCACCATGCACCTTCCCCGCGTCTCTCCTCCCTTCCACTCGACACGCTGGACCGCGTCGATGCGTGTGCAGTGTTAACGTTGTTAGACACGTGTCGAGCAGAAAAGTGGTGCTCACGTATCCCCCTAATCACCAGGCTTCATCCGTCGACCCAGATCTTTCAATACGACGGTATGAACACGATACCAAGGCAAACCCATGGAAATACCACTTTAGCAAAGAAAAATGGATGATGGCCAAGCGTGTGTTTTCCTGTTTAGAGCTCCACCCCTTGAACAAATAACTTGTTTGGATAAGGTAATTAAGCATGCATCCAGGACCACGATTGGCTTCCTAGACAAAGAAAACTAGAGTGCTTGCTTTATATGCAACGTTTACCTAATTAAATTTAAGAATCTTGCACTAACGTTCCTCCAAACTGTTCCCATCGTCTACTCCCACGCGCGTACATACGACTAGAGTTTGTCGCCTCCCGTTGGCGCCAGCGCCGTTCTGCCTTGCCTTTTGTGGACTCCAGGCAATGGAGGCGTGGTGGATCTAGACCCCCGCCGGTGGGAGGGATCCATTTTCCTTGTTTTTTAGGTTTCGACCTTGAGACATTACTTGTGACCTTCAAACACTTTTTTTAATCATTTTCGACAACCTTATAATGTGGATTTCACGAGGACGTGGAAGCATGTTATTCAACTCAACTCGGACCCGTATTTGGTGGGAGTGTATCTGATATGATGAAGGATCGCGAGTACTTAACTTAGATTACTCATAGTGGAAGTAACATAGGTACTAACATCACACATTTCAAGTTATTTTGATGACACGACATGATAATAAATGAAGAAAGAGATTAAGGTGGTAACTAGTTATGTTACCGTAACATCACACTTTCCAAAACCAGATGAGTCTACAACCTAATAAATATGACCTTGCATGATACCATATACATATGTTAGTACCCACTATAGAGGTAGTAACATAGAGTAGTAACATGTGCCCCACTATGACTAGCCTTAGCCTCATTTGTTGATCACATATCGACACAATTTCTTATATTTTGACATTAAAAAAATTAGAAATAAATTGATGCAAATACAGTTTGACCAAGTTTGAGAGAATTCGACATGATTTCAAATTCCCCTAATTCAATATGGGAAAAATTCAAAATAAGAATAATAGAAATGTGATAGATGTGCCGACATGTGTAGAGAGTAGGATTAGAAGTTATTTTGCATATGCAAAGGAGTCACATGGACCCTACATGTGAGGGGGGGCGACTAAGACTAATCTATGGCACAAGCGGCTCTTGTTTGCCCTCTCTGTTTCCATTTCCTCCCTAAACGGAATTTTTGGAACTGGGCTCAATGGAATTGGATTAAACTTACTACTTCTATTATAAAAAGTTGAGAGAGGGGTTTTCTTTAAACTATTCATCTGAAACTTGTGATTTTTGCCTAAGAAATATACGTCCAAATTTGGGTATAAACTTGTGAATTTTGGGGCTCTGCAGTATTTTGGCACGTATTTTCATCTCCTCCCTCACGTTTGAGAGCCCAGCTCGCCGCTCCTCTCCCCTCCTCCTATAGTGGCTTCCGGTCGTAGATATTTTAGCATTATTTATACGTTTAGAGCTTTTCTAGGTATTGACTGCAACTTTGATCAAGTTTTTATAAAAAACATTAACATGTACAATACAAAATCAATGTCATGAAATATATTTTATATGATATCTATATAAGTTAATAGTTTTTCCTACAAGTTTGGTCAAAGTTTACTAAACCTGACTTTTCATGGGAAAATTGTCTTATTCATTGGAACGGCAGAGTATAGTGCTAGGTTGATGGGGATTTGGTTGCCAGAACATGTGGGGGCGCTCCTTCAGCATGCTTTCTCCGGCAAATCTTGTATCTTGGTCTGCACTCTCGGTGTTCCTTGGTTTGGTCCTTCCTTGGTGTACTTCAACAGCATGGAAAGTGAAAGTGTTCTCCTCGTGGTGGTTGTCTCTGTTGCCATTGTGTGTCTCGGTGGTGTGCAGTGTGTGCTGGTGAGCCGGTCTAGGCTCTAGGGTGAGCTTCAGCCCGACGACTTTTCCCGTGACTGGCGGGATGCATTATGCAACGTGTGTCGATGAGCCGGTTTGTTCTCTAGGGTGAGCTTCGGATCGACATCTTTGCCCGCCCAGCTAGTTCTTACACTAGTAAGGAAAAGGTTATAGGGGCTCGACTAAGACCAATCCATTGGTACGAGCGGCTCTTGTTTGCCCTCTCTATTTCCATCTCCTCCCTAAACGGAATTTTTAGAACTAGGCTCAACAGAATTGGATTAATCTTACTTCTATTATAAAAAAAAGTTGAGAGAGGAAAGACTGTTCATCTGAAACTTGTGATTTTTTCCTAAGCTATATACGTCAAAATTTGGGTATAAAAATTACCATTCACATACATATGTGCATCCTCTGTATGCAAAAGAAATTATTTGGGGTGTGTGTACTGCAACTTTGATCAAGTTTTTCGAAAAAATCATTAACATGTACAATACAAAATCAACGTCATGAGATATATTTTATATGTTTCTCGTATTCACGGACCCAGGGGCTCTCATTTCCTTCTTTCACATCTCTCTCTCCACTCCCCTTTGAGAGTCGCCCGAGCCTCTCCGGCTCCTCCTCCTCTACTGTCCGGCGGCTCTGCCGGTCCGAGGTGATTGGGGATGGGGAGGCCGGTTCTCCTTTGTATATAGTGGTAGTTTTAGGTTGAAGTTTTTGCCTGTATGGCTGGATGGCGCTATGACGTTTCCGCGTCGAGATGTTGGGATGCTTTCGAGCTGCAGCCTAGGCAAGGTGAAGCCCAGGCGAGGTCTCCCGTGGTGGAAGACGGAGCTCCTGCGCGGATCTGGTGGTGCCCCCTAAATAAGCTCGGCAGGGCTCGACATCGGGGAGATCTGCAGCTACTTCATATTCTTTCTTGCCTTCTTGGTGAAGAGGAGGAGGAAGAGGAAGGGCTGGCTGCTCCACATGTTGTGACGCTGCGGGAAGATGGAGTATGCGCATCAGCAAGTGCTCCGGAAGCTGCGCTGTTCTACGGAGATCATCAATGTCGGTTGCATCGCACCGGGGTTATTTCGGGCCAGAGAGGCCTCTCTGCGCTCGGGATTCTTCTGCAACCAAGTTGTTTCTTCCTCCTTCAGAGGATCTTTCGGCGACCTTGGGGCGGGATCCATCGATAGCGACACCCCAAGTGGCCATGTCCCCGGTGGTGTTGCTGGCGCCCGGACCTGGATGTCAACCAGTTGCGGCGGTGAAGACCTAGGACTTGATTGCTTTCCCCTTTCTCTTCTCAGGGTCTTGTTCGGAAAACTAGAGGACCTAGTTGTAATCTCTTTGTTCATTAGGGTTCTTCTTGTAAACATGTACGCACCGCCCTTTTAATGCAGTTTCCAGGCCTTCGGGGCCATTCCCCGTTCAAAAAAAATTATATGATATCTATGTAAATTAATAGTTTTTGCCTAAAAGTTTGGTCAAAGTTTACTAAACTTGACTTTTCACGGAAAAATTGTCGTATTCGTTGGAACGGAAGAGTATAGTGATATGCTGATGGGGATTTGGTCGCCAGAACATGTGGGGGCGTTCCTTCGGCGTGCTTTCTCCAGCAAATCGTGTATATGCACCCTCGGTGTTCCTTGGTTTGGTCCTTCCTTGGTGTACTTCAGCGGCATGGAAAGTGAAAGTGTTCCCCTCGTGGTTGTCTATGTTACCATTGTGTGTGTCTTGGCGGTGTGGAGTGTGTGCTGGTGAGCCGGCCTAGGCTCTAGGGTGAGCTCTGGCCCGACGACTTTGCCCGTGAATGGTGGGATGCATTATGCAACGTGTGTCGATGAGCCGGTTTTGTTCTCTAGGGTGAGCTTCGGATCGACATCTTTGCCTACCCAGCTAGTTCTTACACTAGTAAGAAAAAGGCTATAGCGGATTATCTAAGACCAATCCATTGGCACGAGCGGATCTTGTTTGCCCTCTCTGTTTCCATCTCCTCCCTAAACGGAATTTTTGGAACTAGGCTCACCAAAATTGGATTAAACTTACTTCTATTATAATAAAAAGTCGAGAGAGGGGTTTTCTTTAGACTGTTGATCTGAAACTTGTGATTTTTGCCTAAGCTATATACGTCCAAATTTAGGTATAAAAATTACTATTCACATACATATGTGCATCCCCTGTATGCAAAAGAAATTATTTGGGGGGGGGGGGGGGGGGGGTGTGTGTACTGCAACTTTGATCAAGTTTTTTAAAAAAATCATTAACATGTACAATACAAAATCAACGTCATGAAATATATTTTATATGATATCTATATAAGTTAATAGTTTTTCCTAAAAATTTGGTCAAAGCTTACTAAACTTGACTTTTCATGGAAAAATTGTCGTATTCATTGGAACGGAAGAGTATAGTGCTGTGCTGATGGAGATTTGGTCGCTAGAACATGTGGGGGCGTTCCTTCGGCGTGCTTTCTCCAGCAAATCTTGTATCTTAGTTTGCACCCTCGGTGTTCCTTGGTTTGGTCCTTCCTTGGTGTACTTCAGCGGAATGGAAAGTTAAAGTGTTCCCCTCGTGGTTGTCTCTGTTGCCATTGTGTGTGTCTCGGCGGTGTGCAGTGTGTGCTGGTGAGCCGGCCTAGGCTCTAGGGTGAGCTTTGGCCCGACGAATTTGTCTGTGACTGGCGGGATGCATTATGCAACGTCTGTTGGTGAGCCGGTTTGTTCTCTAGGGTGAGCTTCAACTCGACATGTTTGCGCGCCCAGCTAGTTCTTATACTAGTAGGGAAAAGGCTATAGAGGTTCGACTAATGGCAGCGGGCACTTGCCAGCGCACGCAGCTGCTGTTTGTAGCAGCGAGCCAAAAAAGCACACCCGACTAGTAACACCATAGTGGCAGCGTGCGGCAAGATTTAGCACACGACTAGTTAGTGGCCCCTCCTGCGCCTGGGCACAGAACTTAGCCGCAGCGTGCGACATTGTCGGCACGCACTGCCGACACACGGCTAGTACGATCTTGTCGGTCGCGTGCCCCGGCGGCTGCATGCTGCCACTAGTTCACGACAGAGTGGAGCGACAAATTTGGCAGCGTACCCTGTGTGGCCCGCTACTATTATTTTTACTTAAACAAAAATTTCCAGATGCGCATTTCAGTTCCCCCGTCCAGTTCAGAAATCTGTCGCGCCCCGCCGCTCCTGACGACCGTGCGCGCCTCGCCTCTGATCCCCAGTGCTCTGCGCCTCCTTGCCGCCGATCACGCCGCGCCGCGCTCCCTCACCCATCCCCACCCGGTATGCATTGCACGCCCTTAAACTATTCAATGAAATGCCAGTATGAGTTGCTGATTGCACTATATATGTTTGATTGGATGCCGTGATTACATACATGGATATGTTTGATGTTTTACAGGAATATGAGTTCACTACAAGAAAAGTTGCCATGGCCGACGAAGTTGAAGTCGCGCCGTGGTTGCTGGTGTACCATGGTCGACGATTTTGGGTCTGTCCGTTGTGCATGTCAAAACGTTTTTTTTCTCGTTTTTGAGGCCACCTAGCCCGACGAAAACGGCCAAAACGTTGCGTATGGTGGCCCGGGACGTGGTGCATCTCGAATTCTCGGGTTCGCCGGCCGAGTCAACGCAAATCCGCACCGCCGAGGGATGTAGGGCCCAGATGGCAGCCTCTCTGGCATTGTTTTTTTTCTCGATCGCGCCATCTCGTTCAACGCTCTCCGATCGAGCCGTTTACGATGTAGGATCATGGGTCCCGCATGTCATCCTCTATGAACCAAAATTCTTTCTATTCTTGGATTTTTTTGACCCCCTGATTTCTGGCTACTTCCTTTTTCTTTTGATCCCTTGCCGCCTTGGAAACGTTGACACCGCTGCTGCTAATTGGGACCCGCATGTCATCCTCTATGAGCAATCAACTTTCTTTTCTTGGAGTTTTTTTTGGCACCTCAAATTTGGTCACTTGCCTTTTTCTTTCGATCCCCTGCCGCCTCTCAAACAGTGATACCGCTGCTGCTAAATGGGACCCGCATGTCATCCTCTATGTACTATAAAACTTTCTTTTCTTGGATTTTTTTGGCACCTCATATTTGGTCACTTACCTTTTTCTTTCGATCCCCTGCCGCCTCTCAAACGGTGAGACTGCTGCTGCTAAATGGGACCCGCATGTCATCCTCTATGTACTATAAAACTTTCTTTTCTAGGATTTTTTTGGAACCTCATATTTGGTCACTTGCCTTTTTCTTTCGATCACGTGCAGCCTCTCAAACGGTGATACCGCTGCTGCTAAATGGGACCCGCATGTCATCCTCTATGTATAATCAAGTTTCTTTTCTTGAATTATTTTTGGCTCCTGATATTTGGTCACTTGCATTTTTCTTTCGATCTCATGCCACGTTGAGGACCCTGCAGGCTCATGGGACCCGCATGTCATCCTCTATGTACAATAAAATTTCTTTTCTTGGATTATTTTTGGCTCCTGATATTTGGTCACTTGCCTTTTTCTTTCGATCCCGTGCAGCCTCTCAAACGGTGATACCGCTGCTGTTAAATGGGACCCGCATGTCATCCTCTATGTACACTCAAGTTTCTTTTCTTGAATTATTTTTGGCTCATGATATTTGGTCACTTGCCTTTTTCTTTCGATCTCATGCCACGTTTGAAACGTTGAGGAAACTGTTGGCTCATGGGACCGGCATGTCATCCTCTATGTGCTATAAAAGTTTATTTTCTTGGGTTTTTTTTTACCCTCTGATTTTTGGCTATTTCCTTTTTGTTTTGATCCCCTGCCGCCTTGGAAACGTTGAGTAAGCTGCTGACTCATGGGACCCGCATGTCATCCTCTATGTACAATCAACTTTCTTTTTCTTTTGATCTCAAGCCGCATTTGAAACGTTGAGACCGCTGCTGCTAATTGGGACCTGCATGTCATCCTCTATGTACAATAAAGTTTTTTTCTTGGATTATCTCTGGCTCCTGATATTTTGTCACTTGACTTTTTCTTTCGATCTCATGCCGCCTTTGAAACGTTGAGTAAGCTGCTGGCTCATGGGTCCCGCATGTCATCCTTTACGAACAATAAAAAGTTTTCTTTCTTGGAGTTATTTTTGACCCCTAATTTCTGGCTATTTGCCTTTTTCTTTTGATCTCCTGCCCCCTTTGAAACGATGACGACGCAGCTGGCAGGTCGGTCCCACATGTCATCCTCTGTGAACAATAAAAGTTTCCTTTGATGGATTTATTTTGAACCCCTAATTAATTTCGGGATATTTCCTTTTTTCCTTTGATCCCCTGCCGCCTTGGAATCGTTGAGGATGTTGCTGCCTCATGGGTCCCGCATGTCATCCTCTCAGAACGGTAAATGTTTCTTTTCTTGGATTTTGTTGACCAAATGATTTTTGGCTTATTTTTTCTTTCGATCTCCTGCAGCCTTTAAAACGTTCAGGGCGCTGCTGGCTCACGGGTCCCACATGTCAACCTCTATGAACAATAAACGCTGAGGATGCTGCTGCCTCATGGGTCCCGCATGTCATCCTCTCAGAACGAAAATGTTTCTTTTCTTGTATTTTTTACCAACAGATTTTTGGTTTATTTTTTCTTTCCATCCCCTGCCGCCTTTAAAACGTTGACGACGCTGCTGGCTCATGGGTCCCCGATGTCAGCCTCCCCGTACAAGAAACATGTGATATCTTGATTATTTTGCAGACAATAAACATTGTATTTCGCTCTGAGCTATTGCAAACGGATAAATTAAATCTTTATTTTTACATAAACAAACTTATATGTTGAATCTCCTTGTTTTGTGTTTTTGCGAAGCATAGGACTTTCCTGTTTTTTTAGAAAAATCTGAACTTTCCTGTTTTGGAGTGGGCTGAAATTGTACGAGTCAAAAGGCCCAGCAGGATAGTTCGAAGGCCCAGATGTCCAGATGCAGCCCAATTGAAATCTTTCTTTTCTTGGATTTTTTTCACCCCCTGATTTCTGGCTACTTCATTTTTCTTTTGGTGCTGTGCCGCCTTGGAAATGTTGAGACCGTCTTTGCAAAATGGGACCCGCATGTCATCCTCTATGTACAATAAAATTTCTTTTCTTGGATTATTTTTGGCTCCTGATATTTGATCACTTGCCTTTTTTTTTCAATCTCATGCCGACTTTGAAACGTTGAGGAAGCTGCTGGCTCATGGGTCCCGCATGTCATCCTCTATGAACAATAAAAGTTTCCTTTGTTGGATTTATTTTTTACCCCTAATTTCTGGTTATTTGCCTTTTTCTTTTGATCCCCTGCCCCCTTTGAAACCATGACGACGCAAATGGCAGTGTCGGTCCCACAAGTCATCCTCTATGAACACTAAACCCTTCCTTTGATAGTATTATTTTTTTACCAAATTAATCTCTGGGTATTTCGTAATTTTATTTTGATCCCCTGCCGCCTTGGAATAGTTGAGGATGCTGCTGCCTCATGGGTCCCGCATGTCATCCTCTCAGAAAGGTAAAAGTTTCATTTCTTGGATTTTGTTTACCAACTGATTTTTGGCTTTTTTTTTGTTTCGATCTCCTGCCGCCTTTAAAACGTTGACGACGCTGCTGGCTCATGGGTCCCCAATGTCAGCCTCCCCGTACTGCAAATTCTCTTTCTGCAAAGGTTGTATTTCTAGCTAGATAGCTAAGGTGGATTCGAATCTGCCGTGGTTCGAGCAGCTGGGTAAGCCTTCTTGCACTGATTAATGGAACTAGTGTATAGCAAGGTCAAGACATGTGGCTTGGTGTAATGAATCTATTTGAATCATGTTGTGGATTCAATCTGATATTTCTCTAACAGGTCAGCCAAAATAGAAATTAAGTTTTTTTCTAAAACGGAAATGCAAATTAAGATGAACACAAACATTAGTTATCATAATAGCTGATCATACATACATACTTGCTAAGAGCAAAAGCTTGCCAGAGTTTTACCACCCATACAATTAATTAGCAGTTCAGATAAGATAACCTTATATAAGTATAACTACAAATGCATTTGCTAAGGGCTCATGGGACAATAGAACTAGACAACCGCAAACTTGATGACCAGCATGTCACAGCGGCATCGAAAGATCTTGACCTTCAACTTTGATCCAATGCGAAGTTTGGCACCGTCAATGAACTTTTTCCACCTGGAAGTAACAGCCAAGCGGGCATCTGTGGGACTGACGGAGTACCGTCCCTCCACGGTGAGACCTTCAGTCTCCATGACGAGGGAAATCTTGCCCCTTCGGCCAGCATTGAGATCCTTGGCGATACTTTTAGGCAATTTCGGATTCAAAGCAAGAGATACCAACAAAAATTAGTCAATGGCACCAATGCACTGAAGACTGAACCATGTGAGACTTTGAGCAGAGAAGACATCAAGATAAGAGCAGTTATGCTGTCATATACTCACGAACATAGCCTTCAGATGCGTCCTGGTCACCACACGGGTGGCCACAGCAATGAGCTGAGACCTCGGTGATCTGGCTGGGGCAGGTGCAGGAGCCTGGGCTGGTACACAAGCTGGTGCTGATGCAGGAGACTGCTGGGCAGGTGCAATAAACGGTGCCTCTAGAGGAACCGGTGCTGATGCAGGAGACTGTTGGGCAGGTGCAGTAAATGGTCCAGCTAGAGGAACCAGTGCTGATGCAGGAGCCTGCTGGGCAGGTGTAGTATATGGGGCCTCTACAGGAACCAATGCTGATGTAGGGGCCTGCTGGGTAGATGCAATAAACGGTGCTGGTACAGGAACCGGTGCTGATGCAGGAGAGTGGGAAGCCGGTGCCGGTGCTGGTGTGGGTGCCCTTTGTGACATCCGCTCCTGTTCCATCAGGGGATCTGCAGCTTTGATCATGTTAAACCCAGCAAGCTAGAACAGAGGGAATGGTTTAGAACAACTGCTCAGAATGCAGTAATCAAAGGATATGAGTACAAAAAAGTTACATATTATATATTTGGAAGTTTCTCCAACTCTGTAAGCAGTTGCGTATATCTGCCCGTTTGAGTTTCTGATCCTCAGCTCGTCGCCCTTCTTCAGACCGTAGTCAAAAGCAAACTTTCTCCAATCATGTCCATACAAATATGTGATGGCCTGCGTCTTGTAGACATACTCATAGACCTTGTAGGTGTTCATCAATTTGCCATTGCCATGCATAGTGAAAGACCCTTCATGCGGACACATCTGGTTAATCATTGGACGAAGTTCACAAGGTACAGTCTGCAGGTGAAATTGATACTAATGTAAGAAGCAGGAAGACTAAAAACAAGACTTTACTATATGCCAATTCATGCTAAACCACTGAGAATACATACCTGTAACTCTGTGAAGGAGTTATTAGAAAGGTAGATAGAGCCATAGGAGGTGTTATATGCGGGGTATGTACATGGGCCCGCCATATTCCCGCAAGCTCGGCATCGGGATGGTGAAGGAAACATGGGAGGTACTATTGGTGCGTAGCGCTGAATGTAAGTGGAAGAATTAGGTTGTGTAAAGTGCATAGTTCAGAGCAATGCAAATGTTGACAAGCGAGTGCATAACACTATGTTACAAACTGAACAGTCAAAATTTAGTGTATGATGAATATAAGCATGCTAATTTGGCGTTTCCGAATTCCAAGAAGCAGAGATGAGCCGGTGATAATATCAGAAATAAATCATGGCATGTATATGTGGCTTAAGAAAATATACCCGAACCCTTGGGTGGTTACGGCCCGGCTGGTCCTTGGACTTGAGCTTATATAAGCATCCAAAAGGTGGGGCTGACAGTAATTTGGTGGCAGCCTCTGCAGATGCCTCATCAGCAGCAGTTGCAATCCTTTTGACCAATGAAGGCTTAGCAGTTTCAGTCTGCATATGAAAATTGATGAGCAACAGACATCAGCAGTGATATATAAAATGAATCTATGAGACACTGATGCATATAGTGCTGGATGTAAGTGGAAGAATAGGGTTGTGTGTGTTTCTGAACTATTGGTAAGCATAATTAGACAAAGCCGGCAATAAACAGACAAATCAAATCATGTATGAGGATTAAGAAAATATACCTGCTTAAAAAGGATACCACCCAGCTGGCCCGTGGCCTTATGCTTGAGGAGGTTTTCAGAAGATGGTGGCGGCACCATCATCTTCACAGCAGCCTCATCAGGATCATTTTTTATCCATTTGAGTAGAGGCACAGAAGCTTCATCCTGCATATGAATAGCAACAGAACTCATCATTGATATTTAATAAATCTATGAGATGGACTGATGCAAAAAGTGCGGGATGTAAGTGGAAGAATAGGGTTGTGCATAGACAACAGTTGACAACAATGCAAATGATTACAAAAGAAGCCAACGGAACTCAACAGTTTATATACTGGATGAGACAGACTGAAAAGTGAAAAATTAGTGTATGATGATTGTAAGCAAACGCAGTGTTTCTGAACTTTTGGTAAGCATTAGGCAAAGCCAACAGTAATTAAACAGATAATAATAAAATCATGTATGTGGATTAAGAAAATATACCAGATTCATTAAAAGGTCACCACCCAGCTGGCCCATGGCCTCGTGCTTGTAGAGGTTTTCGGATGATGGTGCCGGCACCATCGTCCTCACAGCAGCCTCATCAGCCTCATTTTGCATCCACTTGAGTAAAGGCGCAGCAGTTTCAGCCTGCATAAGAATGGGAACAGATCTCAGCAGTGATATTGAATGACTCTGAGACAGACTGATGCATATAGTGCTGGATGTAAGTGAAAGGGTATGGCTGTGTATGGACAACAGTTCACAACAATGCAAGGGTGTGTTCGGTTCTGAAACAGCGTGGAATGGAATGGAATGGTTCCATTTCAGAGGAATGGAATGGTTACATTTTTCGGTTGGGAAAAATGGAGAGCGGAACAGATCAAGGTTAAACTAATCATTTGCCTCAAAATTGTAATTAGCAATTGCAAATGACATTTAATCTCAAAATCGTAATTAACAGCGCCTAATGGTGCTCTTTTAATCTAAAAATCGTAATTAACATCATTTTTTGTTGGGTTAGGGGAACTGGAGAGTAGATGAACATTACTGTATGATGATTGTAAGCAAACGAATTTGGTGTTTCTAAACTTTTGGCTTCGAGATCTTATGGGCTTCAACTATAGCCTACCCCAACTTGTTTGGGACTGAAAGGCTTGGTTGTTGTTGTTGTTGTTGTAAACTTTTGGCAAGCATTAGAAAAAACCGACAATAAACAGACAAATATCAAGGCATGTTTTGTGGATTAAGAAAATATACCATATTCATTAAAAGATCACCTCCCAGCGGGCGCGTGGTCTTGTGCTTGTAGAGGCATTTAGAAGATGGGGGCGGCATCAACATACTGGCAGCCTGATCAGCCGCAGTTTTGATCTTCCTTTTGAGTAAAGGCCCTAAAGTTTCAGTCTGCATATGAATAGCAAAACAAAAGGCAGACCTCAGCAGTGATATTGAATTACTGTATGAGATAGACTGATGCATATAGTGGATGCTCTTAGGAGTCTTAGCCTTTTGCGCCATGAACACTAGCTATGGACAGACAAAAAAACTACTCCAGTTGACTCAACTTTGTCTAGATACCTCCATCCCAAAGCTTAAGGCTTATTTATTTTTGAGAAATCAAAACAAGTAAAGTTTGACCAAAATTTTAGAACATTCTATCAACAAATATAATATTGTGTAGATACCGTAGGAAAATATATTTCACAACCTATTTAATGATATTAATTTTGTATTTTGCATGTTAATGATATTTGGTAAAAGCTTAGCGAAACATGGTATAGTTTGACTTTCTAAAAATAATATAATCCCTAAGCTTTGGGATGGAGGTAGTAGTATCTAGAGCTAAAAACACATCTAGATACATCCGTATCTACAGATAGTTGAGTCAATTAATTTGGATCTGAGGGAGTATCAGATTCAGACTACATCATGGTAAGTTGGTTAAAAAATTACCCCTCGGCGGTCCCCGCCCAGCTCGGCGGTGGCATTTCGCTTGTTGTGCTGCAGATCGGGCCATGCTCCTGCAGCAGGTGGGGCGCTATTCTCGTTCCCCATAGCCTCAGCACGGAACCTGGAGGTACCAACCTGATACAGAGAATATAGAGCATGGTGTCACAGAGGCTTTATGCACAAACAACTGAAGACATGTGCTACTTTAAGCATCTTCCAGAACAGGAACAGATTGAGGATGCAGACATACAGAGTGGATAAGCAAACGGAGTACCTGCTTTGCGGGGCTGGGGACGCAGCTCAGGCTCAGCCAACTGCCCACATGCGTGGTGGCCTTACGCTCCATTGCCCCCCCACCACCACCGAGGTATTTCCTTTCCTGTACAAGCTGACAAACGATACATTGAGGATCTGCAGAAACTACAAAGGTTGCAAATGTCGACAAATAAAGGAAGAACACCCCAATCCAAGCAAAGGTAGCCCCCGCCCCCCACTCCCATCAATCACTCCCAGCGCGAGGGTGACCAGAAAGACACCCCTTCGCCCAGAATAGGAAATAGTAGATGCGCAAGATATCGAGGTGAGGAAAAAAGAACCGATCTCGAGAAAGGAAAGAGCATTACTAGTACTACCTAATCCGCTTGGTCTAGATGCAGCTTGCCCCTCCAAGCTGGATGCCTGGACGGTGGAGGCGAAAGGAGGGGATCGAGCTAGCGGCTTGCATCCGTCGGCTGTCGGCACTCGATCGGGAGAGACAAAGGGGGCTACATAAAGGGGAGAGGTAACATATTTTATTACACAGTGAACTTACTGATGTGACTAGTCATTACATGTCTCACTGAAACTGGGGCCCATAGTGTGGCACCCCAAATTCACTTGAACCTGCACGGCGGGACACATTGGCGCGTCAAGAAAACCCCCGAATTGTAGCGGGGAAATGAAACATTTCACAAAAATTCGAAATTCAAGCACACTGCCACGCGCCAAGCACGCGGGTTGTTCCTTCCTCTTCCTCGGTTCCTCCTCCCCTATCCGAAAAAACCCCAAATCCCAAGCTCAAACAACAACAAAAAAAACCAAATCCCCTGGCCGCCATGCATGTCCTCGTTAACCCGCTGGAGATCATTCCCGGATGAGGCGGACCCCCCGCCCTGAGATCCCGAGTTCGTCTGTTCCGTCCACCTCGAGGCACTGCGTCTTTGTCTCGCAGCGGCGGCTTGAGGGCGCTGCAGAGGAAGTTCCGCCGGAAAGTGCTCATGGCAACCGTGCAAGCTCACCGGCGTGCTGTATCCCGAGAGGAACTGGTCAAAGCTTTGCTATTCGCAAAAAAAAGCGGGCCAAGATCTGGTCAAAGCTTCGTCGATGGCTTGCCGCGAGAGGCTTGGAGTCGAGTCAATAAACTAGTCATTGGAGGACTTGGGCGGTTTACACCGATTCATATTAATCGACTCAAGTTTGTTAGTCTAGTTAACAAATGCATCTAGATACATCCATATCTAGACAAAATTTAGTCAATTAATATGAATCAGAGGGGAGTGCCTGAAAGTGTTTCATGCTACCAATTAATGCGCTGGCAGGACTGGCTGTAGAAGTAATTGTGCTACTACTCATACGATGAACTGATTGTGTGGGTGTCAAATTTTGCAACGCGATCATCCACTGAATGCTTAATTATAGTTCTAGCGCCAAAGGCGTACAAATCATAACAAAGATAGTACATACTACAGCACGTAACATAAGAGTACGAATCATAAAGTAGCTCAACATTTTGCATCAGGGCTAGGTGGTCCTGAGACTACCGGGACGCCCCTGATGATCTCCGGGCGTGCATCCGCTTCAACGCAAAGCTGTGTACTCGGTCCACGGCCTCCTTCTATAGGCTGGATAATCTCAGGTGTAGGACCTTCGTCTATGAAAGGCTCGTCATCAGTACCATCCACAGGTGCATCAGGGCTGGGTGGTCTTGAGACTACCCGGACGCCACTGATGATCTCTGGGCGTGCATCCACTTCAACGCAAAGCTGTGTACTCGGTCCACGGCCTCCTTCTGTAGGCTGGATAATCTCAGGTGCAGGACCTTCGTCTATGAAAGGCCCGTCATCAGTACCATCCACAGGTGCATCAAACTGAGATTCATCTTCAAATCTCCCATCAAACTGAGAGACATCTTCAACTCTATGCTTCTGCAGTTAGTACAACAACAGATTAGACAAACATCTGAGGGATGCAACCTGAACAAATGCCGTTTTACATATTTACCTTCTTATCTGGCACAGCACATGTCCCAGAGCTGAAACCCGGTTCCTGAAGCAAGCGCTTTTTCTCTCCTTCCCGTCCATCCATCTGCAACAAGTTAAATTTGAGTACAGAACTTGCACAGCAATGCAAACTATTGATCGAAACAGCGGCAGCATCAATATAAATAATTAACTACATATGCCAGCACACATACAGTGTGAGCAAGATCTGCTTCTCCCGCTGAAGGATCATTATGTGGTTCACCATGATAAACCCACCTAACATATGTGCGGTCCATCCCAAAAATGTGTAAATGATCTTCCACTACATGGCAATGCCTCTTCTCACCATTCATACATGTGCAGCGCGGGAATACACGTCCAGGTCGTGACCTTCATGAGCTCTAATAAACCCCATAAAGGGTTGAACACCATTTATATATGAAGGGGAACATAAGTGTCCATGCAGTATCCAAGTTCTGTCCATCTGTTTAATTATGAGATACAATGGTTGGTGATTAATTTAAGGCGAAGTAGGAAATGTATATCCATCGAGTACAAAACTATACTAGTACATGATTATGCATTTCAGCAATCATGTCGAGTACAAAACAAAAAATGCCCATCGACATTTTAGCAAACAGATCGTGTACAAATCTCTGCCATGGCATTTCAGCAAATTAACGGATCGAGTGCAGAACTGACTCTATATGCCCACGCAAATGAACAAATTGATCGAGCACAAATCGAGCGGAAAACTATAAAGTGCCAATTAGTTTGAGCATACTGACGATTTTTTTAGCAGCATCAAGAAAATATAAATCGTTAGGCCGTCTTGCCCGATGCATGATTGAGCTAGAGATAGCAACCCTACCGTGGATCAACTTGACCGCCGGTGCGTCTCGAGAAGAACGACGGGGAGGGGAAGCTTCTTCTTCGCACGGACGGGACGGGGAGGGGAAGCTCTTCGCACGGACGGGGATAAGTTGTGTAGCGGTGGGTGGGGGGTCATGCGGCCGGGCCGCCCGGTAGGTGGTGTTTAATGGAGTTGCGTGTGTAATTTGCCGTGCACAAGGTTGAGGAATAGGCGGTTCCCTTTGCCGCGCGCACAATTCAAACTATCCCGCCCATGTAGTTTAAATTCGCCCTATTTTCGTTAAATCGACATAAAGTCATGTGAGTGGGTGGAAATTAGCAAAGTTGCTTGAAAAATAGTAAAACTCTGGAATTATCCTTTAAATATGCTCTACTTCCTGTGAAAATCGGGGTGTGGAGGCATGTTGAGCTGTTTTATTTGTACCTTCTTCATTAAAACTCCCATTTTATGCACTTTGGATGGAAAGAAATCATTTGTACATAAATTTTGACAACGCCATTTGCAAACATTAATTGTTTTACATGCCAAGATGCACCCATCCACCAAATATGGGGCAAAAGTTTATCACAATCTAGATATATATGTATAATTAGTGAGGGACCCCTTTTGATTTTATGCAGTTTCCACTAATTAGCTAGAGAGAAGGGGTCAGTTAATTAGGCCATGTTAGGGGCTATGTGTTTTAGATTAGGGTTGTGTGGATTCAAATACAACTTCTATATTTGTGTGCTATGATTAATCAAAACTAGACCGATCGACTGCGCACACATTATTAGAGGCACATGCCTTTGCGCACAAAGTGCATGTGTGTGTTGTTTGCCACCAACGAGAGAGCGGCGAGAGAGCGATTGAAATCTCCAAATTAAACACATATATAAGCATACATGGTTAGGCCATGCATGCATATTTATTATATATATTGTGAGGCAAATAAATTAAAGTACATGTGTATATATATAAGTGTGTTTCTTGGCCACCAACGATATATAGATCGAGAGAGAGAGATTGAAATATATATATCCCCAAGAATATCTTCAAACATGTATTGAAATATATGCACGAATGATATGCAAGGTATGCCATGCGCACATGCACACTAATTATATATATTATGAGACAACTTAATCAAATGTGTTTTCATTGGAGATCGAGAACTTGTCAAAAATCAAGTTAATTAATTTATCAGCGCTAATTAGTTAATTGGTCGCCTACTTGATGAGCAATTAAGTGTCGTTGGCCTATATATATATATACATGTAGGGTTTAATTAGGGTTTAGGGTTTAGGGTTAGCTAGCTAGGGTTTTAGGGTTAGGGTTTACGGTCTAGGGTTTAGGGTCTAGGGTTTAGGGTTTAGTGTTTAGGGTGTACATTTAGGGTTTATGGTCTAGGGTTTAGGGTCTAGTATTTAGGGTGTTTAGGGTGTACGTTTAGGGTGTGTTCGGTTCTGGAATCTGGAGGAACGGAACGGGACGGTTCCGCACTTTTCGCTCGTTCGGGTGTTCGGTTGGTTACGAGGAACGGAACCAACTGGTTCCTCAGAACGGAATATTCCTCTAATATGCGGAACCGACCCGTGCGACCGAATTGGCCGGATGGGGAGGAACGGTTCGCTAAGCACAAAAATTAGCCTCGCTAATTCGACGGCCACGCGCGCAACAGCTCCCAGCGGCCATCATGCGCGACGGGACCAAGCACGCACGCGAGCTCGGCTGGCGGCCCCGCGGCGGAGTAGGCGACCAGGCACGTGCGGGAGCTCCGGCGGCCCCACGGCGGAGGAGGCGTCCAGGCACGCGCGGGAGCTCCGACGGCCCCGCGGCGGAGGAGGCGGCCAGACACGCGCTGGAGCTCGTCCGGCGGCCCCGCGGCGGCTGTGGGCGGGAGCTCGGCCGGCGGCCCCGCGGCGGAGGAGGCAGCCAGGCACACGCACGGCGGCGGCTGGGCCAAGCACGCAGGCGGCGGCATGAAGCAGGCGGCGGCGGGAGCACGCGTGGGCAGCCGCCCGAGCAGTTGTGTTATTTGATTTGAGTATTGTGCAAATATTTTGAGCCAAAAATAATCCGTGAATTATAATTTTGAGACGGAAGATTAAGTTTAAGCTCAAATTATTAGCATTTTAAGCATGATTATGGATATTTCGTTCCACTCCCAGTTCCTCCAACCAAACAGAAAACGGAACCGTTCCGTTCCTCCATTTTTGCCAAACCGAACATGGGGTCGGAACCGTTCCATGACTTCGGAATGGAACCATTCCGTTCCATTCCCTCTCGTTCTAGAACCGAACACACCCTTAGGGTATAATTAGGGATTAGGGATTAGGGTTTTAGGGTTTAAGGTTTAGGGATCAACGATCGAGTGCACACACACATTATTAGAGGCACCCGCGCCTTTGCGCATAAAGTGCATGCGTATATATATAAGTGTGTTTCTTGGCCACCAACGATATATAGATCGAGATAACAAAGAGATTTAAATATATATATATCCCCAAGAATATGTTCAAAAATATATTGAAATATATGCACGAATCAAGTTAATTAATTTATCAGCGCTAATTAGTTGGTCGCCTGCTTGATGCGCAATTAAGTGTCGTTGGCCTATATATGTAGGGTTTATGGTTAGGGTTTAGGGTTTAGGGTTTAGTGTTTAGGGTTTAGGGTTTAGGGCTTTAGGGTTTAGGGTTTAGTGTTTAGGGTGTTTAGGGGGTGTATGTTTAGGGTATAATTAGGGATTAGGGATTAGGGTTTTAGGGTTTAAGATTTAGGGATCATCGATCGAGTGCACACACACATTATTAGAGAGGCACCCGCGCCTTTTCGCATAAAGTGCATGCGTATATATAAGTGTGTTTTTTGGCCACCAACGATATATATATAGATCGAGAGAGAAAGAGATTGAACTATATATATTTATCCCCAAGAATATGTTCAGATATATATTGAAATATATACACGAATGATATGTGCAAGGTATGCCATGCGCTCATGCACACTAATTATATATATATTATGAGGCAACTTAATCAAATGTGTTTTCATTCGAGAGAACTTATCAAGATTCAAGTTAATTAATTTATCAGCGCTAATTAGTTGGTCGCTTGCTTGATGCGCAATTAAGTGTCGTTGGCCTATATATATATATGTATGGTTTAATTAGGGTTTAGGGTTTAGGATTAGCTAGCTAGGGTTTTAGGGTTAGGGCTAGGGTTAAGGTTAATTAATTAGGGTTTAGGGTCTAGGGTTTAGGGTTTAGGGTTTGGGGTTTGGGGTTTAGTGTTTAGGGTTTAGGGTCTAGGGTTAGGGTTTAGGGTTTAGGGTTTAGGGTGTAGGGTTTAGGGTTTAGGGTTTAGGGTTTAGTGTTTAGGGTGTTAATTTAGGGTGTACGTTTAGGGTATAATTAGGGATTAGGGATTAGGGTTTTAGGGTTTAAGGTTTAGGGATCATCGATCGAGTGCACACACACATTATTAGAGGCACCCGCGCCTTTACGCATAAAGTGCATGCGTATATATAAGTGTGTTTTTTGGCCACCAACGATATATATATAGATCGAGAGAGAAAGATTGAAATATATATATTTATCCCAAAGAAATATGTTCAGATATATATTGAAATATATGCACAAATGATATGTGCAAGGTACGTATGCCATGCGCGCATGCACACTAATTGTATATATATTATGAGGCAACTTAATCAAATGTGTTTTCATTCGAGAGAACTTGTCAAGATTCAAGTTAATTAATTTATCAGCGCGCTAGCTAATTAGTTGGTCGCCTGCTTGAGGCGTAATTAATTAAGTGTCGTTGGCCTATATATATGTAGGGTTTAATTAGGGTTTAGGGTTTAGGGTTAGCTAGCTAGGGTTTTAGGGTTAGGGTTAAGGTTAATTAATTAGGGTTTAGGGCCTAGGGTTTAGGGTTTAGCAGGGTTTGGGGTTGGGGTTTAGGGTTAGGGTTTAGGGTTTAGGGTTTAGGGTGTAGTGTTTAGGGTTTAGGGTCTAGGGGTTTAGGGTTTAGTGTTTAGGGTGTTAATTTAGGGTGTACGTTTAGGGTATAATTAGGGATTAGGGATTACGGTTTTAGGGTTTAAGGTTTAGGGATCATCGATCGAGTGCACACACACATTATTAGAGGCACCCGCGCCTTTGAGCATAAAGTGCATGCGTATATATAAGTGTGTTTTTCTGCCACCTACGATATATATATAGATCGAGAGAGAAAGATTGAAATATATATATTTATCCCCAAGAATATGTTCAGATATATATTGAAATATATGCACGAATGATCATATGTGCAAGGTATGCCATGCGCGCATGCACACTAATTGTATATATATTATGAGGCAACTTAATCAAATGTGTTTTCATTCGAGAGAACTTGTCAAGATTCAACAAGTTAATTAATTTATTAGCGCTAATTAGTTGGTCGCCTGGTTGATGCGCAATTTAGTGTCGTTGGCCTATATATATGTGTAGGGTTTAATTAGGGTTTAGGGTTTAGGATTAGCTAGCTAGGGTTTTAGGGTTAGGGTTAGGGTTAAGGTTAATTAATTAGGGTTTAGGGTCTAGGGTTTAGGGTTTGGGGTTTGGGGTTTAGTGTTTAATTAGGGTTTAGGGTCTAGGGTTAGGGTTTAGGGTTTAGGGTTTAGGGTGTAGTGTTTAGGGTTTAGGGTCTAGTGTTTAGGGTGTACGTTTAGGGTATAATTAGGGATTAGGGTTTTAGGGTTTAAGGTTTAGGGATCATGGATCGAGTGCACACACACATTATTAGAGGCACCCGCGCCTTTGCGCATAAAGTGCATGCGTATATATAAGTGTGTTTTTTGGCCACCAACGATATATATATAGATCGAGAGAGAAAGATTGAAATATATATATTTCTCCCCAAGAATATGTTCAGATATATATTGAAATATATGCACGAATGATATGTGCAAGGTATGCCATGCGCGCATGCACACTAATTGTATATATATTATGAGGTAACTTAATCAAATGTGTTTTCATTCGAGAGAACTTGTCAAGATTCAACAAGTTAATTAATTTATTAGCGTTAATTAGTTGGTCGCCTGCTTGATGCGCAATTTAGTGTCGTTGGCCTATATATATATAGGATTTAATTAGGGTTTAGGGTTTAGGGTTTAGGATTAGCTAGCTAGGGTTTTAGGGTTAGGGTTAGGGTTAAGGTTAATTAATTAGGGTTTAGGGTCTAGGTTTTAGGGTTTAGGGTTTAGGGTTTGGGGTTTGGGGTTTAGTGTTTAATTAGGGTTTAGGGTCTAGGGTTAGGGTTTAGGGTTTAGGGTGTAGTGTTTAGGGTTTAGGGTCTAGGGTTTAGGGTTTAGTGTTTAGCGTGTTTAGGGTGTACGTTTAGGGTATAATTAGGGATTAGGGTTTTAGGGTTTAAGGTTTAGGGATCATCGATCGAGTGCACACACACATTATTAGAGGCACCCGCGCCTTTGCGCATAAAGTGCATGCGTATATATAAGTGTGTTTTTGGCCACCAACGATATATATATAGATCGAGAGAGAAAGATTGAAATATATATATTTATCCCCAAGAATATGTTCAGATATATATATTGAAATATATGCACGAATGATATGTGCAAGGTATGCCATGCGTGCATGCACACTAATTGTATATATATTACGAGGCAACTTAATCAAATGTGTTTTCATTCGAGAGAACTTGTCAAGATTCAACAAAGTTAATTAATTTATTAGCGCTAATTAGTTGGTCGCCTGCTTGATGCGCAATTTAGTGTCGTTGGCCTATATATATATGTAGGGTTTAATTAGGGTTTAGGGTTTAGGATTAGCTAGCTAGGGTTTTAGGGTTAGGGTTAGGGTTAAGGTTAATTAATTAGGGTTTAGGGTCTAGGGTTTAGGGTTTAGGGTTTGGGGTTTGGGGTTTAGTGTTTAATTAGGGTTTAGGGTCTAGGGTTAGGGTTTAGGGTTTAGGGTGTAGTGTTTAGGGTTAGGGTCTAGGGTTTAGGGTTTAGTGTTTAGGGTGTTTAGGGTGTACGTTTAGGGTATAATTAGGGATTAGGGTTTTAGGGTTTAAGGTTTAGGGATCATCGATCGAGTGCACACACACATTATTAGAGGCACCCGTGCCTTTGCGCATAAAGTGCATGCGTATATATAAGTGTGTTTTTTGGCCACCAACGATATATATATAGATCGAGAGAGAAAGATTGAAATATACATATTTATCCCCAAGAATATGTTCAGATATATATTGAAATATATGCACAAATGATATGTGCAAGGTATGCCATGCGCGCATGCACACTAATTGTATATATATTATGAGGCAACTTAATCAAATGTGTTTTCATTCGAGAGAACTTGTCAAGATTCAAGTTAATTAATTTAGCAGCGCTAATTAGTTGGTCGCCTGCTTGATGCGCAATTTAGTGTCGTTGGCCTATATATATGTAGGGTTTAATTAGGGTTTAGGATTTAGGATTAGCTAGCTAGGGTTTTAGGGGTAGGGTTAGGGTTAAGGTTAATTAATTAGGGTTTAGGGTTTAGGGTTTAGGGTTTGGGGTTTAGGGTTTAGGGTCTAGGGTTTAGGGTTTAGTGTTTAGGGTGTTTAGGGTGTACGTTTAAGGTATATTTAGGGATCATGGATTAGGGTTTTAGGGTTTAAGGTTTAGGGATCATCGATCGAGCTAGTGCACAGACACATTATTAGAGGCACCCGCGCCTTTGCGCATAAAGTGCATGCGCATATATATAATAAGTGTGTTTCTTGGCCACCAACGATATATATAGATCGAGAGAGAGATTGAAATATATATATATATATATCCCCAAGAATATGTTCAGATGTATATTGAGATATATATATGCACGAATGATATGTCCATGGTATGCCATGCGCACATGCACACTAATTGTATATATATTATGAGGCAACTTAATCAAATGTGTTTTCATTCGAGAGAACTTGTCAAGATTCAAGTTAATTAATTTATCAGCGCTAATTATTTGGTCGCCTGCTTGATGCGCATTTAAGTGTCGTTGGCCTATATATATATATATGTAGTGTTTAATTAGGGTTTAGGTTTTAGGGTTAGCTAGCTAGGGTTTTAGGGTTAGGGTTAGGGTTAGGGTTAATTAGGGTTTAGGGTCTAGGGTTTAGGGTTTAGGGTTTAGTACGTGTTTAGGGTTTAGGGTCTAGGGTTAGGGTTTAGGGTTTAGTGTTTAGGGTTTAGGGTTTAGGGTTTAAGGTCTAGGGTTTAGGGTTTAGTGTTTAGGGTGTACGGTTAGGGTATAATTAGGGATTAGGGTTTTAGGGTTTAAGGTTTAGGGATCATCGATCGAGTGCACACACACATTAATTATTAGAGGCACCCACGCCTTTGCGCATAAAGTGCATGCGTATATATATAAGTAAGTTTCTTGGTCACCAAAGATATATAGATCTAGAGAGAGATTGAAATATATTTAGGGTTTATGGTTTAGGGTTTAGGGTTCAGGGTCAAGGGTTGGGGTTTAGGGTTTAGGGTCTAGTGTTTAGGGTTTAGGGTATATGGAGTAGTGTTTAGGGTTTAGGGTCTAGGGTTTAGTGTTTAGGGTGTTTAGGGTGTATGTTTAGGGTATAATTAGGGATTAGGGTTTTAGGGTTTAAGGTTTAGGGATCATCGATCGAGTGCAGACACACATTATTAGAGGCACCCGCGCCTTTGCGCATAAAGTGCATGCGTATATATATAAGTGTGTTTCTTGTCCACCAACGATATATAGATCGAGAGATAGAGATTGAAATCCCCAAGAATATGTTCAAATATACGCACACACATGAATTATTAGAGGCACCCGCGCCTTTGCGCATAAAGTGCATGCATATGTGTGTTGTTACGCCACCAACGATAGATCGAGAGAGATAGATAGATTGAAATCCCCAAGAATTAGAGGACCCCTTGCACAAGTGTTGGCCATCTATATATAATATGAATCCCAATAATGTTCATACATGATAGGGCATATGTGTGAAGCAATTTTTTTTCGAGAACTTGTAAAGATTCAAATTTATCAGTGCTAATGGAAACTAGTGCACATTAGAGGACCCCCTCTTATACGTGTTGGCCATCTATGTATAGTTTGAATCTAAATAATGTTCATACATGATAGGCTATATGTGAATCAATTTTTTCTTCCAAGAACTTGTCAGTATTCAAATTTATCGGTGCTAATGGAAACTAGTGCGCACTAGACGAGCGCCTTGCGCAAGTGCTGGCCATTACATATAGTTTAAAACTCAAGAATGTTCATACATGATAGGCCATATGTGCAAAGGAATTTTTTTCCCGTGAACTTGTCAAAATTCAAGTTTATTGGTGCAAATGGAAACTAGTCCAAAAAATTACATAGAGGTCCAAGAGAACTAGACAATAACTAATAGGACCTGCAACTTTAACAAAAAGGACCCCAAAACATATAGAAGAAAATCAATCGAGTCCTTCTGGACCGCACATCAGATCTCTGCTCCGCATCCTTTCCAGCAACTCCGTCGCCGGGGACGCACCACTTGGGACGGTGTCACCGGTAGTCGCCAGGACGAAGGAGAAGAAGGGCCTCAGCAACGGCACATTGGCTCTGAGAAGGGCCGCTGAAAGGCCAAGATGTTCACGGGCAAGACGGATGACGCCGTCATATGCCCCGAGGTTGTGAACGTTAGCAGCTTGACTTCCCCATTGACCAGATCTGAAGCACTGACCAAAGCAAGCCTCACCGTTAGCGCCATCACCTTGATGGCACCAGATCGGGGTTTGGCCGGCAAGATCCGCCAGATTCACCGTAGGCCAGATCTGAAGCCGATGACGAGATCCCCAACTCCATTGCGCCATTCTGCTCATGGGAAACACTGGATCTAAGCTTACAACAACATGAACTTCCTCGGATCCAAATTAACTGACTCAACTTTGCTTATCTAAATATGGATGTATCCACACATGTTTTTACTCGAGATACATACACGTCTAAGGAAAGTTGAATCAATTAATTTAGTTCGGAGGGTGTACGATATACAGAGAGAAGTCGGCCTCGTCTCCGGCCGGCGAGGCTACCGGAGAGAAGGGGGAGAGGAGCCAGGGGAGTGGGAGAGACTCGAGAGAGAAAGAGAAGAGGAAGAAATGAGAGCTCCCTGGGGAAGAACATTATTTTTGTCGTTCTGCTCGTAGCTTGAAACTGAAAATTTCGGCCGCGCGCCAAATCATCCCACCGCATCCATTCGAAAATCCCGTGACCAGTTTTACCCTTTTAACCCTGGTCCGGAAGCTACAACCCACCGACCATGGAGGGCTCATTCGGTAACAATGAAATATCTTGCCTAGATCCCGAACCCTCCCCACAGGCCCACACCCACCCACCAACCATTCGCCCCATTAGCTCAAAAATACTCTCACACGCCAAAGCTCTGACTCTCTACAGTACTAGATCTGCTTCGCCGCCGGCATACTCCTCCACAGCGTAGCCTTGATCGTGTTGGCTGTCCACCCACCTGATCCGCTCCCCCGCCGCCCTCGCCACCGACGGATCTGCTTCACCGCCGACCTCGCCACCGACAGATCTGCTTCACCGCCGACCTCGCCACCGACGGATCTGCTTCACCGCCGACCTCATCCACAGCGTAGCAATCAACGCCTTTCCTGTCGATGCACCGGATCCTCTCCAACGGAACCGTGTCTACTTCACCGCGCCCCCCCTCCACAGAAGCCGATCTATTCCACCGACTACCTCGGCGCAGCGGCTGTATCAACTTCACCGAATCCCTTGCCAGCCAACCAGATCTGCTTCACTAACGCCCGCTTCTACTGAAACAGGGTCGACTCATCGTCTCCCGCGTTCGCCGCCGCTGGAATGCAAGTTGCCGCCCCCGTCCACCCCGCCGCAGCTTGGTTAGTACGCTGGCCCGTTAGATCGCGGTGTTTCTTTAGCCATGTTTTGTGTAGTTATTTGCAGATCTCATATGCCATTAAATTTCTTGATGTGTTACTTCGCATGAAGTTCGTTTAAATATTGTACAGTACCAAAGCATTATCCGGTCGCTACCATCCTGTTCATTCTACTGACACCTGTGTGCATCCACATATTTATAGGGGACCCATTCATTTGCTGCCAACTGTTTTTGTACTGCATGCTATTCCTTTTATAGTCATGCTATGGGCATTTCCAATCTGGTTGTTCTTATACCACGTCATTAGCTCACCGCTAGCCGCTAGTTGTTTTCTCGTGTCTGCTATTCTTTTACTACTTTTATAATCATGCTATGTGCATTTCCAACCTGCTTGCTCTTATACCTCGTCTTTAGCTTATAGCTATTTTTTCCATGAATGCTCCTGTCGCACAGCTTGTATAGTTATTGCTGCGTGCATGTCTGGTCTTTGTATTATCGTAGACTAACTTGTCAATGTTATTTTTCCTAGAGATTGATCATGCGAACCACTTATTAGAATATCCAACATTAACAGCGGGGACGCTAGGGAAGGTTGGAATCTGAGTTCTTGGTTGGTAACTTTGGCAGTTTACTTCCGTTATTATCTATAACCTATATGCATTGTTCCTTATGCAAGAGATAAACACTTGGAACCCTGCCATAGCAATGCCATCCATGCTTTACTATGTTTCTGCCTATTTGATATGCTTGTCTTGGAGCAACTGTGAAGGTGATTTGAACCTGACATTTGGTCATTCTTAATGCCAGTTTACTTTATGTGGAAAACCTTGGCATTACCCTACTCTAAATCTGAATGTCTGAAATTCGTATCTCATGCAAAGCAACATCTAGTTGGTTTTAATCTGATATCTGGTAAATATTGGCTTATTCATTTGGCAGCTCAAGTTTTTTGTTATTTGAAACCAGCTGACTTGGTCTTAAATGTGATATCTAAACATAGATTAAGGACAATGGAGCAGGAGGATTAGCATTTCACTTGATGGCTGAACCTAAAATGACAGGCATGTCGACCACGACTAGTGCACGCAAGAGAAGGACCTGCAGCGAGCCAGTATGTTCTGCTACATGCTGTTATCTGATCTCTACATTGCGTAATACATGTTTGAATAGTTAATTGTTGTAACTATTTTTGCAATATTACCAGAATGCAGTTTTAGTGAAGCAGTCATCATTAGAAGATAGTCGCCAAAGCGACCTGTGCAACATTATGATGTAAGTCTGCTTAGTACAAGTTCCATACATTGTCTTATTTATGCAACTTGTTATTATCTTATATCTACATTGCATAATAAATGTTTGAATAGTTCACTGTTGTAACTATGCTTGCAATATTACTAGAATGCAGTTGTAATGAAGAAGTCCTTAGTAGAATATAAAGCGCAAAAAAGGTTCCGGCGTGAGCCTATGCAACGATATAATGTAAGTCTGCGCTTAGTACTTGTGACTATCTCATATCGGCAATGCTTAATACATGTTTGCATAGTTCATCGTTTAACTCTTTTTGCATTATTATCAGAATGCGATTACGATGAAGCAATCTTCATTAGAAGAGAGGCCCACAAAAAGTTCTCGATCTTTGTTACGATGCATCCTCTCATAGCCGTCAACCTAGACCATTCTTTTCATCAAACAGTGAACATCTCAAGGCTGTACTTTATAAAAGACATGGTATTGCTGCTTTAAGGTCTGTAGCTGATATGTTGACCAAGAGTACACAAGATTCAATCAAGGCGATTGCCAAATGTCAACGTGTTATTGATGATGCTAATAGAAGTCCTCAATGATTCTATGTAATTTTTTTATTTGGGCACATTAATTGCCTTGTAATTTTCCTAGTTATTTTATTTGTGTATGTAATTGTGTGTATCATTGATATCAGATTTTAGGCTCATGAAATTTAATGCAAGTTGACTAGTCAAACAACCAGGGCCCTATAACAGATTGGGCCGGCCCATTAGGTAGTGTGGGACCCACTTTCATTTTGGGCCGGCTCACTTACTTACTCGGCCCGTTATCAGAAAGTGGGACCCACCTGTGCTTTTGGCCCGGCCCACTGTCTTGTTGGGCCGGCCCACTTGCTACATGATGGACCCCACATACTAAATGGGCCGGCCCTTTAAGAAGAAAGTGGGACCCACCTGCGTTTTTGGCCCGGCCCACTAGCGTGTTGGGCCGGCCCACTTGCTATATGGTGGACCCCAAATACTAAATGGGCCGGCCCTTTAACTGGAAAGTGGGACCCACCTGTGCTTTTGGCCCGGCACACTAGCTTGTTGGGCCGGCCCACTTGCTATATGGTGGACCCCACATACTAAAATGGCCCGCCCATTAACAGGAAAATGGGACCCACCTGTGTTTTTGGCCCGGCCCACTATCTTGTTGGGCCGACCCACTTGCTATATGGTGGACCCCACATACTAAATGGGCTGGCCCATTAACAGGAAAGTGGGATCCACCTGTGCTTTTGACCCGGCCCACCTAATGTGGACCCCACGCACTAAATGGGCTGGCCCGATTAGCAGGAAAGTGGGACCCACGTGCTAATTGGGCCGGCCCAATAACTTCTTGGGCCGGCCCACTTGCTTTAAGATGGACCCCACTTGGTAAATGGGCCGGCCCGATAACATGAAAGTGGGTCCCACATGTTTTGTGGGCCGGCCCTTTTGCCTGTTGACCGGTCAAACGAGTGCATTCGGCCCGGCCCACATGCTTAGTGGGCCGGCCCATTAATGTTTTGACCAGTCAACCTTAGAGGTTAGGCCCGGCCCACGTAACTAATGGACCAGCCCAGCTATATAGTTGACCGGTCAAACTAAGTCAGCTGGCCCAGCCCGCAAACTTAATGGGCCGGCCCGCTTAAGACGTGGCAGGCCTCGTGTGGGCCTACCATCTACCACGGGGTTTCAGCGGTTAACACCGTTAATCGCGCTTAACGGCATCTCGCCACGTGTCGGTTGCATGACGTCGCAGTCAACGGGCTCCATGAAACACTTCTGCAACGGTCCGATTTTCCGTGGCGGAAGGGCACCCAAGCGCGACGGACCAAAAAAATCGTCGTAGGACTTTGCCTGACGCAGTTTCGACAACAGAACCCATATCGTCGGGTTAGGCCCATAGGCGACGAAAAATACCCCTTAGCGGACGATTTTGAGACGTTGTCTATCAGAACTTTTCTTGTAGTGGTTGCTGATGTTTTGTCGGAATGTTAATTAATTTCTATTTCGACAAATTTCTAGCACTCCGTATGTCCACTTTTAGCAAAGGTCATGCCAAATTTTTCTGTGATTTTCCTTTTGGAATACTAACAATTTTCAATTTTGATTAGTTAGCCATGTCGTTTTGCAGAAAATGCAATGACGTTGTCGCCGGGTCATCTTCAAGCGGTTCGCGTGGAGTCGAAGAAGAAAATGCAGACACGGTTCGCACCCTCCGAGAAGAACTTAATGTAGTTAAGCAAGAATTAGCAGCCCTGAAAGCAAACATGGCCACCATTGTCGAAAATCAAGTGGAAAATAGGGTCAACGACGCCCTTCCTATCTTGATCCATTCGATCGAAAATTGTATTGCCGGAGGTCAACAAGGGCCACATCCCAAGTACCAAGGGTCTACCGAGGCGTCTGGTTCTGCCGAGCTTGCAACACATGTGCATCAGATCCTGCTGCACACGAATCACATGTGGCGTCAGATATTGCCGAGCCTGCTTTGAAAAAAAAGGATGGAAACGACCTAAGAGAAATGATTGTGTCGCTTGCCAGACAAATCGGGTTGTGGGGACAAGATCTACACGAAATACCGACAATATCATGTGGCCGGTGAACATATGTTATCGTGGGAGAAGTACCTAACGGTACCTGGTGATATGAAGAGTCGGCATGGCCTCATTCTTTAAGAGGAAAGGCGTCTTATTTGTATGGAATCTCCAACATACCTGCTTTTGTCGTCAATGTTCCTAAGGGCTTAGACTTTATCGATAAACACCCCGCGGACGTGTTTTTCCTGACATTTCAAGACATATTATCCATGTTTCACATGCATAGACTCCACCGAAACTTTGTTCGCCTATTTACGTTTGTTGAGGCCTACCAGGTCAGAAAAGGGCAAGAGTTATCCCGAGCTTGGCGATAGCATACCCCTACTACCTATATGAGAGCGACTTGGTCACCTACGAGAACAGACTCACCGATGTATTACATCGAAAATCTCTTCTTGGTGAATAAGGATAAAGAAACATTTGTTCTTCCTTATTTTCCCGAGTAAGTCACTTGCTAGCGCCACAAGATGCTTTCGTATATATTTCTTTCATTATGTTTGAGTTGAGAATATAATGTCTGTTTGAATCATGTTGCACAGAGACCAATATTGCACCCACATTGTTTTGTGGATCCAACACTCACACGCCGTGTATATTGACTCAGGGAGTGCAAAACCGAAAACTACACCAACATGCATCAAGAATATTCCGGATGATGCTCTCAACCGCTACAACTTGAAGGGCAACGGCTTGAAAAGATAAGTAGTCATAAGAGGCAGGCGTGTATTCGGCCACAAAACGGAGTTCCCCTGCGTGAAGCAACCAAAATATGGCACAATGGAGGCATTCTACGCAATCCATCACATGCGTGAGTTTGTACGGGATCATCAGCTACTCGTGGAGCCATCTAGTCTTACAACATGGGTCAAGGACTTTGCGAACTGTAGCGAGGAAGATTTCAGATTCGAGTTGTAGCACATTCATCATAAGCTTGGGCAACTCATTAGGAAAGATGTCTGCAGTTCGGAAGGCTTGTTCTACTATGTCCCTGTAAAACCAAGTCAGTGGCAGATAGAAGAGCTTTGTCATCTTCAGGGCGACCACCGAGACTTCATGACGTTTGATGGCATCGGCCCGTTCCCTCATTAATTTGTATGTTGAACTTGCTTAGGTTTAGTTTTGAATGATCGATAATTCGTGTGTTGTAAACTGATCTTGCACATTGTTTGCGTGTTTGCCATAATCTTGTTGGTTGACATGTTGTCGTGTGTGATACGTCTCAAAAGTATCTATAATTTCTTATGTTCCATGCTACTTTTATGATGATACTCACATGTTTTATACACACTTTATGTCATATTTATGCATTTTCCGGCACTAACCTATTGACAAGATGCCGAAGAGCCAGTTGTTGTTTTCTGCTGTTTTTGGTTTCAGAAATCCTACAAAGGAAATATTCTCGGAATTGGACGAAATCAACGTCCAGGGTCTTATTTTTCCACGAAGCTTCCAGAAGACCGAAATGGATACGAAGTGGGGCGACGAGGCGCCGCCACGCCAGGGCCGCACGGCCAAGGGTGGGGCCGCGCCGCCCTGTTGTGTGGGGCCCTCGTGTCGCCCCTAAACCTACCCTTCCGCCTATAAGAAGTCTTCGTCGAGAAAACCCCAGTACCGAGAGCCACGATACGGAAAACCTTCCAGAGACGCCACCGCCGCCAATCCCATCTCGGGGGATTCAGGAGATCGCCACCGGCACCCTGTCGGAGAGGGGAATCATCTCCCGGAGGACTCTTCATTGTCATGATCGCCTCCGGAGTGATGTGTGAGTAGTTCACCCCTGGACTATGGGTCCATAGCAGTAGCTAGATGGTTGTCTTCTCCTCATTGTGCTATCATTGTTCGATCTTGTGAGCTGCCTAACATGATCGAGATCATCTATTTGTAATGCTACATGTTGCGTTTGTTGGGATCCGATGAATATGGAATACTATGTTATGTTGATTATCAATCTATCATATATGTGTTGTTTATGATCTTGCTTGCTCTCCGTTGCTAGTAGAGGCTCTGGCCAAGTTGATACTTGTAACTCCAAGAGGGAGTATTTATGCTCGATAGTGGGTTCATGCCTCCAATTAATCTGGGACAGTGATATAAAGTTTTAAGGTTGTGGATGTGTTGTTGCCACTAGGGATAAAACATCAATGATATGTATAAGGATATTTGTGTTGATTACATTACGCACCATACTTAATGCAATTATCTGTTGTTTGCAACTTAATACTGGAAGGTGTGCGGATGCTAACCCGAAGGTGGACTTTTTAGGCATAGATGCATGCTGGATAGCGGTCTATGTACTTTGTCGTAATGCCCAATTGAATTTCACACTACTCATCATAATATGTATGTGCATTGTCATGCCCTCTTTATTTGTCAATTGCCCAACTGTAATTTGTTCACCCAACATGATATTTCTTATTGGAGAGACACCACTAGTGAACTGTGGACCCCGGTCCATTCTTTTACATCGAATACAATCTACTGCAATACTTGTTTTTACTGTTCTTCGCAAACATCATCTTCCGCACTATACATTTAATCCTTTGTTACAGCAAGCCGGTAAGATTGACAGCCTCACTGTTACGTTGGGGCAAAGTACTTTGATTGTGTTGTGCAGGTTCCACGTTGGCGCCGGAATCCCTGGTATTGCGCCGCACTACACTCCGCCACCATCAACCTTCACGTGCTTCTTGGCTCCTACTGGTTCGATAACCTTGGTTTCTTACTGAGGGAAAACTTACTGTTGTACGCATCATACCTTCCTCTTGGGGTTCCCAACGGACGTGTACTTCACGCGTATCAAGCACGTTTTCTGGCACCGTTGCCGGGGAGATCAAGACACGCTGCAAGGGGAGTCTCCACTTCCAATCTCTTTACTTTGTTTTTGTCTTGCTTTACTTTACTTTATTTACTGCTTTGTTTGTTCTTTATATCAAAAATACAAAAAAGTTAGTTACTTGATTTATTTTGTTTACTATCTTGTTTGCGTTCTCTATATTAAAAACACAAAAAAAATTAGTTATTTGCATTTACTTTACTTATTTCATCATGTTTCCTCCTAAGTTTACTCTGAAAGATATACCGGTAGGACAAGGGTCTATCATTGGAAGAGATAATATAGAAGAATTTTTCACCCATGTTAGCATGGATGAAGATTTTGAAGATATACCATTATTAAAAGTTGCTCCTACTTATGAAAGTGCTTCTGCCTGTTTAGTACACATGTTGGAAACTAGATTTGTTAATCTCAATCTCATAATACAACATATGTTTCTTACACTTTCTGATATGGAGATGGGAGAAAAGAGAGATTTCTGATATGAAGATATAGCTAAAGAAGCTAGAAAAGTTTTTATTAAGCATAAGAGACTTGGTTTGTTCACTGATTTTAAAAGAACACTTGAAAAGATGGACATGGATACAATAAGGTACACTAATAATGTTAATGATGGTGGGGAGATTAAAGTACCGATACCTAGTAAACTCCTAGGAATGCATGAAGCGCTAGAAGATAACTATGTTTGGCTTGTTCCTGAAAATTTGTTTGATGAGAATAGCAAGCCTAAGATTAATGAAAAAGGAGCCTCTGAAACTTACATAGATAAGATACAATGCATAGTTGAGAAAACTCCAAACCCCTCTGTTGATGCTTCATCTCTTGATAATACTTGATACACACTTTCTGCGCCTAGCTGAAAGGCGTTAAAGAAAAGCGCTTATGGGAGACAACCCATGATTTTACTTCTGCATTTTTGTTTTATATTTGAGTCTTGGAAGTTGTTACTACTGTAGCAACCTCTCCTTATCTTTATTTTATTGCATTGTTGTGCCAAGTAAAGTCTTTGATAGTAAGGTTCATACTAGATTTGGATTACTGCGCAGAAACAGATTTCTTGCTGTCACGAATTTGAGTAGTATTCTCTGTAGGTAGCTCAGAAAAATCTGCCAATTTACGTGAGTGATCCTCAGATATGTACGCAAATTTCATTCAATTTGAGCATTTTCATCTGAGCAAGCTAAATGCCCCAGAAAAATTAGTCTTTACGGACTGTTCTGTTTTGACAGATTCTGCCTTTTATTTCGCATTGCCTGTTTTGCTATGTTTGATGGATTTATTTGTTCCATTAACTTTCACTAGCTTTGTGCAATGTCCAGAAGTGTTAAGAATGAATATGTCACCTCTGAACATGTGAATTCTTTTGATTATGCACTAACCCTCTAATGAGTTTGTTTCGAGTTTGGTGTGGAGAAAGTTTTCAAGGGTCAAGAGAGGAGGATGATACAATATGATCAAGGAGAGTGAAAGCTCTAAGCTTGGGGATGCCCCCGTGGTTCATCCCTGCATATTTCAAGAAGACTCAAGCATCTAAGCTTGGGGATGCCCTAGGCATCCCCTTCTTCATCGACAACTTATCAGGTCACCTCTAGTGAAACTATATTTTTATTCCGTCACATCTTATGTGTTTTACTTGGAGCGTCTGTTTGCTTTTGTTTTTGTTTTTGTTTGAATAAAATTGGATCCTAGCATTCATTGTGTGGGAGAGAGACACGCTCCGCTGTTGCATATGAACACATATGTTCTTAGCTTTATTCCTAATGTTCATGGCGAAGGTTGAAACTGCTTCGTTAATTGTTATATGGTTGGAAACGGAAAATGCTTCATGTGGTAATTGGTATAATGTCTTGAATAATTTGATACTTGGCAATTGTTGTGCTCATGTTTAAGCTCTTGCATCATATACTTTGCACCTATTAATGAAGAACTACATAGAGCTTGTTAAAATTTGGTTTGCATGATTGGTTTCTCTAGAGTCTAGATATTTTCTGGTGAGGTGTTTAAACAACAAGGAAGACAATGTAGAGTCTTATAATGCTTGCAATATGTTCTTATGTAAGTTTTGTTCTACCGGTTCATAATTGAGTTTGCTTCAAACAACCTTGCTAGCCTAAGCCTTGTATTGAGAGGGAATACTTCTCGTGCATCCAAATCCTTGAGCCAAAAACTATGCCATTTGTGTCCACCATACCTACCTACCACATGGTATATCTCCGCTATTCCAAAGTAAATTACTTGAGTGCTACCTTTAAAATTCTATTCTTTGTCTTTGCAATATATAGCTCATGGGAAAATAGCTTAAAAACTATTGTGGTATTGAATATGTACTTATGTATCTTATTTCTTATAAGTTGCTTGTTGAGCGGTAACCATGTTTCTGGGGACGCCATCAACTATTTCACCTTAATTTGTTGAATATCATGTGAGTTGCTATGCATGTTCGTCTTGTCTGAAGTAAGGGTGATTTATCATGATCAATGGTTTGAGTATGCATATTGTTAGAGAAGAACATCGGGCCGCTAACTAAAGCCATGATCCATGGTGGAAGTTTCAGTTTGGAAAATCAATCCTCAATCTCTTATGAGAATATTAATTGTTGTTGAATGCTTATGCATTAAAGAGGAGTCCATTATCTGTTGTCTATGTTGTCCCGGTATGGATGTCTAAGTTGAGAATAATCAAAAGAGAGAAATCCAATGTGAGCTTTCTCCTTAGACCTTTGTACAGGTGGCATAGAGTTACCCCTTTGTGACACTTGGTTGAAACATATGCTATGCAATGATAATCCATGTAAATCCAAGCTAATTAGGACAAGGTGCGAGCATTATTGGTAATCTATGCATGAGGCTTGCAACTTATAGAATATCTTATACATAACACATATGCTTTATTACTACCGTTGACAAAATTGTTTCTATGTTTTCAAAATAAAAGCTCTAGCACAAATATAGTAATCCATGCTTCCCTCTGCGAAGGGCCATTCTTCTACTTTTATGTTGAGTCAGTTTACCTACTTCTTTCTATCTTAGAAGCAAACACTTGTGTCAACTGTGCATTGATTCTTACATGTTTACCTATTGCACTTGTTATATTGCTTTGTGTTGACAATTATTCATGAGATATACATGTTGAAGTTGAAAGCAACCGCTGAAACTTATATCTTCCTTTTTGTTGCTTCAACGCTTTCTACTATGAATTGATTGCTTTATGAGTTAACTCTTATGCAAGTCTTATTGATACTTGTCTCGAAAGTACTATTCATGAAAAGTCTTTGCTATATGATTCAGTTGTTTACTCATTGTCTTTACCATTGCTTCGAATCGCTGCATTCATCTCATGTGCTTTACAATAGTATTGATCAAGATTATGATAGCATGTCACTTCAGAAATTATATTTGTTATCGTTTACCTACTCGAGAACGAGTAGGAACTAAGCTTGGGGATGCTTGATACATCTCAAACGTATCTATAATTTCTTATGTTCCATGCTACTTTTATGATGATACTCACATGTTTTATACACACTTTATGTCATATTTATGCATTTTCCGGCACTAACCTATTGACAAGATGCCGAAGAGCCGATTCTTTGTTTTCTGCTGTTTTTGGTTTCAGAAATCCTACAAAGGAAATATTCTCGGAATTGGACGAAATCAACGCCCAGGGTCTTATTTTTCCACGAGGCTTCCAGAAGACCGAAAGGGATACGAAGTGGGGCGACGAGGCGCCACCACGCCAGGGCCGCGTGGCCAAGGGTGGGGCCGCGCCGCCCTGTTGTGTGGGGCCCTCGTGTCGCCCCTAAACCTTCCCTTCCGCCTATAAGAAGCATTCGTCGAGAAAACCCCATTACCGAGAGTCACGATACGGAAAACCTTCCAGAGATGCCGCCGCCGCCAATCCCATCTAAGGGGATTCAGGAGATCACCTCCGGCACCCTGCCGGAGAGGGGAATCATCTCCCGGAGGACTCTTCATCGCCATGATCGCCTCCGGAGTGATGTATGAGTAGTTCACCCCTGGACTATGGGTCCATAGCAGTAGCTAGATGGTTGTCTTCTCCTCATTGTGCTATCATTGTTCGATCTTGTGAGCTACCTAACATGATCAAGATCATCTATTTGTAATGCTACATGTTGCGTTTGTTGGGATCTGATGAATATGGAATACTATGTTATGTTGATTATCAATCTATCATATATGTGTTGTTTATGATCTTGCATGCTCTCCGTTGCTAGTAGAGGCTCTGGCCAAGTTGATACTTGTAACTCCAAGAGGGAGTATTTATGCTCGATAGTGGGTTCATGTCTCCATTTAATCTGGGACAGTGACAGAAAGTTCTAAGGTTGTGGATGTGCTGTTGCCACTAGGGATAAAACATCAATGCTATGTCTAAGGATATTTGTGTTGATTACATTACGCACCATACTTAATGCAATTGTCTGTTGTTTGCAACTTAATACTGGAAGGGGTGCGAATGCTAACCCGAAGGTGGACTTTTTAGGCATAGATGCATGCTGGATAGCGGTCTATGTACTTTGTCGTAATGCCCAATTGAATTTCATACTACTCATCATAATATGTATGTGCATTGTCATGCCCTCTTTATTTGTCAATTGCCCAACTGTAATTTGTTCACCCAACATGCTATTTCTTATTGGAGAGACACCACTAGTGAACTGTGGACCCCGGTCCATTCTTTTACATCGAATACAATCTACTGCAATACTTGTTTTTACTGTTATTCGCAAACATCATCTTCCGCACTATACATTTAATCCTTTGTTATAGCAAGCCGGTGAGATTGACAACCTCACTGTTACGTTGGGGCAAAGTACTTTGATTGTGTTGTGCAGGTTCCACGTTGGCGCCGGAATCTCTGGTGTTGCGCCGCACTACACTCCGCCACCATCAACCTTCACGTGCTTCTTGGCTCCTACTGGTTCGATAACCTTGGTTTCTTACTGAGGGAAAACTTACTGTTGTACGCATCATACCTTCCTCTTGGGTTCCCAACGGACATGTACTTCACGCGTATCAGTGTGCCTTCTATATTCAAATGCACTTGTCAATAATTAAACACCGGCACCGTCTAATGAAAGAGGGAGTCAATAAGACCTTGTCTATATGTCCATGCAAATTGTTTGGGCATTTGACTTGGTCTTATTGGTTTACCTCTTCTATCGTGTGTCTTTTATATGAGGCTCATTTTTTGGTACTTGACTTCTTTTAAATGTTGTGGCACTACGTCGTTTATTATGTATGAATTTTCTTTACTGGCGTATATTATTTATCTTATGCATAGAGATACTGTCGTATGTCGTTTACAAGGGTATGGTTCCCGGAGTCTATGCCAATTTGGAAGACTGCTGGAGGTAGGTACACCATTTTTGCAGCTGCATCTACATACGGTACAACACTATAGAGGTAGCGGAAGCTAGATATGTGCACTATCTAGTCGGAGAGATGAGAGTGATGAGGAGAAATCGGATGAAAACCACCTTTGTATTGATATTGCTCATCGTGACTGCATTTCTCATCTATGTGCTTTTAGTTTAGACTACTAATTAACTAGCTTGTCTCGATTGTTCTGATATTTAAGATTAAATAATGGTTTGGTACCGGTATAATCATATCATGTGTGTATCTATTTCATTCATTTGTGTATGTCTTTGTATCATGTGTATATGTTTCGTACTGCATGTGTAAGTATGCTATTGTGTATGTATAGATGTATAATACAGAGAAATGGCAGGCCCGTATTCAAAATAGGGCCAGAAGTACTTGCAGCGTGCGCGCGGAACGCTACCAGTATACCGGCAGCATGCGGCCACACGCTGCCATTAGATCTATTGGTCGCACGCCATGTTCGCACTGGTTGGTAAGAAGCATACTAGTTGCGTGTCCCACAACAAGCGACTACTAACGGATACCACTGACGAGATACCAGTCGCGGGCCGACACCCACGACTGGTAGCCCACGCCAGCAGTAGGCTTTTTCCTACTAGTTAGCTTCATCACAGCATTTCTTAGGTTGCCCTTTGCTCAGTGCTTGTCTGTAGCCTCTTCGGTTGTCATGTATCACGTGCGTATGAGTGTGCAGTCCGTTATTGTAAGTTGGGTTCAACATTTTGTATCTGAACATAGTGCTTGTCTGTAGCTTCTTCGGTTGTCGACTGTTTTTTTGGATGTTGATTCCCTAGCTTTTTATTTCCAAAACTTATATAGAATGTAACTTGTTTGAAACTTGATGAAGCTCAACGAATATCGGGAAATATCGATTGTTTTTCTTTTCTTGTGAAATACAGTAAAGATATAGAAGCACACAAAATAACTCCGACCTTCTAGATACAGTGCATTCACGGTATGACAACAGATCCCTAATTTGAACTCGCGTTAGGTTTTCTCATGGCAAATTTAGGCACTTCTAATCTATGTTCCAGTCCATCACATCAATGCAAATTTTACAAAATCCTGCCTTGATATGCATCTCTACGGCCTGATGGCCCAGGTTCCGGTCACCGAAGACAATTGGGGTTGGTGGGGCGGGGGGTGGGGATATTCATGGGCTTCAGTGGTGTATTCGGCGGTCACATGAAGCCACAAGTTCCACTTTGAGCCAACAAGGACAACAATGGCTCGATTGCTTGAGCTTGTTGATTTGGTTTCATTCAAACTATGCACTTCAATTTTGGTTAAATTTGTCAACTTTGCACTCCTACGTTTGTGGTGTTGAACAATGTATGTTCCGAGTTCATGTGATCATCAGATTTGTTTCAATTATATGTGCAAAGTTGTTCCGATTTCCAATAATATCTGCTCATGAAATCTATCTATATTTGTTTAGGGACAAATATGTTGAAATGAATCTATCAGACCAATGCAAGCATTAGAATTGGCTAGATTGACAAACCAGATTTAGAGATCCATTTTAGGGACTCTGCTTGGGTTGGGATTTTTTCAGCTCAAGATTCTTCTCTCCCTAAAGGGCTCGTAGAGAATCAAAATAAAGGAACTCTGCTAAAGATGCTCAAAGCAAAAAATCTGGTCATAAACTACGTACACAAGCTCAGATCAGTTGTACAGGACAATAGTCTTAGTTGTGCAAGTTCAATGCCTTATTTAAAGCCATTATAATCCTCACTTTTTACCAATCATAAAGAACTGAAACTTCCAATTCCCTCAACTCAACACTGCATTCCAGGTAAGCACGGTGCAGGAGTACATTGTTCACGGAGGGGTGTTTTCAAGTTGTGAGTTGCAAAACAAACATGGGTGTGAATTAGCATACTCAAACATTTTGAACCGAATGAATACAAACACCAATCCTCTACTGTTGCACCAAAAATACTTCCACGAGGAAAATGCTGGCACTCAGGGGGGTGAGCAGTCTCACATGTAAAGCCCCTCCGGTACACCTTCCTTCTTCTTGAACATGACCTTCTCTTTGGCCTTCTTGAAGTCGGCATGTGTTACCTACAAACAGGAAATAGAACAGGAAATGTGAAGCATGTGGAATCAAAACTTTGATCCAGATAAGTTCTAACTTAAGACAATAGAAAGACCACCCTGGTAAAATAAAACGTCTACAAAAGATCAACAGAGTGTATTGGTTGTTATCGTGACTTCACCCGGTGTCGAACGAAATTCAGTCAGCTTACAGGTTTGTTTTATCAAGACTTTCCTAGTATTAAAGAGAAGGGATCTGATTAACAAAGCGATGATGTCTTACCTTCATCCTGCGCTCTCTCAAGGCAAGCAACCCAGCTTCAGTACAGATTGCTTTGATGTCAGCACCAGAAAACTCATCTTTGGTCATCACAAACTCTTCCAAGTTCACATCTTCTGCCAATGTCATCTTAGCTGTGTGAATCTGCACCAAAAGAAATTCTGATAAGAATAGAAAACAGGGGTTTCCCATTAGATACCTAGCTAAATATTTAACAGAAAAGTACCAGGAAGATGCGCCGCCTGGTTTTAATATCTGGCAAAGGAAACTCAATCTTTCTGTCTATTCGACCTGGCCGAAGCAAGGCTGGGTCAAGGCTCTCAATGCGGTTTGTTGCTAGAATAACTTTAACATCTCCTCTTGAATCAAAACCATCCAGCTGATTCAACAACTCCAACATGGTCCTTTGAATCTCTCGCTCACCTCCGGAATTAGCATCATACCTATAATATAAGAAATCAGAGCTCAGTTTAACTCATGCCATGAAAGCTCAACCTAATTTCTTCATATACAAATAATAGTCATCCTATAGTAAGTTCAAGTATGTGGTAAATACCTCTTTGTTCCAACTGCATCAATCTCATCAATAAAGACAATTGAAGGAGATAGATCATCAGCCACCCTAAATAGTTCCCTTACAAGCTTGGGGCCCTCACCAAGGTACTTTTGAATCAATTCACTCCCAACAACACGCAAGAATGTTGCTGATGTAGAATTGGCAACAGCCTGCAGCATTCCCAATTTGAAACAAATACAAAAACGTTACAGTTTTTCTTGGAAAAGATGTAGTTACTACCAGTACTTGAAGAGAAGGAATAATTGGCATCAGCCTGCAGCATTCACTATTTGAAACAAAATAAAAATACACATCTTCTAGGAAAAGATGTATATTAACCAACTAACAGTACTTGAAGAAGAAAGAACAATTGGTAACAGTCTGCAGCATTCACAATTTAAACCAATAAGATGTTACATTTTATCTAGGAAAGGATATATATCAACCTACTACCAATACTTGAACAGGAAATAATAACAAGCAATAATTTATTGCTGAAGAGATGTTTGAAACTTTGAATAGAGCAAAACATGGACTTTCGAGCCTTCGGAGCCAAATGGAAGATATTAAAGACACAAACCTTTGCAAGTAGAGTTTTCCCTGTTCCAGGCTCCCCGTACAGTATGACACCCTTAGGAGGCCTGATTCCAATGTCCTCATATAGCTCAGGGTGTGTCAAGGGAAGTTCAACTGCCTCTTTGATCTCTTGAATTTGAGCATCTAAACCACCAATGTCAGCATAAGACTCCAAAGGTGCCTTTTCAACTTTCATGACAGAAACCATAGGATCAACTTCATCTTGCAAAATTCCGACCACCGAGAGAACCTGAAAATAAATGATAGGTCAAGATCAATAAGTACATACAGTTTCAATTCATCTCATCAAACAGTCCTATAATTCTTCTGTTCACATAGAAAGCACACTGAGACTTCTGATGGAGAATGAAACTGAAGACCTAGAGATGCACTCAGTGAAAGTACATTAAGTCATATATCAATAACAACCAGAAAAGGAACATAAGAGCTAAATACTTAAATGCAGATTGAAGAAAAAACGCATGCCACAAAATGAAATGAAATAGAAATACGTAAAGAAAAGTACAGTGATCTTCATCTTAGGAAATCATAAGACGATATACACTATGTGTTTCCACCCAAGGCTTCCCTGTCAAACATTGACTTGCCAATGTTCGACAAAGGACTCCTCTACCCTAAATTAGCCAAATTTTGGTAACAAACTCATGCAGGGAACATCGAACGATCTATAGACAAATATCTGGAATGACCAATATTTTTTGGTAGAACGAGCTGAGGGCATAAGCAAATAAGCACTATGGTTCAATATGGAGTTAAAGTGAACAAATATAGACTTTAGGTCTTCAGCAACTGTCAATTGTGGACAGCGTTCGGTGAATGGTGATTATGTTCAGGCCTGACAGTAGTTACCTCACACGAAGGATAGAAATCAAGGAAGCAGTCACTTGGCAATTAAACAAACCAGTTTGCAGGGTCACCATAAGATAGGAACCAACAACATTATTTTTCTGTAATTTTTCAATGCTGAAATCAAGGAAGCAGTCACTTGGAAATTAAACAAACGAGTTTGCATGGACACCAATAAGCATCACATTACAAGTTACAGGATTAGTGCCTAGATACATTGACTTTTTATTTGGTTGTTGTACACATCAAATTTCATTTCAAAATTTTCTGGAAATAATGTACACCTACAAACAACTTTACCTTAACAAACACCATACACATTCAAATCCTGTGTCACAGGTACATGGAACGACCATACTTGTCTCAATTCCGAGGATCGCCTCCATCCCACCATATACATTTAAATCATGTGACAAGGTACTCATCTCAATCCCCAGGTTTCGACCAACCCACATGTCGGGTGAACTAAGCCCAAAGTTTTCATCAACTCGACCAATTCTAATCCACTACCATGTTATTGGCCTCTCTTCGCAAATGCGATTTCTCCACCGAATAATTCCAACTTTCTGGATACAAGGCATTGACGGCATGACAGCAAATGACTAATCTGAACTCGTCAAATCTACTGCCGGCGCTTCTAATCTATGTTCCAATCCATCAGATCAATGCAATTTTTACAGAACCGTACCTTGTTATGCATCAGTATGGAGCATCCCGGCTCCAGCTGGTCCTTGTCGACGAAGGAGAGGATGCTGACGTAGTACTCGGGCCCGGTGGAGGACGAGACGATCCCGTGGGTCTCGTCGATGATCTCCTCGAGCGAGCCGACGCTCATGGGGGTGCCGCGGAGGTCGTCGACCTTGGATCGATCCTCCTCCGTCTTGTCTTCGCTGGGCTTGAGCCGCTCCTGGCTCGCGACGTACTCCTCCTCCATGAGGAGGTAGTCCTTGACGCGCTCCAGCTTGAGGAGGCGGAGGCGGCACTTGGAGAGCGGCGCCACGGGGGGCAGCCGCGCCGCCGCCTCGGGGCCCCTCTGCTTCCGCTGCTTGCGCCCCACGCGCGACGGCGCGGCGGGGGGCTCGAACTTCTTCTCCTTCTTGTCGCCGGCGGCGCCGTCGCCAGGCTTCCGGTCACCGGGGAGGCCGCCCTGCTTCCCCAGGCCGCCGGAAGCGCCCTGCCCCATCGCCTCCGGCCGATTGCTTCGATTCGAGGGTTAGGGTTTCGGTGGGGGGCAGAGAGAGATCGGAATAGAGAGAGCGCTTTCTCTTTCACTGCTGCCTAGATAAGACCGATCTATATAAGTTTGTCGATGACAACTTCCTGGAAATGGAAAACGAGTGATACCTGGTGACATCCAGGCCGTCCATCTTATCTTATGGTTGTGTGTTTGTTTATCATTTTGTAAAGAGATTTTACATGCATAGTCTCCAAGCTAATTTAGTTTTCGCATTGTATTTTTTTCTAATTATAATACTTTCTCCGGTTTAGATTAATTGACGCAACTTAGAAGTATACTTTTGTACCGGACTAGTATATGGTTTGCGCCAGTTCATTTAGGCTTGAGAAAGTAGTGTTTTTGTTCTAATGACTTCAAATGTGTTTATCATCCAGCAAGAACATTTAAAAGTAGTTTATACACGTATGTCTTCAACTATATTTGAAGGGTTCGCATTAAATAAAAGTGTACAAAACATGTAAAAAGTTGTTAGACCTATTTCAACAAGAAGTTTTATAATCTGCTGACTAATGTTGTTTGTCGGTCTACTTGGATAACAAGGAACAATATAACTTTTGATGGTTATGTACTTAAATCTCATGTGGTATTGATCTTCACGATGTGTTCTTTTATTAAATATTAGGTAGGTCTATATGGAGAAGATGATGTTGGGAACAAGGCGTCAAGTCTAGCAAGGATGGACCAAGAAGCTATGACGCCCATCTGGGATGCTAATGATCGAAGGCGTGTGATCTCTGGCCACCATCTAATTGCCTTTCACTTCTCTGTTTGATGATTCTTGTTTGTATGTGGAACTGTAATGCACGACGTCAAACTTCTGTAGTTAAGATTTAGCGCTAACAGGTTTTTTTTCCTGTAGCGGGTGCTCGAAGCCAAGCATATGTTAGCAGTTTTCCTAATAATGTGAGGGCATCCTCTTCCCCCATCCCCTTCTCTCTTTTTTTTGAATGAAATGTGGGCTTTATTGATCACATAATCATAATGTCATTACAAAGTTTCTCACGGATATAATCTGGGATAACCCCATGCCACACTGTGCAAATGACAGATTCACTAAGTTTAGCTAAACAATGAGCAGCAACATTTAAGGCTCGATTCACATGACGGAAAGAACAAGAAGTAAATGTATTTGAGATGTTCCTGATGTCATGAATCATAGGATCACAGGTAGAGCAATCTTCAGACTCCGCTATCACTCTCTGCACCACCGAGAGACAATCAGAGTTGATGATAATCTTGTCATAGCCTTCATCCTTGGCTAGGCTGATTGCCCGGCGCATTGCCATCACCTCAGCAATTTCTGGGGTCACGACCTCATCATTCCGTTCACTGCAAGCAGCTACACAAATGTCGTTGTGGTCACGAATCACGACGCTTGTCCCCATCCGATGAGAAGAAGCAAAAAATCGTAGCGTCAACATTTACCATCACCATACCGTCCGGCGTGAGTTGTTTAAAAGACGATGTATTTCCCCATCCTCTTCTCTGCGTGCGTGAGTTGTTTTAAAGACAATGTATTTCCGTTATAGCGGTAATGGAAAAGGGTAGCCTATTCTTTTGAAAAAAATGTGAGAGAAAATACAATAGGGGGCTTTGAGGAAAGAGACAATAGACATTTGTTGGCCTTAGTAAGCTCATTCTTATTTGAATAATTATTTACATGTAAGAGAAATAAGAGTTGATAGATAAAACCAAGTCTTCTCAAAGAGTCGGGCTCTTAGTCATTCATTGACTATGAATCACTAAGAGTCCAAATCGTTAAGTTTGTGCACCAACATATTAACGCATATACATTATGTAGAGTATGCTTAACACACAACCTATTGTATGAGTTATATTACCCACGACTCTAGATGATGTGGAGAGTTTGAAGAGTCGATTATTAATAGCTTTGTGGGTGATCTAAGGTTGACCTTAAGTTTATACAAAAATATCAACATCTAAAATATCAATTTAGTTTCACTATATTCATAATAAAATATATTTTGTAATATTTAGATTTGCTGGTGTAGATATTAGTCAATTTGTGTATAAACTCCGTCAAGATTAGAGAAGTTTAGTTAGGACAATGATAGAGTTTCAATTAATTTGAAACGGCGGAGTATGTAAGAAAAACAATAGAATAGTGACATTTTTATGGCATATGTTTACTTGCTTTTAAATATCAGCCCGTAATGTAAAGCTTTTTTCTCAATCTAGTGTGTTAATATATTGTTTTTAGCAAAGATTCTTTTGGAAAACAAATCATGATATAAGATATGGATTTCGAGTGTTCATTGGGATGGGCCGGTATAATCCACGATGAGGAACTTCGTCAACATCAGCTATGAACTGTGATATTTAGGAAATTGGCTGTTTTTTCTGTGCTACATTTTTTAATAATGAATAAAACATTTCTGGTGGCGTTTAACTGAAGTTGCCATTTAGAGAATGAAGTAATACTTATTTTGACGTTAAACATGGGAATTCCATTAAACTAGCACAACTAAATCGCTGCCCAACAAAGAATTGATACACACGAGAGCAGATGCATCCCAAAATGAGTTATCGGATTCAGAATTTGCTCCCATCTTTGCAAGCTCATGGGAAACATTGTTACAAGTGCGATGGCTAAAAAAGATATGAAAAAAATTCGAAGTTCAGAATATAGAGACTGTTAGCCTCCTTGACAAACACTCCAATGTCGGACTTATCATAGTCCTTGCTCTTGAGCCCTTGAACCAAATTTGACGCATCTGATTCGAAGATGACCCGACTGCAGGCGCCCATTCTGTCCGCACCTTGGATAGCAGCCAGACAGGTCACCGCTTCACACTGCATGGAACTTCCTAGGTTCTTTGACTTGCCCGCACCAACTTCAATGAAATTGCCAACTTAATCACGGATAATATAGGCCCAACCCCCGTCACCAGAATTAGCATATATTGAAGGAGCCATCAAAGTTGATCTTGACATAATCATCTAGGGGTTTTGTCCACCGATGAAGACTAGGTGGTTTGGTACAATTTGATGACTTCCTAAAAGACATGAAATCGACCAGGAGCCTCTCCACACAAGAACACACCACGTTAGGGTCCAGGCTTCCCTCACGGGCATTTACGTTATTGTGACTATTCCACCACTCCCACATGAAGGTCACGACGCGCACCTGGTTGCCCTCGTCATAATTCCATATTTCATGGTGAGTATCATGAGGAGAGGTGCACGGTAGAAGCTTCTCCCAAAGCACGCCCATCCCAAGGATGCCTAGCAAGCATTGGCCTTTTTACACTTTAAAAAGACATGGCCACCATCTTCACTCAACCTATTGCAAACAGGCCACCGTGTGTCCAGGTCGATCCCCAACTTGTGAATTTTCATGCGAATTGCGAGGCTGTCGTGAGCCAGGCGGCACACGAACATCTTTACCTTGCTCAAAACCTTCAGCTGCCAGATATGATTCCCGTAAAAAGAGGACCCCGGAGACTCACCGGAATCATAGCTCGCGGCCTCCTGGCCCGAGTGTCTGTCCCTCAACATGATGGCCACTTTGTAAGCAAATTTTTACAGAAAAAGGCCCCTTGGGTCAAAATTCCAAGCAAGTTGATCCTCCATTCCATCATGGATGCTGATCGAGAAGATGGCGTTCACATCCTCAGGCTGGAACAGGATGCGAACTATATCAGCATCCCAGTCCCTGTTACAAGGATCCAATAGGTCGGCCACAAGAGAGACATGACTACGGCCTCTCAAAGATATGGACTTGTGGGTGTCACCGGAAGGGATCTAGGGTTCGCGCCACACCTTGATGTTGGTGCCATCACCCACACGCCAGATGAGACCCTCCTTGAGAAGAAATACACCATTCAAAATATTGCGCCATGTGTACGAAATGGCCGGGGATGCCACAGCCTCAAAGATGTTGCCATTAGGGAAGTATTTGGTCCAAACAAGTCTCGCACGAAGAGAGACAGGATCCTAGAGCAATCTCCAGCCTTGCTTCGCAAGCATTTCCATGTTGAACAGGTGTAAATCATGCAAACCCAACCCACCGTCACTCTTGGCCTTAGATAGACATTTCCATCTTAGCCAATGATGCCTTTCCTCCTCTTGATTATTCCACCAATAGAGACAATCATCGCAGAAGGATTTGGTGAAATCAAAGCATGACATGGCATAAGTGGAAATCGCCTGGGCCATCGCTGTCGTTGCCTATTCGACGGTGCCTCGGAGGAGGGATCCTCACGAGGGGGAGAAGAAGTAGGGGCCATAGGGCGGAGTGCACACGGGATGGTGGTACGCGATTTACCCAGCTTCGGAACACCTGCACGATGACAGGGCCTACTGCTGCTTGTCTGGAATTATCTGGGCGCTTTCGCGTTGTTACAATGAGTTGTGGTTGTGCCTCTAGGGCTCCCGGGATCCGGCTTATAAAGACGCACGGATCTAGGGTTTACACGGAGAGTCCTAGCCGGAATACAAGTTGCCTAACTACGGTACAATATCTTGCCGTGTACGTCAAGGATCCGCCTTCCTCTAAGAACGTGCTAGATCCGAATACTTCATGGGCCTTCACGGATCCGGGCTCCTTCGTAGATCGGTTGGGATCCGGCTTCCTGCTCCTGGGCTGGACTTCATCCTTCAGGATCTACAGCAACTGGGCCGCCCAATGGGCCACATGCCACATCACCATTTGTGGGCCACCCGGGCTTGCCGGATCTTGGCCATGTCGTTGATATACCCATAAAGTATACCCACAATAGTAGCCCCCGAAGTTCTCCGAGATTCATCATTCCTCCGACTTCATCAGCTCGGATCCGAAGAGAATCTTGAAGAGCTTCAAAACTTTACTTGTTTCCGGTATCATCTGTTCGGAAATCTTCTTTTCTTCTGAATTGGCAATGCAACATAAATTCTACTTTTCCCGCGTACAACTTACTTTTTTCCCGCGCTAAATTTTCGGAGATGCGAATCTTTAGCCGGAAATCTCGAGAGTGCACAGATAAATTACCTCCACGTCGTTTCACCGCTTTTGACCTAAGACACGCGTCGTTCATCCAACGGTGTGACCGTTCAGTTTCCGCCATTGGATCCGGAACACGAATCTCCGCGCGAGGTCTATAAATACCCCCACGCGCGGTAACTTTGCATTCTTTTCACCTCCTAACCACATCGTCTTCTTCCTCGCGCCGCGTCGCTCAACAGATCTCGACTCCGGCGAGCTCCCTCCACGGAAAGCTTCGCGCGCCGCCGTTCCAAGCCTCCTTCCGCACCAAGATCATCACGGTTGATCGGGAATTCTTCCCCGCCACCGATTCGTGGTCAAGTTGCGAAGTTTGCTCCAAGTTTGGCGACCTTCACTTCACCGGAGCTTCGTCGGGCCATGATACGCGTACAGCACGCGACCGTTGGGAACCCCAAGAGGAAGGTGTGATGCGTACAGCGGCAAGTTTTCCCTCAATAAGAAACCAAGGTTTATCGAACCAGTAGGAGCCAAGAAGCACGTTGAAGGTTGATGGCGGCGGAGTGTAGTGCGGCGCAACACCAGGGATTCCGGTGCCAACGTGGAACCTGCACAACACAACCAAAGTACTTTGTCCCAACGTAACAGTGAGGTTGTCAATCTCACCGGCTTGCTGTAACAAAGGATTAGATGTATAGTGTGGATGATGATTGTTTGCAGAGAACAGTAGAACGAGTATTGCAGTTGATTGTATTCGATGTAAAAGAATGGACCGGGGTCCACAGTTTACTAGAGGTGTCTCTCCCATAAGAATAAGCATGTTGGGTGAACAAATTACAGTTGGGCAATTGACAAATAAAGAGGGCATGACCATGCACATACATGTTATGATGAATATTGTGAGATTTAATTGGGCATTACGACAAAGTACATAGACCGCTATCCAGCATGCATCGATCTATGCCTAAAAAGTCCACCTTCAGGTTATCATCCGAACCCCCTCCAGTATTAAGTTGCAAACAACAGACAATTGCATTAAGTATGGTGTGTAATGTAATCAACAAATACATCCTTAGACATAGCATTGATGTTTTATCCCTAGTGGCAACAGCACATCCACAACCTTAGAGGTTTCTGTCACTCCCCCAGATTTAATGGAGACATGAACCCACTATCGAGCATAAATTCTCCCTCTTGGAGTTACAAGCAAAAACTTGGCCAGAGCCTCTACTAGTAACGGAGAGCATTCAAGATCATAAACAACACATATATAATAGATTGATAATCAACATAGCATAGTATTCCATATTCATCAGATCCCAACAAACACAACATGTAGCATTACAGATAGATGATCTTGATCATGTTAGGCAGCTCACAGGATCGAACAATGATAGCACAATTAGGAGAAGACGACCATCTAGCTACTGCTATGGACCCATAGTCCAGGGGTGAACTACTCACACATCACTCCGGAGGCGACCATGGCGGTGAAGAGTCCTCCGGGAGATGATTCCCCTCTCCGGCAGGGTGCCGGAGGCGATCTCCTGAATCCCCCGAGATGGGATTGGCGGCGGCGGCGGCTCTGGAAGGTTTTCCGTATCGTGGCTCTCGGTACTGGAGTTATTATCGACGAAGGCTTAGTAGGCGGAGGAGGTAGGTTTAGGGGCGACACGAGGGGCCCACACAACAGGGCCGCGCGGCCAGGGGCTGGGCCGCGCCGCCCTAGTGTGCCGTCGCCTCGTCGCCCCACTTCGTATCTCCCCCGGTGTTCTGGAAGCTTCGTGGAAAAATAAGATCCTGGGCGTTGATTTCGTCCAATTCCGAGAATATTTCCTTACTAGAATTTCTGAAACCAAAAACAGCAGAAAAAATCAACTGGCTCTTCGGCATCTCGTTAATAGGTTAGTGCCGGAAAATGCATAAATATGACATAAAGTATGCATAAAACATGTAGGTATCATCAATAAAGTAGCATGGAACATAAGAAATTATCGATACGTTGGAGACGTATCAGCATCCCCAAGCTTAGTTCCTGCTCGTCCCGAGTAGGTAAACGATAACAAAGATAATTTCTGAAGTGACATGCCATCATAATCTTGATCATACTATTTGATAACCCATAAGTATAGGGGATCGCAGCAGTCTTCGCGGGTAGTATAACCCAATTTATTGATTCGACACAAGGGGAGACAAAGAACACTTGGAAGCCTTAACAGCGGAGTTGTTAATTCAGCTACACCTGGAAACAGACTTGCTCGCAAGAGTTTATCAGTAGTAACAGTTTTATAAGAGTAGCAGTAGTGAAATAACAGCAGCAGAGTAACAGAGACAGCAGTAGTGATTATAGTAAACAGCAGGATTAAAATACTGTAGGCACGGGGACGGATGACGGGCGTTGCATGGATGAGAGAAACTCATGTAACAATCATAGCAGGGCATTTGCAGATAATAATAAAATGATGTCCAAGTACAAAGCAATCAATAGGCATGTGTTCCAATTATAGTCGTACGTGCTCGCAATGAGAAACTTGCACAACATCTTTTGTCCTACCAGCCGGTGGCAGCCGGGCCTCAAGGGAATCTACTGGATATTAAGGTACTCCTTTTAATAGAGTACCGGAGCAAAGCATTAACACTCCGTGAACACATGTGATCCTCACATCACTACCATCCCCTCCGGTTGTCCTGATTTCTGTCACTTCGGGGCCATTGGTTCCGGACAGCGACATGTGTATACAACTTGCAGGTAAGACCATAAACAATGAATATCATGATGAAATAATAACATGTTCAGATCTGAGATCATGGCACTCGGGCCCTAGTGACAAGCATTAAGCATAACAAGTTGCAACAATATCATCAAAGTACCAATTACGGACACTAGGCACTATGCCCTAACAATCTTATGCTATTACATGACCAATCTCATCCAATCCCTACCATCCCCTTCGGCCTACAGCGGGGGAATTACTCACACATGGATGGGGGAAACATGGCTGGTTGATGAAGAGGCGTCGGTGGTGATGATGGCGATGATCTCCTCCAATTCCCCGTCCCGGCGGAGTGCCAGAACGGAGACTTCTGGCTCCCGCGACGGAGTTTCGCGATGTGGCGGCGTTCTGGAGGCTTTCTGGCGACTTCGACTTCTCCCTGTGCGTTTTTAGGTCGAAGGCAATATATAGTCCGAAGGAGGGCGTCGGAGGCCGGCCGAGGGGGCCACACCACATGGCCGCGCGGGCCCCCCTGGGCCGCGCCGCCCTATGGTGTGGGGCCCTCGGGCCTCCACCTGATTTGTCCTTCTGGCTCCGTCAGTATTCTGGGAAAATAGGGCCTTCTGCATAAATTCCGAGGATTTTCCTGAAAGTTGGATTTCTGCACAAAAACGAGACACTGTGAGCTTCTGCTGAAAACAGCGTTAATCCGTGTTAGTTGCATCCAAAATACACAAATTAGAGGCAAAACAATAGCAAAAGTGTTCGGGAAAGTAGATACGTTTTGGACGTATCAACTCCCCCCAAGCTTAGCTTATTGCTTGTCCTCAAGCAATTCAGTTAACAACTGAGCGATAAAAGAACTTTCACGAACACATTTGCTCATATGATGTGTATATTCTCATGCTATGGCTAATACTTAAGCAGTTCATAATGAGATACATGCAAATAAGATCATCTAACAGCTATGTCAATCATGGAGAGGTACCAACAATTAATAATAAGCATCATGAATCACGTATATAAGCAGGATTGCAATGTTCATAAGAGAGTATGATAAAGTGGTATCTCGCTTGCCCGTATTTGATCGGCAAAACATAAATGCCCAGGCACCTCTGAAGTTCATAGAAAGACTAGAAGTAGTGATTGTCAAAGATAAAAGCATCAAAGTTATACCACAATCAATTATATTTTGAGACAAGCATATTATACTAAGAATGACAGTTGTGCTCTCAAGATAGTGCTCAAAGAAAGAATGGAGACACAACATAAAAGTAAAAGATTGACCCTTCGCAGAGGGAAGCAGGGATTAACATGCGCTAGAGCTTTTCATTTTTAAAACAGGAGTAAAATTATTTTGAGAGGTGTTTGTTGTTGTCAACGAATGGTAATGGGTACACCAACTACCTTGCCAACCGGACTCCCAAGAGCGGCTCCCATGAATTATTTTTATGTTTATGTGGCACTCCTTCCAACCTTTCTTTCACAAACCATGGCTAACCGAATCCTCGGGTGCCTGCCAACAATCACATACCATGAAGGAGTGCCTTTTTATTTTAGTTTTATTATGATGACACTCCCCCCAACCTTTGCTTACACAAGCCATGGCTAACCGAATCCTTCGGGTGCCGTCCAACAATCACATACCATGGAGGAGTGTCTATTTAAGTTAATTAATTTGGGACTGGGAATCCCATTGCCAGCTCTTTTTGCAAAATTATTGGATAAGCGGATGTGCCACTAGTCCATAATGAAAGTCCGTCAAGAGTAAATGACAAGGTTGAAAGTTAAACACCACATACTTCCTCATGAGCTATGAAACATTAACACAAATTGAGAAGCATTTTGAAGGTTTTTAAAGGTAGCGCATGAGAATTTACTTGGAATGGTTTGAAATGCCATGCATAGGTATTTATGGTGGACACTTTGGAACAACTTGGTTTTCAGGTGTTTGGAAGCACGAGCAGCGTTCCCGCTCAGTACAAGTGAAGGCTAGCAATAGACTAGGGAGCGACAAATCAAGAGAGCAGTAACTGTCATAATCATGCTTGCGGCAAAATAAATTAACAGAGGCATAAAAGTGATACAAGAACTCTGAAGCAATATAAATCATCGAGGCTCAATTGACTTTTGTTCAGTCATATGCATGCGTGAGCATGTGCCAAGTCGATATAAATGAATTATTCAGAGGAGAATACCACAATGCCATACTTACTTATGAATAAAACAATGCAAGCAAACATCCATGACATGCTACTCATATTAATAAATTGGAGCTAAACATGAGAGATCATGAACTACTAGACTTTCTCAAATGATATATACCTCACATGAACCAACTAAGCATGCTCACATGGATGAGTATATGTACAAAAATGAAAACAAATAGAGTTCATACCAGCCTCTCACCACAATCCAATTGTCGTAGATCGTCATTATTGCCTTTCACTTGTGTAGCTTGGATAATATAAAATGAAAACCACGCTCCAGCCACCGAAGACCATTGAACTCAAGATGAACTTTACAAACCAAAGAAGAACAGCAAATATTTTTGGTGTTTTCGAATTGGAAACAAGAACAAAGAGAAACAAGCAAACAAAGCAAAATCTTTTTGGGTTTTCTTGTAGCAAACTAGCAATAGCAAATAAAGCGAAACAAATGCAAGAAACTAAAGCAAACAAATTATAAAGAGAAACAACAGAAATATTTTTGGTATTTTTGTGTTTTGGGAAAGAAACAAAGCAAAAACAATAAATGGCAAACTAGAAAACTCACATAAACACAAAACAGCAGAAATTCGTCAAACTTGACAGCAGTACAGTACTCGATTTTTAATAAATTCTTCCACTGCTCAAATCGAAAAGTGTTCAACTAATGAAAGTTAGATAACAACCTGGGGAACATGCACAAAAATTGGCTTCGCAAAATACTGTTCTGGCTATTTTTGAGAATTTTTTCGGTAACAGTCCAGAATCTGTTTTCAGGCAGCACTTCCCCAAATATCATCTTCCTCTCATTAGAAAACCACTCAAACAAACTAAACAAGTATATACAAGTATCCAGCAACCATAATATGCAAAGAATGAGTGATGCCGGTATACCTCCCCCCAAGCTTAGGCTTTTGGCCTAAGTGGAGTTCAACCCCAACGAGGGTCGCTGTTCCTCGCCGGTGGGTAATGCATGGCGTAGTCATAGTAAGGTTCCTGTGCAGAAGAAAAGCGTGGAGGCTCCACATATCCAACATGTTGATGCGAGAAACTTGCTGCATCGGATGATGAGTCGAGGTGTTCCTCGGCCTCCTCCGTGTTGCCTCTTGCATGATGGCCTCCTCTCTCTATGTGTGCATTCAGTGCACCTTCTGTGACTGACCAATCCTCCCTGGAATCAAGGTTAAATAGAACAGGCGCAGGCAATCTTACTAGTTTCTCAGTTTTCTTAGTTATTCTCCAAACTTTCTTATAAAATGTCATCTTGTAGAACAGGTTACCCAAATTAGATGAATCAGAAACAAATTCATGTTTAATCATAGAGACTATGTCAAGCTTTTCTATAGAAAGTGGAATATCAAGATGATGAGGTTCTACATTATGCAAAGCTAGTAAACGGGAGGCGATGAGACCTCCACAAATTCCACCTTTCTCACGGTTAGTAGTAAGTCTATAAGCTATCAATGCCCCCAAATTATAAGTCCTACTACCTTGCAATGCCGCAGCTAGAAAAGCCAAATCCTGGATAGAGAGTTTACCACCACTCTTTCTAGCAAGAACGCATTTAGTAACGAAATAAGCAAAGTAGCGGATAGCTGGGAGTTGAATGCTAGTAATTTTACCACCATCCTCTGAGAAACTCCTTCCATGACAAATCATCTCGAAGAGGCTTAAGAGCTCTCGCGGCGATCCCCTTATCTTCTCGCATGATCCCCATTGCGGTACTCTAATTGCTGCACAAAAATCACTGAATGGCAAGTTGACAACTTTATTATAAATCTTATATTGAACCATGGGGTTAGATCGCGACCAATTAAACTTAAAGTCCTGCACAACAGACATAGTCAATTTTGCATATTGGCTTGGTTCTCCATCAACAAAATCACTCAACCCTGCACGAGAAATTAGACTTTGAACATCTTCCAATATTCCTGCGCTTCTCATGAAATCTGTGCACGGGTAGTAAGAGGAGTATACTCCCTCTTCACGGTTCACTCTCATGACTTGTTGCACCTCCAATTCTTGTTGGTTTAGTTGATATCTATTCCACTCCATTTTCTGAAATTTTTAACCAACAATATAAAATTTGATTTGATAACATATAATTGAGGGAAACTACTATAGGAACTTGCTAGAGTACTAATCATGCATCAAAACTAGTTTATACAACTTAGAACAAGCATGCAAGCTCACTAAACATGTTACCTACAGCAGCAAAATATTCAAGATATACTCAACCAAACAAAATTCTACTTGGATAGGCGGAGGAGTCACATACCGGAGAGCAAATGTGCCAAATTTCAGACAGAAATCTGGGCTGAGCAAAGAGATCGAAAAATCCTGAGCTCTTGAGCAAAAATGCGAGTGAGAGAAAGCTGGTTCAAGTTTTTTCGGGAGAGAGAAGATTCTGGGAGGAAGAGATGCTAAAGTGGGGCAAGGAGGGGCCCACACCACAGGGTGGCGCGCCCCCCTCCTTGGCCGCGCCGGCTGGTGGTGTGGCACCCTGGGGTGCCCCACAGGTCATCCTCTGGTGCTCCCAGGTGCCTCTTCGAAAAATAGGACCAACGGTATAATTTTTGTGAATTTTTGAAAACTTTGAAAAATGCACATTTCTGGGTATTAAGTTTATTATTACTGGCCAGGAAATTTTTTGAAATCTCTAATTAACTAAGAAACTTTGCAAATCAAAAGCGCTACAGCAAATAAGACAAGTGGAGGAAGAAAGAGATGTTGTTTACCTCCCCTATGCATATAAAAAGTATTCGTTAACAAGGTTGATCAAGTCTTGCCACCGAATAAATTTTACATAGCATATGAAGAAATAAACCTCAAATCAATCATGTTACCTTGAATTGTATCGATATGGATCCAATCATAAGATTTTGATAACCTTCTTTAGGCTCATATATAGGACAATCGATAGTTCCAATTTTGATAGTTCTCACATTAGAAATAGTATTGACTCCACATACTTTATCAATTCTCTTGGGGAAATAAACGGTATGCTCCTTATCATCAACATTGAAAGTAACCTTCCCTTTATTGCAATCAATAACAGCCCCTGCGGTGTTAAGAAAAGGTCTCCCAAGAATAATAGACATATTATCATCTTCAGGCATTTCCAACACAACAAAATCAGTTAATATCAAGCAGTTATTAGTAACTTGAACAGGAACATCCTCACATATACCAACAGGAATAGCAGTAGATTTATCAGCCATTTGCAAAGATATATCAGTAGGTATCAATTTATCTAAATAAAGTCTCTTATAAAGAGAAAAAGGCATAACACTAACACCGGCTCCCAAATCACATAGAGCAGTTTTAACATAATTATTCTTAATAGAACAAGGAATAGTAGGTATACCTGGGTCGCCCAACTTCTTCGGAACTTTGCCATTGAAAGAGTAATTAGCAAGCATAGTGGAAATCTCCTCATTGGGGATTTTCCTCTTGTTAGTAACAATATCTTTCATATACTTTGAATAAGGAGGCAATTTAATAGCATCAGTCAAAGGAATTTGCAAGAATAAAGGTTTCATCCAATCACAAAATTTATTATAGTGTTCTTCTTCCTTTGATTTTAGTTTCTTAGCAGGAAAAGGCATTTGCTTTTGCACCCAAGGTTCTCTTTCATTACCATGTTTCTTAGCAATAAAATCTTCTTTAGTATACTTTTTATTTTTATCATGCTTGTCAGGTTCATCTTCAACTTCTTCTTTATCAGAAGCATCATTCTTATCATTATCATTATCATTATCATGTTCATTACCACTTTCAGTTTCAGCATCAGAAATAGAAATACTATTAGGATCATTAACAGGTTCAGAGGATTCTACAACATTTTTATGTTTCTTCTTCTTTTTCTTCTTAGAAGGAGCACTAGGTTCAATGCGTTGAGAATCTTGTTCAATTCTTTTGGGGTGCCCTTCAGGATATAGAGGATCCTGTGTAGAGACACCACCTCTAGTTGTTACTTCATAAGCATGTTTCTCTTTAGAATTATTATTTAGCAAGTCATTTTGCACTTTAGTGAGTTGATCAATTTGAGTTTGAATCATTTGAAAATGTTTAACAAGCATCTTAACATCATTGGAGGTTCTCTCCACAATATCATGCAAATTGCTAATAGCTTGAGAGTTTTCCATTAGATGATTCTCTACTCTCATATTAAAATTTTCTTGCTTAACAATATAATTATCAAACTCATCTAAGCATTGAGCAGGAGGTTTTGAATACGGAATATCTTCCCTAGTAAAGCGTTGAAGGGAGTTTACCTCAATCATGGATGAAGGGGGAATTATCTCACATATATCTTCTATGGGAGGTAGATTCTTCACATCTTCGGATTTAATACCTTTCTCCTTGAGAGACTTCTTGGCTTCCCGCATATCATCATCATTCAATTCAATTAAACCCCTCTTCTTCAATATTGGCGTTGGAGTTGGTTCAGGTGTATTCCAATCATCATGATTCCGGCTTATTTTAGCCAATAATTCTTTAGCTTCGTCTGGAGTTCTTTTCCTGAAAACACAACCAGCACAACTATCCAAATATGCTCTAGATTCAATGGTTAGTCCACTATAAAATATATCAAGTAGATCATTCTTTTCTAAATCATGTCCAAGTCGAGCTCTGATAAGAGAACAAAATCTTGCCCATGCCGTGGGCAATTTCTCTTCATCTCCCTGGTCAAACCTATAAATTCTCTGTAAAGCAGCATGTTGAGCACTAGCAGGAAAGTATTTTCGAAAGAAAACATCACGCAAATCAGCTGGACTTTTAATAGAACCAGGAGGCAAATTATTATACCAAGTTTTAGCATCATCCTTTAATGAGAAAGGAAAAATTTTAATGACAAAGTAAATACGCATCTTGTCATCATCAGAGAACAAACTACTCATAGAAGAAAGTTCATTCATGTGTTCTATAGCACTTTTTTTTCAGTACCACAAAAGGGTGCTTTCTCTACAATAGCTATATGAGATAGATCAAGAGAAAAATCATAATCTTTATCCTTAATGCATATAGGAGATGTGGCAAATTCAGGATCAGGAGACAGCTTATGTCTAACAGTATATTGTGTAAGAAACTTTTTAATGTTTCTTGCATCAGCAGTAGCATTACATCTATTAATAAGATCATCATTAAGCTCTACATAATCTTCATCTGGATCATCACTGGAATAATCAAGTTCAGGTGAACTAACAGGTGTAGTGGCATTTTCATTAGGAGTTTCAGCATTTTCAATTTGTCTAGACCTAGCAATTGTAGCATCTAGAAAGGATCCCAGTGAACCACTATCATCAAGCACGGCAGAAACATTATCAATATTATGAGAGTTTTCAGATTCAGCAGACGTACCACCAAGCGAAGCTTGTGGCGGTGAAACAAGTTGACTTATCACAGATGGTGAATCAAGAGTAGCAGAGGTACTCAGAGTTGTACCTTTTCTTGTAGTGGATGGTAATATGGCGACTTTAGAATCGCGAGCTTTACCCATGATGGAGAATTTGCAGCGAACAATATCAATCCAAGTGAACTTCCAAATAAAGCTATGCTCCCCGGCAACGGCGCCAGAAAACAGTCTTCGCGGGTAGTATAACCCAATTTATTGATTCGACACAAGGGGAGACAAAGAACACTTGGAAGCCTTAACAGCGGAGTTGTCAATTCAGCTGCACCTGGAAACAGACTTGCTCGCAAGAGTTTATCAGTAGTAACAGTTTTATAACAGTAGCAGTAGTGAAATAACATCAGCAGAGTAACAGAGACAGCAATAGTGATTATAGTAAACAACAGGATTAAAATACTGTAGGCACGGGGACGGATGACGGGCGTTGCATGGATGAGAGAAACTCATGTAACAATCATAGCAGGGCATTTGCAGATAATAATAAAACGGTGTCCAAGTACAAAGCAATCAATAGGCATGTGTTCCAATTATAGTCGTACGTGCTCGCAATGAGAAACTTGCACAACATCTTTTGTCCTACCAGCCGGTGGCAGCCGGGCCTCAAGGGAATCTACTGGATATTAAGGTACTCCTTTTAATAGAGTACCGGAGCAAAGCATTAACACTCCGTGAACACATGTGATCCTCACATCACTACCATCCCCTCCGGTTGTCCCGATTTCTGTCACTTCGGGGCCATTGGTTCTGGACAGCGACATGTGTATACAACTTGCAGGTAAGACCATAAACAATGAATATCATGATGAAATAATAACATGTTCAGATCTGAGATCATGGCACTCGGGCCCTAGTGACAAGCATTAAGCATAACAAGTTGCAACAATATCATCAAAGTACCAATTACGGACACTAGGCACTATGCCCTAACAATCTTATGCTATTACATGACCAATCTCATCCAATCCCTACCATCCCCTTCGGCCTACAGCGGGGGAATTACTCACACATGGATGGGGGAAACATGGCTGGTTGATGAAGAGGCGTCGGTGGTGATGATGGCGATGATTGATACGTCTCCGACGTATCGATAATTTCTTATGTTCCATGCCACATTATTGATGTTATCTACATGTTTTATGCACACTTTATGTCATATTCGTGCATTTTCTGGAACTAACCTATTAACAAGATGCCGAAGTGCCGATTCTGTTTTCTCATTGCTTTTGGTTTCAGAAATCCTAGTAAGGAAATATTCTCGGAATTGGACGAAATCAACGCCCAGGGGCCTATTTTTCCACGAAGCTTCCAGAAGTCCGAAGACGAAACGAAGAGGGGCCACGGGGTGGCCAAACCCTAGGGCGGCGCGGCCCCACCCCTGGCCGCGCCGGCCTGTAGTTTGGGCCCCCCGTGCCGCCTCTTGACTTGCCCTTCCGCCTACTTAAAGCCTCCGTGACGAAACCCCCAGTACCGAGAGCCACGATACGGAAAACCTTCCAGAGACGCCGCCAACGCCGATCCCATCTCGGGGGATCCAGGAGATCGCCTCCGGCACCCTGCCGGAGAGGGGAATCATCTCCCGGAGGACTCTACGCCGCCATGGTCGCCTCCGGTGTGATGTGTGAGTAGTCTACCCCTGGACTATGGGTCCATAGCAGTAGCTAGATGGTTGTCTTCTCCCCATTGTGCTATCATTGTCGGATCTTGTGAGCTGCCTAACATGATCAAGATCATCTATCTGTAATTCTATATGTTGCGTTTGTTGGGATCCGATGAATAGAGAATACTTGTTATGTTGATTATCAAAGTTATATCTACGTGTTGTTTATGATCTTGCATGCTTTCCGTTACTAGTAGATGCTCTGGCCAAGTAGATGCTTGTAACTCCAAGAGGGAGTACTTATGCTCGATAGTGGGTTCATGCCTGCATTGACACCTGGGACAGTGATAGAAAGTTCTAAGGTTGTGTTGTGCTGTTGCCACTAGGGATAAAACATTGATGCTATGTCTAAGGATGTAGTTGTTGATTACATTACGCACCATACTTAATGCAATTGTCTGTTGCTTTGCAACTTAATACTGGAGGGGGTTCGGATGAGAACCTGAAGGTGGACTTTTTAGGCATAGATGCAGTTGGATGGCGGTCTATGTACTTTGTCGTAATGCCCAATTAAATCTCACTATACTCATCATGATATGTATGTGCATGGTCATGCTCTCTTTATTTGTCAATTGCCCAACTGTAATTTGTTCACCCAACATGCTGTTTGTCTTATGGGTGAGACACCTCTAGTGAACTGTGGACCCCGGTCCAATTCTCTTTACTGAAATACAATCTACTGCAATACTGTTCTACTGTTTTATGCAAACAATCATCTTCCACACAATACGGTTAATCCTTTGTTACAGCAAGCCGATGAGATTGACAACCTCACTGTTTCGTTGGGGCAAAGTACTTTGGTTGTGTTGTGCAGGTTCCACGTTGGCGCCGGAATCCCTGGTGTTGCGCCGCACTACATCTCGCCGCCATCAACCTTCAACGTGCTTCTTGACTCCTACTGGTCCGATTAAACCTTGGTTTCTTACTGAGGGAAACTTGCCGCTGTGCGCATCACACCTTCCTCTTGGGGTTCCCAACGGACGTGCCAACCACACGCATCAAGCAAATTTCTGGCGCCGTTGCCGGGGAGATCAAGACACGCTGCAAGGGGAGTCTCCACTTCTCAATCTCTTTACTTTGTTTTTGTCTTGCTTAGTTTTATTTACTACTTTGTTTGCTGCACTAAATCAAAATACAAAAAAATTAGTTGCTAGTTTACTTTATTTGCTATCTTGTTTGCTATATCTAAAACACAAAAAAATTAGTTTACTTGCATTTACTTTACTTATTTCATAATGTTTCCTCCTAAGTTTGTTCTTAAAGATGTACCGGTAGGTCGAGGGTCTATCCTTGGGAAAGACAATATAGAAGATTTTTTCACTCATATTAGTACGGTCGAAGATTTTGAAGATAGACACTTGGCAGAACTTGCTCCCACTTATGAAATTGCTGTTGCTTCTTTAGTACACGCATTAGAAGCTAGATTTGTTAATCTTAATCCTGTGATTCAACATATGTTTCTTACACTTAGTGATATGGAAGAAGGAGAAAAGAAAGATTTTGTATTAGAAACCCTTCTTAAGGAATTTGGGGGAATAGCGAGAGAAGCTAGAAAAGTTTTCACTAAATATAATATGCTAGGTTCTTATACCAACTTTGCCAGTACCCTTGAGAAGATGGAAAAGGATAGACAAAAGTACACTAATAAAGTTAATTATGAGGGGGATATTAAAACATCAATACCTTGCAAGCTCTTGGGAATGTGTGAGGCACTAGAAAAGAATTTTGATTGGATTGTTCCTGAAGATTTGTTTGATGAGAGTAGCAAGCCCAAGACTAATGAAAAGGGAGCCTCTGAAACTCACATAGAAAAGATAATATGCATAGTTGAGAACACTCCGCACCCCGCTGAGAATGCATCATCCTTTGATAATACTTGATACACACTTTCTGCGCCTAGCTGAAAGGCGTTAAAGAAAAGCGCTTATGGGAGACAACCCATATTTTTACCTACAGTACTTTGTTTTTATTTTGTGTCTTGGAAGTTGTTTACTACTGTAGCAACCTCTCCTTATCTTAGTTTTGTGTTTTGTTGTGCCAAGTTAAGCCGTTGATAGAAAAGTAAGTACTAGATTTGGATTACTGCGCAGTTCCAGATTTCTTTGCTGTCACGAATCTGGGTCCACCTCCCTGTAGGTAGCTCAGAAAATTAAGCCAATTTACGTGCATGATCCTCAGATATGTACGCAACTTTCATTCAATTTGAGCATTTTCATCTGAGCAAGTCTGGTGCCATTTTAAAATTCGTCAATACGAACTGTTCTGTTTTGACAGATTCTGTCTTTTATTTCGCATTGCCTCTTTTGCTATGTTGGATGAATTTCTTTGATCCACTAATGTCCAGTAGCATTATGCAATGTCCAGAAGTGTTAAGAATGATTGTGTCACCTCTAAATATGTTAATTTATATTGTGCACTAACCCTCTAATGAGTTGTTTCGAGTTTGGTGTGGAGGAAGTTTTCAAGGATCAAGAGAGGAGTATGATGCAACATGATCAAGGAGAGTGAAAGCTCTAAGCTTGGGGATGCCCCGATGGTTCACCCCTGCATCTATTAAGAAGACTCAAGCGTCTAAGCTTGGGGATGCCCAAGGCATCCCCTTCTTCATCGACAACATTATCAGGTTCCTCCCCTGAAACTATATTTTTATTCCATCACATCTTATGTGCTTTTTCTTGGAGCGTCGGTTTGTTTTTTTTTTGTTTTGTTTGAATAAAATGGATCCTAGCATTCACTTTATGGAGAGAGACACGCTCCGCTGTAGCATATGGACAAGTATGTCCTTGGTTTCTACTCATAGTATTCATGGCGAAGTTTCTCCTTCGTTAAATTGTTATATGGTTGGAATTGGAAAATGATACATGTAGTAATTGCTATAAATGTCTTGGGTAATGTGATACTTGGCAATTGTTGTGCTCATGATTAAGCTCTTGCATCATATGCTTTGCACCCATTAATGAAGAAATACATAGAACATGCTAAAATTTGGTTTGCATATTTGGTTTCTCTAAGGTCTAGATAATTTCTAGTATTGAGTTTGAACAACAAGGAAGACGGTGTAGAGTCTTATAATGTTTTCAATATGTCTTTTATGTGAGTTTTGCTGCACCGGTTCATCCTTGTGTTTGTTTCAAATAAGCCTTGCTAGCCTAAACCTTGTATCGAGAGAGAATACTTCTCATGCATCCAAAATACTTGAGCCAACCACTATGCCATTTGTATCCACCATACCTACCTACTACATGGTATTTTCCGCCATTCCAAAGTAAATTGCTTGAGTGCTACCTTTAAAATTCCATCATTCACCTTTGCAATATATAGCTCATGGGACAAATAGCTTAAAAACTATTGTGGTATTGAATATGTAATTATGCACTTTATCTCTTATTAAGTTGCTTGTTGTGCGATAACCATGTTCACTGGGGACGCCATCAACTATTCATTGTTGAATTTCATGTGAGTTGCTATGCATGTCCGTCTTGTCTGAAGTAAGAGAGATCTACCACCTTATGGTTAAGCATGCATATGTTAGAGAAGAACATTGGGCCGCTAACTAAAGCCATGATCCATGGTGGAAGTTTCAGTTTTGGACATATATCCTCAAATCTCAAATGAGAAAATTATTAATTGTTGTTACATGCTTATGCATAAAAGAGGAGTCCATTATCTGTTGTCTATGTTGTCCTGGTATGGATGTCTAAGTTGAAGAATAATCAATAGCGAGAAATCCAATGCGAGCTTTCTCCTTAGACCTTTGTACAGGCGGCATAGAGGTACCCTTTGTGACACTTGGTAAAAACAGTGCATTGTGATGATCCGGTAGTCCAAGCTAATTAGGACAAGGTGCGGGCACTATTAGTACACTATGCATGAGGCTTGCAACTTATAAGATATAATTTACATGATGCATATGCTTTATTACTACCGTTGACAAAATTGTTTCATGTTTTCAAAATCAAAGCTCTAGCACAAATATAGCAATCGATGCTTTTCCTCTATGGAGGACCATTCTTTTACTTTCAATGTTGAGTTAGTTCACCTATTTCTCTCCACCTCAAGAAGCAAACACTTGTGTGAACTGTGCATTGATTCCTACATACTTGCTTATTGCACTTATTATATTACTCTATGTTGACAATATCCATGAGATATACATGTTACAAGTTGAAAGCAACCGCTGAAACTTAATCTTCTTTTGTGTTGCTTCGATGCCTTTACTTTGAATTATTGCTTTATGAGTTAACTCTTATGCAAGACTTATTAATGCTTGTCTTGAAGTGCTATTCATGAAAAGTCTTTGCTTTATGATTCACTTGTTTACTCATGTCATATACATTGTTTTGATCGCTGCATTCACTACATATGCTTTACAAATAGTATGATCAAGATTATGATGGCATGTCACTCAGAAATTATACGTGTTATCGTTTTACCTGCTCGGGACGAGCAGAACTAAGCTTGGGGATGCTGATACGTCTCCGACGTATCGATAATTTCTTATGTTCCATGCCACATTATTGATGTTATCTACATGTTTTATGCACACTTTATGTCATATTCGTGCATTTTATGGAACTAACCTATTAACAAGATGCCGAAGTGCCAGTTGCTGTTTTCTGCTGTTTTTGGTTTCAGAAATCCTACTAAGGAAATATTCTCGGAATTGGACGAAATCAACGCCCAGGGGCCTATTTTTCCACGAAGCTTCCAGAAGTCCGAAGACGAAACGAAGAGGGGCCACGGGGTGGCCAAACCCTAGGGCGGCGCGGCCCCACCCCTGGCCGCGCCGGCCTGTGGTTTGGGCCCCCGTGCCGCCTCTTGACTTGCCCTTCCGCCTACTTAAAGCCTCCGTGACGAAACCCCCGATCGAGAGCCACGATACGGAAAACCTTCCGAGACGCCGCCAACGCCGATCCCATCTCGGGGATCCGGAGATCGCCTCCGGCACCCTGCCGGAGAGGGGAATCATCTCCCGGAGGACTGTACGCCGCCATGGTCGCCTCCGGTGTGATGTGTGAGTAGTCTACCCCTGGACTATGGGTCCATAGCAGTAGCTAGATGGTTGTCTTCTCCCCATTGTGCTATCATTGTCGGATCTTGTGAGCTGCCTAACATGATCAAGATCATCTATCTGTAATTCTATATGTTGCGTTTGTTGGGATCCGATGAATAGAGAATACTTGTTATGTTGATTATCAAAGTTATATCTACGTGTTGTTTATGATCTTGCATGCTTTCTGTTACTAGTAGATGCTCTGGCCAAGTAGATGCTTGTAACTCCAAGAGGGAGTACTTATGCTCGATAGTGGGTTCATGCATGCATTGACACCTGGGACAGTGACAGAAAGTTCTAAGGTTGTGTTGTGCTGTTGCCACTAGGGATAAAACATTGATGCTATGTCTAAGGATGTAGTTGTTGATTACATTACGCACCATACTTAATGCAATTGTCTGTTGCTTTGCAACTTAATACTGGAGGGGGTTCGGATGATAACCTGAAGGTGGACTTTTTAGGCATAGATGCAGTTGGATGGCGGTCTATGTACTTTGTCGTAATGCCCAATTAAATCTCACTATACTCATCATGATATGTATGTGCATGGTCATGCTCTCTTTATTTGTCAATTGCCCAACTGTAATTTGTTCACCCAACATGCTGTTTGTCTTATGGGTGAGACACCTCTAGTGAACTGTGGACCCCGGTCCAATTCTCTTTACTGAAATACAATCTCTTGCCATCTTGTTCTACTGTTTTATGCAAACAATCATCTTCCACACAATACGGTTAATCCTTTGTTACAGCAAGCCGGTGAGATTGACAACCTCACTGTTTCGTTGGGGCAAAGTACTTTGGTTGTGTTGTGCAGGTTCCACGTTGGCGCCGGAATCCCTGGTGTTGCGCCGCACTACATCTCGCCGCCATCAACCTTCAACGTGCTTCTTGACTCCTACTGGTCCGATTAAACCTTGGTTTCTTACTGAGGGAAACTTGCCGCTGTGCGCATCACACCTTCCTCTTGGGGTTCCCAACGGACGTGCCAACCACACGCATCAATGATCTCCTCCAATTCCCCGTCCCGGCGGAGTGCCAGAACGGAGACTTCTGGCTCCCGCGACGGGGTTTCGCGATGTGGCGGCGTTCTGGAGGCTTTCTGGCGACTTCGACTTCTCCCCGTGCCTTTTTAGGTCGAAGGCAATATATAGTCCGAAGGAGGGCGTCGGAGGCCGGCCGAGGGGGCCACACCACATGGCCGCGCGGCCCCCCCTGGGCCGCGCCGCCCTATGGTGTGGGGCCCTCGGGCCTCCACCTGATTTGTCCTTCTGGCTCCGTCAGTATTCTGGGAAAATAAGGCCTTCTGCATAAATTCCGAGGATTTTCCTGAAAGTTGGATTTCTGCACAAAACGAGACACCAGAGCAGTTCTGCTGAAAACAGCGTTAGTCCGTGTTAGTTGCATCCAAAATACACAAATTAGAGGCAAAACAATAGCAAAAGTGTTCGGGAAAGTAGATACGTTTTGGACGTATCACTATTCTAAGCACATGTAATGAATGCAGCGATTCGAAACAATGGTAATGCATTGAGTAAACAATTGAATCATATAGCAAAGACTTTTCATGAATAGTACTTTCAAGACAAGCATCAATAAGTCTTGCATAAGAGTTAACTCATAAAGCAATAAATTCAAAGTAAAGGCATTGAAGCAACACAAAGGAAGATTAAGTTTCAGCGGTTGCTTTCAACTTGTAACATGTATATCTCATGGATATTGTCAATGTAAAGTAATATAACAAGTGCAATATGCAAGTATGTAGGAATCAATGCACAGTTAACACAAGTGTTTGCTTCTTGAGATGGAGAGAAATAGGTGAACTGACTCAACATAAAAAGTAGAAGAATGGCCCTTCGCAGAGGGAAGCATTGATTTCTATATTTGTGCTAGAGCTTTGGTTTTGAAAACAAGAAACAATTTTGTCAACGGTAGTAATAGAGCATATGTATCATGTAAATTATATCCTACAAGTTGCAAGCCTCATGCATAGTATACCAATAGTGCCCGCACCTTATCCTAATTAGCTCGGATTACCTGGATTATCGTCGCAATACATATGTTTTAACCAAGTGTCACAAAGGGGTACCTCTATGCCGCCTGTACAAAGGTCTAAGGAGAAAGCTCGCATTAGATTTCTCGCTTTTGATTATTGTCAACTTAGACATCCATACCGGGACAACATAGACAACAGATAATGGACTCCTCTTTAATGCATAAGCATTTAGCAACAATTAATATTCTCATATGAGATTGAGGATATTTGTCCAAAACTGAAACTTCCACCATGGATCATGGCTTTAGTTAGCGGCCCAATGTTCTTCTCTAACAATATGCATGCTCTAACCATTCAACTCATGGTAAATCGCCCTTACTTCAGACAAGACGGACATGCATAGCAACTCACATGATATTCAACAAAGTGTTGATGGCGTCCCCAGGAATATGGTTATCGCACAACAAGCAACTTATTAAGAGATAAAGTGCATAAGTACATATTCAATACCACAATAGTTTTTAGGCTATTTGTCCCATGAGCTATATATTGCAAAGATGAAGAATGGAAATTTTAAAGGTAGCACTCAAGCAATTTACTTTGGAATGGCGGAGAAATACCATGTAGTGGGTATGTATGGTGGACACAAATGGCATAGTGGTTGGCTCAAGGATTTTGGATGCATGAGAAGTATTCCCTCTCGATACAAGGTTTAGGCTAGCAAGGTTATTTGAAACAAACACAAGTATGAACCGGTGCAGCAAAACTCACATAAAAGACATATTGTAAGCATTATAAGACTCTACACCGTCTTCCTTGTTGTTCGACCCTTACTAGAAATTATCTAGACCTTAGAGAGACCAATTATGCAAACCAAATTTTAGCAAGCTCTATGTATTTCTTCATTAATAGGTGCAAAGTATATGATGCAAGAGCTTAAACATGAGCACAACAATTGCCAAGTATCACATTATTCAATACATTCTACCAATTACCACATGTAGCATTTCCCGTTTCCAACCATATAACAATTTAACGAAGCAGTTCAACCTTCGCCATGAATATTATGAGTAAAGCCTAAGGACATATTTGTCCATATGCAACAGCGGAGCGTGTCTCTCTCCCACACAATGAATGCTAGGATCCAACTTTATTCAAACAAAACAAAAACAAACAGACGCTCCAAGCAAAGTACATAAGATGTGATGGAATAAAAATATAGTTTCACTAGAGGAACCTGATAATGTTGTTGATGAAGAAGGGGATGCCTTGGGCATCCCCAAGCTTAGACGCTTGAGTCTTCTTGAAATATGCAGGGGTGAACTACTGGGGCATCCCCAAGCTTAGAGCTTTCACTCTCCTTGATCATATTGTATCATCCTCCTCTCTTGATCTTTGAAAACTTTCTCCACACCAAACTCAAAACAACTCATTAGAGGGTTAGTGCATAATCAAAATTCACATGTTCAGAGGTGACATAATCATTCTTAACACTTCTGGACATTGCACAAAGCTACTGAAAGTTAATGGAATAGAAAAATCCATCAAACATAGCAAAACAGGCAATGCAAAATAAAAGGCAGAATCTGTCAAAACAGAACAGTCCGTAAAGACGAATTTCTAAGAGGCACCAGACTTGCTCAAATGAAAATGCTCAAATCGAATGAAAGTTGCGTACATATCTGAGGATCACTCACGTAAATTGGCATAATTTTCTGAGTTACCTACAGAGAATTAGGCCCAGATTCGTGACAGCAAGAAATCTGTTTCTGCGCAGTAATCCAAATCTAGTATGAACCTTACTATCAAAGACTTTACTTGGCACAACAATGCAACAAAACTAAGATAAGGAGAGGTTGCTACAGTAGTAACAACTTCCAAGACTCAAATATAAAATAAAAGTACTGTAGTAAAATAAACACATGGGTTATCTCCCAAGAAGTGCTTTCTTTATAGCCATTAAGATGGGCTCAGTAATTTTAATGATGCACTCCCAAGAAATAAGAGTTGAAGCAAAAGAGAGCATCAAAAAGCAAATTCAAAACACATTTAAGTCTAACCCACTTCCTATGAAAAGGAATCTTGTAAATAAACAAGTTCATGAAGCATAATGCAACAAGCATAGAAAGACTAGACAAGCGCAACTTCAAGATTTTCAGCAAAAAGAGAGGTGTTTTAGTAACATGAAAATTTCTACAACCATATTTTCCTCTCTCATAATAATATCCAGTAGCATCATGAGCAAACTCAACAATATAACTATCAAATGAAACATTCTTATCATGAGTCTCATGCATAAAATTATTACTCTCCACATAAGCATAATCAATTTTATTAGTTGTAGTGGGAGCAAATTCAACAAAGTAGCTATCATTATTATTCTCATCAAGTGTAGGAGGCATAGTATAATCATAATAAAATTTACTCTCCATAGTAGGTGGCACCAAAAGACCACTATCATTATAATCATCATAAATAGGAGGCAAAGTATCATCAAATAAAATTTTCTCCTCAATGCTTGGGGGACTAAAAATATCATGCTCATCAAAACCAGCTTCCCCAAGCTTAGATTCTTCCATAGCTTTAGAAATAATAGTGTTCATACTAATAACATTTCTACTAGCATGCAAATAAGGTTCAATAGGTTTTTTAATTTTCGCATCAAACAATCCATGTCTTAACTCAGGAAATAGCTTCAAAAGCTCACTGTTACTTTCCATTATGCTTAACTAGTGAAATAAAAACATGCATGATATTAAGTAAAGTAAAACAAGTAACTATTTTTTTTGTGTTTTCGATATAATGCAGCAAACAAAGTAGTAAATAAAAGTAAAGCAAGACAAAAACAAAGTAACGAGATTGGAAGTGGAGACTCCCCTTGCAGCGTGTCTTGATCTCCCCGGCAACGGCGCCAGAAAACAGTCTTGATACGCGTATAGCACGCGACTGTTGGGAACCCCAAGAGGAAGGTGTGATGCGTACAGCGGCAAGTTTTCCCTCAGTAAGAAACCAAGGTTTATCAAACCAGTAGGAGCCAAGAAGCACGTTGAAGGTTGATGGCGGCGGAGTGTAGTGCGGCGCAACACCAGGGATTCCGGCGCCAACGTGGAACCTGCACAACACAACCAAAGTACTTTGTCCCAACGAAATAGTGAGGTTGTCAATCTCACCGGCTTGCTGTAACAAAGGATTAGATGTATAGTGTGGAAGATGATTGTTTGCAGAAAACAGTAGAACAAGTATTGCAGTAGATTGTATTTCAGTATAGAGAATTGGACCGGGGTCCACAGTTCACTAGAGGTGTCTCTCCCATAAGATAAATAGCATGTTGGGTGAACAAATTACAGTTGGGCAATTGACAAATAAAGAGGGCATGACCATGCACATACATGTTATGATGAATATTGTGAGATTTAATTGGGCATTACGACAAAATACATAGACCGCTATCCAGCATGCATCTATGCCTAAAAAGTCCACCTTCAGGTTATCATCCGAACCCCCTCCAGTATTAAGTTACAAACAACAGACAATTGCATTAAGTATGGTGCGTAATGTAATCAACAAATACATCCTTAGACATAGCATTGATGTTTTATCCCTAGTGGCAACAACACATCCACAACCTTAGAGGTTTCTGTCACTCCCCCAGATTTAATGGAGACATGAACCCACTATCGAGCATAAATACTCCCTCTTGGAGTTACAAGCAAAAACTTGGCCAGAGCCTCTACTAGTAACGGAGAGCATTCAAGATCATAAACAACACATAGATAATAGATTGATAATCAACATAGCATAGTATTCCATATTCATCAGATCCCAACAAACACAACATGTAGCATTACAGATAGATGATCTTGATCATGTTAGGAAGCTCACAAGATCCAATAATGATAGCACAATTAGGAGAAGACAACCATCTAGCTACTGCTATGGACCCATAGTCCAGGGGTGAACTACTCACACATCACTCCGGAGGCGACCATGGCGGTGAAGAGTCCTCCGGGAGATGATTCCCCTCTCCGGCAGGGTGCCGGAGGCGATCTCCTGAATCCCCCGAGATGGGATTGGCGGCGGCGGCGTCTCTGGAAGGTTTTCCGTATCGTGGCTCTCGGTACTGGAGTTATTATCGACGAAGGCTTAAGTAGGCGGAGGAGGTAGGTTTAGGGGCGACGCGAGGGGCCCACACAACAGGGCCGCGCGGCTAGGGGCTAGGCCGCGCCGCCCTAGTGTGGCGTCGCCTCGTCACCCCACTTCGTATCTCCCCCGGTGTTCTGGAAGCTTCGTGGAAAAATAAGATCCTGGGCGTTGATTTCGTCCAATTCCGAAAATATTTCCTTACTAGGATTTCTGAAACCAAAAACAGCAGAAAACAGCAACTGGCTCTTCGGCATCTCGTTAATAGGTTAGTGCCGGAAAATGCATAAATATGACATAAAGTATGCATAAAACATGTAGGTATCATCAATAAAGTAGCATGGAACATAAGAAATTATCGATACGTTGGAGACGTATCAGGCCACCGCGCCATTAACGGTACGTGCGCCGGCCTCGTAGAAGAAGAACTAGAATAGATCCGGTTACTCAGTTTAATTTCGCATGGGTGCAGCCGGAAGCATGTCACATGGTTCACTGCATTGTACTGGTAGTTCTCCGAGTAGCCCGGAACCCAGCACTGTAGAACCAATCTGCCCGGATCCCATTGCATATCTACCACCATTCGTTTCCGACATTAGGCTTGCTCAACCATTCTCCGCCTCTTCCAGCACTGCCTTAGGCCGGATCCCCGCGCCTAAAGAACTTCAAGAAGAACTCGAAGGCCAAGCCAGAATGGCAGCCAAAGTGCAGGAAGCGGAAAACAAGAAGGCTTCCAAGGCCCGGATCCGCGAAGGCGAGAGGGGTCAGTGGTGGCCCTGTGAAACCACTGATGCGGAACTTAGGGAGTTCCAGAACGAGGGCATGATCTCCGCTAACTGGAGCTTCATGCGTGACTCCGACGTCCCCAAACCGGAGGAGGACGAACGGGTGATACGTCTCAAACGTATCTATAATTTCTTATGTTCCATGCTAGTTTTATGACAATACTCACATGTTTTATATACACTTTACATCATTTATACGCATTTTCCGGCACTAACCTATTAACAAGATGCCGAAGCGCCAGTTCCTGTTTTGTGCTGTTTTTGGTTTCAGAAATCCTACACAGGAAATATTCTCGAAATTGGATGAAACGAAAGCCCAGGGTCTTATTTTTCCACGGAGCTTCCAGAAGACCGAAGGGGATACGAAGTGGGGCCACGAGGCGCCGACACCACAAGGCGGTGCAGCCATGGGGGGGCTTGCGCCGCCCTATGGTGTGGGGCCCTCGTGCCTCCCCCGACTCTGCCCTTCCGCCTACTTATACTCTCTGTCGCGAAAACCCTATCACCGAGAGCCACGATACGAAAAAGTTCCAGAGACGCCGCCGCCGCCAATCCCATCTCGGGGGATTCAGGAGATCGCCTCCGGCACCCTGCCGGAGAGGGGAATCATCATCCGGAGGACTCTACATCACCATGATCGCCTCCGGACTGATGTGTGAGTAGTTCATCCTTGGACTATGGCTCCATAGCAGTAGCTGGATGGTTGTCTTCTCCTCATGTGCTATCATGTTTAGATCTTGTGGGCTGCCTATCATGATCAAGATCATCTATTTGTAATGCTACATGTTGTGTTTGTTGGGATCCGATGAATATGGAATACTATGTCAAGTTGATTATCAATCTATCATATATGTGTTGTTTATGACCTTGCATGCTCTCCGTTGCTAGTAGAGGCTCTGGCCAAGTTGATACTTGTGACTCCAAGAGGGAGTATTTATGCTCGATAGTGGGTTCATGCCTCCATTGAATCTGGGACACTGACAGAAAGTTCTAAGGTTGTGGATGTGCTGTTGCCACTAGGGATAAAACATCAATGCTTTGTCTAAGGATATTTGTGTTGATTACATTACGCACCATACTTAATGCAATTGTCTGTTATTTGCAACTTAATACTGGAAGGGGTGCGGATGCTAACCCGAAGGTGGACTTTTTAGGCATAGATGCATGCTGGATAGTGATCTATGTAATTTGTCGTAATGCCCTAAGTAAATATTATATTAGTCATCATGATATGTATGTGCATTGTTATGCCCTCTCTATTTGTCAATTGCCCAACTGTAATTTGTTCACCCAACATGCTATTTCTTATTGGAGTGACACCACTAGTGAACTGTGGACCCCGGTCCATTCTTTTACATCTGAATACAATCTACTGCAATCATTGTTCTCTGTTGTTCTTCGCAAACAAACATCATTCTCTACACCATACGTTTAATCCTTTGTTTACAGCAAGCCGGTGAGATTGACAACCTCACTGTTAAGTTGGGGCAAAGTATTTTGATTGTGTTTTGCAGGTTCCACGTTGGCGCCGGAATCCCTGGTGTTGCGCCGCACTACACTCCTCCACCAACAACCTTCACGTGGCCTTCATCTCCTACTGGTTCGATAACCTTGGTTTCTTACTGAGGGAAAACTTGCTGCTGTATGCATCACACCTTCCTCTTGGGGTTCCCAACGGACGTGTGCTTCACGCGTTATCAAGCTCTTTTTCTGGCGCCGTTGCCGGGGACGTGAAGGAAAATTACACCACAGAGATTTCTAACTCCCACGTCAACTGCACGTCAGCAACGGGTCATGACGAAAGCTTGGGTCGAGCGCGGTCTATCGCTCCCCTGTTCGGAATTCTTCCTTTCCATTCTAAACACATACAAGCTTCAGCCCCACAACATCTGCCCAAACTCATATCTCCTTCTATCCAACTTCGCAACTCTCTGCGAAGGGCATCTCGGGATTCGACCAGATGTCCGGTTGTGGCAGTTTTTCTTCCGGGTCAAGAAGGAAACGAAAGATAAAGCCGTGGTGAACTGTGGGAGCATGACATTCATGCTCCGCCCTGGCCGCATGTATCCTCCCCATGATTCACACGAATCCGTCCGGTACTGGAATGCCGGATGGTTCTACGAGAAGAATGCTTCCGTTCCGGGCGTCCACGAAGGACTTCCTGCATTCGTCAACGAGCCTCCGGAAGAGCGCGATAGCTGGAGCCAAGTCCCCGTGCTTGCTCAATTTCCGATCTTGGAAAAAGCGGCGCGGAGAATCTCCCAGTTGACCCACGATGGGCTAACCGGAGTTCAGCTCACCCTGAGCTGGTTTACTCGGCGGATCCAGCCGCTTTGGTACAATGCGCTAAATCTGCGACTATACCGGGGCGGACGACCTTCTCCGAGCAACCCGCCACGACCTTCCGGCTGATTCTCTCAAGAGGAGATTCAAGACGCTCGTGAAGATTGGTCGGGGCCAGCCGGTGCCGGAATTAATCATGGATATTCACACCAACGGCCAGTGCCCTCCGGTAAGCTTTTCGTCTCCTTCGCCATTTTTAACTTCACATATATTGCATGTGTCCCAACTTTTTCCCTTCGTTCATCTTCCAGCTCAATGCTTTGACGGAGGAGAATTTACGCTCCTTACTCCGAGCTCCTATCAGCGGCGTCGCGGCAGAGGAGGATCCGGAGGACGACGATGAGGAAGAGGAGCGCGTGCCCCGTAAGGCCGCCCCTCGACCCACAAAGCGTCCCCGCGCCAAAGCTTCCGGCTTCGAAGCCGGAGGTAGCGGCGAGGCCTCTGCCAAGAAGGCCAAGACTGTGAAGCCCCCTCCCCTAGACTCCAGGAAGGCGGACCGAGAACGTATCAAACTGCTGACAACAGCAGGAAAGCGTTCGCGCCCTACCCTTCCCGGCACCACGTAAGTCTCCGAGTATAAGGCGCACTTGTTTTTTATAGAACTTATTACTTATTTGCTTCCTTCGCATGCTTGCAGGATTCCGAGTACCACCACCGCGCGGACCAACATTCAGGAGCCCATTACGAAATATATGCAGAAGAAATCCCCCTGCCGTTGGTCCCGCGACACCAGCCCCGCCAAGCGCCTCCCACTCTGCTCCCCAACCATCTCCTCCTCAGACGGAACAAGTTCCTCCTCAAACAGAGCCATCTCCTGCTCCAACCACGTCTACTCTAGCGGAAATAATTCCGGTTAGTAGCGAGAATGCGGGCGGAGAGAAATCCGGAGGCAGAGGCCCTGCTCCTGACGAGGCTGAAGTTCAAAGCCGAGAGGGTGCGGAAGTTAAATCCTCAGAGAAAGTTGCAGCTGCGGCGAGTGATATAGTCGTGTTCCCAAAGAACTTTGGAGATCCGGCTGATCTTACCTCCACCCCCAAAGCCTATGCCACAAAAATTTCAACAAGCTCATAGAGGCGGAAAAATGGGAGCTGGAGCAAGATCTTCTCAACTCCATGCTGAATAACGCCTGGGGTAAACCTGACGCCGAGTCGTCGGAGATCCACGATTTTAAAAAGGAAGCTGGCCATTTCTTCGACAAGCTCATCTGCAAGCGAAAGGTAACTCCCTAGTAGCCCCCAAGTATTTAGGCGGAAACTAGTTGACATAGGCATCCCCGATGGGCCTGCCGAAGATAGTACCCGGGGTTTACTGAAGGCCCACGACTCGAAGAATAAGAAGAATCGGAAGCCCAAGTTAATATTAAGGAAAGCTAGAGTTGTATTAGGAGATGATGTTTGTAATCTTGCGGGATGAGTTGGAAACCCTCCCGGACTCTGTAACTTGTACAATACGAATCCCTCGACTCCACCTCCTATATAAGGGGGAGTCGAGGGACAAAGAAAGCATCAAATCATTGTCTCTCAAACCCTAGTTTTCATAATCGTCGAGTACTTTTCGGCTGAAACCTTCGAGATCTACTTGCCCTCTACTTCCAACTAAACCCTAGTCTACAACCCGTAGGCATTGACAAGTTAATCCCTTGTCAATTGGCGCCGACCGTGGGGATTAGAGGCGTCAAGGATCTGATCTCGATGGCACGTTCAAGATCGTCGACTTCATCAACTGCAAGCAATGCAATGGATCGAGGTAAACAGATCGCAACTGGTCCTGTCGATTTTGTTCCTCACCCACCCTCCTGTTTGGATGCATATGCGTATCTGGAGGAGCCTATGGAGATGACGTTCGGAAGAGTCCACTTTCGCGTCGAGAAAGAGGGAACGTATCGCCTCGAAATTCCGATCTCGTCGGGATTGTCGGCGGTCGATTCCGATTTTTCGAGCTCAACATCGGCAATCGAGTCAGGCGAAGAGGAGACTTCATCGCCACGCTTCATCAGCACCAGGGCAAGCGAAAAGCTCGCTAAGATCTTCAGCGACATGTCCTTCGAGTCATCTGCGGACTCCTATATAAGCGATGACTCGAGCAGTGTCGACAGCTTCAACTTCATCGACAAATCCACTACAGTGGGCAAGGTCTTCATCAATCTTTATGATGGTGTCACCAAACCCAGCACAGATCTGAATACAAAATACCATCAGATTTATGCCATCGGAGAGCCAAGCCGCGATCAGGAGGAAACATCTGAGGCTTTCGACGATTTGGGAAATCCATATGTCGATCCCTCTGATTTACGACGAGGTCTAGGCAACAAGTATATCGGACCTGAGCCTCGTGATAGAGTTCAACTCCCGCAAGCAGCATGGGATAGAGCCGCAAGAGCTATGGATGGCTCAGAACCAATGGCTACAACAGCCACGCCAGAAGAGTTGCAAGCATATTAATATAGGCTCGCACGAGCTGCGAGAGAATTGAAAAAACAGACAGCTGTCCTGAACAGAAGGAAGGAGGCAGCCTCCGCGTCAAGCAGGCGAAGGGCAGAGCTAAGTCGACAATCTGGAACCTCGGGAGATAGCCACAGGGAAGCTCGAAACAGAGCAAGATCAAGGTTGCAACATATACCTGAAGGAGAAAGAGAGCACTTGGTTCAAAACCTCAACATGTCTTTTATGTCGATAGACACGAGAGGGAACATCATCCCCAAGACACCAGAAGCTGGGTATATGGCGACACAAGCTTTTATCCTTGCATCCAGGCCACCTCCAGGAGATCCAAGGGAGGCACTGTACAACATGACAATGGCAGGAGTTGGAGCCATGGGAACGGCGTTTGCATCAACACCCCCCGAAGGAACGGCAAGGCAAAATAGTCCACGTCCTGCGGCAGCAGCAACAACAGCTCCCGAAGGACCAAGTGGAGCAAGAGATACAGTAGCACAAGCAAGGGTGGACAGAGCACGACTAAGTAGAAGGGAACATCGGCATTCCCCAGAATTAAACGATGAGGATATGTGCGGTTTGCCATGCTTCACGAGGAGAGTCCGAAAAACTCGAGTCCCTTCGGGATTTAAGTTACCTGATAACTTCAAGAAATTCGACGGCCTGCAAGATCCAGAGGATTGGCTAGTTGATTTCCTCGAGACGGTGAAGCTCATAGGAGGGACCAGAGCAACAGCTATGCAAAGCATTCAGGTGCATTTAAGTGGAGCCGCGCGATCTTGGATCAAGAAGCTTCCTCCAGGATCTATCGACAGCTGGGATAGCTTTGAGGACATATTCGTCAAGAATTTCTGGTCCACCTGCAAAAAACCCGCATCACTAGAGGAATTGAGGGCGTGTCGACAGAAGCCAGACGAATCAATGAGAAAGTACATCCAAAGGTGGAATATCATCAAAAACTTGGCAGAGAATATATCTGACGAGAGAGCGATAGATGCGTTTGTCGCAGGAATCAGGCGAGGAGATTTTGTTGAGGATTTGGGGAGAACCAATCCAAAGACAGTATCCGCATTGATGGAGATAGCAAACAGATGGGCAGATGGAGAAGATGCTGTTCACAACAAACGGCATAGATCACCAGAGGAGGACCGCGGCCGAAATTATCAAAATAGGCGATGATTTCCTCGGCAGTACTCGGGCTATGATGCACCTGGGCAAATTTCGGCTGGCTTCCGAGCAAACGCGGGAGGAAACAATAGAGATGATTACCAGAGGAGCAACGAGCAGCGAGGCTACAATAGAGATGACTCTCGAAACAACAGGCAAAATACTGGGTCGAGGTTTCAGAGGCCTTTCGTGTCTCCCGAGGAGATGATGAACGGGCCGTGTCAGATGCATTTTTATCTTGACAACAACGGAAAAAGACAGTCGGGACACTTGCAAAAGGATTGCCGAAATTTCCAGGCAATGTTAAGGTGGGCAGGGCATGCCAATGCTCAGGCAGCGCCCAGAAATCCTCAAGGACCCAGGAGTGAGATTCACTTGCCACCTCCTCCCGCAATTACGGACGATAATCGACATCAGCTCAGAATTGCGGCAGCACCTGCACCACCACCTTATGTTGATCCCAATTCCAATGGAGCGGTCTCGATGATTCAGAAAGGCAGGCCATCCAATAGAGCTCAGAAAGTAATCTCGCGACAGGTGTTCATGGCAGAAAAGATGCCTCCACCAACAGTCGAGTATCTTAAATGGTCGGGGCAAGATATTGGCTTCACAATAGCGGATCATCCACAACAAGTTCCTCGACCAGGGCAATCAGCACTTATATTACCAGCAGTAATTGCAGGATTCGACGTATCTCGAGTGTTCATAGATGGCGGCAGCAGCTTAAACCTTATGTATGCAGATACACTAAGGAAGATGAACATATCCCTAGCAAACTTAAAACCAACGGACACGCGATTCCACGGTATCACACCGGAGAAGCCAAGTTATCCCCTGGGAAAGATTAATCTCGACGTTCAGTTTGGGACCCGAGAAAACTACAGAATAGAGAGGCTGGAATTCGAAGTCGTGGATTTCCCATCACAATACCACGCTTTGTTGGGACGCCCAGCATATGCTAGGTTTATGGCGGTACCACATTACACGTACCTATTGTGGAGGATGCCTGGACCTAAGGGACCAATTACAGTCAAAGGAAGCTTTGCGCTAGCCGATAAGTGCGATAAGGATTTTCATCGACTGTCAGAAACTTTCAGGATGCAAGCAGAATACATGGCGTCAAGGCTCACGACTGACTACGATGTGCTGCCAGATGTAGGAAGGCCAAACAAAGAATCAACCTTCAACACTGAGAAAAATTCTAAGGAAGTGCAGATTCACCCGACAGACCCGAAAAAGACGAAGTCCATCGCAAAAGACATGGACCTCGCATAGGAAAGCGCGCTCATCGAGTTCCTCCGTGAGCACTGGAAAATCTTCGCATGGTGTTCGGCTGACATGCCAGGAGTACCCAGGGAACTTGCCGAGTATCACCTAAACTTGGATCCACTAGCGAGACCAATCAAACAACCTTTGAGGCGTTTTTCGGAGCCAAACCGCAAAGCTATGCTGTCAGAAATCGATCGACTAAGAGAAGCTGGTTTTATCAAAGAGCTGCATACAGAGGCCACATGGGTAGCAAATCCAGTGCTGGTGCCGAAGAAAAACACTAAAGTCCTTCGCATGTGCGTCGATTTTACGTGTCTCAATAAACATTGTCCAAAGGATCACTTTCCCCTCCCGAGGATCGATCAAATTATCGACTCCACAGCAGGATGTGAACGTCTTTCCTTCCTGGATGCATATTATGGTTATAACCAGATCAGATTGAAAGAAGAAGATGAGGTCAAAACAGCGTTCATCACACCTTACGGAGTGTTTTGCTACAGAACAATGCCTTTTGGTTTGAAGAACGCGGGAGCAACGTACCAGAGGATGATGCAGAAGTGTTTGGCGACACAGATTGGGAAAAACGTACAAGTGTACATCGATGATGTCGTCATAAGATCAAAGAAGGGGACAACGCTAATCGAGGATCTGAAGGAAACCTTCGACAACCTCGACAAATTCTGCCTCAAGTTGAACCCAACGAAGTGTTCCTTTGGCGTCCCTGCAGGAGAACTTCTTGGGTTTTTAGTCTCAACAAGAGGGATTGAAGCAAATCCCGAAAAAATCCAAGCTATCGTAACAATGAGGAAGCCAACAAAGTTGAAGGAAATATAGCAGCTAACTGAGCGAGTCGCAGCTTTAAGCAGATTCGTCGCCAGGTTGGGAGAAAAAGCGCTACCGTTATACGCTTTAATCAAGCAAGGAGAGAAATTCCAGTGGAATGAAGAGGCCGATAGAGCCTTCGAGGATTTGAAGCGCACAATTTCGACACCACCAATCTTGGTGGCGCCGAAAGAGAAGGAACCTCTCCTGCTATACATCACAGCCACACCTCAGGTGGTTAGCACGGTACTAGTCGTTGAAAGAGAAGAAGAAGGAAAACTCCATGGAGTGCAAAGGCCGGTATATTTCATCAGTGAAGTTTTATCGCCTTCCAAACAGCGGTACCCGCAGTACCAGAAGTTAGCATATGGAGTGATCACAATAGCAAGAAAATTGCGCCATTATTTTTCGGCACATCCGATAATAGTGGTCAATGAAGCACATCTATCAAACATATTGAACAATCCAGAAGCTACAGGGCGTGTCTCCCTTTGGGGAATAGAACTTTCCCCTCGGGACATCACATATGAAAAAAGAAAGGCAATCAAGTCGCAAGTTCTGCCGGATTTCATTGCAGAGTGGATGGAGCTGCAAAATACAGGACACCCAGATTTGTCGAGAACTTGGACCATGAACTTCGATGGATCCAAGAGAGTAGAAGGAGCTGGCGCAGGGGTGATACTCATATCACCTGAAGGTGACAAATTGAAGTATGTCCTACGGATGACGTTCCCAAACGCATCTAACAATGAAGCAGAATATGAAGCCCTTATACACGGGATGAAGATGGCAAAGGCTTGCGGCGCAACTCGACTAAAAATCTTTGGCGACTCACAATTGGTAGCTCAGCAGGTTATGAACCAATGTGATGCAGTCAATGATAGCATGGTGGCATACAAGGAAGTGTACAACGAGCTTGAGAAGCTGTTTGATGGATGCGAAGTAAATCACATCAGTAGGCTGAGCAATGATGAAGCCGACGTTCTCGCAAACATCGGGTCGCAGTGCCTTCCAATCCCGCCAGGCGTGTTTTGGGAGGAAATAGCTGAAAGATCCACAAAGACAAAGAAGGCGCAGAAAAAGACGAAGGAGGAGAAAACGTCGGCGCCTCTCAAAGAAACTCCAGATGAAGAAGAGGACCAGGAGCTGGTGATGATGGTAGAAGTTCCATGGATGCAAGCGTACATATCATATATCCTGAGAAAAGAACTACCCGATGATCCAGTTGAAGCAAGGCGAGTTATTCGACGGTCCAAAGCCTTCACAGTGGTCAAAGGGGAGTTGTACAAGCGAAGTATTTCGGGCGTCCTGCAAAGGTGCGTTACACCCGAAGAAGGAAGGATAATCTTAAAGGACGTACACGAGGGAATATTTGGTCATCACGCGAGCAGTCGAGCTATTGCGGCCAAGGTTTTTCGGGATGGATTCTACTGGTTGACAGCAATCGAGGATGCAAAAGAGATAGTGCGAACATGCGACGCGTGCCAGAGGTTTGCCGCAAAACTCCACTCACCGGCAGCAGAATTAATGCCAATACCATTGTCTTGGCCTTTTGCCCAATGGGGACTCGATATGGTGGGCAAATTACACAAAGCTTCGCTAGGAGGATACGAATACATGTTGGTTGCTGTCGATAAATTCACGAAGTGGATAGAAGCGAAGCCGATAAATTCACCAGATGCAGCGTCAGCAATAAAATTTGTGAAGGGCATTGTTTTTCGGTTTGGAGTACCTCACATCATTGTCACAGACAATGGTAGTAACTTTACATCCAAGGAGTTCAAGGCATACTGCGCAGAAGTAGGCATCAAATTGCACTTCGCGTCAGTTGGGCACCCGCAAACCAACGGACAAGTCGAGAAGGCCAATGGTATCATCTGCAACGGTATCAAAAAGTGCCTGCTAGGACCGCTTGAAAAGGCTCGGCATACCTGGCCAGAAGAACTGCCAAGAGTTTTGTGGAGTATCCGAACAACACCAAATATGGCGACACAAGAAACTCCGTTCTTCCTCGTCCACGGAGCTGAAGCAGTACTACCAATTGAAATAGAGCATGACTCCCCAAGAGTGACAGAGTATGACGAGGAAACTTCAAGGAAAGCTTTGGAGGACGATGTAGATGCACTCGATGAAGCTCGAGATGAAGTACTATCACGAGTCACCAAGTACCAGCAGGACCTAAAAAACTACCACAGTCGACAATTGCAGCCAAGATCTTTCCAGGTCAGAGATTTGGTCTTACGGCTCAACCAGCAAAGTACTGAAAAGCTCGAGTCACCATGGCTGGGTCCTTACGTCGCCACGGAAGTAATCGAAGGAGGAGCATACAGGATCAAGGACAAGAAGACGGGGGTTCCCGAGAAAAACCCCTGGAACGTGGCGCAGCTCAGGCGGTTCTACGCTTAGAGTCGAAATATAGTCCTCCTTTGTAAAAATACAATGTACTGAAACGCCCGCGAGTTTTCAGACGCACTCTTTTCCTTTTCAGGGCACCGAGTGGGGCTGGAAAGGTTTTTAATGAGGCGGGCTCGCGGTGCTGCAATATAGTAAAAGATAGTGATGAGATACATCTTTTTTCTTTGACAAGGCTCGGGGGCTCATAACCCACGACAGCAAAATATATATATTCTCGCAAAAAAGTAAATTCTTCGAGATAACAAAATAGTATAAGCTCCAGCCAAAGGCTCGGGGGCTTCGCAATATAGATTACACTTTACAATATAGACAACTTCATCAATACAAAGAATTCGACAAAAAATATATAGACATAACTTTTCGCAATATAGTACAATTCAGTCAAGGCCTAATATACTATCTATGGATAAACCTTTGGTTGTCTTGTGCTCAGCATAGCTCCCCTTGACGAAGAATACAGAATCCATCCGAAGAAGTTCATCCATCATCGCTTCGGCCACATGAGTCACCATATCATTGATTTCGTCAATGTTATTTTTTCGTCGCGATTTTTTGGCCAAGCAGTCAGCGACAATCTTCGTCAGGTCCAATTTGGGATGACAAATATGTATCATAATCATGGCGAATCTTGCTCCAGCAGTCAACTGAGCTCGTACAAAGTTATGAATACGAGGGGCATCTCGGAATTTCTCCATCAATCCAAGAAGAGTTTCGGGAGCTTCATCTCGAGGGAACAGAGTCTTGTAAACAAGGGTCAAGGTTTTCGTACAGAAGTTAAGAAATTCGCGAACCTGACAGGCGCGATCTTGGAACCTGACAATCTGTTGGGTGCGTTCGGGAGTGACCAAGAACAAGCAGCCATGGTTAAGAGAAAGATTAACGAGGAGGTTCGTTCTCACATTCACCCTTTCATCTTCAGCAGCAGCGTCGAGAACAGAACCTATTGAGCGACAGAGCAAGAAATTCAAAAAAGGGGGTATAGCAAAAAGCAGAGACAGTGCTAGATTGAAAAACATACCCAACATATCCACACTAGCTTCAGTTATTAGCTCGAGCATATTATTTTCTCGAGCAGTTGCTTTTTCAGCTTCCGAAATAGCAGCGTTTTTGGCAGCTATGGCTTCCTTAGCTTGTTGAAGGGCAATCTTCTCTCTTTCGGATGCTTTACGAGATTGCTCCATCATCGCAAGAGTCTGTTTTTTCATGGATTGAAGCTGTTGGCGAAGTTCTTGCAAATCTTGCGAGGAGTGTTTACTCGAAGAACCTTCGATAAGGCTATCATCGACAAGGGTTTTCTTCGAGAAGGAAGAAGCAGGAGAAGTATCGGCAGGACAAGGATTGGCGGAGTAGTTATCAAATATCAACTGGAAAAGAAAATTTCAGTATCAATGATCATGCAAAATAGAATTCCATTGATCTTTGGGAAATTTACACAGATATTACAAGACAGGGGTCTTCAAAAGGATTGCTACGACAATTGTCGCCAAAGCTACTATGGCGACAACTTCAAAAGAAACAGGAAAATAAAAAAGATAGGGCATTCTACTAGACCTCCGGCTTCGACGAGCTAGGAGCAGGAGTGGGCTTGAATCCAAGATAAGCAAGGATCTTCTTTGTGTTGGGCTTCGCAGCTTTGATCAGCGATCGCCACTTCATGATCTCCATCTCCTGCGTGTCGCCAACCTTGGTCCAGTCGATGTTTTGTTGACTGTCAGCAACCAGGGCGATAGTGCTTTCAACGGCAATCTTCATATTTTCTTGGCGCACCTTCAGTCCAAGATCTTCTGGCGGATTAAAGTCCTTGGCAAGAGCAAGGAAAGTCGCGGGTTCCTTTTTCTTCGGGAAGAAGTAAGGGTAGAGCCGCGACAATCCTTCCTGGGCCTGCTCAATGCCGTCACGGGCCTCTGTTCCGTGAAACTCAAGGAAAGCAAGTGCGTCGAGGAGAGGATCATTGTCAGGATCTTCAAGTTCAAATTCTTGGTTTGTTTTCCCTGTCGAGGAAAAAATATGTTGGTCAACAAAAAATTAAATAAAAGCAAGTCCAAGGAATGCAAAATAGATCGGGTACTTACTGACAAAGCGACGGTTTTGTGAATCCAAGCGCTTGAGAATCGCTTCTTCACAAGCGGCTTGTGCGGTTTTATGCTCGCTCAAGGCAGTCTCGACATTATGAAGCCTCTTCTGAAGCTCTTCGACACCAGCAGCTTCTGCTTTGGCCTTGTCAGCCTCTGCCTTAGCCTTACTAGCATCAGATTCGGCCTTCTTACGAGCCTCCTCACTTTGCTCTAATTTCTGAGCAAGCGTGTCGGCACGTTTGTTGGCCTCTGCAAGTTTCTCTGCCAAAATAGTCAAAAATAAGTCAAAATTACGACAAGAAAGGAGCAAGAAATCATGGGCAAAGAGAAGCAGGAAGTCAATACCTTCAGCTTTGCTAGCATACTCGCGGTACCCAATGAATTGGGCACCGAAGCGGATGAACTCCTTAATTAAAGGCTGTTAAAGAAAGACAAAGGAAAAAGTGTCGGTAGAGGACAAAAATGCGATAGAACAAAATAAAAAGAAGCAAACAAGGAAAAAATCGACATCATCAGAAAGCGTTCAAGAACTTACATCATCCAGAAGAGGAGTCGAGGAGCTACCCAATTGCAGGGTAGGCTCTGTGATTGTTTCAACCCTCGCCCTTTTTGGTGAAGGGACAAGGGGGCTCGCAGGAGGAGCAGGTTCGTCGGTGTTTTGTTGACGAGGCGAAGATTCTTCTCCTTCAACTTGCACTTCAGAAACAACTAAAGTATGCGACGTACTCGTTCGAGCAGTCGTATCAAAAGCTGGCATTTCTTCCTCGACATCACTACGGTTAAATGGCGGCAGTATAAGAAGCAAGATAGACAAAAATCTTCAAATAGCAAACCAGTAAGAAACAAAAGATGACTTACGAACTGACGAGGGCTTCAAGGTATGGATCGAAAGCTGCCTTCTGGCGTGAAGGAGCAGCTTCTTCGGCTTTGGAGGTGCCGGAATCTTTGACATCCGTCCTTTTCCTTTTGTTCTTTGGAGAAACAGCAGGAGGAGGAGACTGTGCCGATGTGGTAGCCTCAGAGGCAGCCTCCTTTTCAGAGGATCCCGCGGATTTTTGAGAACCTGCGGGTTCATTCTCAAAAGAAGGGGCATCTTGGTTGTCATCAGTGACAATAGCTCGTTCTTCGACTTCTCCACCTTCAGGAAGGGGAGGAAGCGAGACAAGATCTGGATGGTTCTATACAAAAATAAGGGGAGATGTCAATAAAAGAGTTATGTAAAGAATGGCAAATAAAAATGAGCTAGTCGACAAAGGTTACCTTGGGAAGCGCATTGGTGGCACTATAGGGTTTTACGCGACAGGAAGAAGGAACATGATATTTCGAAGTTAGGGAGGAAATCTTGCGGACAAGTTTTTCTAAATCCTTGACCGATAAATCTACCGACAACCGATCCGCATCATTGTCGCCAGCATACTTCCAGAGGGGATTTTTGCGAGCCTGCAGAGGATGCACTCTGATTCTAAGGAAATATGCCGTTATCTGGATACCCGACAGCTCTTTGCCGTGGGAGTTTTGCAGCTCGTGGATGCGGGTCATCAACGCCTCCGTCGCCGTTTTTTCTTCCTCGGTAGCCTCTGCATCCCAGGAGCGGCGGCGATAGATTTTCTCGGCACCATCAAAAGGAGGGATGTTGTCTTCAACACATCCATGATTTTCCTCATGGATGTACAACCACTTCTTGCGCCACCCTTGAACTGATTCAGGGAATTTGACATCGAAGTAATCGACATCAGGGCGAACGCAGATAACAACGCCGCCTATGTTATAGGCGACATTGGGAGAGCCATTGCAGCGACAAAAGAAAATGCGCTTCCACAACGCCCAGTTAGGCTGGACGCCGAGGAAGGACTCGCAGAGAGTGATGAAGATGGAAATGTGGAGGATAGAATTGGGTGTGAGGTGATGAAGTTGCAGTCCATAAACAAACAGCAACCCCCGAAGAAAAGGGTGAATGGGGGCAGAAAGGCCGCGGATGAGATGATCGACAAAACTAACCCGATACTCCATTGGAGGGGTTGGGTAGCTCTCTTCGCTGGGGAAGCACAGCGCCTTGGGCTTCTTGCTGATCCCCAGTTTCTTCAGGAGGTTGATGTCTTGGGTAGAGATTTTGGATCTCTCCCATTCAGCGCTCCCCAGATCCACGGAAGCCATTGTTGATTCTGGCGTGCTGTGCCTGGTCAGTCTGCGCGGTGGCATCAACAATGGCGCAGGAGTACAGCTCAAGGGAAGTTGAGCTCAAGGAACTATGGGGCGCAAGAGGAGATTTTTGCAGAGGAGAGCAGGAGAGCGGCGCGAGCGAAAGTGCTGGAGGAAGAAGAAGGGGACCTTATATAGAGGTGCGGCGAAGCGGCGTACCGTTGGATGAAAAAAGTGTGCGCCAGATGATGTACACGTGGAATAGGGGTAAAAGGTAATTTCACCCTGGAGGAGTTACAGTGCGTGCGCCAGGAAAAGCGGAGGACGTGTGTCCCCCACTTGCACGACGTGTCAATATGATGCGTCATTTCGGCCCGCAAGGCAGCGAGAGAGAATTTCTCGCGATTTCCAGGAATTGAGGTCGTGGCTATCGTCAACAATGACGTCACTTTAGCAAGAGAAACATTCGACTTACCAGCTTCATAAAAAAGGCGACAGCAAAAGATATTGGAGAACCTTTGATATTGAAGAGCCTTTGATCAAATACAAGTTTTTGATCAAATGCTCGGGGGCTACTTTGGAAAAATGAAAAACTCGAGAAAGACAAAATAGAAATGATATGAGCCTATGATCAAATACGAATATTTGCTCATAGCCTCGGAGGCTACTCCCATCGGGAGCGCTGTTCGCGCACCCGAGAGATTTGAAAATTTCGGCAGAGGAAAAAATATAGCGGCATAAGGCGTGGAGCGTACACCCAAGCACAAGTCCTTGGCTGTAGACTCAGGGGCTACTCCCATCGGGAACGCTGTTCGCGTGCCCGATGAAATTATAAAAAGAAAGAAAGATAGAAGAACAAGATAGTATATTTCGAGTTATAAGTAACTCTACATATACTCCCATCGGGAGAGCAATATAAGTCATCCGTTGACTCAATAAAATGTGCCATTCCAACAGCCGAATAAGCACTCGACAATATATTCTCAGAACGCCAAAGTTGCGAACAATTTCTGAATGCCGCAAAATTTGCGAAGGTAAGACCCCAGATCCGTTCTGTGTGGCGTGGCGCCGTCTCTGACGTCGGTTTGCTACTTTTATCCGTATCAACTGATAAGAAGAAAAATCCTAACGGACGCGTTAGGTACCCGATAAATATGACCGGGACTCGACATAATGGTAAGACCTTAAGCGGCACCTTTCGAAGTTTACACCAGTATCCCGAGATCATGTCCAGGGACGTGATTTTGAAGTAGGTTTTTGCGGATTGCCACTAGAGCAGTTAACTAGTACCTGATCCGTCAGATGAACTAGCCCCAACTACCATTATCCCTGTACAATATAGAAATTCATATGAAGAAATATAGAAAAGCTTAAAGTTGTCGAGTAAATATAAGCAGTGGAGATTTTCCCTGACTCTACGATTCAAGCAAAATCTCGGGGGCTACTGACATAGGCATCCCCGATGGGCCTGCCGAAGATAGTACCTGGGGTTTACTGAAGGCCCACGACTCGAAGAATAAGAAGAATCGGAAGCCCAAGTTATTATTAAGGAAAGCTAGAGTTGTATTAGGAGATGATGTTTGTAATCTTGCGGGATGAGTTGGAAACCCTCCCGGACTCTGTAACTTGTACAATACGAATCCCTCGACTCCACCTCCTATATAAGGGGGAGTCGAGGGACAAAGAAAGCATCGAATCATTGTCTCTCAAACCCTAGTTTTCATAATCGTCGAGTACTTTTCGGCTGAAACCTTCGAGATCTACTTGCCCTCTACTTCCAACTAAACCCTAGTCTACAACCCGTAGGCATTGACAAGTTAATCCCTTGTCACTAGTGTAGTTAGCGTCTAGATACTTAGAGAAAGCTCAAACTGAATGAAGATTTAAATGTCGTGGTAGCCCCCAAGCATTATGACGGAAAGATTTCCGGTAACAATGCTTTAGAAAGACGTAACCATAAAATACTTGTGGAACTTACTCCTGCACTGACTGGATTTTCAGGAACAGCAGACTCTATATTACGAGCTGCACAAGAACATTGCTCTTCAGCGCCGCGTTACCCTCAGTCAGGCGGAAAAGATCCAGCTGCTCAAGCAAGAGAACGCGGATCTAAAAAAGCAGCTGTCAGAATCCCAAGGTTGGTTTCCGACTTTCTTTTGCCTGTAGGTTATGTTCTGCATCTCAAACTTGATGTTTACATATCTTTAAGTAGGTGCATCCTCGTCCCTCGCTGCAGCCTCCTCCGAGCTGGAAACTCTGCGCGCCTCCCAGAAAAATCTTGAGGTGAAACTTGCAGAGGCGGAGAAAAAGCTTGCTGAGAAGAACTCGGAGCTCATCCGAAAGGAGGGTGAGTTCCAGTTAAAAAGAAAAACTGACAGCGACACCATCCAGAAGCAACAAAAAGAAATTGGCGGACTCCAGAAGTACATGGATACAGCAGAGAATTGCTGGGATCTGCTTAACTCCGACTTCATGGGTATGTCCTTGAAGCTCATAGAGTAATTCATATGTTTGCGTTCAATCTGTTATGCTGATCAAAATTTTGTGTCCTCCAGATCCTCTTGGATATGACGAAGAACGTTGGAGCCAGTTCCCTCGCGACGATCTGCTTCAGCTTACCGGAGAAGATTGCAAGGATCTCATCTCCGCCTCCAGGAAGATCTGTCACAACCTATCCATTAAGAAGTGCCGACCTGCGACGTTCGCAAGCTTATCAAGAGGATGGATGTTCTTCCAGAGTTGGTGGTGGATCTGCAGGCATCATCGGCTCGGGGTGCTGCTGCCATGTCCTTGGCTATGTGTCTTGCGCATAATCCGAATCTTGACATCGACAGAGTAACTGCTGGTGTTCCTCTGGACGCGGACGTTAACGCACTACTGGATGCAGTTAGCGGCTATGACACCCGCATCGCCTGGAGAATTCGCCACGACGAATTTTATGACAAGGTGGTTCTTCCAGCCGACGAGCCCCTTGAAGCTGAGCTTCTCAAGGAACGCGAGGCGGAATCCAGACCTGCTCAATCCGGAAGCCAGTACACCTGGACAAGCTCCAAGGACCAAGGTGGCGCTGCATCTCCGGCTGTAGATGAAGAAGAGAATGATGATGATGTCTCCTCTCCTGCCAAGGGTGAAGAGAAAAATGCTCCAGCGGCTGATGTCGATGTGGAAAATTCTCCGGCTAAGGAGAAATAAAAAACTTATTCCTGCAGAAAGATGGAAAAAACAATGCATCATTTTGGCCCCGAGAGGGTTTGTAATATAACTTTAAATTCTTAAGTAGTTAGGGACGAAACACGTATGTATGGGCGGAAAGAACTTATCCGGCTATCCGTTAATTTTATTTGCATGTTTCGTTTTATATGAAAGCAAGTGCTGGTTTCTATGTTTTCCGGCTTACTCATTTGACCTTCCGCGAGCCGGAAGACCTTTAACCGGAAACGTTCGCCAGCGGCGACGAAGCCCAATGGCGTCCGTCAATAACCGCGGAAACAAGCCCCCAGCGTAGGTGCCAGAAATCGCTACCAGGAATCCATGAGTTTGCAACAGAAAAGATTTCCACCAGGAAACTTAAGCTTACATCCAGAAAAGGACGATTTTGAAAATCATAACTTTTATATACGCCTAGGCGGAAATATCCAGCTCTGCGGTTTTAGTTGGAAAACATACACGATCTAAAAATGAACAAGTAAAGGAGGTAAAAGACTCAAAGAGTGAACCAAATGCTTTATTTCATTGATCATGTATAACTTATTACAGAGTATGTAGCTCGGAAATTTTTTACTAAGTGTGGAAAGGACGTAGTTGTGCGATGTTCCAGGGGCAATCTGTTTCGTCGTATATGTCATCCGGATCCTCTCTCTTGCGTTTCCGATGCCAATTAGCAGGTCTGTCTTTTAACTCCCGGAAATCAACAAGGTAGTATGATCCATTGTGAAGCACTTTGCTAGCGACAAAGGGTCCTTCCCATGGAGATTGTAACTTATGGTCTTTCACCTGACGAAGGCGGAGGACCAAGTCTCCGGCCATGAATGAGCGATTCCGATCTCGACGGTTGTGATAGCGTCGGAGTTTCTGCTGGTATATGGTGGAGCGTTGGTCAGCTAGATTCCGAGCTTCTTCTATCAGGTCCACAGATAGCTATTTGGCCTCGTCGGCAGTTTCTTCATTATAGGCGAAAACTCGTGGGGAATCATGGATGATGTCGGAGGGGAGCACGGCTTCGGATCCGTATACCAAGAAGAACGGAGTGTTAGGGGTAGTTCGTAAACTCCACAAAACAGAGTCTAACTCATCAGCCCAAGCTCCAGTTGCGCGTCACAACGGTTCTTCAAGGCGTGGTTTAATTCCTGATAATATGAGGCCGTTGGCCCTTTCGACCTGACCATTGGATTGTGGATGAGCCACAGAGGCAAGGTCAAGCTGGATCCCTACGTCATCACAATAATCCTTCAATTCTCCCTGTGCGAAGTTTGTGCCATTATCTGTGATTATGCTGTGTGGGATGCCGAATCTCGTAGCGAGGCTGCAGACAAATTTTAGTGCAGTAGCACCATCGGCTTTTCTCACTGGCTTTGCCTCGATCCACTTACTGAACTTGTCAACAGCGACCAGGAGGTACTCAAAACCGCCAGGAGATGATTTCTTTAGTTTCCCAACCATATCGAGCCACTAGACCGCAAACGGCCAGGTGATAGGGATGGTCTTCAGCTCTTGGGCTGGAGCGTTTGGTTGAGTAGCATAGTATTGGCAACCTCGACAGGTCTTTACCAGCTTGTCAGCATCTTCTTTAGCTGTGAGCCAGTAAAACCCAAGCCGAAAAGCTTTTGCAACGAGTGACCTAGGAGCGACATGATGCCCGCAGTCCCCTGCATGGATCTCTCTGAGTATCTCAATACCATCTTGGTTGGAGACGCATTTGAGAAAAACTCCTGTTGCGCTTCGTTTGTAGAGCTGTCCATCAACGATTGTGTAGGATCTTGCTCGCCTAATGATCTATCGTGCGAGGACCTCGTCCTCTGGCAACTTCTGATCAATGAGGTAGTCTAGGAAAGGCTGTGTCCAGGCGGGAATGATAGCCATCACTTCTCTAGCCGGAGATACTGCCACATCTGGGTTTTCCGGGTTAGCGCCCTTCACCGAGGGTATCCGTAGATGCTCCAGGAAAATACCAGGCGGAATTGGTTTCCTGCCGGATCCGAGCTTGGATAGCATGTCGGCCGCTGCGTTATCGTCTCTCCTGACGTACTTGACTCCGTATCCGAGGAAGCATTTGGCGATCTCGTCAACTTCGTCTCTGTAGCCGCCATGAAGGAGTTTCTGGCGTTCCAGGTTCCGGCTACTTGTTGTGCCACCAGGTCAGAATCTCCGCAGCAAATGATGTGCTTGATCCCAATTTCCTTAGCGATGCGCAGACTGTGTAGTAGAGCCTCGTATTCCGCCATGTTGTTTGTAGCTTCGAAGTGGATCTGCAGAACGTACCGCAGTTCTTCTCCGGTAGGGGACTTCAGGGTGACTCCGGCTCCCGAGCCTTGATGCTGCTTGGATCCATCGAAGTGCATAACCCATGTTTCTGGTTCCGGCTCCACATTTATATCCGGAGCTTCTGTCCAATCTGCAACAAAATATGCTAAGATCTGGTACTTGATCGCAGTCCTGGCTTTGTAGTTGATGTCGAAGGCGGATAATTCAATGCCCCATTTTGCTGTGCGTACTGTTGCGTCAGCGTTATTGAGAATCGTTGACAGCGAAGCTTTGCTCACGACTGTTACTGGATGCTCCTGGAAGTAGTGCCTCAGCTTCCTGCTACCTAGGAACACTCCATAGGCTAGCTTTTGAAAGTGAGGATATCTTTGTTTGGATTCCGTAAGCACTTCGCTAATGTAGTAGACTGGCCTTTGGACTCCATACTCGTGTCCTTCTTCATGTCGCTCCACCACGATGACGAGGCTGATGACTCTGTTGGTAGCTGCCAGGTAAAGGAGCATGGGCTCTGACTCTTCTGGCGCTGCTAGGATAGGTGGGGAGGTGAGTATTTCCTTCAACCCTTGAAGTGCTGAACGAACCCCGAAGAAACGAAAAAGATACATAAGCAAGTACAAGCGCTACTCGACAAAGGTTATATCCGCATAAGCCTTAGTCCTTGTGTTGTTCCTGTTCTTCTAGTTCCTAAGAAAGATGGTACATGGCGTATGTGCGTAGATTGTAGAGCGATAAACAACATAACTATTCGATATCGTCATCCTATTCCCCGTTTAGACGATATGTTAGATGAATTGAGTGGTGCTGCTGTTTTCTCTAAAATTGATTTGCGTAGTGGTTATCATCAAATTAGGATGAAAGAAGGGGATGAGTGGAAAACAGCCTTTAAAACAAAATTTGGTTTATATGAGTGGTTAGTAATGCCTTTTGGTTTGACTAATGCACCTAGCACTTTCATGAGACTGATGAACCATGTTTTACGTGATTTTATTGGCAAGTTTGTGGTTGTGTACTTTGATGACATTAATCTACAGCCGCAATGAATCTGATCATTCTATACATATTCGACATGTTTTGCAAGTGTTGCGTGATAATAAACTCTATGGTAATCTTGAGAAGTGCACATTTTGCAAAGATAAGGTCATATTTCTGGGTTATATTGTCTCTCAGCATGGAGTAGAAGTAGATGTGTCTAAAATTGAAGCTATTCAAAATTGGCCTACTCCCGTGAATGTGAGTCAAGTAAGAAGTTTTCATGGTCTAGCTGGGTTTTATAGAAGATTTGTGCCCAACTTTAGTACTATTGCTGCACCTTTGAATGACTTGACTAAAAAGAGTGTTGTTTTTGAGTGGGGCGCAGCCCAAGATCATGCTTTTGATGAACTTAAGAGATTGTTAACTTCTGCACCGTTGCTTGCACTTCCTGATTTCAATAAGCAATTTGAGATTGAATGTGATGCTAGTGGTATTGGAATTGGTGGTGTGTTGATGCAAGAGGGTCGTCCAATTGCATATTTTTCTGAGAAACTTTCTGGTGCTAAGTTGAACTATCCTATATATGATAAAGAATTGTATGATTTGATTAGAGTTCTTGAGGTTTGGCAACAATACTTATGGCCAAAAGAATTTATCATACATTCTGATCATGAAGCTTTGAAATATCTGAAAGCCCAATCTACTTTGTATAAGCGTCTTGCTAAGTGGGTTGAGTTCATTGAGTCTTTTCCATACATTATTAAGCATAAGAAGGGAAAAGATAATATTGTTGCTGATGCTCTATGTAGGAAAAATATGCTATTAACTCAACTTGATGTTAAAATTCCTGGATTAGAAATACTATGTGATTTGTATGCTACTGATCATGATTTTGCTGAACCATATCGCTTGTGTGCTATTGGTAAAGCATGGGAGAAATATCACATACATGATGGGTTCTTGTTTAGAGCTAACAAACTATGTGTTCAAAAATCGTCTGTGCGTTTGCTCTTATTGCAGGAATCACATGCTGGAGCTTTGATGGGTCACTTTGGGCGTGAGAAGACGCTACTCATGCTAGCTGACCACTTTTATTGGCCAAAGATAAGGCGGGACGTGGACATGTATGTGAAGAGGTGCATTACTTGCAACAAGTCCAAGTCCAAGATGAAGCCTCACGGTTTGTATACTCCTTTACCAGCACCTACTACACCTTGGGAAGACATTTGTATGGATTTTGTGATGGGTTTGCCGCGTACTAAAAGAGGCCATGATTCTATATTTGTGGTAGTGGATAGATTTTCTAAGATGTCACATTTTATTGGCTGCCACAAGAGCGACGATGCGTCGCATATTGCTAACCTATTTTTCAGGGAGATTGTACGTCTACATGGAGTCCCGAAGACTATTGTTTCTGATCGTGACGTGAAGTTTATGAGCTACTTCTGGAAAACGCTTTGGAGAAAGCTGGGGACGAAGCTACTTTTCAGCACTACTTGTCATCCCCAAACTAATGGTCAAACTGAAGTGGTGAATAGAACATTGTCACAATTATTGAGATCCATGATCAAGAAGAACTTGAAGGAGTGGGAAGAGTGTTTGCCGCATGTGGAGTTTGCTTACAACAGGGCGGTACATTCTACCACAGAATTGTGTCCTTTTGAGGTGGTGTATGGTTTCAAACCCATTACTCCACTTGATTTGTTTCCTTTGCCCATACATGAGAGAGTCAATATGGAGGCATCCAAGAGGGTAGATTTTGTACAGAAGATACATGTGAAGACTAAAGAGTTGATAGAGAAGAAAGGCAAGAGCAATGCTGCAAGGATGAATAAGAAGCGTAAGGAGATATTGTTCAAGCCTGGTGATATGGTATGGGTACATTTTCGCAAGGATAGGTTCCCGAACCTGCGGAAGTCCAAGTTGCTTCCTTGTGGTGCTGGTCCTTACAAAGTGCTTGCCAAGATCAATGATAATGCATACTCAATAGATATTCCAGTTGATGAGTTTGGTGTCAGTAATTCTTTCAATGTTGCTGATTTGACACCATATGACGGAGAAGACCTTGGAGCATCGAGGTCGACGCCTTTTGAAGGGGGGGGGGAGATGATGAGGACATCCCTACCTCACTACTACCTTCGTCATTACAAGAAGATGATCCTGCTGTGAAGCTCAAGTCCAATGAAGTCAGGATTAATGGACCAATGACACGAGCTCGTGCGAAGCTACTTAAACAACAGGTGAACTTGTTCCTAAATGATACTTTTGAATGGATCGTAGCGAACAAGAGGGGGGGGGGGGTGAATGGCGCTACGGCAAGTTTCAGTCTTTTTCAAGTTTTATGCAACGAAAGGTAAAGGTGTGACTTTTAGCAATGGGGGTGATCCTACAATGAATATCGGACGAGTGCAACAAGTAAAGGAATCAACAAGATAACGAGAGTAAGGAGCGAGACAACCGGGGGGCGCGAGGCAAGTCAAGGTTTGTTTCCCGCAGTTCCTTCCACTAAAGGAAGTACGTCTGCGTTGAGGAGGTGCTAGTCTCACACAAGAGACTAGGCGGCCACACCACGAAGGAAGGCCCCACCCTCTTCCTCGAGAGAGCTCCACGGAGGTGCTCTCCCTCTTCCACTAAGGCACCGGTCGAGGTGGTGATTCCTTCACAAGGTTGGGGCGAGCTCCACACACAAGGATGCTCCCAACACCCTATGGATCTAGTACATCACCAAGCTAGACTCCATAGCTGCACATCTCCAATGCTCCACCATAGGAACCCATCACCAATGCTCCACCATAGGAACTCTTCCAATGCTCCACCAAAGGAACTCTCCAATGCTCCACCAAAGGAACTCTCCAATGCTCCACCAAAGGAACTCTTCTCCAAGATCCACCAAAGGAACCCTACCACCAAGATCCACTAAGGAATAGCTAGTATTTGTGAAATCTCTCTTGGTAGAACTATAGATCGGGGTCTCCTCCACCTATCCTCAAAGTTTGGGCAAGATTGGTTGGAGGGGGAAGGAGATCCTCAAGGATTAAGCTCAGCAACAATGGAGGAGAGAGAAGGGGAAGAGATAAAATCGTGTTGGGAAAGAAGGGGCCCTTAAATAGGCTCCTCCAAATCCAACCGTTATGTCCAGATTTGGCCTAAGCGGTACTACCGCTTTGAGGTAAGCGGTACTACCACTCTGAGTTCGAATTCGATCCAGATCTGGTCAAAGGACGCAGAGCGGTACTACCGCATGAGGTACCGCTCGAGGTACCGCAATAGGGTCCAGACCTTACTGGATCCAGAGCGGTACCAGGGCGGTACCAAGGCGGTATGACCGTAACTCGGTTACGGTACCTAAGCGGTACCTTGAGCGGTACTACCGCTCCAGGTACTGCAGAGGTACCGCAGCGTGTTTCTGGAGGGCAACTCAGTACAGACTCAGAGCGGTACCGACAGCGGTACCTATAGGGGTAGCGGTACTACCGCTACAGGTACCAGTAGTACCAGCCTAGCTAAATCTGGTTTTCTTCCCTTTTTCTCTCCAACTTTGTTACCTCGCTAAACACACACAAAACCAGAAAACCTATCAACTACGCTTCAGTCTTCCGATCTTGACGCGTCCGGCGAGGTCACCGTGTACTTGCAAATCTAACAATGATACTCAAGGCACACGGTGAGATTACTCAAGTGTTGTCATCAAACACACAAAACTTGGGGTGTGAATTTTGCTCTTACAATCTCCCCCTTTTTGGTGTTTGATGACAACACAAGAGCGTACAATAACATATGATATTATGATGAGAACATTAGATTTGCAAAAACTCGACGGAGCTCCCCCTACACATGTGCACATCATGAATATGTATTTGAACACAAATACACATGTTATAGAGACATCACTCCCCCTAGTTTTTACAAACCAAGCACATATGCAACATAGATAGATGACATGTTCAAGAGGCATATGCACAATATGGAGGCAACATAAGATCATATATGGAGATTTGGGTGAAATTATCATACCATAGCCTTGAGAATACCCAAACTCACAATAAGATGCCTCCATAGGGTTGTTGATGTAGCCATAAGACAAGATAAGCAACTAGAACCAAACGGCTACAAACAACAAAGGTCTCCATCCCACCTAGGAACTTCTCCCCCTTTGGCATCGGAACACCAAAAAGGAGGGTAACGAAACTAGAGAGATGGAGAAAAAGAACATGCAACCAAGCTTGCAAAAATCACGAGAAAACAAGCTTGATGGAGGTTCTTAAAACAAGAAGAAGAAAGCAAAGAAGAAAGACAAAACAAGGTCATGAAGAACCGAAAAACCCTCAAGGAGGGGGTGTTGGTGGCCGAGGCCACCGTGTAAGAGTATAGTAGTTGTGAGGTGATACGTCTCCGACGTATCGATAATTTCTTATGTTCCATGCCACATTATTGATGATATCTACATGTTTTTGTAATATCCCAGGTAATGGGGTTACAAAAATAGAGGAAACAGGTGTGTGCATTGCATTCATGCATAGAAAATCTGGGGAAATTTCGCGCTTTAAAGTAAAACAGTCACAGTAACTGAAGTTTCACTTGACCTTGGTGGAATTGAAGTAGCTCCTCAAGTCAAGCGCTATAAACCTCAATGTGACTTCGTTAAAACCTTGTTTTGGGTAGAGATGATTTGATCTCAAGGGTTAGATCAAATGGAATTACAACCAACACAATAACTTAATAATCAAGGATCAATTACTTGATCCTATTAAAGATCATAATATGTTAATCCTTGCCATAACATAAGAACATCTATTCAAGTACAAACCAAGTAACAATAAAATGGAGAAACCATTCTTGACTATCTTCTCCCTGTCTTAAAACTAAACCATAATCCTACCATGAAACCTCAGGGTATTCACTCCACTTCAACATTGGAGTTATAACAAGAAGATCCACTCCAGAAATAGATATTCTTCTCCATTCCAAGTTATTACACATCAAACCTAGAGAGGTGAGAGTTCTATAGTATTTATTAGAGAAGCATTAACAAACCTTGATCTAAACCTTGGATATACATCCAAGTATTCAAATCATCATCTTTAAGAGGAACCCTAGGATCTTATTCAAGATAGTGGAGTTTTAGACTTGATATTTATTGAGATATGGTGAATACACCATAAACCCTAGAATAAACCATACCTTTGTAAGAGAGCTCAAGTTAGGGTGTTACACTCAAGAAAGTTAAGCCAACAATTGAATGTGAGGAAGAGAACTATCCATATAACCAGATAATAATATCAACATTGTTTAAGTAGAACCCTAAACAGAATATCTCAGGCATTCTCCTGGGATATAATTTATGGAGACAACCATAGCCATGTCCACTCAAGATAGTATAGAAGAAGTACTATATCTAGTTGATCAAGACAATGCTTGATCATGGAAGTGAGAAAACCATTCAATGAGAGATCCCTTAGGACGCCAAACCTTGATCACTATAAATTGAGTGATGATCATAAACCCTAAGAATTGGAGGTAGAGATATTAAGAACAAGTTGATCATGCCTAATCCATGATTATGCTCTTGAAATATGTGAGGATAAATTAAACCCTACTAAAATAAGTAGATCTCATTACCACATGAAATTATAGGGAGATCACTAGTAAGCAAACCTAGACTTATATCCCAACCTTTACTTGTGATGAATCACTTGGTGATCATAAGTAGAATCCTACCATATCTATATTGCATAAATTAAAGAACCTAAGAAAACCTTAGAACCCAAACTCTATACTTTATATGGTGAGAAACCATATATCCATATGACCAAAGTTAACTATAAAAAGAACTATAACCAATGTAGTTACTTTAATGATAAATTGAAGATAATAATAGAAGTTAAATTGGTAGAAGATAAAAAACCATTCTCAAATCCTTAGTAATTTGGGAAGCACATTAGATATGAAGCAAGCCACCACCTTATCATGGTTGGGGGAAATTAAACCCTAGCACATGCAATATGGAGACACCCCATCTCTATAACCTAGAATTAAATCTCAACCCTAGTTGAGTATCACTTGGGTGATCACAAATAAAACCTAAACCACAATTAAGATTCAAACCATGTGTCATTAGGTAAATATCATTAGAACCCTGGAATGGCATATTAATGAAATCTTATGCTTCACATATTAAACCTCAGAAACATCTAGTGCTTAAAATCACAATTGAAACCCATGTGTGGTAATCAACCACCTATTCCTATAACCAAGATCAAACCATGAAGAGAGTAATACTTTACTCTAGGCATTTTATGGTGATGTTAAAATATAACAATAGCAATAAACTTAAAGGGGGGTTATGATAGAAAATTAGAAAAGCCCTAATAAATTAGTGCTCACATAACATCACATGTAAGTCAATCACTCATCAAATAGGAGGTCAAATCCTTAGAGATATTTAGCACATAAAATCATGTCACTACATCACTTTCTTATTTGAAATCCATAAATAAGTATTACCTTGAGATTATTTCTTGCAAGATGAAACCAAATAAAACTTTATACATCACTAAGTAAGAAAATTATCACTGGAAAACAATTTGAATATTTACAAAGATAATATTCAAATTCATGTTCATATGGGTAATTAAATTCAAGTTCCAATCATAATAACTAAACCAATGTTATAATACCCATATTAATTTTCTAATACACCACCAAAGTGACTGAGGAATCTTGAACTAATCCTTGTACTATTCAAATAAGAAATACCTGCAAAATAGTAAGGCATTCAAAATTGAATTAAAAACAGAATTCAAAATAGTAATAGAAAACATAAAATAGATAAAAAAAGGAAAAGGAAAAGGAATTACCTGGCCATTGAGCAGCCCAGCAGCAGCTCGTCCACGCCGTCCGAACCAACCCAGGAGCAGCCCACGAAGACGGCCCAGCCCAGCCCACGTACCGTTTCGCCTGGATAAGATCGAAGCCGAAGTCATCGTCTTCGTCTTCGCCATCGACGACGCGCGGGAGGACGCCAGCACGATGAGGAGAGCCACGTCCCGACCGCCGTTGTTGACCTGGGCGACCGACGACGAACGCGAGAGCCCTATAAATACTCGTCTGAAGCCCTCCTCGCTCCTGTTCGTCATTTTTCCCCAATTTAGCAAACCCTAACTCGCCCGGTCATCTTTCTCGCCGCCGGTAGAAACCACCCCAGACCTCGCCGTGGCCACCATTAGAACCGCCATGGTCGACTTGTTATTTATGCAAAAGGAATTGAGTCCGGAAGCTCTCAATCGCCAGAGAATCGTCGCCCCCTTTCTCCGGTCACCGACAGCACATCGACGTTCGCCGTCGATTCGGACCACCTGCGGCCTCGTCGTCGAGCTCAACACAATCACGGTGAGCTCGCGCACCTCCTGGACTCCCTATTGCATCCAATTGTAGTCCGTAGCTTCGCCGCGCCGTTCAACCGTGCCTGCCGCCGCGGTACCTCACCGGCGAGCAAGCTCCGACGACCATTAGGGGGTGGCGCTGCCACCACTAGTTTCACCTCGACGAGCCCTTTCCAACCAGCCCCTGCACGCGCCCGCGGGAACGCTCTAGTGCCGGCGACCGTCGCCAATTTCCGCCGGCAGTGAGCTCCCCTTGCCACATCATCGCCACCTGGGCAGCTGACGTGGACCACTGGTCCACCAGTCAGTGGCTAGGGGCAACTTAGACCGGGTGTATTTAGCAGATTCCATTTTAGTTTAAATTCAGAAAATTACTGCAACTTCAAATAATTATAGAAAATTCAATTTAAGTCCGAAAAATATAAATGAGATATCAAAATTCTTATAAAGATAAACTCTATCCAATAAAAATATAAAATGAAATTATTATTTTTAATAAAAATATATTTATTTAATACTTGTTATTTAAGCCATATATTTAAATTCTAAATTCAATTAAAATTCAATAATTAGTAAAAAATTCCAAAAGTAAATAAAAACCAGTTAATAAATAAAGAAAACATTAAAACTAATTTTCTTTATTTGCTATCTTATTTAATCTTTATTATTGGAATTTAAACCCTGATTAATAATTACCCTAATTATTCAATTGTTTAAAATTAATAAAATGCCAAATACAATATTATTTTCTATTCCAAGTTATTAATAACTTCAACTTTAAGATGAAGTTATTAATTATAGAACTATATGGTAAAAAGCAAACTCTAATTTAATATGGAATGATATTACAACCCTATCATTTCATGTGAAACCAAAACCCTAAATTCAATTAGGAACCCTAGCTCCATTATTGCATGTGAACCCTAAATTGTCCTAAACCTAAAACCTTAGGTTAGAACATGTGATCATGGTACTTTCTTCCAAATCATAGCACCATAGTAGCAACTAAATACTTGTCTTGGACACATAAAACGTAGAAGACCTATCACTAATATATGGGTATCCCATGTGATCATCTTCATCAGACCTAGATGATCAAATAGGGTTAACCAAATGTAAACCCTAGTTTCAATTCCTATAAACATCAACCTTACCTATCCATGCTTAGCATCACACCATTGTGATGAACTTCAATAACAACTATGCCAAATCTTGAGCATTACCTAATCATATTCCACTACACCCTACTAGTGTTGGATACTTATCAACCATCCTATTTAGGAGCCAATTACTCCTTACTTAATAGAACCAACAGTAAAACCTAGACCACTTCCACCCTAATTGTTATACATCTTCTTACTTAAGAAGTATGTTCTTCGAAAGTTATTCTTTTGAAGAAAATAAGGAACCATCATCAACCCTGCTTATAAGGACCTATAAACCCTAGCCAGCTATCATTAGCAAGATAAACCAACCTTGACAACAACCATGTATAATGAATTGCTTAGGATGCCTAGGCTTATCTTAACCTTACAAGCCCCAGGTGTTGATGAATCCAACTTTGTTGGGATCCATCTAATACCTATCCCAGCAACTACATGAAGCCATAAACAACCATAGAAAACCACCCACTTAATTATCATACTTGTTCTTTATTAAAGAACATGTTCTTCAAAAGTTATTCTTTTAAAGTATATGATAATTAATCATTAACCATGCCATATAGTACTAAAATGACCACTGTTCTTTACTTGTTAACATTATGCCAATTATCATTCTTTGTGTGCTCAATTGATTATTATGCTTTATTATCTACCTGTTTATAATACCAAGTAATCACACCTGAATAAGAACCTTGTATGTGAATCACTCTAAAAGTGCAACACACCCTGAACCAATCATTACCACTCGCTAATCCTAAATCATCGGGGTTAGGACACGCTTAGAACGATTGCATCTCATACTTATGCATTATTGCATCCTTGCCAATCTTTTAAACATCGTCCTTACCGGACGATGATGCTATTTCAGAATTTGGAGTTATTACGCATCGAAGACCTTGTCTGCATAATCTTGCAGCCAAGAAAGGCAAGTTCATCACTTGCTCATGCCATTTGATTATTTCTATCAAATTACTTGCAAAGTACTATGATTATCACTATTGCATAAAAACCAAAACCACTACTTTCATAACTATGAATATGACTATGTGGTGGGCAATGGAACCATGGATTGTGTTGATATGGTGGAGGTTCCATTGCACGGGTTTATATCCATCTAGGATTAAACAACAAATGTCGCCAGTGATTCTTGTGCCGTAATACCCGTGTTAACCATAAGATCCGGAGTGGGACGGAGTAGTCAAAAGTGTTTCCACCTCTCGTTCATCAATGGATGCGCTTTACCGTAGTACACTTGTAATCCAAGGGGGCAAGCTGGTGAGGCTGGGGAGTCCTAAGTCCCCACGGCATTGTCCGTAGTACACTTGTCGCCCGAAGGAGCAAGATGGTGAGGCTGGGGAGTCCTAAGTCCCCACGGTATTGCGGTCTATGATGGGTTGCAGCTACCGGCGTAGGAGTGTATGGTAGAGCCCAGCACTGTCGTCGTGGTCGGGGTCCACCTTGAAATCTACAGGAATAATGGGACCGGCGTGGACCCAGGGTCGGCGCATGCAACAACGGGTGGGTGTTCGAGGTAGCGGAGGAACATGATTGGCTAGACCTTATACCGGGCCTCACACCAAAGGAAGTGTGGACGGGTAACGTGCTCGGTTGGCAACAAGGTTAAGATCTCTTATGGGTAAAGCAACACACCTCTGCAGAGTGTAAAGAACCGTGACCTGTCACTCCCTGTTCCGGGATATGGAACTGCGAACGCGGCCGAAAAGGAGCTCCATGAAGTTCTAGTAAACCGGTGAAGGCTGACGGACATAGCTCTTCTGAATAAAAGCAACCTCTCGAAGAAATGATTATGAAAACCTGCATTGGTATTAGACTTTCTGGTCTAATGCCGTAGCTAGTGCATTAAACACCTCTTTCCTATAATGAACTTGTTGAGTACGCTCGTACTCATCCCACACTTAAATCCCCTGCTTAGATATGGAGGCATCGAAGAAGGATCTACAGTGCAACTCGAAGAACGAGGAGTCAACAACTACTTCAAGATACAGGACCCGGTCAGAGGAGTCAGATACCACATCCATCAAGGAGGAAACCTAGTTTAGCCATAGAAGGGAACTAGCTTCCTAAACCTAGCTCCTAATTAGCTAGAATCTATTCTTAGCCTCTGTAGCTAGTTAAATACTCTACAAATAGAGTTCGTGATAAGACTAGACTACGAGTCGTTCTTCTGGAGTTTATTTGCAGTTTTACCTCATTGTAAAGTAGGAGGCTGTGATGATCTTATGTAACAGAGTCGATGTTGTAATTCTATAGACATGCCTTGGACCCGCATATGTTTCTGTTGTACCACTCTGAGCGATATAATACCCGTGGAACTGTGTTTCATTGGTGTTATATCAGACTTGCATACTACACCATGCAGTGGTATGCCGGGTCACCACAGTTTTATGCATACTTTATGTCATATTTATGCATTTTCCGGCACTGACCTATTAACGAGATGCCGAAGAGCCAGTTGCTATTTTCTGCTATTTTTGATTTCAGAAATCCTAGTAAGGAAATATTCTCGGAATTGGACGAAATCAACGCCCAGGGGCCTATTTTCACACGAAGCTTCCAGAAGACCGGAGAGCTAACGAAGTGGGGCCACGAGGCGGCGCCACGCTAGGGCGGCGCGGCCCAGCCCTTGGCCGCGCCGACCTACTGTGTGGGCCCCTCGTGACGCCCCTTGACCTGCCCTTCCGCCTACAAATAGCCTTCGTCGCGAAACCCCCAGTACCGAGAGCCACGATACGGAAAACCTTCTAGAGACGCCGCCGCCGCCAATCCCATCTTGGGGGATTCAGGAGATTGCCTCCGGCACCCTGCCGGAGAGGGGATTCATCTCCCGGAGGACTCTACGCCGCCATGGTCGCCTCCGGAGTGATGAGTGAGTAGTCTACCCCTGGACTATGGGTCCATAGCAGTAGCTAGATGGTTGTCTTCTCCTTATGTGCTTCATTGTCGGATCTTGTGAGCTACCGAACATGATCAAGATCATCTATCTGTAATGCTATATGTTGTGTTTGTTGGGATCCGATGGATAGAGAATACTATGTTATGTTGATTATCAATTTATATCTATGTGTTGTTTATGATCTTGCATGCTCTCCGTTATTAGTAGAGGCTCTGGCCAAGTTTTTGCTAGTAACTCCAAGAGGGAGTATTTATGCTCGATAGTGGGTTCATGTCTCCGTGAATCTGGGGGAGTGAGAGAAACCTCTAAGATTATGGATGTGCTGTTGCCACTAGGGATAAAACATTGATGCTATGTCCGAGGATGTAGTTATTGATTACATTACGCACCATACTTAATGCAATTGTCTGTTGTTTTCAACTTAATACTGGAAGGGGTTCGGATGATAACCTGAAGGTGTACTTTTTAGGCATAGATGCATGCTGGATAGCGGTCTATGTACTTTGTCGTAATGCCCAATTAAATCTCACAATACTCATCATATCATGTATGTGCATGGTCATGCCCTCTCTATTTGTCAATTGCCCAACTGTAATTTGTTCACCCAACATGCTATTTATCTTATGGGAGAGACACCTCTAGTGAACTCTGGACCCCGGTCCATTCTTTACATCTGAAATACAATCTACTGCAATTGTTCTACTGTTCTCTGCAAACAATCATCATCCACACTATACATCTAATCCTTTGTTACAGCAAGCCGGTGAGATTGACAACCTCACTGTTTCGTTGGGGCAAAGTACTTTGGTTGTGTTGTGCAGGTTCCACGTTGGCGCCGGAATCCCTGGTGTTGCGCCGCACTACATCTCGCCGCCATCAACCTTCAACATGCTTCTTGGCTCCTACTGGTTCGATAAACCTTGGTTTCGTACTGAGGGAAAACTTGCCGCTGTACGCATCACACCTTCCTCTTGGGGTTCCCAACGGACGCGTGTTGTACGCGTATCAAGCTCTTTTTCTGGCGCCGTTGCCGGGGAGATCAAGACACGCTGCAAGGGGAGTCTCCACATCCCAATATCTTTACTTTGTTTTTGTCTTGCTTTATTTTATTTAGTACTTTGTTTGCTGCACTAAATCAAAATACAAAAAAATTAGTTGCTAGTTTTACTTTATTTACTGTTTTGCATACTCTATATAAAAACACAAAAAAATTAGTTACTTGCATTTACTTTATCTAGTTTGCTTTATTTACTATTGCTAAAATGAGTAATCCTGAAGTTGAAGTTCGTTCGTTTAAGCAACAAGGGGGAGAATGTTTAAAAGATTCTTGGTATAGAATTAGTGATGCCCATAATAGGTGCACTAAGAAACACTCCACCACTATCCTACTCAGGAATTTTTATGTTGGTATCTCTAGCTGGAATAGGTATGTTCTTGATCGTCTCGCGGGAGGTAACTTTCTAAGTACCCCCGCTTTAGAAGCTAGTTGCATTATTGAGAGTCTATTTGGAATACCACCTGTTAATGAAGTTAAAATTGAAATCTCTCTTGAAGATGTCATGAAAAAGTGGGAGACCATAGAGCAAAATCTTCCAAGTATTGAGACTAATTTGGGAGCATTACTTGATAGCACTGATAAACTTGATAAATCTCTAGGTGGAATTAATGAGAGAATTGCCATATTAGAAGCTTGTGCTATTCATGATAATCAAACCCAAAGGATTAGTGAACTTGAAGAGGCTATGGAAACATTGGGTCCAACCTTCTCATCTATAAAGTTTAGAGAGAAAGCTTATGTGGGTAAGGAGCAAAAGTTCATGTATGTCTCTAAGGGGCCTAAACCAAAAAACTATTATAGGCCTAAAATTGATAAAGCTCTTAAAACCACTATAGATAAGGGAGCATCTAAGACTCCTAATGGGATAAATTTTGAAAATGATGTTGATGCTTCATCTCTTGATAACACTTGATACACACTTTCTGCGCCTAGCTGAAAGGCGTTAAAGAAAAGCGCTTATGGGAGACAACCCATGTTTTTACTACAGTACCTTTATTTTTATTTTGAGTCTTGGAAGTTGTTTAATACTGTAGCAACCTCTCCTTATCTTAGTTATTGTGCATTGTTGTGCCAAGTAAAGTCGTTGATAGTAAGGTTCATACTAGATTTGGATTACTGCACAGAAACAGATTTCTTTGCTGTCACGAATCCAGGCAAAATTCTCTGTAGGTAACTCAGAAAATTATGCCAATTTACGTGAGTGATCCTCAGATATGTACGCAACTTTCATTCAATTTGAGCATTTTCATTTGAGCAAGTCTGTTGCCTCAATAAAATTCGTCTTTACGAACTGTTCTGTTTTGACAGATTCTGTCTTTTATTTCGCATTGCCTGTTTTGCTATGCTTGATGGATTTTTCGATTCCATTGACTTTCAGTAGCTTTTTGCAATGTCCAGAAGTGTTAATAATGATTATGTCACCTCTGAAAATGTAAATTTTAATTGTGCACTAACCCTCTAATGAGTTGTTTTGAGTTTGGTGTGGAGGAAGTTTTCAAGGATCAAGAGAGAGAGATGATACAACTTGATCAAGGAGAGTGAAAGCTCTAAGCTTGGGGATGCCCTGGTGGTTCACCCCTGCATATATCAAGAAGACTCAAGCGTCTAAGCTTGGGGATGCCCAAGGCATCCCCTTCTTCATCGACAATATTATCAGGTTCCTCCCCTGAAACTATATTTTTATTCCATCACATCTTATGTACTTTGCTTGGAGCGTCGGTTTGTTTTTGTTTTTGTTTTGTTTGAATAAAATGGATCCTAGCATTCTTTGTGTGGGAGAGAGACACGCTCCGCTGTTGCATATGGACAAGTATGTCCTTAGGCTTTACTCAAAGTATTCATGGCGAAAGTTTCTTCTTCGTTAAATTGTTATATGGTTGGAATTGGAAAATGATACATGTAGTAATTGCTATAATGTCTTGGATAATGTGATACTTGGCAATTGTTGTGCTCATGTTTAAGCTCTTGCATCATATACTTTGCACCTATTAATGAAGAAATACATAGAGCATGCTAAAATTTGGTTTGCATATTTGGTCTCTCTAAGGTCTAGATAATTTCTAGTATTGAGTTTGAACAACAAGGAAGACGGTGTAGAGTCTTATAATGTTTACAATATGTCTATTATGTGAGTTTTGCTGCACCGCTTCATCCTTGTGTTTGTTTCAAATAGCCTTGCTAGCCTAAACCTTGTACCGAGAGGGAATACTTCTCATGCATCCAAAATCCTTGAGCCAACCACTATGCCATTTGTGTCCACCATACCTACCTACTACATGGTATTTCTCCGCCATTCCAAAGTAAATTGCTTGAGTGCTACCTTTAAATTCTAATCCTCTACCTTTGCAATATATAGCTCATGGGACAAATAGCATAAAAACTATTGTGGTATTGAATATGTACTTATGCACTTTATCTCTTATTAAGTTGCTTGTTGTGCGATAACCATGTTCCTGGGGACGCCATCAACTACTCTTTGTTGAATATCATGTGAGTTGCTATGCATGTCCATCTTGTCTGAAGTAAGGGAGATTTACCACTTATTTAATGGTTAGAGCATGCATATTGTTAGAGAAGAACATTGGGCCGCTAACTAAAGCCATGAATCATGGTGGAAGTTTCAGTTTTGGACATATATCCTCAATCTCATATGAGAAAATTAATTGTTGCTACATCCTTATGCATTAAAGAGGAGTCCATTATCTGTTGTCTATGTTCTCCCGGTATGGATGTCTAAGTTGAGAATAATCAATAGCGAGAAATCCAATGCGAGCTTTCTCCTTAGACCTTTGTACAGGCGGCATAGAGGTACCCCTTTGTGACACTTGGTTAAAACATGTGCATTGCGATAATCCCGGTAATCCGAGCTAATTAGGACAAGGTGCGGGCACTATTAGTATACTATGCATGAGGCTTGCAACTTGTAAGATATAATTTACATAACACATATGCTTTATTACTACCGTTGACAAAATTGTTTCTTGTTTTCAAAACCAAAGCTCTAGCACAAATATAGCAATCGATGCTTTCCTCTTTGAAGGACCCTTCTTTTACTTTTATGTTGAGTCAGTTCACCTATCTCTCTCCACCTCAAGAAGCAAACACTTGTGTGAACTGTGCATTGATTCCTACATACTTGCATATTGCACTTGTTATATTACTTTGCATTGACAAGTATCCATGAGATATACATGTTATAAGTTGAAAGCAACCGCTGAAACTTCATCTTCCTTTGTGTTGCTTCAATACCTCTACTATGAATTATTGCTTTATGAGTTAACTCTTATGCAAGACTTATTGATGCTTGTCTTGAAGTACTATTCATGAAAAGTCTTTGCTTTATGATTTAGTTGTTTACTCATGTCATTTACATTGTTTTGATCGCTGCATTCATCACATATGCTTACAATAGTATGATCAAGGATATGATGGCATGTCACTCCAGAAATTATCTTTGTTATCGTTTACCTGCTCGGGACGAGCAGAAACTAAGCTTGGGGATGCTGATACGTCTCCGACGTATCGATAATTTCTTATGTTCCATGCCACATTATTGATGATATCTACATATTTTATGCATACTTTATGTCATATTTATGCATTTTCCGGCACTAACCTATTAACAAGATGCCGAAGAGCCGATTCTTTGTCATTGTTTTTGGTTTCAGAAATCCTAGTAAGGAAATATTCTCGGAATTGGACGAAATCAACGCCCAGGGGCCTATTTTCACACGAAGCTTCCAGAAGACCGGAGAGCTAACGAAGTGGGGCCACGAGGCGGCGCCACGCTAGGGCGGCGCGGCCCAGCCCTTGGCCGCGCCGACCTACTGTGTGGGCCCCTCGTGACGCCCCTTGACCTGCCCTTCCGCCTACAAATAGCCTTCGTCGCGAAACCCCCAGTACGGAGAGCCACGATACGTAAAACCTTCCAGAGACGCCGCCGCCGCCAATCCCAGCTCGGGGGATTCAGGAGATCGCCTCCGGCACCCTGCCGGAGAGGGGATTCATCTCCCGGAGGACTCTACGCCGCCATGGTCGCCTCCGGAGTGATGAGTGAGTAGTCTACCCCTGGACTATGGGTCCATAGCAGTAGCTAGATGGTTGTCTTCTCCTTATGTGCTTCATTGTCGGATCTTGTGAGCTGCCGAACATGATCAAGATCATCTATCTGTAATGCATGAGGTCGCGTAGATATATCTAGGACTCACGGACTACAACTCAACATGAAGCTCATAAGTCAGTTATTTGACAAATAGCAAATGTTTTGGATTTATTTATGCATTATGGGGGGAGTGATAGCTCAACGGATTTAAACCGCACTCCCCCTATGTCCATGCGTGCCTTTCATCTAGATATGACGGTAAGACTGGTATGTGCGCACGACGGTCAAGCAAAGTTCGATGGATCAATGATATTTAGCTCATGCCTCAACTCAATAAAGCGCTTCTCATCCAAGGGCTTCGTGAAGATGTCCGCCAATTGCTCCTTGGTGCTAATATAGGATAGTACAATATCTCCGCGAGCAATGTGGTCCCGGATGAAGTGGTTCTGTATCTCAATGTGCTTCGTCTCGCCATGAAGAACCGGATTGTAGGCGATCTTGATTGCGCTCTCATTGTCACACAAAAGAGGCACCTTGCTATACTCGAGTCCATAATCCCGCAAGGTTTGCCTCATCCATAAGATTTGAGCACAACTACTAGCCGCGGCAATATACTCGGCTTCCGCGGTGGAGACGGAGACACAATTTTGCTTCTTCGAGGACCAACACACCAAAGATCTCCCAAGAAAGTGACATGCTCTGGAGGTAGACTTCCTATCAATCTTGTCGCCCGCCCAATCGGAGTCAGTGAAACCAACCAAGGCGAAGTCCGTGTCCCTTGGGTACCATAGTCCGAAGTGTGGGGTATCAACTAAATATCGAAAGATCCTCTTGACCGCCACAAGGTGGCTTTCCTTCGGACTTGCTTGAAACCGTGCACACATACCAACGCTCAACATTATATCCGGGTGAGAGGCACAAAGGTAGAGAAGCGAACCTATCATCGAACGGTAGAGCTTGGTATCCACCGCCTTGCCGCCCTCGTCAAGAGTGAGTTGACACTTGAGTTGCATCGGAGTTCCAATCCCCTTGGGATCCTTCATATCAAGGCGCTTTAGCATGTCTTGGAGGTACTTTGCTTGATTGATGAAGGTGCCTTATCGCATTTGCTTGATCTCGAACCCAAGAAAGTACTTGAGTTCACCCATCATTGACATCTCAAACCTATTTGTCATCAACATAGCAAACTCATCATTGAATTTTGTGTTAGTAGAGCCAAATATGATGTCATCTACATAGAGTTGGCATACGAAAAGCTCCCCATTGACCTTCTTAGTAAAAAGAGTGGGATCGATTTTCCCCACTTCGAAACCACGGTCTTCAAGCAACTCCTTGAGATGCTCATACCAAGCTCTAGGAGCTTGTTTGAGACCATATAGGGCCTTTTTGAGCTTGAAGACATGGTCCGGGAAATGGGGGTCCTCGAACCCCGGGGGTTGCTTCACATATACTTCCTCATGTAGAGGACCATTAAGAAAAGCACTCTTAACATCCATTTGTTGCAACTTAAAGTCATGATGTGAGGCAAAGGCCAAAAGGATACGGATGGGCTCGAGCCTTGCAACGGGTGCAAAGGTTTCACCAAAGTCCACGCCTTCGACTTGAGAATAGCCTTATGCCACCAATCTTGCTTTGTTGCGGATGACCGTGCCACTTTCATCTTGCTTGTTCTTGAAGATCCACTTGGTGCCGATAACATTGCGGCAATGATCGGGTCGCTTCATGAGAGTCCATACATCATTCCTCTTGAAGTTGCTGAGTTCCTCTTGCATTGCATTCAACCAATCGGGATCGTTGAGAGCATCATCAACTTTGAGTGGTTCCACCCTAGAGACAAAGGCATGGTGCGCACAAAAGTTTGCAAGTTGCCTCCGAGTGGTGACATTTCTCTTTAGATCACCAATGATGTTTTGCAAGGAATGTGACTTGAGACGCAAGTGTCTTGTAGTAGGATCTTCACGGCGAGTGTCGGCTTGAGGAGATGGTTCTTGTGAGTCCTCTTGGCCTTCATCACGGTTTAGGTCCTCACCTTGACCTCCATTGTCGTTGAAAGAGGCAACCTTGTCATGAGATCCGGACGGCTCGGGGGTATAAGGAATATCATTATCCATGAAGATTGTCCCCGAACCACACGGAGAAGAACTTGAAGCTTGACCTTGGTCACTTGATGTTGGGTGTTGAGGTAGACGAGCTTGCGGTGTGTGTTGTTCTTGAGCTTGTTGAGGTGAACTTGGACTTGATTGTTGTTGTAGATGTCGAGGTTGATCTTGAGGTTGAGGTTGAACTTGAGGTTGTTGTAGAGGTTGACTTGCATTTGTTAGATCAACGGAAGAAGCTTGGCCTTGTGGTGTAGATGCCTCCACTTGGGTGGAACTTGGTCCTTCCCCGGTACTCATAGAAGGTAGCGTTTGAGGTAGGCGAATGCCAACACCCATCCTTCCTATGGTATCCGGGGGAATTGCATCTCCTTTCTCACAAGAAGCACTTCGCTCCTCCAAAGATCTATCATCTTCATCGAACGTCACATCACAATATTCTACAACACGTCCACTTGACTTGTTGAAGACTCTATAGGCGTGAGAATCCGTAGCATAGCCAACGAAAATTCCTTCTTGAGCTCTTGAATCAAACTTGGATAGGCGCGTGTCCTTGACAAGTATGTAGCATTTGCATCCGAAGACCTTGAAGTATGACACATTAGGCTTGTTGCCGTGAGGATCTCATATGGTGTCTTCTCAAGACCTTTGCGAAGGTAGAGGCGATTAGTAGCATCGCAAGCGGTTGAGATAGCTTCCGCCCAAAAATTGTAGTTGGACTTGTATTCCATCATCATGGTTCGAGCGGCTTCGATCAAGGTTCGATTCTTCCTTTCGGCGACCCCATTTTGTTGGGGAGTATATGGCGTGGAGTATTGGTGTTCGATTCCTTCCTCGCCGAGGAAGTCATCCAATGTGTAGTTCTTGAACTCCGTTCCATTGTCGCTCCTTATTGCGAGAATCTTGTTGTCGTACTTGCATTGAACTTGGTTGGCAAACTCCATCATGGTCCGTTGAGTCTCACTCTTGTACTTGAAGAAGAATACCCAACAATAGCGTGAATAGTCATCAACGATGACGAGGCAATACTTCTTTCCTCCAAGACTTCCATGAGATGGTGGACCAAAGAGATCAACATGTAGGAGCTCCAAGCATCTTGTGGTAGAGATGATGGTCTTGGCCTTGTGAGGATCTCCATGCATTTTTCCTTGTACGCAAGCCCTACAAACACGATCCTTGCAAAAAGAGACATCTTCTTTTAGTCCGAGAATGTGGCCACCCTTGTGGAGACTTTGCAAAGTCCTCATTTTGACATGGGCTAGTCAGCGATGCCATAACCAACCCTTGTCACCTTTGGCGAATAAGCAAAGAGCGGAAGACGTTGTCTTTCCGGAGAAATCGACAACATACAAACCGTTCTCTACATATCCAACAAAAGCTACATTGAGTGTCTTGCTCCACAAGAGGACCACCATATGTTCATCAAAGAATGTGCATAGTCCCATACGAGCAATTTGATGAACGGAGAGTAAGTTGTAACCAAGGGTCTCGACAAGGAGGACATTCACAAGTGAGATGTCGGGTGTTACCACCACCTTGCCAAGACCCAATACCTTAGAGCACGTGTTGTCGCCATATGAAACGGTAGAGAGAGAAGGCACGAGGTCGACAACAATATCCTTGCTTCCGGTCATATGACTTGTGGCTCCACTATCAACCACCCATTTAGCGCCACCGGAAGCATAGTCCTACAAGGAATCAAGTCTTGGATTTAGGTACCCATTTTTCAATGGGTCCTAGCATGTTACAAGGGGTTTGGGAACCCAAATAGTCCAATCAACATTGTCCTTTTGAGGACCAATAAAGCGAGCACGAATATGTCCATAGTAATCAACAAAAAGAACATGAGAAGGGTTGTTAGAGCCGGCGAAACCCGTCGAGGCGGAGTTGGATACTCCATCCCTTATTGAGCTAGCATTGCTCCCTTCACGGTTGGTCTCCATGTTCTTCTTGTCCATATTCTTCTTGGTCCTCCTCTTCCTCTTTCTCTTTGGCTTGGTAGCCACTCCTCCTTCATTGCACGAGCCCTCTTTGGCTCCATCTTTTGCTTCAATGATTCCTTCCAAGTACTTGGCTTGAACTTGGAGTCTATCAACCTTGGCCTTCAAGCGATTGACTTCATCTTCATGCTCCGGGTGTGGATGGCAAATATCAAACACTTGGACCTCCTTTGCCTTGTTCACCCGGAAGTGTTCCATCAAAGCTTCTTCTTGGAGAGCATTCAACTTCATGAGCAAACACTTTTCATTTTCCATCTTGGAAATGTTGCTCTCATGAGTGCAACATGCACGGTCCTTGCTCAAAGGAAAGTACTCCATCAATGTTTCTTCTTGCATGGAGTTGATCTCCATGAGCTTGGCTTCCCTTCTCTTCAAGGCGGCTATTTTCTCCTCATGATCACAACACGTATCCTTCTCCTTGCTCATGCGGAGACACTCCACCAATGACTCTTCTTGCTTGCTACTCAAACTCAATAGCTTGGCCTTAGTGATCTCAAGAGCAGCAATTTCTTCTTCATGGTTGCAACATGAGGTCTTCTCTTTGAACAAGCGGTAGTACTCATCCAAGGCTTCTTATTGAAGAGCATTGACTTCCAAGAGGAGAGCATTGTGCCTCCTCAAGGAAGTAACTTGATCCACAAGCCCATCATGGGAAGAATCGGGGTCTTCATCGTCTTTTGCTTTGTTGGCTTCCTCGAGCGAGAGCATCTTCTTCTTGAGGTCACCAACCAACTCAAGAGCATGGTCTCGGTCCTTGGTGAGACGTGAAATAATAGCTTCATTCTTGTCTTCAAGAACAATGACACTAGCTTCAAGAGACATGCGAAGATTCCTTTCATCATCAAGCTCCTCCTTGAGATTGGAAAGCTCAAAGGCCGCTTCCCTTTCCAACTTCTCCCTCTTCTCGATAAGATCTTGTGCCGCACCAAGTTGGGATAAGAGAGCCCCAACATGAATCTTGGTGTCCCCCTTCATGTTAGTGAGAAAAGAATCCAAGGAATCCAAACCCATAATCTCACGTTTAACGGTGAGACTAGTGGCATCATCAATATATGAGGCATTAGTCGAAGATGATGGCTTGGAAGGGGATTTTACCTCCGTGGATACCTTTGCCATGAGGCACCGTGCATTGTTGGTGAAGAGGTTCTCATTTGGAGAGTCGAAGAGGGAGGTAGAGGGAGTGGAAATGGCGATGGCGGCCACTCCCTCTCCTTCCTTGTTGGAGCGCTTGTCCTCATGCTCTCCATCTTCATCGGAGGAGTACTCTTCTCGAATGATGAAGGCTTTAGGCTTCTTGTTGGAGGAGACCTTATCGTCATCGGACCTTGGGGAGAACTTGGAGAATCCTTTGGAGAGTGGCTTGTACCTATCCTTTGGGATAAGCCTTCCACCATGATCTTATCTTCTCTCAAACATACAATCCGTGACAAAATGATTCTTGTCACCGCAATTGTAGCATGTTCTTCCCTTTGTCCTTTCTCTTGGGCTCTTGGAGGGTCTTCTTGGAGAATCACGTGATCTTCTTGGTCTTGTGTTTTGGGATATGTTTCCATCCCAAAACTTCTTGGCGGCGAGAGCCATGTGTTCATGGTAGTTGAGCTTGAGATCATCCGAACCCCACTCAACGGGATCCTCATCACTTTCACTAGCTTCATGCACCTTCATCTTCAATGCAATATTTGGCTTGCGGGAGTTGTGGGCGCGAGCAACAAGATCCTCCGCATTCTTCTTGGAGATGTCCAAAGCGATGACTTCGCTAAGTATTTCATCGGATGTCATAGCACGGAAGGAGGCGTTTTGGCGGATGGCTGTCAACTTCACTTCCTCATAAGGGAGGAGAGCGTTGTAGAACTTGCGCTTGATCCAATGGTCATCCACGAACGTTGCTCCAAGATCTTGCATTTGCACAGCAAGAGCGATGAGGCGTCGATACATCTCTTCGGGGGTCTCTCCTTCAATCATGACGAAGTTGTCGGCCATGTTGTTCACTTCATCAAAACGAGAGCTTTGGATGCTTGCATTGCCGAGGTAGAGCTTCTCAAGTTTGTCCCATGCTTCCTTGGCGGTCTTGAGCGAGCGAATATGAGCGCGGTCCTTGGGGTGATGGCCATATGAATCATGTTGATGGCGGTGGCGTTGAGTTGGTCATCCACCACATCTCTTCTTGTCAATTTCTTGGGATCTCGTGGTGAATAGCCCTCCTCAATGATACGCCAAAGCTAGGTAGAAGCGCTGCGCACATGTGAACGCATTAAGAATTGCCAATTCTCAAAGTTGTTTGACTCGAGTAACGGTGGTGAACCATGCGACAAGATAAGCGGCATCGGTATCGGAACGTTGATGGTGTAATCATTTGGTGGTGGCACCGCATGATAACTCCCTTGACGTTCCTCAATCGGTGTGTCATCATCCTTCCCTTTTGTTGAAGTGCCGGTATCCCCAAGCCCTTCCTTTTGTGGATCTTTTGTCGCTTCCGCGACAAAATCAACAAGAGGAAGGGTGATAGCTTTTGGTGGTGGATCCTCGGCACTTGCTTTTGGTGGAGGGTTTGGTTTTTGTACCACTAACTCCATCATCATCGCCTTCATTTGGGCAACGATGGATGACTCCAATTTCTTGAGGTCATCCAACGTGGCCGTCGTGGAATTGATGGGCGATGATGGAGCGGGTGGCACAAGGGAAGGTGACCCATTCTTATCCGCCTCTTGTTCGGCCATTTCTTAGGCGGTAAAGCCCGAGCAAGAAAACCTTGCTCTGATACCACTTGAATGGATCGTAGCGAACAAGAGGGGTGGTGAATGGCGCTACGGCAAGTTTCAGTCTTTTTCAAGTTTTATGCAACGGAAGGTAAAGGTGTGACTTTTAGCAATGGGGGTGATCCTACAATGAATATCGGACGAGTGCAATAAGTAAAGGAATCAACAAGATAACGAGAATAAGGAGTGAGACAACCGGGGGGCGCGAGGCAAGTCGAGGTTTGTTTCCCGCAGTTCCTTCCACTAAAGGAAGTACGTCTGCGTTGAGGAGGTGCTAGTCTCACACAAGAGACTAGGCGGCCACACCACGAAGGAAGGCCTCACCCTCTTCCTCGAGAGAGCTCCACGGAGGTGCTCTCCCTCTTCCACTAAGGCACCGGTCGAGGCGGTGATTCCTTCACAAGGTTGGGGCGAGCTCCACACACAAGGATGCTCCCAACACCCTATGGATCTAGTACATCACCAAGCTAGACTCCATAGCTGCACATCTCCAATGCTCCACCATAGGAACCCATCACCAATGCTCCACCATAGGAACTCTTCCAATGCTCCACCAAAGGAACTCTCCAATGCTCCACCAAAGGAACTCTTCTCCAAGATCCACCAAAGGAACCCTACCACCAAGATCCACTAAGGAATAGCTAGTATTTGTGAAATCTCTCTTGGTAGAACTATAGATCGGGGTCTCCTCCACCTATCCTCAAAGTTTGGGCAAGATTGGTTGGAGGGGGAAGGAGATCCTCAAGGATTAAGCTCAGCAACAATGGAGGAGAGAGAAGGGGAAGAGATAAAATCGTGTTGGGGAAGAAGAGGCCCTTAAATAGGCTCCTCCAAATCCAACCGTTATGTCCAGATTTGGCCTAAGCTGTACTACCGCTTTGAGGTAAGCGGTACTACCGCTCTGAGTTCGAATTCGATCCAGATCTGGTCAAAGGACGCAGAGCGGTACTACCGCATGAGGTACCGCTCGAGGTACCGCAATAGGGTCCAGACCTTACTGGATCCAGAGCGGTACCAGGGCGGTACCAAGGCGGTATGATCGTAACTCGGTTACGGTACCTAAGCGGTACCTTGAGCGGTACTACCGCTCATGAGCGGTACTACCGCTCCAGGTACTGCAGAGGTACCGCAGCGTGTTTCTGGAGGGCAACTCAGTACAGACTCAGAGCGGTACCGACAGCGGTACCTATAGGGGTAGCGGTACTACCGCTACAGGTACCGGTAGTACCGGCCTGGCTAAATCTGGTTTTCTTCCCTTTTTCTCTCCAACTTTGTTACCTCGCTAAACACACACAAAACCAGAAAACCTATCAACTACGCTTCAGTCTTCCGATCTTGACGCGTCCGGCGAGGTCACCGTGTACTTGCAAATCTAACAATGATACTCAAGGCGCACAGTGAGATTACTCAAGTGTTGTCATCAAACACACAAAACTTGGGGTGTGAATTTTGCTCTTACAACTTTGATCGATGAGAACTTTATACTGCCTAAGTCGTATTACTTATGTATGTTTAGGTATGAAGAGGAACCAAGCATCACACGAGGAGGAGAGGAGCAGCTGGACCAGAAGCTGGACGTGAAGCTGTATATGGAGCTGGACATGAAGTCATCTCATGGACGCGCGAGGGAGGAGCGGGAGGCATGCGCGAGAGGAGGAGATGAAGTTCAGGAGTCCGGCGCCAGGGCCGGTCCAACCGACTGTGCCGCCGGTCACCCGATCCCAGACCTGGTCGGCCGGCTTCCACGCCAACGCAGCCCGGTCCAAACCGGGTTCTCCACCTGTGCCAACCGGGGCGAGTCCAGTAAGCTAGGACGCCCTGTCCGGTTGTCATCCGGTGTCAGGCCCGGTCCCAAACCGGACCGGCCGGTCCCAGGCCCGGTCGACCGGCCCCCAGACCGGCCGTGTCCGAGTCTGTCTCGACCAGATCTATTCTGGGTCAGTTATTTTTGTATCTTTTCGACCTGAGGTCGCCCCGAACGCCTATATAAGTGCCCAGGACGCCCCCAAAGTTGCTTTAGACCACGTTTAAGATAAACCCTAGTTCTTAATTGTTTGCTCTGCAAAACTATTGAATTCCCTACACCATATTGCTTGATATTGTGTAGATCTGAAAGTCTTGTGTAATCTGCTCTTCCATTGGGAATTAGAAGGTTGCAACTTACTGCTTCGTGGTCGGCGGCTATGTGCGCAAGTGTGTGGAGTTGCGAATATTTTGCAGGGTTGAGAGCTGTTGCATTGGCGACAGGGACCAATCGAGAGATCTCGTTGCGTCATACAAGTTATCATCCACTTCATCATCCGTGATTCTCCGCTGTGTTCATCCCGTGATCATCATCACCACCGTTGCTTACTGAGAAGATCGGGCCACCCCTTATCACATACTGCGGTGAAATTCTTTAAAGATGTGATCTTGCGGTATGGATACCCGCACAATATCATAACTGACAATGGGTCGAACTTTGCTCAAGGATAGTTTAAGGCATTCTGTGAGGACAACAATATCCGGTTGGATTTGTGTTCAGTGGCACACCCACAAGGCAATGGCTAAGTGGAAAGAATCAATGCACTTGTGCTTTCCGGTATCAAATCGAGGCTTATCGAACCGCTTGAAAAAACGCCAGGATGTTGGCTTGATGAACTACCATCTGTGCTGTGGTCTGTGGAGCATAAGAACCACACCAAACCGGTCTACCGGATACACACCCTTCTTCATGGTATATGGAGCAGAAGCGGTCATACCAACCGGCATTATCCATGACTTACCACGGGTTCAACTCTATACCGAAGAAGAGGTAAAAGAGGCCCGAGAAAACGATGTGGACTTGCTCGAGGAACAGAGAGAGCTGGCTTTGGCAAGATCATCCTTATACCAGCAAAATCTCAGATGCTATCATAGCCGCAAGTTTAATCCGAGAGTGTTCTGGGAAGGGGACCTGGTGCTACGCCTGGTGCAGCGCACTGAGGGGCGGCACAAACTCTCACCTCCGTGGGAAGGACCTTTCATTGTGAGCAAGGTGCTGCACAATGATGCCTATTACCTAATCGATGCACTGGAATGGAAGCAAGGAAAGAAGGACAGGTCCGGAGATGAAACCAAGCGCCCATGGAACATAGCTTTGTTGCGCCCTATCTATTCCTAAAAATGTTGTGTAAGGAGTTCCTTTTTGTACCTTATTTTCTATGAATAAAAGATACCGACACCTCGAATGAATCTCAGGGACTGCCTCTACCGAAATTGCATGCAATATGTTTATTTTTTCTGTATACCGGTTTGATTGATGGACGATTTATTTTACGGTTTAGTAACGTGCTAAACCAGAAGGAGTCTTCGACTTTGCTGCTATCCAAAACCTGGCTTCATGGCAAGCAAGATAAACCGGAGGGTAATCAGCACGCAAAACACGAGAAGGAACCAAAAACAGACAATCCGAAGAAAAATTTAACTAACCCCGGTTATACCGTTTTTTGTGAAAAATTTCGAATTATTTCTAAGTTCAAGAAAATGCTTGCTTGGCAAAAGAACATTGAGTCTCATACGCCAAAACACCCAAAAGAGGTAGGCAGAGCCAAAGCAAAAGAACCAAGTGTGCATCAGATTGGATGCGGAAACAAATCTGGAATCTTCACAAGGAAGATCAAAGCAAACCAAAACAAACCAAAGTGAGCTTGATAACACAACTACCGGCTTAATATATAAGTTTACCGGCCTACCGGTTAAATAAAGTAGCACATCCAAAAGGACTTAAAGTATTGTGTTACATCATCCACCCCGGCATACCGGGGGCGAATTTAACCAGCATTGTTTTGAAAGAGCAACATGATCATGGGGTGTGATACAGCGGGGAGGAGTTATCTTGGCCAGCAGCGGGCTCAGGAGCAGCTTCTTCGGGGGCTTCAGCCTCGGCATCAGCTTCGTCCTCATTGGCCTCTTCTTCCTCCTCATCATTGGATAGTTCATCTTCAATGTCAGAGGGGGGAGGGATGAAGCGGCTGGTGGAGGCAAACTGAGCAACCCGGTAGGCACGATCGCGGCGTTTGGCGGTCTTTACCGGATCAGTGTCTGTGGGTGCATCCCCACGGAGGATGTGCAAGGCATCCAGATCATCATACCAGGAGAATGCAACACGAAGTGCTGCGTCAGCTCCGACACGGGCCGAAGAGCGTCTCCATTCGCCAACCTTGAGCCGCTGGGCAAGCAAGGTCAGGTTGTCCGGTACAGGCTCCCCGGGCCACAACAGCTTGAAGATCTGGATGGCAAGTTCCGGTACCTCGCCAAGGTGCTGGTCGATGGCCTTCATGTGAGAGAGCCGGGCATGCAGTGCAATGAGATGATCATATGCGTTCCACGCTGCATCCGGGTTGCTGACGGCGTTTTTAGCCCGCATCTCCGTGACCTTCTTATGAGCATGTGGCTAGGAGTCCGGAAAAAGCTCTGGAGGAAAAGAATAGGAAATGTTAAGATACATGGCCAGAAGGTATAGGTTGGCAAGCATGAAAAAAAAAACTTACTGGGCGCCTGCTGATCGGTTTGAATGACCATCAGGTCAAACTCAGCTTGATCTGCCAGCAGAGCGGTTCCTGTCCTCTGCCTACTTCAGCAGCTTGGCCCCCTCGTCCAGATCCCTCAGGGCCTCCTCCAGCTTGGCCACGCCGGTAGCTTGAGCCTCCTTAAGCACCCACGTGTGCCTCAGCTCGGCCTGCATCAGCTTCTCCTTCAGTTCAGCGGCGAGGGTGCGCTGAGCCTCCAGTACAGCGTGGTGCTCAAGAGCAAGCTTCTCCTTCTCAGCTGTAGTCCGAAAGAGCCAAAGTTTAATAAAAGGAGCCAGTGAGCTCAAGCAGAAAAGGCGACAGGCAAGCAAAGCTTACCTTTGAGAGCGGAGACTTGGCTGCTGAGGTCCCCAAGCGAGGCTTCCGAAAGGGCAGCTGCACAAATAGAACTTATAAGGATTGATCAAGGAGACCGGTAAAAAAGAAGCCGGAAGTTGGAAGCTAACCTTGGCACTTCCTGTGGGCCTTCTCAAGACTGGCGAAGGCCTCCGGAAAGGTCCCGGTGTTCCCACAGGAGCCCCTCAAATAGCTGCTTCCGGGAGTCAGCCGTGCCCTGTGCAAGATCAAAGCATGTAGTGAGCTATGCCTTTTTTTTGCAATTTCGCGCTAAGTACTTCGTGCTTAACCTAAAACTCGGGGACTAGCTATGCCGGTTTTTTGCAGTTTCGCGCTAAGTACTTCGTGCTTAACCCGAAACTCAGGGACTAGCTATGCCGGTTCTTTGCAGTTTCGCGCTAAGTACTTCGTGCTTAACCCGAAACTCGGGGACTAGCTATGCCGGTTTTTTTGCAGTTTCTCGCTAAGTACTTCGTGCTTAACCCGAAACTCGGGGACTAGCTATGCCAGTTTTTTGCAGCTTCACGCTAAGTACTGCGTGCTTAACCCGAAGCTCGGGGACTATGAGGATATATCTATAAGTGAAAGTTGAAAACCGGCATAGTTATGAAGTTTAAGTAAAAAGCTTACCACCACATTGGCGTTGGCGTCACGCCAGGTGTTGTCAAACTCCCGCATGGCACGCCTGAGCCGGCTGAAGTGCTATGCTGTGCTCCGCGGGCCGGAGTCATCCACCACCGGCAGCTTGTCCTTGCCAAGGCCACGCGTGGCCACGGAAAGATCCGCTTGGTTCCACTTCTCACATATTTCTTGAACGGCCCTAGGTCGGTGTTGCCGCGGGTAAGCTCGACGATCCGACCCAGCTGAGCTAAGGACTTTTCGCCGGCAACGACCGCGGCGCGGCCGGTGTGCAGCACCAAAGTTTGGGAACCGGAAGGAGGTGCAGCTGCTGCTGTGACCGCAGCGCGAAGTTGGTGCGCGGTTACGCTGGCGCCTTCGGTGGAGCCTGCTGGAGGGCAGAAGTTGGCGTACCGGCAGAGGCTGCCGGCGGAGGTGCAGGTGCAGTTTTGGCCGGTGAAGGGGCCGCCGGCCTGGCCTTGGGGGGAGAGCTGGTTGAAGCTTTCTTCTTCTTCTGGACGGGCGGAACCAGAGGTTCCGACAGCCCGGTTTCTTCTGTACCGGCGCCCATGTTGTTGGCGCCGGTGTCTTGGGGTTCTGGAGGGGAGATGAATTCCTGCTCCGCGCGGTGATCTGGCGACTTAGGGGTCGCACGCCCTGAACTTGTGTTTCCTCCCCGAAGGGAGGAGGGAGATTTGCCGGCACCTGAAGGTACCAGACTTGTTGGACGAGGAGGAGAGGTCTTGGCAGCGTCTTCGGAGGCCTTCGGCCTCATCCCTGGTGCGCTTCTGGTAAGTACCAGGGAGCTCTGAAAAAAGAAAGAGAAGAGATTTAGCAACGAGGAATTGAAGATCAAAATCTAAACCGAAAAGAGATGATGTTAGCATTTTACCCAGAGGCAACCGAGATTTCGCGACGGCGCTTCACCCCGACCTTCTTGGGGCGCTTGGCGGGAGGAGCTTTATCGGAGGCGCTGTCAGAGGCAGGAGCCTTGCGCACTCTGGAGGCCCCGCTCGTACCGGCGCCCTCGGCCGGAGCCTTGTTCTTCCGCCCCCTCGAGGCCAAGTTATCCAAGAACTCCTGGCCAACCTCGGCCGCCAGGGGAGCAACGTGCTCAACGACCTGAGGGTTTTCACCGACTGAAGGAGGAACTACAGAGAAAGAATTTTATAAGGAAAAGAAGGTGAAGAATATACCTCAAGGACAACGACGTCATCGTCAGTGTCCGAACTGTTTGCCGGAGGCGGATTTGGAAAGTTAATGGGGATCTTGAAGTGAGTTGGGCCCATCTTCTGCCTCCCTCTCACATAAGGGTCAGCGTCGGTGTCGTCGGGAAACTGGCGGTTGGGCGCAAAAGAGGCCGGCTCTTCCCTGGCTGTCACATCCCAAAATTCTCCAAATTTTGGAATGTGAAATAAAAATAAAATCTAAGCTTGTTTGTTTGTCTTGGTTGAAAAATTGACAAGGAACTAAAACTTTCTAAAAAGTTTTTTTTTCAAAAATGGAATTTTCAAAAACATGCATTGCATTCATAAGCATCGTGGCATCCTTGCATTCCCTAGAAAATTTGAGCGAAATTCAAATTTATAAAGAAACCTTAAACCCGAAGGAATGCAAATAAAACCATATAGGCCTTTGTGCCAAATTCAAATTTTTCAAAATATTTAAAAAGTGTTTCCAAACTATTCTTCGTTGAATAAAGAATCCGCTAATATTTTATTTGTATTTCTTGGTTTGAGTCACTTCTGACCAATTTCGGTTTCATGTTCAAATAAGAAAAAGCAGAAAATAAAAATGAATCCGACCTAACTAGGCCGGCCCAGCCGAGTCAGCCCAAGTAGCCCAGCTGTGCCCTCTCTTTCACTGCCTTTCTTTTTTTTCCTTCTTGGGCCGAAATGCTTGGCCCATCTAGACCGAAGCGACCAGCCAACGGAATCGGTCGTCTTCTTCCTCGCACGAACGTATGTAGGATCAGCCATGGCATTACAACTCTCCTCCCATTATATGTCATTCAAGACCAGGAAACGGCTCGACGTAAAAATGAAAGTTATTGCATTTTAAATGGAGAATCCGTTCAGAGAATTATTTGTCCAATTCATTGTGTTAATTAGCCAAATCCAACCGGCGACCCGAATGCCACACATTGGCATACGTCTCCCGATCTCCCTCTTCATAGCATATCTTAGACTTATAATCGCGTCACCTCGTGCCTCTCATACCCCTCTCCATTTCCCCTCAAACTTTGTAGACCGGGAGCGTCCAGACTGCTCAGAATCGAGCTCGAACCCCCACGAAAACCGAGTAACTCCGGTGAAGATTCCGACGAACACAGACCACCCCTTGACCTCATTTGCTCAGACATCGTCTCGTGAATTTTGGTGCACCAGAACGTCGTCTCCATCTTCGATCAAGACATCCGTCCGCGGGAAAATTCGGCGAGCTATTCCTAGATCATTACAGCACCTTGGCGTCCGCGACTTCGCCAACAAGACCACCCCAACCTTCTGATTTCATAGGTACACTTCCCTGCCCCTAGTTCGTAGTAGATAGTTGGGAACGCGACCTGCCGCTGCCATGGCCACACCTGTTCCAGCGAATATAGTCTATTTGGTTTCACGTACGTGAGCTGCCCCTTATTTCTTTTGTTGTCCTTTAGTTCGTTTTTCATGAACCTTGTCCGCGTTTTTCCCCAGCTTGAAGATCACAGGAACGCCGCCTGCGTCAAAGTCCTGAACGCAGCCATCAACCACATATATAACGATAATGGTCTTCCTGCTGGTACGATATTTAGTTCCCCGTCGTTCCATCGTAACATACGGCCACCATTTTACTTATATCAACAACTGAACCAGCACCATGCGTATCATGTCCTGCCATGTATCTCATTCTTTCTCCTTCATTTGTTTTTTCCCCGCGCGCACGATCTGTAGCCGATCAGTCTGTGCTAGCTCATAGCTCATGTCTAACTTCAAAATTCTAAATCTTTAGATTTAGAGCTCCGTTTTAGATGTTAGTTTTTGCGTTGATTTTGTAATACAATTCTCTATAACTTTTATGTAGAAAGTTTTTCCATCCGAGTAACTTTCTCGGACAGCTTTTCGGACACCACTAGAATTCTAACCGCGTATTGTAAAATTTATGTCTTGAGTTCTACACGTCGGTTTTCGACAATTTTGGTATCGTTGGAAATGTTATCAAATATAGAATCCAATGAAACCATTAGTCTCATGTTTTGTAGACATAAAGTATTCGAATCTCAAATGAGGGATATTGAGTATTTTGTCACAGTTTAAATTCTACAATTCCTTTCGTCATGATTCTTTGATCATACATATCCACCAATGTCACTTAGACACTTCCACCTTATGTCAATATAAAGCCTATCTATCGTATTTTCCTAGTTTAAATTATTCAAATAGCAAATGAGTTATTTGAGTAATTCAACGTATCTTTTGCTCATACCAAAACCTATGTGGAACTTCTACTATTTGTGTAAGTGTTGTCACACTATATTTAATAGTATTATAGTTGCACGTTTGAGACTAGAGTGAATCCTATTCACATGGGCCATTCAAATTCCATTCAAATTCTATCTATGCTTAAGTATCTACCAATTATTTTCACTATATCTTAGACGATCCGATTCCAAGTTTTTGATTTTAGATCTTCAATCTATTAAATTCATATCTTGCAAGCCAAACCTCATACCACACCTTAGTACCGTAGAGCGATTTTCGATTGTTGTCTTGTTTGATTATGTTGCTATGAATGGTGTGTTTATGTTGTGCTTTTTTTTATCTTATAGTTCGTTTGAAGAGCGACGTGTTTTGTTGAAAGAAAAGAGAACACTCTTCGACTACAAAAAGGCAAGTGACACACACCAAAAGTCCCAGTTTTAATTCTTGCACCGTAGTGTTTTTATAGTAGACATGTCTAGGGTTTATGCTTTATGCTTGCTAGTAAATCCTAGTAGTTTAGCTACACCACTCCTAGACTCCCTTAGCCGCCATTAAATTTAGTTGTTACCTGCTATGCCATGGAAAAAGGTTTTGATAGAGGTTAAGGAAAAACAACTAAGTTTAATGAATTACCTGGGTGAATGGTGGAGTTATAGAGAGGGTGGCTGTATCAGGGGGCAAGACCCTGGTGCTAGTGCACACTTGTGGAAAGTCACCCAGGCTTAAAGAGATTGTAGACAAACCTTGCTCATTAGCTTCCCGTACAACCACATGCTACTATGGCTCTGGCTTGACAAAGTATGTTGTATGAACCCGGATCCTAGGGGCCAGGTGGTGGTAGAGGGATACTGTAGGTGTAACGTGGCCCTTAGGGAATGGTTCGGATGATTACACACAGAAGGTCTCGGCCACGGTCTACACCTGTCCTTTGAGCAAAATGCGCATCGAGGTAGAAGGATTGACCTGGCCATGTGGGTAAAGGTGTACAACCTCTCGAGAGTGTAAATCTAAGTACTTAGCCGTGTCCCCGGTTATGGACAACTTGAGCGAACTGACAAGTCTTTGTTCGAAGATCTCCTCATCCCAATATCTTAAGTAAAAACTGGTGGGTGAACAAGGGTAGGAAGGTACATTGGGGCTTTACCAATTCTACTGTTAATGGTTACATTGGGGATTTACCAATGTTACTGTAAATTAGATTGAAAGAAAATGTTTTGATAAATGATAGGGAAAAATTGTCTTTATGCAAAATGAACCTGAGCTCTACCAGTCAGATGTGCACGTAGGTATAGGATGCCTTTCGAGTCCACAAAAGTGTCCTTGCCAATACAATTCAAATGTATTGACCATTCGTGGCTGCAACGTATCATGTTGCAGGTTTTTCAGTCGATGAGTAAGGGAACGTTAGGGGTTACGAGTCTATCCTCAACATGCTCGCCCGTGGCACATGAAGACGAAGGACTCCATGCTGTCTATGTTTATTCGTTGTGAAACTCTGATGATATGCTAGCCTTGTGCTATGCAATTTGTAATCCTTTATGTAAATTCTGGATCATACGATGTAATAAAGACCTTTGTTTCTTGGTATTACATCTTGTACTGTGTGTATCCAGGGACTAGCACAGATACTCACAGAGATCGGCACCCTAAAAAGGTGAGGTCGCTAAGCACAACAAGAGCTAAGTTAAAATACAAGTTACGATTATACCGGAAGAAGCTTTCCGGAAATCCCGAGGTCTTACTCGGGGCGGAGGAGGATCGGAGCGCCTATAGGGCTTCAGACCGTATTTCCCGCTAGCCCGCAGAGTGTTCCAGCAGATTTGCTTGGCCTTAAGGATCAAATCTGCCGGGCTTAGCGAATAAGTTGTCATCCTAGTTGAATCCCTCAAGCCGGACATCTGGCTCATCTTGTGAGCATGGCGCTGGAGGGGCAGGACCCGGCGAGAGAGAAATAACCGGATAACATCGTCAGCACTGAGCTTGGTCTCCTCCTTGCTCCTTTCAACAAACAAGGCCACTCTCATGGACTCCTTTTTATCGTGGGGGTGGTGCAGCCAGTTCTTCATAGAGGGAGGCCCGGGGGCGTACGCCGGAAGATTGATGAAATCCTCCGGACCTCCGTTACAAACGTAGAAGAAGGTCTTATGCCAAGTCCGGACTGATTCTAGACCGGAGAACTTGAAAAAGATGCTCCCTTGGCGGGGCAAGAAGATGCAGCCTCCGCACCGGACAAAAGGTTTTGGGAGCGGAAGTTTCCGATCTTGGATCGAATTCTTCCGCAGATTGTAGAAGTAAGAAAAAATATCTACAGAAGGAGTGATACCGGCGTATCCCTCCATGAAAGCAGCAAAGGAAGAAAGGTAAAAAAATGGCGTTGCTCGGAAGATGGTGGGGCTAGAGCTCGTAGAAATCTAAAAACCGCCGGAAGAAATCCGACGCGGGGAGGCCTAAGCCGCGCTCAAAATGGGCGGTGAAGACAACATGTTCACCGGGCTCAGACTCAGGTAGCCGTTCCCCGGCAGGAATACGGCACCACACCTCCTCCGGTATTCTTCTAGACCGGTAGAGCCAGTCGATTTCCGCTTGAGCTACGTCGGAGCCCATCCAGGCTCCGCGTGTATAAGAATTCAGATCTACTCCGGAAGAATTGGCAGCGGCGACCTGGCTCGAGCTGCCGGCGTCTGTTTCTTGGTCACCGGTAGGAACTACCGGCCTCTTCTTCGTGTTGGGCGAGGTCCTCCTCGAGCCCATCTTCAAACTAGTCCACATGAGCCTCTTCTCCGGATGAGATCTCCGGGCTCTCGCTCTGCCGGGTGCTGGCGGAAGGTTCCGGAAGGGAATCTTCAGATGACATGTTTTCGCTAAGTTCAGAACCTAACTAAGAACAGGTTTCCCCAAACCTATATCTTCGCGAAGATCTACGATAGGGAGAAAAAAACAAAGGAAAAAGAGGAAATAAATATCTACCGGACCCAAGAGCAATGTTGCAAAGAGGGAAGTGAATCGAGCCAAGGGAGCCAACCTGAGGGCGGCGGCGGAGGTCCTCGGCGTCAGAAGGCCCAGGGATCCACCGGATCTTATCAAGAAGAGCGGCGGCGGCAAGTGCAGAGGATGCAGATGAGGCTGTCTAACGCTCCAGCGTTGATGAAGAGTTGGATCTCGACGGAGGAGAGCGAGGAGACTCCGCGGCGTGCTCCTGCGGAGCCTGGTCGGAGAGCTAGGGCTCGACGGAGAGCGAAGGCACGGTGGTGCTCTGGGCGCAGAAGCTCATACGACGCGAGAATGGTGAAGAAGTGAAGAAGTGGGAGACGGAGTGGAACCGTCACACCCTTTATAGCGAGGGGCTTTGTGGGCTGCGGTGCAACCAGGCCTGCTCCACTTTGCCTGTGGGCCACCGCGTGGCGCGGAGCTACACGTGACGCACAAAGGTGCCACACCAGGGGCCGCGGGGATCCGGAACGGCCGCGAGGATCCGGTGAGAAGCATTAAACAAGCGCGCGGGAGTCGAAGGATTCGACCCCTGACGCCGCAGCGTCAGAAACAGTGCGCATGTCTCTGACAAGCGCAATTTCCAACATATTCTCGACTTCGTCGAGGAAGGTTCAATGGCAAAGCTACCGGAAAAAGATACCGGAAAATTTTGCTGAGTTGGTATGATGAGATGGTTTCGAAAAAGACGTGGAAAGGTTTTAAACTTGAAACCGGAAGGATTAATCCGGTACGTTTGAGATGGGAACCTGACATGGTCCGTCGGATATAATCTGCCGGACTATACCAGCTTCGGGGACTAATGTTGGAGGGATGGCCCCCAGTAGGCCAAAGACATGGCAAACTTCCCCTGTTTCTGTTATAAAGATACCGATTTAAAGATTAATCTCGATTACAAAGTTATATTGGCTAGCGCCAAGTGGAAACGTACCGGTATCCCAGGAGGGGTATACCGGAATACGGTTAACTAGAGAGGAGGTCGGAGTACCGGCAGGAGCTCAACTGTAGCTTGTCGGCACACTGGTCAAAGATTCGTATTTTCAGGAACTAGAGGACAAAGATGAGCGAAGCAAATCAGCTTTAAACGAAGCCCTGACGCCAAAGCAGAAGGTGACACAAAAGTAACCGGAGGATGTCATCGCTCCCTGATTAAAGACGATACCGGTGTCATCTGATGCCAAAGAGGCTTTGTAAAGTAGTTTGTCCAGTCAAAGATACTTTAGGGTTTCTTCCCTTGTAAGCCACCCTCTCCCCTATATAAGGAGAGGGAGCACACCCCTGTGTGGGACGGATCACAACCTAGCAATATAGAGAAGTAGAGCTTGTACTGTACAACTTCTACCTCTGGCCAAGGGCTAAGTTAAGGAACACATACCGGAATTCTGTCCAAAACCCCATCTCTTGTTACCAAAACCCTCACCCGAATCCTCTAGCGCACATTCGGCCCCAACTTAAGCCATCCCATATCATCTATCTGTTCACCACGACGATAGGTGGGTAGGAGAAAAAGCAAGGCCAAGGGCGAAGATAAGGGAATAGAGTGAGTAACTCATATGTAAGGTCTAGGTCCATGTGCCAATTTTTAAGTATTTGCATGTGATTTAATTTTTTTGGGAGCAAGAACATGTATGCGTACAATACCTATTTCACGATATTGTTAAATTCTTCTAAGTTTATTTTTTGGTAAGAATGAAAAAACATACAATTATAGAGGCCGTGGTAACGCACGGGCATTCAACTAGTTTAGAGATAAAAGATTGGTTATAAGATTTGCTATAGATGACATGGTAATAGATTGTAGCCAGCTGTTAGCTATACCATTAAACATGCTCTTATATGCCGAGTGTTCATGACACTTGGCAAAGCTTCATTTACAATTAGTAAACATTTTCAGTATCATTTGCCAATTATTATTTTCCACTCAACAAACATGCATAAGCTGATTTTGGGGCCTAAAACTTGGCAACATGAGCTAGGTAGGGCAATGCAGCAGGTGTGGCCAAGGGTTTGCCCAGTATTGGCACCTGGTACACTCGACAAAGATCCTCATTTGTTTAACAAGCACAAAACTCTTTCCTTTGGTTGCCAAGAGACCGTCCCTCTATGCACTCGGAAAAATCTAGGCCACAACCTTTTTTTCATCAAGAATATTACAACTCTTTATTTAGGAGAACAACGGCTTTAACCAGCACACCGCTGATTTAAGCTAGGCACACAAAACAGTACATACGTGTATTAAAAATTATAATTTAAGCGGTATATCTGCATAGGCGATCAAGCAGCAGAGGCACGCCGTCGATTGAGGCCTTAGGACGATCTAGGGATGCAAATGAGGTTGGAGACGCGAGCTATGCCGCAGATTTCGAGGACGGCATTGACCTTGTTGGAGACATCGACGTCAACACGAGCATTGAACCGCAAGAAGGTGGTGCATAGGCAAGTTACGGCATTGACAACCGGCTTCCCACGGATCCTCTGGCAGCACAGGTCCCTACCGGCCGTGCCCATCCTTCCTAGGCTGACGTCGATGCACACTCCAAAGGAAGCTACATCGATCAGCGTGCACTGCCCGATGACTCCGGCCGGTGGCGGTGGAGATGCTACCGGTGGGGGCGGTGATGCTGCTGGTGGCGGGGGAGATGCTACCGGTGGAGGTGGCGATGCTGCAGGTGGAGGTGGAGATGCTATCGGTGGCGGTGGCGGTGGAGATGCTGCCGGTGGAGGTGGCGATGTTGCCGGTGGCGGAGGAGATGCTGCAGGTGGAGGTGGAGATGCTGCCGGTGGCGGGGGAGATGCTGCAGGTGGAGGTGGTGATGCTGCTGGTGGCGGTGGAGATGCTACCGGTGGAGGTGGCGATGCTGCAGGTGGAGGTGGAGATGCTATCGGTGGCGGTGGCGGTGGAGATGTTGCCGGTGGAGGTGGCGATGTTACCGGTGGCGGAGGAGATGCTGCAGGTGGAGGTGGAGATGCTGCCGGTGGCGGGGGAGATGCTGCAGGTGGAGGTGGTGATGCTGCCGGTGGCGGTGGAGATGCTGCCGGTGGCGGTGGAGATGCTGTCGGTGGAGTTGGCGATGATGCCGGTGGCGGGGGAGATGCTGCCGGTGGAGGTGGCGATGATGACGGTAGCGGGGGAGATGCTGTCGGTGGAGGTGGTGATGCTCCCGGTGTCGGAGGAGATGCTACCGGTGCTGGGGGTGATGCTATCGGTGTCGGGGGCGATGCTACCGGAGGCGATGCTCCTGGTGTCGGAGGCGATGCTCCTGGTGTCGGGGGCGATGCTCCTGGTGTCGGGGGCGATGCTACCGGTACTGGGGGCGATGCTACCGGAGGCGATGCTCCCGTTGTCGGGGGCGATGCTCCCGGTGTCGGAGGTGGTGCTACCGGAGGTGATGCTACCGGTGCTGGGGGCGATGCTACCGGAGGCGATGCTCCCGGTGTCGGAGGCGATGCTACCGGTGTCGGGGGCGATGCTACCGGAGGTGATGCTCCCGGTGTCGGAGGCGATGCTCCCGGTGCCGGGGGTGATGCTACCGGAGGCGATGCTCCCGATGTCGGAGGCGATGCTACCGGTGTCGGAGGCGATGCTACCGGTTCCGGTGCTGGGGTTGATGCTACCGGTTCCGGAGCCGGTACACATGCTACCGGTGCCGGTGCCACTGCCGGTGGAGGTGACATGCCGCTGTAGTATTGCGCATGCGCGGATGTCGCTGCTAAAAGGATCGTGGCGAGGAGGAGGAGGAAGACCTGGGAGGACGCCATGGCCTTGGTGGTTGAGATGTGTTGTTGCTCTTGAGGTAGTGTGTGCAAACCGGAACATACTTATAGGGGCCTAAATTTAGCGTGCGCCGATGCTGTAGCGGGTTTCAGAGTGGTGATTAGTGCCTGTACGTACAGATTATAGTCATGGTTTTATGGATCGCACGTACGGAGCACGTGTATTAGGTACGTTTTGATGTTAGCTCATGGAACGTGGATGTTTTGAAAGACTTCCAGGTTCTCAATTTTGTTAGTTTGGCAGGTCCGTACCAGGAAATCAAGTGATTAGCGGTATTCGCTAGCTGCTACTCCATAGTTGGTGTTCGCGGTAGGAAATAACAATTGCGGATGAGGGAGCTGCAAACTAGCTAAAAGAAGGGACATGCTGAAACTGATTAAAGAAAACAACGTGCTGCCGTTTCGTTCAGTAGCTATACAGCCTAATTACTTGCTTCAAGATGACCATACTAGACTCAGTTGCTACGCAAAATTGAACACGACGTACGACCATGGTGATTAGTGCTTGTCTACGTACATATTATAGAGTCATGGCTTTCATTAATTTTAGCTTATGGAACTTGGACATTTTGATGGAGACTTGCACGTTCGCTCTCAGTTTGGCAGTTTGGCAGGTCCCGTACCTAGAATCTGCCGTTAGTTACGGGATGTGGTGTACGTACGTCGAGAAAATGTGCATCTATCTCCGATCCATAGCTTTCGATGAAGTTAAGAGCAGAAAGAATAATTGTTTTTTTAAAGAACCTGGTTTAAATTTTTTGAGGATACGAAACGGACTCAGATTTTCTCAGGAATCTCTATACCTAATCTATATCTATACCTAATAATAAAGGGAGAAGCGTTTCCGCGGTTTCGTCCGTCTGGTTTCTGTCGTCCGTCGCTGGTTTGTTTCGGCCGTGCGGTCCTTTCGTTGTTGGTCCGTTCCGTAATTCCGTAGGTTGTGGGATCGTGGGATTGTTCCATCCAAATATGCATCGCACGCACCAGGTCGCTCTTCTCGCGTGGGCCAGCCGAACCGGCACAACATCGGCCCATCTGCTTAGCTACTCTAACCCGGATATATCTAATCTAATCTAACCCGAAGGAGTCCGCTCAAACAAAAAGAAACGAGGACGAGTTTGGCACGAACTCGAATCCTCCATAATCAAATCACATATCCGCCTCCTCAGCCACGAAAACCGACCCATATATAGATGGGTATCCTACACGCTGATTACTCATCAAAGCGATTGCAGAACTCGCTGGAGTTCGCACGTCACCGAATCTCGAAACTGAGTTTTCCGTCGGCAACGGAAGCCCCGGATCGACGGGATCTTCATCTATGAAGCATGTCATGGATAAACAATAGCACAGGCTGTGGGGACTCGCCTGAGTTGCCGCGGAGTGGCTGCTTGCCGAGGTCTCGGTAACGTCCAAGTCGCCGCCTCGGGCTCGTTAGATCCAGTTGGAGATAGTCAGCTGCTTCTCACGTCTCGCCGGCCGGCCGGAACACCACTGACACAAAGGAGCGCCGCGTATCTCTCCTTTGCGAGCTAGATGATTCAGAATCGATTGGACGCAATTTTTTTCCGAAACAACTGATTGACTGCTTCTGTCTGATGTGCGTGCGGACTGCGGTGGATTAAACGCTCAGAAAGATGCTGGGGGCATCAGGCAGATTGTGGCCCATCAAGGGGCAGACGTGGCATCGGTCTCGACGCTTTGGTTGTCGTTAATTCTTGTAAGATTAAGCTGGTCATGAATGACACTCCGAGGCGTCCGCCCATGATGCATCCGGCGTGCGCTGTCCTGCCTAACCAAAATCAATAGGGTCAGCTATTGTTGGTTTGGTAGCTCACTGTGCAGTCCTACATGAGATTCATATGTGACCCCAGAGACATGCTACTGTTAGACAAAATATGACCACATAGTACTACAACTCACAACGTGCGAAATAGCAGCAATGTATATTAGGAGGAAAAAAGTGACTAAAACTGTTCACAGTCAGCAACGCATGTGTATTCTTTTCAAGATTTTCCCTGCCATTGCTCGCCTGTGAGTGATTTCATGATCGGTTACTGAGATGGGTGCAAGAGAACATCCGTTTGCTACGTAACAGAACAAAAGCACCTTCTCTGTTCTCCAAATTCGGTCAATATCCGTCTGCAATATTGAAGAGGTTTGACACTTCACCGGAATTTGATTGGATGTTTCTGTTGTAGCATTAGCATATTAGCAAGTTGGTCTTTTACCTAGAAGGAGCTACACGTTTTCAGTTTGTTACAAATTACGGAATGGCAGAGCAAAGAGCACATGATCTTCAAAAGTGATCTAGCACGTTTTTTAGTGCATTCAACAATAAATTTATCGGAATTGCTAAGTTTCAGCTAGCTGAGACATAGCTTATGTTTTAGTCACGTTCTTCACCGTTAGATTTTGTTTCTGCTTAAATATTCGTGTTTGCTATTGTTTGTACTTTATCTAGACCCGCATTGATACACGCTGCTGTAATTCGATTGAGACATAACTTAAATCTCAGTTGACTGAGCATTAGAGACACCTTAAATTTATTGCATGCTTTGGTTATACTACCCTCAGATTTTCTCAAACATATTTTCTAATATTGATAATAACAATAGGAAAACCATGGTATATTTTGTAGTTTCTTACAATGTTTGAGCCCCTATTATTTGTTGGTGCATGGATCTTTGGACTGCAGAACCGTTGATATGTCATTTCTTTTTTTAACACAACGCGAATCTAAGGATTCCCATAGTCGACTCCAAAGTGCATCAATGGTGAAAAAACTCTCATGTTGGAATGCACATACTAAGTCCGACACATACTTCATGATGTGCCCCGCCTCATAATTTGTGTGACGAACTTCTCGCATGTATTATCCCGTTGCAACGCACGGGCAATTTTCCTAGTCTATTACCTAATAATAAAGGAAAAATGGTTTGATCCATCTTCGTCCGTTGTTTCTTGGTTCGTTCGTGAATTTTTTATTCCGTCCGTCAGATACAATTCGTGGAAGATACGCACCGGTAGAAAAATGGCCTTTAGTCGCGGTTCGCAACTGTCATTAGTCGCGGTTGCGCAACCGCGACCAATTAAGCGCGATTAAAGGCCCCCCTTTAGTCGCGGTTGCTTACGAACCGCGACTAAAGGTCCGTCCACGTGGGCGGCTAGCGTACGCCTGGGTGAATGACCTTTAGTCGCGGTTGGTGTCCCCAACCGGGACTAAAGGCTATTTCGTTAATTTTTTTTAATTCATTTGGGTTTCTAATTTTTTTTCACTCCGTTTTTTTTCAATTTTTTTAGAATTTCTATTATTTCAGTTATTTGCATAGCTTAGTCTCTATCTCTAACTACACTTATCTCTTGTCAAATTACTTACTCGTCGTCAAACTTCCCGCTCGGTCACCCATCCTCCCACTACTCCACCTCTAGCACGCTTAACTTCCGAGTTCCATTCCGTCCTGCATCCAAGTGCTACGCGCACATGTATGTGATACTAGTATCATATCAATCCTATTAACATGTTGGTCGATGTCACATTTTTGTATTGTTTGAATTTCAAATAATTTTTTTCATAAACAAAAATAATGATGTAATAATAATCGCGAATAAATAAATGAACATTAACTTTTTAATTTTTATTATTTTTAATTTTTTAAATATTTTTTTGCCAAACCTAAAACCTAAAAATTTGAAAATCTAAAAATTGGGTAAAAGTATTAATAATCTTTATGCTGGATGCAATTATTATTTTTTTTTTGAAAAATTAAAAAAATATAAAATCCATAATTTATAGCAAAAACTAAAATCTTCCTGCTTTCGTATTTTCATTTGGAATTTTGAGAATCTAAAAATTGGCTAACCGGGGAAACCCTGGTGAATTCGGATGTAACTTTTTCCCAGGATTTTTTTGATATATTATACGTTTTTTTCCGACGTCGTATGCAAAAGTTATTGCGGTTTTACCATTTTTTTAACTTTTTTTGCAAAAAAAGTGTAAATTCGAATTTCTTAATTTCTACGAATAGTAGGTTGCATAACAAACAAGAATCTGAAAACAAATTTTTTCTGAATTTTCTATCATTTTATATTGTATTTTACAAACCAAAAAAAGGCGATCCAGGGGGGGTGCAGGGTGCGTGGGAGTAAAAAAACTCGGAAAAACCTTTAGTCGCGGTTGGAGACACCAACCGAGACTAAAGAGGTACCCTTTAGTCGCGGTTGGTGTCCCCAACCGCGACTAAAGGTTTTCCGCCGGCCGCAACCCTCCATCGCCCTTTTAGTCGCGGTTGGTGGGTACCCTTTCGTCTCGGATGGAGCATTAGTCGCGGGTTGCCTCCCGAACCGCGATTAAAGCCCCCTTTAGTCGCGGTTCGAATATTTCCGGAACTAATGGGGGTGGACGGAAGCCTCTTTTTCTACTAGTGACGGTATCCGATCTGTCTTGATGATCTATTCACAAAGCGCTAGCCTAAACGCGCACGCGCTTAGCTTGCAACGTCCATTGTACGTCCGCTTGAGCCATATAGTAGGTATTGCAAACACAATCCATCACTAATTCTATCCTAGGCTCCAATAAATCCGCACGACCGTACCGTAAGTTAGGCACATTTAAACCCTCCTCTCGCCTTGCAGCCATCACCTGTAACCTTCTCTTGTTGAATCTTAGCGGTGCAAAAAAAAAAAAAATTTGATGACTCCAACGCAACACCACTTAGGGTGTGTTCGGTTTGGGGATGGGTGGAACGGAATGGAACCGTTCCGCACCCAGAGCCTGTTCATGCGTTCGGTTGCAAACTAGAATGAAATGAAGTTGTTCCTCCAAATGGAATATTCCCTCTAGATCCGGAATGAAGTGGTTCCTCCGATTCGGCCGGACGAGGTGGAACGGATGACTGTCACACGCTGATTAATTAAGTTTAGCAATAATTAATCAAGTTTAGCACTACTTAATCAAGTTTAGCAAATAATTAATCGAGTTTAGAATAATTAATCGGGTGATTATCTCACCCATTCCATTCCATTCTCATCCCTTTCCAAAACCGAACACAAGGATGAAACCGTTTCGTGACAATTTTTTTGTCTAAACTGAACACAGGTATGGAACGATTCCATGCCAGTGGAATGGAACGGTTCTATTTCATTCTACCCCATTCCCAAACCGAACACACCCTTAATCCTTCACGTCAACGATCATGCATGCCTCAAGCAGGCATCGGTCAACACAGTACAACTTAGATCATGGAGGAATTCCGCAGTGGTATAGCGGAGAACGCCAGCGCGGCGCCAACGTCGTCACGTAGCCGACCATGCCGGCGGTCAAGGAGGACTGGAGGAACGCCACGAAACCAAGCTCGTCGGGATTAAGAGGTCGTCAACGCCGGCACTTGCACTAGATAGATCCTGGGCTTCGCGTCGGCTATGATCATAAAAGAGGAGAAAATTCCAAAAATAAATAAAAAAAGTGGCGGCGGGAGGCATCAAGCGGCTGGACGATCGAGAGGAAGCTTGACACTATCCCAGGCTCCCAGCTCCCATGGCGAGAACATCGGCTCGAGGCGTCAAGCAATTGGGCGAGCGCGGCGCCATCCCAGCTCCCGCGGCGAGGACAACCCCACAATGTCCTAGATCATGTATTTGTAGGCAATACGTAACATCAGCATGATGTCATCGTAGAAGTATTGATACGTGCACTCCTTTAGCGCACTCAACGGTGATAAGGTATAAAGAGCTAAACTCAGCTTACAACACACCCCCACACCCCCACACGAAATGCCAACATGAATAGGAAACTCGAACGCCGATCACAACTCTTAAGAAGCCTACGAAGACTCGGAGTTTGGCGGATGTGGTGTGCTCCTTTCCTTCGGTGGTCGTGGTTTGGGGCTGTCCCGGGGCTCGAGTCCAACTCCTCTCCAGCTCTTGGGTGAGCTGGTCTCATGTCCGATGGTTCGACGCCTTCGAGCCAAGGCGAGAGGGTAGGGACCCTCTTTGGCGTGAGAACAAGAGGGTGTCTGATGCTTGCAGTCTAGGGTGTCTTCCTCGAGCACAATCTCCATCCTGCTTCATGGCAGTGCCTCGTCGTGCCTTCTGTTCTTGATGTCTTGGTGCCGGAGCGTGGTAGTCTTCACCTGGCAAGTTCCTTCGGTGCTTGCGTCTAGTGTTGAGTTGTAAGCTGTCCGGGGTGCTCCCTTGTATCGTTCGGCCGTTGTGGTGTGTGGTGTGTGGTGTTGTGTTGTGGGTGGGTGGCCTTGTGTAATCCATGGCCGGTTGATGGCTTTGTTAATTCAAAGTCGGGCTCCTCTGAGCCTTCTGTTTAAAAAAGAAGACACCGAACAACAACAGTGTCGGGATGAAGCTCACCCTAGAGAGACCCATGGAACACGTACGCCGTCAACAGAACTCCCCACCGCGGGCAACGCCACCAGTGGCCGACCACTACTGTGCATCGACCACCGCCGTTCGAACCCTAACAAGCAGCACCATGGAAACTCGACAAGGAAGCAGGGCAGGACGCAAGCCTTGCCGAAGGTCACCAAGTGAAGAGCCAACGACATCTGAAGAAACACAGTAAGCTCCAAGACAACGTCTTCAAGAAGAACACAACACGACAGCGCTGTCACCGCCCGATCCGTAGATCATAGGTTTTCACCCGAAGCACCTTGCTCGTTGAATACCGCGCCTCAGCCACACCACCAATAGAGATCCGCACACTATGATCTCCAAGGCGGTATCTTCAAGAAGATCACGACACAAGAGCGCTATCACCGCCTCATCCAAGGATCTTGGGCTTCCACCCGGAGCACATATAAGAACAAGGAAAAGCCTCAACAACGCCTTCAAGAAGGGAACAACGTCCGCAGATGTCGCCATCACGGCCCAAGCGGGCAAGGGCCCCTCGGCGAACACTCCCTGCCTTCTACACAGGATACCGACCGACGAAATGATCGATCCGCTGGCACCGCACGCTGCTCGCCGGCCACCACGGTCGCCCCGCGACCATGGTTTCCGGACAGCCCCTGATCCACTGGCACGCCCGCCAACCAGAATGGCTCCCACCGACCAGGGCCGCCGCCCCAGCGTCCAAACTCTGCTCACCGCTAAACTGAGGAAGATGGGCAACCACCACGAAGAACTCGGACCTACGGACACGCGACGACAAGCACCCGCACCACCACGAGAGAGGGCGCAGCGGGATCGACGCCTTGCAACCCCCACGACTGTAGAAACCACCATATCCAGGGCTTATGGGAGACCACGGCTTGGCCCAGTGCCCCTGCCCTGGCTCGAGCCCGTGACGACCAGCCGGCCGTGCTGCCCCTACCCGTCCCGTTCCCCGCCGACCTCTTCAAGAACGGCGCCGCTACCATCCCGACCAGCCGCCGAATCGTCGACCCGTGTGCCGCCTCCTATCACCTGCTGCCAGGAGCAGGCAGAGCCCGCATCGCTCGCCGCTGCGGACGCTCCGGAGGGAGCCGCCACCGCCAGGAGCATGCCCGCCACGACGCCCTCTGCCCAACGTCGCGCCCCCACCATCCGCCACGGCCCATGCCGCCACCGCGTGGGGGAGAGGAGGTGCCTCGCCGCCTTCAGTGCCGCCCGATCTTTGCTCAGGTTGCGCCCCTTGGCGGCGGCGAAGCGGGAGAGAGATCACGGGGAGGGGTGTGGCGGTGCAACGGGTTAGGGTTTCGCTCAGGTGGCCGCGGGAGCGCGTGGACGAAACGGGGGGCGGGTTGTACTCCTTTCCTTCATCCAGACACAAGTCCTGTCCTTGCGGTGTGTCAGCAAATCACCACCTGAAAGCATACCAGAATAAAATTTTGCCCCGACTCTTTAGAGAAATTCCAATAATATAGTCAACAACTAGCTATAATAAGATGCCATATCATTTGTAATCATCATATAGCTAATATGTACAACAGTTGGTTATAAGAATGAAATACTTTACTAACATATGGTCCACCTTTCACTCTCACAAAGTACCTATGAGCACGTGCAAGAGCTGATTATTGCATAAGAGCCCACCTTCTTTTTCTCTCCTCTTCTCTCTCCTCCAAATCATCTAAAATATATTATTTAATATCTTATAGTCAGCTGACTAAACTCTATTGTACTTGCTCTTATACGAACTCTGCTCAGCGACAGATAAACGGAAGCTAGCATAGGACAGTCAATTTTTTTTTGCGAGCGAGGTTGCTCTGACTCCTACACAAACTATGCTGGGCGCCCTATAAAAAGTGTCTTGAGAGCATCTCCAACAGGCGCGCTATATCGCGGCGCGCTAAAACTCAGATTCTGCGCGCGGTAAACAGCTAGCGCGCCCTGGGCCGGTTTTCCCCCGTCGGATGCGCTAATATGCAGCGCGTGCGCGGGCGGAATAAATGGTCCTCCGCCGGGCGCGGCAAAATACAGCGCGCGCGGGCGCGGAAAACAGTTTTCTAGACTATTTTGCATTCACAAAGATCAAATAATCATACATAATTCATGAAACAAATGATGTACCGTAATTTAAATGGACACAAAGTGCAACATACATCACATAGTTCAAGAACGACACACAAAATGACGTAGTTCAACAATGACACACGACATATGGTTCAAATCGACAAAGTGGAACACACAATTTTGATATCACAAATGCATATCACACTTCCACATTCTCCAAGTCAACACCTTCTTCTTCTTCCTCATCTTCTTGGGTTGAAGGAGGAATAGTAGCATTCATGTAAGACATGAAGCCTCCCGGTGGTGCTCCCATACTCCCATACACACCACTCATCGAGCCTCCCATAGTCCCTCCAAACACTCCTCCATAGCTTGGTTGTAACATCCCCAGTTTCAATAAAATGAACAAGAGAGAGAGTTCAAGAATCCAAAATTTAGAGCCAACAAAAACTTTTTCTCATCATATAGGACTATGCATATTAGCTCACCTTATTAATCTATTTGAGTGTGCTTTTGCCATGATGCTTGTTTATGTGTTACTCTCATTCTAAAACCCTAGCAATGATCACTTGATCACCCATAGCCAAATAAAAATAAATAGAAAGAAATTCTAAAATTCCACTTCACACTCACATAAGGCCTATGCCATTTTTTTTAAATCTTTGATCTAGGCCAAATTGGTTTGCACCATTACTTGTAAATGGTTACTAAACACTTATTAACACCTTTGAAATCAAGCCAACTCAATTCAAAACAAATTTGAATCAAAATGGAGCTCACATGTGATTATGGTCATATGTGCCATTTTTACCCTGATGCCCACTTTGAGCCCCTGGATTTTTACTTTTCACCTCTACACTTTGTCAACTCTCTGCACCTCATCCAAGACAACATCAAGCACTTCAACTTTGCCCAAAACCATCACCCCAAATTCTTTACCAAATTCAAATGAGAGGCAAGCAAAGTTGGAACAAACTCACATATGCAAGATCATATGCAAAATGTGATTTTGCATCTCATTTCCATTTTGACCACCACCACCACCAAAATGCTCCATTTAATATATGATTACAACCCACCAAAAAGAATTGCAAAATTCAAAAATTATTTTCTTTCGGGCATTTCATCAAACACCTTATAGGCAGGGTATATAATTGTGCCCATGCTGAAAAATGGAGAAGACTTGGTCCAACCTGAGCCACCACAGCAACCCCTGGACCCTCCTCTCACTTCACAACATCAGTTCCACCATTTGCAATGGCCATTGTTTGATCTAATCAACTAAACCATGCCATGCCGTGGCATGGCATGCCACCCTCATGCCATCTCCTCACCTGGTCACCTCTGGCCTGCACCGCCATGTCCACTGGCTCCCTCTCACCTCCCCGAACAAGCTCATGCCATCCCTTGACCGAGACCGAGCTCACACGCGTCAGCACACGCGCGCCCAGTGGCGCCCAGAACGCGCCCATGCCGCGCCAGAGCGCGCATGGCGCCAACCCTGGACACGCCAGGGCGTGACGACGCCCACGGCCCTGCGTCCCCTCCACACTTGCTCTCAGCGCCAGTCGACGCCCCACCTCACCCTGCGTCGCCTGGACACACGCACGGGGCCACGGGAATGCCGCAGATGACGAGAGCATCCACGACAGCCCGCCATGGCCCGAGCACTCCCATCAAGCGCGCCAGCGCCACAGAGCCTCTGCGGAGCCACAATCACGCTCGTCACCCTCGCCAGTGCTCCAGCAACGAGCCGCGCCCATCACTTGCCCCTTGGCGCCCTTGGAACGACGACGCCGTCGATGACTGCCGCTCCGCCCCACTGCCACCTCGCGCCGCTATAAAAGGAGGACGCCTCTTCTCAATCCTAGCACACCAATCGCTTCCACTCATCCTCACAGCTCTCCTCGACCGCTCAATTTCACCAGCTAGCCACCCCACTGCTCCAATCGCAAGATCGACGCCGCCGCTAGTACACGGAGTCGCCGGAGCAGGAGGCCGCCATTGGAGACGCAACTGCTACAGGCTGCTTCCTCTACCTCGCCAACGTCTTCTCCGCGCTTCGCCGACCCTCGCCGCGCCGCCGGTGAGCCGTCGACCCCCTGCCGTCGCCGCCAGTACTCGCTCTTCTCGCCGGAGACGACGACGTCTGTCGTTCGTCCGATCCCTTTCTAATCCAACCGCTCACATCTCCCCGTACCGCTTCGGGCGTTAAGTCCCACTGATGCGTGGCCCCCACGCTGTCAGGCGGCCCGCTGCGCTGGACGCAGTACTGGGCCGGCCCATTTCTCTTTTTCTCTGCAGCCCAGTTATTTTCCGCGCGAGCCCACGGTTTGAATTCAAATTTGGAAAAATAGGAAAAAACCCTAATCTGATGCAAACTTTGAATTTCAATAGGGACAAATCTACTCGGCCAAATTTTTCAAACTTGATATTGTTGGAAAGCTCAGGATTTTATCTACACAATGCCACTGGATAGAACCCTAGATCTATTGTAGAATTAAAGTGACAAAATAAACAAGGCAGGGACTTTTCTGCTTTATAATAATTCTTAAAAATCAACCATAAATTCTTTTCAGTTAATTCCACCTCCAATAATCCACTTTTCACTTATACTAATTGTTTCTACAAAAATATGCCATGCTTACTTTGAATGATCATGGCTTAGTTGATTTAAATGACTTTATGGCTATTTCTAGTCAAAGATATTGTCCAAAACTATGAAGAAATCTTATGAGAGAGTTTCTCTCATTTAAATCTTGTCACCATCATTTCCAAATAAAGTAGAGACTCTGGTCATTTAGGTCTCATAGGAAATGTTGGTGATATTAAATCTTTGTTATGCTAGAATTAAATTGTATGAGGTGCTCACCTCATTTAAATCATTTTCTCCAATTGATAAGTGTGAAGAGGTTGACTTGGGTCAACCTAGGTCACATATTATGCATAAGAGAAATTAAATCTTAATAAGATAATGAGAGGAAATTATTTCTCTGAATAATTCAAAGTAACAATTAAGTCTAGTATGAGAGGAAATTATTTTTCTTAAATAATAAGAAAAACACATCCACCAACTTAATATTAATATGTGATACTAGTTTAAGTGTGTGAACCATGTTTGTGCCTAGTTTAGTAAATTAGTTTGGTGTGATGATTGTGTACCCCGTATTCGTATTTTAGACGCTAGTACCGAGGAGTACCAGGAGGAGGAGGAGGTCTACTTCCAAGAAGAAGAAGACCACTTTGACCAGTTTCCCAACCAAGGCAAGACAATACTCTTGCAAAGTGCAAAGCTCACCATGAGCAAGGCATTACCCCATTTACTTTATGTTTATGATCCTATTTCCCAGTTTTACTTTACAAGCTTTATTTACCTTTGTTTTATCAAAGTACTTTTGATTTATGATTTACCGGGTAGTATTGAGTTAGTACAAGAGTATCAAACTTAGCCTAGAAGCAAAGCAAATTCTTAGCACCCCTCACACCTAGTTGCTAGTGCTAAATTAAAAATGACTACTCTAGATGGGAACATGTGTTTATGAAATGATGATGGTGAAAACCTTGGGAATGATGAGTCATTTTCCATTGAAAGATTTTGAAGGTGAATATGAGACTGAAGTTGACTTGGTGAATTTGGTTAAAAACTGATGATTGAGTTGGATGCGATACCTTACCAATATTAAGTACCCCCACAATACTTGATTATGGGTAGGGCTTAACTGGAAATTTATGTGTCTTAGTATGGGTTCCCTCTGAACACACATCATAGGGGTTATGCTTGAGGCTGCCTCCGTTGTTGAGAAATGATGTGAATTGATGGTGAATTGTACGGCCAAGCCCTGTGCAGTTCCCGGGTTAACAGTTGGTTTTCACCGGGAGGCCAAGCTCATGGGGAGAGGTGCCTATACTAGGGTGTGTAAGTGAAAGGTTAACGGTTGATGATCCGCGTACTGAGTTACGATTATTCGGGGTTTTATCCCTGACGGATGTAATCAAATGTTGTGGCACAAGTGTGCAACCTCTGCAGAGTGTAGAACTATTCGAATAGCCGCGTCCGCGGATATGGACAATTGGAAAGGCCATTCTGTTTCCGTCATCAGAATTTATATCTATGTGACTGGTGTTCTGAACTTGAACTTGAAAGGTGACTTGGATTTTGAATCACAACTGAGTTGTGGGAATGACACTAATGTTCCCACTTGAGTTAGTTAGCACTTGGGGAGTTGTTTACAAAAAAAATGTTTATCAAATAAAATTGGCTTTATGCAAATAAACTTAGAGCTTAGAACACTCTCAATAGTAATGCTAGTACTTACTTTAGTGTTAGATTGCGAGTACTTAAAGTACTCACGGCTTTGTCCCTGGCTATTCAAATGGCCAGAATATGAAGCCGAGCAGCAGTACGAGGATGACGATCAGCAGGACGTCTACCACAACTAGGAGCTTCTAACGTCAAGCGTTGGCCTGTGGACTAGAGAGTCCTTGTATCTTACGCTTCCGCTATGAACTTGTGTTTGTTCGTTGATCATTAGATCAACTATTTGTGTAATATGGATCATGTGATTCCAATTTGTAAGACATTATGGTTTGTAATGAATGATGACTATGATACTTAACTATTATGCCTCGCAACAACAATTTCCTGGGATTGCGATGTATGACATAATAGGCATCCGGACTTAAAAATCCGGGTGTTGACATTGGTCCTCCCATGCCGGCCATGCCTCCATAGCCTCCCATGCCGGCCATGCCTCCCATGGTGGGCATGGGCATGCTTCCCATGCCGTCCTCTTTCTCCAAGTTTTGTTGCATCTTCCTATCTTCATTTGCTTGCAACCTTGCATTTGCAATCCTTTCCATAGCAATGGCAATGTCATCATCTCCGGCCTTCTTCCCCTTCATATCTTTGGCGGTCTTTGTAGGATAACGTTGCATAGAAAACAAAAAATTTCCTACCGCGAACACGCAATCCAAGCCAAGATGCAATCTAGAAGACGGTAGCAACGAGGGGATTATCGAGTCTCACCCTTGAAGAGATTCCAAAGCCTACAAGATGAGGCTCTTGTTGCTGCGGTAGACGTTCACTTGCTGCTTGCAAAAGCACGTAGAAGATCTTGATCACGGCGCCACGAACGGGCAGCACCTCTGTACTCGGTCACACGTTCGGTTGTTGATGAAGACGACGTCCACCTCCCCGTTCCAGCGGGCAGCGGAAGTAGTAGCTCCTCTTGAATCCGACAGCACGACGGCATGGTGTCGGTGGCGGTGGAGAACTCCGGCGGAGGGGAGCTATGGAGGAGAGAGGGGGGCGGCTAGGGTTTGGGAGGGGGTGGCCGGCCACTATAGGGGTGCGGCCAGGCTGTGGTCTTGGGGTTGGCCGGCCCCCTCCCCTTGGCCCCTCATTATATAGGTGGAAGCCCCAAGTGTTGGACTACAAGTCTCCGAATAAGACCCGAACCCAAAACCTTCCATGTGATAGGGAAACCTACCCAAAGTGGGAATCCCACTTGGGGTGGGATTCCCCCCTTCCATGTGGGGGGGTGGCCGGCCCCCATAGGGGGAGTCCACTTGGGACTCCTCCCCCTCTAGGGTTGGCCGGCCATGGAGGTGGAGTCCCTCCGGGACTCCGCCTTCTTTGATGGTTTCTTCCGGACTTTTCTAGAACCTTCTAGAACCTTCCATAGAACCTTCCGGATCATTTTAAATCTCATAAAATGACTTCCTATATATGAATCTTATTCTCCGGACCATTCCGGGACTCCTCGTGATGTCCGGTATTTCATCCGGGACTCCGAACAAATATTCGAACTCCATTCCATATTCAAGTTCTACCATTTCAACATCCAACTTTAAGTGTGTCACCCTACGGTTCGCGAACTATGCGGACATGGTTGAGTACTCACTCCGACCAATAACCAATAGCGGGATCTGGAGATCCATAATGGCTCCCACATATTCAACGATGACTTTAGTGATCGAATGAACCATTCACATACGATACCAATTCCCTTTGTCACGCGATATTTTACTTGTCCGAGGTTTGATCATCGGTATCACTCTATACCTTGTTCAACCTCGTCTCCTGACAAGTACTCTTTACTCGTACCGTGGTATGTGGTCTCTTATGAACTTATTCATATGCTTGCAAGACATTAGACGACATTCCACCGAGAGGGCCCAGAGTATATCTATCCGTCACCGGGATGGACAAATCCCACTGTTGATCCATATGCCTCAACTCATACTTTCCGGATACTTAATCCCACCTTTATAACCACCCATTTACGCAGTGGCATTTGGTGTAATCAAAGTACCTTTCCGGTATAAGTGATTTACATGATCTCATGGTCATAAGGACTATGTAACTATGTATCGAAAGCTTATAGCAAATAACTTAATGATGTGATCTTATGCTACGCTTAACTGGGTGTGTCCATTACATCATTCATACAATGATGTAACCTTGTTATTAATAACATCCAATGTTCATGATTATGAAACTAATCATCCATTAATCAACAAGCTAGTTAAGAGGCATACTAGGGACTCTTTGTTGTTTACATATCACACATGTACTAATGTTTCGGTTAATACAATTATAGCATGGTATATAAACATTTATCATAAACATAAAGATATATAATAATAACCACTTTATTATTGCCTGTAGGGCATATCTCCTTCAGTCTCCCACTTGCACTAGAGTCAATAATCTAGATTACATTGTAATATACCTAACACCCATGGCATTCTGGTGTTGGTCATGCTTTGCCCTAGGGAGAGCTTTAGTCAACGGATCTGCTACATTCAGATCAGTGTGTACTTTGCAAATCTTTACTTCTCCATCTTCGATGTACTCGCGAATCGAGTGGTAATGCAGCTTGATATGCTTCAGCCTCTTGTGTGACCTTGGCTCTTGTGCATTGGCGATGGCACCCATGTTATCACATTAAATGATTAATGGGTCCAATGCACTAGGAACCACACCGAGCTCTACAATGAACCTCTTCATCCATACCGCTTCCGATGAAGCCTCTGAAGCCGCTATGTACTCTGATTCTGTTGAAGACTTCGCCACCGTGCACTGCTTCGAGCTTGCCCAGCTTACTGCAACACCATTCAATATAAACACGTACCCAGACTGTGACTTAGAGTCATCAGGATCAGTGTTCCAACTTGCATCGGTGTAACCATTTACAACGAGCTCTTGGTCACCTCCATAACAAAGAAACATATCCTTAGTTCTTTTCAAGTACTTCAGGATATTCTTGACCGCTGTCCAGTGTTCCATTCCTGGATCACTTTGATATCTGCTAGTCAAACTAACAGCATGTGCTATATCCGGTCTAGTACATAGCATGGCATACATGATAGATCCTACTGCCGAGGCATAGGGGATATTACTCATCCTTTCTCTTTCTTCTGCCGTAGCCGGTCCTTGAGTCTTACTCAAGACCTTGCCTGGTAACATAGGTAAGAACCCTTTCTTACTTTCGTCCATTCTAAACTTCTTTAGAATCTTGTCCAGATATGTACTCTGTGATAGCCCTATTAGGCGTCTTGATCTATCTCTATAAATCTTGATGCCTAATATATATGATGCTTCACCAAGGTCTTTCATTGAAAAACTATTATTCAAATAACCTTTTAAACTGCTTAATAGTTCTATATCATTCCCAATCAATAATATGTCATCTACATATAATATCAGGAATGCTACAGAGCTCCCACTCACTTTCTTGTAAATACAGGCCTCTCCATGACACTGTATAAACCCGAAATCTTTGATCACCTTATCAAAGCGTCGGTTCCAACTTCTTGATGCTTGCTTCAGTCCATAGATTGAACACTGAAGTTTGCATACTTTGTCAGCATTTTTAGGATCGACAAAACCTTTGGGTTGTACCATATACAACTCTTCCTCAATGTCTCCATTAAGGAACGCCGTTTTGACATCCATCTGCCAAATCTCATAATCGAAAAATGCAGCTATTGCTAACAAAATCCTCTCAGATTTTAGCTTCGCTACAGGTGAGAAAGTCTCATCGTAGTCAACTCCTTGAATTTGTCGGAAACCCTTTGCGACAAGTCGAGCTTTATAGACAGTAATATTACCATCAGCATCTGTTTTTCTCTTGAAGATCCATTTATTCTCGACAGCCTTTCGGCTATCAGGTAAGTCTACCAAAGTCCATACTTTGTTATCATACATGGATCCCATTTCGGATTTCATGGCTTCTTGCCATTTGTTGGAATCTGGGCTCATCATCGCTTCTTCATACGTCGCAGGGTCCTCATCATTGTTATCCACAATCATGACATTTAGACAAGGATCATACCAATCAGGAGTGGTATGTTCCCTTGTCGATCTGCGAGGTTCAGTAGTTTCCTCGTTCGAAGTTTCATGATCATTATCATTAGCTTCCTCTGTTGCCGGTGTAGGCGGTACAGGTACAACTTCCGGTACTACGCTACTCTGATCAACGAGTATAGATTCATCAATCTCATCGAGTTCTACTTTTCTTCCAGTCACTTCTTTAGTGAGAAATTCTTTCTCAAGAAAGGTTCCGTTCTTAGCAACAAATATTTTGCCTTCGGATTTGTGATAGAAAGTGTACCCTATAGTTTCCTTAGGGTATCCTATGAAGACGCATTTCTCCGCTTTGGGTTCTAGCTTGTCCGGTTGTAACTTCTTTACATAGGCTTCGCAACGCCAAACTTTCAGGAACGACAGCTTAGGTTTCTTATTAAACCATAATTCATACGGTGTCGTTTCTACGGATTTTGATGGTGCTCTATTTAAAGTGAATGCGGCTGTCTCTAATGCATAACTCCAAAATGATAACGGCAAATCAGTAAGAGACATCATAGAACGAACCATATCTAAGAGAGTTCGATTACGACGTTCGGACACACCGTTTCGTTGTGGTGTTCCCGGCGGTGTCAATTGTGAAAGTATTCCGCATTTCTTTAAATGCATGCCAAACTCATAACTCAGATATTCACCTCCACGATCAGATCGTAGAAATTTAATCTTCTTGTTACGTTGATTTTCTACTTCACTTTGAAATTCCTTAAACTTCTCGAAAGTTTCGGATTTATGTTTCATGAAATAGATATACCCATATCTACTCTGATCATCTGTGAAGGTTAGAACATAACGATAACCACCGCGCGATGCTACGCTCATTGGTCCGCACACATCGGTATTTATGATTTCCAATAAGTCAGTAGCTCGCTCCATCATACCAGAAAATGGAGTTTTAGTCATTTTTCCCATTAGACATGCTTCGCATCTATCAAGTGACTCAAAGTCAAGTGATTCAAGTAATCCATCGGTATGGAGTTTCTTCATGCGTTTCACTCCAATATGACCAAGACGACAGTGCCACATATAAGTAGAATTATCATTCAATTTAATTCGCTTAGCATCAATGTTATGTATATGCGTATCACTACTATCAAGATCTAACAGAAATAAGCCATTCTTTTCAGGTGCTCGACCATAAAAGATATTATTCATAAAAATTGAACAACCATTATTCTCAGACTTGAATGAATAACCGTCTTGCATTAAACAAGATCCAGATATAATGTTCATGCTCAACGCGGGTACAAAATAACAATTATTTAGGCTTAAAACTAATCCCGAAGGTAGATGTAGAGGAAGTGTGCCGACAGCGATCACATCGACTTTGGATCCGTTTCCAACGCGCATCGTCACTTCATCTTTCAGTAGTCTTTGTTTATTCTTTAGTTCCTGTTTCGAGTTACAAATATGAGCAACCGAACCAGTATCAAATACCCAGGTACTAGAACGAGAACCAGTGAGATAAACATCTATAACATGTATATCAGATATACCTTCTTTCTTCTTCTTGACAAGGCCGCTCTTCAGATCAGCCAGATACTTGGAGCAATTACGCTTCCAGTGTCCCTTCTCCTTGCAGTAATAGCACTCAGCATCAGGCTTAGGGCCGTTCTTAGGTTTCATAGGAGGCGTGGCAGCTTTCTTGCCACCCTTCTTGAATTTTCCCTTAGACTTGCCCTGTTTCTTGAAACTGGTGGTCTTGTTGACCATCAACACTTGGTGCTCTTTCTTGATCTCAATCTCAGCAGCTTTTAGCATGCCAAAGAGTTCAGGTAACTCCTTGTTCATGTTCTGCATATTGTAGTTCATCACAAAGTTCTTGTAACTTGGTGGCAGTGATTGAAGGACACAATTAATCCCCAGTCTGTTAGGAATCACTATTCCCAAGTCACTGAGTTTCTTCGCATGCCCGGTCATGGCGAGCATGTGCTCACTAACCGAGCTGCCTTCTTCCATCATGCAGCTGAAGAAATGTTTCGATGCTTCATAGCATTCCACGGCCGCATGAGTCTCAAAAATAGCTTTCAGCTCTTTCATCAACTCATGAGGATCGTGGTGCTCAAAACATTTTTGAAGATCAGATTCCAGACTGCACAGGATGGCACACTGAACTTGAGAGTACCGAGTTTTCTGAGTCTCGTAAACAGCTTTTACTTCATCGGTTTCAGTTTCTGCAGGAGGGTCACCTAGCGGTGCATCAAGCACATATTGCAGATTTCCGCCAGAGAGGAAGATCCTCACATGACGGAACCAGTCGGTGAAGTTGCTACCGTTGCTCTTAAGTTTTTCTTTCTCTAGGAACTGGTTAAAATTGATTGGGGACGCCATCTCTACAACATATATTTGCAAAAGTTTAGACTAAGTTTATGACAAATTGAGTTCAAATTTTAATTCAACATAATTAAAAATCTAGGTGAACTCCCACTCAAAACAATATCCCTTGCATTGTCTTAGTGATCACACGAACCAAATCCACCGCACCTAAGTCCGATCATCACGAGACAAGGTGTGATTTCAATGGCGAACACTCAAAGTGTTCATCATATCAACCATATGATTCATGCTCTACCTTTCGGTATCACGTGTTCCGAGACCATGTCTGTACATGCTAGGCTCGTCAAGGCCGCCTTAGTATCCGCATGTGCAAAACTGTCTTGCACCCGTTGTATGCACTTGTTGATTCTATCACACCCGATCATCACGAGATGCTTCGAAACGACAAGTCTTGGCAACGGTGCTACTAAGGATGAACACTTTATTATCTTGAGATTTTAGTGAGGGATCATCTTATAATGCTACCGTCGCGATCTAAGCAAAATAAGATGCATAAAAGGATTAACATCACATGCAGTTCATATGTGATATGATATGGCCCTTTTGTCTTTGCGCCTTTGATCTTCATCTCCAAAGCATGGACATGATCTCCATCATCTTCGGGCATGATCTCCATCATCATTGGCGTAGCGTCAAGGTCAATGGCGCCGTCTTCATGATTGTCCTCCATGTAGCAACTATTACAACTACTTTGAAATACTACTCAACATGAAATTTAAAGACAACCATAAGGCTCCTGCCGGTTGCCACAATACAATAATGATCATCTCATACATATTCATCATCACATTATGGCCATATCACATCACCAAACCCTGCAAAAACAAGTTAGACGTCTCTAATTTGGTTTGCATATTTTACGTGGTTTAGGGTTTTCGATAGAGATCTAATCTACCTACGAACATGAACCACAACGTTGATACTAATGTTGTCAATAGAAGAGTAAATTGAATCTTCACTATAGTAGGAGAGACAGACACCCGCAAAGCCTCTTATGCAATACAAGTTGCATGTCGAACGAGGAACAAGTCTCATGAACGCGGCCATGTAAAGTTAGTCCGAGCCGCTTCATCCCACTATGCCACAAAGATGCAAAGTACTCAAACTAAAGATAACAAGAGCATAAACGCCCACAAAACCATTGTGTTCTACTCGTGCAACCATCTATGCATAGACACGGCTCTGATACCACTGTAGGATAACGTTGCATAGAAAACAAAAAATTTCCTACCGCGAACACGCAATCCAAGCCAAGATGCAATCTAGAAGACGGTAGCAACGAGGGGATTATCGAGTCTCACCCTTGAAGAGATTCCAAATCCTACAAGATGAGGCTCTTGTTGCTGCGGTAGACGTTCACTTGCCGCTTGCAAAAGCGCGTAGAAGATCTTGATCACGGCGCCACGAACGGGCAGCACCTCCGTACTCGGTCACAGTTCGGTTGTTGATGAAGACGACGTCCACCTCCCCGTTCCAGCGGGCAGCGGAAGTAGTAGCTCCTCTTGAATCCGACAGCACGACGGCGTGGTGTCGGTGGCGGTGGAGAACTCCGGCGGAGCTTCGCTAAGTGTGCGGGAGCTATGGAGGAGAGAGGGGGGCGGCTAGGGTTTGGGAGGGGTGGCCGGCCACTATAGGGGTGCGGCCAGGCTGTGGTCTTGGGGTTGGCCGGCCCCCTCCCCTTGGCCCCTCATTATATAGGTGGAAGCCCCAAGTGTTGGACTACAAGTCTCCGAATAAGACCCGAACCCAAAACCTTCCATGTGATAGGGAAACCTACCCAAAGTGGGAATCCCACTTGGGGTGGGATTCCCCCCTTCCATGTGGGGGGTGGCCGGCCCCCATAGGGGGAGTCCACTTGGGACTCCTCCCCCTCTAGGGTTGGCCGGCCATGGAGGTGGAGTCCCTCCGGGACTCCGCCTTCTTTGATGGTTTCTTCCGGACTTTTCTAGAACCTTCTAGAACCTTCTATAGAACCTTCCGGATCATTTTAAATCTCATAAAATGACTTCCTATATATGAATCTTATTCTCCGGACCATTCCGGGACTCCTCGTGATGTCCGGGATCTCATCCGGGACTCCGAACAAATATTCGAACTCCATTCCATATTCAAGTTCTACCATTTCAACATCCAACTTTAAGTGTGTCACCCTACGGTTCGCGAACTATGCGGACATGGTTGAGTACTCACTCCGACCAATAACCAATAGCGGGATCTGGAGATCCATAATGGCTCCCACATATTCAACGATGACTTTAGTGATCGAATGAACCATTCACATACGATACCAATTCCCTTTGTCACGCGATATTTTACTTGTCCGAGGTTTGATCATCGGTATCACTCTATACCTTGTTCAACCTCGTCTCCTGACAAGTACTCTTTACTCGTACCGTGGTATGTGGTCTCTTATGAACTTATTCATATGCTTGCAAGACATTAGACGACATTCCACCGAGAGGGCCCAGAGTATATCTATCCGTCATCGGGATGGACAAATCCCACTGTTGATCCATATGCCTCAACTCATACTTTCCGGATACTTAATCCCACCTTTATAACCACCCATTTACGCAGTGGCGTTTGGTGTAATCAAAGTACCTTTCCGGTATAAGTGATTTACATGATCTCATGGTCATAAGGACTAGGTAACTATGCATCGAAAGCTTATAGAAAATAACTTAATGACGTGATCTTATGCTACGCTTAATTGGGTGTGTCCATTACATCATTCATACAATGATGTAACCTTGTTATTAATAACATCCAATGTTCATGATTATGAAACTAATCATCCATTAATCAACAAGCTAGTTAAGAGGCATACTAGGGACTCTTTGTTGTTTACATATCACACATGTACTAATGTTTCGCTTAATACAATTATAGCATGGTATATAAACATTTATCATAAACATAAAGATATATAATAATAACCACTTTATTATTGCCTCTAGGGCATATCTCCTTCAGTCTTCCTACCATGCACATTCCTCCGCCCATTGTTGACGGAGTGAGGAGTGGAGCTTCTCTTCTTGCCTTCATCACTTGAATCATCATCATCGATGATTGTTGCTTCACCGGTAGCATTGGCTGCCATAGTTGCCGCATCCAACTTGCCGCGCGTCTTCCACTTCTCTTCATTCCCTAGCACTTCATAGCAATGATGCAAGGTGAATGGCTTGCCAAGAATCTTGTTGCCTTTCTTGTTCTTCTTTCCCACATCCCTAAACAATCCTTGAGCCATAGAGTTCTACACATATGCGGAAAAGAAAATAGATGAGCTATATGAAGTAGAACCATATTCTTCTCATATGAGCTATATGGTGAACATAGTAGTAGAATGACTTACCCTATCATTCTCATTTGTGCCACTTGGATTGAGAACATCGATGTTGCCTTGCACGCCCGCCCATTTTTGGCAATCGGTTGATGCGGGACCAACGGGACCAAAGTGAGCGCATGGTTCGCTCGTGCCCACTTGTGTTGTGTGTGTTGAAGTACTCCGTCATCCTCATCCAATATGTTTCTCTTGTTTGATCGGTACCGGTTGTTGGATCCATTCCAATTGTCAACCACGTCTTGCAAAGCAACTTGTCCTCCGCTATGGTGTAGTTGGCGGACCGACCGGGATGGCGAGGTTCAATCAACCCTTCTCCTTCCTCATCTACATCCTCATATTCCTCCTCTCCATCGGCGGCTTCATCATGCAAGAACGAGGATCCAACATTCATTGTCTCCATGAATGCTGCATCATCCACTCTAAATTGCAATGAAATTCATTACTATACAGCTAGGTATGCATCTAAACTACAATTCGATGAAAAGTAGTGTTTTTTACCTCTCGGGCATTTCATCATCCACCGTATGTGCGCCCGCGCGGTTGCCGGACGGAGGCGCCGGCTGGGTCGGCGGAGGAGGAGGAGGAGGAGGCGTCTGGTTCGCCGGAGGAGGAGGAGGCTGCGGCCGGCGGGTGGCGGGCGCCTTCGCTTTCTTCGGCGGCGCGACGGAGGCGGCACCGATGTGCGGCCGTTTGGTCGACGGCGCCTTCCCCCTCCTCGGCGCGGGCCGCGCGTTCTGCGCGCCTGCGCGACTGCCATCTGCGCGACGGCTGCGCCTGCGTGCAGCGCCCCGCGCGGCGGGACGAAGAGCGCTCGCAGCAGCCGTTGCATTACCGCCGTCGGTGCCGCCGCTAGGGTTTGGCGGCGGCGCGGCGGAAGTGGTGGCGGCGGCGGAGGGTGGGACGGAGTAGGGAGGGGTCGGTGGGTTGCCGGAGGGGTCGTCCATCGTCGGGATTTCGCCGGCGGCGCGCGAAGACGACGGATTGGGCGCTCGGCCGACGACGCGGAAGAGGAAGTTTCAGCGCAGGGGTTTTTTCGCGCTTGGACGAGCGATGCCGCGCGCTGTAGCCGACGCGTCAGATATGCCGCTCTGGTTTGTGCAAAACGCCGCGCGCTCTAAATTTTTTACAGCACCTCTCCGTTTACCGCGTCTGCTGGAGCGCATGATTCCCTCCCACGCGCGGTATACCGGCCGTTTTTTTTGCAGCGCGGCCGATATAGCGCGTCTGTCGGAGATACTCTGACTCCATCGAAATCCACCAGAGTGCACTGCAAGATCCGCTCCAGCTCAACGTTACCGTCGTCGCGCCGTGTAGCTCTTCTGCCAACCGGAGCTCTCCGTCTTTCCGCTGACTGAAACCCTCCGTCCGTACTGTGACACTACGAGACTCCACAACTATGACACTACGACAAACATAAAACTTCTTCAGCTATGACACCTACGAGAGATAGTAATCACTTCTTTCTAGGAGCGGTGTTTTGGAACATGGGTTTATATGCTCTCTATATTTTAAAATACATCTTATATACATTTTAAATTAAAAAAAATTAAAATTAAAAGTTCGCACGTACATCTTCACTACTACGTTCTCACAAAGTAGTTTCATAAAAAAACGACTTATCATGTGATGTGTGTAAAAAAGATAAAATTCAGTGCTAAAAATAATGCTTTTCACAAGATAAACTTTTTGTTTTTATATAGACCACACAAAATATTGGTTTTTCATGAAACTTGATGAACGCACGTATATTATGAAGATGTATATGTAGAATTTTTTTGTCCAAATTTTTCGACATTTCAAAATATAACTTTTTAGTAGAGGAAGCATATGCACCCGGGAGCCAAATTGAATTTCCGCTTCTTTACTTAATATACATATATGTGTCATATATATCTATGTTTGATTATTTTAATATTTTGGCATTAGGTGATTCTTTCAGCCTTCATAAGTTACGTCCATTATTATGTAAATCATTAAGTAAAATAAAATCAAATAATTATACTTATGAACATTGTTCAACATAGTTGATAAAAAATAATGATGTATAAAGTATTACTTCCACCGAATCAACGATAATGTCGGAGGAAGTAGATAGAATACAAGTGGTCAATTTTTTTTAAATCAACCACGTTTGTTCCAAAGAAAAACTAAGTGCGGTGCCAAAGAGGGAACATGTTAGTACATATAGTTTCCTAAAGTGTATGTCCCGATGCAGAAAAACTAAGTGCGGTGCCAAAGAGGGAACATGTTAGTACATATAGTTTCCTAAAGTGTATGTCCCGATGCAACACACGAGCACATTTACTAGTAAGTTTTAACAATTGAGTGTCAATTTAGATGCACCTAGAAATAGATTTGCTCGTTGTCGAGGGTACTCCTCGTCAATGCCCTCCGATAGGGCTTAAGGTTGATGGAATCCTGCAATCTGACACGAAACATCGGTTCACAGACAAGCGGGGAGAGCAATTTATCCAGGTTCGGGGTCCTCGATGAGGTAAAACCCTTACGTCCTGCCTGTCTGTTCTTGATTATGATGATAATGGGTTACAATGGGGTGCCGAATAGTTCGGCTGAGATCTCGTCGAGATGGCTAATCGCTAAGGTGACCTAGCTCTAAGCTTTTGCTGGCTAAGATTGCTAAGATTGATCGTGTCCGTCGGCAGCCCCTCTCCTGGCCTTTATATAGGAGGCCAGGTCTCAAGAGGTCTAACCGAATACGACTAGGTTTACAGTAGTTTTAGATCCAATCTTTCCTTGTTCGACTGCTTCCTTGTCTTGCCCGTTAAGGAACCTTCTGGTGTACCGTCCTAGTGGCCCGCCTTGCTTCCGAGTGTCTTCATGGGCCTCCAACTAGATGGTACAGGATAGGGCAACATCGGTTACCCGAAGGGTAGTGCCCATGTCAGTAGCCCCCGAGTGTCTAGCCGAAGATAGTTCGGGTAGAGACTAAAACACGTCTCCTCCTGATGTTCTTCTCCTTCATTGTCCTTGTTCATCTTGAATCTGCTTCACCTTCTTCTATCGGGTGCGCGTCAGCGCTCCCGATGGGAGTAGCCCCCGAGTCTAGGTACGGATGTTTGCAATCCGTGCGTAGACTCAAGTTGTACCACTCGAATAGTTCGTTCTGCCAAAGTTTTTTCGGCAAATCTTCATAGGTCATCCGATATATTTTCTTTATGCAAGGGATAATGAGTAACGTGCCCAACTTTTGTTGGTTAACTGCCGATGGCAAAACATCGTTACCCTACACAGAATCAAGTCCCCGGGCATGATCCTGGAGTACAAAAAACTTCTATCGAGTGCACGTCACGCGCTCCCGATGGGAGTAGCCCCCGAGTCTGGGTGCGAATGCTTGTAACCGAGTGCAGACTCGAGCTATTCAAACATTTTTTCTTCAATCCCTTCTCCCTTCGACTGCTCATTCTGTCGGGTGCGTATCACGCACTCCCGATGGGAGTAGCCCCCGAGTCTGGGCGCGGGTGTTTGCAGCCGGGTGTAGACTTAAGTCGAGTAATTATCTCTTCCTCCAAAACATTTTTCCTTTGAGTCTTCATTTTATCGGGTGCGCGTCAGCGCTCCCGATGGGAGTAGCCCCCGAGCTAGGTACGGATGCTTGCAATCCGTGCGTAGACTCAAGTACTTCATCCGATAACTTTTCATTTTTCCTTCGAATGCTTCTAGCTTTTTTCATGACGTCACTGATGACGATATACTGAGACCTTGATTCTGACTGACAGGACGTATCCGGCTGGGCCTATTCTTTCTTTGTCTGGCCCTTTTCGCACAGTCACCAAGGCGTCTCCTCGATTTCTGCAATCTTTAATTGAAAAGATCCATTAAAGGAACCGGTAGCAACGACACGTGCCTACACAGCTCTTAACTTCTCCTCCAAATCTCCAAAGGGCGAGAAATCCCTTATCTTCTCCACGTTTTCCGTAGCATCTTCTCATTTTTCTCTTTCTTCCTTCCTTTGCCGTTGCTACGCCGCCACCACTGCTTTTCCAATCTTCACCAGATCTCACAATGGTGAAGAAGAAGAATCCTGCCGCCGCCGCCAGTTCCACCAGCGGAGGCGCCGCCGCCAAGTCCTCTTCTACTCTTCCGAAGGGGAGCGCTTCGAACGCTCCTCCCCCAGCTCCGGTGCCACCAGCGCCGTCGAGTTCAATGGTCAAGCCCGGAGATTGGGTAGCATCAACCGTCACCAAGCGTGACGAGAAGAGATCCCGAAGCCTTGGATTAATATCCTCTGACGAGGGAAACGTGATCTTTCCAGGTGCGATTTCTCGGCCTAATCCCCCTGCTGGCTTTACCGTGATGTTCTTATCTTTCCTATATCGAGGCCTTTCGCTTCCCACTCATGAATTCCTCCTCCATCTCTTGCGAACGTACGAAATTCAACTATGGCAACTTACCCCCAACTCAATCCTCCACGTTGCTGTGTTCATCACCCTTTGCGAGGCGTTTCTGGGTATCGAACCTCATTTCGGGCTGTGGAAAAAGATCTTCTATGTGAAGAGATACAGCAGCAGTAATGGATACTTTGTCACCGGAGGAATGGGGTTTGTAGCCCGTTCGGAGGTCAATTACTTCAATTTCCCAATGAGAGAATCCGTGCAAGGGTGGAGGCTGAAATGGTTTTACATCAAGGACTCACTATCACCCGAGTCTCAGCTTCCTTGCTTTGCCGATGTCTCCGAAGCCAAGCCCAAGAATTCCTGGAAGAATATTCTCTCACCCGATGAAAGAGTAACAGCCGAAGAACTATTTGCCAAATTCCTTCGAATCAAAGAGGCTGACGGCCAAACTATGATCGACACAGAGGTGGTAGCGGTATTCTTGAAACGCCGAGTCCAACCAGTCATGGCCAGAGTTCACCCGATGTGGTTGTACTCAGGTCCAAAGGACGAAACCAGGATTAATGCTGCCGATCTGTCGGAAAAGGAGTTGCTTGACGAAGTCCGTCGCCTTACTTCCTTTAGCCAGGAAGATTCGATTCCGTTGATTTCTTCTTATGTTCCTCTTGACGCTGACCATCCACCATCAAAGGTATTTTTCTTTCTTCACGTTCCCATTATGCTGCTTTTACTTAGCCGACATAATTACCATTGTTCTTACTTGTTATTTTCTTTGATAGATCCCCATAGTTTCTGGAAATATGCATGATTCGCCGGATGATACTTCTGAGGGGAGAGGCTCCTTAATCCCCGTAGATTTTCACACTGTCGAGCACACAGTCCCAGAGGACGAATATAATGGTCCGATAGATTTTGAAGTTGCTCACACCGACCTTCCTTCCTCAGCCGATGATGCTCGCGACGCAGATGGATCAGTGCGTAATGACGACGCTGATCGCGATGCCTTTGTTAATGCAGTTGCGGAGGAGGCCAGGGCTTCACCTACGAAAAGATCAACCGGCGGCTTTGCCGATGAAGATGATCTCTTCGACATGTAAGCAGTTTCTTTTCTGAAGTTACATTTTCCCCTTTTATTTTTCATACTCCTTTTATAACCATTGTCAATCACTCATCTTTGCAGCGACGAAGGCTTTATCGAGCCTCCGTCTAAAAAAGCCAAATCTGACGCTGCCCCGCCGGTCGTAGTGGCTTCCGAAGCTTCGGCTCCTAAGGCAGCCCCTGTGGCTCAAGCATCGACAGCTTCTTCCCTTTCCAAGGGGAAAGATGTTCCTCCAACTGCTGCCGCCGTGACTCCTCCTTCTGTAAGTCCTTTTCTGATTATGATGCAAATTTCTTGGAGCGTGCTTTGTTTAACAATTTTTGGTAAATCATCCTTCTTTCTTAAGGACCTGCGAGGCGTTATTTCCTCTTTGGAGGCCTTCGCCTCCCAATTCACTTCTCTGGAAGCTGACAAGGCTCGGCTACAAAAGGAAGTCAAATCTTCCTCCTCGAAATTGGATGGCGCAGTCAAGATAGCTGCTGAGGCTCGCCAAGAGGTCGACTCTTTGAAGGAGGAACTGGGCAAGCTGAAGGAGAAGCTGAAGGAGGAGGAAGCATCCAGGCTGGCTGCTGAAGCTCGGGCAGCCGAAAGGGACGAACTCCTTCGTCAGTCTTCCTTGGCTTTACTTGGTAATCTTTTTTGTACACCTCTGTCGATTCATGCACTTATGGATTCTCCTTTTGCCAATGTATTTTTTTTCTTTCTTTCCCCTACAGAAGCGGTGAACATCCCTGCTGATGCCCTGGACAGAGTTCCAAACAATTCTCCGGCAAATGCTATGTCGATGACTCTTGCCTCTCACCAGCTTACGCGGGAGCTTCTTGTAAAGGGAAAGGGTGCCCTGGCGCGGATGCACTTGATGATTTTCCCCAAGACCAAGCAGGACAAGACCCTGGGGCAGCTCATCGATGCCTTCGCGGTTGACACCAAGGAGGTTATCGAGGTATTCAAGCGTACATCGCGCACTTATGGTGCCGTCCTTGCCTTCCAGCTTATGATGGGTTACGGCTTTAAGGGTGATATTGAAGAGATGACTAAGGAGCTGCCGAAAGAGCAAGACGGGCAGCTTGTTGACTTAAGCGCCTTTAAAGCGTCTGCCCTTACTTGTGCTCGCCAGCTCCTTAAACTGGTTTCATCAAGGAAGTCGTCGGCTGGACCCAGTTTATCGACTCAGACCCAAGCCCCTTGATTTTTGTAACAAAGTTATGCTCGAGCTGATGTGAAACATTGTTCTGCTGCAAAACTTATGCTTGTAATAAACTCCGTGCTAGCAATGTTGTTAGCACACTTTTGTTATGATATTTCTTCTTGTATTTCTCCCGATGGGAGTTACTTCAAATGCTCAGCTGTACCATATCCATCATCCTTTGTAACGGCGTTTCCTGCAGGTCTTCCCAGTGCCCTCATTTGTCGACGACTCTTCGGGTGCTCTTCTTCAAGGTGATCGGATCCAGCGTATGAAGGATCGGATTACGCAGATGGAAAAGAACCTGCGCAGCACTTATGCCTTAGCTGCTATTGTCAATAAGAAGAGCGAGATTGCAGTCGACGTGGAGCGGTACGCTCTTACTGAGCTGCATAAAGCTACCGAGAGTTTGAACTGTAAGCTTCCTGATTCCTTTGCCCTTTTGTCAACAACGCCCTGTCTGATTCTTTATTGATTCCTTTGCCAGTCATAGATTTGAACCGTGCGGAAGAGAACAAGCGGATACACGAGCGAGTGCATGCTTTAACCCAGCTATCCTCATCCGAAGAGATTTTCTGTCGGGAACACTCGAAGGCTTCGGCTGTCGTGAAATTTCAGGATCAGGTCCAACAAGTCCACCAATTCTTTGACAAGTGCTACAAAGCTATGAGGGTGGTTTGGAAGACGATGTTCCCTTTAAACGCAATTCCCCCACTTTGATGTCCGAGTTTAGAAACGCCAAGAAGATTCGGGACTTAGTGCGAGCTCAAGTTTTTGCAGGGGCCAGGTGTACGCTTGCCCTTGTGCTTGCTCGTTATCCCTCAGCAAGTTTGCTGTCTATTGCCAACGCAACTGGTGATTTGGAAGCACTGTATCCGAAGGTATTATTGCCCGCCAATATAATTGTCGACAGGCTTGAGGAGGAGTCAAAGGTACCTGAAGAAAGGGAAACTCCGCAAGGGTGATATCAGGGTTTAAAGTTGTTTTTGTAAAATAAATTTCTTTGGCTAGTCCATCCAAGTGTTAGGATTGTTAAGCCGAAACTTTTTATTTGGTAAATACATGAATATGTACTTTTACCATGTTGATGCCGTTGGCAAATTTTTGAAGGAGCAAATCTTAATTGCCCATTAGATGTATGTATACTAGTTGGTCAGCAAATCATTATGAGTGATCAGCTCGTGTTGCAGGTTTTGCTAAACCTGTTGTATGCGCAACTTTGCTTTCAACCGATTGTAAGTTTCGACAGTCACTCCCGAATATTTCGGGTGCAATGATTCTGCCGATGAGCCCGTTGTTCTTTGATATTTCCATAAGTAAAATATCGAACGTGGGTTGTGTTTATATTTTCCAAACTCTTGCTTTGTACGGCACTCGTAGAGGCATCTGAAGCAGAGGGAAGGATTAATGTCCTTGTTTTTCTTTGCAGCACTCGTAGAGGCTTTTCCCTTGGGGTGCGATCTTCTGCCGCGCGTTACGTTGTACCGTTGCTTGTAAGCAAGGTTCACGGTGGCGCAGTCATAGATGCTTTAAATTACTGCAATGCTCAACAAGGAATCGAAACTTAAGTTCTCATTAATAGGGTAAATACGAAACTAGAGGGCGAAAAAGGGAGGCCCTGTGTAAAGTAAAGGGAAACATTTAAAGGCTAAGGAAGTGCTTAATCAAGGAAGGGGTTCTTCTCATCTTCGACAGCATCTTCTTACTTCTTCGCCATGCTAGTGGTTGCTGCAGCGTTGTTGATTTCGCCAGGGGTCTGGGCAGTGATTGCCAGCGTCTTACTGTTTCCTGTGCCTTCTATGCCGTCCTCTGCCAAAGCTTCTGCTGCCGAAGCTTCAGGAGCAAGGTTGGCTGGCTTCTTCTTAGTTTCCCTGTCATGTTTTTCCTCCTTGATTTCTCGTATCATCAGCTTGGGCAGAGGGTCGACAATTTCTCGTTGTGGCCCAAACTTTGCAGCAATCCTTTGAAAGTCGCGGTCACAATTTTCTGAGCGTGAGAAACTTCCATAGACTGTGATGTTCGTCCCGTTGTTCCCAGGCATTTTCAGCTTGAGGTATGCATAGTGCGGCACAGCCATGAACTTGGCATAAGCTGGTCTCCCGTGTATGGCGTGATACTGTGATTCCCAGTTCACTACCTCAAACTCGATTTTCTCCTTCCTGAAATTGTCGGTTTTGCCAAAGATAACATTCAGGTAAACTTTGCCAAGAGAGTAGCCCGGTGCGGTTGGAAGGATCCCGTGGAAGCAGGTGTCTGTCTCTTCCAACATCCTCATGGTGATCCCCATACTTTTGATTGTGTCGACAAATATCAGGTTTATCCCACTTCCACCATCCATGAAGACTTTGCTCATTTTGAACCCCCCGATTTGTGCCTCGACTACTAAGGCCGCGTGTCTTGGTTTTGGTATGGTTATCGGGTGATCTGCTCGACTGAACGTGATGTTCTGAGAAGACCACTGGACGTACTCGGGGATGTTCGCCATGATGCTTTCTGCCAAGTTAATCTCTCGGGTGAGCTTCTTCATCTCTCTTCTCGAGACACCAGTCCTATGGATCATGCTCATCTGCCCTCGTGGAGGTGGAAACGCCTCATTGGGTTGATGAGGTTGGGCCTGCTGGACTTGATGCTGCGGTGGCGGTGGTGGTGGTAGCTGCTGCTGGCCTCCCTTTTGGATAAATTTGTACATGTCAATGAACTGCCGACAGTCCTTGAGCAAGTGGCTGGACTTCGTCTTGCCGTCCTTGGAGTCGACATACGAGTGCAAATAACAGGGAGCATCGATCTGCTCAGCGTAGGGCGATTCGGGAGTCCTCTGCTGCCGTGGTTTATAATTGCCACGATTCCCAGAGTTGCTCCGATTGCCGTCCTGACGATCATCTCTTCTATCGTCATATCGGTCGTCCTGTCGATCGGAGTACCCTGCGGCTACCAGATTGTTGCCATCATAGCTGCGGTTCTTCCTTCTCTTGTGTCGATCCCTTCGACCACCCAAGTCGTGTTTCGGCTGGTCGTCGTCTTCCTCATCACTGCGCTGTCGCGGCTTTCGCACGTTGTCTTCGCCATCAGCCCAGCTGTTGGCGATTTCCATTAACTTGGTTATGGTCTTTGGCTTTTTGCGCCCAAGTTCCTCTATGTAACTTTCATGTCGAATGCCATCGCTGAAGGCGTCGATTGCTCTGTCGACAGACACATCTTCGGCAGCGTTTAGGAGTTTGGTGAATCTCCCGATGTATGAGCGCATCGACTCCTTCTGCTTTTGCTGGCAATGTCGTAACTCTTCAATTCCGACCGGCCTTTTGTATGTTGCTTGGAAATTGGCGACGAAAGCATCTACTAGGTCTTCCCATGACTTGATGGAACCCTTCGGCAGGCTCCTTAGCCAGGCTCGCGCAGAGTCCTTTAAGTAAAGCTGCAAGCATTGCATCGCTGCTATCTGGTTCCCTTTATGCAGAATTACAGTTTGCAGATAGTCATCTATCCAGGACCTCGGCTCCTGCTGCCCATCATATTTGGCAGCGTCGGTAGGGGTGGGTTTGAATTTTTTAGGTGGCATCGCCTCCCGGATTTTGTAGCTTAAACAATCGGCTCCCCTAAGTTCGCCGTCATTCTCCTGGCTCTCATCAGAAGAATCACTATCAGACTTCTCCCTAGCGGCGCGTCGACGCCTTGCTTTGTCGATCTTGCTCTGGGTGATTTCATCCCGAGCGTCTCTTGCGTGGTGCTTTGAGCCGCTGGCCTGCAACGTGGTCTTTTCCTTCCGTGGAACCAGATTATCTCCCAATATCGCGATACTTTCTAAGGCACCACGGTGAGCCTGAGCCATGGATCCTTCAGGACGCTGGTTAATGAGGTATGCTGCAAGGTTGGCTGTTGCTCCCGCAACGGTTTTTGGCCGTGGCATGCCCGCGGTGTCCGTAGTCATAAGGACTTGGTCAAGTTTGACGTTATCTCCCTTGCATCATCTTCCGAAAGCCTGGATAACCTCGATCGGTGCTTGCCTGCTCCCTGAGTACTTCAAGTGGCGCTTCCGTGCGAGCCTCTTCGTCGTTCGCTGGATCGGTCTGCCGCTGATAGGCGTCTCTCGAGGGTAGCTTGTTCTTTCGATAGATGCTCCCGATTTTTCTCTAGTATGGAGCGATAGGCGTTGAGGGTTCCAACCGAGGTTCCTGCGGGGAGTGGTGTGTTGTTAAGTACGGCTGCCCTGGCTGGTGCCCACTCCTCGTCTGCGATGGTATAATCACTGTTGTGGTTGCTGGCGCTGTTTTCGAAACTCGTTCGCCTGCTAGAACGGGGGGTGTGATCCCCGTCTCCTCTGTGCCTTGTGTTTCCCGTGTTATTGGTGACATAAACCTGATGGTGTGCTGTTCTCCGGACGGTCTCTTGGACGATGCTGTCGATAATGTCCTCTCTCGACGAATACTGGGCGTTGCAGATGAACGGTGTGTCACTCGATCCCAGACCGTGCCTGGTATCGCAGTTCAAGCAATAATACGAGGTTAGTTCCGAAGAAGTGGGGTTGTCGGATCCAACCGACATGGATGACACTGAACGGGGTGTCGAAGGCGCAGGCGAGCTCATCGAGCCCGTCAGTCCAGCCAAAAGGTCGAGTGACGACGCACTTGCGCTCGTCGATCTGGAGGTAGGCGATTCCAGCAGCCGAAGGATTCCTTCCGCGTTGACGTTGTAGTGGACGCTGCTGAAGGCCACCTCCACGTTCCCTTGTAGATCTGAGAAGGTTGAGCGAGAGGACTCGCTATGCGGGGTAAACTCATAGGAGCCGAATCGAATCGGGCTTCCCAGGCGTGGCGACGATGGTGTCGATGAGGTTGCTGGTGACATGATTGGATCTGCCGATGACCGATCTTGTGCCGACAGGGTTCCCACAGACGGCGCCAATTGTCGAGGGTGCTCCTCGTCAATGCCCTCCGATAGGGGCTTAGGGTTGATGGAATCCTGCAAGCTGACACGAGACATCGGTTCACAGACAAGCGGGGAGAGCAATTTACCCAGGTTCGGGGCCCTCGATGAGGTAAAACCCTTACGTCCTGCCTGTCTGTTCTTGATTATGATGATAATGGGTTACAATGGGGTCCGAATAGTTCGGCTGAGATCTCGTCGAGATGGCTAATCGCTAAGGTGACCTAGCTCTAAGCTTTTGCTGGCTAAGATTGCTAAGATTGATCGTGTCCGTCGGTAGCCCCTCTCCTGGCCTTTATATAGGAGGACAGGTCTCAAGAGGTCTAACCGAATACGACTAGGTTTACAGTAGTTTTAGATCCGATCTTTCCTTGTTCGACTGCTTCCTTGTCTTGCCCGTCAAGGAACCTTCTGGTGCACCGTCCTAGTGGCCCGCCTTGCTTTCGAGTGTCTTCATGGGCCTCCAACTAGATGGTACATGATAGGGCAACATCGGTTACCCGAAGGGTAGTGCCCACGTCACTCGTAGCAGTTTATCAGTGGTAACAGTTTTATAGCAGTAGTAAAGTAACAACAGTAATGAAATAAAAACAACAATAATGATGATTGTAGTAGACAACATGATTAAAATACTGTAGGCACATGGATGAATAAATGGACGCTGCATGGATAAGAGAGTTCATATAATAAGCAAGATATGTGCATTGCAAGTATAATGATAAAAGCATACTAGTATAAAGTAACCATAGGCGTGTGTTCCTATTTAGTCGTGCGTGCTCGCAATGAGAAACTTGCATGAATGTTTTGTCCTACCAGCCCGTTGCAGCGGAGCCTCAAGGGAAACTACTGGTAATGAAGGTACTCCTTTTAATAGAGTACCGGAGTAAAACATTAACACTTCGTGAACACACGTGATCCTCAAATCGCAGCCACCCCCTCTGGTTATCCCAATTGTTGTCACTTTGGGGCCTCAGGTTCCGGACAAAGATTTGTGTATACAACTTGCAGATATGATAAAAAACTTATCCTCATGAATCAATAACATGTTCAGATCTGAGATCATGGCTCGGGCCCAAAGTGACAAGCATTAAGCACAACAAGTTGCAACAATGTCATAAATACTAACAACGGATACTACACACTATGCCCATAACAATCTTATAGCTATTACATGAATAATCTCATCCAATCCCTATCATCCCATACAGCCTACAGCGGGGAATTACTCACACATGGATGGGGAATCATGGATGGTTGATGGAGAGGCATCGGTGATGGTGATGGCGATGATATCCTCCAATTCCCCGTCCCGTCAGGGTGCTAGAACTCTGGTCCCGAATTAGGGTTTTTGGTGGCTGCGGAGCAGCGAAACTATTTCTGGAAAAACTTCGAACCCCCCTAGTATTTTTAGGTCAGGGGCTTTATATAGTGCGAAGGAGAGGTCGAGGGGGTGGCCGAGGCAGCCAGACCACCCCTAGGCGTGGCCAAGCCTGACCCATGCTTAGGGCTGGTGTGGGCCCCTCGTGCCCCCCCCCCCCGCATCTCGTATTCTGGCTTCGTGAGTCTTCGGGTGAAATATGGATTTTGTGATATTTTCCGGGAATGTTCTTGAAAGTTGGATTTTTGCACAAAAACGAGACACCATAGCCATTCTTATGAAAAAAGCGTTAGTCCGGGTTAGTTATATTCAAAACACACAAATTAGAGGGCAACCAATATCAAAAGATCACCGTAACAGACAATTCGGCGTACTCCGACTTCTTTCGCCACCTTGAGTCCGTGAACCAATGCTTCATACTCAGCGACATTGTTTGATGCCCTGAAATTTATCTGCAGCACATATCTCATATTATCTCCTTTTGGCGAGGTGAGAACTACTCCGGCGCCAAGACCTTCCTTGAGATTTGATCCGTCAAAGTGCATCCTCCAGTACTCAGTCTCCAACTTGGGCAGCTTGTACTGCATCTCGGCCCAATCCACCTGGAAATCCGCCAGTGCTTGCGACTTGATTGCATCTCTTATTTTGTAAAGTGGTACATAGGGTGACAATTGGATTGCCCATTTGGCTATCCTTCCATTGGCGTCCTTATTGCTAATGATTCCGAGATAGGAGCCTCACATACCACCGTCATCTGGTGTTCCTCAAAGTAGTGCTTGAGTTTGGTGGTGGCCATGAACACGCCATAAGTCATTTCTGGTAATGTGGGTAGTTCTGTTTTTAGAGGGAGAGCACTTCACTCAGGTAATAAACCGGCCTCTGCACGGTTTTTTCCTTCCTCTTCTCTTTCCACCACTACCACAACACTTACTACTCGGTTTGTCGCTGCTATGTAGAGCAACATTGGCTCTTTTGGTAAAGGCGATGCCAGTATCGGCGCCATGGCCAACATTTTCTTCGGCTCCTTGAATGCCGCATCGGCTTTTGAAGTCTAGATGAACTTATCCGACTTCCTCATCAATGAATACAACTGCAAGGCTTTTTCTCCTCACCGGCTTACAAATCGACTTAGGGATGCCAAACATCCAGTAAATTTTTGCACATCATTCAAACTTTGGGGCAGTTCCATCCTTTCGATTGCCTGAATTTTAACCGGATTAGCATCTATGCCGCGGCTTGAGGCCAAGAAGCCGAGTAACTTTCCAGCTGGCACTCCGAAGGTGCATTTCACCGGGTTAAGTTTCATCCGGAATCTTCTCAGGTTATCAAATGCTTCTCTCAGATCATTGATTAGAGTATCTTTTACTTTTGTTTTTATCACGACATCATCGACATACACTTGTACATTTTTACCAATTTAGTTATGTAGGCATTTTTTCATACAACGCTGGTATGTTGTGAAGGAGATATGCCCTAGAGGCAATAATAAAGTGGTTATTATTTATATCTTCATGTTTATGATAAATGTTTATATATCATGCTAGAATTGTATTAACCGAAACATTAGTACATGTGTGATATGTAGACAAACAAGAAGTCCCTAGTATGCCTCTTAAACTAGCTTGTTGATTAATGGATGATTAGTTTCATAATCATGAACATTGGATGTTATTAATAACAAGGTTATGTCATTGTGTGAATGATGTAATGGACACACCCAATTAAGCGTAGCATAAGATCTCGTCATTAAGTTATTTGCTATAAGCTTTCGATACATAGTTACCTAGTCCTTATGACCATGAGATCATGTAAATCACTTATACCGGAAAGGTACTTTGATTACACCAAACACCACTGCGTAAATGGGTGGCTATAAAGGTGGGATTAAGTATCCGGAAAGTATGAGTTGAGGCATATGGATCAACAGTGGGATTTGTCCATCCCGATGACGGATAGATATACTCTGGGCCCTCTCGGTGGAATGTCGTCTAATGTCTTGCAAGCATATGAATGAGTTCATAAGAGACCACATACCACGGTACGAGTAAAGAGTACTTGTCAGGAGACGAGGTTGAACAAGGTATAGAGTGATACCGAAGATCAAACCTCGGACAAGTAAAATATCGCGAGACAAAGGGAATTGGTAATATATGTGTATGGTTCATTCGATCACTAAAGTCATCGTTGAATATGTGGGAGCCATTATGGATCTCCAGATCCCGCTATTGGTTATTGGTCGGAGTGAGTACTCAACCATGTCCGCATAGTTCTCGAACCGTAGGGTGACACACTTAAAGTTGGATGTTGAAATGGAAGGTTCTAGAAGGTTCTAGAAAAGTCCGGAAGAAACCACCAAGGAAGGTGGAGTCCACAAGGGACTCCACCTCCATGGCCGGCCAACCCTAGTGGGGGTGGAGTCCCAAGTGGACTCCACCATAGGGGGCCGGCCACCCCCCCACATGGGAGGTGGGAATCCCACCTTTGGGTGGGAGTCCTAGTTGGGCTAGGTTTGCCCCCTCCTATGGAAGGTTTTGGTTTCGGGTCTTATTCGAAGACTTGGACACCAACACTTGGGATCCACCTATATAATGAGGGGCCAAGGGAGGGGGCCGGCCACCCCAAGACCATAGCTTGGCCGCCCCCCTTGAGTGGCCGGCCACCCCCTCCCAAACCCTAGCTTTGCTCCTCCACTTCATATTGTCCGGTTTGCTTAGCGAAGCTCCGCCGGACTTCTACACCGCCACCGACACCACGCCGTCGTGCTGTCGGATTCAAGAGGAGCTACTACTTCCGCTGCCCGCTGGAACGGGGAGGTGGACGTCGTCTTCATCAACAACCGAACGTGTGACCGAGTACGGAGGTGCTGCCCGTTCGTGGCGCCGGAACCGATCGTGATCAAGATCTTCTACGCGCTTTTGCAAGCGGCAAGTGATCGTCTACCGCAGCAACAAGAGCCTCATCTTGTAGGCTTTGGAATCTCTTCAAGGGTGAGACTCGATACCCCCTCGTTGCTACCGTCTTCTAGATTGCATCTTGGCTTGGATTGCGTGTTCGCGGTAGGAAAATTTTTGTTTTCTATGCAACGTTATCCTACAGTGGTATCAGAGCCGTGTCTATGCATAGATGGTTGCACGAGTAGAACACAATGGTTTGTGGGCGTTGATGCTCTTGTTATCTTTAGTTTGAGTACTTTGCATCTTTATGGCATAGTGGGATGAAGCGGCTCGGACTAACTTTACATGACCGCGTTCATGAGACTTGTTCCTCGTTCGACATGCAACTTGTATTGCATAAGAGGCTTTGCGGGTGTCTTGTCTCTCCTACTATAGTAAAGATTCAATTTACTCTTCTATTGAAAACATTAGTATCAACGTTGTGGTTCATGTTCGTAGGTAGATTAGATCTCTCTCGAAAACCCTAAACCACGTAAAATATGCAAACCAAATTAGAGACGTCTAACTTGTTTTTGCAGGGTTTGGTGATGTGATATGGCCATGATATGATGATGAATATGTATGAGATGATCATTATTGTATTGTGGCAACCGGCAGGAGCCTTATGGTTGTCTTTAAATTTCATGTTGAGTAGTATTTCAAAGTAGTTGTAATAGTTGCTACATGGAGGACAAACATGAAGACGGTGCCATTGACCTTGGTGCTACGCCTGACGATGATGGAGATCATGCCCGAAGATGATGGAGATCATATCCGTGCTTTGGAGATGAAGATCAAAGGCACAAGAACAAAAGGGCCATATCATATCACATATGAACTGCATGTGATGTTAATCCTTTTTATGCATCTTATTTTGCTTAGATCGCGACGGTAGCATTATAAGATGATCCCTCACTAAAATCTCAAGATAATAAAGTGTTCATCCTTAGTAGCACCGTTATTAAGTCTTATCGTTTCAAGCATCTCGTGATGATCGGGTGTGATAGATTCGATAAGTACATACAACGGGTGCAAGACAGCTTTTGCACATGCGGATACTAAGGTGGCCTTGACGAGCCTAGCATGTACAGACATGGTCTCGGAACACGTGATACCGAAAGGTAGAGCATGAATCATATGGTTGATATGATGAACACTATGAGTGTTCGCCATTGAAATCACACCTTTTCTCGTGATGATCGGGTTTAGGTGCGGTGGATTTGGTTCGTGTGATCACTAAGACAATGCGAGGGATATTGTTTTGAGTGGGAGTTCACCTAGGGTTTTAATTATGTTGAATTAAAATTTGAACTCAATTTGTCATAAACTTAGTCTAAACTATTGCAAATATATGTTGTAGAGATGGCGTCCTCAATCAATTTTAATCAGTTCCTAGAGAAAGAGAAACTTAAGAGCAACGGTAGCAACTTCACCGAACGGTTCCGTCATGTGAGGATCTTCCTCTCTGGCGGAAATCTGCAATTTGTGCTTGATGCACCGCTAGGTGACCCTCCTGCAGAAGATGAATCCGATGAAGTAAAAGCTGTTTACGCAACTCGGAAAACTCGGTACTCTCAAGTTCAGTGTGCCATCCCGTGCGATGCGGAATCCGATCTTCAAAAACGTTTTGAGCACCATGATCCTCATGAGTTGATGAATGAGCTGAAAGCTATATTCGAGACTCATGCGGCGATGGAATGCTATGAAGCATCGAAACATTTCTTCATCTGTATGATGGAAGAAGGCAGCTCCGTTAGTGAGCACATGCTCGCCATGACCGGGCATGCGAAGAAACTCAGTGACTTGGGAATAGTGATTCCTAACAGACTGGGGATTAATCGTGTCCTTCAATCACTGCCACCAAGTTACAAGAACTTTGTGATGAACTACAATATGCAGAACATGAACAAGGAGTTACCTGAACTCTTTGGCATGCTAAAAGCTGCTGAGATTGAGATCAAGAAAGAGCACCAAGTGTTGATGGTCAACAAGACCACCAGTTTCAAGAAACAGGGCAAGTCTAAGGGAAAATTCAAGAAGGGTGGCAAGAAAGCTGCCACGCCTCCTATGAAACCTAAGAACGGCCCTAAGCCTGATGCTGAGTGCTATTATCGCAAGGAGAAGGGACACCGGAAGCGTAATTGCTCCAAGTATCCGGCTGATCTAAAGAGCGGCCTTGTCAAGAAGAAGAAAGAAGGTATATCTGATATACATGTTATAGATGTTTATCTCACTAGTTCTCGTTCTAGTACCTGGGTATTTGATACTGGTTCGGTTGCTCATATTTGTAACTCGAAACAGGAACTAAAGAATAAACGACAACTGCTGAAAGATGAAGTGACGATGCGCGTTGGAAACGGATCCAAGGTCAATGTGATCGCAGTCGGGACACTTCCTCTACATCTACCTTCGGGATTAGTTTTAAGCCTAAATAATTGTTATTATGTACCTGCGTTGAGCATGAACATTATATCTGGATCTTGTTTAATGCAAGACGGTTATTCATTCAAGTCTGAGAATAATGGTTGTTCTATTTTTATGAATAATATCTTTTATGGTCGAGCACCACAAAAGAATGGCTTATTTCTGTTAGATCTCGATAGTAGTGATACACATATACATAACATTGATGCTAAGCGAATTAAACTAAATGATAATTCTACTTATATGTGGCACTGCTCGTCTTGGTCATATTGGAGTGAAACGCATGAAGAAACTCCATACCGATGGATTACTTGAATCACTTGACTTTGAGTCACTTGATAGATGCGAAGCATGTCTAATGGGAAAAATGACAAAGACTCCATTCTCTCGGTATGATGGAGCGAGCTACGACTTATTGGAAATCATACATACCGATGTATGTGGACCAATGAGCGTAGCATCGCGCGGTGGTTATCGTTATGTTCTAACCTTCACAGATGATCCGACTAGATATGGGTATATCTATTTCATGAAACATAAATCCGAAACTTTCGAGAAGTTTAAGGAATTTCAAAGTGAAGTAGAAAATCAACGTAACAAGAAGATCAAATTTCTACGATCTGATCGTGGAGGTGAATATCTGAGTTATGAGTTTGGCATGCATTTAAAGAAATGCGGAATACTTTCACAATTGACACCGCCGGGAACACCTCAACGAAACGGTGTGTCCGAACGTCGTAATCGAACTCTCTTAGATATGGTTCGTAGTATGATGTCTCTTACTGATTTGCCGTTATCATTTTGGAGTTATGCATTAGAGACAGCCGCATTCACTTTAAATAGAGCACCATCAAAATCCGTAGAAACGACACCGTATGAATTATGGTTTAATAAGAAACCTAAGCTGTCGTTCCTGAAAGTTTGGGGTTGCGAAGCCTATGTAAAGAAGTTACAACCGGACAAGCTAGAACCCAAAGCGGAGAAATGCGTCTTCATAGGTTATCCTAAGGAAACTATAGGATACACTTTCTATCACAGATCCGAAGGCAAAATCTTTGTTGCTAAGAACGGAACCTTTCTTGAGAAAGAATTTCTCACTAAAGAAGTGACTGGAAGAAAAGTAGAACTCGATGAGATTGATGAATCTATACTCGTTGATCAGAGTAGCGCGATGCGGAAGTTGTACTGTACCGCCTACACCGGCAACAGAGGAAGCTAATGATAATGATCATGAAACTTCGAACGAGGAAACTATCGAACCTCGCAGATCGACAAGGGAATGTGCCACTCCTGATTGGTATGATCCTTGTCTAAATGTCATGATTGTGGATAACAATGATGAGGACCTGCGACGTATGAAGAAGCGATGATGAGCCCAGATTCCAACAAATGGCAAGAAGCCATGAAATCCGAAATGGGATCCATGTATGATAACAAAGTATGGACTTTGGTAGACTTACCTGATAGCCGAAAGGCTGTCGAAAATAAATGGATCTTCAAGAGAAAAACAGATGCTGATGGTAATATTACTGTCTATAAAGCTCAACTTGTCGCAAAGGGTTTCCGACAAATTCAAGGAGTTGACTACGATGAGACTTTCTCACCTGTAGCGAAGCTGAAATCTGTGAGGATTTTGTTAGCAATAGCTGCATTTTTCGATTATGAGATTTGGCAGATGGATGTCAAAACGGCGTTCCTTAATGGAGACATTGAGGAAGAGTTGTATATGGTACAACCCAAAGGTTTTGTCGATCCTAAAAATGCTGACAAAGTATGCAAACTTCAGCGTTCAATCTATGGACTGAAGCAAGCATCGAGAAGTTGGAACCGACGCTTTGATAAGGTGATCAAAGACTTCGGGTTTATACAGTGTCATGGAGAGGCCTGTATTTACAAGAAAGTGAGTGGGAGCTACGTAGCATTCCCGATATTATATGTAGATGACATATTATTGATCGGGAATGATATAGAACTATTAAGCAGTGTTAAGGGTTATTTGAATAATAGTTTTTCAATGAAAGACCTTGGTGAAGCATCATATATATTAGGCATCAAGATTTATAGAGATAGATCAAGACGTCTAATAGGGCTATCACAGAGTACATATCTGGACAAGATTCTAAAGAAGTTTAGAATGGACGAAAGTAAGAAAGGGTTCTTACCTATGTTACTGTGCAAGGTATTGAGTAAAACTCAAGGACCGGCTACGGCAGAAGAAAGAGAAAGGATGTGTAACATCCCCTATGCCTCGGCGAGGGGATCTATCATGTATGCCATGCTATGTACTAGACCGGATATAGCACATGCTGTTAGTTTGACTAGCAGATATCAAAGTGATCCAGGAATGGAACATCGGACAGCGGTCAAGAATATCCCGAAGTACTTGAAAAGAACTAAGGATATGTTTCTTTGTTATGGAGGTGACCAAGAGCTCGTTGTAAACGGTTACACCGATGCAAGTTGGAACACTGATCCTGATGACTCTAAGTCACAACTGCAGGTACGTGTTTATATTGAATGGTGCTGCGATGAGTGGGCAAGCTCGAAGCGGTGCACGGTGGCGAAGTCTTCAACAGAATCAGAGTACATAGCGGCTTCGCAGGCTTCATCGAAGCGGTATGGATGAAGAGGTTCATTGTAGAGCTCGGTGTGGTTCCGAGTGCATTGGACCCATTAATCATTTCTTGTGATAACATGGGTGCCATCGCCAATGCACAAGAGCCAAGATCACACAAGAGGCTGAAGCATATCAAGCTGCGTTACCACTCGATTCGCGAGTACATCGAAGATGGAGAAGTAAAGATTTGCAAAGTACACACTGATGCGAATGTAGCAGATCCGTTGACTAAAGCTCTCCCTAGGGCAAAGCATGACCAACACCATTTAATGCCATGGGTGTTAGGTATATTACAATGTAATCTAGATTATTGACTCTAGTGCAAGTGGGAGATCAAGGAGATATGCCCTAGAGGCAATAATAAAGTGGTTATTATTTATATCTTCATGTTTATGATAAATGTTTATATATCATGCTAGAATTGTATTAACAGAAACATTAGTACATGTGTGATATGTAGACAAACAAGAAGTCCCTAGTATGCCTCTTAAACTAGCTTGTTGATTAATGGATGATTAGTTTCATAATCATGAACATTGGATGTTATTAATAACAAGGTTATGTCATTGTGTGAATGATGTAATGGACACACCCAATTAAGCGTAGCATAAGATCTCGTCATTAAGTTATTTGCTATAAGCTTTCGATACATAGTTACCTAGTCCTTATGACCATGAGATCATGTAAATCACTTATACCGGAAAGGTACTTTGATTACACCAAACACCACTGCGTAAATGGGTGGCTATAAAGGTGGGATTAAGTATCCGGAAAGTATGAGTTGAGGCATATGGATCAACAGTGGGATTTGTCCATCCCGATGACGGATAGATATACTCTGGGCCCTCTCGGTGGAATGTCGTCTAATGTCTTGCAAGCATATGAATGAGTTCATAAGAGACCACATACCACGGTACGAGTAAAGAGTACTTGTCAGGAGACGAGGTTGAACAAGGTATAGAGTGATACCGAAGATCAAACCTCGGACAAGTAAAATATCGCGAGACAAAGGGAATTGGTAATATATGTGTATGGTTCATTCGATCACTAAAGTCATCGTTGAATATGTGGGAGCCATTATGGATCTCCAGATCCCGCTATTGGTTATTGGTCGGAGTGAGTACTCAACCATGTCCGCATAGTTCTCGAACCGTAGGGTGACACACTTAAAGTTGGATGTTGAAATGGAAGGTTCTAGAAGGTTCTAGAAAAGTCCGGAAGAAACCACCAAGGAAGGTGGAGTCCACAAGGGACTCCACCTCCATGGCCGGCCAACCCTAGTGGGGGTGGAGTCCCAAGTGGACTCCACCATAGGGGGCCGGCCACCCCCCACATGGTAGGTGGGAACCCCACCTTTGGGTGGGAGTCCTAGTTGGGATAGGTTTCGCCACTACTATGGAAGGTTTTGGTTTCGGGTCTTATTCGAAGACTTGGACACCAACACTTGGGATCCACCTATATAATGAGGGGCCAAGGGAGGGGGCCGGCCACCCCAAGACCATAGCTTGGCCGCCCCCCTTGAGTGGCCGGCCACCCCCTCCCAAACCCTAGCTTTGCTCCTCCACTTCATATTGTCCGGTTTGCTTAGCGAAGCTCCGCCGGACTTCTACACCGCCACCGACACCACGCCGTCGTGCTGTCGGATTCAAGAGGAGCTACTACTTCCGCTGCCCGCTGGAACGGGGAGGTGGACGTCGTCTTCATCAACAACCGAACGTGTGACCGAGTACGGAGGTGCTGCCCGTTCGTGGCGCCGGAACCGATCGTGATCAAGATCTTCTACGCGCTTTTGCAAGCGGCAAGTGATCGTCTACCGCAGCAACAAGAGCCTCATCTTGTAGGCTTTGGAATCTCTTCAAGGGTGAGACTCGATACCCCCTCGTTGCTACCGTCTTCTAGATTGCATCTTGGCTTGGATTGCGTGTTCGCGGTAGGAAAATTTTTGTTTTCTATGCAACGTTATCCTACATGTTGCGCCAGCATTTTCAAACCAAAACGCATAGTGACATAGCAAAAAGCCTCGCGCGGGGTGATAAACGTAGTCTTTATTTGATCTTCCTTTTTCTGGGGAATCTGGTGGAAACCAGAGTAAGCATCTAGAAAAGATAACAACTCACACCCAGTAGTGGAATCGATCACTTGATCAATTCAAGGTAATGGGAAAGGATCTTTGGGACATGCCTTGTTCAGGTGCGTGTAGTCAATACACATGCCCCAAGCCTTCGGTTCCTTCGGGTCTTCCTCCTTCTTCTTCTCGACCAGCACTGGATTGGCCAGCCATTAGGTATGTAGGACTTCCACAATGAAGCGGATACCAGCAGCTTGGTGACTTCTTCAACGATGATCTTTCTTCGGTCTTTAGCAAAGCGGCGCAAGGGCTGCTTCACCGGCTTAGCATCTTTCCAGACATTTAAAGAGTCCTCAGCCAACTTCCTCGGCACACCCACCAAGTCGTCAGTAGACCAGACAAAGATGTTCTGATTCTCACGGAGGAAGTTGATGAGCGCACTTTCCTATGCCTCATTTAATCCGGCACCGACGCGGACGGTGCGCTCCGCGTATGTGATACGTCCAAAATGTATCTACTTTCCCGAAAACTAGATCCGAAAACTAGATCTGGTAGTACAGCAGTGTTCCGGAGATTGGGACACAAAGGATGCCAACATGGCGTCATACCAGTTTCATGTGCAACAAGTTGTCGGGTTCTTTGAAGGATGTGAGTTTCACCATGTGCCACGAGTAGAAAACGAGGCAGCCGACACCTTGTCCAAGTTGGGCTCCTCCAGGCAAGGAATTCCTCCCGGAATAGCCTTGTCCCATCTCAGAAAGCCGTCGATCAAGCCAAGCCCAGAGTCTGAATCAATTTTTTCCCAATGGACATTGACAAAGTAAACCTAGGGACTACCTCGGCTAACCCGGGGACTTCAGAGTCAAAACCGGATGAAGCTATGTCGGTGGCTTGCATGGAGGTCGATATGGTAGTTTTCGTCGTTCGAGAGGCACCATCTTGGGTGAAACCGATCATGGAATTCCTGGTCAATGGCAGATTGCCGACTATGGAAGTTGAAGCCATAAGGATCCAAAGAAGAGCCAAAGGTTACACCATCATCAATGGTGAGGTGTACAAAAGGAGTGTTACTGGAGTGCTGTAGAGTTGTGTGGAGCCAGAAGAGGGCAAGGAGATGCTCTAGGAAATCCTCCAAGGGGAATGTGGACACCATGCTTCATCAAGAGCTTTGGTCGCCAAGGTCTTTAGGCATGGATTCTATTGGTCCACTGTGCCGTAAGATGCAGAAGATATGGTTTGGAAATGCAACGGGTGCCAGAGATATAGCAAGCAGAATCACACCCTAGCCTCCAGCTTAAAGACAATCCCAACAACCTGGCCATTTGTGGTATGGTGCCTGGATATGGTTGGACCCTTTAAAATAGCGTGAGGGGACATGACTCACATCTTGGTCATGGTGGACAAGTTTACTAAGTGGGTGGAAGTTAAACCAATCCGGAAATGCGATGGACACACGGCTGTGAAATTCCTGAAAGACATCATCCTGCGGTATGGATACCCGCACAGCATCATTACTAACAATGGCACAAATTTTGCTAAGGGAGAGTTTGCTCGGTTTTGTGAGGATAAGGACATCTTGCTTGACATCGCCTCAGTGGCACACCCTCAAGCCAATGGGAAAGTGGAAAGGACAAACGCCCTGGTGTTGTCCGGAATAAGGCCGTGGCTTATCGTGCCTCTGGAAAAGACTCCGGGATGTTGGCTTGATGAATTACCATCCGTGTTATGGAGTTTAAGGAAAACACCAAACCGGTCAACCGTATATACACCATTTTTCATGGTACATGGAGCAGAAGACATTTTTTACTTAGCTGCTATCCCCAACCCGGTTTCATGGCTAGCAAGAAAAACCAGAGGAATTTGAGCACATGAAAAATGAGTAAGAAGAAGAAAATAAGCGATCCGGAATAAAATTTAACTAACCCCGGTTATACTGATTTTTTGCAAAATTTTCGAGCTACTCAAAGTTTTTTTCTAAGTTCAAGAACTTGTTTGCTTGGCAAAACGGCTTTGGAACTCGTACGTCAAAACACCCAAAAGAGCTAGACAGAGCCAGAGTCAAAGAACTGAGCAAACACAAAATTGAACTCGGGGACTGAACCCGGAGTACTTAATAATTAACTTCTCAAGCAACATAACCTAAAGATGGCATCAAACCAAAAGAGGTTAAAGTGTATATTACATCATCAACCCGGCATACTGGTGACGTGGGCACTACCCTTCGGGTAACCAATGTTGCCCTATCCTGTACCATCTAGTTGGAGGCCCATGAAGACACTCAGAAGCAAGGCGGGCCACTAGGACGGTGCACCAGAAGGTTCCTTGGCGGGCAAGACAAGGAAGCAGCCGAGCAAGGAAAGATCGGATCTAAACTACTGTAAATCTAGTCGTATTCGGTTAGGCCTCTTGAGACCTGGCCTCCTATATAAAGGCCAGGAGAGGGGCTGCCGAGGGACACAATCAATCTTAGCAATCTTAGCCAGCAGAAGCTTAGAGCTAGGTCACCTTAGCGATTAGCCATCTCGACGAGATCTCAGCCGAACTGTTCAGCACCCCATTGTAATCCATTATCATCATAATCAAGAACAGACAGGCAGGACGTAAGGGTTTTACCTCATCGAGGGCCCCGAACATGGGTAAATCGCTCTCCCCGCTTGTCTGTGAACCGATGTCTCGTGTCAGCTTGCAGGATTCCACCAACCCTAAGCCCCTATCGGAGGGCATTGGCGAGGAGTACCCTCGACAATTGGCGCCATCTGTGGGAAGCCTGTCGGCACAAGGCAAGTCATCGGCAGTACCAGTCACGTCCGTGGTGTTCTTACTCGAATCACCGACGCCGGCAGAGTCAAGAGATCCGATCCGCTGCGGGTCCTTCCAGTTCGTGCCGTGCCGCGAAGCACTTCACCCAAACTCTATGGCACCGTCTCACGACACGGAGGCTGCTTTCGGTGGCGTCCACTTCGTCATCGATTCCGGGGGTTTCCTTCGCCTCCCAAGGGCCGGCGCGTCCGACTCAAAGGCCGTATCTCCGGAGGGTGTCCCTTCAGCGACAATCCAAAAAATTCCTCCCAGAAGCATACAAGAGAGCAACCGAGGGGGTCTCGACATCGCCGCTGGACAAAGAAAGAGACGAAGAAGCTCACACCGTGAGGAGAAAGGCAGAACGGTAGTTCACCCTCGACAGTTCGAGCAAGGATGCCACGACACATCGTCAATCAGAGGCCGCACCCGTTCTCCATACCTTTCGGCTACAGAGCAACTCGAGGCGCCATGTTACCTCCACTCCTACATTGATCCAAAAGATGGTCGGGAGAAGTCCAGTCATTTGTTGAGGAATTGTCGACACTTCCTAGAAATTCGACAGTTCTGTGATGATCTTAGAGCCGAAGCTATAGCAAGAGTTCACATAATGGAGGAGAAGGCAAGGTCCTACGACCATCCGCCAGAGCCGTATGTACCAGAACCATACAAACCAATGGAAAAAGACGAATATGTACCAGCCGAAGCATTTCCAGAGCTACGCGGACAAATCAGCATGATCCATAAAACCAGCTTTTCAAAGAGAGAAATCAAGAAGTTCTCCCGAGAAGTAAAATATGCGGAAGTCGCCATGATTGATACGCCGGATTTCATCGACTGGTCAGAACAAAGCATCTCCTTCAGCAGGGCGGATCACCCGAAAGCTGTCCCAAGGCCTGGTCACGCGGCCCTTGTCCTTGAAGCACAGATTGGAGGGTACAATATGGGCAAAGTATTCATGGATGGAGGAAGCGGCTTGAACCTGCTATTCACCAGCACAATGAGGGCAATGGGTTTATCAGTCGACATGCTAAGAGAATCTGATACAGGGTTCCACGGCATTATACCGACTCGACCCGCTTACTCGCTCGGCAAAACATCATTGGACGTAGTCTTCGGCACGCCCAGTAATTTCAGGAAAGAAAGGATCGAGTTCGAAGTAGTCGACTGGGAATCTCAGTACCACGCCATCCTCGGCAGACCCGCGTTTGCTAAATTCATGGCCGTGCCTCATTATGCATACCTGAAACTGAAGATTCCAGGCAACAACGGGACCCCGATAACCGTTCATGGCAGCTTTGCTCGATCAGACAACTGCGACAGGGAGTTCCAGAAGATCGCCTCGAAGTTCGGAGCCAAGGAAGAACTCAACGCGATCGATACCGTTACAGACCACACACAACCACCAGCCGACAATCGAAACGTAAGATCCGATGAGTTCGACGGATTCGCGGAGGACGCCTTCCTTCTTATCGACTGCGATCACTGCCGCTCGCCTGGCTTCCTGTTCGTCCTTCATTTGCTGCTTCAGCTTCGACAGCTCTCTCTTCAGCGAGGCATTTTCGTTCTTGGCATCGGAGGCAAACATGTTGGCTTCTAACACCTGATCAGCCGAGGTCTTGACGCTCTTCCGAAGCTGGGCGTTTTCAGCCTCCAGTCGAGTAAACTACTCAGCAAAATCTGCCACAGCATCGACCGTGGCATAAATCGGCTGCAGCAAGGAAGAAGGGAGATTCAGTCGATAAAAAGAGAAATTTAGCAAAACAAGGCAACATAAAAACTTACGTGGTCACGAGAAGCCAACGAAGCAGGGGGATCACCGGGAGGAATAACCTTTGACACCGGAATCTTCTCTACAGCCGTCCTGGTAGGAGGCGTTGACTTGGCAGGAGAAGGATCTGACTCCTTAGCCGATGCTTCTCTCTCAGAGACTAACTTGGCCCTCTTCGCGAGAGGAACATCGTCATCATCGGAGCTACTTAAGTATAGTGCACAGTTAGCATGCAGGATGACAAAAAATAAATCAAGAAAAAGAGTATAGATGCTCACAGGTCCAGATCATCCTCGCCCACGAAGAAACTTGTTGAACTCTTCTTAACAGGAGAAGGCGGAGGAGTTCCAACGGCATCATTATCTTGGTCGCTGGGACTAGATTCAGCCGTCGTGATGAAATCGTCATCTATCTGCAAGCGGCGCTTGCTCCTGGTAAAAGCGGCATCTTCAGCAGTGTCGCCCTCTTGAACATCGCTGTCCTCGAGGACCTGCTGGGCGCCTTCAGTTCCTTCAGAATCATCGTCATCATCCTCCGGTTCCACACCACTTTCCGGTGAAGGAGGATAGCATCGGACGACGACTGGGGCCTATCAAAAGGAGTAAAGAAGATTGTAAAACGCAACGAAGCAAGAAGAGATGAAAGCATGCAAGGAGCAGTAAGATTACCTCGGACGGGAGGTGGTCGAAATCGTAGGGAGGACGAGCCGATGTCAAGACGATGGTGTCCTTCGTACTGAGGCATGTTAGGCGACGAACCTCGTCCCGAAGCTCATCTGCCGATAGGTCGGCAGAGTTGATCCTTGACTTGTCGCCTTTGCCAGTATAAAGCCATAACTGGTGAGGGCGGGACATCAGCGGCTGCACTCGACGTTGTAGGAACACTAAAACTACTTCAGTGGCACACATCGTCAGGCCTCCTGTATTCTTCAAAGTGACTATCTGCTCAAACAGTTCATCGGCTGTCGCCTTTTCTTCGGGAGAAAGAGCGTTTTGCCAAGACTTCTTCTTATGAGCTACCAAGACGTCATCAAAGGGAGGGAGATTTGAATGCCGCCCAGAAACGGCGGGATCTCGCAGGTAGAACCACTTGTTGCGCCAGCCCTGGATGGATTCCTTCATTGGATAGTCGAAGTAGTCGACCTCCTTCCTGACGACAAAGCCAACACCACCGACAACGGGGGGGGCCATTACTGTCGTTGTGACGCTTCACATAGAAGATCTTCCTCCAAAGACCCCAGTGGGGCTCAATGCCGAGGAAGGCCTCGCAGACGGTAATAAAAATGGAGAGGTGGAGGATGGAATTTGGGGTCAGCTGCCAGAGCTGAATCCCATAGAAGAAAAGGAGGGAGCGAAGAAACTCGTGGGCCGGAAGAGAGAGGCCACGAAACAGGAAGGCGGCAAACATGACAGTGAAGCCCTTCGGGGGCTTTGGGCGAGAAACCGAACCTGGAAGACGAATGCCTTCCTCAGATGCGGAGATGAAGCCGAGAGCGCGAAGCTTGCTGATGTCACGGTTGGAAATAGCGGAGGCACTCCAATCGCGGCTAACTTTGGCCGCCTCTGAGGTACTGCCGCTCTTCTTCTTGCCCATGGTGAACGAAGCTTCTGATGAAGAGGCAGAGGAACAGGAAGGCTTGAGAGAGAAGATGAGCAGTAAACGGGGTAAAAAGATAAAAAAAAGAGGAGGCCCCCTATTTATGCTGTAAAAATTTGTGCCAAATCGTGGCCATAACTCCACAAAGCGTCGTGGGGAGTGGAGCAGATCTGACTGTACACGTGGCGCTTGAAGAAGGAGTGGAACCGGCGGCCCATTATTCCCACGATGAGCGAAAATCAAGGAGACGCCTCGATCGCCATGCGTGCACTGGTCAAGCCCTAAAAACTGCCCGCGCAGAGCTAGGGTGGACCCGTCAGGTCAAGTCCTGTCAATCAGCCCACAGCAGTTACACGTCAACAGTGACGTCATAAAAAAACTTGAGGCACTCGAAGGAAAAATGAAAAGTTATCGGATGAAGGACTTGAGTCTACGCCCGGCTGCAAACATCCGTACCTAGACTCAGGGGCTACTCCCATCGGGAGCGCTGACGCGCACCCGATAAAATGAAGACTCGAGGGAAAAATATTTTGGAGGACGAGATAATTGCTCGACTTAAGTCTGCACCCGGTTGCAAAACACCCGCGCCCAGACTCGGGGGCTACTCTCATTGGGAGTGCGTGATGCGCACCCGACAGAATGGGCAGTCGAAGGAAGAAGGGGTTGAAGAAAAATTGTTTGAATAGCTCGAGTCTGCACTTGGTTACAAGCACTCGCACCTAGGCTCGGGGGCTACTCCCATCGGGAGCGCGTGATGCGTACCCGATAAAAACATTTTTGCACTCCAGGATCATGCCCGGGGACTTGATTCTGTGTAGGGTAACGTTGTTTTGCCATCGACAGTTAACCAACAAAAGTTGGGCATGTTACTCATTATCCTTTGCATAAAGAAAATATATCGGATGACCTATGAAGACCTGCGGAAAACTTCGGCAGATGAGAATATTCGAGTGGTACAACTTGAGTCTACGCACGGATTGCAAGCATCCGTACCTAGACTCGGGGGCTACTCCCATCGGGAGCGCTGACGCGCACCCGATAAAAGAAGGTGAAGCAGATTCAAGATGAACAAGAACAATGAAGGAGAAGAACATCAGGAGGAGACAAATTTTAGTCTCTACCCGAACTATTTTCGGCTAGACACTCGGGGGCTACTGACGTGGGCACTACCCTTCGGGTAACCAATGTTGCCCTATCCTGTACCATCTAGTTGGAGGCCCATGAAGACACTCGGAAGCAAGGCGGGCCACTAGGACGGTGCACCAGAAGGTTCCTTGGCGGGCAAGACAAGGAAGCAGCCGAGCAAGGAAAGATCGGATCTAAACTACTGTAAATCTAGTCGTATTCGGTTAGGCCTCTTGAGACCTGACCTCCTATATAAAGGCCAGGAGAGGGGCTGCCGAGGGACACAATCAATCTTAGCAATCTTAGCCAGCAGAAGCTTAGAGCTAGGTCACCTTAGCGATTAGCCATCTCGACGAGATCTCAGCCAAACTGTTCGGCACCCCATTGTAATCCATTATCATCATAATCAAAAACAGACATGCAGGACGTAAGGGTTTTACCTCATCGAGGGCCCCGAACCTGGGTAAATCGCTCTCCGCGCTTGTCTGTGAACCGATGTCTCGTGTCAGCTTGCAGGATTCCACCAACCCTAAGCCCCTATCGGAGGGCATTGGCGAGGAGTACCCTCGACAACTGGGCTTTTAAAATTAATTGTTTTAAGGCAAACAAATAACAGTTTTTCAAGCCGCACCGGCTTCGGGGGCGTCAGATGGGGAGCTTCCCGGGGCGTGGCTCGAAGAAGCCGTTTCTTAAGCAACAATCTCGTCATCGGCGGTTTCATTAGCGTCATCCACTTCATCAACACTCTCCCCATCTTGCATTTCCGGCGGAGCCGGAATAAATTTGCTTGTTGGGGCATAGTGGGCGAGTTGGTAGGCCCTCTGCTAGCGCTTGGAGTGGAGTACCGGGCCAGTGTCAGTTGGAGCACCAGAACGGAGGGTTTGCAATGCATCAAGGTCAATGCCCTCGTACCAGGAGCAGGCAAACCGCAGCGAGGTATCAGCGCCAGAGCGTGCAACAGAGTGCCGCCACTCAGTAAGCCGGGCGCTGCTCTCCATCAGCCGGTAAGCAATGCATTCAACTCGGTTCGGGATATTCTCGCCAGACCATAAGTTGGAGAATACACAGATCGCAGTGTCAGGGATCTTGCCGAGCTTCACCATGTAAGAGATGCGGGCGGACAGAGCCGTTACATACTCTTCAGTAGTCCAGGCAGCGGCATTAGAGGCCAGATCTCCATGCCGGGTCTTTGCAACGGCCTTAGTGGCTCGCGCTTGGGACTCCGGGAAAGTGACTGCGAAAAGAAAAAGTGATCCTGATATACGAACAAACCGGCATAACAAGTAAATTTACAAGAGACGTTGGAAAAACTTACTCCGGATTTTCTCTTCCAGTTCAGCGATGATCTTGGCCCGCGTGATTTGTACTTCTTCAAGGGCATCATTACGCTTTTTCTCCAATCCGCGCAGGTCCTTCTCGGATTTGAGCTCCTCATGCAGCTGATCCTGCACTTCTTTCATCTCGCGGATGTGCAACTCCCCCAATTCCTTCTTGGCATGGTCTAGCTCAGCTTTACCAAATTCAATGGCCTGCTTTAGTTCAGTATCATGCCGTAGCTTGAGCTGGATCAGCTCCTCCTTCAGGCGAGTGGTTTCTTCCTTTTGCTTTTGGAGTTCAGCCAAATGCCGAGAAGAAAGAGTCGCCTTTTCACCTGAACCGGAATAACAAGGATGAGTACGCATAAAATTGAGAAGTGTAAACACAAAACACAACAAAGCAAACCTTCAAGGGCTGACACGCGGTTGCAAGTTCTTCCAGCTGGGAGGTATACATAGGATTGGCTGACCAAAAAAAAAATCAGTAAGGCGAAGTAGCGTCTTTATTTTTGTTTTTAGTTTTATTTTCTTTTGTTTGTTGTATAATAAGGTTCGATCTCAGCATATTTGTTTTGGAGCATGACACACTCCGTTTTAATTGCATAGAACACTCTAGTTTTCACTTTTACTGTTTTGCGAGTGTTCTAGTTTTCTAGTACTTCGTTTAGCTCTGGTTTCTCTACTTTTATTTTTTGTTCAGAGCTTGTTAGTTTTCTTTATTCATGTATGATTAGCTCTCTGGTCCATATTGATTTTTATCTATGAGAATTATTTTAAATAAATTGATTGGTGTTGGACACGAGTAAAAATTTCATGCTAATAGTGATGCGAAAGGAAGCTTGTCTAGACTGTGGCATAGACTCTGTCATGTCGTGTTAGATGTTATTTTTATGATATGCTTAGTATTTATTGTTGCAACATGACTTCTCTCAAATATCTGAGAGTGCTTAATGTGCCATTGAAAGAATCATGTGTTGTTTCTATCATAGAAGCATAATATTGTGATATTCTCCTTTGATGCTTTATTGGATTGACTTGGCACATGCTTACACCATGTTATGACTACCAACCAGTCAACTAAAGCCTCCATGATCATTTAGTTTTTGACTTGTGATATCAATTTATGCTTTGATTAATATTGTTTTGTCGCTATGCATGATTATGGCCATTATTGCTCTCTTAGTTGGTCACTCACAGTCTTTTGCTAGCCTTCACCTGTACTGAGTATGAAGCTCTACTCGTGCATCCAACCACTAAAAACCAAAGTTTGCCAATTGTGTCCACCATATCTACCTATTAGCATTATTGCTATTCCAAGTCTATTCATCATGTTTTTATCTATCTTTCAAATTGATTATGAGAAAAATAGTCAGTGAAGATCTCACGAACTTGATGACACATTTACTTTCTTGCACTTAATAAATTTGAACCATTGTGACTATCTTATGTTGATTATATGCTTACAAGTTGTAAGTTGGGAGTTAGCACAACCATGCTTTCATGGGGCATTCTTTCAACAGTGCACTTACTATTTAGTTGATATCATGATCTTTTGCTTATGGATGCCTATCGATGCGGAATATAATGGAAACTTGTAAGTCCATGGAGTTTGTATATATGTTAGAGAAACGCTGGGCCTCTAACCTAAACCATGCATCATACATGGTGGAAGTTTACATCATTCCATAGTGATTATTCTATGTAGAATCTTCAATAAAAAGCTATACCCATAGTAAATAAAAGGATTGCTGAGATACTTATTGTCTATTTGTCTTGTCATTTTGGTGTGGGATTGCACTTATTTGAAAGAGCACTTCCATATCATGGGGAAAGAGGTACCCCTGCTGTGTACTTTATAAAAATGTATACTTACAATGACAAGAACTTATTTGGGACCTAAGTTGAGTAGCATGAGGTGTAGGGACTCGTATTCAAGGGGCATGAGATTTTCAACTTATGATTTGTCAACCATATGTCTCATTTTTGCACTCACGTTAACTTTAACCATTCAAGATGCCTATGATAGGGGAAATGAGAGCTCAAAGTTAATAAGTATCATACATTTTTTAAAGCTTTATAAAAGTTGTTGGTTCTTACTTCCTTCCTCGAAGGACCATTCTTTTACTTTTATGTTGAGTCTTCATATTTTTACTTTATGCACCAATTAAGAGAGCATAGTTGTCATTCTGAGTATAATGTGCATAGTCCCAAGACTTATTGATTGATTCATGATTATGCTATTGCTTCTTCTTAAATTACTTGTATCTAGTCACCCTCTGAACTTTAAAGGTGTCCTAGCCATTATGTTTTGATATTCCATAAAGGACAAGATGAATACCACTTTGCTATGTTTTCTTTATGCTCATAAACAAACAGTTGCTTTCACTGCATAATTATTCATGATCCTTTGTTTGAGTTACTTCTCATGTTATAACATAGTTACTAAGTTCTATTGTTAGAATTATATCTAGCATGCCTATGTTTATAGTACTTTGATTCCATCTTACAATGCTTTACAAAAGCTTGATCAAGATTGTGATAGTTGCATGTCACCTCAAAAATTATTTTTGTTATCACTTACCTACTCGAGGACGAGCAAGAGTTAAGCTTGGGGATGCTTGATACGTCGCAAATGTATCTATAATTTTTGATGCTTCATGCTTGTTTTACACCAATTCTACTATGTTTTACTTGCACTTCGTTACACTTTTATATATTTTCCAGCACTAATCTACTGACAAGATGCCACAGTGCTAGTTCCCTGTTTTTGTCTCAGAAAAGCTATACAGGAAATATTCTCGGAATCGGACGAAACAAAAGCCAGAGTCAATATTTTACCGTAATGAAGACGAAGACCGAAGGGGGGTGGAAGAGATGCAACATGGTGGCCAGACCAGGCCTAGGCGCGGCCTAGCCGTGACTGCACCTAGGGGTGGTGTGGGCCACCCCGGTACCCCATCTACCTATCTTCTCCGCCTATTTATTCACGATCTCGGGAAAACCCTGGATACACAAGCCTCCATACCAGAAAAGTTTCATAGCTCCGCCGCCGCCGAAGACAAGATCTGGGAGATAGAAGTCTCTGTTCCGGTACCCTGCCGGGATGGGGAATTGCCCCCGGAGCCATCTCCATCGACTCCACCTCCATGTCCATCGCCATTGCTGACTCCTACGATGAGGAGTGAGTAGTTCTCCCTCGGGGCTGAGGGCTTTACCGGTAGCTATGTGGTCTATCTCTCTCCCCCATGATACGATCTTTATGTGATCGTGAGCTTTGTAATCTAGTTGAATATGTAGATGTTATTCTCCAACTATTATGCTACTCAAGTGGTTTTATTATGTGATCTCCGGGGACATCTTGTCCAACGATGTGAAGGTGACCGTGTGCACACCGTGTTTGTTTCTTAAGCTTAATTTATAGAAATACTTATGAATTGTGGTGTCTAGTTAGTACCATCTTTCTATGCTCAAAGTGACAGTGTGGGGTGTCCATTGATTGGGAGCGTGAACTTTAAGGAGTGCTTATGCAGCCCTAAATAGTGAATTTGTGTTTATTATCAAATCGGAGAGTGGTTCAGAGTAGCGTTGTGAAGAGATAATATCTATGTATTCAATTATCACATCATTGTTGAGCGTGTCCACTAGTGAATGTAAGAAGCCCTAGGCCTTGTTTCTAAACATCAAAACACCATACAACCAGTTATGCTACATGTCTGATTGGTGCCATTTTATTTCAGATTGCAATTACTACTTTCAATCATCCATATTACTTGTATTTCACTATCTCTTCGCCGAACTAGTGCACCTATACACCTGAAAAGTGTATTGGGTGAGTTGGGGACATAAGAGACTTTTTGTATCGTAATTGCAGGATTGCTTGAGAGGGACATCTTTGACCTCTACCTCACTGAGTACGATAAACCTTGCGTGATCCAATTAAGGAAAAATTGCTGCTGTTCTACAAACCTCTGCACTTGAAGGTCCAACGCTATCTACAAGAATAGAAGCGTGCGTAGACACCAGGCGCCTGTGGTGACTTCATCAACTTCAAGATCCAATCCATCATCTCAGTCTTTCGGAGGTGCTCATAGAGGTATGGTGTGCGTGTGTCGATTCATAGGGGTAAGTGTATGAGCGTGTATGTGACAGTCTGCGTTTGTAACGTGTTTAAAAATCTAGACCACAGTTCCAACCAGTATAGAAATTTAGTACTCACCTAGTCAATAAAAAGATATCTCAACTTTAAATAAACTAGAAAGTTTGCCGTGGTGGCACGCCGCGCCCTTGGCTGCTAAACTGTTTGTTATTGTATTTTATAATTACTACAATATATAAGTTATCTGAAGTACTGCAAAGTTTCAGTGTTTCGTAAAAAAAGTATTGTAGCATCATGGTTTGGGTTCTTCCCGCAACTGAGATCCCTATTAGGTAATAATATCTTTCTTGTGCTTTCTTTGCGAAGAAAACGATCTATTTTCTTGCTATTAGAAGTTGTATTCTTGGTAGTCAAAGGAAAGGAATTAGAAAAGAGGGAACCGCTAATCGTGTGACGATGAAAAAAATAGGGTAGTATGGGATAACACCGGCTAATCATAAGGCGATGGAGATAGAGGGGGTAATATGCTAGTAGCACTACACGGTTGTTGTAGTGACCAGAGCGAGAAAAAAGCACCCCAATTGAAAAATGTGATATAGGATGGATCAAGTTTGTTTTCAGAAAAACGGCAAGTTTGTTTTCAGAAAAAAAACCGGAAGGTAGTAGTATTTTCGTCGACTAAAAGAATTGGCGGATGGTGGAGTATTTTTGTTTGTGGAGTTGCTATGGAGAAAAATGATAGTATTTTCTCCGGCTAAAATAGGTTGTGGGTGATAAAGATCTCCATGGCCCCGTCCTCCGTGAGGTTCGGCGGTTGGACTTCCTGCTCCTGCTCCTCCTCCCCTTCTTGCTCCTCCTTCCTCCTCTTTCTCCTTCCCGACGTTGCTAAAGTGGCTGTGTCGCTCCTGGTTGAAGAATTCCATGCCACGTAGGTAATCAGCGCGGCCACGCGGGTCGAACTCCCACATCCAGAAGGTGGACCAGCTGTAGAGTCGATGACGAAGGAGGGATCCTCGCGTAGATCGAGTGGGAGGATTAATCTCGGGCGACGGATTTCGTACGGCTACTACCGTCCGTCGTGCAGTACAGGAGGCGCCGGGACACACCCGTTGTTCAGGTACAACCCACCGCTCTTCATGCCCGCATCCCGCCAAGGGACCAGCCGGTTCTCCTCGAATAGCCAGTGGGCGAGTTCCACCGGCACGTAGCGGCGGCTGCGCGAGGTTTTCTTCTTTTTGGAGCGAGAGGACCCAACCTCGGTGTCATGCTTCCTCTTGCGGAACGGGCAGCCATTCTCCCATGGTGATGTCGGCGGCGGTTGGATGTAGGCGATCTGCGGGTAGACTGGGCATCGTTGAAAGGCCAGACAACACATTGAACTGGGGGAGATGCCCAAGCGATGTGCGTGCCAACTCTGGCGTGTGCGAAGACGGACCGCCCCATTGACTCTTTGCTCAAGGATCCAAACTGTCGCCGAAGCCTTTACCCGTGCGCGGAAGACGAAGCTCACGTGGTCGCTGTTAGGCGGGCCAGAAAGGCAACGAGGCGGACGCGTGCGTTGACCACACAACGTCTGTGAAGACGCACAAATTTAGGCTGTATTTACGTCCCTACGGATAAGTCAGACATTTGCGTCGGACCGCTGGGCTGGGACACAATCCCATTTAGCGACTGTTTGCTTCGGACCACTGGAGATGCTTCAATCATGCAATTTTTATCATGCAATTTTATCATGCAATTTATGTGGGAAGAAAAAGAAAGGCAAATTGAATGTACAGTATCACAAAACCATCTATAGTATCTATAGTGTAAAATGATGACGTGGTGCAGTGTGATTGGATGAAATTTGACCATGAACAGTGGTCAAACTGCTCTCCGCGCAGCAAATGGGTTCAGCTTTTATATAGGTTATTATTATCGTACGGCTACTACCGTCCCTTGTGCAGTACAGGAGGCGCCGGGACACGCCCGTTGTTCAGGTACTACCCACCGGTCTTCATGCCCGCATCCCGCCAAGGGACCGGCCGGTTCTCCTCGAATAGCCAGTGGGCGAGTTCCACCGGCACGTAGCGGCGGCTGCGCGAGGTTTTCTTCTTTTTGGAGCGAGAGGACCCAACCTCGGTGTCATGCTTCCTCTTGCGGAATGGGCAGCCATTCTCCCATGGTGATGTCGGCGGCGGTTTGATGTAGGCGATCTGCGGGTAGACTGGGCATCGTTGAAAGGCCAGACAACACATTGAACTGGGGGAGATGCCCAAGCGATGTGCATGCCAACTCTGGCGTGTGCGAAGACGGACCGCCCCATTGACTCTTTGCTCAAGGATCTAAACTGTCACCGAAGCCTTTACCCGTGCGCGGAAGACGAAGCTCACGTGGTCGCTGTTAGGCGGGCCAGAAAGGCAACGAGGCGGACGCGTGCATTGACCACACAACGTCTGTGAAGACGCATTCGCTGTCTTCATGACACAAATTTAGGCTGTATTTACGTCACTACGGATAAGTCAGACATTTGCGTCGGACCGCTGGGCTGGGACACAATCCCATTTAGTGACTGTTTGCTTCGGACCACTGGAGATGCTTCAATCATGCAATTTTTATCATGCAATTTTATCATGCAATTTTATCATGCAATTTATGTGGGAAGAAAAAGAAAGGCAAATTGAATGTACAGTATCACAAAACCATCTATCTATAGTATCTATAGTGTAAAATGATGACGTGGTGCAGTGTGATTGGATGAAATTTGACCATGAACAATGGTCAAACTGCTCTCCGCGCAGCAAATGGGTTCAGCTTTTATATAGGTTATTATTTGGATGTTATACTAAAATGGGTCTAGATACATCTAAATTTTGAAAGTTGAGACACCCTTTTATACACGGAGGGAGTACTACAAAAAGTTTCAAATACACACTGCAACAAAAATTGCAGGCACACACGGTTCTTCTTCTCCACAGGGTCAGGATAAATAGTTCTCTTCAAGCAGTAATATGTTATCAAAGCCCTGATGATAGCACAGAACTTGAAGAAAACACCATTGCATTAAGGCATGCTGCATGTAAACCTATGTACAAATGCGGTAGCCACTAAAAATTGACAGCAATCACCATAAGGCAGTAAGGCACCACGCCTATGCGTGGAAGGACATCAAAGGTTTCACTTCCACAGAATGAATGACTCATGTAATAGTTAACTCTTCTACAATGATGGTTCACAAAATCACATAATCACATGTACGTTTGTTTCGACAGCTTGTAACCGGAAAGTGTGGCTGCCAAGGCGAGGGCAACAAATGCAAGGAAGGCCATGCTAATGGCGGCAGCTGTAGCGTCAGTGAAGTTGTTGACCACCGCGGTTCTCATGCGGTTCGTGATGGGGGTAGCGGCTGATAGAGCTGACATCAACAAGTATGCAACTACCTGCAAATACATTTACCAGCTCCTGTTAGTTCCAATACAGTCTCAAGAAGTCAGGAAAGAAAATGTATTTGAAAGGCTGGAATTCAGGTTTTGGAAGCTAACTTGATCCAGAATATTCTACTGGATGTATTGTGCTATTTGACAAGGTACAACACAAACAAAAAAAAAAAAAAATACTTGCAACCTCCTGAGCCCTGATCCAAAAATATAAGGGTAAACATGACAATGTTTGAGCTAAAACCTTCTTATGTGGCTTAAGCATGAATGCGTAAGAATGCCATGGATGCAGCGTACCGTCTTATCAATATGCACCAAGTAAGTAAGTAAATTTACCAAGGGAAAAGTTTCAAGAAAACCAGGTCTAACTTCTAAGTGCCCTTAGCATACTGAGGTCCACTGATACAGAACATAGTTCTCATGAGACCTGAAGCCATGAAAGAAATACAGAAACATACACTCTATTTGTTTCACTATAATTTCTCCCATGCTCAAGAGAATCTGTTTCAACATATGTGTTTGTTGAAGAAATCAAGTGTGTACTTATTGATATATTTCCAATCTACTGTCCTTAACTAAATCAAGTGTGGTTGTAGTGGTATGTCAATTAATACGGGTATGCATGCCAATTTCTCATTTACTCTCTCTTACATTTAGTTATTCTGATTATTCTGCGCTCATGGTGGGCTAAATCACATATATAGTGAAAGTGAGGAAGCACTAAATAGTCAAATTATTTGCAGAAACCACATTTCAGTACATAGTCAAAACATTCATACCCTCCAGGGAATCCTTAGTAAAGTGGTCCCTAAACATTTGAAAGTTGTGTTGTTCCATACATTTCTCTTTGTTTAAGGGACACCATGAATAAATTTTGAAATGTACTAGTATTATGCTCCTGCAAAACTCCAAACAAACTAGCAATTTGGGTGTTGGAACATACATGGAACGTGGATCAACTTTTTTCTAATAGTTCATGGAAGGATCCCTAACCACTCAAATCGTCTCATTCAGATAGTATAGTAGCCACTAGCCGCTACACTACCAGCATTGCTGCGGTTGGGTTCCCATACAGATTGATAAAATTATTGGACCATGATTGAAAGCTACCATGTATCCTTTTGTTAGTCCTTTGCAGAAAGAGACAAGAGGAGGTACGGGTTGTAATCTGTGAAGTTGTAGCTATGTGCCTGGAAGCAGGACATTGCAGTGTTCCACACTTCCGTAGACAAATCTAGATGCTCTTAGCAGTTCAAGACGCCTCCATTTGAAAGCCAATCCAGTAAGTGTATTGGGCGCTCATCTGGATTTCACACAACATATGCAAAGGTGCATTGATATCTCCTTTACCATGGAAGTGGAATCAAACACTGGTCCAAATTGAGTGACTGAAATTACATAGTAGATCGAGACATGTAGTGGAGTAATTATTAGCGAGCAATGAGTGGCTGCAGAGTAAGAAGAGCGCGAAGCAACTCGCCTGATCAGCGACGGAATCGAAAATCCTCCCGGACGGCGCGGAGGCGGGGTCGGCGCCGCCGCGCATCCGGTGAGCGTGCCGCAGCGCCTGCGCCAGCGAGTAGGCGAAGGCCAGCGCGGCGATCACGAGTTGGAACATACATGGAACATGGATCAACTTTTTTCTAATAGCTCATGGAAGGACCTAACCACTCAAATCGTCTCATTCAAATAGTATAGTAGCCACTAGCCACTACATTACCAGCATTGCTGCGGTTGGGTTGCCATACAGATAGATAAAATTATTGGACCATGATTGAAAGCTACCAAGTATCCATTTCTTAGTCGTTTGCAGACAGAGACAAGGGGAGGTACGGGTTGTAATTTGTGAAGTTGTAATTATGTGCCTGGAAGCAGAACATTGCAGTGTTCCACACTTCCATACACAAATCTAGATACTCTTAGCAGTTCAAGACACTTCCATTTGAAAGCCAATCCAGTCAGTGTACTGAGAAATTTCACACAAACATATGAAACAAAAAATACTAACACTGGTTGCTGGAATCTCTACTATCTTACTTTTTTAACACGGGAAATTTCCCCCACACTTTATGTTTTTATACGGTTCCCCACTTTCCCCTCACTGACCAGCAAACATTGGTCCAAATTGAGTGATTGAAATTACATACTACAGTAGTAGATCGAGACATGGACTGGAGTGTAATTATTAGCGAGCAATAAGATAGCAGCAGACTAAGAAGAGCGCGAAGGAACTCGCCTGATCAGCGACGAAATCGAAAATCCTCCAGGACGGCGTGGACGCGGGGTCGGCGCCGCCGCGCATCCGGCGCGCGTGCCGCAGCGCCTGCGCCAGCGAGTAGACGAAGGCCAGCGCGGCGATCGCGAGCAGGTACCTGGCAAAAGCAGCACAGCACAAGACAGGTAAGGCGTTTGCCCGGATCGAAGGCCACCCCGAGGCAGGCAGCCAGACTGGAATCGAATCGAATGGAATCGCGCACGCACCTGTACTCCTGGTACCGGTCGAACTGCATCCAGTCGCCGTGCTGGTTGGATGCGACGAGCACGAGCGCGACGAAGGCGAAGGCCGCGGCGGCGGCGTGCAGCGCGAGGGGGCTCTTGTCGAGCATGTCCTCCCGCCGCCACCGCGCCACCACCGAATCCACCACGCCGCCGCCGCCGCGGGCGCGGTGGGCCCCTCCTCCCGCGGTGGAGGCGCCGTTGTAGGAGCTGTACTCCTTGTCGGCGGCGTCGGTAGTGTCTGGCTGCTTCGTGGCGGCGTCCGCGGTGGCGGCGGAGGCGTCAGTGGTGACCATCGCCATGGCTCACCGGTGGCGCAGACGCAGAGTCGAGCCCGTCGATGGCGGATGCGGGGAGCTTAGCTTGAAGTGAAGTGGATGCTGCTTTGCTTTGTGTGTGATGAAGCCGGAAAAGGCACTTGAGGAGAAATGGGATGGGATGAGATTAGCCGGAGCAAACCTCTCTTTCTGGGCTTGTTAAAGTCTCGATGAATCTTGGCTGATCTGTTTGCGCTCGGGCCCTTCAGCCAATGAGCAGAGCAATGATTTTCGTGGACCAGTAGTGGGCCTACATCTTGACTGCCAGTTGGTGCAAGAGTGCCCAGCGATGCCTTGCACCATCTCTAGCGGAGCCCGTAAAAATGCAAACTGTAAAACACGAGTTCAGGCCACCAAACTCACGTTTACGGATCGAAAATGTGCCGGCGTAGATCAGAACCCGTAAACTCAAACTGTAAAAAAGCGTATTTTAAATATGGCACTAGATCCACATGTGAGAGCTCCTTTTTTTATTCTTCTTTCCTCCTCCTTCTTCTTCTAGCTCTGTCCATCCACCCAGCCACGCACATCCACGCCGGCCGGCCGCCCCGCTCCGGCTCCGCCCCGCCCTACCTCGGCCCCGCACACGCTGCGCCGCCCACGGCCTCGCCACCCGGCGCCGGCTGCGCACGCCTCGGCCGTGCCGCCGGCCTCGTCGCCGGCCACGGCCACTTCGCCCGCCTCGCGCCCCGGCTCCGCCATGCCCCGGCCCCTCCCACGCCGCCCCTCCCCGGCCACTCCCGCGCCGGCGCCGCCCTCCCGGCCTCGCCCGCTCCGCCCGAGCCTCCCCACATCGAGCTCATCCCGCCCCGCAGCGAGCTCACCCCGCCCCGCAGCGAGCTCGCCCTGTCCCGCGCCGCCCCACGCCGCAGCGAGCTCGCCGGAATTTGGTTGGATTCACGCGAATTTAGTTGAATTCCGGCGACTGTACCGGCGGAAGCAGTTGGGTCGAGCTGAAAATTCAGCGCGCCATGAGTAGGGGTTCGGTGTTCAGTTCGCTATTTCAGCCCCTACAAATACATGTCGAGTTGGGTTTTCGGTCTTGGCCTGAAAACTTTTTTTCGGTTTTGGCTCGTTTACGGTGACTGATCTGCGCCATTTTCTGAACTGAACCCGTAAAATGGCAGTTATTTTTCGGTTTTGCCCAGTTTACGGGCTCTGTTAGAGATGCTCTAACAAGACCATAAAGGTGCGCGTTGTTGCGCTCGTCCAATTTAAAGAAAAAACAATGAAATTATTTGAGAAAACTACGTAAAATACAAAATCTTATTAAATGTGTGATATTAATATATGATGACAATGCTCGAAGAATATCGATACATCTATGACATTACATAACTGAGTGATGCGAATCCCGCAAGTAAATTTTGAAATTTGGTCTATAAGACACAGATTTTACAGGCGTAAGTTCAGAAGAATGACGTCAATGCTACTGTCCAGAACTGAAGATGCAACGATCTAACATGAAATCAACTCATCTACATCTATTGTTTTTCATATTTCGGCAACATCTCCTTGTACATACCCACACGGGACGACTTCAGATCGCCTTAGCACGGCCTGACGACCTTCTTGTTCAGATTAAAGATCAGTTCCTCCACTAATTAAAGCCACTGTTGGTTTAACTTCTGGTACTACTCAAGCCAGTACGGTGGAGCTACACTGTCCTTCGGTCATTTATAGCTCAGCTTCACAAAAAATAAGAGTAAGCCAAGAATAAGTTTCCAGAGCATTGATGCAATATTTTTTTAGCTGCATTGGTGTAATTCTAAGAAAAATCTGAACTCTACAAAATAGTACTAACTCCGGTCTGAATTAATTGACACCAAACACTACCAGAGCACTGTGTTTTTTGCGTGAATCCGCGTCGATTAATACAGAACGGAGGAGTATAAGACACTCATAAGTTAGTGATGTAGCTCTTGAGTGGCAGCTACAGTGGGAATGTCACATCACATGTAAAACTCTGAAAACATTGGGAAACACACCTCATCTAGGAGGTTCAGAATCTCATCATATGCATTTTTCTAATAAAAGAAAAAAAAATTAACCATGTATTTTTTTTTAGATAAAAGGCACTCAAGTGCCCAACTTTGAATTAACAAAGCCACGAACAACGAGATCGATACAAAGTGTTGAACCCAGCTTACACAACGACACCACACATCTACATGAACTACCGAAGAATCTACCACTACTAGGGAAAGGCTTATAGCCGCACTCCTTACCGCCGGCAAATACGAGCTGAAGATGCCGGCGGTAATACCTTCCAGGGGGGCCTAACAGTACCGCCGGCGAACAGGTAGGACGGCGCCGGGGGTAGCTCCTTTACCGCCGGCGAAAATAAAATCGAGGCGCCGGGGGTGCAATGGGCCCCGGGGTCCCATTTGGGCCTAGCCTTACCGCCGGCGTATTGGGGCCGAAGCGCCAGGGATACTGGGCTCTACCGCCGGCGAACGCGCGCAGTAGATGCCGGCGGTATTGCCGAGCCAGGGTGGGCCACCTGGCCTTAACTTACCGCCGGCGTTTTCGGCCAGCAGATGCCGGCGGTAACGTGCCCTACCGCTGGCATTTTATGTTATAGGCGCCGGCGGTAACCTGGTCATGTCCATTTAGGACGACCAGCCACCTACCACCACCCACACACACTCATATGTGATGGCAAATCAACCCAAGCACTAGTTAGCTCATTCCCCCACCCATTTTAGCTATTTCAACCAATAAAATATGATGTATTTGAGCAAATCATGCACTACCTAGCCCCTCTAGCATGATTTGCATAATCTAGATCTAGATCTATCTCCTCCCACCACCTTTTCCACTAGATCTAGCTAGATCTCTCCATTTCTTAGATCTCTAGATCTCTCAAGCATTAAAGTCGACGTGTGGCGTCTCTCCGGTGCTTTTGGACATCGCGTCAACTAATAGGTACATAACTAATGAGTGGAATGTTCATGTGTTGGCGAAAATTCGCGGTTATATCACTAGTACTAGTGGTGGCAAAAGGTGGTCCATATATGTAAATGCATTGTTTTGCATTTGTTTACGCGTGCAGGAACATTGAGTTGCCAATGTTTTGCCGGAATGTTGATTAACTTCCGTTCCGGCGAATTTTGGAACTCCAGCATGACAATATTTAGCAAAGGTCATGCCGAATTTTTTCCGTGAAAACCGAGACGGCGGTGTAATCAATTATCTTGTCTTGTAGGCGGCGATGGTCATCGCGATGAGGGAAAGCGTCGTGGATAGATACGTGGAACGCGCGACGGCCGACATGTATCGAAAAAAGCGAAAGGATATAATGTGTCCTTGTCGAAGATGCAAGCTAGGATCGTTGTTTGACCCCTTCTTAGGCATAGTGAATCAACACCTGCTCAGGTATAGTTTCATGGAGGGGCATACTCAGTGGATGAGTGATGATGGAGATGATGATATCGATGGTGATGATGATGGAGGTGATGATGGTGGAGATGATGATAACGAAGGTGATGGAGAGGATGCCCCACACGACAATGGAGAGGAGGTTGAAGAGGATGGCGCACACGTTGATGGTGATCAAGAAGGCCGGGAAGAACATGCGGCCGACGAGGACATGAGTAGAAATACCCCGCTAACCGCGGTCGTGCAGGACCGTCATGTTCAAGAACTTCTTCTCAGCAACACATCGACCGACCCCAAAATCGTTGGTAGACGGAAGGCTAAGCTGGATCAACTCGAGGTAGACTCGAGAACTCCGTTGTACGATGCAGCTCGTGGGACAGAGGAGAGCCGTCTGAGATACGCTCTCGATATTATGGAGATGAAGGCAAAGCACAAATGGACGGACACAAGCGTGGACGAACTCTTCGGATACTTGAAGATCCACTTTCCTAAAGATAACACGTGTGCCGGTAGCCTACAGGAGGCCAAGAAAATCGTGTGCCCTCTTGATTTACCGCACCAGAAATACCACGCATGCATCAGTGACTGCGTAATATATCGGAACGAGCATGCCAATCTCGATACATGCCCACAGTGTGGCGAATCTCGATACAAGAGAGGGACAAGAAAATCTCCTCGAAAAGTTGTGTGGTACTTCCCGCTCACGCCCCGTCTGCAGCGGTACTTCGTGGACCCCAAGGAAGCAAAGCTCATGCGCTGGCACGCGGAAAGAAAGGAGGCGGTGATGCGTGATGTGGAACGGGTTGAAAACCCAGTGCTAACACACCCTTCGGATGCAAGCCAGTGGAAAACATTAGACGATGAGTATTACGAAGAATTCGGGAAAGAACCAAGGAACATCAGGTTGGGTGCGAGCACCGACGGACTCAATCCGTTTGGGAACCAAAGCAGCAAGCACTGACACCTGGCCCGTGTTTGTATGGATGTACAACCTCCCTCCATGGCTATGCCTGAAGAAGAAGTACATACACATGAGTATGCTAATCCAAGGGCCGACGCAGCCAGGGAGCGATATCAACCTGTATCTGGAGCTATTGAAGGAGGAGCTAGTCACTCTGTGGGAGGAAGTGATAGAAACTTGGGACGCCTACGGACAAGAAACTTTCCGTATGAAAGCCGCACTGTTGACGACGGTGCAGGACTATCTTGGATACGGATATATCGCGTGCCAGGTGTGCCACGGACACAAGGCATGTGTGAGGTGCATGGAAAAGACGCCGTTTTTACAGCTGGGTAAGGATCCCGGGTCTTCAAAAACCGTCTACATGAGGCATCGAATGTGGCTTCCCAAGAATGACCCGTGGAGGAAGCGTGGAGACCTGTTCAATGGGAAGGATGAGGTCGAGGGACCTCCACCTAGGAGAAGCGGCGAAGAGATAGATACTCTGTTGAAAAACTGGAAAGACTGCCCTCCGGCGGGTAAGATAAAGATGCAGAAGCGAAAGAAAGGAGACAAGAGAAAGAAAAAGGAACCCGGGCCGCTCTTGGGGGTATGGAAAAGGAGGTCCGTGTTTTGGGACTTGCCGTACTGGAAGATCCTCGGTACGCCTCATAGCCTTGATGTCATGCATATCACGAAGAACGTGTGCGAGAGCTTACTTGGCACTGTGCTCAACATGCCGGAGAGGACCAAAGACGGGTCGAAAGCAAGACACGACCTGATGGCCCTTGATATCAGAAAAGAGCTTCATTTCGCCCAGGTTGACCAGGAAACCGAGGAGGAGGAAATAGATGGTCGCAAACGCAAAAGGGTGGCCAAGCAGCGCGAAACTCCTCGCCCCTCCTGCTTCACTCTAAATCTTGATGAGCTCGAACAATTCTTCAAGTGCCTACTAGAAGTCAAATTTCCCCTAGGCTACGCGGGGCTGATACGCAGATGGCTGGACCCGACGAAAAAAATCTTCAGCGGGATGAAGTCTCATGACTGTCATGTCATGATGACGCAGATACTTCCGGTTGCTATCCGAGGGATAATGGAACCGCACGTTCGTGCGACGCCGATCGACCTGTGTAACGTCTTCGACGTCATCACTCGAAAGTCGATAACCGTCAAGAAACTCGGGAGGCTGCAGGAAGAGATCATCACCATCCTATGCGAGATGGAGATGTACTTCCCGCCCGCATTCTTTGACATCATGGTCCATCTGCTGGTGCATATAGTGGACGATATCGAGGATCTTGGGCCCGCGTTCCTTCACAACATGATGGCGTTAGAAAGAATGAACGGCTTCATCAAAGGATACGTTCGTAACAGGGCACATCCGGATGGAAGCATCGTCCAGGGCTTTCTCACCGAGGAGTGCATCTCTTTCTGCAAGAATTATTTAAACGAGGATGACCCACATCCGGTTGGATTGCCCGCCAACAAGCACCTCGGCAGATTCGAGGGAGTAGGCCACAACGCTGGCAGGAGGGAACTCGACGCGGATCAAGATGATAGGAGAACAGACTTTAACAGGGCCCACTTAGTAGCACTACAGCACATGAACGAGGTAGAGCCTTGGGTGGATCAGCACATAAACATGATCAAGAGCAGGGCTGACAAGCCGATGACGGAAGAAGAGGTATTTAGAGCGCACAACTCCTCTTTCGCGAGCAGGTTCAAAGACCAGATTGATGCCAATCCCCCACCAATGGCAAGCGGCGTAGACAAAATGATATTGGCCTTGTCTTGTGGGCCCGCCCCCAACCTCATGACTTATCAGAAATACGACATCAATGGTTACACAGTCTCCACAGAGGAGAGAGACAACAGAAGCGACTATCAGAACTCGGGTGTGACGATGGAATCGTACACGGGTGAAGAGAAGAAAAGGTACTACGGAAGGATCGAGGAAATCTGGGAGCTCGACTACGTCGGGGAGAAGCTACCGATGTTTCGTGTCAGATGGGCTACGGACGTCACAAAAGAAGATGCGTATGTCACCACCATGCGACTGCCCCCCCAAATCCAAGACCAAGAACCCCACCGCGCAAAATGAGCCTTGGGTATTGGCTAAGCACGTCGAGCAATGCTTCTTCATAACTGACCCGTCAAGGCCCAGCCGTGTTGTCGTAAGGAGAGGAAAAAGGGCCCTCGTCGGAATGGATGGAGTTGCCGACGAGCAAGACTTCGACGGCCTCGTCGGAGACCCAATGATGGAAGAACCCGATGAAGATGATAGAACCTACACACTAAGAAGAAGAAGGACGACGCTACCTAGGTCAAGTGTTCCTCCGTACACAAGGAGTCGCGACGATGCCGGTGGGGTCACAAGGACCAAGCGGAAGGGATTTTGAAGTCATTTGTGTATTTATAATAATTATCTCTCGAACAACCATTTGTCCTTCTCAAGTGTATCCTAAATTTATGTCTTGGTTTTTTATCGGATATCCTCGAAAGGACTTTGAAGTCATTCAAGAATTAAAATCATCAATTTATGTCTCGCAAGTTATCCTAAATTTATGTCTTGGTTTTTTATGTCTTGGTTTTTTATCGGATGTTGCCAAAGGACTTTACAATTTATCTAAATAACTAGAAACAATAAAAAAAAGGTCTTAAGAAAAGAAAAAAAAGTTGCCAAAGGACTTTACAATTTATCTAAATAACTAGAAACAATAAAAAAAGGTCTTAAGAAAAGTGCAAAAAAGGGTGCCTTTTTTGCACCCACAGGGATTCGAACCCGGGGGGCTTCGGCTGTGCAGAAGCGACTGGAACCACTGCACTAGCGAATCAATTCTGTATAACTAAAAGGGTTTACGGAATTAATACAGTGTCACCTGTTATCCCCGGCGAATTGCTCGATTTTGCCGGTGGTAAATGCACTTGGGCCCACCTGTTAGTGGCTCAAACGTTACCGCCGGCGTTTACAACAAAACGCCGGGGGTAAAGTGTCCACGACTTAGTCGTTTTGGTCCGCGCGTCTGTCCTCGTTCCCCCCAAATCGACCGCCGTACCGCCGCCCACACGCCGCCGCCGAGCTCCCACACGCCGCCGCCGAGCTCCCACGCGCGCTCCAGCCCGCCCACCTCCCACGTAGCCGCCGGCGCCGGCCGTCCGTTGAGCTCGCCCCCGGCCCCTCCCCTCCTCTTCTCGACGTCGGAGCTGCTGTCCCGCATCAGATCGAGCGCCCTCTCTCTCCCCTGCCGCAGCTCGACCCGCCACCGCCGGCCTCCCCCACTGCCGCTCCTCGCCTGCTGCAACGAGTGGCCAGACGGCCGTCTCCCCCACCAGCGGGAAAGGAGGAGTGGCGAGGAAGAGCAAAGGGGCCTCCTCTTCTGCCCGGACGCGCGGCTGGGCGATTCCTGCTGCGCCACAGCACGAGGAGTTGCGGCCAGTGCACCTCTAACTTGAGCAGGAAGGAGGGCGTCCGCCGTGGAGGCCGGTCAGGGCTTGCAGTTCTCAGGTACGTGGTCTTTCCGGTGGTATCAATTGCGACCCTCCCGGAGTGGCATTTGCAAGCCCTCGTTTTCGATAAATTAGCTTGAACTGAGTCGAAACTGAGGCACACAATGCTATGCCAAATAAGTGACTTTTAATGCTGTTGCTGCCTGCATATCTTGTCTTGAACTGAATTCAAATTCAGAAGATTGAAACAAGGTGCCATTGGTTTGATATGAAATGGGGTAGCCAGGTCACGTTCAAGTCACTTCTCTAGGAAAGCATGCAGCAATTTGCAATCCTGGCGACATGTTTTTCTGTTGATGCCAATATCTTAGATGTGTGTATGTAGTGTGCATGTGCTGGATATGAATCGTACCATCCACATCATCAGCTTTATAATCTTACTGTTGTGTGCAGCAGCACATTTGTCCTTGCGTTGACGCGTGTGAATGCGAGGCTAACACAGCCAATTCAATTGATGTGTTTTTTTGTTCTTCCTATGCGATGTAGCTAGCACAAAGTAACCTGTTTTGATTCAAATGCTTGATAAATAATTCACTTGCTGTCATTTTGATTGGTAGTTGCCCAAATAGCTCGAAAACTGTGATGTAGAATTGATTCCTCATACATAGGCTGTGCCTGGCATTTTGAGTGAACAAAAACATGTGTTCACTGTCCTTGATTTTTATTTGCTTAACCAAATGCCTCTATACTATTCTGAACTCAAGTTGGAATTTATCAATGTTTAAGCCATGAACAAACAATTCAGTGCTGTACTGGTTGTGCCTATACTGGATTTATTCAAGATGAATTCAGATTTTGCATCTGCTCCATCTGGCTCCATGCTTGACCATTTTTGTACGATGCCTAGCTCTGCTAACTGTTAAGTTATGATGCCTAATGCTACTCTGTTACTTGGGCTTGCAGATCAAAAAAAACCATTATAAGCATAAATAGCAACATTGGAGGAAACTGCAGAGCTGCTTAGCTAATTGCTTTCAATCATGAAAAAAATTGCACCTATTGCTTTCAATCATGAAAAAAATTGCAGAGCTGCTTAGCTAATTTCTTTCCATATTATTATGTTTGTCTATTTGGTTGGAGAAGTTCAGAAAATGAAGCAGATTTTGTGTTTGGATGGTCCAAACTCTGTCATTTCCTTTTGATGGTGGTAGACCTGAGCCTGATGTGGTGGTGGTAGACCTGAGCATGTGTTTGGAAAAGTTGTGTGAAATCTCTCTGCAGGTACACATTGAGTGTCCATGTTTCGCCTGAATGTCGATTAACTTCCGTTCCAGCGAATTTCGGGCACTCCGGCATGACCATTTTTAGCAATGGTCATGCCGAATTTTTGCATGGCATTGTCTTGCTTCTAGATTAGCAGTGCACTAATGAATTTAGTATAGCTAGGTTCTTTGGTTTTGTCAAATTAAAAATAGGTCAATTACATCTGGTGCTCATGTGCTCTAGGTCTCTTGGTTTGGTTAGCAGATTTAGATTTTAGAACATCTGGTGCCATATATATTACACGTTTCGTCCTGCGGAGTCTTAGGTTTCAAATCACCGGACATGAGATTTTGTTATTTAGAGTGTTGGCAGCGGAGGATTTATTGGATGCATAAACTGATTTTCTTTAGATATTCTTTAGCGTTACACTTTCCTTATCAGTATGCAAAGGTGTGTTAATGTTCTGCTGTATCGATAAACCTTCTCCCAAATATATGTATTTGAGCTGTACTTGAGGCTGGCACTAATAATTCTGAAAAGAACGTGAGCTCTCCTCCCGAGTCACTATTGCTATGAGATGTGTCTTGTTATTTGCACTTCTGTTTCTAGCACTTAGAGAGATGTGCATGCTGAAACATTGAGGAGTTTGGGATTTGGTAGACGTCAAATAGCTCAAATTTACGCGAGTATGACTCAGTTTACTCTTTTGATATGTGATGGTACTTGCATAAGCTCATCCATTATGGTTCATTCAGTTTCATTGCATATGAACAAATAGTACTTACTCTGGCTCAAACACTTACAGTAGTACTTACTATACTTTTGATGCTATTGTTCTCTAGCTAGCGATGTCGTCTTCTGCAGACCCCAACAAAGACGTTGACGGGTCTTCTCAGCGGAAGTTGGATGAGCACTACAGGCTCATGGTCTCGGATCAGCTGGAGGAACTTCCAGGCAGCGATGACGAGTCCTCGGAGGAGGAGGATGCTGAGATGGACAACGATGGTGAGGATGAGAGGGCCGCTACCGACGAGACCACCGACAGTGGCGTTGCCGGGGGTAGCTCGGATACTACTACCGAGGCCAAGAGGAAACGGAAGCAGCGGCGCCCAAACATGGTCGGCACCACTCGCGACATAATCACCGCGGTGGACGCCAAGACCGGTCTTCCTACTGAGCCCAAGCACGTGGCGAAGGGGTACGGCCTCCAACTGGGAGCAATCCTTCGGGACGTCGTCGACGTCAACGAGACGAAACTCTGAACCAAGAAGAAGCAGTATCTGCAGGCCCAACTCCTTGCGCGGCTGTACACACGGTATGAGTTCCCTGTGGAATACAGGAACGAGGATCCCAAGGATAACATCGTGAACAGACGAGCCCTCTCTAAGTTCTCCAAGAACCTCAGCGGTTATAAAACCATGCTGAGGGGGATGCTTGGTGACAATGAGACTTGGGAAGAGATCCAGCGCCACTTCCCGCGGATGACGCTGGAGCAGTATAATAAATTCTTGGAAAACGAGGAGCTCGAGTACACCAAACGACAATCGACCTGGGGGAAGGAGCTGGCGGATAAGAACATCGGTCACCACAATCTCGGTTGCCGTGGCTTCGAAGGCAAGCAGCCGGTATGGGACAAGGAGGACCAGGCCTACATAAATGCTGGCCTCGAGCCCCCTTTTGCCAAGTACAAAGACCCACTCTTCAGGGCATATCTCAGGTCCCGATACCATCGAGAATTGGGTGGGAAACGTGTCACGAAACCTGATGTGGTGGTGGGAGTTGAGTTGGTCGCCGACGCGAAGGTGATGGCACTAGAGAAAGCAGTGGTAAGCAATTTACCAGCTTATTAATTTGATACTGCTCACCAAGTCCATTACATTCTAAAATTGTTCATGTTACTTCTGGCAGTTGACGGAACAAGCAGCCGCCGAATCAGCTGGCTCCTCGTCCCAGACGTCGACGGGCAAAGTCCCGTGGGACACGCCTTTTATCAGGGGTCTGAACACCGTGAAGGCGCGGCCGCTTTTGGACAAGCCCCACCGTGTCCCCGGCGCCGGAGGAGGTCGCAAGCTTGCCGACTATGGCTTGGACGTGCCCGCAAGCACTAAGGAGTCGCGGCAGGCGCAGAAGGACCGGGAGCACGAGGCTCTGCTGAAAAAGGTGGCCGACTTGGAAACAACCATGGAGCAACGCGTCAGTGCCGAGGTTCAGCAACGAGTCAGTGCCGAGGTTCAGCAACGCGTCAGTGCCGAGGTTGCTAGCAAGGTCGATGACGCGGTGGCCACCAGGGTCAATGAAATCATCCCTGATCTTGTGTTGTCGATGAAGAATTACTTCGCCGGCGGCCAAAAGGGACCGATGCCGGTTATCAGCCTAGGCGCCAGCAACTCGGACAACCGGCCTCCAACTAGACACGCTCAATGCACACCCAACTTGGTGACTCCACCCGCCGGCAATGTTGGCGCTAGAGAGGATTCGCCGGACCTGGGGGGCCACAGTACTAGCCCCTCAGTCACCTGCACGCCTGGCCTCGGTCCTTCAACGCGAGCCGAGCTCGACGCCCTCACGGTAATTAATTTAGTCTCTCCAGCTCTACAAATTAGTTACTTTGTCGTCGCCCCTCTCTGACCTACACATGTTTTCACAGGAGAACGCGACTCCTTGCACCTTGCTACTGAATGTGGACAACAAGTTGAAGGCTGTAGCGAGCGGCAGTGTCATCCTGCCAACACAGCGGATTTTCCACTGCGTCAGGATGGATGATAGCGTGAGCCGGGTTCGCGTGAACCGGTCGTTACCGGGATGCCAAGACCTCCATCCTCCTTATCAACCCCCGGAAACGGAAACCCCGCTCACTCTCGGGGACCTCAAGAATCACATCCTTCTATGGCCGAAAGCCCTAATTCGGCTGAACACCGCCGCCTCAGGTTCGGAGGCAAGCTATGGCATGGTCACTCCTCAGGATGCGACGGCTGCCCCGAGTCCTCCACCGGCTGGTGGTCCTTTTGGGCCCGATAGCCAGCCTGACAGTCAGCCCGAGAGTCAGCACGGCAACGCGTTGGACATCGATCAAGCTCCAATCGATACATTCATCGCTGAGATGGAGGGCGACGGGGTTTCTCCTTACAAGCCACCCGCCGATCGTACGCTAAAGAAGAAGTTGTTCCTTTCACAAGAAACTCCCGAGCAGGAAGACCCTACCGCCTTCACCGCTCCACCCCGAGTTGGGCTTACCCCGAGGACACTCCTTGGTGCGACCACAGAGGGTATGAAACAAAACGCCACTCCCAGTTGCAGTAAGAAGAAGGCCAGGAAGCGGAAGAAGTCCGGAGATGTTGCCGCAAGCAAGAAAGTGGTTAATGACAAGTTGCCGACCCCGTGGAGGAAGATGCATCACCTAGGCCAGCCTATGCTGCCGGCACACATTGTCCAGCAGGTGACGCCCGATATGAGGAGCTTGCATGATGCTGTTCTAATGAAGGAGGACCTACTTCTTCGAGATAGAAATCCCTCGTACTCGGTTTTGACGGCCAAGGTGCCCAGTGGCTTTGGCTTTGTCACCACATACCCTGCGGACTAGATGTTCATTCGATATGAAGACATCTTCAGGCTCTTGAACATGCAACAGCTCGACCGAAACTTGGTCCGCCTTCTATCGCTCAGCATGGCGCATGATATCGCCATGGAGAACACAGCGGACATCGCTATCATGGACCCCTTCTACATGACTCCAACTGTCGTCCAGAACGAACAAGCGTTTCTGGCGAAGTACATCAAGGATTTCTTGGTGTTAAACAAGGATAAGAAATGCTTTGCCATACCATATTTCCGCGAGTAAGTATTTGGTTACTAGAGTACCCTCTATTACATTCTTTCATGAATTTCCTTCATAGTTGATCGAGTATGATGGTTTATTTCCATTTTGCGCAGATTCAAGTACTGCACCCTCCTCCTCTTTCACCCGTATCATTCACATGTCAGTTACCTCGACTCCGGGCTTGATCCGGACAAGGACTTCACCGACCTTAAGTCTACACTTGATAAAGCCCTCAGCGGCTTCATACCCGAGGTTGGCATCGACAAAATCAGGCATGAGAAGAAAGTGAAAGGTTGCTATGTGTGCAACCACATAACCAAGTTCCCCTGCCTCAAGCAATCGGCGCATGACAATGGGATGGAGGCCTGGTTTGCCATCCTACAGATGAGGTCGATTGTAAGGTCTCAGAACGATCTCTTGTTGCCATCCAGTCTTCAGCGGATGTTCGTGAACATGGCGGACACCACCGATGAAAACGTGAGAGCTGAGTTCCGTGCCATCCAGCGGACCATTTGCACAATACTCTGGAGGGATGTCTGCGGTAATGGTGGCTTGTTCCACTATGGTCCCGCACTTTCTAAGGCCGAGATAGAAGGCCGATTAGAAGATGGATGTGACGACAGAACATTCAACACGCTTGAGGGCATCCGTCCCTTCCCGCCGAAGCCGACTTGACTCAAACACTTTTGTCCTTTGCAAATGTTAGTCATAAAATTACTTAAGTAATTTTCATGCTTTTTCTTTGCACTACTCTATGTTATATCTCTCTCTACTAATGTACTAACAACTTTCATTTCTTTTTTCTGTGTTTGCATAGATGACGTACTATGTCGTCTACCACGGCAGGGTTCCTGGAGTCTACGAGGACTGGGAAGACTGTAGGAGGCAGGTTCACCGTTTCAGCGGCAACAACTACAAGGGGTACACCACTTTGGAGGAGGCGGAAACTCGATACGCCAACTTTCGAGCGGGACAGAGGAGGGAGATGTGGAGGACCCCTTTCATCGTGATGATGCTTGTCGCCACCGTCTCTCTAGTTTATTATGTCATTGTTGTTTAGCTAGGTCATCGACACTGGACTTATATGTATTTGTGTAACATGTGCTACTTCGAGTCGTGATGTTTGAACCATATGGTCAACTATCTACTATCTAAACTTGTCTTATTAATGCATGCATGTTGTGAACATTTGGAACTTTCTATATAACTGTGTATCTGTGTATCTGGCTGTATTTCTAGTAATATCTGTGTTATACTTTGATGTGTGTATTCTTGTGTATGTACTGTGTATTCTGGTCTGTATTCTGGTGTATATACATTACATTTCGAGTTTTATTTTTTAAATCCTGTGATCAATACCACCGGCGCTCCTAAACTATACCCCTGGCGAAACTAGAATCGCCAGCGGTGCAGCCTATTACCGCCGGCGAGTTGGTAAGACACCGGTGCTAAGCCAGTACCGCCGGCGATTTGAGAAAAGCGCCGGGGATAATGACACTTACCACCGGCGATTTGAAAAACGCTGGCGGTAAGGGGTTACCACCGGCGAGGAGGTCGCCGGCGAACACGAAAACACCGGCGGTAAGGGTTTCTGGTGCGCCGGCGGTAGTACATTTCCTAGTAGTGTACAGCCGGAAGCGCGACCAACAAGCTTAGCCAACGCGCCCATGTATCAGTAAGCTAGTGTGTTACTGGGAACCTTTGCATCGCATGGCACTTTGACATTCTAGTCCCAACCCTTGCATGCATAGCACCACTACGTGCAAAACAGAAAGTTCATTAGTTCAACCACTTAGTTATTCGGAGAACCATGAACATGAGAATTCGATGGAAAAGAAAGCTAATAGGAGTAAATGCTTTGTGAAATATGCCTACTTTTAAAGTGTATTTTAACTTGTATCTATTTCCTTAATAAGGGCATGAAAGAATATTGCGACAGGTACCTGTTTGTGGCAATAGAAAAATCATGAAAATCTTGCATTTATTCATGGGTATTAATTCAATTCACCAAAAAGAAGGAAATATGATAAGAGCAAGAGAGCTATTAAGCTAGTTGGCCACTGCAAAATGTATAGAAATTCATCACATTCCTTGCCAATGTGCATGATTTCAGATAACAATTGGTTTGAAAGCCGAAGAGAATTCCATACTTATAATGATCCATGGTAAGTCGGTGATCTCAGTCTTTTGTACTTGTAATCCTCTTACCAAAGATCAGATTTTCACAGTTTGCCAACAACATCACCAATAACACTTGTGTAACCATCAGCAAGGTAACAACGGAGAACATAAAAAAAAGCACTTCCTCATGTCCCGAGCAGCCCAACAAGAAGAATGAGAGAGAGACGCAAACAATAGAGGGCTCAGAGCTGGAAGATTAAGAGGTACATTTAGGATTTACCTAGTCGATGTTGAATGTTACTTATGCCATCGGAGATTCCACCTCCGCCTCCACATTTGCACCAGCGAGGTGCTGCTACTCCTCCGCATCTCTGTGTCTTGAGCCATTGACTCCGCCTCCTCCGCATCGGGCGCTGTCGCCCGTCACCATCGCCAGCTTACCATCGTTGGCCGCCATGATCCAGGATAATCACCAAAATAGCAACAGTAATTAGTAGAGGAAACAGGAAAAGAGAGAAATCAAATACTCTGCAAGCCTGAAAACAAGATGAGGATCGCTCGATGCTGCTTGCTGCCACAGGAAGAAATAAGATTGACGGGGAGCAAGGAAGAGCATAAATAACATCATGAAGTAGGGAGAGGAAAGCAGGCAGACCAGAAACGTCATTCATTACTACCGGAAATCAGGGAACCGCAAGAGCAGGGGCGGCAGGCCGGCAGTGCACGAGTAACGGCAGCGGTGGTGCGATGCCTCCAAGGACTTCCGAGGGAAGGGGCACATATCCGCACAAATCTGCAGCTAAAAGCTAGCCCATGTAACTAACAAAGCGGCCCAATGACCATCAAAAGGCCCGGTTCGTGAGAAGATGCCTAGCTCGCTTCCCAGAGACCAGAGTAGCGGCCCGGCTATGTGTGCCCGAACAGATCATGACTGGTGACGAGGTGAAAACCTGGAGCGTCCATTACCTCAATCGGACGGCTGATGGTGTCAAAACGATGTGGTTGCTCCTAGATGGTTGAGTTATACTGTTAACTAATGATCGTTTTCCTCTTCCTCCCTTCCGTGACACATCTACACAACAAGTGTACATAATTAGCTGTCAAAATATACAAGTGTACTTAATTTTGTTAGGACAACTTGCTCATTTTATTAATCAAATGCCAAAATTATAGGAATTAACATATTGCCATGGGGTTCAAGGAGCCACAAATGGCACCGCGAGACTAAAGAAAGACATGATGGGCTAAGCTATGAGCTTCCGAGTTTGATTTCCTTCCCTCAAGGAAAAAGGTAATCTTTTCAAACTCTAGACGATGTGCTAGAATCTCTTTGATAATTGGTACATAAATTCTTCTCGTGCCAGCATCAATGTCATTCATCACCTGCTTGCAATCACTTGCAACACACACTCTACGAAGGGAAAGATCAGTTGCAAGCGAGAGAGCCTCCCATCAAGCTAGAGCTTCTAGAGAAGGTGGACCGATCACACCTAGGAAGACATACGTTGAGGATCCTAGGATCCTAACCCGACAGACCGTCTCGAAAGCCCGATGAGCAGCTTGGCCCGGGCTCCGGTTTTGAGCTTCAAGCCCGAGTCAAAGACAAGAACACATAGATCGCATATTACTACAAAAAAAGATGCAATAATGCATTTTAATACTTCAAAAATAGCTAAAGCAATATATTAAAATATGGGAAAGATTTTTCTGTGGGTAATATAGAAAAGAGTTATTAGCTATTTCGGGCCTCGTGGAGCTCGAGCTTGCAATTTTTACTACATGATTTTCAAAGAGGCATGTATCAGGTGCATGGAAAATACGGTGTTTTTGCAGCTTGGTAAGAATTCCGGCTCTTCGAAAACCGTTTACATGGAGCATTGAAGGTGGATACATAAGACTGGCCCGTGGAGAAAGCGTGGGGATTTGTTTGATGGTACAAATGAGCCCCGAGGACCTTCACGTAAGAAGAGTAGAGAAGAGATCGATACATTATTGAAAGGTTGGAAAGAGTGCCCTGTGCCAGGAAAGATTCATCAAAAGCCCGGAGAGAAGAAGAAAAAAGCAACAACGCCGCTCATGGGTGTATGAAAAAGGAGATCCGTGTTTTGGGACTTGCTGTACTGGAATTTTTTTTGACACACCTCACTGCCTTGATGTCATGCCTATCACAAAGAACGTGTGCGAGAGCTTGCTTGGCACTCTTCTCAACATGTCGGACCGGACCAAAGATGAGACGAAAGCAAGACACGACCTGAAAGTTTTGGGCATCAGGGAAGAGCTATAGATCCCGCTGACCCAAGATGGACAACCGGAGGAGGAGACGGACGACAGTTAGAAGCGCAGAAGGGTTAAGCAGCAAGACTATTACTGCCCTCCCTCTTGCTTCACTTTTAGTCCGAATGAGCTCGATCATATTTTCAATTGCCTTCTAGGAGTCAGCGTGCCCTTGGTTACTAAGGTTTGATAAGAAGATACATGGACCCCAAGAAATGAAACTTCAGCGGCATCGAGTCTCATGACTGTCACGTGACGATGACGCGGATTCTTCTGGTTGCAATCCGAGGTGTAATGGATGACCATGTTTGTGCAACGCTGACTGGCCTCTGTAACTTCTTTGATGTTATCACTCGGAAGTCGATAAGCGTGAAGAAACTCGGAAGGCTACAGGAAGAGATCATGGTGATCCTATCTAAGCATGAGATGTACTTCCCTCCTGCATTCTTTGATGTGATGGTCCATCTGTTGGTCCATATCGTGGATGATATCATCAATCTAGAGTTAGAATTCCTACACAACGTGATGCTATTTGAAAGATTTAATGGGGTCATTAAAGGATACGTTCGTAACAGGTCGCATCCGGATGGAAGCATCGTCCAGGTCTAGCTAACCGAAGAGTGCATCCCTTTCTGAATGAATTATCTAGATGTCGAGGACCCTGTTGGTTTGCCTAGAAACAAGCACCACCGTAGGTTCAAGGGAGTATGCCACAAGAATGAAGGAGGGAATTGCACGTGCACATGTCTGGTCGGACTTTAACAGGGCCAACTTAGTAGCGCTACAACACATTGACTTGATCAATCCTCGGTTGACAGAGCACAAAACCAAGATAGCGAACAATAGCAAGCTGATGATGATAGAAGAAATATTCAGAGAGCACAACTCCTCTTTCGCGAGTTGGTTCAAAGACCACATTGATGCTAATCTCCCTGATACGTTGCAAACGTATCTATAAATTTTGATGCTCCATGCTTGTTTTACACCAATTTCTATATGTTTTGTTTACACTTTGTGGCATTTTTATGCATTTTCTGTAGCTAACCTATTAACAACATGCCACATTGCCAGTTCCTATTTTCTGTTTTTGTATTTCAGAAAACTTGTACAGGAAATATTGTCGGAATTGGACGAAACGAAAGCCAAAGTTTCTATTTTTCCGACCCGAAGATGGAGTCCAAATCAAAGACGGAGGAGGGCGCCGAGGCGGCCACACCATACCTGGGCGCGTCCCTCTCCCTGGTCGCGCCTAGGGGTGGTGTGGGCTCCTCGGGCGTGATGGGATTCGTAGCATAGAAAACAAAAAATTTCCTACCGCAAGAACGAAAACCAAGCCAAGATGCAATCTATAAGATGGTAGCAACGAGGGGATCACGAGACTAACCCTTGAAGATTTCCAAAGCCTACGAGATTAGATCTCGTTGTTGCAAAAGATGATCACTTGCCGCTTTCAAAAGCGCGTAGAAGATCTTGACGGTGCCACAATCGGGCAGCACCTCCGTACTCGGTCACACGTTCGGTGTTGATGAAGACAACGTCCTTCTCCCCGTTCCAGCGGGCAGCGGACGTAGTATATCCTCCTTGGAATCCCAACAGCACGACGGCGTGGTGGTGGTGGTGGTGGAGATCTCCGGCAGAGCTTCGCCAAAGCGTATGCGGGAGAGGTGATGGAGGATGGCGGCTAGGGTTTGGGGAGAGGGGGGCACCGGCCACTATGGGGTGCGGCCAACTAGGGCTTGGTGTGGCCGGCCCCCTCCCCTTGTCCCACTTTTTATAGGTGGAACCCCCAAGAGTTGGACTACAAGTCTTCGAATAAGACCCCAACCCAAAACTTCCCATATGGTGGGAAACCTACTCAAGGGGGGAGTCCTACTCAAGGTGGGACTCCCACCTTTCCTTGAGGTGGGGTGGCCGGCCACCTTAGGTGGAGTCCACCTGGGACTCCTCCCCTTAGGGTTGGCCGGCCATGCTAGTGGAGTCCCTCCGCCTTCCATAGTGATTTCTTCCAGACTTTTCTAGAACCTTCTAGAACCTTCCATAAATGCACCAGATCATTTTCAAACTTATAAAATGACTTCCTATATATGAATCTTATTCTCCGGACTATTCCGGAACTCCTCGTGATGTCCTGGATCCCATACGAGACTCCGAACAAAACTTCGAACTCCATTCCATATTCAATATCTACTTAAATGACATCAAACCTTAAGTGTGTCACCCTACGGTTCGCGAACTATGCAGACATGGTTGAGACTTCTCTTCGACCAATAACCAATAGCGGGATCTGGAGATCCATAATGGCTCCCACATATTCAAAGATGACTTAGTGATCAAATGAACCATTTACATACGATACCGATTCCCTTTGTCACGCGATATTCTACTTGTTCGAGGTTTGATCATCGGTATCTCTATACCTCGTTCAACCTCGTCTCCTGACAAGTACTCTTTACTCGTACCGTGGTATGTGGTCTCTTATGAACCTTTCATATGCTTACAAGCTAATTAGATGACATTCCACCGAGAGGGCCCAGAGTATATCTATCCGTCATCGGGATGGACAAATCCCACTGTTGATCCATATGCCTCAACTCATACTTTCCGAATACTTAATCCCACCTTTATAACCACCCATTTACGCAGTGGCGTTTGATGTAATTAAAGTACCCTTCCGGAATAAGTGATTTACATGATCTCATGGTCGAAAGGACTAGGTAACTATGTATCGAAAGCTTTATAGCAAATGAACTTAATGACGTGATCTTATGCTACGCTTAATTGGGTGTGTCCATTATATCATTCACATAATGACATAACCTTGTTGTTAATAACATCCAATGTTCATGATCACAAAACAATGATCATCTATTAATGAACAAGCTAGTTATATAAGAGGCTTACTAGGGACTCCTTGTTGTTGTTGGAATCTGGGCTCACCATCGCTTCTTCATACGTCGCAGGGTCCTAATCATTGTTATCCACAATCATGACATTTATACAAGGATCAACCAATCAGGAGTGGTACGTTCCCTTGTCGATCTGCGAGGTTCAGTAGCTATCTCGCTCGAAGTTTCATGATCAATATCATTAGCTTCCTCTATTACTGGTGTAGGCGGCACAAGAGCATCTTCCGGTACTGCGCTACTCTGATCAACGAGAGAAGGTTCAGTAACCTCGTCGAGTTCTACTTTTCTTCCAGTCACTTCTTTAGTGAGAAACTCTTTGTCAAGAAAGGTTCCGTTCTTAGCAACAAAGATTTTGCCTTCGGACCTGTGATAGAAAGTATACCCTATAGTTTCCTTAGGGTATCCTATGAAGACGCATTTCTCCGCTTTGGGTTCTAGCTTGTCCGGTTGTAACTTTTTTACATAGGCTCCGCAACCCCAAATTTTAAGGAACGACAGCTTAGGTTTCTTATTAAACCATAATCCATATGGTGTCGTTTCAATGGATTTAGATGGTGCCCTATTTAAAGTGAATGCAGCTGTCTCTAATGCATAACCCCAAAACGATAACGGCAAATCAGTAAGAGACATCATAGAACGAACCATATCTAAGAGAGTTCGATTACGACGTTCGGACACACCATTTCGTTGTGGTGTTCCCGGTGGTGTCAACTATGAAAATATACCGCATTTCTTTAAATGCATGCTAAACTCATAACTTAGATATTCGCCTCCGCGATCAGATCGCAGAAATTTAAGCTTCTTGTTACGTTGATTTTCTACTTCACTTTGGAATTCCTTAAACTTCTCGAGAGTTTCGGATTTATGTTTCATGAAATAGATATACCCATATCTACTCAGATCATCTGTGAAGGTTAGAACATAACGATAACCACCGCGCGATGCTACGCTCATTGGTCCGCATACATCGGTATGTATGATTTCCAATAAGTCAGTAGCTCGCTCCATCATACCAGAAAATGGAGTCTTAGTCATTTTTCCTATTAGAGATGCTTCGCATATATCAAGTGACTCAAAGTCAAGTGACTCAAGTAATCCATCGGAATGGAGTTTCTTCATGCGTTTCACTCCAATATGACCAAGACGATAGTGCCACATATAAGTAGAATTATCATTCAATTTAATTCGCTTAGCATCAATGTGATGAACAAGTGTATCACTACTATCGAGACTTAATAGAAATAAACCATTCTTCTCAGGCGCATGACCATAAAAGATATTATTCATAAAAATAGAACAACCATTATTCTCAGATTTGAATGAATAACCGTCTTGCATTAAACAAGATCCAGATATAATGTTCATGCTCAACGCAGGCACTAAATAACAATTATTGAGGTTTAAAACTAATCCCAATGGTAGATGTAGAGGGAGCGTGCCGACAGCGATCACATCGACCTTGGATCCATTTCCAACACGCATCCTCACTTCATCCCTCGATAGGCTTCATTTATTCCGTAGTTCCTGTTTCGAGTTACACATGTGAGCAACCGAACCAGTATCAAATACCCAGGCACTAGTACGATAACCAGTAAGATAAACATTTATAACATGTATATCAGATATACCTTTCTTCTTCTTGACAAGGCCGCTTTTCAGATCAGCCAAGTACTTGGGGCAATTATGCTTCCAGTGTCCCTTCTCCTTGCAGTAATAACACTCAGTATCAGGCTTAGGGCCAGCCTTAGGCTTCACAGGAGGCGCGACAGCTTTCTTGCCGCCCTTCTTGAAGTTGCCCTTAGGCTTGCCCTGTTTCTTGAAACTGGTGGTGACGTGGGCATTATCCTTCGGGTAACCGACATTGCCCTATCCTGTACAATCTAACTGGAGGCCCATGAAGGTACTCGATGGCAAAGCGGGCCACTTGGACGGTGCAGCAGAAGATTCCTTGACGGACAAGACAAGGAAGGAGCCGAACAAGGAAAGTTTAAGCTAGGACTACTATAAACCTAGTCGTACTCGGTTTGACCTCTTGAGACATGGCCTCCTATATAAAGGCCAGGAGAGGGGCTGCCGAGGGACACGAACAATCTTAGCAACTTTAGCCACCAGAAGTCTAGAGCTAGGTCGCTGCAGCATTTAGCCTCTCGACGAGAACTCAGCCGAAACCTTCGGCACCCCATTGTAACCCAATATCTTCATAATCAAGATCAGACAGGCAGGACGTAAGGGTTTTACCTCATCGAGGGCCCCGAACCTGGGTAAATTGCTCTCCCCTCTTGTCTGTGAACCGATGTCTTGTGTCAGCCTATAGGATTCCATCAACCCTAAGCCCCAATCGGAGGGCATTGCCGAGGAGTACCCTCGACAATTGGCGCCGTCTGAGGGAAGCTTGTCGGCACAAGATCGGTCATCGGCAGATCCAGTCATGTCATCAACAGCTTCATCGACGCCATCATCGCCAAGTCTAGGAAGTCCGATTCGATTCGGCTCCTTTGAATTTACCCCGCACAGCGACTCTTCTCGCTCGACCTTTTCAGATCTACAAGGAAACATGGAGATGACCTTCGGCAGCGTCCACTACAACGTCTGTCGGGGGGAAGACCCCGGGTAGGGCAATGGACGCGGAGCAGCCGGCTTGAGGCTGGCCGGCTCGCGGCAATGGCCGGCTGAGGAGCAGCCGGCTGGAGCTGTGGCCGGCTGCTCGGAAGCCGGCTGGCTCTAAGTCCTAGTCGGCCTGGCAACGGCCATCTGCGCTGTGGCTGGGCCGATTTCTTCAAGCCATATCCGACTGGGGTTTACACCCTAGACCGACTCGAGGCTGGCGAGTCTTGCATGCGAAGGAACTGGGTAGGTGGTCCGGGTTCAGAGGTCCACGCTGACCTCATCTCCCGTAAAGTAAGGGGCACTGTGGAGCAATAGTGCCACGCGCCGGACAGGCCATCATGGCGTACGTCGGTCCGTACCGGCTACAGGGCAAAATGGCGACAGAGACACTTCCTCTCCATACCGCTGACTCAGGCAGTCGGATGGGACAGGCCATGAGGCCTCAACGGCTCCTGACGTCAACGCCTCGGGAAGGAGCGGAAGCCAGAGCTGGCCAAGCCGGCCAATAGATCATAGGGACTTCTATGTAAAGTGTCAGCGCCTATATAAGCTGCGCCACCCCCTCTCGTGTAGGGGATCGATCATTCTTACTTCATTCTAGTCTTAGCGCTGCCCTGTGAGAGAGACCTTCGTCTACCTTAGCCTCCCAGGGCAAGCCGGATACAGCTCTAGGAGCACCATTGTACTGTGTGATCACCATATACTCATAGCAGGAGTAGAGGTGTTACCTCCACAGGAGGGCCTCGAACCTAGGTACGTCGACCGTGTCACTCATCCCCATACCCGCATCCGGATACCGCCGTGAGACCATCTAGGAACCACCTTCTTTAGCCATCCTATGGCATATGCCGTGACGATACCACGACATTTGGCGCCCACCGTGGGGCTTTCAGCGTCCTCGGCCGGTGTCTTCATCCGGATGGGCCTCACCACCACCACCGGCGAGCGAGTCGCTTCAGGCTTGATCTGGAGATTCGGCTCCCTCGACTGCATCAGCGACAACGCTGGCTGCTTCACCGACCGGCCCTTCCCTGCCGGCGGCAGCGTCATCTCCTTTGGCAGCCACGACGTCTACATCGCCACCGTCGCACCGCCGCGCTAACCGCGGCAGGTGCTGCGCTACGCAAGCCCTCCTCCAGGAGCTGGCGCCAGCAGCATTCCCGCCAGCCCCTGCGTCGTGCAAGTCATGATGGCTGGCGAGGAGCTCCCCACCAAGTCCACTCGCATTCGTGGCCCCAACCTGGAGCGCAACGTCGACCCCCACGCATCCGGCTCGGGCCCAAAGGAGCCCGCGCCACTATCCCGGCTGGACGAAGTCCTGGCGAAGCTGAGCTCCCCGCTCACCGCAGGCGGCGACGCCACCGTCGTCGAGGCGGATCTGGAGGCGCATCGCCAGCTCCTCCTCAAGTAGGCTGACGAGCTGGCCACTACCAAACGCCAGCTGGAAATCACCCGGTGCGAGCTCGACCGCGCCCACGGCTTCACGCCTGGCGGCAACAACCCCAGCCGAGCCGGCATGATCCGCCGGCGAGGAGGCGGCCTAGGAGCTACCCATCTACAACACCCCCGGCAGGAACATCCTCGCAGCCAAAGCCGCTGCGGAAGAACTGGGCCTCCTCGAGGGAGAAGAGGTGCGCCGCCAGACGAAGCGGGTGGCTGACCTGTGCCGGGCTGCAGCCGAACAGACAAAGGACCCCAGGTACAGTGCTCCCAGAGCTCCTCACGTTCACGCTGCTGCAGGCAATAGCAAGGACGCCCCCAGGGACACGGCCGAGTCCTCTTCGCCAGGACCAAGCCGACGCAAAGACTCCCGCGCCACCCACGCAGGTTCAAGCCGGACAAGCCGACTGGACAGCGGCCGCAGCCGGCCTCCACCAAGCCGGAACCAGGAGCACGACTCCGAGCAGGCGGCGCCAAGGCGCCAACACCGGCCGGCTCCAGAGCCAGCCGGCACTCGCCAGCCGGCACGCTCCCGGCTGGGCCCGCGCATCGAGCCCACTGACGCCAGAGACCGCCTTGATCGGCTGGTCGAATCCCGCATCGCGGAGGAAGAAGGGCCAGCCGGCCCAAAGTGCTTCGGGCCCCGCATCGCCAACGAGCCCATGATCGACGGCTTCCAGCTCCCGCGCGACACCCCCAAGTACGACGGCATCGCCAAGCCGGAGGACTGGCTGCTGGATACTCCACCGCAGTCGGCATAGCCAGGGGCAACAAGAGCTGGGCGGTGCGATACTCCCCCCTGATGCTAGTCGGCTCCGCCTGCACCTAGCTCAACAACCTGTCAGCCGGCAGCATCAACAGCTGGCTTGATTTCGAAGAAGCCTTCATCAGCAACTTCACCGGCACCTACCGCCGGCCGGGTCACCCCCAGCAGCTAGAGATGTGCAAGCAGGGCCCGGATGAGACGGATCACGCGTACCTAACGCGCTGGTGCGAGATGCGCAACTCTTGCGAGGGTGTGCACGAGATCCAAGCCATCGGCTTCTTCATGGGCGGCTGCCGGCCCAACACCATGCTGTGGCACAAGCTGCGCCGCAGCGAGCCCAAGACCATGGCCTCCCTCATGGCCATCGCCGACAAGTACGCGCTGGCTGAAGAAGCCGGCAAGGCGCCGGCTGAGGCATCGCCGACTTCCTCCAGACGGGACCACCACAAGTCGGCTGAGAACAAGCCGGCAGAGGGTGCCTCTCACGGCAGCCGGCGGGACAACTACCGCGGCAATCGGCACAGCGATCAGCCGGACCGACGATACGGTTCCGCCCATGTGGCAGCCGTGTCGCACAACGCGACTGGCGACAGCCGGCGCCAGAAGCAAGACCGGCCCTGGAAGCCGAAGTTCAGCTTTGAGCAGATGCTCGACTCGCCGTGCAAGTACCACAGCGGCAAGAACCCCTCCAACCACACCACCCGCGACTGCCACTTCATGAAGCGGCTGACAAGCGGCGAACCTCTCCCGCCTCCACCCCGCCCCCTCCAGCCGGCGGGCCGGGTGGCCAAGCCAGCGCAGAGAACGCCAACCTCGAGCACCACGAGGCTAACCAAGTGCACCATGGCCGATACTTGGCCGAAGATCCTACCTACATCATCTTCACCTCCGAGCCCGAGGACAAGACGAGCCAGCAGAGCCATTCCCTCGATGTAACGGCCCCGGGTAGTACCCCTATTAGATTTTCGCCGTTGTTTCTCTTGTATGCATCATCATGGCATCATGCATATTTTTGAACTCCAAAACTATTTTATTAAAACCTATTTTTGTTGTTACAATTAATCCCCTTTTCTATCTCTAATTAAAATATATTCTATTCTTCTTATTTTCCTATATAAACAACTATTCGAAATGGTTTTAAAACAAAACAGAAAAATAATAAAAGAAAACTGTTTTAAATAAAAAAAAGGAGGGAGAAGCCTCTCCCTAGCCTGCCAGGCCAAACTAGCCAACCGGCCAGGCTCAGCCGGTGGCCACCTTCCTCAACCGGCCAACCTTGTGGCCCAAGGCCCAATCCGGCCGAAACCCTAGCCTCCCACCGACAGCCACCCTGGCATTTTGCACTCCACCTCCCCGCCGCCGGCTCTCTCTTTTTCCCCCTCACTTTTTCCTTTTTGCGTTCGGGTCCTCCCACCAAATCCTCTCTTCCTCATCCACTCGAGACCGAGCCCCGCGCGCGACCCCGACCCAGCTCGCTGCTCGCTCCCGAGATCGACCGCGCGCCCCCCTCCTTCTCCGGTGGCCGGCACTCCGGCCTGCTTGCCGGCCTCCCGCGGACCTCTCTGCCCCGCGCCCTTTCTCCTCCGAGCGCCCCGTCTCGCCACCAGCCGCCGCATCCTCCATCCTCACGCCGCCTCCTCTGCGTGCCCTGCGGCCACTTTCGCGCAAGACGGCGCCTCAAGCCCGCCGCCAGCTCCTCTGCGCTGCCCCTCGCCGTGGCCGCCTCTTTCCGCTGCCGGCCGCCGACCCCGAGTGCGCCGCTCCTCCTCCATCCGCCGACCGCCGCCACGAGCTCTGCATCGAGCGCCCTCCTTCCTCTCCGCTCGTCCCCGGCCTCCTCCTGGACGCCCGCAGACATGCCCCTGCCTCCTCCTTCCGGCGCCGCCAAGGACCGCCTCGTCGTTCCCTGCGGTTGTCTCCAGCTCCTCTTTGCGCGAGCACGCGCTCCAGCGCCGTTTGGCTCCTCCTTGTGCGTGCCATCTCTGCTTCGCCCCGGGTGCGGATGTCCTCGTCGCTAGGAGGCCGTGACGCCCGCCGTCTTCGGCTCGCGCATGTATACGCGTTCAAGTCCTGCGTGAAGACCGACGCCGCCATGATCTGTCGGCGTTGTTGCTCGTGTAATAACACACGTATCCCATCCGTTGCTGTGGCGCTGCTGTATGTGTTTGTGATGATGATGTGATGCTGCAATCCAAGTTCTCTGACGCCGGACACGGGTTGCCAAGTTCGTCACTGCGTTGTATTGATGCTCACCGACAAGGCTCTTCGCTCTAGTTCGCCATCGACACCGAAGTCGGAACTAAAAGTTCTCCTTCACGGATTCAAAGTCCGAGACCCCGGCTTCATCTTCTTCCTCTCCGAATCCGGCGACCACCCTTTGTTCCGACCACCCTTTGTTCCGATATCGTGAGACCCTAAGCCTAACCCTATTTTATAAATATGATATATAAATTGTTGCACCTTTATCATGTTGCATCGCATCGCATATGTTGTGGGTTCGGATAAATAGCGATTCACCTAAATAAGTATGGAATTGTGCGGGACTACTTCTCTCTCATCCCGGTTCCATTTAAATTTGCGTAGCGCACCCATGCCATGTCTTTGCCATGCTAATCAACACTTAATTTTGCCGGTAGATATGCAACTTCAACCGTAATTTGTTTGTCCGGGGTTTCGATCCCGCTTAATATGGATAAGTTGCATCGCATCATGTTTGTCATGCCATGCATATCATATCATGATCATGCTGATTCTTTTGCCGTAGAAGTAAGATTTGCATCCGTTGCTTGTTCTAGCATTTGCTTCTTCCCGGATAGGATCGCGAAGTGGTGTGGTGAGATACGACAAGTTCTCCGGATGTCCCTCGGCAAGCTTTAACAGGCAAGCATTTCCCCTATACTCCTGCCCCTGCAGAAGTCGCTCACCTATTTTATTTTGCCTTCTCCCTCATGCTATCCTTAAGTTGCGTTCTTGTCACGTGTCCTTTCCACTTGTTACCTCAAGCAGCCCATATTGCCACCACCACCTCCTACGGCTATTGTTTGGTTATCGAGTCTGCCCTTGCGAGTCGTAGTGCATGCTAGTGCTGTTTTATCTCGTTACCGTTATGGTTATCTTATTCGGTTATATGTTGGGAAGAATCATGGTTACTTTAGTTGTTGATATTTGTTTAGCGGAGGCATCGGTGGGTCAGCTGCTCGTTTTGTGACGGCTCACTTGTGTTTCCTAAATATCTTAGGACCCCGAGTTCTTGTTATCTGTTCCGAGACTGAGCGCTCTATCCACACGTGGGTATGCTTACCGGGTCTCCCCTCGATCACTGCCGGAACCTACAGCTTTGTCCAGTGGCCACAATTAGTTTGAATGTTTGTTTGTTTCTCTCGGGCGTGCAAGCTTGTTTCTTTGTGGTCGGATGATATGATGTTACTTTTGGGGAAGCTATGTGCCTTGTAACCCCGTTGTCTCTTGCACGCTCGTAGGATGCGGTGCCACTGCGAAGTGGTCATCCCGCTGGGCACTGTCCACCTAGCACGCAGTCGCAATAGCTGAGTCCGCGTCGGAGTTTCGATCGGGCTCCGAAACGGGTTAACTTAGTTAGGTGGCTTCCTGGACATTGTTATAGTGAAGGAGAGTGCGTGTCGTGATATCCACCTGTCGTAAGTGGGTTGATCGTGCGTGTGGGCACATTTGGGCACCCCTGCAGGGTTACAATCTTATCGATAAGCCGTGTCCGCGGTTATGGACGACTTGGAGCTGTATGACTCGACCATAGACAACTTACACCTGTTGTTATAATCATAATAACTTGTGTAGTAAGTTAGCACAACTTCAATAATAAATGGTTAAAACTTGACAACTGATGACCCACAAGTATAGGGGATCGCAGCAGTCTTCGCGGGTAGTATAACCCAATTTATTGATTCGACACAAGGGGAGACAAAGAACACTTGGAAGCCTTAACAGCGGAGTTGTCAATTCAGCTGCACCTGGAAACAGACTTGCTCGCAAGAGTTTATCAGTAGTAACAGTTTTATAGCAGTAGCAGTAGTGAAATAACAGCAGCAGAGTAACACACACAGCAGTAGTGATTATAGTAAACAACAGGATTAAAATACTGTAGGCACGGGGACGGATAATGTAACATCCCAAAAATTCAAAACAAAACAAATGAATTTCCCTAGTTCCAAATTTTGGAACCAACAAAAACTTTTATTAAATAGAGTGGGATACATAGTGATCTTGCTTAATTCTTGTGCTATTGCCATGATTGCTTGTTATAGTAGTTTGAAATAATCTTAAACCCTAAACCTCACCCCTCTTTTCACCATACTAGTTAAAATAAAATAAAAGGAAATTAAATAAGAAAAAAGGCATATGTGCCTATGGCTATTTTTACAAAACTTTACCCTAAGCTTTTCTACTTTGCTTAGAGGTTTGGAAAACCTTCATACACCTTACCTAGTACTTATCAAACCAAATCCAAGTGGTTTCCAAAGAAATTAAAAAGAAACTAAAAATGCCATAGAGGCATATGAGAGTAAAATAGCAAATATGTGAATTTAAGAATCTTGACCCTAATACATGTTGTGAATGGTGGGATCACTCCTATATACCATTTCACCACTCAACAACACCAATTGGGTCAAGCCAAGTCAAATTAAAACTCAAATGCAACATATGCATAGAGGCATATGTGACACATAGCCATTTCACCAAACTTTGACCTATGACTTTAAACCTTGACCAAATGATGTGAAACCATCTCTCAACCTAATATAACACTAAATTGACCCTAACCCATGCCCAAGTAAAGCAAGGGGAACAATTTACAAGTTTAATGAAATTTGACACATCACCTCTTATGTGTTATGGCCATTTTTGCAAATCTTTGAGCAAGACCATTTGAATTGGTTTCAATGGTTGAAAAATGTTTCTAAACTAATAAGAATCACCTTAGAGTCAACAAAAGTCAAATCAAATGGAGGGAAACCAAATAGTGAGAAAATCCCATTTTCACTCACATACACATAAGGCCAATTTTGCAAATCTTCACCAAAGGCCACCATTGCTTGATCTATGGTTTGTAAAACTCTTATATATGATAAACAAACACACTTGCATCAAAGAAACCAAAATCAAATCAAAGCAAAACTCAAAACTATCACACATATGATAATGGTCGTATGTCACATTTATAATTTCTTCCCCACTTTGCACCCACCTATCTTTTGTTTCTGCAACCAAACTTGGTCAACCATTGCCATGTCATCCAAGACCAAGTGATGGTGAACAACTTTCATGTTGACCATTAGTACTGATGTTGACCAGGTTGACCAGTAGAGAGGTGACAAGTGAAGACTTTGAAACTATGTGAAGATTAACCCCATTTTGAAATCTTTGCAAAACAACTCTAAAATGAACACCACCACCACCAATCTTTCACATTATTTATATAATTGAGTTGCACCAAAAAGAATTTCAAAATTTGAAAAGAATTTTCATGCGGCCATTTCATCATACACTTGGCAGGCAGCATCTTGCTTTGGACACACACTCTAATACCCATCAGATTTTTGCCTACACCCCTTTTGGTTTGTGATCATCAACCTCCCTGTACCCTCCCTGCATCATCCTATGCCCTGCAGCTCTGCTAAAGGTGAAGCAATGATCAAGAACTCACCATGCCAAGCACTCATGCCGGCCACCATGCCACCCTACCTCAACCCCTCTCTCTGATCCATCAAACCTTGTCAGCTAGACTCACCAGGAAGTACTGGACATGCTAGACACGATGCCCCTCCAAACCATGCACGACAACGCCCGGGATGCGTCGTGATCACCGCGCCAGTACACGCCAGCGCGCGCATGAGCATAACACTGGACGCCGCAGTACACCTCGCCGCCTGGTCGCGTTCGTCCTTCCCTCGCCTTCTCTCCTCGCACGCGTGATCACCACAGCCTCTGCTCCCTCCTGGACACACCCATTGGCTTGCGGAAGCCCGGACGCCAACGCCATGATCAAAACCTTCCGCCGCGGTACTGCGAGGACACCACCGTCGCCAGCCCGCCACAGACCATCATTCGGCATGCCATCACGCGCGTTAGCTCCGCCTGGACGTCGCCTACACGACGCGCCCCCTATCTTGCCCCTTCGCGCCCTCAAACGCCGTCGCCACCGTCGACCTTGCAGCACCCCACGGCCACCCAGCGCATCTATAAATAGAGGCCATCTCCGCCTTCACTCTCCACAACAAACTTGCTTCCCTCCCTTCACTCGACCTCCTCGAACTCTCGCTCGTCCACATTGCGCAGTAGCCAGTCCCAATTTCACCGCCAGCCACCGCGACAGTAGCAAGAAGGCGACGACGATTGGCGCCACCCCAACCTCTCCCTCGACCACCATTCGAACCGCCGTCGTCTCCAACGCCGATCGCCCGCCTCACCGACCCCGCTGGACGCCGGTAAGCCTCCCCTCGCTACCTCGCTGCCGCCGGTAGGGTTAGCTCTCCGGCGAGCGTTGTCGAGGATGAGGACGACCCTCAGCCATCGATCTTCTTTTTATCCTACGGCCACCGTTCCTCCTTACCGGTTCGCTGTTATAACGCGCTGATGGCTGGGTCCCACTAGTCAGGCGGCCCGCGTGTGAACTGCGCAGCTGGGCCGGCCCACTCCTTTTCCCGCCCGCGGTTTAAATTCAAATTTCGTGTTTACTTTTATTTCAGCTTTTGCTTACTAGAACATTGCTAGAAATTGAATAGCTTTAAATCTACAAATCCAAATCGGGTGATTCAAAATGCTATAGAAAGCTTATGAAATTATCTAGCTAACCTCACTGGATTCAACCCCATATGTTGTGTAGTTTTTGAATAGCAAAAATAACAAAACAGATACTTTTCTGTATTCAAATAAATCTTAAAAATCAACCATTGTGAATTTTGAAGTGAATCGAATTGCAATAATTCACATTTAACAAACTCTAATTTACTATGTAAAAATATGATATGGGTTCTGTATATGATCATGGGCTAGAAGCAGAATATTGGCTATGTAGTCAATACTAGCCCATTTAAACTATTTCAAATTTTAGGAATTTAAATCTATGAGGTGTAGCACCTCATTTAAATCATTCTCACAAGTGATATGAAGTAATGTGTTGACCTTTAAATGCTTAGGCTCATACTTGCTCACTTGTAGAATTTAAATCAACATAGTATTTAAATTGCAAAGGTTATTTTAAAACACATGAGATGATGAATCTCATTTAAATCACTTTTCTCAAATACTAAGTGTGAACTGTTGACCTTGGTCAACATGGGAGCACCCCTGGTTATTTGAGAAGATTAAATCTTAAGAAGATTCAATGAGAGGAAATTATTTCTCCAAACCAAAGAGAAACCCTAATTTCAACTTTCAATGAGAGGAAATTATTTTCCTAATGTTAAATAAAGAAATTCTAGCATAATTTGAGAATAAATGTTAAGTAGTGATGCTAGATCCTTTGAGTGAGCCAATAAGGCTAATTAAGACTACTTAAGTGTTGTTTGGTGATTGTATCCTCGTATTCGTTTATAGACGCTAGTACCGGGGACTATCAAGAGGAAGAGGTCTTCTACCAAGAGGAAGAGCAAGAGAACTTTGATCACATCACCAACCAAGGCAAGCTATTACCAATGCAAGCTAGACTAATGCAAACTATTTTGGTTGCAAGTTTATATTCTTGCCAAGTGCAAAGCTCTACAAGAGCAAGGCACCATTACATTTTACTTTATGAACCTATCCCAAGTTTTTACCTTACAAGCTTTACTTGACTTTATTTATCAAAGTTACTTTTTGAATTATGATTCACTTGGTTGAATTATAGAGTAGTACAAGAGAATCACACTTAGCCTAGCAAGCTCCAAGATACTTAGCACCCCTCATAACTAGTGGCTAGTGCTCAATATTAAAAGTGACTACTCTAGTTGGGAACTTGTGAATTGAAATGACTTTGAAAACCTTGGAATGATGAGTCATTCTATTGAGAGATTTTGAAGGTAAATATGACTGGTGAATGACTTGGTGAATTTTACAAAAACTGATGGTTGGGTTCGGATGCGATACCATTCCAATTTTACAAGTACCCCCACAATACCTGAATCTGGGTAAGGCTTAGCTGGAAACTTATGTATTTTAGTATGGGTTCCCTCTGAACAAGCGTCATAGGGGTTATGCCGAGGCTGCCTCCGTACTGGTGAAGTGATGTGAAATGACGTGAAATGAGGTGAATGTCCGGCCCAAGCCCTGTGCAGTTCCCAGGCTGACCGCGTGTCTTCACTGGGAGGCCAAGCTCATGGGGAGAGGTGCCTATACTAGGGTATGTAAATGAAAGGTTAGGATTGGTAGTTCGCGTACTGCGTACGATAAATCAGGGCCAGTTACCCCTGACGAACTATTGCAATTGTTGTGGCACAAGTGTACACCCTCTGCAGAGTTTAACCTATTCGAATAGCCGCGTCCACGGTTATGGACAGTTGGAAAGGCCATACTATTCCGTCATCAGAACTTTTCTAAAAATATGAATGGTGACTTGTGATTTGAATTGAAAGGTGACTTTGACTTTGAATCACAACTGAGTTGTGGGAATGACACTAATGTTCCCACTTGAGTTAGTTGAGCAAATGAAGGTTTTTGATTATTAAAGTGTTTACGAAATAAAACTGACTTTATGCAAATGAAACTAGAGCTTAGAACCCCCTTCTATGGTTGATAGTATTTACCTTAGTATTAGTTTGCGAGTACTTTAAAGTACTCATGGCTTTGTCCCTGGCTATTCAAATGGCCAGGCTATGAAGACGAGTACCAGAACCCGGAAGAAGGACACCAGGACGTCTACGACAACTAGGATCACTCCTGACGTCAACAGTTGCCTGTGGAATAGATGGACTACTACTACGCTACTTTCGCTTCCGCTATGTGTTATGTAATGAATAAATAGAACTTCTATTATTGTAATGAGACTGGATCATGTGATCCTTTATTTGTAAGACGATTATGGTATGTAATGAATGATGTGTTGTGATATCAATCTATTATGTCTCGCAAAAACAATATTCCTGGGATTGCGATGAATGGCATAATAGGCATCTGGACTTAAAAATCCGGGTGTTGACAGATAACGGGCGTTGCATGGATGAGAGAAACTCATGTAACAATCATAGCAGGGCATTTGCAAATAATAATAAAACGGTGTCCAAGTACAAAGCAATCAATAGGCATGTGTTCCAATTATAGTCGTACGTGCTCGCAATGAGAAACTTGCACAACATCTTTTGTCCTACCAGCCGGTGGCAGCCGGGCCTCAAGGGAATCTACTGGATATTAAGGTACTCCTTTTAATAGAGTACCGGAGCAAAGCATTAACACTCCGTGAACACATGTGATCCTCACATCACTACCATCCCCTCCGGTTGTCCCGATTTCTGTCACTTCGGGGCCATCGGTTCCGGACAGCGACATGTGTATACAACTTGCAGGTAAGATCATAAAACAATGAATATCATGATGAAATAATAACATGTTCAGATCTGAGATCATGGCACTCGGGCCCTAGTGACAAGCATTAAGCATAACAAGTTGCAACAATATCATCAAAGTACCAATTACGGACACTAGGCACTATGCCCTAACAATCTTATGCTATTACATGACCAATCTCATCCAATCCCTACCATCCCCTTCGGCCTACAGCGGGGGAATTACTCACACATGGATGGGGGAAACATGGCTGGTTGATGGAGAGGCGTCGGTGGTGATGATGGCGATGATCTCCTCCAATTCCCCGTCCCGGCGGAGTGCCAGAACGGAGACTTCTGGCTCCCGAGACGGAGTTTCGCGATGTGGCGGCATTCTGGAGGCTTTCTGGCGACTTCGACTTCTCTCCCGTGCGTTTTTAGGTCGAAGGCAATAAGTAGTCCGAAGGAGGGCGTCGGAGGCCGGCCGAGGGTGCCACACGATAGGGCTGCGCGGGCCCCTCCTGGGCCGCGCCGCCCTATGGTGTGGGGCCCTCGGGCCTCCACCTGGCTTGCCCTTCTGGCTCCGCCAATATTCTGGGAAAATAGGGCCTTCTGCATAAATTCCGAGGATTTTCCTGAAAGTTGGATTTCTGCACAAAAACGAGACACCAGAACAGTTCTGCTGAAAACAACGTTAGTCCGTGTTAGTTGCATCCAAAATACACAAATTGGAGGCAAAACAATAGCAAAAGTGTCCGGGAAAGTAGATACGTTTTGGATGTATCAACTCCCCCCAAGCTTAGCTTATTGCTTGTCCTCAAGCAATTCAGTTAACAACTGAGCGATAAAAGAACTTTCACGAACACATTTGCTCATATGATGTATATATCCTCATGCTATGGCTAACACTTAGGCAGTTCATAATGAGATGCATACAAATAAGATCATCTAACAGCTATGTCAATCATGGAGAGGTACCAACAATTAATAATAAGCATCATGAATCATGTATATAAGCAGGATTGCAATGTTCATAAGAGAGTATGATAAAGTGGTATCTCGCTTGCCCATATTTGATTAGCAAAACATAAATGCCCAGGCACCTCTGAAGTTCATAGAAAGACTAGAAGTAGTGATTGTCAAAGATAAAAGCATCAAAGTTATACCACAATCAATCATATTTTGAGACAAGCATATTATACTAAGAATGACAGTTGTGCTCTCAAGATAGTGCTCAAAGAAAGAATGGAGACACAATCATAAAAGTAAAAGATTGACCCTTCGCAGAGGGAAGCAGGGATTAACATGCGCTAGAGCTTTTCATTTTTAAAACAGGAGTAAAATTATTTTGAGAGGTGTTTGCTGTTGTCAACGAATGGTAATGGGTACGCCAACTACCTCGCCAACCGGACTTCCAAGAGCGGCTCCCATGGATTATTTTTATGTTTATGCGGCACTCCTTCCAACCTTTCTTTCACAAACCATGGCTAACCGAATCCTCGGGTGCCTGCCAACAATCTCATACCATGAAGGAGTGCCTTTTTATTTTTAGTTTTATTATGATGACACTCCCCCAACCTTTGCTTTCACAAGCCATGGCTAACCGAATCCTTCGGGTGCCGTCCAACAATCACATACCATGGAGGAGTGTCTATTTAGATTAATTAATTTGGGACTGGGAATCCCATTGCCAGCTCTTTTTGCAAAATTATTGGATAAGCGGATGTGCCACTAGTCCATAATGAAAGTCCATCAAAAGTAAATGACAAGGTTGAAAGTTAAACACCACATACTTCCTCATGAGCTATAAAACATTAACACAAATTGAGAAGCATTTTGAAGGTTTTAAAGGTAGCGCATGAGAATTTACTTGGAATGGTTTGAAATGCCATGCATAGGTATTTATGGTGGACACTTTGGAACAACTTGGTTTTCAGGTGTTTGGAAGTACGAGCAGCATTCCCGCTCAGTACAAGTGAAGGCTAGCAATAGACTGGGGAGCGACAAATCAAGAGAGCAGTAACTGTCATAATCATGCTTGCGGCAAAATAAATTAATGGAGGCATAAAAGTGATACAAGAACTCTGAAGCAATGTAAATCATCAAGGCTTAATTGACTTTTGTTCAGTCATATGCATGCGTGAGCATGTGCCAAGTCGATATAAATGAATCATTCAGAGGAGGATACCACAATGCCATACCTACTTATGAATAAAACAATGCAAGCAAACATCCATGTCATGCTACTCATATTAATAAATTGGGGCTAAACATGAGAGATCATGAACTACTAGACTTTCTCAAATGACATATACCTCACATGAACCAACTAAGCATGCTCACATGGATGAGTATATGTACAAAAATGAAAACAAATAGAGTTCATACCAGCCTCTCACCACAATCCAATTGTCGTAGATCGTCATTATTGCCTTTCACTTGTGTAGCTTGGATAATATGAAATGAAAACCACGCTCCAGCCACCGAAGACCATTGAACTCATGATGAACTTTACAAACCAAAGAAGAACAGCAAATATTTTTGGTGTTTTCAAATTAGAAACAAGAACAAAAGGAAACAAGCAAACAAAACAAAATCTTTTTGGGTTTTCTTGTAGCAAACCAACGATAGCAAATAAAGCGAAACAAATGCAAGAAACCAAAATAAACAAATGGTGAAGAGAAACAACAGAAATATTTTTGGTCTTTTTGTGTTTTGGAAAAGAAACAAAACAAAAACAAGAAATAGCAAACTAGAAGTCTCACATAAACACAAATCAGCAGAAATTCGTCAAACTTGACAGCAGTACAGTACTCGATTTTTAAGAAATTCTTCCACTGCTCAAATCGAAAAATGTTCAACTAATGAAAGTTAGATAACAACCTGGGGAACATGCACAAAAATTGGCTTCGCAAAATACTGTTCTGGCTATTTTTGGAAATTTTTTCGGTAACAGTCCAGAATCTGTTTTCAGGCAGCACTTCCCCAAATATCATCTTCCTCTCATTAGAAAACCACTCAAACAAACTAAACAAGTATATACAAGTATCCAGAAATCATAATATGCAAAGAATGAGTGATGCCGGTATACCTCCCCCCAAGCTTAGGCTTTTGGCCTAAGTTGAGTTCAATCCCATAGAGGCCATGAAGTAGCATCTCCGTAGTACGACGAAGATGGATCATATTCCGGGTATGTGCTAGAAGAAGCACCCGGATACGTGACGGTGTAGTCGTAGGAGGGCTCGGCGTCCTCGGAGTCATGCTGCTGGTGGAAGTCTTGTATCTTTATCTTTTCCTCCACCTCCCCCTTAGTGCGCGACCATGGTTCCCTGTTAATGCTGAACAAATCTTGTTGGGGAAGAGGGATTTCCTTCTCATCCCCGTCAGCAAACAACATTCTATAGACCATATTATCTAAAGTGGAATCAGCGGTAACAAAATGATGGCTTTTCATAGCAGCAATATCAAGCCTCCTAGGGGTTAATGGCACATCATTAGAATCAAGAGGAAGTCTTAAATGTGTTAAAATGCGCAATGCAATAGTTCCTCCAAAAATAGGTCCCCTGTTAGACAGGGGGCGAGCAATAAGAGAACCAAGATGATAAGGTGTCTGTCCAGTAAGTGCAGCATTCAAGAAAGCAAGATGGTAGCTAGAAATATTTCTAGTGTTCTCCCTACCAAGAATGCTAGTAGCAATGTAATAGGCAAAATACTTAATGGCGGGGAGTTGGATGTTTCTTATCTTGCCACGCTGAATGGTGCGACAATCATCATCGGTGATCCCTCGATAGAGCTCCAACAGATCCCGGGGGTTGTCATCAATCCTCCTTGCTGTACCTACAGGGGCAATATCCAATGCAACACAAAATTCTTCCAATTCCATAGTAATAGGATTACCATAGATCTTGAATGCAACTGTCGGCCCATATTGCTTGTTGTGGAACTTGAAGCTCTCGACGAAGATTTTGGTGAGCATGTAGTATTGCTCCCTTTCATCTCCCACGTAGGCGGCTAAGCCCGCCCTGTTGACAAGGGTGAAGAAATCATCTAATACCCCTGTATTTCTCAGAAAATCATAACATGGGAAGGACGAAGCATTAGGAGCCCCATTGTCTTCTTCGGGCGCGAAGCTTGGCGCGATGATATCTTCATTGTAGGATCGCCTGAGTCGGGTGGCGGTCCTTGAGGGCCTTCCGGTGCTGGTTGTTCCTCTCTTGAACAATTCTCCAAAGTTGAAGTTCTTCATCCTCCTTTTCTGAAACTTTTCAACAAACAATATAAAATTTGATTTGGTGACATATAATCAAGGGGAACTACTATAGGAACTTGCTAGAGTACTAATCATGCATCAAAACTAGTTTATACAACTTAGAACAAGCATGCAAGCTCACTAAACATGTTACCTACAGCAGCAAAATATTCAAGATATACTCAACCAAACAAAATTCTACTTGGATAGTTGGAGGAGTCACATACCGGAGAGCAAATGTGCCAAATTTCAGACAAAAATCTAGGCTGAGCAAAGAGATCGAAAAATCCTGAGCTCTTGAGCAAAAACGCGAGTGAGAGAAAGCTGGTGTTGATTTTTTCGGGAGAGAGAAGAGTCTGGGAGAAAGAGATGCTAAAGTGGGGCAAAGGGGGGTCCAAACGCCAGGGTGGCGCGCCCCCCTTCCAGGCCGCGCCGGCCTGTGGGGTGCCACCCTGGGGTGCCCCACAGGTCATCTCCAGGTGCTCCCAGGTGCATTTTCGAAAAATAGGACCAACGGTATAATTTTTGTGAATTTTTGAAAACTTTGAAAAATGCACATTTCTGGGTATTAAATTTATTATTACTAGCCAGGAAATTTTTTGAAATCTCTAATTAACTAAGGAACTTTGCAAATCAAAAGTGCTACAGCAAGTAAGACAAGTGGAGGGAGAAAGAGATGTTGTTTACCTCCTCTATGCATATAAAAGGTATTTGTTAACAAGGTTGATCAAGTCTTGCCACCAAATAAATTTTACATAGCATATGAAGAAATAAACCTCAAATCAATCATGTTACCTTGAATTGTATTGATATGGATCCAATCATAAGGCTTTGATATCCTTCTTTAGGCTCATATATAGGACAATCAATAGTTCCAATTTTGATAGTTCTCACATTAGAAATAGTATTGACTCCACATACTTTATCAATCCTCTTGGGGAAATAGACGGTATGCTCCTTATCATCAACATTGAAAGTAACCTTTCCTTTATTGCAATCAATAATAGCCCCTGCGGTGTTAAGAAAAGGTCTCCCAAGAATAATAGACATATTATCATCTTCAGGCATTTCTAACACAACAAAATCAGTTAATATCAAGCAGTTATTAGTAACTTGAACAGGAACATCCTCACATATACCAACAGGAATAGCAGTAGATTTATCAGCCATTTGCAAAGATATATCAGTAGGTATCAACTTATCTAAATAAAGTCTCTTGTAAAGAGAAAAAGGCATAACACTAACACCGGCTCCCAAGTCACATAGAGCAGTTTTAACATAATTATTCTTAATAGAACAAGGAATAGTAGGTATACCTGGGTCGCCCAACTTCTTTGGCACTTTGCCATTGAAAGAGTAATTAGCAAGCATAGTGGAAATTTCCTCATTGGGGATTTTCCTTTTGTTAGTAACAATATCTTTCATATACTTTGAATAAGGAGGCAATTTAATAGCATCAGTCAAAGGGATTTGCAAGAATAAAGGTTTCATCCAATCACAAAATTTATTATAATGTTCTTCTTCCTTTGATTTTAGTTTCTTAGCAGGAAAAGGCATTTGCTTTTGCACCCAAGGTTCTCTTTCATTACCATATTTCTTAGCAATAAAATCTTCTTTAGTATACTTTTTATTTTTAGCATGCTTTTCAGGTTCATCTTCTACCTCTTCTTTATCAGAAGCATCATTCTTATTATTATCATTATCATTATCATGTTCATTACCACTTTCAGTTTCAGCATCGGAAATAGAAATACTATTAGGATCATTAACAGGTTCAGAGGATTCTACAACATTTTTATGTTTCTTCTTCTTTTTCTTCTTAGAAGGAGCACTAGGTTCAATGCGTTGAGAATCTTGTTCAATTCTTTTGGGATGCCCTTCAGGATATAGAGGATCCTGGGTAGAGACACCACCTCTAGTTGTTACTTCATAAGCATGTTTCTCTTTAGAATTATTATTTAGCAAGTCATTTTGCACTTTAGTGAGTTGATCAATTTGAGTTTGAATCATTTGAAAATGTTTAACAAGCATCTTAACATCATTGGAGGTTCTCTCCACAATATCATGCAAATTGCTAATAGCTTGAGAATTTTCCATTAGATGATTCTCTACTCTCATATTAAAATTTTCTTGCTTAACAATATAATTATCAAACTCATCTAAGCATTGCGCAGGAGGTTTTGAATACGGAATATCTTCCCTAGTAAAGCGTTGAAGGGAGTTTACCTCAATCATGGGTGAAGGGGGAATTATCTCACATATATCTTCTATGGGAGGTAGATTCTTCACATCTTCAGATTTAATACCTTTCTCCTTGAGAGACTTCTTAGCTTCCCTCATATCTTCATCATTCAGTTCAATTAAACCCCTCTTCTTCAATATTGGCGTTGGAGTTGGTTCAGGTGTATTCCAATCATCATGATTCCGGCTTATTCTAGCCAATAATTCTTTAGCTTCGTCTGGAGTTCTTTTCCTGAAAACACAACCAGCACAACTATCCAAATATGCTCTAGATTCAATGGTTAGTCCACTATAAAATATATCAAGTAGATCATTCTTCTCTAAATCATGTCCAGGTCGAGCTCTGATAAGAGAACAAAATCTTGCCCACGCCTCAGGCAATTTCTCTTCATCTCCCTGGTCAAACCTATAAATTTTCTGTAGAGCAATATGTTGAGCACTAGCAGGAAAGTATTTTCGAAAGAAAACATCACGCAAATCAGTTGGACTTTTAATAGAACCAGGAGGCAAATTATTATACCAAGTTTTAGCATCATCCTTTAATGAGAAAGGAAAAATTTTAATGACAAAGTAAGTATGCATCTTGTCATCATCAGAAAACAAGCTACTCATAGAAGAAAGTTCAATCATGTGCTCTACAGCACTTTCTTTTTCAGTACCACAAAAGGGTGCTTTCTCTACAATAGCTATATGAGATAGATCAAGAGAAAAATCATAATCTTTATCCTTAATGCATATAGGAGATGTGGCAAATTCAGGATCAGGAGATAGCTTATGTCTAACAGTATATTGTGCGAGAAACTTTTTAATTTTTCTTGCATCAGCAGTAGCATTGCATCTATTAATAAAATCATCATTAAGTTCCACATAATCTTCATCAGGATCATCACTAGAATAATCAAGTTCAGGTGAATTAACAGGTGTAGTGGCATTTTCATTAGGAGTTTCAGCATTTTCAATTTGTCTAGACCTAGCAATTGTAGCATCTAGAAAGGATCCCAATGAACCACTATCATCAAGCACAGCAGAAACATTATCAATATTATGGGAGTTTTCAGATTCAGCAGAAGTACCACCAAGTGAAGCTTGTGGCGGTGAAACAAGTTGACTTATCACAGATGGTGAATCAAGAGTAGCAGAGGTACTCAGAGTTGTACCTTTTCTTGTAGTGGATGGTAATATGGCGACTTTTGAATCGCGAGGTTTACCCATGATGGAGAATTTGCAGCGAACAATATCAATCCAAGTGAACTTCCATATAAAGCTATGCTCCCCGGCAACGGCGCCAGAAAACAGTCTTGATGACCCACAAGTATAGGGGATCGCAACAGTCTTCGCGGGTAGTATAACCCAATTTATTGATTCGACACAAGGGGAGACAAAGAACACTTGGAAGCCTTAACAGCGGAGTTGTCAATTCAGCTGCACCTGGAAACAGACTTGCTCGCAAGAGTTTATCGATAGTAACGATTTTATAGCAACGATAGCAGTAGTGAAATAACAGCAGCAGAGTAACACACATAGCAGTAGTGATTATAGTAAACAATAGGATTAAAATACTGTAGGCACGGGGACGGATAACGGGCGTTGCATGGATGAGAGAAACTCATGTAACAATCATAGTAGGGCATTTGCAAATAATAATAAAATGGTGTCCAAGTACAAAGCAATCAATAGGCATGTGTTCCAATTATAGTCGTACGTGCTCGCAATGAGAAACTTGCACAACATCTTTTGTCCTACCAGCCGGTGGCAGCCGGGCCTCAAGGGAATCTACTGGATATTAAGGTACTCCTTTTAATAGAGTACCGGAGCAAAGCATTAACACTCCGTGAACACATGTGATCCTCACATCACTACCATCCCCTCCGGTTGTCCCGATTTCTGTCACTTCGGGGCCATCGGTTCCGGACAGCGACATGTGTATACAACTTGCAGGTAAGATCATAAAACAATGAATATCATGATGAAATAATAACATATTCAGATCTGAGATCATGGCACTCGGGCCCTAGTGACAAGCATTAAGCATAACAAGTTGCAACAATATCATCAAAGTACCAATTACGGACACTAGGCACTATGCCCTAACAATCTTATGCTATTACATGACCAATCTCATCCAATCCCTACCATCCCCTTCGGCCTACAGCGGGGGAATTACTCACACATGGATGGGGGAAACATGGCTGGTTGATGGAGAGGCGTCGGTGGTGATGATGGCGATGATCTCCTCCAATTCCCCGTCCCGGCGGAGTGCCAGAACGGAGACTTCTGGCTCCCGAGACGGAGTTTCGCGACGTGGCGGCGTTCTGGAGGCTTTCTGGCGACTTCGACTTCTCTCCCGTGCGTTTTTAGGTCGAAGGCAATAAGTAGTCCGAAGGAGGGCGTCGGAGGCCGGCAGAGGGTGCCACACGATAGGGCCGCGCGGGCCCCTCCTGGGCCGCGCCGCCCTATGGTGTGGGCCCCTCGGGCCTCCACCTGGCTTGCCCTTCTGGCTCCGCCAATATTCTGGGAAAATAGGGCCTTCTGCATAAATTCTGAGGATTTTTCTGAAAGTTGGATTTCTGCACAAAAACGAGACACCAGAACAGTTCTGCTGAAAACAGCGTTAGTCCGTGTTAGTTGCATCCAAAATACACAAATTAGAGGCAAAACAATAGCAAAAGTGTTCGGGAAAGTAGATACGTTTTGGACGTATCAACAACCGTGTGAGTGCCTTTGTAAGTACCTCCTTGCGAGGGGGGAACACATCGGTTGGGTTATGTTTGCAGAGTATAGAACTGTTAGCTTATGCGCTCTCATCTCCTCTGATTAGACGAATGTTGTAGAGTGTCTCTATAGGTTTTTAGTGCTTGCGCGCTGCCGCTTAACTCCACCATATTGCCTATGACGTTCCTCTTGCGTCCTCTAAGTCCCCTGCGTGCCTCAAGTACAAAGGACGACTGGTTGACGAATGCTTATACGTCTTGAAGTCTTGTTAAGTACGAACCCGTACTTATTGCTGCTTCTACGGGATATAACCGGGCAGGTATGAAGATATGTTCGATGAAGACGACGTTAGGAAGGTTACCCTTCCGGCTTGGCCTGGGCAGGGTTATGGACGCCACTGGTTATCTTCAGGACTCTTAGTCCAATTTGTATCTTGTCCGTACTCGGACGCATTCGATCTTCTGTATGATTTGGATCTTTGTATGTATCTATTTGTATCTTGACTCATTGGAGTCGTTGTTGTAATATATGTTTCTTGTGGGCTCTATTGTAATCCTGTTGTAATGTTACTACTCGTGGTAATTCCTCTGGCATCACGTGTGCTTTGTCGCGCACGTCGTGTTGGAGGGCGTGTCGGAATCGATATCGTGCGGATTTCGGCGGGATCGCTGGGATCCTCAGGGTACCGGTTCTGGGGCATCACACTCGAGGTCAACGCGGTCATACCGCCGGTCCGCCAGTACCTAAACTGGTCAGAGCAGGCCATCACTTTTGATCGCCACAACACACCGGCTGTCCTTCCAAAGCCGGGCAGCAACGCCATGGTCCTCGACCCCACCATTGGCACAACCCGGTGCAGCGTGCGCTTCTCGCGCGTCCTCATCGATGGGGGCAGCAGCATCAACATCCTCTACCGCGACACCGCCCGCTGATACGTCTCCGACGTATCGATAATTTCTTATGTTCCATGCCACATTATTGATGTTATCTACATGTTTTATGCACACTTTATGTCATATTCGTGCATTTTCTGGAACTAACCTATTAACAAGATGCCGAAGTGCCAGTTCCTGTTTTCTGCTGTTTTTGGTTTCAGAAATCCTAGTAACGAAATATTCTCGGAATCGGACGAAATCAACGCCAAAGATCTTAGAATCCCCGGAAGCATCCAGAACACACGAGAGGGACCAGAGGGGGGGCACAGGCCCACCAAACCACATGGTGGCGCGGCCTAGGGGGGGCCCGCGCCCCCCTATGGTTTGGCCAGCCCTTCGACCCCCTGGCGCCGCCTCTTCGCCTATATAAAGCCCCTGGATCGAAAACCCTGAGGTGTTCGACGAAAACCACAGAAACCTTCCAGAGCCGCCGCCATCGCGAGGCCAAGATCTGGGGGACAGGAGTCTCTGTTCCGGCACCCTGCCGGAGCGGGGAAGTGCCCCCGGAAGGCTTCTCCATCGACACCGCTGCCATCTCCACCGCCATCTTCATCACCGCTGCTACTCCCATGAGGAGGGAGTAGTTCTCCATCGAGGCTCGGGGCTGTACCGGTAGCTATGTGGTTAACCTCTCTCCATGTACTTCAATACAATGATCTCATGAGCTGCTTTACATGATTGAGATTCATATGAGTTTTGTATCACAATTCATCTATGTGCTACTCTAGTGATGTTATTAAAGTAGTTCTATTCCTCCTGCACGTGTGTAAAGGTGACTAGTGTGTGCACCGTGTGGTTCTTGTCGTAGGCTATGATCATGATCTCTTGTAGATTGTGAAGTTAACTATTACTATGATGGTATTGATGTGATCTATTTGGTTATGTTGATCTATCTTACACTAAAGGTTACTAAAATATGAGCATTATTGTGGAGCTTGTTAACTCCGGCATTGAGGGTTCGTGTAATCCTACGCAATGTGTTCATCATCCAACAAAAGTGTAGAGTATGCATTTATCTATTCTGTTATGTGATCAATGTTGAGAGTGTCCACTAGTGAAAGTGTAATCCCTAGGCCTTGTTCCTAAATACTACCACCATCAACTACACGCCAGCAAGCTATTTTCTGGCACCGTTGCTACTGCTCATATATATTCATACCACCTGTATTTCACTATCTCTTCGCCGAACTAGTGCACCTATTAGGTGTGTTGGGGACACAAGAGACTTCTTGCTTTGTGGTTGCAGGGTTGCATGAGAGGGATATCTTTGACCTCTTCCTCCCTGAGTTCGATAAACCTTGGGTGATCCACTTAAGGGAAAACTTGCTGCTGTTCTACAAACCTCTGCTCTTGGAGGCCCAACACTCTCTGAGGAAAGGAGGGGGAACGTAGACATCAAGCACTTTTCTGGCGCCGTTGCCGGGGAGGAAAGGTAAAAGGCACTCATACTTCGGTTCCAGGTAAAGTACTTTTCTGGCGCCATTGTGTTTGTGCTCGAAGCTATTTCCTTTAGATCCTGCAATTGCATCTTTTTGTTTCTTGTTTTACACTAGTAAGGCATAATGAAAAACATCTGTGAGCTCTTTGTACTATTTCCTGAGTCAAGACATGAATGGTTTAATGCGAAAATTAAAAAACCCATGGAACATATTAGCATGAATACTTTGAATACCATTGTTGCTAATGATATGGAAAGTTCTAAGCTTGGGGAAGCTGGTTTTCATGATCTTTTTAGTCCCCCAAGTATTGAGGAGAAAATTTTCTTTGATGATACTTTGCCTCCCATATATGATGATTATAATGATAGTGGTCTTTTGGTGCCACCTACTATGGAGAGTAAATTTTGTTGTGATTATACTATGCCTCCAACACTTGATGAGAATAATAATGATAGCTACTTTGTTGAATTTGCTCCCACTATTACTAATAAAATTGATTATGCTTATGTGGAGAGTAATAATTTTATGCATGAGACTCATGATAAGAATGCTTTATGTGATAGTTATATTGTTGAGTTTGCTCATGTTGCTACTGAAAGTTATTATGAGAGAGGAAAATATGGTTGTAGAAATTTTCATGTTACTAAAACACCTCTCTATGTGCTGAAATTTTTCAAGCTACACTTGTTTTATCTTCCTATGCTTGTTACTTTGCTCTTCATGAACTTGTTTATTTACAAGATTCCTATGCATAGGAAGCATGTTAGACTTAAATGTGTTTTGAATTTGCCTCTTGATGCTCTCTTTTGCTTCAACTACTATTTCTTGCGAGTGCATCATTAAAACTGCTGAGCCCATCTTAATGGCTATAAAGAAAGAACTTCTTGGGAGATAACCCATGTGTTATTTTGCTACAGTACTTTGTTTTATATTTGTGTCTTGGAAGTTGTTTACTACTGTAGCAACCTCTCCTTATCTTAGTTTTGTGTTTTGTTGTGCCAAGTTAAGCCGTTGATAGAAAAGTAAGTACTAGATTTGGATTACTGCGCAGTTCCAGATTTCTTTGCTGTCACGAATCTGGGTCCACCTCCCTGTAGGTAGCTCAGAAAATTAAGCCAATTTACGTGCATGATCCTCAGATATGTACGCAACTTTCATTCAATTTGAGCATTTTCATCTGAGCAAGTCTGGTGCCCTTTTAAAATTCGTCTTTACGGACTGTTCTGTTTTGACAGATTCTGCCTTTTATTTCGCATTGTTTCTTTTGCTATGTGGAATGGATTTCTTTGTTCCATTGACTTCCAGTAGCTTTGAGCAATGTCCAGAAGTGTTAAGAATGATTGTGTCACCTCTGAACATGTGAGTTTTTGATTATGCACTAACCCTCTAATGAGTTTGTTTCGAGTTTGGTGTGAAGGAAGTTTTCAAGGGTCAAGAGAGGAGGATGATATACTATGATCAAGGAGAGTGAAAGCTCTAAGCTTGGGGATGCCCCGGTGGTTCACCCCTGCATATTTCAAGAAGACTCAAGCGTCTAAGCTTGGGGATGCCCAAGGCATCCCCTTCTTCATCGACAAATTATCAGGTTCCTTCTCTTGAAACTATATTTTTATTCGGTCACATCTTATGTGCTTTACTTGGAGCGTCTGTATACTTTTGTTTTTGTTTTTGTTTGAATAAATGCTTGTGTGGGAGAGAGACACGCTCCGCTGGTTCGTATGAACACATGTGTTCTTAGCTCATAGTATTCATGGCGAAGTTTCTCCTTCGTTAAATTGTTATATGGTTGGAATTGGAAAATGATACATGTAGTAATTGCTATTAATGTCTTGGGTAATGTGATACTTGGCAATTGTTGTGCTCATGATTAAGCTCTTGCATCATATGCTTTGCACCCATTAATGAAGAAATACATAGAGCATGCTAAAATTTGGTTTGCATATTTGGTTTCTCTAAGGTCTAGATAATTTCTAGTATTGAGTTTGAACAACAAGGAAGACGGTGTAGAGTCTTATAATGTTTTCAATATGTCTTTTATGTGAGTTTTGCTGCACCGGTTCATCCTTGTGTTTGTTTCAAATAAGCCTTGCTAGCCTAAACCTTGTATCGAGAGGGAATACTTCTCGTGCATCCAAATCCTTGAGCCAAACAACACTATGCCATTTGTGTCCACCATACCTACCTACTACATGGTATTTTCCGCCATTCCAAAGTAAATTGCTTGAGTGCTACCTTTAAAATTCCATCATTCACCTTTGCAATATATAGCTCATGGGACAAATAGCTTAAAAACTATTGTGGTATTGAATATGTAATTATGCACTTTATCTCTTATTAAGTTGCTTGTTGTGCGATAACCATGTTCACTGGGGACGCCATCAACTACTCTTTGTTGAATTTCATGTGAGTTGCTATGCATGTTCGTCTTGTCTGAAGTAAGAGCGATCTACCACCTTATGGTTAAGCATGCATATTGTTAGAGAAGAACATTGGGCCGCTAACTAAAGCCATGATCCATGGTGGAAGTTTCAGCTTTGGACAAATATCCTCAATCTCATATGAGAAAATTATTAATTGTTGTTACATGCTTATGCATAAAAGAGGAGTCCATTATCTGTTGTCTATGTTGTCCCGGTATGGATGTCTAAGTTGAGAATAATCAATAGCGAGAAATCCAATGCGAGCTTTCTCCTTAGACCTTTGTACAGGCGGCATAGAGGTACCCCTTTGTGACACTTGGTTAAAACATGTGCATTGTGATGATCCGGTAGTCCAAGCTAATTAGGACAAGGTGCGGGCACTATTAGTATACTATGCATGAGGCTTGCAACTTGTAAGATATAATTTACATGATACATATGCTTTATTACTACCGTTGACAAAATTGTTTCATGTTTTCAAAATCAAAGCTCTAGCACAAATATAGCAATCGATGCTTTTCCTCTATGAGGACCATTCTTTTACTTTCAATGTTGAGTCAGTTCACCTATTTCTCTCCACCTCAAGAAGCAAACACTTGTGTGAACTATGCATTGATTCCTACATACTTGCTTATTGCACTTATTATATTACTCTATGTTGACAATATCCATGAGATATACATGTTACAAGTTGAAAGCAACCGCTGAAACTTAATCTTCTTTTGTGTTGCTTCAATACCTTTACTTTGAATTATTGCTTTATGAGTTAACTCTTATGCAAGACTTATTGATGCTTGTCTTGAAGTGCTATTCATGAAAAGTCTTTGCTTTATGATTCACTTGTTTACTCATGTCATATACATTGTTTTGATCGCTGCATTCACTACATATGCTTTACAAATAGTATGATCAAGATTATGATGGCATGTCACTCCAGAAATTATCTGTGTTATCGTTTTACCTGCTCGGGACGAGCAGAACTAAGCTTGGGGATGCTGATACGTCTCCGACGTATCGATAATTTCTTATGTTCCATGCCACATTATTGATGTTATCTACATGTTTTATGCACACTTTATGTCATATTCGTGCATTTTCTGGAACTAACCTATTAACAAGATGCCGAAGTGCCGGTTCTGTTTTACTGCTGTTTTTGGTTTCAGAAATCCTAGTAACGAAATATTCTCGGAATCGGACGAAATCAACGCCAAAGATCTTAGAATCCCCGGAAGCATCCAGAACACACGAGAGGGACCAGAGGGGGGGCACAGGCCCACCAAACCACATGGTGGCGCGGCCTAGGGGGGGCCCGCGCCCCCCTATGGTTTGGCCAGCCCTTCGACCCCCTGGCGCCGCCTCTTCGCCTATATAAAGCCCCTGGATCGAAAACCCTGAGGCGTTCGACGAAAACCACAGAAACCTTCCAGAGCCGCCGCCATCGCGAGGCCAAGATCTGGGGGACAGGAGTCTCTGTTCCGGCACCCTGCCGGAGCGGGGAAGTGCCCCCGGAAGGCTTCTCCATCGACACCGCTGCCATCTCCACCGCCATCTTCATCACCGCTGCTACTCCCATGAGGAGGGAGTAGTTCTCCATCGAGGCTCGGGGCTGTACCGGTAGCTATGTGGTTAACCTCTCTCCATGTACTTCAATACAATGATCTCATGAGCTGCTTTACATGATTGAGATTCATATGAGTTTTGTATCACAATTCATCTATGTGCTACTCTAGTGATGTTATTAAAGTAGTTCTATTCCTCCTGCACGTGTGTAAAGGTGACTAGTGTGTGCACCGTGTGGTTCTTGTCGTAGGCTATGATCATGATCTCTTGTAGATTGTGAAGTTAACTATTACTATGATGGTATTGATGTGATCTATTTGGTTATGTTGATCTATCTTACACTAAAGGTTACTAAAATATGAGCATTATTGTGGAGCTTGTTAACTCCGGCATTGAGGGTTCGTGTAATCCTACGCAATGTGTTCATCATCCAACAAAAGTGTAGAGTATGCATTTATCTATTCTGTTATGTGATCAATGTTGAGAGTGTCCACTAGTGAAAGTGTAATCCCTAGGCCTTGTTCCTAAATACTACCACCATCAACTACACGCCAGCAAGCTATTTTCTGGCACCGTTGCTACTGCTCATATATATTCATACCACCTGTATTTCACTATCTCTTCGCCGAACTAGTGCACCTATTAGGTGTGTTGGGGACACAAGAGACTTCTTGCTTTGTGGTTGCAGGGTTGCATGAGAGGGATATCTTTGACCTCTTCCTCCCTGAGTTCGATAAACCTTGGGTGATCCACTTAAGGGAAAACTTGCTGCTGTTCTACAAACCTCTGCTCTTGGAGGCCCAACACTGTCTACAGGAAAGGAGGGGGAACGTAGACATCACCCGCAAGCTAGGCATCTGATACGCGTACAACACGCGTCCGTTGGGAACCCCAAGAGGAAGGTGTGATGCGTACAGCAGCAAGTTTTCCCTCAGTAAGAAACCAAGGTTTATCGAACCAGTAGGAGCCAAGACGCACGTTGAAGGTTGATGGCGGCGGAGTGTAGTGCGGCGCAACACCAGGGATTCCGGCGCCAACGTGGAACCTGCAAAACACAACCAAAGTACTTTGTCCCAACGTAACAGTGAGGTTGTCAATCTCACCGGCTTGCTGTAACAAAGGATTAGATGTATAGTGTGGATGACGATGTTTGCAGAAAACAGTAGAACGAGTATTGCAGTTGATTGTATTCGATGTGAAAGAATGGACCGGGGTCCACAGTTCACTAGTGGTGTCTCTCCGATAAGAATAAGCATGTTGGGTGAACAAATTACAGTTGGGCAATTGACAAATAAAGAGGGCATGACCATGCACATACATGTTATGATGAGTATTGTGAGATTTAATTGGGCATTACGACAAAGTACATAGACCGCTATCCAGCATGCATCTATGCCTAAAAAGTCCACCTTCAGGTTATCATCCGAACCCCCTCCAGTATTAAGTTGCAAACAACAGACAATTGCATTAAGTATGGTGCGTAATGTAATCAATAAATATATCCTTAGACATAGCATTGATGTTTTATGCCTAGTGGCAACAGCACATCCACAACCTTAGAGGTTTCTGTCACTCCCCCAGATTTAATGGAGACATGAACCCACTATCGAGCATAAATACTCCCTCTTGGAGTTACAAGCAAAAACTTGGCCAGAGCCTCTACTAGCAACGGAGAGCATGCAAGATCATAAAGAACACATAGATGATATTGATAATCAACATAACATAGCATTCACTTATTCATCGGATCCCAACAAACGCAACATGTAGCATTACAGATAGATGATATTTATCATGTTAGGCAGCTCACAAGATCCAACAATGATAGCACAATTAGGAGAAGACGACCATCTAGCTACTGCTATGGACCCATAGTCCAGGGGTGAACTACTCACTCATCACTCCGGAGGCTACCATGGTGGTGAAGAGTCCTCTGGGAGATGATTCCCCTCTCCGGCAGGGTGCCGGAGGCGATCTCCTGAATCCCCCGAGATGGGATTGGCGGCGGCGGCGTCTCTGGAAGGTTTTCCGTATCGTGGCTCTCGGTACTGGAGTTATTCTCGACGAAGGCTTATGTAGGCGGAAGGGTAGGTCAGGGGGCGCCACGAGGGGCCCACACCACAGGCCGGCGCGGCCAGGGCCTGCGCCGCGCCGCCCTGGTGTGGCGTCGCCTCGTCGCCCCACTTCGTATCTCCCCCGGTGCTCTGGAAGCTTCGTGGAAAAATAAGATCCTGGGCGTTGATTTCGTCCAATTCCGAGAATATTTCCTTACTAGGATTTCTGAAACCAAAAACAGCAGACAAAGAATCGGCTCTTCGGCATCTCGTTAATAGGTTAGTGCCGGAAAATGCATAAATATGACATAAAATATGTATAAAACATGTAGATATCATCAATAAAGTAGCATGGAACATAAGAAATTATCGATACGTTGGAGACGTATCAGCATCCCCAAGCTTAGTTCCTGCTCGTCCCGAGTAGGTAAACGATAACAAAGATAATTTATGAAGTGACATGCTATCATAATCTTGATCAATACTATTGTAAGCACATGTAATGAATGCAGCGATTCGAAGCAATGTTAATGCAATGAGTAAACAATTGAATCATATAGCAAAGACTTTTCATGAATAGTACTTTCAAGACAAGCATCAATAAGTCTTGCATAAGAGTTAACTCATAAAGCAATAAATTCATAGTAGAGGCATTGAAGCAACACAAAGGAAGATTAAGTTTCAGCGGTTGCTTTCAACTTATAACATGTATATCTCATGGATATTGTCAACATAAAGTAATATAATAAGTGCAATATGCAAGTATGTAGGAATCAATGCACAGTTCACACAAGTGTTTGCTTCTTGAGATGGGAGGAAATAGGTGAACTGACTCAACATAAAAGTAGAAGAAAGGCCCTTCACAGAGGGAAGCATCGATTGTTATATTTGTGCTAGAGCTTTGATTTTGAAAACAAGAAACAATTTTGTCAACGGTAGTAATAAAGCATATGTATCATGTAAATTATATCCTACAAGTTGCAAGCCTCATGCATAGTATACTAATAGTGCCCGCACCTTGTCCTAATTAGCTCGGATTACCTGGATTATCACCGCAATACATATGTTTTAACCAAGTGTCACAAAGGGGTACCTCTATGCCGCCTATACAAAGGTCTAAGGAGAAAGCTCGCATTGGATTTCTCGCTTTTGATTATTCTCAACTTAGACATCCATACCGGGACAACATAGACAATAGATAATGGACTCCTCTTTAATGCTTAAGCATTCAACAACAATTAATTTTCTCATAAGAGATTGAGGATATTTGTCCAAAACTGAAACTTCCACCATGGATCATGGCTTTAGTTAGCGGCCCAATGTTCTTCTCTAACAATATGCATGCTCAAACCATTCAACTCATGGTAAATCGCCCTTACTTCAGACAAGACGAACATGCATAGCAACTCACATGATATTCAACAAAGAGTAATTGATGGCGTCCCCAGGAACATGGTTATCGCTCAACAAGCAACTTAATAAGAGATAAAATGCATAAGTACATATTCAATACCACAATAGTTTTTAGGCTATTTGTCCCATGAGCTATATATTGCAAAGGTGAAGGATAGAAATTTTAAAGGTAGCACTCAAGCAATTTACTTTGGAATGGCGGATAAATACCATGTAGTAGGTAGTTATGGTGGACACAAGTGGCATAGTGTTTGGCTCAAGGATTTTGGATGCATGAGAAGTATTCCCTCTCGATACAAGGCTTAGGCTAGCAAGGCTATTTGAAACAAACACAAGTATGAAGCGGTACAGCAAAACTCACATAAAAGACATATTGTAAGCATTATAAGACTCTATACTGTCTTCCTTGTTGTTCGACCCTTACTAGAAAATATCTAGACCTTAGAGAGACCAATCATGCAAACCAAATTTTAGCAAGCTCTATGTATTTCTTCACTAATAAGTGCAAAGTATATGATGCAAGAGCTTAAACATGAGTACAACAATTGCCAAGTATCACATTATTCAAGACATTTTACCAATTACCACATGTAGCATTTCCCGTTTCCAACCATATAACAATTTAACGAAGCAGTTTCAACCTTCGCCATGAACATTATGAGTAAAGCCTAAGGACATATTTGTCCATATGCAACAGTGGAGCGTGTCTCTCTCCCACACAATGAATGCTAGGATCCAACTTATTCAAACAAAACAAAAACAAAAACAAAAAGACGCTCCAAGCAAAGTACATAAGATGTGATGGAATAAAAATATAGTTTCACTAGAGGAACCTAATAATGTTGTCGATGAAGAAGGGGATTCCTTGGGCATCCCCAAGCTTAGACGCTTGAGTCTTCTTGAAATATGCAGGGGTGAACCACCGGGGCATCCCCAAGCTTAGAGCTTTCACTCTCCTTGATCATATTGTATCATCCTCCTCTCTTGATCTTTGAAAACTTCCTCCACACAAAACTCAAAACAACTCATTAGAGGGTTAGTGCATGATCAAAATTCACATGTTCAGAGGTGACATAATCATTCTTAACACTTCTGGACATTGCACAAAGCTACTGAAAGTTAATGGAATAGAAAAATCCATCAAGCATAGCAAAACATGCAATGCGAAATAAAAGGCAGAATCTGTCAAAACAGAACAGTCCGTAAAGACGAATTTCTAAGAGGCACCAGACTTGCTCAAATGAAAATGATCAAATTGAATGAAAGTTGCGTACATATCTGAGGATCACTCACATAAATTGGAAGAATTTTCTGAGTTACCTACAGAGAATTCAGCCCAGATTCGTGACAGCAAGAAATCTGTTTCTGCGCAGTAATCCAAATCTAGTATGAACCTTACTATCAAAGACTTTACTTGGCACAACAATGCAACAAAACTAAGATAAGAAGAGGTTGCTACAGTAGTAACAACTTCCAAGACTCAAATATAAAACAAAGGTACTGTAGTAAAATCATGGGTTGTCTCCCATAAGCGCTTTTCTTTAACGCCTTTCAGCTAGGCGCAGAAAGTGTGTATCAAGTGTTATCAAGAGATGATGCATCTACAGCGGGGTTTGGAGTTTTCTCAACCATGCATTGTATTTTATCTATGTAAGTTTCAGAGGCTCCCTTTTCATTAGTCTTAGGCTTGCTACTCTCATCAAACAAATTTTCAGGAACAAGCCAAGCATAATTATCATCTAGCGCTTCATGTATTCCTAGGAGCTTGCAAGGTATTGGTGCTTTAATCTCCCCACCATCATTAACATTATTAGTATACCTTATTCTATCCATGTCCATCATTTCAAGTGTTCTTTTAAAATTGGTGAACATACCAAGCCTCTTATACTTAATGAAAACTTTTCTAGCTTCTCTAGCTATATCTTTAAATTCCCTATCAAGGACTTTTAAAACAAAATCTTTCTTTTCTCCCCTCTCCATATCAGAAAGTGTAAGAAACATGTGTTGTATCATGGGGTTGAGACTAATAAATCTAGTTTCCAACAGGTGTACTAAACAGGCAGAGGCACTTTCATAAGTAGGAGCAGCTTTTAATAATGGTATATCTTCAAAATCTTCATCCATGATAACATGGGTGAAAAATTCTTCTATATTATCTCTTCCAATTATAGACCCTTCTCCCACATATATATCTTTTAGAGTGAAATTAGGAGGAAACATGATGAAATAAGTAAAGTAAATGCAAGTAACTAAATTTTTTTGTGTTTTTTTAATATGGAGATTGCAAACAAGAAGGTAAATAAAGTAAAGCTAGCAACTAATTTTTTTGTGTTTTGTTTTAGTGCTGCAAACAAAGTACTAAATAAACAAAGCAAGACAAAAACAAAGTAAAGAGATTGGAGGTGGAGACTCCCCTTGCAGCGTGTCTTGATCTCCCCGGCAACGGCGCCAGAAAACAGTCTTGATACGCGTACAACACGCGTCCGTTGGGAACCCCAAGAGGAACATGTGATGCGTACATCAGCAAGTTTTCCCTCAGTAAGAAACCAAGGTTTATCGAACCAGTAGGAGCCAAGAAGCACGTTGAAGGTTGATGGCGGCGGAGTGTAGTGCGGCGCAACACCAAGGATTCCGGCGCCAACGTGGAACCTGCACAACACAACCAAAGTACTTTGTCCCAACGTAACAGTGAGGTTGTAAATCTCACCGGCTTGCTGTAACAAAGGATTAGATGTATAGTGTGGATGATGATGTTTGCAGAAAACAGTAGAGCGAGTATTGCAGTTGATTGTATTCGATGTAAAAGAATGGACCGGGGTCCACAGTTCACTAGTGGTGTCTCTCCGATAAGAATAAGCATGTTGGGTGAACAAATTACAGTTGGGCAATTGACAAATAAAGAGGGCATGACCATGCACATACATGTTATGATGAGTATTGTGAGATTTAATTGGGCATTATGACAAAGTACATAGACCGCTATCCAGCATGCATCTATACCTAAAAAGTCCACCTTCAGGTTATCATCCGAACCCCCTGCAGTATTAAGTTGCAAACAACAGACAATTGCATTAAGTATGGTGCGTAATGTAATCAATAAATATATCCTTAGACATAGCATTGATGTTTTATCCCTAGTGGCAACAGCACATCCACAACCTTAGAGGTTTCTGTCACTCCCTGCATTTAATGGAGACATGAACCCACTATCGAGCATAAATACTCCCTCTTGGAGTTACAAGCAAAAACTTGGCCAGAGCCTCTACTAGCAACGGAGAGCATGCAAGATCATAAACAACACATAGATGATATTGATAATCAACATAACATAGCATTCACTTATTCATCGGATCCCAACAAACGCAACATGTAGCATTACAGATAGATGATCTTTATCATGTTAGGCAGCTCACAAGATCCAACAATGATAGCACAATTAGGAGAAGACGACCATCTAGCTACTGCTATGGACCCATAGTCCAGGGGTGAACTACTCACTCATCACTCCGGAGGCTACCATGGTGGTGAAGAGTCCTCCGGGAGATGATTCCCCTCTCCAGCAGGGTGCCGGAGGCGATCTCCTGAATCCCCCGAGATGGGATTGGCGGCGGCGGCGTCTCTGAAAGGTTTTCCGTATCGTGGCTCTCGGTACTGGAGTTATTCTCGACGAAGGCTTATGTAGGCGGAAGGGTAGGTCAGGGGGTGCCACGAGGGGCCCACACCACAGGCCGGCGCGGCCAGGGCCTGCGCCGCGCCGCCCTGGTGTGGCGTCGCCTCGTCGCCCCACTTCGTATCTCCCCCGGTGCTCTGGAAGCTTCGTGGAAAAATAAGATCCTGGGCGTTGATTTCGTCCAATTCCGAGAATATTTCCTTACTAGGATTTCTGAAACCAAAAACAGTAGAAAACAACAACTGGCTCTTCGGCATCTCGTTAATAGGTTAGTGCCTGAAAATGCATAAATATGACATAAAATATGTATAAAACATGTAGATATCATCAATAAAGTAGCATGGAACATAAGAAATTATCGACACATTGGAGACGTATCAGCATCCAAGAAGCCGAGTTGCATCCCACCCCACCGTCTTCCATGGCATCGTGCCGGGCCACTGCTGCCAGCCGATTGGCCGGATTACACTGGAGGTGATGTTCAGGAAGCCAGATCACTTCCGCACCGAGAAGATCGAGTTCGAAGTGGTGGACCTCGTCAGTCCCTACCACGCGCTCCTGGGCAGGCCGGCCCTGACCAAGTTCATGGCGGTGCCCCATTATGGGTACCTGAAGATGAAGCTTCCTGGCCCTAAAGGGGTCATCACCGTAACCGGCGACTATCGTCGCTCCATGGACTGCGCCACGCAGAGCTCCAAGATGGCCCAGACGCTGGTCATCGCCACCGAGAAGCAGCTCATCTACGACGCTGTCGCCTTGGCCAAGGCCGCGCAGACGGACATGCCGGCTGCAGGCAACCTGGCTGGGACGACTCACTTCCATCCGGCCAACAACACCAAGAAGATCCTGCTGGAACCGGTGCAGCCGGACAAGTATGTAACCATCGGTGCCGACTTGAACAACAAATAGGAAAGCGAGCTCACCAGCTTCCTCCATGAGAATCGGGACATCTTCGCATGGACTCCAAGAGACATGCCGGGTGTGCCGAGGGAGTTGGCTGAGCACCACCTGTAGGATAACGTTGCATAGAAAACAAAAAAAATTTCCTACCGCGAACACGCAATCCAAGCCAAGATGCAATCTAGAAGACGGTAGCAACGAGGGGATAATCGAGTCTCACCCTTGAAGAGATTCCAAAGCCTACAAGATGAGGCTCTTGTTGCTGTGGTAGACGTTCACTTGCCGCTTGCAAAAGCGCGTAGAAGATCTTGATCACCGGCGCCACGAACGGGCAGCACCTCCGTACTCGGTCACACGTTCGGTTGTTGATGAAGAAGACGTACACCTCCCGTTCCAGCGGGCAGCGGAAGTAGTAGCTCCTCTTGAATCCGACAGCACGACGTCGTGGTGTCGGTGGCGGTGGAGAACTCCGGCGGAGCTTCACTTAAGCACGCGGGAGCTATGGAGGAGAGGGGGGCGGCTAGGGTTTGGGAGGGGGTGGCCGGCCACTTGGGGGGTGCGGCTAGGTGGTGGTCTTGGGGTGGCCGGCCCCCTCCCCTTGTCCCTCATTATATAGGTGGAAGCCCCAAGGGTTGGACTACAAGTCTCCGAATAAGACCCGAACCCAAAACTTTCCATATGATAGGGAAACCTACCCAAGCTAGGACTCCCACTAGAGGTGGGAGTTCCACCTTCCATGGAGGGGGTGGCCGGCCCCCCTTGGGGGAGTCCACTTGGGACTCCTCCCCCTCTAGGGTTGGCCGGCCATGGAGGTGGAGTCCCTCCGGGACTCCACCTTCCTTGGTGGTTTCTTCCGGACTATTCTAGAACCTTCTAGAACCTTCCATAGAACCTTCCGCATCATTTTAATTCACATAAAATGACATCCTATATATGAATCTTATTCTCCGGACCATTCCGGAACTCCTCGTGATGTCCGGGATCTTATCCGGGACTCCGAACAAATATTCGAACTCCATTCCATATTCAAGTTCTACCATTTCAACATCCAACTTTAAGTGTGTCACCCTACGGTTCGTGAACTATGCGGACATGGTTGAGTACTCACTCCGACCAATAACCAATAGCGGGATCTGGAGATCCATAATGGCTCCCACATATTCAACGATGACTTTAGTGATCGAATGAACCATTCACGTACGATACCAATTCCCTTTGTCACGCGATATTTTACTTGTCCGAGGTTTGATCTTCGGTATCACTCTATACCTTGTTCAACCTCGTCTCCTGACAAGTACTCTTTACTCGTACCGTGGTATGTGGTCTCTTATGAACTTATTCATATGCTTGCAAGACATTAGACGACATTCCACCGAGAGGGCCCAGAGTATATCTATCCGTCATCGGGATGGACAAATCCCACTGTTGATCCATATGCCTCAACTCATACTTTCCGGATACTTAATCCCACCTTTATAACCACCCATTTACGCAGTGGCGTTTGGTGTAATCAAAGTACCTTTCCGGTATAAGTGATTTACATGATCTCATGGTCATAAGGACTAGGTAACTATGTATCGAAAGCTTATAGCAAATAACTTAATGACGAGATCTTATGCTACGCTTAATTGGGTGTGTCCATTACATCATTCATACAATGACATAACCTTGTTATTAATAACATCCAATGTTCATGATTATGAAACTAATCATCCATTAATCAACAAGCTAGTTAAGAGGCATACTAGGGACTCTTTGTTTGTCTACATATCACACATGTACTAATGTTTCGGTTAATACAATTATAGCATGATATATAAACATTTATCATAAACATAAAGATATAAATAATAACCACTTTATTATTGCCTCTAGGGCATATCTCCTTCAGTCTCCCACTTGCACTAGAGTCAATAATCTAGATTACATTGTAATATACCTAACACCCATGGCATTCTGGTGTTGGTCATGCTTTGCCCTAGGGAGAGCTTTAGTCAATGGATCTGCTACATTCAGATCAGTGTGTACTTTGCAAATCTTTACTTCTCCATCTTCGATGTACTCACGAATCGAGTGGTAACGTAGCTTGATATGCTTCAGCCTCTTGTGTGACCTTGGCTCTTGTGCATTGGCGATGGCACCCATGTTATCACAGTAAATGATTAATGGGTCCAATGCACTAGGAACCACACCGAGCTCTACAATGAACCTCTTCATCCATACCGCTTCTGATGAAGCCTCTGAAGCCGCTATGTACTCTGATTCTGTTGAAGACTTCGCCACCGTGCACTGCTTCGAGCTTGCCCAGCTTACTGCAGCACCATTCAATATAAACACGTACCCAGACTGTGACTTAGAGTCATCAGGATCAGTGTTCCAACTTGCATCGGTGTAACCACTTACAACGAGCTCTTGGTCATCTCCATAGCAAAGAAACATATCCTTAGTTTTTTTCAAGTACTTCAGGATATTCTTGACCGCTGTCCAGTGTTCCATTCCTGGATCACTTTGATATCTGCTAGTCAAACTAACAGCATGTGCTATATCCGGTCTAGTACATAGCATGGCATACATGATAGATCCTACTGCCGAGGCATAGGGGATATTACTCATCCTTTCTCTTTCTTCTACCGTAGCCGGTCCTTGAGTCTTACTCAAGACCTTGCCTGGTAACATAGGTAAGAACCCTTTCTTACTTTCGTTCATTCTAAACTTCTTTAGAATCTTGTCCAGGTATGTACTCTGTGATAGCCCTGTTAGGCGTCTTGATTTATCTCTATAAATCTTGATGCCTAATATATACGATGCTTCACCAAGGTCTTTCATTGAAAAACAATTATTCAAATAACCTTTAACACTGCTTAATAGTTCTATATCATTCCCGATCAATAATATGTCATCTACATATAATATCAGGAATGCTACAGAGCTCCCACTCACTTTCTTGTAAATACAGGCCTCTCCATGACACTGTATAAACCCGAAGTCTTTGATCACCTTATCAAAGCGTCGGTTCCAACTTCTTGATGCTTGCTTCAGTCCATAGATTGAACGCTGAAGTTTGCATACTTTGTCAGCATTTTTAGGATCGACAAAACCTTTGGGTTGTACCATATACAACTCTTCCTCAATGTCTCCATTAAGGAACGCCGTTTTGACATCCATCTGCCAAATCTCATAATCGAAAAATGCAGCTATTGCTAACAAAATCCTCACAGATTTTAGCTTCGCTACAGGTGAGAAAGTCTCATCGTAGTCAACTCCTTGAATTTGCCGGAAACCCTTTGCGACAAGTCGAGCTTTATAGACAGTAATATTACCATCAACATCTGTTTTTCTCTTGAAGATCCATTTATTCTCGACAGCCTTTCGGCTATCAGGTAAGTCTACCAAAGTCCATACTTTGTTATCATACATGGATCCCATTTCGGATTTCATGGCTTCTTGCCATTTGTTGGAATCTGGGCTCATCATCGCTTCTTCATACGTCGCAGGGTCCTCATCATTGTTATCCACAATCATGACATTTAGACAAGGATCATACCAATCAGGAGTGGCACGTTCCCTTGTCGATCTGCGAGGTTCAGTATTTTCCTCGTTCGAAGTTTCATGATCATTATCATTAGCTTCCTCTGTTGCCGGTGTAGGCGGTACAGGTACAAATTCCGGTACTGCGCTACTCTGATCAACGAGTATAGATTCATCAATCTCATCGAGTTCTACTTTTCTTCCAGTCACTTCTTTAGTGAGAAATTCTTTCTCAAGAAAGGTTCCGTTCTTAGCAACAAAGATTTTGCCTTCGGATCTGTGATAGAAGGTGTACCCTATAGTTTCCTTAGGGTATCCTATGAAGACGCATTTCTCCGCTTTGGGTTCTAGCTTGTCCGGTTGTAACTTCTTTACATAGGCTTCGCAACCCCAAACTTTCAGGAACGACAGCTTAGGTTTCTTATTAAACCATAATTCATACGGTGTCATTTCTACGGATTTTGATGGTGCTCTATTTAAAGTGAATGCGGCTGTCTCTAATGCATAACTCCAAAAAGATAATGGCAAATCAGTAAGAGACATCATAGAACGAACCATATCTAAGAGAGTTCGATTACGACGTTCAGACACACCGTTTCGTTGAGGTGTTCCCGGCGGTGTCAATTGTGAAAGTATTCCGCATTTCTTTAAATGCATGCCAAACTCATAACTCAGATATTCACCTCCACGATCAGATCGTAGAAATTTAATCTTCTTGTTACGTTGATTTTCTACTTCACTTTGGAATTCCTTAAACTTCTCGAAAGTTTCGGATTTGTGTTTCATGAAATAGATATACCCATATCTACTCAGATCATCTATGAAGGTTAGAACATAACGATAACCACCGCGCGATGCTACACTCATTGGTCCGCACACATCGGTATGTATGATTTCCAATAAGTCAGTAGCTCGCTCCATCATACCAGAAAATGGAGTCTTAGTCATTTTACCCATTAGACATGCTTCGCATCTATCAAGTGACTCAAAGTCAAGTGATTCAAGTAATCCATCAGTATGGAGTTTCTTCATGCGTTTCACTCCAATATGACCAAGACGACAGTGCCACATATAAGTAGAATTATCATTCAATTTAATTCGCTTAGCATCAATGTTATTTATATGCGTATCACTACTATCGAGATCTAACAGAAATAAGCCATTCTTTTCTGGTGCTCGACCATAAAAGATATTATTCATAAAAATAGAACAACCATTATTCTCAGACTTGAATGAATAACCATCTTGCATTAAACAAGATCCAGATATAATGTTCATGCTCAACGCGGGTACAAAATAACAATTATTTAGGCTTAAAACTAATCCCGAAGATAGATGTAGAGGAAGTGTGCCGACTGCGATCACATTGACCTTGGATCCGTTTCCAACGCGCATCGTCACTTCATCTTTCAGTAGTCTTCGTTTATTCTTTAGTTCCTGTTTCGAGTTACAAATATGAGCAACCGAACCAGTATCAAATACCCAGGTACTAGAACGATGACCAGTGAGATAAACATCTATAACATGTATATTAGATATACCTTCTTTCTTCTTCTTGACAAGGCCACTTTTCAGATCAGCTAGATACTTGGAGCAATTACGCTTCCAGTGTCCCTTCTCCTTGCAGTAATAGCACTCAGCATCAGGCTTAGGGCCGCTCTTAGGTTTCATAGGAGGCGTGGCAGCTTTCTTGCCACCCTTCTTGAATTTTCCCTTAGACTTGCCCTGTTTCTTGAAACTGGTGGTCTTGTTGACCATCAACACTTGGTGCTCTTTCTTGATCTCAATCTCATCAGCTTTTAGCATGCCAAAGAGTTCAGGTAACTCCTTGTTCATGTTCTGCATATTGTAGTTCATCACAAAGTTCTTGTAACTTGGTGGCAGTGATTGAAGGACACGATTAATCCCCAGTCTGTTAGGAATCACTATTCCCAAGTCACTGAGTTTCTTCGCATGCCCGGTCATGGCGAGCATGTGCTCACTAACGGAGCTGCCTTCTTCCATCATACAGCTGAAGAAATGCTTCGATGCTTCATAGCACTCCACGGCCGCATGAGTCTCAAAAATAGCTTTCAGCTCTTTCATCAACTCATGAGGATCGTGGTGCTCAAAACGTTTTTGAAGATCGGATTCCAGACTGCACAGGATGGCACACTGAACTTGAAAGTACCAAGTTTTCCGAGTCTCGTAAACAGCTTTTACTTCATCGGTTTCAGTTTCTGCAGGAGGGTCACCTAGCGGTGCATCAAGCACATATTGCAGATTTCCGCCAGAGAGGAAGATCCTCACATGACGGAACCAGTCGGTGAAGTTGCTACCGTTGCTCTTAAGTTTTTCTTTCTCTAGGAACTGGTTAAAATAGATTGGGGACGCCATCTCTACAACATATATTTGCAAAAGTTTAGACTAAGTTTATGATAGATTGAGTTCAAATTTTAATTCAACATAATTAGAAATCTAGGTGAACTCCCACTCAAAACAATATCCTCGCATTGTCTTAGTGATCACACGAACCAAATCCACCGCACCTAAGTCCGATCATCACGAGACAAGGTGTGATTTCAATGGCGAACACTCAAAGTGTTCATCATATCAACCATATGATTCATGCTCTACCTTTCGGTATCACGTGTTCCGAGACCATGTCTGTACATGCTAGGCTCGTCAAGGCCACCTTAGTATCCGCATGTGCAAAACTGTCTTGCACCCGTTGTAGTACTTGTTGATTCTACCACACCCGATCATCACGAGATGCTTCGAACCGACAAGTATTGGTAACGGTGCTACTAAGGATGAACACTTTATTATCTTGAGATTTTAGTGAGGGATCATCTTATAATGCTACCGTCGCGATCTAAGCAAAATAAGATGCATAAAAGGATTAACATCACATGCAGTTCATATGTGATATGATATGGCCCTTTTGTCTTTGCGCCTTTGATCTTCATCTCCAAAGCACGGACATGATCTCCATCATCTTCGGGCATGATCTCCATCATCGTCAGCGTAGCGTCAAGGTCAATGGCGCCGTCTTCATGATTGTCCTCCATGTAGCAACTATTACAACTATTTTGAAATACTACTCAACATGAAATTTAAAGACAACCATAAGGCTCCTGCCGGTTGCCACAATACAATAATGATCATCTCGTACATATTCATCATCACATTATGGCCATATCACATCACCAAACCCTGCAAAAACAAGTTAGACGTCTCTAATTTGGTTTGCATATTTTACGTGGTTTAGGGTTTTCGATAGAGATCTAATCTACCTACGAACATGAACCACAACGTTGATACTAATGTTTTCAATAGAAGAGTAAATTGAATCTTCACTATAGTAGGAGAGACAGACACCCGCAAAGCCTCTTATGCAATACAAGTTGCATGTCGAACGAGGAACAAGTCTCATGAACGCGGTCATGTAAAGTTAGTCCGAGCCGCTTCATCCCACTATGCCACAAAGATGCAAAGTACTCAAACTAAAGATAACAAGAGCATCAACGCCCACAAAACCATTGTGTTCTACTCGTGCAACCATCTATGCATAGACACGGCTCTGATACCACTGTAGGATAACGTTGCATAGAAAACAAAAAAAAATTTCCTACCGCGAACACGCAATCCAAGCCAAGATGCAATCTAGAAGATGGTAGCAACGAGGGGATAATCGAGTCTCACCCTTGAAGAGATTCCAAAGCCTACAAGATGAGGCTCTTGTTGCTGCGGTAGACGTTCACTTGCCGCTTGCAAAAGCGCGTAGAAGATCTTGATCACCGGCGCCACGAACGGGCAGCACCTCCGTACTCGGTCACACGTTCGGTTGTTGATGAAGACGAAGTCCACCTCCCGTTCCAGCGGGCAGCGGAAGTAGTAGCTCCTCTTGAATCCGACAGCACGACGGCGTGGTGTCGGTGGCAGTGGAGAACTCCGGCGGAGCTTCGCTTAAGCACGCGGGAGCTATGGAGGAGAGGGGGGCGGCTAGGGTTTGGGAGGGGGTGGCCGGCCACTTGGGGGGTGTGGCCAGGTGGTGGTCTTGGGGTGGCCGGCCCCCTCCCCTTGTCCCTCATTATATAGGTGGAAGCCCCAAGGGTTGGACTACAAGTCTCCGAATAAGACCCGAACTCAAAACTTTCCATATGATAGGGAAACCTACCCAAGCTAGGACTCCCACTAGAGGTGGGAGTTCCACCTTCCATGGAGGGGGTGGCCGGCCCCCCTTGGGGGAGTCCACTTGGGACTCCTCCCCCTCTAGGGTTGGCCGGCCATGGAGGTGGGGACTCCACCTTCCTTGGTGGTTTCTTCCGGACTTTTCTAGAACCTTCTAGAACCTTCCATAGAACCTTCCGCATCATTTTAATTCACATAAAATGACATCCTATATATGAATCTTATTCTCCGGACCATTCCGGAACTCCTCGTGATGTCCGGGATCTTATCCGGGACTCCGAACAAATATTCGAACTCCATTCCATATTCAAGTTCTACCATTTCAACATCCAACTTTAAGTGTGTCACCCTACGGTTCGTGAACTATGCGGACATGGTTGAGTACTGATACGCGTACATCACGCGTCCGTTGGGAACCCCAAGAGGAAGGTGTGATGTGTACAGCGGCAAGTTTTCCCTCAGTATGAAACCAAGGTTTATCGAACCAGTAGGAGCCAAGAAGCACGTTGAAGGTTGATGGCGGCGAGATGTAGTGCGGCGCAACACCAGGGATTCCGGCGCCAACGTGGAACCTGCACAACACAACCAAAGTACTTTGCCCCAACGAAACAGTGAGGTTGTCAATCTCACCGGCTTGCTGTAACAAAGGATTAGATGTATAGTGTGGATGATGATTGTTTGCAGAAAACAGTAGAACAATTGCAGTAGATTGTATTTCAGATGTAAAGAATGGACCGGGGTCCACAGTTCACTAGAGGTGTCTCTCCCATAAGATAAATAGCATGTTGGGTGAACAAATTACAGTTGGGCAATTGACAAATAGAGAGGGCATGACCATGCACATACATGATATGATGAGTATTGTGAGATTTAATTAGGCATTACGACAAAGTACATAGACCGCTATCCAGCATGCATCTATGCCTAAAAAGTCCACCTTCAGGTTATCATCCGAACCCCTTCCAGTATTAAGTTGAAAACAACAGACAATTGCATTAAGTATGGTGCGTAATGTAATCAATAACTACATCCTCGGACATAGCATCAATGTTTTATCCCTAGTGGCAATAGTACATCCATAACCTTAGAGGTTTCTGTCACTCCCACAGATTCACTGAGACATGAACCCACTATCGAGCATAAATACCCCCTCTTGAAGTTAAGAGTAAAAACTTGGCCAGAGCCTCTACTAATAACGGAGAGCATGCAAGATCATAAACAACACATAGATATAAATTGATAATCAACATAACATAGTATTCTCTATCCATCGGATCCCAACAAACACAACATATAGCATTACAGATAGATGATCTTGATCAAGTTCGGCAGCTCACAAGATCCGACAATGAAGCACATAAGGAGAAGACAACCATCTAGCTACTGCTATGGACCCATAGTCCAGGGGTGAACTACTCACTCATCACTTCCGAGGAGACCATGGCGGTGTAGAGTCCTCCGGGAGATGATTCCCCTCTCCGGCAGGGTGCCGAAGGCGATCTCCTGAATCCCCCGAGATGGGATTGGCAGCGGCGGCGTCTCTGGAAGGTTTTCCGTATCGTGGCTCTCGGTACTGGGGGTTTCGCGACGAAGGCTATTTGTAGGCGGAAGGGCAGGTCAAGGGGCATCACGAGGGGCCCAGACGCCAGGGCCGCGCGACCAAGACCTGGGCCGCGCCGCCCTGTTGTCTGGCCACCTCGTGGCCCCACTTCGTTAGCTCTCCGGTCTTCTGGAAGCTTCGTGTGAAAATAGGCCCCTGGGCGTTGATTTCGTCCAATTCCGAGAATATTTCCTTATTAGGATTTCTGAAACCAAAAACAGCAGAAAACAGCAACTGGTTCTTCGGCATCTCGTTAATAGGTTAGTGCCGGAAAATGCATAAATATGACATAAAGTATGCATAAAACATGTAGATATCATCAATAATGTGGCATGGAACATAAGAAATTATCGATACGTCGGAGACGTATCAGCATCCCCAAGCTTAGTTTCTGCTCGTCCCGAGCAGGTAAACGATAAACAAAGATAATTTCTGGAGTGACATGCCATCATAACCTTGATCATACTATTGTAAGCATATGTAATGAATGCAGCGATCAAAACAATGTATATGACATGAGTAAACAAGTGAATCATATAGCAAAGACTTTTCATGAATAGTACTTCAAGACAAGCATCAATAAGTCTTGCATAAGAGTTAACTCATAAAGCAATAATTCAAAGTAAAGGCATTGAAGCAACACAAAGGAAGATGAAGTTTCAGCGGTTGCTTTCAACTTATAACATGTATATCTCATGGATATTGTCAACATAGAGTAATATAACAAGTACAATATGCAAGTATGTAGGAATCAATGCACAGTTCACACAAGTGTTTGCTTCTTGAGGTGGAGAGAGATAGGTGAACTGACTCAACATAAAAGTAAAAGAATGGTCCTTCAAAGAGGAAAGCATCGATTGCTATATTTGTGCTAGAGCTTTGATTTTGAAAACAAGAAGCAATTTTGTCAACGGTAGTAATAAAGCATATGTGTTATGTAAATTATATCTTACAAGTTGCAAGCCTCATGCATAGTATACTAATAGTGCCCGCACCTTGTCCTAATTAGCTTGGATTACCGGGATTATCGCAATGCACATGTTTTAACCAAGTGTCACAAAGGGGTACCTCTATGCCGCCTGTACAAAGGTCTAAGGAGAAAGCTCGCATTGGATTTCTCGCTATTCATTATTCTCAACTTAGACATCCATACCGGGACAACATAGACAACAGATAATGGACTCCTCTTTAATGCATAAGCATGTAGCAACAATTAATTTTCTCATATGAGATTGAGGATATATGTCCAAAACTGAAACTTCCACCATGGATCATGGCTTTAGTTAGCGGCCCAATGTTCTTCTCTAACAATATGCATGCTCTAACCATAAAGGTGGTAAATCTCCCTTACTTCAGACAAGACGAACATGCATAGCAACTCACATGATATTCAACAAAGAGTAGTTGATGGCGTCCCCAGGAACATGGTTATCGCACAACAAGCAACTTAATAAGAGATAAAGTGCATAAGTACATATTCAATACCACAATAGTTTTTAGGCTATTTGTCCCATGAGCTATATATTGTAAAGGTAGAGGATATAAATTTTAAAGGTAGCACTCAAGCAATTTACTTTGGAATGGCGTAGAAATACCATGTAGTAGGTAGGTATGGTGGACACAAATGGCATAGTGGTTGGCTCAAGTATTTTGGATGCATGAGAAGTATTCCCTCTCGATACAAGGTTTAGGCTAGCAAGGCTATTTGAAACAAACACAAGGATGAAGCGGTGCAGCAAAACTCACATAAAAGACATATTGTAAACATTATAAGACTCTACACCGTCTTCCTTGTTGTTCAAACTCAATACTAGAAATTATCTAGACTTTAGAGAGACCAAATATGCAAACCAAATTTTAGCATGCTCTATGTATTTCTTCATTAATAGGTGCAAAGCATATGGTGCAAGAGCTTAAACATGAGCACAACAATTGCCAAGTATCACATTATCCAAGACATTATAGCAATTACTACATGTATCATTTTCCAATTCCAACCATATAACAATTTAACGAAGAAGAAACTTCGCCATGAATATTATGAGTAGAGCCTAAGGACATACTTGTCCATATGCTACAGCGGAGCGTGTCTCTCTCCCACACAATGAATGCTAGGATCTATTTTATTCAAACAAAACAAAAAACAAAAACAAACCGACGCTCCAAGCAAAGCACATAAGATGTGACGGAATAAAAATATAGTTTCAGGGGAGGAACCTGATAGTGTTGTCGATGAAGAAGGGGATGCCTTGGGCATCCCTAAGCTTAGACGCTTGAGTCTTCTTGATATATTCAGGGGTGAACCACGGGGGCATCCCCAAGCTTAGAGCTTTCACTCTCCTTGATCATGTTGTATCATCTCCCTCTCTTGATCCTTGAAAACTTCTCCACACCAAACTCAAAACAACTCATTAGAGGGTTAGTGCACAATCAAATTATACATGTTCAGAGGTGACATAATCATTCTTAACACTTCTGGACATTGCACAAAGCTACTGAAAGTCAATGGAATCGAAATATCCATCGAACATAACAAAACAGGCAATGCGAAATAAAAGGCAGAATCTGTCAAAAACAGAACAGTTCGTAATGACGAATTTTATTGAGGCACCAGACTTGCTCAAATGAAAATGCTCAAATTGAATGAAAGTTGCGTACATATCTGAGGATCACTCACGTAAATTGGCATAATTTTGTGAGTTACCTACAGAGAATTTTGCCCAGATTCGTGATAGCAAAGAAATCTGTTTCTGCGCAGTAATCCAAATCTAGTATGAACCTTACTATCAACGACTTTACTTGGCACAACAAAACTCTAAACTAAGATAAGGAGAGGTTGCTACAGTAGTAAACAACTTCCAAGACACAAAATATAAAACAAAGTACTGTAGTAAAAACATGGGTTGTCTCCCATAAGCGCTTTTCTTTAACGCCTTTCAGCTAGGCGCAGAAAGTGTGTATCAAGTATTATCAAGAGACGAAGTGTCAACATCATAATTTGTTCTAATAATATAATCAAAAGGTAACTTCATTCTCTTTCTAGGGAAGTGTTCCATACCTTTCTTGAGAGGAAATTGATATTTAATATTACCTTCCTTCATATCAATGATAGCACCAACAGTTCGAAGAAAAGGTCTTCCCAATATAATGGGACAAGATGCATTGCATTCAATATCCAAGACAACAAAATCAACGGGGACAAGGTTATTGTTAACGGTAATGCGAACATTATCAACTTTCCCCAAAGGTTTCTTTGTAGAATGATCAGCAAGATTAACATCCAAATAACAATTTTTCAATGGTGGCAAGTCAAGCATATTATAAATTTTCTTAGGCATAACAGAAATACTTGCACCAAGATCACATAAAGCATTACAATCAAAATCATTGACCTTCATCTTAATGATGGGCTCCCAACCATCCTCTAGCTTCCTAGGAATAGAAGCTTCGCGCTCTAATTTCTCTTCTCTAGCTTTTATGAGAGCATTTGTAATATGTTTCGTGAAAGCCAAATTTATAGCACTAGCATTAGGACTTTTAGCAAGTTTTTGTAAGAACTTTATAACTTCAGAGATGTGGCAATCATAAAAATTTAAACCATTATAATCTAAAGCAATGGGATCGTCATCCCCAATGTTGGAAACAATTTTAGCAGTTTTATCACAGGCAGTTTCAGCAGTTTTAGCAGTTTCGGGCAGTTTCTCGCGCTTTGCATTAGAAGTGGAAACATTGCTAACACCAATTCTTTTATTAGTAATAGTAGGAGGTGCAGCAACTTGTGGAGCATTAGCATTGCTAGTGGTGGTAATAGTCCAAACTTTAGCTATATTATCTTCTTTTTCATTTTCTTCTCTTTCCCACCTAGCACGCAATTCGGCCATCAATCTTATATTCTCATTAATTCTAACTTGGATGGCATTTGCTGTAGTAACAATTTTATTATGATGATTTTCATTAGGCATAACTTTCGATTTCAAAAGATCAACTTCAGCAGCAAGACTATCGACTTTAGAAGCAAGTATATCAATTTTCCCAAGCTTTTCTTCAACAGATTTGTTAAAAGCAGTTTGTGTACTAATAAATTCTTTAAGCATGGCTTCAAGTCCAGGGGGTGTGTTCCTATTATTGTTGTAAGAATTCCCATAAGAATTACCATAGCCGTTGCCATTATTATAATTAAGGATATGGCCTATAGTTGTTACTAGAATTGTTCCGGTAAGCATTGTTGTTGAAATTATTATTTTTAATGAAGTTTACATCAACATGTTCTTCTTGTGCAACCAATGAAGCTAACGGAACATTATTAGGATCAACATTAGTCCTATCATTCACAAGCATAGACATAATAGCATCAATCTTATCACTCAAGGAAGAGGTTTCTTCGACAGAATTTACCTTCTTACCTTGTGGAGCTCTTTCCGTGTGCCATTCAGAGTAATTGATCATCATATTATCAAGAAGCTTTGTTGCTTCACCAAGAGTGATGGACATAAAGGTACCTCCAGCAGCTGAATCCAATAGGTTCCGCGAAGAAAAATTCAGTCCTGCATAAAAGGTTTGGATGATCATCCAAGTAGTCAGTCCATGGGTTGGGCAATTTTTAACCAGAGATTTCATTCTTTCCCATGCTTGTGCAACATGCTCATTATCCAATTGTTTAAAATTCATTATGCTACTCCTCAAAGATATAATTTTAGCAGGGGGATAATATCTACCAATAAAAGCATCCTTGCATTTAGTCCATGAATCAATACTATTCTTAGGCAGAGATAGCAACCAATCTTTAGCTCTTCCTCTTAATGAGAAAGGGAACAATTTTAATTTTATAATGTCACCATCTACATCTTTATACTTTTGCATTTCACATAGTTTAACAAAATTATTGAGATGGGCAGCAGCATCATCAGAACTAACACCAGAAAATTGCTCTCGCATAACAAGATTCAGTAAAGCAGATTTAATTTCAAAGAATTCTGCTGTAGTAGCAGGTGGAGCAATAGGTGTGCATAAGAAATCATTATTATTTGTGGTTGTGAAGTCACACAACTTAGTATTTTCAGGAGTACCCATTTTAGCAATAGTAAATAAAGCAAACTAGATAAAGTAAATGTGAGTAACTTATTTTTTTGTGTTTTTGATATAGCAAACAAGATAGCAAATAAAGTAAAACTAGCAACTAATTTTTTTGTATTTTGATTTAGTGCAGCAAACAAAGTAGTAAATAAAACTAAGCAAGACAAAAACAAAGTAAAGAGATTGGGATGTGGAGACTCCCCTTGCAGCGTGTCTTGATCTCCCCGGCAACGGCGCCAGAAAAAGAGCTTGATACGCGTACAGCACGCGTCCGTTGGGAACCCCAAGAGTAAGGTGTGATGCGTAAAGCGGCAAGTTTTCCCTCAGTATGAAACCAAGGTTTATCGAACCAGTAGGAGCCAAGAAGCACGTTGAAGGTTGATGGCGGCGAGATGTAGTGCGGCGCAACACCAGGGATTCCGGCGCCAACGTGGAACCTGCACAACACAACCAAAGTACTTTGCCCCAACGAAACAGTGAGGTTGTCAATCTCACCGGCTTGCTGTAACAAAGGATTAGATGTATAGTGTGGATGATGATTGTTTGCAGAAAACAGTAGAACAATTGCAGTAGATTGTATTTCAGATGTAAAGAATGGACCGGGGTCCACAGTTCACTAGAGGTGTCTCTCCCATAAGATAAATAGCATGTTGGGTGAACAAATTACAGTTGGGCAATTGACAAATAGAGAGGGCATGACCATGCACATACATGATATGATGAGTATTGTGAGATTTAATTGGGCATTACGACAAAGTACATAGACCGCTATCCAGCATGCATCTATGCCTAAAAAGTCCACCTTCAGGTTATCATCCGAACCCCTTCCAGTATTAAGTTGAAAACAACAGACAATTGCATTAAGTATGGTGCGTAATGTAATCAATAACTACATCCTCGGACATAGCATCAATGTTTTATCCCTAGTGGCAACAGTACATCCATAACCTTAGAGGTTTCTGTCACTCCCCCAGATTCACGGGCATAAATACCCCCTCTTGGAGTTAAGAGTAAAAACTTGGCCAGAGCCTCTACTAATAACGGAGAGCATGCAAGATCATAAACAACACATAGATATAAATTAATAATCAACATAACATAGTATTCTCTATCCATCGGATCCCAACAAACACAACATATAGCATTACAGATAGATGATCTTGATCATGTTCGGCAGCTCACAAGATCCGACAATGAAGCACATAAGGAGAAGACAACCATCTAGCTACTGCTATGGACCCATAGTCCAGGGGTGAACTACTCACTCATCACTCCGGAGGCGACCATGGCGGTGTAGAGTCCTCCGGGAGATGATTCCCCTCTCCGGCAGGGTGCCGGAGGCGATCTCCTGAATCCCCCGAGATGGGATTGGCGGCGGCGGTGCCTCTGGAAGGTTTTCCGTATCGTGGCTCTCGGTACTGGGGGTTTCGTGACGAAGGCTATTTGTAGGCGGAAGGGCAGGTCAAGGGGCGTCACGAGGGGCCCAGACACCAGGGCCGCGCGGCCAAGACCTGGGCCGCGCCGCCCTGTTGTCTGGCCACCTCGTGGCCTCATTTCGTTAGCTCTCCGGTCTTCTAGAAGCTTCGTGTGAAAATAGGCCCCTGGGCGTTGATTTCGTCCAATTCCGAGAATATTTCCTTACTAGGATTTCTGAAACCAAAAACAGCAGAAAACAGCAACTGGCTCTTCGGCATCTCGTTAATAGGTTAGTGCCGGAAAATGCATAAATATGACATAAAGTATGCATAAAACATGTAGATATCATCAATAATGTGGCATGGAACATAAGAAATTATCGATACGTCGGAGACGTATCAGTACTCACTTCGACCAATAACCAATAGCGGGATCTGGAGATCCATAATGGCTCCCACATATTCAACGATGACTTTAGTGATCGAATGAACCATTCACATACGATACCAATTCCCTTTGTCACGCGATATTTTACTTGTCCGAGGTTTGATCTTCGGTATCACTCTATACCTTGTTCAACCTCGTCTCCTGACAAGTACTCTTTACTCGTACCGTGGTATGTGGTCTCTTATGAACTTATTCATATGCTTGCAAGACATTAGACGACATTCCACCGAGAGGGCCCAGAGTATATCTATCCATCATCGGGATGGACAAATCCCACTGTTGATCCATATGCCTCAACTCATACTTTCCGGATACTTAATCCCACCTTTATAACCACCCATTTACGCAGTGGCGTTTGGTGTAATCAAAGTACCTTTCCGGTATAAGTGATTTACATGATCTCATGGTCATAAGGACTAGGTAACTATGTATCGAAAGCTTATAGCAAATAACTTAATGACGAGATCTTATGCTATGCTTAATTGGGTGTGTCCATTACATCATTCATACAATGACATAACCTTGTTATTAATAACATCCAATGTTCATGATTATGAAACTAATCATCCATTAATCAACAAGCTAGTTAAGAGGCATACTAGGGACTCTTTGTTTGTCTACATATCACACATGTACTAATGTTTCGGTTAATACAATTATAGCATGATATATAAACATTTATCATAAACATAAAGATATAAATAATAACCACTTTATTATTGCCTCTAGGGCATATCTCCTTCACCACCTCCGCGTCCGGCCTGAAGCCAAGCCGGTGAAGCAGCCTCTCAGGTGCTTCGCTGGAGAAAGAAGGAAGGCCATCGGTGAAGAAATTGCTCGGCTGCTGGCAGCTGGCTTCATCATGGAAGTGCTACACCCGGACTGGTTGGCGAACCCGGTCCTGGTCCTGAAGGAGAACGGCTCCTGGCGCATGTGTATCGACTACACCAGCCTGAACAAGGCGTGCCCGAAGGACCCCTTCCCCCTGCCGCGCATAGATCAAGTAATAGACTCGACTGCCGGCTGTGAACTGTTGTCTTTTTTAGATGCCTATTCAGGCTACCACCAGATTCCTTTGAATCCGGATGATCAAATAAAGACATCGTTCATTACCCCGTATGGGGCTTATTGCTACACGACTATGCCGTTCGGCTTGAAAAATGCAGGCGCCACCTACCAAAGGTGCATGCAAAAATGCTTGCAGGATCAAATCGGCAGAAACGTTCATGCATATGTGGATGATGTCATTGTAAAGACCAAGGAGACGACTACCCTCCTTGATGATCTGAGAGAAACCTTCACCAATCTGCGAAGATTCCGGATGAAGCTTAACCCGGCCAAGTGCACGTTCGGCGTGCCATCCGGCCAACTCCTTGGCTACCTCGTCTCTCAGCGAGGGATTGAAGCCAACCCGGAGAAGATCAGTGCCCTGGAGAAGATGGCACTGCCGCAGTGCCTCAAGGACGTCCAGAAGTTCACCGGTTGCCTGGCCTCCTTGAGCCGCTTCGTCAGCCGGCTGGGGGAGAAGGCACTGCCCCTGTACCAATTGCTGAAGAAGTCGGACAAATTTGTCTGGTCACCGCAGGCGGATGAAGCCTTCCGTGACATAAAGCGTATGCTCTCAACCGCACCCATCCTCACATCGCCGGCTTCAATGGAGCCGATGCTGTTGTACATCGCTGCCACCAACCGATTGGTTAGCGTCGTCTTGGTGGTGGAGCGCAAAGAAGCCGACAGAGAGCAGCCGGTTCATCGCCCAGTCTACTACCTCAGCGAGGTGCTTTCCCAGTCGAAGCAGAACTATCCCCACTACCAGAAGGTCACCTACGGCGTGTACATGGCGGCCAAGAAGCTCAAACACTACTTCCAAGAGCACCCCATCAAGGTGGTTGCCACGGCACCCCTGGCGGAAATCATCGGCAGCAAGGACGCCAACGGCCGGGTTGGCAAGTGGGCTCTGGAGCTAGCCGCCCACACCATCCTCTACGAGGCACGCACGGCCCAAGGGAGACCGGCTGGACTACGTCCTGCAGATCCACTTCGCCGCATCCAATAATGTGGCGGAGTACGAAGCGCTCATCCACGGGCTAAAGCTGGCCAAGGAGATAGGCGTGCGTCGCATACTCTGCTTCGGCGACTTCGACTTGGTTATACAGCAAGCATCTGGTGACTGGGACGCGAAGGACGCCAACATGGCCTCATACCGCTTCCACGTCCAGCAGCTATCCAGATTCTTCGACGGCTGCGAATTCCACCATGTGCCACGAGCAAACAACGAGGCGACTGACGCCCTATCCAAGATTGGCTCAACCCGGCAAGCTATTCCGCCAGGCGTTGCCCTGGCGCACCTCAAGAAGCCGTCCATCACACCGTCACCGGACTCGGATTCCATATTCGTGCCGGCTGACCCGGGGGCTGCTCAGCCGAACCCGGGGGCTTCATCGCCCAAGTCGGGGGCTTCAAAGCCAAACCCGCCGGCTTCACAGCCGAACCCGGGGGCTTCTCAGTCCAACCCGGGGCTTCAGAGCCAAACTCGGGGGCTTCAAAGCCGAACCCGCCGGCTTCCAAGCCGAACCCGGCGACCAAGCAGTCGAATCCGGAAGCTCCCACGCAGGAGGCCCTGTTGGTTAGCGTATTCGAAATAAGATGCGTACCTTCATGGGCACAAGATTTCCTCTCCTACCTCACCGACGGTGTGTTGCCTGATGACAGAGTCTAGGCCAGGCAGATTGAGAGAAGGGCCAAGGCCTATACTATCATCAACCACCAACTGTACAAACGCAGCGTAAGTGGGGTGTTCCAGCGGTGTGTCGAGCCGGCTGAAGGGATTGAACTCCTACGGGAAATCCATCAAGGAGAGTGCGGCCATCACGCCTCCTCCAGAGCCATAGTGGCCAAAGATTTCTGGCACGGTTTTTACTGGCCGACTGCGCTCAAGGACGCAGAAGAACTGGTGAAGAAGTGCAACGGCTGCCAGCGCTTCGCAAAGAAGAGGCACTCGCCGGCTTCCGCCTTGAAAACCATCCCCATCACTTGGCCGTTTTCCGTATGGGGCTTGGATATGGTGGGCCCATTCAGAACGGCGCGAGGCGGCATGACACACCTCTTGGTGATGATTGACAAATTCACCAAGTGGATTGAAGCCAAGCCGATCAAGAAGCTGGACGGCTCCACAGCCGTCATGTTCCTCAAGGAAATCATCGTGAGATACGGCTACCCCCACAGCATCATCACCGACAATGGCAGCAACTTCGCCCAAGGCATCTTCTCTCGCTATTGCGAGGAAATGGGGATCCGGATGGATCTAGCGTCCGTGGCGCATCCGGAGTCCAACGGGCAGGTGGAGAAGGCCAACGGCTTGATCCTAGCCGGCATCCGGCCCCGGCTGGTGGAACCGCTCGAGCGGGCAGCCGGCTGCTGGATTGAAGAGCTGCCCAATGTGCTGTGGAGCCTGCGTACAACGCCAAACCGCTCAGTCGGCTTCACACAATTCTTCCTCATATACGGGGCCGAAGCCGTCCTGCCGACTGATATCGAGCACGACGCGCCAAGGATCAAGCTCTACACAGAAGCTGAAGCTAAAGAAGCTCGTGAAGATGGAGTCGATCTGGTCGAAGAGGCCCGACTGCTGGCCGTGTCCAGATCTACCATTTACCAGCAAAGCCTCCGACGCTACCACAGCCGGAAGGTCCAGCCCTTAGCATTCCGAGAAGGAGACCTAGTGCTCCGGCTGATCCAACGGACAACCGGACAACATAAACTGTCATCCCCATGGGAGGGTCCCTTCATCGTGAGCAAGGCGGTAGGCAATGATTCCTACTATCTCATAGACGCCCAAGAGGCTAGAAAGAACAAGCCGGACAAGGCTGACGAGGAGACTAAACGTCCCTGGAATGTCAACTTGCTTCGCCCATTTTATACTTGAGAGCAGGAATGTATGTATCCCTTGTACTCCTTTTGTAAGCTATGAAAAAGCAAGCGCCAAGAGTGCCGTTTCCGACAAGTTTTTCGCGTACTCTACTTTGTTTCGCCGATTGGCTAACACCCTCTCACGCGGCCGGCTTAGTAACGTGATCCGGTTCCGACAGCCGACTTCCGATCCAGCTACAGACCGCAACCCGGCTGTCTGGCTGGCGGGAGTAAGTGCCTAGGGAGCCGACACGCGAAAGACGGCTAAGAGAAAGAGTGAAAGCGAATTGACTTGCACTACTCTTCATAAAAGTGCCGGATTGCCGAACTCAGCTCGTTCGACTGAAATACTGTCGGCCTCACCCAGCGTCCCGCTCTTGATCCGACGACGGATCGCAAGTCGGACGTACGATCGGCAAGAGCAAAGCCAAAGAGTGGGGCGGATGGGAAAAAGCGAACAAGCCGGAAGAAAGCAAGAGGGCACACAAATGATTAACAAACACATTAAAGTGTGCCTTAATAAAAGGAAAAATATTCATACATATGCACCCGACATTCCGGGGATTTAACAGATTGTCTTGCAAAAGCAATATCTTAAGACATGTAGATTTAAGCACCAGCTGGATCAGGACCAGTCGGGGGAGCATTTGCGGAGCCGGCTGCCGGGTTTTCCTCAGGCGTGTCCTCCGCCTCCTCATCTTCTGCCTCCTCTCCCTCGTCTTCCGACGGCGGGTTTGGATCCTCGATGAAAACGCCCTTGTCGATGAAGTCGGCAATGGCGCAGGCTCGGGCCAGCTGGGCAGTCTTGTTCTCCGCCGGGAGCGTGTCCTCCACGCTGGCTCGCCGGCACTCAAGCTGGTCGAGGCTGACCTCGTTGTACCAGGAGAGCACGAAGGATAGCGCCATGTCGGCTCCAGCGCGCGCAGCGGACTCCTTCCAGTCGAGGAAGCGATCAGGCGCCTTGTCCAGCCAGGTGATGAGGTTGGCGAGGTCCTGCGGCAGCGTCTCAGTCGGCCACACCAGCCGGATAAGCTCTTCCGCCGCCTTCCGGAGCTCCCAGCCAAGCTTCGTGATTGGCACGACGCGGGCGGCCATGGACGCCAGATAGTCCTCCATGGTGAAGTACTCAGCGCTGCCCTCGCCGGTCTCTCGCCTCCGGGCATCGCGCGCAACACCAACTGCTGCTAGCGCCGCCTCCTGCGCCTCAGGGAAGGCCGCTGCAAAGGAGAAGCATGTCAGTAATCTATCGAAGCCAGAAAAAGCAGAAAAATGCAAATTTTCGAAGTCCTAAAGTAAGGCTGGCGGTAGCCGGCAAGAACCGACTGCCCCCAGCCTGAAGATGGAGATTCCGAAGCTCTAAAGTAAGCCTGGCGGCAGCCGGCAAGAACCGACTGCCCCCCAGCCTGAAGATGGAGATTTCGAAGTTAAAAGAAAAAAGACTGGCGACAGCCGGCATGAACCGACTGCCCCCAGCCTGAAGATGGAGATTCTGAAGCTCTAAAGTAAGCCTGGTGGCAGCCGGCAAGAACCGAATGCCCCCAGCCTGAAGATGGAGATTTCGAAGTTAAAAGAAAAAGGACTGGCGGCAGCCGGCATGAACTGACTGCCCCCAGCCTGAAGATGGAGATTCCGAAGCTCTAAAGTAAGCCTGGCGGCAGCCGGCAAGAACCGACTGCCCCCAGCCTGAAGATGGAGATTTCGAAGTTAAAAGAAATAAAGACTGGCGGCAGCTGGCATGAGCCGACTGCCCCCAGCCCGAAGATGGAGATATCGGAAAATAAGAGTTCCCGCTGCCGACTGCCAACCTAAGCCGGCAGCCGACAGCCGAGAGCCGGCAAGGGGAAAGGAAGAAATAAAATGCAGGAATCACCCGCCAAGCCGCGGTCGAGCGCGCCAATCTCCTCCACCCACCGCTTGGCGGTGGCCGACAGCTGGTTGGACTAGGCAGTCACCTCTTCCCGGAGTGCAAGCCGCTGCTGGTCCACTTCCTCCAGCCGCTTGCGCAGACCTTCCGCCTTCTCCTCCTCAGCCTGCTTGAGGGCGGCGATTTCCTTGAGGTGGTTATCCTCAAGCCGGCGCAGCCGCACCAACTCCCCCTCAGCCACCTTCAGCTTGGTGGCAGCAGCCCGGCCCGCCTCCTCGCTCTTGGCGCATTGGCGCGGGCGGCCCGAAGGTCCGCCTCCAGTTGCGGGACCCGGGCGGCTTCGGCTGCAAGCCGGCAAGAGAAGCCATTAGCCGGGTGAAATCAAAGAAAGAAAAAGCAAAGTATAAGGAAAAAATCCTACCCTTGGTGGCCTCCAGCTCACGAGCCAAGCCGGCTCGCTCGATCTTGGACTTGTGATAGCTGGCCACGAGCTGGTTGTGCAAGACGGTCTGTCGCTCCGCGACCGTCTGAGAAAAAACGAAGATTAGATGTCTTGGCGAAACCCGGACCGGCTCCAAGAAGCCAGCCCATGCCTCGGAGGGCTAGGATGACAACAAAATTGCAAAAAACAAGATAAAATATCTACCTTGTCGGCCTCCTCCAGCCGCGCCAGGTGGGCTTCGGTCTCAGCGGCCCTAGCCTTAAAGGTGGGCGCGGAAGCCGGAGAAGAACATCTCCATGGGCGCCACACCTGGACGCCCATCCCGGCTGGACACCTCACATGCATCCGCCTGGTGCCACGCCTTCTCCATGGTGCCGGCTGAGCCGAAACTGGAGTCGAAGGCGGACACCACGTTCAGCAGCCGAGCGCCCTTGGCCACGTGGAGGCCTTCAGACGGCTCCAATGGGCCCTCCGTCCTCACCAACGCCCGAGCGTCGGCGTCCCTTGAGCGCGCCGGCTCGTCCCTTGCCGCCTCCTCCCGCGCCGGCTCCTCCCGCTGCTCCGAAGATGGAGGCGGCACGGTTGAAGCAGTCGGCCCAGTAGGAGCCGCCGACTCCGGCGCCTGATGCGCTCCCTCCGGACTCTCGTCCAGCACCACGACGCTGGGCGCAACACCGCCGACTCCGGTCGCAGGAGGCGCAGCCCCGCCAGCTCCGGCTCCGGTCACAGGTGGCGCACCCCTGCCAGCTCCAGCCGCAGGCTCCAAAAATCGAGCGCGGCGCGGAAAGAGGTCGTCAAGAGTAGGCCGGCGCGCCGGCTCACCCTGGGCGCCGCGGCGGCGGCGGCGGAGAGCGTACCGTGGACACGCGTGGCCCTGTGGCTCCGGATTGACGGTGCAGCGGCTGCGGATCGGCGGAGGAGCGCGGGTGCGGCTGCTCGCCGAAGTTCGCCAGAGAAACGACGGGGAAAACCCACCGGGGCGATGAAGAGCTCGAGCGGAAGTGAGAGGAGAAGCAGGAACGCGAGGAAGAAGAAAGGGGCGAGTGGCCGCCTCGATGCCTCCCCCGCGGCATTTATAGCCTCCTGCCACGGGCGGTTGGCCTCCAAGTGGCGAACGTGGGCCACGTCCCCGGATTTACTGCGCCTTAACTCCTCCCACGACCGCAACGGTTACCGGAAATGGCCACACCACGTCGCCCACGGCCGCACGGGATCCGGAGGCGACATTGATGTGACCAGACGAAGCGGCAGCAGGAGCCAACCGTCAGAGCAGTCAAGTCGGGCGCAGAAGTCTGAGGCGGCGGAGACTCCGGCACACCCAAGCCGGAGCCGGACGTTTTATTCAATCCGGCCCCAAACTCTCCTAGCAAGGCGGAGACATCGCCAACACTTGTAAAAAAGTAAAAGCTGCAGAAGCGAAAACAGCGTCCGGCTAGAAGCAGCCGGACGAAGCGAGCCGGATGAGGGCACAACCGGCTGAATGAAAATTCTCAGTCGGCCCCTCCGAGTGCCGTCAAACATATTCAGGAGATAACTAAAGCCAGGAAAACCTGCCTAGGTCCCTCTTAACGCGGGACCTTGCCAGCTTTGGGGGCTAATGTCGGGGGGAAGACCCCGGGTAGGGCAATGAACGCGGAGCAGCCGGCTTGAGGCTCGCGGCAAAGGCCGGCTGAGGAGCAGCCGGCTGGAGCCGTGGCCGGCTGCCTCGGAAGCCAGCTGGCTCTAAGTCCTAGTCGGCCTGGCAACGGCCATCTGCGCTGTGGCTGGGCCGACTTCTTCAAGCCATATCCGACTGGGGTTTACACCCTAGACCGACTCGAGGCTGGTGAGTCTTGCATGCAAAGGAACTGGGTAGGTGGTCCGGGTTTAGAGGTCCACGCTGACCTCATCTCCCGTAAAGTAAGGGGCACTGTGGAGCAATAGTGCCACGCGCTGGACAGGCCATCATGGCGTACGTCGGTCCGTACCGGCTATGGGGCATGATGGCGACAGAGACACTTCCTCTCCATACCACTGACTCAGGCAGTCGGATGGGACAGGCCATGAGGCCTCAACGGCTCCTGACGTCAACGCCTCGGGAAGGAGCGGAAGCCGGAGCCGGCCAAGCCGGCCAATACATCATAGGGACTTCTATGTAAAGTGCCAGCGCCTATATAAGCTGCGCCACCCCCTCTCGTGCAGGTGATCGATCATTCTTACTTCATTCTAGTCTTAGCGCTGCCCTGTGAGAGAGACCTTCGTCTACCTTAGCCTCCCAGGGCAAGCGGGATACAGCTCTAGGAGCACCATTGTACCATGTGATCACCATATACACTCATAGCAGGAGTAGAGGTGTTACCTCCACAGGAGGGCCTCAAACCTGGGTACGTCGACCGTGTCACTCGTCCCCATACCCGCATCCGGATACCGCCGTGAGACCATCTAGGAACCACCTTCTTTAGCCATCCTATGGCATATGCCGTGACGATACCACGACAATGTCAACTCGGAAGGAGTCCTTCGACTGCTAGAACCACTCACCTCCAGATCGGCAGGTCCAGGCACGTCGTCATCAGTCGACCTTTCGGCTGGTCTGACGGACTCAACGAGCTCGCCTTCGCCATCGACTCCTCGTTCGACGTCTTCAAGGTCGGTTGGATCCGATAATCCCGCATCTTCGGAGATGACCTCATACTACTGCTTGAACTGCGATACCAGGCACGGGCTAGGATCAAGTGACACACCTTCATCTGCAACGCCCAGTATTCGTCGGGAGAGGATAGTGCCGACAGCATCGTCCAAGGTTCCACCCGAAAAACGGCACACCACCAGGTTTATGTCGCCAATAACACAGGAAACACAAGTGACAGGGGAGATGGAGATCACACTCCTCGCTCCAGCAGACGAGCAAGTTTTGGAAACAGCACCAGTAACAACAACAGCGATTACACCATCACCGAGGAAGAGTGGGCAGCAGCCAAGGCAGCCGTTCTTAACAACACACCGCTCCCGGCAGGAACCTCGGTTGGAACCCTCAATGCTTATCGCTCTATATTGGAGAAAAACCAGGAGCGCCTATCGAAAGAGCAAGCCACCCTCGAGAGACGCCTATCCGCTGCAGACCAATCTAGCGAGCGACGGAGGGGCTCGCGAGGAAGCGCCTCTCAAAGCACTCAAGGAGCAGGCAAGCATCGATCAAGGTTATCCAGACTTTCGGAAGATGATGCCATAGAAATAACGTCGAATCTGACCAAGTCTTTCATGACCACGGACACCACGGGCATGCCATGGCCAAAAACCGTCGCGGGAGCAACTGCCAATCTCGCAGCATACCTCATCAATCAGCGCCCTGAAGGTTCTATGGCCCAAGCCCATTGGGGTGCCCTAGAAAGTCTCGCAATATTAGGAGACAACCTGGTCCCGCGGAAGGAAAAAACAACGTTACAGGCCAGTGGCTCAAAGCATCATGCGAGAGATGCTCGAGATGAAATCACCCAGAGCAGAATCGACAAAGCAAGGCGACGACGCGCCGCTAGGGAGGAATACGACAATGATTCTTCAGATGAAAGCTTGGAGAACGACAACGAGCTGAGGGGGCCGATTGCTTAAGCTACAAAATCCGCGAGGCGATGCCGCCCAAAAAATTCAAGCCCACCCTTACTGGCGCCGCCAAATACGATGGACAGCAGGAGCCGAGGTCCTGGATAGACGACTACTTGCAGACTGTGATTCTGCATAAAGGAAATCAGATAGCAGCAATGCAATGCTTGCAGCTTTACCTGAAGGATTCAGCACGAGCTTGGTTAAGAGGCCTGCCGAAGGGTTCCATCAAATCATGGGGCGACCTAGTAGACGCTTTCGTTGACAATTTCCAAGCAACATACAAAAGGCCCGTCGTTGCCTAATCGACGGTACCTCGGAGGAGGGATCCTCACGAGGGGGAGAAGAAGTAGGGGCCATAGGGCGGTGTGCACACGGGACGGTGGTACGCGATTTACCCAGCTTCGGAACACCTGCACGATGACAGGGCCTACTGCTTCTTGTCTGGAATTATCTGGGCGCTTTCGCGATGTTACAATGAGTTGAGGTTATGCCTCTAGGGCTCCCGGGATCCGGCTTATAAAGGCACACGGATCTAGGGTTTACATGGAGAGTCCTAGCCAGATATAGGTTGCCTAACTACGGTACAATATCTTGCCGTGCACGTTAAGGATCCGCCTTCCCATCTATGTCGTACCGGATCCGGGTTCCTTACTGGGCCTTCATGGATCCGGGTTCCTCCTCAAGGTCGGTCGGATCCGGCTCCCTCTGTCTGGACCGGACTTCATCCGTCAGGATCAACAGCAACTGGGCCGCCCGATGGGCCACATGCCACATCACCATCTGTGGGCCATCCGGGCTTGCCGGATCTAGGCACTGTCGATGGTACACCCATGAAGTATACCCACAACAGTAGCCCCCAGAGTTCTCCGAGCTTCGCCTGCTATTTCCGCCTTGCTAGCCCATCATGGTCTCCGGCAATGTTGGTAACGCGGAGAAACTTGAAGAACTCCAATCTTCTTATTTTCTTCTTTTCCAACCTTTAGTTGGAAAATATTCCCATCCTGCGGGACTTCATCCATCGACGGTTCAAGACACGTTTCCGGGTTACTCCCCTGCTTGCAAATGAGAACTGTTTATCTTCGCGCGATTACCCGGAATCTTTAAAAGACTCAAACGGTTCCGCCAATTCTGGCGCCATTTTCGCGCGATTTGCGCGGTAACTTATCCTTAGCCATTTTTACCGTTTAGGGTTTTGGACATGTGTCACGCATCCAACGGTGCGACGCTTGCGTTTCGACCACAGGATGCGGAGCACGAATCTCGTCCCTCCGGCCTATAAATATCCACCGTCAACCCTAACTTCTCATTCACCCCCCTTTCTCACCTCTCTACGCAGCGCCGCCCGCGAGCTCCTCCTCCGCCGTGCCGGAACCCGCCGGAAAACTCGCCGGAGCATCACCGGAGCGGTTTCACCACCGTGGTGTTCATCGTGTTCTTAACTCTGGCGAGCCACCGTACGAAAACCTCGTCGCCGGTGACTCCGACCACCGCGGAATCCATTACGGTAAGTTCTCCGAGCTCCGACCCTTCGCCGTAGCTGGTAGGGATGACCCTTAGGACGAAGACGTGGATCCGACTAAGTCTTGATTTTCCGCGATCTTTTTTGTCTTCAGATGTCTTCCGCGACTCCGCCACCGACCTCTGAACCCATCATGGCGATGCCACTCTCCTCTGCCCCTCCTCCCTTCGTCCCAGTTCAGCTGGATCCTACTAAGGATTCCGGCAAGGACACTGAAGGCACCTCAGCTCTCCCGGAGAAAACCTCCAGAGCGGAGCAGGCGGAAAAGAAAGCGGAAGAAATCGCCGCCAAGAAGTCCAAGGCCCGCCAACAAGACTCGGAATCCAAGGGGAAATGGTGGCCCTGCACCACCACAGAGACCGAGCTGAAGAACTTGGAGGGGGAAGGCTTCCTGCAACCCGGAAGCTGGAGGACAGTTCCGAATGCCTTAGCTCCAGCCACCCAAGACAACGAGATGGTGCCGACGAAAGCGCTAGTGGAGCGAGGCTTCTCATTTCCGCCTTCGGACTTCTTCTCGGAAATCCTGAAGGCATATGGGCTCCAGCCCCACAAAATCTCTCCGAACAGCGTGCTTGCAATCAGCAACCACGTCACCCTCTGCGAGGGCCATCTCCGGGTACCTCCCGAGCTCTCCCTGTTTCAGTATTACTTTTTCCGTTAAGAAGGAGAAGATCCGCCAGTCCTCCGAGCTGGCGACGTGCGGATCCATCACCTTTATGATCCGCCCTGGCCGCGTCTACCCTCATACCGACCGCCACGAATCCGCGCGGTATTGGTCTGGGGGTTTCTTCTACTTGAAGGACGTCTCCGACCCGGCGAGCGAAAGGAAATTGCCGCCGTTCAAGAACTGCCCTGCCACCGAGGTTCCGGCATGGACGCATTGCCCCCACCTCTCCGAATCGCCCCAGCTCACACGCGCCGTTAGGCGGATCTGTAAGCTCACGGAGGAGGGGCTGACAGGGAAGGACCTGACCTTGTCCTGGTTCACCAAGCGGATCCAGCCGCTCCAATACAGGGACCGCCTGATGTTCCAGTACACAGGGCGCGATGACACAATGCGCGCCACAAAGGATAATCTCTCCGCCGACGCCATCGATAAGAGGATCCGGCTCCTCATCAAGATTCCGCGTGAACTTCACGTTCATGTGTGTAACAAAGACATCAACATGAACGGTTCCGGAACTGCGGTATGTCGTCTTGACTTAGTCCATCGTTCCTTTTGCATTCAAACTTTTTGTCTAAGTGTCAGCTATGTGCCTTAGCTCGAGGCCCTCGAGGAAAGCGAACTCGGAACTCTCGTCCGGGTCCCTACCACGGGCAACACGGATCCGGAGGCCGCATCGGAGGCAGAAACTCACGATGCTCCGCACCCTTCCAAGAGGAAAAGGGCCGCTCCCTCCAGCCCCGCCGCAAAACGCGCCCGTGAAGTGCCCAGCACTGCGGCTACTCGGAAAGCGGAGGCGGAGAAGAAACGCCTCATGCTTATCGATACCAGCAACAAAGGCCAACCTGACATCCAGCAATTCTTCAAGCCTTCCGGGTAAACTTCTGGTTCGCAGAAGACAAATTCCTTTGTTTCCACGAACAAACCCTTACTTAGCTGCATGCTTTTTTCTTTTACTGAAGTTCCGGAAGCCAACCCCCCAAAGCTCCAAGAGTTCTGAAGAAGAAGGTCAAGCCGTCTCCGGCTTCAGTCCCTGTTACACCTGAGGTGGAGGTTCCGCCCAAGGCCTCATCTGCCTCCATGCCGGATCCCAAGGACGTCATCAACCTCGATGACCTTCCTAAAGACCCCATCGGCCACGGCGATTCCGGCAAGGGCGCCTTCTCATCTGCCCCTTCGCCTGATCAACTAAGCGCCACCTTCGCGGGGCCTACGGAGGAAGAGTATGAGCAGAAAGTGCAGCTCATCCACGCCTCCAGCATGCTTCAAGCTAACCCTCAACCAGCTCCATCCCTGCAAAAACGTTCCCTTGCAGAGCGCCACGCGGAAGTTTCCGCCATGATGGACAAGGTGTGGGGGAAGTCGAACGTGGAGATGCAGGAGCTCACCGAACTGGAGCACGGTCTGAAGGTGTTTTTTGCCAAACACAAGGACGTGCGCCAGGTAACACTAGCCCCCAAGCATTGGGTCAGACATTTTTTCCGTGTAACATGTGTTAGCCGATGCTTTCTCCAATATGTACCTTAGGCGGAAATTTAAAATTTTATACCTCCAAGACTTTGAGTTCCTCGCCAGCCCCCAAGATTTTAAATATCCGGCTAACTCCTCTCTGCTTCTCAGACCACGCGGAAATTGCACGAGGATCTGCGCGTTCACGTGCTGGAGCAGATAACGGAGATTGAGGCGCTGCGCCAGAACGCGGAGAATAGCCAGAAGGCTATCCAGCTTTTGGAGACCCGCCTTGATGGTATGAAATCCGAGTTTTGATCAGCATGCTGATATAATTGTTCATGATGCATAATATGTGCAACTTTCCGCCTACATAAGAAACTGCCAAGCACTCCTCATTCGATGATCTATCCGCCAAAGTCAAGGTGCTCGAGGCGGAAAACGAGTCCCTCAAGGCCTTCATCAAGGAATCCTCCGACAAGGAGAATGAGGCGAGGTAGGAGCTCTCCGAGAAGCATGCTCGCGAGGTGGCGGAATTGAATGATAAACTAAAGAAGAGCCAAAGTCGAGTAACTTCCTTGGTGGCCAAGAACAAAGTTCAAGAGGCGGAGGCGGAGGCCATTGACAAGCTCATCTTCCGTAAGCACTTTTTTCTTGGTATTGTTCCGACTTCGATACATGCTTTTCTGTCCATGAAGGAACTGAACCCCATTTTCCCACAGCAAGCCTTGGCTTTGAGTGGACCAAGGAGTCAACCCTCAAGAGGACGGAGGCATATGATGAAGCGCGGAGTTCCATCGACGCGCTTTTTGCAGCCTGTCGCGGAATCGCCAAGACCTTGTCTTTGAAGAGGGCCAAAACTTCATTGATCGACACGATGACCAAGCTGATGGAGCAGGTGCCGGATTTCATCAAGGATTGGCAGGAGTCTTCCGCTCGCGGAGTCGCCTCCCTAGTCTTAGCCACCTGCAAGGCTCACTTTCCTGCGCTCAACTTCGCGGATGTTGCGCGCGGAACTCCAGAAGGTTCCGACATGGGCGCCATCCTTTCGGAAACCAAAGGGTTTGAGCAGCTGTTTGTCAGGCGAGTTAACCACTTGTTCTGGTATCACAAGTATGATCTGCCCAAGGGATTTTCCGACGCGGAGGAGGAAGAAGGCGAGCCGGAGTACTACGCGGAAGGCTCCGGGTCAAGCATCGAGCGTTCCGGAGAAGGCTCCGACGACGACTCCGAGGCTGGCTCCGGCGATAGTGATGGCGATGGCTCCGCCTACCAAGAATCTGAAGAGGAGGACTCCGAGTAGTGTTCCTGTTCAAACAATGAAACAATGTTGCATCATTTTTGGTCCCGGAGTGGGTTTGTAATATAACTTAAATTCTTAAGTAGCTAGGAACGAAACAACTGTGCATGGGGCGGAAACACTTATCCTGCTATCCTTTAATATTATATGCATGTTTCGTTTTTTGTCGGAAAGCCAGCGCTGATCTCATTGTTTTCCGGCTTGCCCGCTTGACCTTCCGCGAGCCGGAAGACCTTAGCCGGAAACACTCGCCAGTGGCGACGAAGCCCAATGGCAATCCGTCAAAAACCACGGAAACAAGCCCCCAAGCATAGGTGCCAGAAATCGCTACTAGGAATCCACGAGTTCGCAACAGAAAACAATTCAATCAGAAAACTTAAGCTTACGTCCTAAAGGACGATTTTTGAAATCACAACTTTTTTCCGGAAATCAACAAGGTAGTATGACCCGTTATGAAGCACTTTGCTAACGACGAAAGGTCCTTCCCACGGAGATTGCAGCTTATGGTCTTTCACCCGCCGAAGGCGGAGGACCAGGTCTCCAGCCATGAAAGAGCGGTTCCGAACTCGACGACTGTGATAGCATCAGAGCTTCTGCTGGTAGATGGCGGAGCGCTGGTCAGCTAAATTCCGAGCCTCTTCGATCAGGTCCACAGATAGCTGTCTGGCCTCGTCAGCTGTTTCTTCATTATGGGAGGAAACTCGCGGTGATTCGTGGATGATGTCAGAGGGAAGCACGGCTTCGGATCCGTATACCAGGAAGAAAGGGGTAAATCCTGTTGACCTGTTAGGGGTGGTTCGTAAACTCCACAAAACAGCTTCCAACTCGTCTGCCCAAGCTCCAGCTGCTCGACGTAGCGGTTCTTCAAGGCGTGGCTTAATTCCTGATAATATGAGGCCGTTAGCCCTTTCAACTTGGCCATTGGATTGTGGATGAGCCACAGATGTAAGGTCCAGTCGAATCCCTACTGTCTCACAATAATCCTTCAATTCTCCCTGTGCGAAGTTTGTGCCATTATCTGTGATTATGCTGTGCGGGATGCCGAATCTCATCACGAGGCTGCAGATAAATTTTAGTGCCGTAGCACCGTCGGCTTTTCTCACTGGCTTTGCCTCGATCCACTTACTGAACTTGTCAACAACGACCAAGAGGTATTCAAAACCGCCAGGAGATGATCTTTTTAACTTACCAACCATATCGAGCCCCCAGACCGCAAACGGCCAGGTGATAGGTATGGTCTTCAGCTCTTGGGCTGGAGCGTTTGGTTGAGTAGCGTAGTACTGACAACCTCGGCAGGTCTTTACTATTTTGTCAGCATCTTCTTTAGCTGTGAGCCAGTAAAAACCTAGCCGAAAAGCTTTTGCAACGAGTGACCTGGGAGCGGCATGATGCCCGCAATCCCCTGCATGGATCTCTCTGAGGATTTCAATGCCATCTTGATTAGAGACGCATTTGAGAAATACCCCTGTTGCACTTCGTTTGTAGAGCTGCCCATCAACAATTGTGTAGGATCTTGCTCGTCTGATTACCTGTCATGCGAGGACCTCGTCCTCTGGCAACTTCTGATCAATGAGGTAGTCCAGGAAAGGCTGTGTCCAAGCCGGAATGATAGCCATCACTTCTCTGGCCGGAGACACTGCCACCTCTGGGTTTTCTGGGTTAGCGCCCTTCACCGAGGGTATCCGTAGATGCTCCAGGAAAATACCAGGCGGAATTGGCTTCCTGCCGGATCCGAGCTTGGATAGCATGTCTGCCGCTGTGTTGTTGTCTCGCCTGACGTACTTGACTTCGTATCCGAGGAAATGTTTGGCGATCTCATCAACTTCGTCTCTGTAAGCCGCCATGACGGAGTTTCTGGCGTTCCAGGTTCCGGCTACTTGCTGTGCCACCAGGTCTGAATCTCCGCAACATATAATGTGCTTGATCCCTATCTCCTTGGCAATGCGCAATCCGTGTAGTAGAGCCTCGTATTCCGCCATATTGTTTGTAGCTTCGAAGTGTATCTGCAGAACGTAGTGCAGTTCTTCTCCGGTAGGGGACTTAAGGGTGACTCCGGCTCCTGAGCCTTGATGTTGCTTGGATCCGTCGAAGTGCATAACCCATGTCTCTGGTTCCGGCTCCAAATTTGCATCCGGAGCTTCCGTCCAATCTGCGACGAAATCTGCCAAGACCTGGGATTTGACCGCGGTCCTAGCTTTGTAGTTGATGTCGAAGGCGGATAATTCAATGCCCCATTTTGCTGTGCGTCCTGTTGCGTCAGCGTTGTTGAGAATCGTTGACAGCGAAGCTTTGCTCACAACTGTCATTGGATACTCCTGGAAGTAGTGTCTTAGCTTCCTGCTGCCTAGGAATACTCCATAGGCTAGCTTCTGAAAGTGAGGGTAGCGTTGTTTGGACTCCGTAAGGATTTCGCTAATATAGTAGACTGGCCTTTGGACTCCATACTCATGACCTTCTTCCTATCGCTCCACGACGATGACGAGGCTGATGACTCTATTGGTGGCTGCCAGGTAAAGGAGCATAGGCTCTGACTCTCCTGGAGCTGCTAGGATAGGTGGGGAGGTGAGTATTTCCTTCAACCCTTGAAGTGCTGCATCTGTTGCCTCATCCCAGACAAATTTGTCTGTTTTCTTCAATAACTTGTACAGGGGTAGTGCCTTCTTGCCAAGACGGCTAACAAACCTGCTGATTGCTGCGACACAACCAGTTAGTCGTTGCACATCTTTGAGACAAGTTGGCCTTTTGATGCACAAGATTGACTTGATTTTCTCCGGGTTAACTTCAATGCCCCTATTAGAGACAATGAAGCCAAGGAGTTTTCCAGCTGGTAAGCCAAAGATGCACTTTAGCGGATTCAACATCATCTTGTACCGACGGAGATTCTCAAAGGTTTCTGTAAGGTCGCTGATCAAGTCGGATCCTTTCCGAGTCATGACCGCGATGTCGTCGACGTAGGCGTGTACGTTCCGGCCAATCTGGTCCTTCAAGCACTGCTGCATCGTACGTTGGTAGGTGGCACCTGCGTTTTTCAAGCCAAAAGGCATAGTAACATATCAGTAAGTGCCAAATGGGGTGATGAATGAGGTCGCCTTTTGGTCGGACTCCTTCATCCGGATCTGGTGATACCCGGAATACGCATCAAGAAAACACAGAAGTTCCGCCCCTGCCGTCGAATCAATGACTTGGTCAATGCGTGGCAGGGGAAACGGATCTTTCGGGCAATGTTTGTTCAAGCCGGAGTAATCGATGCACATTCTTAGTATTTCAGAATTCTTTTTGGGTACAAGGACGGGATTTGCGATCCAATCAGTGTGGATAACTTCTATTACAAAACCTGCCTCTAGTAACTTTGCTAACTCCATTCCTATGGCGCGATGCTTCTTGTCTCCAAAGCGTCGCATAGCTTGCTTCACCGGTTTAGCCCCCAGGTTTATGTTAAGGTAGTGCTCGGCGAGTTCCCTTGGTAGTCCGGACATGTCAGAAGGCTGCCACGCGAAGATATCCATGTTGGCGCGGAGGAACTCGACGAGCGCGTTTTCCTATTTGGGGTCCATGTTGGCTCCGACTGAGACCTGCTTGGAATCGTCGCCTTCCTTGGTCTCTATCGCGGCCTTGAAGGAGTTTTTATGCTCGGAGATCTGCTTCTTGGTGGTCTGCATTTCAGTCGGATCCACCGCGGCTCTGTAGCCTTTCAGCTCTTCTCCAGATATCACAGACTCTGCGAAGGCGGCTTCGCCCAACTCGCACTCATGAGCCTTCTTGTAATCTCTGGATACGGTAATCATACCATTAGGACCCGGAATCTTGAGCTTGTTGTAGATGTAGCACGCTCTTGCGTGAAACTTGTGGTAGGTGGGCCTGCCGAAGATGACGTGGTAGGAGCTCTTGAAGGGCACAACTTCAAACGTGATCTTCTCTTCGCGGAAATTGTGAACATCGCCGAAGGCCACGGGAAGTGTGATGCTGCCGAGGGAATTCGCCTTTTTACCCGGAACTACGCCATGGAACTCAGTGTTGCTATGTTTGAGCTGTTCCTTGGTGAGGTTCATCCGCTCTAGAGTCTCCAGGTACGTGATGTTCAAGCTGGCTCCGCCATCCATGAGGCACTTGGAGAAGTCATACCCGTCTATGCGGGGACTTACAACCAAGGCGTAGCACTCTTTTGGCACAATGGTAGGGTGATCCTCCCTGTTAAATGTGCACGGGACTTCCGACCACCTGACATACTGCGGCACAGCCGGAACTGTGGCGTTCAGGATCCGGATAGCTGACTTGGTAGCGCGGACTGTTGGGGTTCCGAGGAAGGTGTGGTACGCGCCCACACTCTTTTTCTCGAATGGGTTGGATTTACCTACGGACCCTGCCTTGGGATCCGGCGAGTTATCATCCTCGTCCATCGCCTCGGAACTTTCCTCCTCTTTGTCCTTGTTCTTGCCCTTGCCTCCTTTGCCGCGTGGGCGGTGCTTCCGGGCTCGCTTGTATCCTGCTTCCTGGTCGTTCTTCAAATCATTGACCCACTTGCAGTTGCGGTTGGTGTGAGTGGACTTCCCCGTGACCGGATACAGGTGGGCCAGGCAGGGCATGTCTCTGTACTCTTCATAGGTTTGCGGGGCGCGGGATCCGGCAGCTGTGACCTCAGTGCCATGCTGCTGGCCCCTGCCGGCTCCGCCTCTACGGCCGCGTCCTCTTCCGCCTCCTGGACCTCCGCGTTGTAACGCCATGGCGACCATCTCGGATCCGCCACTCTTCTGGTCATCAGGGTTTTTGCGCTTGTGGCTGCTGCTATTGCCGTTATCACAGTTCTTCTTTTGTTGATGTAGGGGGATTGCTGTAGCTGCGAGATCTCCGCCTGCGTCATCATCGGCGGCAGTATGATCACTGGCGATGGAGATCATGTCATCCAAAGTTAGTTTGTTTGCGTTAGCCAAACAGGTGAGCTTATGCCTCAGCAACCCTCCTCTCTGTAGTCCACCGATGAAAGCGTACATAGCGGTGGTGTGGTCGACATTTTCGCACTCCTTCCTGCATGCCAACCATCGTGTTAGGAAGTGTCTTGACGATTCTCCCTTCTTCTGGATACATGCTTGTAAGTCGCTTGCTGTGGCAGGTCTTTTGTAGGTGCCCCTGAAGTGTTTTTCGAAGGCGGTCTTCAGGTCAAACCAGCAAAAGATTGAGTTCTTCTCGAGGTCGCTGAGCCAGATCCGGGCTGGACCTACAAGGTACAGCTGAAGCATGCGGCAGGCGATATTAGGGGTTCCTCCGGCAAACGTTACTGCATTGTAGTAATCCTCTATCCAGGTATCCGGCCTTTCGGTGCCATCATAATGTTTCAGGTTTCCAGGTAGCTTGAGGTTCATCCTTGGCTTTGGTTCCTCTCGAATCATCCTGTCGAAGCACTTCAGACCGATGTAGTCAGTTCTGTATTCGTTGAGGCGTTCCCGCGCGTCACGCGAGCCGTGGCGAGGAGATTGTGAGCGAGAGCGAGATCTCCGGCCGCCACCTCCGCCTCCACCTCCGCCGCCACCGCTAGGTGGTGGTGAGGGAGACCTGCGAGGGGGTCGTTCCGACTTCTTGCTTCCGCCTTCAGATTCTCCTCGGCCCTCCCGATGCTGGCTCCGGCTCCTGTGGCTGCCTTCGCCTTGGCGCTGGCTGCCATGGTCGTTCCGGCTCCGGCGAGGCTCCGGGTCGCGGTCTTCGATCCGACTCCTCCTAGGCTCGGGCTCACGATCGTTGTGCTGGCTCCGGCGGGGTTCCGGCGTGCGCTCTCTGTTCCTGTTTCTTGAGTGCAGCACGTTGTCGCGGATGACGATTCCGCCAGGCCCATGGGGCCTGGTGTTTCCGGCTGGACTACGGCGGCGAGGGGGACGCGGATATCCGTTAGGCGGAGGAGAGGGGTTGCGGTACTTGTCCCTTCTAGAGTACATTGCATCCTTTCCCTTTCTTGGATCTGATGGAGGCGTCCTTGATGGTACGGGGATTGGATTTGGGTGTTCTCTGGCTTTCCTTCTGCGTTCCGAGGATCCGGTTTGCGATTCGTCATCTCGATGGCGGTTGTTGTAGGCGTCCTTCTGCGCGGTGGAGACGCAATGCTCTGGGTTAGATTCCAGTTTGCGCGAAGTGTCTGCCTTGCTCTGCTGCCTCATTGATGAAGCGACGAGCGTGCGGACGTAGTCGATGTCGATCTCCTCGTTCTTTTTCTTCAAGATCTCTGCAGCCTTCGTCATATTGTCCTTTGGAGTTGCGAACGGCTGCTGCTCAGTCGGAGTTGCGAAGGTGATTTTGCGGGGAGCTATCAACTCTCGCCGGACTCTTTCGACCTCCTGATGAGCTTCAACGATCTTGTCCTCCCAATGCTTTCGGAGTTCCTTGACCTTTGCCAGACCTTCGTCTACCTCTTGCTCGCGCTGGATGAAGTCTTCCACAAAAACTGCGGCGTGCTTCCTTTCCTCAAGCATTGCGGCTGCGGTGTCCTTAAACTTCTTGGCTGTGGCCAGCATCTCCAGTCTCTTAGCTTCTAGTGCTTCTACATCTTCGGGAGTGATGGGTTTGTTAAGAATATCCGAACGATAAACTGCATCCATGCCTGCTTGTGCAACCATCTCCTCAGGTGACAGGAGGTCCTCGGAGGATGGATCCTTACGAGGGTTTTCCCGCGACATTGGAGATCCTTGATGGGATGTCTGGGGGTCAGATTGGGTGTTTGGATCTTCCGACTCCGGTTGTCCCGGTTGTCCCAGCGCCGCCAAAGTCGCAAGTACCTGCTTAGGCTGGGCGGATACAACTTCAGGCTGATCACCGTATCCGTATTCCCCTAGCTTGCGGTTGAACTCCTCAGTGTCCATGGAGGGAGTATCCCCGGAAATTGGGCTTAGGTTCCCCAAAATCGACTCTTCAGCCGGAGTTCCGCTTTCTCCGACAGACTCGTCCTGATCCGGAGCAGCGTTGTTTTCCGGTGCCTCGACCTGCTCGGGACCAGCTCCGACTTCCTGAGGGGCGGTTCCGGCGGTATGGGCCAAGAAGTGTATGAAGTGGCACCTCTGCTTTTCTAACACCTGGGAGACCCAGGCGGATTTGCATTGGTCTTCCACCGTTATCTCCTGCTCAGGGGCGGATTGGGTGGGTTTTGAAATTTCCAGATCCAAGGCGGAATCTTCCTTGGGAAGCTCCTGCATCTCAGATCGGATCTTCGCGACTGCGTCTAGCTCAGCGGCGGTCGCGTCTGCGTTGCTTACCAGTGGGTTTCCGTCGGAATCGACAGTTTCCCCGATGAAGATGTGTATGCCGCCAACTGGGACGATGGAGAGCTTGACGGGGTTTGTCTTAGCCGGAATCCAGCACTCATCCGGAGGGACGATCGGCAGATTTCCGGCATAGAGGACGCGCCCCACAGCGATGGTGTCATCGTAGCTTCCCATGGCGGAACCCTCCCGGTTCCGGCCTCCAGACGCCGCAGACCCCATGGTGGGCACCAACTGTCGTTGCCTAATCGACGGTACCTCGGAGGAGGGATCCTCACGAGGGGGAGAAGAAGTAGGGGCCATAGGGCGGAGTGCACACGAGACGGTGGTACGCGATTTACCCAGCTTCGGAACACCTGCACGATGACAGGGCTTACTGCTGCTTGTCTGGAATTATCTGGGCGCTTTCGCGATGTTACAATGAGTTGAGGTTATGCCTCTAGGGTTCCCGGGATCCGGCTTATAAAGGCACACGGATCTAGGGTTTACATGGAGAGTCCTAGCCGGATATAGGTTGCCTAACTACGGTACAATATCTTGCCGTGCACGTTAAGGATCCGCCTTCCCATCTATGTCGTACCGGATCCGGGTTCCTTACTGGGCCTTCATGGATCCGGGTTCCTCAAGGTCGGTCGGATCCGGCTCCCTCTGCCTGGACCGGACTTCATCCGTCAGGATCAACAGCAACTGGGCCGCCCGATGGGCCACATGCCACATGACCATCTGTGGGCCACCCGGGCTTGCCGGATCTAGGCACTGTCGATGGTACACCCATGAAGTATACCCACAACAAGGCCCGCCGGGATTGAGGAATTACGGCATTGCCAGCAAAAGCAGAAGGAATCGATGCGTGCATACATTGGGAGATTCACCAAGCTCTTAAACGCTGCCGAAGATGTCTCTGTCGACAGAGCAATCGATGCTTTTAGTGATGGCATCCGACGTGAAAGCTACATAGAGGAACTCGGGCGCAAAAAGCCAAAATCTATAACCAAGTTAATGGAAATCGCCAACAGCTGGGCTGATGGCGAGGACAAGGTACGAAGGCCGCGACAGCGCAGTGACGACGAAGACGACGACCAGCCGAAGCACGACTCGGGTGGACGAAGGGATTGCCATAAGAAAATAAAAACCGCAGTTACGACGATAGTAACCTGGTAGACGCAGGATACTCTGATCGGCAGGACGATTGGTACGACGACACACGAGATGATCGATAGGACGGCAATCGGAACAACTCTGGAAACCGCGGCAACTACAAACCACGACCACAGAGGACTCCCGAGCTACCCTTCGCCAAACAGATAAAGGCTCCTTGCTACTTGCATTCGTACGTCAATACTAAGGACAACAAAACGAAGTCAAGCCACCTGCTCAGAGTTTGTAGGCAGTTCATTGAAATGCACAAACTCATCCAGCAGCAGCCATAGCCGCCACCACCACCACCCCCACCGCAGCACCAGGTCCAGTAGGCTCAGCCTCACCAACCCAATGAGGCGTTTCCACCACCACGTGGGCAGATGAGCATGATCCACATGACAGGTGTTTCAAGAAGAGAAATGAAGAAGCTCACCCGAGAAATCAATCTGGCAGAAAGTATTATGGCGAACATGTGGCACCCCCGGGATCAGGGTTAGACAAATACCAGATCTTCGTCTGACATAAGCCTAACCTAGAGCTCGAGAGACTACAGTGAGAGAATCGATAACACAACAGTGACTCTACGACTCAAAAAGTAATACAAGCTCATAACTGAGCGAAGAACCAAAGCATTACAAGCAGAGATCACTGACCTGGCATACATCAATCAACGGAAGCGAAGTTATGCTATTAGACATAGCAAGATAGCAAAAGGCCTAAGAGGCCAGGAGCATAACGGTGACGTCCCAGCCCATAGATTCCAGGCTGCCACCTGGGAACCCCAAGCTACTCGCCGATGTCGACCTAGAAACCACCATCTGTCGGAGCAACTTCGTCTGAAACAAAAGCATGCAAAGCTGAGTACAGGGACTCAGCAAGACTTAGTACAACCTTTTAGCAAAGCGGGTATGCGGGCTTTCTATGGAGCTTCTTTTGCGTAAAGCCAATTTTCCTTTGTAAGACAAGAGAGAGGAGAAGTTCGACTACTCAGAGCCTTTAAAAGGGATAAGAGAGCGGCATCTCTAACTCTATTGATCATCATATTGTATCCACCAATCTTCATCATCTCGAACCACTATTCTCGGACCACCCCCTCAACACCCGGAGAAGGTATCCGTAAACACACATTGATTGCCAAGTTTTACGATGAGGTTCAAGTTATCTATGATCACAGAATCCATTCCCAAGTTGTCCGTAACCATGGACACGGCTTTTCGAAAAGATTTAACCCTGCAGGGGTGCACAACTTTACCCACACGCGCCGACCGACTCTTAATGCCACTAGTATAACACACTTCCTTGGTGTGCTGGCAGAGGGTGGTCGACCACGACCTTTACCTTGCTGTCGCCGAGACCATGAGTCACGCGCTAAGGATTGTTCCGCCGTAACGGGTCAAGTCCCGAAGTCCGTCCTTAACGATGTGAGGCGAGGTGGGTTTCCCCAGGGACTCTAACCCCAGCCACCACGGCCACGCTTACCTACCTGTATGCTATGCACCTTTTCACAAACATTTTTGATGCATATGTCCAAATAACGCGCAAACTATGTGACTCATGGAATCTACTAGGCAAGTTAATGAGTCGAGAGGGTACCATAATAGGGCCTCGCGTGGTTGTATGCTCAGTCTTGGTTCAAGAGGCGAGAACTCGGTTCCTAGGGTCGGTAGAAACGAAACAACCCACCACATCCCAATGTGGCCTCTCGTCTGAGCCTTTAATCATGTTTATCAACATCTCTATACTCACCACGTCAACCTGTCATACTATCTTCATTTCATTGTAAGGCTCCAGTCCGAAGACCGGAGTAGCAGCGTAACAAACTAAGCATGGCTAAGCATAAAAAGATAAAGGCTCTAGCGATGCACACATGCCAAACCTAGTTATGCTAGGAGCAGTGGATCAGGTATTTTAGGCTACAAGGGTGGAACATGCAATAGATAGGGTAACTCTACCTATCGATAAAAGACAGTTGAATCGTATGCAATATGTAGGATCCAAAAGTAAAAGCATTTCAAAATCATATATGAACCAGGCCAGGGCTTGCCTTTGTCCCTGATAAACCAATATGGATCTTCGAGGATCCCATGCTTGACTTGTTCGCTGATGGACAAGTATTGATCTCCGTCGTTGTCGATCTTCATCGTCTCGGGCACGTGCTCTATCGATCGCGAAGAAGCAAATACCGGAAAGGTAGATCAACAATCAACACATGGCATCGATGCAATGCGCATACAAGGATGATGATATGACATGTTAATAGTAATGAAAGTGATCCTATAACATGCTCATCAATTTAAATAGGGTTGAAATCCATAATACTTTGCAATTCCATAAACCCCGCATATTAAAGAAAAGGGTTCATTTGTTCTTCTATTAAGGACAGGGTTCAAAGTTGTTTAACAATGCATGCTTTTGATACTAAAGTGTAGATCTCATTTTTCTAAAGATTTTGATATATTATACACATTTTTATGATTTAAAATGAAATAGTTATGAATTATACAAGTTTTATCCATAATCTAGAATTTCTGGAAAATAATAAAAGTATGACAGTCGGACCCACTGTCAGGGTTTTAATCATTTATAAACATTTAGGAAAAGAATAAATATCTGACGGACGGGGCCCACCTGTCAAGGATTTATTATTTACAGAAAATAAAGAAAATAAAAGGAAAAGGCTGACAGCCAGGGGCCCACCGGGGTCAGCCGCGTGGTCAACCGCCGGCGGCCTGGCGCCGGAGACGAGCGGAGCAGCCGCTCCAGGCCACGCCTGGACGTGCGACTAGGCATGTTCGACGCGCGCCGACGCGGCGAGTCGAGGGATGGCACCGCCGCCCGAAGGAGGTCGCCGGAGCGGCCGTGCCGGCGAGCAGCGCGGAGGCCGGGCACGGGTCAGCGAGGCGGCGGCGATACAGCGAGCGAGAGAGAGGGAAGAGGGGCGCCTGAGCACCAGAGGCTCACCACGAGCGCTACAGAGGGCTCGGCGAGGCCGGAGGAGGCCGGGAGGCGGAGCAATCGACGGCGAGGTGGTCGCCGGCAATGGTCAGAAATGGCGATGGCGGCGGCGATTCTCGACGACCCGGGCTGATTCCTTTTGCAGGGTTGGAGAGGGCGACGAGGCGCTTCTAATGGTGCCGGCGGCGTGTCCGGGGGATGGCCGTAGCGGCGGCGCAAGGCGGCGGCCGACGGCGTCTGTGAGGGTAGGGTTTGGTTCGGGGTGAGGAGAGAGAGAGGGAGGGACAAGAGAGGCGCGCCAGGGAGAGGATAATGGAGAGGGAGAGGCGTGCGGGGCTCGGGTGGTCTCCTCGTCCGACAGCGCCGAGCAGGAGGTGGCCGTGCGGGGCACAGCAAGCCTCCACGCAGCTGGTTCCATTGTGAGGAAGAAGACAAAGACAACTTTGTAAAAAGTCCCTGGCTTTTGGGGGTTTTCCTCGAAACATTAAAACATGGCTAAAACAATAGTGTTTCTCTATTTTGCAACCTTTTGGAGATTAAAAATAACTCTAGAATTTATGTAAAATACTTAGTGGCACTTCTAGTTATATTTGAGGGTCCAACTGTTTGGTTTGAAACATTTTGAGAGGATTTTAAACGGAGAGGAAATTGCACACATTAGGGTTTCCACTTTATTTGAAATGCAAATTTTTCTTAATGCATTTTAAATGATGCTCATGAATGCACAAACAACCCTAACTAGGGTTTTCTAAACAGGGATGTTACAACTCTACCCCCCTTACAAGAATCTCGTCCCCGAGATTCCTAAGGTAGGAAAAGAGAAGGTAACAAAAACTACACCGGTCTTCAACAAGCTTGTTGATACCACGATGATCTTCTTTGTTGAATAAGTTGATCCACGACACCATAAAGAAGTTGATCCCCAACACCATGACGAACTCTTCATTTTGCTTTCTTTACCCTAAAGGAAAGAGGGAATGACACTAGACGGTGGATCTTCACAAAGATCGAGTATCTCATGGTCAACTCATGGAAGGAGTGTTGAAAAACAACTTTTGAGCTAACAAACATGAAACACGTCAAGGTAACGGAGGAGACAAAAGAAGTTTCAAATTTTTGGTAGACAATTGCTCCACGCTTGAAAAGAACATGAAGAAACGGATAGCGAAGAGTTTATTGCCTTTGATAGCATGACGAGGCACTCTTAGAGAGGGTGACTCATACAAGCACAAAAGATTACCAACCAGAGAAACTTTGGATTTAAGAATCATAGTCACTCTTTTGGTTTGGGTACATGAGACGATTGAAGTGCATTCAAAAGGCTGGGGACCATAGATGGCTGACGAATTCACACAACGTGTGAATTGATCAGAATTTCAGGTACTTGCCAACAGAAAGGGAAAGGTACTGGCTAGGGAAGTTCCAAGGATCAGCGGTGAGTGAAATTTATCCGAACAAAGTTGTTGTCACCAGAGAAATGATTTCAAGGGATTGATCAGGAGACATTTAGCAACTTTGTTTGTAAAGTTCTCCTTGATGTTCTAGACACCAATATTAGGCTATTGACCATCATTCAATAGGTCATCAAGTGAAGGTCAGACTTCAGAATTGAAAAGACATCATAAGGGCAACTCCTATAATAAGTCGCACAAGATCCTTATGGAGAGCGGTTATTCTTGTTACATCAAGAATCTTGGCATTAGTTCTTTCGACTAATTATGTTAACCACGACATCTATCTTGTCGGATTTAAAAGGAGATCTATCCCAAAGATCCTTGAGAAACACCAACCATCATTGCCGCTTGAGATTCAGCTTAGGTCAGGTGTAAAGATACTTTCGAACTCATAATGTTTGAATGTAAGATTTGCAATAGTTACCACCAAGGTAAAGTTGCTAGATTCTCAAGACATGGAACACAATGTCAAGCTCCAAAGGATTGAGCTAGATTGCGTAATGCATATGGTTGCGACTGCAAAGGCCATTGGGTGCATATGAACTTGCAATATAACACAAGTGAGTCTTGATGGGGACATCAAAGAAGATTTTGAAGTTCTTAAGCTTCTTCTCTTTCTTGAACAAATCAGTCAACGGCTTGATGTGCATAGAGGAACTTTTCAAGGAATGGAGGTAACAACCTTCCATCTCAAGAATACTTTGCACATGCCTGACCGACTTGCGATGATTCCCGAGGATAACAAAGGGTACTCGACTCAGATCCACGGCGACATCTTTCAGCAAGTGCACGTGAACTAGAGAAGGTCACTTCCAACATCCAGAACACATACTTCATGATAACACAAAGATGGTTCTCAAAACTTTCCAATACTAGTGTCAAACGTCCAATATGAATATTTTAAACTTGGAGGAAATAAGAATGTCGTCGATGGGCTTAACAACAATGTTATCAAGATACTCCAATGAGGTACTCATATTCTATATGGACTCGACATAAATATTGGTCAGACCAAAGGACATGAAGGTATACTCAAACGAGACACCATGAGTATAAACATCATCCAGATAGTCCTTCGAACTGAGTATGATTTGACGATAGCCCAAACTCAAATCAAATATGAGAAAGGTAGCATATCCATAAAGGAGATACTTCTTGACTTCAACACAAACAACACTAGACATCCCTTTTAAGAAGATTCAACTTGGATAGAGCTCTTGTCTTTCAACTCTCCAAGTTGTTGATTAAGGTCAACCAACTAGTCCAGGGTTATCCAGCACGGTTCTTGGAGAAGGACTAGTTCAAAGAACCAACTTACTCATGAACTCGATAACACGGTCAAGTGGAAACATGGCAATACTTCTAGAAAGACAACTAGAATATCACGAACCACCGGTATATCACTGAATTCAAGAGGGGAACTTGCTTTACAAAGCAAACGATATGGTCTTGAGAGCTTCAGCATAAACCTAACTCTTTGACTGAATATGTGTGCCTGAATGAATGGACTTGGCAGCACAATCAAACTTCGCTTAATAATTGGCGAACCAATTATGCTAAGAATGACACAAACGTCCTTATATTTCAAAGCAATAAGAATTTCTAAGAATATCGGATAGCCACATCAATAAATACACCCCAACATTCCCAAGCACGAGCAACTCGGAGGAAGGGCGAGTAAATACGTGCAAGAGAATCACTTCATCAATAAGGCCATGATACACAACACGACCTCATGATATAGAAAAGGGTGATACTCCAAGGTAGAACAGAACAGAAGCTAACGAGGCCTCTTAATCTGCGGATTACAACACTTTGACCAAGTCTTAGAAACAGACGAGGTACTGGAGTTTGTTTCTCCTGACATACTGAAGTGGAATGTCTTGAAGAACCACAAGAGTAACATACATTGGAAAACACCAATGCACATTCAGAACTTGTCTGCTCACTATCAGACAAAGGTCGGAAAGTAACAAAAGAGGAGGAACATGATCAGGATCAGAATTCCTGAGATGTAGATGCACAAGATAACACTTTTGTGAAACTCATGCCCAAAAAGGGAGGTGTGGCGGAGTTACAGGCATAGATATGAGACTCTCAAAGAGCACTCTTGTCGTGATCCATTTGGTTCAATGAAAGAACCTCTACGATAGCTAGTGGAAGGGAAAGATATTTATTGCCGCAATTCAACACGACAATAACCACAAGCTTGAAGGCTATAATGATTTGAATTTAGCCATCCTGATGTAATGATTGAACATTAACACCAGTGTTCCATGGCATGGATCTTGGGTTAAAGGTCAGCTTCATCTACTAAGATTCATAAAATAGAATCCATCACAATCGGGGACCTTCTGTTCAAGTCCAAGGGTTAAAAACTGAGAAAGGAATAACCACTAAATGAGTGACACACAGGACACTTCAGAGTAGTAATCACGAGGTAGCTTTTAGAAATCACCTAAGGCTTCAAAACTACCCAATAAAATAAAAAGGGGGCATACAAGGTGAAAGGAAACCTTGAAGTCTGGAACAGAATTTTGTGGAACCCACAAACTAGAAAGATCATGATGGAAGGAGATCTCTCTATTAAAACAAAACAAAACAAAACAAAGAGGAAGCAAAGAACACACTCGACTCTAGAGAACTCTACACTAGGTCAACTGGTTTAGAAACGACATGCCCTTGAGGGACCTAAGTTTAAAAGACCAGAAGAGACAGAAAAACTTTCAAATCAACACAGGGTAAGGCACCTTAGAATTAGAGCGATACCAGATAAGGAGTAAAAAGAATCCTAATCATATTTTCGCAAATACTTTTAGCTTTCAAATAGTTTTCACAAACACTAGACTCAACATCGACCAGTGAACAAGGGTTTCCTACAGGCAGTCCTGCTCTGATACCAAAACCTGTGGCACCCCCGGGATCAGGGTTAGACAAATACCAGATCTTCGTCTGACATAAGCCTAACCTAGAGCTCGAGAGACTACAGTGAGAGAATCGATAACACAACAGTGACTCTACAACTCAAAAAGTAATACAAGCTCATAACTGAGCGAAGAACCAAAGCATTACAAGCAGAGGTCACTGACCTGGCATACATCAATCAACGGAAGCGAAGTTATGCTATTAGACATAGCAAGATAGCAATAGGCCTAAGAGGCCAGGAGCATAACGGTGACGTCCCAGCCCATAGATTCCAGGCTGCCACCTGGGAACCCCAAGCTACTTGCCGATGTCGACCTAGAAACCACCATCTGTCGGAGCAACTTCGTCTGAAACAAAAGCATGCAAAGCTGAGTACAGGGACTCAGCAAGACTTAGTATAACCTTTTAGCAAAGCGGGTATGCGGGCTTTCTGTGGAGCTTCTTTTGCGTAAAGCCAATTTTCCTTTGTAAGACAAGAGAGAGGAGAAGTTCGACTACTCAGAGCCTTTAAAAGGGATAAGAGAGCGACATCTCTAACTCTATTGATCATCATATTGTATCCACCAATCTTCATCATCTCGAACCACTATTCTCGGATCACCCCCTCAATACCCGGAGAAGGTATCCGTAAACACACATTGATTGCCAAGTTTTACGATGAGGTTCAAGTTATCTATGATCACATAATCCATTCCCAAGTCGTCCGTAACCGTGGACACGGCTTTTTGAAAAGATTTAACCCTGCAGGGGTGCACAACTTTACCCACACGCGCCGACCGACTCTTAATGCCACTAGTATAACACACTTCCTTGGTGTGCTGGCAGAGGGTGGTCGACCATGACCTTTACCTTGCTGTCGCCGAGACCATGAGTCACGCGCTAAGGATTGTTCCGCCGTAACGGGTCAAGTCCCGAAGTCGGTCCTTAACGATGTGAGGCGAGGTGGGTTTCCCCAGGGACACTAACCCCATCCACCACGGCCACGCTTACCTACCTGTATGCTATGCACCTTTTCACAAACATTTTTGATGCATATGTCCAAATAACGCGCAAACTATGTGACTCATGGAATCTACTAGGCAAGTTAATGAGTCGAGAGGGTACCATAATAGGGCCTCGCGTGGTTGTATGCTCAGTCTTGGTTCAAGAGGCGAGAACTCGGTTCCTAGGGTCGGCAGAAACGAAACAACCCACCACATCCCAATGTGGCCTCTCGTCTGAGCCTTTAATCATGTTTATCAACATCTCTATACTCACCACATCAACCTGTCATGCTATCTTCATTTCATTCTATGGCTCCAGTCCGAAGACCGGAGTAGCAGCGTAACAAACTAAGCATGGCTAAGCATAAAAAGATAAAGGCTCTAGCGATGCACACATGCCAAACCTAGTTATGCTAGGAGCAGTGGATCAGGTATTTTAGGCTACAAGGGTGGAACATGCAATAGATAGGGTAACTCTACCTATCGATAAAAGACAGTTGAATTGTATGCAATATGTAGGATCCAAAAGTAAAAGCATTTCAAAATCATATATGAACCAGGCTAGGGCTTGCCTTTGTCCCTGATAAACCAATATGGATCTTCGAGGATCCCATGCTTGACTTGTTCGCTGATGGACAAGTATTGATCTCCGTCGTTGTCGATCTTCATCGTCTCGGGCACGTGCTCTATCGATCGCGAAGAAGCAAATACCGGAAAGGTAGATCAACAATCAACACATGGCATCGATGCAATGCGCATACAAGGATGATGATATGACATGTTAATAGTAATGAAAGTGATCCTATAACATGCTCATCAATTTAAATAGGGTTGAAATGCATAATACTTTGCAATTCCATAAACCCCGCATATTAAAGAAAAGGGTTCATTTGTTCTTCTGTTAAGGACATGGTTCAAAGTTGTTTAACAATGCATGCTTTTGATACTAAAGTGTAGATCTCATTTTTCTAAAGATTTTGATATATTATACACATTTTTCTGATTTAAAATTAAATAGTTATGAATTATACAAGTTTTATCCATAATCTAGAATTTCTGGAAAATAATAAAAGTATGACAGTCGGACCCACTGTCAGGGTTTTAATCATTTATAAACATTTAGGAAAAGAATAAATATCTAACGGACGGGGCCCACCTGTCAAGGATTTATTATTTACAGAAAATAAAGAAAATAAAAGGAAAAGGCTGACAGCCAGGGGCCCACCGGGGTCAGCCGCGTGGTCAACCGCCGGCGGCCTGGCGCCGGAGATGAGCGGAGCAGCCGCTCCAGGCCACGCCTGGACGTGCGACTAGGCACGTTCGACGCGCGCCGACGCGGCGAGTCGAGGGATGGCAGCGCCGCCCGAAGGAGGTCGCCGGAGCGGCCGTGCCGGCGAGCAGCGCGGAGGCCGGGCACGGGTCAGCGAGGCGGCGGCGATACATCGAGCGAGAGAGAGGGAAGAGGGGCGCCTGAGCACCAGAGGCTCACCACGAGCGCTACAGAGGGCTCGGCGAGGCCGGAGGAGGCCGGGAGGCGGAGCAATCGACGGCGAGGTGGTCGCCGGCAATGGTCAGAAATGGTGATGGCGGCGGCGATTCTCGACGACCCGGGCCGATTCCTTTTGCAGGGTTGGAGAGGGCGACGAGGCGCTTCTAATGGTGCCGGCGGCGTGTCCGGGGGATGGCCGTAGCGGCGGCGCAAGGCGGCGGCCGACGGCGTCTGTGAGGGTAGGGTTTGGTTCGGGGTGAGGAGAGAGAGAGAGGTAGGGACAAGAGAGGCGCGCCAGGGAGAGGATAATGGAGAGGGAGAGGCGTGCGGGGCTCGGGTGGTCTCCTCGTCCGACAGCGCCGAGCAGGAGGTGGCCGTGCGGGGCACAGCAAGCCTCCACGCAGCTGGTTCCATTGTGAGGAAGAAGACAAAGACAACTTTCTAAAAAGTCCCTGGCTTTTGGGGGTTTTCCTCGAAACATTAAAACATGGCTAAAACAATAGTGTTTCTCTATTTTGCAACCTTTTGGAGATTAAAAATAACTCTAGACTTTATGTAAAATACTTAGTGGCACTTCTAGTTATATTTGAGGGTCCAACTGTTTGGTTTGAAACATTTTGAGAGGATTTTAAACGGAGAGGAAATTGCACACATTAGGGTTTCCACTTTATTTGAAATGCAAATTTTTCTTAATGCATTCTAAATGATGCTCATGAATGCACAAACAACCCTAACTAGGGTTTTCTAAACAGGGATGTTACAGAACATCCCCGAGTATGTCGAGTGGTCATCTCAGAACATTACGTTCAGCCGAGTAGATCACCCGATGACTGTCGTCGTGGTGAACAGACAGATGCCATAGGATGGCTTATCTTGGGGCCGAATGTGCGCTAGAGGATTCGGGGGAGGGATTTGGTATGGATGGAGAGGTTTTCCAGATGGATTCCTCAAGAACTTGGCCTTGGCCAGAGGTAGAAGATGATGAACTCAAGAACAATGTCACCTCTAGATCTCTCTATTTCTTGATCACACTAGCTTACAAGTTTCTGGTTACAGGGTAGCTCCTTGGACGTCCTGTGTTGTCCCTTGCCCGCGATGGTCTGTGCCCCCTCTCCTTATATAGGGGAGAGGGTGGCTTACATGGGAAGAAACCCTAAGAAACCATAATGGGATCTTTGACTAGACAAACTACTTTACAAAGCTACTTTAGCTACCGGTGATGCCGGTATGTCTTTAATCAGGAGCGGTGACATCCTCCGGCACCTTTTACGTCATCCTTTGCCTTTGGCGTCATGGCTTTGATTAAAGCTGAAGTGCTTCGCTCATCTTTGTCTTGTAGTTCTGGAGAGCATCTTTGACCAGTCTTGCCGACGTGCTACAGTGTAGCCTGTACCGGTACTCCGGTACCTTCTTAGCCGGTTCCGGTATCCCCCTCCTGGGATACCGGTATGATTCACTGAACCAACCTTTGTTATCCGGAATAACCTTTAAACCGGTACTTTGATGGCTCAAACCATCCGGTTTGGCATGCCTTTGGCATACCGGGGATCATCCCACAACATTAGTCCCCGAAGCTGGTATAGTCCGGTGGATCCTATCCAACGGACCATGCCAGGTTCTCTCTACTCAGGGTACCGGTTTAATCCTTCCGGAATCCGGATCAAGCTCTTCGGCGTCTTTGCCGAACTTATGTCTTTGTACCAATTTTCTCCGGTATCTTTGTCATTAAACGTCTCCTCGACCAGGTCGAGAATATCTTGGGAACTGCGCCTGTCAGAGACATGCGCACTGTGCCTGCGCGCGACAGTGTCAGGGGTCACTTCCCTTCGACTTCCGCGTTTGCATTTATGGCGCAGCACCGGATCCGCGCTGCTGTTCTGGATCCGTGTGGCCTCCCTGTGTCTTTTATTTTCTGCGCGTGTATCGGTGTGCTACGTGGCAGCCCACGAACTGAACCGCCGCGGCCCAGCGGTTGCCAGCCCATTACTCCTTCTTCCTATTTAAGAGCGAGGCAGTTCCTTCTTCCTCTCTTCTCCGCATTCACTCCTCCTCACGCGCCTAGAGCCTTTTGCCTCTTGTGCTCCCGTCGCCACCGTTCGCCGCCAGAGTACTGCTTCCCGACGAGCCTCCGCCGCTGCTCCTGCTGCGCCAAGGATCTCCGCCGCGCAGAGAGCCTCCAACGCTCCTCCGCTTTCGCTGCACCTGGAGCCCGTCGGCAACCTCCTTTCCTTTTCATCGCCGGTCACCGTCAACGAGCGCAAGCTCGCAGCATCTCCGGCAACCTCCATCCTCAGCGTCTTCCACCGCTTCAGGTTAGCCCCAATGCTTGTTCGCCGTCTTCTCTTTTGCTTCTCTGTTCTTGGGCCGGTAGAGTATTTACCCTTCCCTTTGTCTTGCTTTTCCTCTTACTCGTAGATCTTCGTGCAAGGCTAGATTTTGGGAAATCCGTTTTTAGGTAGACTCCGGCATCTTTCGACTCGCATGTCTACCGACGAGTACCTTTCCGAATCGGCCGCCAGCAGCCACCACAGCCAAGCCTCTGACGGGCTCGAAGCCGAGCTGGACCAGATGGGAGCTTCCTCATCCGTTCCGGACACTGGTTCCAGAAGGGGCCAGGAAGCCAGCAGCTCCAGCCAAGGTTCCGGAGTGGACCTGGCCAATATCACCCGCGGTTCCTAGAAGGGATCCGATGTGACACAGCCTGACATCGACTGGCTGTACCGCTCCCGGAGGATACCGGCACATGTATCTTGCCGGATTCCACGTGATGAAGTGGAACCCGTGCCCGAAGCCGGAGAATTCTGCGGTGACCCAGCATACCACTGCATGTTGTAGTATACAAGTCATTGATATGATCTTTGCGAAGGGACTTCTTCACAATTTGCCATATCCCTCAGAGTGGTACAACAGAAACATTGCAGGTCATAACACTCCATACTTTATTACAAACATTGTCTTAACAAGTTGGTATTCTCACAGGTCCTATCAGAACACCCTAGGATACTACTTAAGTATGATTACAACTCATAACAAATATAAAGAGCTCAACAACTTATTTAGGTAAGTTCTACGTTGCTCGGCTCTATGATGCTAGGGTATGTCACTACTCCTCCACCTCCGTGTCATCTGGTCCGTAGACTATCCCATAGTCTACGCCTTCCACTCCGCCGGTAAGATCAGGTTCTTCGTAGACCAGCTCGTAACTTCCTTCTGGTGCTCCATCATTGATAGCCTCCACTTCCGGATCACAGTCTAGCAAGGGTGTCGAAAGAAAGTGAGTACAGAGGTACTCAGCAAGTTCTAAAAGAGTAAAAAGGTGTTTGATGCACTATCTACGACCATTGATCAGGAAATCGCAGGTCAATGCATGTTTTGAAAACATTTCTTCAAAAGGTTGCTTTTATTATGAAAACTATGCCCGTCAGTCTTCACAGGTTGACTAGAACTTCGTGGAGTTCCTTTCCTGCCGCGTTCGCAGTTCCCTTCCCGGAACAAGGAGTGACAGCCACAATTTGATACACTCTGCAGAGGTGCGTTACTTTTCCCACAAGAGATCTCACCCTTTTTGCCATCCGCAGGGACTTGCCCCCGTTCACACTTCCTTTGGTGTGAGGCCAGGTATAAAGATCCAAGCCCACACCGCCTTCTCCACGACTGCAAACCCACCCTTTTGTCCACCCGCACACCTCCAGTAGACTTCCCCCGATAATACGGCTTTACTCATGGTGTACTTTGGACAATCCTTCATAGATCGTAGAGCCATCATCACTAATGGATGGGGATTTAAAAGGCTATCCCAACCTACGGCAGTGCCTCCAGCACCCCGCCGGCTCTACCAATCCGTTGGCGTGCAGAAGGGAAAAGATACGACTGGCTTCCCCAGAGCCATTATAGATCTCATGGTCAACGCGATTTGTACGGCGCTAGAATCACTGGACGGCATTGGTAATTTTATCCTAGGGTGATATAACCCATTGCAATGGAACCTCCACCATATCAACACATACCATGGTTCCATTGCCAGCCACATAGTCATATTCATAGTTGGAAAATAACATTTCATTTGCGATGCAGGAATGATAAGTATATAGCTTTGCATTAAAGTAGTAGAAAATAATCAAGTTGACATGAGCAAGGGTGAACTTGCCTGTGGACTGCGAGATAGTGCAGTTCAATGCAGTTGATGGAACCTGGACCTCGGGTTCTGTAAGAAGCATCATTGTCCGGTAAGGACAATGTTATAAAATCCAAATAATGCAATCATGAATGTATTATTTTATGTTGAATCCCTTCACCCAATGAGTTATTACAATTTAGGGTTGTATTTAAGATTTATGTCTTTGACGGTAATTTACAATTGATTTAAAAGTATTAATCATTGTAATTTACAAAAGTACACAATTCAAAGTAAAATGATTTTACTTGATGATTACCTTAGTCATTCCAAAAATAATTTGAAATTATAGAATTACCTCTATAGTTTTTGGAATAAAAAGGAGTATATAATATTTTTCTGAGAAAAATACCCTCTTTCAAAAGAAATGACTTGGATTAGTAGAATTTCATTTTGAAATGTTTGAAAATAAGTATTTGAACTTATTTGAGATTTTTCCTTGAATTTTAATTACAAGGAAATAATAATTTCAAATTCCAAGCTATTATTTAAATTCTGAAAATTCATAATTTTGAATTTGTTTCATAAATTCCATTTCATATTTTATTCTTGTTAAGATTTATTTTTCATTCATAAATCCAATTTTTATTGGATTTTTAGAGTTGTTTATGATTTATTAAAATTTGGTAAAGTTTTGGTCTTTTATTAAATGTAAAAAGACCAAAATACCCCTCTGGACCCATATTGGGCCCAGCCCAATAACTTAACCCAGGGACGGCCCAATAAGGCTGGCCCCCTTTTGGGTTCGGTGGCGCCGAAGCGGCCCACCTCACTCACTCTCACTCGGCCCTCTCGCTCACTTGTCTAACCCTAACCGTCTGGCGACCCCGTGGCGATGGCGTCGCCGCCATGGCCGCCGCCTGCTCCGGCCATCGCCGGCCTCCTCCGCCGTAGCCACCAATCTATCCTGAACCGCCGTGAGCAGATCTATCGATCTGTCCGCGCAGTTCCTCCCTTCTCGTCCTCTCCTGGCGAATCGCCTCCGATCTGGATCCACTGGAGAATCGCCTCGGACGATTTGGTGGTCTCCGCCGAACTCTCGTCCTCGCCGTCGACGTACGCGCCCCCTGAGACCGACCTGGTGCGGTGCTGCTTGCAGTACCAGTGCCGTCGTCTCCGTGCCGTGCTGCTGTGGTGGTGTTCGTGCTCGTCGGTGTAACGCCGGCGCCTACCCTGGGTCTTGCAGCTGCTATGGCTGCGCGAGCACTGCCTCGCCATGCCATAGCCTCTGCCACCAGGCGCATGTAAGTGTTCTGCTCCTCCTCCTTCTCTTCTCCATGCCTGTGCTCCTCCCAAGCTACTGTGCCTCTTCTTCCTCCTGTTTTACTGCTCTCTGGTGATCCTGTGATCACATAGAGCCTTGCCATGGCTGCCTAAGTTGCCCGTGCTTCCATTTTTCTGCAAACTATGGCCAATCTACCAATTTCTGGTACTAGCCAGTGCTGCCTTGCTTGCTGTACATGCCAGGTGGTAATTATCTATTGCTTCTAGCATGCTCTGACCTTGCTATGCTATGCTGTGCTTGCTTATGGCTTGATATACCATGCTGTTCATGCTTATGGGCTTGCTATGCTTACTGGTCTATCATGCTTGCTTGTCTAGGTGTACTTGTGTTGCATCTGTGACACTTGTGTGTGTGCCAGTGGTGCCTGTGATATGCTCCAGTACTACCTCTGCAAGCCAATGATCCATTGGATCATTCCTTGCTTGTTGGCTAACCTCTCTGTGTAACTTGGCTTGCTATGATTGATCCATTTGATCAATTGATTGTCAGTGATTACTTACTGGCTAATACTGTGGCTATATGAGTTAATTATCTGGTGATGCTGATGCTCAAGCATCACTGTGCTGTTGCTTACTTGTGCTGTTGCTTATCTTAGCTACCTAGACTTGTTCTAGTGGCTATAGATTAACTGTGTTGCTTAACAGTGTGCTACTGTCATGCTTAGCATGGATCTGTGATAAATTCATGCTTGTATTATTTAAATTATGATGAACTGCTTATGCAGTGATGATTAAGTTACTTGCTTGCAAATGATTTGACTGTTCATGATTATCTAGCAAGCAAAATAGAATCTGAATCCAATACTGGATAGTGATGTGATATATTTGGCTTTCTCTTATTTGATGCTAAGTGTGATGTGACCTCAGTAGCCTTGCTACTGACTGGTTGCTCACCTGGTTGGTTGGATCTTGTTGGCTACTCATCTTTGCTTGCATATTTGGGGATCATAGTAACTATGAATGCCAATATGCTTGCCTGTGAAGAAATCTAGGGTTTTACTGATGGTTATGTGCCTAGGATTTTCTGTGTAGTCTATACTAGCTGCTATTTATTGTAATACATCTACTGGTGCTATCTGTGCATCAGATCTTGCTTCTGTGCACAAGATCTGTATCTGGATGGTTTCTGTTTTGGTGGCTTTTTAGACTAGCAGTGATCCTTGGTGAAAACCAAGTGATGATTCACCCTGTTGAGCATCTGCTCAACCCCATGACTATGTCATGCATGTTTTATGGATTAGATCCATTGGATCTGCTCCAGGAACTTGGTATACCTTGTTCCAGCTCCTAGTATGAGATTTTGTGTTGATGCAGACTTGTGGTTTGTTCACGCCCTTCACCTCCGTGTCTAGTTGATCTTCTAGGTCACCATGATTTCTGGTGGCTTAAGTGGTTGTGTGGTTTGGTTCTGTTCTTGAGCAAGAACTTGGATGAACTCTGTGTTCTAGCTTCACCCTTACCTCGGTGAGTCCTTATCAGTCGACTGGTGTCTATTTCTAGGGTTTGTGTTCCTTTTATATGAACCCTACTTCTATCCTTGCATTGACACACAAACCTGGCTTGCTTGGTGACTATGCTGTTGCATGGCCTTGCTGTTGCTGCCCAGCACACTTGAGTTGTGTGCTCTCATATGCTGAAACTTGAGCCCCCTGGTGTGCTCAGGTTTGGTCTGCTGCTGCCCTTATCTTGTGATGTCCTTGGTTTTGGACAAGCACAAGTGTGCTGTGACAGTTTGCACTGTCCAAACTGAATCTTGTGTTATTTGCTAACTGTCCAAACTGAATCTTTGGCTAACACTAACATTCTGGCTAGTGTTGATTCTTTGTTTTGCAGGTTTTGAAGATGGATATGGCCATGAAGAAATACTTCAAGTCATATAGTCTAGGTTTTAGTTTAGGAATAATATTGTAATCTTCATTTTTATTTCTGTTTATTATTCACCAATTCTTGTATCAAGAATTTTGTAAAGACAATGTAATTTGTGTTGTGATATCAATAAAGCCCAAGTTTTTGGTTATGAGCTTTTGATTTATGTAATATTTATATTCTGGAATATACATTGTATTTATGATTCACTTTGAAATTCAAAGTTGTTTGAATTCATAAGTTGTGTTTAAATTGTGCATTCCTTGTATATTGTTCAATGCTTATTGTTAAATGTATTAACACTTGTCAAATGAAATCAATTCCCCAAATCAACAAGATACAAAAGAGATCATGTCGAAATTTCCCTAACTCACATTGCCTAACCCTAAGTGCAAAATGAGAGAGAACCTCGATCCCTCTTAGGTTTAGTTGCAATAAAGCGCGAAAATTTCCCCCGTTTTGCGATGAAATGCACATCCCATTTCTAAATCTACCCTTCGTTGTTCCTATGTTCTGGGTTATTACAGCCTCTCCCCCTTAACAGAAACTTCATCCCGAAGTTAAGATTGGTACCTGAACATCTCGGGGTAAGACTTCCTGAGTTCTTCTTCCGTCTCCCAAGTTGCTTCTCGCTCGGGATGATGTTGCCATTGCACTTTACAGTATTTGATTGCCCTGTTCCTTAACTTCTTCCACTGTACTTCTAAAATCTTTTCCGGTCTTTCCACATAGGTTAGGTCAGATTGCAATTCAATTTCTTCATATGTGATGGGATCATCCGGTGCCTTCAAACACTTTCTGAGTTGTGATACATGAAATACGTTATGAACTTGACTTAATTGTGCCGGTAACTCCAACTCAAAAGCTGTTCCTCGATTCTGACTGATTATCTTAAATGGTCCGATATATCGAGGACTTAACTTTCCTTTTACTCCGAACCTCTTAAGTCCTTTCATTGGGCTAACCTTCAGATAAACCATGTCTCCCACTTTCGGTTCCCAATCTCTTCTCTTTAAGTCGGCGTAACTCTTCTGACGACTCTGAGCTATTTTGAGTCTATCCCGGATCACCTCGATGACGTCTTGTCTCTCCTTGATGTAGTCCGGTGTAAACTCCTTGTTTTCTCCGGTTTCAAACCAACAAATTGGTGATCTACACTTCCTTCCGTACAATGCTTCGTACGGTGCCATCTGGATGCTACTTTGATAACTATTGTTATATGAGAACTCTGCTAAAGGTAAATGATCCTCCCATGAGCCTCCAAAGTTCAGAGCACAAGCTCTAAGCATGTCTTCAAGTATCTGATTAGTTCTTTCGGTTTGTCCTCCGGTTTGTGGATGATATGCTGTACTGAAATCCAACTTGGATCCCAAAGATTCTTGTAGTTGTTTCCAGAATGCTGATGTGAAAATTGAACCTCTATCTGAGACTATCTTCTTTGGCACTCCATGCTTGCTAACAATCTCCTTCACATATATATCCACAAGCTTTTCTGCAGTATCTTTGGTGTTTACAGCTATGAAATGAGCACTCTTGGTAAGTCTGTCCACTATTACCCATATCATATCCTTCTTCTTACTAGTCATTGGTAGACCAGTAACAAAATCCATTCCTATTTCATCCCATTTCCATTCCGGTATCTCTAGTGGTTTGAGTAATCCCGCAGGACTCTGATGCTCTGCCTTTACTCGTTGACATGTATGACATTCCGAGACATATTGTGCTATTTCTCTTTTCATGTTGTTCCACCAGAACATCTCCCTCAAATCCATATACATCTTAGTACTTCCCGGATGTATGGAATAAGGGGTTTCATGTGCTTCTTTTAATATGATTGACTTCACTTCTGGATCATCTGGTACACAGATCCTTTTCTGGAAGTATAATGAATCAAAATCCCCTAGATGGAATTCCGATGGTCTTCCTTCGCCAATCCTCTTGATTTCCTCTTGAATGAACAAATCATCCGCTTGCTTTCGGATAATCTCATATTTCAAGTCTGAGTACATCTCATCCATAATCCTCATGGTTGCTATACTTCCTTTGACGTCACCTTGAATAAACAAAATCTGAGCATCTTCTAACTCTTTCCGAAGTTCCTTTGGAATCTCCCATTCCGTAGGTTGATTCTCCGTACTCTTCCTACTTAGAGCATCTGCTACTACATTAGCTTTGCCTAGTGTATAGTTGATTTTAAGGTCGTAATCCTTAATCAACTCCAACCATCTCTTTTGTCTCATGTTTAATTTTTTCTGGGTGAAGAAATATTTCAAACTTTTGTGATCGGTGTATAACTCACACTTGGATCCATATAGAAATTGTCTCCAACTCTTCAAAGCATATACAACTGCCGCTAACTCGAGATCATGTACTGGGTAGTTGTGTTCATGTGGTTTCAACTATCTTGATCCATAAGCTATTACCTTCCGATCTTGCATAAGAACACATCCAAGTCCATTCTTGGAAGCATCACAATACACCGTGTAATCCTTTCCAGGTTCAGGAACTGCTAACACCGGTGCTGTGGTTAACTTATCTTTGAGTCTTTGGAAGCTGGCTTCACACTCATCAGTCCACACAAATGGAGTATTTTTCTTGAGTAACTTGGTCATTGGTCCTGCAATCTTCGAAAATCCCTCTATGAATCTCCGATAATAGCCTGCCATACCAAGAAATCCTCGTATCTCCTTAGCATTTTTAGGTGATTTCCATTCCAATACGGACTGAACCTTGCTTGGATTCACCGCGATGCCTTCTTTGGTTATAACATGTCCAAGAAATTCAACACTATCTAACCAAAATTTGCACTTGCTAAACTTCGCATATAGCTGATGTTCCCTCAAAGTTTGCAGAACTATCTTCAAATGCTTGGCATGTTCTTCTTTATCTTTGGAATAGATTAGAATATCATCTATGAACACTATCACAAACTTGTCCAAGTACTTCATTAATATCTTGTTCATCAAATTCATGAAAATTGCTGGTGCATTTGTTAGTCCAAATGGTACAACCAAGTATTCATGGTGTCCATACCTTGATACGAATGTTGTTTTTGGTACATCTTCCTTCTTGATCTTGATTTGATGGTATCCTGACCTTAAATCTATCTTTGAGAAGACTCCTGCTCCTTGAACTTGATCAAAAAGGTCTTGAATCCTAGGTAAAGGATACTTGTTCTTGATAGTTACATTGTTCAAATTTCTGTAATCTCCACACATTCTCTTTCCTCCATCTCTTTTATCCACAAAAATAACTGGTGTACCCCATGGTGACACACTTTCTTGAATAAATCCCTTCTGTTCCAGTTCATCTATCTGAGCTTTCAGTTCCACTAACTCCTTTGGCCCCATCTTATATGGTGGTTGTGCTATTGGTGCTGTACCTGGAATCAGATCGATTGTGAATTCTATCTCTCTATCGGGTGGCATTCCCGGTAGTTCCTTAGGAAATACATCCTTAAACTCATTCACTACAGGAATATCTTCAATTCTCACTTCCTTCAGGCTATTGAGTTCCAATCCGATCTCCAACTCACTGTACTTATCTCCTTGGAACACTATTCGACCTCCTATGGAGTTGCGAAGTGATACTGTTTTGTCTCCACAGTTAATCACCGCTCCATTTTCTGTCAACCAATCCATCCCTAAGATGACTGATATGTCCTTCATGGGTATGATGAATAGGTCCGCGAAATACACACAGTCACATATGGTTAGGACTTGTGCTTCTTTCACGTGGGTTACTAAGATCGTTCCCCCTGCGGATAGAACAGTTATAGGGGTTTCTAACTTAGAACATCTAAGCCCAAACTTTTCCACAAACTCCAATGCAAGAAATGATGTGGTTGCTCCAGTATCAAATAATACTTTGCCAGGATGAGTAAGAATGCTTAACATACCTAAGACTGTTTGATCCGACTCTTCCGCTTGTTCCAAAGATGTGCAATTCAGCTTTCCATAAGGCTTTCCCCTCTTATTGTTGTTGTTGTTGTAGTTGCGGTTGTTGTTGTTGTTGTTGTTTCCACCTCGTCCTCCAGAGCTCTGTCCGCTCCAAGATGACTTGTTTGGACACTCCGGCTTGATGTGTCCTTCCTTCCCACAACCATAGCAGATGATTCTGGGTTTCTGACAGTCCTTCTGCAAATGACCCTTTAGGCCACAATTGTTGCAGATGATTTGGTTGATTGGGTTCTGACTCTGACCTCCCCGGTTGTATTGATTACCAGTAGTAGGTCTGTATCGGGGTTTAAAACTCCGATCAGGTGTTGGTTTACTGATTGGGTACTTCCTTGGTTCTATACGAGCCCTCTTCCTCCTGTCCTCCTGGACTTGCCTGTAGTCATCCTCGAAAGTGATTGCCGAGTCAATCAGTTCCTGGAATTCGGCAGTCCGAGCCAACCTCAGTTGCATCTTCATGTATGGATTCATGCCTTTCATGAACCGCTTCTTCCGCTTCTCCTCTGTATCTACATCCTCCGGTGCATACCTGGATAACCTATTGAAATCCCGAACATACTGCATAATGGGTGCAGTATTCTGTCTTAGTTCTTCAAACTCCCTCTTCTTCAACTCCACCACGCTGTCCGGAACATGAGCATCCCGAAACTTCTTCTTGAACTCCTCCCAGGTGAATACCTTATCTGGAGGGTGTACTGCTACAAGGTTCTCCCACCATGACGCTGCTGGTCCTGACAACAGATAAGTGGTATATCTAATCTTCTCCTCATCATTGCAACCAACGGTCTTCAACTTCCGTTCCGTATCCATGAGCCAATCTTCAGCGTCCATTGGTTCTGGAGCTGATGTGAAGGGTAGTGGTCTGGCATTTTGGAAGTCCGATAGTGTTACTCCCTTGCCTTCATTACCCCTATCATTGATGACATGGGTAAAGAAATCTTGCATGTTCTTGCTCTGGCTTTCCTGGTAACGCCTCCTATCTTCCTCCATTGACCTCATATACTGTTGGAAGTCTGGGTGCAACATTGGGTGTGGTGGTGGTGGTGCGTTCTCTGCTCTAGCTGCTGCATCTGCCTCCTCTTTCTCTCTGGCTTCCCGCTCTCTGCGAGCCTCTTCGGTTTCTACTAACACCATTTCCCCCTAGTCCTGTAACAAAGAGCGATTACTCATAATTACACCATGCAAATGTTTTCTGAGCTCAACTCATTGCCCAGAACTAGTCACACAATGAAATCAAGAAGCAAATCCAAAACAAACATTTATTATGTATATACACCGTATAATACATAACACACTCACAAACTTATATTACATGTGGTAAATATAAACCACTTATTTGGCTCAAAGCCCAAGCCAACGGAAATCTAAAATACGTTCTAATACAATACCACCTAGATTACTTTATTCTTCATTGGAGCTCTACTCCTCATCCTCATAGCTCGCCTCCGCGTACATCCCTGGGGTCCATCCGGTACAACGGTCTGTCCTCCGAAGACCGTCCGGAATAAAAGTTCTTCCCGTAGGTATGTAGTCTGAATCGGACGAAGTGCCGGGACAGAGATCTGTCATGCCAAAGTAACTAGATAAAGACTCATACATATCCCCAGTGGAATACAGCTCCTCCTCTCCAGTCATCCATGGAGGATTCCTATTCACTTGACCCCTCATCTTCTTCTTCTTCTTTTTCTTTGTTCCAGAACTCTCACCTACGACGTACTGGGATGTTTTGGGTAACCCCATCTCCAAATCTAAAGAAATGGAGTTGGTGTCTTTCTCTTTCTGCACATAGCTTTGGTTAACATTCTGATTAACCGCATCACTCTCATCTCCTGTATCACATGGAATTGGCTCCTCCTTATCACCGAAAGGTTCCCCGAAACGCCAACCCGTCGAGTTCTCGATCGGTGACTCCGAGCAGTTTATATTCCATGAATGGTCTCCCCCATATCCAGTATCATACGATGCTGACACGTGTGGATAGTGCGGAACAAAGTTAGGTGTAAGAGGATCTCTTGTAAGTGGATTTCTCTTGGACCACTGGTCACTCAAATCTACATCGCTGTCTGGGTTAAAGAAAGGTGTAGTATGTTGTGGTTGTGCCCTCAAATCACGCATCCGAGTTTGGACTTTATCAGGGTCCGTGAACTCAGCTAGCATGTGGTCAATCTCACCTCTCATCTTCATGTGTAAAAGATACATCGTGGTCAATAAAGACTTACAGCTATCCATATGCTGTGCTGCAGCTTCAGGACTTCGGTGTGCTAACACCAAATGATTCAGAGTAGGATCCTCATCTTCCTCGGCATGAGGTATATGAGAAAACTCTGAACATAGGAGTTCTACTGACTTATGCTGCCTTATCTCAAGGATTGCCTTGAATAGGCCCATATGGTAGGCTGTGGTGATAGTTTTGGCTTCTCCGTATGGCATTATACGACTCATCAGCAGTTTTTCCGGTAGTTGGACCGATACTCTGCACTTGGCTAGGATTTCCCCATCATAGTAGGTATACTTGATAACAGGTATCCGTGGATCACAATGAAGTTCCTTCAGCATCCCACACAGGAGAGCTGTTGTTGGTCCATCATAATCACCGAGCCAACCCTCAACCTTCCTCAAAGTCCTCTTAGGAAAAGTGTTCGCCATTATGGCTGTATACAAAAGCAGAATATTAGTAATGATAATGCATCATAATAGCTATAATAAAGAATTATCGCACTAAAATATATGGTTTTGCTATTCTCAAGTGAATAATCACCATATTTCTAGAGAATCCTTTACTATTTCTACTAGACTCCTACAGGTTTCTTCCCTATACTAGGTTTTTCCAACCTAAGGTCGCAACATTTGCTCTGATACCAGCTGAGGTGACCCAGCATACCACTGCATGTTGTAGTATACAAGTCGTTGATATGATCTTTGCAAAGGGACTTCTTCACAATTTGCCATATCCCTCAGAGTGGTACAACAGAAACATTGCAGGTCATAACACTCCATACTTTATTACAAACATTGTCTTAACAAGTTGGTATTCTCACAGGTCCTATGAGAACACCCTAGGATACTACTTAAGTACGATTACAACTCATAACAAATATAAAGAGCTCAACAACTTATTTAGGTAAGTTCTACGTTGCTCGTCTCTATGATGCTAGGGTATGTCACTACTCCTCCACCTCCGTGTCATCTGGTCCGTAGACTATCCCATAGTCTATGCCTTCCACTCCGCCGGTAAGATTAGGTTCTTCGTAGACCAGCTCGTAACTTCCTTCTGGTGCTCCATCGTTGATAGCCTCCACTTCCGGATCACAGTCTAGCAAGGGTGTCGAAAGAAAGTGAGTACAGAGGTACTCAGCAAGTTCTAAAAGAGTAAAAAGGTGTTTGATGCACTAGCTACGACCATTGATCAGGAAATCGCAGGTCAATGCATGTTTTGAAAACATTTCTTCAAAAGGTTGCTTTTATTATGAAAACTATGCCCGTCAGTCTTCACAGGTTGACTAGAACTTCGTGGAGTTCCTTTCTGCTGCGTTCAGCGATTCCCTTCCCGGAACAAGGAGTGACAGCCACAATTTGATACACTCTGCAGAGGTGCGTTACTTTTCCCACAAGAGATCTCACCCTTTTTGCCATCCGCAGGGACTTGCCCCCGTTCACACTTCCTTTGGTGTGAGGCCAGGTATAAAGATCCAAGCCCACACCGCGTTCTCCGCGACTGCAAACCCACCCTTTTGTCCACCCGCACACCTCCAGTAGACTTCCCCCGATAATACGGCTTTACTCATGGTGTACTTTGGACAATCCTTCATAGATCGTAGAGCCATCATCACTAATGGATGGGGATTTAAAAGGCTATCCCAACCTACGGCAGTGCCTCCAAGACTTCGCAGCTCTACCAATCCGTTGGCGTGCGAAGGGAAAAGATACGACCGCTTCCCTGCAGGCATTATAGATCTCATGGTCAACGCGATTTGTACGGCGCTAGAATCACTGGACGGCATTGGTAATTTAATCCTAGGGTGATATAACCCATTGCAATGGAACCTCCACCATATCAACACATACCATGGTTCCATTGCCAGCCACATAGTCATATTCATAGTTGGAAAATAACATTTCATTTGCGATGCAGGAATGATAAGTATATAGCTTTGCATTAAAGTAGTAGAAAATAATCAAGTTGACATGAGCAAGGGTGAACTTGCTCGTGGATGCGAGATAGTGCAGTTCAATGCAGTTGATGGAACCTGGACCTCGGGTTCTGTAAGAAGCATCATTGTCCGGTAAGGACAATGTTATAAAATCCAAATAATGCAATCATGAATGTATTATTTTATGTTGAATCCCTTTACCCAATGAGTTATTACAATTTAGGGTTGTATTTAAGATTTATGTCTTTGACGGTAATTTACAATTGATTTAAAAGTATTAATCATTGTAATTTACAAAAGTACACAATTCAAAGTAAAATGATTTTACTTGATGATTACCTTAGTCATTCCAAAAATAATTTGAAATTATAGAATTACCTCTATAGTTTTTGGAATAAAAAGGAGTATATAGTATTTTTCTGAGAAAAATACCCTCTTTCAAAAGAAATGACTTGGATTAGTAGAATTTCATTTTGAAATGTTTGAAAATAAGTATTTGAACTTATTTGAGATTTTTCCTTGAATTTTAATTACAAGGAAATAATAATTTTAAATTCCAAGCTATTATTTAAATTCTGAAAATTCATAATTTTGAATTTGTTTCATAAATTCCATTTCATATTTTATTCTTGTTAAGATTTATTTTTCATTCATAAATCCAATTTTTATTGGATTTTTAGAGTTGTTTATGATTTATTAAAATTTGGTAAAGTTTTGGTCTTTTATTAAATGTAAAAAGACCAAAATACCCCTCTGGACCCATATTGGGCCCAGCCCAATAACTTAACCCAGGGACGGCCCAATAAGGCTGGCCCCCTTTTGGGTTCGGTGGCGCCGAAGCGGCCCACCTCACTCACTCTCACTCGGCCCTCTCGCTCACTTGTCTAACCCTAACCGTCTGGCGACCCCGTGGCGATGGCGTCGCCGCCATGGCCGCCGCCCTGCTCCGGCCATCGCCGGCCTCCTCCGTCGTAGCCACCAATCTATCCTGAACCGCCGTGAGCAGATCTATCGATCTGTCCGCGTAGTTCCTCCCTTCTCGTCCTCTCCTGGCGAATCGCCTCCGATCTGGATCCACTGGAGAATCGCCTCGGACGATTTGGTGGTCTCCGGCGAACTCTCGTCCTCGCCGTCGACGTACGCGCCCCCTGAGACCGACCTGGTGCGGTGCTGCTTGCAGTACCAGTGCCATCGTCTCCGTGCCGTGCTGCTGTGGTGGTGTTCGTGCTCGTCGGTGTAACGCCGGCGCCTACCCTGGGTCTTGCAGCTGCTATGGCCGCGCGAGCACTGCCTCGCCATGCCATAGCCTCTGCCACCATGCGCATGTAAGTGTTCTACTCCTCCTCCTTCTCTTCTCCATGCCTGTGCTCCTCCCAAGCTACTGTGCCTCTTCTTCCTCCTGTTTTACTGCTCTCTGGTGATCCTGTGATCACATAGAGCCTTGCCATGGCTGCCTAAGTTGCCCGTGCTTCCATTTTTCTGCAAACTATGGCCAATCTACCAATTTCTGGTACTGGCCAGTGCTGCCTTGCTTGCTGTACATGCCAGGTGGTAATTATCTATTGCTTCTAGCATGCTCTGACCTTGCTATGCTATGCTGTGCTTGCTTATGGCTTGATATACCATGCTGTTCATGCTTATGGGCTTGCTATGCTTACTGGTCTATCATGCTTGCTTGTCTAGGTGTACTTGTGTTGCATCTGTGACACTTGTGTGTGTGCCAGTGGTGCCTGTGATATGCTCCAGTACTACCTCTGCAAGCCAATGATCCATTGGATCATTCCTTGCTTGTTGGCTAACCTCTCTGTGTAACTTGGCTTGCTATGATTGATCCATTTGATCAATTGATTGTCAGTGATTGCTTACTGGCTAATACTGTGGCTATATGAGTTAATTATCTGGTGATGCTGATGCTCAAGCATCACTGTGCTGTTGCTTACTTGGGCTGTTGCTTATCTTAGCTACCTAGACTTGTTCTAGTGGCTATAGATTAACTGTGTTGCTTAACAGTGTGCTACTGTCATGCTTAGCATGGATCTGTGATAAATTCATGCTTGTATTATTTAAATTATGATGAACTGCTTATGCAGTGATGATTAAGTTACTTGCTTGCAAATGATTTGACTGTTCATGATTATCTAGCAAGCAAAATAGAATCTGAATCCAATACTGGATAGTGATGTGATATATTTGGCTTTCTCTTATTTGATGCTAAGTGTGATGTGACCTCAGTAGCCTTGCTACTGACTGGTTGCTCACCTGGTTGGTTGGATCTTGTTGGCTACTCATCTTTGCTTGCATATTTGGGGATCATAGTAACTATGAATGCCAATATGCTTGCCTGTGAAGAAATCTAGGGTTTTACTGATGGTTATGTGCCTAGGATTTTCTGTGTAGTCTATACTAGCTGCTATTTATTGTAATACATCTACTGGTGCTATCTGTGCATCAGATCTTGCTTCTGTGCACAAGATCTGTATCTGGATGGTTTCTGTTTTGGTGGCTTTTTAGACTAGCAGTGATCCTTGGTGAAAACCAAGTGATGACTCACCCTGTTGAGCATCTGCTCAACCCCATGACTATGTCATGCATGTTTTATGGATTAGATCCATTGGATCTGCTCCAGGAACTTGGTATACCTTGTTCCAGCTCCTAGTATGAGATTTTGTGTTGATGCAGACTTGTGGTTTGTTCACAGCCCTTCACCTCCAGGTCTAGTTGATCTTCTAGGTCACCATGATTTCTGGTGGCTTAAGTGGTTGTGTGGTTTGGTTCTGTTCTTGAGCAAGAACTGGATGAACTCTGTGTTCTAGCTTCACCCTTACCTGGTGAGTCCTTATCTGGTCGACTGGTGTCTATTTCTAGGGTTTGTGTTCCTTTTATATGAACCCTACTTCTATCCTTGCATTGACACACAAGCCTGGCTTGCTTGGTGACTATGCTGTTGCATGGCCTTGCTGTTGCTGCCCAGCACACTTGAGCTGTGTGCTCTCATATGCTGAAACTTGAGCCCCCTGGTGTGCTCAGGTTTGGTCTGCTGCTGCCCTTATCTTGTGCTGTCCTTGGTTTTGGACAAGCACAAGTGTGTTGTGACAGTTTGCACTGTCCAAACTGAATCTTGTGTTATTTGCTAACTGTCCAAACTGAATCTTTGGCTAACACTAACATTCTGGCTAGTGTTGATTCTTTGTTTTGCAGGTTTTGAAGATGGATATGGCCATGAAGAAATACTTCAAGTCATATAGTCTAGGTTTTAGTTTAGGAATAATATTGTAATCTTCATTTTTATTTCTGTTTATTATTCACCAATTCTTGTATCAAGAATTTTGTAAAGACAATGTAATTTGTGTTGTGATATCAATAAAGCCCAAGTTTTTGGTTATGAGCTTTTGATTTATGTAATATTTATATTCTGGAATATACATTGTATTTATGATTCACTTTGAAATTCAAAGTTGTTTGAATTCATAAGTTGTGTTTAAATTGTGCATTCCTTGTATATTGTTCAATGCTTATTGTTAAATGTATTAACACTTGTCAAATGAAATCAATTCCCCAAATCAACAAGATACAAAAGAGATCATGTCGAAATTTCCCTAACTCACATTGCCTAACCCTAAGTGCAAAATGAGAGAGAACCTCGATCCCTCTTAGGTTTAGTTGCAATAAAGCGCGAAAATTTCCCCCGTTTTGCGATGAAATGCACATCCCATTTCTAAATCTACCCTTCGTTGTTCCTATGTTCTGGGTTATTACAAATTCGTTGTTTTTGTTGCTCACTTTGAGCGCGGCTTCGGCCTCCCAGCCTCTGATTTCTTCCATCAATTTCTCGATTTTTACAAACTCCAACCCCATCACCTTCCTGGCAACGCCATCTTCTATCTGTCTTGCTATGTTTCCTTTATGGAGGCCTATGTTGGCCTCCTTCCCACAAAAGAGGCTTTCGCTCGCTTCTTTAGCCTTCGGATCAACTCGGTCCAAGGCAAAGACATCCCCAAGCCTAAACCTCCGATGCAGTGCGGATCCTGCATCGTGGGTTCCCGCCAAGGGAGCCCCTTCTTCAAGTTTTCCAGCCTGGATTCCTGCCGGGCTTGGCAGGAGACTTTCTTTTACGTGCGGAACAAGGGTTCCTCAGATTTCATCAACCTGCCGGCTTACAATCCGGCGACGCCCACGAAGGCCAACTGGGGCTACTATCCGGGGACCGATCATATCGAGACAAACCAGATAGTTCATTTCCTGGAGAGCCTCAAGAAGGAGACGAAGATCTGCTCCGACGATATCATCTGTGCATTCATCTCACGCCGGGTGCTTCCTCTCCAGCGCCGAGCTCACAAGATGAGCCAGATGTGCGGCCCCCGAGATCCCACGAAAATTACCAGCTTGGCCCTGAGCAAAAAGGAAATAGCGGTCAAGGCCAGGAAGATTTGCAATACGGACATGCCTCCGGATTGGGAGTGGGGCCATCTTCCCCTTAGCGCCATGAATCCTCCAACTGCTGCCGTAAGACCTTGAGTAATCCGGATTGTTTTTTCGGTAACTTTCCAACGCATAACTAACTGATTTTTTATCTTTTTCAGGCTTGTGAGCGCTTCCCTCGCATTGCTACGGAGGTGCATGCCCCCTGCCAGAAGCGTGATCTGGACGAGGTGGACCCGGACCTGTACGTGGTTTGGACCAAGAACAAGATGGGCCGCTCCCAGACTCCGCGCCCGGTAACTTTTCTACCAACGACTCCGGTTCCGATGATGAGGTCACTATTCTTGAGGTATTTTGTTCTTTCGCTTTCTCATCTATTTCTTTTTGTAGACGCTCCCTCAGCCAGCGCCAACCCACAGGTTGTGGAGCGCGCCACCCCGCTTCAGGCCGAAGTTGGGGCAGAGTTCCTTGAGAAGCTCACCTCCCAGGGCCGCAAGAACAAGGCGCCCACGCCCGAGGCCGGTTCCAGCGAGGCTCCTCCGGCCAAATGCTCCCGGATGGAGATCGGCGGGAAGAAGGTCACCACAAAGCGCTAACGGAAACGGTAGATGCCGGTGGCTTCTTGGTAAGTTTCTGTTTTCACTTTCTTTTTGTTCCTTGATTCTCTTTTTCCGGTTGCCTCTTCTGAACTTTCTTTTTCCATCTTTCCAGGCCTACCCTGAAGATCTCCAAGAGCACCTCTGGCATGAGGCCGGAGACCTCAGAGGACACCACCAGGGCCTCGACTCCTCCTTAGGCAAGTCCGGTACCATCTGGTGCCGGCAACCCTTCTGCCTCCCCCTAGGGGGCAACACAAGTACGGGGCGCGCGGCCCCTAAACCTTTAGACCACCGTGCGGAGGAGGACTTCGTCTCCCCTCCAGAAGCCCAAGACAACGGCGCCTTTGGTTCGACCTGTCCAGAAAAAGAAGAAGAAGACTCCTGCTTCCTCCCCCTCCAAAGCCGTGCCGGATTCTTCCGAGCCGTCAAGCTCTGCTCCGGCAAAGGACGCTCCCGAAGCTCCTGCGCCAGCCAAGACCGCGCCAACTCCTCCTCCGGCAACCTCAGCCGGCAAGCCGGCGGCCGCCAAGCCAACACCGCCAGAGAGCGGCAAGCTCACCGCCCAGCAACTTGCTGCGGTGGTGACCGCGGCCGCCACTCCTTCTTCCGGCTCGCAGACGCTAGTTCTACACGCCGGCCGCGCCGCCGTTGTGGCCGGTGAAATTACCTCTGCCCATGTAGGCCGGATCACGGAGCTGAGGAGCTGACTTGGGCCATCTGCTTGATTACGCTAAAAAGTGGAATCAGGTAGATCTGACGCCGGCGATGCGCGGCCTCGGCAAGGACAAGTTGCCGGTGGTTGACCCCTCTGGCCCTCGCAGCACCGGTCAACACTTTGGCCGGCTGCAGCGCGCGGCCAAGGAGTTCGACAACGCGTGGCACAATGCCAACGCCAACGTGTCGGTAAGTTGCACAAAACTTCCAAGCTCTTTACATCCTTGCCGGTTTTCTTTCCAAACTCTCAAGATTATATATATCCTCCCAGTCCCCGAGTTTCGGGTTGAGAACGTACTTTTTAGCGCGAAACTTTATTGTAAACACAAAAAACCGGCATAGCCAGTCCCCGAGTTTCGGGTTTAGGGCGCAGCACTTAGCGCGAAACTTTGTTAGAAACACAAAAAACCGGCATAGCCAGTCCCCGAGTTTCGGGTTTAGGGCACATCACTTAGCGCGAAACTTTTTTCTCCATGCTGACATCTTTTTACCAAAAACTTTTTATCTTGAACAGAGCACGCTGGACACCCGGAAGCTGTCGTGGATATGACCACGGCAGATGCTACAGGGGGTAGCACTTCATTGATGCGGAGGCAAGGGAACATTGCCATCTGTGGATCGAAGTGCAAGGAATGCAAGGTTTTACCCAGGTTCAGCCCCTCCGGAGAGTAAAAGGCCTACGTCCTGCTAGATCTTATTGCTCAGTGGAGAATTACAATGGGTGGGCTCAGTCGGCGCGGAGCCAAGAGCTTACAAGAGGGAGATCGGATCTCCGACGAGGTGTCGTCTAGGGTCTAGCTCGGGGGTTTATATATCCACCCCCGATCTAGGGTTACACGAGGATAACTCCGAATCGTGTCAGTTGCTACTAATCCGGGATCCGCCACCCCTCCAGCAAGTAATCTTCTTATCCAGCCGCGTGGATCTTCTCCTTGGAACTTCGGCCCAGTCGCCTTAGGGTCCAGTCGCTCGGGCGACTGGCAATCCACCTGGGCCTCCATCTTCATGGCGAGTGGGACTGGCGACCCACCGCCTATGGGCATATCCCCATCAGTAGTCCCCGAGCGCGGTGGTAATGAGACGCGGATCCGGAGCAGGCCACGAAGGGGCACGGCGATGGGTTAAGACGAATCGCCATCGGGCTCCCAAAGAAGAAGTTACCAGTCCGCTGCCAGTCTCCGGTCGCCAAAGCTTGACCAGCAAGTCGGCGTATGACAGTCGGCGCTGGCCAGTCGTCGTCTGACAGTCGGCGTGGGCCAGTCGTCGTAGGCCAGTCGGCGAAGACCCACCGCGGAGACACGTGGAGGATCCAACGGCTAAATTTCACGTTGACCGAGGTGCGAACCGTTTGCATGTTGTTGACCGTTGGGCCTGATGTGACCGCTAACGGCTAGTTTAACGCCCGTTCCGCCGGACCCGACGCAAATCTTGACCGTTGATTACGGGCGGCGATTCCGGGGCGAATTAACGGACAGATCTCATCCTTAATCTGAGCGAGTGCGGCGATATTAAAGGTTGCGCGCGGGGGTTAAGGCTTATCACTCCACCGCATTCTTCTCTCCTTCTCTTCGCATCTGCTCCCTGTCGAGAGTTCCAAGCGCAACCATGGCGGCGAGAGGTTGGGGCAAATCCAAGGTCACGCGAGAATCCCTCCTCCCGTATGTCGCCTCCGGGGTTATCCCTGAATTCAAGCAAGAGCGATGGCGGGATCCGGCGGCGAACGAGGTGGAGCCGCTCCCGAGGCCTGGGGAGTTCATAATCTTCCTCAGCTTCCTCGACCGCGGACTTGCGCTTCCCTCCTCCGACTTCCTCCGACAGCTGCTAGCCTTCTACAACATCAAAGTCTCCGATCTCGGGCCGCACAGCATACAACAAATCTCGCTGTTTGTTGCGTTATGCGAGTGCTACCTGGGATGTCCGCCGTACTTCCCCCTATGGGTGTCGATCTTCCATGGGCGGGCGACCCGGGCCAGCAAGAGCGACCAGGCGCTCACCCCGAACGGCGGGATCACCTTCCAGGTGAAGTCGGGGGAGAGCTTCATCGACATGGCGCTCCCCAAGAAGGCGCAATCGCAGTGGCGCCGGTTCTGGTTCTATGCCAAGGAGTACACCCCCCCAGGCGAGGTCTGCATTCCCCAGTACACTCCTGAGCCGAGTGTCCCTCGGCGCCTCAATGTCCGGTCGCTGCCGCGCGACCAGGAGGAGGTGGTGAAGGAGATGCGCCTGGCGATCCAGGCGCTGAAGGACGGCGGCCTGACGGCGGCCAACATGTACAATTGCTGGCTCGGTCGCCGCTTGATCCCTCTGCGTTGTCGAGGCCACTTTATGTGGGAGTACCGGGGGCAGAACGACTGCACCCGGTCGACGGCGACCGAGTGGGATGAAGCCGAGTACCGGAAGGCACTCGCCAAGATCACCATGGCCGCCTTCACTTCCTTCGAGGACGGGCTGCAGCCCTTCTCCGAGGACAAGCCGGCGCCCCAGGTATTAGTCTACGCACTGCCATGACCTCGAATGCCTGAATAAAGTTCTTCCATTACTGACTTGCTTCCTCGGCCCGGATGTAGAGATGGCAGAAGGTCGCCAGTCATCCCCCCCCCTCTTGCGGGGAAAGAACCTCCGGAGATGACCGAGGGCAAGGAGGACGAGGTCGAAGATGAGGAGGAGCGCACCGAGTCGGACTCCGACGCGAGGGACTTCGTCCGACTCCCGCGCGGGACGAAGAGAGGCGCGATGTCCTCGTCACAGGGCGCGCCGAGGCCGCCGGAGGGTGACGGGGAAGAAGAGGCGAGCTCGCACCCGGAGGAAGGAGGGCCCGCGAAGGGGGGAGTCAAGCCGCGGCCCAAGCGGCTGCGCTAGACCATCCTCGAGGGCTCCATGAAGCTTCAGTGCCCCCTGAAGGACGCCATCGAGGCTGGGGCCCAAGTCGGTCCGGGCGTGAAGGCGATCCCCACGGTGAAGTAAGTATCTTTTGTTAAGCCTTGCTTCATTGTTTGCGGGGTTTGCGAGAGGCTCATATCAATCTTATGCAGGTCCAAGAAGAAGGTCTTGACGAGACCTGCCTCGGTTGGTGGAGCGGCAGCTGATGTCTACGTTCCCCCTCCTTTCCTGTAGACAGTGTTGGGCCTCCAAGAGCAGAGGTTTGTAGAACAGCAGCAAGTTTTCCCTTAAGTGGATCACCCAAGGTTTATCGAACTCAGGGAGGAAGAGGTCAAAGATATCCCTCTCATGCAACCCTGCAACCACAAAGCAAGAAGTCTCTTGTGTCCCCAACACACCTAATAGGTGCACTAGTTCGGCGAAGAGATAGTGAAATACAGGTGGTATGAATATATATATGAGCAGTAGCAACGGTGCCAGAAAATAGCTTGCTGGCGTGTAGTTGATGGTGGTAGTATTGCAGCAGTAGTAACACAGTAAAACAGTAAACAAGCAGCGATAGCAGTATTTAGGAGCAAGGCCTAGGGATTACACTTTCACTAGTGGACACTCTCAATATTGATCACATAACAGAATAGATAAATGCATACTCTACACTTTTGTTGGATGATGAACACATTGCGTAGGATTACACGAACCCTCAATGCCGGAGTTAACAAGCTCCACAATTAATGTTCATATTTTAGTAACCTTATAGTGTAAGATAGATCAACATAACCAAATAGATCACATCAATACCATCATAGTAATAGTTAACTCCACAATCTACAAGAGATCATGATCATAGCCTACGACAAGAACCACACGGTGCACACACTAGTCACCTTTACACACGTGCAGGAGGAATAGAACTACTTTAATAACATCACTAGAGTAGCACATAGATGAATTGTGATACAAAACTCATATGAATCTCAATCATGTAAAGCAGCTCATGAGATCATTGTATTGAAGTACATGGAGAGAGATTAACCACATAGCTACCGGTACAGCCCCGAGCCTCGATGGAGAACTACTCCCTCCTCATGGGAGTAGCAGCGGTGATGAAGATGGCGGTGGAGATGGCAGCGGTGTCGATGGAGAAGCCTTCCGGGGGCACTTCCCCGCTCCGGCAGCGTGCCGGAACAGAGATTCCTGTCCCCCAGATCTTGGCGTCGCGATGGCGGCGGCTCTGGAAGGTTTCTGTGGTTTTCGTCCGATTCCGAGAATATTTTGTTACTAGGATTTCTGAAACCAAAAACAGCAGAAAACAGGGACTGGCACTTCGGCATCTTGTTAATAGGTTAGTTCCAGAAAATGCACGAATATGACATAAAGTGTGCATAAAACATGTAGATAACATCAATAATGTGGCATGGAACATAAGAAATTATCGATACGTCGGAGACGTATCAGCATCCCCAAGCTTAGTTCTGCTCGTCCCGAGCAGGTAAAACGATAACAAAGATAATTTCTGGAGTGACATGCCATCATAATCTTGATCATACTATTGTAAGCATATGTAGTGAATGCAGCGATCAAAACAATGTAAATGACATGAGTAAACAAGTGAATCATATAGCAAAGACTTTTCATGAATAGTACTTTCAAGACAAGCATCAATAAGTCTTGCATAAGAGTTAACTCATAAAGCAATAATTCATAGTAAAAGCATTGAAGCAACATAAAGGAAGATGAAGTTTCAGCGGTTGCTTTCAACTTATAACATGTATATCTCATGGATAATTGTCAATGCAAAGCAATATAACAAATGCAATATGCAAATATGTAGGAATCAATGCACAGTTCACACAAGTGTTTGCTTCTTGAGGTGGAGAGAAATAGGTGAACTGACTCAACATTAAAAGTAAAAGAATGGTCCTTCAAAGAGGAAAGCATCGATTGCTATATTTGTGCTAGAGCTTTGATTTTGAAAACATAAAGAGAGCATAAAAATAAAGTTTTGAGAGGTGTATGTTGTTGTCAACGAATGGTAGCGGGTACACTAACCCCCTTGCCAGACAAACCTTCAAAGAGCGGCTCCCATTTTATTTTATTTTTGGATGGCACTCCTTCCAACCTTTCTTTCACAAACCATGGCTAACCGAATCCTCGGGTGCCTGCCAACAATCTCATTCCATGAAGGAGTGCCTTTTTATTTTAGTTTTATTATGATGACACTCCTCCCAACCTTTGCTTACACAAGCCATGGCTAACCGAATCCTTCGGGTGCCGTCCAACAATCACATACCATGGAGGAGTGTCTATTTTTGTTAATTAATTTGGGACTGGGAATCCCATTGCCAGCTCTTTTTGCAAAATTATTGGATAAGCGGATGAAGCCACTAGTCCATTGGTGAAAGTTGCCCAACAAGATTGAAAGATAAACACCACATACTTCCTCATGAGCTATAAAACATTGACACAAATCAGAAGTGATAAATTTTGAATTGTTTAAAGGTAGCACTCAAGCAATTTACTTTGGAATGGCGGAAAAATACCATGTAGTATAGGTAGGTATGGTGGACACAAATGGCATAGTGGTTGGCTCAAGTATTTTGGATGCATGAGAAGTATTCCCTCTCGATACAAGGTTTAGGCTAGCAAGGCTTATTTGAAACAAACACAAGGATGAACCGGTGCAGCAAAACTCACATAAAAGACATATTGAAAACATTATAAGACTCTACACCGTCTTCCTTGTTGTTCAAACTCAATACTAGAAATTATCTAGACCTTAGAGAAACCAAATATGCAAACCAAATTTTAGCATGCTCTATGTATTTCTTCATTAATGGGTGCAAAGCATATGATGCAAGAGCTTAATCATGAGCACAACAATTGCCAAGTATCACATTACCCAAGACATTAATAGCAATTACTACATGTATCATTTTCCAATTCCAACCATATAACAATTAACGAAGCAGTTTCAACCTTCGCCATGAAAATTAAAAGCTAAGAACACATGTGTTCATACGAACCAGCGGAGCGTGTCTCTCTCCCACACAAGAATTTATTCAACAAAAACAAAAACAAAAGCACACAGACGCTCCAAGTAAAGCACATAAGATGTGACCGAATAAAAATATAGTTTCAAGAGAAGGAACCTGATAATTTGTCGATGAAGAAGGGGATGCCTTGGGCATCCCCAAGCTTAGACGCTTGAGTCTTCTTGATATATGCAGGGGTGAACCACCGGGGCATCCCCAAGCTTAGAGCTTTCACTCTCCTTGATCATGTTACATCATACTCCTCTCTTGATCCTTGAAAACTTCCTCCACACCAAACTCGAAACAACTCATTAGAGGGTTAGTGCACAATAAAAATTAACATATTCAGAGGTGACACAATCATTCTTAACACTTCTGGACATTGCATAATGCTACTGGACATTAGTGGATCAAAGAAATTCATCCAACATAGCAAAAGAGGCAATGCGAAATAAAAGGCAGAATCTGTCAAAACAGAACAGTTCGTATTGACGAATTTTAAAATGGCACCAGACTTGCTCAAATGAAAATGCTCAAATTGAATGAAAGTTGCGTACATATCTGAGGATCATTCACGTAAATTGGCTTAATTTTATGAGCTACCTACAGGGAGGTAGACCCAGATTCGTGACAACAAAGTAATCTGGAACTGCGCAGTAATCCAAATCTAGTACTTACTTTTCTATCAACGGCTTTACTTGGCACAACAAAACACAAAACTAAGATAAGGAGAGGTTGCTACAGTAGTAAACAACTTCCAAGACACAAATATAAAACAAAGTACTGTAGCAAAATAACACATGGGTTATCTCCCAAGAAGTTCTTTTCTTTATAGCCATTAAGATGGGCTCCAAATGAGTTTTAATGATGCACTCGCAAGAAATAGTATTTGAAGCAAAAGAGAGCACCAAGAGGCAAATTCAAAACACATTTAAGTCTAACATGCTTCCTATGCATAGGAATCTTGTAAATAAACAAGTTCATGAAGAGCAAAGTAACAAGCATAGGAAGATAAAACAAGTATAGCTTCAAAAATTTCAGCACATAGAGAGGTGTTTTAGTAACATGAAAATTTCTACAACCATATTTTCCTCTCTCATAATAACTTTCAGTAGCAACATTAGCAAACTCAACAATATAACTATCACATAAAGCATTCTTATCATGAGTCTCATGCATAAAATTATTACTCTCCACATAGGCATAATCAATTTTATTAGTTGTAGTGGGAGCAAATTCAACAAAGTAGCTATCATTATTATTCTCATCAAGTGTAGGAGGCATAGTATAATCACAACAAAATTTACTCTCCATAGTAGGTGGCACCAAAAGACCACTATCATTATAATCATCATAAATAGGAGGCAAAGTATCATCAAAGAAAATTTTCTCCTCAATGCTTGGGGGACTAAAAATATCATGCTCATCAAAGCCAGCTTCCCCAAGCTTAGAATTTTCCATATCATTAGCAACAATGGTGTTCAAAGCGTTCATACTAATATCATTGCTACTAGCATGCAAATAAGATTCCATGGGTTTTTTAATTTTCGCATTAAACCATTCATGTCTTGACTCAGGAAATAGAATAAAAAGCTCACAGATGTTGTCCATTATGCCTTACTAGTGTAAACAAGAAACAAAAAGATGCAATTGCAGGATCTAAAGGAAATAGCTTCGAGCACAAACACAATGGCGCCAGAAAAGTACTTTACCTGGAACCGGAGTATGAGTGCCTTTTACCTTTCCTCCCCGGCAACGGCGCCAGAAAAGTGCTTGATGTCTACGTTCCCCCTCCTTTCCTGTAGACAGTGTTGGGCCTCCAAGAGCAGAGGTTTGTAGAACAGCAGCAAGTTTTCCCTTAAGTGGATCACCCAAGGTTTATCGAACTCAGGGAGGAAGAGGTCAAAGATATCCCTCTCATGCAACCCTGCAACCACAAAGCAAGAAGTCTCTTGTGTCCCCAACACACCTAATAGGTGCACTAATTCGGCGAAGAGATAGTGAAATACAGGTGGTATGAATATATATGAGCAGTAGCAACGGTGCCAGAAAATAGCTTGCTGGCGTGTAGTTGATGGTGGTAGTATTGCAGCAGTAGTAACACAGTAAAACAGCAAACAAGCAGCGATAGCAGTATTTAGGAGCAAGGCCTAGGGATTACACTTTCACTAGTGGACACTCTCAATATTGATCACATAACAGAATAGATAAATGCATACTCTACACTTTTGTTGGATGATGAACACATTGCGTAGGATTACACGAACCCTCAATGCCGGAGTTAACAAGCTCCACAATTAATGTTCATATTTTAGTAACCTTATAGTGTAAGATAGATCAACATAACCAAATAGATCACATCAATACCATCATAGTAATAGTTAACTCCACAATCTACAAGAGATCATGATCATAGCCTACGACAAGAACCACACGGTGCACACACTAGTCACCTTTACACACGTGCAGGAGGAATAGAACTACTTTAATAACATCACTAGAGTAGCACATAGATGAATTGTGATACAAAACTCATATGAATCTCAATCATGTAAAGCAGCTCATGAGATCATTGTATTGAAGTACATGGAGAGAGATTAACCACATAGCTACCGGTACAGCCCCGAGCCTCGATGGAGAACTACTCCCTCCTCATGGGAGTAGCAGCGGTGATGAAGATGGCGGTGGAGATGGCAGCGGTGTCGATGGAGAAGCCTTCCGGGGGCACTTCCCCGCTCCGGCAGCGTGCCGGAACAGAGATTCCTGTCCCCCAGATCTTGGCGTCGCGATGGCGGCGGCTCTGGAAGGTTTCTGTGGTTTTCGTCCGATTCCGAGAATATTTTGTTACTAGGATTTCTGAAATCAAAAACAGCAGAAAACAGGGACTGGCACTTCGGCATCTTGTTAATAGGTTAGTTCCAGAAAATGCACGAATATGACATAAAGTGTGCATAAAACATGTAGATAACATCAATAATGTGGCATGGAACATAAGAAATTATCGATACGTCGGAGACGTATCAGCAGCCACGAGAGCTGCCGAGGCGAAGAAGGCGGCCGACCTGAAGAATGCCGCCGAGTTGAAGAAGACGGCCGCCGACCCCGCGGGCATGGGCTCGTCCCGGGAAGAACCCGTCGTCGTGGGTAAGGCGGCGGATGCGACTGCGGGCTCCGCTGAGCCAGTCGCCGAAAACTACCCCTTGGCGAGCGTAGGTCGTGGTGGAGCGATGAACGCGGTCATGGGCCCAGACGCCGTTCCCCGCGTGGTAGAAGATGAGATGGCGGGCACCGGATCGACTGAGGCCCAGGGCGCGGATGTCGTGCCGCCCGTGGTAGAAGAAGGTACCGCTGATGGGGCCGGCCTCTCGACGACGATGAAGGAGCGCCGGACCAAGGCCGCTAGGGACCAAGCTCGTCCTAGCGACCCCGAGGCGCGAGCGGAGGAAGCGCCGTCGACCGAGGCGGTGTTGCAGGCGGGCGAAGCGCCCGAGTCGCGCCGTCCTCCGTTGTCGGCTTTGTCCTTCACTGAGCTCCACACAGCGCTCAGTGAAGTTCATGTGGTAGGCATTCTTTTACTCGCAGTCCAGTCCTCCCCCAGTCCCCGAGGGTCGACTTGGGCTGAAGGGGCGAGTCGAGGCTCCTTTTATACTTGGACTGTTGTTATTGTTTGACGTTAGCCTGTCTCCTGCGCAGGCGGAGGTGAAGCGATTTACGGCGCTTGTAGAGGAGGCAGCGAAGAAGAACCGTAAGCTTATCGCCCTGGGCAGTAAGTTGTTTCTCTCGTCTCCCCTTTTGTTTTGTCGTGCGCATGTATGTGGATTTGTTCTCATCACCTTCTGTTTTCTGTAGCAGAGGCGCAGGCGAAGGCGCTTGCCGAGGCCCGTGAAGGATTCGTGAAGGAATCCTTCTATCGGGAAGCCGAGTTCCGGGCGACACAGGCCGAAGAGACGAGGAAGAAGGCGAAGGCGGAGGTTGCGGACTTTACAAAGGTCCTGGAGGACAAGGGTAGGGAGCTCGAAGACGTCATCGCGGAGTACAAGGGGAAGCTGGAGTCGGCGACAGAGGCGAGGGATGCTGCACGGGGGGCCGCAGCGGCTCTTCGGGAGGAGGTTGCGGCTTTGAAGCTGCAGCATGCCAAGGAGCTCGCCGCAGAGAAGGAGGCATCCGAGGGCACTGTCCTAGCGGTGCAGGCCGAGAAGACCAGCTTCGAGGCTTTTGTCCGCGAGATGTCGCGGCAGCTTCTTGGTAAGTTCTTGCGGTCCTCCGTTAAGCTTTTTTGTTGATCACCGGGTGGGCGAGTCGGCCTCGGGGTCCAGTCCCCGAGCCTGGCGAGTCCGCAGCGGGGGCCAGTCCCCGAGCGTGGCGAGTCCGCCTCGGGGGCCAGTCCCCGAGCGCGGCGAGTCCGCAGCGGGGCCAGTCCCCGAGCGTGGCGAGTCCGCAGCGGGGGCTAGTCCCCGAGCGTGGCGAGTCCGCAGCGGGGGCCAGTCCCCGAGCGTGGCGAGTCCGCCTCGGGGGCCAGTCCCCGAGCGTGGCGAGGTTGCCTCGGGGGCCAGTCCCCGAGCGTGGCGAGTCTGCGTCAGGAGCGAGTTCTGACTTGAACTTTTTTTTGGTGGTTTTCAGGCTAATGTGAGCTCGTGGAGACGGCGACCCCTCGGGAGTGCCTGACGACTGCGACCGCGCGCATCATCGCCTGTGCGGGGGAGATACTGGCGGCGCTCCAGTACCTGAGTCCGCGGGAGGTGATCCCGCGGGACACGCCGTCGGTCTTCAAGGCTGTCTCCGACATCCCGGCGGTCGTCGACTGGCTCCATGGCTGAAACATATTGGACGTGCTTTTTTGTTCGAGTGCGAATTGGAGGCCGACTCTCCATGGCCAGAGGGGCTAGTCGCCCTGCGACCCCAATGAAGGCTATTGACTTGACTGTTTTCCTTGTCGAGCTGGGCGTCCCCAGTCGCAGTACGTAGTCTTGTTAGTGCGAGTAGCAGCCTCATGGGTGGAGGAGTGGGTCGGTTATGTTTGCGCTGTTTGTATGTAGCGCGCCTCTCGTCGTGGCTCGGTGAGCCAGTCGCTTGGCGACTCCAAAGGGGGTTCTTGGTGTGGCGTTGTTCCTTGGCGAGCCGCGGGTCCGTTTTGCGGGGTCCCTGGTCGAAGTACTTAGCCGTTCAAGTCACCAGCCTAAGGTAGAGGAGGGCGTTGTTGTGCTGTATAGCGTAGCACTATACGATTGCTGTGGCCCGGAGGGCTGGCCGGGCATGCGACCCTGCTGTAGGTTCCAGTCGTTGTTTTCACCTGACGGCGTAAGGGACGGGGGGTAGCCGGGCCTGGTGTTGCGATCGGTTTGCCCGTCGTGCCCTTGTTAGCCGGGCTACTTGGCCGATCTTGGACTTTCTCTTCCAGCAGCAGCAATCGAAGATCTCCCAGTACCGAGTCGCATGTCATAGCGACTGGGCTCATGTTGATGGGATGGGAGATACGGTTCATTGGCGAATAATGGAGAGGCGATCGGCGGCTGAGAATGATGTAATCGGCGACTTTTGATTAATCGCTGCATTGTGCGTTACATGTCTTTCTTAGGTGTAGAACCGGCGGAGGAGATTGATGTTCCAGGGGCGCTCCACCTCCCTGGTGAGTGGTTCGCCTTTGTCGTCCTTGCGGACATCGGTGAGGTAGTAGGAGTCGTTTCCGAGTACGCGGCTGACGGCGAAAGGTCCTTCCCATGGAGGGGAGAACTTGTGCATGCCTTTCTTGTCTTGGATTAGCCGGAGCACGAGATCGCCTACTTGGAAGGAGCGACTGCGAACGCGACGACTGTGGTAGCGGTGGAGGCCTTGCTGATAGATGGCAGTCCTGGAGAGTGCAAGGTCCCTGGCCTCGTCGAGGAGGTCGATGTCGTCTTGGCGAGCGCGTTCATTTTCTTCTTAGGCGTAGTTGGTGACCCGTGTGGTGAGTTGTAGTCAATGTCCATGGGCATGACCGCTTCGGCGCCGTACACTAGGAAGAAGGGCGTGAAGCCGGTCGACCTGTTCGGCATTGTGCGGATGCCCCACAGCACGGAGGGGAGTTCTTCTGCCCAGCATCCGGCTGTGCGCTCCAGGGGCACCATCAGTCGTGGCTTGATTCCATGAAGGATGCTCTGGTTCGCTCTTTCTGCCTGCCCATTCGACTCGGGGTGTGCGACCGACGCGAGCTCGAGTCGGATGCCTTTGTCTTCACAGAAGTCGGCCATCTCCCCTTTGGCGAAATTGGTGCCGTTGTCGGTTATGATGCTGTGAGGGTAGCCATAGCGGTAGATAAGCTCGCGTAGGAACTTGGTAGCTGTCTTTCCGTCGCACTTCTTGATGGGTTTTGCTTCCACCCATTTGGTAAACTTGTCCACTGCAGCTAAAAGGTGAGTGTACCCGCCGGGGGCTGTTTTGAATTTTCCCACCATGTCCAGGCCCCAGACGGCGAATGGCCAAGTGAGGGGTATGGTCTTCAGCACCGATCCCGGCATGTGCGATTGACTTGCATACTTCTGGCATCCGGCGCACGCGCGAACGAGGGCGACTGCATCTCCGTGGGCTATTGGCCAGTAAAAGCCGTGCCGGAAGGCTTTGGCGACAATCGAGCGCGCACCTGCGTGGTGGCCGCAGTCTCCTGCGTGGATATCGCGCAGGATCTTGCGTCCTTCGTCAGCGCCGACGCACCGCTGGAATACTCCCGAGGTGCTGCGCTTGTAGAGCTCGTTGTTGATGATGGTGAAAGATTTGCATCGGCGTACGAGCGCGCGTGCCTCGCTGGTATCGGAGGTGAGTGCGACTAGGACGGAGTCGGGCGTGGGAGGCTCGGCGATGTCCAGCTCCCGAGGTACGCGCACCGAGGGGTGGCTGAGGATGTCGAGGAAGACGCCTGGAGGGGGTTGGAGTCGCTTGGACCCGAGTCTGGCTAGCGCGTCTGCTTCTTCGTTCTTGCGCCTGTCAACCCACTCGACAACGTGACCGGCGAAGCTGGCGCCGGCCTGGTCGACCGCTCGTTTGTAGGCGATCATGTTGGCGTCGGTGGCGTCGCAGGTGCCGGACGTCTGGCTGGCGATGAGGTCGGAGTCGCCGAGACAGCGTAGTCGTGTTGCGCCCATCTCTTTTGCGACTCGCATGCCGTGCAGGAGCGCCTCGTACTCGGCCATGTTGTTGGTGCAGGGCTCGAATCGAAGTTGCAGGACGTATCTCACGATGTCGCCTTTTGGCGAGGTGAGGACGACCCCCGCACCTACCCCCTCGAGGTTCTTGGAGCCATCGAAGTGCAGTGTCCAATGCTTGAGGTCCGCGGGGGAACTCGGCTGCTGGGCCTCTTCCCAATCGGCGAGGAAGTCGGCGAGTGCATGGGATTTGATGGCGTGGCGCGACTCGTACGTGATGTTGTGGATGCCGAGATCGGCTGCCCGCTTGGCGATCTGGCCAGTTGCGTCGCGGTTGCGGATGATGTCGGCGAGTGGCATTGAGGCGACTACCTTGATGGGGTGTTCGTGGAAGTAGGGGGCTAGTCGCCGCTGGGCCCTGAGGACTGCGTACACCAACTTTTGGTAGTGCGGGTACCATTGCTTTGAGTCAATTAGGGCCTCGCTGATGTAGTAGACTGGGCGTTGTATCAGCTGTTCCTTTCCTTCCTCCTTGCGCTCGACGACCATGACCGCACTTAACGCGCGATTGGATGCAGTGACGTACAGTAGCATAGTTTCTTGTGGCAGTGGGGCCGCGAGGACGGGGGCGTTCCGCAGGGCGTGTTGGAGCTCTTCCAGGGCCCTTTGTGCTTCTTCTGTCCACTCGAACGATTCTGACTTCTTCAGGAGGCGATAGAGTGGCGTGGCCTTGTCGCCGAGTCTGGGTATGAAGCGACTAAGGGCCGCGACTCGCCCAGCGAGTTTCTGTGTGTCGACCAAGCAAGTTGGCCGTATGGTTCGCATGACCGTCAGGTTTTTCTCCGGGTTGGGCTCGATACCGCGCTTAGAGACGACGTAGCCGAGTAGTTGTCCCGACGGGACCCAAAGGTGCATTTCAGAGGGTTGAGCTTGATCTTGTAACGTCGTAGGTTGGCGAACGTCTCGGTAAGGACGGCGATGAGGTCCTCCTGCCGAGTCGACTTCACTACCATGTCGTCTATGTAGACGTGTACGTTGCGGCCGATTTGGCTCTCCAGGCAGCTGTTCATGCACCGTTGGTATGTTGCTCCGGCGTTTTTGAGGCCGAAAGTCATGGATGTGTAACAGTAAGCACCAAGTGGCGTGATGAACGCTGTCTTCTCTTGGTCCTCTTTCGCCATTTTTATTTGGTTGTACCCGGAGTAGGCGTCGAGGAAGCACAGCGACTCCGAACCGGCGACCGCGTCGATAATCTGGTCGATTCGCGGCAGGACGAATGGGTCCTTGGGACATGCGTGGTTGAGGCTAGTGTAGTCGATGCACATGCGCCATGTCTTGTTCTTCTTTAGCACCAAGACTGGGTTTGCCAGCCATTTTGGGTGTTTGTTTTCGATGATGAAGCCGACGGCGAGTAGCCGGTTCACCTCTTCGGCGATTGCGCGCCGCCGCTCTTCGCCCACGGGGCGCATTGCCTGCCTAACGGGGCGTGTGGAAGGGTCGACGTGCAATTTGTGCTCAGCAAGTTCTCTCGGGACACCCCGCATGTCAGACGGTTTCCATGCAAAGATATCTCGATTCTCGCAGAGGAACTTGATGAGCGCGCTTTCCTATTGGGCGGACAGGCCCGTCCCAATGGTAATTTGCCTACTCGGATCATCCTCTACAAGATCTACTTGGTGAGTGTCGGTTGTAGGCTTGAAGGTTGCTGCGGACGAGTCGAGCTCGGTCGGCTTCTCCAGGATGGCGGGGTCGTTGCGGTCGACTGGGTACTTGGCGAGCTCGGCGGTGTTGTCGTGTTCGTCGATGATGACAGCGTCGGCGAGCTTGGCGCTGCTATCCTCGCATTCCAGTGCCATCTACGGGTCGCCGTGGACGGTGATGACGCCGCGGGGCCCAGGCATCTTCATCATGTTGTAGGCGTAGTGAGGTGCGGCCATGAACCAGGCGAACGCCTGTCGGCCGAGCACGCAGTGATAGGAGCTGCGGAAGTTGACCACCTCAAACGTTATTCGCTCAGTGCGGTAGTTCACGGGTGTGCCGAAGGTGACGGGTAGTGTGACTTTGCCGATTGGGAAGGCCTTTCGCCCAGGGATGATGCCATGGAACGTGACCTTGGTGTTTTCGAGGCGTGAGTCTGGCAAGCCGAGCTGCTGGAAGGTCTCGTAGTATAGAATGTTGATGGAGCTTCCTCCATCCATCAGTGTTTTTGGCAACCAGTAGTCGGCTACCTTGGGCCTGACAACTAGCGCCACTCGGCCGGGGTACTCGATGCGAGGAGCGTGGTCTTCGCGACTCCATGTGATGCTCTGCTCAGACCAGTTGAGCCATCGGGGAACGTCGAGGACGACCGCGTGTACCGCCACCGTCCTTGTGAGGACCTTCCTGTCCCGGCGGTCGCCGACTCCGGTGAAGGTATGGAGCGAGCCGGCGCTGCGACCAAACCCATCTCCCTTGTGCTAATCTTGGTCCTTGGCGCGGTCTTTGTGCTGGTTGCCGCCATCGGTTTCCTTGGCGCGGCGGGCCTTCTCTATTTGCTTCAGGGAATAACAGTTCCCCGTCGTGTGTGTTGAAGGCTTGCCCTCCCTGCTGTGGTAGATGCATGGGGCGTCCAGCAAACTGCGGGCATCGAAGCGCTTGGGCTGGGGTCGATCCTCCCGTGGCGCACGGTTGTCGCGTCGGAAGGATTTTGGTTCGCGTTGCTCGTAATCGGCGTTGGCGACAAGCTCGGTGTGTCACCCATCGGCGCGGCGCTTGCCGTTGTTGGACCGACCGCCGAACCGGTAGTCGCCGCGGCGAGAGTCGACGTGAACGGGGCGGAGATTGCGCCGCTGCCCGTACTCGTCGTCTGAGTCGACTGTAGGGTCTTCGTCGGCGTAGCGGGTGGCGATGTCGAAGAGCTCGGAGATTGAAATATTATCTCTGCTAACGCGGCGGAGTTTGGCGCTGAGTGGTTCATACCGGCAGCACCGCCGGAAGCAGTAGATCGCCGTGTCCGTGCTGATGCCGCTGGAAGTCGTCCACATGTCTTGCCAGCGCTGCACCCATCGGCGAGTCGACTCGCACGGGCCCTGGACACAGCGATCCAGGTCTTCTATGGTAGTCGCACGGGTATACGCGCTGGCGAAGTGCTGGATGAACGCGGCACGAGCTTCTTCCCAGGAGTCGATGTTGTTTGCGGTGAGGGTGTTGAACCAATGGAGATTAACGCCGTCCATCATGAATGGCCTTGGATGGCCTTGGATGCCCATTGCCATGGCGTACGAGTCGATCCAGACCGTGGGCTCGATGTGAGTATCGTACTTCTCGATGTCGCGGGGCCCCTTGAACCCTACGGGGTAAGGCTCGCCTCTGATCATCGGGCCAAAACAGGCAGGGCCGACTCGATTGAACGCGATCTGGCGCGGGAGTTCGTCGGCGTAGCGGTCGTTCATGCGGTTTCGCGCCCGCCATTCTTGATAATTGACGATGTGGGTGCGCGCGTCGACGGGCTGCCCATTGGCGGCGACCATCACTCGCGCGGGGCGCGGCTTGATTCGGTTGTTAGTCGAGTGGGCCGCTCGTGGCCCTGGCGGCAGGCAGTTGTTGACGTTGGCGACCGCGCGGTTTGCCGCTCCTGAAGACGTTGCGCGGCTAGCGGATGAGCGCGAGTAGAGTCGCCCTTGTGAGTCGGCGGCGGCGTGTTGCTGCTCCATGGCCTTGGCAACTAGGGCCTTAGCGTGCTGGACGAGGATCGCGCCATCTCCCTTTTCGGGGAGCCTTGCAAGGACAGCTTGAGCGGCTGCGACGTTGTCGGCTGGAGACGAGTGTAGGGGTAGGCCATTGGCGTCGACTTCCGCCCGGGGAACTTCGGGTGGTGGTGGTGTTGGTGGCGGTGGCGGTGGTGCTCCATGCGCCGTCCTGCCGGCGGCAGCCCGACTTCCTTCGGGGGTGTCGGGGTTCTGGACTCGGGCGGTCCGGACTTCTCCGTCCGGGTCGTCGAAGTTGAGACGCGCACTGGGGAAGTCGTGCGCACGGTCGCGCTCCATGCGCAGGCGATTGCGCTGTTGGCGATAGTGAGACACAACTCTCACCTCGTCTTGCTCGAGGCGGAATTTCTGCCGCTCGGCGAGCTCCTTCTTCCTCTGTTCTTCGAGGGCCGCCCGATGCGCCTCAATCTCGGTCGCGGTGGCGGTTGCAGGGAGGGGTGTGGTGAAGGCGTCATTCAGAGGCTCCTCTTCACCTCCCGCCATGAAGACGGCGGTTGGATATTGGTAGCGCAGGGCCTCGACGGAGTCCGACTCGGAATCACTGCCGAAGAGGGAGAGAACGGAGTCGTCCTCAAAGTTACTCGGGTGAGAGACTAGGGAGATGGAGTCCTTGAACGACGCCGCGGTGATGGAACCGGCGGTTGGTGACGCGGCGGTGGATCCGCTGACTGATGCCGCGGCGGTGGAGTCGGCGACGGATGCTGCGACGATGGAGTCGGCGGCCGATGCTGCGACAGTGGAGTTGGCGGCTGGGGCCGTGGCGACAGAGTTGGCGGATGATGCCGCGACGATGGAGTCGGCGACTAGCGTCATGGCTACCGAGTCGGCGTCGTCCTGCAGGGCCAGCTCGGCCTCCACGTACACTTCGCCGGTGACCGGGCGAGTAGCAGTGAGGAGTTGGCCCGGCGCGAAGGGATCGTGTGGTCGACCGGGACGAGGCTCGGTGGGGTCGCTGATGCCGGCGAGCCCAACGAAGAGGTTGATCGTGCCGATCGGCACCATCCAAGCGTGATCGAGGAGTGATGAGGCAGGCTGGTAGGTGCTTGGCTGGATGTGGAAGAAGTTGCCCGTGGCGATCATCCTGCCAGAAGCGACCGGTCGTCGTATTGGTGAATAGGGCCTCGCCGCAGCTCGGAAGCTTGATGTCCCATGCCCCATGGTAGGCGCCACTTTCGTGGATATGACCACGGCAGATGCTACAGGGGGTAGCACTTCATTGATGCGGGGGCAAGGGAACATTGCCATCTGCGGATCGAGGTGCAAGGGATGCAAGGTTTTACCCAGGTTCAGCCCCTCCGGAGAGTAAAAGGCATACGTCCTGCTAGATCTTATTTCTCAGGGGAGAATTACAATGGGGGGGCTCAGTCGGCGCGGAGCCAAGAGCTTACAAGAGGGAGATCGGATCTCCGATGAGGTGTCGTCTAGGGTCTAGCCCGGGGGTTTATATATCCACCCCCGATCTAGGGTTACACGAGGATAACTCCGAATCGTGTCAGTTGCTACTAATCCGGGATCCTCCACCCCTCCAGCAAGTAATCTTCTTATCTAGCCGCGCGGATCTTCTCCTTGGAACTTCCGCCCAGTCGCCTTAGGGTCCAGTCGCTCGGGCGACTGGCAATCCACCTGGGCCTCCGTCTTCACGGCGAGTGGGACTGGCGACCCACCCCCTATGGGCATATCCCCATCAGAAGCAGCTCTTCGAAGAGCTTCTGTGGGAGCACCGGGAGGTTTCCGAGGCCCACAACAAGTGCCAAGGTTAGTCCTTGCTCCTCCGGCTTCTTTTTACCGGTTGCATTTTTCTTTTCCAGCACCTAACTTTTTTGCACCTCAGCTCTTCCGGAAGTCTCCTTCGAGGATCTGTCCGCCCAGCTCGCCGCGCTGAAAGGTATCATCTTTTCTTTTCGTTTGTTTTGCATCTTTTACCATACCGGATTTCCCTTTGTTGACACATCCTTTCCGGATTCCAGCTGAAAAGGAGTAGCTCATCACCGCGCACCGCCAAGTGAAGGATCAGCTTATGCAAGCTGAACTCCGGCACGCGCGGGAGCTCAAGGAGGTCCAAGCCACCGCGGAGGCCAAGCTGGACGAATCCCTGAAGGAGTCTGTGAACGCCGCCGCGGTGTTGCGGGCTGAGCTGGAGGAGGAGACGGTCACACGGAAGGCTGTGCAGGACCGGATCGCCCTGCTCACCACCGATCAAACCGAATACGATCGGTTGGTGATGCAAATCGACGCCCGCGACTGCAGTAAGCGATTCTTCCTTTTTCTCTTGCCTAGAAGCTTAAAGTTGTTACCGGTATGTTCTTACACCGGTTGCTTTTTCTTTTCTTTTTCTTTCTTTGTAGGGATCTTCTCGGATTCCCAGACGCATGCGGTTGCCAAGGTCGCGGAGCACATGGCCAAGCAAGCTATGCCTAATCCAGATGCGCCCTGGGACGGCTACGACTATCTGGTCGCGCTCTCCGCCCGGGTCCAGCACATGCGCTCCGTGGACCGGCACCTTGCCGACCTTCCAGACGTCGCCATCCAAATCTTCAAGGTGTTGTGGCCTGGGGAACCGGTGCCTGCCAACATTACGCTCACCGCCGATCGCCTGAAGGACGCAGGCCGGCGGATCCGGGAGTGGAAGTGCTCGGCGGCTCGTGCCGGAGCGGATGCAGCGCTGCGCATCGCCTGCCCCTGGTACGACGATCTGGATCTGGACGCCTTCCACAGCCTCTGTGGCAACTCACGTACCGACACGGATCCAGTCCGCACTGCCAAGCGCCAGGACCGCGCCTACCGGATCGCCGAGTTCGCCCACGTGCGCACCTTCATCCCTCCTCCCCCCGATGTCAAGGATGCCATTTCCGATTACCAAGGAGAAGACATCGAGGATGAGGAGGATGAAGAAGCCGAAGAAGGCACTGCTGTTCTGGAAGAAGGCGAGCTCCTCCGGAAGCTCCTGAGGCCGGCGCGCAGCCTCCTGCTAACTGAATCTCTTGTTTTGTGTTCACCACATCTGTTGCCTCAAAAACTTAAGCTCATTAAATTCTACCCCGGAATGCCGGGGTTTAAGATGTAATCTAAAACTTAGCATGTCTTTTGGTTGTGCTACAACAGTTATGCCGGTATCTTTTTACCGGTAACTCATTATGTTAAGCTTATATGCTATCTTAGCATTGTGCATATTGTTTGCTTTTTATCCTGCACTGTGAAGATTCCGGAATTATTTCGGCATCCAATCCGATGCACACTTGGTTCTTTTGCTTTGCCTCTGCCTACCTCTCTGGGTTTTTTGGCCTATGTGTCACAAAGTTCTTTTGCCAAGCACTTTCTTGAACTTAGAAAGAATTCAAAAAAATTCACAAAAAACCGGTATAACCGGGGTTAGTTAAACTTTTTCCGGATTGATTGTTCCCATTCCTCCTCCTCGTGGTTCACGTGCTTAGTTCCTACCGGTTTATCTTTCTTGCCATGAAGCCGGTCTACGGACAACAGCAAAGTTGAAGACTCCGGTAGGTTTAGCACGTTACTAAACCGGAAAGAAAAAATGTTCACCAAGCAACCGGTAAACTGAAAAAATAAACATATTACATGCAATTTTCGGTAGAGGCAGTCCCCGAGATTCATTCGAGGTGCCGACATCTTTTATTCATAGCACTCAAGGTACAAAAAAGAACTCCTTACAGCATAACTTCAGGAATAAAAAGGACGCAGCAGTGCTATGTTCCATGGGCGCTTGGTTTCTTCTCCGGACCTGTCCGCCTTTCCTTTCTTTGATTCCTGTGCATCGATTAGGTTTCTCACAATGAAAGGTCCTTCCCACGGAGGTGAGAGCTTGTGGCGTCCCTTAGTGCGCTGCACTAGGCGTAATACCAGGACTCCTTCCCAGAATACCCTCGGGTTAACCTTCCGGCTTTGATAGCGTCTGAGGTTCTGCTGGTATATGGCTGTTCTTGCCAAAGCCATCTCTCTTGCTTCTTCTAGCAAGTCCACATCATTTTCTCGGGCCTCTTTTACCTCTTTTTCGGTATAGAGTTGAACCCTTGGTGAATCATGTATGATATCGGTTGGGATCACGACTTCTGCCCCATAAACCATGAAGAACGGAGTGTATCCGGTAGACCGGTTTGGTGTTGTTCGTATGCTCCACAGCACGGATGGTAGCTCATCTAGCCAGCATCCCGGTGATCTTTCAAGCGGTTCGATCAGCCTTGGCTTGATACTGGAAAGCACCAGAGCATTTGTTCTTTCAACCTGGCCATTGCCTTGTGGGTGCGCTACAAAGCACAAATCCAACCGGATATTGTTATCCTCACAAAATCTTTTGAACTCACCTTGAGCAAAGTTTGTGCCATTGTCAGTAATGATGCTATGCAGGTATCCATACCGCAAGATCACATCTTTTAAGAATTTCACCGCCGTATGCCCATCACACTTTGCGATAGGCTTCACTTCCAGCCACTTGGTGAACTTATCCACCATCACCAGTACATGGGTCATGTTGCCCCTTGCGGTTTTGAATGGACCAACCATATCAAGGCACCAAACCGCAAATGGCCAAGTCAATGGTATAGTTTTGAGACCGGATGCTGGGGTATGATTTTGCTTGGCGTACCGCTGGCACCCATTGCATTTTCGTACCAAGTCCTCAGCGTTTTCCAGAGCTGTGGGCCAATAGAACCCATGCCGGAACACTTTTTTCCACCAGTGCCCTTGATGAAGCATGGTGCCCACATTCTCCTTGGTGAATCTCTAACAACATTTCTTTTCCTTCTTCCGGTTCCACGCATCTTTGGAGGACACCGGTAACACTTCTTTTGTACACCTCTCCATTGATGATAGTGTATGCCTTGGATCTTCTTTGGATTCTCCTCGACTCTTTTTCGTCAACCGGCAGGGTGCCGTTGATCAGGAATTCCTTAATAGGTTCAACCCAAGTTGGTGCTTCCCGGACTAGGAATACCGGTACGTCTATCTCCATATTGTCCACCAGCATAGCCTCTTCCGGCTTAGATCCTGCAGTCCCCAGGTTTACCGGAGCAGTCCCCGGGTTTCCTTCGTCAATAACCATTCGCACAATGTGTGACTCTGGTACAAAAATTGACTCCGATTCCGGACTCGGCTTAATCGACGGTGTCCTTAGGTGAGCCAAAGCCACTCCAGGAGGAATTTCCTGCCGGGAGGAGCCTAGCTTAGAGAGAGTATCCGCAGCTTCATTTTCTGCGTGCGGCACATGGTGAAACTCACAGCCTTCGAAGAAGCCGGCAATCTTTTGCACATGAAACCGGTATGAGGCCATGTTGGCATCTTTCGCGTCCCAATCCCCGGAACACTGCTGCACCACAAGATCTGAATCACCATAGCAAATGATCCGGTGCGCACCGATTTCTTTTGCGACTTTGAGCCCATGGATCAGAGCCTCATACTCAGCAACATTGTTTGATGCTCTGAAGTGCACTTGTAAGACATACCGGAGATGATCTCCCTTAGGTGAAGTAAGCACCACACCGGCACCTAGACCTTCCTTGAGTTTGGATCCATCAAAGTGCATCTTCCAGTACTCTATCTTGTGTTCCGGCGATTTGTATTGCATTTCCGCCCAATCAACCAAGAAATCAGCTAAAGCTTTTGATTTTATGGCGTCTCTTTTTTCGTACACCGGTACGTATGGTGATACCTGAATTGCCCACTTGGCAATCCTGCCGCTAGCATCCTTGTTGCACATGATATAAGAAATGGGTGCCTCACTAACCACCTTCATGGGATGTTCTTCAAAATAGTGCTTGAGCTTTGTGGCGGCCATGAACACGCCATAGGTCATTTTCTGGAAGTGAGGGTAGTTTTGTTTGGAGAGGGAGAGCACCTCGCTGAGGTAGTATAACGGTCTCTGCACGGTTTTTCCTTCCTCTTCTCTTTCAACCACAACTACCACACTCACAACCCGGTTTGTTGCTGCTATGTACAACAGCATGGGCTCTCTTTCTAGAGGCGAAGCCAATGAAGGTGCAGTGGCTAGCATTGTTTTTAGCTCTTTGAACGCTGCGTCTACCTGAGGGGTCCAGACGAAGGTATCGAATTTCTTCATCAAAGCATAGAGCGGCAGGGCCTTTTCCCCCAACCTGCTTATGAACCGGCTTAGCGATGCCAAGCTTCCGGTAAACTTTTGCACATATTTGAGTTCTTGTGGTATCGTCATTCTTTCAATGGCCCGGATCTTTACCGGATTAACCTCTATGCCCCGGCTAGACACAAGAAAGCCAAGCAACTTGCCGGCTGGAACACCGAAGGTGCATTTTGCCAGAACCTTCTTAGGTTATCAAACGTTTGCCTCAGATCATCGATCAAGGTTTCCTTGACCTTAGTTTTTATCACAATATCGTCCACATAGACTTGCACATTCTTACCGATTTGATCAAACAAACACTTTTGCATACAGCGCTGGTACGTTGCACCAGCGTTGTGCAAACCGAAAGGCATAGTAACATAGCAATAAGCCCCGTGCGGGGTGATAAACGCAGTTTTTATTTGATCTTCCTTTTTCAGGGAATCTGGTGGAAACCGAAATAGGCATCCAAGAACGACAACAGTTCACATCCAGCAGTGGAATCAATCACTTGATCGATCCGGGGTAAGGGGAAAGGATCTTTCGGGCAAGCTTTGTTCATGTTGGTGTAGTCGATGCACATGCGCCACACCTTTGGAGCTTTTGCTTCAAGGCTCTCCTCTTTTTTCTTCTCGACCAGCACCGGGTTGGCTAGCCACTCAGTATGCAGTACCTCCACAATGAAACCGGCAACCAACAACTTTGTCACTTCTTCTCCAATGATTTTCCTCCTGTCTTCAGCGAAACGGCGCAACGGCTGCCTTACCGGCTTCGCATCCTTCCGGACGTTCAGAGAGTGCTCAGCCAACTCCCTCGGAACACCTACCAAGTCATCAGTGGACCAGGCAAAGATATTCCGATTCTCACGGAGGAAGTTGACGAGCGCGCTTTCCTATGCCTCACTGAGACCGGCACCGATGCGAACGGTACGCTCAGGGTAAACCGGGTCCAGCATGATGTCTTTTGTTTCCTTGGTCGGCTTGAACGCCGGTGTGCCCAGGTTGCCACTCATTGCCGCTAAGCTCAACTGTGAGGACTGAGCCAGCGCAACTGCAGTTTGCATTCTCCTTTTTTCCTCTGCGATCACCAGCGATTCGGCCAGATTCGATCCGGCGGAAGCAGTTTCCAGTGAGACTTTGTAGTTCCCACCATGGTTAGGGGTCCAGAAGGTGCCAGCATCTTCATCTTGAGATACGCCGTATGGGTTGAGGCCATAAATGACGCCAACGCCGGTCTCCCCAGCAGCGCATGGTAAGGACTGTCTAAGTCCACCACTTCGAACAGAACATTTTCCACCTGGCAATTGTCACGTCCTCCAAACGACACATCCACCCGGACTTTTCCCATCGGAGAGCAGGACAAACCCTGAACGATTCCATGGAACGTTGTATAAGTTGGTTGTAGCATGTTTTCAGTGATTCCCAGCGTACGCATGGTGTGCCGGTACATAATGTTTATGTTGCTTCCATTGTCGATCAGCACCTTGCTGAACCGCACTCGAGTCGTTGGCCCATGCATGATAGGGTCCACAACAAGAGCATAACACCCGGATTAGGCATTATTTTCGGATGGTCTTTGAACGACCAGGTAATTTCTTGATCTGACCATAGCATGTATCTTGGTACTGCCGGCATCACTGCGTTCACTTCCATGGAATGGCGATGCATGTTTTGCTTGTCAGTTGGCTCAGTAACAAACACAACACAACACAAGTCCGGATCCTGGTAAACATTCCGGCCTAAAGGTTCTGGCGGCGGTGGTTGGCCATTGCCATCACCCACCTGATGAACTTGCTGGTGCTGCTGCCGGTTCGGCTGAGGCTGTACCGGTAGAGCGTTCGCTCCGGTAAGCGGTGGTAGGGGGTGTTGGTGCAGCATATCTTGCGATGGTGGAAGCATCATGGTACAGCCTTGTGCTTGCGCATCTTTTACCGCACCCTTCAACATCAAGTACTTTGTCCAAGAACAATCCTTTGTCAGATGATTTGACGGATTAGCCGGATTCGGTGTGTGCCATCGGCAAGGTTGGTCCATAGCCGCTTCCATGGTGTATCTTGCATGTTCTTGCCAATTCTTTTTCTGGCCCCACGGTTTCTTTTCAACCCATTGCTTTTTAGGACCTGCCCATGGTTGCGATCCGGTTTTTTGCCTCTGGCTACCGCTGGCGCCAGAGTTATCTTGTACCGCGGCCACTTGCTGCGGACCGTACCTCCGATCTGGAAAATCTTCCCTTCTCTTGTTTTGCCGGTTATCCCGGTATTGATCTTGGCGTGGTTGGCTTGTTTGTGCCGGTTCGGCCTGTACTGCCAGTTGCATTGGGTCTCCCAATGCGTAGCTATCCGCCACACGTATCATTTCTGCAAAAGTTGTTGGCATGTTCCTCTGTAGCTTTTGCCACAGAGGTGAACCTCTTCTGCACCCATTACAAAACCAAGCTATGGCTTGCGCCTCGATTACTCCCTCACAGTAGTTCCTTGTGGAGTTCCACCGGGTCAGGTAATCCCGGTCTGTTTCGTTCGAACGTTGCACGCACAAAGCGAGCTGCTGCGGCCAGTTTGGCCTCCGGTAGGTACTGCTGAAGTTGCTTACAAAAGCTTCCTCAAAGTCCAACCAGCCGTTTATGCTTCCTGCCGGCAAGTTGTTTAGCTAGATGCGTGCTGGTCCTACCAGGAAAGATGGTACAATTCTCACGGCTGCCGGTTTCCTCCACCAGTGGCAGTTCCTCCGCCACCGGCAACGTAAACTGCGGTCACGTAGTCCGCGAGCCAGTCTTCCGGCTTAGTGGTGCCATCATATGTTCTTGTATCACGGGGCAACGTGAAGTTGCGAACCGGTGGTTCCTCTTTCATGATCCGCGGGCCAAAACACTTGGGACCCGGAGGACCTTCTGCCTCAACCATTTCAGATAAGTACATCATATCCAGCCTGTGCCTCGCATCCCGGTCTTGTAGGCATCTTTCTCCTAACCTTTCCCCCAAAGGGTTCCGGTAGGCTGCGATTCTTTCGGTTCTTCAATCAGCTTCATCGTATCTTTCCGGTACCGCGGCCCTTGCCTGCCGGTACCTTTGCGGAGGCATCTCCTCCTCTGCATAAGCAGCTCTTGGTGTACGATAATTTTGCCCGGTTGCACCTCTACCGGCATACTCATCTCTGGCATAGCCATATCTGGCGTAACCACGATCTACCCCTTTGCTTTTTCTACCGGCCTCGTGTCGCCCGGCTTGTTGTTTTCCGGCAAGTACCGGATCGTACACAGTCATCTGCTGTGCATTCATCTCTTTTTCTTTTCTCTTGTCCGGATGGGGGGACGATGCCTGCCCATGGGACTTGCTTCTGACATTCTTTGTTGAATGCACAGATTTTGAAGCCGGAGCCTTGTTTAACTTAGCAAGCTGCTCGGCATTTTGCTGCTCAATCGTATCAAGCAACTCTCTAATACGCTCTTGCTGTTTTGCTAAAGCATCTCCGGAAAGCGATTCACACAGCTCTATTGCAGCCTTAGCAGCTTTTATGGTTTTATCCGGACTGCTATACTTAGGTTTCTCTACCATACTCAATGATGCAGAAGTACTCTTTCCGGCAAGAATCTCCTTACGCAGATCCTGATCAAAGTTGCGAGCTCTAAGCCGGTTTTCCGGTATCCTTGCAGCCTGGGCGCTAACAGAAGCAAAGCCATGGGCAGCGTTATACTCACGTAGGGTTAGGTTCAACTCGCGCTGCGCCCAGACGATGTCGGCGCCGTTCGCGAGCAGCTTCTGCCGTTGTGCCTCCAGCTCCGCCTGAGCCGCTGCCGGGTCGATGTTCTGCGCGATGGGCGTAGCCAGCACGCTCATGGCCGCTTGGAGAGGAGTCTCCGGTGGCGCTGTAGACGTACCCGCAACCAGCTGGTCGCGCTCGGTCGGTGGCTTGGCCGTGCGCGCGGACTTCGTCTGTCCCGCGCCTTCCGCCGCAGCTCCCTTGCCGGTGTCGCTCGCGCCAACCACTAGCACCTCGACGCTGCCGGCGGCACGGCCACTGCGAAGCATAGACCTTTGCGGGTCCGGAGCCACCAGCACCGGCGAGAGGCACTGGCGCTCGGGGACGGTGCCGTAGTAGACGAGGAAGCTCCCGAACTCGATGACGCGGCCGTTCTTGGGGAACTTACCTCCGTTGGCGAAGCAGCCCGTATTGTCGTTGATGAAGCGCATTTCGCGGATGCGGTTGACGAGCGTGGTGACGACACGCTCGCCGCCTACGGTGAGAAGGCCCGCCCGAATATGAACTCCAGCAAGCGCAGCTGCCTGCCCCACGGTGGGCGCCAACTGTCGTCGTGGTGAACAGACAGATGCCATAGGATGGCTTATCTTGGGGCCGAATGTGCGCTAGAGGATTTGGGGGAGGGTTTTGGTATGGATGGAGAGGTTTTCCGGATGGATTCCTCAAGAATTTGGCCTTGGCCAGAGGTAGAAGATGATGAACTCAAGAACAATATCACCTCTAGATATCTCTATTTCTTGATCACACTAGCTTACAAGTTTCTCGTTACAGGGTAGCTCCTTGGACGTCCTGTGTTGTCCCTTGCCCGCGATGGGCTGTGCCCCCTCTCCTTATATAGGGGAGAGGGTGGCTTATAGGGGAAGAAACCCTAAGAAACCCTAATGGGATCTTTGACTAGACAAACTACTTTACAAAGCTACTTTAGCTACCGGTGATGCCGGTATGTCTTTAATCAGGAGTGGTGACATCCTCCGGCACCTTTTACGTCATCCTTTGCCTTTGGCGTCATGGCTTCGATTAAAGCTGAAGTGCTTCGCTCATCTTTGTCTTCTAGCTCTGGAGAGCATCTTTGACAGTCTTGCCGACGAGCTACAGTGTAGCCTGTACCGGTACTCCGGTACCTTCTTAGCCGGTTCCGGTATCCCCCTCCTGGGATACCGGTATGATTCACTGAACCAACCTTTGTTATCCGGAATAACCTTTAAACCGGTACTTTGATGGCTCAAACCATCCGGTTTGGCATGCCTTTGGCAAACCGGGGGTCATCCCCCCAGCAATGACCATACCAAAACCAGGACACGCTGCCCTAGTAGTCGAGGCGCAAATCGGGGGGTTCAAGATGAGCAAAGTCTTCATGGATGGTGGAAGTGGACTAAACCTGATATTCGTAGACACAATCAAAAGTATGGGGATCACCATGAGAATGCTAGAAGATACTGACACCTGTTTTCATTGGATTCTCCCCACTACACCGGCGTACTCTCTTGGCAAAGTTTACCTGAATGTCGTCTTTGGCAAACCCGACAACTTCAGGAAGGAAAAGATCGAGTTTGAAGTCGTGAACTGGGAATCACAGTACCACGCTATACTCGGCTGTACCGCACTACGCATACCTCAAGCTGAAAATGCCTGGGAGCAACGGGACAAACATCACAGTCTATGGAAGCTTCTCACGCTCAGACAATTTTGATCGCGATTTTCAGAGGATTGCTGCAAAATTTGGGTTGAAACAGGAAATCACCGATCTCCCTTCCAAGTCATCGCCACGCGATAATAAGGAAGAAAAACGCATCAGGGAAACGAAGAAGAAGCTAGCTGACCTTGCCCCAGAAGATTCGGCAGTAAAAGCTTCGGCAGTTGATGGCACAGCAGTCATAGGAGAAAGCAAGACACTGGCAATCGCCATCGAGACCCCTACTGAAATCAATGACGCTTCGAAAACCGCTAACGTGGTGGACAAGCCGGAAGATAAGAAGAACCCCTTCCTTGCTTAAGCAGATGCATAGTTTTTGGTTTTCCCTTTCTTTTCAACAGGGCCCTCCTTTTTTCGCCCCTTAGTCCCGTGCTTACTTTATTAATGAGAACTTAAGTTTTGATTCCTTGAAAAGCATTGCAGCAATTTGGAGCACCCAAATCGCATCATCATAAACCTTGCTTACGCCCCTCGGCGAACGATGGTACAACGAAGTACTACGGTAAAAGATTGTGCCCCGAAAAAGCCTCTGAAACTACGAGTGCTAAAGGATGCAAAATAAACAAGGATGCTGACCTTTCCCTCTGCTACAGATGCCTCTACGAGCGCCGTAAGTAGCAAGAGTCTGGAAATACATATAAAACAACCCACGTTCGATATTTTACTTATGGAAATATCAAAGAACAACGGGCTCATCAGCAGAGCTAGTGCTTCCGATACATTCGGGAGCTGCTGTAGGACATACATTGGTTGAAAGCAAAGTTGCACATACAACAGGTTTAGCAAGACCTGCAACACGAGCTGATCAATCAAATAATTTACTGACCAACGAATACACATACGTTTAAACGGGCAATTAAGATTTGCTCCTTCATAATTTGCCAACGGCATTGACACGATAAAAGTGCATATATATGTACATGCCGAAAAATAAGTTTTAACTTCGCAATCCAAACGCCTGGATAAAGTAGCCAAATTACATATTTACAATCCTAACTTGACCCTGAATTACTCTTGCGAAGTTTCTTTCTCTTCAGGTATCTTTGAATCCTCTTCAAGCCTGTCGACAATTATATTGACAGGCAATATTACCTTCGGGTACAACGTCTCCAAATTACCAACCGCATTGGCAATAGTCAGCAGATTTGCCGAAGGATAACGCGCAAGGACGAGGGCAAGTGTAAATATGGCTCCTGCAAAAACTTGGGCTCGCACCAAGTCTCGAATATTCTTAGTGTTTCTAAACTCAGACATCAGAGTCAACAGTGTAGGAGGGACCGCGTTCAGAGGGAACATCGTCCTCCAAATCACTCTTAGGCCTTTGTAGCACTTGTCAAAGAAGTGGTGGACTTGCTGGACCCGATCTTGCAACTGAGCGACAGCCGAAGCTTTCGAGCGCTCCCTCCAGAAAATCTCTTCGGCTGATGATAGCTGGGTCAATGCGTTCACGCGCTCGTGAATCCGCTTGTTCTCTTCATCACGATTCAGAGCTATGACTGGCAAAGGAATCAACGGAAGATCAGACAATGCATTTTTGACAACGAGTAATAAGCACAAGGACCAGGGAACTTACAGTTCAAACTCTCGGTGGCCTTATGCAGTTCGGTAAGAGCATAGCGCTCTACGTCGGCTGCAATCTCGCTCTTCTTCTTGATAATGGCAGCCAAGGCATATGTATTGCGAAAATCCTTTTCCATTTGCGCGATCCGATCTTTCATACGCTGGATTCGGTCACCTTCAGAAAGAGCACCCGAAGAATCATCGAAAAACGCAGGCACTGGGAAAACCTGCAAAAACAGCGTCAAGGGCATGACGGATCGCATCGCTTCAGCATTGGAAGTTACTCCCATCGGGAGAGTGCAAGTAAAAATGTCATAGCAAGAGTGTACTGGCAACATTGCTAGCATGGAATTTATTACAACCACAAGTTTTGTGACAGAACATTGTTTCACAACAATTTAAAAAAAAGTTTGTTACAAGAGTCAAGGGGCTTGGGTCTGGATCGATAAACTTGGGCCAGCCGATGTTTTCTTTGATGAAACCAGCTCAAGGAGCTGGCGTGCACACTTAAGAGCTGACGTTTTGAAGATACCTAAATCGATGAACTGCCCATCTTGCTCTTTCGGCAGCTCCCTAGACATCTCTTCGATATCGTCCTTGAAGCCATGACCCATCATAAGTTGGAAGGCTAGGAGGGCACCGTAGGTACGTGAAGTAAGTTTGAATACCTCGATCACCTCCTTGGTGTCGACTACAAAAGCATCGATCAGCTGCCCCAAAGTCTTGTCTTGACTAATCTTGGGGAAGATCATCGAGTGCATCCGCGCCATGCACCTTTGCCCTTTTCGAGGAGCTCCCGTGTAAGTTGGTGTGAGGCAAGAGTCATTGACACACCGTTCGCCGAAGAGTTGTTTGGAAATTTATCCAAAGCATCGGCAGGGATGTCAGCGGCCTCTGCAAGAGGATGAAACAGGAAAGATTACTAACAAAGGAACGAATTTGCAAAGGGATAACCGACAGAGAAGCATGAAAGAAATTACCAAGCAAAGCCAAGGAAGACTGGCGAAGAAGATCATCTTTTTCAGCCGCCCAAGCTTCAGTGGCCAACCTAGACGCTTCCTCCTCCTTCAGCTTTTCCTTCAGCCTACCGAGTTCCTCCTTCAGGGAGTCGACTTCTTGGCGAGCTTCGACGGCTATTTTGATTGCACCTTTGACACGCGTACAACACGCGACCGTTGGGAACCCCAAGTGGAAGGTGTGATGCGTACAACAGTAAGTTTCCCTCAGTTAGAAACCAAGGTTTATCGAACCAGTAGGAGTCAAGAAGCACGTTGAAGGTTGATGGCGGCGAGATGTAGTGCGGCGCAACACCAGGGATTCCGGCGCCAATGTGGAACCTGCACAACACAAACCAAGTACTTTGCCCCAACGAAACAGCGAGGTTGTCAATCTCACCGGCTTGCTGTAACAAAGGATTAGATGTATAGTGTGGATGATGATTGTTTGCAGAGAACAGTAGAACAGTATTGCAGTAGATTGTATTTCAGTAAAGAGAATTGGACCGGGGTCCACAGTTCACTAGAGGTGTCTCTCCCATAAGATAAACAGCATGTTGGGTGAACAAATTACAGTTGGGCAATTGACAAATAGAGAGGGCATGACCATGCACATACATATTATGATGAGTATAGTGAGATTTAATTGGGCATTACGACAAAGTACATAGACCGCTATCCAGCATGCATCTATGCCTAAAAAGTCCACCTTCAGGTTATCATCCGAACCCCCTCCAGTATTAAGTTGCTAACAACAGACAATTGCATTAAGTATTGCGCGTAATGTAATCAGTAACTACATCCTCGAACATAGCACCAATGTTTTATCCCTAGTGGCAACAGCACATCCATAATCTTAGAGATTTCTGTCACTTCCCCAGATTCACGGAGACATGAACCCACTATCGAGCATAAATACTCCCTCTTGGAGTTACAAGCGTCTACTTGGCCAGAGCATCTACTAGTAACGGAGAGCATGCAAGATCATAAACAACACATAGATATAAATTGATAATCAACATAACAAGTATTCTCTATTCATCGGATCCCAACAAACACAACATATAGAATTACAGATAGATGATCTTGATCATGTTCGGCAGCTCACAAGATCCGACAATTAAGCACAATGGGGAGAAGACAACCATCTAGCTACTGCTATGGACCCATAGTCCAGGGGTAGACTACTCACACATCACTTCGGAGGCGACCATGGCGGCGTAGAGTCCTCCGGGAGATGATTCCCCTCTCCGGCAGGGTGCCGGAGGTGATCTCCTGAATCCCCCGAGATGGGATTGGCGGCGGCGGCGTCTCTGGAAGGTTTTCCGTATCGTGGCTCTCGGTACTGGGGGTTTCGCGATGAAGGCTATTTGTAGGCGGAAGGGCAGGTCAAGGGGCGTCACGAGGGGCCCACACCACAGGTCAGCGCGGCCAAGACCTGGGCCGCGCCGCCCTATGGTTTGGCCACCTCGTGGCCCCACTTCGTCTCCTCTTCGGTCTTCTGGAAGCTTCGTGGCAAAATAGGACCCTGGGCGTTGATTTCGTCCAATTCCGAGAATATTTCCTTACTAGGATTTCTGAAACCAAAAACAGCAAAAAACAGCAACTGGCACTTCGGCATCTTGTTAATAGGTTAGTTCCAGAAAATGCACGAATATGACATAAAGTGTGCATAAAACATGTAGATATCATCAATAATGTGGCATGGAACATAAGAAATTATCGATACGTCGGAGACGTATCAGCATCCCCAAGCTTAGTTCCTGCTCGTCCCGAGCAGGTAAACGATAAACAAAGATAATTTCTGGAGTGACATGCCATCATAACCTTGATCATACTATTTGTAAAGCATATGTAGTGAATGCAGCGATCAAAACAATGTATATGACATGAGTAAACAAGTGAATCATATAGCAAAGACTTTTCATGAATAGTACTTCAAGACAAGCATCAATAAGTCTTGCATAAGAGTTAACTCATAAAGCAATAATTCATAGTAGAAGCATTGAAGCAACACAAAGGAAGATGAAGTTTCGGCGGTTGCTTTCAACTTGTAACATGTATATCTCATGGATAATTGTCAACATAGAGTAATATAATAAGTGCAATATGCAAGTATGTAGGAATCAATGCACAGTTCACACAAGTGTTTGCTTCTTGAGGTGGAGAGAGATAGGTGAACTGACTCAACAATAAAAGTAAAAGAAAGGTCCTTCAAAGAGGAAAGCATCGATTGCTATATTTGTGCTAGAGCTTTGATTTTAAAAACAAGAAACAATTTTGTCAACGGTAGTAATAAAGCATATGTATCATGTAAATTATATCTTACAAGTTGCAAGCCTCTTGCATAGTATACTAATAGTGCCCGCACCTTGTCCTAATTAGCTTGGACTACCGGGATCATCGCAATGCACATGTTTTAACCAAGTGTCACAAAGGGGTACCTCTATGCCGCCTGTACAAAGGTCTAAGGAGAAAGCTCGCATCGGATTTCTCGCTATTAATTATTCTCAACTTAGACATCCATACTGGGACAACATAGACAACAGATAATGGACTCCTCTTTTATGCATAAGCATGTAGCAACAATTATTTTTCTCATATGAGATTGAGGATATATGTCCAAAACTGAAACTTCCACCATGGATCATGGCTTTAGTTAGCGGCCCAATGTTCTTCTCTAACAATATGCATGCTCTAACCATAAGGTGGTAGATCGCTCTTACTTCAGACAAGACGAACATGCATAGCAACTCACATGAAATTCAACAAAGAGTAGTTGGTGGCGTCCCCAGTGAACATGGTTATCGCACAACGAGCAACTTAATAAGAGATAAAGTGCATAAGTACATATTCAATACCACAATAGTTTTTAGGCTATTTGTCCCATGAGCTATATATTGCAAAGGTGAAGAATGGAAATATAAAGGTAGCACTCAAGCAACTTACTTTGGAATGGCGGAGTAATACCATGTAGTAGGTAGGTATGGTGGACACAAATGGCATAGTGGTTGGCTCAAGTATTTGGGATGCATGAGAAGTATTCCTTCTCAATACAAGGTTTAGGCTAGCAAGGCTATTTGAAACAAACACAAGGATGAACCGGTGCAGCAAAACTCACATAAAAGACATATTGAAAACATTATAAGACTCTACACCGTCTTCCTTGTTGTTCAAACTCAATACTAGAAATTATCTAGACCTTAGAGAGACCATATATGCAAACCAAATTTTAGCATGCTCTATGTATTTCTTCATTAATGGGTGCAAAGTATATGATGCAAGAGCTTAAACATGAGCACAACAATTGCCAAGTATCACATTATCCAAGACATTATAGCAATTACTACATGTATCATTTTCCAATTCCAACCATATAACAATTTAACGAAGAAGCAACTTCGCCATGAATACTATGAGTAGAGCCTAAGGACATACTTGTCCATATGCTACAGCGGAGCGTGTCTCTCTCCCACACGATGAATGCTAGGATCCATTTTATTCAAACAAAACAAAAACAAAAACAAACCGACGCTCCAAGCAAAGCACATAAGATGTGATGGAATAAAAATATAGTTTCAGGGGAGGAACCTGATAATGTTGTCGATGAAGAAGGGGATGCCTTGGGCATCCCCAAGCTTAGACGCTTGAGTCTTCTTGATATATGCAGGGGTGAACCACCGGGGCATCCCCAAGCTTAGAGCTTTCACTCTCCTTGATCATGTTGTATCATCTCCCTCTCTTGATCCTTGAAAACTTCCTCCACACCAAACTTAGAACAACTCATTAGAGGGTTAGTGCACAATCAAAATATACATGTTCAGAGGTGACATAATCATTCTTAACACTTCTGGACATTGCACAAAGCTACTGAAAGTCAATGGAATCAAAATATCCATCGAACATAACAAAACAGGCAATGCGAAATAAAAGGCAGAATCTGTCAAAAACAGAACAGTTCGTATTGACGAATTTTATTGAGGCACCGGACTTGCTCAAATGAAAATGCTCAAATTGAATGAAAGTTGCGTACATATCTGTGGATCACTCACGTAAATTGGCATAATTTTCTGAGTTACCTACAGAGAAAACAGCCCAGATTCGTGACAGCAAAGAAATCTGTTTCTGCGCAGTAATCCAAATCTAGTATGAACTTTACTATCAACGAATTTACTTGGCACAACAAAACACTAAACTAAGATAAGGAGAGGTTGCTACAGTAGTAAACAACTTCCAAGACACAAAATAAAAACCAAGTACTGTAGTAAAAAAACATGGGTTGTCTCCCATAAGCGCTTTTCTTTAACGCCTTTCAGCTAGGCGCAGAAAGTGTGTATCAAGTATTATCAAGAGACGAAGTGTCAACATCATAATTTGTTCTAATAATAGAATCAAAAGGTAACTTAATTCTCTTTCTAGGAAAGTGTTCCATACCTTTCTTGAGAGGAAATTGATATTTAATATTACCTTCCTTCATATCAATGATAGCACCAACAATTCGAAGAAAATGTCTTCCCAATATGATGGGACAAGATGCATTGCATTCAATATCCAAGACAACAAAATCAACGGGGACAAGGTTATTGTTAACGGTAATGCGAACATTATCAACTTTCCCCAAAGGTTTCTTTGTAGAATGATCAGCAAGATTAACATCCAAATAACAATTTTTCAATGGTGGCAAGTCAAGCATATTATAAATTTTCTTAGGCATAACAGAAATACTTGCACCAAGATCACATAAAGCATTACAATCAAAATCTTTGACCTTCACCTTAATGATGGGCTCCCAACCATCCTCTAGCTTTCTAGAAATAGAAGCTTCGCGTTCTAATTTCTCTTCTCTAGCTTTTATGAGAGCATTTGTAATATGTTTTGTGAAAGCCAAATTTATAGCACTAGCATTAGGACTTCTAGCAAGTTTTTGCAAGAACTTTACAACTTCAGAGATGTGGCAATCATCAAAATTCAAACCATTATAATCTAAAGCAATGGGATCATCATCCCCAATGTTGGAAAAATTTCAGCAGTTTTATCACAGGCAGTTTCAGCAGTTTTAGCAGTTTCAGGCAGTTTCTCGCGCTTTGCATTAGAAGTGGAAACATTGCTAACACCAATTCTTTTATTATTATTAGTAGGAGGTGCAGCAACTTGTGTAGCATTAGCATTACTAGTGGTGGTAATAGTCCAAACTTTAGCTATATTCTCTTCTTTTTCATTTTCTTCTCTTTCCCACCTAGCACGCAATTCGGCCATCAATCTTATATTCTCATTAATTCTAACTTGGATGGCATTTGCTGTAGTAACAATTTTATTATGATGATTTTCATTAGGCATAACTTTCGATTTTAAAAGATCAACATCAGCAGCAAGACTATCGACTTTAGAAGCAAGTATATCAATTTTCCCAAGCTTTTCTTCAACAGATTTGTTAAAAGCAGTTTGTATACTAATAAATTCTTTAAGCATGGCTTCAAGTCCAGGGGGTGTGTTCCTATTATTGTTGTAAGAATTCCCATAAGAATTACCATAGCCGTTGCCATTATTATAAGGATATGGCCTATAGTTGTTACTAGAATTGTTCCGGTAAGCATTGTTGTTGAAATTATTATTTTTAATGAAGTTTACATCAACATGTTCTTCTTGAGCTACCAATGAAGCTAACGGAACATTATTAGGATCAACATTAGTCCTATCATTCACAAGCATAGACATAATAGCATCAATCTTATCACTCAAGGAAGAGGTTTCTTCGACAGAATTTACCTTCTTACCTTGTGGAGCTCTTTCCGTGTGTCATTCAGAGTAATTGATCATCATATTATCAAGAAGCTTTGTTGGTTCACCAAGAGTGATGGACATAAAGGTATCTCCAGTAGCTGAATCTAATAGGTTCCGCGAAGAAAAATTCAGTCCTGCATAAAAGGTTTGGATGATCATCCAAGTAGTCAGTCCATGGGTTGGGCAATTTTTAACCAGAGATTTCATTCTTTCCCATGCTTGTGCAACATGTTCAGTATCTAATTGTTTAAAATTCATTATGCTACTCCTCAAAGATATAATTTTAGCAGGGGGATAACATCTACCAATAAAAGCATCCTTGCATTTAGTCCATGAATCAATACTATTCTTAGGCAGAGATAGCAACCAATCTTTAGCTCTTCCTCTTAATGAGAAAGGGAACAATTTTAATTTTATAATGTCACCATCTACATCTTTATATTTTTGCATTTCACATAGTTCAACAAAATTATTGAGATGGGCAGCAGCATCGTCAGAACTAACACCAGAAAATTGCTCTCGCATAACAAGATTTAGTAAAGCAGGTTTAATTTCAAAGAATTCTGCTGTAGTAGCAGGTGGAGCAATAGGTGTGCATAAGAAATCATTATTATTTGTGGTTGTGAAGTCACACAACTTAGTATTTTCAGCAGTACCCATTTTAGCAGTAGTAAATAAAGCAAACTAGATAAAGTAAATGCAAGTAACTAATTTTTTTGTGTTTTTGATATAGCAAACAAGATAGCAAATAAAGTAAAACTAGCAACTAATTTTTTTGTATTTTGATTTAGTGCAGCAAACAAAGTAGTAAATAAAGCTAAGCAAGACAAAAACAAAGTAAAGAGATTGGGATGTGGAGACTCCCCTTGCAGCGTGTCTTGATCTCCCCGGCAACGGCACCAGAAATTTAGCTTGACACGCGTACAGCACGCGACCGTTGGGAACCCCAAGTGGAAGGTGTGATGCGTATAGCAGTAAGTTTCCCTCAGTTAGAAACCAAGGTTTATCGAACCAGTAGGAGTCAAGAAGCACGTTGAAGGTTGATGGCGGCGAGATGTAGTGCGGCGCAACACCAGGGATTCCGGCGCCAACGTGGAACCTGCACAACACAAACCAAGTATTTTGCCCCAACGAAACAGCGAGGTTGTCAATCTCACCGGCTTGCTGTAACAAAGGATTAGATGTATAGTGTAGATGATGATTGTTTGCAGAGAACAGTAGAACAGTATTGCAGTAGATTGTATTTCAGTAAAGAGAATTGGACCGGGGTCCACAGTTCACTAGAGGTGTCTCTCCCATCTATTATATACTAAAAGCAAAATAAGAGGATTTTTGGAAGACACCACGTTAATCCACATATGCTTAAAAAGTATGGACCGATGATTTTAATCCTAACGTCTAAGATTAAAAGATGAAAAGTGTTACGTACAACAACAATAGATGTACAAAAGAAAACTTATGACACGTATGTCATATGGTTGGAAGACACCACGTTAATCCACATATGCTTAAAAAGTATGGACCGATGATTTTAATCCTAACGTCTAAGATTAAAAGATGAAAAGTGTTACGTACAACAACAATAGATGTACAAAAGAAAACTTATGACACGTATGTCATATGGCTATGCAGGTTTGTGTTAAAACAAAAACAAAAAGTACCCGCGTCCACTTATAATAGGAATATAAGATGGACTTCTTTTTTTTTTTTGAGATGAGATGGACTCCCTTAATGCCTAAAGAGTACTAGAATATATTGTACGTGAATTATATCTTGTGCGGGCTTAGGAAAAATTATGGTATAGTTTTGCATTGAAAAAACTGATCGGGATATCAAGATGTTTAATCATGCATGGACTCCTATATATGGATGAGCGGATAAAATAAAGAGTCCAGCTGTTACACGTATGCACACAGTTCAATTAAATATAGAATCCGGCAGTTTGGCTCCTACACGTATGCACATAGTCTATATGTGATTCGGTGATTAGTACTAAGCAACTACGACATATGCATTGATCAATTTCTAAACTAAGGTTCATCATATAAAATCCCACCTAAGTGTGAGTAAAATCTATCGACTTGGAGGCAGTGAAGAAACAGTCTATATATTGTTTTGAAAAAAAAAAAGGACCAGATATTCCATTGCCTTCACATTTATTGCATATAAAAAATTGTTGTCTAAATAAAAATAATAGTAGCACGTTTCACATTATAATTTACTAAATAAATAGGCAACGACTTATACGATAAAGTATACTTATAATTAAGAGTCCATACATGAGGTAATTAATGTTTGCACTGCACTAGCTCCAATATTTATTTAGCATTGCCGTAGCATAAATGTATGTGATATATCCGGACTCTAGAAATGCCTACATTAGCATAAATATGTTTCATATGCATGTCTTGGATGTCTCCGGTACATGTGTAAATATCCGATTCTCTCCTTAGGGCAGTCGGCGCATTTCGAACGTCTAAAATGTCCGCGCGTGTCCGTTTGCGTTGGCCCGCGGACGCAAAAATAGTCATGCGTCCGTTTACATCGGAGGTGGCTCTAGCGGCCCGACGCATTTCGGCCGCGGGCCATATACTTTAAGAAATATCGAAAAATAGGAGAAACAAGAAAATAACATCAATATAAGGCCATCATATTGGCTCAAATTGAGGTCTCAATGAAGTTCATCACATTGTGCAGTCCAAAGGACGTACCAGGACGCACTAGGATGCTGTGTGGATTTGCGAGGGTGCGGACATACCAGGACGCGGCTGGGAACTTACCGAGCTCACCGACGAGGCCGGGGGAGAGACCCCCACGATCATCTCTTGCTTGACGAGGAGCATGGCCTCTGCTGGGCCTGGATGGAGGCTAGGATGGAGGCCTACATGGGCGCCATCTTTCAGCTTCATCTGCCACGCCATTTGGGCCGCTGCATTCCTCTTCTTGAGATTCTTGCGTCTGCCACGACGCTTCGCGATCTCGACGCTTTTCTCCTCCTTCAGTAGCAGCTTCTTTCGCGCCTTCGGCTTAGCTTCCCGTCCGCCGGTGGCGGCACGCTTTGAGTCAGCCAGAGATGCGGGCTCCTTTCGGGCTCTGTTGGTGGCTATGGGGAGTCTGGGGCAGTGGCTGTGAGTGTTCCCTCGGAATCCATGGTGGTTGCGGCGATGAGGACATCCATCACAATGGCCTAGAGTGTTGGCGCTGATCAATTTAGATTTTCGCGCCGGGAATGGCCACTGGCGGTAATGTTAGCGGCATCCCAGGCACTGACGCGCGGGTCCTACGTGAGATTCGGCGGACACTCGGTGCGTCCGTGCAGCGTCCACGGAGATGCAAACTCGACGCATATTTGGACTAGGTTTGCGTCTCCGCGGACAGCCCGGTCACTATGCATCGGGCAGCGGGGCCTGGTCCCCGAAGCATTTTTCGACCGTGCGGACGCATACGGTCGCTCAACGTCTATTTGCGTCGCCCCGTTGGAGATGCCCTTACATGTCTGAAACTTGGCGTGTCAAAATAAAGTTTAGTGCGTTCATGCCTATTTCGGATCTTTTGTATATTACCCTGTAACCCTATCTGAAAAAAGAACGTGAACCGTTTCCCTCTCCTCTCCTCTCACGCACATGCGACTAGGGTTTGTCGCCTCCCGTCGGTGTCGCCGCTGTTCTGCCTCACCTTTGTGGCCTCTAGGCCATGGAGGCCGGGTGGATCTAGGCTCCTACCAGCGGGAGGGCTTCAGTTTTACTGTTTTTAGGGTTCATGTTTGGTGGAGCGGCGCTCAGGTGATGGTGGCGGTGTCTCTTTCAATAAGGTCTCCTCAGCTTCAGCCCCATCTCGACAGCGACGTCGAGAACCTTGTGGGAGTGGTGTGGTCTTCAATGGCTTCTTCTAGCTGTGAGGATCTTCGGATCGTCAAGGAGCTTCATCGGCAGTTCATCCTTCTTCTTCATCTCTGGGACAGATGTAGTATTCTTAACCCGTTCGACGACTTCCCATCTGCAACCAATAACGTTAGGCCGGCCCGAGGAGGTGCGGCAGTGACGGCGCGCCGTCAACGTGGTCTGGAGGTTCAAGATGAAGGTCTTCTTAAGGATTTCGTTCTAATTTTCGTTTTTCTTGAGGTGCTTTGTACTGTTCGTTGTTTCTTTTAATGCCAGATTCTATTGGCAAAAAAACCATATTTAAAAATAAATAAATAAATTTATTGGCTGCCAAGCAGAAAATAGCAACTATAATGTTCAAATGTTGGATAATGTATGACACATAAAAGAAGACTCTTATTAATAAAAGACAATTACTACTAGCTACTATCAGGAACACACAAAATTCCTAAGATGAGTTATGCTAAAAATGGTTTACAATCGGCAATTCAATGAAGGAAACGATAACCTTACATGTTTTGCTGAGGAGAATAGAAAATGACATTAAAAATGACAACTTATTCATATACATTCAAAACCAATAGATGTATGCGGGTTTGAATTGCTATTATTGTTGGTATCCTCGCACTTCAGCCTCTTTCTGTAAAGATGGTATACCAAAGAAAATGTTAAATATAGATACATTTTCATAAAAAAAATCATAATTTTTTATTATCTCCCTAACAACATAATGTCAAACAAAATAAAGGATATAAAATATTGCATTAAAGGAGAAAATAGGAGAGATTGATGTCTTTATAAGATCAAAAAGTAGGAAAAAAATTCAACTCATCAAATAGGATGCCCTCGCATTTGCGAGGGCCACCTTGCTAGTAAGATAAACAGCATGTTGGGTGAACAAATTACAGTTGGGCAATTGACAAATAGAGAGGGCATGACCATGCACATACATATTATGATGAGTATAGTGAGATTTAATTGGGCATTACGACAAAGTACATAGACCGCTATCCAGCATGCATCTATGCCTAAAAAGTCCACCTTCAGGTTATCATCCGAACCCCCTCCAGTATTAAGTTGCTAACAATAGACAATTGCATTAAGTATTGCGCGTAATGTAATCAGTAACTACATCCTCGAACATAGCACCAATGTTTTATCCCTAGTGGCAACAGCACATCCATAATCTTAGAGATTTCTGTCACTTCCCCAGATTCACGGAGACATGAACCCACTATCGAGCATAAATACTCCCTCTTGGAGTTACAAGCATCTACTTGGCCAGAGCATCTACTAGTAACGGAGAGCATGCAAGATCATAAACAATACATAGATATAAATTGATAATCAACATAACAAGTATTCTCTATTCATCGGATCCCAACAAACACAACATATAGAATTACAGATAGATGATCTTGATCATGTTCAGCAGCTCACAAGATCCGACAATTAAGCACAATGGGGAGAAGACAACCATCTAGCTACTGCTATGGACCCATAGTCCAGGGGTAGACTACTCACACATCACTCCGGAGGCGACCATGGCGGCGTAGAGTCCTCCGGGAGATGATTCCCCTCTCCGGCAGGGTGCCGGAGGCGATCTCCTGAATCCCCCGAGATGGGATTGGCGGCGGCGGCGTCTCTGGAAGGTTTTCCGTATCGTGGCTCTCGGTACTGGGGGTTTCGCGAAGAAGGCTATTTGTAGGCGGAAGGGCAGGTCAAGGGGCGTCACGAGGGGCCCACACCACAGGTCGGCGCGGCCAAGACCTGGGCTGCGCCGCCCTATGGTTTGGCCACCTCGTGGCCCCACTTCGTCTCCTCTTTGGTCTTCTGGAAGCTTCGTGGCAAATAGGACCCTGGGCGTTGATTTCGTCCAATTTCGAGAATATTTCCTTACTAATATTTCTGAAACCAAAAACAGCAGAAAACAGCAACTGGCACTTCGGCATCTTGTTAATAGGTTAGTTCCATAAAATGCACGAATATGACATAAAGTGTGCATAAAACATGTAGATATCATCAATAATGTGGCATGGAACATAAGAAATTATCGATACGTCGGAGACGTATCAACCTTTCAATTTCGAGGAAGAAGATTTAACCTTCTTCTGCAGCCGAACCTTGTCTGCTTCCAGGGAAATAAATTGGGAGGCGAAGGCCTCCAGAGAAGATATAACAGCTCGCAGATCCTTAAGGAAAGAGGAAGATAGATGTTTGACGAAGAATCATTTATCAAGGCACGTTCAGGAAAATTTGCGTTACGATCAAGAGAGACTTACAGTTTTTCCTGAAGGAGGGGTCGTGGCGGCAGCAGTCGAAGGAATATCCTTCCCCTTAGAAAGGGAGGAAGCAGTCGATACTTGGGCCGCGGCGGCTGCAGTAGGAGCCGAAGCTTCGAAAGCTGCGACATCCGGCAGAACGGCGCCATATTTGGCCTTCTTAGATGGAGGCTCGATGAAACCTTCGTCACTACGAGAGGAAATGGTTGGCAAGAGTTATGAAAGAAATGCGAATGATGAAAGCAAAATACGAATTCTAGGAAAAGGCACTTACAGTTCGAAGAGATCGTCTTCATCGGCAAAGCCGCCGGTTGATCTCTTCGCAGGCGAAGCTCTGGCCTCTTCCACAGCTGCATTAACAAAGGCATCATGATCAGCGTTGTCCCCATGCACTGATCCCGCTGTGTCGCAAGTATCGTTGGCTGGGAGAGGAGGATCAGTGGAGATAGCTTCAGAATCTATCAGATCATCGTGTTCATTCTCTGAGCTCATGTGCTCGGCAGTATGAAAATCAACAGGGGTTGAGGAACCTCTTCCCTCCGAAGTATCATTCGGTAAATCATGCAAGTTTTCAGAAGCTATGGGGACCTGCCGAAGAAAAAAAGGGCAAATAAGAACAATAATAGTCAATTCGATCAAGTGGAACAGGGTAATAAGAGTATGAGAAGGAAAATTTACCTCCATCAACGGATGATCGGCATCAAGAGGTGGATAAGAAGATATCAACGGGATCGAGTCGTCCTGACTAAAGAGAGTGAGGCATCAAACTTCGTCAAGTAGCTCCTTTTCCGATAGTTCAGCAACGTTTATCCTGGTCTCATCCTTCGGACCCGAGTATAACCACATCGGGCGAACCCTGGCCATGACTGGCTGGACCCGACGTTTTAAGAACACCGCAGCTACCTCTGTGCCGATCATGGTCTGCCCATCGGCTTCTTTGATCCGAAGAAATTTGAAAAATAACTCATCGGCTGCTATCTTTTCGTCGGGAGAAAGGATGTTCTTCCAAGAATGCTTAGGTTTGGCTTCGAGGATGTCGGCAAAGCAAGGAAGCTGGGACTCGGTTGTTGAGGAATCCTTAACATAAACCATTTCAGTCACCATCCTTGCACGGATTCTCTCATTGGAAAACTGAAATAATTGACTTCTGAATGGACAACAAACCCCACTCCCCCAATGACAAAGGGTCCGTTGCTACTGCTGTATCTCTTTACGAAGAAGATTTTCTTCCACAACCCAAAGTGAGGCTCGATGCCCAAAAACGCCTCACAAAGGGTGATGAACACAGCAACGTGAAGGATTGAGTTAGGGGTAAGTTGCCACAATTGGATTTCGTAAGTCCGCAGAAGGCGATGAAGGAACTCGTGAGCAGGAAGCGAGAGACCCCGATACAAGAACGACAAGAACATCACGGTAAAACCAGCAGGAGGATTGGGCCGATAGATCGCACCTGGGAGAATCACATTCCCCTCATCGGAGGAGATTATCCCAAGGCTTCGGGCCCTCTTCTGATCACGCTTCATGATGGAGGATGCTAGCCAATCTCCAGGTTTGGTCGTGGCTACCGAGCTTGGCGGCGCTGACGGTGCCGGAGTTGGGGGAGGAGCATCTGGAGCGCTCCTCTTCGAAAGATTCGAAGAGGCCTTGGCGGCGGCGCCACCACTCGCGAAACTGGTGGCGGCAGCAATGTTCTTCTTCTTCACCATCGCGGGATCTAGAGAAGATCTAAAAACGGTGGTGGCGGCGCAGCGGTTATGAAAGAGGAAGGTGGAAGAAGAACAGGAAGATGCTACGATAATGTGAGAGAATGCTAAGGATTTTGCTCTGAAAGATTTTAAGTAGGGGAGAACTTGAGGATTGCGTGGGCACGTGTCGTTGCTTCCAGTTCATTAAGTGGACCCTCTCTTCATCATCGATTGTGGAAATCGAGGAGGCACCTTGGTAACCGTACGAGAAAGGCGGATATTACTTAAAAACAGAGCCAGGCAGAGGTAGGATGGGCCCAATGGCTCGCGTCTTGTCAGTCAAAATCAAAGTGTCAATAACGTCATCAGTGACGTCGTGAAGAATGCTCGAAGCACTCGAAGAAATATAAAAGGTATCGGATGGTGGACTTGAGTCTACGCACGGATTGCGAGCATCCGCACCTAGTTTGAAGAAAAGGATGGAATGCTCAGCTCGAGTCTGCACCCGGTTGCAAGCGCCCGTGCCCAGACTCGGGGGCTACTCCCATCGGGAGCACTGGATGCGCACCCGATAGAACTTTTTTGCACTCCAGGATCATGCCCGGGGACTTGATTCTGCGTAGGGTGACGTTGTTTTTCCATCGGCAGTTAACTTGCAAAAGTTGGGCACGTTACTCATTATCCCTTACGCGTGGAAAACTTATTGAAGAATACAAGCCTTAGTACAAATGTATCGGATGACCCATGAAGACTTGCAGAAAAACTTCGGCAGAGCAAAACGTTCGAGTGGTACAACTTGAGTCTACGCACAGATTGCAAGCATCCGTACCTAGACTCGGGGGCTACTCCTATCGGGAGCGCTGGACGCGCACCCGATAGAAGAAGATGGTGCTGATACAAGATGGACAAAAACAATCAGAGAGACCTACTGACGTGGGCATGCTTTAGTCTCTACCCGAACTATCTTCGGCTAGACCTACTGACGTGGGCATTACCCTTCGGGTAACCGACATTGCCCTATCCTGTACAATCTAACTGGAGGCCCATGAAGGTACTCGATGGTAAGGCGGGCCACTTGGACGGCGCAACAGAAGATTCCTTGACGGATAAGACAAGGAAGGAGCCGAACAAGGAAAGTTTAAAGCTAGGACTACTGTAAACCTAGTCGTACTCGGTTTGACCTCTTGAGACCTTGCCTCCTATATAAAGGCCAGGAGAGGGGCTACCGAGGGACACGAACAATCTTATCAACTTTAGCCACCAGAAGTCTAGAGCTAGGTCGCCGCAACACTTAGCCTCTCGATGAGAACTCAGCCGAAACCTTCGGCACCCCATTGTAACCCAATATCTTCATAATCAAGATCAAACAGGCAAGACGTAAGGGTTTTACCTCATCGAGGGCCCCGAACCTGGGTAAATTGCTCTCCCCGCTTGTCTGTGAACCGATGTCTCGTGTCAGCCTACAGGATTCCATCAACCCTAAGCCCCAATTGGAGGGCATTGCCGAGGAGTACCCTCGACAGGTGGTCTTGTTGACCATCAAAACTTGGTGCTCTTTCTTTATCTCAATCTCAGCAGATTTCAGCATGGAGAAAAGTTCAGGTAACTCTTTGTTCATGTTCTGCATATTGTAGTTCATCACAAAGTTCTTGTAACTAGGTGGCAGTGATTGAAGGACACGATTAATCCCCAGTTTTTTAGGAATCACTATCCCCAAGTCACTGAGTTTCTTCGCATGCCCGGTCATGGTGAGCATGTGCTCACTAACGGAGCTTCCCCCTTCCATCATGCAACTGAAGAAGTGTTTCGATGCTTCATAGCATTCCACGGCCGCATGAGTTTCAAAGATAGCTTTCAGCTCATTGACCAACTCATACGGATCGTGGTGCTCAAAACGTTTTTGAAGATCGGCTTCCAGACTCCATAGGATGGCACACTGAACTTGAGAGTACCGAGTTTTCCGAGTCTCGTAAACATTCTTTACTTCATCGAATTCAGTTTCTGCAGGTGAGGCACCTAGCGGTGCATCGAGCACATATTGCAGGTTTCCACCAGCGAGGAAAATCCTCACATGACGGAACCAGTCGGTGAAGTTGCTACCGTTGCTCTTAAGCTTTTCTTTCTCTAGGAACTGGTTAAAATTGATTGATGGGGACGCCATGATCTACAACATATATTTGTAGTAGTTTAGACTAAGTTTATGACAAATTGAGTTCAAATTTTAATTCAACAAAATTAAAAAACTAGGTGAACTCCCACTCAAAACAATATCCCTCGCATTGTCTTAGTGATCACACGAACCAAATCCACCACATCAAGTCCGATCATCACGAGACAAGATGTAACTTCAATGGCGAACACTCAAAGTGTTCATCATATAAATCATATGATTCATGCTCTACCTTTCGGTATCCCGTGTTCCGAGACCATGGCTTTACATGCTAGGCTCGTCAAGGCAACCTTAGTATCCGCGTGTGAAAATCTGGCTTGCACCCGTTGTATGCACATGTTGAATCTATCACACCCGATCATCACGTGATGCTTCGAAACGACAAGTCTTGGCAACGGTGCTACTAAGGATGAACACTTTATTATCTTGATATTTAGTGAGAGGGATCATCTTATAATGCTACCGTCGCGATCTAAGCAAAATAAGATGCATAAAAGGATTAACATCACATGCAATTCATATGTGATATGATATGGCCCCTTTGTCTTTGCGCCTTTGATCTTCATCTCCAAAGCACGGACATGATCTCCATCATCAACGGGCATGATCTCCATCATCGTCGGCGTAGCATCAAGGTCAATGGCGCCTTCTTCATGATTGTTCTCCCATGTAGCAACTATTACAACTTCTTTGAAATACTACTCAACATGAAATTTAAAGACAACCATAAGGCTCATGCCGGTTGCCACAATACAATAATGATCATCCCATACATATTCATCATCACATTATGGCCATATCACATCACCAAACCCTGCAAAAACAAGTTAGACGTCTCTAATTTGGTTTGCATATTTTACGTGGTTTAGGGTTTTCGAGTAAGATCCAATCTACCTACGAACAAGAACCACAACGGTGATACTAGTGTTGTCAATAGAAAGAGTAAATTGGATCTTCACTATAGTAGGAGAGACAGACACCCGCAAAGCCACTTATGCAATACAAGTTGCATGTCGAGCGTGGAGCAAATCTCATGAACACGGTCATGTAAAGTTAGCCCGAGCCGCTTCATCCCACTATGCCACAAAGATGCAAAGTACTCAAACTAAAGATAACAAAGCATCAACGCCCACAAAACAATTGTGTTCTACTTGTGCAACCAATCTATGCATAGACACGGCTCTGATACCACTGATGGGATTCGTAGCATAGAAAACAAAAAAATTCCTACCGCAAGAACGAAAACTAAGCCAAGATGCAATCTAGAAGATGGTAGCAACGAGGGGATCACGAGACTAACCCTTGAAGATTTCCAAAGCCTACAAGACTAGATCTCGTTGTTGCAGAAGATGATCACTTGCCGCTTTCAAAAGCGCGTAGAAGATCTTGACGGTGCCACAATCGGGCAGCACCTCCGTACTCGGTCACACGTTCGGTGTTGATGAAGACGACGTCCTTCTCCCCGTTCCAGCGGGAAGCGGAAGTAGTAGATCCTCCTCGGATCCCGGCAGCACGACGACGTGGTGGCGGTGGTGGTGGAGAACTCCGACAGGGCTTCGCCTATGCGCTGCGGGAGTTGTATGTGGAGGAGGGGCGCTAGGGTTTGGGGAGAGGGGGGTCTTGGGCGCCGGCCTCAAGGGGGTGCGGCCAAGGTGGGAGGCTTGAGTGGCCGGCCCCCTCCCCTTGCTCCTCATTATATAGGTGGAAGCCCCAAGTGTTGGACTACAAGTCTTCGAATAAGACCCCAACCCAAAACTTCCCATATGGTGGGAAACCTACTCAAGGGGGGAGTCCTACTCAAGGTGGGACTCCCACCTTTCCTTGAGGTGGGGTGGCCGGCCACCTTAGGTGGAGTCCACCTGGGACTCCTCCCCTTTAGGGTTGGCCGACCATGCTAGTGGAGTCCCTCCGGGGCTCCACCTTCCCTAGTGATTTCTTCCGGACTTTTCTAGAACCTTCTAGAACCTTCCATAAATGCACCGGATCATTTTAAAACTTATAAAATGACTTCCTATATATGAATCTTATTCTCTGGACCACTCCGGAACTCCTCGTGATGTCCTGGATCCCATCCGAGACTCCGAACAAAACTTCGAACTCCATTCTATATTCAATATCTACTTAAACGACATCAAACCTTAAGTGTGTCACCCTACGGTTCGCAAACTATGTAGACATGGTTGAGACTTCTCTCCGACCAATAACCAATAGCGGGATCTGGAGATCCATAATGGCTCCCACATATTCAACGATGACTTTGTGATCAAATTAACCATTTACATACGATACCAATTCCCTTTGTCACGCGATATTCTACTTGTCTGAGGTTTGATCATCGGTATCTCTATACCTTGTTCAACCTCGTCTCCTAACAAGTACTCTTTACTCGTACCGTGGTATGTGGTCTCTTATGAACCTTTCATATGCTTGCAAGCTAATTAGACGACATTCCATCGAGAGGGCCCAGAGTATATCTATCCGTCATCGGGATGGACAAATCCCACTGTTGATCCATATGCCTCAACTCATACTTTTCGAATACTTAATCCCACCTTTATTACCACCCATTTACGCAGTGGCATTTGATGTAATCAAAGTACCCTTCCGGCATAAGTGATTTACATGATCTCATGGTCGAAAGGACTAGGTAACTATGTATCGAAAACTTTATAGCAAATGAACTTAACGACGTGATCTTATGCTACGCTTAATTGGGTGTGTCCATTACATCATTCACATAATGACATAACCTTGTTATTAATAACATCCAATGTTCATGATCATGAAACTATGATCATCTATTAATCAACAAGCTAGTTATATAAGAGGCTTACTAGGGACTCCTTGTTGTTTACATAACACACATGTATCAATGTTTCGGTTAATACAATTATAGCATGGTATATAAACTTTTATCATAAACACAAAGATATATAATAACCACTTTATTATTGCCTCTTGGGCATATCTCCAACAGTCTCCCACTTGCACTAGAGACAATAATCTAGATTACATTGTAAGGTACCTAACACCCATGGCATTCTGGTGTTGGTCATGCTTTGCCCTAGGGAGAGCTTTAGTCAACGGATCTGCCACATTCAGATCAGTGTGTACTTTGCAAATCTTTACTTCTCCATCTTCGATGTATTCGTGAATCGAATGGAAACGCAGCTTGATATGCTTCAGCTTCTTGTGTGACCTTGGTTCTTGTGCATTGGCGATGGCACCCATGTTGTCACAATAGATGACTAGTGGGTCCAATGCACTAGGAACCACATCAAGCTCAACAATGAACCTCTTCATCCATACTGCTTCTGATGAAGCCTCTGAAGCCGCTATGTATTCCGATTCTGTTGAAGACTTCGCCACCGTGCACTGCTTCGAGCTGCACCAGCTTACTGCAGCACCATTCAATATAAACACGTACCCAGACTGAGACTTAGAATCATCAGGATCAGTATTCCAACTCGCATCAGTGTAACTGGTTACAACGAGCTCTTGGTCACCTCCATAACAAAGAAACATATCCTTAGTTCTTTTCAAGTACTTCAGGATATTCTTGACCGCTGTCCAGTGTTCCATTCCTGGATCACTTTGATATCTGCTAGTCAGACTAACATCATGTGCTATATCCGGTCTAGTACACAGCATGGCATACATGATAGAGCCTACTGCCGAGGTATAGGGGATCTGATTCATCTTCTCTCTTTCTTCTGCCGTAGCCGGACCTTGAGTCTTGCTCAAGACCTTACCTGGCAACATAGGTAAGAATCCTTTCTTACTTTCATCCATTCTAAACTTCTTTAGAATCTTGTCCACGTATGTACTCTATGAAAGCCCTATTAGGAGTCTTGATCTATCTCTATAAATCTTGATGCCTAAAATGTACGCTACTTCACCAAGGTCTTTCATTGAAAAACACTTATTCAAATAACCTTTTACATTGCTTAAAAGTTCTATATCATTCCCAATCAATAATATGCCATCTACATATAATATCAGGAATGCTACAGAGCTCCCACTCACTTTCTTGTAAATACAGGCCTCTCCATGACACTGTATAAACCCGAAGTCTTTGATCACCTTATCAAAACATCGGTTCCAACTCCTGGATGCTTGCTTCAGTCCATAAATTGAACGCTGAAGTTTGCACACCTTGTCAGCATTTTTAGGATCGACAAAACCTTTGGGTTGTACCATATACAACTCTTCCTCAATGTCACCATTAAGGAACACCGTTTTGACATCCATCTGCCAAATCTCATAATCGAAAAATGCAGCTAATGCTAACAAAATTCTCACAGACTTTAGCTTCACTACAGGTGAGAATGTCTCATCGTAGTCAACACCTTGAATTTGTCGGAAACCCTTTGCGACAAGTCGAGCTTTATAGACAGTAATATTACCATCAGCATCTGTTTTTCTCTTGAAGATCCATTTATTCTCGACAGCCTTGCGGCTATCAGGTAAGTCTACCAAAGTCCATACTTTGTTATCATACATGGATCCCATTTCGGATTTCATGGCTTCTTGCCATTTGTTGGAATCTGGGCTCACCATCGCTTCTTCATACGTCGCAGGGTCCTCATCATTGTTGTCCACAATCATGATATTTAGACAAGGATCATACCAATCAGGAGTGGTACGTTCCCTTGTCGATCTGCAAGGTTCAATAGCTATCTTGCTCGAAGTTTCATGATCATTATCATTAGCTTCCTCTGTTACTGGTGCAGGCGGCACAAGAACATCTTCCGGTACTGCGCTACTCTGATCAACAAGAGAAGGTTCAGTAACCTCGTCGAGTTCTACTTTTCTTCCAGTCACTTCTTTAGTGAGAAACTCTTTCTCAAAAAAGGTTCCGTTCTTAGTAACAAAGATTTTGCCTTCGGATCTGTGATAGAAAGTATACCCTATAGTTTTCTTAGGGTATCCTATGAAGACGCATTTCTCCGCTTTGGGTTCTAGCTTGTACGGTTGTAACTTTTTTACATAGGCTTCGCAACCCCAAACTTTAAGGAACGACAGCTTAGGTTTCTTATTAACCCATAATTCATACGGTGTCGTTTCAACGGATTTAGATGGTGCCCTATTTAAAGTGAATGCAGCTGTCTCTAATGCATAACCCCAAAACGATAACGGCAAATCAGTAAGAGACATCATAGAACGAACCATATCTAAGAGAGTTCGATTACGACGTTTGGACACACCATTTCGTTGTGGTGTTCCCGGCGGTGTCAACTGTGAAAATATACCGCATTTCTTTAAATGCATGCTAAACTCATAACTTAGATATTCGCCTCTGCGATCAGATCGCGGAAATTTAATCTTCTTGTTACATTGATTTTCTACTTCACTTTGGAATTCCTTAAACTTCTCGAAAGTTTCGGATTTATGTTTCATGAAATAGATATACCCATATCTACTCAGATCATCTGTGAAGCTTAGAACATAACGATAACCACCGCGTGAGGCTAGACTCATTGGTCCACACACATCGGTATGTATGATTTCCAATAAGTCTGTAGCTCGCTCCATAATACCAGAGAATGGAGTCTTAGTCATTTTTCCCATTAGACATGCTTCGCATCTATCAAGTGACTCAAAGTCAAGTGACTCAAGTAATCCATCGGAAAGGAGTTTCTTCATGCGTTTCACTCCAATATGACCAAGACGACTGATGACCCACAAGTATAGGGGATCGCAACAGTCTTCGAGGGAAGTAAAACCCAATTTATTGATTCGACACAAGGGGAGCCAAAGAATATTTGTAAGTCTTAACATCGGAGTTGTCAATTCAGCTGCACCTGGAAACAGACTTGCTCGCAAGAGTTTATCAGTAGCAACAGTTTTATAGCAGTAGCAGTAGTGAAATATAAGCAGCAGTGTAATAAAGACAGCAGTAGTGATTATAGTAAACAACAGGATTAAAATACCGTAGGCATAGGGATGGATGAACGGGCACTGCATGGATAAGAGAACTCATGTAATAATCATGGAAGGGCATTTGCAGATAATAATAAAATAGTATCCAAGTACTAAATAACCATAAGCATGTGTTCCGTATATAGTCGTAGGTGCTCGCAATGAGAAACTTGCAAAACATCTTTTGTCCTACCAGCCGGTGGCAGCCGGGCCTCTAGGGAAACTACTGGTAATTAAGGTACTCCTTTTAATAGAGTACCGGAGCAAAGCATTAACACTCCGTGAACACATGTGATCCTCATATCACCACCTTCCCCTCCGGTTGTCCCAATTTCTGTCACTTTGGGGCCTCGGGTTCCGGACAGCAATATCTTTACTATTAAATTGCAATAGGTGACTGTCTGGTGTCACATATGGGCTAATTTTCTTTGGGCCCGAAATCCCCAAATCAAATCCAACGTGATCCAATTAGAACCTGACTCCTGCCCAGGCGTACATACTACATAGGAAGGACTCAAACAAGTCCATATATGTCGAAATAGAACAATCCAAGTCGAAACTGGCATGTTCAATGCTCGGCTAGCTGTCCGCCGCAGCACTTGCCATCGTCGCATCATCGAAGTTCGTCATCTGGCCTATTAAAGATGGCCGCAGCCAGCCTAACACCCACCTCCAGTTTTCTCTTGTCTTTCACCGATCAATCGAGCCACAACCCACGAGGCACAAAGGTATGGAGGCGGCGGCGCAATCATGGGTGTTGTCCGCGCATCGCCGTGCTCTGCAAGTGCTCCGCCGGACCAGCTCTCGTGTCATCTCCACGCGGTTCCCGGTGCTCAAGCGGCTCAACATCAAGATCCTCCGGCACGCAGACTGCAGCACGCGGATGCCAATCAAGGCCCGCCGTCGTGGTGGTCCCGTGGCCGTTGGCCGAACTGCATGCCCTGGCGCGGCGTCCAGAAATTGCGAGGGCCTCTCCTACGCCCGCAGCTGTCTTCTTCGTTGTCGATACCGTCCAGATCCCCTACGGATCTGTGCACGGCGTCAATACAGTACAATGACCTTTCAAGCCGCTGCTCCACGCCTTGGTTAGACACTCAGATCTAACCTGAGAAACCATGGCCGGCCAAGCAATGGTGATGTGCGGGCAAGCAAATTAATTTGATACATTAGGCGAAGTTACTAGAGAAGAGAAAGGTGATTTTATCTTGCTGGCTTTGGGGGAGACACGTGTTCCGAACAAACAAGTGAGAAACATGGTTGGCTAAAATATAAATAAGATGAAATTTTGTGATAAAATATTAGCTATGATTTGTGCAGAAAGGTGTATCTTTAAAAAAATATAAGGTCAATAAAAATGTTTCTACAAAATATTGAAATAAAACTCAATTTGGAATTGTTCATTGTAAAGACGAGGACTGTGAAGTAACACCCGTTGACGCACGGCGCCAATTTTGCCAGCACAACCTGGGCAGTAAAGTCAACGCCTATGTTGGTCATGAGGTGGGGTTGCCGGAGGCTGGGATGCCAGTGCACGATACACTCTTCATCACGCCAGGCCGCCGGGATGCCAAAGGCATAGCTGATCAGGCTAATGCGCTTCGTCGACATACAGGTACAAACTTACAGTTTGGCATGCAGGGATAGTGGCGATCCGATGCTAGGTGAAACGGATGAGCGACACTACTCCGGAAGCCCATGGGACGGCGCCCCCGACTATGCTAACACTGAAACATTTTGGTCGATCCCATTCCAATCTCTTTTCAATCATAATTTTCTATCGTGACATGTTTTCCAAAACATTGGCTCCGGCTCCCTTTATTTAGAAACTTCAAAAGTCATATCTATAGGTTTCAAAAGAATCCAAATGTATAGTCGATGCTGTATCCAGCGAGCATGTAAAATTGAAATTCTTTATATTGTAGGCCACATAAAAAATGAAAAATTCGATAAAGTTCAAAGTTTTGAAAATAAGCACCATTCACTATACTTAGATTCATACCCTTTACATTTTTGTGCATCTCGAAACACAAATTATTTTAACTTGTCATTTTAGAAGTTTGTAGGATATACCATTGGGTACTTCTAGATGTTTTTAATATAACTTTGAAAAACTTATAGAGTCGATTTTCAAATTGTTTAAGATAAATGGATCACTAGAACTCCAGCAAGAAATCCCTACTCATATGTTTAAGATGGAACTGGAAGAGCATATGATGGAGAAAGAGATGAGACATGGGTGTCTATTGTTTGATTCAACAAGAAACCTTTCGATCAAATGCAACTTAAAATATTATTTTCTCGCATAGCACACATGAACTTCCCTACGACCGATCTTGCTGTTGTTAAATTGGTGGCATATATACAGATGCACATGATCTTTACATGTGCATCGCAGAAGAAACTCGAGGACCCGTAGCAACGCACGGGCATTCACCTAGTGTGTAAACAACTTGCAGGTAAGATCATAAAACAATGAATATCATCGTGAATCAATAACATGTTCAGATCTGAAATCATGGCACTCGGGCCCTAGTGACAAGCATTAAGCATAACAAGTTGCAACAATATCATAAAAGTACCAACAACGGATACTAGGCACTATGCCCTAACAATCTTATGCTATTACATGAACAATCTCATCCAATCCCTACCATCCCCTTTAGCCTACAGCGGGGGAATTACTCACACATGGATGGTGGAAGCGTGGATGGTTGATGGAGAGGCGTCGGTGGCGATGATGGCGATGATCTCCTCCAATTCCCCGTCCCGGCAGGATGCCACAACGGAGTTTCTGATCCCGAGACGGAGTTTCGCGATGGCGGCGGAGTTCTGGATGTCTTCTAGAAAATTGGTCGAACCCCATTGAGTTTTTAGGTCAAGGGCTTTAAGTAGTCCAGAGAGGAGCGTCAGGGGCTGGCCGAGGCGACGCCGCCATAGGGCGGCGCGGCCCAGGGGCCCACCGCGCCGCCAGGTGGTGCGGGCGCTGATACGTCTCCGACGTATCGATAATTTCTTATGTTCCATGCCACATTATTGATGATATCTACATGTTTTATGCATACTTTATGTCATATTTATGCATTTTCCGGCACTAACCTATTAACAAGATGCCGAAGAGCCAGTTACTGTTTTCTGCTGTTTTTGGTTTCAGAAATCCTAGTAAGGAAATATTCTCGGAATTGGACGAAATCAACGCCTAGGGGCCTATTTTTGCACGAAGCTTCCAGAAGTCCGAGGGAGAGACGAAGTGGGGCCACGGGGTGCCACCACACTAGGGCGGCGCGGCCCAGGGGGGCCCACGCGGCCCTAGCGTGTGGGGCCCCCGTGATGCCTCCTGACCTGCCCTTCCGCCTACTTAAAGTCTTCGTCGCGAAACCCCCAGTACCGAGAGCCACGATACGGAAAGCCTTCCAGAGACGCCGCCGCCGCCAATCCCATCTCGGGGGATTCAGGAGATCGCCTCCGGCACCCTGCCGGAGAGGGGAATCATCTCCCGGAGGACTCTTCACCGCCATGGTCGCCTCCGGAGTGATGAGTGAGTAGTTCACCCCTGGACTATGGGTCCATAGCAGTAGCTAGATGGTCGTCTTCTCCTAATTGTGCTTCATTGTCGGATCTTGTGAGCTGCCTAACATGATCAAGATCATCTATCTGTAATGCTATATGTTGTGTTTGTTGGGATCTGATGGATAGAGAATACTATGCTATGTTGATTATCAATCTATTATCTATGTGTTGTTTATGATCTTGCATGCTCTCCGTTATTAGTAGAGGCTCTGGCCAAGTTTTTACTCTTAACTCCAAGAGGGAGTATTTATGCTCGATAGTGGGTTCATGCCTCCATTAAATCTGGGACAGTGACAGAAAGTTCTAAGGTTGTGGATGTGCTGTTGCCACTAGGGATAAAACATCGATGCTATGTCTAAGGATGTAGTTGTTGATTACATTACGCACCATACTTAATGCAATTGTCTGTTGTTTGCAACTTAATACTGGAAGGGGTTTGGATGATAACCTGAAGGTGGACTTTTTAGGCATAGATGCATGCTGGATAGCGGTCTATGTACTTTGTCGTAATGCCCAATTAAATCTCACAATACTCATCATATCATGTATGTGCATGGTCATGCCCTCTTTATTTGTCAATTGCCCAACTGTAATTTGTTCACCCAACATGCTTATTCTTATCGGAGAGACATCACTAGTGAACTGTGGACCCCGGTCCATTCTTTTAATTGAATACAATCTACTGCAATACTTGTTATACTGTTTTCTGCAAACAATCATCATCCACACTATACATCTAATCCTTTGTTACATCAAGCCGGTGAGATTGACAACCTCACTGTTACGTTGGGACAAAGTATTTTGGTTGTGTTGTGCAGGTTCCACGTTAGCGCCGGAATCCCTGGTGTTGCGCCGCACTACACTCCGCCGCCATCAACCTTCAACGTGCTTCTTGGCTCCTACTGGTTCGATAAACCTTGGTTTCTTACTGAGGGAAAACTTGCCGCTGTACGCATCACACCTTCCTCTTGGGGTTCCCAACGGTCGCGTGCTGTACGCGTATCAAGATTGTTTTCCGGCGCCGTTGCCGGGGAGATCAAGACACGCTGCAAGGGGAGTCTCCACCTCCAATCTCTTTACTTTGTTTTTGTCTTGCTTTGTTTTATTTACTACTTTGTTTGCTGCATTATATCAAAATCCAAAAAATTAGTTGCTAGCTTTACTTTACTTGCTATCTTGTTTGCTATATTAAAAACACACACAAAAAATTAGTTACTTGCATTTACTTTATCTAGTTTGCTTTATTTACTATTGCTAAAATGAGTAATCCTGAAGTTGAAGTTCGTTCGTTTAAGCAAAAAGGGGGAGGATGTTTAAAAGATGCTTGGTATAGAATTAGTGATGCCCATAATAGGTGCACTAAGAAACACTCCACCACTATCCTACTCAGAAATTTTTATGTTGGTATCTCTAGCTGGAATAGGTATGTTCTTGATTGTCTCGCGGGAGGTAACTTCCTAGGTACTCCTGCCTTAGAAGCTAGTTGCATTATTGAGAGTCTATTTGGAATACCACCTGTTAATGAAGGTAAAATTGAAACCTCTCTTGAAGATGTCATGAAAAAGTTGGAAACCATAGAGCAAAACCTTCCAAGTATTGAGACTAATTTGGGAGCATTACTTGATAGCACTGATAAACTTGATAAATCTCTAGGTGGAATTAATGAGAGAATTGCCATCTTAGAAGCTTGTGCTATTCATGATAATAAAACCCAAAGGATTAGTGAACTTGAAGAGGCTATGGGAACATTGGGTTCAACCTTTTCATCTATAAAGTTTAGAGATAAAGCTTATGTGGGTAAGGAGCAAAAGTTCATGTATGTCTCTAAGGTGCCTAAACCAAAAAACTATTATAGGCCTAAAATTGATAAAGCTCTTAATACCACTATAGAAAAAGGAGCATCTAATATACCTAATGGGATAAATTGTGAAAATGATGTTGATGCATCGTCTCTTGATAATACTTGATAGACACTTTTTGCGCCTAGCTGAAAGGCGTTAAAGAAAAGCGCTTATGGGAGACAACCCATGATTTTACTACTGCACCTTTATTTTATATTTGAGTCTTGGAAGTTATTACTACTGTAGCAACCTCTCCTTATCTTAGTTTGGTTGCATTGTTGTGCCAAGTAAAGTCGTTGATAGTAAGGTTCATACTAGATTTGGATTACTGCGCAGAAACAGATTTCTTTGCTGTCACGAATCTGGGCCTAATTCTCTGTAGGTAATTCAGAAAATTATGCCAATTTACGTGGGTGATCCCCAGATATGTACGCAACTTTCATTAAATTTGAGAATTTTCATTTGAGCAAGTCTGGTACCTCAATAAAATTCGTCTTTACGGACTGTTCTGTTTTGACAGATTCTGCCTTTTATTTTGCATTGCCTGTTTTGCTATGCTTGATGGATTTTTTTGATTCCATTAACTTTCAGTAGATTTGTGCAATGTCCAGAAGTGTTAAGAATTATTATGTCACCTCTGAACATGTGAATTTTGATTGTGCACTAACCCTCTAATGAGTTGTTTTGAGTTTGGTGTGGAGGAAGTTTTCAAGGATCAAGAGAGGGAGATGATACAATATGATCAAGGAGAGTGAAAGCTCTAAGCTTGGGGATGCCCCGGTGGTTCACTGATACGCGTACAGCACGCGTCCGTTGGGAACCCCAAGAGGAAGGTGTGATGCGTACAGCGGCAAGTTTTCCCTCAGTATGAAACCAAGGTTTATCGAACCAGTAGGAGCCAAGAAGCACGTTGAAGGTTGATGGCGGCGAGATGTAGTGCGGCGCAACACCAGGGATTCCGGCGCCAACGTGGAACCTGCACAACGCAAACGAAGTACTTTGCCCCAACGAAACAGCGAGGTTGTCAATCTCACCGGCTTTCTGTAACAAAGGATTAGATGTATAGTGTGGATGATGATTGTTTGCAGAAAACAGTAGAACAGTATTGTAGTAGATTGTATTTCAGTAAAGAGAATTGGACCGGGGTCCACAGTTCACTAGAGGTGTCTCTCCCATAAGATAAACAGCATGTTGGGTGAACAAATTACAGTTGGGCAATTGACAAATAAAGAGGGCATGACCATGCACATACATATTATGATGAGTATTGTGAGATTTAATTGGGCATTACGACAAAGTACATAGACCGCTATCCAGCATGCATCTATGCCTAAAAAGTCCACCTTCAGGTTATCATCCGAACTCCCTCCAGTATTAAGTTGCTAACAACAGACAATTGCATTAAGTATTGCGCTTAATGTAATCAGTAACTACATCCTCGAATATAGCACCAATGTTTTATCCCTAGTGGCAACAGCACATCCATAATCTTAGAGATTTCTGTCACTTCCCCAGATTCACGGAGACATGAACCCACTATCGAGCATAAATACTCCCTCTTGGAGTTACAAGCATCTACTTGGCCAGAGCATCTACTAGTAACGGAGAGCATGCAAGATCATAAACAACACATAGACATGAATTGATAATCAACATAACATAGTATTCTCTATTCATCGGATCCCAACAAACGCAACATATAGAATTACAGATAGATGATCTTGATCATGTTAGGCAGCTCACAAGACCCGACAATTAAGCAAAATGGGGAGAAGACAACCATCTAGCTACTGCTATGGACCCATAGTCCAGGGGTAGACTACTCACACATCACTCCGGAGGCGACCATGGCGGCGTAGAGTCCTCCGGGAGATGATTCCCCTCTCCGGCAGGGTGCCGAAGGCGATCTCCTGAATCCCCCGAGATGGGATTGGCGGCGGCGGCGTCTCAGTAAGGTTTTCCGTATCGTGGCTCTCGGTACTGGGGGTTTCGCGACGAAGGATATTTGTAGGCGGAAGGGCAGGTCAGGGGGCCACACGAGGGCCCCACACTACAGGTCGGCGCGGCCAAGGCTTGGGCCGCGCCGCCCTATGGTGTGGCCACCTCGTGGCCCCACTTCGTCTCCTCTTCGATCTTCTGGAAGCTTCGTGGCAAAATAGGACCCTGGGCGTTGATTTCGTCCAATTTCGAGAATATTTCTTTACTAGGATTTCTGAAACCAAAAACAGCTTAAAACAAAGAATCGGCACTTCGGCATCTTGTTAATAGGTTAGTTCCAGAAAATGCACGAATATGATATAAAGTGTGCATAAAACATGTAGATAACATCAATAATGTGGTATGAAACATAAGAAATTATCGATACGTCGGAGACGTATCAGCATCCCCAAGCTTAGTTCCTGCTCGTCCCGAGCAGGTAAACGATAAACAAAGATAATTTCTGGAGTGACATGCCATCATAACCTTGATCATACTATTGTAAAGCATATGAGCTGAGATCAAATCATTCAAAGCAAGTATCTATATTGATATAAGAGATGATAATGCAAGAGTTAGACAAGCTAGAAGTTTTCATGAACTATTGCTTTAAAGACATGCAACCGTACAAAGTTCATTAAAGATGTATTAAGTATTCAGCATAGAATTTCTATCCTTCATTCCAAGCATCAAGTAAATTTTCACAACATAAGAAGGATTCAGTCAAGTAAACATAAACATGAACGTCATGAATCAACTGTTTCGAGGTCTACTCAACCGGTGAGCGCAAGCATTTGGTATTAGCACCAGGATGTTATGGCATAAAGAACGTTAATGGGGGTTTGGAAGGCCAAATAGAAGAAAGGCTTGCAAAGCTGTAATTGACCATTAGACAAGAGGAAGCCTTATGATCGAAGCTATGCAAGGAGTAGTGATTGCCATGCAACGGATGCACATAGAGCTATATGTGTATGAAAGCTCTCCAATGGAACTAGTGGGGGTGCATCCAACTTGGTTGCTCACGAAGACCTAGAGCACTTTTGAGGAGGCTCATCATTGGAATATACAACCCAAGTTCTATAGTGTAAATTCCCCACATAGTTATACTAGTAAAACATGAAAACTCTCTCATATGAACGTAGCTGCTGAACATGAGCACAAATGATGACTATGAATAATGCGGGTGCTAAAACATGAGCACAAGTGTGGATAAAAGATAGTAATGATGCCCCCTTTTTTCTTTATTCTCTTTTTTTTTCTTTCTTTTCTTTTTTCTTTCTTTTCATTTTTTTTCTTTCTTCTCCCTTTTTTTTTCTTTTCTTTTTGGTGGCCTCCACGGCTCTTTTCATTTTTAGGGGCAACATCCTAATATGACAACACACTTTTTGGTACAAATAACTCATAATGAATGAAACATGATGTATGAAACTGTATGCCTCTGCCAGTGTAGCAGGATGTGCAATGATCTAGCGTAACATGGGTAAACCACACATCAGCTGTATATGATCATGCAAAGCAATATATAAATGATAAATGACAACATGGCATGTAATGTAAAAATGGATGTTGCATGGCAATATATCTCGGAACAGCTATGGAAATGCTGTGGTAGGTAGGTATGGTGGCTGTTTTGAGGAGATGTATGGGCTTATGTGTAGGAGAACAAGAGAAAGTTCTCCCACGGGTTTGGATGTACCGGCGAAGTATGCACAATTCTCAATGTGAGCAAAAGGCAATGCACAAGACCAAGAGGCTAGCAAATTTGGATGGTGGAAGTGCCAAAAACCGTAGCTTAACATTAGTCAAAAAGAACTCACAAGCTTATTGCAAACAACTAGCAGGTTCATCATTAAGAGCATGATTAAAATTTACTCCAAGGAGGGCCGTTCACGGTGGCACAAGTACCCCGCTAGCTCCCTCGACCTTCAGCACAACTTAGTTATTACGATGAACTCTCAGACATGGAAAGCTATCAAGTCCAACTACGCCTTCAACTATTTAAATAGAGTTTGTAGTACGGCACAAGCTTAAAGACAACAATCCACTACTAATTTTAACTCATTTATCCAGCAAGCCTTACCATCTAAATATCTCAAAACATTTGCAAAGAATCAAGTTATCAAAGCTCAATGTTCTACAAGTATTTTATTATTCACTACCACATGCAACATTTCCCGTTTCCAACCATACAACAATTTAACGAAGAAGAAACTTTGCCATGAATATTATGAGTAAAGCCTAAGGACATACTTGTCCATATGCTACAGCGGAGAGTGTCTCTCTCCCATAAAGTGAATGCTAGGATCCATTTTATTCAAACAAAACAAAAACAAAAACAAACCGACGCTCCAAGAAAAGCACATAAGATGTGATGGAATAAAAATATAGTTTCAGAGGAGGAACCTGATAATGTTGTCGATGAAGAAGGGGATGCCTTGGGCATCCCCAAGCTTAGACGCTTGAGTCTTCTTGATATATGCAGGGGTGAACCACCGGGGCATCCCCAAGCTTAGAGCTTTCACTCTCCTTGATCATGTTGTATCATCTCCCTCTCTTGATCCTTGAAAACTTTCTCCACACCAAACTTAGAACAACTCATTAGAGGGTTAGTGCACAATCTAAATATACATGTTCAGAGGTGACATAATCATTCTTAACACTTCTGGACATTGCACAAAGCTACTGAAAGTCAATGGAATCAAAATATCCATCGAACATAACAAAACAGGCAATGCGAAATAAAAGGCAGAATCTGTCAAAACAGAACAGTTCGTATTGACGAATTTTATCGAGGCACCAGACTTGCTCAAATGAAAATGCTCAAATTGAATGAAAGTTGCGTAAATATCTGAGGATCACTCACGTAAACTGGCATAATTGTCTGAGTTACCTACAGAGAATTTTGCCCAGATTCGTGACAGCAAAGAAATCTGTTTCTGCGCAGTAATCCAAATCTAGTATGAACTTTACTATCAACGACTTTACTTGGCACAACGAAACACTAAACTAAGATAAGGAGAGGTTGCTACAGTAGTAAACAACTTCCAAGACACAAAATAAAAACAAAGTACTGTAGTAAAAACATGGGTTGTCTCCCATAAGCGCTTTTCTTCAACGCCTTTCAGCTAGGCGCAGAAAGTGTGTATCAAGTATTATCGAAGGATGGTGCATCTACAGCGGGGTGTGGAGTTTTCTCAACTATGCATTTTATCTTTTCTATGTGAGTTTTAGAGGCTCCCTTTTCATTAGTCTTGGGCTTGCTACTCTCATCAAACAAATCTTCAGGAACAATCCAATCAAAATTCTTTTCTAGTGCCTCGCACATTCCTAAGAGCTTGCAAGGTATTGATGTTTCAATATCCCCCTCATAATTAACTTCATTAGTGTAGTTTTGTCTTTCCTTTTCCATCTTCTCAAGGGTACCGGCAAAGTTGGTATAAGAGCCTAGCATATTATATTTAGTGAAGACTTTTCTAGCTTCTCTCGCTATTCCCCCAAATTCTTTAAGAAGGGTTTCTAATACAAAGTCTTTCTTTTCTCCTTCTTCCATATCACTGAGTGTAAGAAACATATGTTGAATCACAGGATTAAGATTAACAAATCTAGCTTCTAACGCGTGTACTAAAGAAGCAACAGCAATTTCATAAGTAGGAGCAAGTTCTACCAAGTGTCTATCTTCAAAATCTTCAACCGTACTAATATGAGTGAAAAAATCTTCTATATTATCTTTCCCAAGGATAGACCCTCGGCCTACCGGTACATCTTTAAGAACAAACTTAGGAGGAAACATGATGAAATAAGTAAAGTAAATGCAAGTAACTAATTTTTTTTGTGTTTTTGATATAGCAAACAAGATAGCAAATAAAGTAAAACTAGCAACTAATTTTTTTGTATTTTGATTTAGTGCAGCAAACAAAGTAGTAAATAAAACTAAGCAAGACAAAAACAAAGTAAAAGAGATTGGGATGTGGAGACTCCCCTTGCAGCGTGTCTTGATCTCCCCGGCAACGGCGCCAGAAAAAGTGCTTGATACGCGTACAGCACGCGTCCGTTGGGAACCCCAAGAGGAAGGTGTGATGCGTACAGCGGCAAGTTTTCCCTCAGTATGAAACCAAGGTTTATCGAACCAGTAGGAGCCAAGAAGCACGTTGAAGGTTGATGGCGGCGAGATGTAGTGCGGCGCAACACCAGGGATTCCGGTGCCAACGTGGAACCTGCACAACACAAACCAAGTACTTTGCCCCAACGAAACAGCGAGGTTGTCAATCTCACCGGCTTCCTGTAACAAAGGATTAGATGTATAGTGTGGATGATGATTGTTTGCAGAAAACAGTAGAACAGTATTGCAGTAGATTGTATTTCAGTAAAGAGAATTGGACCGGGGTCCACAGTTCACTAGAGGTGTCTCTCCCATAAGATAAACAGCATGTTGGGTGAACAAATTACAGTTGGGCAATTGACAAATAAAGAGGGCATGACCATGCACATACATATTATGATGAGTATTGTGAGATTTAATTGGGTATTACGACAAAGTACATAGACCGCTATCCAGCATGCATCTATGCCTAAAAAGTCCACCTTCAGGTTATCATCCGAACCCCCTCCAGTATTAAGTTGCTAACAACAGACAATTGCATTAAGTATTGCACGTAATGTAATCAGTAACTACATCCTCGAACATAGCACCAATGTTTTATCCCTAGTGGCAACAGCACATCCATAATCTTAGAGATTTCTGTCACTTCCCCAGATTCACGGAGACATGAACCCACTATCGAGCATAAATACTCCCTCTTGGAGTTACAAGCATCTACTTGGCCAGAGCATCTACTAGTAACGGAGAGCATGCAAGATCATAAACAACACATAGACATGAATTGATAATCAACATAACATAGTATTCTCTATTCATCGGATCCCAACAAACGCAACATATAGAATTACAGATAGATGATCTTGATCATGTTAGGCAGCTCACAAGACCCGACAATTAAGCACAATGGGGAGAAGACAACCATCTAGCTACTGCTATGGACCCATAGTCCAGGGGTAGACTACTCACACATCACTCCGGAGGCGACCATGGCGGCGTAGAGTCCTCCGGGAGATGATTCCCCTCTCCGGCAGGGTGCCGGAGGCGATCTCCTGAATCCCCCGAGATGGGATTGGCGGCGGCGGCGTCTCAGTAAGGTTTTCCGTATCGTGGCTCTCGGTACTGGGGATTTCGCGACGAAGGCTATTTGTAGGCGGAAGGGCAGGTCAGGGGGCCACACGAGGGCCCCACACTACAGGTCGGCGCGGCCAAGGCTTGGGCCGCGCCGCCCTATGGTGTGGCCACATCGTGGCCCCACTTCGTCTCCTCTTCGGTCTTCTGGAAGCTTCGTGGCAAAATAGGACCCTGGGCGTTGATTTCGTCCAATTCTGAGAATATTTCTTTACTAGGATTTCTGAAACCAAAAACAGCAGAAAACAAAGAATCGGCACTTCGGCATCTTGTTAATAGGTTAGTTCCAGAAAATGCACGAATATGACATAAAGTGTGCATAAAACATGTAGATAACATCAATAATGTGGCATGGAACATAAGAAATTATCGATACGTCCGAGACGTATCATTCACCCCTGCATATTTCAAGAAGACTCAAGCGTCTAATCTTGGGGATGCCCAAGGCATCCCCTTCTTCATCGACAACATTATCAGGTTCCTCTAGTGAAACTATATTTTTATTCCATCACATCTTATGCACTTTGCTTGGAGCGTCTGTTTGTTTTTGTTTTTGTTTTGTTTGAATAAAATGGATCCTAGCATTCATTGTGTGGGAGAGAGACATGCTCCGCTGTTGCATATGGACAAATATGTCCTTAGGCTTTACTCATAATATTCATGGCGAAGGTTGAATCTTCTTCGTTAAATTATTATATGGTTGGAAACGGGAAATGCTACATGTAGTAATTGATAAAATGTCCTGAATAATGTGATACTTGGTAATTGTTGTGCTCATGTTTAAGCTCTTGCATCATATACTTTGCACCTATTAATGAAGAAATACATAGAGCTTGCTAAAATTTGGTTTGCATAATTGGTCTCTCTAAGGTCTAGATAATTTCTAGTAATGGTCGAACTACAAGGAAGACGGTATAGAGTCTTATAATGTTTACAATATGTCTTTTATGTGAGTTTTGCTGTACCGCTTCATACTTGTGTTTGTTTCAAATAGCCGTGCTAGCCTAAACCTTGTATCGAGAGGGAATACTTCTCATGCATCCAAAATCCTTGAGCCAACCACTATGCCATTTGTGTCCACCATACCTACCTACTACATGGTATTTCTCCGCCATTCCAAAGTAAATTGGTTGAGTGCTACCTTTAAACAATTCAAAGTTTATTACCTCTGATTTGTGTCAATGTTTTATAGATCATGAGGAAGTATGTGGTGTTTATCTTTCAATCTTGTTGGGCAACTTTCACCAATGGACTAGTGGCTTCATCCTCTTATCCAATAATTTTAGAAAAAGAGCTGGCAATGGGATTCCCAGTCCCAAATTAATTAACAAAAATAGACACTCCTCCATGGTATGTGATTGTTAGACGGCACCCGAAGGATTCGGTTAGCCATGGCTTGAGAAAGCATAGGTGGGGAGGAGTGTCATCATAATAAAACTAAAATAAAAAGGCACTCCTTCATGGTATGAGATTGTTGGCAGGCACCCGAGGATTCGGTTAGCCATGGTTTGTGAAAGAAAGGTTGGAAGGAGTGCCACACAAAAATAAAAATAAAATGGGAGCCGCTCTTTGAAGGTTTGTCTGGCAAGGGGGTTAGAGTACCCACTACCATTCGTTGACAACAACAAACACCTCTCAAAACTTTACTTTTATGCTCTCTATATGTTTTCAAAATCAAAGCTCTAGCACAAATATAGCAATCAATGCTTCCCTCTGCGAAGGGCCTTTCTTTTACTTTTATGTTGAGTCAGTTCACCTATCTCTCTCCACCTCAAGATGCAAACACTTGTGTGAACTGTGCATTGATTCCTACATACTTGCATATTGCACTTGTTATATTACTTTACATTGACAATATCCATGAGATATACATGTTACAAGTTGAAAGCAACCGCTGAAACTTAATCTTCCTTTGTGTTGCTTCAATACCTTTACTTTGAAATTATTGCTTTATGAGTTAACTCTTATGCAAGAATTATTGATGCTTGTCTTGAAAGTACTATTCATGAAAAGTCTTTGCTATATGATTCATTTGTTTACTCATGTCATTTACATTGCTTTGATCGCTGCATTCATTACATGTGCTTACAATAGTATGATCAAGATTATGATGGCATGTCACTCCAGAAATTATCTTTGTTATCGTTTACCTACTGGAATGAGCAGAACTAAGCTTGGGGATGCTGATACGTCTCCGACATATCGATAATTTCTTATGTTCCATGCCACATTATTGATGATATCTACATGTTTTATGCATACTTTATGTCATATTTATGCATTTTCCGGCACTAACCTATTAACAAGATGCCAAAGAGCCAGTTGCTGTTTTCTGCTGTTTTTGGTTTCAGAAATCCTAGTAAGGAAATATTCTCGGAATTGGACAAAATTAACGCCCAGGGGCCTATTTTTGCACGAAGCTTCCAGAAGTCCGAGGGAGAGACGAAGTGGGGCCACGGGGCGCCGCAACACTAGGGCGGCGCGGCCCAGGGGGGGCCCGCGCGGCCCTAGCGTGTGGGGCCCCCGTGACGCCTCCTGACCTGCCCTTCTGCCTACTTAAAGTCTTTGTCGCGAAACCCCCAGTACCGAGAGCCACGATACGGAAAACCTTCCAGAGACGCCGCCGCCGCCAATCCCATCTCGGGGGATTCAGGAGATCGCCTCCGGCACCCTGCCGGAGAGGGGAATCATCTCCCGGAGGACTCTTCACCGCCATGGTCGCCTCCGGAGTGATGAGTGAGTAGTTCACCCCTGGACTATGGGTCCATAGCAGTAGCTAGATGGTCGTCTTCTCCTAATTGTGCTTCATTGTCGGATCTTTTGAGCTGCCTAACATGATCAAGATCATCTATCTGTAATGCTATATGTTGTGTTTGTTGGGATCCGATGGATAGAGAATACTATGCTATGTTGATTATCAATCTATTATCTATGTGTTGTTTATGATCTTGCATGCTCTCCGTTATTAGTAGAGGCTCTGGCCAAGTTTTTACTCTTAACTCCAAGAGGGAGTATTTATGCTCGATAGTGGGTTCATGCCTCCATTAAATCTGGGACAGTGACAGAAAGTTCTAAGGTTGTGGATGTGTTGTTGCCACTAGGGATAAAACATCGATGCTATGTCTAAGGATGTAGTTGTTGATTACATTACGCACCATACTTAATGCAATTGTCTGTTGTTTGCAACTTAATACTGGAAGGGGTTCGGATGATAACCTGAAGGTGGACTTTTTAGGCATAGATGCATGCTGGATAGCGGTCTATGTACTCTGTCGTAATGCCCAATTAAATCTCACAATACTCATCATATCATGTATGTGCATGGTCATGCCCTCTTTATTTGTCAATTGCCCAACTGTAATTTGTTCACCCAACATGCTTATTCTTATCGGAGAGACACCACTAGTGAACTGTGGACCCCGGTCCATTCTTTTAATTGAATACAATCTACTGCAATACTTGTTCTACTGTTTTCTGCAAACAATCATCATCCACACTATACATCTAATCCTTTGTTACGGCAAGCCGGTGAGATTGAAAACCTCACTGTTACGTTGGGACAAAGTACTTTGGTTGTGTTGTGTAGGTTCCACGTTGGCGCCGGAATCTCTGGTGTTGCACCGCACTACACTCCGCCGCCATCAACCTTCAACGTGCTTCTTGGCTCCTACTAGTTCGATAAACCTTGGTTTCTTACTGAGGGGAAACTTGCCGCTGTACGCATCACACCTTCCTCTTGGGGTTCCCAACGGTCGCGTGCTGTACGCGTATCAGGCGCCTCGTGGCCCCCCTCCGTCTCGTCTTCTGGCTCCGTAAGTATTCTTTGAAAATAGCCCATTGCAATTATTTCCAGCGATTTTCCTGAAAGTTGATTTTCTGCACAAAAATAAGACACCAGGGCAATTCTGCTGAAAACAGCGTTAATCCGTGTTAGTTGTATCCAAAGTACACAAATTAGAGGCAAAACAATAGCAAAAGTGTTTGGGAAAGTGGATACGTTTTGGACGTATCAACTCCCCCCAAGCTTAGCTTATTGCTTGTCCTCAAGCAATTCAGTTAACAACTGAGTGCGATAAAAGAACTTTCACGAACATATTTGCTCATATGATGTAAATATTCTCATTATATGGACGAGTACTTAGGCAATTCATAATAAGATAAATGCAAATAAAGTCATCTAATAGTTATGTCAATCATGAAAAAGATACCAACCAACTAATAATAAGCATCATGAATCATGTCTATCAGCAGGATTGCAATGTTCATAAAAAGATATGATAAAGTGGTATCTCGCTTGCCCGTATTTGTATAGCAAAACATAAATGCCCAGGCACCTCTGAATTCCATGGAAATACTAGAAGTGGAGATTATCAAAGGTAAAAGCATCAAAGTTATACCACGGTTAATCATATTCTGGGACATGTGCTAGAGCTTTTCATTTTTAAAACATAAGTAAAATTGTTTTGAGAGGTGTTTGTTGTTGTCAACGAATGGTAGTGGGCACTCTAACTACCTTGTCAACCAGACTTTCAAGAGCGGCTCCCATGAAGGACGTTATCTCTACCAGCAAGGTAAATCATCCCTCTTCTCTTTTGTTTACACATGTATTTTAGTTTCATTATGGATGACACTCCTCCCAATCTTTGCTTACACAAGCCATGGCTAACCGAATCCTCGGGTGCCTTCCAACATTCACATACCATGGAGGAGTGTCTATTTGCAAATTACATTGCTTACTGATAAATCAGGGCAAAACATGTGAAGATAATTATTAATGAAAGTTAATTAATTGGGGCTGGGCACCCCGTTGCCAGCTCTTTTTGCAAAATTATTGGATAAGCAGATGTGCCACTCGTCCATTGGTGAAACTCTGTCAGGAGTAAATGACAAGGTTGAAAGATAAAACACCACATACTTCCTCATGAGCTATAAAACATCGACACAAATTGAGAAGTACTTTGAAGGTTTTAAAGGTAGCACATGAAAATTTACTTGGAATGGTTTGAAATGCCATGCATAGGTATTTATGGTGGACACTTTGGAATAACTTGGTTTTCAGGGGTTTGGAAGCACGAGAATTATTCCCGCTCAGTACAAGTGAAGGATAGCAATATACTGGGAAGCGACAATCAAGAGAGCAATAACTGTCATAATCATGCTTGCGACAAAATAAATTAACTGAGGCATAAAAGTGATACAAGAACTCTGAGGCAAAGTAAATCATCGAGGCTTAATTGACTTCTGTCAGTCATATGCATGCGTGGGCATGTGCCAAGTTGATTCAAATGAATTATTTAGAGGAGGACACCACAATATCATACCTATCTATGAATAAAACAATGCAAGCAAATATTTATGACATGCTACTCATATTAATGAATTGGAGCTAAACATGAGAGATCATGAACTATTAGACTTTCATTAAATGACATATACCTCACATGAACCAACTAAGCATGATCACATGGATGAGTATATGTACAAAAATGAAAACAAATAGAGTTCATACCAGCCTCTCAGCACAGTCGAGTTGTCGTAGATCGCCATTATTGCCTTTCACTTGTGTGTCTTGAATAATATGAAATGAAAACCAAGCTCCAACCACCGGAGACCGCTGAAATCCATAGTGAACTTTACAAAACCGAAGAAGAACAATAAATATTTTTGGTGTTTTCAAATTGGAAACAAAAATGAAAGGAAACAGGCAAACAAAGCAAAATCTTTTTGGATTTTCTCATAGCAAACTAGCAATAGTAAATAAAGCAAAATAGAAAAAAGAAACCAAATAAACAAATGGTAAAGAGAAACAATAGAAATATTTTTTGTCTTTTTGTGTTTTAGGAAAGAAACAAAGCAAAAACAAGAAAATAAAAACTAAAAGAGTCACATAAACACAAAGTAGCAGAAATCCGTCAAACTTGACAGCAGTACAATAATCATTTTTTTCGAAAATCTTCCGCTGTTCAACTCGAAAAGTGCTCAATTAATGAAAGTTAGATAATAACCTGGGGAACATGCACAAAAATTGACTTCTCAAAATAACCTTCTGGCTGTTTTTAGGAATTTTTTTTAGTATCAGTCCAGAATCTGTTTTTAGACAGCACTTCCCCAAATATCATCTTCCTCATATTAGAGGCAACCATAAGAAGCGAAACAAGTATGTACAAACATCTGGCAATTGTAATATGCAATGAATGAGTGATGCCGGCATACCTCCCCCCAAGCTTAGGCTTTTGGCCTAAGTGGAGATCAATCCCATGGTGCCCATGAGGTGGCACCTCCGTAGTAAGATGAAGAAGGATCCTGTCCTTGGTACGTGCCGGAAGACGCACCAGGATACGTGACGGTGTACCTGTCGGAGGGCTCGGCGTCCTTGGAGTCGTGCTGCTGGTGGAAACCATGTATCCTCAGCTGCTCATCCATCTCCTCCTTGGAGCGCGACCACGGTCTCCTGCGAACACTGAACAAATCGGCCTTATCTTGCCGCGCTGAATGGTGCGGCTATCATCGTTGGTAACTTCTCGATAGAGTTCCGTCAAAGCTTTGGGGCGGTTCTCGATCTTCTTCGCTGTACCTATAGGAGTAATATCCAATGCAGCACAAAAATCCTTCAACTTCATAGTAGTAGGCATGTCATAAATCCTAAATTTAACTGATGGTGAGAAGGCTGAGTTGCTGAATTTAAAGCTTTCAAAAAAGATTTTAGTTAGCCTGTAAAATTGATCACTCTCATCTTCCATATAAGTAGATAAGCCCACACTATTGATGAGAAACAAGAAGTCATCAAGTAGCCCTGCATTATGCAAAAATTCAAAGCATGGAAAGGATGAAGCATCAGGAACCCCATTATCCTCTTCAGCTTCAAAGCTAGGTGCAATGACATCCTCATCATAGGATCGCCTAACTCGAGTGGCTGCCCTTGAAGGCCTTGCCGCCCTTGTCGTATCCCTCTCGAACACTTCTCCAAAGGTGTGGTTATGCATTTTCCTTTTCTGAAATTTTTCAACAATCATTATAAAAGTTGATTCTGAGACATATAAATGAGGGAAACTACTATAGGAAGTTGATAGAGTACTAAACATGCATCAAAACTAAATTTTACAACTTAGAACAAGCATGCAAACTCACTTAACATGTCACCTACAACAGCAAAATACTCAAAATATACTCAACCAAACAAAATTCGATTTGGATAATCGGAGGAGTCACATACCGGAGAGCAAATGTGCCAAATTTCAGACGGAAATCTGGGCTGAGCAAGGAGATCGAGAAATCCTGAGCTCTCGGGCGAAAACGCGAGTGACAACAAACTGGTACGAGTTTTTTCGGGAGAGAGAGTGGAATGAGTGGAAGGGATGGCTAAGTGGGGCCAGGAGGGTCCCTCACCACAGGGTGGCGCGCCCCCCTTGCTGGCCGCGCCGGCACATGGGGTGCAGCCCTGGGGTGCCCCACTGGTCAGCCCCAGGCACTCCCAGGTTGCATTTTGAAAAATAGGACCAGCGGTATAATTTTTGTAAATTTTTGAAAACTTTGTAAAATACACATTTCTGGGTGTTAAAATAACTATTACAGGGCAGAAAAAGATTTTCAAACTTCTAAACAACTAAAGCATCTTGCAAAACAAATAGTACTACAGAAAGTAAACAAGTGTGGAGAAAGAAAGAAATGTTGTTTAGCTCTTCTATGCATATAAAATGTACTTGTTAACAAGGTTGATCAAGTCTTGCCACCAAATAAATTTTACATGACATAAGAAGGAATAAACCTCAAATCAATCATGTTACCTTATATTGTATTGATATGGATCCAATCATAATATTTTGATATCCTTCTTTAGGCTCATGTATAGGACAATCAATAACTCCCACTTTGATAGTTCTCAAATTAGAGATTGTATTAACTCTATATACTTTATCAATCCTCTTGGGAAAATAAACAGTATGCTCCTTGTCATCAACATTAAAAGTAACTTTTCCTTTATTGTAATCAATAACATCCCCTGCAGTGTTAAGAAAAGGTCTTCCAAGAATAATAGACATATTATCATCTTCAGGCATTTCCAACACAACAAAATCAGTTAATATTAAGCAATTATTAGTAACTTGAACAGGAACATCCTCGCATATACCAACATGAACAGCAGTAGATTTATCAGCCATTTGCAAAGATATATCAGTTGGTATCAACTTATCTAAATAAAGTCTCTTGTAAAGAGAAAAAGGCATAACACTAACTCCTGCTCCCAAATCACATAGAGCAGTTCTAACATAATTATTCTTGATGGAACAAGGAATAGTTGGTATACCTGGATCTCCCAGCTTCTTTGGAACCTTGCCATTGAAAGAGTAATTAGCAAGCATAGTTGAAATCTCCTCATTAGGAATTTTCCTTTTGTTAGAGACAATATCTTTCATATACTTTGAATAAGGAGGCAATTTAATAGCATCAGTCAAAGGGATTTGCAAGAACAAAGGTTTCATCCAATCACAAAATTTATTATAGTGTTCTTCTTCCTTTGATTTGAGTTTCTTAACAGGAAAAGGCATTTGCTTTTGAACCCAAGGTTCTCTTTCATTACCATGTTTCTTAGCAATAAAATCTTCTTTAGTATACTTTTTTATTTTTAGCATGCTTTTCAGGTTCATCTTCAACCTCTTCTTTATCAGAAACATCATTCTTATCATTATCTTTATCATGTTCATTACCACTTTCAGTTTCAGCATCAGAAATAGAAATACTATTAGGATCATTAACAGGCTCAGAGGATTCTACAACAGTTTTATGTTTCTTCTTATTTTCCTTAGAAGGAGCACTAATTTCTTTAGTTCGTTGAGAATCTTGTTCAACTCTTTTGGGATGCCCCTCAGGATAAAGAGGATCCTAAGTAGAAACACCACCTCTAGTTGTTACTTCATAAGCATGTTTTTTTAGAAGTATTTTGTAACAAGTCATTTTGCACTTTAGTGAGTTTATCAATTTGAGTTTGAACCATATGAAAATGTTTAACAAGCATCTTAACATCATTGGAGGTTCTCTCCACAATATCATGCAATTTACTAATAGCTTGAGAATTTTCCATTAAATGATTCTCTACTCTCATATTAAAGTTATCTTGCTTAACAACATAATTATCAAACTCATCTAAACATTGACCAGGAGGTTTTGAGTAAGGGATGTCTCCTTTATCAAAGTGTTGAAGAGAATGTACCTCAATTGTGGATGAAGGGGGAGTTATCTTACATAAATCTTCTATGGGAGGTAAATTCTTCACGTCTTCAGATTTAATACCTTTCTCTTTAAGAGATTTCTTGGCTTCTCTCATATCTTCATCACTTAATTTAATCATACCCCTCTTCTTCAATATTGGTGTTGGGGTTGGTTCAGGTGTAGTCCAATCATCATGATTTTGGCTTATTCTAGCCATTAATTCTTGACTTAAATGCAGGTTCTTTTCCTGAAAACACAACCGGCACAACTATCCAGGTATGCCCTAGACTCAATGGTTAGTCCACTATAAAATATATCAAGTAAGTCATGCTTTTCCAAATCATGTCCAGGCCGGGCTCTAAGAAGAGAACAAAACCTTGCCCATGCTTCAGGCAATCTCTCTCCATCTTCCTGGTCAAAACTATAAATTTTCTGCAAAGCAATATGTTGAGCACTAGCAGGAAAATATTTTCGAAAGAAAACATCAAGAAAACCACTTGGACTATCAATAGAATCAGGAGGCAAACTATTATACCAAGTTTTAGCATCATCCTTTAATGAGAAAAGAAAAATTTTAGCAACAAAATCACTACGCTTGTTGATATCATCAGAAAACAAGCTACTCAAAGTAGAAAGCTCATTCATGTGCTCTACAGCACTTTCCTTTTCAGTACCACAAAAAGGTGTTTTCTCAACAATAGATATATGAGATAAATGACGAGAAAAATCATAATCCTTATCCTTAATGTTTATAGGAGATGTGGCAAATTTAGGATCAGGAGATAGTTTATATCTAATAGCATGTTGTGCAAGAAGCTTTTTAATGTTACTTGCACCAGTAGTAACATTACATTTATCAATAAAATCATCATCAAGTTCCACATAATCTTCATCAAAATCATCACTAGAGTGTTCAACAGACTCTGGTGAATTAACAGGTGTAACAATATTTTCATTAGGAATTTCAGTATTTTCAATTTGTCTAGACCTAGCAATTGTAGCATCTAGAAAAGGATCTAATGAACCATTATCATCAAGGACAGTAGAAACATCATCAAGATTATAAGAGGAATTTTCAGATTCAGCAGAAGTACCAGCATGTGAAGCTTGTGGTGGTGAAACAAGTTGACTTATCACAGATGGTGAATCAAGAGCAGCAGAGGTACTCAGAGTTGTACCTTTTCTTGTAGTGGATGGTAATATGGCGACTTTAGTATCGCGAGGTTTACCCATGATGGAGGATTTGCAGCGAACAATATCAATTTTGGTGAACTTGCAAATGAAGCTATGCTCCCCGGCAACGCCGCCAGAAAATAGTCTTGATGACCCACAAGTATAGGGGATCGCAACAGTCTTCGAGGGAAGTAAAACCCAATTTATTGATTCGACACAAGGGAGCCAAAGAATATTTGTAAGCCTTAACAGCGGAGTTGTCAATTCAGCTGCACCTAGAAACAGACTTGCTCGCAAGAGTTTATCAGTAGCAACAGTTTTATAGCAGTAGCAGTAGTGAAATATAAGCAGTAGTCACTACAAGAAAAGTTGCCATGGCCGACGAAGTTGAAGTCGCGCCGTGGTTGCTGGTGTACCATGGCCGACGATTTTGGGTCTGTCCGTTGTGCATGTCAAAACGTTTTTTTTCTCGTTTTTGAGGCCACCTAGCCCGACGAAACCGGCCAAAACGTTGCGTATGGTGGCCCGGGACGTGGTGCATCTCGAATTCTCGGGTTCGCCGGCCGAGTCAACGCAAATCCGCACCGCCGAGGGATGTAGGGCCCAGATGGCAGCCTCTCTGGCATTGTTTTTTTTTCTCGATCGCGCCATCTCGTTCAACACTCTCCGATCGAGCCGTTTACGATGCAGGATCATGGGTCCCGCATGTCATCCTCTATGAACCAAAATTCTTTCTATTCTTGGATTTTTTTGACCCCCTGATTTCTGGCTACTTCCTTTTTCTTTTGATCCCTTGCCGCCTTGGAAACGTTGACACCGCTGCTGCTAATTGGGACCCGCATGTCATCCTCTATGAGCAATCAACTTTCTTTTCTTGGAGTTTTTTTTGGCACCTCAAATTTGGTCACTTGCCTTTTTCTTTCGATCCCCTGCCGCCTCTCAAACGGTGATACCACTGCTGCTAAATGGGACCCGCATGTCATCCTCTATGTACTATAAAACTTTCTTTTCTTGGATTTTTTTGGCACATCATATTTGGTCACTTGCCTTTTTCTTTCGATCCCCTGCCGCCTCTCAAATGGTGAGACCGCTGCTGCTAAATGGGACCCGCATGTCATCCTCTATGTACTATAAAACTTTCTTTTCTAGGATTTTTTTTGGAACCTCATATTTGGTCACTTGCCTTTTTCTTTCGATCCCGTGCAGCCTCTCAAATGGTGATACCGCTGCTGCTAAATGGGACCCGCATGTCATCCTCTATGTACAATCAAGTTTCTTTTCTTGAATTATTTTTGGCTCCTGATATTTGGTCACTTGCATTTTTCTTTCGATCTCATGCCACGTTGAGGACCCTGCAGGCTCATGGGACCCGCATGTCATCCTCTATGTACAATAAAACTTCTTTTCTTGGATTATTTTTGGGTCCTGATATTTGGTCACTTGCCTTTTTCTTTCGATCCCGTACGTGCAGCCTCTCAAACGGTGATACCGCTGCTGCTAAATGGGACCCGCATGTCATCCTCTATGTACTATAAAACTTTCTTTTCTTGAATTATTTTTGGCTCCTCATATTTGGTCACTTGCCTTTTTCTTTCGATCTCATGCCACGTTTGAAACGTTGAGGAACCTGCTGGCTCATGGGACCCGCATGTCATCCTCTATGTACAATAAAACTTTCTTTTCTTGGATTTTTTTTGGCACCTGATATTTGGTCACTTGCCTTTTTCTTTCGATCTCATGCCGCCTTTGAAACGTTGACTAAGCTGCTGGCTCATGGGTCCCGCATGTCATCCTCTACGACAATAAAAGTTTTCTTTCTTGGAGTTATTTTTGACCCCTAATTTCTGGCTATTTGCCTTTTTCTTTTGATCTCCTGCCCCCTCTGCAACGATGAGGACGCTGTTGGCAGGTCGGTCCCACATGTCATCGTTTATGAACAATAAAAGTTTCCTTTGATGGATTTATTTTGAACCCCTAATCAATTTCTGGATATTTCCTTTTTTTCTTTTGATCCCCTGCCGCCTTGAAATCGCTGAGGATGCTGCTGCCTCATGGGTCCCGCATGTCATCCTCTCAGAACGGTAAATGTTTTCTTTTCTTGGATTTTGTTGACCAAACGATTTTTGGCTTATTTTTTCTTTCGATCTCCTGCAGCCTTTAAAACGTTGAGGACGCTGCTGGCTCACGGGTCCCATATGTCAGCCTCTATGAACAATAAACGCTGAGGATGCTGCTGCCTCATGGGTCCCGCATGTCATCCTCTTAGAATGAAAATGTTTCTTTTCTTGGATTTTTTACCAACAGATTTTTGGTTTATTTTTTCTTTCCATCCCCTGCCGCCTTTAAAACGTTGACGACGCTGCTGGCTCATGGGTCCCCGATGTCAGCCTCCCCGTACAACAAACATGTGATATCTTGATTATTTTGCAGACAATAAACAGTGTATTGCGCTCTGAGCTATTTCAAACGGATAAAATAAATCTTTATTTTTACATAAACAAACTTATATGTTGAATCTCCTTGTTTTTTTTTGTTTTTGCGAAGCATAGGACTTTCCTGTTTTTTTTAGAAAATTCCGAACTTTCATGTTTTGGAGTGGGCTGAAATTGTACGAGTCAAAAGGCCAAGCAGGATAGTTCGAAGGCCAAGATGTCCAGATGCGGCCCAATTGAAATCTTTCTTCTTGGATTTTTTTTCACCCCCTGATTTCTGGATACTTCATTTTTCTTTTGGTCCTGTGCCGCCTTGGAAACGTTGAGACCGCTGCTGCAAAATGGGACCCGCATGTCATCCTCTATGTACTGTAAAACTTTCTTTTCTTGGATTATTTTTGGCACCTCATATTTGGTCACTTGCCTTTTTTTCTTTCGATCCCCTGCCGCCTCTCAAACGGTGACACCGCGGTTGCTAAATGGGACCCGCATGTCATCCTCTATGTACTATAAAACTTTCTTTTCTAGGATTTTTTTTGGAACCTCATATTTGGTCACTTGCCTTTTTCTTTCGATCCCGTGCAGCCTCTCAAACGGTGATACCGCTGCTGCTAAATGGGACCCGCATGTCATCCTCTATGTACAATCAAGTTTCTTTTCTTGAATTATTTTTGGCTCCTGATATTTGGTCACTTGCATTTTTCTTTCGATCTCATGCCACGTTGAGGACCCTGCAGGCTCATGGGACCCGCATGTCATCCTCTATGTACAATAAAATTTCTTTTCTTGGATTATTTTTGGCTCCTGATATTTGGTCACTTGCCTTTTTCTTTCGATCCCGTGCAGCCTCTCAAACGGTGATACCGCTGCTGCTAAATGGGACCCGCATGGCATCCTCTATGTATACTCAAGTTTATTTTCTTGAATTATTTTTGGCTCCTGATATTTGGTCACTTGCCTTTTTCTTTCGATCTCATGCCACGTTTGAAACGTTGAGGAACCTGTTGGCTCATGGGACCCGCATGTCATCCTCTATGTGCTATAAAAGTTTAGTTTCTTGGGTTTTTTTTCACCCTCTGATTTTTGGCTATTTCCTTTTTGTTTTGATCCCCTGCCGCCTTGGAAACGTTGAGTAAGCTGCTGACTCATGGGACCCGCATGTCATCCTCTATGTACAATCAACTTTCTTTTTCTTTTGATCTCAAGCCGCATTTGAAACGTTGAGACCGCTGCTGCTAATTGGGACCCGCATGTCATCCTTTATGTACAATAAAGTTTTTTTCTTGGATTATCTTTGGCTCCTGATATTTTGTCACTTGCCTTTTTCTTTCGATCTCATGCCGCCTTTGAAACGTTGAGTAAGCTGCTGGCTCATGGGTCCCGCATGTCATCCTCTACGAACAATAAAAGTTTCCTTTCTTGGAGTTATTTTTGACCCCTAATTTCTGGCTATTTGCCTATTTCTTTTGATCTCCTGCCCCCTTTGAAACGATGACGACGCAGCTGGTAGGTCGGTCCCACATGTCATCCTCTGTGAACAATAAAAGTTTCCTTTGATGGATTTATTTTGAACCCCTAATTAATTTCGGGATATTTCCTTTTTCCTTTGATCCTCGCCGCCTTGAAATCGTTGAGGATCTTTGTTGCCTCATGGGTCCTGCATGTCATCCTCTCAGAACGGTAAATGTTTCTTTTCTTGGATTTTGTTGACCAAACGATTTTTGGCTTATTTTTTCTTTCGATCTCCTGCAGCCTTTAAAACGTTCAGGGCGCTGCTGGCTCACGGGTCCCACATGTCAATCTCTATGAACAATAAACGCTGAGGATGCTGCTGCCTCATGGGTCCCGCATGTCATCCTCTCAGAACGAAAATGTTTCTTTTCTTGTATTTTTTACCAATAGATTTTTGGTTTATTTTTTCTTTCCATCCCCTGCCGCCTTTAAAACGTTGACGACGCTGCTGGCTCATGGGTCCCTGATGTCAGCCTCCCCGTACAAGAAACATGTGATATCTTGATTATTTTGCAGACAATAAACATTGTATTTCGCTCTGAGCTATTGCAAACGGATAAATTAAATCTTTATTTTTACATAAACAAACTTATATGTTGAATCTCCTTGTTTTGTGTTTTTGCGAAGCATAGGACTTTCCTGTTTTTTTTAGAAAAATCCGAACTTTCCTGTTTTGGAGTGGGCTGAAATTGTACGAGTCAAAAGGCCCAGCAGGATAGTTCGAAGGCCCAGATGTCCAGATGCAGCCCAATTGAAATCTTTCTTTTCTTGGATTTTTTTCACCCCCTGATTTCTGGCTACTTCATTTTTCTTTTGGTGCTATGCTGCCTTGGAAATGTTGAGACCGCTGCTGCAAAATGGGACCCGCATGTCATCCTCTATGTACAATAAAATTTCTTTTCTTGGATTATTTTTATCTCCTGATATTTGGCCACTTGCCTTTTTCTTTCAATCTCATGCCGACTTTGAAACGTTGAGGAAGCTGCTGGCTCATGGGTCCCGCATGTCATCCTCTATGAACAATAAAAGTTTCCTTTGTTGGATTTATTTTTTACCCATAATTTCTGGTTATTTGCCTTTTTCTTTTGATCCCCGCCCCCTTTGAAACCATGACGACGCAAATTGGCAGGTCGGTCCCATATGTCATCCTCTATGAACAATAAAGGTTTCCTTTGATAGATTTATTTTTTACCCTAATTAATTTCTGGCTATTTCCTATTTTTATTTTGATCCTCGCCGCCTTGGAATAGTTGAGGATGCCGCCTCATGGGTCCCGCATGTAATCCTCTCAGTAATGTAAAAGTTTCATTTCTTGGATTTTGTTTACCAACTGATTTTTGGCTTTTTTTTGTTTCGATCTCCTGTCGCCTTTAAAACGTTGACGACGCCGTCTTGGCTCATGGGTCCCCAATGTCAGCCTCCCGTATCGCAAATCCTCTTTCTGCAAAGGTTGTATTTCTAGCTAGATAGCTAAGGTGGATTCGAATCTGCCGTGGTTCAGGCAGCTCAGGTAAGCCTTCTTGCACTGATTAATGGAACTAGTGTATAGCAAGGTCAGGACATGTGGCTTGGTGTAATGAATCTATTTGAATCATGTTGTGGATTCAATCTGATAGTTCTCTAACAGGTCAGCCAAAATAGAAATTAAGTTTTTTTCTAAAACAGAAATGCAAATTAAGATGAACACAAACATTAGTTATCATAATAGCTGATCATACATACATATTTGCTAAGAGCAAAAGCTTGCCAGAGTTTTACCAGCCATACAATTAATTAGCAGTTCAGATAAGATAACTTTATATAAGTATAACTACAAATGCATTTGCTAAGGGCTCATGGGATAATAGAGCTAGACAACCACAAACTTGATGACCAGCATGTCACAGTGGCATCGAAAGATCTTGACCTTCAACTTTGATCCAATGCGAAGTTTGGCACCGTCAATGAACTTTTTCCACCTGGAAGTAACAGCCAAGCGGCCATCTGTGGGACTGACGGAGTACCGTCCCTCCACGGTGAGACCTTCACTCTCCATGACGAGGGAAATCTTGCCCCTTCGGCCAGCATTGAGATCCTTGGCGATACTTTTAGGCAATTTCTGATTCAATGCAAGAGATACCAACAAAAATTAGTCAATGGCACCAATGCACTGAAGACTGAACCATGTGAGACTTTGAGCAGAGAAGACATCAAGATAAGAGCAGTTATGCTGTCATATACTCACGAACATAGCCTTCAGATGCGTCCTGGTCAACACACAGGTGGCCACAGCAATGAGCTGAGACCTCGGTGATCCGTTTGGGCAGGTGCAGGAGCCTGGGCTAGTACACGAGCCGGTGCTGATGCGGAGACTGCGGGCAGGTGCAATAAACGGTGCCTCTAGAGGAACCGGTGCTGATGCAGGAGACTGTTGGGCATGTGTAGTAAACGGTGCAGCTAGAGGAACCAGTGCTGATGCAGGAGCCTGCTGGGCAGGTGTAGTATATGGGGCCTCTACAGGAACCAATGCTGATGTAGGGGCCTGCTGGGTAGATGCAATAAACGGTGCTGGTACAGGAACAGGTGCTGATGCAGGAGAGTGGGAAGCCGGTGCCGATGCTAGTGTGGGTGCCCTTTGTGACATCCGCTCCTGTTCCATCAGGGGATCTGCAGCTTTGATCATGTTAAACCCAGCAAGCTAGAACAGAGGGAATGGTTTAGAACAAGCTGCTCGTAATGCGGTAATCAAAGGATATGAGTACAAAAAAGTTACATATTATATATTTGGAAGTATCTCCAACTCTGTAAGCGATTACGTATATCTGCCCATTTGAGTTTCGATGCTCACTCGTCGCCCTTCTTCGCACCGTAGTCAAAAGCAAACTTTCTCCAATCATGTCCATACAAATATGTGATGGCCTGCGTCTTGTAGACATACACCTCATAGACCGTGTAGGTGTTCATCAATTTTCCATTGCCATGCATAGTGAAAGACCCTTCATGAGGACACATTTGGTTAATCATTGGACGAAGTTCACAAGGTACAGTCTGCAGGTGAAAATTGATACTAATGTAAGAAGCAGGAAGACTAAAAACAAGACTTTACTATATGCCAATTCATGCTAAACCACTGAGAATACATACCTGTAACTCTGTGAAGGAGTTATTAGAATGGTAGATAGAGCCATAGGAGGTGTTATATGCGGGATATGTACATAGGCCCGCCATATTCCCGCAAGCTCGGCATCGGGATGGTGAAGGAAACATGGGAGGTACTACTGGTGCGTAGCGCTGAATGTAAGTGGAAGAATTAGGTTGTGTAAAGTGCATAGTTCAGAGCAATGCAAATGTTGACAAGCGAGTGCATAACACTATGTTACAAACTGAACAGTCAAAATTTAGTGTATGATGAATATAAGCATGCTAATTTGGCGTTTCCGAATTCCAAGAAGCAGTAGACAGAGCCGGTGATAATATCGAAATAAATCATGGCATGTATATGTGGCTTAAGAAAATATACCCGAACCCTTGGATGGTTACGGCCCGGCTGGTCCTTGGACTTGAGCTTATATAAGCATCCAGAAGGTGGGGCCGACAAGAACTTGGTGTCGGCCTCTGCAGATGCCTCATCGGCAGTTGCAATCCTTTTGACCAATGAAGGCTTAGCAGTTTCGATCTGCATATGAAAATTGATGAGCAACAGACATCAATGATGATATATAAAATGAATCTATGAGACACTGATGCATATAGTGCTGGATGTAAGTGGAAGAATAGGGTTGTGTGTGTTTCTGAACTATTGGTAACCATAATTTGACAAAGCCGGCAATAAACAGACAAATCAAATCATGTATGAGGATTAAGAAAATATACCTGCTTAAAAAGGATACCACCCAGCTGGCCCGTGGCCTTGTGCTTGAGGAGGTTTTCAGAAGATGGTGGCGGCACCATCATCTTCACAGCAGCCTCATCAGGATCATTTTTTATACATTTGAGTAGAGGCACAGAATCTTCATCTTGCATATGAATAGCAACAGAACTCATCATTGATATTTAATAAATCTATGAGATGGACTGATGCAAAAAGTGCGGGATGTAAGTGGAAGAATAGGGTTGTGCATAGACAACAGTTGACAACAATGCAAATGATTACAAAAGAAGCCAACGGAACTCAATAGTTTATATCTTTGGATGAGACAGTATTTGAAAAGTGAAAAATTAGTGTATGATGATTGTAAGCAAACGCAGTGTTTCTGAACTTTTGGTAAGCATTAGGCAAAGCCAACAGTAATTAAACAGATAATAATAAAATCATGTATGTGGATTAAGAAAATATACCAGATTCATTAAAAGGTCACCACCCAGCTGGCCCATGGCCTTGTGCTTGTAGAGGTTTTCGGATGATGGTGCCGGCACCATCGTCCTCACAGCAGCCTCATCAGCCTCATTTTGCATCCACTTGAGTAAAGGCGCAGATTTCAGCCTCGCATAAGAATGGGAACAGATCTCATGAGTGATATTGAATGACTACGAGACACTGATGCATATAGTGCTGGATGTAAGTGGAAGGGTATGGCTGTGTATGGACAACAGTTCACAACAATGCAAGGGTGTGTTCGGTTCTGAAACAGCGTGGAATGGAATGGAATGGTTCCATTTCAGAGGAATGGAATGGTTACATTTTTTTCGGTTGGGAAAAATGGAGAGCGGAACAGATCAAGGTTAAACTAATCATTTGCCTCAAAATTGTAATTAGCAATTGCAAATGACATTTAATCTCAAAATCATAATTAATAGCGCCTAATGGTGCTCTTTTAATCTAAAAATCGTAATTAACATCATTTTTTGTTGGGTTAGGGGAACTGGAGAGTAGATGAACATTACTGTATGATGATTGTAAGCAAACGAATTTGATGTTTCTAAACTTTTGGCTTCGTGATCTTATGGGCTTCAACTATAGCCTACCCCAACTTGTTTGGGACTGAAAGGCTTGGTTGTTGTTGTTGTTGTTGTTGTAAACTTTTGGCAAGCATTAGAAAAAACCGACAATAAACAGACAAATATCAAGGCATGTTTTGTGGATTAAGAAAATATACCATATTCATTAAAAGATCACCACCCAGTGGGCGCGTGGCCTTGTGCTTGTAGAGGCATTTAGAAGATGGGGGCGGCATCAACATACTGGCAGCCTGATCAGCCGCAGTTTTGATCTTCCTTTTGAGTAAAGGCCCTAAAGTTTGAGTCTGCATATGAATAGCAAAACAAAAGGCAGACCTCAGCAGTGATATTGAATTACTGTATGAGATAGACTGATGCATATAGTGGATGCTCTTAGCCTTTTGCACCATGAACACTAGCTATGGACAGACCAAAAAAACTACTCCAGTTGACTCAGCTTTGTCTAGATACCTCCATCCCAAAGCTTAAGGCTTATTTATTTTTGAGAAATCAAAACAAGTAAAGTTTGACCAAAATTTTAGAACATTCTATCAACAAATATAATATTGTGTAGATACCGTAGGAAAATATATTTCACAACCTATTTAATGATATTAATTTTGTATTTTGCATGTTAATGATTTTTGGTAAAAGCTTAGTCAAACATGGTATAGTTTGACTTTCTAAAAATAATATAATCCCTAAGCTTTGGGATGGAGGTAGTAGTATCTAGAGCTAAAAACACATCTAGATACATTCGTATCTACAGATAGTTGAGTCAATTAATTTGGATCCGAGGGAGTATCGATTCAGACTACATCATGGTAAGTTGGTTAAAAAATTACCCTCGGCGGTCCCCGCCCAACTCGGCGGTGGCATTTCGCTTCTTGTGCTGCAGATCGGGCCATGCTCCTGCAGCAGGTGGGGCGCTATTCTCGTTCCCCGTAGCCTCGGCCACGGAACCCGGAGGTACCAACCTCGATACGAGAGAATATAGAGCATGGTGTCACAGAGGCTTTATGCACAAACAGTGAAGACATGTGCTACTTTAAGCATCTTACAGAACGAGAACAGATTGAGGATGCAGACAGACAGAGTGGATAAGCAAACGGAGTACACAGCTGCGGGGCTGGGGACGACTGTGCTCAGCCAAGCGCCCACATGCGTGGTGGCTTTACGCTCCATTGGCCCCCACCACCACCGAGGTATTTCCTTTCCTGTACAAGCTGACAAAAGATACATTGAGGATCTGCAGAAACTACAAAGGTTGCAAATGTCAACAAATAAAGGAAGAACACCCCAATCCAAGCAAAGGTAGCCCCCGCCCCCCACCCCCATCAATCACTCCCAGCGCGAGGGTGACCCGAAAGACACCCCTTCGCCCAGAATAGGAAATAGTAGATGCGCAAGATATCGAGGTGAGGAAAAAAGAACCGATCTCGAGAAAGGAAAGAGCATTACTAGTACTACCTAATCCGCTTGGTCTAGATGCAGCTTGCCCCTCCAAGCTGGATGCCTGGACGGTGGAGGCGAAAGGAGGGGATCGAGCTAGCGGCTTGCATCTGTCGGCTGTCGGCACTCGATCGGGAGAGACAAAGGGGGCTACATAAAGGGGAGGGGTAACATATTTTATTACACAGTGAACTTACTTTTGTGACTAGTCATTACATGTCTCACTGAAACTGGGGCCCATAGTGCGGCACCCCAAATTCACTTGAACCTGCACGGCGCGACGCATTGGCGCGTCAAGAAAACCCCCGAATTGTAGCGGGGAAATGAAACATTTCACAAAAAATCGAAATTCAAGCACACTGCCACGCGCCAAGCACGCGGGCTGTTCCTTCCTCTTCCTCGGTTCCTCCTCCCCTATCCGAAAAAACCCCAAATCCCAAGCTCAAACAACAACAACAAAAAAACCAAATCCCCTGGCCACCATGCATGTCCTCGTTAACCCGCTGGAGATCGTTCCCGGACGAGGCAGACCCCCCGCCCTGAGATCCCGAGTTCGTCCGTTCCGTCCACCTCGAGGCACTGCGTGCTGTCTCGCAGCGGCGGCTTGAGGGCGCTGCAGAGGAAGTTCCGCCGGAAAGTGCTCATGGCAACCGTGCAAGCTCACCGGCGTGCTGTATCCCGAGAGGAACTGGTCAAAGCTTTGCTATTCGCAAAAAAAAAGCGGGCCAAGATCTGGTCAAAGCTTCGTCGATGGCTTGCCGCGAGAGGCTTGGAGTCCAGAGTCAATAAACTAGCTGCTGGAGGACTTGGGCGGTTTACACCGATTCATATTAACTGACTCAAGTTTGTTAGTCTAGTTAACAAATGCATCTAGATACATCCATATCTAGACAAAATTGAGTCAATTAATATGAATCAGAGGGGAGTGCCTGAAAGTGTTTCATGCTACCAATTAATGCGCTGGCATGACTGGCTGTAGATGTAATTGTGCTACTACTCATACGATGAACTGATTGTGTGGGTGTCAAATTTTGCAACGCGATCATCCACTGAATGCTTAATTATAGTTCTAGCGCCAAAGGCGTACAAATCATAACAAAGATAGTACATACTACAGCACCAGAACATAAGAGTACGAATCATAAAGTAGTTCAACATTTTGCATTAGGGCTAGGTGGTCCTGAGACTACCGGGACACCCCTGATGATCTCCGGGCGTGCATCCGCTTCAACGCAAAGATGTGTACTCGGTCCACGGCCTCCTTCTGTAGGCTGGATAATCTCAGGTGCAGGACCTTCGTCTATGAAAGGCTCGTCATCAGTACCATCCACAGGTGCATCAGGGTTGGGTGGTCTTGAGACTACCCGGACGCCACTGATGATCTTTGGGCGTGCATCCACTTCAACGCAAAGCTGTGTACTCGATCCACGGCCTCCTTCTGTAGGCTGGATAATCTCAGGTGCAGGACCTTCGTCTATGAAAGGCCCGTCATCAGTACCATCCACAGGTGCATCAAACTGAGATTCATCTTCCAATCGCCCAACAAACTCAGAGACCTCTTCAACTCTATGCTTCGCAATTAGTACATCAACAGATTAGACAAACATCTAAGGGATGCAACTTGAACAAATGCCGTTTTACATATTTACCTTCTCATCACGGCACAAAGACATGTCCCAGAGCTGAAACCCGGTTCCTGAAGCAATCGCTTTTTCTCTCCTTCCCGTCCATCCATCTGCAACAAGTTAAATTTGAGTACAGAACTTGCACAGCAATGCAAACTATTGATCGAAACAGCGGCAGCATCAATATAAATAATTAACTACATATGCCATCACACATACAGTGTGAGCAAGATCTGCTTCTCCCGCTGAAGGATCATTATGTGGTTCACCATGATAAACCCACCTAACATATGTGCGGTCCATCCCAAAAATGTGTAAATGATCTTCCACTACATGGTGAGGCCTCTTCTCACCATTCATACATGTGCAGCGCGGGCAATACACGTCCAGGTCGTGACCTTCATGAGCTCTAATAAACCCCATAAAGGGTTGAACACCATTTATATATGAAGGGGAACATAAGTGTCCATGCAGTATCCAAGTTCTGTCCATCTGTTTAATTATGAGATACAGTGGTTGGTGATTAATTTAAGGCGAAGTAGGAAATGTATATCCATCGAGTACAAAACTATACTAGTACATTATTATGCATTTCAGGAATTATGTCGAGTACAAAACAAAAAATGCCCATCGACATTTTAGCAAACAGATCATGTACAAATCTCTGCCATGGCATTTCAGCAAATTAACGGATCGAGTGCAGAACTGACTCTATATGCCCACGCAAATGAACAAATTGATCGAGGACAAATCGAGCGGAAAACTATAAAGTGCCAATTAGTTCGAGCATACTGACGATTTTTTTAGCAGCATCAAGAAAATATAAATCGTTAGGCCGTCTTGCCCGATGCATGATTGAGCTAGAGATAGCAACCCTACCGTGGATCAACTTGACCGCCGGTGCGTCTCGAGAAGAACGACGGGGAGGGGAAGCTTCTTCTTTGCACGGACGGGACGGGGAGGGGAAGCTCTTCGCACGGACGGGGATAAGTTGTGTAGCGGTGGGTGGGGGGTCATGCGGCTGGGCCACCCGGTAGGTGGTGTTTAATGGAGTTGCGTGTGTAATTTGCCGTGCACAAGGTTGAGGAATAGGCGGTTCCCTTTGCCGCGTGCACAATTCAAACTATCCCGCCCATGTAGTTTAAATTCGCCCTATTTTCGTTAAATCGACATATAGTCATGTGAGTGGGTGGAAATTAGCAAAGTTGCTTGAAAAATAGTAAAACTCTGGAATTATCCTTTAAATATGCTCTACTTCCTGTGAAAATCGGGGTGTGGACTGTGGAGGCATGTTGAGCTGTTTTATTTGTACCTTCTTCATTAAAACTTCCATTTTATGCACTTTGGATGGAAAGAAATCATTTGTACATAAATTTTGACAATGCCATTTGCAAACATTAATTGTTTTACATGCCAAGATGCACCCATCCACCAAATATGGGGCAAAAGTTTATCACAATCCAGATATATATGTATAATTAGTGAGTGACCCCTTTTGATTTTGTGCAATTTCCACTAATTAGCTAGAGAGAAGGGGTCAGTTAATTAGGCCATGTTAGGGGCTATGTGTTTTAGATTAGGGTTGTGTGGATTCGAATACAACTTCTATATTTGTGTGCTATGATTAATCAAAACTAGACCGATCGATTGCGCACACATTATTAGAGGCACATGCCTTTGCGCACAAAGTGCATGTGTGTGTTGTTGGCCACCAACGAGAGAGCGGCGAGAGAGCGATTGAAATCTCCAAATTAAACACATATATAAGCATACATGGTTAGGCCATGCATGCATATTTATTATATATATTGTGAGGCAAATAAATTAAAGTACATGTGTATATATATAAGTGTGTTTCTTGGCCACCAACGATATATAGATCGAGAGAGAGATTGAAATATATATATCCCCAAGAATATCTTCAAACATGTATTGAAATATATGCACGAATGATATGCAAGGTATGGCATGCGCACATGCACACTAATTATATATATTATGAGACAACTTAATCAAATGTGTTTTCATTGGAGATCGAGAACTTGTCAAAAATCAAGTTAATTAATTTATCAGCGCTAATTAGTTAATTGGTCACCTACTTGATGAGCAATTAAGTGTCGTTGGCCTATATATATATATGTAGGGTTTAATTAGGGTTTAGGGTTTAGGGTTAGCTAGCTAGGGTTTTAGGGTTAGGGTTTACGGTCTAGGGTTTAGGGTCTAGGGTTTAGGGTTTAGTGTTTAGGGTGTTTAGGGTGTACATTTAGTGTTTATGGTCTAGGGTTTAGGGTCTAGTGTTTAGGGTGTTTAGGGTGTACGTTTAGGGTATAATTAGGGATTAGGGATTAGGGTTTTAGGGTTTAAGGTTTAGGGATCAACGATCGAGTGCACACACACATTATTAGAGGCACCCACGCCTTTGCGCATAAAGTGCATGCGTATATATATAAGTGTGTTTCTTGGCCACCAACGATATATAGATCGAGATAACAGAGAGATTTAAATATATATATATCCCCAAGAATATGTTCAAAAATATATTGAAATATATGCACGAATCAAGTTAATTAATTTATCAGCGCTAATTAGTTGGTCGCCTGCTTGATGCGCAATTAAGTGTCGTTGGCCTATATATGTAGGGTTTAGGGTTAGCTAGGGGTTAGGGTTAGGGTTAGGGTTTAGGGTTTAGGGTTTAGTGTCTAGGGTTTAGGGTTTAGGGCTTTAGGGTTTAGGGTGTTTAGGGGGTGTATGCTTAGGGTATAATTAGGGATTAGGGATTAGGGTTTTAGGGTTTAAGATTTAGGGATCATCGATCGAGTGCACACACACATTATTAGAGAGGCACCCGCGCCTTTGCGCATAAAGTGCATGCGTATATATAAGTGTGTTTTTTGGCCACCAACGATATATATATAGATCGAGAGAGAAAGAGATTGAACTATATATATTTATCCCCAAGAATATGTTCAGATATATATTGAAATATATGCACGAATGATATGTGCAAGGTATGCCATGCGCTAATGCACACTAATTATATATATATTATGAGGCAACTTAATCAAATGTGTTTTCATTCGAGAGAACTTATCAAGATTCAAGTTAATTAATTTATCAGCGCTAATTAGTTGGTCGCTTGCTTGATGCGCAATTAAGTGTCGTTGGCCTATATATATATATGTAGGGTTTAATTAGGGTTTAGGGTTTAGGATTAGCTAGCTAGGGTTTTAGGGTTATGGTTAGGGTTAAGGTTAATTAATTAGGGTTTAGGGTCTAGGGTTTAGGGTTTAGGGTTTAGGGTTTGGGGTTTAGTGTTTAGGGTTTAGGGTCTAGGGTTAGGGTTTAGGGTTTAGGGTGTAGGGTTTAGGGTTTAGGGTTTAGGGTTTAGGGTTTAGGGTTTAGTGTTTAGGGTGTTAATTTAGGGTGTACGTTTAGGGTATAATTAGGGATTAGGGATTAGGGTTTTAGGGTTTAAGGTTTAGGGATCATCGATCGAGTGCACACACACATTATTAGAGGCACCCGCGCCTTTGCGCATAAAGTGCATGCATATATATAAGTGTGTTTTTTGGCCACCAATGATATATATATATATAGATCGAGAGAGAAAGATTGAAATATATATATTTATCCCAAAGAAATATGTTCAGATATATATTGAAATATATGCACAAATGATATGTGCAAGGTACGTATGCCATGTGCGCATGCACACTAATTGTATATATATTATGAGGCAACTTAATCAAATGTGTTTTCATTCGAGAGAACTTGTCAAGATTCAAGTTAATTAATTTATCAGCGCGCTAGCTAATTAGTTGGTCGCCTGCTTGAGGCGCAATTAATTAAGTGTCGTTGGCCTATATATATATATGTAGGGTTTAATTAGGGTTTAGGGTTTAGGGTTAGCAAGCTAGGGTTTTAGGGTTAGGGTTAAGGTTAATTAATTAGGGTTTAGGGCCTAGGGTTTAGGGTTTAGCAGGGTTTGGGGTTGGGGTTTAGGGTTAGGGTTTAGGGTTTAGGGTGTAGTGTTTAGGGTTTAGGGTCTAGGGGTTTAGGGTTTAGTGTTTAGGGTGTTAATTTAGGGTGTACGTTTAGGGTATAATTAGGGATTAGGGTTTTAGGGTTTAAGGTTTAGGGATCATCGATCGAGTGCACACACACATTATTAGAGGCACCCGCGTCTTTGCGCATAAAGTGCATGCGTATATATAAGTGTGTTTTTTGGCCACCAACAATATATATATAGATCGAGAGAGAAAGATTGAAATATATATATTTATCCCCAAGAATATGTTCAGATATATATTGAAATATATGCACAAATGATATGTGCAAGGTATGCCATGCGCGCATGCACACTAATTGTATATATATTATGAGGCAACTTAATCAAATGTGTTTTCATTCGAGAGAACTTGTCAAGATTCAAGTTAATTAATTTAGCAGCGCTAATTAGTTGGTCGCCTGCTTGATGCGCAATTTAGTGTCGTTGGCCTATATATATGTAGGGTTTAATTAGGGTTTAGGATTTAGGATTAGCTAGCTAGGGTTTTAGGGGTAGGGTTAGGGTTAAGGTTAATTAATTAGGGTTTAGGGTTTAGGATTTGGGGTTTGGGGTTTGGGGTTTAGGGTTTAGGGTCTAGGGTTTAGGGTTTAGTGTTTAGGGTGTACGTTTAAGGTATAATTAGGGATCATGGATTAGGGTTTTAGGGTTTAAGGTTTAGGGATCATCGATCGAGCTAGTGCACAGACACATTATTAGAGGCACCCGCGCCTTTGCGCATAAAGTGCATGCGTATATATATAATAAGTGTGTTTCTTGGCCACCAACTATATATATAGATCGAGAGAGAGATTGAAATATATATATATCCCCAAGAATATGTTCAGATATATATTGAGATATATATATGCATGAATGATATGTCCATGGTATGCCATGCGCGCATGCACACTAATTGTATATATTTATGAGGCAACTTAATCAAATGTGTTTTCATTCGAGAGAACTTGTCAAGATTCAAGTTAATTAATTTAGCAGCACTAATTAGTTGGTCGCCTGCTTGATGCGCAATTAAGTATCGTTGGCCTATATATATGTAGTGTTTAATTAGGGTTTAGGATTAGCTAGCTAGGGTTTTAGGGTTAGGGTTAGGGTTAAGGTTAATTAATTAGGGTTTAGGGTCTAGGGTTTAGGGTTTAGGGTTTGGGGTTTGGGGTTTAGTGTTTAATTAGGGTTTAGGGTCTAGGGTTAGGGTTTAGGGTCTAGGGTGTAGTGTTTAGGGTTTAGGGTCTAGGGTTTAGGGTTTAGTGTTTAGGGTGTTTAGGGTGTACGTTTAGGGTATAATTAGGGATTAGGGTTTTAGGGTTTAAGGTTTAGGGATCATCGATCGAGTGCACACACACATTATTAGAGGCACCCGCGCCTTTGCACATAATGTGCATGCGTATATATAACTGTGTTTTTTGGCCACCAACGATATATATATAGATCGAGAGAGAAAGATTGAAATATATATATTTATCCCCAAGAATATGTTCAGATATATATTGAAATATATGCACAAATGATATGTGCAAGGTATGCCGTGCGCGCATGCACACTAATTGTATATATATTATGAGGCAACTTAATCAAATGTGTTTTCATTCGAGAGAACTTGTCAAGATTCAAGTTAATTAATTTAGCAGCGCTAATTAGTTGGTCGCCTGCTTGATGCGCAATTTAGTGTCATTGGCCTATATATATGTAGGGTTTAATTAGGGTTTAGGATTTAGGATTAGCTAGCTAGGGTTTTAGGGGTAGGGTTAGGGTTAAGGTTAATTAATTAGGGTTTAGGGTTTAGGGTTTAGGGTTTGGGGTTTGGGGTTTGGGGTTTAGGGTTTAGGGTCTAGGGTTTAGGGTTTAGTGTTTAGGGTGTTTAGGGTGTACGTTTAAGGTATAATTAGGGATCATGGATTAGGGTTTTAGGGTTTAAGGTTTAGGGATCATTGATCGAGCTAGTTCACAGACACATTATTAGAGGCACCCGCGCCTTTGCGCATAAAGTGCATGCGTATATATATAATAAGTGTGTTTCTTGGCCACCAACGATATATATAGATCGAGAGAGATTGAAATATATATATATATCCCCAAGAATATGTTCAGATATATATTGAGATATATATATGCACGAATGATATGTCCATGGTATGCCATGCGCGCATGCACACTAATTGTATATATATTATGAGGCAACTTAATCAAATGTGTTTTCATTCGAGAGAACTTGTCAAGATTCAAGTTAATTAATTTAGCGGCGCTAATTAGTTGGTCGCCTGCTTGATGCGCAATTAAGTGTCGTTGGCCTATATATATATGTAGTGGTTAATCAGGGTTTAGGTTTTAGGGTTAGCTAGCTAGGGTTTTAGGGTTAGCGTTAGGGTTAATTAGGGTTTAGGGTCTAGGGTTTAGGGTTTAGGGTTTAGGGTTTAGTACGTGTTTAGGGTTTAGGGTCTAGGGTTAGGGTTTAGGGTTTAATGTTTAGAGTTTAGGGTTTAAGGTCTAGGGTTTAGGGTTTAGTGTTTAGGGTGTTTAGGGTGTACGGCTAGGGTATAATTAGGGATTAGGGTTTTAGGGTTTAAGGTTTAGGGATCATCGATCGAGTGCACACACACATTAATTATTAGAGGCACACACGCCTTTGCGCATAAAGTGCATGCGTATATATATATATAAGTAAGTTTCTTGGCCACCAAAGATATATAGATCTAGAGAGAGATTGAAATATATTTAGGGTTTATGGTTTAGGGTTTAGGGTTCAGGGTCAAGGGTTGGGGTTTAGGGTTTAGGGTCTAGTGTTTAGGGTTTAGGGTATATGGAGTTGAGGGTTTAGGGTTTAGGGTCTAGGGTTTAGTGTTTATAGGGTGTTTAGGGTGTACGTTTAAGGTATAATTAGGGATCATGGATTAGGGTTTTAGGGTTTAAGGTTTAGGGATCATCGATCGAGCTAGTGCACAGACACATTATTAGAGGCACCCGCGCCTTTGCGCATAAAGTGCATGCGTATATATATAATAAGTGTGTTTCTTGGCCACCAACGATATATATAGATCGAGAGAGAGATTGAAATATATATATATATATCCCCAAGAATATGTTCAGATATATATTGAGATATATATATGCACGAATGATATGTCCATGGTATACCATGCGCGCATGCACACTAATTGTATATATATTATGAGGCAACTTAATCAAATGTGTTTTCATTCGAGAGAACTTGTCAAGATTCAAGTTAATTAATTTAGCAGCGCTAATTATTTGGTCGCTTGCTTGATGCGCAATTAAGTGTCGTTGGCCTATATATATATGTAGGGTTTAATTAGGGTTTAGGTTTTAGGGTTAGCTAGTTAGGGTTTTAGGGTTAGGGTTAGGGTTAATTAGGGTTTAGGGTCTAGGGTTTAGGGTTTAGTACGTGTTTAGGGTTTAGGGTCTAGGGTTAGGGTTTAGGGTTTAGTGTTTAGGGTTTAGGGTTTAAGGTCTAGGGTTTAGGGTTTAGTGTTTAGGGTGTTTAGGGTGTACGGTTAGGGTATAATTAGGGATTAGGGTTTTAGGGTTTAAGGTTTAGGGATCATCGATCGAGTGCACACACACATTAATTATTAGAGGCACCCACGCCTTTGCGCATAAAGTGCATGCGTATATATATAGGTAAGTTTCTTGGCCACCAAAGATATATAGATCTAGAGAGAGATTGAAATATATTTAGGGTTTATGGTTTAGGGTTTAGGGTTCAGGGTCAAGGGTTGGGGTTTAGGGTTTAGGGTCTAGTGTTTAGGGTTTAGGGTATATGGAGTAGTGTTTAGGGTTTAGGGTCTAGGGTTTAGTGTTTAGGGTGTTTAGGGTGTATGTTTAGGGTATAATTAGGGATTAGGGTTTTAGGGTTTAAGGTTTAGGGATCATCGATCGAGTGCACACACACATTATTAGAGGCACCCGCGCCTTTGCGCATAAAGTGCATGCGTATATATATAAGTGTGTTTCTTGTCCACCAACGATATATAGATCGAGAGATAGAGATTGAAATCCCCAAGAATATGTTCAAATATACGCACACACATGAATTATTAGAGGCACCCGCGCCTTTGCGCATAAAGTGCATGCATATGTGTGTTGTTCTGGCCACCAACGATATATCGAGAGAGATAGATAGATTGAAATCCCCAAGAATTAGAGGACCCCTTGCACAAGTGTTGGCCATATATATATAATATGAATCCCAATAATGTTCATACATGATAGGGCATATGTGTGAAGCAATTTTTTTTGAGAACTTGTAAAGATTCAAATTTATCAGTGCTAATGGAAACTAGTGCACATTAGAGGACCCCCTCTTACACGTGTTGGCCATCTATGTATAGTTTGAATCCAAATAATGTTCATACATGATAGGCTATATGTGAATCAATTTTTTCTTCCAAGAACTTGTCAAGATTCAAATTTATCGGTGCTAATGGAAACTAGTGCGCTCTAGACGAGCCCCTTGCGCAAGTGCTGGCCATTACATATAGTTTAAAACTCAAGAATGTTCATACATGATAGGCCATATGTGCAAAGGAATTTTTTTCCCGTGAACTTGTCAAAATTCAAGTTTATCGGTGCAAATGGAAACTAGTCCAAAAAATTACATAGAGGTCCAAGAGAACTAGACAATAACTAATAGGACCTGCAACTTTACAAAAAGGACCCCAAAACATATAGAAGAAAATCAATCGAGTCCTTCTGGACCGCACATCAGATCTCTGCCCCGCATCCTTTCCAGCAACTCCGTCGCCGGGGACGCACCACTTGGGACGGTGTCGCCGGTAGTCGCCAGGACGAAGGAGAAGAAGGGCCTCAGCAACGGCACATTGGCTCTGAGAAGGGCCGCTGAAAGGCCAAGATGTTCACGGGCAAGACGGATGACGCCGTCGTATGCCCCGAGCTTGTGAACGTTAGCAGCTTGACTTCCCCATTGACCAGATCTGAAGCACTGACCAAAGCAAGCCTCACCGTTAGCGCCATCACCTTGATGGCACCAGATCGGGGTTTGGCCGGCAAGATCCGCCAGATTCACCGTAGGCCAGATCTGAAGCCGATGACGAGATCCCCAACTCCATTGCGCCATTCTGCTCATGGGAAACACTGGATCTAAGCTTACAACAACATGAACTCCCTCGGATCCAAATTAACTGACTCAACTTTGCTTATCTAAATATGGATGTATCCACACATGTTTTTACTCGAGATACATACACGTCTAAGGAAAGTTGAATCAATTAATTTAGTTCGGAGGGTGTACGATATACAGAGAGAAGTCGGCCTCGTCTCCGGCCGGTGAGGCTGCCGGAGAGAAGGGGGAGAGGAGCCAGGGGAGTGGGAGAGACTCGAGAGAGAAAGAGAAGAGGAAGAAATGAGAGCTCCCTGGGGAAGAACATTATTTTTGTCGTTCTGCTCGTAGCTTGAAACTGAAAATTTCGGCCGCGCGCCAAATCATCCCGCCGCATCCATTCGAAAATCCCGTGACCAGTTTTACCCTTTTAACCCTGGTCCGGAAGCTACAACCCACCGACCATGGAGGGCTCATTCGGTAACAATGAAATATCTTGCCTAGATCCCGAACCCTCCCCACAGGCCCACACCCACCCACCAACCATTCGCCCCATTAGCTCAAAAATACTCTCACACGCCAAAGCTCTGACTCTCTACAGTACTAGATCTGCTTCGCCACCGGCATACTCCTCCACAGCGTAGCCTTGATCGTGTTGGCTGTCCACCCACCTGATCCGCTCCCCCGCCGCCCTCACCACCGACGGATCTGCTTCACCGCCGACCTCGCCACCGACGGATCTGCTTCACCGCCGACCTCGCCACCGACGGATCTGCTTCACCGCCGACCTCGCCACCGACGGATCTGCTTCACCGCCGACCTCGCCACCGACGGATCTGCTTCACCGCCGACCTCGCCACCGACGGATCTGCTTCACCGCCGACCTCATCCACAACGTAGCAATCAACGCCTTTCCTGTCGATGCACCGGATCCTCTCCAACGGAACCGTGTCTACTTCACCGTGGCCCCCCCTCCACAGAAGCCGATCTATTCCACCGACTACCTCAGCGCAGCGGCTGTATCAACTTCACCGAATCCCTTGCCAGCCAACCAGATCTGCTTCACTAACGCCCGCTTCTACTGAAACAGGGTCGACTCATCGTCTCCCGCGTTCGCCGCCGCTGGAATGCAAGTTGCCGCCCCCGTCCACCCCGCCGCAGCTTGGTTAGTACGCTGGCCCGTTAGATCGCGGTGTTTCTTTAGCCATGTTTTGTGTAGTTATTTGCAGATCTCATATGCCATTAAATTTCTTGATGTGTTACTTTGCATGAAGTTCGTTTAAATATTGTACAGTACCAAAGCATTATCCGATCGCTACCATCCTGTTCATTCTACTGACACATGTGTGCATCCACATATTTATAGGGGACCCATTCATTTGCTGCCAACTGTTTTTGTACTGCATGCTATTCCTTTTATAGTCATGCTATGGACATTTCCAATCTGGTTGTTCTTATACCACGTCATTAGCTCACCGCTAGCCGCTAGCTGTTTTCTCGTGTCTGCTATTCTTTTACTGCTTTTATAATCATGCTATGTGCATTTCCAATCTGCTTGCTCTTATACCTCGTCTTTAGGTTATAGCTATTTTTTTCCATGAATGCTCCTGTCGCACAGCTTGTATAGTTATTGCTGCGTGCATGTCTGGTCTTTGTATTATCGTAGACTAACTTGTCAATGTTATTTTTCCTAGGGATTGATCATGCGAACCACTTATTAGAATATCCAACATTAACAGCGAGGACGCTAGGGAAGGTTGGAATCTGAGTTCTTGGTTGGTAACTTTGGCAGTTTACTTCCGTTATTATCTATAACCTATATGCATTGTTCCTTATGCAAGAGATAAACACTTGGAACCCTGCCATAGCAATGCCATCCATGCTTTACTATGTTTCTGCCTATTTGATATGCTTGTCTTGGAGCAACTGCGAAGGTGATTTGAACCTGACATTTGGTCATTCTTAATGCCAGTTTACTTTATGTGGAAAACCTTGGCATTACCCTACTCTAAATCTGAATGTCTGAAATTCGTATCTCATGCAAAGCAACATCTAGTTGGTTTTAATCTAATATCTGGTAAATATTGGCTTATTCATTTGGCAGCTCAAGTTTTTTGTTATTTGAAACCAGCTGACTTGGTCTTAAATGTGATATCTAAACACAGATTAAGGACAATGGAGCAGGAGGATTAGCATTTCACTTGATGGCTGAACCTAAATGACAGGCATGTCGACTCACGACTAGTGCACGCAAGAGAAGGACCTGCGACGAGCCAAGATGTTCTGCTACATGTCGTTATCTGATCTCTACATTGCGTAATACATGTTTGAATAGTTAATTGTTGTAACTATTTTTGCAATATTACCAGAATGCAGTTTTAGTGAAGCAGTCATCATTAGAAGATAGTCGCCAAAACGACCCTGTGCAACATTATGATGTAAGTCTGCTTAGTACAAGTTCCATACATTGTCTTATTTATGCAACTTGTTATTATCTTATATCTACATTGCATAATAAATGTTTGAATAGTTCACTGTTGTAACTATGTTTGCAATATTACTAGAATGCAGTTGTAATGAAGAAGTCCTTAGTAGAAGTTAGAGCGCAAAAAAGGTTCCGGCGTGAGCCTATGCAACGATATAATGTAAGTCTACGCTTAGTACTTGTGACTATCTCATATCGACAATGCTTAATACATGTTTGCATAGTTCATCGTTTAACTCTTTTTGCATTATTATCAGAATGCAGTTCTGATGAAGCAATCTTCATTAGAAGAGAGGCCCACAAAAAGTTCTGATCTTTGTTCTGATGCATCCTCTCATAGCCGTCAACCTAGACCATTCTTTTCATCAAACAGTGAACATCTCAAGGCTGTACTTTATAAAAGACATGGTATTGCTGCTTTAAGGTCTGTAGCTGATATGTTGACCAAGAGTACACAAGATTCAATCAAGGCGATTGTCAAATGTCAACATGTTATTGATGATGCAAATAGAAGTCCTCAATGATTCTATGTAATTTTTTTTATTTGGGCACATTAATTGCCTTGTAATTTTCCTAGTTATTTTATTTGTGTATGTAATTGTGTGTATCATTGATATCAGATTTTAGGCTCATGTAATTTAATGCAAGTTGACTAGTCAAACAACCAGGGCCCTATAACAGATTGGGCCGGCCCATTAACAGTAGTGTGGGACCCACTTTCATTTTGGGCCGGCTCACTTACTTACCGGTAGGCCGTTAACAGGAAAGTGGGAACCACTCGTGCTTTTGGCCCGACCTTTGTCTTGTTGGGCCGGCCCACTTGCTACATGACGGACCCCACATACTAAATGGGACGGCCTTTTAAGAGGAAAGTGGGACCCACCTGTGTTTTTGGCCCGGCCCACTAGCGTGTTGGGCCGGCCCACTTGCTATATGGTGGACCCCACATACTAAATGGGCCGGCCCTTTAACTGGAAAGTGGGACCCACCTGTGTTTTTGGCCCGGCCCACTAGCGTGTTGGGCCGGCCCACTTGCTATATGGTGGACCCCACATACTAAATGGGCCGGCCTTTTAACTGGAAAGTGGGACCCACCTGTGTTTTTGGCCCGGCCCACTATCTTGTTGGGCCGGCCCACTATCTTGTTGGGCCGGCCCACTTGCTATATGGTGGACCCCACATACTAAATGGCCTGGCCCTTTAACAGGAAAGTGGGACCCACCTGTGCTTTTGGCCCGGCCCACTGGCTTGGTGGGCCGGCCCACTTGATCTAATGTGGACCCCACGCACTAAATGGGCCGGCCCGATTAGCAGGAAAGTGGGACCCACGTGCTAATTGGGCCGGCCCAATAACTTCTTGGGCCGGCCCACTTGCTTTAAGGTGGACCCCGCTTGGTAAATGGGTTGGCCCAATAACATGAAAGTGGGTCCCACATGTTTTGTGGGCCGGCCCTTTTGCCTGTTGACCGGTCAAACGAGTGCATTCGGCCCGGCCCACATGCTTAGTGGACCGGCCCATTAATGTTTTGACCAGTCAACCTTAGAGGTTAGGCCCGGCCCACGTAACTAATGGACCAGCCCAGCTATATAGTTGACCGGTCAAACTAAGTCAGCTGGCCCGGCCCGCAAACTTAATGGGCCGGCCCACTTAAGACGTGGCAGGCCTCGTGTGGGCCTACCATCAACCACGGTGTTTCAGAGGTTAACGCCGTTAACTGCCAGTTAACGACGTCTGCCACGTGTCAGTTTGCATGACGTCAGCAGTCAACGGGCTCCCGGAAACACTTCTGCAACGGTCCGATTTTCCGTGGCGGAAGGGCACCCAAGCGCGACGGACCGAAATATATGTGGTAGGACTTTGCCTGACGCGGTTTCGACAACAGAACCCATATCATCGGGTTAGGCCCATAGGCGACGAAAAATACCCCTTAGCGGACGATTTTGAGATGTTGTCTATCAGAACTTTTCTTGTAGTGAGTGTAATAAAGACAGCAGTAGTGATTATAGTAAACAACAGGATTAAAATACTGTAGGCATAGAGATGGATGAACGGGCGCTGCATGGATAAGAGAACTCATGTAATAATCAAGGCAGGGCATTTGCAGATAATAATAAAACAGTATCCAAGTACTAAATAACCATAGGCATGTGTTCCGTATATAGTCGTATGTGCTCGCAATGAGAAACTTGCACAACATCTTTTGTCCTACCAGCCGGTGGCAGCCGGGCCTCTAGGGAAACTACTGGTAATTAAGGTACTCCTTTTAATAGAGTACCAGAGCAAAGCATTAACACTCCGTGAACACATGTGATCCTCATATCACCACCTTCCCCTCCGGTTGTTCCAATTTCTGTCACTTTGGGGCCTCAGGTTCCGGACAGCAATATGTGTATACAACTTGTAGGTAAGATCATAAAACAATGAATATCATCATGAATCAATAACATGTTTAGATCTGAAATCATGGCACTCGGGCCCTAGTGACAAGCATTAAGCATAACAAGTTGCAACAATATCATAAAAGTACCAACAACGGATACTAGGCACTATGCCCTAACAATCTTATGCTATTACATGAACAATCTCATCCAATCTCTACCATCCCCTTAAGCCTACAGCGGGGGAATTACTCACACATGGATGGTGGAAGCGTGTATGGTTGATGGAGAGGCGTCGGTGGTGATGACCCACAAGTATAGGGGGTGTATCGTAGTATTTTTGATAAGTAAGAGTGTCGAACACAACGAGGAGCAGAAGGTGTTGACAAGCAGTTTCGATGAAGGATTCACTGTAAATGCTCATAGACAAGTATTCAGGGGGTTTTGATATAGCATATGAATAAAGTACGAGTAAGTAAAGTGCGAGAGAAATAATTGCAGCGAGTGGCCCAATCCTTTTTAGCACAAAGGACAATCCGGTTTGTTTACTTATAATGACCAAACGTTCTTGAGGACACACGGGAATTTAGTCTAGTGCTTTCGCTTCATATAGCTGATTAATCTTCATTGTTTTGATAAGTGTTGTGTGGGTGAACCTACGCTAATGCACTGCCCTTCCTAGGACTAATACATACTTATGACTATACCCCTTGCAAGCATCCGCAACTACAAGAAAGTAATTAAGATAAATCTAACCACAGCCTTAAACTCTGAGATCCTGCTATCCCTCCTGCATCGATATACCAACGGGGGTTTAGGTTTCTGTCACTCCGGCAACCCCGCGATTAGCAAACAAGTACAAGATGTATTCCCCTAGGCCCATATAGGTGAAGTATCATGTAGTCGACGTTCACATGACACCACTAGAAGAATAACACCACAACTTAAATATCATAACATTGAATATTACTCAACCATAATTCACTACTAACATTTAGACTTCACCCATGTCCTCAAGAACTAAACGAACTACTCACGAGACATCATATGGAACATGATCAGAGGTGATATGATGATGAATAACAATCTGAACATAAACCTTGGTTCAATGGTTTCACTCAATAGCATCAATAACAAGTAGAAATCAATACCGGGAGAGTTTCCCCTATCAAACAATCAAGATCCAACCCTAATTGTTACAGCGGTGACGATGTGCAGCGGTGGAGACGGCGGTGATGATGATGGAGATGATGGTGATGATGATGGAGATGATGTCCAGCTCGATGACGGTGACGATGGCGTCGATTTCCCCCTCCGGGAGGGAATTTCCCCGGCAGATTTCAGCCTGCCAGAGAGCTCTTTTCTTTCTTGTGTTTTCCGCCCCGCAGAGGCGGCTGTGACTCTTCGCGACTATCCTCTGGAGCTTAGGTTTTCGGGACGAAGAAGTACGCGAAGGAGAGGAGGCCAGAGGGGGCTGTGGGCCCCCTCCCCACATGGCGGCACGGCCAGGCCATGGCCCGCGCCGGCCTATGGGGGGGCATGGCGGCCCTCCTCGGCTCCTCCTTTTGGCTCTCTTCGTCTTCTGGAAAAATAGGATTTTTCGTATAATTTCCGTCAATTGTTGATCTTCCAAAATATTGCATTCTGACGGTGCTTTTTCCATTAGAATCCTGACTCCGGTGCGCGATTCTCCAATAATCATGAAACATGCAAAATAGATGAAATAACATAAGTATCATCTCCAAATATGAAATATATCAATGAATAACAGTAAGTTATGATATAAAATAGTGATGCAAAATGGACGTATCAACTCCCCCCAAGCTTAGACTTCGCTTGTCCCCAAGCGAAACTGAACTCGGTAAATAGGACCACATGTTTATGGAGTGAAGAGTCGATAAATAAAATACGGACAAGAAGCATCATATTAATTCACACAAGACATTCTAGTGAACAACTTCCTCATATAATTCAACTTGAAACAAGTAGAAGGTAATCACAAATAAAGGTGCATAAGAGATCATAATTGATGATGGCAAACTTCGTTCTTGGTCAGAGAACAATTAACAGATTATGTTCAAGCTTATATGGCACAACTTGCATACTGAATCATAATGATCTCCTCATAATCATTGATAACTTTCAAAGCTATATTCATTCAGATAAAACTTGTACTAAACAAGGAAGAATAGAAAACATGATGAAGTAGATCACAATATAAATGGTTTGATCACAAAAACTCAAATGCTTGCTTGAGATGAAGGGAAATAGGTTTATTGACTCAACATAAAGTAAAAGACAGGCCCCTCGCAGAGGGATGCAGGGATTAAATCATGTGCTAGAGCTTTTTTCAGTTTTGAAATCATATAAAAGAGCATGAAGGTAAAATTTTGAGAAGTGTTTGTTGTTGTCAACAAATGGTAGCGGGTACTCTAACCCCCTTGCCAGACAAACCCTCGAAGAGCGGCTCCCATAAAATTTTATTTTTAGTTGACACTCCTCCCAACCTTTGCTTTCACAACCATGGCTAACCGAATCCTCGGGTGCCTTCCAATCATTCTCATACCTTGAAGGAGTGTCTATTTATTTTAGTTTTATTTAGATGACACTCCTCCCCTCCTTTTCTTTCTCAAGCCATGGCTAACCGAATCCTCGGGTGCCTTCCATCAATCACATACCATGGAGGAGTGTCTATTTGTAAAATTATGAAAGTTAATTAATCGGGGCTGGGAACCCCATTGCTAGCTCTTTTTGCAAAATTATTGGATAAGCGGATGAAGCCACTAGTCCATTGGTGAAAGTTGCCTGATACGTCTCCGACGTATCGATAATTTCTTATGTTCCATGCTTGTTTTATGATAATACATACATGTTTTGTTCACACTTTATGATGTTTTTATGCGTTTTACGGAACTAACCTATTGACGAGATGTCGAAGTGTCAGTTCCTGTTTTCTGCTGTTTTTGGTTTCAGAAATCCTAGTAAGGAAATATTCCCGGAATAGGATGAAATCAACGCCCAGAGTCTTAAAATCCCACGAAGCTTCCAGAACACCCGAGAGCCGCCAGAGGGGAGCCCTGGGGGCCCCACACACCAGGCTGGCGCGGCCAGGGGGTGGGCCACGCCCCCCTGTTGTGTCGTCGCCTCGTCAGCCCTCCGACTCCGCCTCTTCGCCAATATAAAGGTACCTGACCTAAATCTTCGATACGGAAAAAGCCACGGTACGAGAAACCTTCTATAGCTGCCGCCATCGCGAAGCCAAGATCTGGGGGACAGGAGTCTCTGTTCCGGCACGCCGCCGGGACGGGGAAGTGCCCCCGGAAGGCTCCTCCATCGATACCACCGCCATCTTCATCACCGCTGCTGTCTCCCATGAGGAGGGAGTAGTTCTCCATCGAGGCTAAGGGTTGTACCGGTAGCTATGTGGTTCATCTCTCTCCTATGTACTTCAATACAATAATCTCATGAGCTGCCTTACATGATTGAGATTCATATGATGATGCTTGTAATCTAGATGTCATTATGCTAGTCAAGTGGATTTTACTTATGTGATCTCCGGAGACTCCTTGTCCCACGTGTGTAAAGGTGACAGTGTGTGCACCGTGTGGGTCTCTTAGGCTATATTTCACAGAATACTTATTCACTGTTATGGATAGCATAGTGAAGTGCTTATTTATATCCCTTTATGATTGCAATGTGTTTTGTATCACAATTCATCTATGTGCTACTCTAGTGATGTTATTAAAGTACTCTATTCCTCCTGCACGGTGTAATGGTGACAGTGTGTGCATCGTGTAGTACTTGGTGTAGGTTATGATTGTAATCTCTTGTAGATTATGAAGTTAATTATTGCTATGATAGTATTGATGTGATCTATGCCTCCTTCATAGTGTGATGGTGACAGTGTGCATGCTATGTTAGTACTTGGTGTAATTGCAATGATCTATCATGCACTCTAAGGTTATTTAAACATGAATATCGAATATTGTGGAGCTTGTTAACTCCGGCATTGAGGGTTCGTGTAATCCTACACAATTAGTTGTGTTCATCATCCAACAAGAGAGTGTAGAGTATAGCATTTATCTATTTATTCTGTTATGTGATCAGTGTTGAGAGTGTCCACTAGTGAAAGTATAATCCCTAGGCCTTGTTCCCAAATACTGCAATCATCGCTTGTTCTCGTTCTCTTGCATCTGTCTTGCTGCAATATTACCACCATCAACCACACGCCAGTTGTAGCATCAAGCTATTTTCTGGTGCCGTTACTACTGCTCATATATATTCATACCACCTGTATTTCACTATCTCTTCATCGAACTAGTGCACCTATACATCTGACAAGTGTATTAGGTGTGTTGGGGACACAAGAGACTTCTTGCTTTGTGGTTGCAGGGTTGCTTGAGAGGGATATCTTTGACCTCTTCCTCACTGAGTTCGATAAACCTTGGGTGATCCACTTAAGGGAAACTTGCTGCTGTTCTACAAACTTCTGCTCTTGGAGGCCCAACACTGTCTACAAGAATAGAAGCACCCATAGACATCAAGCACTTTTCTGGCGCCGTTGCCGGAGAGGAAAGGTAAAAGGTACTCACACTCGGGATCTCGGCTATTAAGCTATTTTCCGGCGCCGTTGTAAGTACTCGAAGCTATTTCCTGTAGATCCTGCAATTGCATCTTTTTGTTTCTTGTTTTACACTAGTTTGGCATAATGGAAAGCAACATGGAGCTTTTTATTCTATTTCCTGAGTTAAGACATGGATGGTTTGATGCGAAAATTAAAAAACCCATGGAACATATTAGTATGAATACTTTGAACACCATTGTTGCTAATGATATGGAAAATTCTAAGCTTGGGGAAGCTGGTTTTGATGAGCATGATATTTTTAGTCCCCCAAGCATTGAGGAGAAAATTTACTTTGATGATACTTTGCCTCCTATTTATGATGATTATAATGATAGTGGTCTTTTGGTGCCGCCTACTATGGAGAGTACATTTTATGATGATTATAATATGCCTCCTACACTTGATGAGAATAATAATGATAGCTACTTTGTTGAATTTGCTCCCACTACAACTAATAAAATTGATTATGCCTATGTGGAGAGTAATAATTTTATGCATGAGACTCATGATAAGAGTGTTTCATGTGATAGTTATATTGTTGAGTTTGCTCATGATGCTACTGGACATTATTATGAGAGAAGAAAATTTGGTTGTAGAAATTTTCATGTTACTAAAACACCTCTCTATGTGCTGAAATTTTTAAAGTTAAACTTGTTTTATCTTTCTATGCTTGTTGCATTATGCTTCATGAACTTGTTTATTTACAAGATTCCTATGCATATGAAGCATGTTAGGCTTAAATGTGTTTTGAATTTGCCTCTTGATGCTCTCTTTTACTTTAAATACTATTTCTTGCGAGTGCATCATTAAAACTGCTGAGCCCATCTTAATGGCTATAAAGAAAGCACTTCTTGGGAGATAACCCATGTGTTTATTTACTACTGCACTTTTATTTTATATTTGAGTCTTGGAAGCTGTTACTACTGTAGCAACCTCTCCTTATCTTAGTTTTGTTGCATTCTTGTGCCAAGTAAAGTCTTTGATAGTAAGGTTCATACTAGATTTGGATTACTGCGCAGAAACAGATTTCTTGCTGTCACGAATCTGGGCCTAATTCTCTGTAGGTAACTCAGAAAATTCTGCAAATTTACGTGAGTGATCCTCAGATATGTACGCAACTTTAATTCAGTTTGAGCATTTTCATTTGAGCAAGTCTGGTGCCTCAATAAAATTCGTCTTTACGAACTATTCTGTTTTGACAGATTCTGCCTTTTATTTCGCATTGCCTGTTTTGCTATGCTTGATGGATTTTTCGATTCCATTAACTTTCAGTAGCTTTGTGCAATGTCCAGAAGTGTTAATAATGATTATGTCACCTCTGAACATGTGAATTTTGATTGTGCACTAACCCTCTAATGAGTTGTTTTGAGTTTGGTGTGGAGGAAGTTTTCAAGGATCAAGAGAGGGAGATGATACAATATGATCAAGGAGAGTGAAAGCTCTAAGCTTGGGGATGCCCCGGTGGTTCATCCCTGCATATTCCAAGAAGACTCAAGCATCTAAGCTTGGGGATGCCTGATGGCGTGTACAGCACACGTCCGTTGGGAACCCCAAGAGGAAGGTGTGATGCGTACAACGGCAAGTTTTCCCTCAGTATGAAACCAAGGTTTATCGAACCAGTAGGAGCCAAGAAGCACGTTGAAGGTTGATGGCGGCAAGATGTAGTGCGGCGCAACACCAGGGATTCCGGCGCCAACGTGGAACCTGCACAACACAAACCAAGTACTTTGCCCCAACGTAACAGCGAGGTTGTCAATCTCACCGGCTTGCTGTAACAAAGGATTAGATGTATAGTGTGGAAGATGATTGTTTGCAGAAAACAGTAGAACAAGTATTGCAGTAGATTGTATTTCAGTATAGAGAATTGGACCGGGGTCCACAGTTCACTAGAGGTGTCTCTCCCATAAGATAAACAGCATGTTGGGTGAACAAATTACAGTTGGGCAATTGACAAATAGAGAGGGCATGACCATGCACATACATATTATGATGAGTATTGTGAGATTTAATTGGGCATTACGACAAAGTACATAGACCGCTATCCAGCATGCATCTATGCCTAAAAAGTCCACCTTCAGGTTATCATCCGAACCCTCCGTATTAAGTTGCTAACAACAGACAATTGCATTAAGTATTGCGCGTAATGTAATCAGTAACTACATCCTCGAACATAGCACCAATGTTTTATCCCTAGTGGCAACAACACATCCATAATCTTAGAGATTTCTGTCACTTCCCCAGATTCACGGAGACATGAACCCACTATCGAGCATAAATACCCCCTCTTGGAGTTACAAGCATCTACTTGGCCAGAGCATCTACTAGTAACGGAGAGCATGCAAGATCATAAACAACACATAGATATAAATTGATAATCAACATAACAAGTATTCTCTATTCATCGGATCCCAACAAACACAACATATAGAATTACAGATAGATGATTTTGATCATGTTCGGCAGCTCACAAGACCCGACAATTAAGCACAATGAGGAGAAGACAACCATCTAGCTACTGCTATGGACCCATAGTCCAGGGGTAGACTACTCACTCATCACTCCGGAGGTGACCATGGCGGCGTAGAGTCCTCCGGGAGATGATTCCCCTCTCCGGCAGGGTGCCGGAGGCGATCTCCTGAATCCCCCGAGATGGGATTGGCGGCGGCGGCGTCTCTGGAAGGTTTCCGTATCGTGGCTCTCGGTACTGGGGGTTTCGCGACGAAGGCTATTTGTAGGCGGAAGGTCAGGTCGAGGGGCGTCACGAGGGGCCCACACTATAGGTCGGTGCGGCCAGGGCTTGGGCCGCGCCGCCCTATAGTCTGGCCACCTCGTGGCCCCACTTCGTCTCCTCTTCGGTCTTCTGGAAGCTTCGTGGCAAAATAGGACCCTGGGCGTTGATTTCGTCCAATTCCGAGAATATTTCCTTACTAGGATTTCTGAAACCAAAAACAGCAGAAAAACAGAATCGGCACTTCGGCATCTTGTTAAAAGGTTAGTTCCAGAAAATGCACGAATATGACATAAAGTGTGCATAAAACATGTAGATATCATCAATAATGTGGCATGGAACATAAGAAATTATCGATACGTCGGAGACGTATCAGCATCCCCAAGCTTAGTTCCTGCTCGTCCCGAGCAGGTAAACGATAAACAAAGATAATTTCTGGAGTGACATGCCATCATAACCTTGATCATACTATTTGTAAAGCATATGTAGTGAATGCAGCGATCAAAACAATGTAAAGGACATGAGTAAACAAATGAATCATATAGCAAAGACTTTTCATGAATAGTACTTCAAGACAAGCATCAATAAGTCTTGCATAAGAGTTAACTCATAAAGCAATAATTCATAGTAGAAGCATTGAAGCAACACAAAGGAAGATTAAGTTTCAGCGGTTGCTTTCAACTTATAACATGTATATCTCATGGATATTGTCAACATAGAGTAATATAACAAGTGCAATATGCAAATATGTAGGAATCAATGCACAGTTCACACAAGTGTTTGCTTCTTGAGGTGGAGAGAAATAGGTGAACTGACTCAACAATGAAAGTAAAAGAATGGTCCTTCAAAGAGGAAAGCATCGATTGCTATATTTGTGCTAGAGCTTTGATTTTGAAAACAAGAAACAATTTTGTCAACGGTAGTAATAAAGCATATGTATCATGTAAATTATATCTTACAAGTTGCAAGCCTCATGCATAGTATACTAATAGTGCCCGCACCTTGTCCTAATTAGCTTGGACTACCGGGATCATCGCAATGCACATGTTTTAACCAAGTGTCACAAAGGGGTACCTCTATGCCGCCTGTACAAAGGTCTAAGGAGAAAGCTGATACGTCTCCAACGTATCGATAATTTCTTATGTTCCATGCCACATTATTGATGTTATCTACATGTTTTATGCACACTTTATGTCATATTCGTGCATTTTCTGGAACTAACCTATTAACAAGATGCCGAAGTGCCGATTCTTTGTTTTCTGCTGTTTTTGGTTTCAGAAATCCTAGTAAGGAAATATTCTCGGAATTGGACGAAATCAACGCCCAGGGTCCTATTTTGCCACGAAGCTTCCAGAAGACCGAAGAGGAGACGAAGTGGGGCCACGAGGTGGCGACACCCTAGGGCGGCGCGGCACCCCCTTGGCCGCGCGGCCCTATGGTGTGGGCCCCTCGTGCCGCCTCCTGACCTACCCTTCCGCCTACTTAAAGCCTCCGTCGCGAAACCCCCAGTACCGAGAACCACGATACGGAAAACCTTCCAGAGACGCCGCCGCCGCCAATCCCATCTCGGGGGATTCAGGAGATCGCCTCCGGCACCCTGCCGGAGAGGGGAATCATCTCCCGGAGGACTCTACGCCGTCATGGTCGCCTCCGGAGTGATGTGTGAGTAGTCTACCCCTGGACTATGGGTCCATAGCAGTAGCTAGATGGTTGTCTTCTCCCCATTGTGCTTCATTGTCGGATCTTGTGAGCTGCCTAACATGATCAAGATCATCTATCTGTAATTCTATATGTTGCGTTTGTTGGGATCCGATGAATAGAGAATACTTGTTATGTTGATTATCAAAGTTATGTCTATGTGTTGTTTATGATCTTGCATGCTCTCCGTTATTAGTAGATGCTCTGGCCAAGTTGATGCTAGTAACTCCAAGAGGGAGTATTTATGCTCGATAGTGGGTTCATGTCTCCGTGAATCTGGAGGGGTGACAAGAACCTCTAAGGTTATGGATGTGCTGTTGCCACTAGGGATAAAACATTGGTGCTATGTTCAAGGATGTAGTCACTGATTACATTACGCGCAATACTTAATGCAATTGTCTGTTGTTAGCAACTTAATACTGGAGGGGGTTCGGATGATAACCTGAAGGTGGACTTTTTAGGCATAGATGCATGCTGGATAGCGGTCTATGTACTTTGTCATAATGCCCAATTAAATCTCACTATACTCATCATAATATGTATGTGCATGGTCATGCCCTCTTTATTTGTCAATTGCCCAACTGTAATTTGTTCACCCAACATGCTGTTTATCTTATGGGAGAGACACCTCTAGTGAACTGTGGACCCCGGTCCAATTCTCTATACTGAAATACAATCTACTGCAATACTTTTTTCGTTTTCGCAAACAATCATCTTCCACACAATACGGTTAATCCTTTGTTACAGCAAGCCGGTGAGATTGACAACCTCACTGTTTCGTTGGGGCAAAGTACTTTGGTTGTGTTGTGCAGGTTCCACGTTGGCGCCGGAATCTCTGGTGTTGCGCCGCACTACATCCCGCCGCCATCAACCTTCAACGTGCTTCTTGACTCCTACTGGTTCGATTAAACCTTGGTTTCTTACTGAGGGAAACTTGCCGCTGTGCGCATCACACCTTCCTCTTGGGGTTCCCAACGGACGTGTCAACCACACGCATCAAAAGCTCGCATCGGATTTCTCGCTATTGATTATTCTTAACTTAGACATCCATACCGGGACAACATAGACAACAGATAATGGACTCCTCTTTTATGCATAAGCATGTAGCAACAATTATTTTTCTCATATGAGATTGAGGATATATGTCCAAAACTGAAACTTCCACCATGGATCATGGCTTTAGTTAGCGGCCCAATGTTCTTCTCTAACAATATGCATGCTCTAACCATAAGGTGGTAGATCGCTCTTACTTCAGACAAGACGAACATGCATAGCAACGCACATGATATTCAACAAAGAGTAGTTGATGGCGTCCCCAGGAACATGGTTATCGCACAACGAGTAACTTAATAAGAGATAAAGTGCATAAGTACATATTCAATTCCACAATAGTTTTTAAGCTATTTGTCCCATGAGCTATATATTGTAAAGGTAAAGAATGGAAATATAAAGGTAGCACTCAAGCAATTTACTTTGGAATGGCGGAGAAATACCATGTAGTAGGTAGGTATGGTGGACACAAATGGCATAGTGGTTGGCTCAAGTATTTTGGATGCATGAGAGGTATTCCCTCTCGATACAAGGTTTAGGCTAGCAAGGCTATTTGAAACAAACACAAGGATGAACCGGTGCAGCAAAACTCACATAAAAGACATATTGAAAACATTATAAGACTCTACACCGTCTTCCTTGTTGTTCAAACTCAATACTAGAAATTATCTAGACTTTAGAGAAACCAAATATGCAAACCAAATTTTAACATGCTCTATGTATTTCTTCATTAATAGGTGCAAAGCATATGATGCAAGAGCTTAAACATGAGCACAACAATTGCCAAGTATCACATTATCCAAGACATTATAGCAATTTACTACATGTATCATTTTCCAATTCCAACCATATAACAATTTAACGAAGGAGAAACTTCGCCATGAATACTATGAGTAAAACCTAAGGACATACTTGTCCATATGCAACAGCGGAGCGTGTCTCTCTCCCACACAAGGAATGCTAGGATCCATTTTATTCAAACAAAACAAAAACAAAAACAAACCGACGCTCCAAGTAAAGCACATAAGCTGTGATGGAATAAAAATATAGTTTCAGGGGAGGAACCTGATAATATTGTCGATGAAGAAGGGGATGCCTTGGGCATCCCCAAGCTTAGACGCTTGAGTCTTCTTGATATATGCAGGGGTGAACCACCGGGGCATCCCCAAGCTTAGAGCTTTCACTCTCCTTGATCATGTTGTATCATCTCCCTCTCTTGATCCTTGAAAACTTCCTCCACACCAAACTTAGAACAACTCATTAGAGGGTTAGTGCACAATCAAAATATACATGTTCAGAGGTGACATAATCATTCTTAACACTTCTGGACATTGCACAAAGCTACTGAAAGTCAATGGAATCGAAATATCCATCGAACATAACAAAACAGGCAATGCGAAATAAAAGGCAGAATCTGTCAAAACAGAACAGTTCGTATTGACGAATTTTATTGAGGCACCAGACTTGCTCAAATGAAAATGCTCAAATCGAATGAAAGTTGAGTACATATCTGAGGATCACTCACGTAAATTGGCATAATTTTCTGAGTTACCTACAGAGAATTTTTCCCAGATTCGTGACAGCAAAGAAATCTGTTTCTGCGCAGTAATCCAAATCTAGTATGAACTTTACTATCAATGACTTTACTTGGCACAACAAAACACTAAACTAAGATAAGGAGAGGTTGCTACAGTAGTAAACAACTTCCAAGACACAAAATAAAAACAAAGTACTGTAGTAAAAACATGGGTTGTCTCCCATAAGCGCTTTTCTTTAACGCCTTTCAGCTAGGCGCAGAAAGTGTGTATCAAGTATTATCAAGAGACGAAGTGTCAACATCATAATTTATTCTAATAATAGAATCAAAAGGTAACTTCATTCTCTTTCTAGGGAAGTGTTCCATACTTTTCTTGAGAGGAAATTGATATTTAATATTACCTTCCTTCATATCAATGATAGCACCAACAGTTCGAAGAAAAGGTCTTCCCAATATAATGGGACAAGATGCATTGCATTCAATATCCAAGACAACAAAATCAACGGGGACAAGGTTATTGTTAACGGTAATGCGAACATTATCAACTTTCCCCAAAGGTTTCTTTGTAGAATGATCAGCAAGATTAACATCCAAATAACAATTTTTCAGCGGTGGCAAGTCAAGCATATTATAAATTTTCTTAGGCATAACAGAAATACTTGCACCAAGATCACATAAAGCATTACAATCAAAGTAATTGACCTTCATCTTAATGATGGGCTCCCAACCATCCTCTAGCTTTCTAGGAATAGAAGCTTCGCGCTCTAATTTCTACTCTCTAGCTTTTACGAGAGCATTTGTAATATGTTGCGTGAAAGCCAAATTTATAGCACTAGCATTAGGACTTTTAGCAAGTTTTTGTAAGAACTTTATAACTTCAGAGATGTTGCAATCATCAAAATTCAAACCATTATAATCCAAAGCAATGGGATCATCATCCCCAATGTTGGAAAAAATTTCAGCAGTTTTATCACAGCGGTTTAATGATTTTAGCGATTTCAGGCAGTTTCTCGCGCTTTGCATTAGAAGTGGAAACATTGCTAACACCAATTATTTTATTATTATTAGTAGGAGGTGCAGCAACTTGTGTAGCATTAGCATTGCTAGTGGTGGTAATAGTCCAAACTTTAGCTATATTATCTTCTTTTTCATTTTCTTCTCTTTTCCACCTAGCACGCAATTCGGCCATCAATCTTATATTCTCATTAATTCTAACTTGGATGGCATTTGCTGTAGTAACAATTTTATTATGATGATTTTCACTAGGCATAACTTTCGATTTTAAAAGATCAACATCAGCAGCAAGACTATCGACTTTAGAAGCAAGTATATCAATTTTCCCAAGCTTTTCTTCAACAGATTTGTTAAAAGCAGTTTGTGTACTAATAAATTCTTTAAGCATGGCTTTAAGTCCAGGGGGTGTTTTCCTATTATTATTGTAAGAATTCCCATAAGAATTACCATAGCCGTTTCCATTATTATAAGGATATGGCATATAGTTGTTACTAGAGTTGTTCCGGTAAGCATTGTTGTTGAAATTATTATTTTTAATGAAGTTTACATCAACATGTTCTTCTTGGGCAACCAATGAAGCTAACGGAACATTATTAGGATCAACATTTGTCCTATCATTCACAAGCATAGACATAATAGCATCAATCTTATCACTCAAGGAAGAGGTTTCTTCGACAGAATTTACCTTCTTACCTTGTGGAGCTCTTTCCGTGTGCCATTCAGAGTAATTGATCATCATATTATCAAGAAGCTTTGTTGCTTCACCAAGAGTGATGGACATAAAGGTACCTCCAGCAGCTGAATCCAATAGGTTCCGCGAAGAAAAATTCAGTCCTGCATAAAAGGTTTGGATGATCATCCAAGTAGTCAGTCCATGGGTTGGGCAATTTTTAACCAAAGATTTCATTCTTTCCCATGCTTGTGCAACATGTTCAGTATCTAATTGTTTAAAATTCATTATGCTACTCCTCAAAGATATAATTTTAGCAGGGGGATAATATCTACCAATAAAAGCATCCTTGCATTTAGTCCATGAATCAATACTATTCTTAGGCAGAGATAGCAACCAATCTTTAGCTCTTCCTCTTAATGAGAAAGGGAACAATTTTAATTTTATAATGTCACCATCTACATCTTTATATTTTTGCATTTCACACAATTCAACAAAATTATTGAGATGGGCAGCAGCATCATCAGAACTAACAGCAGAAAATTGCTCTCGCATAACAAGATTCAATAAAGCAGGTTTAATTTCAAAGAATTCTGCTGTAGTAGCAGGTGGAGCAATGGGTGTGCATAAGAAATCATTATTATTTGTGGTTGTGAAGTCACACAACTTAGTATTTTCAGGAGTACCCATTTTAGCAACAGTAAATAAAGCAAACTAGATAAAGTAAATGCGAGTAACTAATTTTTTTGTGTTTTTGATATAGCAAACAAGATAGTAAATAAAGTAAAACTAGCAACTAATTTTTTTGTATTTTGATTTAGTGCAGCAAACAAAGTAGTAAATAAAATAGAGCAAGACAAAAACAAAGTAAAGAGATTGCGATGTGGAGACTCCCCTTGCAGCGTGTCTTGATCTCCCCGGCAACGGCGCCAGAAAAATTGCTTGATGGCGTGTACAGCACACGTCCGTTGGGAACCCCAAGAGGAAGGTATGATGCGTACAGCGGCAAGTTTTCCCTCAGTATGAAACCAAGGTTTATCGAACCAGTAGGAGCCAAGAAGCACGTTGAAGGTTGATGGCGGCAAGATGTAGTGCGGCGCAACACCAGGGATTCCGGCGCCAACGTGGAACCTGCACAACACAAACCAAGTACTTTGCCCCAACGTAACAGCGAGGTTGTCAATCTCACCGGCTTGCTGTAACAAAGGATTAGATGTATAGTGTGGAAGATGATTGTTTACAGAAAACAGTAGAACAAGTATTGCAGTAGATTGTATTTCAGTATAGAGAATTGGACCGGGGTCCACAGTTCACTAGAGGTGTCTCTCCCATAAGATAAACAGCATGTTGGGTGAACAAATTACAGTTGGGCAATTGACAAATAGAGAGGGCATGACCATGCACATACATATTATGATGAGTATTGTGAGATTTAATTGGGCATTACGATAAAGTACATAGACCGCTATCCAGCATGCATCTATGCCTAAAAAGTCCACCTTCAGGTTATCATCCGAACCCCCTCCAGTATTAAGTTGCTAACAACAGACAATTGCATTAAGTATTGCGCGTAATGTAATCAGTAACTACATCCTCGAACATAGCACCAATGTTTTATCCCTAGTGGCAACAGCACATCCATAATCTTAGAGATTTCTGTCACTTCCCCAGATTCACGGAGACATGAACCCACTATCGAGCATAAATACCACCTCTTGGAGTTACAAGCATCTACTTGGCCAGAGCATCTACTACTAACGGAGAGCATGCAAGATCATAAACAACACATAGATATAAATTGATAATCAACATAACAAGTATTCTCTATTCATCGGATCCCAACAAACACAACATATAGAATTACAGATAGATGATCTTGATCATGTTCGGCAGCTCACAAGACCCGACAATTAAGCACAATGAGGAGAAGACAACCATCTAGCTACTGCTATGGACCCATAGTCCAGGGGTAGACTACTCACTCATCACTCCGGAGGCGACCATGGCGGCGTAGAGTCCTCCGGGAGATGATTCCCCTCTCCGGCAGGGTGCCGGAGGCGATCTCCTGAATCCCCCGAGATGGGATTGGCGGCGGCGGCGTCTCTCGAAGGTTTTCCGTATCGTGGCTCTCGGTACTGGGGGTTTCGCGACGAAGGCTATTTGTAGGCGGAAGGGCAGGTCGAGGGGCGTCACGAGGGGCCCACACTATAGGTCGGCGCGGCCAGGGCTTGGGCCGCGCCGCCCTATAGTCTGGCCACCTCGTGGCCCCACTTCGTCTCCTCTTCGGTCTTCTGGAAGCTTCGTGGCAAAATAGGACCCTGGGCGTTGATTTCGTCCAATTCCGAGAATATTTCCTTACTAGGATTTCTGAAACCAAAAACAGCAGAAAATAGCAACTGGCACTTCGGCATCTTGTTAATAGGTTAGTTCCAGAAAATGCACGAATATGACATAAAGTGTGCATAAAACATGTAGATATCATCAATAATGTGGCATGGAACATAAGAAATTATCGATACGTCGGAGACGTATCAATGCCCAAGGCATCCCCTTCCTCATCGACAAAATTATCAGGTCACTTCTCTTGAACTATATTTTTATTCGGTCACATATTATGTACTTTACTTGGAGCGTCTGTTTGTTTCTATTTTTGTTTTTGTTTGAATAAATGCTTATGTGGGAAAGAGACATGCTCCGCTGGTTCATATGAACACATGTGTTCTTAGCTTTTAGTATTCATGGCAAAGGTTGAAACTGCTTCGTTAATTGTTGTATGGTTGGAAACGGGAAATGCTACATGTGGTAAATGGTATGATGTCTTGAATAACTTGATACTTGGCAATTGTTGTGCTCATGTTTAAGCTCTTGCATCATATACCTTGCACCTATTAGTGAAGAAATACATAGAGCTGGTTAAAATTTGGTTTGCATGATTGGTCTCTCTAAGGTCTAGATATTTTCTAGTAAAGTGTTTGAACAACAAGAAAGACAATGTATAGTATTATAATGCTTGCAATATGTTCTTATGTGAGTCTTGCTGTACTAGTTCATGCTTGTGTTTGCTTCAAACAACCTTGCTAGCCCAAGCCTTGTATTGAGAGGGATTACTTCTCATGCATCCAAAATCCTTGAGCCAAAAACTATGCCATTTGTGTCCACCATACCTACCTACTACATGGTATTTCTCTGCCATTCCAAAGTAAATTGCTCGAGTGCTATCTTTAAACACTTCAAAAGTTATTACCTCTTATTTGTGTCAATGTTTTATAGCTCATGAGGAAGTATGTGGTGTTTATCTTTCAATCTTGTTGGGTGATACGTCTCCGACGTATCGATAATTTCTTATGTTCCATGCCACATTATTGATGATATCTACATGTTTTATGCATACTTTATGTCATATTTATGCGTTTTCCGGAACTAACCTATTGACGAGATGCCGAAGGGCCAGTTGCTGTTTTCTGCTGTTTTTGGTTTCAGAAATCCTAGTAAGGAAATATTCTCGGAATTGGACGAAATCAACGCCCAGCATCTTAGAATCCCCGCAAGCATCCAGAACACCCGAGAGCCGCCAGAGGGGGGCCACAGGGGCCCCAGATGACAGGGTCGCGCGGCCAGGGCCTGGGCCGCGCCCCCCTATTGTGTCATCGCCCCATCGCCCCTCCGACTCCGCCTCTTTGCCTATATAAAGGTCCCTGACCTAAAACCTCGATACGGAAAAGCCACGGTACGAGAAACCTTCCAGAGCCGCCGCCATCGCGAAGCCAAGATCTGGGGGACAGGACTCTCTGTTCCGGCACGCCGCCGGGACGGGGAAGTGCCCCCGGAAGGCTCCTCCATCGACACCACCGCCATCTTCATCACCGCTGCTGTCTCCCATGAGGAGGGAGTAGTTCTCCATCGAGGCTCGGGGCTGTACCGGTAGCTATGTGGTTAAATCTCTCTCCTATGTACTTCAATACAATGATCTCATGAGCTGCCTTACATGATTGAGATTCATATGAGCTTTGTATCACTATTCATCTATGTGCTACTCTAGTGATGTTATTAAAGTACTCTATTCCTCCTGCGTGTAAAGGTGGCAGTGTGTGCATCATGTAGTACTTGGCGTAGTTTATGATTGTGATCTCTTGTAGATTATGAAGTTAACTATTACTATGATGGTATTGATGTGATCTATTTGGTTATGTTGATCTATCTTGCACTCTAAGGTTATTTAAATATGAACATTGAATATTGTGGAGCTTGTTAACTCCGGCATTGAGGGTTCGTGTAATCCTACACAATTAGTGGTGTTCATCATCCAACAAGAGGGTGTAGAGTCTAGCATCTATCTATTTATTTATGTGATCAATGTTGAGAGTGTCCACTAGTGAAAGTATAATCCCTAGGCCTTGTTCCTAAATACTGCTATCGCTGCTTGTTTCTTTGTTCTCTTTTGTATTTGTACTGTCTGCAATATTACCACCATCAATCACACGCCAGTCCTGGACAGCAAAGCACTTTTCTGGTGTTGTTGATACTGCTCATACTTATTTATACCACCTGTATTTCACTATCTCTTCGCCGAACTAGTGCACCTATTAGGTGTGTTGGGGACACAAGAGACTTCTTGCTTTGTGGTTGCAGGGTTGCATGAGAGGGATATCTTTGACCTCTTCCTCCCTGAGATCGATAAACCTTGGGTGATCCACTTAAGGGAAACTTGCTGCTGTTCTACAAACCTCTGCTCTTGGAGGCCCAACACTGTCTACAAGAATAGAAGCTCCCGTAGACATCAAGCACTTTTCTGGCGCCGTTGCCGGGGAGGAAAGGTAAAAGGCTCTCATACTCCGGTCCCAGGTAAAGTACTTTTCTGGCGCCGTTGTGTGTGTGCTCGAAGCTATTTCCTTTAGATCCTGCAATTGCATCTTTTTGTTTCTTTTTTACACTAGTAAGGCATAATTGAAAACAACAAAAATATGAGAGATCTTTATGAACTTTATCTTGAATTAGGACATGATGTGTTTGAAGAGAGAATTAAAAAACCCATGGAACTTTATATGCATGCTAATGGGAATGTTATTAATATGAATGCTTTGAACACTATTGTTGCTAATGCTATGGAAAATTCTAAGCTTGGGGAGGCCGGTTTTGATGAAAATGATCTCTTTAGCACTTCGGGTATTGAGGAGAAAGTTTATGTTGATTATGATATTCCTCCTATTTATGATGATTATAATGATAGTAGTCTTTTGGTACCGCCTGTTATGGAGAATGAATTTGATTATGATTACAATATGCCTCCTATATATGATGATGAGAATAATAATGATAGCTACTTTGTTGAATTTGTTCCCACTACAATTAATAAAATTGATTATGCTTATGTGGAGAGTAATAATTTTATGCATGAGACTCATGATAAGAATGCTTTATGTGATATTTATATTGTTGAGTTTGCTCATGATGCTACTGAGAGTTATTATGAGAGAGGAAAATATGGTTGTAGAAATTTTCATATTACTAAAACACCTCCCTATGTGCTGAAATTTTTGAAGCTACACTTGTTCTATCTTCCTATGCTTGTTACTTTGCTCTTCATGAACTTGTTTATTTACAAGATTCCTATGCATAGGAAGCATGTTAGACTTAAATGTGTTTTGAATTTGCTTCTTGATGCTCTCTTTTGCTTCAAATACTATTTCTTACGAGTGCATCATTAAAACTGCTGAGCCCATCTTAATGGCTATAAAGAAAGAACTTCTTGGGAGATAACCCATGTGTTTATTTTGCTACAATAACTTTGTTTTATATTTGAGTCTTGGAAGTTGTTACTACTGTAGCAACCTCTCCTTATCTTAGTTTTGTTGCATTGTTGTGCCAAGTAAAGTTTTTGATAGTAAGGTTCATACTAGATTTGGATTACTGCGCGGAAACAGATTTCTTGCTGTCACGAATCTGGGCTGAATTCTCTGTAGGTAACTCAGAAAATTATGCTAATTTACATGAGTGATCCTCAGATATGTACGCAACTTTCATTCAATTTGAGCATTTTCATATGAGCAACTCTGGTGCCTCAATAAAATTCGTCTTTACGGACTGTTCTGTTTTGACAGATTCTGCCTTTTATTTCGCATTGCCTCTTTTGCTATGTTGGATGGATTTCTTTGTTCCATTAACTTCCAGTAGCTTTAGGCAATGTCCAGAAGTGTTAAGAATGATTGTGTCACCTCTAAACATGTGAGTTTTTGATTATGCACTAACCCTCTAATGAGTTTGTTTCGAGTTTGGTGTGAAAGAAGTTTTCAAGGGTCAAGAGAGGAGGATGATACAATATGATCAAGAAGAGTGAAAGATCTAAGCTTGGGGATGCCCCGGTGGTTCATCCCTGCATATTTCAAGAAGACTCAAGCATCTAAGCTTGGGGATGCCCAAGGCATCCCCTTCTTCATCGACAAATTATCAGGTTCCTTCTCTTGAAACTATATTTTTATTCGGTCACATCTTATGTACTTTACTTGGAGCGTCTGTGTGCTTTTGTTTTTGTTTTTGTTTGAATAAATGCTTGTGTGGGAGAGAGACACGCTCCGCTGGTTCATATGAACACATGTGTTCTTAGCTTTTAATTTTCATGGCGAAGGTTGAAACTTCTTTGTTAAATTGTTATATGGTTGGAAACGGAAAATGATACATGTAGTAATTGGTAAAATGTCTTGAATAATGTGATACTTGGCAATTGTTGTGCTCATGTTTAAGCTCTTGCATCATATACTTTGCACCTATTAATGAAGAAATACATAGAGCTTGCTAAAATTTGGTTTGCATAATTGGTCTCTCTAAGGTCTAGATAATTTCTAGTAAAGTGTTTTGAACAACAAGGAAGACGGTGTAGAGTCTTATAATGTTTACAATATATCTTTTATGTGAGTTTTTCTGCACCGCTTCATCCTTGTGTTTGTTTCAAACAACCTTGCTAGCCTAAGCCTTGTATCGAGAGGGAATACTTCTCATGCATCCAAAATCCTTGAGCCAACCACTATGCCATTTGTGTCCACCATACCTACCTACTACATGGTATTTCTCCGCCATTCCAAAGTAAATTGCTTGAGTGCTACCTTTAAATTTCTATCCTTCACCTTTGCAATATATAGCTCATGGGACAAATAGCCTAAAAACTATTGTGGTATTGAATATGTACTTATGCACTTTATCTCTTATTAAGTTGCTTGTTGTGCGATAACCATGTTCCTGGGGACTCCATCAACTATTCTTTGTTGAATATCATGTGAGTTGCTATGCATGTCCGTCTTGTCTGAAGTAAGGGAGATTTGCCGCTAGAATGGTTAGAGCATGCATAATGTTAGAGAAGAACATTGGGCCGCTAACTAAAGCCATGATCCATGGTGGAAGTTTCAGTTTTGGACAAATATCCTCAATCTCATATGAGAAAATTAATAATTGTTGAATGCTTATGCATAAAAGAGGAGTCCATTATATGTTGTCTATGTTGTCCCGGTATGGATGTCTAAGTTGAGAATAATCAATAGCGAGAAATCCGATGCGAGCTTTCTCCTTAGACCTTTGTACAGGCGGCATAGAGGTACCCCTTTGTGACACTTGGTTAAAACATATGCATTGCGGTGATAATCCAGGTAATCCGAGCTAATTAGGACAAGGTGCGGGCACTATTAGTATACTATGCATGAGGCTTGCAACTTGTAAGATATAATTTACATGACACATATGCTTTATTACTACCGTTGACAAAATTGTTTCTTGTTTTCAAAATCAAAGCTCTAGCACAAATATAGCAATCAATGCTTCCCTCTGCGAAGGGCCTTTCTTTTACTTTTATTGTTGAGTCAGTTCACCTATCTCTCTCCACCTCAAGAAGCAAACACTTGTGTGAACTGTGCATTGATTCCTACATACTTGCATATTGCACTTGTTATATTACTTTGCATTGACAACTATCCATGAGATATACATGTTACGAGTTGAAAGCAACCGCTGAAACTTAATCTTCCTTTGTGTTGCTTCAATACCCTTACTTTGAACTATTACTTTATGAGTTAACTCTTATGCAAGACTTATTGATGCTTGTCTTGAAGTACTATTCATGAAAAGTCTTTGCTATATGATTCAATTGTTTACTCATTGCATTACCATTTTTTTGATCGCTGCATTCATTACATGTGCTTACAATAGTATGATCAAGGTTATGATGGCATGTCACTCCAGAAATTATCTTTGTTATCGTTTACCTGCTCGGGACGAGCAGAAACTAAGCTTGGGGATGCTGATACGTCTCCGACGTATCGATAATTTCTTATGTTCCATGCCACATTATTGATAATATCTACATGTTTTATGCATACTTTATGTCATATTTATGCGTTTTCCGGAACTAACCTATTGACGAGATGCCGAAGGGCCGATTCTTTGTTTCTGCTGTTTTTGGTTTCAGAAATCCTAGTAAGGAAATATTCTCGGAATTGGACGAAATCAACGCCCAGCATCTTAGAATCCCCGGAAGCATCCAGAACACCCGAGAGCCGCCAGAGGGGGGCCACAGGGGCCCCAGATGACAGGGTGGCGCGGCCAGGGCCTGGGCCGCGCCCCCCTATTGTGTCATCTCCTCGTCGCCCCTCCGACTCCGCCTCTTCGCCTATATAAAGGTCCCTGACCTAAAACCTTGATACGGAGCCACGGTACGAGAAACCTTCCAGAGCCGCCGCCATCGCGAAGCCAAGATCTGGGCGACAGGACTCTCTGTTCCGGCACGCCGCCGGGACGGGGAAGTGCCCCCGGAAGGCTCCTCCATCGACACCACCGCCATCTTCATCACCGCTGCTGTCTCCCATGAGGAGGGAGTAGTTCTCCATCGAGGCTCGGGGCTGTACCGGTAGCTATGTGGTTAAATCTCTCTCCTATGTACTTCAATACAATGATCTCATGAGCTGCCTTACATGATTGAGATTCATATGAGCTTTGTATCACTATTCATCTATGTGCTACTCTAGTGATGTTATTAAAGTAATCTATTCCTCCTGCATGGTGTAAAGGTGGCAGTGTGTGCATCATGTAGTACTTGGCGTAGTTTATGATTGTGATCTCTTGTAGATTATGAAGTTAACTATTACTATGATGGTATTGATGTGATCTATTTGGTTATGTTGATCTATCTTGCACTCTAAGGTTATTTAAATATGAACATTGAATATTGTGGAGCTTGTTAACTCCGGCATTGAGGGTTCGTGTAATCCTACACAATTAGTGGTGTTCATCATCCAACAAGAGGGTGTAGAGTCTAGCATCTATCTATTTATTTATTGGATCAATGTTGAGAGTGTCCACTAGTGAAAGTTAATCCCTAGGCCTTGTTCCTAAATACTGCTATCGCTTCTTGTTTACTGTTCTACTGTATTTGTACTGTCTGCAATATTACCACCATCAATCACACGCCAGTCCTGGACAGCAAAGCACTTTTCTGGTGTTGTTGCTACTGCTCATACTTATTCATACCACCTGTATTTCACTATCTCTTCGCCGAACTAGTGCACCTATTAGGTGTATTGGGGACACAAGAGACTTCTTGCTTTGTGGTTGCAGGGTTGCATGAGAGGGATATCTTTGACCTCTTCCTCCCTGAGATCGATAAACCTTGGGTGATCCACTTAAGGGAAACTTGCTGCTGTTCTACAAACCTCTGTTCTTGGAGGCCCAACACTGTCTACAAGAATAGAAGCTCCCGTAGACATCATTGGGCAACTTTCACCAATGGACTAGTGGCTTCATCCGCTTATCCAATAATTTTGCAAAAAGAGCTGGCAATGGGATTCCCAGTCCCAAATTAATTAACCTTCATAATTTTACAAAAATAGACACTCCTCCATGGTATGTGATTGTTGGACGGCACCCGAGGATTCGGTTAGCCATGGCTTGAGAAAGCAAAGGTGGGGAGGAGTGTCATCTAAACAAAACTAAAATAAAAAGGCACTCCTTCATGGTATGAGATTGTTGGCAGGCACCCGAGGATTCGGTTAGCCATGGTTTGTGAAAGTAAAGGTTGGAAGGAGTGCCACCCAAAAATAAAAATGTTTCATGGGAGCCGCTCTTTGAAGGTTTGTCTGGCAAGGGGGTTAGAGTGCCAATTACCATTCGTTGACAACAACATACACCTCTCAAAACTTTACTTTTATGCTCTCTTGATGTTTTCAAAACCAAAGCTCTAGCACAAACATAGCAATCAATGCTTCCCTCTGTGAAGGGCCTTTCTTCTACTTTTATGTTGAGTCAGTTTACCCATTTCTCTCTATCTTAGAAGCAAACACTTGTGTCAACTGGGCATTGATTCTTACATGCTTGCTTATTGCACTTGTTATATTGCTTTGCATTGACAACTATCCATGAGATATACATGTTACAAGTTGAAAGCAACCGCTGAAACTTAATCTTCCTTTGTGTTGCTTCAACGCCTTTACTAAGAAATTATTGCTTTATGAGTTAACTCTTATGCAAGACTTATTGATGCTTGTCTTGAAAGTATTATTCATGAAAAGTCTTTGCTATATGATTCATTTGTTTACTCATTATCATCATCATTGCTTCGAATCGCTGCATTCATCTCATATGCTTTACAATAGTATTGATCAAGATTATGATAGCATGTCACTTAAGAAATTATCTTTGTTATCATTTACCTACTCGAGGGCGAGTAGGAACTAAGCTTGGGGATGCTGATACGTCTCCGACGTATTGATAATTTCTTATGTTCCATGCTTGTTTTATGACAATGCCTACATGTTTTGTTCACACTTTATGATGTTTTTATGCGTTTTCCGGAACTAACCTATTGACGAGATGCCGAAGTGCCAGTTCCTGTTTTCTGCTGTTTTTGGTTTCAGAAATCCTAGTAAGGAAATATTCTCGGAATTGGACGAAATCAACGCCCAGAGTCTTAAAATCCCACGAAGCTTCCAGAACACCCGAGAGCCGCCAGAGGGGAGCCCTGGGGGCCCCACACACCAGGCTGGCGCGACCAGGGGGTGGGCCGCGCCCCCCTGTTGTGTCGTCGCCTCGTCAGCCCTCCGACTCCGCCTCTTCGCCCATATAAAGGTCCCTGACCTAAATCTTCGATACGGAAAAAGCCACGGTACGAGAAACCTTCCAGAGCCGCCGCCATCGCGAAGCCAAGATCTGGGGGACAGGAGTCTCTGTTCCGGCACGCCGCCGGGACGGGGAAGTGCCCCCGGAAGGCTCCTCCATCGACACCACCGCCATCTTCATCACCGCTGCTGTCTCCCATGAGGAGGGAGTAGTTCTCCATTGAGGCTAAGGGATGTACCGGTAGCTATGTGGTTCATCTCTCTCCTATGTACTTCAATACAATAATCTCATGAGCTGCCTTACATGATTGAGATTCATATGATGATGCTTGTAATCTAGATGTCATTATGCTAGTCAAGTGGATTTTACTTATGTGATCTCCGGAGACTCCTTGTCCCACGTGTGTAAAGGTGACAGTGTGTGCACCGTGTGGGTCTCTTAGGCTATATTTCACAGAATACTTATTCACTGTTATGGATAGCATAGTGAAGGGCTTATTTATATCCCTTTATGATTGCAATGTGTTTTGTATCACAATTCATCTATGTGCTACTCTAGTGATGTTATTAAAGTACTCTATTCCTCCTGCACGGTGTAATGGTGACAGTGTGTGCATCTTGTAGTACTTGGCGTAGGTTATGATTGTAATCTCTTGTAGATTATGAAGTTAATTATTGCTATGATAGTATTGATGTGATCTATGCCTCCTTCATAGTGTGATGGTGACAGTGTGCATGCTATGTTAGTACTTGGTATAATTGCAATGATCTATCATGCACTCTAAGGTTATTTAAACATGAATATCGAATATTGTGGAGCTTGTTAACTCCGGCATTGAGGGTTCGTGTAATCCTACACAATTAGTGGTGTTCATCATCCAACAAGAGAGTGTAGAGTATAGCATTTATCTATTTATTCTGTTATGTGATCAATGTTGAGAGTGTCCACTAGTGAAAGTATAATCCCTAGGCCTTGTTCCCAAATACTGCAATCATCGCTTGTTTCTTGTTCTCTTTGCATCATCTTGCCTGCAATATTACCACCATCAACCACACGCCAGTTGTAGCATCAAGCTATTTTCTGGTGCCGTTACTACTGCTCATATATATTCATACCACCTGTATTTCACTATCTCTTCGCTGACCTAGTGCACCTATACATCTGACAAGTGTATTGGGTGTGGTGGGGACACAAGAGACTTCTTGCTTTGTGGTTGCAGGGTTGCTTGAGAGGGATATCTTTGACCTCTTCCTCCCTGAGTTCGATAAACCTTGGGTGATCCACTTAAGGGAAACTTGCTGCTGTTCTACAAACCTCTGCTCTTGGTGGCCCAACACTATCTACAAGAATAGAAGCACCCGTAGACATCATTGCCCAACAAGATTGAAAGATAAAACACCACATACTTCCTCATGAGCTATAAAACATTGACACAAATATGGGATGATAAATTTTGAATTGTTTAAAGGTAGCACACGAAGTATTTACTTGGAATGGCAAGAAATACCATGTAGTAGGTAGGTATGGTGGACACAAATGGCATAGGTTTGGGTTAAGGTTTGGATGCACGAGAAGCATTCCCTCTCAGTACAGGTTTTTGGCTAGCAAGGTAAATTAGCAAGCATAAGAGTTGAGGGAAACAAACAAATATACATGTGATAGAAACAATCATGCATCTTCCTCGTAAGCACAAACAATTTTAACTTCAGAATAATAAGCTAAGAGCTAACAAGAAAGAAAGACCATGAAACAACTACATGTATTTCTCTTTTCTACTTAAACCTCAAAGTGTTGTTGCTATTGACCAATGCTAAGTTTGCCAAAACCAAATAGATTTACTCAATGCTCCCATAGTGATACCAATACTAATAACAAGATCAATCATATAATAGAGATTGCAAACTAAAATAAGGTGTGCAATATGTAAATCATAAAACTTCTCACTGATATTCCATAACGATAACTCACACCAAGGGATACGTAGACAACCAACTAAGGAGAGATACTTCCACACTGCAACCCATCTGGTATGATAACTTCCCTACTCATGATATGACACTACTTGATAGTAAAAAGTAAAAGATAGTGATGATGTGATACCGCGGCACTCCCCCAAGCTTGGAACAACCCAAGGGGATGCCAATACCGATGATGAATTACTCCTTCGGCGGTGGTGGTGATGAATTCTTGACAAGCTTCTCAACAAGCTCCTGAAGCTCATCAATCTTGTACATGAGGTTGCGGATCATCTCCGAATTGTGCTCGACTCGGTTAAGAAGTATGTCCGACGGCGAGTCCCAACTCTTGGAGTTATTTCCCCACTCTTCAGCTTCAGACTTCATCCTTCCTGCAGTGTTAGAACGATCTATATCCCAATTTCTAGGCAATACTGCCTTGGGAATCCTTTCAATTTCACTATTGTAAATTAGACTTCGGAAGGGGTTGTAGGTGCTTGGAGGAAATGTCTTTGGAGCTAGGTAGTGACGTGGAACCTTTCCTCCGGTGCGAATTCTTGCGCTCTTCTTGGCACTGAAAGGGTTCTCCACCACCTCTATGCTTGCGATGGTAGCACGCGGGTATGCATGCGAGTCTTCCTCCACTTCTTCTTCATCTTCTTCCTTGACGCTCTCGTCCACCTCTTTCCACTCGGGATCTTGAATATCTTCATCCGAAAGCCCCTTGCCCTTGTTGTTGGAGACCATGGTGCTTTTAGATCAAAGACAGATCCTGGCAGAAAACAGCTCGAAACAAAACACGTCGAGAAAATGATATACGGACCTCCAGGGGTCCGGGGGATTATATAGCAGGAATTTTTACCACAAAAGGAAAGTACCAGGTCGAACCAGAGTCGGAGAGGAGCAACGAGGGACCCACCTCATAGGGCGGCGCGGCCAAGCTGGGGCCCGCGCCGGCCTATGGGGGCACGCTCTCGTGCGTCTCCTCCACTCCGTTTCGATCTCGTAATTTTTCATATTTTCCAAAAACAGCAAAAACATAGTTCAGAAAGTTAAACGCGGACTTTTTATTACCAGTACTGTTACCTATTCAAAGTCGAACTCTGCCGGACTGTCAATTTGACCTTTGATGAAATCCTCCGGTGTCACATCTCGAATAACATCAACATCTTCATTATAAGAATCTCCAGAGATATAATGCTTGAGTCTTTGTTCATTCACCACTTGTGTGCACTAGTAGGAAAACCCTTATAGGTGGAGCTTATTTCTGTGGCGCACCGACAAAAATGCGCCACAGAAATTTGTTTTGTGGCGCAGCAGACACGGTGCGCCACAGAAATAGCTTAATTTTGTGGCGCACCAACAATCCATGCACCACAGAAACTTGGTGGGGCCAGCCCCAATCATTGGTTTCACTACTTCTGTGGCGCACAGGACCAGTGCGCCACAGAAATAAGACATTCTGTGGCGCACTGGTCCTGGTGCGCCACTGAATTAAGACTTTCTGTGGCGCACGCGGGATGGTGCGCCACAGAAACTACACATTTCTGTTGCGCACATGAGTTCCATGCGCCACAGAAGTTTTTTTTGCTCCCCACGCAACTCCACCCCCCACCCTCCCCCGTAGATCGCCTTTTTGACCTCTGTAAAAAATGAAAGAAATAGATAGAAATTACAAAAAATAAATTCCATCAAGATGCCCATGTATTATGTCATCTTTTACCACTGCAAATTAACAAACATGAATTTCGACTTTTTTTGCAAAATTGGGTGGGAAAATCATCAAACTGGTTTTCTGGTTGCATACGAATTCGAAAAAAAACGCATAATATATCAAAATGATCCCACGAAAAATCTACATCCGAATTCAGCGGAAAGAGTAAAAAGTTACGGCCAGTTAAAGTTTTTTTGCTGCAAAATACAAAAAAAGAAAAAAATTCTGTGGCGCACCTAGTGCCCATGCGCCACAGAATTAACGTCCAAAAAAATTCTGTGGCGCACCTAGTGCCCATCCTGCCGCCCTCCACCACTTCTCCTCCACTCCTCCTCCACTTCTCCTCACTTCTCCTCTTATGCAAACTTCTCCTCCACTTCTCCTCCACTCCTCCTCCACTTCTCCTCCACTTCTCCTCTTATGCAAACTTCTCCTCCACTTCTCCTCCTCCTCCTCCTCCACCACCACCACCACCACCACCACCACCTCCTCCTTTGGCCGGCCTCCTCCTCCTCCTCCACCACCACCACCACCACCACCTCCTCCGGGGCCGGCCTCCTACTCCGGCGACCTCCTCCTCCTCCGGCCGGCCTCCTCCTACTCCGGCGACGACGACCTTCTCCTCCTCCTACTACTCCGGCGACCTACTCCGGCGGCCACCTCCTCCTCTTCCTCCATCACCTCTTCTTCCTCCACCACCACCTCCTCTTCCTCCACCACCTCCTCCACCACCACCACCACCACCACCTCCACCACCACCACCACCACCTCCATCACCACCTCCATCACCACCACCACCTCCATCACCACCACCACCACCACCACCACCTCCATCACCACCACCACCACTACCACCACCACCTCCTCCTCCTCCTCCTCCGACCGTCCTCCTCCTTCACCCACCCACCCACCCACCTCCGGCTACCATCCAGCGAAATTAAAAAAAAATTAAAAAAATTCGGTGGCCCCAGATCTAGATCTGGCCGCCTTTTTTTTTTGAATTTCAAAAAAAAATCTGTGGCGCACCACCGCCGGTGCACCACAGAAATAAGACTTTCTGTGGCGCATGGGCCGGTGCGCCACAGAAACCTTATTTTTGTGGCGAGAATTATGTGGCGCACCGCCTGTGCACCACAGAATTGATTTTTAGTGCGCCACTGATGAGCCTTTTCCTACTAGTGGTGGCATCGCCTTGGAGAGAACTAATTTTAATTGCTCCTGAACGATACACCTCCACAATGACATATGGTCCTTCCCATTTCGAGATTAATTTCCCTGCAAAGAATCTGAGACGAGACCGATACAATAGGACTTTATCCCCAACATTAAATTCTCTTTTGATAATTCTTCTATCATGCCATTTCTTAACTTTCTCTTTAAAGAGTTTAGCATTTTCATAAGCTTCACTTCTCCATTCATCTAGAGAACTCAATTGTAGCAATCTCTTCTTACCGGCAAGTTTAGGATCTTTATTTAGTTCTCTTACAGCCCAATAAGCTTTGTGCTCTAGTTCTAAAGGTAAATGACAAGCTTTTCCATAAACCATTTTATACGGTGACATACCCATGGGATTTTTATAAGCAGTTCTATAAGCCCATAATGCTTCCTTCAATTTACTAGCCCAATTCTTTCAAGATTTATTAACAGTCTTTTGCAAGATAGATTTAATCTCTCTATTTGATAATTCTACTTGCCCACTAGTTTGAGGATGATAAGCAGAAGCAATTCTATGATTAATACCATATTTAGCAAGAGTTTTTCTAAAACCACCATGAATAAAATGAGAACCTCCATCAGTCACAAGATATCTAGGAACTCCAAATCTAGGAAAAATAATATCTAAAAGCATTCTTAAAGAGGTCTCAACATCAGCACTTTTTGTGGGTATGGCTTCCACGCATTTAGTAACATAATCAACATCAACAAGTATATGAGTGTTACCTTCTGAAGAAGGGAAAGGTCCCATGAAGTCAAATCCCCAACAATCGAATGGTTCAATAACAAGAGTATAACTCATAGGCATTTCATTGCGTCTGGAGATATTACCAACCCTTTGACATTCATCACAAGATAAAATAAACTTCCTTGCATATTTGAAGAGAGTTGGCCAATAAAAACCTAATTGTAGAACCTTTTGCGCGGTTCTATCTCCGGCGTGATGTCCTCCATAAGCACTACCATGACACTTATTCAATATCTCTTGTTGTTCATATTCGGGAACACATCTTCGCAGAATACCATCCACTCCTTTATATAAGTGTGGGTCATCCCAAAAATAATGCCTCAAGTCATAAAAGAATTTCCTCCTTTGCTGGGATGAAAAGGTTGGAGGCAAGTACTTGGAAACAATAAAGTTAGCGTAATCAGCATACCAAGGACTATCTCGTGAGCTCACCTTTATTACAGCCAATTGTTCATTTGGAAAACTATCATTAACAGGAACAGGATCATAAGCAATATTTTCCAATCTAGACAAATTATCAGCAACAGGATTATCAGCACCTTTCCTGTCTATAATATGTAAATCAAATTCTTGCAACAGAAGCACCCATCTAATAAGCCTTGGCTTAGCATCTTTCTTTTGCATAAGGTATCTAATTGCAGCATGATCAGTATGAATTGTAACTTTTGAATCAACAATATAGGATCTAAACTTGTCACAAGCAAAGACTACAGCTAACAATTCCTTTTCAGTTGTAGCATAATTTCTTTGAGCAGCATCAAGAGTTTTACTAGCATAATGAATAACATTCAATTTTTTATCTACTCGCTGTCCAAGAACAGCGCCTGCAGCAAAATCACTAGCATCACACATAATTTCAAAAGGTAAATTCCAATCAGGAGGTTCAACTGTAGGAGCAGTTGTTAAGGCTTTCTTTAGAGTTTCAAAAGCTTCCTTACAATCACCATCAAAAACAAAAGGTACATCTTTTTGAAGAAGATTAGTAAGAGGTTTTGAAATCTTAGAAAAGTCTTTAATAAACCTCCTATAAAACCCAGCATGACCAAGAACACTACGAATACCTTTAACATCCCTTGGATAGGGCATCTTCTCAATTGCTTCAACTTTAGCTCTATCAACTTCAATACCTCTCTCGGAAATTTTATGTCCTAATACAATTCCTTCATTAACCATAAAGTGGCATTTCTCCCAATTAAGAACAAGGTTAGTTTCTTCACATCTCTGCAAAACTTTATCAAGGTTCCGCAAGCAATTATCAAAAGAATTCCCATAGACAGAAAAATCATCCATGAATACCTCCACAATATTCTCGCAAAAGCCATGAAAAATAGCAGATATGCATCTTTGAAAAGTAGCAGGAGCATTACATAAACCAAAAGGCATACGTCTATAAGCATAAGTTCCATAGGGACAAGTGAAAGTGGTTTACTCTTGATCCTTAGTTTTAACAGCAATTTGTGAAAACCCAGAATAACCATCAAGAAAGCAAAAATGAGTATTTTTAGACAACCTTTCTAACATTTGATCAATAAAAGGTAAAGGGTAATGATCTTTCTTAGTAACCTTATTAACTTTTCGATAATCAATGCACATTCTATACCGTACAACTACTCTTTGAGGGATGAGCTCATCATTATCATTAGGCACAACAGTCATTCCTCCTTTCTTAGGAACACAATGCACAGGACTAACCCATCTACTATAAGCAATAGGATATATAATACCAGCTTCAAGAAGTTTTAATACCTCATTTCTTACCACATCCTTCATCTTAGGAATTAGACGACGCTGATGTTCAACAACAGGCTTTGCATCATCTTCCATATTAATGGCATGTTGGCAAATAGAGGGAGAAATCCCCTTCAAGTCATCAAGAGTGTAGCCAATAGCTCCTCGGTGTTTCTTCAATATTTCCAATAACCTTTCTTCCTCGAACTCTGAAAGCTTAGAACTAATAATAACAGGATATATTTTCTTATCATCAATATCAGCATATTTAAGATTATCAGGCAATGGTTTTAAATCAAAAACAGGATCTTCCTTTGGTGGTGGTGTTGTACCTAGATCTTCTACCGGTAAATCATGCTTAAGAATAGGTTGACGAAGGAAAATTTCATCAAGCTCATTTCTTTCTTCCCTAAAGACTTCACTCTCACTATTCTCCAAATGTTGCTGCAAAGGATTATTAGGAGCAAGAGCAATAGATGCACACTGTTCAACTCTAAAATCATTATTAGGAGAATCAACTTTATAAGGTGTTTTGGCAAATTTAGAGAAATTAAACTCATAAGATTCACCAGCAAATTTAGTCAAAATTTTCTCTTTCTTGCAATCTATAACAGCTCCACAAGTATTTAGAAAAGGTCTACCAAAAATGATAGGACAATACTTACTAGCAGCAGAACCAAGTACCAAAAAGTCAGCATGATATTTAATCTTACCACATAGAACTTCCACATCTCGAACAATACCAATTGGAGAGATAGTTTCTCTATTAGCTAGCCGAATAACCACATCAATATCTTCAAGTTCACAAGAACCAATTTCGTGCATAATCTCCGTGTAAAGCTCATAAGGAATAGCACTAATACTTGCACCAATATCGCATAAACCATAATAACAATGATCACCAATTCTAACAGATAGCATAGGAACACTAGTTTTCCTAGACTTATTAGGATGTGAAACAATATTAGAAGCATCTTCACAGAAAATAATATGACCATCTTCCATATTTTCAGTCACAAGATCTTTAACTATTGCAATAGCAGGTTCAACTTTTATTTGCTCTTCAGGTTCTATAGGTTTCTTTTCACTTTTATTAACCGCACTATTTATAACAGAATACTCCTTCATTTTAGCAGGGAAAGGAGTTTTTTCAATATAAGCTTCAGGAATAACATGATCAACAGTTTCAATTACAACACATTTATTTATAGATGAATCAATTTTATCTTTATACGGTTCATGATACTTATCAAAATTCTTCTTAGGCAATTCATAATGAGAGGCAAAAGCTTTATAAAGATTTGCAACGACTTGAGAATCAAGACCATAAGTATCACTCATATTACGAAATTTATCAGTATCCATAAAAGTTTCAATGCATTTATAATCATAATTTATACCTGACTCTCTATCTTTGTCGTTCTCCCATCCTTCAGTATTCTCCTGAATCCGATCAAGAATGTCCCTTTTAAACTCTTCTTTGTTGCGTGTAAATGATCCAAAACAAGAAGTATCCAGCAAGGTCTTATCTTGAAAAGAAAGTCTTGCATAGAAATTATCAATGATAATATTACCAGGAAGCTCATGAATGGGGCATTTGAGCATTAAAGACTTCAATCTCCCCCACGCTTGGGCAATACTCTCTCCATCATGAGGCCATAAATTATATATGCGGTTTCGGTCCTTGTGAATTTCACTTGGAGGATAGAATTGAGAATAAAATAGAGGCACAATATCATTCCATTCAAGAGAATCCCCATTATTCAGTAATTTATACCAATGCGCCGCTTTACCAGACATCGATATAGAGAATAGTTTCTTCCTAACTTCATCCATAGCAATACCTGCACACTTAAATAAACCGCATAATTCATGTAAGAACAGTAAATGATCTCCAGGATGGACAGTTCCATCCCCTGCATAACGGTTATCCACAACACGTTCAATAATTTTCATAGGTATTTTGTATGGAACCTCTTTCTCACCTGGCGCCTCATCCACTACCTTTGCAGTAGTAGTAGATTTTCCAAATAAAAATTCAAGAGAGGATCTCTCCATAATGAATTATAGCAGCGTGCAGAAATAAAATCAACACGAACAGTAAAAGTTTCCCTTACCAATTCCACTTACCAATAGTGCTTCACTCCCCGGCAACGGCGCCAGAAAATAGTCTCGATGACCCACTGATACGCGTACAGCACGCGTCCGTTGGGAACCCCAAGAGGAAGGTGTGATGCATACAGCGGCAAGTTTTCCCTCAGTAAGAAACCAAGGTTTATCGAACCAGTAGGAGCCAAGAAGCACGTTGAAGGTTGATGGCGGCGAGATGTAGTGCGGCGCAACACCAGGGATTCCGGCGCCAACGTGGAACCTGCACAACACAACCAAAGTACTTTGCCCCAACGAAACAGTGAGGTTGTCAATCTCACCGGCTTGCTGTAACAAAGGATTAGATGTATAGTGTGGATGATGATTGTTTGCAGAAAACAGTAGAACAATTGCAGTAGATTGTATTCGATTAAAAGAATGGACCGGGGTCCACAGTTCACTAGTGGTGTCTCTCCCATAAGAATAAGCATGTTGGGTGAACAAATTACAGTTGGGCAATTGACAAATAGAGAGGGCATGACAATGCACATACATGATATGATGAATATTGTGAGATTTAATTGGGCATTACGACAAAGTACATAGACCGCTATCCAGCATGCTTCTATGCCTAAAAAGTCCACCTTCAGGTTATCATCCGAACCCCTTCCAGTATTAAGTTGAAGACAACAGACAATTGCATTAAGTATTCCGCGTAATGTAATCAATAACTACATCCTCGGACATAGCATCAATGTTTTATCCCTAGTGGCAACAGCACATCCACAACCTTAGGGGTTTCTGTCACTCCCCCAGATTTAATGGAGACATGAACCCACTATCGAGCATAAATACTCCCTCTTGGAGTTACAAGTATTAACTTGGCCAGAGCCTCTACTAGTAACGGAGAGCATGCAAGATCATAAACAACACATAGATAATAGATTGATAATCAACATAGCATAGTATTCTCTATCCATCGGATCCCAACAAACACAACATATAGCATTACAGATAGATGATCTTGATCATGTTAGGCAGCTCACAAGACCCGACAATGAAGCATAATGAGGAGAAGACGACCATCTAGCTACTGCTATGGACCCATAGTCCAGGGGTGAACTACTCACTCATCACTCCGGAGGCGACCATGGCGGTGAAGAGTCCTCCGGGAGATGATTCCCCTCTCCCGCAGGGTGCCGGAGGCAATCTCCTGAATCCCCCGAGATGGGATTGGCGGCGGCGGCGTCTCTGGAAGGTTTTCCGTATCGTGGCTCTCGGTACTGGGGGTTGCGCGACGAAGACTATTTGTAGGCGGAAGGGCAGGTCAGGAGGCGTCGCAGGGGCCCCACACGCTAGGGCCGCGCGGGCCCCCCTTGGGCCGCGCCGCCCTAGTGTGGCGGCGCCCCGTGGCCCCACTTTGTCTCTCCCTTGGTCTTCTGGAAGCTTCGTGGCAAAATAGGCCCCTGGGCGTTGATTTCGTCCAATTCCGAGAATATTTCCTTACTAGGATTTCTGAAACCAAAAACAGCAAAAAACAGCAACTGGCTCTTCGGCATCTCGTTAATAGGTTAGTGCCGGAAAATGCATAAATATGACATAAAGTATGCATAAAACATGTAGATATCATCAATAATGTGGCATGGAACATAAGAAATTATCGATACGTCGGAGACGTATCACCCACAAGTATAGGGGGTGTATCGTAGTATTTTCGATAAGTAAGAGTGTCGAACCCAACGAGGAGCAGAAGGTGTTGACAAGCAGTTTCGATGAAGGATTCACTGTAAATGCTCACAGACAAGTATTCAGGGGGTTTTGATATAGCAGATGAATAAAGTACGAGTAAGTAAAGTGCGAGAGAAATAATTGCAACGAGTGGCCCAATCCTTTTTAGCACAAAGGACAAGCCGGTTTGTTTACTTATAATGACCAAACGTTCTTGAGGACACACGGGAATTTTGTCTAGTGCTTTCGCTTCATATAGCTGATTAATCTTCATTGTTTTGATAAGTGTTGTGTGGGTGAACCTACGCTAATGCACTGCCCTTCCTAGGACTAATACATACTTGTGATTATACCCCTTGCAAGCATCCGCAACTACAAGAAAGTAATTAAGATAAATCTAACCACAACCTTAAACTCTGAGATCCTGCTATCCCTCCTGCATCGATATACCAACGGGAGTTTAGGTTTCTGTCACTCCGGCAACCCCACGATTAGCAAACGAGTACAAGACGTATTCCCCTAGGCCCATATAGGTGAAGTATCATGTAGTCGACGTTCACATGACACCACTAGAAGAATAACACCACAACTTAAATATCATAACATTGAATATTACTCAACCATAATTCACTACTAACATTTAGACTTCACCCATGTCCTCAAGAACTAAATGAACTACTCACGAGACATCATATGGAACATGATCAGAGGTGATATGATGATGAATAACAATCTGAACATAAATCTTGGTTCAATGGTTTCACTCAATAGCATCAATAACAAGTAGAAATCAATACCGGGAGAGTTTCCCCTATCAAAAAATCAAGATCCAACCCTAATTGTTACAGCGGTGACGATGTGCAGCGGTGGAGACGGCGGTGATGATGATGGAGATGATGGTGATGATGATGGAGGTGATGTCCAGCTCGATGACAGTGACGATGGCGTCGATTTCCCCCTCCGGGAGGGAATTTCCCTGGCAGATTTCAGCCTGCCGGAGAGCTCTTTTCTCTCTTGTGTTTTCCGCCCCGCAGAGGCGGCTGTGACTCTTCGCGACTATCCTCTGGAGCTTAGGTTTCCGGGACGAAGAAGTACGCGAAGGAGAGGAGGCCAGAGGGGGCTGTGGGCCCCCTCCCCACATGGCGGCGCGGCCAGGCCAGGGCCCGCGCCGGCCTATGGGGGGGCCATGGCGGCCCTCCTCGGCTCCTCCTTTTGGCTCTCTTCGTCTTCTGGAAAAATAGGATTTTTCATATAATTTCCGTCAATTGTTGATCTTCTGAAATATTGCATTCTAACGGTGCTTTTTCCAGCAGAATCCTGACTCTGGTGCGTGATTCTCCAATAATCATGAAACATTCAAAATAGATGAAATAACATAAGTATCATCTCCAAATATGAAATATATCAATGAATAACAGTAAGTTATGATATAAAATAGTGATGCAAAATGGACGTATCAGGTGGCGATGATGGCGATGATCTCCTCCAATTCCTCGTCCCGGCAGGATGCCAGAACGGAGTTTCTGATCCTGAGACGGAGTTTCGCGATGGCGGCGGAGTTCTGGATGTCTTATGGAAAATTGGTCGAACCCCATTGCGTTTTTAGGTCAAGGGCTTTAAGTAGTCCAGAGGGGAGCGTCGGGGGCTGGACGAGGCGACGCCTCCATAGGGCGGCGCGGCCCAGGGGCCCACCGCGCCGCCAGGTGGTATGGGCGCCTCGTGGCCCCCTCCGTCTTGTCTTCTGGCTCCGTAAGTCTTCTATGAAAATAGGCCCATTGCAATTATTTCCGGGGATTTTCCAGAAAGTTGATTTTCTGCACAAAAATAAGACACCAGGGCAATTCTGCTGAAAACAATGTTAATCCGTGTTAGTTGTATCCAAAGTACACAAATTAGAGGCAAACCAATAGCAAAAGTGTTCGGGAAAGTGGATACGTTTTGGACGTATCAACGACAGTGCTACATATAAGTAGAATTATCATTCAATTTAATTCGCTTAGCATCAATGTTATGAATATGTGTATCACTACTATCGAGACTTAATATAAATAAACCATTCTTCTCAGGCGCATGACCATAAAAGATATTATTCATAAAAATAGAACAACCATTATTCTCAGACTTGAATGAATAACCGTCTTGCATTAAACAAGATCCAGATATAATGTTCATGCTCAACGCAGGCACTAAATAACAATTATTGAGGTTTAAAACTAACCCCGAAGGTAGATGTAGAGGGAGCGTGCCGACAGCGATCACATCGACCTTGGATCCATTTCCAACGCGCATCGTCACTTCATCCCTCGATAGGCTTCGTTTATTCCGTAGTTCCTGTTTCGAGTTACAAATGTGAGCAACCGAACCAGTATCAAATACCCAGGTACTAGTACGAGAACCAGTAAGATAAACATCTATAACATGTATATCAGATATACCTTTCTTTTCTTGACAAGGCCGCTTTTCAGATCAGCCAAGTACTTGGGGCAATTACGCTTCCAGTGTCCCTTCTCCTTGCAATAATAGCACTCAGTATCAGGCTTAGGTCCAGCCTTGGGCTTCACAGGAGGCGCGACAGCTTTCTTGCCGCCCTTCTTGAAGTTGCCCTTAGGCTTGCCCTGTTTCTTGAAACTGGTGGTCATCTTGACCATCAACACTTGGTGCTCTTTCTTTATCTCAATCTCAGCAGATTTCAGCATGGAGAAAAGTTCACGTAACTCTTTGTTCATGTTCTGCATATTGTAGTTCATCACAAAGTTCTTGTAACTAAGTGGCAGTGATTGAAGGACACGATTAATCCCCAGTTTGTTAGGAATCATTATCCCCAAGTCACTGAGTTTCTTCGCATGCCCAGTCATGGTGAGCATGTGCTCACTAACGGAGTTGCCCTCTTCCATCATGCAACTGAGGAAGTGTTTCGATGCTTCATAGCATTCCACGGCCGCATGAGTTTCAAAGATAGCTTTCAGCTCATTGACCAGCTCATACGGATCGTGGTGCTCAAAACGTTTTTGAAGATCGGCTTCCAGACTGCATAGGATGGCATACTGAACTTGAGAGTACCGAGTTTTCCGAGTCTCGTAAAGATTCTTTACTTCATCGGATTTAGTTTCTGCAGGTGGGGCACCTAGCGGTGCATCGAGCACATATTGCAGGTTTCCACTAGCAAGGAAAATCCTCACATGACGGAACCAGTCGGTGAAGTTGCTACCGTTGCTCTTAAGCTTTTCTTTCTCCAGGAACTGGTAAAAATTGATTGATGGGGACGCCATGATCTACAACATATATTTGCAATAGTTTAGACTAAGTTTATGACAAATTGAGTTCAAATTTTAATTCAACAAAATTAAAAAACTAGGTAAACTCCCACTCAAAACAATATCCCTCGCATTGTCTTAGTGATCACACGAAACAAATCCACCACATCAAGTCCGATCATCATGAGACAAGATGCAACTTCAATGGCGAACACTCAAAGTGTTCATCATATCAATCATATGTTTCATGCTCTACCTTTCGGTATCCCGTGTTCCGAGACCATGTCTGTACATGCTAGGCTCGTCAAGGCAACCTAGTATCCGCGTGTGCAAATCTGGCTTGCACCCGTTGTATGCACATGTTGAATCTATCACACCCGATCATCACGTGATGCTTCGAAATGACAAGTCTTGGCAACGGTGCTACTAAGGATGAACACTTTATTATCTTGATATTTAGTGAGAGGGATCATCTTATAATGCTACTGTTGCGATCTAAGCAAAATAAGACGCATAAAAGGATTAACATCACATGCAATTCATATGTGATATGATATGGCCCCTTTGTCTTTGCGCCTTTGATCTTCATCTCCAAAGCACGGACATGATCTCCATCATCAACGGGCATGATCTCCATCATCGTTGGTGTAGCGTCAAGGTCAATGGCGCCATCTTCATGATTGTTCTCCCATGTAGCAACTATTACAACTTCTTTGAAATACTACTCAACATGAAATTTAAAGACAACCATAAGGCTCCTGCCGGTTGCCACAATACAATAATGATCATCTCATACATATTCATCATCACATTATGGCCATATCATATCACCAAACCCTGCAAAAACAAGTTAGACGTCTCTAATTTGGTTTGCATATTTTACGTGGTTTAGGGTTTTTGAGTAAGAACCAATCTACCTACGAACATGAACCACAACGGTGATACTAGTGTTGTCAATATAAAGAGTAAATTGGATCTTCACTATAGTAGGAGAGACAGACACCCGCAAAGCCACTTATGCAATACAAGTTGCATGTCGAGCATGGAGCAAATCTCATGAACGCGGTCATGTAAAGTTAGCCCGAGCCGCTTCATCCCACTATGCCACAAAGATGCAAAGTACTCGAACTAAAGATAACAAAGCATCAACGCCCACAAAACAATTGTGTTCTACTCGTGCAACCAATATATGCATAGACACGGCTCTGATACCACTGATGGTATTCGTAGCATAGAAAACAAAAAATTCCTACTGCAAGAACGAAAACCAAGCCAAGATGCAATCTAGAAGATGGTAGCAACCAGGGGATCACGAGACTAAGCCTTGAAGATTTCCAAAGCCTACGAGATTAGATCTCGTTGTTGCAGAAGATGATCACTTGCCGCTTTCAAAACCGCGTAGAAGATCTTGACGGTGCCACAATCGGGCAGCACCTCCATACTCGGTCACACGTTCGGTGTTGATGAAGACGACGTCATTCTCCCTGTTCCAGCGGGTGGCGAAAGTAGTAGATCCTCCTTGGAATCCCGACAGCATGACGGCGTGGTGGCGGTGGTGGTGGAGATCTCCGGCAGAGCTTCGCCAAAGCGTATGCGGGAGAGGTGATGGAGGATGGCGGCTAGGGTTTGGGGAGAGGGGGCGCCGGCCACTATGGGGTGCGGCCAACTAGGGCTTGGTGTGGCCGGCCCCCTCCCCTTGTCCCTCTTTTTATAGGTGGAACCCCCAAGAGTTGGACTACAAGTTTTTGAATAAGACCCCAACCCAAAACTTCCCATATGGTGGGAAACCTACTCAAGGGGGGAGTCCTACTCAAGGTGGGACTCCCACCTTTCCTTTAGGTGGGGTGGCCGGCCACCTTAGGTGGAGTCCACCTGGGACTCCTCCCCTTAGGGTTGGCCAGCCATGCTAGTGGAGTCCCTCCGGGACTCCACCTTCCATAGTGATTTCTTCCGGACTTTTCTAGAACCTTCTAGAAATGCACCAGATCATTTTCAAACATATAAAATGACTTCCTATATATGAATCTTATTCTCCGGACTATTCCAGAACTCCTCGTGATGTCCTAAATCCCATCCGAGACTCCGAACAAAACTTCGAACTCCATTCCATATTCAATATCTACTTAAACGACATCAAACCTTAAGTGTGTCACCCTACGGTTCGTGAACTATGCAGACATGGTTGAGACTTCTCTCTGACCAATAACCAATAGCGGGATCTGGAGATCCATAATGGCTCCCACATATTCAACGATGACTTATTGATCGAATGAACCATTTACATATGATACCGATTCCCTTTGTCACGCGATATTCTACTTGTCCGAGGTTTGATCATCGGTATCTCTATACCTCGTTCAACCTCGTCTCCTGACAAGTACTCTTTACTCGTACCGTGGTATGTGGTCTCTTATGAACCTTTCATATGCTTGCAAGCTAATTAGACGACATTCCACTGAGAGGGCCAGAGTATATCTATCCGTCATCGGGATGGACAAATCCCACTGTTGATCCATATGGCTTAACTCATACTTTCCGAATACTTAATCCCACCTGTATAACCACCCATTTACGCAGTGGCGTTTTATGTAATCAAAGTACCCTTCCGGCATAAGTGATTTACATGATCTCATGGTCGAAAGGACTAGGTAACTATGTATCGAAAGCTTTATAGCAAATGAACTTAATGACGTGATCTTATGCTACGCTTAATTGGGTGTGTCCATTATATCATTCACATAATGACATAACCTTGTTATTAATAACATCCAATGTTCATGATAACGAAACTATGATCATCTATTAATCAACAAGCTAGTTATATAAGAGGCTTACTAGGGACTCCTTGTTGCTTACATAACACACATGTATCAATGTTTCGGTTAATACAATTATAGCAGGGTATATAAACATTTATCATAAACACAAAGATATATAATAACAACTTTATTATTGCCTCTTGGGCATATCTCCAACAGGGCGCCCTCCGATCTCGTCCTGTTGTGTAAAACAGGGTTTGGGAACGCTCAACACCCAATAGGGTTGGCGTAGGGTTTATATTTATAGTGTACAACATGTACAATGTTACAGGTATAATACACAGAAGCTCTACGTATATGTACAGTCTAACACCCTCCCTCAATCTCAACTCTGTTATCTAACATCTAACAAGTTGAGATTGCGCCGACAGCCTTGAAACAAGGGCAAGGACAGTGGCTTTGTGAAGATGTCAGCAAGTTGATCTTTGGAGGAGATAAACCTGATCTGAAGAAGCTTTCGTGCAACACGTTCCCTCACAAAATGATAGTCAACTTCGATGTGCTTGGTTCGAGCATGAAATACAGGATTAGATGACAGATATGTCGCCCCAATGTTGTCACACCAAAGAACAGGAGGACGAGCTTGCGGTATGCGCAACTCTCGTAACAAAGACTGCACCCAGATGATTTCAGCAGTAGCATTTGCCACAGCTTTATACTCAGCTTCAGTACTGCTCCGAGACACTTTAGCTTGCTTGCGAGCACTCCAGGCGATCAAATTAGGACCAAAGAATACTGCATATCCCCCCGTGGATCGCCTATCATCAGGACTACCATCCCAGTCTGCATCAAAGAACGCAGACAGCAAGGCTGAAGGAGCAGAACGAAGACGAAGTCCATAGGATGGTGTATGGCGAATATAGCGCAGAATGCGCTTCACAGCAGCCCAATGAGGATCTCTAGGTGATTGCAAATACTGACAGACGCGGTTAACCGCATAAGATATATCAGGCCTGGTAATAGTGAGATACTGAAGACCACCAACAACACTGCGATACTCCGTCGCATCCTCAGAAGACAAGAGCACACCATCGGCAGCTGTAAGGACATCCGCGGTGGACATAGGAGTCATAGCAGGCTTACTGTCTAGCATGCCAGCACGACGAAGGAGATCCTAAGAATATTTCTTCTGAGTGAGAGACAGTCCAGTATCATCATGAGTCACCTCAAGACCAAGGAAATAGTGCAGTTTCCCAAGGTCTTTCACAGCAAAAGTAGCCCCAAGAGAAGCAACCAGACGATCAGTAGCAGTAGCAGAGGAGCTGACCAGGATAATATCATCAACATAGACCAAGAGATACATAGTGACCTCTGGACGCTGAAGCAGAAACAGGGACGTGTCAGCTGTAGAGGGAACAAAACCATGAGCACGAAGAGCAGCTCCAAGGCGTGCATGCTAGGCACGAGGAGCTTGCTTAAGGCCATACAAGGCCTTCACCAAGCGACAGACATGGTCAGGACGAGAAGGATCAGCAAACCCAGGTGGCTGACGCATGTAAACCTCCTCATCAAGAACTCCATGAAGGAAAGCATTCTGAACGTCCAGCTGGCGGAGAGACCACCCACGAGTAACAGCCACAGAAAGCAGAATACGAATGGTGGTTGGCTTGACAACAGGACTGAATGTATCCTCATAATCAATACCATACCGCTGTTTGAATCCCTTTGCCACCAAGCGAGCCTTATAGCGCTCAATGGTACCGTCTGCATGTTTCTTCACCTTAAACACCCATTTGCAGTCAATAACATTGAGACCTGACCGTGGCGGAACCAAGGACCATGTTTTATTCTTGAGAAGAGCCTGATACTCAAGGTCCATAGCTTGACGCCAATGAGGAATCTGCATGGCTGCAGAGTAGTGACGAGGCTCAGCAGTAGGATCCGCAACCGCTTGAGACAGACACGCGGCAAGCCAAGCAACAGTCCCATCAGTGCGCTCTTTAGGTCGAGAGATGCCACTCCGACTGCGAGTGTGAGGGCGAGATGGCACAGGGGCAGCCACGGTGGAAGGAGGAACCGTGGTCACAGGGGACGAGGCAGTCGGCGACTCAGTCGCAGGTGACGAGGCAGCCGGTGACGGTGGCGCGGGCAACAGGGGCGGTGACGAGCACGGTGGCCCAGTCGGCGATGGAGGTGGCCCAGCTGAGGAGGCAGGCGACGAGGCGGCAGGCGTCGCCGCGGCGACCTGTGCGGGGCGACGGCCCAGGCGGGGGCGACACAGGGCGCTCCTCAGCAGCAGGCGAGGACGTGCCAGGCGCGGCAGTGTGCTGAGGCACATGCGCGGGCAGCAGCACGGCGACCGAGGACGGTGCATGGGCCATGCAAGGCGCCACCGGATCGACGTGAACAGGGACAGCAGGAGAGGCCAGAGGGGAATCATCCAGAAGCTCAAGGCGAGCACCTCGTCCAACCCCTGCACCATGGTTAGGAAGCAAAACAGGAGAATATGCAACATCATCAAATTGACCAGGCAAAGTAGGAGTAGACACCAAGGGCTGATTATTGGACACGGGTGGAACTGGGGGAGCAAACGGAAACATGTTTTCATCAAAGACGACATCACGGGAGATACAGACACGATTGGATGGAATGTGGAGACACTTGTACCCTTTGTGCATGGAACTATAGCCAAGGAAAACACACTGTTTGGAACGGAACTCCAGTTTGCGACTGTTGTAGGGACGTAGGTGTGGCCAACACGCACAACCAAATACTTTGAGAAAGGTGTAGTCTGGAGGTTCATGAAATAAGAGCTCAACAGGTGTTTTCATATTGAGAAGTCTAGTGGGAAGCCTGTTAATGAGAAAACAAGCTCTAACGAACGCATCACTCCAAAAACGAAAAGGAACAGATGCATGCGCAAGAAGAGTTATGCCAGTTTGAACAATGTGACGGTGTTTACGCTCAGCTACGCCATTCTGTTGGTGAGTATGAGGACAAGCTACACGATGAGCAATGCCATGCTTCTGAAAGAAAGAACTAAGATTACGATACTCACCCCCCAATCGGACTGAACATAAACAATTTTCTCCTTGAGGAGCCGCTCTACATGACGTTGGAATTGCAGGAAGACATCAAACACATCAGACTTGCGTTTCAGCAGATAAATCCATGTAAAGCGACTATAAGCATCGATAAAACTGACATAATAGTTGTGACCACTAACAGAAGTTTGGGCATGGCCCCACACATCTGAATAAATAAGCTCAAGAGGAGTTTTGGCTACATAGTTTGACACTGAAAAGGGTAACTGATGACTCTTGCCTTGCTGACAGGCATCACAGACTGCAGGTTCTTTATTACTAGACACAAATGGGAGATCATGACGACGAAGCACATGACGAACAATGGGAGTGGCAGGATGACCAAGGCGAGAGTGCCAATGTGATGACGAAGCTCGCACGGCACTGAGAACATGGGGGGCGGCAGGCACATCAAGGGAGTAAAGACCATGGCGACTCCAACCTCTAAGAAGAACGTCCCGCGTGACCCGGTCCTTGACAAAAAAATGAAAAGGGTGAAACTCAACAAAGACATCATTATCAAGAGTGAGCTTTTTAACAGACAGTAAATTGCGAGTGACCGAGGGAACACGAAGAACATTATGAAGATGGATGGACTTGGATGTACGGGTAAGAAGGGATGCCTGGCCAACATGGGAGATGTGCATACCTGACCCGTCAGCGGGGCGAACCTGGTCGTGGCCGGTGTAGGACTCCCGCGAGGTGAGGTGAGAGAGATCATGTGTCAGATGATCAGTAGCGCCAGTGTCCATGTACCACGTGGGATCAACAGGGTAGGACAAAGTAGACCCCTGGGTCGCGAGAGCCGCTTGTTTCTCATTACCGCGGCCATCATTCCCAATACCAAGAAAGTCCTGCTTGAAGCGTCGATGGCACCGAGAAGCAAGATGGCCCTCAATGCCGCAAAGTTGACAGGGGACCTTGGTGCCACAGCCCGGACACTGCCAGGCACGGCCGCGGCCAGCGATGTTCTTTGTTGGGGGCGGGGCGGTGGGGCTGGCTGGCGGGGCTGAGGCGGAGGCCCACCTGGCGCGCGCGGCTGCTGCTGAGGGCCACGTCCACCACCGCGGTAGGCCGCGTTGGCTGCGGCATCAGAGGGACCATCAGGACGCATCTTCAGGCGACGTTGCTCAGTATTGAGAAGGCGAGCATAGAGCTCGCGAGGCGGAAGGGGAGTGTCTCGACCGTTGATGTTCTCCACAAGGGCCTCATAGTCTTCATCAAGTCCGTTGAGAAGGAAGGAGGTGAACTCCTCATCGCGGAGAGGCTGCCCAATAGAAGAAAGGATGTCCGCCATCTCCTTGACCTTATTGTAATAGGTGGACATGGAGGAGTCCAGCTTCTTGATTTCACCAAGTTTAGTGCGGATCGCCATAGACCGAGCCATCGACTGCGAGGAGAAACTAGAGTCCAGCATGGCCCAAGCGTCGCGCGAGGACGTAGCAAAGACAACCATGCCCGCCACCGAGGGAGTGAGCGAGGACTGGATAGCGCCAAGGATGGCTTGGTCCTGAGCAACCCAAAGGCGATGCGCCGGGTTAGTGATAACCATCGGAGCACCGTCAGCCGTTGTAACCTGAATCACAGCCGGAGGGCACGGCAGTGTCCCATCAATGAAGCCCTCGAGGTAGTGGCTGCGCAGAAGAGGCAACACTTGGGCGCGCCACAGGAGATAGTTGTCGGCGTTGAGCTTGACCGTCAGTAGATGGGCGAAGTGGAACGGAGCAGCAGGTATAGCCTGGCCAGCATCCGGTACAGCAGCAGGCACAGCGGCAGGGACGGCAACAGGCGTCGTGTCCACGATGGGTGGAGGCGGCGGCGGAGAGTGCGGCCCATAGGAGAGGGGCGGCATGCCATAGAACAAGGGCTGGCCATATAGGCCAGCACCATAGGGCACCAGGGGCGCCGACGCGGCTTGCGACGGCAGCGGAGCAGCGGCGCCAGGGACGCCAGAAGAAGCCGTGATCGGCGTGGGCGCAGGGGCAGCCGGGGCCGGCGTGTAATACGGAGGCGAGGGAGCCATGGGCGGTGCCGAGGGGGCTGGCGCAGGAGGCGGCGCCGATGGTGGCGATGGCGCCTGGGCTAGCGGGGAGACCAGGGTGGAGAAGGGCCACCCGGCGCCGTTGGCGAAGATCGAACCCGCCGCACGCGTGGAGATCGGCGGCGGAACAAGGGGCGGAGGAGCGGTCCCGGCGAGAAGCGCCGCGAGGAACGGCGACACCGACGCGGTGGTCGAGGCAGATTGCATCGCGGGAGTAGACGACGTAGTTGACGCGATGGAAACCGAGGCGGTCGACGCTGGCAGGGCAGCGACAGCCGACGCGGGACAGGAGGCGCCCGACGACGCCGCGGAGGTGGCCAGCGTGCTCGAGGCGGAAGGAACCGAGGTGATGGCGGCCGGCGAGGCGGCGGCGGCCGATGCGGTGGAGAGGGCGGCGGAAGTCATTGGATCGGATTAGGTCTTGATACCATGTAAAACAGGGTTTGGGAACGCTCAACACCCAATAGGGTTGGCGTAGGGTTTATATTTATAGTGTACAACATGTACAATGTTACAGGTATAATACACAGAAGCTCTACGTATATGTACAGTCTAACATGTTGCCTATAAATTGCCTCCTAACGCGAAAACCCTAAAGGAACTAGCCTCTGTCCATGATTTTTTTTGTAGCTCACCCGCCATCAAAGACAAGTTTCGAGGGACGGAATTCTCTGTTCCGGCACCGCTATCTTTATCGGAGCCATCTCCATCGACAACACCGCCATCTTCATCGTCGTTGCTGACTCCCATGATGAGGAGGGAGTAGTTATCCCCCAAGGCTGAGGGCTTTACCGGTAGCTATGTGGTCTATCTCTCTCTCCCGTGATATGATCTTTATGTGATCATGAGCTTTGTAATCTAGTTGAATAAGTAGATGTTATTCTTCGACTATTATGCTACACAAGTGGTTTTATTATGTAATCTCCGGAGACGCCTTGTCCCACGGTGTGAAGGTGACAGTGTGCACACCGTGTGTGTCTCTTAGACTAAACTTTACAGAAATAATTATTAATTTTGGTGTTTGATAGTACTATCTTTGGATGCTCAAAGTGACAGAGCGGGGTGTCCATAGATTTGGAACGCGACTTTAAGGAGTTCTTTTGTAGCCCTACACGGTGAATTGGTGCTCGTTATCCAACGGGAGAGTAGTTCGGAGTAGCATAGTGAAGAGATGATATTTATGTATTCAATTATGATATCATTGTTGAGAGTGTCCAGTAGTGAAAGTATGATCCATAGGTCTTATTTCTAAGCATTGAAACACCGTTTACAACCAGTTTTGCTACATGTTTGCTTGCTGCCATTTTTATTTATGATTGAAATTACCACTCATAATCATCCATATTACTTGTATTTCACTATCTCTTCGCTGAACTAGTGCACCTATACACATGACAAGTGTATTGGGTGTGTTGGGGACACAAGAGACTTCTTGTATCGTAATTGCAGGGTTGATTGAGAGGGATATCTTTGAACTCTACTTCCCGAGTTCGATAAGCCCTGGGTGATTCGCTTAAGGGAAACTTTCTTCTGTTCTACAAATATCTGCACTTGGAGACCCAACATTGTCTACAAGAATAGAAGCGTGTGTAGACATCAAGCTCTTTTCTAGCGCCGTTGCCGGGGAGGTAAGGTAAAAGGTACTCATATCCTCTAGCTACTATGCTATCTTCTAGTACTGTTGTTGGTGTGTGAGTGCTCGAAGTTATTTCCTTTAGATTCTGCAATTATATATTTTTGTTTCTTGTTTTTATTTTCACTAGTTAGGCTTAATGGAAAACAACAACAAAATTAGAGAGCTTTATAGTATTTATCTTGAGTTAGGACATGAGGTGTTTGAAGAGAAAATTTAAAAACCTATGGAACTTTATTTGCATGCTAATAGCAATGTTATTAGTATGAATTCTTTGAACACCATTATTGCTAACGCTATGGAAAAGTCTAAGCTTGGGGAATCTAGTTTTTATGAAAATGATGTTTTTATTTCTCCAGCTTTAGAGGAGAAAATTTGCTATGATGATACTATACCTCCAATATATGATGATTACAATGATGAATATGATATTTTCAAGCCACCTACTATTGAGGAGAAAATTAATTATGATTACAATATACCTCCTATATTTGATGATTATGGTGATGAGAATAATAATGATAGCTATTTTGTTGAATTTTCTCCCACTACAATTAATAAGAATGACTATGCTTATGTGGGGAGTAATAATTATTTTATGCATGTGGCTCATGATAATAATGTTTTATGTGATAGTTATACTAATAATTTTATTCATGATGCTACTGAAATTTATAATGAGAGAGGGAAACATGGTTTTGTGTATCTCAACAATATTAAGTTTCACCTCTTTATGTTGAAAATTTTGAAGTTGCACTTGTTTTGCTTTCCTACGCTTGTTGCTTTGTGCTTCCATGACTTGTTTCTTTACAAGATTATTTTTCATAGGAAGTGGGGTAGATTTAAATTTGTTTTATATTTGCTTCTTGGTGCTCTCTTTTACTTCAATTCATATTTCTTATGTGAGCATCTTCTCAAACTAATGTGCCTAGATGAAAGGCGTTAAAGAAAAGCACTCTTGGGAGATAACCCATGTTTTATTTCTGTAATTTTTCTTTTGTTAAATCTTGGAATTTGTTACCTCTTTAATAACCTCTTCTTATCCTTTTTATTTCATTTTTGTGCCAGGATAGCCTTTAATAGGAAGAACGTAAGATTTGGGGTAGTTGCTATCCTGAAACAGATTATGTGATGTCACCAAAAAAAATTAGTATTCTCAGCCAGAACGTTGGATTGATCCGATAATTTTTTAGCTCTTGCCTCTGGTTATTATTTAACTTTCATTAGTTTTGAACTTTTCCATTTGATCAACAGAGGATTTTCTAAAAAAATTGATCTTTACATGTTGTTCTGTTTTGACATATTTCTGCCACTATTTGCATTTGCCTCTTAATCTTTTTATTTTTGAGTTCTTTTGAGAGAAAGAGTGTCATCGTGGTGAACAGACAGATGCCATAGGATGGCTTAAGTTGGGGCCGAATGTGCGCTAGAGGATTCGGGGGAGGGTTTTGGTAAGAAAGGGATGAATTTCAGATGGAATTCCGGATGCTTTGCAGATGAACTTGGCCTTGGCCAGAGGTAGAAGAAGAAGAACACTTGCTCTAACTCGACCTCAGATCTCTCTATTCATGCTCGAACAAGGTTACAGGTTTTCTGATACAAGGTTGGGCGCCGGGCATCTCTCCGCGTTAGGGTGTACCCCCTCTCCTTATATAGGGGAGAGGGTGGCTTACAAGGGAAGAAACCCTAGGAAACCCTAATGGCATCTTTGACTAGACAAACTACTTTACAAAGCCACTTTGGCCCGGATGGCACTGGTTGACCTTTAATCAGGAACGGTGACATCCTCCGGTACCTTTTACGTCATCATCTGCTTTATGCTCAGAGCTTCGATTAAAGCTGAAGTGCTTCGCTCATCCTTGTTCTCTAGCTCTTGAGAGAATCTTTTACCGGCTTGCCGACGTGCTACAATGTAGCCTATATCGGTAATCCGGTACCTCCTTAGCCTGTTCCGGTATACCCCTCCTGGGAATCCGGCAGAGATTCACTTAGCCCCAAGGAAAACTTCATAGCCCGGAACAACCTTCAAACCGGTATCTCGATAGCACAAACCATCCGGTTTAGCATGCCTTCGGCATACCGGGGTTCATCCCCCAAACAAAGAGATTTTAAAATAAGTTGGTACAGTAGCTAATGTTTTAATGTATGTTTTAATTATGTTATAACTGAACTAAAGTGGATTTGTTATTTTGATTGCACTACAATGTTGCTAACGAAAATTGTGTGAAGTTTGGTATGAAGGAAGTTTTCAAGTGTAGGGATAGAAGAATGATGTGATGAGATGAAGGATGGAAAAAAGCTCACGCTTGGGGATGCTCATGTCACCCCAACAAATATCCAAGAGGTACAAGCGTCAAAGCTTGGGGATGCCCAAGGCATTCCCTTCTTCATCAACAAAGATATCAGGTCATCTTTCAAGACACTATATTTTTATTGCTTCATATGCTATGTGTTGTTCTTGGTGCGTCTTTATTTTTGTTTTTTGTTTTGTTTTGTTTTCTATAGCATATAGTTGGATCCCATCATACTTATTTTGGTGAATGACACACTCCATTTTCATTGCATATAACACTCTAGTTTTCACTCTTATTGTTCTATGAATGTTCTCTTTTGCTAGTACTGCGTTTAGCTCTTATTATCCACTCGTATTTTGTTTAGAGCTTGTTAGTTTTATTTAGCTAGGTATTATTGTCTCTCTGGTCTTTATTGATTATTATCTATGAGAGTTGTTTCAAATAAATTGATTGGTGCTGGAGACGAGTAAAATGTTTCATGGCTTATAGTGATGCAAAAGGAAGCTTGTTTAAACTATGGCTTAGACTTTGGCATGTCATGTTAGATGTTATTTTAATAATATGCTTAGTAGGTATTGTTGTAGCATGAGTGCATGACTTGTCTCAAATAGCTGATAGTACTTAATGTGCCATTGAAAGAATCATGTGTAGTTTCCATCATACAAAAGCATAATATTGTGGTATTCTTCTTTGATGCTTTAATTGGGTTGACTTGGCACATGCTTACACCATGTTATGACTACAAACCAGTGACCTCAAGCCTCTATGATCATTTAGCTTTTTACTTGTAATATCACTTTATGCTTTGATTAATAATGTTTTGTCGCTATGCATGATCATGGCCATTATTGCTCTCTTAGTTGGTCGCTCCCAGTCTTTTGCTAGCCTTTGCTTGTACTGAGTATGAGCTCTACTCGTGAATCCAACTCCCAAAAACCAAAGTTTTCCAATTGTGTCCACCATACCTACCTATATGTGGTATTTCACCGCCACTTCAAAGTAAATTGCTTGTGTGCTACCTTTAAACCTTCAAAATCTATTACCGGTTGTGTGTTCCTGTTTTAGCTCATGAGGAAGTGTTGAATGCTTTATTGTCTCTTTCATGTTTATTTTGGCTTCACACCTTGATTAGCATGCATAATGTGCTAGTCCCTAATATTGAAAAATGAGTAAGAAAGCGGGTGCCCAGCCCCCTAAATATAAATTAAAAGCATAATCAAAATCTCCTAACACTATGGACTTGAGAAATCATGAACTTAGCTTGTTCAAACAAAGGAGAAGATGAAATTTATTGTTCTCTCTATGGGATCCGCCCTTGAAACCATTAAACATGAAAGGATGATAGATCATTTGATGACATTCGTTGACATAGACATTCATACCTCTCGAAATACATTTTTAACACCTCCATTCTATTCAAAATAAAAAGCACTAGCACATGAGTAATCTTGCTTCCCTCGCCTTTCTTTTACTTTTATGTTGAGTCTTCATCTTCTAAATTTATGCACCAATTAAGAAAGCATAGTTGTCATTCTGAGTATAATGTGCATAGTCCCAAAATTTATTATTGATTGATTCATGATTATGTCATTGCAACAATTCCAGTGTGTTACCTAGCTTTTTCTTGTCATCTTTGCAATTTGGGTACAATAATTTTTTATGATCCTCTAACATCTGCTCGAACTTCAACCTATCCATTTCAGTTTTGTAGTCTCTCTTTGCATCAGCAATGGCCCGATCAAGATCATCAGCGGGCTCATCTGATGCGTCTTGATCTTTTGCTTCCCCTGTTGCAGTATTACCGTATTCAGGGAACATAGTATAGTTGTCATCATCCTCTTCTTCCTCATTGTCTTCCATCATAACCCCTCTTTCTTCGTTCTTGGTCCAACAATTATAGTTGGGCATGAAACCAGACCGAAGCAGGTGGGTGTCAAGGGTTGTCGAGGAAGAGTAATCCTTCTTATTCTGATAGACAAGACATGGATAACACATAAAACCACCCCGTTTGTTTTCTTCGGCCACACGGAGAAAACCAACTCGTCACTGCGTCGGTCAACGTACATCCATTGCCGGCTCATCTACATTATATAATTAAGTACATAAAAAACCATTACAAAACATCATGAATAGTGAAGCAATGTACATCGACATATGCATTTTATCAATGAAAGATGAAAGGATAAAGTTGCAAGAAGGGAAAAAAAGAGAGGAGAAAGCATAAGTGTGGCTCGGGCACTTCATATCGTATTTGGTTTGTGTGAACTCAAGTGGCATCATGCTCTGAGCCATTTCATCGAGCACCTCTTGTGCATAAGAAGAGAAAAACCAAACTAACATACACCTCTTGTGCTAAGAAGGGAAAAATCTAAGTGAGGCTCACAAGCTTTTGCAGGGCACCGGGTATATATAGAGATGGACCTTTAGTTCCGGTTGAAGACACCAACTGGGACTAAAGGGGATCGCGGCCTGCCACACCCCTCCGCAACACCTTTAGTCCCGGTTGGTGTCTCCATCCGGGACTAAAGGTCCCGATCGAATCGGGACTAGAGGTGGCCGTTCACCCGTGCGCGTCCTAGCCGTTGGAACCGGGACTGTGCTAACAATATTCCCGGTTCCAAATGGCCGGAACTAATACTCCGGGAAGCTCCGAACAAAGGACTCGTTTTCTACTAGTGCACCTTTGTCGTTGCCGCTGGTGGCAGCGGCCAGGGGTGCGACCTTAGGGTGTGGAGGCTCATGTTTCAGTGGGTGCCTGTAGTGTCACCCAAGCGGAGGCAACACGGGAAGCCGAATCTGTCAGACTTACTTTCTTGGCTGTACTCGGGGCCGTAGAAAGTCAGTGGGCCAGTAGAGACAAAGCTCTTTGTTTATAATAGTGATAGAGATAGAGATAGAGATAGAGATAGAGATAGAGATAGATTTGTTTATAATTGTAGGATATTCTCCTTCCAACAATGTCTTCATGAGAGCAGAGAGGTTACGTCTCTCACTTCATTCCCTGAACCATACAATACAATCCTAGGCATAATTAAGTTATTATTATAGGACATAAAGTGATACTTATTTATTGATAACTTCAAGTACAGTTAGCATAATAAACATCCATTGAAGCTCTATTCACCGAAACAAATCTTGCAATTGCAATACGTAGGGAACAAACCCTTGCACCAACCATTGTGGACCTTGTCATGCCACTTTATCCAGCAATACTTGTAGCATGAGCTGTTCGAGCAAAACATATCCACAAAGCGAATCACCTGGCAATTCTCTGCATATATAGTACAAACATAACAGAAGTTACACCATAACAGTAACAAACCATTGTAACCATGACTTCTTGTTACACCTTTCCATAGAAGTGTTAAAATGTCAAAAGCCTCAATGTCGTACAAATAATGTGCACCGGCATCTTATATAAGAAATATAATGCTAACATAATATTAAAATCATAAGTAGATTTTATAGGTTCATCCATTCAAATAACTTATCCCCTAGGGAATCTACCCTAGAATATCTAGAACAAGAAAAGAGAGAACACACCTCCGGATGTAGTACTTCCAGACAACACAAGCATCACCAGGAAACAAGCGGTGGTTAACCTTCCGTCCATTCTTGAGTTCCACATCTCAACATGAGCCAGAAGGGCAATATATAATGCTAGAAGGCTATGGAATGACATGCCGTCACAAAACTTCAAGAGGAAGGCACAAAACAGTACGTCCAAAAGATATCATAACCAAATACCAATAGGTGGCCCGGCCGGAGCAAGAGTCAAATGGACATATATCACGTCAGAAGCATATAGACTGACATGCCATATCTAAACATTTAGAGAAAGACATATAAAAGGGACATGGTGTTTTGCACCGGGTGCATTTGCACCCTTTATTTGCAAGGCATTTTGAACATATTTAAAAATGTTAAAACAATTACAAAAAAAGTGTCTCATGTATATCTTGACATGTTAGATGCTCATAAAGTTGTTTCAACACAAACCGACATGTTTTCTGCCTTGTGCTAAAATAGTCTATTATTTTTTGAGGGCACAACAATTATCAGTTTTATGTCAAACATTACATGCACATATAGATCTGTCTCTCTACATTCTGCATTTTTAAACTTTCTTTAATATGTTTTGTACATACTGGGTGCAGTATCAGTTTTGAGTTTAGCATATAACAGTGCATCCATAAGATATCATGAGTACATACCTAAAGAAGTGGTGTGAGAGAAAATATGAAAACATTTCTATCAAAACGATACGGAATGATGCACATATTTGCTGAGTCTCCATAAGTATAACCATCGTAAGCTTGATTTCTTAGCTAAATTAACTGTGTGTTTTTGTTGGCTACAGTTCGATGCACCAAGGTTACAGGTTCTTGGACCAATCCACGGATCGCCTTCATATTTCTCGGGACTTTGTATTTGACAAAACAATATTTCACCTCCAATACTTCTGCAACATTACAATATTTGAGTGAAACTCTTATGTTTCCTCAGTCTGAGCCTGCCAGACCTTGCTCAGACGCCCGCTCCTGCCTCCACAGCTAATTGGTCGGCCTCGTCTCCCTCTTCCACACCTACTGTCGTTGCCTACTCGATAATAGCCCGGAGGGGATCCTCATGGAGGGGGGGAAGAAGTGGGGATCAAAGATCGGAGCGCCATCAGAACGGTGGTACGTGATTTACCCAGTTTTAGAACACATTGCACAAAGGCAGGTCCTGGTGATGCTTATCTGAAATTATATGGACGTTTTCGCGTTGTTACAATGAGTTGTGGTTGTGCCTCTAGGGCTCCCAAGATCTGGCTTATATGTAGTGACCTCACCCGGTAGGGTGCCGATCCATGTGCTTATTTCTGCTAGTCCCTGGATCAATTGTATCTAGTCACCCTTTTGAACTTTAAAGATGTCCTGGCATTTACGTTTTGCTACTCCATAAAGGACAAGTTGAATACCACTTTGCTATGTTTTCTCTATGCTAAAAAAAACAGTTGCTTTCAGTGCATTATTAATCATGATCCTTTATTTGAGTTACTTCTCATGTTGTAACATAGTTTCTAAGTTCTATTGTTAGAATTATATCTATCATGTCTATGTTTAGAGTACTTTGATCCTAGCTTACAATGCTTTTACAATAACTTGATCAAGATTGTGTTGGCTGCATGTCACCTCAAAATTATTGTTGTTATCACTTACCTACTCGAGGACGAGCATGAGTTAAGCTTGGGGATGCTGATACGTTGCGAACATGTCTATAATTTTTGATACTCCAAACTTGTTTTACACTAATTTATATATGTTTTTTTACACTTCGTGGCATTTTTATGCTTATTCTGGAACTAACCTATTGACAAGGTGCCACAGTGTCAGTTCCCGTTTTTTGCTGTTTTTGTATTTCAGAAAAGTTTTACATGAAATATTATCGGAATTGGACGAAACAAAAGTCAAAGTTCCTATTTTTCCCGACCCAAAGACGGGGTCCAAACAGAGATGGAGGAGAGCGCCGAGGCGGCCACACCATACCTACGCGCAGCCCCCTCCCTGGCCGTGCCTAGGGGTGGTATGGGCCCCTCAGGTGCCCACCGACCTCGTCCTTTCGCCTATAAATTGCCTCCCGACACGAAAACCCTAAAGGAACCAACCTGCATCCACGAAAACTTATGTAGCTCCGCCACCATCAAAGACAAGTTTTGGGGGACATAAGTCTCTGTTCCGGCACCCTGTCGGGACGGGGAATTGCCCCCGGAGCCATCTCTATCGACTCCACCGCCATCTTCATCGATGTTGCTGACTCCGATGATGAGGAGGGAATAGTTCTCCCCCGAGGCTGAGGGCTTTACCGGTAGCTATGTGGTCTATCTCTCTCTCCCATGGTATGATCTTTATGTGATCATGATCTTTGTAATCTAGTTGAATAAGTTGATGTTATTCTTCAACTATTAGGCTACTCAAGTGGTTTTGTTATGTGGTCTCCGGATACACCTTGTCCCACGGTGTGAAGGTGACAGTGTGCACACCATGTGTGTCTCTTAGACTAAATGATATGGATATCCGGTCCTGGTACTCTAGGATAGCCATTGATATGATATTTGGGTCTAAGCTTGTACCAGTAGTTTATTATAATCTTGTTACTAGGAGATAATAATGTAGCCAGGTCATGTGGTGGGCCAAATTAGGGTTACTAGGACAATGCCCACGCGTTGCTGCGGAAGAGCTAAATATATTATTAAATTTCAAATAGAAAATGAAAAATTGCTCTAGCAATATGGATGATTAAAATAAATTGTTACCCTCTTTCATAAATAATAAAGTTTATAACATGATGCACAAAAGAACAAAGAATTCATAGATACACCTGAAGATAAGATTCAATCAAAAGCGAAGACGATGTGACACATGCCTAGGGTTTGACCAGCGCGATACTTTTTCATCCTTGCCAGCTTGGATAAGATCCATCCCGATTACCGGCTATGATGTGGCGACCCCGACTGCCTGGCTGTCGTCCTTCTCCTACTCGCCGCCAAATGATAAGATGAGGCGCTTCTGCTATGTATTTTGTGGGGAGGATAAAACGGTCAAAAAAATGTTGGACCAAGAAACAAGCGTCCCTTTATTATTTATAGGTAATAACGGAAATTTCCCAAATCGCGTCCCTTGCTGCCTCTCAAGCTCCATGGTCTCCGCCGTGGTGGGAAGGACCGAAGGAGCAAGATCTGCCGCAAGAGATCGTCGCCGAGGACAATGGGGCACCCCGTCATCATCACACCGGCAACCATGAGGAGAGACGAGCGAGAGGATAATGTGGAAGGTATCCTAGTTCGGTTGACCGAACTGTTATTTGGACATAAGCGGCGACAACCAACAAGAAGCATTTTAGCAAAAGTGCCCATGCGTTGCAATGGGTCTAAAATAGATCGGATATCTTAGGTTTGAAGTATTTATCGGTTTTGGTTGTATAATTGTTGCAAAATGTTAATTTTCACATAAATTTAAATTCTCTTCTATATCTCACTACACTACAATCCACACAAAAGTAAAGAAAACTCACTACTTACATTCTAATTTACTATACATCATGTGGAACCAAAGTACGAAATCATCGTTTAGAAATCACTTGTTAAATTACATGAAAATAGATCAAATATAATATCTGAGCTAGCTAGCTACAAATTAGCAGACTGGTAACAGAAACCAACTCTCTTCTTCTGAATAATGCAGAGCAGTACAAGTTAGAACGGTTGGCAGTTAACGAAGAAGCAAAGTTTCTCCGAGCTACCACTGTTCCTTCATGGATTTCAAAGGAATGCAAATCAACAAAGTCAGCACACTGGAATATGAAGATTGTTGAAAAAACATAGAGTGCATGTTGGGAATGGACCTAGAAAGTGGGATGGACGAAGAAATCCTGCCTGAGTATGTATTTTCTTTGATCAAATAGTAAAAGTGCCCGTGCGTTGCACCGGGAGAAACAAATTAAATGTTCAATGAATAATCCATGGTAACACTTCTCTATGCCACTATTGACAAAGGTGGTCACATTTTTTTCCTATTCATAACTAACATGCTAAATCCTAAGAATATGTCTTGTGATCCCCTCGGAACTAAGGTCTATGATAGAAAAACAATGGATCGGTAGTTTTAAAAATAGTTTCTTGTCGAATAACCGGTCAACACTAAAATTTTGTGTCAAAGTTGATATACACATTATTGTTTGGTTTGTATCAACTTCTCAAACTATATTTTTAAATATAATATATGGTTTCCTATTTTTCTTTATTTTAATTATTAGTGCATAAATAATGTATCTATTTCTCTTTTCGCTCTTATCATCATCTCTTCGACCATGTCTGTGTCCTCCTTTCTGATTCAGACCTCACTAAATCACTTTGGCCTCTAACAACTACCTTATATAAAAAATAACTTGTTTTTCTAATAGCCAAACAATGAGCTAGCCCAGTGGGCCATGGCCACAGGCTAGCTAGTGTGCGCATATGCACAACCGAGGTGATATGCAGAACGACGACCGGCATGTTGGATCGTTCATATACACACAATTGCATCTCCATTTAGGGGGGCTCTTTGATACTATACTAAAGATCAGTGGCTCCCGGTTCAATCCCTCAAGCACACACACGGTTGATTCTTCTCTGAAGTTTGTTCCACGGCCTCGTCCTCTTGAGTTCTCCTTCAGTGAAGCCCCCTTACAATCCTTCCGCGGTTCCGTCCATATCCCCCCGCTTATGTTTATCCACGAGTCTGCTTGCTGATTCCAGAGACTTGCAAACGCATATGAATTGGTGTGATTTACTCCAAATAAGCGAGACGGGGCTATTGGTACATAAATACTTCAGTTGATAACTGCAGTTTATGGAGAGACGGGGACGTCCTTGACATGATTCCCAACAGACCGACACCAGCGACTGTTTGTATCTATTTCTGGCCAACTTGTAAAGTCCATAAACGACTACCTAAAGCATAGCAAACGAGGAAAAAGAAATATTCAACTAATTAAATTCATTGAAGCTAGGATTAGATATACACAACTATTACAGGCATATTCCAACATATACATTTTTTCGAAATAAAGTACAAGCTCACAAATTGTTAAAGATATGCAATGCCCAATTGAGCCACTCAGTCCATCTTTTTTTTTAATGTTCACTCATGAATGGATGTTTGGAAGTTTTGAAACAGGCTAATCAGGAACATAAACAGCTTACGGTTGCTATTTTGATAAATAAAAAAATTGGACCTAAGTTGCTTGCTGTTTGTCTGTTTGTGCTATCCACAAGTTATTCAACTCAGTGTAATATAAACGTCAAGTGCACACAATCAAGAGACTGAAATTTCGTCAAAATCACATAAAGGTGAGCAGCATTGCGTATTTCGTCAGCTTATTACTTTAGATTGAATGATCCATTCGGAATGCTTCTCTTCTTTATGTCATAGGGGAAAAGGAGAAATAAATAGATGCATTAATGATTTGCCTATTGCAGACTGAAAGTGGACACACCGATTTACATCCGAGCAGTGTATCAGTGTATGACACACAAGATCACACCCTTCATGTGAGGCTGCAGGTTGCAGCACACCACCGATGCCAACATATGTGTTTCGTCTGACTCGTGTCCCGCTGGATCCAACCGACTGCGAGAGAGAAGAATCCAGCTAACTTATCGCCGGCAAAGTGCATATCAGCTGGATCACAGCGAGGTCGCGGCAGAGAGGAGCCGCCGGGGCGAGTTTGCAGGAGAAAGGAGCCAAAGACCCCGACATTATTATTACTCACAATTCATATCAGCTCCTTAAGAGCTTAACTATGGAGGTCCGTTCCCTAATATCTCACAATTTGATTACTCACAGATGCGCGTGTACAAAAACGATTGTGTTCATCGGGTGACAGCCATGATATATGATTAATTGAATGGCTAAACTGGAAATAACTAAGAGGATAAGATTTCCTCTCTACCGTGGGTTTCAGCCCCAAATCAATTTGCCACCGGAAGGAGGATCAAGGGCAGTACAGTGCGCCAGCGGTATGCTTCCGCCACCACCGCCTTTGCCGCACTGACCCGTCGGCAGATGCCTCCATCTTTGGGGCGGTTTCGTTCTGCCGACGTCGAGACGGGCGGGTTACAGCAGCGCCTCCACCTTTGCCCGTCGATTCGCTGCAATAGTAGGCGGTCGCGCCGTGCTTCCTGGAGGAAGATCGCATTCTCCGAGGGCCTCGCCTGGCCGGCCGTTGCTGCCGGGATTTTTGGTGCCTCCTGGCTGTTCTGACCTCAAAATTTCCCCATCTCGTCTTTTTTCCTGCGGTTGAAATTTTCTCCCGTCTGCGCGGTTGGAGACGAAACAATTGTGCCGACCCGGCCTTGTCGTCCTTCGCCACTTTCTGGAAATTGTACGCCGGTGAGCTCTAGCGGGACGCCGTCTCCGGTCGCTGCCTGCGGGAGGCAGCCATCGTCGACTCTACTCCGCCGTCTCCATTGTCGCCATCGCCGAATTTTTTCTCTCCTGGAGATCTAATTATTAATCGATTTCTCTCATCCGACGAGCTGACCAGGGACAACAGCTCACATATCGCCTGGAGTAGTATTTTTAGATTCGGTTCGGACCGGAGATGGAGGAACGAAGGAAGCAGTGATTGGGCGAGGCCCGTGAGGAGCAAAGGACGAACACCACGAACCGTTTTTCTGACTTGCCGGTGGCAGGTCCTGTAATTTGGACGAATAGTAGGGGCAATAAAAGACGGACCAACAAGAAGCCTTATTTTCTTTATTATTAGGTAGTACTAGCACAAAACCCGTGCGTTGCTACGGTGTCATATTAATTGAAATTGATATACTTTGTTGCAATCAAATCGAAAATAAAATAGATCCTTTAATTAAATTTCTATTGTACAGTGTGTATTAATAAAAATCATATAACATCATTTCAAATGTATAGGAGTGTGTTGCGCCTTGATTGAATTCAAATAGCATGGAGCCATTGATCTTATACATTGTATTTTACCAAATAAATAGCATGATGCAAATTGGCCACATGTTTTCCTCCATTTTTCATATGCTTTTAAAATAAAAACCTAATTATAATATTAGGAATATTTTTTGGGAAAGGTTGTTGTTTTGAATGCAAAATGTTTTAAAATTTTAAGTTGTAAATCTTTTAAAGTTTGAAACTCTACCTCCTTTTCAGTAACAAAAAAAGGTGGTGCAGTTGAACCGAACCAGGGCCCAACCTTGTTTAACTGGCCGTTCACATGCTACATGATCCTCTAGAGTCTATACATCACTACTGTTCCGTCGACATGTGCCCCTAGGATGCTCTCTCTCTCTCTCCCGGCTCGCCCTCGCGATGCTCCTCCTCTCCACTCGTCTTCTGCTAGGGCAGGTCCTGAAATATCAGGGCATGCCAAAATTTAAATTAAAGGCCATAAATATAAATATTAAAATAATCATTAGTATTTTTATCATTAAAATTTTTACCAAGAAAGTGCATATATAAATATGTTTTTATTCAATCAGCCCATATGTTTTTTAGGATGAATAAAATGAACAGCGACTGTGTGTTCATTTATGGATTTGTAGTCTTCCGACGATGCCCAGACATGGGTCCCACCCCACTTAGGAGATGAAAAAAAGGATAAATAGAGAAAGGGGAGAAGGCCCAACTATCAGATTTTTTTTTTGAGAAAACCACATAATTCCATTAGCATAGTAACTCGGAGATTACAGCATACGTGGCCCAACTCGGAACAATCCAGACAAAGAGAACCAGGAAAGTGCAAAAGGACCCCTAGAAATAAAGAAAATACAAAAAGAGCCCTCGAGGTCCTTGAGCACAACCAAACATCGCCCAATCGCAATCTCCAGCGCCGTCGTCGCCATTGCCGGAGAAGAAAAAGATGGGCAAACCACGACCCCAGCTCTGAGGAGATACCATCGGAGATATGCTCCTTTGTGGACCTCAAAAGTAGGCAGCTGCAAGCAGCCGCACCTTCTCCTATGGAGTTCGTCGGCCGGGGGACAACCCCGTTACTCTCGTAGCAAAGCCGTCGCTGCTTCCCGTCGACAGCGTCGAGGGAGAACACCGAGGCCACAACCAACAAACCACGCTTCCCGCTCCCGAGCAAGAGCCATATCCGGACGGCGCCGGCGCACGCCGCCGACCATCTCCCGAAGCCTTCTCACCCGATTTCCAAGCGGATTCGGAGACAATCCGCCGCGGAAGCAGCAGATCGGAGAGAACTAAAACCCGCCGCAACGACGCCGTAGCTGCCCCGACATCGCCGCCAGGGATCTTCAACCGCCCGCCAGGATCTCGGAACCTGGCCGCAGATACTTTATTCGTCGCCGCCGACACGCCGGTGGCACGCACACCTATCTCACGCCTATCTACATGCCGGAATCGAAGATCCTGGGTTCCCCTACCCTCCCGCCGCCGGGGCGGCCGACGGAGGGGAGAGGAACCCGAGATCTCGCCGGCGGTGAAGGTGGAGAAGAGAGGTCGCTCCGGTTTCGCCTCTCTGTACTGTAGAGAGGGGAAAGGGAGAGAAGAACCGGCACCCGTGTATAGATGGTTGCCGCCCAACTATCAGATTGGAAAATGCCTCTGGGTAACGCTTCCTTGGGTCCTCTGATAGTCTGATCCTCTGCAATGAGGCTCCGCTCGTGCTTGGGATCTCCGAGCGAGCGGGCGCTCCTCTTCCCCCGATCTGTGCTGCCGACGACGCTCACTCCTTCTGCCTACGATTTTCGCAATCTCCCCCCCTCTCTTATCTCTCCTCTAATCCCTGCGGGCTTTCTGATACCGCATGACCTTTTTCTCTGTTTATTCGGCTCCGATTTCCCAAATTCTTTGGATCCTGCAGGGATTTTTCCTCATATTTCTTGTGCGAATTCCGTCGCTACGATTTCCCAAATTCCTCTGATTCTGCAGCTTTTCCCCCCTCGTATTTCTCGTTCAATTGGCTTGTGATTCCAAGGCGGCTTGCTACGACCCAAAAAGCAAGTGTATATAAACCGATGGGACTCGGTATATGAAAGCGGTGTGGGACTATTGACACGAAAATAACACGGTGTCCGAATGTGTTGGGCCGCGACGGTATCAAGAGAACGGCCCAGACATATTGAAAGCAGCGCGAGCCATCGGTTGAGAACAGAGAAGAAACTAAATGAACCGGTACGTGGCAGTTGTGCAGTATTATGGAGATTGGTGGGAGGGTAAAACGGTCCAACGAAAAGTTGGATGAAAATTTTGGCAGAAACCTTAGCTCCTTTATTATTAGGGGTATATAGATAGGAAAATTGCCCGTGCGTTGCAACGGGAGATAAATTGCTTAAACATTATCATGACACAAAAAACGGAAAAAAAACATAATGCACATGCCTATGTTGCTACGGGTTCACTTTTATTAGTATAAAAAATTAGAAATGGGAGCATATGCTCCCTTTATTTTGAAATGCATGTTACAAACATTTTGTAATTTCAAAAAATTGAAACGAAAAATTGAAACGTACATCTTCACGTGCTACACGCTCACAAAGTTATTTCATAAAAATCCGACTTGTCGTGTGACGTGTGTAAAAAAGACAAAATACAATGCTGAAAATAAGGCTTTTCAGGAGATAAATTTTCTCTTTTTTACACAGACCACAAAACATATTGGTTCCTCGCGAAACTTGACGAACGTACGTATATTGTGGAGATGTACAAGTAGAATTTTTTGTCAAAATTTTTCGACATTTCGAAATATAATTTTTTATAGAGGGAGCATATGCACCCCGGAGCCGAATTGAATTTCCGAAAAAAATTAACATTTTAGAGTCTAGAGATACAACATGTGAACTGAAAGATATTCTCTTCATTTAGATAACGTATAATAAATAATTTTTATATAATTAGGTTAGATATGACTAAAATCAGTGTCTAAGAAATCAAATAATGATCCCTAATCCAGGTGAACTAAAAGTTCAGTATGAACAGCTTGAAAATATTGGCAAGCTGAACTGTGGTGATCCATTGTTATACAATTTGTATGATAGGGTTTATTTACCATAAGAATAAATGGTGATTGTAAATTGCTACAATTTTAGTTCCTTTAGTAAATATAATGACTTCTCTGATTGCATAATTCTCAATCAAAATTGTTGACCACTACTGCGTCTGGTTTTCATACCAGTCTACCACTTGTATACAGATGAAGTAAAAAAAAAAAATCTTATGGAATCAACAGCTAGCTTAGCTTCAAACTGGAGGGTGTCTGCATGAGTAGTGAGAATTTCATATATTCGTTAGCTGTCTCTTGCTGATGATGAGAAGCTTCCTAGCGATGATGAGAATCATGTCATGGCATCATGGAAGTTTGCATCAAATCTTTTCCCAAGAGAGGGCCTGAATTGCTTCAGCAGAGACAAACCGCGAGCTTGCAGCAAGAAACAATAGGCAATTGAAATCTGAAGACATTCTGCAGCTGTTGCCGTTTTACCAAGACAGACTTCTCTCAGCTAGCAAAACGTCAAGCATGTTAGGAAATCTATGGAAACCTCATGACCTTGAACATTGGATGCGACCTCTTTTGCAGAACCTTTAGGCCCGAAGGTAGGGAGTCTATCTGAAGTTCTGAACTCGGTCAAATAATACCATGGTTTCTCGTCAACCTATTTTGCATCCTCTCCGGCGGTAGCGCCGACCACTTTCCGAACGGCCTCCTGCACGTACAGATGCTTCACCAAGTTTGCCATGATCCACTACAGCGCCGAGGCCACAGGCTCCGTGCCGGAACCAAGAAAATTTGAGCAGAGGCCCACGATCTTATTGCCTGTTAGGCTTTGCTTTGCTTGTGGGCATTAATCCCACCTGAGGCGGAGCATCCTCGATGCGCACTGCAACCTGTACTCCGGCGCCATCGAGTAGTTGCGGTGGCCTTCCCTGCGTGACGCCCACGCCTCCTGTCTCCCCCGATCAGGGTAGTTCACGCCCGACACCCATTGGAGTCTATCTCGTCGCCCCAAGCCTCTCACCCCGCTTGATTCTCCTCTTTCCCCCAGCACCATCGTCAGCCACCAAGTCAATGTTCTGTCTTCAGCTCGCAACCGCGCTCGCCTTCGGAGCTCCTCTGAGACATGTTGATTCCAGAACGACTCTGTTGAATATATAGCAGACTCCACCAACGAAAAGATCGTCCGATTCAGGCCCGATTCAACAGATCTGCCGTTCCGATCACCGGGGACTCCGGTGTGGGAGAAGAGCTCCCCTTCCGTCTCCCCCAATTTGAGATCTTGGAATCGTTGCCGATCGTGCCGATCGCGCACGAGCGCGTTCTTTTTTGCGGGACGTCCCCTCCACCTCTCTCCTGATCGTGTGCGCACACGATCATATATATATCCACGAGACTCTTTTTCGTGCGAAGAGACCAGATGCTCACGGGATCTCACGACGATGGACCAAGGAAAGGCGGACGGACGACAGAAACGCACGGACGAAATCAAGGAAACACTTCTCCCTTTATTATTAGGTATGGATAGATTTCAGATAAACTCACAAAGCAAAGCCGAAGACGACAACAAGCAAGAGGCGTTTGTCTGTATCGTGACATGTCTTCGTTGAACTCTGTACTTCTAACTGCTGACTTGTTGAGGGCCTTGATTAACCTGGATGCAGGCGAATCCCTGTCTAGCTAGCTAGCTAGGCTATTTTGATACTGACCAAAATCTGCTGGACGTACACAACCTAGCTAGGCTATTTTGATCCGGATCATGGTTTGCTGGACGTACGCACCATGTATATCTAGCCTATTTTGATCCGTATCAGAGTTTGGCAGTTTGCTGGACCTACGCTCACATGCCACTGCCGGCCGGCATGGAGACGGTCAGGACCTCGACGGCCTTGAGAGCATCCCCACTCGTTGGCGCTCCCCACGCCCAAATCCGGAGAAATTTTCGTCCGGATTGGAGGAAGGTTTGGCGTGGGGGGCAGTAGTTTCCCAGCCGCGTGCCCAGGCGAAGTCGACGATGCGAATTTAAAAAACGGATACTTGACAAACTTCGGCTAAATTCGGGTGAATATAGACTAAATTTAATGATATTTAGACTAAAACGGGCGGAGTTCATACATAGAGGCCGAATTCGACTATATTTCGAATTCGGCAAGGTGAATTCAAACGCTAATTTTAAAACACGGCGCTCTACATGCCCAAATGGCGGTAGAACACCGTGTAGTCGCCGTCGCCGTCGTCGTCGGAGCCGTCGTCGTTGGCCTTCGGCTGCGCGGCCTGGCTGCTGCTGCCCTGGCCGGCGTCTCCCCACCCCGGGGATGGCTTGTACCAGTCGTCGTCGGAGGACTCGAGGTCGACGACGGGGACAGCGACGCCGGATGGAGGTGTCGCAGGACGGCGGTACCGCGCGACATCGTCGTTGGCGGTTGGAGCGGCGCGGGCGGCGAGTTGGCGTGCGGCGGCGGGGTCCAGCAGCCGCCGTCGCTGCTCCGCCTCCCGGCGTCGCCGCGCCGCGCTCGGCCTGGGCCCATGCGGCGTCGTCCGCGCGCTTCTCCTCCTCCATGTCGGCAAGCGACACGGCGATCGCCTCCGCCATCGCGGCCTCCTCCGCGCGCTTCGCCTCCTCCTCGGCGAGCCGGCTTGCGGCGGCGGCCTCTTTCTTCGTCTTCTTCCGCCGCTCTGCGGCGCGGAAGGCTGTTCTCGGATGACGAGGGCGCCGCCGTCGCGCCCTCTCGGTCGCCGGCGGAGACGCCGGCTCCTTCTGACGCGCACCGGCGTCGAAGGCGACGACGCTCCTCCTCTTCACCGGCGCCAAGGATGACCTTGACGCCGATCCGGAAGACGACGAGCCGGGCAGGCATGCGCCGTGGCTGCCAGACGCTTCCCCGACGGCGGCTCGCCGATGCCCTCGATGCCGATAGAGGGGGCATCGTGAGCACCGGGGAGTTGCCGCCCTCGATGTGCTCGACGACGGCCTCGAGTGTCCGGCCCGGCGCGCTCCACCACCGTCGGCGGCCCGCGGCGTTGTTGCGCGCAGGCGGAGGCGGCGGGCCGTCGTAGGCCGCCAGCTCCCGCTCCCACCGCCGCAGGAAGTACGAGTTCCACGCCGTGTAGTTGTCGGGGTGGTGGCGTGGCTCGGCGCGTTCCTCGTCCGTCAAGGTCATCCGCGCCTCCTCGATGGTGACGTCGAGGGCGTGGCCCCGAGGCGGCGGCGGGATTGGTACGCCGCCAGCACTAAGCCGCCACCCGCCGCCGGGAGGCCTCGTGTCCGGCGGGCAGGGGTACCCCGCCTGGTGGAGGAGGTGCCCCTCCCACGCGTGCAGCGACCGGCGGGGGAAGCCGTTGTTGGCTGCGCCGTCGTCGTCGTAGAACGCCATCTTGAGAGTAGAGGGAGAGTGAAGCACGGGGTACGCCTCGCGGCGAGCGGACCGGCGTATATAGGCGTGGCTGGCGCGGGGATTAAATGCCGCGTGGATTGCGACGCGTCCGCGGCGAGCTGACCGGCGGCAGCCTTTAGTGCGCGCGGAAGACGATGCGTGCGCGGAAGACGACGACATTAACTCGCCGCGTGGCCGGCGAATGCAGACCGGCGGCAGGCTTTTACAGCGCGCGGAAGACGATGCGATGAGGACGACGATCGGTTTCTCTCGCCGACAAGTTGGGGCCACCAGACGCGCGGGAAGTTTCCTCGCCGTTTCACGCGCTTTCGTTTCGTCCGGAGTCCCCGAGCGCTCCCCGGGGGGCCGGGGATGTCGTGGGATCGCCGGATGGATTTAGGCCCAAATCCGGACGAAAACGAGGAACCGGGGGCGCGACTGGACCGAATTTCGCCGTCCGGATGGAAAAAACGCTCGCCGGGGGCCTGTTCGGGGGGATGAGTGGAGATGCTCTGACGCCCGGAGACCTTGAGCGCCCTTGCACATCCACGTCCACCTGTCTCTTCGTTAGCAGCCAGAACGTGTCCTCCGAGACTGCTGCCCCGGCCATCGAGGAGAGGTGCGCATCGACGGCTCGTGGCAAGTAATTAACTTCCCGTCCGCTTAGCGGTAGATAATTATATAGGCACCTGACGTGAGGAGAAGGGACACCCGAGTTGTACACAGATTGTGGATTCCTGCTGCAATACCTTGCTAGGAAAAATTTCCTTGTAGAACGGGATTGAACCGAACACTATTTGTGGTGACATGGTCGGTTAGTAGGAAAAAAAGCGGCGTAAGAAGACTTGGGACGGACGAAAGCGCACAGGTGGTAGGACGAAAGCGCAAAGTTGACGGACCGAACCAAGGAAACGTTATTTTCTTTATTATTAGGTATAGATTAGGGTTATTTAGTGAGTCAGTTGGATTTGGGCATGTCCAATCCAACTAGGGTTAGGCCCATAGAGGAGCGCCCCAGCCCAGCAAGGGCTGGCCGGCCACCTCCCCCTCATATAAGGATGTGGGGCGGCTAGGGTTTGGGTAGTTCAAGTTTAGTCTAAAATATTAGGGTTTCCCTATTGCGTGTGTTCACGTGTATCATCCCTTCGGGGGTACGGCACTGCCGTTTATCTATTATATGCGCTGTGAAGGTTCTTGTGTTCATCAAGGATTATCTAGCTCTTGGTTTGAGGCGTATCGTTCATCGATCCGTTGCTAGCTGGATTCGTTCCCTCTTCTCCAGGCTGCGTTCATCGCGTTGTTGGGAGGATTCTCTACCCCAGGTTCTCGTTGTGAAAGATCGGGCATCAACTTAGGAGGATCCAGTGGGTCGCTCCCTTATCATGTGGTATCAGTTTTCTGGGTTGCTCACAGCGAGGTTTTGTTGATCGATTGCATCTAGATCGGTTTGCATCGGAGAAGGTTGGCTCTAGATCGGAGGAGATTGGCTCTCGGTCAAAGGAGGTTGAGTTGGAGGAAGTTTGGCGTTGTTTGGTGCAGTTTGCAGGTCATCCATGGCTATTTCGGAGGTCGAAATCGCGAAAAATCGAGGCAGAAATCAGGAAGAAGACGCAGATTCGTGACCTGCTCCGGTCAACAGGCCGGTTGACCGGGCCCTGGGCCGACCGGGCCGGTCCAAACCGGACCAGAGGCGGGTGCCGACCGGCCCCTGTACTGAGCCGCACAGCCGTTCGGCCGGTGGCCAGGCCGGTCAGACCGGGCCCTGGGCCGGTCATACCGGTTGCCAGGTAGGTCCAACCGGGCCCTGGGCCGGTACAACCGGTCTCCAGGCCGGTCCAACCTGGACCTGGGCCGGGCCGACTGCTGATACTGCTGGTTTTTCTGCGGCGATGCTGCTTGCTGCGCCTGTTTCAATTCCGGCGATGCTACTTGATGCTACTGCTGTTGTTGATTCATTTTCAGACGACGTATTGGGCATACGGTGGTCACGTGGCACGAAGTCCGGTTATATCTTCAATGATTTCCTTGACATCCGGAAGGGAGTAACGCGTCCCGTGTCAGAACTAAAGTGGTATTTAGACCATGACGCGACAATTGAGCAGTACGAGGATTGGGAGAAGTACATGGAATTGGGTTTCCAACGATGTCGTCGTTACAAAGGGAAGTTCACTGGTTATGATGCCTGTGTTCTCGCTCACCGCCGTGTGGATGCAGAGTTGGACATATATTGGTGTCATGAAGGTGATAGAGGCGAGTATGCTTATACTTGGGCGGACTTTAATAATTTTCTTCGTGCTGGTTTCGGGTTACCATTGAAGGATCATAAGCAGTCATCCGGATTTGGGCATGCATTGAAGGAAGTCAACAAATGTATAGTGGAGGTAATGAAGTCAGTGGACAAGTGCATAGTTACTGCTAAGGGGATTGTTCCACTACCAATAGTCACTGAGGACAAGGTGATATCTTCAGAGGAGAGGAAACCTGGCTCTGATACCAAGAGAACTACTGTGACTGTTGAGGAGGAGGTACCATTGAGCGGGCTGAATATGCAACTCAAGAAGGTACAAGATGATGCTTGCAAGGTAGTTGAAAAGGTTCAGCGGTGGAGTTTGTTTCAGACTCAGTGCTTTATCAAGGGCAAGGCTTGCAAATTGATGGTTGATGATGGTAGATGTACTAATGGCATTAGCAAGGCGATGGTGGCAGCATTGGGGTTGTCTACATGGCGTCTTCCTGAACCTAAACGTCTTGAGTGGTTGAATAGCTCTGATATGCTGAAGATTACTCACAAGGTGCGTGTGCCATTTACAGTTGATGAGTATGTTGATGAGATCGAGTGCGATGTGTTGCCATTGGAGGTGTGCAGATTGCTACTTGGGCGTCCATGGCAGTATGATCGCAATGTGACACATGCTGGGCGAGCAAATACATATTCTTTTATGCATGGTGGCAAACAACAGACTTTGAAGCCTATGGGTGATGATCATATCAAGTCCGATGTGGAGTTAGTGGTGCGTAAGGAGAAGTTGCACAAGCCTAAAGTGCAGCTAGAGGTGCATGATGTTCCGAGCATTGATGTTGGTGATGTTTCAGCCATGCATGTAGATGACAAGCCAGTTCTTGTTGGTGACAAGCCGAATGAAGCTACACTTGTTGTTGATGTGGATGTTGCAGCATGTGCTACCGTTCCAGTTTGTGTTGATGCCAGTATACAGACTGATGATGTTTGTGCTGATGATATTTCAGTACATGTGGCGCAGATGCGCATGGGAGGAGTGGGAGGCGAGCGCGTCAGTGGAGACAGTGGACAGCGGCACTACCATGCTAGGAGTACTACAGTCTAGTGTTCCACGACACCGCGGATGCATCGAGGCAAGGATGGACGTGTGAGACATCTATGTGGCCCAGGAATTACACATCTTATGCAGGGTCATGTTCAGCGACATAGGGGTCCATCAAAACCTTGCAAGAAGAAGGAATTGGCGCCGAAGTCCAAGCTCATGTGGAGAAGAAAGGAGGCGCCAAGTGTTGTATCAAGTCGAGAAGGCCGCGAGGGAGGATGTGGTGTGGAAGGCAAGCAAGACTTGAGGACGGAGAGGACGTGTCATGTTCATATCACGTCACCTTTTTCTAGAGGACCCTCACGCGTTGGGGACAACGCTTCTGGAAGAAGGGGAGAGATGATATGGATATCCGGGCCTGGTACTTTAGGACAACCATTGATATGATATTTGGGTCTAATGTTGTACCAGTATTTTATTATAATCTTGTTATTAGGATATAATAATGTAGCCAGGTCATGTGGTGGGCCAAATTAGGGTTATTTAGTGAGTCAGTTGGATTTGGGCCTGTCCAATCCAACTAGGGTTAGGCCCATAGAGGGGCGCCCCAGCCCAGCAAGGGCTGGCCGGCCACCTCCCCCTCATATAAGGAGGTGGGGCGGCTAGGGTTTGGGTAGTTCAAGTTTAGTCTAAAAGATTAGGGTTTCCCTATTGCGTGTGTTCACGTGTATCATCCCTCCGGGGGTACGGCGCTGCCATTTATTTATTATATGCGCTACGAAGGTTCTTGTGTTCATCAAGGTTTATCTAGCTCTTGGTTTGAGGCGTATCGTTCATCGATCCGTTGCTAGCTGGATTCGTTCCCTCTTCTCCAGGCTGCGTTCATCGCGTTGTTGGGAGGATTCTCTACCCCAGGTTCTCGTTGTGAAAGATTGGGCATCAACTTAGGAGGATCCAGTGGGTCACTCCCTTATCACTAAACTTTAAAGAAATACTTATAAATTGTGGTGTTAGTTAGTACTATCTTTGGATGCTCAAAGTGACAGAGCGGGGTGTCCCTTGATTTGGAATGCAACTTTAAGGAGTGCTTTTGTAGCCCTACGCGGTGCATTGGTGTTCGTTATCCAACCAGAGAGTAGTTCAGAGTAGAAAAGTGAAGAGATGATATTTATGTATTCAATTATGATATCATTGTTGAGAGTGTCCACTAGTGAAAGTATGATCCCTAGGCCTTGCTTCTAAGCACTGAAATACCATTTACAGCCAGCTCTGCTACATGTTTGCTTGCTGCCATTTTTATTTCAGATTGCAATTACCACTCTTAATCATTCATATTACTTGTATTTCACTATCTTTTCGCCGAACTAGTGCACCTATTCACTTGAAAAGTGTATCGGGTGTGATGGGGACACAAGAGACTTCTTGTATCGTAATTGCAGAGTTGCTTGAGAGGGATATCTTTGACCTCTACCTCCCTGAGTTCGATAAACCTTGGGTGATTCACTTAAGGGAAACTTGTTGTTATTCTACAAACCTCTGCACTTGGAGGCCCAACATTGTCTACAATAATATAAGCGTGCGTAGACATCACTCCCACCAATAAATTGTGACGACGATAAACTAGTATTGTCCTTGTCAAAAACATAGTGACTTACCAAGCGTACGATATCAACCGGGACACATTCTACATGGAGGAAAAAGACAAAAACAACGATTACCAAAACTCAGTGGTAACGATGGAATCCTATATGGGTGACTTAAATACTAGATACTATGGAAGGATTGAGGAAATATGGGAGCTTAGCTACGCTGGGGAGAAGGTGCCGATGTTCCGTATCAGATGGGATAAGAGCGTCACAAAAGAGGACTAGTATTTCACCACCATGTTTCTACCCGAAGCCAACAAATCAAAGTCCACGAACGCCACCGTGCAAAATGAGCCATGGGTATTGGTTAAACACGTGGACTAATGCGTCTTCATAACCGACCCATCCAGGCCTAGCCGTGTTGTTGTGAGGAGAGGCAAGAGGACTATTGTCGGAATGGATGGAGTCGGCAACGAGGAAGACTTCGAAGGACAGGTTTGAGACCTAATGATGTAAGAAAATGATGAAAAAGACGCAACATACATCACAAGAAGAAGCATGACCACGCTACCTAGGTTAGGTCGACCCTTCAAAAGAAGAAGTCACTACACGAGGCTAAATTATTCAACGGCGAGCAAAAAAAGCAAGAAGAAAGTGAAACACTCTTCTCGATGATGTAAAACTTTGTTTGCAATGTATGTCATATAAAATTTCTGATGCTATATTTGTTTGTAATACATAACTCAAATTAGGTATGTCAAGTTGAGGACCTATATCGAAATACGCGCAAGATCGACTAATTAAATTTTATTTGGAACGTATGACATCTAAATTTTATAATGTTATATTTTTGAAATATATTAATCATATTATCATCTTGGAAGGATAAAATAAAATAAAAATAAAGAAACGGAAACAGAAAAGAAAAGAAAAATAAAATAAGCACCAGCCCTGGTTACTGCCTAGGTTATAGCCGCACCTAGGTTACTGATACGTCTAAAACGTATCTATTTTCCCGAACACTTTTGCTATTGTTTGCCCTCTAATTTGTGTGTTTTGAATACAACTAACACGGACTAACCCCGTTTTTAGCAGAATTGCTTTGGTGTCTCGTTTTTGTGCAGAAATCCAACTTTCAGGAAAATTTCCGAAAAATATCGCAAAGTCCATATTTCACCCGAAGACTCACGGAGCCAGAAGACAAGACAGAGAGGGGCCACGAGGGGCCCACACCTGCCCTAGGCACGGGCCAGGCTTGGCCGCGACTAGGGGTGGTCTGGACGCCTCGGCCACTGATACGCGTACAACACGCGACCGTTGGGAACCCCAAGAGGAAGGTGTGATGCGTACAGCGGCAAGTTTTCCCTCAGTAAGAAACCAAGGTTTATCGAACCAGTAGGAGCCAAGAAGCACGTTGAAGGTTGATGGCGGCGGAGTGTAGTGCGGCGCAACACCAGGGATTCCGGCGCCAGCGTGGAACCTGCACAACACAACCAAAGTACTTTGTCCCAACGTAACAGTGAGGTTGTCAATCTCACCGGCTTGCTGTAACAAAGGATTAGATGTATAGTGTGGATGATGATTGTTTGCAGAAAACAGTAGAACGAGTATTGCAGTAGATTGTATTCGATGTTAAGAATGGACCGGGGTCCACAGTTCACTAGAGGCGTCTCTCCCATAAGAATAAGCATGTTGGGTGAACAAATTACAGTTGGGCAATTGACAAATAAAGAGGGCATGACCATGCACATACATTTTATGATGAGTATTATGAGATTTAATTGGGCATTACGACAAAGTACATAGACCGCTATCCAGCATGCATCTATGCCTAAAAAGTCCACCTTCAGGTTATCATCCGAACCCCCTCCAGTATTAAGTTGCAAACAACAGACAATTGCATTAAGTATGGTGCGTAATGTAATCAACGAATACATCCTTAGACATAGCATCGATGTTTTATCCCTAGTGGCAACAGCACATCCACAACCTTAGAGGTTTCTGTCACTCCCCCAGATTTAATGGAGACATGAACCCACTATCGAGCATAAATACTCCCTCTTGGAGTTACAAGCAAAAACTTGGCCAGAGCCTCTACTAGTAACGGAGAGCATGCAAGATCATAAACAACACATAGATAATAGATTGATAATCAAAATAACATAGCATTCTCTATTCATTGGATCCCAACAAACACAACATGTAGCATTACAGATAGATGATCTTGATCATGTTAGGCAGCTCACCAGATCCAACAATGATAGCACAATTAGGAGAAGACGACCATCTAGCTACTACTATGGACCCATAGTCCAGGGGTGAACTACTCACTCATCACTCCGGAGGCGACCATGGCGGTGAAGAGTCCTCCGGGAGATGATTCCCCTCTCCGGCAGGGTGCCGGAGGCGATCTTCTGAATCCCCCGAGATGGGATTGGCGGTGGCGGCGTCTCTGGAAGGTTTTCCGTATCATGGATCTCGGTACTGGAGTTATTATCGACGAAGGCTTAAGTAGGCGGAGGAGGTAGGTTTAGGGGCGCCCCGAGGGGCCCACAAAGCAGGCCGGCGCGGCCAAGGCCTGGGCCGCGCCGCCCTAGCGTGTGGCCGCCTCGTCTCCCCACTTCGTTTCCTCCCCGGACTTCTGGAAGCTTCGTGGAAAAATAAGATCCTGGGCATTGCTTTCGTCCAATTCCGAGAATATTTCGTTACTAGGATTTCTGAAACCAAAAACAGCAGAAAACAGTAACTGGCTCTTCGGCATCTCGTTAATAGGTTAGTGCCGGAAAATGCATAAATATGACATAAAGTATGCATAAAACATGTAGGTATTATCAATAAAGTGGCATGGAACATAAGAAATTATCGATACGTTGGAGATGTATCAGCATCCCCAAGCTTAGTTCATGCTCGTCCCGAGTAGGTAAATGATAACAAAGATAATTTCTGAAGTGACATGCCATCATAATCTTGATCATACTATTGTAAGCACATGTAATGAATGCAGCAATTCGAAGCAATGGTAAATTTAATGAGTAAACAACTAAATCATATAGCAAAGACTTTTCATGAATAGTACTTTCAAGACAAGCATCAATAAGTCTTGCATAAGAGTTAACTCATAAAGCAATAATTTCATAGTAGAGGTATTGAAGCAACACAAAGGAAGATTAAGTTTCAGCGGTTGCTTTCAACTTGTAACATGTATATCTCATGGATATTGTCAACATAAAGTAATATAATAAGTGCAATATGCAAGTATGTAGGAATCAATGCACAGTTCACACAAGTGTTTGCTTCTTGAGATGGAGAGAAATAGGTGAACTGACTCAACATAAAAGTAAAAGAAAGGCCCTTCGCAGAGGGAAGCATTGATTGCTATATTTGTGCTAGAGCTTTGGTTTGAAAACAAGAAACAATTTTGTCAACGGTAGTAATAAAGCATATGCATCATGTAAATTATATCCTACAAGTTGCAAGCCTCATGCATAGTATACTAATAGTGCCCGCACCTTGTCCTAATTAGCTCGGATTACCTGGATTATAACCGCAATACATATGTTTTAACCAAGTGTCACAAAGGGGTACCTCTATGCCGCATGTACAAAGGTCTAAGGAGAAAGCTCGCATTGGATTTCTCGCTTTTGATTATACTCAACTTAGACATCCATACCGGGACAACATAGACAACATATAATGGACTTCACTTTAATGCATAAGCATTCAACAACAATTAATTTTCTCATATGAGATTGAGGATATTTGTCCAAAACTGAAACTTCCACCATGGATCATGGCTTTAGTTAGCGGCCCAATGTTCTTCTCTAACAGTATACATGCTCAAACCATTCAACTCATGGTAAATCGCCCTTACTTCAGAAAAGACGGACATGCATAGCAACTCACATGATATTCAACAAAGAGTAGTTGATGGCGTCCCCAGGAACATGGTTATCGCACAACAAGCAACTTATAAGAAATAAAATGCATAAGTACATATTCAATACCACAATAGTTTTTAGGCTATTTGTCCCATGAGCTATATATTGCAAAGGTAAAGGATAGAAATTTAAAGGTAGAACTCAAGCAATTTACTTTTGAATGGCGGAGAAATACCATGTAGTAGGTAGGTATGGTGGACACAAGTGGCATAGTGTTTGGCTCAAGGATTTTGGATGCATGAGAAGTATTCCCTCTCGATACAAGGCTTAGGCTAGCAAGGCTATTTGAAACAAACACAAGTATGAACCGGTACAGCAAAACTCACATAAAAGACATATTGTAAGCATTATAAGACTCTATACCGTCTTTCTTGTTGTTCGCCCCTTACTAGAAATTATCTAGACCTTAGAGAGACCAATTATGCAAACCAAATTTTAGCAAGCTCTATGTATTTCTTCATTAATAGGTGAAAAGTATATGATGCAAGAGCTTAAACATGAGCACAACAATTTCCAAGTATCAAATTATTCAAGACATTCTACCAATTACTACATGTAGCATTTCCCGTTTCCAACCATATAACAATTTAACGAAGAAGATTCAACCTTCGCCATGAACACTATGAGTAAATCCTAAGGACATATTTGTCCATATGCAACAGCGGAGCGTGTCTCTCTCCCACACAATGAATGCTAGGATCCATCTTTATTCAAACAAAACAAAAACAAAAACAAACAGACGCTCAAAGCAAAGTACATAAGATGTGATGGAATAAAAATATAGTTTCACTAGAGGAACCTGATAATGTTGTCGATGAAGAAGGGGATGCCTTGGGCATCCCCAAGCTTAGACGCTTGAGTCTTCTTGAAATATGCAGGGGTGAACCACCGGGGCATCCCCAAGCTTAGAGCTTTCACTCTCCTTGATCATATTGTATCATCCTCCTATCTTGATCCTTGAAAACTTCCTCCACACCAAACTCAAAACAACTCATTAGAGAGTTAGTGCACAATCAAAATTCACATGTTCAGAGGTGACATAATCATTCTTAACACTTCTGGACATTGCACAAAGCTACTGAAAGTTAATGGAATAGAAAAATCCATCAAGCATAGCAAAACAGGCAATGCGAAATAAAAGGCAGAATCTGTCAAAACAGAACAGTCCGTAAAGACGAATTTCTAAGAGGCACCAGACTTGCTCAAATGAAAATGCTCAAATTGAATGAAAGTTGCGTACATATCTGAGGATCACTCACGTAAATTGGCATAATTTTCTGAGTTACCTACAGAGAATTAGTCCCAGATTTGTGACAGCAAGAAATCTATTTCTACGCAGTAATCCAAATCTAGTATGAACCTTACTATCAAAGACTTTACTTGGCACAACAATGCAACAAAACTAAGATAAGGAGAGGTTGCTACAGTAGTAACAACTTCCAAGACTCAAATATAAAATAAAAGTGCAGTAGTAAAATCATGGGTTGTCTCCCATAAGCGCTTTTCTTTAACGCCTTTCAGCTAGGCGCAGAAAGTGTGTATCAAGTATTATCAAGAGATGAAGCATCAACATTACCTCGGGCCTTACGCCTACCCTTCTTATTCTTTTTCTTACTCTTTGATTTAGGGAATACATGTCTACCCCCCGGTGTAGAGGTGAATTTTAGGGTGCCTTCTCCCACATTTATGACTGCTCCCAATAGTTTCAGCAGGGATCTTCCGAGTGTGATTTGTCCTGTTCCTACACATTCAATAACAAGATAATCAGTGGATACTGTTCTCCCAAGAATGGTTGTATGCACACCCTCGGCTATTCCCTTAGGAATTATAACAGAGTTATCAATAAGAGTTATTCCTTCTCCCCCTTCAACGAGTCCCCAAAGCGTCAAAGATTCATAAATACTCTTAGGCATAAGGCAAAATTCAGACATAATATCACAATTGGCATGAAAAGTTTCACCACCGATAACAACTTTAATAGTAGGGTCCCATATTGAAGGTTCAGAGTTCACTAAAACTTGATCAAGACGGTTACGAACATAGCTATAATTTTCTTTCAAGCAAGATGCACTTGTCTCAAGAGTGTTTAATCTATTATAAATGCTAATAAGAGCTGAATCAAAGTTATTAGCTGAACTATGTGATGCAACCAATTTTTTTATGGCATTAAAAGCTTGATCCCCATTGCAATGAAGGAAATCTCCTCCCACTACAGCATCCAAAGCATATCTATAGCGAATCATAAGCCCAAAATAAAAGTTACTAAGGAGCAAACTTAGAGTCATTTGAGGTTCAGCTTTACGATAAGAATCAAAAATTCTGGACCAAGCATCTTTAAAACTCTCCTTGTCCCCTTGTTTAAAAGTGAAGACTAATTCCTCAGGTGAAGAAGTAACGGGTGCAGAACTAGACATAAAAACAAAAGTAAAATGCAAGTAACTAATTTTTTTGTGTTTTTAATATAGCAAATAAGATAGCAAGTAAAGTAAAACTAGCAACTAATTTTTTTGTGTTTTGTTTTAGTGCAGCAAACAAAGTAGTAAATAAAAGTAAAGCAAGACAAAAACAAAGTAAAGAGATTGGAGGTGGAGACTCCCCTTGCAGCGTGTCTTGATCTCCCCAGCAACGGCGCCAAAAAACAGTCTTGATACGCATACAGCACGCGACCGTTGGGAACCCCAAGAGGAAGGTGTGATGCGTACAGCGGCAAGTTTTCCCTCAGTAAGAAACCAAGGTTTATCGAACCAGTAGGAGCCAAGAAGCACGTTGAAGGTTGATGGCGGCGGAGTGTAGTGCGGCGCAACACCAGGGATTCCGGCGCCAACGTGGAACCTGCACAACACAACCAAAGTACTTTGTCCCAACGTAACAGTGAGGTTGTCAATCTCACCGGCTTGCTGTAACAAAGGATTAGATGTATAGTGTGGATGATGATTGTTTGCAGCGAACAGTAGAACGAGTATTGCAGTAGATTGTATTCGATGGTAAGAATGGACCGGGGTCCATAGTTCACTAGAGGCGTCTCTCCCATAAGAATAGGCATGTTGGGTGAACAAATTACAGTTGGGCAATTCACAAATAAAGAGGGCATGACCATGCACATACATTTTATGATGAGTATTGTGAGATTTAATTGGGCATTACGGCAAAGTACATAGACCGCTATCCAGCATGCATCTATGCCTAAAAAGTCCACCTTCAGGTTATCATCTGAACCCCCTCCAGTATTAAGTTGCAAACAACAGACAATTGCATTAAGTATGGTGCGTAATGTAATCAACGAATACATCCTTAGACATAGCATTGATGTTTTATCCCTAGTGGCAACAGCACATCCACAACCTTAGAGGTTTCTGTCACTCCCCCAGATTCAAAGGAGACATGAACCCACTATCGAGCATAAATACTCCCTCTTGGAGTTACAAGCAAAAACTTGGCCAGAGCCTCTACTAGTAACGGAGAGCATGCAAGATCATAAACAACACATAGATAATAGATTGATAATCAAAATAACATAGCATTCTCTATTCATCGGATCCCAACAAACACAACATGTAGCATTACAGATAGATGATCTTGATCATGTTAGGCAGCTCACAAGATCCAACAATCATAGCACAATTAGGAGAAGACGACCATCTATCTACTGCTATGGACCCATAGTCCAGGGGTGAACTACTCACTCATCACTCCGGAGGCGACCATGGCGGTGAAGAGTCCTCCGGGAGATGATTCCCCTCTCCGGCAGGGTGCCGGAGGCGATCTCCTGAATCCCCGAGATGGGATTGGCGGCGGCGGCGTCTCTAGAAGGTTTTCCGTATCGTGGCTCTCGGTACTGGAGTTATTATCGACGAAGGCTTAAGTAGGCGGAGGAGGTAGGTTTAGGGGCGCCACGAGGGGCCCACATAGCAGGACGGCGCGGCCAAGGCCTGGGCCGCGCCGCCCTAGCGTGTGGCCGCCTCGTCGCCCCACTTCGTTTCCTCCCCGGACTTCTGGAAGCTTCGTGGAAAAATAAGATCCTGGGCGTTGATTTCGTCCAATTCCGAGAATATTTCCTTACTAGGATTTCTGAAACCAAAAACAGCAGAAAACAGCAACTGGCTCTTCGGCTTCTCGTTAATAGGTTAGTGCCGGAAAATGCATAAATATGACATAAAGTATGCATAAAACATGTAGGTATTATCAATAAAGTGGCATGGAACATAAGAAATTATCGATACGTTGGAGACGTATCAGCCACCACGTCAACCTCTCCTCCCGAGTATATTAAGCCTCTGACCCTAAAAACAGAGGGGGTTCGACGTTTTTCCAGAAATAGTTCCGCTACTCCGCTGCCACCAGAAACCCCAATACGGGAACCATAAACTCCGTTCTGGCACCCTTCCGGGACGGGGAATTGGAGGAGATCATCGCCATCGCCATCACCGACACCTCTCCATCAACCATCCATGATTCCCCCATCCACATGTGAGTAATTCCACACTGTAGGCTGTAGGGGATGGTAGGGATTGGATGAGATTGTTCATGCAATAGGTATAAGTTTGTTATGGCATAGTGCCTAATATCCGTTGTTAGTATTTTTGATATTATTGCAACTTGTTATGCTTAATGCCTGTCACTTTAGGCCCGAGTGCCATGATCTCAGATCTGAACATGTTATTGATTCATTAGGATAATATTATTTTTTTATATCATACCTGCAAGTTGTATACGGTACACATATCGTTGTTCGAAACCCGAGGGCCCAAAGTGACAATAATTGGGACAACCGGAGGGGATGTCTTTGATGTGAGGATCGTGTGTTCATGGAGTGTTAATGCTTTCCTCCGGTACTCTATTAAAAGGAGGACCTTAATTACCCGTAGATTCCCTTGAGACCCCGCTGCAACGGGCTGGTAGGACAAAAGATGTCGTGCAAGTTTCTCATTGCGAGGTGATGACCCACAAGTATAGGGGATCGCAACAGTCTTCGCGGGAAGTAAAACCCAATTTATTGATTCGACGCAAGGGGAGACAAAGAATACTTGAAAGCCTTAACAGCGGAGTTGTCAATTCAGCTGCACCTGGAAACAGACTTGCTCGCAAGAGTTTATCAGTAGTAACAGTTTTATAGCAGTAGCAATAGTGAAATAACAGCAGCAGTGAAACAAAGATAGCAGTAGTGATTATAGTAAACAACAGGATTAAAATACTGTAGGCACAGGGATGGATGACGGGCGTTGCATGGATGAGAGAAACTCATGTAACAATCAAAGCAGGGCATTTGCAGATAATAATAAAACGGTGTCCAAGTACAAAGCAATCCATAGGCATGTGTTCCGTATATAGTCGTACGTGCTCGCAATGAGAAACTTGCACAACATCTTTTGTCCTACCAGCCGGTGGCAGCCGTGCCTCTAGGGGATCTACTGGATATTAAGGTACTCCTTTTAATAGAGTACCGGAGCAAAGCATTAACACTCCGTGAACACATGTGATCCTCACATCACTGCCATCCCCTCCGGTTGTCCCGATTTCTGTCACTTCGGGGCCTCGGGTTCCGGACAGCGACATGTGTATACAACTTGCAGGTAAGATCATAAAACAATGCATATCATGATGAAACAATAACATGTTCAGATCTGAGATCATGGCACTCGGGCCCTAGTGACAACCATTAAGCATAACAAGTTCCAACAATATCATCAAAGTACCAATTACGGACACTAGGCACTATGCCCTAACAATCTTATGCTATTACATGACCAATCTCATCCAATCCCTACCATCCCCTTCAGCCTACAGCGGGGGAATTACTCACATATGGATGGGGGAAACATGGCTGGTCGATGGAGAGGCGTCGGTGGTGATGATGGCGATGATCTCCTCCAATTCCCCGTCCCGGCGGAGTGCTAGAACGGAGTTTCTGGTCCCGAGATGGAGTTTCACGACGGTGGCGGCGTACTGGGAGGTTTCTGGCGACTTCGACTTCTCGTCTCGCGTTCTTAGATCGAAACCTTTAAGTAGTCCAAAGGAGGGCGTCAGAGGGCAGCCGAGGGGGCCACACGGTAGGGCGGCGCGCCCCCCTCCTGGGCCGCGCCGGCCTAGTGTGTGGGGGCCTCGGGCCTCCACCTGGCTTGCCCTTCTGGCTCCGTAATTCTTCTGGGAAAATAAGACCTTCGACATAAATTCTGGGGATTTTCCTGAAAGTTGGATTTCTGCACAAAAACGAGACACCAGAGCAATTCTGCTGAAAACAGCGTTAGTACGTGTTAGTTGTATCCAAAATATACAAATTAGAGGCAAAACAATAGCAAAAGTGTTCGGGAAAGTAGATACTTTTTGGATGTATCACGAGGACACACGACTAAATAGGAATACACGCATATGGTTATTTTATACTAGGATGCTTTTATCATTATTACTTGCAGTGCCCACGTCTTGCTTATTATATGAACTATCTTATTCATGCAGCTCCCGTTCATCCATCCATGTGCCTACAGTATTTTGATCCTGATGTTAACTGCAATCATCGCTACTTATGTTTTTATTTCATTACTGTTGTTACTTCACTACTACCACTACTATAAAACTGTTACTACTGATAAACTATTGCGAGCAAGTCGTTTTCCAGGTGCAGCTGAATTGACAACTTATCTGTTAAAGCTTATAAATATTCTTTGGCTCCCCTTGTGTCGAATCAATAAATTTGGGTTTTACTTCCCTCGAAGACTGTTGCGATCCCCTATACTTGTGGGTCATCAAGACTATTTTCTGGCGCCATTGCCGGGTAGCATAGATTTATTTACAAGCCCACTTGATGTTGATATTGTTTGCTGCAATTTATTTATTATGGGGAAAGCTTGTGAATCGAAGTTCCCTCAGTTTCCATCCACTACAAGAAGAGGTACAACTCTGAACACCTCTGTTGCTCTTGATTCACCGTCTGTTATGAGTAAGCTTCTTACTCCACCACATGCTGCTACTTCTGCTGAATTTGAAATGCTCCTGGTGATTTTGATGATGCTTCTACTGTGCTTGATAAGAGTGGTTCATTAGCTCCTTTTCTTGATACTACAATTGCTAGAGCTAAACAAATTGAAAACACTGAAAATACTATTACACATGTTAGTTCACATGAGCCTAGAGGGGATCCTAGTGATGATCTTGATGAAACTTATATTGAACTTGATGATGACTTTATTTAAGAATTTCATGCTACTAGAGATGCAAGTGATATTAAAAGTCTTCTTGCAAGACGAGCTGTTAGATATAAATTGTCTCATGATTCTAAGTTTGTCACATCTTCCATAAACATTAGAGATAATGATTATGATTTCTCTATGGATTTATCTTATATATCTATTGGTGAGAAAGAACCTTTTTGTGGTACTGAAAATGAAAGTGCTATGAAACATATGCATGAACTCTCTACTTTGAGCAATTTATTCTCCGATGATATTAAGATACACACTTACTTTGTCACTAAACTTTTCCCATTCTCTCTTAAAAGGTGCAGCTAAAATTTGATATGATAATTTGTCTCCTGGATCTATTGATAGTCCTATTGGTTTGGTTAATGCTTTCTTTCAGAAATATTTCCCTGCTAGTGCTCAACATGTTGATTTGCAGAAAATCTTTGACTTTGTGCAGGTAGAAGGAAACAAATTGCATGAATCTTGGGTAAGATTTTGTTCTTTAATTAGAGCACTACCTAGACATCCATTAGATAAAAATGAACTCCTTGATATATCCTATAATGGACTAACTGTTGAATCTAGGACATACCTGGAAAGTTGTGATGGTTGTGTTTTCAGGAAAAGAACTCCTACTGAATCCGAGGAATTATTGGCCAAAATAAGCAAAAAAATTATGATGATTGGACTATATCAGAGCCAACACCAACACCGAAGAAAAGGGGAATGATTGAATTAAATGATGAAGTGATGAGGGAAGCCAACAACTCTCTGACGGAGAAGGGTATTAACTGAAGATGTGAAGAATCTACCACCTATAGAAGAATTATGTATGCCAATTCCTCGTTCTTCCACTATTGAGGTACACTCTCTCCAATGTTTTGATAGCAGAGATATTCCCTACTCCAAACCTCCTGATCAATGCTTAGATGAATTTGATAATTATATTGTTAAGCAAGATAATTTTAATAGGAGAGTGGAAAATCATCTAATGGAAAATTCTAGAGCTATCAATAATTTGCATGATATTGTGGAAAGAACCTCTAATGATTTTAAAATTCTTGTTAAACATTTCCATATGGTTCAAACTCAAATTGATCAGCTCACCAAAGTGCAAAAAGATTTGCTACTAAATGCTTCTAGGAAAAAAAACATGCTTATGAAATAAGAACTAGAAGTGGTCTTTCTACTCAGGATCCTTTTATATCATGAAGGACATCCGAAGAGAATTGAACAAGATTCTGAACGAGCTAATGATGCTAGGACTAAGTCTAAGAAAAAGAAGAAGAAACATAAAACTATTGTAGAATCCTCTGAACCTGCTATAGATCATAATAGTATATCTATCTCTGATGCTGAAACTGAAATTGGTAATTATAAAAATGATGCTTCTGATAAAGAAGAAATTGGAAAGGAACCTGAAAAGCATACTAAGAATACAAAGTACACCAAGGAAGATTTCATTGCTACTAAACATGGTAGTGAGAGAGAACCTTGGGTGCAAAAACCAATGCATTTTCCTGATAAGAAACATAAATCGAAGGAGGAAGAACACTATAACAAGTTCTGTGAATGGATGAACCTCTGTTTTTTCAAATTCCTTTGACTGATGCTATTAAATTGCCTCCTTATTCAAAGTATATGAAATATATTGTTTCTAATAAAAGGAAGATTCCTAATGAGGAAATCTCCAATATGCTCACTAATTATTATTTTAATGGCAAGGTTCAAAAGATGCTTGGAGATCCAGGTATACTCACTATTCCATGTTGCATCAAAAATAATTATGTTAGACCTGTTTTATGTGACTTGGGAGCAGGAGTTAGTGTTATGCATTTTTCTCTCTATAAGAGAATTGATCTAGAAAAGTTAATACCAACTGATATATCCTTGCAAATGGCTGATAAGTCTACTACTATTCTTGTTGGTATGTGTGAGGATGTTCCTGTTCAAGTTGCTCATAATTATATGACATTAACTGACTTTGTTGTGCTGGAAATGCATCAAGATGATAATATATCTATTATTCTTGGGAGACCTTTTCTTAACACTGAAGGGGATGTTATTGATTGCAACCAAGGGAAAGTAACTTTAATGTTGATGACGAAGAGCACACGGTTTATTTTCCTAAGAAGATTGATAGAAAATATGGTCTAAATTCAATTATTAATATTGATACCATCCAAATTGGGAAATTTCATTTGCCTTTGCCAACACCAAAGAAAGATAATGATATTATCATGATTGGGACTATGCCTATTGATACGTCTCCAACGTATCTATAATTTCTGATGTTCCATGCTTGTTTTATGACAATACATACATGTTTTGCTCACACTTTATAATGTTTTTATGCGTTTTCCGGAACTAACCTATTAACAAGATGCCGAAGTGCCAGTTCCTGTTTTCTGCTGTTTTTGGTTCCAGAAAGGCTGTTCGGGCAATATTCTCGGAATTCGACGAAACGAAGACCAAACATCATAATTCACCGAGATGGACCAGGACACCGACGGGGAGTCAGAGGGGAGGCCTGGGTCCCCCACACCATAGGGCCGTGCGGGCAGGCCCCTGGCCGCGCCGGCCTATGGGGAGGGCGCCCTGGTGCCCCTCCTGCGCCGCCTCTTTGCCCATATAAGCCCTTTCGACCTAAAAACGCGATACTAATCGACAAAACTCCAGAAAGACTCCAGGGGCGCCGCCGCCATCGCGAAACTCCAATTCGGGGGACAGAAGTCTCTGTTCCGGCACCCTGCCGGGACGGGGAAGTGCCCCCGGAAGCCATCTCCATCGACGCCACCACCTCCATCATGCTCCGTGAGTAGTTCCCCCATGGACTATGGGTTCTAGCAGTAGCTAGTTGGTACTCTCTATCACATGTACTTCAATACAATGATCTCATGAGCTGCCTTACATGATTGAGATTCATCTGATGTAATCGGTGTTGTGTTTGTTGGGATCCGATGGATGATACATTATGATTAGTCTATCTATAAAGTTTGTGAAGTTATTGTTGCTGCAATCTTGTTATGCTTAATGCTTGTCACTAGGGCCCGAGTGGCATGATCTTAGATTTAAGCTCTATAATTATTGCTTAGATTGTATCTACAAGTTGTTTGCACATATTGCTGTCCGGAACCCGAGGCCCCAAAGTGACAGAAATTGGGACAACCGGAGGGGAAGGCTGTGATATGAGGATCATATGTTTTCACCAAGTGTTAATGCTTTGCTCCGGTGCTCTATTAAAAGGAGTACCTTAATAGCCAGTAGGTTCCCTTGAGGCCCGGCTGCCACCGGCTGGTAGGACAAAAGATGCTGTACAAGTTTCTCATTGCGAGCACGTATGACTATATATGGAAAACATGCCTACATAATTAATAATCTTGATGTTCTGTCTTAATGCTATTTCAATCCTATCAATTGCCCAACTGTAATTTGTTCACCCAACACTTGTCACTTGTTATTGGTGAGTTACCACTAGTGTAGATCGCTGGGAACCCCGGTCCATCTCTCATCATCATATACTCGTTTCTATATGTCATTGGAAGTAGTATCAACTATTTTCTGGTGCCATCACCTCTGTGTTATTGCTACTGTTGCTGTGTTACTGTTACTATTGCTCTCATATTACTGCTGCTTTCACATCACCCCTGTTACTAGTGCTTTTCCAGGTGCAGCTGAATTGACAACTCAGTTGTTAAGGCTTATAAGTATTCTTTACCTCCCCTTGTGTCGAATCAATAAATTTGGGTTTTACTTCCCTCGAAGACTGTTGCGATCCCCTATAGTTGTGGGTTATCAAGACTATTTTCTGGCGCCGTTGCCGGGGAGGCATAGCTCTACTCATAAGTTCACCTGGGGAGTACACTCTACCTCTCTCTCTATTTTTATTTTATTTTATTTTGTTTTGCTTAGTTTACTTTTGTCTAGTTTATTTGTGCTTAGTTTATTTCTGTCTAGTATTATTTTTCTTAGTTTACTTTTGCTTAGTTTCTTTTTGTTTTGTTTTATTTTTCTCATATACCAAAAAATCCATAAAAATTTGAAAAACCAAAAAATTAAAAACTGTTGTTATGGAAGAACGCATAACCATGTTGGAGCTTATTGAATTATATAATAATTATAGAGAATCAAGAACAGGTAAAGTCATGAGTGCTGTGATAGAAAAATTGAATACAATTGCTAAAATCTTGCTTAAATGCCATGATATAAATTGTTGCTCTAAAGAGGATACTAAACATCTGAAATTCCAATGTGGCTTTAGTGAGGAAGCTTTAATTAAGAACTACAATTGGAATAACTATATTAATCTTGGGTTCGAAGAGGTAGAACAATTTGTCTTATTTATGGGAGCTTCTGAGATCGAATCCTTCATGGCTAAAAATTATGAAACTTGTGTTGTTTGTAAGGACCTTAAAGATTATGTCTCTTCTATCCTTAATTTTTGCGTAGAAAGTTACAGTGATAATCCGTATATCATTGATTATAAAGAGAGACTCATTAATGCACAAGAATGCACTCACAATTTGCAGGAACCTGTGGAAGAAGAAATTGATGAACCTGAAAGCTCATTGGATGAAAAAGAGGATGAAATTGATGAACCTGAAAGCTCATTGGATGAAAAAGAAGAGGAGAGTAATGAACAAAAGGAGGAAGAATGGATTAGCTACCCATGCCAACCTTCTAATGAGAGTAACTCTTTATCTCTTACACTATTTGATTGTCCTCCATGCTTACCGAAAGAGGTTGAATGTTATGTTCCTGTGGATTCTCTTGAAATAGTACCTATGAGTAATACTTGTGAGAATAATTATGCTACTGTTATTTATGATAATCCATGCTACTTTGATAAATCTTATGATAATGCTTTGTTTGTGCCTGATGTCGAAATGCATGGTACTAAAGAATTTTGCGTAGCAAATGTTTATGATAAAGCTCTTGATGATGGTCCTATGTTACTTGATAATATTAATTGTACTACTAATGAAAATGGGATTGGAGAGTTCTTGACTTTATCTAGGAGTCCCATATCTCTTGAGAATGATCAATCACCTTGTTATATTATTGATAAAAGTGGGTTCGAAAGTTTTAATCCCACTATTTTTGAGCTTGAAAAAAATTATGTGTCTATGGATCATGAAAAGAATGCTTTATGTGATAGTTATATTGTTGAGTTTATTCATGAAGCTACTGAAAATTATTATGAGAGAGGAAAATATGGTTGTAGAAATTTTCATGGTACTAAAACACCTCTCTATATGCTTAAAATTTTGAAATTACTCTTGTTTTATCTTCCTATGCTTGTCACTTTGTTCTTCATGAATTTATTTGTGTACAAGATTCCTATGCATAGGAAGTGGGTTAGACTTAAATTTGTTTCTTATTTGCTTTTGATGCTCTCTTTTGCTTCAACTCTTATTTCTTGCGAGTGCATCATTAAAACTGCTGAGCCCATCTTAATGGCTATAAAGAAAGCACTTCTTGGGAGATAACCCATGTCTTTATTTTGCTACTGTTTTGTTGTGTCTTGGAAGTTGTTACTACTGTAGCAACCTCTCCTTATCTTTATTTTATTGCAATGTTGTGCCAAGTGAAGTCTCTAATATAAGGTTGATACTAGATTTGGATTTCTGCGCAGAAACAGATTTCTATCTGTCACGAATTTGGGCAGGGTTCTCTGTAGGTAACTCAGAAAAATCTGCCAATTTACGTGCGTGTTGCTCAGATATGTACGCAACTTTCATTAGTTTTGAGTTTTCTGATTTGAGCAACGGAAGTACCTCTTAAAAATTCGTCTTTACTGGCTGTTCTGTTTTGACAGATTCTGTCTCTGTTTTTTTGCATTGTCTCTTGTGGACTTTAAGCAAGGCTTTCTAGGCGTGGAGAGCTGTAGCTAATGTTTTATTGAGTTCTTGCAATGTGTCACTACAGGACAAAGGTGAATTAAAGTTTTTTGAGTACTAACCCCTCTAATGAAGTTTATGAGAAGTTTGGTGTGAAGGAAGTTTTCAAGGGTCAAGAGAGGAGGATGCTATATGATCAAGAAGAGTGAAAAGCCTAAGCTTGGGGATGCCCCCGTGGTTCATCCCTGCATATTTCAAGAAGACTCAAGTGTCTAAGCTTGGGGATGCCCAAGGCATCCCCTTCTTCATCAACAATTTATCAGGTTTCTTCTATTGAAACTATATTTTTATTCGGTCACATCTTATGTGCTTTACTTGGAGCGTCTGTGTGTTTTTATTTTTGTTTTTGTTTGAATAAATTCAGATCCTAGCAATCCTTGTTTGCGAGAGAGACACGCTCCGCTTTTTCATATGAACACTTATTCTTCGTTTTACTTTTAATGTTCAATGGTAAAAGTTGGAAGCTATTGCATTTATTCTTATCTGGTTGGAAAGAGAAAATGCCTCATATTGTCTTGAATAATTTGATACTTGGCAATTGTTTTGAGCTCTCAAGTATATCATGATTAAGTTCTTGCATCATGTAGTTTAAACCTATTAGTGGAGAACTACCGTAGAGCTTGTGAAATTGGTTTGCATGATTGGTCTCTCTAAGGTTTAGATATTTTCTGGTAAAAGTGTTTGAGCAATAAGGAAGACAGTGTAGAGTATTATAATGCTTGCAATATGTCTTTATGTAAGTTTTGCTATACCGGTTCATACTTGTGTTTGCTTCAAATAACCTTGCTAGCCTAAGCCTTGTACTGAGAGGGAATGCTTCTCGTGCATCCAGAACCTTGAGCCAAAACCTATGCCATTTGTGTCCACCATACCTACTTACTATGTGGTATTTCCTGCCATTCCAAGTAAATACTTCGTGTGCTACCTTTAAACAATTCAAAATGCTTCTCAATTTGTGCCAATGTTTTATAGCTCATGAGGAAGTATGTGGTGTTTTATCTTTCAATCTTGTTGGGCAACTTTCACCAATGGACTAGTGGCTTCATCCGCTTATCCAATAATTTTGCAAAAAGAACCGGCAACGGGGTTCCCAGCCCCAATTAATTACAAATAGACACTCCTCCATGGTATGTGAAATGTTGGAAGGCACCCGAGGATTCGGTTAGCCATGGCTTGAGAAAGCAAAGGTGGGGAGGAGTGTCATCACTAAATAAAATTAAAATAAAATAGACACTCCTTCATGGTATGAGATTGTTGGCAGGCACCTGAGGATTCGGTTAGCCATGGTTTGTGAAAGCAAGGTTGGAAGGAGTGTCACCCAAAAATAAAAATAAATTAAACTAAAGTACATGTGAGAGATAATGTTCATGGGAGCCGCTCTTCGAAAGTCTGTTTGGCAAGGGGGTTAGAGTGCCCACTACCATTCGTTGACAACAACAAACACCTCTCAAAACTTTACTTTTATGCTCTCTATATGATTTCAAAACTTGAAAAGCTCTAGCACATGATTTAATCCCTGCTTCCCTCTGCGAAGGGCCTTTCTTTACTTTATGTTGAGTCAGTTTACCTACTTCCTTCCATCTTAGAAGCAAACACTTGTGTCAACTGTGCATTGATTCCTACATACTTGTTTATTTGCACTTATTATATTACTTTGTGTTGACAATTATCCATGAGATATACATGTTACAAGTTGAAAGCAACTACTGAAACTTATATCTTCCTTTGTGTTGCTTCGATGCCTTTACTTTGGATTTATTGCTTTATGGGTTAACTCTTATGCAAGATTTTTGATGCTTGTCTTGAAAGTACTATTCATAAAAAGTTTTGCTATATGTTATCTATTTGTTAGAAACTATAGATCATTGCCTTGAGTCACTTCATTCATTTCATATGCTTTACAATAGTATGATCAAGGTTATGTAAGTAGCATGTCACTACAGAAATTATTCTTTTTATCGTTTACCTACTCGAGGGCGAGTAGGAACTAAGCTGTTGGGGATGCTGATACGTCTCCAACGTATCTATAATTTCTGATGTTCCATTCTTGTTTTATGACAATACATACATGTTTTGCTCACACTTTATAATGTTTTTATGCGTTTTCCGGAACTAACCTATTAACAAGATGTCGAAGTGCCAGTTCCTGTTTTCTGCTGTTTTTGGTTCCAGAAAGGCTGTTCGGGCAATATTCTCGGAATTCGACGAAACGAAGACCAAACATCATAATTCACCGAGACGGACCAAGATACCGAAGGGGAGTCAGAGGGGAGGCCTGGGGCCCCCACACCATAGGGCCCCTGGCCGCGCCGGCCTATGGGGAGGGCGCCCTGGTGCCCCTCCTGCGCCGCCTCTTTGCACATATAAGCCCTTTCAACCTAAAAACGCGACACCAATCGACGAAACTCCAGAAAGACTCCAGGGGCGCCGCCGCCATCGCGAAACTCCAATTCGGGGGACAGAAGTCTCTGTTCCGGCACCCTGCCGGGACGGGGAAGTGCCCCCGGAAGCCATCTCCATCGACGCCACCGCCTCCATCATGCTCCGTGAGTAGTTCACCCATGGACTACGGGTTCTAGCCTTAGCTAGTTGGTACTCTCTATCCCATGTACTTCAACACAATGATCTCATGAGCTGCCTTACATGATTGAGATTCATCTGATGTAATCGGTGTTGTGTTTGTTGGGATCCGATGGATGATACATTATGATTAGCCTATCTACAAAGTTTGTGAAGTTATTGTTGCTGCAATCTTGTTATGCTTAATGCTTGTCACTAGGGCCCGAGTGACATGATCTTAGATTTAAGCTCTATAATTATTGCTTAGATTGTATCTACAAGTTGTCTGCACATATTGCTGTCCGGAACCCGAGGCCCCAAAGTGACAGAAATTGGGACAACCGGAGGGGAAGGCTGTGATATGAGGATCACATGTTTTCACCAAGTGTTAATGCTTTGCTCCGGTGCTCTATTAAAAGGAGTACCTTAATAGCCAGTAGATTCCCTTGAGGCCCGGCTGCCACCGGCTGGTAGGACAAAAGATGTTGTACAAGTTTCTCATTGCAAGCACGTATGACTATATATGGAAAACATGCCTACATAATTAATAATCTTGATGTTCTGTCTTAATGCTATTTCAATCCTATCAATTTCCCAACTGTAATTTGTTCACCCAACACTTGTCACTTGTTATTGGAGAGTTACCACTAGTGTAGATCGCTGGGAACCCCGGTCCATCTCTCATCATCATATACTCGTTTCTATATGTCATTGGAAGTAGTATCAACTATTTTCTGGTGCCATCGCCTCTGTGTTATTGCTACTGTTGCTGTGTTACTATTACTATTGCTCTCATATTACTGCTGCTTTCACATCACCCCTGTTACTAGTGCTTTTCTAGGTGCATCTGAATTGACAACTCAGTTGTTAAGGCTTATAAGTATTTTTTACCTCCCCTTGTGTCGAATCAATAAATTTGGGTTTTACTTCCCTCGAAGACTGTTGCGATCCCCTATACTTGTGGGTTATCACCTATCAAGATTGAGGTAACATAATCATATAGTGAAATGCAAAGTTTGGTTTCATATATTTTTTTGGTAACAATATTTGATCAACCTTGTTAGAAAGTAATTTTGAACGAATGAAACTATGTTTTCACCTATGTACCATTGATTAATTTTATATTAGAATATCATAGAGTTGCTGTAGATTTGGTTTTGAATTTATTTTTCATCATTCCATAATTGTTTTCTTGTGTTAGAATCATTGTTCAAATTCTGAAATTTTCCCAAACATAAAGTTTCTCGAAAAATTCTAGAAAACATATACAAAAATTTTACGCATGAAAAGGGGCAGAGAGGCACGTGGGGCAACCCAGGGGACCCACCATCCGACCACACCATGTGGTGGCGCGGGTGGCACTCTGGACGCGCCAAGGCCAGGTGTGGGGCCCCCATGTCCCTCCACTTTCTCGCCCTTCTGCCATTCCACTCTCTCTCCCGAAAGAAACACATCTCCATTGCTAAAACTCATGTTCTTGCTGTTCTTCCCCGCGACGGCCAGGGTACGATCATGCTAGGGATGACCCACCAGCCAGTAGGTACTACTCACGCTGGGATTGATCTCCACTTAGGCCAAAAGCCTAAACTTGGGGGATGTATACCGACATCTCAGTCATCGATACATCATATTCCATCGGAACTTTGTATATTCATGTTTTGCTTTTTTTTGTTCTTGTTTAGTTTATTTTTGTAATTTTATTTTATTTAATATTGGAAGTTGTTACTACTGAAATAACCTCCCCTTAAGCTTATTTATTTCGTTTTTATACCAAGCATAGTCTCTAATAGGAAGGAGGTAAGAACTAGGGAAGTTGCTGTCCAAAAACAGATTCTATGCTGTAAAAATTTGTATTCCCAACCAGAACGCAATTTTGAGCTGACAATTTTGGAGAATATGACCCAGACTGTTTTATAACTTTCTTTAGTTTAGCACTTTTCTATTTGAGCTACAAAACATTTTCGAAAAAATCGGTCTTTACCTGCTGTTCTCTGTTGGCAGATTCCTGCCACTATTTGCATTTGCGTGTCTATGTTTGTTTTTCTTTCTTTTGTTGTTCTTTTATTTCTACTTTACAAAACAAAAAAAGACCAAAAATATTTCGTTTGTCTATCTTCATTTGCTTCTTTAGTTTGTTTCATTTTCTCGTTATGGTTTGCTATTCGAAAATCCAAAAAGATTTTGCTTTGTGTGTTGATTCAAAATCGAAAACCCAAAATTATTTGTTGTTCTTTATTGGTTTTGTAAAGTTTGCTGCACGGTTCAACGGCCTTCCGTGACTCTATTGGATTTTTGTTATCATTTCATATTATTAAAGCCTCACAGGTAAAGAGCAATAATGACGATCATGCCAATTCCAGATGTGGTGAGAGGCTGGTATGAACTCTATTTGTTTTTATTTTTGTACATATGCTCATTTATGTGGATATGCTTAGTTTGTTTGTATAAGGTGTATGCTACTTAATGATGCTTACTAGTTTATTCTCTCTCATGATTAGTTCCAATTTACTAATAGTAGATAACATGTCATATAACGGTATGATATTGTGGTATCCTCCTCTGAATGTTATATTTGAATCGACTAGGCACATGCTCAAACATGCAAACGAATAAACAAAGATCATTTAATCCTTGATGATTTATCTCGCCTCGGAGTTCTTGTATTACTTTTATGCTTTCGTTAATTTTGTCAATCGCAAGCATGATTATGACAACTGCTGCTTTCTTGATTGTCGCTTCCCAGTCTATTGCTATCCTTCACTTGTACTAGGTGTGAGATCTACTCGTGCATCCAACCACCAAACACCAAAGTGCCAATTGTGTCCACCATACATACCTATATGTGGTATTTCATTGCCACTCCAAAGTGAATTGCTTGTGTGCTACCTTCAAACCTTCAAAATTACCACTTGTTTTGTGTTTTGTTTTAGCTCATGAGGAAGTATTGAGTTCTTTATTGTGCTTTCATGAATTCATAATGTGACTAGCATGCATAATGTGCTGGTCCATAATATTGCAACAAGAGCAAGGCAACCGGGTGCCCATCCCAAATAAAATATAAAATGAACAAATAAACAAATACTGCTCCGCACATTATGTACTGGAGAGATCCTAAATAATGGTGTGAATTGGGGAACTACATGTGAGCCGCTCTTTAGGTCACTATATGAAAGGATGATAAATAACTTAATGCTAGTCGTCGACATAGATATGCATACCTCTCAAAAAATATATTTTCAACACTCCTATTGCATTTAAAATGAAAAGATCTAGCACATGAGTAATCTCGCTTCCTTCTGCATAGGGCCAATCTTTTACTTTTTTATGTTGAGTCACCATCCTTTCTTTGAGCACCTTCTCGAAATCATAGCTGTCATTTTTAGTGTAATATGCTTGTCCTGAAATAAGATTATTTGTGGTATAACTGTGATGCTTGAATCTTTCGATATTTTTACTTCTAGTCTTCTCTTGAATTTCAGAGGTGCCTTGTCATTTATGTTTTGCTACACAAATAAGGGCAAGCTAGATACCACTTTATCATATCATGTTATGAACATTGAAATCCCGCAGCTACTTATGTTCATGTTGCTTATTATTGTGTTGGTATCTTTTCACAGCTTGCATAACTATTGAGTAGCCTTAGTTGCATACTTCTTATTATGAATTGCCTAAGTATTTGATCATGTAATGAGTATATATACATCATATGAAGCAAATAGGTTCGTCAAAGTTTCTTTTATCGCACTCAATTGTCACTGAATTTCTTGAGGACAAGCAATAAGCTAATCATGGGGGGAGTTGATACGTCCAGAACGTATCTACTTCCCCGAATATTTTTGTTGTTGTTTACCCTCTAATTTGTGTGTTTTTAATACAACTAACACGGACTAACGTTGTGTTCAGCAGAATCTCGTTTTTGTGCAGAAATCTAACTTTCAGGAAAATTCCCGAAAAATATCGCAAAGTTCATATTTCACCCGAAGACTCACGGAGCCAGAAGTCGAGACGGAGTGGGGCCACGGGGGCCCACACCTGCCCTAGGCGCGGGCCAGGCTTGGCCGCGCCGATGGGTGGTCTGGCCACCTCGGCCACCCCCCTCGACCTCTCCTTCTGACTATATTAAGCCTCTGACCCTAAAAACAGAGGGGGGATTTGATGTTTTTCCAAAAAGAGTTCCGCTGCTCCGCCGCCACCAGAAACCCCAATCCGGGAACTAGAAACTTCGTTCTGGCGCCCTACCGGGATGGGGAATTGGAGGAGATCATCTCCATCGCCATCACCGACGCCTCTCCATCAACCATCCATGATTCCCCCATCCATGTGGGAGTAATTCCCCGATGTAGTCTATAGGGGATGGTAGGGATTAGATGAGATTGTTCATGTAATAGCTATAAGAATGTTATGGGCATAGTGCCTAGTATCCGTTGTTAGTATTTTTTACATTGTTGCAACTTGTTATGCTTAATGCTTGTCACTTTGGGCCCGAGTGCCATGATCTCAGATCTAAACATGTTATTTATTCATAAGAATAATTATTGTTTTAGATCATACCTGCAAGTTGTATACAAATATCATTGAGGCCCCAAAGTTACAATAATTGGGACAACCAAAGGGGATGTTTTTGATGTGAGGATCACGTGTGTTCGCGGAGTGTTAATGCTTTGATCCAGGTACTCTATTAAAAGGAGTACCTTAATTACCAGTAGATTCCCTTGAGGCCCCACTGCAACGGGTTGGTAGGACAAAAGATGTCGTGCAAGTTTCTCATTGCGAGCACTCACGACTAAATAGGAACACACGCCTATGATTATTTTATACTAGGATACTTTTATCATTATTACTTGCAATGCCCACATCTTGCTTATTATATGAATTATCTTATTCATACAGCGCCCGTTCATCCATCCATGTGCCTACAATATTTTAATCCTGTTGTTTACTGCAATTATCGCTACTGCTGTTTTTATTTCATTACTTTCGTTACTTCAATACTACCACAGCTATAAAACGGTTACTGCCAATAAACTGTTGCGAGCAAGTCGATTTCCAGGTGCAGCTGAATTGACAACTCATCTGTTAAATCTTATAAATATTCTTTGGCTCCCCTTGTGTCGAATCAATAAATTTGGGTTTTACTTCCCTCGAAGACTGTTGCGACCCCCTATACTTGTGGGTCATCAGTTACTGCCGACGCACCAGGCCTGGGTGCGGTGACACTTAACCATTTTCTTTTCTTTCTTCTCCCACACCAACATAGCCCCCCAATTCCCCCTCACCCTAACCGCACTGCCGTCGGCCGTCCACTCGTCCTAACCACGCCGATCAACCCTTCTCGCACCCGCGTCGAGGAAGAGGAGGAGACCGCTGCATCAAGAAGGAGGAGGAGGAAGCCGCCACATCGAGTAGGAGGAGGAGGTCACCGTGGCTGCTGGTGAGGACATCCCCTCCCCTCTCCCCTCTCCTCTCCCCCTCCATGCCATGCCCTGGTCCATGCCCCTCTCAGTAGGTTTTTTTTTTCTAGTTTATTATACTGGAATTTTAGGTTCAACAATAATGCAGTAGGTTTTTTAGGTTCAAAATACATAGTTGAATAAAGCAGTAGGTTTTTTTAGGTTCAACAAAAATGCAGTAGGTTTTTTTTAGGTTCAAAATACATAGTTGAATAAAATGCAGAAGGTTTTCTTTAGGTTCAATAAAAATGAAATGCTCTCTGTAATTTAGAGTTGATTTTAGTTGATTTAGGGTTCAAAATACATATTGCTCTCTGTTAGAAAGAATGAAATCAACAAGCAACTTCCAACTTTTTAAAATGATAAATGGTCAACTTCTATTTCAAATTAAGTTCTCTAGAAATAAAATGATGAAATCATGAAATCAACAAGCAACTTCCTGGTTCCTAGAAATAAACTCATAAAGTGATGAAATCAACAAGCGTCTTCAAACTTGTATACTGCTACTTTAAATTGTCCCTAAAAATAAAAATGAAGATGCTCTCTGAATTTGTATATTGGTAATTTGTATATTGGTACTTAAAAATGAAATGCTCTCTTGAATGAAAATGAAATTTGTAGTCCTGGTTCCTGGTTCCTAAATGCATTTTAGCTCTCTGAAAATAAATGGTAATTGGAGATGTTGCTGATGTTGGTTATGGTGCTATGAAATGATGCTACTGATGTTGGTTATGGTGCAGTGAAAATGAAAATGAATTGGAGATGATGTTGTTATGTTGCTGATGCTGCCAATGTTGGTTATGATGTTTCCATATGTTTGCATTTCTGTGTACGTTTACAGGGATTGACTTGCTATTGAGTTGTCGGAACGTTGATTCATTTCCGTTCGGGTAAATCTAGCACTCCACATGACCATTTTTCAGCAAAGGTCATGCCCTTTTTTCGTGAATTTTAGGTTTGCTAATTCCTTTAATATTTCATTAGTGCTAGCCACCATGTCGTCTTCCGGACACTCCAACGACGACGATGGGTCTCATCAAGATTTGGATTTGCACTACCATCACTATTTCTTGAAGTCATCGTCGCAGCCTAGGCAAGATAGTCCACCAGCTACAAACAACGACCATGAGATGGAGGATGCTGCTGGGGGTAGTGGCGACGAGCCAAGTGATGCGGCCGGGGGTAGTGGCGCTGAGACAAGTGGCGCCACTGGGGCTCGGGCGACGAGACAAGTGGCACCACAAGGACTGAGGCGACGAGACAAGTGGCGCCACCAGGAGTAGTGGCACCGGGACAAGTGGCGCCAAGCGTCTGCGGAAGGAAAGGTGCCCAAACACGGTCGCCACTTGCAGAGACACAGTCATAGCGGTGGACCCAAAAAGTTCCTAGGAAACCAACTAGCAGCAATCCTCCGAGAGGTCGTCAATCTCAACGAAACAGACCTCCGAGGGAAGAACAAAATCATTTGCGAGTCCAACTCCTTGCGAGGTTGTACGGACGATACAAGTTCCTATGAAACTATTCCTCCACTCATGAAAGCAAAAATATTGTGAACTCAGAAGCCCTCCTCAAGTTCACCAAACACCTGAGCAGTTATAAGTACATGGTAAGGAAGATGATTGCTAAGGGAATTTTTTTATAAGAGATCCACTATTCTTTTCCGAAGGTTACACAAGAGGATTTTGATACTTTCGTGGCCAATGAAGAGCTACAAGCGATCAAGAACCACAAGACGTGGAGGAAGGAGATGCGGGATATTAACATCAGCAACCACACCCTTGGGAGTCGTGGTTTTGAGAGAAAGGAGCCCCGTTGGAAGAAGGATGACGAGACCTATAGACTTGCTGGCATTGTGAACCCCTGGCACAAATACAAGGACCTGTAGGGAAGAAGATTTATCAGGTCACGGTACCATAAACGAAGACCAGCCGGGGAACTTCTCATGGACCCCAAGGTGTTAACTAATATAGTTTGGGTCACGACCGACCCGAAGGTCCTAGAGATTGAGAAACAACCGGTAAGCAATTAACCAGTTTAATTAGATCATATGACTCATAATAGTAGAAATATTCCTAAATGGTTCACGTTACTTCTGCAAGAAGCAGAAAAACAAAGACTTGCCCAATGTGACAGAGGCTCCTCATCCCTGGCGTCGACGGGCGAGGTAGACTGGGACAAGCCCCTCGTCTGGGAGATAAACATAGTTAATAATCGTTCACCTCCGAGAATGCCGCATAGAGACCGTGTGGCTGGCGCAAATACAGGCTACAAGCATTCGCACTACAGCTCTGCGTCTGCGACAAATAAAAATGCGCGCGAGGAGAGGAAGCAGTGGGAGGCGGAGGAGATGAGGAAGTCAATCATAGCTGAAGTCAAAAGCTGAACTCGTGCCCAAGGTAGTCAGAGTCGGGATTCAGAGTCGAATCGATTTTTGTCAAGCAGAATCGAGTCGTAGTATCGAATCGTAGAATCGGGGATCCTACCATACTTACTTAGAGAAGATCTTTTTATCACACATAAAGTTTGTGTAATAGTATAATGGAGATAAAAATTATAGTAAATAAAGTTTCTAGCAATAATGTTCTAGCGATAGATCATTTGAGATTTGATAGGTAAATAAAGGGTAGTAAAGCAAGTGAAAAGGGCTTGGGAAGTTTAAGTAGTATCCTTTTACGGTTTTGCTGATGGTAAAAATAATGAGTTAGTAGAATCGGAAAATTCCATAAAAGGGATCGAGATTCTACATTAAAGGGATCGAGATTCTACATTATTCTAAAGGATTCTATAATTTGGATCTGGACTCAACATGAATTCTACGCGATTGAGATTTATAGTGGGATTTGAATCGATACGGTGATGTAAGATCGTCCAATCATAGGATTCCGGTAGTAGGATCGGGATTCTGACTACCTTGCTCGTACCAGGAATCAAAGTTGAACTTGTAACTGAAATCAAAGCTAAACTCATAACTGGAATCAAAGCCGAAGTCAGAGCTGAAGTCCAAGCAGAGTTCGATGTTGTATGGCTCGGAAGCCAGCAAGGCCACCTGAGGATGACTAGATCCTAAAGAAAAGCAAATATTCATGAGTTTGAAGACAAAAGTAGAATATAAAAGGATCGTTCACCCATATCTTCCATATTTTAGTTTTAAGACAATCTTCGTACAAATTTTTGTTGTTTAGTATTCCGTCTTCAGTGGAGACATGTTCTTCATCTCGTGTCCAGTGTTCTTACATGTCTGAATTGGGAACACATGTATGATAGAAATACAAATATAATTGATACCCCGAATTAGAAAGATCTACGTTTGCACGACGGCCCTAGCGACGATGACCGTGATTTTTAAAACACTTCTTTGTTTCATCTCTTATTGGTGAGGATCATAATCGGTATCCCAGGCAGCACCTTAAATGGGATGCTCAAGTTTTCGACATTAAGATCTGCGTATGAGGAATGAAACATAGTAAGCCATCATACAAAAAGCATCTGGAATAGGGAGGCCAAGACCTTCCCTAGCCCCAACACAGTTCTCATATATTAATCAGTTGTTTATTATTGTGCCTTCTACAACACTCATTCCATTCTTATAACAAGACTTTCAATGGATACATGTTTTTCATCTAGTGTTGAATGTTCTTACATATACAAATAGGGAGTACATGCATGATGGTAAGACAAATGTGATTCTTATAAGTGTTATATTCTGCATGCACTTTAACGTGTTGGGTGATTGTAAGTTACCATGGACTCTAAAGGTATAAACGATGCCCCCCATAGGGGCCTTCTCAGGCTATCCACGATGGGCAAGTGGCGCGGAAGGGCTGGCCGCTTGGCTCGTTTCGCCCTCAGCAGTTGGGCCACGTGTCATTGCGTGACTGGGCGTGGAAGGCCCGCGTGAGACAAAAACCACCCCAACCAACCAGCAACGCGGCCCAAACCCTATCTCTATTCCCCTCCACGTCTTCCTCGCATGCCTCAGCCCCGCCGCCGGCCGCCTCGCCTCGTGCCCTCCCAGCCCCGACGCCGGCCGCCTCACCTCGCGCCCTCCCAGCCCCGGCTACCTCGTGCCCGTCCGCTGGCTCCTCCTCTGTCCATCCGCCGGTTCGTCCTCTATCTCCTCTTCTGCGCTGCCGCCGAGTGTCCTTTTCTTCCCCATCGCGGCCGCCTCGGCAGTAATAACCGGAGGTCGATGCGGGGGAACCGCACGAGTACCGGTCGCTGCATCGACCGGTCATGATCCCGTTCTTTTTTTCTGGTCACGGGAGGAAAAGGTTTCGTCATCCACATCGCAGGGAGATCGATCCGCCGGGAATGATTCCATGGTGCCGCCATCATCCTTGTGGTGAGCTGCTTCAGACCCTTATGTAGGTCGTCGTCTTCCTAGCCAGCCGCATGAGGGCCGTAATGCTCCGCCTCTGGTTCGTCGGGTCAGATTCCAATAGTCCATGCTCACCGCTTCCCCTCTCCCCGCCATTGTGCTCGTGTTGCTCCTGGATGTACTGCAGAATAGAGAGGGGCGCCGCCACAACTGAAAAAAACCCATGAAACGCAGGTACCCAGAGTTCTAAACTCTTCCTTATGATCTCTCTCTCTCTCTCTAGATTTAATCCTTAGAATTTATGTTTGTTTGTGCAGATTTGCTTATCTATGCCAACAAGGTGTTTGACAAAAGTCCAAGAAGGTTACTCACTATTTTGATTTCTTGATTGGGCAGAGATGAAGAAGTTCTTGGATGCATTAAAGAAGGTACTTGGAATCTTGATTGGAGTGATTGGCATGGGACTATATTCATACTTGTGTACCCACTGAAGCCTCTCCACAAGTCACTCAGGTACATTTCCCTGGTTATTTTCATTGTGCTTTGAGGTGCAAAAATTTTCTGTATTTTGAAATGGATCTGCATAGTGGCATGATTGAGTAAGCAAAAAAAATTATTGTTTGATGTGCTTCATTTGATATGGTGGTTCTTTGCCCGTATATCTGTTGTACAACTACAATTTTCGTGCTATTTACAAAGCAGGCTGCAGGTACAAGCTATCTGCCTTTTTAATGCCACATTGTCTTCTCAATTATTCATTTCTTTAAAAAAAATCTGCAATCAGCTGTTACTCTTACGTATATGATATATTCATCTCTCAGACACCTACTTATGTCCAGTTTGAAAAATTGATTACTGGCATGTTAGTCACATATGCCTGTGTTTCATGTGTTAGGATTGCGAGTCTCCCACAGTTGGACTTTTTTTTCCAGCAACTTGGTTCTCATGTAATTAATGATGTGACTAACCCACCTGCACCATCTACTGGAACTACCACTTTGAATAGTCCCTTTGAATTATGTAGCCAGTTTAGAACCCTAAATGTATATCCTAGAATCAGTGTAGGAGATGTGTTTGGACTATGATGATGGTTTTTTAAAATTATTTACTTGCTATTAGGTTACTAATATGAAGAATTAGAATTCTATGATTTGACTGCGGTGAGGATTTAATGCTGGATACAATCTTTTGCCATCTCCCAACTCCTTCATTTATACCATTATTTATATTTAGATAGCCTGTGAAACATGCCTACTGGATTATGATGACCCTGCTTCGAATTATGGTCATTGCCTCAAAGGACATAAAGAGTTGATACTAGATTTCATGTATTATTTATATTTAGAGTGTTTCCTTGGGTCCCATTACTAAACCTTTGACAATTGATACTAGATACCATAGTACATATCATAGTAGTAGTTCATACTAGATTATGACCCTACATGCTCGGTGGCGTTGTCACAAACATAATTCAAATTATCTTAAAGGTAAGAGAGTGGTATTGATTTATTACTGCTACAACAAATGCACTACTACTTGATGTTTCTTCTCCATGTAATTTTTCAGTTTTGGTTCTGCATGTCGCCGCGTCAAAATTATTTTCCTCTGTCTGCAAGTTTTGATCCCCCGCTAACATTAATGTTTTTGTGTTCTGTCCAACGCAATTGTTAGATAACTTGGACCTCTTCGTGATATGTTGCAGGTCCTTGCCAAGGTTTTGGTCTGCTCAAAGAGGACATGAACTGAACCACAAGCGAGCAGGCTGAGCATTTTGCATGACCTCCAAGCTATAGCAGATCACAATGGTTTGGATCCTTGATGTTGCTACCGCTGACTTTGATCTATATCTTTATTCCCTAGGTTGCACTCAACGTAGACTGTAGAGTATTGTGGTCACAAACTATTGCGTATCCTTGTTATCTGGGATTTCTTGCAGAGATGGACACGAAATGGTGATGCCACACAATGAATTCTATTTTGGTTTTGGCGGAAATTATATCCAGGCTTAGCTCTCTAGCACGAAACAATTTCTTTTCCATTTAGATACATTTTTATGGTTCATGACCATCTGATTTTACTCTCGGACAATTTTTTCCAGGTGTATTTTGGAGGAAGAAGATGGAAGTTCTTATTGTTTGGCACGTGAGGTACTGATTGAAACAGCTACTTTGAATACATATGATGCTTCATTTTGCCATTGGGAAGAACTGAGAGGTATTCTCTCTCTCCAAGAAATTTTGCATTCTCTAATGATATGTTTCTTTGGCATGGTATCATTAAGATATTCTCCGTGGCTGTAGGTATTTGAGAGGTGGTTTGATCTACAATGGTGTGTATCCCTTAAGTGTTGCCTCACGTGACATACTTTGACCCAAAGGAGACCGATTCCACCTTATCGAGGTGATCTTTTTTGCATCAACCTTATTTCTGACATGATTGGGACCTCCTTACGGTCTTGTGAGGTAGATTAGGTGTATTAACCTAAGGAGGAGCTATAGGGGTAAACCATGAGATTCTTCTAACCATCCGCCTATGAAAGGATTTCTTGATATGTTATAACAATATTAACCCTTCTATTTTTCTCTTTACTTCTGCCTTTTTTTTTTTTGCTTCTCTGCATATTCCTTTACAATATAATTTTATATCATCATTCACTTGTTCCTGTATATTTTGCATCTAAAAGATTAGGTGTGAGATTGCAACTAAGTTGATATACGTTTGTGTTCCAACATTGATATTTTCATTAGTGGACTTATTAGTGGTTATCGGACGGAACTAAATAAGAAATATATTATTCCCTGCTTGGTATTGGTTCATTTTATTTATAAGAACAACTGTATATATGATTCCTGTAGGCACTTTTTGATATCTCATAATTTTGTTCCTGGTGATGATTAATTACTGGAATATATAATAAGTTGTTTATGTTAATAATTGGCACTTACTTGCTTTCTGATCTTTGAAAACTTTTCTTGCCATAAATGATGCCTCTTTTGTTGCTATGCTAGATTCTGGATTGTTATTTTGTTTTATCAAATGATATCACTGTAAATTCAGATAATGATGGTAAGGTTTCAGGTAATACACATTATAACATTAGAAATTGACATCCTGATATTGGTCGTGTAACTGGGGACTGAGATCTCTATGATAATTTGTCACTTCAGGTTGATGTCCATGACTAGAATTATATTACTCCCTCCGATCCATATTAATTGACTTCAATATGGATGTATCTAGAACTAAAATGTGTCTAGATACATTCATATTAGAGTCAATTAATATGAACCGGAGGGAGTAGCAAAAACGAGGCCTATTTCTTATATATGTTTTATGTGTGTAAATGCCCCCTCAGTTCTTGTTTGTTCTGCATACATTTGTCTTGATATTGTTAAACAAACTATTCATGAGATGTTGGTTTGTTCAGGTGTACATCTGCGGTGAGCAGTTAGTTCAGGTCACTATAGTTAAAAAAATTAGTTCAGGCTATTGCCTTAACAAAGATTAGCGGATCCCATTCCAGGCCGTTTCCTTTACAAAAATATTATGTGGCCTAATTCCACTTTCCATAATATATGCTCCTTTGTTTATGATAAGACAATAATACTTGAATTATTAGGCATTCTTGATGTATCCTTTCTTTTGGTGTGTACTGTGTTCTTTTGTTATGACTATTACTTCTGCTATGTTAGGAGTGGATATTAGAGCAGTAGGTGGAGGGAGGCTGAACTTGCTAGCCAGAGGAATGAAGTAGACACTTACTTTTTATTGCACCATTATATTTACAACATAGGTCTTTATTAGCTATTGTGAGTATTAATGCCACTTCATACTTTTAGACATTTACAAACAGAAGCTTCAGCAGTTTGTAGCTGACAGACAATCGAGCAAGGATGAAACAAAAGCTTTTCTGGCATTCCAAGTGTGTCTCTGCATTCCTCAAGTAGTTGTCGATACTGCTCATGCTGACATATGCAGCCAGTTGTTTCCAAAGGTGAAACATTTTATGTTGTTTTTGTGGAAATAAATCTACATAACCAAGCATAGTAAAATTAGCTTATCCCGAAGTTGAACTAATCAATTGGATAACAAGATGTTCCATTGTTTATATTTGGAATATTGGTTTATCTTTTATTTTGTTCAACTTAGCAGTGCAAATCCGAAACAAGTGAATCAAAGGTATGGTGTTGTGTTTGTGTTGCTGACTTTACTTCAGTTTAAAGCCAGATCCTTGCTTTTGGGTATATACACAAAATTGAAGATGAATCTTTCAGCAATTGCCAGTTCAGACAAATGGTATTTTTATATGTTCAAGTTGTCTGCTCTTTTTTTAATCTGAAGTACAGAATCTCAGGCTATAACCGTAACCCATTGGTTGAATTGGAAGTTTCAGACTTTGTAACTCTGAGGTTAACTTATGGTGTAAGTTACTAGGTAATTTTTATCTTCTTTTACCACATGAACAATATTGCAGCAGTGAATACATCTTTATGCCTATATGTTAGCCTTTTTTTATTTTAGAAAGGCAGTAAGGCACATCAAAAGCCAGGTCAGACTCTTAATCAGGTTGGCATTTACTTCCCAAAGCCAGGGTCAGACTCTTAATCAGGTTGGCGTTTTCACATGGGCAGTTTTATGTGCCATTTCAAGGGTAACATCAAGAGAAGGGATGGAAGTGCTAGCGCCTGATGAATCTGGTGAGCTGACTACGAAGACAAGAAATATAATCTCTCCGTCCATAAAAAGATGCCAAAGCTTTGTTTAAATTTAGATGTATCTATACAGTAAAGAGTGTCTAGATGCATTTAAATTTAGACAAATTTTTGACATCTATTTATGGTCAGAGGTAGTAGCATATTGGGAAGTTCTTGTTCATCTTTAAACGTTGCTTCTTACACGCATGTGTTTCTATATGGGTGTTTTGATCTTTCACTTTCTTGCATTTTTCAGTAAATGTTCATTTTCTTAAACTCTTCCATTCTTTGAGTATATGTACTTGAACTTAGAGGCTTATGATTCATTCTGCTCAGGTTTCGCTTTATGAGGAAGTTGTTGTGCCTTATGTTCCTTTTCTGCTACGATGTTTGCTATGGGTTTAAAATGAATGGTTACCCTGTTTTGTTGCTGACGATGATGCACCTTGTTGTGTCAGTATTTCCTCTCTTTCTTTTTTTGCATCGTTTAATAAGCTTATACTTTCAACCCAGCTGATTGATGCCCTTCTCTAAATATTGTCTTCATGCATATTCTTATGGTCAGGTTTTTGGTGGCTGTAAGGCTTGGCTGGATGCTCATCAACTTCTAGGTTCACAAAGATGTACATAGTCATTGTTTAGTTTTGTGTACATTTCCAAGCAGTGGCCTAACTAACTTCTCTGTATATCTGTTCTGTGCTGTGTATTCTGCTGTGTATCTGGGATGGGCAGATTTATATAAAAAAATAGCTTTTATGTTTCTTGTTTTCATGCTGCTTTCCATCGCTATTGAAAATACTTGTGATGGAATGCTCACCGTATATCTCAGCTAAATAAAAGTATCTCATGTTTACGGTCTCTCGGTTCCCAAACTATGTACAGCAACTCAGCAAGTAAAGCTGGCTAACCAAATTAGCTTAGAAATAAGAACACTCTGGTAGGCAAGGTACAGAGGGATCATCTTGCATCTATGCTATTTTTGAGTTACCAGTTACGGTACTAACAAATAATTTAACCAGAATTAGCAAACTGATGGCATGTTTTGAAGTATAAGCTGGTTTCTCATCTGACCTTTTCATTTCGATTTCTTTAGAAACATACTTTTCAGTCAAATCTACGCAATCTTTCCGACAAATAGAGCAAACGCTATCGAGTAGCTGAAAGAAAGGGAACATACCAACGGCTCTCTCATCTTCAAGCGGCTGTAGTTATGCTTCTCTTTTCTTTCTGCACACTCCCACTGATGTTGTAGCGCGCCGCGCAAATGGGATTCAGCACCAGTCGGCGTGCAGGGCTACTCCAACGCCACCTTCCGCCCTAAACCGGAACAGCGCCCATGCTTCCAGAGATCGGCCTCCGGCCTCGCAAGGTGGACCGCGAGCAGAGAGTCCAGATCCGGTGTTGTCGCAGACGCCGGTGTTCAAGAACATGCTAGCAGAGAGGATGCTGCTAGCTTCCCTGAAGCCGACCGCCGCGACCACTATCTCCTTTGTCCCCCTCCCGCCTTCTACATCACGAATTCAGACCATTTTCCTTCCTGGAGTACCCTATCTTTGTTCTTTTAAATTCCGTTTTCACCTGTTCTTTTCCTAAAACAGCAACTGGCTTCGTTTCTCCTTTCCGTTTTCACATGTGGCCGCGTCTGCTGCTGTGGCCCATCTCGCAGTAGTCCACCTGTCCAGCGCGCCGAACCAGTAGCGCATGCATATGTATCAATTCTGTTTGACAGTAAAGTGACCGCTGCTGCCATCCGTGTTCCATTGCTATAGTTAATTGCTATATCGCATTAGACTTAGATATGTTCTGATGAAAAGGGATCCTCGTCCCCTTGCCCCCCTTGCCGTCGCAATAAGCCACATTAGATGAAAGTCTCTGCTGTAAACATTTTATTGTTCTTGATATTTTCCTTCGGTGTTTTAGCAAGTGCTCTTTCTCAAATGTCGAAGCTACATCATATTCTTGGTTCTCTCAATACCTCTCTTCTTTCTTTCAACAAGTAAACGAGTCTGGATTTTTTTTCTATGAAATTAGTGGTCTTCATAAATGCTCTTATATGCTGCGACAATGCACCGCCTATGTAGATGATGATTTGGGGTTCGTTTCTTGCTTAATAACCGTTAGTTGTTTTAATATATTTTCCTCATGTTTCTCTAATTGTATAAAATTGTTTGTTCCCTGTGTATAATCTATTGTGGTTTGCTATGTTTTATAAAACCTAAGAAGATTTATTACCGATTTTCCACCTATACATGAGTCACACGGGGTCGTGCGCCAAGGCGCACATCAAAATCTAGTTAACTTAAAATCCAATACTCCATGTGCAAAAAATCAATAAGGAGTGTGCTTCGGCACAACCCCCTTTAAGAAGTTTGTAATTTTTTATGTAACCTGCCGGTGGAGAATAAAACTTATACTTTCACTAAAATGGTATAACCATGCATTTATATATATATATGAGAATATTTAACCATGCTTTGCTAGCTAAACAAGCATGGTGTTTGCCGGATATTCAATTCGCCTCCCAGTGCATATGCTTTCTCCACCTAAAAAACATATTTATAATTGTCAAAAAAAATCCAACAAAGAAATTTACATGTAAAACTCGATAATCTATGTGCGTTCGTACAATTTCATGGAAAACGATATTTTTTTGTTCAATGTAAAAGGACAAAACATGTCTCGCAAAAAGGCTTATTTTAACACCATTTTTTTTTTCCTTTTTGGACAGTCCAACCGTCAAGTCGATTATTCATGGAAAGACTTTGTTCGCACGTAGCATGTGAAGATTTACACGTGAATTTTTGTTCAAATTTTTTAACATTTAAAAATATATCAAAGATGTATTTTAAAATAAATAAAGTATATACCCAAGAGCCAAAAGATCACTCTAGGTGTCGGAAATTCAATTCAGCTCCCGGGTGCATAAGCTCCCTCTACTAAAAAAAATATATTTAGAAATGTAAAAAAAATGGACAAAAAATTATACATGTACATCTTCATAATATACGTGCGTTCGTCAAGTTTCACGAAAAACCAATATTTTGTATGGTCTATATAAAAAAGAGAAAGTTTATCTTGTGAAAAGCATTATTTTTAGCACTGAATTTTGTCTTTTTTACACACGTCATATGATAAGTCGATTTTTATGAAACGACTTTGTGAGCACGTAGCACATGAAGATGTAAATGCGAACTTTTAGTTTCAATTTTTAAAAATTTAAAATGTATGTAAGATGCATTTCGAAATATAGAGAGCATATGGACCCATGTTCCAAAACACCAATCCCTCTAGGTGTTTGCTAGATAATCCAAAGAGTTTATGTGCAAGACTTCTCTGCGCAAGATACTATATATCCTCTAGTTACCAGCTGGACATGGTCTTCACGAGCAATGTGCATCATGTATGAAAATTGAAAAGGAATTAAGTATGGACTGGAATGCAGAGCGATTAGAATGCAAGTGATGTACAATTTCTAGACCAAACAACAAAAGGCTTATTTAGAATCTGATTTGGAAGTCCTCGATGCCGCAGAAAATGAAGATCTTCACCTTGAAAGTGTTCCACGGGGGCTTGTTATTTCCGCTAACAAAAGGTACAAATACCTAGCTAGAAACTCTCAGCACCTATCGACTATGTGGTATAACCGAGGAGGATTCCTATCATGCGTTGTTAGGGCATCTCCAGCGGCACGACGCAAACGGTCGCTCGTTCGCCGTGACCGAAAATACGTCTGGGGCCTGTTCCAGCGGGGCGACGCGAAGTGATCGGGTCGTCCGAGAAGACGCAAACCTGGCCCAAATATGCGCCAGGTTTGCGTCTCGGCGGACGCTCGGCGGTCGCACGGAGCGTCCTCCATTTCTTACCCGGTCCTGCATGTCAGGGACAGCGAAATCGACCGCTTCGATTTGCATCTGTTTCCCCTTCTTTGCTGCCCTAGTGCGTCGCCACCACCCCAACCCCATCCACCGCCGTCCGGCCGCAGCGCCGTAGTAGCCGCCGCCGGCTGCGTTCTTGCCGCGCGGGAGAGCGGGAGCATACTCGGGCTTGGCTCCGCCGCGTACCAGCCGGCTGTTTTCGGGCGAAATGCTCCCGGTTGCGCCGCCCTTCCGCGCCGCCCACGACCTGTTCGGTCAATTGCTCCGGTAGGTTTCTACTCGTGTTTTCGGCGCTATTGTGCGCGGCCATTGATCCGCAGTTTGTACCCACGCAGATGGACATGTGGCAGATGTTGGACAAGTTCCGCGCGGAGGTCGTCGACTCCTCTTCCGACGAGGAGTCCGTTGAGTCGACACAGACATTGGCAACTACTGCGGCCTCCATGATCCACGAGTTCACCTTTAACCCGGGGCCGCAGCACCGGGGCTCTGTGAAGGGGCGCTCCAAAAACCTGCCGCGCAACAGAGTGGAAGGGCAGGCCCGCCTCCACAAGGACTACTTCCACCTCACCAATCCGATCTTCTCGGAAAAATATTTCCAGCGCCGATACAAGATGTCAAGGGACCTGTTCTTGGTCATTCTACGGGGCGTCAGAAACTACGACCCCTAATTTCAATGCAGGCGCGATGCAACATGTGCGTTAGGGGAGTAGCAATTTTGGTCTATCTAATCTGATGGAGTCTCTAATGGATCAAGATTAATCGTGTCACTAAAGCTCAGAGCTCTTTTTATTAGGCTGGTTCTTCACAGCATAAAACAGGTGGTGGTGCATATTGCCACATCAACAATGCTAACGCCGTGCAAGGCACCTACTTCCTCATACGTACAAACTATTTTTTTTGCTGGAATTTCTGCTCACAACTGCATTTGAAAACTTTTATTATATCTGTATTTCGCAATGTGATTACTAACATGCGACATCTACACAAGGAGATCTTACTTTGTCATACAACCATTACGACATCGGTGGTAGCTGCGGGGTAGAAGGGTGTCACTACCTGCAACCATGAAGGCATTATTCATCGCAAGAGGCGTCACCGGGTTACGCGAATAAATGACTATTCAATAAAAAATCATTTCTTAGCAATGCAAGAATAAGTGTTGCTCTCTTCATTAGTTGACGTTTTCTTCGCCCGTTTAGTTTTGTACATCGTTGTTTATGTCGTCTTGTGCATCATGAAAGAAATTATAGCCTTGGCAGCCGAGGTGGTACTAACTATTATACTGGATCTCTATGCTATCGTTCTCCACTTCGTTTTTGCCCAGTTAGGCCTAATCTTGTTAGACATGATTATGTTGATTATTATGAATAGGAGAAAACATGACCACCATCAACTATGGTAACACGGTAACAAATAGAATAAGTGTCAACATGGATGGTTTGATATAACCTAGAGCATTCAATTTTCCCGGTGCAACGCACGGGCACTTTTGCTAGTCTTTTATAAGGCAGTGTTCCACAAAATGGGCCCTAATTAACAGGCTATTTTACATCGCAAATGATTATCCTACAAAAAACATGTGTGATAGTTACACACGTTTCTCCTGAAGAAAGTTGTGTGCGATGTGATACCACATATTTCTACCGGAGAATATCATGTGCGATGTGACATATATGTGTACCAACCATATAGAATTCACAATAAAAGAAAGTGCCAACACATGTACGTTCACACATATATCAACGGTAACGAAAAATTAACAAACAAAATACATGAGTACTATGAATTATTAAAAGGAAAATCTATGGCTAGCTATATTTTTCAATATAATTAAGCAAATAGTACCGGTAGATATATCACATCAGTTTACATGAACAAACTACAAAGTTAAAAACAAATGAACAATTATCATCTTAACACATTAACCCATTCACATCACAGAGGGGTTGTAACTAGGTAGATGGCTTTATTTTCAAACATGAAGTTGAAGATATGGATTGTTTCCTCCTTGAGTTGAAAGGTCTTCACAACATATGCCTAGCTAGTCATTCAGATTCCATATCCTTAGTCTTGTCCTTCTACAGCCTAACACACTTCTCGATCTCGATGAAGTGATGGCACCATGTGTCCATTGTTAATCATTCTTCAATGCCAAAGTTCAGAAGCTACGTCCTAGTGTTGCTGACTGAAAGGTGTTGAAACAAAAATAAAAAACATGAATATGTTAGTTACTAGTTTCTACCTGAATTTTTAATAGAAAATTCCAGTACCATTAACCATGACTAGATAATTACTTACCATCTTGACTTTTCCAACGATGAAATTTGATTTTGTGATCTGGCAAACATACAAAGGATTGTAAGAAGCATCACACACACCTCATAACACGCTTGATTGTGACCTAGTCATCTCTAGGTGATTGCCATATATGCAATGAAGCTCAAACAATTTCCGTTTGTGATAAGGGCCTACATAAAACATATACAAGCATGAAGACTTTGTCCTGATTACAACATAATTGTACACAAGTCCATAATACATACTCACTTCGTTCTGAAATACTCTACATTCTAGGTTCAAAATTTGTTCTTAAATAATCTACATTCTAGCTTTTTGTCAAGAACAACACAACAAAGTGATTTTGCTCTTTTTATTGGTTGTGGTTATTTTTAATGTAGTTTGGATTTGTTGTACACATATCTAAATAGTACTAATAAATGCAACACTAGTTTATCTCAGTTTTTCTAGAATGTAGACCAAATATGAACGGAGGGAGTAACTCAGCTAGTATATAAGTGAACAAAATAACTGAACCTCGGAGATGGAGTTTGATTCATTGTATTCGTATGATTCTGCGCCAAATAGGACACTCGGCATCGGCGCTACTACCATTGGTAATATCGATGTGATTAACCTTAGCCATTTACACCTTATATGATCAAAGTGAACAATGAAAATCTTACTGACATTTGAACAATTAAATCCCTACTAAGAGCGTGAGTGAGAACAAGAAAACCCTATTAATCAGCTAAGCTTTTGTGTGGGATATTAATTAATATATGATATTCATTTGTAGGGAGATCTAGCTTCATCTACACATGATATAACCCTATCCAATCACATAAATACTGAAGGCTATTTTGCGCGAAAGACGATCTACTACTAGCAGAAAAAAGAGCAATAATAATTAACATTGTGATGTCGAACTGTAGGGTCACATAGTCGATCGGATGTGCATGCGGGGAGGCGGCTTCTTCAGTTTGTCTCCCTTTGACCTCAAAAGACGAGCGGAGTGCAAATAGGAGACAAGGGTGTTATTGGTTTTTTTTAGATCCATTTTCTTTTTTACTGTACTTTCTTCCCAACAAAAAAAACCTAGGTATGACGGACAATTTTTGACATCTTTTCTTTTCGTTTACGCTGGCAGTGTATGCAACGCAACATCATCACAAATGGTTGTGTTCGGGGTCAATTGTGTGCGTACGTTTCTTTACTATTATATTGCAGTCCGTACATCATCAAAAATATTTGAGTCAAACATTCAACACATCCAGACCGTCTAATCGTACTAAATATCTCCCAGTCGATATGTACCCATCCATGTGCCCCCCTCCTCAAAATCTCCTAAACATGGATCATTCTCCAAAATCAGTAATGACTTTCCAAAATCAACTAAGGAGTATTAAGACCATCATGCCAGATAAAGAAGTAAATGGTGAAGTAGTAATCGTGGGATTGCCACAATTATCGAATGCGGAATCTCCACCATCAGTCAGGAGACACTATGGGGGTCCTGGAGGTCAGGGGCCAAATCAACCCAGACTGCATCTGGCATAAGCCTAAACCAGACCTCGAGGGTCTTGCATGTGAGAATCGGTAACACAACAGTGACCCTTCGACTCAAAAAAGTAACACAAGCTCATAACTAAGTAAAATAATCAAAGTATTACAAGCAGAGGTCACTGACATGACATTTCATCAATCGGAAGAAGCTTGGTGATCACATGGATAGATGAGCACGCATTTACTATCCGACACGTGTCTAACACCATTTAGTCTACCGTTAGCCTATGAATCTCGTGACGTGGTGGGAACGGACGCGTATGGCTTTAATTAAGGAAAATGATTGGATTCCCCTGGAGGCTGCGAGCAACGCAACCTCCGGGTCGAGCGTCGTCCGATGCTCTGCATCGTGTGGACTCTTTCCCTCCGCGCGTGACACATCTTTAGGGAGGACCCCACCCAAACCACACAGCATCTTCCTCTCCACTTCTTTTTTCCTTACCTTATCTTCTTCCTTCAAGCAATGGAGCGGCCGAGAAGGAGCCGAGAGGCCGGCCAGGGAGCTTCCCGCACGATCTTGGTCCGCAGCGCCCAAGCCACACGCCGCCGCGCCCTAGCCATGCTCCACGTGCCGTCGCGCGCCGCCGCGAGGTGCGGCCATGGCGCCCTGAGGTCCTTCTCTCCCCGTTGCCGGCAAGGGAGCCTCCCGCACAACCTTGGGCCGCCGCGCCCCAACCACGCGTCGCCACGCCGCCGCACCCCATCCACTACCGACGCCGTGCCGCAGCCATGCTCCGGGCACCATCGCTCACCGCCGCGATGTGTGACCATGGCGCCGTGAGGTTCACCTCCCCCCGTTGCCGTCCGTTGAGGCGCGCTGTTGCAGCAAGGCGGGGTTCCGTCCTGGACCTCCTCTACCTCCCATGGAGGCCCGCCCAGGGCCTGCTCCTCCAAATCCGAGGTCACGGACAACCATCTCCGTGAGGCCTGATGTCGACGGTTCCCCTAACCCCCCTGCACGTGTAGCACTCCGAGGTCGACCCCTGCCTAGTGCCTCCGCCGGTGAGAGGCTCCCAAGCACCATGGCCCCTGTCCAGACGAGATCAGCGGGGCTGGTGAGGAACTCCATGTGTTGACCTAGCGCGTCTTCAGGAGGTTGATGCCTTAGGCATCCAGTGTTGCTACCGGTGGAGGCCGGTTTTGCTGACTTAGGCCTCCGGCGGTGCTACCGATGGAGGACATTTTTTCCTACCGGTGGATGACTCCTTTTCTACCTTAGACGTTAGGCGGTGGTTCCAGGCATTGTAGGTTATGTTATGTTAGTATATATATTTTGCTATTAAGTATTTTGATACAATAGCAATGACCTCGCCAGAGATCTTTGTAAAAAATGTTGTGATGCTTTTTTTTTTGCTATAATTGTTTTGTTGGTTTGCTACTTTAGTATAGAAATTTTTCTACGAGGTCTCCGGCGAGGGTCTCCGACGAGGTCTTCGTCAATTTTTCCGATGATATTTGTTTTTGCTACATTAGTACATTTTTTTGGCTACAGTAGTATAATTTTTTTTTGCTACGAGCTCTCCGGCGAGTCTCCGACGAGCTCAACCTTTTTATTTGATTTTGTGACTGAACCGTTTTTTGCTACAATATAGCAAAAGCGGATTATTTTTTTGCTTAAGGGAGGTATTTTTTTGCTACATCCAGTAAAAGCAGATCTGGCCGTTCAAGATGGCCGATCCGACGGCTGGCGACCCGGGGGCTAGGAAATCTGATAAGGGGTGGCCCGATTTTCTCAGTAAGCAACGGTGGTGATGATGATCACGGGGTGATGGCAGCGGAGAAACACGACGATGTAATGGATGATAACTTGTATGACGCAACGAGATCTCTCGATTGGTCCCTTTTGCCAATGCAACAGCTCTCAACCCTGCAAGATATTCGGAACTCCACACACTTGCGCACGTAGCCGCCGACCACGAAGCGGTAAGTTGCAACCGTCTAATTTCCAATGGAACAGCAGATCACACAAGACTTTATCAGGATGTACACAATATCAAGCAATATGGTGTAGGGAATTCAATAGTTTTGCAGAGCAAACAACTAAGAACTAGGGTTTTTCTTAAACATGGTCTAAAGCAACTTTGGGGGCGTCCTATGGACTTATATAGGCGTCCAGGATGACCTCAGGTCGAAAAAGTACGAAAATAACCGACCCAGAACAGATCTGGTCGAGATAGACTCAGAGTCGGCCGGTCTGGCGGCCGGTCGACCGGGTCTGGGACCGGCCGGTCCGGTTCAAACCGGACCTGGCACCGGGTGGTGACCGGGCGGTGCTCCCGGGAATACTGGATAGTGACCGGATGGCAAGCGTTGCGCCCGGTTGGAATCCGGGCTGACCCGGCTCCGGATCCGGTCGGACCGGGCCTGGGACCGGATGGTCCGGTGGCACGGCCGGTCGGACCGGATCTGGCACCGTCCTGAACTTCAGCTTCCCCTCTCGCGCATGCCAGTTCCATGTCCAGCTTCACGTCGATCTTCTGGTCCAACTGCTCCTCTCCTCCTCGTGCGATGCTTGCTCCCTCCTCGTACCTGAGCATACATAAATAATAGCACTTAGGCAGTATAAAGTTCTCATCAATCACAGTATCGTTTAGGAACAAGTTCACCTGTTGTTTAAGTAGCTTCGCACGAGCTCGTGTCATTGGTCCAATCCGAACTTCATTGGACTTGAGCTTCACAGCAGGATCAGCTTCAACTTGCAATGACGGAGGTAGTAGTGAGGTAGGGATGTCCTCATCATCTCCCCCCTTCAAAAGGCGTCGACCTCGACGCTCCAAGGTCTTCTCCGTCATATGGTGTCAAATCAGCAACATTGAAAGAATTGCTGACACCAAACTCATCAACTGGAAGATCTATCGAGTATGCATTATCATTGATCTTGGCAAGCACTTTGTAAGGACCAGCACCACGAGGCTTCAACTTAGACTTTCGCAGCTTCGGGAACCTATCCTTGCGAAAATGTACCCAAACCATATTACCAGGCTTGAACAACATCTCCTTACGCTTCTTGTTCATCCTTGCAGCATTGCTCTTTCCTTTCTTCTCGATCAACTCTTTAGTCTTCACATGTATCTTCCGTACAAAATCCGCCCTCTTGGATGCCTCCATATTAACTCTCTCATGTATGGGCAATGGCAAAAAATCAAGTGGAGTAATGGGTTTGAAACCATACACCACCTCAAAGGGACACAGCTCTGTGGTAGAATGTACCGCCCTTTTATAAGCAAACTCAACATGCGGCAAACACTCTTCCCACTCCTTCAGGTTCTTCTTGATCATGGATCTCAATAGTTGTGACAATGTTCGATTCACCACTTCAGTTTGACCATCAGTTTGGGGATGACAAGTTGTACTGAACAGTAGCTTCGTCCCCAGCTTCCTCCAAAGCGTCTTCCAGAAGTAGCTCATAAACTTCACGTCACGATCAGAAACAATAGTCTTCGGGACTCCATGTAGTCGTACGACCTCCCTGAAAAACAGGTTAGCAATATGTGACGCATCGTCGCTTTTGTGGCAGGCAATAAAGTGTGACATCTTAGAAAATCTGTCCACTACCAAAAATATAGAATCATGGCCTCTCTTAGTACGCGGCAAACCCAACACAAAATCCATACTAATGTCCTCCCAAGGTGTAGTAGGTGCCGGTAAAGGAGTATACAAACCGCGAGGCTTCATCTTGGACTTGGACTTGTTGCAAGTAATGCACCTCTTCACATACCTGTCCACATCCCGCCTCATCTTTGGCCAATAAAAGTGGTCAGCTAGCATGAGTAGCGTCTTCTCACGCCCAAAGTGACCCATCAAACCTCCAGCATGTGATTCCTGCAATAAGAGCAAACGCACAGACGATTCTGGAACACATAGTTTGTTAGCTCTAAACAAAAACCCATCATGTATGTGATATTTTTCCCATGCTTTACCAATAGCACACAAGCGATATGGTTCAGCAAAATCATGATCAGTAGCATACACATCACATAGTACTTCTAATCCAGGAATTTTAACATCAAGTTGAGTTAACAGCATATTCTTCCTAGATAGAGCATCAGCAACAATATTATCTTTTCCCTTCTTATGCTCAATAATGTATGGAAAAGACTCAATGAACTCAGCCCACTTAGCAAGATGTTATGCAAAGTAGATTGGGCTTTCAGATATTTCAAAGATTCATGATCAAAATGTATGATAAATTCTTTTGGCCACAAGTAATGTTGCAAAACCTCAAGAACTCTAATTAAAGCATACAATTCTTTATCATATATAGGATAGTTCAACTTAGCACCAAAAAGTTTCTCAGAAAAATATGCAATTGGGCGACCCTCTTGCATCAACATGTAGGATAACGTTGCATAGAAAACAAAAATTTTCCTACGGCGAACACGCAATCCAAGCCAAGATGCAATCTAGAAGACGGTAGCAACGAGGGGGTATCGAGTCTCACCCTTGAAGAGATTCCAAAGCCTACAAGATGAGGCTCTTGTTGCTGCGGTAGACGATCACTTGCCGCTTGCAAAAGCGCGTAGAAGATCTTGATCACGATCGGTTCCGGCGCCACGAACGGGCAGCACCTCCGTACTCGGTCACACGTTCGGTTGTTGATGAAGACGACGTCCACCTCCCCGTTCCAGCGGGCAGCGGAAGTAGTAGCTCCTCTTGAATCCGACAGCACGACGGCGTGGTGTCGGTGGCGGTGAAGAAGTCCGGCGGAGCTTCGCTAAGCTACGCGGGAGATATGGAGGAGAAGGGGGCGGCTAGGGTTTGGGAGGGGGTGGCCGGCCACTCAAGGGGGGCGGCCAGCTTGTGGTCTTGGGGTGGCCGGCCCCCTCCCTTGGCCCCTCATTATATAGGTGGATCCCCAAGTGTTGGTGTCCAAGTCTTCGAATAAGACCCGAACCAAAAACCTTCCATAAGAGGGGAAACCTAGCCCAACTAGGACTCCCACCAAAAGGTGGGATTTCCACCTCCCATGTGGGGGGTGGCCGGACCCCTATGGAGGAGTCCACTTGGGACTCCTCCCCATCTAGGGCTGGCCGGCCATGGAGGTGGAGTCCCATGTGGACTCCACCTTCCTTGGTGGTTTCTTCCGGACTTTTCTAGAACCTTCTAGAACCTTCCGTAGAACCTTCCGCGACATTTTATTTCACATAAAATGACATCCTATATATGAATCTTATTCTCCGGACCATTCCGGAACTCCTCGTGATGTCCGGGATCTCATCCGGGACTCCGAACAAATATTCGAACTCCATTCCATATTCAAGTACTACCATTTCAACATCCAACTTTAAGTGTGTCACCCTACGGTTCGAGAACTATGCGGACATGGTTGAGTACTCACTCCGACCAATAACCAATAGCGGCATAATGAGATCCATAATGTCTCCCACATATTCAACTATGACTATAGAGATCGAATGAACCATTCACATATATTACCAATTCCCTTTGTCTCGCGATATTTTACTTGTCCGAGGTTTGATCTTCGGTATCACTCTATACCTTGTTCAACCTCGTCTCGACAAGTACTCTTTACTCGTACCGTGGTATGTGGTCTCTTATGAACTCATTCATATGCTTGCAAGACATTAGACGACATTCCACCGAGAGGGCCCAGAGTATATCTATCCATCATCGGGATGGACAAATCCCACTGTTGATCCATATGCCTCAACTCATACTTTCCGGATACTTAATCCCACCTTTATAGCCACCCATTTACGCAGTGGTGTTTGGTGTAATCAAAGTACCTTTCCGGTATAAGTGATTTACATGATCTCATGGTCATAAGGACTAGGTAACTATGTATCGAAAGCTTATAGCAAAATAACTTAATGACGAGATCTTATGCTACGCTTAATTGGGTGTGTCCATTACATCATTCATACAATGACATAACCTTGTTATTAATAACATCCAATGTTCATGATTATGAAACTAATCATCCATTAATCAACAAGCTAGTTAAGAGGCATACTAGGGACTTCTTTGTTTGTCTACATATCACACATGTACTAATGTTTCGGTTAATACAATTATAGCATGATATATAAACATTTATCATAAACATAAAGATATAAATAATAACCACTTTATTATTGCCTCTAGGGCATATCTCCTTCAGTCTCCCACTTGCACTAGAGTCAATAATCTAGTTTACATTTGTAAAGATATAACACCTTGGCCTTCTGGTGCTTTATCATGTATTGCTCACGGGAGAGGTTTTTTAGTCATCGGATCTGACACGCTCAGAAACGTATGTATTTTGTAATTCATTTGCGTCTCAACGCATCACTCATTTCCAAATGAGTTGGCATTATATATGTTTGATCTTCTGGTGGAACCTTAATTCCGCTGTCTGAAATATGTCACTTATATTGTCACACACAATATAGCTTCAAAGTTCTGACTCTGTCGGAACTACACCAAGTTCTCAAAGAACCTCTTGACTTAACATCCTTTGTCATTGTCAAAACAATGACATACTCTGCCTTCTTTTGTAGAATCCGTCACAATATTTAGAACTCTTCTAAATCTAGCATAGACAACTTCTAGCTCATTGTGCTACCTTTTAAACAACACTTCGTCTAATTTGAGATTATATTTTATATGTGACAAAACCAATATCGGTGTAACACCTTACAGCGATTTGTTTGTCATTTCTTCATATAAAAATATATATATATATCCTTAGTTCTTCTAAAGTACTCAAGGATATTCTTACTGTCGTCCAATGATCATCATATGAATCATTCTGGTATATGCTCATAACACTTTATAGCACATGATATCTGATTGTGTACATATTATTCGTGATCTATAATCACTCATGTGTTTTTACTCATTGAGTGTCAGATACACTCAAGTCTTGTTAAACCTTCACATGACAAGAACATTTTCTTAATATTTCTATATTGAACTACTTCAATATCCATCATATGTACTTTGACTTAAACTTATTTATGTGTTTCAATCTATCTTCATAGATCTTGACACTAAATTTGTTTCAGTCCATATCCTTTCATTGAAGTTAATTCTCAATGAAACCTTTTAATCAAGTATATAATTACATCATTTATAACCAACTATATGTCACCTACATAAAGTATTATAAATGTGTCTTAGCGCTCCCACTTAATTTCTTGCAAAAGCAAGCCTCTTCATCATCTCTGATGAAATCAAAAACTCTTTGATTATTTCATCTGGTGAAGATTCCAACTCCGTGATACTTACTTCATCCAATTGAAGCTTGTATAGCTATCTAGTATTCCACGGACCAGCAAAACTCTTGGTTGTATCTTGTATACATATACATTAAGTAGTGTATTTTGCCATCCTACTAGCATATCTCATAAAAGAAATATGTAGTGATTACTAGAATAATCCACATAGACTATAAGCATTGCTTCGGAAGATCTAATCTTATCGTATTCAACTCTTTGAACTTTGTCGTAAACAATTTTTCGACAAGTCAAGCTTTCTTCAAGGATATTTCATCCAAGTCTATCAATTTCATAGATCCATTTACTTTCATAAAGTATTCATCTATCTTGGATTTCATGGCGTATAGCCATTTTAACGGAGTCAGGGCCCATCATAGCTTCTTTGTTTGTAGTTGGTTTATCATTGTTCATAATCAATCCTTTGTCCACAAATCATTTATTTGATCACAAAGTAAACCATACCTACAAGGTTCAATATGTACTTCGATTTCCATGGCTAAAACACTTTGTAGTCATGGGAGCCATGATCGTCGTGGCCGCTTCCGAAACAAATTCCGATGCTGCGCTACTCTGATCATTATGCTCAGGTTCATAAACCTTATCAAATTATATTGTCCTCCCACTCAAAAACTTCACTAGAAACAATTTCTTGGAAATAAGAAACATTGACAAACACTTTTGTCTTTGTCTACATAGTGGGAAGAATTCCCAATCAATTCTCTGGGATAACCAACAAAGACATTCATCCGATTTTGGTTGTAAACTTATTTACTTATGCTATGCATACCAAAATTTTAAGAAAAGACTATTAGGATTCATACCCATACCATAACTCGTATGGTGTCATTTCAACGGATCATGATGATGCTCTATTAAGTGTAAAAGCGGTAGTTACTAAAGCATAATCCACAAAAATATAATGGCGTCATAATATTTTATCTCATCATTAATCCAACAAGGTTTGGATACATCTCTCGGATACTTCATCATCACTATGATACTCCAAGAAACGTGAGTTGTAGAACAATTTCATAACTCTCTTAGATGTTCGCTAAAACTCGTAATTCAAATATTTCCACCATGATCCTATCATAGATATTTAACTTTTCTATTACGATGATTTCTACTTCATGCTGAAATTTATTTGAATCCATTCAAATGTTTCAAACTTCTTCCTTATTGAATATATCCACATATATACTCAATTCATTGTTTGAAAGTTTTCATGAAGTAGAAGAATCTCCCGCACACAACTATGCCCAGTGAACCACATACATCATCATGTATTTTTCACTAAGTTAGTTGCCCATTCAACTCTTGGCCTATGAACGGTATTTTAATCATTCTCTTTAGAAAAGATTTGCAAGCGCCAAATGATTCAAAAATCAAATGACTCCGAAAATCCATTTGCATGGAGTTCCTTCATGCGTTCCTTTCTAACATGACCTAAATGGCGGTTCCACAAATAAGTGGAATTCAAATCATTTGCCTTATGGCATTTTAGCGTCAGTGTTATGTATGTGTGTTTCACCATTAAGATTTATAATAACTTATCCATCGTACATGGAGTAATGTCATAATTTAAACAACTCATTGTTTTTATTTGACCAGAGCAAAATAACAATTTATTAAGTTCTTTATTATAAATTCTAAGGGCTAGATAGAATGCCAATGACGAACATAATAACACTTTATTTTTGTTCCTGACGTGCATTCCTATTCATATTCCTTGTCAGTCACTTAGGCCATTGTATTCTTGTATTGCGTTGTTTTGTATGACACTTCATACCAACCAATATGGTACAAATACCCAAGAATTTCATTGTGAGACCTAACTGGGAATACAACCATAACATGTATATCATTTATATACACCTGAGCTAGACATTCTAGTCTTTTCTTTCTTTCTGCCAATAATCTTTTGTAGTTTCTCTTTTAGCTTTCCTCATTATTCAGAAAAACACATCAACATCATTAACTTCTAGGTTTGTTGGTCAAATACCAATAACCTTGAGGTTCTTACTTTGAAGTTGATCATCATATGACAAGTGTTCCAGATTTCACTATTAGTAACTTTGTAATATGATGAACAGTTTCACTCATAATTTTATCCATCATATCATGACGACTTTCCGAGACCATGTCTGTACATGCTAGGCTCGTAAAGTTTTAACCTTGGTATTTGCATGTGCAAATCTAGCTTGCACCCGTTTTATGCACACGTAGAATCTATCACACCCGATCATCACGTGATGCTTCGAAACGACGAGTCTTAGTAACGGTGCATATTTAAGGATGGTCACTTCATGGATATGCGAATATCGTTAGTGCCCCAATAGTTGGAGGATTGTGACGCCTTGCGTCTTCAACCTTCGTACATTCCCATAAAACTTATGAGTTTATGTAGTCTCACCAAACTTTATTCTATCATCTTGCAATAAGGTCTTAGATATCACATATATCTCATACCTTGATTATTTCTGAAAACTAAATTTTCAGCTCCTTACTTTTCAAACAGATTTGAACTTCAAGTTTCACGGAGACAAGATAACTTTAGGTACTAATTGAAACCATAGCTCTTTGAATCAACAATGTGAGGTTTACTAAAAGTTTGCAATAGGACTTAATCAATTCTTGATTCTTTAACAATACGGTACCAATCCGTAAAGTTTCTTGTCAGATTTTAACAGTATTTCTATCTCAATTACAAGACTAGCGCATGGTAGAAAACGGATGCCAATACTAAAAAAATAATTCAAAATACTACTCAGACTATGTTTATGATAATTAGTTCATGTTTTAATCTAATTACTAATGAACTCCCACTTAATACAACATCCCTCGTAGTTGTTAAGTGGTACACGATCCAAATTCACTACACCAAAAACCGATCATCACGTGAGATGATGTAGCTTCAATGGTGAACATCAACATGTTGATCATATCATCCATATGACTCGTGTTCAACCTTTCGGTTTCCGTTGTCCCGAGGCCATGTCTGTACATGCTAGGCTCGTCAAGCAAACCCAAGTATTCCGCGTGTGCAACATGGCTTACACCCGTTGTATGTGAATCGTTGAATCTATCACATCCGATCATCACGAGATGCTTCGAAACGACGAACTGTTACAACGGTGCATACGAGGGGAGAACACTTTATTATCTTGATATTAATGTGAGGGATCATCTTATAATGCTACCGTCGCGTTCTAAGCAAAATAAGATGCATAAAAGGATTAACATCACATGCAGTTCATATGTGATATGATATGGCCCTTTTGTCTTTGCGCCTTCGATCTTCATCTCCAAAGCACGGACATGATCTCCATCATCAACGAGCATGATCTCCATCATCGTCGGCATAGCGTCAAGGTTCATGGCGCCGTCTTCATGGTTGTTCACCTCATGTATCAACTATTACAACTACTTTGAAATACTACTCAACATGAAAATTAAAGACAACCATAAGGCTCCTGCCGGTTGCCACAATACAATAATGATCATCTCATACATATTCATCATCACATTATGGCCATATCACATCACCAAACCCTGCAAAAACAAGTTAGACGTCTCTAATTTGGTTTGCATATTTTACGTGGTTTAGGGTTTTCGAGAAAGATCTAATCTACCTACGAACATGAACCACAACGTTGATACTAATGTTTTCAATAGAAGAGTAAATTGAATCTTCACTATAGTAGGAGAGGCAGACACCCGCAAAGCCTCTTATGCAATACAAGTTGCATGTCGAACGAGGAACAAGTCTCATGAACGCGGTCATGTAAAGTTAGTCCGAGCCGCTTCATCCCACTATGCCACAAAGATGCAAAGTACTCAAACTAAAGATAACAAGAGCATCAACGCCCACAAAACCATTGTGTTCTACTCGTGCAACCATCTATGCATAGACACGGCTCTGATACCACTGTAGGATAACGTTGCATAGAAAACAAAAATTTTCCTACGGCGAACACGCAATCCAAGCCAAGATGCAATCTAGAAGACGGTAGCAACGAGGGGGTATCGAGTCTCACCCTTGAAGAGATTCCAAAGCCTACAAGATGAGGCTCTTGTTGCTGCGGTAGACGATCACTTGCCGCTTGCAAGCGCGTAGAAGATCTTGATCACGATCGGTTCCGGCGCCACGTACGGGCCGCTGCTCCGTGCTCGGTCACACGTTCGGTTGTTGATGAAGACGCCGTCCACCTCCCCGTTCCAGCGGGCAGCGGAAGTAGGAGCTCCACTTGAATCCGACCGCACGACGGCGTGGTGTCGGTGGCGGTGAAGAAGTCCGGCGGAGCTTCGCTAAGCTACGCGGGAGATATGGAGGAGAAGGGGCGGCTAGGGTTTGGGAGGGGGTGGCCGGCCACTCAAGGGGGGCGGCCAGCTTGTGGTCTTGGGGTGGCCGGCCCCCTCCCTTGGCCCCTCATTATATAGGTGGATCCCCAAGTGTTGGTGTCCAAGTCTTCGAATAAGACCCGAACCAAAAACCTTCCATAAGAGGAAACCTAGCCCAACTAGTACTCCCACCAAAAGGTGGGTTTTCAACCTCCGATGTGGGGGGTGGCCGGCCCCCTATGGAGGAGTCCACTTGGGACTCCTCCCCATCTAGGGCTGGCCGGCCATGGAGGTGGAGTCCCATGTGGACTCCACCTTCCTTGGTGGTTTCTTCCGGACTTTTCTAGAACCTTCTAGAACCTTCCATAGAACCTTCCGCGACATTTTATTTCACATAAAATGACATCCTATATATGAATCTTATTCTCGGACCATTCCGGAACTCCTCGTGATGTCCGGGATCTCATCCGGGACTCCGAACAAATATTCGAACTCCATTCCATATTCAAGTACTACCATTTCAACATCCAACTTTAAGTGTGTCACCCTACGGTTCGAGAACTATGCGGACATGGTTGAGTACTCACTCCGACCAATAACCAATAGCGGGATCTGGAGATCCATAATGGCTCCCACATATTCAACGATGACTTTAGTGATCGAATGAACCATTCACATATATTACCAATTCCCTTTGTCTCGCGATATTTTACTTGTCCGAGGTTTGATCTTCGGTATCACTCTATACCTTGTTCAACCTCGTCTCCTGACAAGTACTCTTTACTCGTACCGTGGTATGTGGTCTCTTATGAACTCATTCATATGCTTGCAAGACATTAGACGACATTCCACCGAGAGGGCCCAGAGTATATCTATCCGTCATCGGGATGGACAAATCCCACTGTTGATCCATATGCCTCAACTCATACTTTCCGGATACTTAATCCCACCTTTATAGCCACCCATTTACGCAGTGGTGTTTGGTGTAATCAAAGTACCTTTCCGGTATAAGTGATTTACATGATCTCATGGTCATAAGGACTAGGTAACTATGTATCGAAAGCTTATAGCAAAATAACTTAATGACGAGATCTTATGCTACGCTTAATTGGGTGTGTCCATTACATCATTCATACAATGACATAACCTTGTTATTAATAACATCCAATGTTCATGATTATGAAACTAATCATCCATTAATCAACAAGCTAGTTAAGAGGCATACTAGGGACTTCTTTGTTTGTCTACATATCACACATGTACTAATGTTTCGGTTAATACAATTATAGCATGATATATAAACATTTATCATAAACATAAAGATATAAATAATAACCACTTTATTATTGCCTCTAGGGCATATCTCCTTCACAACACACCAACAATTCCAATACCACTAGCATCACATTCAATCTCAAATTGCTTATTGAAATCCGGAAGTGCAAGCAACGGTGCAGAAGTTAACAATCTCTTAAGTTCATAAAAAGCATGATCTTGGGTTGCGCCCCACTCAAATATAACACCCTTTTTAGTCAAGTCATTCAAAGGTGCAGCAATAGTACTAAAGTTGGGCACAAATCTTCTATAAAACCCAGCTAGACCATGAAAACTTCTTACTTGACTCACATTCATTGGAGTAGGCCAATTTTGAATAGCTTCAATTTTAGACACATCTACTTCTACCCCATGCTTAGAGACAACATAACCCAGAAATATGACCTTATCTTTGCAAAATGTGCACTTCTCAAGATTACCATAGAGTTTATTATCACGCAACACTTGCAAAACATGTCGAATATGTATAGTATGATCAGATTCATTGTGGCTGTAGATTAATATGTCATCAAAGTACACAACCACAAATTTGCCAATAAATTCACGCAAAACATGGTTCAGCAGTCTCATGAAAGTTCTAGGTGCATTAGTCAAACCAAAAGGCATTACTAACCACTCATATAAACCAAATTTTGTTTTAAAGGTTGTTTTCCACTCATCCCCTTCTTTCATTCTAATTTGATGATAACCACTACGCAAATCAATTTTAGAGAACACAGCAGCACCACTTAATTCATCTAGCATATCCTCTAAACGGGGAATAGGATGACGATATCGAATAGTAATGTTGTTTATAGCTCTACAATCTACGCACATACGCCATGTACCATCTTTCTTAGGAAAAAGAATAACAGGAACAACACAAGGACTAAGGCTTATGCGGATATAACCTTTGTCGAGTAGCGCTTGTACTTGCTTCTATATCTCCTTCGTCTCTTCGGGATTTGTTCTATATGGTGCCCGATTGGGTAGCGAAGCGCCGAGAATCAAGTCAATTTGATGCTCAATACCTCGCAATGGTGGAAGTCCTGCGGGTACCTCATCCGGAAACACATCGCCAAATTCCTGCAAAACATTAGAAACACCAAGAGGAAGAGGGGTCATGTCGTTAGAAACCAAAACCGTACCCTTGTCCAAGAGTACAAGAGGCATGGCTGTAGGGTCCTCACTAAATTCTCTCATGTCTTCTTTGGTGGCTAATGAGACCAAGGAATTCACTCTCTCACTTTTCGTTACATCACCCACAACATTACAATTCTCTCGCCTATCTAAAGAAGCATCCTCCAAGTTTACTTCAACTTTATGACGAGACTCATTGACAATTTGATGTGGTGTCATAGGCTATAAGTTGATTTTCTTGCCCTTGAACTCCAAGTGATATGTATTGGCACGGCCATTGTGTTGCACAAAACGGTCATAGAGCCAAGGCCGACCCAATAATAAGTGACACACCGTCATAGGAACCACATCAAAGTCAATGCAATCTTTATACAGTTCAATAGCAAACTCAACACGCACCATGTGGTTTACCTTCATCTCACCATTGTCGCTCAACCACTGAATATAGTATGGATGCGGGTGCGGTAGATACTTCAACTTCAGCTTGGTACATAACTCCTTTCTTGCTAAATTGCGGCAACTCGCGCCATCATAATGACCTTGCAAGCCTTGTCAGGACCAACTAAAGCCTTTGTTTGAAACAAATTGCAGCGCTGAGTAGATGCACTAGGCAAAACATTAAGAGCACGATGCGACACAACAATGGTGCGAGCATCAGACGGATATGCATCTTCACCATCAGTGTCATAGTCATCATCTTCTGGAGCATTAGGATCAACATCATCTCCAGTCTCATACTCATTGCCCTCATTGATAATCATGACTTTGCGGTTAGGACAATCTCTCTTGAAGTGACCTTTGCCACCACATGTATGACAAGCCATATCACGGTTACGCGCAGTAGACACATTAGAGCCACTCGTACTTGCAGCAGATTCAGACTTCTTTGTGTTAGACACATTGGAGACCGGCTTACTAGGCGGAGTAGAGTAAGGGGCGGAGCACGTCGAAGGCGCCGGCGTCGTAGATGGGGCCGCGCGGCGTGTGAAACGCCCAGCTCCTGAAGCTCGGCCCTTAATCTTTGCTTCGTCAGCCAACTGTGATTCAGCTTCTCTTGCATGATGTAACAATTGATTCATATTGTTGTAGCTGTAGTGACGAACAATGCCTTTGATATCATACTTCAAACCGTTCAGAAAACGCTGCATTGTCATCTCAAGAGACTCACGGACACGGCCACGCTGCATAAGCATCTCCATCTCCATGTATTATTCATCCACAGTCTTCACACCTTGTCTCAATAAAGTCAACTTATCGTATATATTCCGCAAGTAATTTTTAGGCACAAACAAGAAGTTATTGCCTCCTTCATGGCACGCCATGTGCGTATAGGTTGCTCACCATCCTCAGCACGGTTACGAACAAAAGCATCCCACCAATGCAATGCATAGCCATCAAATTCAGAAGAAGCTAGCTTGATCTTTCTATCTTCAGTGTAGTTCGGATGTAAGTTCCATAACTTCTCAATCTTGAGCTCCCAAGTGAGGTATTCTTCAACATCAGCTCCTCCTTCAAACTTGGGTACACTAGTAGGAAAAGCCTCATCAGTGGCGCACGAAATCTTGATTCTGTGGCGCACGGGCGGTGCGCCACAGAAACTTCGCCACAAAAATAGGGTTTCTGTGGCGCACCTGACCATGCGCCACAGAATTAAGCTGTTATGTGGCGCATATGGACGTGTTGCGCCATAGAAATAGGTGCGCTACTAAATTCTATTTTGGTGCGCCACAGAACAATGTACAGGTATACTCGATTTTGTGCTCCCTGGTGTATTATACAGGTTTTATACAAGTTTTGTACGTAGTATACAGGTATAATATAGACAGATAGAGAGATATAATATTGACACATATAACATAACAACATTATACATCATCATCACAGTACTTAGAGCCCGATCGAGTTACATATATAGTGGCAAGTGTCAAATGTTTTGCATACAACTCTTAATTCATACAAATTTCACAATTTCGAGATACAAAGTAGTCTTCATCCGGTTCCTCCTTTGCTCCCTCCTCTCTACCCACCAGGCTCGCTTGCATCGAGGTCTTCATCCAGTTCCTACTATGATTAAAATGGAAAAAAGTGAGACCAACAAGTCCGATGCACAAGAGAAATGGAATAAATGCCTCATACATTGTTGGTCAACACAAATATTAACATTCAGGGATGGCGTAAGTGAGACCAAGTCCGATGCACAAAAGATTGATATTTGTGCTATCTTACCAGGCTCACTTACGCCACCCCCAAGTGTACGGTGACAAAACATTTTAATCATCGGCATTTTGAAAATACCAAAGCAAATGGAATGACAAAATGGAATAAGTGCCTCATACATTGTTGGTCAATACAAATACTATGGTCAGAAACCATAGTTGCAGTATACACCGCAGTATACTTTGCAGAAGGGCCCCCTTTCCCCGGCCGCCGTTCCGTGAACGGGTCTTTGACGACACAACAACGCCGATCTGCCTCTCCGGCGCAGAACCATGGTAGTCCCAGCCGCCTCCCTTGTGGCCGCGTCTCCTGCGCTCTTCTCCATGGCCGGACCACGATTGGACTCACCGGGGGAATAATGATAATCGCCATCACCACAGGTGCATAGCAGTTTGCAGCAGATGCCATTTTTCTTCCCTCGCCGTCCAGTGAACGAGTCCTTGATGCAAAGACCGTGCCGGCCTGCCCAGCATTATGCCGGCCCGTGTTGCCGCGCTTCAAGCCGTGTGTCCCGCGCCCTGCACTGTTCGCCTTCTTGCCCGGTGAACCAATAGACTGATCGCTGGAATAAGGAAACCGATGACGGCCGGTCGCAAGATTAGATTGCGATCGGCCGTCATCGGCTTTCTTATTCCAACGATTAGTCTATTCGTTCACCGGGCAAGAAGGCGAAGAGTGCAGGGCGCGTGAGACAAGGCCTGAAGCGCGGCAACAGGGGTCGACATGATGCTAGGGAGGCCGGCACCGTCTTTGCATCAAGGACTCGTTCACGTACTGGACGGCGAGAGAAGAAAAGTGGCATCTGCTGCAAAGTACTCTACACCTGTGGAGTCTGACGATAGTGGTGATGGATATTATCATTATTCCCTCGGTGTGTCCAATCGTAGTCCGGCCATGGAGAATAGCGCAGAGCGCAGGAGACGCGGCTACAAGGGAGGCGGCTGGGACTGGCGTGGTTCTGCGCTGGAGAGGCAGGTCGGCGTTGTTGTCTCGTCAAGGACTCGTTCACGGAACGGCGGCCGGGGAAAGGGGGCCCGTCTACAAAGTATATTGCGGCGTATAGGTGACCAAACATTCTAATCATCGGCACAAAAATGGAAGAAAGAGCCAAGTGGTATCTCAACTAGATATCATATGCCTCATACTTTGTTGGTCGAAAGAAATATTAACATTCAGGGATGGGGTCAGCGAGGCCAGGTAGGATGCACAAGAGATTGATATTTGTGCCATCACACCAGGCTCACTGGCCCCACCCCAGAGTGTACAAGTGACCAAACAATTTAATCATCGGCACTAAAATGGAAGAAAGGCCAATGCAATTAAGAAGTAGCTAGTATGAACTAAATGGAATGCCTCATACTTTGTTGGTCGAAACAAATATTAACATCCAGGGATGGAGTAAGTGAGGCCAGGTAGGAGGCACAAGATATTGATATTTGTGCCATCACACCAGGCTCACTTGCTCCACCCCCGAGTGTACGAGTGATCGACCAACCATCTAATCATCGGCAAGTACAAAAACACCTACAAACCAGCAACCATGGTGACATAAGTCAAGATGCTCAAACACACATAGCATGCATGGAGCAGATGCTCCAAAGGGATTATTCATCACTTGGTATATAGACCAAGTGATGCTGGCAAAAGAGAGGCCAATCAAGAACCAGTAAATCCAGTAAGTGATAGATATGCCTAAACAAGCAACAACACATAGCATATCCCAGCTAACCAGATGAGACAAGTCTTGGTAGCCAACTTAATCACCTAGCACAACCTAGCCTTTTAAAACCATCAGAAACAGTCCTTTTTATTCAAAGGATACCACATTGGAATTCATTTACATGATCCCCTACTGTGGATATCTCTATTTTCATCAAAGCCAACAAGTAATAGAAATTTCTCGTTACTCAGTTGAGTTCAAAACAAAGCTGGGGTACCATAAGGGATTACTCATCACTTGGTAGTAACCAAGTGATGCTAGCAAGAGAGAGGCCAAGCCTGAGAGCTAGTCAATCCAGTAGAGATGGATATGCATAATTAAGCAAGAACACATAGCCTATCCAAGTTAACCAGATAAAACCAACCTTGACAGCCAACTTAATAACCTAGCATCACCTAGTCTTTTAAACCATCAGAAACTTCCCATTTTCTTCAAAGGATACCACAGTGGCATTCATTTACATGATTCCCTACTGTGAATATCTCTATTTTCACAAATTATCCAACTATGAGATGCAACCAGTGGCAGTAGCAAGAGCTAATGAGGTCACAACACAGCACAACACAAGCAATCACACCAGTGAACCACTGCTGAGGTTACATCAACCATAAATTCATCCACACCAACAAGAAATAGAAATTTATCATTACTTAGTTGAGTTCAAAACAAAGCTGGGGTACCATAAGGGATTACTCATCACTTGGTAATAACCAAGTGATGCTGCCAAGAGAGAGGCCAAGCCTGAGAGCTAGTCAATCCAGTAGAGATGGATATGCATAAGTAAGCAAGAACACATAGCCTATCCAAGTTAACCAGATAAAACCAACCTTGACAGCCAACTTAATAACCTAGCATCACCTAGTCTTTTAAACCATCAGAAACTTCCCATTTTCTTCAAAGGATACCACAGTGGCATTCATTTACATGATTCCCTACTGTGAATATCTCTATTGTCACCAATTATCCAACTATGAGATGCAACCAGTGGCAGTAGCAAGTAATGAGGTCACAACACAGCACAACACAAGCAATCACACCAGTGAACCACTGCTGAGGTTACATCAACCATAAATTCATCTAAGCCAACAAGAATTAGAAATTTATTATTACTCAGTTGAGTTCAAAACAAAGCTAGGGTACCCAACAGTAGTTGGCTTCCATCCAAGCTTCAATAACACATCAAAGGAATCATTACTCTGCATAAGGAGTTCATCTAATTATCTGACATCAATAAAGAAAACCTTTTCAGATAATTGAATTAGGCAACAACAATCATACCAGGATGCTATGGAAGCATCAAGGCAGGTCACCAATACATGGTGAGAAGCTACAGAGACATAGCAATAGCATAGGACATTAAGTAAAATGCATGAGCAATGAGCCAGTAAGTAAATCACTAGCACATGATGATCATTTGACCATTTAGAGCATGCACACACAAGCAATAGCAACAGTAGTTCACCAGGATAATGACACCAACAATGATAGCAAGCTAGCAACCGTAGTTCACCAGGACAATGACAGCAACAATGACTGCATGCTAGCAACAGTAGTTCACCAGGATAGCAACAATGGCAGCAACAATGATAGCAATAGCACACAAGCATTTCGTCGAGCATCTTGTGCTCGCGCGGGAGAGGAATTAAGAGGGAGGGGAGGGGAGAGAGTTCACCAAGGACAGGGGTGGAGGAGGAGGTTGACGATGACGGCATGGGTGGAGGAGGAGGAGGACGCGGTGGCTCCTCCACCATGACGCGACGCCGGCCCCTCCTCCACCTTGATGCGGCGGCACCTCCTCGCCGTAGCGGCAGCTTGTGCTGCAGGTGGCAGGGATGGGAGGAGCGTGGCGGCATGTGACCCTCACGGAGGAAGGCGACGGCGACGCCAGCGCTCACCATGGCGGCACGCGGCGGTAGGGATCGGAGGAGAGGGGAGAGGTGTACGGGCGCGCGGAGGTGAACGGGCGTGGGGAGGGTACGGGGATGATATAAGTTCCACTATTTCTGTGGCGCACCATAACTAGTGCGCCACAGAACAAGTTATTTCTGTGGCGCACCACACCGTGTGCGCCACTGAAAAGTTTATTTCTGTGGCACACCACGCCTGTGCGCCACAGTTAAAGTGGAATCTATGATTAGGGGTGGCAGGGTGTGGGCCCCTTCTTGTTTCTGTGGCGCAGCTATCTTCGCTGCGCCACAAAAATATTGTGGCGCACCAAGCCAGGTGCGCCACAAAAGAACTTTCTGTGGCGCATATTCGTCCTGTGCGCCACAAAAATAAGATTCACCTATAAGGCTTTTCCTACTAGTGGTATGGAAAACATAGGCTTACCCAAACCATCTTCCTCATCATGTCCACGACCATGGCGGTCAAGCGGATCCCATCCTCGAGGACGATTACCACGTGGCGCACCACGAGCACTGTGTGCGTCATCTTGAAGCTCAGGATCTTTGTCTTCGTCTTGTTGTTGTTGTGCGGTCAAATTCTCAATAGCTAAGCGCATATCAGCAATATTGCGCTGTATATCCGTCACTTGATCAGCCATTGTGGTGACGGTTGATGACGCGTGATGCACACGTTCGTTGGGAACCCCAAGTGGAAGGTGTGATGCGTACAGCAGCAAGTTTCCCTCAGTAAGAAACCAAGGTTATCGAACCAGTAGGAGATGAAGGCCACGTGAAGGTTGTTGGTGACGGAGTGTAGTGTGGCGCAACACCAGGGATTCCGGCACCAACGTGGAACCTGCACAACACAATCAAAATTCTTTGCCCCAACTTAACAGTGAGGTTGTCAATCTCACCGGCTTGCTGTAAACAAAGGATTAAATGTATGGTGTGGAAAATGATATTTGTTTGCAATGAGCAGCAGAGAACAATGATTGCAGTAGATTGTATTCAGATGTAAAAGAATGGACCGGGGTCCACAGTTCACTAGTGGTGTCTCTCCAATAAGAAATAGCATGTCGGGTGAACAAATTAAAGTTGGGCAATTGACAAATAAAGAGGGCGTAACAATGCACATACATATCATGATGACTAATATGAGATTTACTTAGGGCATTACGACAAATTACATAGACCGCTATCCAGCATGCATCTATGCCTAAAAAGTCCACCTTCGGGTTAGCATCCGCACCCCTTCCAGTATTAAGTTGCAAACAACAGACAATTGCATTAAGTATGGTGCATAATGTAATCAACACAAATATCCTTAGACAAGCATTGATGTTTTATCCCTAGTGGCAACAACACATCCACAACCTTAGAACTTTCTCATCCTTTGTCCTGCATTCAATGGAGGCATGAACCCACTATCGAGCATAAATACTCCCTCTTGGAGTTACAAGTATCAACTTGGCCAGAGCCTCTACTAGCAACGGAGAGCATGCAAGATCATAAACAACACATATATGATAGATCAATAATCAACTTGACATAGTATTCGATATTCATCGGATCCCAACAAACACAACATGTAGCATTACAAATAGATGATCTTGATCATGATAGGAAGCTCACAAGATCTAACATGATAGCACAATGAGGAGAAGACAACCATCTAGCTACTGCTATGGACCCATAGTCCAAGGATGAACTACTCACACATCAGTCCGGAGGCGATCATGGTGATGTAGAGTCCTCCGGGTGATGATTCCCCTCTCCGGCAGGGTGCCGGAGGTGATCTCCTGAATCCCCTGAGATGGGATTGGCGGCGGCGGCGTCTCTGGAACTTTTCTCGTATCGTGGCTCTCGGTAATAGGGTTTTCGCGACGGAGAGTATTAGTAGGCGGAAGGGTGGAGTCGGAGGAGGCACGGGGGCCCCACACCATAGGGCGGCGCGGGCCCCCCTTGGCCGCGCCGCCTTGTGGTGTCGGCGCCTCGTGGCCCCACTTAGTATCCTCTTCGGTCTTCTGGAAGCTCCGTGGAAAAATAAGACCCTGGGCTTTCATTTCGTTCAATTCTGAGAATATTTCCTGTGTAGGATTTCTGAAACAAAAAACAGCACAAAACAGGAACTGGCGCTTCGGCATCTCGTTAATAGGTTAGTGCCGGAAAATGCGTACAAATGATATAAAGTGTATATAAAACATGTGAGTATTGTCATAAAACTAGCATGGAACATAAGAAATTATAGATACGTTTGAGACGTATCAAGCATCCCCAAGCTTAGTTCCTACTCGCCCTCGAGTAGGTAAACGATAACAAGGATAATTTCTGAAGTGACATGCTATCATAATCTTGATCAATACTATTGTAAAGCATATGAGATGTATGAAGTGATTCGAAGCAATGGTAAAGATAATGACTAAACAACTGAATCATATAGCAAAGACTTTTCATGAATAATACTTTCAAGACAAGCATCAATAAGACTTGCATAGGAGTTAACTCATAAAGCAATAAATTCTTAGTAGAAAGTTTTGAAGCAACACAAAGGAAGATATAAGTTTCAGCAGTTGCTTTCAACTTCAACATGTATATCTCATGGATAATTGTCAACACAAAGTAATATGATGAATGCAAATAAGCAAGTATGTAGGAATCAATGCACACAATTGACACAAGTGTTTGCTTATAAGATAGAAAGAGGTAGGTAAACTGACTCAACATAAAGTAAAAGAAAGGCCCTTCGCAGAGGGAACCATGGATTACTATTTTTGTGCTAGAGCTTTTCATTTTGAAAACATAGAAGCAATTTTGTCAACGGTAGTAATAATTCATATGCGTTATGCATAAGACATCCTATAAGTTGCAAGCCTCATGCATAGAATACCAATAGTGCTCGCACCTTGTCCTAATTAGCTTGGATTTCTATGGACTATCATTGCATAACATATGTTTCAACCAAGTGTCACAAAGGGGTACCTCTATGCCGCCTTTACAAAGGTCCAAGGAGATAGGCCGCATTTGATTTCTCGTATTTGATAGATCTCAACTAAGGACATCCATACCGGGACAACATAGAAAACAGATAATGGACTCCTCTTTAATGCATAAGCATTCAACAACATATAATATTCTCATAAGAGATTGAGGATTAATGTCCAAACTGAAACTTCCACCATAATACATGGCTTTAGTTAGCGGCCCAATGTTCTTCTCTAACAATATGCATACTCAAACCATTTGATCATGATAAATCACCCTTACTTCAGACAAGACGAACATGCATAGCAACTCACATGATATTCAACAAAGGTGTAATAGTTGATGGCGTCCCTAGAAACATGGTTACCGCTCAACAAGCAACTTATAAGAAATAAGATACATAAGCTACATATTCTTTACCACAATAGTTTTTAAGGACATTTCCCATGAGCTATATATTGCAAAGACAAGGAATGAAGTTTTAAAGGTAGCACGCAAGCAATTTACTTTGGAATGGCAGAGAAATACCACATAGTAGGTAGGTATGGTGGACACAAATGGCATAGTTTTGGCTCAAGGTTTTGGATGCACAAGAAGTATTCCCTCTCAGTACAAGGCTTTGGCTAGCAAGGTTGTTTGAAGCAAACACAAGTATGAACCGGTACAACAAAACTTACATAAGAACATATTGCAAGCATTATAAGACTCTACACTGTCTTCCTTGTTGTTCAAACACTTCACCAGAAAATATCTAGACTTTTAGAGAGACCAATCATGCACACAAAATTTCAACAAGCTCTATGGTAGTTCTTCATTAATAGGTGCAAAGTACATGATGCAAGAGCTTAAACATGAACTATTTGAGCAAAATAATTGCCAAGTATCAAATTATTCAAGACCATATACCAATTACCACATGAAGCATTTTCTGTTTCCAACTAAATAACAATGAACGAAGCAGTTTCAACCTTCACCATGAACATTAAAAGTAAAGCTAAGAACACCAGTGTTCATATGAACCAGCGGAGCGTGTCTTTCTCCCAAACAAAGAATGCTAGGATACGATTTTATTCAAACACAAATAAAAACATACAAACGCTCCAAGTAAAGCACATAAGATGTGACGGAATAAAAATATAGTTTCACTAGAGGTGACCTTATTAGTTGTCGATGAAGAAGGGGATGCCTTGGGCATCCCCAAGCTTAGATGTTTGAGTCTTCTTGAAATATGCAGGGATGAACCACGGGGGCATCCCCAAGCTTAGACTTTTCACTCTTCTTGATCATATTGTATCATCCTCCTCTCTTGACCCTTGAAAACTTCCTCCACACCAAACTCAAAACAAACTCATTAGAGGGTTAGTGCATAATCAAAAATTCACATATTCAGAGGTAACACAATCATTCCTAACACTTATGGACATTGCTCAAAGCTACTGAAAGTTAATGGAACTAAGAAATCCATTCAACATAGCAAAAGAGGCAATGTGAAATAAAAGGCAGAATTTGTCAAAACAGAACAGTCCGTAAAGACGAATTTTTTAGAGGCACTTAACTTGCTCAGATGAAAAAGCTCAAATTGAATGAAAGTTGCATACATATCTGAGGATCACTCATGAAAATTGGTAGATTTTTATGAGTTACCTACAGAGAGACCTACTCAAATTCGTGACAGCAAGAAATCTGTTTCTGTGCAGTAATCCAAATCTAGTGTCAACCTTACTATCAAAGACTTTACTTGGCACAACAATGCAATAAATAAAGATAAGGAGAGGTTGCTACAGTAGTAATAACTTCCAAGACTCAAATATAAAACAAAATTGCTGTAGTAAAATAATGGGTTGTCTCCCATAAGCGCTTTTCTTTAACGCCTTTCAGCTAGGCACAGAAAGTGTATATCAAGTGTTAGCAAGAGATGAAGCATCAACATCATAATTTGTTCTAATAATAGAATCGAAAGGTAACTTCATTCTCTTTCTAGGGAAGTGTTCCATACCTTTCTTGAGAGGAAATTGATACTTAATATTCCCTTCCTTCATATCAATAATAGCACCAACAGTTCGAAGAAAAGGTCCTCCCAAAATAATGGGACAAGATGCATTGCATTCAATATCCAAGACAACAAAATCAACGGGGACAAGGTTATTGTTAACCGTAATGCGAACATTATCAATCCTCCCCAAAGGTTTCTTTATAGAATTATCAGCAAGATTAACATCCAAATAACAATTTTTCAATGGTGGCAAGTCAAGCATATCATAGAGTTTCTTAGGCATAACAGAAATACTTGCACCAAGATCACATAAAGCATTACAATCAAAATCATTGACCTTCATCTTAATGATGGGCTCTCAACCATCTTCCAACTTCCTAGGAATAGAAGTTTCAAGTTTTAATTTATCTTCTCTAGCTTTAATGAGAGCATTTGTAATATGTTTTGTAAAGGCCAAATTTATAGCACTAGCATTAGGACTTCTAGCAAGTTTTTGCAAGAACTTAATAACTTCAGAGATGTGACTATCATCAAAATCTAAACCATTATGATCTAAAGCAATGGGATCATTGCTCCCAATATTCTGAAAAATTTCAGCAGTTTTATCACAAACAGTTTCAGCAGTTTTAGCAGTTTCAGGCAGTTTTGCACGCTTTGCATTAGGAGTAGAAACATTGCTAACACCAATTATTTTACCATTGATAGTAGGAGGTTTAGCAACATGTGAAGCATCAACATTACTAGTGGTGGTAATAGTCCAAACTTTAGCTACATTATTCTCTTTAGCAAATTTTTCTTCTCTTTCCCACCTAGCATGCAATTCAGCCATCAACCTAATATTTTCATTAATTCAAACTTGGATAGCGTTTTCTGTAGAAAATGACTTAATATCTTTAGTTTCATTAGGCATAGCTTTCAATTTTAAAAGATCAACATCAGCAGCAAGACTATCAGCCTTAGATGCAAGAACATCAATTTTACCAAGCTTTTCTTCAACAGATTTGTTAAAAGCAGTTTATGTACTAATAAATTCTTTAAGCATGGATTCAAGACCAGAGGGTACACTCCTATTATTGTTGTAAGAATTACCATAAGAATTACCATAACCGTTACTATTATTAGAAGGATATGGCCTATAGTTGTTACCAAAATTATTCCTATAAACATTGTTGTTGAAATTATTATTTTTAATGAAGTTCACATCAACATGCTCTTCTTGAGAAACCAATGAAGCTAAAGTAACATTATTAGGATCAACATTAGATCTACCATTAACAAGCATAGACATAATAACATCAATCTTATCACTCAAGGAGGAGGTTTCTTCAACAGAATTTACCTTCTTACCTTGTGGAGTCCTTTCAGTGTGCCATTCAGAGTAGTTGATCATCATATTATCAAGAAGCTTTGTTGCGGCGCCTAAAGTGATGGACATAAAAGTACCTCCAGCAGCTGAATCCAATAGGTTCCACGAAGAAAAATTCAATCCTGCATAAAAGGTTTGGATGATCATCCAAGTAGTTAGTCCATGGGTAGGGCAATTCTTCACCAAAGATTTTATTCTTTCCCATGCTTGGGCAACATGCTCATTATCCAGTTGCTTAAAATTCATTATGCTACTTCTCAAAGATATAATTTTAGCGGGAGGATAATATCTACCAATGAAAGCATCTTTACATTTAGTCCATGAATCAATACTATTTTTAGGCAAAGATAGCAACCAATTTTTAGCTCTTCCTCTCAAGGAGAAAGGAAACAATTTCAGTTTTATAATGTCACCATCTACATCCTTATACTTTTGCATTTCACAAAGTTCGACAAAATTATTAAGATGGGCAGCAGCATCATCAGAACTAACACCAGAAAATTGCTCTCTCATAACAAGATTTAGTAAAGCAGGTTTAATTTCATAAAATTCTGCCGTAGCAGCAGGTGGAGCAATAGGTGTGCATAAGAAATCATTATTATTTGTGCTAGTCAAGTCACACAACTTAGTATTCTCAGGAGTACCCATTTTAGCAGTAGTAAATAAAGCAAACTAAATAAAGTAAAGTAAATGCAAGTAACTATTTTTTGTATTTTTGATATAAAGAAAGCAAACAAAGAAGAAAATAAAATAAAATAAAGTAAAGCAAGACAATAAAAAAGTAAAGATATTGGAGGTGAGAGACTCCCCTTGCAGCGTTTCTTGATCTCCCCAGCAACGGCGCCAAAAATTTAGCTTGATGACGCGTGAAGCACATGTTCGTTGGGAACCCCAAGTGGAAGGTGTGATGCGTACAGCAGCAAGTTTCCCTCAGTAAGAAACCAAGGTTATCGAACCAGTAGGAGATGAAGGCCATGTGAAGGTTGTTGGTGACGGAGTGTAGTGCGGCGCAACACCAGGGATTCCAGCGCCAACGTGGAACCTGCACAACACAATCAAAATACTTTGCCCCAACTTAACAGTGAGGTTATCAATCTCACCGGCTTGCTGTAAACAAAGGATTAAATGTATGGTGTGGAAAATGATGTTTGTTTGCAATGAGCAGCAGAGAACAATGATTGCAGTAGATTGTATTCAGATGTAAAAGAATGGACCGGGGTCCACAGTTCACTAGTGGTGTCTCTCCAATAAGAAATAGCATGTTGGGTTAACAAATTACAGTTGGGCAATTGACAAATAGAGAGGGCATAACAATGCACATACATATCATGATGACTAATATGAGATTTACTTAGGGCATTATGACAAATTACATAGACCGCTATCCAGCATGCATCTATGCCTAAAAAGTCCACCTTCGGGTTAGCATCCGCACCCCTTCCAGTATTAAGTTGCAAACAACAGACAATTGCATTAAGTATGGTGCGTAATGTAATCAACACAAATATCCTTAGACAAAGCATTGATGTTTTATCCCTAGTGGCAACAGCACATCCACAACCTTAGAACTTTCTTTCACTGTCCCAGATTCAATGGAGGCATGAACCCACTATCGAGCATAAATACTCCCTCTTCGAGTTACAAGTATCAACTTGGCCAGAGCCTCTACTAGCTACGGAGAGCATGCAAGATCATAAACAACACATATATGATAGATCAATAATCAACTTGACATAGTATTCCATATTCATCGGATCCCAACAAACACAACATGTAGCATTACAAAATAGATGATCTTGATCATGATAGGCAGCTCACAAGATCTAACATGATAGCACAATGAGGAGAAGACAACCATCTAGCTACTGCTATGGACCCATAGTCCAAGGATGAACTACTCACACATCAGTCCGGAGGCGATCATGGTGATGTAGAGTCCTCCGGGTGATGATTCCCCTCTCCGGCAGGGTGCCGGAGGTGATCTCCTGAATCCCCCGAGATGGGATTGGCGGTGGCGGCGTCTCTGGAACTTTTCTCGTATCGTGGCTCTCGGTAATAGGGTTTTCGCGACGGAGAGTATAAGTAGGCGGAAGGGCAGAGTCGGAGGAGGCACGGGGGCCCCACACCATAGGGCGGCGCGGGCCCCCCTTGGCCGCGCCGCCTTGTGGTGTCGGTGCCTCGTGGCCCCACTTCGTATCCTCTTCGGTCTTCTGGAAGCTCCGTGGAAAAATAAGACCCTGGGCTTTCGTTTCGTCCATTTCCGAGAATATTTCCTGTGTAGGATTTCTGAAACCAAAAACAGCACAAAACAGGAACTGGCGCTTCGGCATCTCGTTAATAGGTTAGTGCCGGAAAATGCGTATAAATGATATAAAGTGTATATAAAACATGTGAGTATTGTCATAAAACTAGCATGGAACATAAGAAATTATAGATACATTTGAGACGTATCAACGGTCGCATTAGTAGCATCCAAAATTTGGTTGATCTCTTCAACCTTCCCATTAAGCACATCATCCTGAGCGCGGAGTTCACGTCGCATCTCATTACAAACAGCCTCAAACTCCCTCCATGTGATGAGGTCTGCAACACTCTTGTTTTCCTGGTTAACAATTTTATGATCACTAGCAGACATGATTAGTAGGTTAGTGCACTAAATCGAAATATATATGGTGGTACTTGTTGTGGGTATACTTCATGGGTGTACCATCGACAGTGCCTAGATCCGGCAAGCCCGGGTGGCCCACAGATGGTGATGAGGCATGTGGCCCATCGGGCGGCCCAGTTGCTGTTGATCATGAAGGAAGAAGTCCAGCCCAGGATCAGCAGGCCGGATCCGTACCGACCTAGGAGTGACCCGGATCCAGGGAGGCCCATGAGGAACCCGGATCCAGTACGACGTGTATGGAAGGCGGATCCGTGACGTGCACGGCAAGATATTGTACCGTAGCTAGGCTATCTGTAATCCGGCTAGGACTCTCCATGTAAACCCTAGATCCGTGCGCCTTTATAAGCCGGATCCCGGGAGCCCTAGAGGCACAACCACAACTCATTGTAACAACGCGAAAGCGCCCAGATAATTCCGGACAAGCAGCAGTAGGCCCCGTCATCGTGCGGGTGTTCCGAAGCTGGGTAACTCGCGTACCACCGTCCCGTGTGCCCTCCGCCCTATGGCCCCTACTTCTTCTCCCCCTCGTGAGGATCCCTCCTCCGAGGTACCGTCGATTAGGCAACGACAGTTGGCGCCCACCGTGGGGCCTGTGGCGTCTGGAGGCCGGAACCGGGAGGGTTCCGCCATGGGAAGCTACGACGACACCATCGCTGTGGGGCGCGTCCTTTACGCCGGAAATCTGCCGATCGTCCCTCCGGATGAGTGCTGGATTCCGGCTAGGACAAACCCCGTCAAGCTCTCCATCGTCCCAATTGGCGGCATTCACATCTTCATCGGGGAAACCGTCGATTCCGACGGAAACCCACTGGTAAGTAACGCAGACGCGACCGCCGCAGAGCTGGACGCTGTCGCGAAGATCCGATCTGAGATGCAGGAGCTTCCCAAGGAAGATTCCGCCTCGGATCTGGAAATTTCAAAGCCCACCCAATCCGCCCCTGAGCAGGAAACAAAGGTGGAAGACCAATGCGAGATCCGCCTGGGTTTCCCAGGTGTTAGAAAAGCAGAGGTGCCACTTCGTACACTTCTTGGCCCATACCGCCGGAACCGCCCCTCAAGAAGACGGAGTTGGTCCTGAGCAGGTAGAGGCACCGGAAAGCGGCGCAGATCCGGATCAGGCTCAGCTTGTCGGAGAAAGCGAAGCTCCGGTTGAAGAGTCGATTTTGGGCAATCTGAGCCCAATTTCCGGCGACACCCCGTCCACGGAAAATGATGACTTCGTTCGCAAGATAAGGGAGTACGGATACGGCGATCAGCCTGAAGTCGACTCCGCCCAGCCCAAGCAGGTTCTCGCAACGGTAGCAGCGCTGGGACAAACTGGATCCGGAGACCAAGTCAGCCAATCTGACCCCCAACCATCCCATCAAGGATCTCCAATGTCTCGAGTGCGACCCCAAAGGGATTCTCCCTCGGAGGAAATCTTGTCAGCAGAGGAGGTGGCCGCGCGAGCAGTTCTTAACACACCTATAACCCCGGGCGACGCCGCAGATCTGGAGGCCCTAGAGACCGCCAGAAAGGAAATGCTGGCCACAGCCAAGAGGCTCGCCGATACCGAAGCTGCGTTAAGGATAGGAAGGGCAGATCATGCAGCCTGGACGGAAAACTTCGAGAGACAGGACCGCGAGATTGCTGCCACACTCGAGCAGGTCAAGAGCATGAGGGCTGAGTGGGAGGTAAAGATGACCTATGCGCAGGCGGAGGCCGATCGAATTGTTAGAGAAGCAATTCCGCCTCGCAGAATACCCTTCAACACGCCCGCAGATCACCAGCCGCTGGAAACTCCAAAGGACAACATGCAGAAAGCTGCGGAATTGCTGAAGAAGAAGGACGAAGAAGTTGATATCAACTATCTCCGCACACTTGTCGCTTCAGCAATGCAGCAGCAGAACAAGGCAGATACTTCGCGCAGGTTGGAATCCAATCCGGATAACTGTGTATCTACCGCGCAGAAGGACGATGAATCGCACACCGGATCGTCGGAGCGCAGAAGAAGGGCCAGGGAGCACCCAAATCCGATCCCCGTTCCGTCACCGACGCCTCCGTCGGATCCAAGGAAGGGAAAGGACGCGATGTACTCCGGAAGAGACAAATACCGCAACCCCTCACCTCCACCCAACGGTTACCCGCGACCCCCTCGCCGCCGTAGTCCAGCCGGAAACACCAGGCCCGTAGGGCATGGTGCGCTTGTTATCCGCGACAACGTGCTGCCAAGAAACAGAAACAGGGAGTGCTCGCCGGAACCTCGCCGGAATCAGAACAATGTTCATGAGCCCGAGCCCAGGAGGAGTCGGAATGAAGATCGCGGTCCAGAGCCTCGCCGGAACCGCGATCCAGAACCTCGTCGGAGCCGCGATCCAGAACCTCGCAGGAGCCGGGACCCAGAGCCTCGTCGGAGCCGTGACCCGGAGCCTCGCCGGAACGACCAGGGCAGCCAGCGCCAAGGCGAAGGCAGCCACAGGAGCCGGAGTCAGCACCAGGAAGGCCGAGGAGATTCAGATGGCGGAAGCAAGAAGTCAGACCGCCCACCTCGCAGGTCTCCCTCACCACCACCTAGCGGTGGCGGCGGAGGTGGAGGCGGAGGCAATGGCCGGAGATCTCGCTCTCGCTCCAAGTCTCCTCGCCACGGCTCGCGCGACGCGCGGGACCGCCTTAACGAGTACAGAACCGACTACATTGGTCCGAAGTGCTTTGGCAGGATGATTCGAGAGGAACCAAAGCCAAGGATGAACCTCAAGCTACCCGGAAATCTGAAGCATTATGATGGCACCGAAAGGCCGGATACCTGGATTGAGGATTACTACAATGCTGTAACCTTCGCCGGAGGAACCCCTAACATCGCCTGCCGCATGCTCCAGTTGTACCTTGTAGGTCCAGCCCGGATCTGGCTCAGCGACCTCGAGAAGAACTCCATCTTTTGCTGGTTCGACCTGAAGAACGCTTTTGAGAAACACTTCAGGGGCACCTACAAGAGACCTGCCACAACAAGCGACCTACAGGCTTGCATCCAGAAGAAGGGCGAAACATCAAGGAATTTCCTTACCCGATGGTTGGCATGCAGAAACGAGTGCGAGAACGTTGACAACCGCACGGCAATGCACGCCTTCATTGGGGGCTTGCAGCGAGGAGGATTGCTGCGACACAAGCTAACCTGCATGGTCAATGCAAATCAACTGACGTTGGATGACATGATCACCATCGCTAGCGATCACACTGCCGCCGACGACGACGCAGGCGGTGATCTCGCAGCCACAGCAATCCCCCTGCACCAACAAAAGAAGAACCGTGACAACGGCGGCAGCAGCAGCCATAAGCGCAAGAACCACGATGACCAGAAGAGTGGCGGATCCGAGATAGTCGCCATGGCGTTTCAACGCGGAGGTCCAGGAGGCGGAAGAGGACGCGGACGCGGAGGCGGAGCCGGCAGGGGTCAGCAGCATACCTCCGAGGTCACTGCTGCCGGATCCCGCGCACCGCAAACCTATGAGGAGTACAGAGACATGCCCTGCTCGGCCCATCCGGATCCGGTTACGGAAGTCCACTCATACCAACCGCAGCGCAAGTGGGTCAATGATCTAAAGAACGACCCGGAGGCCGGATACAAGCGCGCCCGGAAGCACCGCCCTCGCGGAAAAGGTGGCAAGGGCAAGAACAAGGACAAGGAGGACGATAGTTCCGAGGCGATGGATGAGGATGATAACTCGCCGGATCCCAAGGCAGGATCCGCAGGAAAATCCAACCCATTCGACAAAAAGAGCGTGGGGGCTTACCACACTTTCCTCGGAACCCCAACGATGCGCGCCTCCAAGTCAGCTACCCGGATCCTGAACGCCATAGTTCCGGCTGTGCCGCAGTACGTCAGGTGGTCGGAAATCCCGTGCACATTTGATCGGAAGGATCATCCCGCAATTGTGCCGAAGGAATGCTACGCCTTGGTTGTAAGTCCCCGCATCGATGGGTATGACTTCTCCAAGTGCCTCATGGATGGTGGAGCTAGCCTGAACATCATGTACCTGGAGACTCTAGAGCGGATGAACCTCACCAAGGAACAGCTCAAACACAGCACCACTGAGTTTCATGGCGTGGTTCCGGGTAAGAAGGCGAACTCCCTCGGCAGCATCACACTTCCCGTGGCTTTTGGCGATGTTCATAATTTCCGCGAAGAGAAGATCACGTTTGAAGTTGTGCCCTTCAAGAGCTCCTACCACGTCATCTTCGGCAGGCCCACCTACCACAAGTTCCACGCAAGAGCGTGCTACATCTACAACAAGCTCAAGATTCCGGGTCCTAAAGGTATGATTACCGTATCCGGAGACTACAAAAAAGCTCATGAGTGCGAGTTAGGCGAAGCCGCCTTCGCAGAGTCTGTGATATCCGGAGAAGAGCTGAAAGGCTACAGAGCCGCGGTGGATCCGACTGAGATGCAGACCACCAAGAAGCAAATCTCCGAGCAGAAAACCTCCTTCAAGCCCGCGATAGAAACCAAGAAGCACGACCTCATCCCAGGTGACTCTTCCAAGCAGGTTTCAGTCGGAGCCAACATGGACCCCAAATAGGAAAGCGCGCTCGTCGAGTTCCTCCGCGCTAACATGGATATCTTCGCATGGCAACCTTCTGACATGTCCGGAGTACCTAGGGAACTCGCCGAGCACTACCTCAACATAAATCCGGGGGCCAAACCAGTGAAGCAAGCTATGCGACGCTTTGGAGATAAGAAGCGCCGCGCCATAGGAATGGAACTAGCAAAGTTACTAGAAGCAGGTTTTGTAATAGAAGTTATCCATACCGATTGGGTCGCGAATCCCGTCCTTGTACCCAAAAAGAACACTGAAATACTAAGAATGTGCATCGATTACTCTGGCTTGAACAAACATTGCCCGAAGGATCCGTTCCCCTTGCCGCGCATTGACCAAGTCATTGATTCGACGGCGGGGGCGGAACTTCTGTGTTTTCTTGATGCGTATTCCGGGTATCATCAGATCCGGATGAAGGAATCCGACCAAAAGGCGACTTCATTCATTACCCCCTTTGGTACTTACTGCTATGTTACTATGCCTTTTGGTTTGAAAAATGCAGGTGCTACTTACCAACGTACGATGCAGCGGTGCACGAAGGACCAAATTGGCCGGAACGTGCACGCTTACGTCGACGACATCGCGGTCATGACCCGGAAAGGATCCGACTTGATCAGCGATCTCACGAAACCTTCGACAACCTCCGCAGGTACAAGATGATGTTGAATCCGCTGAAGTGCGTCTTTGGCGTGCACCGGAAAACTCCTTGGCTTCATAGTCTCTCACAGAGGCATTGAGGTTAACCCGGAAAAGATCAAGGCAATCCTGTGCATCAAAAGGCCAACTTGTCTCAAAGATGTGCAACGACTAACTGGTTGTGTTGCAGCAATCGCAGGTTTGTCGGCCGTCTTGGCGAGAAGGCACTACCTCTGTACAAGCTGCTGAAGAAAACAGACAAATTTATGCTGGGACGGCACGGTGATGCAGCTCTTCGAGGGTTGAAGGAGACACTCACCTCCCCGCCTATCTTGGCAGCTCCAAAGAGAGTCGAGCCAATGCTCCTTTATCCGGCAGCTACCAACAAAGTCGTCACCTCGTCATCGTGGTGGAGCGAAAGGAAGAAGGTCATGAATATGACGTCCGGAGACCTGTCTACTACATCGGCGAGGTGTCGACGGAATCAAAACAGAGATATCCTCACTTTCGAAGCTAGCTTATGGCGTGTTCCTAGGCAGCCGGAAGTTGAGGCATTATTTCCAAGAGCATCCAAGAACGATCGTGGAGCAAGGCACCGCTGTCAACAATTCTCAACAACCCTGACGCAACAGGACGTAAGGCTAAATCGGCCATCCAAATATCCGCCATCGAAAACGCTTACAAGCCAAGGACTGCGGTAAAATCTCGTGTTCCGCAGATTTCGTTGCAGATTGGATGAAGCTCCGGATGCAAGTCTGGAGCCGGAACCAGAAACATGGGTCATGCACTTCGACGGATCCAAGCAGCATCAAGGCTCGGGAGCCGGAGTCACCCTGAAGTCCCCCACCGGAGAAGAATTGCGGTATGTTCTGCAGATCCACTTCGAAGCTACCAACAACATGGCGGAATATGAGGCTCTACTACACGGTCTGCGCATCGCTAAGGAAATAGGGATCAAGCACATCATATGCTGTGGAGATTCCGACCTGGTGGCACAACAAGTAGCCGGAACCTGGAACGCCGTAAATTCCGTCATGGCGGCCTACGAGACGAAGTTGACGAGATTGCCAAGAGCTTCCTCGGATACGAAGTCAAGTACGTCAGGAGAGACGATAACACAGCGGCAGACATGCTATCCAAGCTCGGATCCGGCAGGAAACCAATTCCGCCTGGCATTTTCCTGGAGCATCTCCGGATACCCTCAGTTAAGGGCGCTAACCCGGAAAACCCAGAGGTGGCAGTGTCTCCGGCTAGGGAAGTGATGGCTATCATTCCGGCCTGGACCCAGCCTTTCTGGACTACCTGATCGATCAGCAGTTGCCGGTGGCCGAGGTCCTCGCACGACGGATCGTCAAAGTAGCACGAACCTACACAATAGTTGATGGACAGCTCTACAAACGAAGTGCAGCAGGGGTATTTCTTAAATGCGTCTCCAATCAAGATGGCATTGAAATCCTCGAGAGATCCACGCAGGGGACTGCGGGCATCACGCCCGCTCCCAGATCACTCGTTGCAAAAGCTTTTCGGTTAGGTTTCTATTGGCTTACAGCTAAAGAAGACGCTGATAAAATAGTCAAGACCTGCCGAGGTTGTCAGTACTACGCTACTCAACCAAACGCTCCAGCCCAAGAGCTGAAGACCATACCTATCACCTGGCCATTTGCGGTCTGGGGGCTTGATATGGTTGGTAAGTTAAAAAAATCATCTCCTGGCGGTTTTGAGTACCTCCTGGTCGCTGGTGACAAGTTCAGCAAATGGATCGAGGCTAAGCCAGTGAGAAAAGCCGACGGTGCTACGGCACTAAAATTCGTCTGCAGCCTCGTGATGAGATTCGGCATCCCGCACAAAGCATAATCACAGATAATGGCACGAACTTTGCTCAAGGAGAATTGAGGGATTATTGTGAGACAATGGGGATACGACTGGACCTCGCATCTGTGGCTCATCCACAGTCCAATGGTCAGGTTGAAAGGGCTAACGGCCTAATATTATCAGGAATTAAACCACGCCTTGAAGGACCGCTGCGACGAGCAGCCGGAGCTTGGGCTGATGAGTTGGAGGCTGTTCTGTGGAGTTTACGAACTACCCCTAACAGATCAACAGGGTTTACCCCTTTTTTCCTGGTATACGGATCCGAAGCCGTACTTCCCTCCGACATCATCCACGATTCACCGCGAGTTTCCGCCTACAATGAAGAAACAGCTGACGAGGCAAGACAGCTATCTGTGGACCTGATCGAGGAAGCTCGGAACTTAGCAGATCAGAGATCCGCCATCTATCAGCAAAAGCTCCGACGTTATCACAGTCGTCGAGTTCGGAAACGCTCCTTTATGGCAGGAGACCTGGTCCTCCGCCTTCGACAGGTGAAAGACCATAAGCTGCAATCTCCATGGGAAGGACCCTTCGTCGTTAGCAAAGTGCTTCATAACGGGTCGTACTACCTTGTCGATTTCCGCGAGTTAAGGGATAGACCTGCTAACTGGCACCGGAAACGCAAGCGTGAGGATCCGGATGACATCTACGATGAAACAGATCGCCCTTGGAATATCGCACAGCTACGTCCTTTCTACACTTAGCATATATTTTCCGAGTTCTAAACTCTGTAATAGTTATACATGATCAATGAAATAAAGCTTCTGGTTCACTCTTTTGAGTCTTTTACCTCCTTTACTTGTTCATTTTAGATCGTGTATGTTTTTTCCAACTAAAACCGCAGAGCTGGATTTTTTCCGCCTAGGCGTGTATGAAAGTTGTGATTTTCAAAATCGTCCTTTAGGACGTAAGCTTAAGTTTTCTGATAAAGTTGTTATCTGTTGCGAACTCGTGGATTCCTAGTAGCGATTTCCGGCACCTATGCCTGGGGGCTTGTTTCCACGGTTATGGACGGACTGCCATTGGGCTTCGTCGCCGCTGGCGAGCGTTTCCGGCTAAGGTTTTCCGGCTCGTGGAAGGTCAAGCGAGCAAGCCGGAAAATAACGAAGTCAGCACTTGCTTTCCGACATAAAACGAAACATGCACACAATATTTAACGGATAGCAGGATAAGTGTTTCCGCCCCATGCATAATTGTTTCGTTCCTAGCTACTTAAGAATTTAAAGTCTTATTACAAACCCTCGCTGGGGCCAAAATGATGCATTGCTTTTCCCGCAGGAATAAAAGTTCTCACTCCCCCTTAGCCGGAGAAGTTTTGCCCTCTGGATCTTGTTCCTTGGCGCCTTCGGCCGGAGAAGATACGTCTTCTTCACTTTCCTTTTCTTCGGAAGCAGCAGTGCTGGTCTTGGGTTCTTCTTGGGCGCATCCTTGGAGCTGGTCCAGGTAAACTCGGCTCCGGATTCCGCAGGTCGCGCACGGGCGTCGAGATCCTTCAAAAGTTCCGCTTCTAAGGCCTCGTCGGCAGCGAGGACGACCTTGTCGTAGAATTCCTCGTGCCGGATCCTGCGCGCGATGCGGGTGTCGTAGCCGCTCACTGCATCCAGCAGCTCGCCGACGTCCGCATCCGGAGGAACGCCCGTGGTCACTTCATCAAGATCAAGACCCGGAGTATGTGCTAGGCACATGGTCAAAGCCATTGCAGCTGCGCCTCGGGCTGAAGATGCTTGTAGATCAATCACCAGCTCCGGCAGAACGTCCATCTTACCAATAAGCTTGCGCACGTCACAAGTGCGGCTCCTTTTGATGTTCAAATTATGGCATATTTTGCGGGAGGCGGAGATGAGATCCTTGCGGTCATCACCCGCGAGTTGCGTAAGATCGTCTCGTGGGAACAAATTCCGGCGCTGTTCCGGTACCCAAGCGGCTCTACATAAAAAGATAATCAGGATATAGGCATGCAATTTGAGCGCAAAGTAAAAAAGAATCGGAGCAAATATCTTGACAAGGTTCCGATATCATACCCAAGATGTTCTCATTGAGCAAGTCCAGTGCTGCTCATTGTCTCCATGAATTTCCGGAGTCCGTTCAGCTCCTTTTGCTGCCTCTGATGGTCTCGCCGTCGCATTCTTTTCAGCTCCAGCTCGCCCTTCTCCCCGATATGCTCGGAGTTTTTCTCCGCCAGCTGCTTTTCGGCCTGCTCCCTCTTAAGTTCCGCCTCCTTTAGCTTCGTCTCCAATTCTTGGTACGAGGAGCGCAGGTTCTCAAGTTCGATCGAAGCTGTTGCAAGGGAGGAGGATGCGCCTATAATAATATACGTTAACGGCAAATTTGAAGTCGGAATTTGGTTAATAACGAAGAAGGTGGAAACCAACCTTGGGCGTACGCGCTTGTTTAGCAGTTCCGCATTCTCATCCTTCAGGGTCCGGATATTTTCCGCCCGACTCGTAGTAACGCGGCGCTGCAGGCAATGTTCTTGTGCAGCTCGTAGTGCAGCGCCCGCTGTTCTCGTAAAATTTAAACAAAGGCAGGAGTAAAAATTCCGCTGTAGCAGTGGTTTCTTTTAAAGCATCATTGCCGGAACTTTTCCGCCATAATGCTTGGTCGCTACTGGGCCAGTATAAATAACTTTCCCGGAAGTAATTTTTCTCTAAGCATTTAAGCGCTAACTACTTTTTGAGTTTCCGCCTACATGCTTGGGGGCTACTGGGGAGTACCTTTTGCTTGCAGATAAGTTGATCGCAGAACTGGCCAATGTTTTTCTTGAAGTCCTGGATCTCCGATGTCCTGGAATCCGGCTTCCCTGTGCGTTGTTCAGCATGGCGTTGAGCAGGTCTTGTTCAAGTTCCCACTTCTCCGCCTCGATCAGCTTGTTAAAAAACTTGGTGGCATACGCCTTGGGGGTGGAAGTGGTGTCCGCCGGATCTCCGAAGTTCTTCGGAAAAACGACTATGTCGCCAGCGCCCTCTCCAGCCTTCTCGGAAGTGACTTCCGCATCTCCTTGGCCTTGTGTTTCCGCCTCTTCTTGGGCAGGGCTTTTGGCCTTGGGATCTTCTTCCTCCAGGTGCCCGCTGCTAACCGGAATTATCTCCGGTGGAGTGTTTGCGGCAGGCGGGGGAGATGGGTCAGCCTGAGGAGGCGACGGTTGAGGAGTTGGGTGGGAAGCGCTGGGTGGAACTGGAGTAGAGGGACCAACAGCCGGAGATTTCTTCATGTACTTCGTGATGGGCTCCTGGCTGGTGGTCCGCGTGGCAGCGGTTTTCGGATTCCTGCAAACAAGTGAAAGGGTTTAGACAAGAAATAATTTCGCTAAGTAAAAATCGCATCATGCTCGGAAACTCACGGGGCACCGGGAATGATGGGGCGTGTGCCCTGGCCAGCCGTCGAGAGCATCCGTAGACGCGCACGCTCCGCCTTCCTTGAGTCAAGCGGAGGTGGTTTCGTCGTCTTTGGCTTCTTGGCGGAGGCCTCGCCGCTAGCTCCGGCTTCAGAGCCGGGAGCCTTGGCGCGGGGACGCTTTGTAGGTCGAGGAGCCGCCTTGCGGGGTGCCTGGTCCTCTTCCTCCTCGTCGTCTTCCGGAGCCTCCTCCGCCGTGTCGCTGGTAACGGGGACGCGAATGATGGTGCGGAAGTTGTCCTCCGCCAAAGTATTGAGCTGGAAGGAAAATGAACAGAAGTTAGAGTTATCCTTGTGAAGTTTGAAGCAACGGAAAGAACGAAGCTTACCGGAGGACACTGATCGTTCGTGTAGATATCCTTGAACAGTTCCGGGACCTGTTGGCCCCTCGGAATCTTCACCAGCGTCTTGAGTCTTCTTTTCAGAGAGTCAGCCGGAAGATCATGGCGGGTAACCCGGAGAAGATCATCCGCCCCGGTGTAAGAGCACATCAACCGCGCGTTGTAGCGAAGGGGCTGGATTCTCCGGGAAAACCAGCTAAGTGTAAGCTGGGCTCCGGTAAGTCCGTCGTGGACTAGCCAGGAGATTCTCCGCGCAGCTTTCTCCAAGGTTGGAGTCAGGGCGAGTGGAGGGACGAAGCTCCAGCTTGCAAGTTCTTCCGGAGGTTCGTTGACGAACTGGGGAAGGCCTTCGTGGACATCCGGAACAGGAGCATTCTTCTCGTAGAACCATCCGGCGTTCCAGTACCGGACGGACTCGTGTGAATCGTGGGGAGGATACATACGATTAGGGCGGAGCATAAACGTCATGCTTCCGCAGTTCACCATTGCTTTGTCCTTAGTTTCTTTCTTCACTCGGAAAAAGAATTGCCACAACTTGACATCTGGCCGGATCCCAAGATGTCCTTCGCAGAGTCACGAAGTTGGACAAGAGAAGGTATGAATTGGGGCAAATGTTGTGGGGCTGGAGCCCGTAGGTGTTGAGGATGGAGAGAAAAAATTCCGAACAAGGGAGTGAAAGTCCGCGTTCCACCCAAGCCTTGGTCATGACAACTTCTCCGACTTCTGGCTTGGGGGCGTCGGAGTCACGAACGAAACTCCAGTGTGTGGAGATCATTCCCTCGTTCTGGAGCTCTCTAAGCTCCACGTCGGTGGTTGCGCAAGGCCACCATTGACCTCGTTCTCCTTCACGGATCCGGGCCTTGGACGCCCTCTTGTTTTCCGCCTCCTGCACCTTTGCTGCCATCCGAGCTTGTCCCTCGAGTTCTTCTTGGAGCTCTTGGAGGGTAGGGATCCGGCTTGGAGCGGTGCTGGAAGATGCGGAAAAAGGTTGAGCTAGTCTGATGTCGGAAACATACGGTGGCAGGAATGATATAGGATCCGGGCATATGGGTTCTATTTGGTTGGGATCCGGGCTACTCGAAGAGCTACCAGTGCAAAGTGACGATTCGAGTGGCATGCTTCCGGCTGCACCCATACAAAGTGTCTGAGTACCCGGATCACTAAGCCTATCTTCTACACTAGGTTGTCTTCTACAAGTCCGGCGTACTTACCGCTAATGGCGCGGTGGTGCGACGGAGCTCCGGCGGAAGATGAGGTCGCCGAACTTGAAGGAAATCGGCCCGCGTGACCACGAATCGGCGGCGGAGCAAGTTTCCCGTTCAAACGTGAGAATCTTGGGGCGAGGGAAGCCTTGGTACGGCGGCACTCGAAGTTCACCGGGGCGAAGTTCGCCGGAATCAAGATCTGGCGGGCGGCGCGGCGCGAGGAGGAAGACGATGTGGTGAGAGGGGGTGAAAGAATGAATTTTTACCGGGCCGCGGGGTATTTATAGGCCGCGCTCGGAGATTCGGGATCCGGATCCAACGGTGGAAACTGAACGGTCGCGCCGTTGGATGGATGACACGTGTTTAGGTCAAATGCGGTAAAACGACGTGGAGGTAACTTAACCATGCACTCCCGAAAATTCCGGCTGAAGATTTGCATCTGCGAAACTTTAGCGCGGGAAATGAGGAAGTTGTGCGCGGGAAATACGGAACTTCCGTTGTTAAGCATGATCTGAAGATGAAGGATTTCCGAAACCGTTAGAGTCTTTTAAGATTCCGGGTGATTCTGTGAAGATAAGATTGGCTTACGTTCAAGCAGGGAGTAACCCGGAAATGTTCTTTGGAACGTCGATGGATGAAGTCCCTCGGGATGGGAGCATTTTCCGGCTATAAGTTGGAAAAAGAAGAAAATGCAAAGTTGGAGCTCTTCAAGTTTCTCCGCGTTACCAACGTTTGCCGGAGATCATGATGGACCAGCAAGACGGAGACTGCAGGGGAAACTCGGAGAACTCTGGGGGCTACTGTTGTGGGTATACTTCATGGGTGTACCATCGACAGTGCCTAGATCCGGCAAGCCCGGGTGGCCCACAGATGGTGATGAGGCATGTGGCCCATCGGGCGGCCCAGTTGCTGTTGATCATGAAGGAAGAAGTCCAGCCCAGGATCAGCAGGCCGGATCCGTACCGACCTAGGAGTGACCCGGATCCAGGGAGGCCCATGAGGAACCCGGATCCAGTACGACGTGTATGGAAGGCGGATCCGTGACGTGCACGGCAAGATATTGTACCGTAGCTAGGCTATCTGTAATCCGGCTAGGACTCTCCATGTAAACCCTAGATCCGTGCGCCTTTATAAGCCGGATCCCGGGAGCCCTAGAGGCACAACCACAACTCATTGTAACAACGCGAAAGCGCCCAGATAATTCCAGACAAGCAGCAGTAGGCCCTGTCATCGTGCAGGTGTTCCGAAGCTGGGTAACTCGCGTACCACCGTCCCGTGTGCACTCCGCCCTATGGCCCCTACTTCTTCTCCCCCTCGTGAGGATCCCTCCTCCGAGGTACCGTCGATTAGGCAACGACAGTACTCTCACAACTCACTCAAAACTGATAAGAAAAGGAGATCTTACCGTTCCAAAGTAAATTAGTGTTGCTTACCACTTGTAGAAACAACTAGTGCACGAATGTAGCGAAGCGAATATCAAGGGTATAAGAACAAATCACACGACAAAGCAGGGTAAATGTGGGGCTGTAGGTAGGCTACCTGTTTGCACCAATAACAAGCTCTAGCGCTGACCGTAGACAACCAATGATACTCACACAAGGCGATATAATGGGACAATGCAACTATATGGAGAAAAGGTTGCAATGTACTAGAGAGACGCTAGCAAAGCTCAATGAAACAAGCACAAGATTGCTCAACTTCGGGTGCAGGAAAGTAAACTTAGGCCTTCACTTGATTCTTCTAGCAGTTTACTTTTCTTTTTGTATTTTCTTTTGGAACGCAGCTATGTAGCTCTTTTTGCTTCTTTTTAATTTTCTGTTTTTTTTCTTTTGATTTTATGACACACTCCTTGATCACACGGCCGACACGATATGCAAAGCACCAAAACCCTAATGAGCAGCCTGTCGAGCGGTAAAACTAGTCTCTTCTGGGGAAGTTCCTAGTCACGCATATCGATAGGCTGTGGCTATGGTTGGGAAAAACACACTGTACGCTATGTGGACTCGGAGTAACAATAACTACAACTAGATGATAGTAGAGACTCAAACCCTAAGAATACTAGATGCAAGAAAAAGAGACGCAAAAACAACTACGAAAAGCAACTAAAACTTGAAATTAGTGCAATCTAAGGCTATGGCAAACCCTAACCCCAATATTTTTGGCTTTTTCTGGATAGGAAAAACACTCACAACTCAACTATGGGGTGGATTGTGGATGGCTTACCGAGGAAAACTGGAAATCTGATACCAAGATGATAAGGGGTGGCCCGATCTTCTCAGTAAGCAACGGTGGTGATGATGATCACAGGGTGATGGCAGTGGAGAAACTCGATGATGTAATGGATGATAACTTGTATGACACAACGAGATCTCTCGATTTGTCCATGTTGCCAATGCAACAACTCTCAACCCTGCAAGATATTCGCAACTCCACACACTTGCGCACGTAGCCACAGACCACGAAGCGGTAAGTTGCAACCGTCTAATTCCCAATGGAACAGCAGATCACACAAGACTTTATCAGGATCTACACAATATCAAGCAATATGGTGTAGGGAATTCAATAGTTTTGCAGAGCAAACAACTAAGAACTAGGGTTTTTCTTAAACGTGGTCTAAAGCAACTTTGGGGGCATCCTATGGACTTATATAGGTGTCCAGGACGACCTCAGGTCAAAAAAGTACGAAAATAACCGACCCAGAACAGATATGGTCGAGACAGACTCGGAGTTGCTTGTCTGGCGGCCGGTCGACCGGGTCTGGGACCAGCCGGTCCGGTTCAAACCGGACCTGGCACCGGGTGGTGACCGGGCGGTGCTCCCGGGCATACTGGATAGTGCCGGGATGGCACAAGCGCTGCGCCCGGTTGGAAACCGGGCTGACCCGGCTCAAGATCAGGTCGGACCGGGCCTGGGACCGGATGGTCGACTTCGCCGCACCTCCGCAGACCTCCTCGCCTCTATAAATAGAGCCCGCCCCTGGACAAATTCTTCACACTCCCTTTCTCCCCTCTCTCTCGTTTCAGCCTCCTCGTCTAATCGCCGCTCCACATTAGCCACCGGAGCAAGCCAATTTGTCGCCGGAGCCCACGGAACCGTAGCAGACGCCGCCATCGATTGCGACCACCTCGGGCGCTCCCACGACCACCGTTGAACTCGCCATCGTCGACAACCTCCAGCTTCGCCGACGCCCAGCCTTTTCGACCTCCAGTGAGCTCGCCCATGCCAAACCCTCGCCGCGCCAGTAAGCCCTCTCGCCGTCGATGACGATGAACGTGGATCGTCAGATCCTGTTCTAATCGTGCGGCTCTCGTTGATTCGTACCGCTTCGGCGTTTTAACGCACTGACAGGTGGGGTAGCTCTGTCAGGCGGCCCGCTGAGCGCCAGAGCGAAGCTAGGCCGGCCCATTTCTTTTCCCGCGTGGCCTGTTAATTCAAATTTAGTTTAAATCAAATCTTTTAAATTACTTACTGGTGTCCTCTTTGAATTTAAATAAAACAAAATCTACCAAACCAAATTTTACCAACTTTATATTGTTGGCAAGCTTATGAAAAGATCTATCCAACCACATTGGCTTTAAATCCATATCCGTTGTAGATTTTGAATAGTGAAAATAACAAGTCAGAGAGTTTTCAGACTTCAAATAAATTTAGAAAATCAACCAAAATGAATTTTGAGGTGAATCCAAATGCTATGACTCGCATTTCAAACCCTCTAATTGTTTATGCAAAAATATGGCATGGTTACTTTGTGTGATCATGGACTAGGTTAAATAAAGGACTATATGGCTATTTCTATTCAAGTGATATTGTCCAAAACTATATAATAAATCATATGAGGTGTTTGCCCTCATTTAAATCTTGTCCCAAGTAACTTCATATGAGGTTGTGACCTTGGTCTACTTACTCTCACATTGAATTACTTGGTGATGTTAAATCATAAGTGGTATTGTTAAATGGTATAAGGTATTCTACCTCATTTAACTCATTTATCCCAAATGATGATTATTAATGGTTGACCTTGGTCAACATGGGTTCATACATTACTTATTTGAGGAGAATAAATCTTAAGAAGATTCAATGAGAGTAATTTATTTCTCCAAACTAAATAGAAACCCTAATCCACATATTCAATGAGAGGAAATTATTTTCCTAACACTAAGTAAGAAAACACTAGCTTAATGTTGAGTAATGTTAGGTGATGATGCTAGATCATCTGGGTGAGCCATTAAGGATAATTAAGTCTACCTAAGTATTGTTTGGTGATTGTATCCTCGTCTTTGTTTATAGACTCTAGTACCGGAGACTATCAAGAGGAGGAGGTATTCTACCAAGAAGAAGAAGAGAACTTTGATCACTACCCCAACCAAGGCAAGCTAATATTCTTGCAAGTGCAAAGCTCTATTGGAGCAAGGCACCCTTACTCTTACCTTATTTACAATGATCCCATCCCAAGTTTTTACCTTACAAGCATTTACTTTGTTTATTAAAGATGTACTTTTATAGTTTACTTTGGTCTAAGTCTAGAGTGGTACAAGAGTAGTAAAGTTAGCCTCAAAGATGGATAAGCAAGATAGCACCCCTCATGATTAGTGCTAGTGCTAACAACTAAAATTGACTACTCTAGATGGGAACTTGTGATTTTGAAATGAATTTGAAAACCTTGGAATGAAGTGTCCTTCTATTGAAAAGGTATTTGAAGGTGAATATGACCTGAATGATATGGTGGATTTTGATCAAATCTGATGTTGGTTTGGATGCGATACCTTTCCAAATTTGAGTACCCCCACAATACCTGATTATGGGTAGGGCTTAACTTGAAGTTTATACATCTTAGTATGGGTTCCCTCAGAACAAGCCTCATAGGGGTTAGGCCGAGGCTGCCTCCGCTGTAAGTGAAATGATGTGAAATGAGGTGAATGTACGGCCCAAGCCCTGTGCAGTTCCCAGGTTGACAGTTGGTTTTCACTGGGAGGCCAAGCTCATGGGGAGAGGTACCTATACTAGGGTATGTAAGTGAAAGGTTATGGTTGATGATCCGCGTACTGAGTTACGATGATTCAGGGTTATCCCTGACAGATGATATCAAATGTTGTGGCACAAGTGTGCAACCTCTGCAGAGTGTAAATCTATTCGAATAGCCGTGTCCACGGTTACTAACGGTTGGAAAGGCCATACTGTTTCCGGTGTCAGATATTTCTTGAAAAGGGTTGATGAACTGAATAGTGACTTGACTTGAATCACAACTGAGTTGTGGGAATGACACTAATGTTCCCACTTGAGTTAGTTAGCATATGAAGAGTCTTTATCAAATACTTGTGAACTAAAGCTGGCTTTATGCAAAATAAACTAGAGCTTAACACCCCCTTACTCGAGTGATATTACTTACATTGGTATTAGTTTGCGAGTACTTAAAGTACTCACGGCTGTGTCCCTGGCTATTAAAATGGCCAGACTATGAAGAGGAGCAGCACTACCAAGGTGACGACCAGCAGGACGCCTACGACAACTAGGAATCTTCTGATGTCAAGCGTTGGCCTGTGGACTAGATAGTCCCCTTCTATTACGCTTTCGCTATGTATCTGTTCGTTGATCATTAGATCAACTATTTGTGTGATTTTGGATCATGTGATCTAAATTTGTAAGACAAGTATGGTTTGTAATGAATGATGACTTATGATATCGACTGTTATGTCTCGCAACAACAATCTTCCTGGGATTGCGATGTATGGCATAATGGGCATCTGGACTTAAAAATCCGGGTGTTGACAAGTTGGTATCAGAGCCATTGTTTGACCTTAGGAAATCCTAGTTAGAATGGACGTCTGGAAAACTTAGTTTCAAACCAAAGGAATTGAATATTTATGAAAACTTATTCTTCTTCTTATCCTTGAGAGCTTTTTCAAAAATAAGGACTTCATGCTTTACTTTTCCTTGAAAATTCTACATAAAAGTTTGCACACTTGATCACTTCACTAACTTACCCATCCTAAATGGTTCACAGATGGAGTACACATGCAAGTCCTATCAGCTTCGCCACGGAGGAAACCTAATGTTCAAGAAGGATTTGAAGCAACTAGTTGAATATCTAGGACGCCCGTATCCCGAGTTCTTCGGAATACCACTCAATAATCAGTCAGGAGGACCACCTCGGTGGGAAGTTACTTCAGATCTGAGAGGAAAGCTTGGAGCCCCAATATGGGAAACCATATGGTTTTCTGTAACGGGAAACACTTGGAAGGAAGGAATAGTCAGAGCCATGCAATAAGCAATTGCCCGTCTGTGTGGAAAGAATGTGAACAAGCTCAAAAACACTCGCTTCATCTACTACCCAAGACATGACCCCATGGGAAGACCAATAACCATGCCCCCGCACCCGGAGATGAACAACTATGTCGCCTACCTAGATTTCATGCTGTACAAGACCCGCAAGGAGTTGGACAACGCCATCACCTTTCGCCAAGCACATTACCCATGAAGACAAAGAATCCACTCTGAAGAGTATTATCACTAAACCACTCGAGTAGGTTTGAGTTTGTATCAGGATCCCTTGTATCGTAGAACGAATGAATGGTTCTTAAAACCAACGGTGTGTTAGCTTTGTAATGTGTGATATTTGGTATGAATGAAAAAGTGTTGTTGGTTTTTACCCCCTCAGCACTACTCAAGTTTTGAAACTTTGTGAACTTTAACTCAAACAAACCATAGAAATTTCCCTCTTATCTTAAAACATCTACCTCAATGATTAGATGGCCCCACCAACCCGCAGCACCAACCAGGATGCAATGATGCAAATGCTGCAGATGATGATGGCAGACCGCGAAGCCGAGAGAGCTGAACGACAAGCCAACATTGCTGCCCTGCAACAGATAGCTCAGAACAATCAAGGTCATGGAAACCACGATCACCCTGGATCAAAATTGAAGAACTTTCAGAACACCAACCCACCCATGTTCAGCAAGACAGAAGAACCCCTAGATGCTGATGACTGCCTCCAGACCATGGAGAACAACCTGGAAGTTAAGGGAGTTGAAGCCGCAGAGAAAGTACTGTTCGCCACCCACTACCTGTCAGGACCTGCAAGAGCCTGGTGGACGAGTGCCCGTGCAATGAATGCGGGACAGATGATGACTTGGGAAGACTTCAAACTCAAGTTCAGCAAATACCATGTTCCCCAAGGACCGATCAATAAGATGAGAGACAAGTTCCGTGAACTCAAGCAAGGAAGAATGTCCGTGGTGGAATACCGCAACAGATTCCTCACTCTGTCAAGGTACGCCCCAGACAAAACCGACACCAGCGAGAAACGGAAGGAAAGATTTCTAAACGGATTACACGACGAAATGCAGACTGTACTGGTCAACATTCCCTTTGCTGACCTAGAAGCCCTGGTAGACTCCGCCATCCAGATGGAAGGGAAGCTTCACCAAGCCAACAAGAACCGCAAACGCCGGATGATGAACCAGAATGGGTCCAGCAATGCCCCAAAGTACCGCAGCAACTCATCTGGAGGATTTGCCCCAAGATACAACACGCCCCCTACTTAGACGTATCGCCCAAACTACACCAACAACAATGGAGGACCCCCGAAGCCCGGAGGCAACCACAACAACAATCCCAGCAACAACAACAACCACAACAGCAACAACAACAATGGGAACAACAACAACACCAACACTGGTCCGAGGACTGGAAGCAATGCCATCCCCGTCACCCCCAAGGACAAGTCAACCATAACTTGTTACGAATGTGGAATTGTGGGACACTACTCCAATGAGTGCCCCAAAAGGCTTGCCAAGACTGCCACCAACCCTGCTGCACCTGCCCAGCAACAACGCTGTTTCGCAGCCAGAAGGAACCAGAACAACCACAACGGTCGCCTCTACCACATGAAGGCAACATAAGCACAGGAAGCACCTCAGGCCATGCCAAGTATATTTTCTTGTCAATCCAATTACCCAATCTCTCTTAGGAACCTAACTTTTCTTAAAATCTCGCGACGAGATTTGTTTGAGGGGGAAGGGTTTGTAACATCCCAATTTTTCAAACAAAGAAGAAAATGAATTTCCTTTCTCCAAAAATGAGAACCAACAAAAACTTTTCTTACATAGGGTGCTATGCATAGTACTAATACCTAATCCTTGTGTTATTGCCATGATTGTTTGTTTATTGCATTACAAACATTTCCAAAACCCAAAACCCTAACCTTCTCAAAACCAAATAGGAGCAAATATGAAGAGATTAAAATAAAATAAAAAGACATATGTGGGCATGTAGCCCTAGTATGCAAATCTTGACCAATACCCTTTTCCTTTTCTAAATGGTTGTGAACCATTGTTAGACCCAAAAAATATTTCTGTTGTTTCTCTTTACCATTTGTTTATTTGTTTTTTGTTCCTATTTTGCTTTATTTACTATTGCTAGTTTGCTATGAGAAAATCCAAAAAGATTTTTCTTTGTTTGCCTGTTTCCTTTTGTTTTTTGTTTCCAATTCGAAAACACCAAAAATATTTGTTGTTCTTCTTCGGTTTTGTAAAGTTAACTATGGAGTTCAGCGGTCTTCGGTCGTTGGAGCTTGGTTTTCATTCCATATTATTCAAGCCACACAAGTGAAAGGCAATAATGACGATCTACGACAACTCGACTGTGGTGAGAGGCTGGTATGAACTCTATTTGTTTTCATTCTTGTACATATACTCATCCATGTGAGCATGCTTAGTTGGTTCATGTGAGGTATATGTCATTTAATGAAAGTCTAGTAGTTCATGATCTCTCATGTTTAGCTCCAATTTATTAATATGAGTAGCATGTCATAAATATTTGCTTGCATTGTTTTATTCATAGATAGGTATGATATTGTGGTGTCCTCCTCTGAATAGTTCATTTGAATCGACTTGGCACATGCTCACGCATTCATTTGAATCAATTAAGCCTCGATGATTTACTTTGCCTCAGAGTTCTTGTATCACTTTTATTCCTCACTTAATTTATTTTGTCGCAAGCATGATTATGAAAGTTATTGCTCTCTTGATTGTCGCTTCCCAGTCTATTGCTAGCATTCACTTGTATTGAGCGGGAATGCTGCTCGTGCTTCCAAACCCCTGAAAACCAAGTTCTTCCAAAGTGTCCACCATAAATACATATGCATGGCATCTCAAACCATTCCAAGTAAATTTTCATGTGCTACCTTTAAAACCTTCAAAGTACTTCTCAATTTGTGTCAATGTTTTATAGCTCATGAGGAAGTATTTGGTATTTTATCTTTCAACCTTGTCATTTACTCCTGACAGACTTTCACCAATGGACTAGTGGCACATCCGCTTATCCAATAATTTTGCAAAAAGAGCTGGCAACGGGGTGCCCAGTCCCAATTAATTAACTTTCATTGATAATTCTCTTTACATGTTTTGCCCTGATTTATCAGTAAGCAACTTAATTTGCAAATAGACACTCCTCCATGGTATGTGAATGTTGGAAGGCACCCAAGGATTCGGTTAGCCATGGCTTGTGTAAGCAAAGGTTGGGGGGGAGTGTCATCCATAATGAAACTAAAATAAATGTGTAAACAAAAGAGAAGAGGGATGATTTACCTTGCTGGTAGAGATAACGTCCTTCATGGGAGCCGCTCTTGAAAGTCTGGTTGACGAGGTAGTTATAGTGCCCACTACCATTCGTTGACAACAACAAACACCTCTCAAAACAATTTTACTTCTGTTTTAAAAATGAAAAGCTCAAGCACATGTTAATCCCTGCTTCCCTCTGCGAAGGGTCAATCTTTTACGTTTATGTTGAGTCACCATCCTTTCTTTGAGCACCTTCTTGAGAGCATAATTGTCATTCTTAGTGTAATATGTTTGTCCCAGAATATGGTTAACTGTGGTATAACTTTGATGCTTTTATCTTTGATAATCTTTACTTCTAGTCTTTCCATGAAATTCAGAGGTGGCTGGGCATTTATGTTTTGTTGTACAAATATGGGCAAGCGAGATACCACTTTATCATATCTTTTTGTGGACATTGCAATCCTGCTAATAGACATGATTCATGATGCTTATTATTAGTTGGTTGGTATCTTTTTCATGATTGACATAACTATTAGATGACTTTATTTGCATGTATCTTATTGTGAATTGCCTAAGTACTCGTCCATATCATGAGAATATTTACATCATATGAACAAATGTGTCCGTGAAAGTTCTTTTATCGCACTCAGTTGTTAACTGAATTGCTTGAGGACAAGCAATAAGCTAAGCTTGGGGGGAGTTGATACGTCCAAAACGTATCTACTTTCCCGAACACTTTTGCTATTGTTTTGCCTCGAATTTGTGTATTTTGGATACAACTAACACGGACTAACGCTGTTTTCAGCAGAATTGCCCTGGTGTCTTATTTTTGTGCAGAAAATCAACTTTCAGGAAAATCCCCGGAAATAATTGCAATGGGCCTATTTTCACAGAAGACTTACGGAGCCAGAAGACGAGATGGAGGGGGGCCACGAGGCGCCCACACCGCCTAGCAGCGCGGTGGGCCCCTAGGCCGCGCTGCCCTATGGTGGCGCCGCCTCGGCCAGCCCCCAACGGTCCCTTTTGGACTAATTAAAGCCCTTGACCTAAAAATGCACGGGGGTTCGACCAATTTTTTGCCAGAAGACATCCAGAACTCCGCCGCCATCGCGAAACTCCGTATCGGGATCAGAAACTCCGTTTTGGCACCCTGCCGGGACGGGGAATTGGAGGAGATCATCGCCATCATCACCACCGACGCCTCTCCATCGACCATCCGTGTTTCCCCCATCCATGTGTGAGTAAATCCCCGATGTAGGCTGTAGGGGATGGTAGGGATTGGATGAGATTGTTAATGTAATAGCATAATATTGTCGGGGCATGTTGCCTAGTATCCGTTGTTGGTACTTTTATGATATTGTTGCAACTTGTTATGCTTAATGCTTGTCACTAGGGCCCGAGTGCCATGATTTCAGATCTGAACATGTTATTGATTCATGATGATATTCATTGTTTTATGATCTTACCTGCAAGTTGTATACACATATTGCTGTCCGGAACCCGAGGCCCCAAAGTGACAGAAATTGGGACAACTGGAGGGGAAGGCGGTGATATGAGGATCACATGTGTTCACGGAGTGTTAATGCTTTGCTCCGGTACTCTATTAAAAGGAGTACCTTAATTACCAGTAGTTTCCCTAGAGGCCCGGCTGCCACCGGCTGGTAGGACAAAATATGTTGTGCAAGTTTCTCATTGTGAGCACGTACGACTATATACGGAACACATGCCTATGGTTATTTAGTACTTGGATACTGTTTTATTATTATCTGCAAATGCCTTGCCTTGATTGTTACATGAGTTCTCTTATCCATGCAGCGCCCGTTCATCCATCCCTGTGCCTACAGTATTTTAATCCTGCTGTTTACTATAATCACTACTGCTGTCTTTATTACACTGCTGCTTATATTTCACTACTGCTACTGCTATAAAACTTTTGCTACTGATAAACTATTGCGAGCAAGTCTGTTTCCAGGTGCAGCTGAATTGACAACTCCGCTGTTAAGGCTGACAAATATTCTTTGGCTCCCCTTCTGTCGAATCAATAAATTGGGTTTTACTTCCCTCGAAGACTGTTGCGATCCCCTATACTTGTGGGTCATCAAGACTATTTTCTGGCGCCGTTGCCGGGGAGCATAGCTTTATTTGCAAGTTCACCTAAATTGATATTGTTCGCTGCAAATCCTCCATCATGGGTAAACCTCGCGATACTAAAGTCGTCATATTACCATCCACTACAAGAAAAGGTACAACTCTGAGTACCTCTGCTGCTCTTGATTCACCATCTGTGATAAGTCAACTTGTGTCACCACCACAAGCTTCACGTGTTGGTACTTCTGCTGAATCTGAAAATTGCTTTGATAATTTTGATGATGCTTCTTCTGTGCTTGATGATAATGGTTCATTAGGTCCTTTTCTAGATGCTACAATTGCTAGGTCTAGACAAATTGAAAATATTGAAATTCCTAATGAAAATACTGTTACACCTGTTAATTCACCTGAGTCTGTTGAACACTCTAGTGATGATCTTGATGAAGATTATGTGGAACTTGATGATGATTTTATTGATAAATGTAGTGCTACTACTGATGCAAGTAACATTAAAAAGCTTCTTGCACAACGTGCTGTTAGATATAAACTGTCTCCTGATCCTAAATTTGCCACATCTCCTATAAACATTAAGGATAAGAATTATGATTTTTCTCTTGATTTATCTCATATATCTATTGTTGAGAAAACACCTTTTTGTGGTACTGAAAAAGAAAGTGCTGTAGAGCACATGAATGAGCTTTCTACTTTGAGTAGCTTATTTTCTGATGATATCAAGAAGCGTACTTATTTTGTTGCTAAAATTTTTCCTTTCTCATTAAAGGATGATGCTAAAACTTGGTATAATAGTTTGCCTCCTGATTATATTGATAGTCCAAATGGTTTGCTTGATGTATTCTTTCGGAAATATTTTCCTGTTAGTGCTCAACATATTGCTTTGCAGAAAATTTATAGTTTTGACCAGGAAGATGGAGAGAAATTGCCTGAAGCTTGGGCAAGGTTTTGCTCTCTTCTTGGAGCTCGGCCTGGACATGATTTGGAGAAGCATGACTTACTTGATATATTTTATAGTGGACTAACCATTGAGTCTAGGGCATAACTGGATAGTTGTGCTGGTTGTGTTTTCAGGAAAAGAACTCCAGATGATGCTGAAGAATTAATGGCTAGAATAAGCCAAAATCATGATGATTGGACTACACCTGAACCAACCCCAACACCAATATTGAAGAAGAGGGGTATGATTAAATTAAATGATGAAGATATGAGGGAAGCCAAGAAATCTCTTAAAGAGAAAGGTATTAAATCTGAAGATGTGAAGAATTTACCCCCATAGAAGATGTATGTAAGATAACTCCCCCTCCATCCATGATTGAGGTACATTCTCTTCAACGCTTTGATAAAGAAGATATTCCTTACTCAAAACCTCCTGATCAATGTTTAGATGAATTTGATAATTATGTTGTTAAGCAAGATAATTTTAATATGAGAGTAGAGAATCATTTAATGGAAAATTCTCAAGCTATTAGTAAATTGCATGATATTGTGGAGAGAACCTCCAATGATGTTAAGATGCTTGTTAAACATTTTCATATGGTTCAAACTCAAATTGATAAACTTACTAAAGTGCAAAATGACTTGTTAAAAAATACTTCTAAAGAAAAACATGCTTGTGAAGTAACAACTAGAGGTGGTGTTTCTACTCAGGATCCTCTTTATCCTGAGGGGCATCCCAAAAGAGTTGAACAAGATTCTCAACGAACTAAAGAAATTAGTGCTCCTTCTAAGAAAAAGAAGAAGAAACATAAAACTGTTGTAGAATCCTCTGAGCCTGTTAATGATCCTAATAGTATTTCTATTTCTGATGCTGAAACTGAAAGTGGTAATGAACATGATAAAGATAATGATAAGAATGATGTTTCTGATAAAGAAGAGGTTGAAGATGAACCTGAAAAGCATGCTAAAAATAAAAAGTATACTAAAGAAGATTTTATTGCTAAGAAACATGGTAATGAAAGAGAACCTTGGGTTCAAAAGCAAATGCCTTTTCCTGGTAAGAGACTAAAATCAAAGGAGGAAGAACACTATAATAAATTTTGTGATTGGATGAGACCTTTGTTTTTGCAAATCCCTTTAACTGACGCTATTAAATTGCCTCCTTATTCAAAGTATATGAAAGATATTGTCTCTAATAAAAGGAAGATTCCTAATGAGGAGATTTCCACTATGCTTGCTAATTACTCTTTCAATGGCAAAGTTCCAAAGAAGCTGGGAGACCCAGGTATACCGACTATCCCTTGTTCCATCAAGAATAATTATGTTAGAACTGCTCTATGTGATTTGGGAGCAAGAGTTAGTGTTATGCCTTTTTCTCTTTACAAGAGACTTTATTTAGATAAGTTGATACCAACTGATATATCTTTGCAAATGGGTGATAAATCTACTGCTGTTCCTGTTGGTATATTTCAAGTTGCTAATAATTTCTTAATATTAACTGATTTTGTTGTGTTGGAAATGCCTAAAGATGATAATATGTCTATTATTCTTGGAAGACCTTTTCTTAACACTGCAGGGGCTGTTATTGATTGCAATAAAGGAAAAGTTACTTTCAATGTTGATGACAAGGAGCATACTATTTATTTTCCCAAGAGGATTGATAAAGTATATGGAGTTAATACAATTTCTAATTTGAGAACTATCAAAATGGGAGTTATTGATTGTCCTATATATGAGCCTAAACAAGGATATCAAAATATTATGATTGGATCCATGTCAATACAATACAAGGTAACATGATTGATTTGAGGTTTATTTCTTCTTGTGTCATGTAAAATTTATTTGGTGGCAAGACTTGATCAACCTTTTTAACAAGTACATTTTATATGCATAGAAGAGCTAAACAACATTTCTTTCTTTCTCCACACTTGTTTACTTTCTGTAGTACTACTTGTTTTGCAAGATGCTTTAGTTGTTTAGAAGTTTGAAAATCTTTTTCTGCCCTGTAATATTTACTTTAACACCCAAAAATGTGCATTTTTCGAAGTTTTCAAAAATTTACAAAAATTATACCGCTGGTCCTATTTTCAAAATGCTACCTCGGAGTGCCTGGGGCTGACCAGTGGTGCACCCCAGGGCTGCACCCCATGTGCCGGCGCGGCCAGCAAGGGGGGCGTGCCACCCTGTGGTGAGCGCCCCTCCTGGCCCCACTCAGTCATCCCTTCCACTCATTCCACTCTCTCTCCCGAAAAAACTCGTACTAGTTTGTTCTCACTCGCGTTTTCGCCCGAGAGCTCAGGATTTCTCGATCTCCTTGCTCAGCCCAGATTTCCGTCTAAAATTTGGCACATTTGCTCTCCGGTATGTGACTCCTCCGATTATCCAAATAGAATTTTGTTTGGTTGAGTATATCTTGAGTATTTTGCTGTTGTAGGTGACATGTTAAGTGAGTTTGCATGCTTGTTCTAAGTTGTAAAAATTAGTTTTGATGCATGTTTAGTACTCTACCAAGTTCCTATAGTAGTTTCCCTCATATATATGTCTCAAAATCAACTTTTATAATGATTATTGAAAAATTTCAGAAAAGGAAAATGCATAACCACACCTTTGGAGAAGTGTTTGAGAGGGATACGACAAGAGCGGCAAGGCCTTCAAGGGCAGCCACTCGAGTTAGGTGATCCTATGATGAGGATGTCATTGCACCTAGCTTTGAAGCTGAAGAGGATAATGGGGTTCCTAATGCTTCATCATTTCCATGCTTTGACTTTTTCCGTAATGCAGGGCTACTTGATGACTTCTTGTTTATCATCAATAGTGTGGGCTTATCTACTTATATGGAAGATGAGAGTGATCAATTTTATAGGCTAACTAAAATCTTTGTTGAAAGCTTTAAATTCAGCAACTCAGCCTTCTCACCATCAGTTAAATTTGGGATTTATGACATGCCTATTACTATGAAGTTGAAGGATTTTTGTGATGCATTGGATATTACTCCTATAGGTACAGCGAAGAAGATCGAGAACCGCCCCAAAGCTTTGACGGAACTATATCGAGAATTTACCAACGATGATGACCGTACCATTCAGCGCGGCAAGATAAGAAACATTCAGCTCCCTGCCATTAGATATTTCACTTACTATCTTGCTACTAGCTAGCATTCTTGGTAGGGAGAACACTAGCAACATTTCTAGTTATCATCTTGCTTTTCTGGTTGCTGCACTTACTGGAAGTACACCTTATCATCTTGGTGCCCTCATTGCTCGTCGCTTAGCTAGTAAGGGACCTATTTATGGAGGAATTGTTGCCTCACGTATTTTTGCATATCTAGTTTTTTCTATTGATCCTAGTGATGAGAAATTAACTCCTATTAAGCTTGATATTGCTGCTATGTAGTGTCACCAATTTGTCACAACTAACTCTAATTTAGAAAATATTGTCTATAGAATGTTGTTTATTGATGGGGATGAGAGGGAAATCCCTTTACCGCAAGCCGATTTATTCAGTGTTCGCAGGAAGCCGTGGTCGCATTCCAAGGAAGAGGTGGAGATGATCAGCTGAGGATACTTGGCTTTCACCAGCAGCACGACTCCGAGGACGCCGAGCCCTCCGACGGGTAGACTGTCACATATCCCGGTGCGTCCTCCAGCATGTACCAATGACATGCTCCTTCTTCATCATACTACAGAGGTGCCACCTCATGGGCACCGTGGGATTGATATCCACTTAGGCCAAAAGCCTAAGCTTGGAGGGAGGTATGCCGGCATCACTTATTCATTGCATATTACAATTGTCAGTCATTTGTATATACTTCTTTCGCTTCTTTTGGTTGTTTATCTTTCGGTTATTTTTATTTCAGTAGGTTCTTATTTTAGTTTTTGAATGTTATTACTACTGTACTAACCTTTACTTTTACCTTTTTATTTCATTTGTGTGCTGATAGTTGCCTCTAATATGAGGAAGATGATATTTGGGGAAGTGCTGTCTAAAAACAGATTCTACACTGATACTAAAAAAATTCCTAAAAAGAGCCAGTACATTATTTTGAGAAGCCAATTTTTGTGCGTGTTCCCCCGGTTATTATCTAACTTTCATTAGTTGAGCACTTTTCGAGTTGAATAGCGGAAGATTTTTGTAAAAATGATTACTGTACTGCTGTCAAGTTTGACGGATTTCTGCCAATTTGTGTTTATGTGACTCTTTTAGCTTTCATTCTCTTGTTTTTGCTTTGTTTCTTTCCTAAAACACAAAAAGACCAAAAATATTTCTGGTGTTTCTCTTTACCATTTGTTTATTTGGTTTCTTGTTCCTATTTTGCTTTATTTACTATTGCTAGTTTTTTATGAGAAAATCCAAAAAGATTTTGCTTTGTTTGCCTGTTTCCTTTTGTTTTTGTTTCCAATTCGAAAACACCAAAAATATTTATTGTTCTTCTTCGGTTTTGTAAAGTTCACTATGGAGTTCAGCGGTCTTCGGTGGTTGGAGCTTGGTTTTTATTCCATATTATTCAAGCCACACAAGTGAAAGGCAATAATGACGATCTACAACAACTCGACTGTGGTGAGAGGCTGGTATGAACTCTATTTGTTTTCATTCTTGTACATATACTCATCCATGTGAGCATGCTTAGTTGGTTCATGTGAGGTATATGTCATTTAATGAAAGTCTAGTAGTTCATGATCTCTCATGTTTAGCTCCAATTTATTAATATGAGTAGCATGTCATAAATATTTGCTTGCATTGTTTTATTCATAGATAGGTATGATATTTTGGTGTCCTCCTCTGAATAATTCATTTGAATCGACTTGGCACATGCTCACGCATGCATATGACTGACAGAAGTCAATTAAGCCTCGATGATTTACTTTTCCTCAGAGTTCTTGTATCACTTTTATGTCTCAGTTAATTTATTTTGTTGCAAGCATGATTATGACAGTTATTGCTCTCTTGATTGTCGCTTCCCAGTCTATTGCTAGCCTTCACTTGTACTGAGCGGGAATGCTGCTCGTGCTTCCAAATCTCTGAAAACCAAGTTATTCCAAAGTGTCCACCATAAATACCTATGCATGGCATCTCAAACCATTCCAAGTAAATTTTCATGTGCTACCTTTAAAACCTTCAAAGTACTTCTCAATTTGTGTCAATGTTTTATAGCTCATGAGGAAGTATGTGATGTTTTATCTTTCAACCTTGTCATTTACTCCTGACAGACTTTCACCAATGGACTAGTGGCACATCCGCTTATCCAATAATTTTGCAAAAAGAGCTGGCAACGGGGTGCCCAGTCCTAATTAATTAACTTTCATTGATAATTATCTTCACATGTTTTGCCCTGATTTATCAGTAAGCAACTTAATTTGCAAATAGACACTCCTCCATGGTATGTGAATGTTGGAAGGCACCCGAGGATTCGGTTAGCCATGGCTTGTGTAAGCAAAGGTTGGGGGGAGTGTCATCCATAATGAAACTAAAATACATGTGTAAACAAAAGAGAAGAGGGATGATTTACCTTACTGGTAGAGATAACGTCCTTCGTGGGAGCCGCTCTTGAAAGTCTGGTTGACGAGGTAGTTAGAGTGCCCACTACCATTCGTTGACAACAACAAACACCTCTCAAAACAATTTTACTTTTATTTTAAAAACTAGCAAAGTGGCCCTAGCAAATGCGAGGGCAACATCTCAATGGTCTAAAAATGTTTTTTTAGGTATGCGATTAGAACAAAGCTATGGTATCCTTAATAATCAAAATATACACACGTATGCACTATTAATTTGCAAAATTTCCGTCAGCATACAATGTATGTCTCAGTACAACAATCAATATGTATTCATGGCTACACATCATTAATAATTATGGAATATGTATACACAAACTCAAGTGTATGAGATAGTAAATGTTACAACATGATCGACTTGTCGTGCTGTATAGGAGCATATCATTGTACAAAATAACTGAGAATTCTTCAAGTGTGAGTCATTATTCCAGCATATGTTACCACAAATTGGCATTTTCTTTTTGAAATGCCACCCTAATCACCATATACTTGCAGTTGTCATTCAAAGCAAGATAACATCCGCTCTTCTCCAAGGGTACATAAAGATATGTGTATTAATTCATACATGAGAGATACAAATCATTTTCCTCAACATGCAACTTTGACCATTTATTTCACACCAATATACTGATGAATATTTATAGAATTACAATACTATGAAAAAAATATGACCAATGTAGTTGTATCAATTTTATTTCCTATTTTAACTGCACACATTTTAGGATGACATGGTTTTCATGAAGAGATGAAATGAATATTGAATTTTTTAGTGCTAAAAACAATCGAGGAACTTCCTTTTTTTTTTGTGGGCAAAGAAATAACTTCCCTTACATATATATGGAGCAAAACTAACCTGGAGCCGATTCCCTCGACAGCCGGCTTCATCCATGGTTCGTCTATGCTCTCTTTGTTGTCTTGCGTCCCTTGCACCATCTCTATATCTCCAATAGTCCCTCCGTCTCTATTGTTCATGCACATGCAATAATATCGCGCACCAATGTACCATGAGGCACCATAATTTTATCTCGGCCTGCTATGGGCCGTGGAAAAAAAGTGATGATATTTTATAGCCATTGCAAGAGAGAAACAACTACCGTGCCAAATGTGTCATACATACAATGGTATGTCTCAGTACAACAATCAATAAGCATACATGGCGACACATCATTATTAATTATGGAATGTGTAGACACAAACTCAAGTGTTCAACATGGTATATGTTACAACATGACTTCTCGCGATGTATCGGAACATAGCATTGTAGGAATATAACTGAGAACCCTTTAAGTGAGAGTCATTATTCCAGTATATAATACCACGAATTGGCATTGTTTTTGAAATCCCCCCATAATCACCATATACTTTTAGTTGTGATTCAAAGCAAGATAACCTCTGCTTGTCTGAAAGCGTACATAAAGATCTGTTTATTACTCCATCCATGAGAGATACAAATCATTTTAACAGTAGGCATTTTCTTGAACATGCAACTTTGACCATTTATTTCACACAATTATATTGGTCACCATTTATAGAATTACAATACTATGGAAAAAAATGACCAATGTAATAGTATAAATTTTATTTCCTATTTTAATTGCACACATTTTAGGATGACATGCATTTTTATGAGAAGATCAAATGAACGTTGAACTGTTCAGTGTTAAAAACACCGGACAAACTTATTTTTTTTGCGGGCAAAGAAATAACTTACCTTGCATATATATGGAAAAGTACTAAGATCACCTTGAGCCGAGTCGCTCGCGGCGGCTGGCTTCTTCCACGGTTCGTCTATGCACTCTTGGTCGTCTTGCGCCCCTCGCTTCATCTCTATATCCCCAATTGTCATCTCCATCTGTAGTTTATATCACACACCAATGTACCAGGAGTCACCATATTTTTATCTCGTCCTGCAATAATGGGCCATGCAAAAGAAGTGATGATATTTTTTTTTTATCTCGGTCTGCATTCTTTTTGTACATGGTGTTGCCATATTTCCCAAATAAAGTATTCCTCTTGTAAGGCAAAGCAAGTTCGCCATTATTAAATGGAGCAGATTTCAGGTATATAATCGGCCAATCATATTTAATCAGAGTAAAAATTCTACAACAAAATCTAAGAACTGGGAAGTCCATAACAATATAGTAGGCACGAATTAGCATATATTTTTTTTGTCTATGTGTTTTTTCTACTTTTGACTTCCATTTTCAGGCAATGATGCGAAAAAATATATGATCATGTGTTTTCAACTTTAACTTACATTTTTTGGTAATAAATTTTAGCTTCTTTAGCAGTGGAGCAATTACCCTATTTTCCATGATAACGTAAGTATTTTCCTGCACCATGAGTCCATGACCCTATTCAGAATTTCAGACCTCGTTGCCGCAACTGCACATGCATGAGGTATTCTCACAAGTTATGCCTTCCTAGAACTGATCCTTGCCTGTTTGCCTAAGTTCCAAAATGGCAACTTTGCGCATTACCTTCACACCCAAAGCGTGTTGCCCGAGGGTCACCCATCAGGTGGTCTGTGCCCCTCTCTCTCTCATGTCGGTCAACCGTGGCAGAGCGCTGGTACTCGCCCGACGTGTGGTGTACCAATAGCTGTTGGCATAGCTCCTTCCGAGAGGCCTCCCAGCGTCGAAAATGCACAGCGATGGCCTGATCATTGGCGTGGCTCCTCTAGTTGTGTCTACAGCAATGCCGACGGCATATCTCCGCTGTCTGAGCCCCCCAGGCGATGCCACATGTCTGCCTATACTGACGACAATGTCGTTGATGTACCTAATGTGGCATCTTCTCACCGTCTGTTAGAAACTCGTGCCGACCGCCGTGTGACGCCGACGGTGGATGGAGACCGTCAACACACATCCATCTACACTGACGGCTGCGTCACACCGTTGGCACAGAAGCTGTGCCGACTCCAGGTCAGCCGACGATGCTACACCGACGGTGGCAGACAGCACAACGTTGCACCAATGGTTTTTGGGTCTGTACCGACGGCAAAAGCAGTCGGCGTAGCACCCGTGTCCTGTAGTGGCTAGAGCCATCTTGGCCTGCGTTGACAGGAACGGAGGAGGCCATCTAGGAGATGCAAATTAAAGAACCAAATATGGCGGCTGTGGTAGCTCCTAAGTGAGAACATGCTTAGTGATCGAAATATGGCTACTATGGCAGCATACGCTAGAACATAATCAGAGATCGGAATACAGCGGCGACAGGGCCATCCGTATATGCGACGACGTGCTTGGAGATCGGAATACATCTAGTGCACATGCATGCGTGCATTTTTGCTAGTTAGTGTTTACCACGAAAATACTTGCATCTCAATGTAACTCTGTACAAAACGTTTTTAACATACCTTTGCCATAGCAGGGGATGAACATAAATAGCGAGTAGTTAGTGTTTACCACGAAAATACTTGCATCTAAATGTACCTCTGCACAAAACGTTTTTAACATACCTTTGCCATGGCAAGGGATGAACATAAATAGCTATCTTGAGACATTGAGCGCCACAACATGATAAATCTGAAGACACGAGAAAATAGGTCCATAATAAGAATTTAGTTTTGTTGAAGCTAGAGGAGGGAGAAACGCGATTACCTCGACATCCACAGTATGGGGATTTGGAAGATAGGGATATGAAGGATTGACCATGATTTGGAAACTCCAGGGAGGCTGCTACATCAAGAATTACTCGACCTCAAATCCTCGTCACTTGCCCCGGTGAGAGCAGCCATCGCCTACCTTGGGCCGAGAAGAATTTCCGGTGATGGTTCAACGGTGAGGGGGATTGATGATGGAAAATAAGGTCAAAGGCTGGGTAGTGCTATCAAAAAACTCAGTGAAGATCGGACGGCCGGCCGGCTTTCCAATGTCATTGATGAAAATACGCATCCAATATACACGAAGGGATGCCTCTCCGTTGGTGATCTATACATCCATGACGTGAGCAAGATTGATCATGAGATGCTGATGTGCATGTACTTCGTGGATGCCGGCCGGCCGACGATATTGGGCAAATACGGCCGTGATCGGATACGTGACGATCCTCTTTTGCACATGTAGATGAGGCGTACATGCATGAGATGAGGCAAGCTAGCCTCGATTGATCCATCCATGTATCTTTGTATGACTCGCGCGTGAAGCGAGGAACCTGCGATGCTGGTGCGCATCTATGCGAATACGGTGGCAGCTTAATTAATTACGTGAGAACTTGCTCTGAGATTAAAATATAGCAGCGACGGTAGATTATTTTACCAAGATCCCTTCAGACCTTGTCGCTGCGGTGCGCCGGATGTATTGGCTTCGTTTCTTCTTGTTCCCTAATCTCCTCCGCACTAGCATGGATACGTGTATGCATGTATCAAGAATTCATCGCGATGTGCAAGATCTAGGTTAGGCTGCTACGGCTAGGGCTACAACCAACGATGCGGTGAAGAAAAGGAGAAAAGGGTTATCCAATATAAGATGAAGAGGTAAATGGAAAATTAAGTAATGGCATTGGTGGGTAATTTCTTTAATACTACCGTCCAACAGTTTTTTTTTCTATAATCTGTTGGTTTTGGTTTGCTCAGGTAGCACTGGTTGAAAAACAGGCTTCCGTCCAGCCCCATAAGTCGCGAAGCTGTAGGAACCGCGACTAATGGGACCTTTAGTCGCGGTTCGGGAGGCGAACCGCGACCAAAGGCCTGGGCCCAGGGCGCTCGGTGGCCAGCTGGTGCACGTGGGGGGCTTTAGTCGCGGTTGGCCTGGCCAACCGCGACTAAAGGTGCCCGAAGGCCTTTAGTCGCGGTTGGCCAGGCCAACCGGGACTAAAGCCCCTCCCCTATATATACCCATCCAGCAGCCAACACTTAGCCATTTGGAGCCATTCTCTTCACAAACTTCACAAGTGGGTGTTAGGTTTGCTTTTGGTTCCTCTTATGCACATAAGGTGTTTGATGAAATGCCCCAAGAGCATGAAACAAACATGATATGAAGTGTTGGAGCCACACTTGAGCTTTCTCATTTATTTTTTCCTCCTCGATAGCGGTTAGCAACTTGAACCTTTGATGTGTCATTGATAAAATATGCATGTGTGTAGTTCATTGTTTAATTTATATTGTTTGTAGCTAGTTAGTTTAACAAATGCATGATGGTTAATTATATATTTTATATTATAATAATGCAGATGAATCGACAATGGATGTACGGTAACCGACTCTCCGGCGAGTTCAGTACGGGTTTGAAAGATTTCCTCGTAGTGGCTAATGCGAACAAGCAGGGGGGTTTTGTTATCTGTCCATGTGTTAACTGTAAGAATCAGAAGGGTTACTCTTCCTCAAGAGATGTTCACATGCACCTGCTTCGGCACGGTTTCATGCCAAGCTATAATTGTTGGACCAAGCATGGAGAAAGAGGGGTTATAATGGAAGAAGATGAAGAAGGGGATGATTTCATCGATGAAAGCTATCTTGCTCATTTCGGTGATACTTTCATAGAGGATGCTGAAGGTGAAGGGGAAGGTGAAGGGGAAGGTGAAGAAGAGGCACGTGATGATCCCGTTGATGATCTTGGTCGGACCATTGCCGATGCATGGAGACGCTGCGAAACTGAAAAGGAGAGGGAGAATTTGGATCGCATGTTAGAGGATCACAGGAAGGCGTTGTACCCCGGATGCGATGATGGTCTGAAAAAGCTGGGCTGCACACTGGATTTGCTAAAATGGAAGGCACAGGCAGGTGTAGCTGACTCGGCATTTGAAAACTTGCTGAAAATGTTGAAGAATATGTTTTCAAAGAATAACGAGTTGCCCGCCAGTACGTACGAAGCAAAGAAAGTTGTCTGCCCTCTAGGTTTAGAGGTTCTGAAGATACATGCATGCATCAACGACTGCATCCTCTACCGCGGTGAATACGAGAATTTGAATGAATGCCCGGTATGCACTGCATTGCGTTATAAGATCAGAGGCGATGACCCTGGTGACGATGTTGAGGGCCAGAAACCCAGGAAGAGGGTTCCCGCCAAGGTGATGTGGTATGCTCCTATAATACCACGGTTGAAACGTCTGTTCAGGAACAAAGAGCATGCCAAGTTGTTGCGATGGCACAAAGAGGACCGTAAGTCGGACGGGGAGTTGAGACACCCCGCAGATGGAACGCAATGGAGAAAGATCGACAGAGAGTTCAAAGATTTTGCAGCTGACGCAAGGAACATAAGATTTGGTCTAAGTACAGATGGCATGAATCCTTTTGGCGAGCAGAGCTCCAGCCATAGTACCTGGCCCGTGACTCTATGCATCTACAACCTTCCTCCTTGGTTGTGCATGAAGCGGAAGTTCATTATGATGCCAGTGCTCATCCAAGGTCCGAAGCAACCCGGCAACGACATCGATGTGTACCTAAGGCCATTAGTTGATGAACTTTTACAGCTGTGGGGCAGACCTGGTGTCCGTGTGTGGGATGAGCACAAAGAAGAGGAATTTGACCTACGAGCGTTGCTTTTCGTAACCATCAACGATTGGCCTGCTCTTAGTAACCTTTCGGGACTGTCAAATAAGGGATACAATGCATGCACGCACTGCTTACATGAGACTGAAAGTGTACATTTGCCAAATTGTAAGAAGAACGTGTACCTTGGGCATCGTTGATTTCTTCCGAAAGGTCATCCAGTAAGAAAGAAAGGCAAGCATTACAACGGCAAGGCAGATCACCGGCCGAAGCCTGCGGAACACACTGGTGCTGAGGTATTTGATATGGTCAAGGATTTGAAAGTCATCTTTGGAAAGGGTCTGGCGGACAATCAGTTCCGAAGGGAGCTGACGGGCACGCAGCCATGTGGAAGAAGAAATCTATATTCTGGGAGCTAGAATATTGGAAAGTCCTAGAAGTCCGCTCTGCAATCGACGTGATGCACGTTACGAAGAATATTTGCGTGAACATGCTAAGCTTCTTGGGCGTGTATGGGAAGTCAAATGATACAAAGGAAGCACGGCAGGACCAGCAAAGTTTGAAAGACCCTGATGACCGGCATCCGGAACGGTTTCAAGGTCGTGCCAGCTACGCTCTGACCAAAGAAGAGAAGGTCATCTTTTTTGAATGCCTGAGCAGTATGAAGGTCCCGTCAGGATTCTCGTCCAATATAAAGGGAATAATAAACATGGCGGAGAAAAAGTTCCAAAACCTGAAGTCTCACGACTGCCACGTGATTATGACGCAATTGCTTCCGATTGCTTTGAGGGTCTCCTGCCGGAAAATGTTCGAGTAGCCATTGTGAAGCTATATGCATTCCTCAATGCAATCTCTCAGAAGGTAATCAATCCAGAAGTTCTACCACGGTTACAGAACGATGTGATCCAATGCCTTGTCAGTTTCGAGTTGGTGTTCCCGCCATCCTTCTTCAATATTATGACGCACCTCCTGGTTCACCTAGTCGATGAGATTTCCATTCTCGGTCCTGTATTTCTACACAATATGTTCCCCTTCGAGAGGTTCATGGGAATATTAAAGAAATATGTTCGTACCCGTGCTAGGCCAGAAGGAAGCATCGCCAAGGGCTATGGAAATGAGGAGGTAATTGAGTTTTGTGTTGACTTTGTTCCTGACCTTAAGCCGATTGGTCTTCCTCGATCGCGGCACGAGGGGAGACTAAGTGGAAAAGGCACGATCGGAAGGAAATCAACGATATGTATGGACGGCCATTCTCTCGATCGAAGCACACCACACGCTTCGACCAATTCCAGCTTGGTGGCTCCGTACTTTGAGAAACACAAGAATATTTTACGCTCGGACAACCCTGGGAAGCCTGAATCCTGGATTAGGAAGGCCCACATGGAGACTTTCGGCAGTTGGTTGAGAAAACATTTAATGAGTGACGATCATGTTGTAGATCAGCTGTACATGTTGGCCAAGACACCATCTTCGACTATAACGACTTTCCAAGGGTACGAGATAAATGGGAATACATTTTACACGATCGCCCAAGATAAAAAGAGCACCAACCAAAACAGTGGTGTCCGCTTTGATGCAGCAACCGAGAATGGGCAAAAGGTCACATATTATGGTTACATAGAGGAGATATGGGAACTTGACTATGGACCCTCCTTTAGGGTCCCTTTGTTCCGGTGCAAATGGTTCTAGCTAACGGGAGGTGGGGTAAAGGTGGACCAGCAATACGGAATGACAATGGTGGATTTCAACAATCTTGGTTACCTTGACGAACCATTCGTCCTAGCGAAAGATGTCGCTCAGGTTTTCTATGTGAAGGACATGAGTAGCAAACCGAGGAAACGGAAAGATAAGAAAACGATCAGTACATCATGCGACGATCCAAAGCGCCACATTGTTCTTTCAGGGAAAAGAAACATCGTGGGAGTGGAGGACAAGACAGACATGTCAGAAGATTATAATATGTTTGCTAAAATTCCGCCCTTCAAAGTGAACACCGACCCAAGCATTAAGTTAAATGATGAGGATGCTCCATGGATACGGCACAATCGTAAGCAAGCAGGGACACAAGGGAAGAAATGATGTGTAATAATTTATTGTACCAAACTTTGTTGAATGAATCATGTGAATTATATTACCCGTGATGTGTTTGGTGTCCATTTTCGAATGATTCAATTGACTCGAGATAACACTGATGATACATGAAATTTGGAGTGATTCAGTCATACTCCTGCATACAGGAAATTTGGAGTGACTAAGTCATACTCCTGCATACATGAAATTTGGAGTGACTAAGTCATACTCCTGCATACAGGAAATTTGGAGTGACTAAGTCATACTCCTGCATACATGAAATTTGGAGTGATTTAGTCATACTCCTGCCTAGGCGTATAATATGCATACTCGTAGTCTTCATAGCCGCCGCCGTTGTACTGGTAGTCGTCGCCTTCTAAGTTGCCGGCGTCATCGTCGCTGCTGTCGTCGCTGTCGTCGGGCGGCGCTCGTGGCTCGAACTGAGGGTAGCGCAGGCGGGGGATATCGCCGGCCGTGATGTAGTCCATGACGCTCTGCAGAGTCCGGCCGTACCACCATAGCCGACGGCCGGCCTCGTGGAAGTTTCCAGGAGGCAGACCGTCCTCCTCATACCTGGCGAGCGCCCTCTCACGCCGATTGATGAAGAAGGCGTCCCAAGTATGCTGGTTATCGGGATGCCAGCGGGGATTCATCCGCTGCTCCGGCGTGAGGTCGAGGTAGTAGTGGTTCGTGATGGCCGCCGGCGCGCGGTACACGAGGGACGGGAGGGACCGGCACGCCGCCGGCGCTTAGGCTCCAGCCGGCAGGGACGCGGTAGCCCGGTGGGCAAGGGTAGTTCGAGGCGCAAAGCTCCTCCACCTGCTGGTAGGTTAGAGTGGGTGCGGTGGAAGCCATGAGAGAGTGATGAGAGATTGTAGAGATGTGATAATGCTGGCCAAGCCGGGCTACCTATATGTAGTGACAAATGGCGGGAAAAATGGGAGCGGGAAGACATGAGGCGGGAAGAAAGAGGCGGGAAGAAAGAGGCGGGAAGAAAGTGGCGGGAAGAAAGAGGCGGGAAGAAAGTGGCGGGAAGAAAGTGGCGGGAAGAAAGAATTATTTGATATATTATTTTTCTGATTTTTTTGATATATTATTTGTATTTTTAAGAATTTGAATTGAATTAGTTTTATTTTTTTGATTTTTTTGATATATTATTTGTATTTTTAAGAATTTGAATTGAATTAGTTTAATTTTTCTGATTTTTTTGATATATTATTTGTATTTTTAAGAATTTGAATTGAATAAGTTTTATTTTTTTGATTTTTTTGATATATTATTTGTATTTTTAAGAATTTGAATTGAATTAGTTTTATTTTTCTGATTTTTTTGATATATTATTTGTATTTTTAAGAATTTGAATTGAATAAGTTTTATTTTTTTGATTTTTTTGATATATTATTTGTATTTTTAAGAATTTGAATTGAATTAGTTTTATTTTTCTGATTTTTTTGATATATTATTTGTATTTTTAAGAATTTGAATTGAATTAGTTTTATTTTTCTAATTTTTTTGATATATTATTTGTATTTTTAAGAATTTGAATTGAATTAGTTTTATTTTTCTGATTTTTTTGATATATTATTTGTATTTTTAAGAATTTGAATTGAATTAGTTTTATTTTTCTGATTTTTGTGATTTTGAAAAAGAAAAGTATTTTCAAAAATACCTTTAGTCGCGGTTGGCCAGGCCAACCGCGACTAAAGGTCGCTGCGCGCGGGAACTGAAAAACCCGCCGAAATACCCTTTAGTCGCGGTTGGGGAGGCGACCCGCGACTAAAGGGTAACCGCGACTAAAGGGGGGCTATAAATACCCAACCGCGACTAAAGGGGGGGGGGGGCTATAAATAATCGCGCCCGAACCGTCGCCTCCATTCTCGTCTTCTCCGCGCGATTTCTCTGCCAGACGACGCCGCCGATCGACGCGCCGCCGCCGCCCGCCGCCAACGACGACGCGCCGCGCCACCCCGCCGCCCTCTTCTCGCGCCGTCGACGTCCTCTCTCTCGCACCGCGTGTCGTCTCGGCGACGCCGTCGTCCTTCTCTCTCGCTGCGCCGGCCGCGCCGCCGGCTGTGCGTTCTTCTCCGACGTATACGTAGACCGCCGCTTCGCACGCGCGCGCACGCCGCCATCGTCCCGTTGTTTTTTGACCGCGCGCGCCGCCGCTTCTTCGGCCGCCGGCCGGTCGACCGCCGGCCGCGCGCCGCACGCGCTGTACGGATCGAAGAGGGAAGGAAGAAGGAGAAAAGGGCGCGCCAGGGGCACCTGGCCGTCCCTTTTTTTGTTTTTTTTTAATTTGTAACTAAGTACACATAACAAAAAAAAGTACTTAACAAAATAAAGTACCGCAATTAAAAAGAAGTACTTAACAAAAAAAAATTACTTAACAAAGAAAGTCCCTTTTATTTTCTTGTTAATTTTAACTTAATTCACTTAATTACCAATAAAATTAACTTAATGAACTTAATTAACCTAAAAATTGACTTAATGATTCTTAGTTAACTTAGTGAACAAAAATAAATAAAAGTTACCGCAACTTAGTGAACAAAAATAATTAACTTAATGAACTCACCGCAACGATGACGACCACCACCACCACCATGTGGCGTATACGTTGTTCCCAAAAATAGTAGAACAATCGTACCACCGACAGAGAGAGAGAGAAACGTGCGCACACCGACGCCGCGCGTATACGGAGGGGGTGGCGAGGGGCGGCGCACAACTTTGTGCGCCGCCCCCTCGCCGCCCCCTCCGTATATGCGTGGGGTAGTCGGTGTTTCTCTTTGATCTCCTCTCTCTTGCCTTTTCGCCACCGCCCCTTTCGCCACCGCCACCGTCCTTTCGCCACCGCAGCCCCGTTTCGCCACTGCCGCCCCCCTTTCGCCACCGCCCCCTTCTTCACTTAATTAATTTGTTTTGACTACATGTTTTCAGGACTGACATATGGCGGACGATAGAGCTGACCCGATTCTGGACAACTATGATCCGGACCTCGAAGACCATATGTTCGGCATCATAAAAGGCGATATTCTATATGTGCCGACCGGACAAGAAGAAGATGATATCTCTTCTTATCTGAACCTTGAGGGTGAAGATGAAGGGCGCCGTCAGCAAGATGATGCCGAAGAAACGTCGATAAACGACGATCTTCAATTGGAAGTAGCAACCACCTCCGGCGCCGAGGTATATATATACATTGAGCCTCTGGTGATACAAACTAACTGATTTGAATAAATATGTGTGTACTAACGCGCGCGACTCTCTTTCTTATTTTAGCCCTCGGCCGGATCGTCGAAAAAATCGAGTACGTCGTCAAAGCGTGGCGCAACCAAGACGATGAAACCAGGAGAAACATGCACCATCGAGGTTGTCGAGGAAGCAACCGGCAGGCCGCTGGAGCCCAGCAAGAACGCCACCAAGTTTATCAGCCAATGCGGAGCCGTTGTTAGAGACAACGTCTCGATCACCGTCCAGGAGTGGAATGAGCCAAAGAAGGCACGTCTTGGTTTCACTTTTGTCGATAAGAGAACAAAAAAAGATTGCTTCAACAAGCTTATGGAACATTTCGTTCTACCTCCGGAATACCGCAAATACGATGAGAAGGGTAACAAGATTCAGGAAAACAAGGAGATGTGCAAGCTAGTCAAACAGTTCGCTCTTTCTAAGATGTCCAACGCATTAGGAAATACAAGCAAAATCTAGCCCATGACTTTGTCAAGCAGGGCAAGACTCCGGATTTCAAAGGACAATATGAGAAACTGCAACATGATTGGCCAGAATTTGTGAAGCAAAAGAAATCGGAGCAGTTCCTTGAAATATCGAAAAAAAATAAGGATAATGCGGCCAAGAAGGAGTACAATCATATTATGGGGCCAGGAGGGTATCGCTTTTGGCAGCCTAGGTGGGAGAAGATGGAGAACGAGCTGAGGGCGCGAGGAATCCGTCAGTGCACGGAGGGATGGGACCCAAGGGCCAAAAGCTGGTGGTACGGGCATGGGGGATCGCTGAACCCGGAGACATGGGAGTGTGTTTATCAGGGCAAAATAATTAAACCCACCCAAAAGCTTATTGAGGCAATGAGGGATGCTCAAGAGGGGAGGATCAAGTTCAACAGAGAGAACGACGCCCTGACAAAAGCCCTCGGGAATCCTGAACACGGAGGACGTGTACGAGGCATGGGGCCCATTCCGTGGAAAGTAGGGTTCCCCCAGAACGATGACCCGTACGGTTACAGAAGCCGTAAGAGAAAGATGGATCGGGATGCAGATGTTGTGGCGCAGTTGGTATCGGAAATGGATGTGATGAAGAAAACCGTGAGTGTACTAGTAGCCGAAAGAGATGCAGCTCGGGCGCAGCATGAAGATCATCCAATGGATCTCGGAAGCCAGCAGCAGAGAAGAAGCAGCGTGGCTTCCACGGAGGCCTCACCGGCTGGTGCACCGACGATCGAAATTACTGCACCGGAGCCTCTGGTGGTCGAAATTACTGCACCGGAGCCTCCTCGCTACCCCGTGGACGATATAAAGGAGATGGAAGCATGTCATCTGTATTGTCCTATCGGGAACATGTCCATGAAGGTAGCCATCGGCAGTGCTTTACCACCTGGAGCACTCCACCACAACAACCCCATTCAAGATGGCTATGCTCGTGTCACGGTGGAGGAGATAGTCCAAGGGTTTGAGGACCTGGACATTGACATTGCTACACCTGAAGGGGCGAAAAGACTTGGAGATGTCAAGCGCCAGTTCATTCTATGGCAGAAGAAGTTTATCAAGTTTCCAGGCGAGGCGCCAACAAGTCCACCCCCCTACGGTGGTGGTGGTGGCGGCGGTGGCGGTGGTGGTGGTGGTGCTTCACCTACACCTCCTTCACGTCAGCCGACGCCGCCCCCCAATTCACCTCCGGCGGGTAAGCAGCCGCCGCCCCCTAGTCCGCCCCGGGCGGGTAAGCAGACGCCGCCCCCCAATCCACCTCCGGCGAAGAAGCAGAAGCAGCAGTCCTGGATTATTAACCCGGACCCTTACGTACCTAAGAAAACAAAGGTACCGGAGCCATCACTGAAGCCTCTCCCCACGAGGCCTTGGGAACGTAGTGCCGAGGAAGTCGAGGCGGCCGCGACTGCTGATTTAGAGAAATGGAAGGCGGCCTGCAAGAAGAAAAGAGAGCCCGAGCCCAAGCCGATTTTCTCGATGAGCAAAAGAAGTGGGCTAAGTCATTTTTGAACGCACCGTCCCAAGCCGCGAAGAATGCTCGACGACTATGCACGTGAACTAAAGAATCAGGCACGCATATTCAAGGAGAAGAATGAGGAGGCCGATAAAGCGGAATTACAAAGTGCACAAAGCGGGAAACGAGTTGTTGCCCAGCTCGGGGAACAAAGTAAACAATCGATTGCCCCGCTTATAGTGACAGCCGCCGGTCCGGATGCCCCGAAATCATAGAAGGCTGCGGCAAAGACAGGGATTGACCGTAACGAGTGCCGAGAGAACAAGCGGCCAACTTAGGTATTACTCTTCGTGAACTGTTAGGCCTTGATGAGGCGCCGGTGAAGGAGGTAGTACTTACATATGTGAAGAATGGGCCTCTCGTCGAGCCTGCGCAGAAGAGGATCTACCTCCACAAATGAAAGGTCTGCTGAAGCTGGTACAAGGGTTACATAAAACATAAAAACGCCAAAGATTATATTTATGCGGAAGTTGGATATGAGCATCACTTCAAACAATACGTGTACAAATTCATCCGAGTGAATTGTTCCAGCTTTTCAATCTGCGCGAGCTCGACAAATCTATCATCGGTTGCTACGTTACGTAAGTGATTTATTTCTACCCCATCTCGTTCATATTGCCTCGCACTATATATATATATGTCCTAACTATATTGTTGTGTCCGCTATTATACATGCAGATTGAAGATTAAGGAATGCGAGTAAGGAGCATCCATGATGTTGGGTTCATTGACCCACACATCGTTAATGGATATACGTTAAAGCATCACCCCGCCGACGTGGAGAAAGACTCCGTGGCGGTTTCTTGATAAGCAGGAACTCAAAAGTGATATTCTATTTCCTTACCATTTTGGGTGAGTGTTTATGTCTTGAGCACATTCTCTTTTGTTTACTCCATGCATGGTATGTGGCCGGCTAATCGATGAGTTATGCATGACGATCGTGCATGTATCGTGTCCGCAGGTTCCACCGGATTCTCGCTAGTAATTAAAGTTGACAAATCAGAATGTCTCATCCACGACTCTCTGGATATGGATAAGGCGGAGTGGGCCGACATGAGACAAATGATTCAAAAGTAATTGTTTTCATTCATTTGCGCTCTATATCGATCGGCCTATTTCGTTCATTTCCTAATTAAGCTTCAAGTAATTAACTAATAACTCTCTTGTTCATTTAATTTTCTTTGCCTCGTAGGGTTTGGAGACGGTTCGCAGATACAAAGGTCGGTGAATTCAAGAAAGAGCTAAATTTCATGCGGTCAAAGGCTAAGAATGGTAGCGATATGCAGCCACCGGGAACCAATCTGTGTGGATACTATGTCTGTGAGATGATCCGGAGATACACCTCTGAGCGCGTTCCGAGTGATCTCAATGCTCAGAGGAATAACCTCCGGTCGATGCTTAGTCCAGAGGCTCGCTTCCGACCACTTCAAGAGGAACTAGCTGGATGGTTCAGGAGGGAAGTCCTCCATCCTAAAGGAGAACACCATTGCGACGATGTAGAACTATACATGCATTAAATTATGTATGGAAACTTGTTCAAACTTGTATATGGTCATCCGATGATATTGAATATATATTGTATATTCCTCTTGAATTCTTTTTGGTTCTAATTTCAAATTTGTTTGAAATTGTACATTCATATGCATGTATATATGTAGTACCGTAGAATATGTGAAACTCCTTCAAAATTACAATAAAGCACAAAAGAAATAAAACAATATACAAATTAAACAGAAAATATGTTTAGGGGGCAGGTTTAGGGGGCCTAAAACCCTAAACTGCGGCGGCCTTTAGTCGCGGTTGGCCGAAGAACCGCGACTAAAGGTCCTCCGCCCGACGGCCGACACTGGCGCCCACGTGGACGCGCCGTTAGTCGCGGTTCGTAAGGAACCGCGACTAAAGGGGGGGCCTTTAGTCGCGCTACTTTGGTCGCGGTTGCGCAACCGCGACTAATGGCAGTTGCGAACCGCGACCAAAGGCCCTTTTTCCACTAGTGTAGTAAATCGACGGCCAGATGTTTCTGATTTTTGTGGTAATTTCTATCAATTCTTCTTTTTTCTGGTTAAGCCGTAATGTACTTTTAATATATAATAGATAGATTTGCTCAGGTAGTAAATCGACGGCAGATGTTTCTGATTTTTGTGGTAATTTCTATCAATTCTTCTTTTTTCTGGTTAAGCCGTAATGTACTTTTAATATATAATAGATGAAAAGCTCTAGCACATGTTAATCCCTGCTTCCCTCTGCGAAGGGTCAATCTTTTACGTTTATGTTGAGTCACCATCCTTTCTTTGAGCACCTTCTTGAGAGCATAATTGTCATTCTTAGTGTAATATGTTTGTCCCAGAATATGGTTAACTGTGGTATAACTTTGATGCTTCTATCTTTCATAATCTTTACTTCTAGTCTTTCCATGAAATTCAGAGGTGGCTGGGCATTTATGTTTTGCTGTACAAATATGGGCAAGCGAGATACCACTTTATCATATCTTTTTATGAACATTGCAATCCTGCTAATAGACATGATTCATGATGCTTATTATTAGTTGGTTGGTATCTTTTTCATGATTGACATAACTATTAGATGACTTTATTTGCATGTATCTTATTGTGAATTGCCTAAGTACTCGTCCATATCATGAGAATATTTACATCATATGAACAAATGTGTTCGTGAAAGTTCTTTTATCGCACTCAGTTGTTAACTGAATTGCTTGAGGACAAGCAATAAGCTAAGCTTGGGGGGAGTTGATACGTCTAAAACGTATCTACTTTCCCAAACATTTTTGCTATTGTTTTGCCTCTAATTTGTGTATTTTGGATACAACTAACACGGACTAACGCTGTTTTCAGCAGAATTGCTCTGGTGTCTTATTTTTGTGCAGAAAATCAACTTTCAGGAAAATCCCCGGAAATAATTGCAATGGGCCTATTTTCACAGAAGACTTACGGAGCCAGAAGACGAGACGGAGGGGGGCCACGAGGCGCCCACACCACCTGGCGGCGCGGTGGGCCCCTGGGCCGCGCCGCCCTATGGTGGCGCCGCCTCGGCCAGCCCCTGACGCTCCCTTCTGGACTACTTAAAGCCCTTGACCTAAAAACACATGGGGGTCCCGACCAATTTTTTCCTAGAAGATATCCAGAAGTCCGCCACCATCACGAAACTCCGTCTCGAGATCAGAAACTCCGTTCTGGCACCCTGCCGGGACGGGGAATTGGAGGAGATCATCGCCATCATCACCACCGACGCCTCTCCATCGACCATCCATATTTCCCCCATCCATGTGTGAGTAAATCCCCGTTGTAGGTTGTAGGGGGTGGTAGGGATTGGATGAGATTGTTCATGTAATAACATAAGATTGTTAGGGCATGGTGCCTAGTATCCGTTGTTGGTACTTTTATGATATTGTTGCAACTTGTTATGCTTAATGCTTGTCACTAGGGCCCGAGTTCCATGATTTCATATCTGAAAATGTTATTGATTCATGATGATATTCATTGTTTTATGATCTTACCTGCAAGTTGTATACACATATTGATGTCCGGAACCCGAGGCCCCAAAGTGACAGAAATTGGGACAACCGGAGGGGAAGGAGGTGATATGAGGATCACATGTGTTCACGGAGTGTTAATGCTTTGCTCCGGTACTCTATTAAAAGGAGTACCTTAATTACCAGTAGTTTCCCTAGAGGCCCGGCTGCCACCGGCTGGTAGGACAAAAGATGTTGTGCAAGTTTCTCATTGCGAGCACGTACGACTATATACAGAACACATGCCTATGGTTATTTAGTACTTGGATACTGTTTTATTATTATCTGCAAATGCCATGTCTTTGAAACTTTGAAAACCACCACCATCAATGTGTGTCTCTGGTCATTTGAAGCAAGTCCACCCAATCCCATTCAAAAATTTCAAAAATTGTTTCATGAGGCCAATTGGACAAACACTTGTGATCAAATCCAAACCAAATCCAATTGTACTATTTGCAATAGTGTTTTTGCCAAACCTAGTACACCACTTGCACCAAGCCTGTCCCCTGGTCCCCTCTCACCACAACCCCTGCCATTAAAACCCTAGAAGAGGGCCAAACATGGCATAGCCATGGCCATGCCGGCCAGGTTCCCCATGGCATGCTCCCCCTCTCTCCTTCACCCACTAGCCCTGGCCACCATGCCAAACTACTCCACCTCACCCTACTGCACCCATCTGAGCTAGCCCTGGTCGAAGAAATGCCCCCCAAGCACCAGACACGCGCGCGCCCACGACGCCCAGGGCCATACCGACGATGGCATGGAAGCGCCCACGGACGTGCGCAGTGCACGCGTCGCCTCGGCGACACAGGCCAGCCCCGGACCCCCTACTCTGCCTGGAGCTTCCTCACCGCACTAGGAGCCCGCCACACACGCTCCCTTGCCCGCGCGCACGCTGTCGCCGTCGACATCGTCGCCGTTTCTCCGCCACCGTGCCGCACGGCATCGCACCCGCCAGCGCTAACCCGACCGTCCCCGTCCTAGCCAGCATGCTCCCTAGCGTCGCCTGGACGTTGCCTACGAAACCCTGCCCTCGCCTACCCCTCTGGCTCGCCGTAAAGCTCGCGCAATGGTCGACTTTGCCGCACCTCCGCAGACCTCCTCGCCTCTATAAATAGAGCACGCCCCTGGACGAATTCTTCACACTCCCTTGCTCTCCTCTCTCTTTTCAGCCTCCTCGTCCAATCGCCGCTCAACATTAGCCACCGGAGCAAGCCAATTTGTCGCCGGAGCCCGCGGAACCGCAGCAGACGCCGCCGTCGATTGCGACCACGTCAGGCGCTCCCACGACCACCGTTGAACTCGCCGTTGTCGACAACCTCCAGCACCGCCGACGCCCAGCCTTGTCGACCGCCAGTGAGCTCGCCCATGCCAAACCCTCGCCACGCCAGTAAGCCCTCTCGCCGTCGACGACGATGAACGTGGATCGTCAGATCCTGTTCTAATCGTGCGGCTCGCGTTGATTCATACCGCTTCGGCGTTTTAACGCACTGACAGGTGGGGTATCCCTGTCAGGCGGCCCGCTGAGCGCCAGAGCGAAGCTGGGCCGGCCCATTTCTTTTCCCGCGTGGCCTGTTGATACGTCTCCAACGTATCGATAATTTCTTATGTTCCATGCCACTTTATTGATGATACCTACATATTTTATGCATACTTTATGTCATATTTATGCATTTTCCGGCACTAACCTATTAACGAGATGCCGAAGAGGCAGTTGCTGTTTTCTGCTGTTTTTGGTTTCAGAAATCCTAGTAAGGAAATATTCTCGGAATTGGACGAAATCAACGCCCAGGATCTTATTTTTCCACGAAGCTTCCAGAACACTGGGGGAGATACGAAGTGGGGCGACGAGGCGGCCACACAACAGGGCGGCACGGCCCAAGCCCTGGTCGCGCCGGCCTACTGTGTGAGCCCCTCGTGGCGCCCCTAAACCTACCTCCTCCGCCTACTTAAGCCTTCGTCGATAATAACTCCAGTACCGAGAGCCACGATACGGAAAACCTTCCATAGACGCCGCCGCCGCCAATCCCATCTCGGGGGATTCAGGAGATCGCCTCCGGCACCCTGCCGGAGAGGGGAATCATCTCCCGGAGGACTCTTCACCGCCATGGTCGCCTCCGGAGTGATGAGTGAGTAGTTCACCCCTGGACTATGGGTCCATAGCAGTAGCTAGATGGTCGTCTTCTCCTAATTGTGCTATCATTGTTGGATCTTGTGAGCTGCCTAACATGATCAAGATCATCTATCTGTAATGCTACATGTTGTGTTTGTTGGGATCCAATGAATAGATAATGCTATGTTATGTTGATTATCAATCTATTATCTATGTGTTGTTTATGATCTTGCATGCTCTCCGTTACTAGTAGAGGCTCTGGCCAAGTTTTTGCTTGTAACTCCAAGAGGGAGTATTTATGCTCGATAGTGGGTTCATGTCTCCATTAAATCTGGGGGAGTGACAGAAACCTCTAAGGTTGTGGATGTGATGTTGCCACTAGGGATAAAACATCAATGCTATGTCTAAGGATGTATTTGTTGATTACATTACGCACCATACTTAATGCAATTGTCTGTTGTTTGCAACTTAATACTGGAGGGGGTTTGGATGATAACCTGAAGGTGGACTTTTTAGGCATAGATGCATGCTGGATAGCGGTCTATGTACTTTGTCGTAATGCCCAATTAAATCTCACAATACTCATCATAACATGTATGTGCATGGTCATGCCCTCTTTATTTGTCAATTGCCCAACTGTAATTTGTTCACCCAACATGCTTATTCTTATGGGAGAGATGCCTCTAGTGAACTGTGGACCCCGATCCATTCTTAACATCGAATACAATCAACTGCAATACTCGTTCTACTGTTTTCTGCAAACATCATCATCCACACTATACATCTAATCCTTTGTTACAGCAAGCCAGTGAGATTGACAACCTCACTGTTACGTTGGGAAAAAGTACTTTGGTTGTGTTGTGCAGGTTCCACGTTGGCGCCGGAATCCCTGGTGTTGCGCCGCACTACACTCCGCCGCCATCAACCTTCAACGTGCTTCTTGGCTCCTACTGGTTCGATAAACCTTGGTTTCTTACTGAGGGAAAACTTGCCGCTGTACGCATCACACCTTCCTCTTGGGGTTCCCAACGGTCGCGTGCTGTACGCGTATCACCTGTTAATTCAAATTTAGTTTAAATCAAATCTTTTAAATTACTTACTGGTGTCCCCTTTGAATTTAAATAAAACAAAATCTACCAAACCATATTTTACCAACTTTATATTGTTGGAAAGATTATTAAAAGATCTATCCAACCACATTGGATTCAAATCCATATCTGTTGTAGATTTTGAATAGTGAAAATAACAAGTCAGAGAGTTTTCAGACTTCAAATAAATTTAGAAAATCAACCAAAATGAATTTTGAGGTGAATCCAAATGCTATGATTCAAATTTCAAACCCTCTAATTGTTTATGCAAAAATATGGCATGGTTACTTTGTGTGATCATGGCCTAGTTGAAATAAAGGACTATATGGCTATTTCTAGTCAAGTGATATTGTCCAAAACTATATAATAAATCATATGAGGTGTTTTCCCTCATTTAAATCTTGTCCCAAGTAACTTCATATGAGGTTGTGACCTTGGTATACTTACTCTCACATTGAATTACTTGGTGATGTTAAATCATAAGTGGTATTTTTAAATGGTATGAGGTATTCTACCTCATTTAACTCATTTGTCCCAAATGATGATTATGAATGGTTGACCTTGGTCAACATGGGTTCATACATTACTTATTTGAGGAGATTAAATCTTAAGAAATTCAATGAGAGGAATTTATTTCTCCAAACTAAAGAGAAACCCTAATCCACATATTCAATGAGAGGAAATTATTTTCCTAACACTAAGTAAGAACACCCTAGCTTAATGTTGAGTAATTTTAGGTGATGATGCTAGATCATTTGGGTGAGCCATTAAGGCTAATTAAGTCTACCTAAGTATTGTTTGGTGATTGTATCCTCGTATTCGTTTATAGACGCTAGTACCGGAGACTATCAAGAGGAGGAGGTATTCTACCAAGAAGAAGAAGAGAACTTTGATCACTACCCCAACCAAGGCAAGCTAATATTCTTGCAAGTGCAAAGCTCTATTGGAGCAAGGCACCCTTACTCTTACCTTATTTACAATGTTCCCATCCCAAGTTTTTACATTACAAGTATTTACTTTGTTTATTAAAGATGTAATTTTATAGTTAACTTTGGTCTAAGTCTAGAGTGGTACAAGAGTAGTAAAGTTAGCCTCAAAGATGGATAAGAAAGATAGCACCCCTCATGATTAGTGCTAGTGCTAACAACTAAAATTGACTACTCTAGATGGGAACTTGTGATTTTGAAATGAATTTGAAAACCTTGGAATGAAGTGTCCTTCTAGTGAAAGGTATTTGAAGGTGAATATGACCTGAATGATATGGTGGATTTTGATCAAAACTGATGTTGGTTTGGATGCGATACCTTTCCAAATTTGAGTACCCCCACAATACCTAATTATGGGTAGGGCTTAACTGGAAGTTTATACATGTTAGTATTGGTTCCCTCTGAACAAGCCTCATAAGGGTTAGGGCGAGGCTGCCTCCGTTGTAATTGAAATGATGTGAAATGAGGTGAATGTACGGCCCAAGCCCTGTGCGGTTCCCAGGTTGACAGTTGGTCTTCACTGGGAGGCCAAGCTCATGGGGAGAGGTACCTATACTAGGGTATGTAAGTGAAAGGTTATGGTTGATGATCCGCGTACTGAGTTACGATGATTCAGGGTTGTCCCTGACGGATGGAATCAAATGTTGTGGCACAAGTGTGCAACCTCTGCAGAGTGTAAATCTATTCGAATAGCCGTGTCCATGGTTACAGACGGTTGAAAAGGCCATACTGTTTCCGGTGTCAGATATTTCTTGAAAAGGGTTGATGAACTGAATAGTGACTTGACTTGAATCACAACTAAGTTGTGGGAATGACACTAATGTTCCCACTTGATTTAGTTAGCATATGAAGAGTCTTTATCAAATACTTGTGAACTAAAGCTGGGTTTATGCAAAATAAACTAGAGCTTAACACCCCCTTACTCGAGTGATATTACTTACATTAGTATTAGTTTGCGAGTACTTAAAGTACGCACGGCTGTGTCCCTGGCTATTCAAATGGCCAGACTATGAAGAGGAGCAGCACTACCAAGGTGACGACTGTAACATCCCAAATTTCAAATCAATGAAGAAGGAGAAATTCAATTACCGAAAAATTAGAACCAACAAAAACTTTTATTTGCATATAGTGCTATGCATAGGACATGTGCATTATTGTGTGAAATACCATGATGATTGTTTATGTGCTTATGTGTTACATTCTAAAACCCTATCTTGATCATGAGAAGACAATCTAGCAACTCCAAATTAAGAAAATAAAGAAAAGGGAAAATTCACCAAAAACCCTCACATATGGTTTATGCCATTTTTGCAAATCTTTAACCTAGACCATTTTGGCTTGCACCATTAGTTGTATAATGTTACTAAACACTTATTACCCCTTTTGGAATCAAAGAAATTCAAATCAAATCAAATTTGAACTCAATTTGTGATCACATGCACTAATGGTCAAATCTGCCATTTTTAGTTTGATCACTAATTTGAGCCTCTGTATTTAGAGATTTTTAAACCAAACAATCCCAACTCTTTGCACCTCATCCAAGTACACATCAGGGTGAACAACTTTGGTAAAGACCACCAGTACAAATTCATCTTGGATCAAAAACTATGTTCAAGCAAAGTTGGAACTTTTTAACAAATTCAACATCACACCCACTATGAAATTTTGCATTTCTTTTTATTTTGAAATGCCACCACCACCATTGTGTGTCTCTGGTCATTTGAAGCAAGTCCAATCCATCCCTCTCACAATTTTCAAATTAAATTGCATAAGACACATTTGACAAAAACTTGGGAATTCAATTCAAATTCAAAACAAAAACACTATTCTCAATAGTGTTTGGCCCAAACCCTCTCACCACTTGTCTCAACCCTGTCCCCTGGTCCCCTCTAAACCTAACCCATGTATAGGAACCCTAAATGGAGGGCTAGACATGGCCAAGCCATGGCCATGCCGGCCAACTCCCATGCACCCATGATCCCCTCTCTCCTCTCACCTCCAAACCCTGCAACCATGTCCCACTGAACCTCCCTGGTCCCCTGAGCATCATGGTGCGCGCCATTGCCGGAGAGGAGGCCGACAGGCGCCAGACACGTGTGCGCCCACGACGCCCTGCGCATGCCGAAGACGGCATGGGCACGCCCACGAGAATGCACAACACCACACGTCGCGTCGCCACCTTGCGCCACCCCTGGCCCCCCTTTCTCCACGTTGAGCATCGCCGTGCCACCGCGAAAGCGCCAGACACACGCACGACACTGACCCATGCCTGCCGCCGCCGGAGACGACAACCGCATCGTGCCACTGTCGCGCAGTACTCCGCGACCACCCGACCGCGTTGGGCACCGCCTAGCCTACCTAGCGCCGCCCAGAGGAGCGCCTAGATAGGCTGAACAGGACGCCGCCCTCGCCTAGCTCGATAGCTCGCCGGAGAGCCTGCGCCGTGGTCGACCTTGCCACAGCACCTCGGTGCCCTTCCTCGCCTATAAAAGGAAACCTCTCCTCGTTGATTTCTCCACACCGCAAGCTTCCTCACACCTCCCTCGACCTCCTCAGCCACTCGCCCATCGACATTAGCCACCACCACCGCCCAATTGCTCCATCACTACCATGCGCCGCCGCAGAAGCTCGTCGTCGATTGGAGCTACCCCAGGACGCGCCGTTGGTACCAGGAGCTTCGCTGTCGTCGACATCGTCCTCGAGCATACTGCCAACCCTCGCTGAAGCCACGGTGAGCTCGCCGGACCCCCTACCTCGCCGCGCCAGTAGCTCGATCTCGCCGGAGATGACAACGTGCGTGAGCCGTCCGATCCTGTTCTAATCCAACGCGCCGCAGCCCCCGTACCGATTCGCGTGTTAAAAGGAGGCTGACAGGTGGAGCCCACCCGTCAGACAGCCCACGCGTGCGAGACGCGTGGTGGGCTGGAATTCTCTGTTTGAATCGTTTTCGACCCAGTTAGTTTCCCGCCGGCCCGTTTAATTCAAATTCATATTTTAGTTTAATTCAAATTTGGCTCACAGATGCTTTTTCAAATTTGAATAGATTCAAATTGGCTCAACCAAATTTGATGAATTACATACCGTTGGAAAGCTTATGAAATTTCCTAACTAACTACACTGGTCTCATCTGTGATTCGTTGTAGAATTAATGTGACAAAAAGAACAAGGCAGGGACTTTTGCACATTCAAACAATTATTAAAAATCAACCAAAAATGCTTTTGAGTTGATTTCAACTCTCATAGCTCACATTTCACTTACTCTAATTGTTTTTGCAAAAATATGACATGGTTACTTTGTGTGATCATGGCCTAGCTTAAAGAACGGACTCTATGGCTATTATAGTCAAGTGATATTGTCCAAAACTATTATGTAAATCTTACGAGGGGTTACTCTCATTTAAATCTTGTCCCAAGTAACTTCATATGAGGTTGTGACCTTGGTCTCCTTACTCTCACATTGAATTATTTGGTGATGTTAAATCATAAGTGGTATTGTTAAATGGTATGAGGTATTCTACCTCATTTAAATTGTTTTCCCAAATGATGATGATGAATGGTTGACCTTGGTCAACATAGATTCATGCATGATTGTTGGAGGAAATTAAATCTTAACCAGATTCAATGAGAGGAAATTATTACTCAAGGAACTAAAAGGAGCACTAATTAATAATGGTAACGAGAGGAAATTATTTTTCTTCAAGTAAGAAAACAAATGCAACCCACATGTTGTGTATGTGATGATGCTAGGATAGTTTGTGAGAACCCCTTTGAGTGTGCTTAGACTAGATCTTAAGCTTGTTTGGTGATTGTTACCTCGTATCCGTTTTTAGACGCTAGTACCGAGGAGTACCAGGAGGAGGAGGTCTACCACCAGGAGGAGGAAGATCACTTTGACCAATACACCCACCAAGGCAAGCTAATATTCTTGCAAGTGCAAGGCTCTAATGGAGCAAGGCAACATTACTTTTACCTTATGTGCAATGTTCCCATCCCAAGTTTTTACCTCCCAAGCTTTTACTTGGTTTCTCAAAGATTACTTTTATAGTTAACTTTAGTCTAAGTTTTGAGTGTTACAAGAGTAGTAGAGTTAGCCTCAAAGATGAATAAGCAAGATAGCACCCCTCATTATTAGTGCTAGTGCTAACAACTAAAATTGACTACTCTAGATGGGAACTTGTGTTTTGAAATGAATTTGAAAACTTTGGAATGATGAGTCATTCTATTGAAAGGTCTTTGAAGGTGAATATGACCTGAACGATATGGTGGATTTTGATTAAAACTGATATTGGTTTGGATGCGATATCTTTCCTATTTTTGAGTACCCCCACAATACCTGATTATGGGTAGGGCTTAACTAAAAGTTTATACATCTTAGTATGGGTTCCCTCCAAACAAGCATCATAGGGATTATGCCGAGGCTGCCTCCGTAGAATGTGAAATGAGGTGAAGGTACGGCCCAAGCCCTGTGCAGTTCCCAGGCTGACGGTTTGTCTTCACTGGGAGGCCAACCTGATGGGGAGAGGTACCTATACTAGGGTATGTAAGTGAAAGGTTATGGTTGATGATCCGCGTACTGAGTTACGATGATTCGGGATTATCCCTGACAGATGTAATCAAATGTTGTGGCACAAGTGTGCAACCTCTGCAGAGTGTAAACCTATTCGAAAAGCTGTGTCCACGGTTACGGACGGTTGGAAAGGCCATACTGGTTCCGGTGTCAGATATTTCTTGAAAATGTTGATGAAGTGAATGGTGACTTGACTTGAATCACAACTGAGTTGTGGTAATGACACTAATGTTCCCACTTGAGTTATTTAGTACCTGAAGGTATTTTATCAAATACTTGTGAACTAAAACTAGCTTTATGCAAAATAAAATAGAGTTTAGCACCCCCTTACTAAAAATGATAGTACTTACACTAGTATTAATTTGCGAGTACTTAAAGTACTCACGGCTATGTCCCTGGCTATTCAAATGGCCAGACTATGAAGAGGAGCAGAACTACCAAGGTGACGACCAGCAGGACGCCTACGACAACTAGGAATCTTCTGACGTCAAGCGTTGGCCTGTGGACTAGATAGTTCCCTTCTATTACGCTTCCGCTATGAATTGTGTTCTTTGATTTTTAGATCAACTATTTGTGTAATATTGGATCATGTGATCTGAATTTGTAAGAAAAGTATGGTTTGTAATGAATGATGACTTATGATATCGACTGTTATGTCTCGCAACAACCATGTTCCTGGGATTGCGATGAATGGCATAATAGGCATCTGGACTTAAAAATCCGGGTGTTGACAACGACCAGCAGGACGCCTACGACAACTAGCTGACGTCAAACGTTGGCCTGTGGACTAGATAGTCCCATTCTATTACGCTTCCGCTATGTATCTGTTCGTTGATCATTAGATCAACTATCTGTGTAATTTTGGATCATGTGATCTAAATTTGTAAGACAAGTATGGTTTGTAATGAATGATGACTTATGATATCGACTGTTATGTCTTGCAACAACAATCTTCCTGAGATTGCGATGTATGGCATAATGGGCATCTGGACTTAAAAATCCGGGTGTTAACACCGCCGCTGCCCATCCTGGCTCAAACCCCTACCTCCTGGCATACCAGCTCATCCATCAACCATTAGCGCTCAGTTATCAACGGTCAGCGCAGCCCCCTGGATGGACCATCGCCGCCTTCTCTCCGTCTTCTGCGAAGAAGAGACGGGACGACAAGCACGGTATGGTCGTCGTTTGTTGGAAAGTCGCTGGACGCGGGCGTTACGCTCGGTGGCATCATCCTCGTCTTGAGTCGGGCAACTGTTCCAACTATGGTGGGATGGTGGCCTCATCCGGTTCAATTGGGAACAGCTAGTGCGACAACCGATGGTGAGCCGCCGCGGTACTTTGCCTCCATCCGAATCTGGGCGACGACCAGCTGGAGGTCCCCACGCGGCCTCGCTCTGGCAGGGAGGCGCTGGACGCGGGCGTCACACGCGGTGCCCTCATCCTCGTGCAAAGCTGATAGTACAGGATCTGTCCGTCGATGGGGATAGCGACGTGTTGCAGGATGCTAATCAATATCTGATTCGTTTCTTCACTTATGTGTTTGCTGATTGCTCCTGCTAGCTGATGTATTCTACTAGTTGATGGACGGGGAGCTCCATTGCTAGCTTCTAATTTTTTTCGATTTGCTGATTGCTCCATTCCCGTCTTCTAATTTTTTCATTAGTGAAGAGGCAGAGCGCAGCAACGAGCTCCGCGGCGGCGGGAGGCGGAGCGGGGCCACGATCTCCGCGGCGGCGGGAGGCGATGCGCAACGGACTCCTCTTGTTCTGATCCCCTCCGTGGCTAAATTCTTCGACCCTTCCACCAATTTCCGTCGGGAGATGCTCGTATGGTCAACCTTCTTCAATCCTTCCTCTAGTTGCGGGAGGAAACGCTTGCGCGGGGCCAGAGTGAGCCGGGGCCAGCGAGTTGTGGCCGGAATCGGTGTCGCTGGTCTAGGCGAGGCCGTCTGGTCCTGGTGATAACGGATTTCCGTCCTCTGCCTCCCTATTTGTCCATTATCGACCGATGTCGTTGCTCTGGACTATGGTGCGGCCATGGGAGGCAACCCCTCTATCTATCTCTTATGATTGAAGATGTGGATTTTTTTGTTTAGCGGATGCTATGGTTCAGCTTGGGGATTGATACGCGTACAGCACGCGTCCGTTGGGAACCCCAAGAGGAAGGTGTGATGCGTACAGCGGCAAGTTTTTCCTCAGTATGAAACCAAGGTTTATCGAACCAGTAGGAGCCAAGAAGCACGTTGAAGGTTGATGGCGGAGAGATGTAGTGCGGCGCAACACCAGGGATTCCGGCGCCAACGTGGAACCTGCACAACACAAACCAAGTACTTTGCCCCAACGAAACAGCGAGGTTGTCAATCTCACCGGCTTGCTGTAACAAAGGATTAGATGTATAGTGTGGATGATGATTGTTTGCAGAAAACAAGAGAACAAAGATTGCAAGAGATTGTATTTCAGTAAAGAGAATTGGATCGGGGTCCACAGTTCACTAGAGGTGTCTCTCCCATAAGATAAACAGCATGTTGGGTGAACAAATTACAGTTGGGCAATTGACAAATAAAGAGGGCATGACCATGCACATACATATTATGATGAGTATTGTGAGATTTAATTGGGCATTACGACAAAGTACATAGACCGCTATCCAGCATGCATCTATGCCTAAAAAGTCCACCTTCAGGTTATCATCCGAACCCCCTCCAGTATTAAGTTGCTAACAACAGACAATTGCATTAAGTATTGCGCGTAATGTAATCAGTAACTACATCCTCGAACATAGCACCAATGTTTTATCCCCAGTGGCAACAGCACATCCATAATCTTAGAGATTTCTGTCACTTCCCCAGATTCACGGAGACATGAACCCACTATCGAGCATAAATACTCCCTCTTGGAGTTACAAGCATCTACTTGGCCAGAGCATCTACTAGTAACGGAGAGCATGCAAGATCATAAACAACACATAGATATAAATTGATAATCAACATAACATAGTATTCTCTATTCATCGGATCCCAACAAACGCAACATATAGAATTACAGATAGATGATCTTGATCATGTTCGGCAGCTCACAAGACCCGACAATTAAGCACAATGGGGAGAAGACAACCATCTAGCTACTGCTATTGACCCATAGTCCAGGGGTAGACTACTCACACATCACTCCGGAGGCGACCATGGCGGCGTAGAGTCCTCCGGGAGATGATTCCCCTCTCCGGCAGGGTGCCGGAGGCGATCTCCTGAATCCCCCGAGATGGGATTGGCGGCGGCGGTGTCTCAGTAAGGTTTTCCGTATCGTGGCTCTCGGTACTGGGGGTTTCGCGACGAAGGCTATTTGTAGGCGGAAGGGCAGGTCAAGGGGCGTCACGAGGGGCCCACACTACAGGCCGGCGCGGCCAGGGCTTGGGCCGCGCCGCCCTGTAGTCTGGCCACCTTGTGGCCCCACTTCGTCTCCTCTTCGGTCTTCTGGAAGCTTCGTGGCAAAATAGGACCCTGGGCGTTGATTTCGTCCAATTCCGAGAATATTTCTTTACTAGGATTTCTGAAACCAAAAACAGCAGTAAAAACAAAGAATCGGTACTTCGGCATCTTGTTAATAGGTTAGTTCCGTAAAATGCACGAATATGACATAAAGTGTGCATAAAACATGTAGATATCATCAATAATGTGGCATGGAACATAAGAAATTATCGATACGTCGGAGACGTATCAGCATCCCCAAGCTTAGTTCTGCTCGTCCCGAGCAGTAAACAATAAACAAAGATAATTTCTGGAGTGACATGCCATCATAACCTTGATCATACTATTGTAAAGCATATGAGCTGAGATCAAATCATTCAAAGCAAGTATCTATATTGATATAAGAGATGATAATGCAAGAGTTAGACAAGCTAGAAGTTTTCATGAGCTATTGCTTTAAAGACATGCAACCGTACAAAGTTCATTAAAGATGTATTAAGTATTCAGCATAGAATTTCTATCCTTCATTCCAAGCATCAAGTAAATTTTCACAACATAAGAAGGATTCAGTCAAGTAAACATAAACATGAACGTCATGAATCAACTGTTTCGAGGTCTACTCAACCGGTGAGCGCAAGCATTTGGTATTAGCACCAGGATGTTATGGCATAAAGAACGTTAATGGGGGTTTGGAAGGCCAAATAGAAGAAAGGCTTGCAAAGCTGTAAATGACCATTAGACAAGAGGAAGCCTTATGATCGAAGCTATGCAAGGAGTAGTGATTGCCATGCAACGGATGCACATAGAGCTATATGTGTATGAAAGCTCTCCAATGGAACTAGTGGGGGTGCATCCAACTTGGTTGCTCACGAAGACCTAGAGCACTTTTGAGGAGGCTCATCATTGGAATATACAACCCAAGTTCTATAGTGTAAATTCCCCACATAGTTATACTAGTAAAACATGAAAACTCTCTCATATGAACGTAGGTGCTGAACATGAGCAGAAATGATGACTATGAATAATGCGGGTGCTAAAACATGAGCACAAGTGTGGATAAAAGATAGTAATGCTGCCCCCTTTTTTCTTTATTCTCTTTTTTTTCTTTCTTTTCTTTTTTCTTTCTTTTCATTTTTTTCTTTCTTCTCCTTTTTTTTCTTTTCTTTTTGGTGGCCTCCACGACTCTTTTCATTTTTAGGGGCAACATCCTAATATGACAACACACTTTTTGGTACAAATAACTCATAATGAATGAAACATGATGTATGAAACTGTATGCCTCTGCCAGTGTAGCAGGATGTGCAATGATCTAGCGTAACATGGGTAAACCACACATCAGCTGTATATGATCATGCAAAGCAATATATAAATGATAAATGACAACATGGCATGTAATGTAAAAATGGATGTTGCATGGCAATATATCTCGGAACAGCTATGGAAATGCTGTGGTAGGTAGGTATGGTGGCTGTTTTGAGGAGATGTATGGGCTTATGTGTAGGAGAACAAGAGAAAGTTCTCCCACGGGTTTGGATGTACCGGCGAAGTATGCACAATTCTCAATGTGAGCAAAAGGCAATGCACAGTACCGAAGAGGCTAGCAAATTTGGATGGTGGAAGTGCCAAAAACCGTAGCTTAACATTAGTCAAAAAGAACTCACAAGCTTATTGCAAACAACTAGCAGGTTCATCATTAAGAGCATGATTAAAATTTACTTCAAGGAGGGCCGTTCACGGTGGCACAAGTACCCCGCTAGCTCCCTCGACCTTCAGCACAACTTAGTTATTACGATGAACTCTCAGACATGGAAAGCTATCAAGTCCAACTACGCCTTCAACTATTTAAATAGAGTTTGTAGTACGGCACAAGCTTAAAGACAACAATCCACTACTAATTTTAACTCATTTATCCAGCAAGCCTTACCATCTAAATATCTCAAAACATTTGCAAAGAATCAAGTTATCAAAGCTCAATGTTCTACAAGTATTTTATTATTCACTACCACATGCAACATTTCCCGTTTCCAACCATACAACAATTTAACGAAGAAGAAACTTCGCCATGAATATTATGAGTAAAGCCTAAGGACATACTTGTCCATATGCTACAGCGGAGCGTGTCTCTCTCCCATAAAGTGAATGCTAGGATCCATTTTATTCAAACAAAATAAAAACAAAAACAAACCGACGCTCCAAGAAAAGCACATAAGATGTGATGGAATAAAAATATAGTTTCAGGGGAGGAACCTGATAATATTGTCGATGAAGAAGGGGATGCCTTGGGCATCCCCAAGCTTAGACGCTTGAGTCTTCTTGATATATGCAGGGGTGAACCACCGGGGCATCCCCAAGCTTAGAGCTTTCACTCTCCTTGATCATGTTGTATCATCTCCCTCTCTTGATCCTTGAAAACTTCCTCCACACCAAACTTAGAACAACTCATTAGAGGGTTAGTGCACAATCAAAATATTCATGTTCAGAGGTGACATAATCATTCTTAACACTTCTGGACATTGCACAAAGTTACTGAAAGTCAATGGAATCAAAATATCCATCGAACATAACAAAACAGGCAATGCGAAATAAAAGGCAGAATCTGTCAAAACAGAACAGTTCGTATTAACGAATTTTATCGAGGCACCAGACTTGCTCAAATGAAAATGCTCAAATTGAATGAAAGTTGCGTACATATCTGAGGATCACTCACGTAAATTGGCATAATTTTCTGAGTTACCTACAGAGAATTTTGCCCAGATTCGTGACAGCAAAGAAATCTGTTTATGCGCAGTAATCCAAATCTAGTATGAACTTTACTATCAACGACTTTACTTGGCACAACAAAACACCAAACTAAGATAAGGAGAGGTTGCTACAGTAGTAAACAACTTCCAAGACACAAAATAAAAACAAAGTACTGTAGCAAAACATGGGTTGTCTCCCATAAGCGCTTTTCTTTAACGCCTTTCAGCTAGGCGCAGAAAGTGTTTATCAAGTATTATCAAGAGACGAAGTGTCAACATCATAATTTGTTCTAATAATAGAATCAAAAGGTAACTTCATTCTCTTTCTAGGGAAGTGTTCCATACCTTTCTTGAGAGGAAATTGATATTTAATATTACCTTCCTTCATATCAATGATAGCACCAACAGTTCGAAGAAAAGGTCTTCCCAATATAATGGGACAAGATGCATTGCATTCAATATCCAAGACAACAAAATCAACGGGTACAAGGTTATTGTTAACGGTAATGCGAACATTATCAACTTTCCCCAAAGGTTTCTTTGTAGAATGATCAGCAAGATTAACATCCAAATAACAATTTTTCAGCGGTGGCAAGTCAAGCATATTATAGATTTTCTTAGGCATAACGGAAATACTTGCACCAAGATCACATAAAGCATTACAATCAAAATCTTTGACCTTCATCTTAATGATGGGCTCCCAACCATCCTCTAGCATTCTAGGAATAGAGGCTTCGCGCTCTAGTTTCTCTTCTCTAGCTTTTATGAGAGCATTTGTAATATGTTTTGTGAAAGCCAAATTTATAGCACTAGCATTAGGACTTTTAGCAAGTTTTTGCAAGAACTTTATAACTTCAGAGATGTGGCAATCATCAAAACTCAAACCATTATAATCTAAAGCAATGGGATCATCATCCCCAATGTTGGAAAAAAATTCAGCAGTTTTATCACAGGCAGTTTCATGATTTTAGCAGATTTAGAGCAGGTTTCTCGCGCTTTGCATTAGAAGTGGAAACATTGCCAACACTAATTATTTTACTATTAATAGTAGGAGGTGCAGAAACATGTGTAGCATTAGCATTACTAGTGGTGGTAATAGTCCAAACTTTAGCTATATTATCTTCTTTTTCATTTTGCTTCTCTTTCCCACCTAGCACGCAATTCGGCCATCAATCTTATATTCTCATTAATTCTAACTTGGATGGAATTTGCTGTAGTAACAATTTTATTATTAAGATTCTCATGAGGCATAACTTTCGATTTCAAAAGATCAACATCAGCAGCAAGACTATCGACTTTAGAAGCAAGTATATCAATTTTCCCAAGCTTTTCTTCAACAGATTTGTTAAAAGCAGTTTGTGTACTAATAAATTCTTTAAGCATGGCTTAAAGTCCAGGGGGTGAATTCCTATTATTGTTGTAAGAATTCCCATAAGAATTACCATAGCCGTTGCCATTATTATAAGGATATGGCCTATAGTTGTTACTAGAATTGTTCCGGTAAGCATTGTTGTTGAAATTATTATTTTTAATGAAGTTTACATCAACATGTTCTTCTTGTGCAACCAATGAAGCTAACGGAACATTATTAGGATCAACATTTGTCCTATCATTCACAAGCATAGACATAATAGCATCAATCTTATCACTCAAGGAAGAGGTTTCTTCGACAGAATTTACCTTCTTACCTTGTGGAGCTCTTTCCGTGTGCCATTCAGAGTAATTGATCATCATATTATCAAGAAGCTTTGTTGCTTCACCAAGAGTGATGGACATAAAGGTACCTCCAGCAGCTGAATCCAATAGGTTCCGCGAAGAAAAATTCAGTCCTGCATAAAAGGTTTGGATGATCATCCAAGTAGTCAGTCCATGGGTTGGGCAATTTTTAACCAAAGATTTCATTCTTTCCCATGCTTGTGCAACATGTTCAGTATCCAATTGTTTAAAATTCATTATGCTACTCCTCAAAGATATAATTTTAGCAGGGGGATAATATCTACCAATAAAAGTATCCTTGCATTTAGTCCATGAATCAATACTATTCTTAGGCAGAGATAGCAACCAATCTTTAGCTCTTCCTCTTAATGAGAAAGGGAACAATTTTAATTTTATAATGTCACCATCTACATCTTTATATTTTTGCATTTCACACAATTCAACAAAATTATTGAGATGGGCAGCAGCATCATCAGAGCTAACACCAGAAAATTGCTCTCGCATAACAAGATTTAGTAAAGCAGGTTTAATTTCAAAGAATTCTGCTGTAGTAGCAGGTGGAGCAATAGGTGTGCATAAGAAATCATTATTATTTGTGGTTGTGAAGTCACACAACTTAGTATTTTCAGGAGTACCCATTTTAGCAACAGTAAATAAAGCAAACTAGATAAAGTAAATGCAAGTAACTAATTTTTTGTGTGTTTTTGATATAGCAAACAAGATAGCAACTAAAGTAAAACTAGCAACTAATTTTTTTTGTATTTTGATTTAGTGCAGCGAACAAAATAGTAAATAAAACTAAGCAAGACAAAAACAAAGTAAAGAGATTGGGATGTGGAGACTCCCCTTGCAGCGTGTCTTGATCTCCCCGGCAATGGCGCCAGAAAAAGTGCTTGATACGCGTACAGCACGCGTCCGTTGGGAACCCCAAGAGGAAGGTGTGATGCGTACAGCGGCAAGTTTTCCCTCAGTATGAAACCAAGGTTTATCGAACCATTAGGAGCCAAGAAGCACGTTGAAGGTTGATGGCGGCGAGATGTAGTGCGGCGCAACACCAGGGATTCCGGCGCCAACGTGGAACCTGCACAACACAAACCAAGTACTTTGCCCCAACGAAACAGCGAGGTTGTCAATCTCACCGGCTTGCTGTAACAAAGGATTAGATGTATAGTGTGGATGATGATTGTTTGCAGAAAACAAGAGAACAAGATTGGCAGTAGATTGTATTTCAGTAAAGAGAATTGGACCGGGGTCCACAGTTTACTAGAAGTGTCTCTCCCATAAGATAAACAACATGTTGGGTGAACAAATTACAGTTGGGCAATTGACAAATAAAGAGGGCATGACCATGCACATACATATTATGATGAGTATTGTGAGATTTAATTGGGCATTACGACAAAGTACATAGACCGCTATCCAGCATGCATCTATGCCTAAAAAGTCCACCTTCAAAGTTATCATCCGAACCCCTCCGTATTAAGTTGCTAACAACAGACAATTGCATTAAGTATTGCGCGTAATGTAATCGGTAACTACATCCTCGAACATAGCACCAATGTTTTATCCCTAGTGGCAACAAGACATCCATAATCTTAGAGATTTCTGTCACTTCCTGCATTCACGGAGACATGAACCCACTATCGAGCATAAATACTCCCTCTTGGAGTTACAAGCATCTACTTGGCCAGAGCATCTACTAGTAACGGAGAGCATGCAAGATCATAAACAACACATAGATATAAATTGATAATCAACATAACATAGTATTCTCTATTCATCGGATCCCAACAAACGCAACATATAGAATTACAGATAGATGATCTTGATCATGTTCGGCAGCTCACAAGACCCGACAATTAAGCAAAATGGGGAGAAGACAACCATCTAGCTACTGCTATGGACCCATAGTCCAGGGGTAGACTGCTCACACATCACTCCGGAGGCGACCATGGCGGCGTAGAGTCCTCCGGGAGATGATTCCCCTCTCCGGCAGGGTGCCGGAGGCGATCTCCTGAATCCCCCGAGATGGGATTGGCGGCGGCGGCGTCTCAGTAAGGTTTTCCATATCGTGGCTCTCGGTACTGGGGGTTTCGCGACGAAGGCTATTTGTAGGCGGAAGGGCAGGTCAAGGGGCGTCACGAGGGTCCCACACTACAGGCCGGCGCGGCCAGGGCTTGGGCCGCGCCGCCCTGTAGTCTGGCCACCTCGTGGCCCCACTTCGTCTCCTCTTCGGTCTTCTCGAAGCTTCGTGGCAAAATAGGACCCTGGGCGTTGATTTCATCCAATTCCGAGAATATTTCTTTACTAGGATTTCTGAAACCAAAAAACAGCAGAAAACAGCAACTGGCACTTCGGCATCTTGTTAATAGGTTAGTTCCAGAAAATGCACGAATATGACATAAAGTGTGCATAAAACATGTAGATATCATCAATAATGTGGCATGGAACATAAGAAATTATCGATACGTCGGAGACGTATCAGGGATTGACTTGGATCAGGCTATCAGCTGATTTTGGTTATCTTGCTAACAGGAAATTTTATCCATTATTGGCCCGTATCATATGATTTTGGCTGTCCGGCACCGCGTATTAAGATCCATGGCGCCACTGTGGTTTAGAGTCTATCGGGTGAGCGGCCTCCTTGAACTTCTCGTCGGCGCACGATCTCAAATTTGACTTTGCTTTAGTTGTTCAGTCGGCAGCAGTATGTATATCAATCCATCCATTCTTTTGTGTTCAGTCTGCCAGCATCTAATTTTTTTTATTAGTGAAACAGGGAGCATAAGGTGAAATTGAGAGAAAGAAATCACATTGGTGGCCAAGTTTTCCAACGAAAACACACCTAGCGATAATAAAGAGCATCAACTAGTACTTTGTTCTCTCACCCCGAAATTGGTCCCACATGCACATGATGTTGTCGCCTGGCAACAAAATACTAATGAACAAATGAAAACTTCACAGAGCCGTCTACCTGTTGTTTGTTCACATTCAGAGAAGGGCAAAATCCAACGGCTCTACACAACATTCAACGGTGACGGATGCATGCACACCTATCCACCTGATCACTAAATCCACTCTCTTTCATCAATCAACGGAAGCGAAGTTATGCTATTCTAAATAGAAAGATAGCAAAAGGCCTAAGAGGCCAGGAGCATAACGGCGACGTCCCAGCCCATAGAATCCAGGCTGCCACCTGGGAATCCCAAGCTACTCGTCGATGTCGACCTAGAAACCACCATTTGTTGGAGAGACTTCGTCTAAAACAAAGCATGCAAAGCTGAGTACAGGGACTCATCAAGACTTAGTACAACCTTTTAGCAAAGCTGGTATGCGAGGTTTTATGTGAAGCTTATTTTGCGTAAAGCTAGTTTTCCTTTATAAACAAGAGGGAGCAGAAGCTCGTCTACTTAGATCATTTTAAAAGGGGATAAGACAACGATATCTCTAGCTTTACTGATCATCATATTGAATCCACCAAAATCTTCATCATATGCTGAACCTATCCACTAGGATCACCCCCTCGATACCCTGAGAAGGGATCCTTATCACACATTCATTCCAAGTTTTACGATTAGGTTCATGTTGTCTATGATCACAGAATGCCTCCAGCATCCTTCACAGAATGCCTATTCCATGAGTCAAAACTAACTAGCGAACTCCATCATCGTAGGTAGCCATTCTCCGAGGCGGTCCCGGTCATTGTGCGCAGGAGATACAGCTCAATGCCTCCAGCATCCTTCACCCCGGCCACACCCTGTATGATGCAACTTTGAAAACCTTTTCCACGCCTTCGCCATGCAGAATGCCCAATGTAACTCGCAACCTAATTGACTCATGGGTAAGCTAGGCAAGTTCGGGCCAAGGGGTTCATATCGACCCCGTGTGATTGTACGCTCAGTCTTGGTTCCGAAGGCGAGAACCTCAGGTCCTAGTAGTCAAATCACCACATCCCCATGTGGCGGCCCATCCAAGTCTTTAAGCATGATTAATTACCATCACTGATCTTACCACGTCATCCTGCCATACTAGGTTCATTCGCAGCTCTGATTCATCAACCAGATGGATCAGAATTCGTCAACTAACATTGGCTAAGCATATTCGATACAACGGCTCTAGCGATGCACACAAGCTCAAACCTAGTTTTGCTGGGAGCAGTGGATCGGCGTATTTAGGCTACAAGGATGGTAAATGCAACACACATAGGATAACTGTACATACCGATAAAACATATTGGAAACGAATGCAATATGTAGGAACCAGAAGTAAAAGCATTTCGAAATCATAACATGAACCAGGCTAGGGCTTGCCTTTGTCCCTGACAAACCAATATGGATCTTTGGAGATCCCATGCTTGACTTGTTCGTCGATGGACAAGTATTGAGTTGCGTTGTTGTCGATCTTCATCGTCCCGAGCACTTGCTATTTCGATCGTGAAGAAGCAAACACCGGAAAGGTAAAACAACAATCAACACATGGCATTGATGCAATGCACATACACAAATGATGATATGACATTTTAAAGGTATTTAATTGAGACCTAGGACATGATCATCAATTTAACTAGGTTTCGGCGAGCTAGGGTTAGCAATTTCGAAAACCTCAGAGGGGTCCATTTTAGTTCTTCGAAAGCAACTAGGTTTCAAGTTGTTTGACAATGCATGATTGTCTAACCAAATTTTAGATCTCGTTTTTCTGAAAATTTTGATATATTATACATATTTTTATGATTTAAAATGAACTACTTATGAATTTTACAAGATTTAATCATTTTAAATCAATTTCTCAAAATAAGAAAAAGAGATATGACGTGGGCATGACGTCATGATGACCTAAGCCATGGCCATGAGCTGCAGATCGAGCTCGGGCGAATTTCAATCCGACGATTCGGGGGTCGTGGGGATGCGCGCGATGGGGAAACGGCGTGGCTCGATGCGACAGACCATCTGGTGGCGACACCGCTCCATTTGCGTCGTCGGAGCATGGCCGGCGGTGAGCAGCGCGGTGACCGGGGGCAGGAGCTCAGCGCGGAGGCGCTACAAGGGCTAGAGAGCGAGGCGGGAGCACTGGGAGGAGCAGCAGCTCACCACGGAGCCGTAGGGCTTGTCGGCGAGGGCGGGGGAGGCCGGTAGCTCCGGCGAGCGGTGGTGCCGGGGCCGGAGACGACGGCCCGATTCAGCTGTCTGGGAGCTCCCCCGCTTGTGTGTGTGGATGAGGACGACCAGAAGGACGAGGCAAAGCACCCAGGCTACTCGCCAAAGCAGGGGGAGCCGAGGAACGGCGGGGGTGCGGCGGGTGCTATGAGCTTGGGTTAGGGTTTGCCGTGCGGGAGAGAGAACAGAGGAAGAAGAAGGAAAAGGGGGCAGCCTAGGGTTCGTCTGGCGGTGGCAGCGCGCTTTATAGCCGCCGGGGGCGGCGACGCTGATCTCAACGTAGGGGAGCAGCGGGGAGGCTGCCACCGAGCTGCTTCCCGAATCGGGAGGTTGAAGATGACGGTGGTGTTTTGCGAAAAACCCCCTAGGGGTGGGGTTGGGCCAAAAGAGGTGGAGCTAGGCCGGCCTACTGGGCTGCACAGAGAGAGGAGAGAAGAGAGGGGAATTGGGCTGCTGGCCTAGAACAGAGAGAGCTCTTCTCTCTTTTTTTCCAAATCTGTTTTTTTTAATTCAAAATCCTCTGCTATTTTCAAAACCATTTGAGGATTTCAAACTTCTGGACATTTTGCAAATACCACATGGACTTCTTAAAAGAGAAGTGTCATGTAGGTTGACTATGGAAATTTGAAATACTTTGAGCATTTGAATGCAGAGAGAGGGAGATTCAAATCACCATTAGGGTTTTCAAAACATTCCCTTAATGCATTTTTCTTAGGAAAATATCATGATGCAAATGAAATGATGCACAATCAAACCCTGATTTAGGTTTAGCAAAACATGGGTGTTACAGATCTACCCCCTTAAATGAATCTTGTCCCGAGATTCAAAGGTAGGAATAGAGAAGGTAACAAGGACTACACCTGCCTTCAACGATCTTGTCGATACCACGACAATCTTTCTTCTTGAAGATGTTGATCCACGACATCATGAAGAAGTTGATCCACAACTAATGGGGTTCGTGCCATAGAAAACAAAAAAATCTACCGCAAGAACGAATACCACCAAGATCTTATCTACTAGATCTGAGCAACGAGATAGATGAGAGACATACCCTTGAAGATCCAAAGTGTTAATGAGATCAAATCTCGTGGACGATGTAGTCGTACTCTTGCCGAACTCAAGTTCGAGATGTAGTCCTTCTAGTGCTGCAAGCGGGCAGCACCTCCATACTCGGTCACACGTACGGTGTCGATGAAGACGTCCTCTCCCCGTTCCAACGGGAAGCGGATGTAGTAGATCCTTCTTGGAATCCCAACAACACGACGTTGTGGTGGTGGTGGTGAAGATTTCCTGCAGGGCTTCGCCAAGTCGGTACAGGAGCAAGGACAGAGAGAGGATGGCGGCTAGGGTTTCTTAGTTCAAGACTTGTTAGTACCCTTGCCCCTCCCCTCTTTATATAGGGGAGGGAGCAACCATAGGATTCCTTGGCCCTTACAATTCCTCCTTGGGCCAGCCCACAAAAGGGCAAACTTGACCCTCATGTTTCGGGGAAACTTAGCCCTTAAGCCTTGGGAAACTTTTCCCTTAAGCTTGCTTGGGGTTGGGCTGGTTAGCATGGTGCGCCCAGCCCATTTAGGCTAGGCAGCACCTCTTCGGCCCATGTGGGCACTCCCGAGGTGGTGGGCCCAGTGGTGGCCCACTAGAACCTTCTAGAAGCTCTGGTCAAAATACTGATATTTTTCCTGAACCTCGGAAGACGACTTCCCTTATATGAATCTTATTGTCCGGACCATTCCGGACCTCCTCGTCATGTCCTGGATCCCATCCGAGACTTCGAACAACAGTCGGTGTCCATCTCATATTCCATATGTACTTAAACAACATCGAACCTTAAGTGTGTCACCCTACGGTTCGTGAACTATGCAGACATGATCGAGACTTCTCTCTGATAGATAACCAATAGCGGGACCTGGAGATCCATAATGGCTCCCACACATTCAACGATGACTTTGTGATCGAATGAACCATTAACATACAATACCAATTCCCTTTGTCGCGCGATACTTTACTTATCCGAGGTTCGATCATCAGTATCTCTATACCTAGTTCAACCTCGTTCCCGATAAGTAATCTTTACTCGTACCGTTATATGTCATCTCTTGTGATCTTGTCACATGCTTGCAAGCTAATTAGACGACATTCCACCGAGAGGGCCTAGTGTATATATATTCGTCACCAGGATGGACAAATCCCACTCTTGATCCATATGCCTCAACTTATACTTTCCGAATACTTAATCCCACCTTTATAACCACCCATTTACGCAGTGGCGTTTGATGTAATCAAAGTACCCATCCGTTGTAAGTGATTTATATGATCTCATGGTCGAAGGATTAGGTTACTATGTATTGAAAGCTTATAGCAAGACGAACTTAATGACTTGATCTTATGCTACACTTATTATGGGTGTGTGTCCATCATATCATTCTCCCAATGAAATAACCTTGTTATTAATAACATCCAATGTTCATGATCAGGAAACCATAATCATCTATTAATCAACAAGCTAGATTAACAAGAGACTTACTAGGGACTCTTTATGTTTACATAACACACAAGTATTAATGTTTCCGATTAATACAATTATAGCATGGGATGCAAACATTTATCATAAACACAAATATATAATAATAACACCCATGGAGATTACATGGTAAGGTACCTAACACCCATGGAGTTCTGGTGTAGGTCATGTTTTTCCCTAGGGAGAGCTTTAGTCAACGGATCTGCCACATTAAGATCTGTGTGTACTTTTTAAATCTTTATGTCACCATCTTCGACATACTCGCGAATCACATGAAAACGTTGCTTGATATGCTTCAGCTTCTTGTGTGACCTTGGCTCCTGTGCATTGGCTATGGCACCCATGTTGTCACAATAGATGGTCAACGGGTCCAACGCACTAGGAACCACACCAAGCTCAGTAATGAATCTCTTCATACATATTGCTTCTGATGAAGCTTCTGAAGCAGCTATGTATTCAGATTCAATTGTAGATTTCGCCACCATGCTTTTCTTCGCACTCATCCAACTTACAGCTGCACCATTCAAAATAAACACGTACCCAAATTTAGACTTAGAGTCAACTAGCATCGGTGTAACTGGTTACAGCGAGCTCCTGATCACTTCCATAACAAATAAACATATCCTTAGTCCTTTTCAAGTACTTCAGGATATTCTTGACCACTGTCCAGTGCTCCATTTCAGGATCACACTGATATCTGCTGGTCAAACTAACAACATGTGCGATATCCGGTCTTGTACATAGCATGTCATACATGATAGAGCTTACTTCCGAAGCATAGGGGATCTTGTTCATCCTTTCTCTTTCCTCTGCCATAGCCGGAACTTGAGTTTTACTCAAAGTCTTACCTGGCAACATGGGCAAGAACCCTTTCTTGCTTTCATCCATTCTAAACTTCTTCAGAATCTTATCCAGGTATGTACTCTGTGAATGCCCTATTAGGCTTCTTGATCTATCTCTATAAATCTTGATTCCTAAAATATATGCTGCTTCTCCAAGGTCTTTCATTGAAAAACATTTAGTCAAATAACCTTTGACACTACTTAGAAGATCTATATCATTCCCAATCAAAAATATGTTGTCTACATATAATATCAGGAAGGCTACAGAGATCCCACTCACTTTCTGGTAAATACAAGCTTCTTCAAAAGTTTGTATAAATCCGAAGTCTTTGATCACCTTATCGAAGCGTTGGTTCCAACTCCGGGATGCTTGCTTTAGTCCATAAATGGAACGCTGAAGTTTGCATACCTTGTCAGCATTTTTAGGATCGACAAAACCTTTGAGTTGTACCATATACAACTCTTCCTCAATATCACCATTAAGGAACGCTGTTTTGATATCCATCTGCCAAATTTCATAATCGAAAAATGCATCGATTGCTAACAAAATCCTTACATACTTTAGCTTTGCTACAGGTGAGAAACTCTCATCATAGTCAACTCCTTGAATTTGTCGGAACCCTTTCACAACAAGTTGAGCTTTATATACAGTCATATTACCATCAACATCTGTTTTTCTTTTGAAGATCCATTTATTCTCAACAGCCTTGCGGCTATCAGGTAAGTCTACCAAAGTCCATACATGGTTTTCATACATTGATCCTAATTCGGATTTCATGGCCTCTTGCCATTTGTTGGAATCTGGGCTCATCATTGCTTCCTCATAAGTCGCAGGATCTTCATCGTTGTTGTCCACAATCATGACATTTCAACAAGGGTCGTACCAATGAGGAGAGGTACTAACCCTCGTCGACCTGCGAGGTTCAGTAGCAACTTCGTTCGAAGTTTCATGATCATCATCATTTGCTTCCTCTCTTATCGGTGCAAGCGGCACAAGAACATCTTCCGGTGCTGCACTACTCTCAAGTACGATGGAAGGTTCAATAACTTCGTCGAGTTCTACTTTCCTTCCAGTGACTTCTTTCGAGATAAACTCTTTGTCAAGAAAGGATCCGTTCTTGGCAACGAATTTTTTTCCCTTCCGATCTATGATAGAAGGTATACCCAGTTGTTTTTAGGGTATCCTATGAAGATGCATTTCTCCGCTTTGGGTTCAAGCTTGTCAGGTTTTAACTTCTTTACATAATCTTCGCAGCCCCACACTTTAAGGAACGACAACTTAGGTTTCTTACCAAACCACAATTCATATGGTGTCGTTTCAGCGGATTTAGATGGTTCCCTATTTAAAGTGAATGCGGCTGTCTCTAATGCATAACCCCAAAACGATAACGGCAAATCGGTAAGAGACATCATAGACCGAACCATATCTAAGAGAGTTCGATTACGACGTTTGTACACACCATTGCGCTGTGGTGTTCCCGTCGGTCTCAACTGTGAAAGTATTCCGTATTTCTTTAAATGCATGCCAAACTCGTAACTCAGATATTCACCTCCGCGATCAGAATGCAGAAACTTAATCTTCTTGTTACGTTAATTTTCTACTTCACTTTGAAATTCCTTAAAGTTCTCGAAAGTATCGTACTTATGTTTCATAAAGTAGATATACCCATATCTACTCAGATCATCTGTGAAGGTAAGAACATAACGATAACCACTGCGCGAAGCTACTCTCATTGGACCGCACACATCAGGATGTATTATTTCCAATAAGTCTGTAGCTCGCTCCATTATACCAGAGAATGGAGTCTTAGTCATTTTTTTCATCAGACATGCCTCGCATATATCAAGTGATTCAAAATCAAGTGATTCGAGGAGTCCATCGGAATGGAGTTTGCTTCATGCGCTTCATTCCAATGTGACTACGACGACAGTGCCACATATATGTAGAATTATCAGTTAATTTAATTCATTTAGCATCAATGTTATGAACATGTGTATCACTACTATCGAGATTTAATAAGAATAAACCATTTATCTCAGGTGCATGACCATAAAAGATATTATTCATATAAATTGAACAAACATTTTTCTCAGACTTAAATGAATAACCATCTTGCAATAAAAAAGATCCAGATATAATATTCATGCTTAACGTAGGCACCAAATAACAATTATTCAGATTTAAAACTAATCTCCAAGGTAGATGTAGGGGGAGTGTGCCGATGGAGATTGATACGTCCCAAACGTATATATAATTTTTGATGCTCCATGCTTGTTTTGTTACAATTCTTATATGTTTTATGTGAACTTTTCCACACTTTTTAGCATTTTCTGGGACTAACTTATTAACGCAGTGCCGCAGTGCCAGTTCCTGTTTTCTGCAGTTTTTGTGTTTCAGAAAAGTTGTACATGAAAGTTTCTCGGAATTGGACGAAACAAAAGCCCAGAGTCTTATTTTTTCGGCACGAAGACGGAGCCAGAAGGACACGCGTAGGAGAGCTTCCACGTGGCAGTACATAGGGCAGGCACGGCCCAACCCCTGGCCGCGCCTGGCCCATGTACTGGCGCCTCGTCGCCTCGTTTGCTCCGCCCTTCCGCCTATTTATTCCTCGTATTGGGAAAATCCCAGGGACGAGATCCTCCATCCACGAAAATTTCTGACACCGCCGTCAACCGAAACCCTAGTTTGGGAGAGTTCTGCAGTCCATCCCGGCACCCTGCCGGAGAGGAAAATCACCGTCGGAGGCCTCTACATCACCATGTCTTCATCCGAGGTGATGCGTGGGTAGTTCTCCACGGGGCCATGGGTCCATAGCAGTAGCTAGATGGATGTCCTCTCCTTGTTGTGCTTCATGTATAGATCTTGTGAGCTACCTAACATGATCAAGATCATCTATTTGTAATTGCTACATGTTGGTTTGATGTGGATACGATTTATAGAGAGATTGCTTTGGTTGAGATTATGTATTATGTTATTATTATCTTGCATGCTCTCCGTTTCTAGTAGATGCTCTGGCCAAGTAGATGCTAGCGACTCCAAGAGGGAGTATTTATGCTCGATAGTGGCTTCATGCCTCTATTTAACCATGGGAAGTGACCTTGTTCTCTATGGTTGTAGATGTGTTGTTGCTACTACGGAGAAAACAGCCGTGTTCTATTCAGCGGTAGTTTTATCATTTACTTTACACACATTGCTTAAAGTGATAGTCCGTTGCTTGCAACTTAATACTGGAGGTTGTCGCGGATGCAGTCCTGAAGGTGGATTATTAATCATAGACGCAGTTGGATTACGGTCTATGTATATTGTTGTAATGCCCGCATACTTTCATAGCATGTATTCTGCACCAACCATTAGCGTAGAATCTCTGTTTGTCAATTGCCCATCTATAATTTGTTTACCCAACATATTTATTTATTGGGGAGACGCCTCTAGTGAATTGTGGACCCCGGTCCTTCTTCTTTTAATTGCAATCTTCTACAACATTTTTCTGTTCTGTTCTCTGCAAACAATTCTTTTTCCACACGGTGCGTTTAATCCTTTGTTTTCAGCAAAACCAGTGAACTTGACAATCTCACTGAAAGTTGGGGACAAAGTACTTGGTTGTTTGTGTGTAGGTCTCCATGTTGCTGCTGATGCCGACAGTGCGCCCTGCCACGAGTTGGTTCGCAACACCTCGGGAGAGAACGTTTTTCTCCTACTGGTCGATAAACCTTGGTTTTATTACTGAGGGAAAACTTCCTGATGTGCTCATCATACCTTCCTCTTGGGGTTCCACTTAACGTTGCGCATAAATTCTCCTTCATCAACTCCGCGCTCAGCAAAGACTTTTTCTGGCGCCGTTGCCGGGGAGAAAAGCATCTCTTCTGCGAGGGGAGTTTCTCACTCTCAACTCTTTTACTTTGTTATTGTTTTGCTTGCATATTTTATTTTTATCTTGTTTGCATTTTATATCGAAAATCCAAAAAAATTAGTATAGCTTTTATTTCTGTTGCTTGCATACTTTTATTAAATGGCTACTCCTGAGAATACTAAGTTGTGTGATTTTACTATCACCAACAACAATGATTTTAGTTGCACACCCATTGCTCCACCTGCTTCCAAAGCAACTTTTTATGAGATTAAGCCTGCCTTGTTGAACCTTGTTATGAAAGAGCAATTTTCTGGTGTTAGTACTGATGATGCTGCTTCTCACCTCAACAATTTTGTTGAGCTATGTGAGATACAAAAATATAAGGATGTAGATGGTGATATTATTAAGTTCAAATTGTTTCCTTCATCATTAAGAGGTAGATCTAAGGAGTGGTTCCTATCTTTGCCTAGAAATAGTATTGATTGTTGGGTTAAATGCAAAGATGTTTTTATTGGAAAATATTATCCTCCTGCTAAATTATATCTTTGAGAAGTGATATTATGAAGTTTAGACAATTTGATACTGAGCATGTTGCCTAAGCTTGGGAAAGAATGAAATCGTTGGTTAAAAATTGTCCCACTCATGGACTGACTACTTGGATGATTATTCAAACCTTCTATGCAGGACTAAATTTTTATTCAAGGAACTTATTGATTCAGCTGCTGGAGGCACATTATGTCTATGACCCATGGGGCGGCTACAAAACTTCTGGACAATATGATGGTAAATTATTCGGAATGGCATACCGAGAGAGCTCCACAAGGTAAAAAGGTAAAATCCGTTGAGAAAACTTCTACTTTGAGTGATAAGATTGATGCTATTATGTCTATGCTTGCAAATAATAATGCTCCTATGGATCCAAACAATGTTCCTTTGGCCTCTTTGGTTGCTCAAGAAGAAAATGTAGATGTGAATTTATTAAGAGCAACAATTTTAATAATAATGCCTATAGGAATAATTTTGGTAGCAATAATTATAGGCCGTATCCTCCCAACAATGGAAGTGGTTTTAGTAACTCTTATGGTAATTCTTATAACAGCAATAGGAGTGCTCCCTCTGAACTTGAGGGTATGCTCAAAGATTTTATTAGTAAACAAACTGCTTTTAATAAATCTGTGGAGGAAAAGTTTAGCAAAATAGATGCTCTTGTTTCTAAAGTGGTTAGCCTTTCTCTTGATGTTGATCTTCTTAAATTAAAGTTTGTTCCTCATGATAATACTGAGAATAAAACTTTTGCTCAAGCAAATGCTATTCAAGTTAGAATTGATGACAATATGAGGTTGTTAGCTGAATTGCATGCTAGGTGGGAAAGAGAAGATGAGATGGCTAGAGAAAATAATTTAGCCAAGGTATACACAATCACCACCAATAGTAATATTGAAACTTTGAATGCTAGAAAACCTCCTGATACTACTAGAAAAATCGAAAATGTAGGAAAAGTCCCCACTCCACATGGAAAAGTGTATAAACCCATTAAAACTGTTCCCGACAAGCATGCTGAAATTTTTAGAGGTGTGGGAGATAATTGTCCTTTTATTTTTGATAGCAATGATTTTGATTTTGAAAGTTGTACCATTACTGAAGTTATAAATTTCTTGCAAAAGCTTGCTGAAACTCCCAATGCTAGTGAACAAAATCTTTCTCTTACAAAGTATATTGCTAGTGCTATTATGAAAATGAGGGAAGAAGAGTTGAAACATGAGGCTTCAATTTCTAAAAAGTTAGAAGATGGTTGGGAACCTATTATTAAGATGAGAGTAGAAGAATTTTATTTTAATGCTTCATGTGATCTTGGTGCAAGTATTTCTGTTATGCCTAAAAAAGTTTATGATATGCTTGACTTGCCATCAACTCCGCCTATGTTGTCTCAACATAGCCGGTCCCAAGCCCGGGTAAAGGAGGAGGGTTGTGATAGGCGGGGCGAGCCAACGTAAAAAACCCAGCCACTCTTATGGAGATGAAACCCAAAGGAACCTTGTTGGGGCGTAACCCTCTTAGCGACGCGCCACATCGGAACCCGGGTGTGGTGTCAAATGGGCAAGGGCCGGGCCGTCACCCCCTTGGTGGCGCGCCGTATCTTGATCCGGATACGGTGATAAGTCAGCAAGGATCGGGTCACTGCATCCTTAGTGGCGTGATGTCTACGGGAGCTTCTATTCTTGTAGACAGTGTTGGGCCTCCAAGAGCAGAGGTTTGTAGAACAGCAGCAAGTTTCCCTTAAGTGGATCACCCAAGGTTTATCGATCTCAGGGAGGAAGAGGTCAAAGATATCCCTCTCAAGCAACCCTGCAACCACAAAGCAAGAAGTCTCTTGTGTCCCCAACACACCTAATACACTTGTCAAATGTATAGGTGCACTAGTTCGGTGAAGAGATAGTGAGATACAAGTAATATGGATGAGTATGAGTGATAATAGCAATCTGAGTAAAATATGGCAGCGAGTAAACATTCAACAAAACAGTAAACAAACGGAGATTCAATGCTTGGAAGCGAGGCCCAGGGATCCTGCTTTCACTAGTGGACACTCTCAACAATGATCACATAATAGGACTACTCTACACCCTCTTGTTGGATGATGAACGCCACTAACTGTGTAGGATTACACGAACCCTCAAAGCCGGAGTTAACAGGCTCCACAATATTCAATGTTCATATTTAAATAACCTTAGAGTGTAAGATAGATCAACACAGTCACACCGAGAACTAACATAGCATGCACACTGTTACCATCACACTATGAAGGAGGCATAGATCACATCAATACTATCATAGCAATAGTTAACTTCATAATCCACAAGAGATTACAATCATAGCCTACGCCAAGTACTAACACGGATGCACACACTGTCACCATTACACCGTGCAGGAGGAATAGAGTACTTTAATAACATCACTAGAGTAGCACATAGATAATATTCAACTTGATCACAAAGAGAGAGAGAGATGAACCACATAGCTACAGCGGAGCCCTCAGCCCCGGGGGTGAATTACTCCCTCCTCATCATGGAGGCAGCGATGGCGGTGAAGATGGCGGTGGAGACGGCGGTGGAGATGGCTCCGGGGGCAATTCCCCGTCCCGGCAGGGTGCCGGAACAGCGACTTCTGTCCCCCGAATTGGACTTTCGCGATGGCGGCGGCTCTGGATGGTTTTCTCTGTTTCCGTCGAACTGGTCGATGTTTTTAGGTCAGGGACGAATATATAGGCGGAGAGTCGGAGTCGGAGGGGCCACGGGGTGCCCAGATGATAGGGGGCGCCCCCCCTTGGGCCACACCGCCCTGTGGGGTGGGGCCCCCTGGCACCCCTCTGGCCCTTCTCCGGTGCTCTGGAAGCTTCGCGTATTTCTAAGACTTTCGGTGTTGATTTCGTCCGATTCCGAAAATATTTCCTTACTAGGATTTCTGAAACCAAAAACAGCAGAAAACAGCAACTGGCCTTTCGGCATCTCGTCAATAGGTTAGTTCCGGAAAACGCATAATAATGACATAAAGTGTGAACAAAACATGTCGGTATTGTCATAAAACAAGCATGGAACATCAGAAATTATAGATACGTTGGAGACGTATCAGCATCCCCAAGCTTAGTTCCTACTCGTCCTCGAGTAGGTAAACGATAAAAGATAATTTCTGAGGTGACATGCTACCAACATAATCTTAATCATACTATTGTAAGCATATGTAATGAATGCAGCGATTCGAAACAATGTAAATGCAATGAGTAAACAATTGAATCATATAGCAAAGACTTTTCATGAATAGTACTTTCAAGACAAGCATCAATAAGTCTTGCATAAGAGTTACTCATAAAGCAATAATTTCTTAGTAAAGGTATTGAAGCAACACAATGGAAGATTAAGTTTCAGCGGTTGCTTTCAACTTGTAACATGTATATCTCATGGATAGTTGTCAATGCAAAGCAATATAACAAGTGCAATAAGCAAGTATGTAGGAATCAATGCACAGTTCACACAAGTGTTTGCTTCTTGAGGTGGAGAGAAATAGGTGAACTGACTCAACATAAAAGTAAAAGAAAGGCCCTTCGCGGAGGGAAGCATTGATTGCTATATTTGTGCTAGAGCTTTTATTTTGAAAACATAAAGAGAGCATAAAGATAAAGTTTTGAGAGGTGTATGTTGTTGTCAACGAATGGTAGTGGGCACTCTAACCCCCTTGCCAGACAAACCTTCAAAGAGCGGCTCCCATTTTATTTTATTTTTGTGTGGCACTCCTTCCAACCTTTCTTTCACAAACCATGGCTAACCGAATCCTCGGGTGCCTGCCAACAATCTCATACCATGAAGGAGTGCCTTTTTATTTTAGTTTTATTATGATGACACTCCTCCCCACCTTTGCTTTCTCAAGCCATGGCTAACCGAATCCTTCGGGTGCCGTCCAACAATCACATACCATGGAGGAGTGTCTATTTTGGTTAATTAATTTGGGACTGGGAATCCCATTGCCAGCTCTTTTTGCAAAATTATTGGATAAGCGGATGAAGCCACTAGTCCATTGGTGAAAGTTGCCCAACAAGATTGAAAGATAAACACCACATACTTCCTCATGAGCTATAAAACATTGACACAAATCAGAGGTGATAAATTTTGAATTGTTTAAAGGTAGCACTCAAGCAATTTACTTTGGAATGGCGGAGAAATACCATGTAGTAGGTAGGTATGGTGGACACAAATGGCATAGTGTTTGGCTCAAGGATTTTGGATGCATGAGAAGTATTCCCTCTCGATACAAGGCTTAGGCTAGCAAGGTTGTTTGAAGCAAACACAAGCATGAACTAGTACATCAAAACTTACATAAAAGGCATATTACAAGCATTATAAGACTATATATCGTCTTCCTTGTTGTTCAAACACCTCACTAGAAAATATCTAGACTCTAGAGAAACCACTCATGCGATCCAAATTTTAACAAGCTCTATGTATTTCTTCACTAATAGGTGCAAGGTATATGATGCAAGAGCTTAAACATGAGCACAACAATTGCCAAGTATCAAATTATCCAAGACATTCTACCAATTACTACATGTAGCATTTTCTGTTTCCAACCATATAACAATTAACGAAGCAGTCTCAACCTTCGCCATGAAAATTAAAAGCTAAGAACACATGTGTTCATATGAACCAGCAGAGAGTGTCTCTCTCCCACACAAGCATTTATTCAAACAAAAACAAAAACAAACAGACGCTCCAAGTAAAGTACATAAGATGTGACCGAATAAAAATATAGTTTCAAGAGAAGTGACCTGATAATTTTGTTGATGAAGAAGGGGATGCCTTGGGCATCCCCAAGCTTAGATGCTTGAGTCTTCTTGAAATATGCAGGGATGAACCACGGGGGCATCCCCAAGCTCAGACATTTCGTTCTTCTTGATCACATTATATCATCCTCCTCTCTTGATCCTTGAAAACTTCCTCCACACCAAACTCAGAACAAACTCATTAGAGGGTTAGTGCATAATCAAAATTCACATATTCAGAGGTGACACATTCATTCTTAACACTTATGGACATTGCCCAAAGCTACTGGAAGTCAATGGAACAAAGAAATCCATCCAACATAGCAAAAGAAGCAATGCGAAATAAAAGGCAGAATCTGTCAAAACAGAACAGTTCGTAAAGACGAATTTTATTGAGGCACCAGCCTTGCTCAAATGAAAATGCTCAAATTTAATGAAAGTTGCGTACATATCTGAGAATCACTCACGTAAATTGGCATAATTTTCTGAGTTACCTACAGAGAATTTTGCCCAGATTCGTGACAGCAAAGAAATCTGTTTCTGCGCAGTAATCCAAATCTAGTATGAACCTTACTATCAATGACTTTACTTGGTACAACAAAACACAAAACTAAGATAAGGAGAGGTTGCTACAGTAGTAAACAACTTCCAAGACACAAATATAAAACAAAGTACTGTAGCAAAATAACACATGGGTTATCTCCCAAGAAGTTCTTTCTTTATAGCCATTAAGATGGGCTCAGCAGTTTTAATGATGCACTCGCAAGAAATAGTATTTGAAGCAAAAGAGAGCATCAAGAGGCAAATTCAAAACACATTTAAGTCTAACATGCTTCCTATGCAAAGGAATCTTGTAAATAAACAAGTTCATGAAGAGCAAAGTGACAAGCATAGGAAGATAAAACAAGTATAGCTTCAAAAATTTCAGCATATAGAGAGGCATTTTAGTAACATGAAAATTTCTACAACCATATTTTCCTCTCTCATAGTAACTTTCAGTAGCAACATGAGCAAACTCAACAATATAACTATCACATAAAGCATTGTTATCATGAGTCTCATGCATACAATTATTACTCTCCACATAAGCATAATCAATTTTAGTAGTTGTAGTGGGAGCAAATTCAACAAAGTAGCTATCATCAAATATAGGAGGCATATTGTAATCATAATCAAATTTATCCTCCATAACAGGTGGTAACAAAAGACTACTATCATTATAATCATCATAAATAGGAGGCAAAGTATCATCAAAGTAAATTTTCTCCTCAATGCTTGGGGGACTAAAAAGATCATGCTCATCAAAACCAGCTTCCCCAAGCTTAGAATTTTCCATAGCATTAGCAACAATAGTGTTCAAAGCATTCATATTAATAACATTCCCATTAGCATTCATATAAAGTTCCATGAGTTTTTTAATTCTCTCTTCAAACACATCATGTCCTAATTCAAGATAAAGTTCATAAAGATCTGTCATATTTTTGTTGTTTTCCATTATGCCTAACTAGTGTAAACAAGAAACAAAAAGATGCAATTGCAGGATCTAAAGGAAATAGCTTCGAGTACTTACAACGGCGGAAAATAGCTTAGTAGCCGAGATCCGGAGTGTGAGTACCTTTTACCTTTCCTCCCCGGCAACGGCGCCAGAAAATAGCTTGATGTCTACGGGAGCTTCTATTCTTGTAGACAGTGTTGGGCCTCCAAGAGCAGAGGTTTGTAGAACAGCAGCAAGTTTCCCTTAAGTGGATCACCCAAGGTTTATCGATCTCAGGGAGGAAGAGGTCAAAGATATCCCTCTCAAGCAACCCTGCAACCACAAAGCAAGAAGTCTCTTGTGTCCCCAACACACCTAATACACTTGTCAGATGTATAGGTGCACTAGTTCGGCGAAGAGATAGTGAGATACAAGTAATATGGATGAGTATGAGTGATAATAGCAATCTGAGTAAAATATGGCAGCGAGTAAACATTCAACAAAACAGTAAACAAACGGAGATTCAATGCTTGGAAGCGAGGCCCAGGGATCCTGCTTTCACTAGTGGACACTCTCAACAATGATCACATAATAGGACTACTCTACACCCTCTTGTTGGATGATGAACACCACTAACTGTGTAGGATTACACGAACCCTCAAAGCCGGAGTTAACAAGCTCCACAATATTCAATGTTCATATTTAAATAACCTTAGAGTGTAAGATAGATCAACACAATCACACCGAGAACTAACATAGCATGCACACTGTTACCATCACACTATGAAGGAGGCATAGATCACATCAATACTATCATAGCAATAGTTAACTTCATAATCCACAAGAGATTACAATCATAGCCTACGCCAAGTACTAACACGGATGCACACACTATCACCATTACACCGTGCAGGAGGAATAGAGTACTTTAATAACATCACTAGAGTAGCACATAGATAATATTCAACTTGATCACAAAGAGAGAGAGATGAACCACATAGCTACAGCGGAGCCCTCAGCCCCGGGGGTGAATTACTCCCTCCTCATCATGGAGGCAGCGATGGCGGTGAAGATGGCGGTGGAGACGGCGGTGGAGATGGCTCTGGGGGCAATTCCCCGTCCCGGCAGGGTGCCGGAACAGCGACTTCTGTCCCCCGAATTGGACTTTCGCGATGGCGGCGGCTCTGGATGGTTTTCTCTGTTTCCGTCGAACTGGTCGATGTTTTTAGGTCAGGGACGAATATATAGGTGGAGAGTCGGAGTTGGAGGGGCCACGGGGTGCCCAGATGATAGGGGGGCGCGCCCCCCCTTGGGCCGCGCCGCCCTGTGGGGTGGGGCCCCCCCTGGCACCCCTCTGGCCCTTCTCTGGTGCTCTGGAAGCTTCGCGTATTTCTAAGACTTTCGGTGTTGATTTCGTCCGATTCCAAAAATATTTCCTTACTAGGATTTCTGAAACCAAAAACAGCAGAAAACAGCAACTGGCCTTTCGGCATCTCGTCAATAGGTTAGTTCCGGAAAACGCATAATAATGACATAAAGTGTGAACAAAACATGTCGGTATTGTCATAAAACAAGCATGGAACATCAGAAATTATAGATACGTTGGAGACGTATCATGGCGCGCTGCACCGACGCCCCGGTGTAGTGAAAAATGAGCAAGGGTCTCCGCATTTGACTCGACGAGTGCGGAGGGTAAGGAAGTTAGCCGAGCCTAGGAGGATACGCTTAGGTAGCTGGAACGTAGGGTCCCTGATGGGTAAGTTACGGGAGTTAGTTGATACAGCGGTGAGGAGGCGTGTTGATGTCCTATGTGTCCAAGAGACCAAATGGAAGGGACAGAAGGCGAATGAGGTGGAGGATACCGGTTTCAAGTTGTGGTACACGGGGACAACTTCAAACAAAAATGGAGTAGGCATCTTGGTCAATAAGAGCCTCAGGGATGGAGTTGTGGACCTCAAGAGGCAAGGGGACCGGATGATCCTTGTCAAGCTGGTTGTTGGGGACTTAGTCCTCAATGTTATCAGCGCGTATGCCCCACAAGTAGGCCACAATGAAAGCACCAAGAGGGAGTTCTGGGAAGGCCTGGAGGACTTGGTTAGGAGGGTACCTATTGGTGAGAAGCTCTTTATAGGAGGAGACCTCAATGGCCATGTGGGTACATCTAACACAGGTTTTGAAAGGGTGCATGGGGGCTTTGGCTATGGCATCAGGAACCAAGAAGGAGAAGATGTCCTGAGCTTCGCTCTAGCCTATGACATGGTCGTAGCTAACACCCTCTTTAGGAAGAGAGAATCCCATCTAGTGACGTTCAGTAGTGGTCTACACTCTAGCCAGATTGATTTTGTCCTCTCTAGAAGAGAAGATAGACGCGCCTGCATTGAATGTAAGGTGATACCTGGAGAGAGTGTTGTCCCTCAACATAAGCTGGTGGTTGCTGACTTTCGCTTTAGGATCCGTGTCCAGCGGGGTAAGCGCGCCAAAGTCGCTAGAACAAAGTGGTGGAAGCTCAAGGGTGAGGCATCCCAGGCTTTCAGGGAGAGGGTTATTAAGGAGGGCCCTTGGGAGGAAGGAGGCGATGCAAACATGATGTGGACGAGTGTTACGACCTGCTTGCGGAAGGTCGCTGTAGAGGAGTTTGGGGTGACTAAGGGAAGTAGAAGGGAAGCTAAGGATACCTGGTGGTGGAACGATGAGGTCCAGAAGGTTATTAGGGAGAAAAAGGATTGTTTCAGATGCCTATATCTGGACAGGAGTGCAGCTAACATGGAGAAGTACAAGGTGGCGAAGAAGGCTGCAAAGCGGGCGGTGAGTGAAGCAAGGGGTCGGGCGTATGAGGACCTCTACCAACGGTTAAACACGAAGGAAGGCGAAAGGGACATCTATAAGATGGCCAAGTTTAGGGAGAGGAAGACGAGGGATGTCAACGAAGTCAAATGCATCAAGGACGGAGATGATCAGCTTCTTGTGAAGGATGAGGAGATCAAGCGTAGATGGCGGGAGTACTTTGTCAACCTTTACAGTGGAGAGACTGAGAGCTCTACCATTGAGCTAGACGACTCCTTTGATGATACCAGCATGTGCTTTGTGTGACGTATCCAGGAGTCTGAGGTTAAGGAGGCGTTAAGGAGGATGAAAGACAGCAAGGCGATGGGTCCTGATGGTATCCCCATCGAGGCGTGGAGAGGTCTTGGAGACGTAGCGATAGTATGGCTAACTAAGCTTTTCAACCTCATTTTTCGGTCAAACAAGATGCCCGAAGAATGGAGGCGGAGTATTTTAGTACCAATCTTCAAGAACAAGGGGGATGTTCAAAGTTGTACTAATTACCGTGGAATCAAGCTGATGAGCCATACTATGAAGCAATGGGAGAGAGTCATTGAGCACCACTTAAGAAGGTTGACTAGCGTGACCAAAAACCAATTTGGTTTCATGCCTGGGAGGTCTACCATGGAAGCCATCTTTTTGGTACGACAGCTGATGGAGAGATACAGGGAGCAAAAGAAGGACCTTCATATGGTGTTCATTGATTTGGAGAAGGCCTATGATAAGATACCTCGGAATGTCATGTGGTGGGCCTTGGAGAAAAACAAAGTCCCAATAAAGTACATTACCCTCATCAAGGATATGTATGATAATGTTGTGACAAGTGTTCGAACAAGCGATGGCGACACTGATGACTTTCCAATTAGAATAGGGCTACACCAAGGGTCAGCTTTGAGCCCTTATCTTTTTGATTTGGTGATGGATGAGGTCACAAGGGATATACAAGAAGACATCCCATGGTGTATGCTCTTTGCGGATGATGTGGTGCTAGTCGATGATAGCCGAACGGGGGTTAATAGAAAGTTAGAGTTGTGGAGGCGAACTCTCGAATCGAAAGGTTTTAGGCTTAGTAGAACTAAAACTGAATACATGAGGTGCAGTTTTAGTTCTACTAGGCACGAGGAGGGAGAGGTTAGCCTTGATGGGCAGGTGGTATCGGAGAGAGACACTTTTCGATATTTGGGGTCCATGTTGCAGAAGGATGGAGATATCGATGAAGATGTGGGCCACCGAATCAAGGCTGGTTGGATGAAGTGGCGCCAAGCTTCTGGTGTACTCTGTGACAAGAGAGTGCCACAAAAGCTAAAAGACAGGTTTTATAGGACAGCTATCCGACCTGCGATGTTGTATGGCGCTGAGTGTTGGCCAACGAAGATACGACATATCCAACAATTAAGTGTAGCAGAGATGCGCATGTTGAGATGGATATGTGGCCACACAAGAAAGGATCGGGTACGGAACGACGATATACGGGAGAGAGTTGGGGTAGCACCGATTGAAGAGAAGCTGGTCCAACATCGACTCAGATGGTTTGGACATATCCAACGGAGGCCTCCGGAAGCGCCAGTGAATAGCGGACGGATAAAGCGTGATGAGAATGTTAAGAGGGGTCGTGGTAGACCAAACTTGACATGGGAGGTTTCTGTTAAGAGAGACCTGAAGGTTTGGAATATCGATAAAGATTTAGCCATGGATAGGGGTGCGTGGAAGTTAGCTATCCACGTTCCGTAACCATGACTTGGCTTCGAGATCTTATGGGTTTCAACTCTAGCCTACCCCAACTTGTTTGGGACTGAAAGGCTTGGTTGTTGTTGTTGTTGTTGTATGCTCGACTTGCCATCGTTAGAAAAATGTTATTTGGATGTTCTTCTTGTTGATGTTGCCGCAAAGAAACCTTTGCGGGGAGTTGATAATGTTCTTATACAAATGAATAATAATTATGTCCCCGTTGATTTTTTTGTTTTTTCTATTGAATACAATGCTTCATGCCCAATTATTTTGGGAAGACCGTTTCTTAGAACTACAGGTGTTATCATTGATATGTGAGATGGAATAATTCATTATCAATTTCCACTCAAAAGAGGTATGGAACACTTCCCTAGAAAAATAAAGAAGTCACCTTATGACTCTATTTATAGGACAACTTATGGTGTTGATGAGCCACCTCTTGACAATACTTGATTTGCACCCTTTCTGCGCCTAGCTCAAAGGCGTTAAAGAAAAGCGCTTATGGGAGACAACCCATGTTTTATTTCTGTTATTTTTGATTTGTTGAGTCTTGGAAGTTATTGATACTGTAATAACCTCTCCTTATCGTTTTTATTTCATTTTTGTGCAAAGGGTAGCCTCTAATAGAAAGAAAGCAGTGTTTGGGGTATTTGCAATTCTGAAACAGATTTTGTGCTGGTCACGAAAAAATTCTTAAAAATCGCCAGAACGTTATTTTGAGTTGAAATTTTTTGTTCTTATGCCCCAGTATGCTAGATAACTTTCGTTAGTTTAGCATTTTTCGATTTTAGCAACAGAACTATTTCTTTAATTTCGATCTCTGCCTGCTGGTCTGTTTTGACAGATTTCTGCCATGTTTTGCATTTGCGTCTTATGCTTCGTATTTTTGAGTTATTTTGTGAAAAAGAGCTTTGGGAAGAAGTAGATACAGTATCATATGTTAAAATTAATGATTGATATGTTCCATTACTGAAGCCTTGCTGGTTTTATATATTTTTATTTGCACTAATGTTGCTAATCAATTGTGCTGAGTTTTGTGTGAAGGAAGTTTTCAAGTGTAGGGAGAGAAGAATGATGCAATAAGATGAAGCATGGAAAAGAGCTCAAGCTTGGGGATGTCCCTTGGACCCCCCAAGAAATATCCAAGAAGTACAAGCATCAAATCTTGGGATGCCCAAGGCACCCCCTCTTCATCAATAAAAAGCACCAGGTCATTTTTCAACACGCTATATTTTTATTCCTTCATGTGATATGTGTTATCCTTGGAGCGTCTTTACTTTTTTCTGTGTTTTTACTTTCAATAAAGTTGGATCCCATCATTCATGTTTACGTTGGAGTGAGACACGCTCCACCGCTTTGCATATTTACTTTGGAGTGAGAGACGCTTCGCTGTTTTGCATGTTTATTTTGGAGTGAGACACGCTCCACTGTTATGCATTTTGCGTTGGAGAGAGACACGCTCCACTTTTACATTTATTTGAGTTTCAATATCTCTCCGGAACTTTATGTTTTTTTCATATATGAGAGTTTTTTGGTTTCATTTGGTTGGCGTTGGAAGCATGAAAAAAAGTTTTATGTGTATGTGATGCAAATGGAAGCATTTTTAGACTTTGGCATAGTTTTTTTTGCATATCTTGCTAGATGTTATTCTCATGATGAGCTTGTTAATTATTTTTTATTATGATTAGTCTCAAATAATGACAGTGTTTAGCATAATGTTGTGGTATATATTCTCATGCGAATGTTTTTATTTTGGTCGACTTGGCACATGTTTTGCAACATGTTATGACTACATTCCAGTCAATTCTTGCCTCTATGATCATTTAGTTTGCAACTTGTGTATCACTTTATGCTTTTATTAATATATTGGGCTTTCTATTTTCGTGCCATCGGGTCCTTAGTTGTGCTCAGTTTTCCCCAGCTCCTTAGTTTTTCCTTAGTTTTCCCCAAGACCATGTCTGAAACCATCACAGGTGCTGTAATGGCCGGTTGCCCGACGGTTGACCGTTATCTTCTGACTAGTGGGGCCACGTAGAGCCTGCAAAGACACGTCGGACCATCCATCTTTGTTTGACCGTAAGCATCGTTGTATCCCTGGCCAAAACGCGAACGAGTGGGGCTTCGGTATATTGAATGGCAAGTGGGGCATGATGCTGATACAAGGGGCAATACACGGGTTGGATTAGATTTTTAAACGGAACTCTACATCGATGGCACGGAGGAGGTGGTCTGCGGGGTGCCGAGATGAGATCGACGTACACAAAGAACTGCATGATGCGAGACCAGACGCATTAGATAGATATGAACTAGACGCATTTAACCATGCAAAGAAGATAAGAAATGGTCGACGACATCGACGACTACCTCAAAACTTTGAATGATCGTGTCGGACACGAACGCGAGCAATGTAGAGAAAACTAGTGTCTCTCCTTTCTGATGTGTATAGATGGGTGCTAGAAGAGTGTGGTGGCGAAGGGAAAGACCTCGCGGTGGTCTGTGGCATCCAGCATAGTGGGGCGGCGTGGCCGTGCCCACATCGGCGTGCATGCATGTTCGGCATTGGCATCAGCATGTATGTTCGGCATTGGCCTCGGCGGTATCTCTAGTGTGTCAGTGATCGAATGAGGGGACGGAACTGAGGGTGCATCCCGATGGTGACCTAGCAGTGGCGGCGAGCATAGCCGTTCTGAACATGCCGATATCGGCATCGGCATCGTTTGGAGGCTGTGGTGCTCGAATCAAGGTGGGATTTGTTTCTTGTACGCTAAAATGAATTTGAAACAAGTTTCATGTTGAAGGTTAGGTTCTTTTTGATAGAGCTATACGGATGGACAATCTTTTTTGACACTTTTTAGATAGGGTTCCTTGTAGTTACACGTATGTCATCATGTATGGCAAATTTGGGGTCATTTGGAGATGTTCGAAAAAATCACTTTGGTTAAGCGCATGCCGTTTCGTCTCACTGAAACCAGCTTTTCTAAGAAGGTGATTTTTTCTACCTTCTCTAAATGACCTCAAATTTCATACAGCTGATCTTCTATACAAAGATACATAGATTGTTTCGTTTTTACATTTTTCAAACTTTTTATTTACCTTTATAATACCCAATTGATTTTCAGATCAAAACCTCGAAAAACAGCATCATGTATGGCATCATTTTCACCCTAAATTTCAAATTTTCTGAAACTTTCCCATTTAGATATTCCTTGTTGTTATAGGTATGGCATCATGTATGCCAAACTTGGTTAGGTCTCACTGAAAGCAGCTTTTGTAACAAGTTAGGTTTTTTCGACCATCTCAAAAGGGATTTTTTTCTACCTTCTCTAAATGACCTCAAAAATCATACAGACGATCTTCTATACAAAGATAGGTAGATTGTTTCATTTTTACATTTTTTTGAACTTTTATTTCCCTTTATAATACCCATTTGATTTTCAGGTCAAAACCTCGAAAGTTAACATAAGTAGATGGTGAACCCTCCCAAACTTCAAATATAGAGATAGATAGATTGTTTCGTTTATCATTTTTACCGTCAATAGTAATGGCTACAAGAAATCGGTGATGGTTTATCATTTTTTGCGTGAAAAGTAATGTAACGCCCCAACTTTTGCAACCATGTTTAGTGTCCGGAATGCAAAAATCAGGGGGAACAAAAACTTTTTAAGTTTTGCTTGTGCTAACATGTGTTTGATTGAAATGTTGTCTAACTTTGATTGATGAGTGTTGTTTGTTGAATATTGTTAAGTGAAGTACCTCAACCCACACCTTCTTGTCTTGAGAAAATACTCATGCTATGGCCACTCCTGTATTAATTTAATCTACTCTCTTCAAAAGTATTTGAACTTTTTGACACAACACAAAACCTCTCTTGTTTTGTCTTTTAACTCAAAGTCTTAATTCAAAAGGTCTTGACAAAAATCTTTTCTTTAAAATTGGCTATGGTCCCTTAGATCATTGTTTTACAATAGAGGTTTCTAAAATTATTGTTGACACAAAGTATTTGCCAAATGTCATACTCTTACTTTGTGAGACTTTAAAATTTTATAAAAGCTTTTATATGCAGTGTTGATTTCCAAAAGTAAAATGGAGTGATCCATATTTTATTCTAATTCTACTATGGATCATCCTACTCTTCTAAAAACCCTCTCTCATCTCAATGGTTTCAATTAAACTTTTTACCTATTTTAAATCAAATAAGAGCCATAGTCACCTAAAATAATTAGAGGACTATTGGATCGGTGATCAAATATCCTTGGCATTTTTCTTGCCGCTAGTATGTCTCATTGATCTATCAGTTAACATCCCCACTTCATCTAGTCATGATCTTGTTAGATGATCTTTTGGCCGGCAAACAATAAATCTCCGATTGTATCTCAACCTCTCCAAGATCATCCAACTCTATGTTAGAAAACATTCTTAACCCTACCACCACATAATTGTATGTGGGCACTTGTTCAACTTTTTATTCTTGAACTATTTGATATTTGTTTGTATGGAAATTACTGTTAGTATGCGTGCTGATTAGACCTATGAGTGGCTCTGCTTAACCTTGATTGAATTGCTGGTGATGGCATGCTTTGTTTCAGTACTTGTCTGATCTTACTTACTTGTATGGTTGCCTAACAAAACTGCCTTCAACACACTTACTCATAGTATCACGAAAACCAGTGATGCCATGATCATCTTTCTTTTACACCTTAATCTCAATTCCTTTCTTATCTATGATAAAACCCTTTTGGGCAGGCCATTGTTTATTGGGTTTGAACCCTATGGCCTTATGCGTCTCAAAATATGTCCATTTCTAAAACCCTACACTTACCCTAAGTGGTAATGGTGATCATTATTGATCGCCATGGCATGTAAGTGCTCGGTAAACTCTTTTTTGTTAAACAATATTTTAGGTATTTCTTGTTTCCTTCACAAAGTGGAGTATGCCTATTTGATAAACCTTGCTTTATTTTTTTTAAATCGTAATTTGCTCTTGGTTTTCTAAAACTATTTCTGAAATAGTTTTCAAGTTTTGTTTTCAAAGCAAAATATGGATGATCATGAATATCATCACGAACAATAAAATAAAATGGAGAGTTGACCTTGGGTCAACACAAGTTGCTCCGTGCAGCCAGAACAAAACCCCAATCCTAGCATCACTCTGAAACCATCTGAATTCTGAAACTGTCGAAAACCGACTGCTGGCAGTAATCCCTGCAGATCAACGGAATGCTTCACTTTCCACCTCTCCTTTTTCCTCATTTCTCGACCAAATTTTTATCTATAAAATTCTTTGTGATAGTGGATGTATTATCAACAGCTGAGAAGAAAATTCAGCTCATTCGGTGCACCCAGGTGATCCTGGGGAAAATGTGAAAATCGGTTGATCTCATCGAACTTCAGAAAATGACCGTCGGGTTCATCTACAGTCTCGATTTTGAGCCTTCCTCCTGCCCTCGTTCCTCCACCATTAATTCTTCTGTAAAATTCTTGATAAACTTGGTACCTTCCTCTTCGCCATGCAATAAGTTTTATATCAAATCGAGCTCTGAGGCGTTAGCAGGAATTCGGACAAATCGACCCGATGAAGCTGTCATCTCTGAATTTCAGTTATGAGTCTGGGCATCAGTATTTTTCCTCGACATTGGCACTCGTTTTCTCCATCGTTTGGCCACCGTTTGCCTCTCTGAAAATTGCCCGGTAAAGCTGGCACTACCCTCTACATCTTTGATATTCACCTTTTTACGTGAATGCTTTTGCATCGAGCTGAAGCTAGGTGGGAAGTGAGGCTCGTTAAATTCCTGCAGCCTGAAAGTTTCGATTCATTGAACGAGCTAGCTCGATCTGATCCTCTCTCCCCCTGGCCTCCCTTGTCCTCTTCCTTTGGCACCTTCTTCCGTCACGAGTGCCACCCACAGCACCTGCTCATCTCCCTGTCCTTTTCCTCTTGGTCGAGCTCGCCGACCACGGCAGCCAGTCGACGGGCGCCTCGCCTGACAGAGCTCGGCCCTGTCCCTTTTAGGCGCGCCCGGCCTCCTACCCCTCTCTGTCGCTTCCTTATGTCCCCGAGCTCCACCGCGGCATGGACCAGCGAGCGCGCGCCACGACCGTGCAGCCTCGGTAGAACGGCTTCGTCCTGGTTTTAAGCCAGCCCCGAGCCTCCTGTTAGTTATCAGCTGCTACTGTCGAGTAGTTTCAGAGTTTGTAGATGCCACTGTCAGTATAGACAGTTTGGCTTAGTTTTTCAGTCAAAATAAACTGAGCTGCGTCTCAGCCTAGGATTCGTTTTTCTAGCTGTTAGGCTTGACGTCCAAGTCTTTCGTGGGATGGCACGAATCAAGGATCATGGCGTCAAAGAAGGGAGGCGTGGAGGTGACGTTGGGATGGCAGCGTCGTGTGCCTGATCGCTTCCTAGTTTTTCGGTTGTGTTAGTTGTAACCTCTGAATAAATACAGAAAGAAGAAGAGAAAAGCTGTACGTTGCACACAGCACCAAAACATCTCGTGTCTACTGTCATCTCTCTCTGAGTTTCGATCTCCATTGTCGTGAGTTGTGAGCGATCAGGGCTGTCAAGTGGTATCAGAGCCTAGGGTTCTGTATCAGCAATGGCACCAGGCGACTCATCATCGGGCAAGGACGACGACGGCAGCAAATCGCCGCGCGCAAGGGTTCCGAACCCAACCGCAGCCGCCAAGGGGCGCGAGCTGGCGGTGGCGCGGCAATACGCGCCGGTCGTGGCGGGTTCTTCCAACGTGCCGCCGCTGACGAGCTCCAACTATGGAGAATGGAGCCTCCTCATGGAGGTGAGCCTGCAGGCGCGTGGCCTGTGGCTGGCGATCGAGGGTGGAGAGGACCTCGACGACGAGTACGGCTACCGCAACGACCGCGGCGCCCTGGAGTTGATCTTCAAGTCGGTGCCGGCGGGATTGCTCCCCGTCCTGCGGAAACACAAAACCGCACACGACGTGTGGGAGGCGATCCGGAAGATGCGCGCGGGCTCGGAGAGGGTCCGCGACGCGAAGGCGCAGACGCTGCGCTCGGAGTACGACCAGCTGCGTCACAAATCTGGTGAGTCAATCGATGATCTGGCCTTGAGGTTGCAGGGGATCACGGCGAGGCTCGCTGAACTTGGCGATCCCGAAACGGACAAGAAGGTCATGCAGAAGTGGCTGCGCGTCGTCCCCAAGCGATACGCGCAGCTCGCTCACTCCATCGACAACCTCGTCGACCTGAACACGACCACCATCGAGGAACTGGTGGGTCGCTTCAAGGCGGCGGAGGAGAGGGAGGACGCCGATGACGAGGGAGGCGCCAAGCTGCTCCTTACTGAAGAGGAGTGGCGGGCCCGTGCGGGGCGCGGGTCACCAGGCAGCGGCTCCAGCGGCGGCAAGAAGCCGCACAAAGGGCGCGCTGATCGCGGCAAGGACGGCGCGCGCGGTGGCAACGGCAAGGGCGGGCCACGCCGCGACGGGAATTGTCGCTACTGCGGCAAGGCCGGGCATTGGGCTCGGGAGTGCCGCAAGAAGGAACGAGACGAGGCCAACGGCGAGGCGCACGTCGCTGAGGCAGAGGAGGATGCCGATCCTGCCCTCCTCATGGCGGTGGTGGTGCCTGCCGATTACGGCGCGTCAGAGGACGACGACCTGGTCGTGCACCTCAACGAGGAGGACTCCAAGGCCTCCGTCGGCGCCATGGGTGACGTCAAAGAGCCCAAATGGCACCTGGACACCGGCGCGTCAAACCACATGACCGGCCTGGACACGGTCTTCTCCGAGCTCGACCGCCACGTCTCAGGCACGGTCCGTTTTGGCGACGGATCCGTCGTGGAGATCAAGGGGCGCGGGACGGTGGTCTTCGCCGGGCACGGAGGACGTCACCGTGTGCTGACCAGGGTGTACTTCATCCCCCGCCTCCGCACGTCCATCGTCTCCGTCGGGCAGCTCGACGAGGTCGGGTGCTCGACGCTGGTCAAGGGTGGCCAAATGGTGGTCCGTGACGCGGAGGACGCACTGATCATCAAGGTGCCCAGAAGTGGGAACCGCCTGTACACCACCGAGCTGCAGATCGCGCGCCCAGTCTGCCTCGCCGCATCGGCCGGTGAGGATGCCTGGAGGTGGCACGGGCGCTACGGCCATCTGAACTTTGACGCACTGCGCAGGCTGGCCAGCGGCAACATGGTACGTGGCCTGCCCGCGATCGAGCACGTCGAGCAGCTGTGCGACGGGTGCCTGATCGGAAAACAGCGCCGCTCGCCGTTCCCAGCTGAGGCCAACTACAGGGCCACGGAGCGCCTGGACCTGGTCCATGGCGATCTGTGCGGGCCGATCTCGCCGCCGACGCATGGCGGGAGAAGGTATTTCCTGCTTCTTGTGGATGACAAAAGCCGCTACATGTGGTTGGCTCTGTTGCGCAGCAAGGACGAGGCTCCGGCGGCAATCAAGCAGTGGCAAGCCGGCGTCGAGGTGGAGACAAGGGTGAAGCTGCGCGTCCTCCGTACCGATCGAGGCGGCGAGTTCACCTCCACCGAGTTCGGCGAATACTGTGCCGATCGCGGTGTTCGGCGTCACCTCACGGCGCCGTACTCCCCTCAACAAAACGGCGTCGTCGAGCGGCGCAACCAATCCGTCGTGGGCATGGCGCGCTGTCTGTTGAAGGCGAAGGGGATGCCAAACGAGTTCTGGGGGGAGGCAGTCACGACTGCCGTCCACCTCCTGAACTGCTCGCCGACGAAGGCGGTTCGCGGCATGACGCCGCATGAGGCCTGGCACGGTGCCAAGCCCGCCGTCGGCCACTTCCGCACCTTTGGGTGCGTGGCGCACATCAAGATCACGCGGCCTGGCTTGAAGAAGCTGGACGACCGGAGCCTTCGCACGGTGTTCATCGGCTACGAGCAAGGCTCCAAGGCTTGGCGGGTATACGACCCCGTCGGCAAGCGCGTCCACATCACTCGTGACGCCGCTTTCGACGAGATGGCGAGCTGGAACTGGGACGATCCTCCACAGGAGCTTGGCTCCTTCGTCATCGACACTACTTCGCCTGTGGGCGTCGTCAGAACGTCCACGCCGCACAAGGAGAGCTGCATGAACACACCACCCGCGACATCATCGAGCCCGGACGCGTCACCGTCCTCGCCCCGCACACCTGTGGCCACGCCATGCAGACCGGAGGCCACCCCTGCTCCAGAGCCACACAAAGGCAAGGGAGTGGCAGCGGGGTACGTGTCACCGCCAGCAGGGGCCACGCCGGACGCCGAGCTGGTGGGGGAGGAAGCGCCTCGCCGCTACCGCACGCTGGAGAGTGTCAGCGACGACCTCGTTGTCATCGACGAGCCCGATGGTGAGCAGCTGCTTCTTGCTTCTGGTGGGGAGCCGAACACGTTCCAGGAAGCAGAATCTCAGGCTGCATGGCGCGCCGCAATGATGGAGGAGATGGCATCCATCGAGGAGAACAGGACGTGGGAGCTCGTCAAGCTGCCCGCCGGCAAACGACCGATAGGTCTCAAGTGGGTGTTCAAGCTCAAGAAGAATGCCGCCGGCGAGGTGGTCAAGCACAAGGCCAGGCTCGTTGCAAAGGGCTATGTGCAGCGAGCCGGGGTGGACTTCGACGAGGTATTTGCACCAGTGGCACGCCTCGACTCCGTCCGCCTGCTCCTCGCCATAGCCGCCCACTGTGGGTGGAGTGTGCATCACCTCGACGTCAAATCGGCGTTCCTGAACGGTGAGCTTGAGGAGGAAGTCTTCGTCTTGCAGCCACCCGGTTTCGAGCGAGCCGGCGAGGAAGAGAAGGTGCTGCGCCTGTCAAAGGCCCTGTACGGACTGCGACAAGCACCTCGGGCGTGGAACGCCAAGCTCGACGACACACTGTTGGGGTTTGGGTTTCAGCGCAGCCCTTCGGAACATGCAGTATACATGCGCTGCGACGGCAACGAGCGGCTGTTGCTTGGCGTGTACGTCGACGATCTGATCGTCACGGGCACGAGCACGCAGGCCATCGAGCGCTTCAAGAAGCAGATGCAGTCCATGTTCGCCATGAGCGACTTGGGGCTGCTGTCTTACTATCTCGGCATCGAGGTCAAGCAGAGCGGCGACGGCATCGTCCTCGGGCAATCTGCGTACGCGGCAAAGCTGGTTGAAAAGGCTGGGCTGTCGGGATGCAATCCTGTGCACATCCCGATGGAGCCTCGTCTGAAGATGAGCACGGTGAGCTCCAACCCACCTGTCGACGCCACTCTCTACCGGAGCATAGTGGGGAGCTTGCGCTACCTGGTGCATACGCGGCCAGACATATCGTTCGCCGTCGGTTTCGTGAGCAGATTCATGGAGGCTCCGACGACGGAGCATTGGGCGGCGGTGAAGCATCTGATCAGGTACATCGCGGGTACTCTGCACCTCGGGTGCAGATACAGACGCAGCACGACGAGGCCTCAGCTCGTCGGTTTCAGCGATGCAGACTTCGCTGGAGATGTCGACGACAGGAAGAGCACCACTGGCATGGTTTTCCTGCTTGGGGGGAGCGTGATCAGCTGGCAGAGCCAGAAACAGAAAGTGGTCGCACTCTCCTCATGTGAGGCGGAATACATCGCCGCCAGCACTGCGGCATGCCAGGGCATCTGGCTCCGGCGTATGATCGGCGATTTGCTTGGAGATGAGAAGGAGAAGGTTCAGCTCTACGTCGACAACAAATCGGCAATTCAGCTCTGCAAGAATCCTGTCTACCACGACAGGACCAAGCACATCGACACAAGATATCATTTCATCCGTCAGCATGTCCAGAATGGTTCAGTCATCGTCGAGTATATTCATACTGGCGAGCAGCTAGCTGATGTACTGACCAAGGCCTTGCCCAAGCCCAAGTTTCAGGAAATTCGAGGCAAGCTGGGGATGATCAACGTAGGCAGCTGATTAGGGGGAGATTGTTAGTTATCAGCTGCTACTGTCGAGTAGTTTCAGAGTTTGTAGATGCCACTGTCAGTATAGACAGTTTGGCTTAGTTTTTCAGTCAAAATAAACTGAGCTGCGTCTCAGCCTAGGATTCGTTTTTCTAGCTGTTAGGCTTGACGTCCAGGTCTTTCGTGGGATGGCACGAATCAAGGATCATGGCGTCAAAGAAGGGAGGCGTGGAGGTGACGTTGGGATGGCAGCGTCGTGTGCCTGATCGCTTCCTAGTTTTTCGGTTGTGTTAGTTGTAACCTCTGAATAAATACAGAAAGAAGAAGAGAAAAGCTGTACGTTGCACACAGCACCAAAACATCTCGTGTCTACTGTCATCTCTCTCTGAGTTTCGATCTCCATTGTCGTGAGTTGTGAGCGATCAGGGCTGTCACCTCCCACTCTCCCTACTGTACTCCTCTCACTTCTCCCACTCTCACCAGAACACCAGCCTCCAAGGCGTACCCCTCTTCGCCCACGATCAAGGACGAGACCGAGCCGTGCCGCCGCTCTGCTGTCGCGCACGGCGCACGTCGTTGTCGACCTTCGTCCCTCTCCCTCGACTCCCTCTCTAATGTTTCCGTCCTCTATCACTTCGGCAACGTTGATGTTGGTCCTTGCTAGGAACTCGCCGCGGACTTGTCATCGTCGGAACGCATCCATGCAGACGACGCGAAACCCGTCGTCGTCCCCGAAGTCTTTCTCGGTGCCGTCCGCGTCGAGCGCGACCTAGGTTCCGCGCAGTGCGTCCAGACACTGCTGCACCGTCCACGACCCGCCGCTGCAACGTTCCCTTCGCTGTCGTCGGGGCTCCGTCCGTGCTGAAGCCGCACTCGTCGCGTCCGCTAAGCCAACCGGCCGCCGCGCATGCGCGTCGGAGGCGCCATGCCAGGTAGCTGCACCCGCCTTTCCTCCCTTCCATGCCATCCCTCGGGCTCGATCCGACCGTCGCCCAGGCCCCGGTAGTCGCCGTCGCTGAGCCCTGGCACGGACACGGCTGTGCAGAGGTTCGCGACGCGGAGCACTACCTCGTCAGCGTCGCTGCCTGGGAGCCGCATGCACCGTCCTCGGCAAGCCCCTGCGTCGTCTGCGACCTCCGCCACGCCCTGCGTCGACTCCGCCGTCTCCGACAGCCCCCTGGTGAGCATCCGTCTCCGACCTCCTCGTACAGGTTGTGGCCGCCTCCAAGTCCTGGTGGTTATCGATGGGATCGTCAGCGATCGTTGGATCAAGATCCTATGCCTGCATGCGGCCCGGCCTTGTGCATCTCGCAAACCGGCCAACCCCGCCTGGGTCTCGAGCCAAGCCTCACCCTCCCGCGCACGTGTGTGCGACAGATCGGGGCCGGAACTGGCCACTCCAGATTTTTGGCCCAATCTGTTTCCTTTTTCTGTTCCTATTTTGGATATCTGATCTGTTTGTAGTAGCTTTTAAATCATTAATAATTCTTCACACACCCAAATCACGTGATCCAAATTTATACAGGTTTAAGAACAAATTACTGAACATCTCCAGTTGCATGCATGTGATTTTATTCTAAATAAATGTACTGGAATTTGTTTTGGTAAAATGTTGCGTGTGTAGTTTTTAATTGTTTGTGAGAATTCTGTAGATCATTTTTCAGTAAGGTTAATTTTGTTAGGAAGTAGATCTCAGTATCTTTATTTTGGTGTATCATACCCTACCAGGAGCTTCCTGGTTTTTGTTTGGCTTAGAGGTTGAGTTTTGCCCAGAACTGACTTAGGCGATTTTTGTTTTGAAAAAGAAAAGCAGTTTTGAAACAAAATAAACTCCCAGTGGTTAGTACCACATTGGACTTTCCGTGTGCCAGAGGGAATCTATGTTTGTGATGTGTAGATTATTTCTAGGATTTTTGAAAACAAAATAGATCCCTTTTTCAGTATAAAAATTCTAGAAATTATTTTATAGCTTCAAAATTGGTAAACCAATTTTTGTGTGGATACTTGTTTGAGTAGCTATCTAGATATATAAGTTTTGATTGTTGAAGTTGTGTATTGTTTTGTGAGCTAAATAAACTAGTCCTAGGTTTTCTCCACTTGTAAAATTGTTTAAAAATATTTTCTAAACCTTTTTGGGCATGAAACCAACTTGGTTGAACTCTCCCAGATTATACCTACTAGTAGGTATACATGTTGCCCACTGGTTTTGTACTGAGAGTTTTTGACAAAGTAATTGGGATTCTAGGCTTATTTTACCACTAGGAAATTTGGATGTTTTTGTTTAAATTGTTGTAAAATGAGCTTTGGCACCAGACCCCTTCTGGTGGTTTCCAAAAGTCATTAGCCACCCGTGCTTCTGTAGTTTATGCTTTGACGGAGGCTGAGCCCTTTTTAGCAAATTTATATTTTGTCAAGGGTCTTTTCCGGTAGCAATAAAAGTAGGTCTTTTACAAATAAAATAACCCTCTTGCCCTAGGTGTCATTTATTCGATGTGTTTAGTGTCTCTAATTGAGTGGTTTTCTACTAGCCTTGTGTGTGTGGTTGATACTATGGCTATGTATTTATTGATCGTCTTTTATTTTTCGACGTTAGAATACGAATACTATCGGAAAAGAAGGAAAGGACCGTGGTGAGGATTTCGAAGAGGAAGGAAGAGTGGATGGGCCGTGAAGAAGAAGTCTTACACTACAAGGAAAAGGCCTACCGCCGGCGAACCTAAAAGGCCCATTGCCGGCGCACCATGAGCCCGCCGGTGTGAACGGGCCGGTGATAAATGGCATCGGCGCGCACTGTGCAAGCGATGCGCGGTGATAGGCCGGAGATCTGCCGGCGCGCCATCGACGCTTGGCAAAGGACAAGTTCCACCGTCGCACCATCTGCTGCGCCGGCAGTATTGCTTCAAGCTCTGGTGCATGCCACGTGCGCCGGCAGTAGGTCATTTAGGTGCGCCGGCAATAAATTCGAAAATTCTTTTTTCAGCATTTTTCCAGCATATTACAATACATATTTGACAGCAGTATATATTTACAACGCAGTTCATATTTATACAGCATTACATGCAATATGAGAAGCACATAGAGAGCCAAGTTTCATTTCGGTATCAATACACAAATACGCAAGTCTCGTTTCGGAATGTTGATTCATACAACACATGTGCATATGCAACACCGAACGATGAAGTTTCACAAAGTTAGAAGTCTTGGTACATAGTTGTCACAAGTATCGTCATACACCTCACAATGTAGGTCCTAACCTAAACTACAATCACATAGAACATGACCAACATGGTCATGATGACCATCATCACGAAGGCCATGGTCTTCATCCGGTTCCTCCTCATGTCCCTCATCTCTCCCGCTAGATAACGGGCGTATCTTCCTTCCGCCTCCACCCTAGTGGGGTATCCCTTGTAGCTGTTGCCGCTGAAACGGTGCACCTGTCTCCGACAGTCCTCCCAGTCGTCGTAGACTCCAGGAACCCTCCCCTTGTACACGACATATGTCGTCGGCATCTCCATTCACAAGACAAGTAAAACGTTAGTACCAATGCAATAAACAAGTGCCAACTCAAATAAGAGACAAGTAGTATGAACTAAATAGCATGTGCCTCATACTTTGTTGGTCGAAATAAATAATAACATACAGGGATGGGGTCAGTGAGGCTAGGTAGGATGCACAATAGATTGATATTTGTGGCCATCACACCAAGCCTCACCGGCCCCACCCCGGAGTGTACAAGTGACCGAACATTTTAATCATCGGCCAATGCAATTAAGAAGTGCGAACTCAAATAGAAGACAAGTAGTACGAATTAAATAGCGTGCCTCATACTTTGTCGGTCGAAACAAATATTAACATCCAGGGATGGAGTCAGTGAGGCTAGGTAGGATGCACAATAGATTGATACTTGTGGCCGTCGCACCAAGGCTCACTGGCTCCACCCCCGAGTGTACGAGTGACCGAACATTCTAATCATCGGCGAAGTCCAAATACGAGGCAAGTAGTGGTCGAGTAAATGCAAATAATTATTAAGCTATGTACGCCATAATCTTGAAATATATAGCAAAGTAAATGAAACTATAGACACATGTTCACATGCACATTCATACAACTAAATATAAGCAACTAGTCGATTCTATGGGAATATATAGCAATTATTACAATACGGAAATTGAAGGACATATCGTTCAAGTTTTAGCAAGTGTTCCCGTCGTAGGATCAGGTTGTACGCCTAGGGGGAATGGACGGCAGCCCTCAAGCGAGTTGAACGGCCTCTCATCACACGAAATCTCCAAGCGGAGTTCTATCTCGTCATTAGGTGGTAGACCGTAGCCGTAGAAGAACTCGCCAGACCTATTGGTGACATCCTGCAGGATTATCGTGCAAATGAACTGCTGGATGCGACCCCAGTTCTTTCTAATCTCTCTATCAGGGACATCTGCCATGTTTGCAAACCTGTTTCTGAGATTCTCTGGCAGCAACATGTCATCTGCGTACTTTATGTACTCCTGCATCTGAAGGATGGCGTACCACGCTGATGACCCACAAGTATAGGGGATCGCGATAGTCTTCGAGGGAAGTAAAACCCAAATTTATTGATTCGACACAAGGGGAGGTAAAGAATACTTATAAGCCTTAACAACTGAGTTGTCAATTCAGCTGCACCTGGAAAAGCACTAGTAACAGGGGTGATGTAAAAGTAGCAGTAATATGAGAGCAGTAGTAACAGTAACACAGCTGCAGTAATAGCAATATGAGAGCAATGGCACCAGAAAATAGTTGGTACTACTTCCAATGACATATAGAACGAGTTTATGATGATGAGATATGGACCGGGGTTCCCAGCGATCTACACTAGTGGTAACTCTCCAATAACAAGTGACAAGTGTTGGGTGAACAAATTACAGTTGGGCAATTGATAGGAATCAAAGCATTAAGAAAGAACATCAAGATTATTAATTATGTAGGCATGTTTTCCAATTATAGTCGTACGTGCTCGCAATGAGAAACTTGCACAACATCTTTTGTCCTACCAGCCGGTGGCAGCCGGGCCTCAAGGGAAACTACTGGATATTAAGGTACTCCTTTTAATAGAGTACCGGAGCAAAGCATTAACACTCCGTGAAAACATGTGATCCTCACATCACTACCATCCCCTCCGGTTGTCCCGATTCTTCTCACTTCGGGGCCATTGGTTCCGGACAGTGACATGTGCATACAACTTGTAGATACAATCTAAGCAATAAGTATAGAGCTCAAATCTAAGATCATGCCACTCGGGCCCTAGTGACAAGCATTAAGCATAACAAGATTGCGGAAACAATAACTTCACAAACTTTATAGATAGACTAATCATAATGTATCATCCATCGGATCCCAACAAACACAACACCGATTACATCAGATGAATCTCAATCATGTAAGGCAGCTCATGAGACCATTGTATTGAAGTACATGGGGGAGAGTATACCGACATAGCTACTGCTAGAACCCGTAGTCCATGGGGGAACTACTCACGGAGCATGGTGGAGGCGGTGGCGTTGATGGAGATGGCTTCCGGGGGCACTTCCCCGTCCCGGCAGGTGCCGGGACAGTTGTCCCCGAATTGGAGTTTCGCGATGGCGGCGGCGCCTGGAGTCTTTCGGAGTTTCGTCAATTGGTACGGTGTTTTTAGGTCGAAAGGGATTTTATAGGCGAAGAGGCGGCGCAGGGGGCACTGGGGCTCCACACCATAGGGTGGCGCGGGCCTGTGCCGGCCGCGCCGCCTTATGGTCTGGTGGCCCTCTGGCCCCTCTCCGACTCTTCTTCGGTGTTCTGGAGCCTTCCGGGAAAAATAGGAGGTTTGGCGTTGATTTCGTCCAATTCCGAGAATATTGCCCGAACAGCCTTTCTGGAACCAAAAACAGCAGAAAACAGGAACTGGCACTGTGGCATCTCGTTAATAGGTTAGTTCCGGAAAATGCATGAAATCATCATAAAGTGCAAGCAAAACATGTAAGTATTGTCATAAAACAAGCATGGAACGACAGAAATTATGGATACGTCGGGGACGTATCAGCATCCCCAAGCTTAGTTCCTGCTCGTCCCGAGCAGGTAAACGATAAAAAGAAATAATTTCTGTAGTGACATGCTACTTACATAACCTTGATCATACTATTACAAAGCATATGAAATGAATGAAGTGACTCAAGGCAATGATCTATAGTTGCTAACAAATAGATAACATATAGCAAAACTTTTCGTGAATAGTACTTTCAAGACAAGCATCAAAAGATTGCACAAGAGTTAACTCATAAAGCAATAGATTCAAAGTAAAGGCATCGAAGCAACACAAAGGAAGATATAAGTTTCAGCGGTTGCTTTCAACTTTCAACATGCATATCTCATGGATAATTGTCAACACAAAGTAATATGATGAATGCAAATATGCAAGTATGTAAGAATCAATGCACAGTTAACACAAGTATTTGCTTCTAAGATGGAAGGAAGTAGGTATACTGACTCAACATAAAGTAAAAGAATGGCCCTTCGCAGAGGGAAGCATTGATTGCTATATTTGTGCTAGAGCTTTTATTTTGAAAACATATAGAGAGCATAAAAGTAAAATTTTGAGAGGTGTTTGTTGTTGTCAACGAATGGTAGTGGGCACTCTAACCCCCTCGCCAGACAAACCTTCAAAGAGCGGCTCCCATTTTATTTTATTTTTGGGTGGCACTCCTTCCAACCTTTCTTTCACAAACCATGGCTAACCGAATCCTCGGGTGCCTGCCAACAATCTCATACCATGAAGGAGTGCCTTTTTATTTTAGTTTTATTATGATGACACTCCTCCCCACCTTTGCTTTCTCAAGCCATGGCTAACCGAATCCTCGGGTGCCTGCCAACAATCACATACCATGGAGGAGTGTCTATTAGGTTAATTAATTTGGGACTGGGAATCCCATTGCCAGCTCTTTTTGCAAAATTATTGGATAAGCGGATGAAGCCACTAGTCCATTGGTGAAAGTTGCCCAACAAGATTGAAAGATAAAACACCACATACTTCCTCATGAGCTATAAAACATTGACACAAATCAGAGGTGATAAATTTTGAATTGTTTAAAGGTAGCACTCAAGCAATTTACTTTGGAATGGCAGGAAATACCACATAGTAGGTAGGTATGGTGGACACAAATGGCATAGGTTTTGGCTCAAGGTTTTTGGATGCACGAGAAGTATTCCCTCTCAGTACAAGGCTTTGGCTAGCAAGGTTGTTTGAAGCAAACACAAGTATGAACCGGTACAGCAAAACTTACATAAGAACATATTGCAAGCATTATAATACTCTACACTGTCTTCCTTGTTGCTCAAACACTTTTACCAGAAAATATCTAGACCTTAAGAGAGATCAATTATGCAAACCAATTTTAACAAGCTCTACAGTAGTTCTCCACTAATAGGTTTAAACTACATGAAAAAACTTAATCATACTTGAGAGCTCAAAACAATTGCCAAGTGTCAAATTATCCAAGACATATGAGGCATTTTCTTTTCCCAACCAAATAAAGATAAATATTGTAGCTTCCAACTTTTATCATTGAACATTAAAAGTAAAACGAAGAACAGGTGTTCATATGAAAAAGCGGAGCATGTCTCTCTCCCAAACAAGGATTGCTAGGATCCGATCTTATTCAAACAAACAAAACGAAAATAAACACACAGACGCTCCAAGTAAAGCACATATGATGTGACCGAATAAAAATATAGTTTCAGGGGAGGAACCTGATAAGTTGATGAAGAAGGGGATGCCTTGGGCATCCCCAAGCTTAGACGCTTGAGTCTTCTTAAAATATGTAGGGATGAACCACGGGGGCATCCCCAAGCTTAGACTTTTCACTCTTCTTGATCATATATCATCCTCCTCTCTTGACCCTTGAAAACTTCCTTCACACCAAACTTCTCATAAACTTCATTAGAGGGTTAGTGCATAATCAAAAACTCACATGTTCAGAGGTGACACAATCATTCTTAACACTTCTGGACATTGCCCAAAGCTACTGGAGTTTAATGGAATAAAGAAATCCATCCCACATAGCAAAAGAGGCAATGCGAAATAAAAGGCAGAATCTGTCAAAACAGAACAGTCCGTAAAGATGAATTTTATTGAGGCACCAGACTTGCTCAAATCAGAAAACTCAAAACTAATGAAAGTTGCGTACATATCTGAGGAACATGCACGTAAATTGGCATATTTTTCTGAGTTACCTACAGAGAAAACAGCCCAGATTCGTGACAGATAGAAATCTGTTTCTGCGCAGAAATCCAAATCTAGTATCAACCTTCGATTAGAGGCTTCACTTGGCACAACAAAACACAAAACTAAGATAAGGAGAGGTTGCTACAGTAGTAAACAACTTCCAAGACACAAATATAAAACAAAGTACTGTAGCAAAATAATACATGGGTTATCTCCCAAGAAGTTCTTTCTTTATAGCCATTAAGATGGGCTCAGCAGTTTTAATGATGCACTCGCAAGAAATAGTATTTGAAGCAAAAGAGAGCATCAAGAGGCAAATTCAAAACACATTTAAGCTTAACATGCTTCCTATGCAGAGGAATCTTGTAAATAAACAAATTCAAGAAGCATAATGCAACAAGCATAGAAAAACTAGACAAGCTCAACTTCAAGATTTTAAGCATATAGAGAGGTGTTTTAGTAACATGAAAATTTCTACCACCATATTTTCCTCTCTCAGAATAACTTTCAGTAGTGTCATGAGAAAACTCAACAATATAACCATCACATAAAGCATTCTTATCATGAGTCTCATGCATAAAATTATTACTCTCCACATAAGCATAATCAATTTTATTAGTAGTTGTAGTGGGAGCAAATTCAACAAAGTAGCTATCATTATTATTCTCATCATCAAATATAGGAGGTATAGTATCATCAAAGAAAATTTTCTCCTCAATGCTTGGGGGACTAAAAATATCATGCTCATCAAAGCCAGCTTCCCCAAGCTTAGAATTTTCCATATTATTAGCAACAATGGTGTTCAAAGCGTTCATACTAATATCATTGCTACTAGCATGCAAATAAGGTTCCATAGGTTTTTTAATTTTCGCATTAAACCATTCATGTCTTGACTCAGGAATTAGAATAAAAAGCTCACAGATGTTTTCCATTATGCCTAACTAGTGTAAACAAGAAACAAAAAGTTGCAATTGCAGGATCTAAAGGAAATAGCTTCGAGCACAAACACAATGGCGCCAGAAAAGTACTGTTACCTGGAACCGGAGTATGAGTGCCTTTTACCTTTCCTCCCCGGCAACGGCGCCAGAAAACAGTCTTGATGACCCACAAGTATAGGGGATCGCGATAGTCTTCGAGGGAAGTAAAACCCAAATTTATTGATTCGACACAAGGGGAGGTAAAGAATACTTATAAGCCTTAACAACTGAGTTGTCAATTCAGCTGCACCTGGAAAAGCACTAGTAACAGGGGTGATGTAAAAGTAGCAGTAATATGAGAGCAGTAGTAACAGTAACACAGCAGCAGTAATAGCAATATGAGAGCAATGGCACCAGAAAATAGTTGGTACTACTTCCAATGACATATAGAACGAGTTTATGATGATGAGATATGGACCGGGGTTCCCAGCGATCTACACTAGTGGTAACTCTCCAATAACAAGTGACAAGTGTTGGGTGAACAAATTACAGTTGGGCAATTGATAGGAATCAAAGCATTAAGAAAGAACATCAAGATTATTAATTATGTAGGCATGTTTTCCAATTATAGTCGTACGTGCTCGGAATGAGAAACTTGCACAACATCTTTTGTCCTACCAGCCGGTGGCAGCCGGGCCTCAAGGGAAACTACTGGATATTAAGGTACTCCTTTTAATAGAGTACCGGAGCAAAGCATTAACACTCCGTGAAAACATGTGATCCTCACATCACTACCATCCCCTCCGGTTGTCCCGATTCTTCTCACTTCGGGGCCATTGGTTCCGGACTGTGACATGTGCATACAACTTGTAGATACAATCTAAGCAATAAGTATAGAGCTCAAATCTAAGATCATGCCACTCGGGCCCTAGTGACAAGCATTAAGCATAACAAGATTGCGGCAACAATAACTTCACAAACTTTATAGATAGACTAATCATAATGTATCATCCATCGGATCCCAACAAACACAACACCGATTACATCAGATGAATCTCAATCATGTAAGGCAGCTCATGAGACCATTGTATTGAAGTACATGGGGGAGAGTATACCGACATAGCTACTGCTAGAACCCGTAGTCCATGGGGGAACTACTCACGGAGCATGGTGGAGGCGGTGGCGTTGATGGAGATGGCTTCCGGGGGCACTTCCCCGTCCCGGCAGGGTGCCGGGACAGAGTTCTGTCCCCCGAATTGGAGTTTCGCGATGGCGGCGGCGCCCCTGGAGTCTTTCTGGAGTTTCGTCAATTGGTACGGCGTTTTTAGGTCGAAAGGGATTTTATAGGCGAAGAGGCGGCGCAGGGGGGCACCTGGGGGCTCCACACCATAGGGTGGCGCGGGCCCAGGCCAGGCCGCGCCGCCTTATGGTCTGGTGGCCCTCTGGCCCCTCTCCGACTCTTCTTCGGTGTTCTGGAGCCTTCCGGGAAAAATAGGAGGTTTGGCGTTGATTTCGTCCAATTCCGAGAATATTGCCCAAACAGCCTTTCTGGAACCAAAAATAGCAGAAAACAGGAACTGGCACTGTGGCATCTCGTTAATAGGTTAGTTCCGGAAAATGCATGAAATCATCATAAAGTGTAAGCAAAACATGTAAGTATTGTCATAAAACAAGCATGGAACGACAGAAATTATGGATACGTCGGGGACGTATCACACGCGTCCATCCCATTGTCGTGCGTCGACTGCCTGAGGCTGGGGAAGTTGGTTGTGTGGGTTAAGACCAAGCCTCCTCGGGATTTCCTCTCTACTTTGAGGGGGCCTGCCTTGTTGGCGAAGCCGGTGAGAGCATCATTGAGAAGGGCCTTGATGTGGGTGTAGTCTTTCTTGTGGTCCCTACCCGAGTCGAGATAGACTACATGCGAGTGTTGCGGGTGCACGACGATAAGGGTGCAGAACTTGTCTCTGCGGAAAACACACGGATTAACCTTTGGAAATGAAAATGGAGATATAGGATAGAATGGTAATGGTAATGGGGGACTAGCGAGTGATTACTTACTCGGGGAAGTAAGGGATGAGAATGGCGCCCTTTTTAATGTTCGCCAGCATGAAATCCTCGACCTGCTGGGTGGCAATCGCCCGATCCCCAGCGTTGCAGATGATGCTCTCCCGCATATAGAAGGGGTCCATTATCGCAATGGTCGGCGTCTCCTCCTTAACAATCTGAGCAGACAAGCTAAGAGCAACTAGGCGAACCACACTAAAGTGGAGCGCTTGCATGCGATAGATGCTGAAGATGTCGTTGAACCGGATGAAGCACAAGTCCGCGGGGTACTTCTCGACGAAGTTCATGCCAGTTGGCACCTTCGCCACGAAGAGAGGGTAACCAGGATCTTTTGATTTGAGAAGAAGGTTCTCCACATGCCTGACAGTCTCATGCAAGCTCCTCATATCCGGGGTGAGTTTCTTCAAGACATGCTCCGGCAGCATCGGTTCACCCAAGTGATGCAGAGGTCACCAATTGTTTGGCAACTTGTCAAGGAGTGGGACCTTGTCCTTGGATTTGGCCGCCGCCGCCTTGTCTTGGGAGTCCTTCTTATTTTGCCTCTTCCTCTTCTTGGGTTGTACTGATGGACCCTCCATCGCCGTAGTGGCCGTAGCTCGGAGTGTGTTTGGGCTCAACATATTTTTGACGGCGGCGGTGGCGACCTCCTCAGGATTTTCCTCCTCAGCCGTTTCTTGAGAATCGAACAGCTTCTTGGAGCACACATATTTCAAGGCCGGCGCATCCTCATGGACAACTTGTGAAGACGTAGGAATATCCCATTGGAAGTTGTCACGTTCGTATTCCTCGGCCTCTGGCGCAGCTGGCTATTGTGGTGGGGCGCTGACCTGCGCAGCTGGCCGTTCTGGTGGGGCGATGACCACGGGTGCCGCTGGCTGTCGTGGAGGGACGCTGACATGTGGCGCCGCAAGGTGCTTGTCTTTGCTTGCCGTCGACCCCGAGTAGGTGTTGATCCGAATTAGGGTCTTCGGCCATAGCAGTACCCAACCCTTCAGTGAGGCCAGATTCAACGGGCTATCGTCATCGACACCATGCGGTTCATTAGGAGGAAAAAATCCTCATAGCCCGGTAATGCCCGATCCACTTCAACCCGGTAAACGTCATCCGCCATATCTCGTGTGTGCCACTTCTTATCCAGGGGCCGAAGGATGGACCCCCTCGCGACGTCTTTGAGTTCGTCGTTTACTCTCATCAGGAAGGTGCATGGCATTGAGAGCGCCTGCGAGAACATGTGTATGGCGTTAGAGAGAGGGCAAGGATGACGAAACTAATATATTAACTTGATGTACACATTAGTTAATTACCGTGAGGGCGTTGAGCTCGGCTAATGTCGATGGGCCAGCACATGCGGCGGCGGGCGTGCAAGTGACGGAGGGGATGCTACCCGGCATGGACGGTGAATCCCTAGCACCAGCGACATTGCCGGTGGCCGGAGGAGTCTCCATTATAACATTGTCATTGCCGGCGGACGGCGGCACCATCGAGTTGCTGCCGTCGAAGCTAACCACCCGGGGGGGGGGGGGGCTTGTTTGCCACCCTCATACCACGCGTGTAGAGCGTTGAAATCTGCTTGGACTGAAGCAGCGACTTCAGCTTTGACTTTCAGATACGAGTGTAGCTTTGAGTTGCGATACCAGTTGCGGTACCAAACCAGCTTGGACTTGGGCTAGGATTGACTCCCTCATTTCCTCCGCCTCCCGCTGCTTCCTCTCATTGCGCGCATTTTTATCGGCCGCAGACGACAAGCCGTAGTGATCATGCTTGTGGCCTGTACCGGCGCCAGCCACACAGCCTCTATGCGGCCTTCTCGTAGGTGAATGCTCATTAACGATGTTTAGCGCCCGTACGAGAGACTTGTCCCATGCTACCCTGCCCGTCGACGCCTGGGACGAGGAGCCTTCGTCACCTTGAGAAAGTCTTTGTCTTTCTTCTTCCTGCGGAAGAAACGTGAACCATTTAGAAATGTTGCTACTATTATATGAACGATACTTGATCTAATAAAACCGGTAAATTGCTTACCAGTTTTTTCTCCAACGATAGGACCTTCTGGTCGTTCGTGAACCAAATTATGTCGGTTACGACCTTGGGGTCCGTGACAAGTTCCCCGGTTAGTTTCTTCTTATGGTACCGTGACCTGATGAATCTTCTTTCAAGCGGGTCCTTGTACTTGAGCCAGGGGTCTCAATGCCGGCATTTACATACGCCTCGTCCTCCTTCGCCCAATAGGGCTCCTTTCCCTCGTACCCACGGCTCCCAAGGTTGTGGTTGCCGATGTTAAGCTCCCGCATTTCCTTCCCCCACAACTTGCGATTCTTCGTCGCTTGTAGCTCTTCATTGGCCACAAAAGCATCAAAGTCTGCCTGGGAGACATGCGGAAAGGCAGAGTGGACCTCTTCGAAACCTTTGCCGTCAGCAATCATCTTCCGCACCATGTACTTATAGCTGCTGAGGTGTTTGGTGAACTTCAAGAGGGCTTGTGAGTTCACAATGTTCTTGGATTCATCAGTGGAGGCGTAGTCGCCTCGGAACTTGTATCGTGAGTGCAACCTCGCAATGAGCTGGGCTCGCAAATGCGCTTTGCTCTCAGCTCAGAGATCCGTCTCGTTGAGATTGATGACCTCTCGGAGGATACATGCCAGTTGGTTGCCGTACCCCTTGGCAACATCCTTAGGCTCCACCGGCAAACCACTGGCGCGGTCCACCTCTTTGACTGTGTCTCTGCCGGTGCCGACCGTGTTTTGGCGCCTTGCCTTCCGCGGCCTCTTGGCTCCACTTGTCCCGGTGGCAGTACTCCCGGCGGCGCCGCTAGGATCGTCGCCGCTTGTCTCGCCGCCACCCCCGGCGGCGCCGGTTGCCTCATTGCCGCTAGGCTCGTAGGTACTACCCCCGGCGGCGCCGCTTGCCTCGTTGCCGCTTGGCTCGTCGGCACTACCCCCAGCGGCATCCTCCATCTCATGGTCCTCGTCGCCGCCAACACCAGCGGCCTCGGCATCCTCCTCCGTCCTAAAGAAGTGCCTATTGTAGTGCTCCTCTAACTCTTCTTGAGACAACATGGTGGCTTGCACTAATAGAAGATGAAAAAGAGTTAGAATTCACGGAAAAATTCGGCATGACCTTTGCTAAAAATTGGTCATGCCGAGTGCTAGAATTGCTGGAACGGAAATGAATCGACATTCCGGCACTCAATAGCAACTCAATCCCTGTGTAACAGAAATGCAATTCACATATATATAGCCATGAACACCATAACCATCACCATAAACGAGAGACAATATAACTTGACCATTACAGTAGGGGAGCAGCTTCATTTTCATTTTTATTTCACAATAACCATCAGTAATAGCACTACAGTAGCATTACAGTAGCACTAAAATAAAACAGTGCTACTCTCTGGCTACATAATTAAAACACCATGCTAGCCCTGCATTTTACATTTTACAAACAGAGCTTGTACCCACTTATAATTTCATCATGCTAGCCCTGCATTTTACACCATAACCATTTTACATCAACACCATGCTACTCTCTAGCTACATAATTAAAACAGTGCCAAACAGATAAGGAACATAGCACCAGTTTTCATTTGTGGATTATCAGAAAGCTCCAATTATAAATCAACTAAATGAACCTGTCTTATAGACATTTTGATCCAGCATTTTGAACCAGTAGCAATTTATGGCAAGAATCAAGAATGTGTAAACCAACATAAATCAACTAAATGCAATTTACTGCATCTGGTTCTACTTAATTCATAATGTCATAGCTATGATAAGTTTCATTGCCAGTAGCATGCATTTCAGTAGCATCTGGTTCTACTTAATTCATAAATTCAGTAGCATGCATTTTATTTTCTTTTTTCAACAGCACTTGTTCTTTTTATGAACTAAACCTACTGCTAGCACTTGTTCTTTTTAAATTAAGTAAACCTACTGCTAGTGAACGTGAAAATTCATTTGATAGCACTTACAGTAGCACTTAGCATTTGATAGCACTTACAGTAGCATAAAGTAGCATAAAGTAGCTAGCTACTTCATTTGCATTTCATCTAAACCAACTAAACCAACATATATAAAGTTCATTTTCAACTTGATTGCTATATCATTTAAAGCTACTGCATCATTTTATTTCTAGTTGAAAAATTACAGATAGCATTTCATATATATAGCATGAACCATTATTAAACCAACTAAACCAACATATATTGTTACTGTAATTTATATGAATTGGCAGTACCATAACCAAAAAACCCTACTGCCTAGCTACCTAGGTACTGTAAGCATTTTTATTTTCATTTACATCATGTAATCTACAATCTACCTAAGCAAGGAGCCCACCAGTAGCATTCTTTCTTTTTTGATCCATTGATCCAGAGAATAAATGCAGTAGCATTTTTAAACCAGAGAACACCAGTCAAATTTTATCAACTAAACCAACTAATACTAGCTATTTACATTTTTTCATTTAGTTATTTCTATATCACCAAAACAAGAGAACAATTTTTAGCATTTAACTAAATCAATTAAATGAAACCTACTGCTAGCATTCAAAATTTTATGTATAACTTATAATGAAAAATTGAAACCTACTGCTAGAATTTGAAACCAATTTTTAGCATTCAAAAATTGAAACCTACTGCTAGCTAAACCACCCTATTTGCATTTAACTAAACCAAACAATTGCCAATTTTTTCAAACCAGAGAACCAATTGGTTTAGGGTTGAACAAATTCAAACCAGAGAACCCTATTTCCAATTTGAACAAGGAAATTGCAATATGGTTCATTTAAAAATTACTACATTTTCATTTGCATTGAACCAATGAACACCGCAATGAACCCTAATAGCAATTTCGTTAGGGACTCTTGCAAGAACTGAAACAAATAAACAAATACCATTTTCGGAGGCAGGGAGTGGGGAAGGGTGAGGGTAAGTAAGACGGGGTGGGGAGGGGAGGTGGAGGAGGTTCTGGCGGCGTTGGGGAAGGAAGAGGGGAAGGGAGAGGGCGGTTCTTACCGGCGTTGAGCGACGGTGGCCGGCACGCGTGCGACGCCCTCCTTCTCCTCCGCGTGCGACGCCCTCCTCCTCCGGTGGCGACGGTGTGGAGACGCCTGCTCCTCCTCCTCTCGGCGGCTCTGCTCCTCTCGGCGGCTCGGCGGCACGGGGGCAGGTGCAGGGCGGCGGCGGTTAGCTAGGGTTCTGTGGCGGCGTCGAAGGAATGGGGAAGAAGGAGGGAAATCGAGTCGGCGTGCGGTTCAGTCCCAAGTATACACGGAGAGACTTATTGCCGGCGCACCAGGGCTTTGGTGCGCCGGGGACAGGTGGACCCCCGGCGCACCAAAGCCCGGGTGCGCCGGCAATAAGTGTACCCCCTGGATACCGGGGACGTGGCCCCGATCACAAGCAATGACCTCCCCAACTCATATTTTCTTTTGTTTTTCTTTATTTCTTTTCTGGCCTTTTCTATTATATTTATGTTCTTATCTTTTCAAGATAATAGCCAAGAAATATGCATGAGTTATATATGCAAAAACAATTTCAAAATCTTAATTAGGCACCACAAGAAAAAAATATGAGTTATATATACATACACAAAATATTGACCAACACAATATTAATTAGTCATACATAAAATATTGGCCATGACCATATGAGTAGTTATGAATTACACAAAATATGAGTTATAGATTGCAAATAAAGTTTTACATCATCGATTGAGAAGAGTGTTTCGCTTTCTTCTTGCTTTTCTTGCTCGTCGTTGAATAATTTAGCCCCGTGTCGTGACTTCTTCTTTTGAAGGGTCGACCTGACCTCGGTAGTGTGGACCTGCTTCTTCTTGTGGTGTATGTTGTGTCTTCGTCCTCGGATTCTTCCATCATTGGGTCTCTGACTTGTCCTTCGAAGTCTTCCTCGTTGGCGACTCCATCCATTCCGATGATGGTCCTCTTGCCTCTCCTCACGATAACACGGCTAGGCCTGGATGGGTCGGTTATGAAGAAGCATTGGTGCACGTGTTCTGCCAGTACCCATGGCTCATTCTGCGCGGTGGCGTTCGTGGACTTTGATTTGTTGGCTTCGGGTAGAAACATGCTGGTGAAATACCGGTCTTCTTTTGTGACGCTCTTAGCCCATCTGATACGGAACATCGGCACTTTCTCCCCAGCGTAGCTAAGCTCCCAGATTTCCTCGATTCTTCCGTAGTATCTAGTCTTTACGTCACCCGTCCAGGAATCCATCGTTACCCCTGAGTTCTGGTAAACACTGTTCTTGTCTTTTTCTTCCGTGTAGAATGTGTACCCATTGATATCGTATGCTTGGTAAGTCATGATGTTGGGCGCGGGGCCATGTGACAAGGCCAATACTAGTTTATCCTTGTCAGAATCCATTGGTGGGGGATTAGCATCAATGTGGTCTTTGAACCAGCGCGCGAAAGAGGAGTTGTGCTCTCTGTATATTTCTGCTTCCGTCATCATCGGCTTGCCACTATTCTCTATCATGGTTTTGTGCTCTTTCAACCAAGGATCGATCAAGTCAATGTGTTGTAGCGCTACTAAGTTGGCCCTGTCAAAGTCGGAAGTCCGACCAGACATGTGCACGTGCAGTTCCTTCCTTCCATTTTTGTGGCCTACTCCCTCGAACCTGCGGACGTGCTTGTTTTGAGGCAAACCAACAGGGTCCTCGATGTCTAGATAATTCGTGCAGAAAGAGATGTAACCGTATCCGAGGTAGTCCTGCACCGTCGTGATCAACGCGGCTCTCAAAGGGAAATATTATTCCGCGATGGCGTCCCATGTATCTACCCCTTCCTCCGCCCACAACGTTTCAAGCTCCTCCTTTAATAGTTCGAGATACATGTTGATATCGTTTCCTGGCTGTGTCGGCCCTTGAATTAGCATACTCATCTGTATGTACTTCCTCTTCATGCACAGCCAGGGCGGGAGGTTGTAGATCCATACAAACACGGGCCATGTGCTATGTGTGCTGCTCTGGTTTCCGAACGGATTGAATCCGTCCGTGCTCGCACCCAACCTGATGTTTCTGGGATCTGCCCCAAAACTTCCGAATTCATTGTCTAATGCTTTCCACTGGCTTGCATCCGAAGGGTGCGTCAGCACTGGGTGCTCAATCCGCTCTTCATCATTCAACACTGCCTCCTTTCTTTCTGCGTGCCAGCGCATGAGCTTTGCTTCCTTGCGGTCCGCGTAGAACCGTTGAAGCCGGGGGCGAGCGGGAAGTACCACACAACTTTCCGAGGTGCTTTCTTCTTCCCTTTCTTGTACCGTTCAGCTTCACACACAGGACATTTGGTCTTGTCCATGTGCTCCTTGCGATACATGATACAGTCATTGATGCAGGCGTGATACTTTTCGTGGGGTAAGTCGAGAGGGCACATGATTCTCTTGGCCTCGGCTAGACTACCAGGACACGTGTTCCCGGCAGGAAGGAGATCTTTCACGTATTCCAGGATGTCGTCGATGCTTGTGTCCGTCCATCCGTGTTTCGCCTTCATCTGCAGCATCGAGAGCTACTCTCAAGCGAGACTCCCCCAACCCGCGACCTGAGTCGTACAACGGAGTATTCGAGTCTATCTTGAGTTGCTCAAGCTTTGATTTCCACTTGGCGCCTTTCGTCTTTTCGAGAAGCAGATCTTGAAGATGAGGGTCCCGCACGACTGAAGCTAGCGGCACCTCTTCGTCGTCGTCAAGGTTATTGTCGTCGTCAAGGTTATCGTCCTGTGCGACAAACTCTTCATCGTCATCAATATCATGATGCCCTCCTTCTAGCCGGCCATTATTACCACCTGCTGCCGTCGCCCCATTGACCTCCGCGCCATCATCACTCATCCATTGAGTGTGTCCATGCATGAAACCATTAGTGAGCAGGTGCCCCTGCAATTTGCCTGAATACGGGTCAAACCATTTCCCTCGTTTGCATCTCCGGCACAGACACAATACCTCCGTGCGGTTATTTTCATACATGTCGATGATCGCGTGTTTCAGATATCTCATCACGACGCTTTCACTCATCTCGATAACCATTATCGCCTGCACGGTAAGATTATATAATTGATTAGAACCATCCATCCGTCGGTAGTTTTCACGGAAAATTTCGGCATGACCTTCCTACACGGTAGGACATAGGAGCGCCAGAAATGTGCCGAAACGGAAACTTAAAGAATCAACATTTCGGTGCAACGTTGGCAACTCATTTTCAACGCCAACACACACAAGCACAAACACAAACACAACATATATATATATGCCACACACGAGCTTTTGCTTCAAATGTCCAATATATATCGATTTCATTCCTCAATTTGTTCATTAATCACCTATTTGTTTGATATATTCGTCAACGAGATCGAGACGACGCGCCGCGACCACGGCGCATGGAAGCCGACTTTCTAGATCTAGATCTAGATTGAGCGGTCAATGCGGGATAGTTGATCTAGATCTACATAGAGGGATGTGGGAGATGCATGTAGGAAGGGAAGATTTGCTCAAAAAATATGATTTTGTTTGGTCAAATTAGCTAAATTGGGGATAGGAATAGGGAAAAATGAGCTGGGTTGGTAGAAGGGTCGGGTTGTGTGGATGAGGAGTGAGTGAAGTGGCTTGTGTGAGTGCTGGTTGGTGGCTGTGTAATAAGTCCCAGGTTACTGCCAGCGCACCAGGACATGGGTGCGCCAGCAGTATATAGCCCATCCAGCTATATCTGCTCCAGACCAGGCCCACGAAGCATTGCCGGCGCACCAGCCCACGAGCGCGTCGGCAATAGTAAATTACCGCCGGCGCGCTCATGGGCTGGTGCGCCGGCAATGCTTCGTGGGCCTGGCCCAGTTGCTGCGAGGTGTTGCCAGGAAATAGCGCCGGCGCGTCGGATCAGAAGGTGCGCCGGCAGTGGTCATCCATCGCCGGCGCGGCGCTTGTTTGGTGCGCCGGCAACATGTTCAACCGGCGCACGTCCAAGGTGGTGCGCCGGCACCACTTGCCTCCACCTATAGGCCTTTTCCTAGTAGTGTTAGGCTATGGCGAGCAAGCGAAAAACTACGATCGGTTATCCGAGCCTCGCGTTTTGACGCTTGGTGAACCAGGGATGATCCCGGCGGATTTATCGGATCTTGTGGGGAAAGTGTACAACCTCTGCAGAGTGAAAACTATTCAAATATCCGTGTCCGCGGTTATGGACGGTCGGGAAGGCTGTTGCTTAGCCTGAAGAGTTTTTTGTTTTACAAAAGTGTTTTCTCAAATATTGTTTTGGGAAAGTGATGCCAGTGGAACTGGTGGAAAGTGTACCTGGGAGGTACGGTGGAAAGATGAAATGTTTTGTGTTGGCCATATGAGATGGGCGGGAAAGAAATTGGGTCACCCTTACCTATTAGTCTGCAAATAAAATGGTTTACAGAAAAGTTTTTTCAACAACAATATGAAGATGTCATACTCTCGAGAGGAACCACCTCTCGCTCCTTGTCGCCCTAGTTTAGTGCCTGTTCCTTGCTACTGCCATATTGCATATCCTTTACTTCTCTCTAAGGTGGTTTGCGAGTACATTCAAACGTACTCATTGGCATTGTTGTCCTGGCTATTTACTTGGCCAGACTTTGAAGAGGAGTACCACGAAGAAGAAGAGTACGACGCCGAAGACGCGAACTAGGATGCTCTCCCAGTCAGCTGCCTGTAGGGTAAATGCCTGACTTGGGTCCCACCGCTGTTTGGAGTCAAATAAATTCCGCTGCTATTTGTTGAACTTCGGCCCTGATGGCCTATGATGTAAGACTTCCGTATTAATGTTATTTCGGTACTATAATGGATGATGTAATCTGGTATCAGTTCGGGTATGTATTCACGATGGAATGATCTTGGGATCGTGAAATTGTATGCATAACAGGAGTTCTGGACTGGTAAGTCCGGGGCCCCACAGAGCTGGTTTCAGAGCCATCCTGACTATAGGAGACCTTAGTTAGCATGGACGTTAGTCAGGAAACCAATACTTTGGGAAAAACTATATACAAAAGAAATTATTTCTTTAGTAAAGGGAAGAATAGCTTCTAATTTCGTATCCCTTCAAAACTTCAAGTTCTTACCTCGCTTTCTGATTTTTCAAAGACTTTGAAAGCTTTTAATTCTACTATCTCATCCTCTTCCAAATAAACATATTGGACGATGTCCCCACCAGACTCAGAGACTCAAAGTCGAAGATGGATCAACCCTTCAGGAAGTCTCAAGTATCTCCGACTGCAGCTACTGAAGATTGGACGCCGACTTAGCAGTACGCGTATAGGGATTATAAGAGCATGTATTTGGTTGTAACCAAAGTCTGTCAAGGAGTTGACCTTCTTCCTCTTTGGACTTGCACTTTTGCAGTCGTCAAGGATCAAGTCCTCAGTTCTTGACTAGTAATTTTTAGGCCAGTCAAGAAGTCGTCAACTTTTGGAGTACCTCAACAACTACTCCTTTGAACCCCTCCAAAGACGTCACGTCCCCGGGATGTTGAGACCAGAAGTTCTACGCAGCTTTCGCCTCCGAATCAACATCGAGGGCTCAAAACCAGACCTGCTTCACCACCACCTGCTCCGAGGATCCTTGTAGAAGTCGATATCAGCAAGATGCAGACGTCTACGTACATCTCTGACCAACCCAAGCCGATAGGATGGATAGGACAAACTCAATTGCTTTGATTGAGCTACCTCTACGTATTAGGTATCCTTCGGTATCTGAAATACCTCGTGTGGTTTTCATGATTGCTTGTGGTTTTCTAAATTTGCTGCTTGAGTGCCTGTGATTGCTTGTTGAGTGTATGCTTGTTTTGGCCTTTTGGCCTGAAAAACACCTTTTGTGTGGTAACCCTATCTACGAAACCCCCCTATAGTGTTTTTCTTCGCATTCGCTCGAATTTTTGGATGAAATACTAACTGTTAGTTTGAAAAGCTAACGGAGAACCCTAACTCTAACTTAGGTAGCAACTATATCATACCCTATTTTCTTGGAGTCCCGAACTTAGTGCGCCATTCAAACAAAGACACCATGCGATGCCAAGGAAGCAGAAGCAAGTTCCTTCAAGATGGACTGCAATCCTGCGAGAAGATGAAGCCATACAAATTTTGTCTAACCCTAGAGCTTGATCATGTTAACTTTGAAGATATCTTCTTAAAAACCACACCTTGGTGCATGATACGTCTCCGACGTATCGATAATTTCTTATGTTCCATGCCACATTATTGATGATATCTACATGTTTTATGCACACTTTATGTCATATTCGTGCATTTTCTGGAACTAACCTATTAACAAGATGCCGAGGTGCCAGTTGCTATTTTCTGCTGTTTTTGGTTTCAGAAATCCTAGTAAGGAAATATTCTCGGAATTGGACGAAATCAACGCCCAGGGTCCTATTTTCCACGAAGCTTCCAGAAGACCGAAGAGTCAACGAAGTGGGGCCACGAGGTGGCCAGGAGGGTGGCCAGCGCGGCCCCACCCTTGGCCGCGCCGACCTATCTCCTGGGCCCCTCGCGACGCCCCCTGACCTACCCTTCCGCCTACAAATAGCCTTCGTCGCGAAACCCCCAGTACCGAGAGCCACGATACAGAAAACCTTCCAGAGACGCCGCCGCCGCCAATCCCATCTCGGGGGATTCAGGAGATCGCCTCCGGCACCCTGCCGGAGAGGGGAATCATCTGCCGGAGGACTCTACGCTGCCATGGTCGCCTCCGGAGTGATGTGTGAGTAGTCTACCCCTGGACTATGGGTCCATAGCAGTAGCTAGATGGTTGTCTTCTCCTCATTGTGCTTAATTGTCGGGTCTTGTGAGCTGCCGAACATGATCAAGATCATCTATCTGTAATTCTATATGTTGTGTTTGTTGGGATCCGATGAATAGAGAATACCATGTTATGTTGATTATCAATTTATATCTATGTGTTGTTTATGATCTTGCATGCTCTCCGTTATTAGTAGAGGCTCTGGCCAAGTTTTTACTCTTAACTCCAAGAGGGGGTATTTATGCTCGATAGTGGGTTCATGTCTCCGTGAATCTGGGGAAGTGACAGAAATCTCTAAGATTATGGATGTGCTGTTGCCACTAGGGATAAAACATTGATGCTATGTCGGAGGATGTAGTTATTGATTACATTACGCGCAATACTTAATGCAATTGTCTGTTGTTAGCAACTTAATACTAGAAGGGGTTCGGATGATAACCTGAAGGTGGACTTTTTAGGCATAGATGCATGCTGGATAGCGGTCTATGTACTTTGTCGTAATGCCCAATTAAATCTCACAATACTCATCATAATATGTATGTGCATGGTCATGCCCTCTTTATTTCTCAATTTCCCAACTGTAATTTGTTCACCCAACATGCTGTTTATCTTATGGGAGAGACACCTCTAGTGAACTGTGGACCCCGGTCCAATTCTCTATACTGAAATACAATCTACTGCAATACTTGTTCTACTGTTTTCTGCAATCAATCATCATCCACACTATACATCTAATCCTTTGTTACAGCAAGCCGGTGAGATTGACAACCTCACTGTTTCGTTGGGGCAAAGTACTTGGTTTGTGTTGTGCAGGTTCCACGTTGGCGCCGGAATCCCTGGTGTTGCGCCGCACTACATCTCGCTGCCATCAACCTTCAACGTGCTTCTTGACTCCTACTGGTTCGATAAACCTTGGTTTCTAACTGAGGGAAACTTACTGCTGTACGCATCACACCTTCCACTTGGGGTTCCCAACGGTCGCGTGCTGTACGCGTGTCAAGCTAAATTTCTGGCGCCGTTGCCGGGGAGATCAAGACACGCAGCAAGGGGAGTCTCCACATCCCAATCTCTTTACTTTGTTTTTATCTTGCTTAGTTTTATTTACTACTTTGTTTGCTGCACTAAATCAAAATACAAAAAAATTAGTTGCTAGTTTTACTTTATTTGCTATCTTGTTTGCTATATCAAAAACACAAAAAAATTAGTTACTTGCATTTACTTTATCTAGTTTATTTTATTTACTACTGCTAAAATGGGTACTCCTGAAAATACTAAGTTGTGTGACTTCACAACCACAAATAATAATGATTTCTTATGCACACCTATTGCTCCACCTGCTACTACAGCAGAATTCTTTGAAATTAAACCTGCTTTACTAAATCTTGTTATGCGAGAGCAATTTTCTGGTGTTAGTTCTGATGATGCTGCTGCCCATCTCAATAATTTTGTTGAACTATGTGAAATGCAAAAATATAAAGATGTAGATGGTGACATTATAAAATTAAAATTGTTCCCTTTCTCATTAAGAGGAAGAGCTAAAGATTGGTTGCTATCTCTGCCTAAGAATAGTATTGATTCATGGACTAAATGCAAGGATGCTTTTATTGGTAGATATTATCCCCCTGCTAAAATTATATCTTTGAGGAGTAGCATAATGAATTTTAAACAATTAGATACTGAGCATGTTGCACAAGCATGGGAAAGAATGAAATCTTTGGTTAAAAATTGCCCAACCCATGGACTGACTACTTGGATGATCATCCAAACCTTTTATGCAGGACTGAATTTTTCTTCGCGGAACCTATTGGATTCAGCTGCTGGAGGTACCTTTATGTCCATCACTCTTGGTGAAGCAACAAAGCTTCTTGATAATATGATGATCAACTACTCTGAATGGCACACGGAAAGAGCTCCACAAGGTAAGAAGGTAAATTCTGTCGAAGAAACCTCTTCCTTGAGTGATAAGATTGATGCTATTATGTCTATGCTTGTGAATGGTAGGACTAATTTTGATCCTAATAATGTTCCGTTAGCTTCATTGGTTGCTCAAGAAGAACATGTTGATGTAAACTTCATTAAAAATAATAATTTCAACAACAATGCTTACCGGAACAATTCTAGTAACAACTATAGGCCATATCCTTATAATAATGGCAACGGCTATGGTAATTCTTATGGGAATTCTTACAATAATAATAGGAACACACCCCCTGGACTTGAAGCCATGCTTAAAGAATTTATTAGTACACAAACTGCTTTTAACAAATCTGTTGAAGAAAAGCTTGGAAAAATTGATATACTTGCTTCTAAAGTCGATAGTCTTGCTGCTGATGTTGATCTTTTGAAATCGAAAGTTATGCCTAATGAAAATCATCATAATAAAATTACTACTACAGCAAATGCCATCCAATTTAGAATTAATGAGAATATAAGATTGATGGCCGAATTGCGTGCTAGGTGGGAAAGAGAAGAAAATGAAAAGGAAGAGAATATAGCTAAATTTTGGACTATTACCACCACTAGTAATGCTAATTCTACACAAGTTGCTGCACCTCCTACTACTACTAATAAAAGAATTGGTGTTAGCAATGTTTCCACTTCTAATGCAAAGCGCGAAAAACTGCCCGAAACTGCTAAAACTGCTGAAACTGCCTGTGATAAAACTGCTGAAATTTTTTTCAACATTGGGGATGATGATCCCATTGCTTTAGATTATAATGGTTTGAATTTTGATGATTGCCACATCTCTGAAGTTATAAAGTTCTTACAAAAACTTGCTAAGAGTCCTAATGCTAGTGCTATAAATTTGGCTTTCACGAAACATATTACAAATGCTCTCATAAAAGCTAGAGAAGAGAAACTAGAACGCGAAGCTTCTATTCCTAGGAAGCTAGAGGATGGTTGGGAGCCCATCAATAAGATGAAGGTCAATGATTTTGATTGTAATGCTTTATGTGATCTTGGTGCAAGTATTTCTGTTATGCCTAAGAAAATCTATAATATGCTTGACTTGCCACCATTGAAAAATTGTTATTTGGATGTTAATCTTGCTGATCATTCTACAAAGAAACCTTTGGGGAAAGTTGATAATGTTCACATTACCGTTAACAATAACCTTGTCCCCGTTGATTTTGTTGTCTTGGATATTGAATGCAATGCATCTTGTCCCATTATATTGGGAAGACCTTTTCTTCGAACTGTTTGTGCTATCATTGATATGAAGGAAGGTAATATTAAATATCAATTTCCTCTCAAGAAAGGTATGGAACACTTCCCTATAAAGATAATGAAGTTACCTTTTGATTCTATTATTAGAACAAATTATGATGTTGACACTTCGTCTCTTGATAACACTTGATACACACTTTCTGCGCCTAGCTGAAAGGCGTTAAAGAAAAGCGCTTATGGGAGACAACACATGTTTTTACTACAGTACTTTGTTTTATATCTATGTCTTGGAAGTTGTTTACTACTGTAGCAACCTCTCCTTATCTTAGTTTAGTGTTTTATTGTGCCAAGTAAAGTCGTTGATAGTAAGGTTCATACTAGATTTGGATTACTGTGCAGAAACAGATTTCTTTGCTGTCACAAATCTGGGCAAAATTCTCTGTAGGTAACTCAGAAAATTTTGCCAATTTACGTGAGTGATCCTCAGATATGTACGCAACTTTCATTCAATTTGAGAATTTTCATTTGAGCAAGTCTGGTGCCTCAATAAAATTCGTCAATACGAACTGTTCTGTTTTGACAGATTCTGCCTTTTATTTCGCATTGCCTGTTTTGATATGTTCGATGGATATTTCGATTCCATTGACTTTCAGTAGCTTTGTGCAATGTCCAGAAGTGTTAAGAATGATTATGTCACCTCTGAACATGTATATTTTGATTGTGCACTAACTCTCTAATGAGTTGTTTTGAGTATGGTGTGGAGGAAGTTTTCAAGGATCAAGAGAGGGAGATGATACAACATGATCAAGGAGAGTGAAAGATCTAAGCTTGGGGATGCCCCGGTGGTTCACCCCTGCATATATCAAGAAGACTCAAGCGTCTAAGCTTGGGGATGCCCAAGGCATCCCGTTCTTCATCGACAACATTATCAGGTTCCTCCCCTGAAACTATATTTTTATTCCATCACATCTTATGTGCTTTGCTTGGAGCGTCGGTTTGTTTTGTTTTTTTTGTTTTGTTTGAATAAAATGGATCCTAGCATTCTTTGTGTGCGAGAGAGACACGCTCCGCTGTAGCATATGGACAAGTATGTCCTTAGGCTTTACTCATAATATTCATGGCGAAGTTTCTTCTAAATTGTTATATGGTTGGAATTGGAAAATGATACATGTAGTAATTTGCTAAAATGTCTTGGATAATGTGATACTTGGCAATTGTTGTGCTCATGTTTAAGCTCTTGCATCATATACTTTGCACCCATTAATGAAGAAATACATAGAGCATGCTAAAATTTGGTTTGCATATTTGGTCTCTCTGAGGTCTAGATAATTTCTAGTATTGAGTTTGAACAACAAGGAAGACGGTGTAGAGTCTTATAATGTTTACAATATGTCTTTTATGTGAGTTTTGCTGCACCGGTTCATCCTTGTGTTTGTTTCAAATAAGCCTTGCTAGCCTAAACCTTGTATCGAGAGGGAATACTTCTCATGCATCCAAAATACTTGAGCCAACCACTATGCCATTTGTGTCCACCATACCTACCTACTACATGGTATTTCTCCGCCATTCCAAAGTAAATTGCTTGAGTGCTACCTTTAAAATTTCTATTCCTCTACCTTTACAATATATAGCTCATGGGACAAATAGCCTAAAAACTATTGTGGTATTGAATATGTACTTATGCACTTTATCTCTTATTAAGTTGCTTGTTGTGCGATAACCATGTTCCTGGGGACGCCATCAACTACTCTTTGTTGAATATCATGTGAGTTGCTATGCATGTTCGTCTTGTCTGAAGTAAGGGAGATTTACCACCTTTATGGTTAGAGCGTGCATATTATTAGAGAAGAACATTGGGCCGCTAACTAAAGCCATGATCCATGGTGGAAGTTTCAGTTTTGGACAATATCCTCAATCTCATATGAGAAAATTAATTGTTGCTACATGCTTATGCATAAAAGAGGAGTCCATTATCTGTTGTCTATGTTGTCCCGGTATGGATGTCTAAGTTGAGAATAATCAATAGCGAGAAATCCGATGCGAGCTTTCTCCTTAGACCTTTGTACATGCGGCATAGAGGTACCCCTTTGTGACACTTGGTTAAAACATGTGCATTGCGATAATCCCGGTAATCCAAGCTAATTAGGACAAGGTGCGGGCACTATTAGTATACTATGCATGAGGCTTGCAACTTGTAAGATATAATTTACATGACACATATGCTTTATTACTACCGTTGACAAAATTGTTTCTTGTTTTCAAAATCAAAGCTCTAGCACAAATATAGCAATCGATGCTTTCCTCTTTGAAGGACCATTCTTTTATCTTTATGTTGAGTCAGTTCACCTATCTCTCTCCATCTCAAGAAGCAAACACTTGTGTGAACTGTGCATTGATTCCTACATACTTGCATATTGCACTTGTTATATTACTTTACATTGACAATATCCATGAGATATACATGTTACAAGTTGAAAGCAACCGCTGAAACTTCATCTTCCTTTGTGTTGCTTCAATACCTTTACTATGAATTATTGCTTTATGAGTTAACTCTTATGCAAGATTTATTGATGCTTGTCTTGAAGTACTATTCATGAAAAGTCTTTGCTTTATGATTCAGTTGTTTACTCATGTCATATACATTGTTTTGATCGCTGCATTCACTACATATGCTTACAATAGTATGATCAAGGTTATGATGGCATGTCACTCCAGAAATTATCTTTGTTTATCGTTTACCTGCTCGGGACGAGCAGGAACTAAGCTTGGGGATGCTGATACGTCTCCGACGTATCGATAATTTCTTATGTTCCATGCCACATTATTGATGATATCTACATGTTTTATGCACACTTTATGTCATATTCGTGCATTTTCTGGAACTAACCTATTAACAAGATGCCGAAGTGCCGATTCTTTGTTTTGCTGTTTTTGGTTTCAGAAATCCTAGTAAGGAAATATTCTCGGAATTGGACGAAATCAACGCCCAGGGTCCTATTTTGCCACGAAGCTTCCAGAAGACCGAAGAGTCAACGAAGTGGGGCCACGAGGTGGCCAGGAGGGTGGCCGGCGCGGCCCCACCCTTGGCCGCGCCGACCTATCTCCTGGGCCCCTCGCGACGCCCCCTGACCTACCCTTCCGCCTACAAATAGCCTTCGTCGCGAAACCCCCAGTACCGAGAGCCACGATACGGAAAACCTGCCAGAGACGCCGCCGCCGCCAATCCCATCTCGGGGGATTCAGGAGATCGCCTCCGGCACCACTGCCGAGAGGGGAATCATCTCCCGGAGGACTCTACGCCGCCATGGTCGCCTCCGGAGTGATGTGTGAGTAGTCTACCCCTGGACTATGGGTCCATAGCAGTAGCTAGATGGTTGTCTTCTCCTCATTGTGCTTAATTGTCGGGTCTTGTGAGCTGCCGAACATGATCAAGATCATCTATCTGTAATTCTATATGTTGTGTTTGTTGGGATCCGATGAATAGAGAATACCATGTTATGTTGATTATCAATTTATATCTATGTGTTGTTTATGATCTTGCATGCTCTCCGTTATTAGTAGAGGCTCTGGCCAAGTTTTTACTCTTAACTCCAAGAGGGGGTATTTATGCTCGATAGTGGGTTCATGTCTCCGTGAATCTGGGGAAGTGACAGAAATCTCTAAGATTATGGATGTGCTGTTGCCACTAGGGATAAAACATTGATGCTATGTCGGAGGATGTAGTTATTGATTACATTACGCGCAATACTTAATGCAATTGTCTGTTGTTAGCAACTTAATACTAGAAGGGGTTCGGATGATAACCTGAAGGTGGACTTTTTAGGCATAGATGCATGCTGGATAGCGGTCTATGTACTTTGTCGTAATGCCCAATTAAATCTCACAATACTCATCATAATATGTATGTGCATGGTCATGCCCTCTTTATTTGTCAATTGCCCAACTGTAATTTGTTCACCCAACATGCTGTTTATCTTATGGGAGAGACACCTCTAGTGAACTGTGGACCCCGGTCCAATTCTTTATACTGAAATACAATCTACTGCAATACTTGTTCTACTGTTTTCTGCAATCAATCATCATCCACACTATACATCTAATCCTTTGTTATAGCAAGCCGGTGAGATTGACAACCTCACTGTTTCGTTGGGGCAAAGTACTTGGTTTGTGTTGTGCAGGTTCCACGTTGGCGCCGGAATCCCTGGTGTTGCGCCGCACTACATCTCGCCGCCATCAACCTTCAACGTGCTTCTTGACTCCTACTGGTTCGATAAACCTTGGTTTCTAACTGAGGGAAACTTACTGCTGTACGCATCACACCTTCCACTTGGGGTTCCCAACGGTCGCTTGCTGTACGCGTGTCAGTGCACCATCCAACGATCCGAGTGAGCGATAGCATCAAAACCAAGCTACCCTTCATGATCTATCTGGTCCTGATCACGCGAAGCGCCTAAAGACTCTTCGAGACTCAAGATTAAATGAAGATTATGTCTATTCCTTAACTAAGTAGTAAACACCGTGTGTGCCTCTTAAAGCTATGGACTACACTTCGCCCCTGAAGATTCTTCAACTCAATACGGGAGATCCATGACTTCTTCAGAAGCGCCCGACAAGACCCCATAGCTGAAGCTTTTACTTTTTACGAGCCCCTGTTGAGCAATCTTAAGGGTGGAAGACTTCGTCTTCCACTGAAATTTGAAGCTAACCCTAATTAAAACTTTAGACCCTTCGAAAGCACCGTTAGGATGCTCTAACTCTCCAAGGATCGTGGACCCCTCGAAGATTGCTAGGAAGCTACAGATCTAACACAGACATAGAGAAGTCAACCTCTTCACGAAGCTTTCCCTCGGTGGGAATCTATCGTGTCTCTCAGAAGCTGAAGTTGTGATCTTTCGACAACAGCACGTCTACCGGAAGATGGAGGCTAACTTAAGTCAACCTTTATAATCTCACTTGTCCTACGCCTAGTAATCTCGGGACGAGATTATTTTAAGGGTGGAAGGTCTGTAACGCCCCAACTTTTGCAACCATGTTTAGTGTCCAGAATGCAAAAATCAGGGGGAACAAAAACTTTTTAAGTTTTGCTTGTGCTAACATGTGTTTGATTGAAATGTTGTCTAACTTTGTTTGATGAGTGTTGTTTGTTGAATATTGTTAAGTGAAGTACCTCAACCCACACCTTCTTGTCTTGAGAAAATACTCATGCTATGGCCACTCCTGTATTAATTTAATCTACTCTCTTCAAAAGTATTTGAACTTTTTTGACACAACACAAAACCTCTCTTGTTTTGTCTTTTGACTCAAAGTCTTAATTCAAAAGGTCTTGACAAAAATCTTTTCTTTAAAATTGGCTATGGTCCCTTAGATCATTGTTTTACAATAGAGGTTTCTAAAATTATTGTTGACACAAAGTATTTGCCAAATGGCATACTCTTACTTTGTGAGACTTTAAAACTTTATAAAAGCTTTTATATGCAGTGTTGATTTCCAAAAGTAAAATGGAGTGATCCATATTTTATTCTAATTCTACTATGGATCATCCTACTCTTCTAAAAACCCTCTCTCATCTCAATGGTTTCAATTAAACTTTTTACCTATTTTAAATCAAATAAGAGCCATAGTCACCTAAAATAATTAGAGGACTATTGGATCGGTGATCAAATATCCTTGGCATTTTTCTTGCCGCTAATATGTCTCATTGATCTATCAGTTAACATTCCCACTTCATCTAGTCATGATCTTGTTAGATGATCTTTTGGCCGACAAACAATAAATCTCCGATTGTATCTCAACCTCTCCAAGATCATCCAACTCTATGTTAGAAAACATTCTTAACCCTACCACCACATAATTGTATGTGGGCACTTGTTCAACTTTTTATTCTTGAACTATTTGATATTTGTTTGTATGGACATTACTGTTAGTGTGCGTGCTGATTAGACCTATGAGTGGCTCTGCTTAACCTTGATTGAATTGCTGGTGATGGCATGCTTTGTTTCAGTACTTGTCTGATCTTACTTACTTGTATGATTGCCTAACAAAACTGCCTTCAACACACTTACTCATAGTAACACGAAAACCAGTGATGCCATGATCATCTTTCTTTTACACCTTAATCTCAATTCCTTTCTTATCTGTGATAAAACCCTTTTGGGCAGGCCATTGTTTATTGGGTTTGAACCCTATGGACTTATGCGTCTCAAAATATGTCCATTTCTAAAACCGTACACTTACCCTAAGTGGTAATGGTGATCATTATTGATCGCCATGCCATGTAAGTGCTCGGTAAACTCTTTTTTGTTAAACAATATTTTAGGTATTTCTTGTTTCCTTCACAAAGTGGAGTATGCCTATTTGATAAACCTTGCTTTATTTTTTTTAAATCGTAATTTGCTCTTGGTTTTCTAAAACTATTTCCGAAATAGTTTTCAAGTTTTGTTTTCAAAGCAAAATATGGATGATCATGAATATCATCACGAACAATAAAATAAAATGGAGAGTTGACCTTGGGTCAACACAAGTTGCTCCGTGCAGCCAGAACAAAACCCCAATCCTAGCATCACTCTGAAACCATCCGAATTCTGAAACTGTCGAAAACCGACTGCTGGCAGTAATCCCTGCAGATCAACGGAATGCTCCACTTTCCACCTCTCCTTTTTCCTCATTTCTCCACCAAATTTTTATCTATAAAATTCCTTGTGATCGTGGATGTATTATCAACAGCTGAGAAGAAAATTGAGCTCATTCGGTGCACCCAGGTGATCCTGGAGAAAATGTGAAAATCGGTTGATCTCATCGAACTTCAGAAAATGACCTTCGGGTTCATCTACAGTCTCGATTTTGAGCCTTCCTCCTGCCCTCGTTCCTCCACCATTAATTCTTCTGTAAAATTCTTGATAAACTTGGTACCTTCCTCTTCGCCATGCAATAAGTTTTATATCAAATCGAGCTCTGAGGCGTTAGCAGGTATTCGGACAAATCGACCCGATGAAGCTGTCATCTCTGAATTTCAGTTATGAGTCTGGGCATCAGTATTTTTCCTCGACATTGGCACTCGTTTTCTCCATCGTTTGGCCACCGTTTGCCTCTCTGAAAATTGCCCGGTAAAGCTGGCACTACCCTCTACATCTTTGATATTCACCTTTTTACGTGAATGCTTTTGCATCGAGCTGAAGCTAGGTGGGAAGTGAGGCTCGTTAAATTCCTGCAGCCTGAAAGTTTCGATTCATTGAACGAGCTAGCTCGATCTGATCCTCTCTCCCCCTGGCCTCCCTTGTCCTCTTCCTTTGGCACCTTCTTCCGTCACGAGTGCCACCCACAGCACCTGCTCATCTCCCTGTCCTTTTCCTCTTGGTCGAGCTCGCCGACCACGGCAGCCAGTCGACGGGCGCCTCGCCTGACAGAGCTCGGCCCTGTCCCTTTTAGGCGCGCCCGGCCTCCTACCCCTCTCTGTCGCTTCCTTATGTCCCCGAGCTCCACCGCGGCATGGACCAGCGAGCGCGCGCCACGACCGTGCAGCCTCGGTAGAACGGCTTCGTCCTGGTTTTAAGCCAGCCCCGAGCCTCCCACTCTCCCTACTGTACTCCTCTCACTTCTCCCACTCTCACCAGAACACCAGCCTCCAAGGCGTACCCCTCTTCGCCCACGATCAAGGACGAGACCGAGCCGTGCCGCCGCTCTGCTGTCGCGCACGGCGCACGTCGTTGTCGACCTTCGTCCCTCTCCCTCGACTCCCTCTCTAATGTTTCCGTCCTCTATCACTTCGGCAACGTTGATGACTACCTTTTCCTTGCTAGGAACTCGCCGCGGACTTGTCATCGTCGGAACGCATCCATGCAGACGACGCGAAACCCGTCGTCGTCCCCGAAGTCTTTCTCGGTGCCGTCCGCGTCGAGCGCGACCTAGGTTCCGCGCAGTGCGTCCAGACACTGCTGCACCGTCCACGACCCGCCGCTGCAACGTTCCCTTCGCTGTCGTCGGGGCTCCGTCCGTGCTGAAGCCGCACTCGTCGCGTCCGCTAAGCCAACCGGCCGCCGCGCATGCGCGTCGGAGGCGCCATGCCAGGTAGCTGCACCCGCCTTTCCTCCCTTCCATGCCATCCCTCGGGCTCGATCCGACCGTCGCCCAGGCCCCGGTAGTCGCCGTCGCTGAGCCCTGGCACGGACACGGCTGTGCAGAGGTTCGCGACGCGGAGCACTACCTCGTCAGCGTCGCTGCCTGGGAGCCGCATGCACCGTCCTCGGCAAGCCCCTGCGTCGTCTGCGACCTCCGCCACGCCCTGCGTCGACTCCGCCGTCTCCGACAGCCCCCTGGTGAGCATCCTACCAGGAGCTTCCTGGTTTTTGTTTGGCTTAGAGGTTGAGTTTTGCCCAGAACTGACTTAGGCGATTTTTGTTTTGAAAAAGAAAAGCAGTTTTGAAACAAAATAAACTCCCAGTGGTTAGTACCACATTGGACTTTCCGTGTGCCAGAGGGAATCTATGTTTGTGATGTGTAGATTATTTCTAGGATTTTTGAAAACAAAATAGATCCCTTTTTCAGTATAAAAATTCTAGAAATTATTTTATAGCTTCAAAATTGGTAAACCAATTTTTGTGTGGATACTTGTTTGAGTAGCTATCTAGATATATAAGTTTTGATTGTTGAAGTTGTGTATTGTTTTGTGAGCTAAATAAACTAGTCCTAGGTTTTCTCCACTTGTAAAATTGTTTAAAAATATTTTCTAAACCTTTTTGGGCATGAAACCAACTTGGTTGAACTCTCCCAGATTATACCTACTAGTAGGTATACATGTTGCCCACTGGTTTTGTACTGAGAGTTTTTGACAAAGTAATTGGGATTCTAGGCTTATTTTACCACTAGGAAATTTGGATGTTTTTGTTTAAATTGTTGTAAAATGAGCTTTGGCACCAGACCCCTTCTGGTGGTTTCCAAAAGTCATTAGCCACCCGTGCTTCTGTAGTTTATGCTTTGACGGAGGCTGAGCCCTTTTTAGCAAATTTATATTTTGTCAAGGGTCTTTTCCGGTAGCAATAAAAGTAGGTCTTTTACAAATAAAATAACCCTCTTGCCCTAGGTGTCATTTATTCGATGTCTTTAGTGTCTCTAATTGAGTGGTTTTCTACTAGCCTTGTGTGTGTGGTTGATACTATGGCTATGTATTTATTGATCGTCTTTTATTTTTCGACGTTAGAATACGAATACTATCGGAAAAGAAGGAGAGGACCGTGGTGAGGATTTCGAAGAGGGGGGAAGAGTGGATGGGCCGTGAAGAAGAAGTCCAGGGACAAATAGCCAACAGGCAAGCCACCTCTTGATGCATATCTCATCCTAATTATCTTACTCCTGCATTATTAGCACTTTTATAAATTGCATGTTTTATTATTTATGTGAGTGGTCCTACCACTCGGTGTTTTATTATTCCACCCTTACGGGTGCAGCCCTCGTTGATACCCAATAAAAAAATACTTGTTAGTGATATGGTGCTTAACACCTTATCATCCTTGTCGCCGCTTTTCAAAGAAAAGCCAGACTATAGGTCGGGAGCCCTCTTTAAAAAGGTTTGTGAAAATGTTTTCAAGAAAGAAGTGTTTCGAAAACCTTGGAATGGGGAAGCCCTGCCCAAGTGTGGTTTATAAAAAGGCCAAAGTTTATAAAAAGAAGATTTGCTGGCGGCAAGTGGAGGAAAGAAAATATTTTCGAAAACTTTAGCGCCTAAGTACTCACCCAGACTGAAAGACAGTGCAACCACATTACCCCAAAGTGGGCACGGAGCGTAGCGTAGTAGTTTGTCTCGCCTTAGTTTGGGTGCTGCAAATGTAAGGGGTAGTCCGAGCATGGACACCTATCGACCGTGGCCTTCCCGACGAACTGGGAACGCCTTTCCGTCTCGGACAGATGGTAGGGGTACAACCTATGAGCTCCCATTGAATAATGCCCCGCAGTTGGTCGCGGCATTCCGGAGGGTCGAGCTGGTCGGGGAATTTGCTACTCCTGGGTAAACGACCCCTCGGACTCTGGTGTTGGGAGGTACAACTCTAGGCGGCATGTCTTAGGCTATGGCGAGCAAGCGAAAAACTACGATCGGTTATCCGAGCCTCGCGTTTTGACGCTTGGTGAACCAGGGATGATCCCGGCGGATTTATCGGATCTTGTGGGTAAAGTGTACAACCTCTGCAGAGTGAAAACTATTCGAATAGCCGTGTCCGCGGTTATGGACGGTCGGGAAGGCTGTTGCTTAGCCTGAAGAGTTTTTGTTTTACAAAAGTGTTTTCTCAAATATTGTTTTGGGAAAGTGATGCAAGTGGAACTGGTGGAAAGTGTACCTGGGAGGTACAGTGGAAAGCTGAAATGTTTTGTGTTGGCCATATGAGATGGCCGGGAAAGAAATTGGGTCACCCTTACCTATTAGTCTGCAAATAAAATGGTTTACAGAAAAGTTTTTTCAACAACAATATGAAGATGTCATACTCTCGAGAGGAACCACCTCTCGCTCCTTGTCGCCCTAGTTTAGTGCCTGTTCCTTGCTACTGCCATATTGCATATCCTTTACTTCTCTCTAAGGTGGTTTGCGAGTACATTCAAACGTACTCATTGCCATTGTTGTCCTGGCTATTTACTTGGCCAGACTTTGAAGATGAGTACCACGAAGAAGAAGAGTACGACGCCGAAGACGCGAACTAGGATGCTCTCCCAGTCAGCCGCCTGTAGGGTAAAGGCCTGACTTGGGTCCCACCGCTGTTTGGAGTCAAATAAATTCCGCTGCTGTTTGTTGAACTTCGGCCCTGATGGCCTATGATGTAAGACTTCCGTATTAATGTTATTTCGGTACTGTAATGGATGATGTAATCTGGTATCAGTTCGGTTATGTATTCATGATGGAATGATCTTGGGATCGTGAAATTGTATGCATAACAGGAGTTCTGGACTGGTAAGTCCAGGGCCCCACAAGTAATGGCTACAACAAGTCGGTGATGGTTTATCATTTTTTGCATGAAAATTAATGGCTACAACAAATCGGTGATGTTTTATCATTTTTTGCGTGAAAAGTAATGCCTAAAAGAGTTGGGCTTTAGCGCGTGAAAAATAATAAAGAAAACCACCCTTTAGCATACTTAGAGGGTGGAAGCTAACAGCCGACAGAGAGAGAGATGGGTTATCCTTCCTGTTAGATCATACGATCAACGGTCGGCGGGCACGATCCGCATGACATGGGCTAGACCAATAAGGGCAATGTTGCACGTCTGCGAGAATTTGTGAAGGGAGAGGGAAAAACTAAGTAGTATCAAGAAACCAAGGGCACCTGAGTAGTAAACAGAATAAGGGATTCCAATATGAGATTTAAAAAATGGAAAATGCGTGTTTTGTACAATGAAACCCATCTTGGCCTACCTCAAAACTATTTGCAATACAAATATACATGAGTGTGAGAATTGTGACCTCATTTAGACAAAGTATGTTTTGGGGAAAGCTATTTTGGGAAGGGCTTATTGTGGAAAACCATGCACCTTCATAGCTACTAGGTGATTTGAGAAGTGGCAATTTGTGGTAAAACTTGATTTATCTATGACTTATCTATGATTTGAGAAGTGGCAATTTGTGGTAAAGACTCCATGAGTAAGTGCCACACTTTTTCAGAATTATTTGCACATTAAATGACTCATTTAACTAGTTAATCTCATTTATTGACTCTCTGTTGACCAGCCACTTGAGGGTAAAACTGAGCATATTGCACTAGCTAGTATTAGCACTTAAGGGGAAAACGTACACACACAAAATGCTAGTATAAGACTCGAGGGTATACCTGAGTATATCTAAATTTCCAGGGTTAGACTCGAGGACGCGTGTTGCGGTGCGAAAATGGAAGACATGCAATTGTTGACGCGTAGACGCGGGTCGCGGTGCAGAAGTCGAAGACGTGCAATCGTGGACGCGTGTCGCGTTGTAGAAGTCCAAGACGTGCAGACGTACAACGGTGGACGCGTAGGACGCGGGTTGCATTAACCACCCCTCGCCTTTATAGACGCCTCCTCCCACTATCTATGTCACTCTCACTCGCTCACGCAACGCCGCCTCTCTCACGTCCCATCATCTTCTCCAAAGCAAAAAAACCCTCTCCCTCTCCCTCTCCTCTGCCGCCAAGATGGACAAGGAGAATGCCAATCTCATCATCCACGATGCCGTCGGCTCCAAGCGCGACGCCTCCCTCTTCGACGCTGTCCGCTCGACGGCCGTCGCCGTCGGTGCATCGGAGGCTGCCGCTGGTGGCAGTCAGATCCCAGCGGGATGGGACCCCTATGAGGAGGTGCCGTACGAGTCGCCCCGAACCCCTACGGCACCTTCATGGACGACCCATGAAACGAGGTAACTACGGTTTGCTTCATTTTTTGTTTCCCAATCCTTTTTGAACCCTATTTTTGCTGGTGTAGATGGCTCTGTAGATGGATGAGTATTGGGTTAATATTTGCGCCGATTTTATTCCATTTTGTTTGATCCCTTCTTGATTTCGTTTAAGATTTGGGGTTCGGCCGTTCGATTAATTTATGCAAGTAATAATGGGATCTCAATCAGTTAATTTATGCAAGTAATCATGGGATCTCGATCAGTTATTTTATGCACAAATCAAAAGATATCAACCATTTAATTTTGAAAATAATCTGGAATGTGTTCAAGTTCAGATTTGGAATCTGTTTCTTTGCCTATGATGAATCGTTGGGCACAATTTTTTACAGGGAGGGTTCATCGAACCATTGCTGTGTACAAATCTGTTGTGCATGAGCTTTGGTTCGCTAACACCATCCCTGTAGATATATAATAGTGTCCACTCTAACTGAGGCCACCTCTGTTTTTCCTAACGTTGTTATCATGCTCGTTAGTCATTGTTGCAAATCATTCACTCATAGTTTCCGTTTGATATGGATCAGCTGTCTGGCAGCGACGTCGGCAGCGACGACGAGCACCATGACACCAAGACTCAGCAGGTGCTGCGGAGGCTGCATGTTAGCCAGTACGTTTCCTACTTCGCTAAGGGTGTCTACAGGTGCCCCTTCTGCACTAGGAGACTCGGCGGCACCGACTTCAACTGCCTCGTCACGCATGCCGAGAACATCGGCAACACCTTCCACAAGGTCGGCACGACGGTGAACCCCTACTCCTTCCGCGCCAAGCACAAGGCGCTCGGCATGAACCTCCGCAACTTCCAGCGGGTGGAGATCGCCGCCGGGCGCATGCCTCCGCTCAAGCCCAAGGTTCCCAAGCGGAGTAACAAGTGGAGGCAGAGCCAGATGGGGTAGGCGGAGTCCTGGACGTGTGCTGCTGCTCCCTCCTCCATTTTGTTGTTAGCTAGGGATCCCTTGTTGTTATGTTGTTAGTATGATGGTGTTGTGAAGAACCTCGAACCTGTTACTACATTGACTGTTGTATGCATCTTATTATCTAGGGAGGGATCCCTATTATCTATCCCTATTCTACTATATGACTGTGTGAATTTATCGTGCATTACCCTGGAGATTTTCTTCTAGATTTAACTACATACATATGGACCAGAGAGAGTGCCAGATTTGCTGCCATATTGGGCAAACAACGAGGGCCAAAAGGCACAAATAATCGAAGAAAAACAGAAATGCAAGCTTCTCTAGATTTTATACTAATTAGGTGAAAAAAGACAGAGAGAAAGAGGGGGAAAAGGTACTCTTAAAATGCCAATTTGGACCGAGAGAGACAGAACCCAGCTCGTGCTCACGTGCAACCAAACGCTGTCTCGTCCTGTCCCACGCGGTCCCTTTCTACCAGCCCCACGCGACGCGGCCCCACACGTCAGCACGGAACAGTCAACTAAACGGGAATCCTGCCGTCTGAGCTCCTTCTGCGGGTTTGAAACAAGGGCTTGGGGAAAACTGAGGAAAAACTAAGGAGCTGGGGAAAACTGAGTACAAGTAAGGACCCGAGGGCACAAAATAGAAATCCCTAATATATTTTGTCGCTGTGCATGATTATGGCCATTATTCTCTCTTAGTTGGTTGCACCCGGTCTTTTTCTAGACTCCATTTATATGAGTATTTTATTCATGCATCCAACCACCAAAAACCAAATATGCCAAAGTGTCCATCATATCTACCTATATGTGGTATTTCATTGTCATTCCATAGTAGTTTGCTCATGTGCTACCTTTAAATTTCAAAGTATTATATTTTTGTTGCTCATGGGAAAGTAGTCAAAAATGACTATTGTGCCTAGCGTGTGTTCCTTGTGTAACCATAGCTCTTTTAAGTTGCTTGTTGTGTGATAACCATTGAAATACTAGGGACACCTCAGCGTGCTTTGCCGCTGAATATCATGTGGGTTGCTATGCATGTTCATCTTGTCTGAAATGAAGGATATTACCCATGCAAAATAGTTTGAGTATACATTTTTGTTAGAGAAGAACATTGGGCCGCTAACTGAAGCCATGTATCATGGTGGAAGTTTTAGTTGGAAAAATCCTCAATCTCTTATGAGAAAGCTTCTAGCAATAAAAAAAGAGGAGTCCATTTATCTGTTGCTCGTGTCGTCCCGGTATGGATGTCCCAAGTTGAAGATGCTTTAAAAATGAGAAATCGAAAGCAATGCATCTCCTAGGACCTTCGTACAGGAGGCACAGGGGTACCCCTTTGTGATACTCGGTTAAAACAACTTGTATGTGATGAGAGCTAATGGTGATCCGAGGTGAGTAGGACGAGGTGTGAGCACTAGTAGCAATTATGCATGAGGCTTGCGACTTAGGATTAGCACCTTTGCACAACCCATATGCTTTTTACTTACCGTTGACATCATTCACCTCTCAAAAGTGCATTTTATACTCTTATTGTTTCAATAAAAAGCTCTAGCACATGAGTGATCTTACTTGCCTCTCAAAGAGAGACCTTCTTTTACTTTTATGTTGAGTCTCCACCTTCTAGTTTATGCACCACTTATGAGAGTATAGTTGTCATTCTTAGTTTTATGTGCATGGTCCCAAGATTTTATTGATTGATTCATAATTATGGTATTGCTTGTTCAAACTTTTTGTTTCTAGTCATCCTTATAATCTTTTAAAGGTGTCCAAGCATTTATGTTTTGCTTCCACTTATGGGACAAGCTGAGTACCACTTTATTATGTATCTATGATATGCTCTTGACAATCACTTTGCTTTCCATGCACGTTATAAAAGTTCTTTTGTTTGATTACTATTCATGTTTTAGCATGGTTATTAAGTTTCATTGTTTGATTATATATATCATGCTTATGTTAGGATTCTATGATTCCAGCTATGTTTGCTTTTACACTTAGATTGATCAAAGTAGTGTGATAGCATGTCACCTCAAAAATTATTTGTTTGTTATCACTTACCTACGCGAGGACGAGCATGAGTTAAGCTTGGGGATGTTGATACGTCCCAAACGTATCTATAATTTTTGATGCTCCATGCTTATTTTGTTACAATTCTTATATGTTTTATGTGCACTTTTCCACACTTTTTTAGCATTCTCTAGGACTAACCTATTAACGCAGTGCCGCAGTGCCAGTTCCTGTTTTCTGTTGTTTTTGTGTTTCAAAAAAGTTGTACATGAAAGTTTCTCGGAATTGGACGAAACAAAAGCCCAGAGTCTTATTTTTCCGGGATGAAGACGGAGCCAGAAGGACACGCGCAGGAGACCTGCCACGTGGCAGTACATAGGGAAGGCGCGGCCCAACCCTTGGTCGCGCCTGGCCCATGTACTGGCGCCTCGTCGCCTCGTTTGCTTTGCCCTTCCGCCTATTTATTCCTCGTACCGGGAAAACCACAGGGACGAGAGCCTCCATCCACGAAAAGTTCCGACGCCGCCGTCAACCGAAACCCTAGTTCGGGAGGGTTCTGCAGTCCATCCCGGCACCCTGCCGGAGAGGGAAATCACCACCGGAGGCCTGTACATTGCCATGTCTTCAACCGAAGTGATGCGTGAGTAGTTCTCCATGGGACCATGGGTCCATAGCTGTAGCTAGATGGTTGTCCTCTCCTTGTTGTGCTTCATGTATAGATCTTGTGAGCTACCTAACATGATCAAGATCATCTATTTGTAATTGCTACAAGGTTGTTTGATGTGGATCCGATTTATAGAGAGATTGCTTTGGTTGAGATTATGTATTATGTTATTATGATCTTGCATATGCTCTCCGTTTCTAATAGATGCTCTGGCCAAGTAGATGCTAGAGACTCCAAGAGGGACCATTTATGCTCGATAGTTGGTTCATGCCTCTATTTAACCATGGGAAGTCACCTTGTTCTCTACGATTTTAGATGTGCTGTTGCTACTAGGGAGAAAACATTGGTGTTCTATTCAAGGGTAGTTTCATCGTTTACTTTACACACATTGCTTAAAGCGATAGTCCGTTGCTTGCAACTTAATACTGGAGGGTGTCGCGGATGCAATCCTGAAGGTGGATTATTAGTCATAGCTGAAGTTGGATTACGGTCTATGTATATTGTTGTAATGCCCGCATACTTTCATAGCATGTATTATGCACCAACCATTAGCGTAGAATCTCTGTTTGTCGATTCCCATCTGTAATTTGTTTACCCAACATATTTATTTATTGGGAGGCGCCTCTAGTGAACCGTGGACCCCGGTCCTTCTTCTTTTAATTACAATCTTCTAAAACATTTTTTCTGTTATGTTCTCTACAAACAATTCTTTTTCCACACGGTTTGTTTAATCCTTTATTTTCAGCAAAACCAGTGAACTTGACAACCTCGCTGAAAGTTGGGGACAAAGTACATGGTTGTTTGTGTGCAGGTCTCCACGTTGCTGCTGACGTCGGCAGTGCGCCCTGCCACGAGTTGGTTCACAACACCTCGGGAGAGAACGTTTTTCTCCTACTGGTCGATAAACCTTGGTTTCTTACTAAGGGAAAATTTCCTGCTGTGCTCATCATACCTTCCTCTTGGGGTTCCGCTCAACGTTGCGCATAAATTCTCCTTCATCAACTCCGCGCTCAGTAGAGATCACATCGACCTTGGATCCATTTCCAACACGCATCGTCATCTCGTCCCTCGCTAGATTTCGTTTATTCCATAGCTCCTGTTTCGAGTTACAAATATGAGCAACTGAACCAGTATCAAATACCCAGGCACTACTACGATTACTAGTAAGATACACATCACTAACATTTATATCAAATATACCTTTCTTCTTGATGTTGCCGCTCTTTAGATCTGCCAGGTACTTGGAGCAGTTACGCTTCCAGTGCCCATCACCCTTGCACTAAAAGCACACAAAATCAGGCTTAGGGCCAGCCTTGGGCTTCTTAGGAGGCGCAACAACTTTCTTACCGCCCTTCTTGAAGTTGCCCTTTTCTTTAGGCTTAACCTGTTTCTTGAAATTGGTGGTCTTGTTGAGCATTAACACTTGGTGCTCTTTCTTTATCTCCACTTCAGCAGTTTTTAGCATGGAGAAGAGTTCAGGCAACTCCTTATTCATGTTCTACATGTTGTAGTTCATCATGAAGTTCTTATAACTAGGTGGCAGTGATTGGAGGACCCGATGAATACACAACTGGTTAGGAATCACGATTCCCAAGTCATTGAGCTTCTTCGCGTGCCCAGACATCTTGAGCACGTGCTCGCTAGCGGAGCTACCCTCTTCCATCTTGCAGCCAAAGAACTTTTCCGAGGCTTTATAGCTTTCCATGGCCGCGTGAGTTTCAAATATCATTTTGAGCTCACAGACTATCTCATAAGGGTCGTGGTTTTCAAAATGCTTTTGAAGCTCTGCCTCTAGGCCGTATAGAAGGGCACACTGAACTGTGGAGTAATGAGTCTTCCGAGTGGTGTAAAGATTCTTTACATCATCGGGAGCAGATTCTGCAGGTGGGGGACCTAGCGGTGCATCGAGCACCTATTTCAGTTGTCCAACAATGAGTACAATCCTCACATGACGGATCCAATCCGTAAAGTTACTTCCATTGTTCTTAAGCTTTTATTTCTCTAGGAACTGATTAAAGTTGATGGTGGGGACCGCCATGATCTACAACATATTTGCAAAAGGTTTTAGAATAAGTTTATGATAAATTGACTTCATTTTAATTCTTAAATTAACTAGGTGAACTCCCACTCAAAACAACATCCCTGATGTTGCCTTAGTGATAACACGAACCAAATCCACTACACCAAGTCCGATCATCACGAGAGAAGATGTAGCTTCAAAGGCGAAATTCAACATGTTCATCATATCATCCATATGACACATTCTCTACCTTTCGGTATCCCGTGTTCCGAGACCCTGTCTGTACATGCTAGGCTCGTCAAGGTTAACCTTAGTATTCGCATGTGCAAATCTGGCTTGCACCCGTTGTATGCACACGTAGAATCTATCACACCGATCATCACGTGATGCTTCGAAACGACGAGTCTTAGCAACGGTGCATACTAAGGATGAACACTTTATTATCTTGATATTTAGTGAGAGGGATCATCTTATAATGCTACCATCACGATCTAAGCAAAATAAGATGTATAAAGGATTAACATCACATGCAATTCACAATATGTGATATGATATGCCTTTCTTCTTGTGCTTTTGATCTCCAGCTCCAAAGCACGGACATGATCTCCATCATCACCAGCATGGCGTCAAGGTCAGTGGAGCCGCTTCATGGTTGTCCATCACTAATAGCAATTATAACAACTGCTTGAAATAAAGCTATTACATGATGAATAGACATGCAGGTCTTAACAAATTTAAAGACAACCATTAGGTTCCTGTCAGTTGCCATAATACAATAATGATCATCTCATACATGAAATATAGTCACAATCATATAGCCATATCACATCACATGCCCCTGCAAAAAAAGTTAGACACCTCTAAAAGTCTTTGCATGTTTTACGTGGTTTGGGGCTTTCGAGTAAGATCCGATCTACCTACGAACAAGAACCACAACGCTGATACAAGTGTTGTCAAGTGCATATTGTAAATTGGATCTCAACTATGATGGGAGAAACTGCCACCCGCAAAGCCACTTATGCAATACAAGTTGCATGCCAAGCGTGGAGCAGGTATCATGAACGCGGTCATGTAAGATTAGCCCGGTCCGCTTCATCCCACCATCCCACAAGATGCAAAGTACACGAAAAGAATATTACAACAAAAGCATCAACACCCACAAAACCATTGTGTACTACTCGTGCAACAGATCTATGCATAGACCTAGCTCTGATACCACTGATGGGGTTCGTAGCATAGAAAACAAAAAATTCTACCGCAAGAACGAATACCACCAAGATCTTATCTACTAGATCTGAGCAACGAGATAGATGAGAGACGTACCCTCGAAGATCCAAAGTGTTAACAAGATCAAATCTCGTGGATGATGTAGTCGTACTCTTGCCGAACTCAAGTTCGAGATGTGGTCCTTCTAGTGCTGCAAGCGGGCAGCACCTCCGTACTCGATCACACGTACGGTGTCGATGAAGACGTCCTCTCCCCGTTCCAGTGGGAAGAATATGTAGTAGATCCTTCTCGAAATCCCAACAACATGACGGCTTGGTGGTGGTGGTGAAGATTTCCTTCAGGGCTTCGCCAAGCCAGTACAGGAGCAAGGACAGAGAGAGGATGGCGGCTAGGGTTTCTTAGTTCAAGACTTGTTAGTACCCTTGCCCCTCCCCTCTTTATATAGGGGAGGGAGCAGCCATAGGATGCCTTGGCTCTTATATTTCCTCCTTGGGCCAGCCCACAAAAGGGCAAACTTGACCCTCAAGTTTCGGGGAAACTTAGCCCTTAAGCCTTGGAAAACCTGTCCCTTAAGCTACGGGAAACTTGTCCCTTAAACTTTCTTGGGGTTGGGCTGGTTAGCATGGTGCGCCCAGCCCATTGAGGCTAGGCAGCACCTCTTTGGCCCATGTGGCCCCTCTCGAGGTGGTGGGCCCACCGGTGGCCCACTAGAACTTTCTAGAAGCTCTGGTCAAAATACCGATATTTTTCCCGAACCTCGGAAGATGACTTCCCTTATGAATCCTATTCTCCGGACCATTCCGGACCTCCTCGTGATGTCCTGGATCCCATCCGAGACTTCGAAGAACATTCGTTCTCCATCTCATATTCCATATCTACTTAAACAACATTGAACCTTAAGTGTGTCACCCTACGGTTCATGAACTATGCAGACATGATCGAGACTCCTCTCCGATCAATAACCAATAGCTTGACCTGGAGATCCATAATGGCTCCCACACATTCAACGATGACTTAGTGATCGAATGAACCATTAACATCCAATACCAATTCCCTTTGTCGCGCAATACTTTACTTATCTGAGGTTCGATCATCAGTATCTCTATACCTAGTTCAACCTCGTTACCGATAAGTACTCTTTACTCGTACGATGATATGTCATCTCTTGTGATCTTGTCACATGCTTGCAACTTGATTAGACAACATTCCACCGAGAGGGCCCAAAGTATATCTATCCGTCATCAGGATGGACAAATCCCATTCTTGATCCATTTACCTCAACTTATACTTTCCGAATACTTAATCCCACCATTATAACCACCCATTTACGCAGTGGCGTTTGATGTAATCAAAGTACCCATCTGGTTCAAGTGATTTATATGATCTAATGGTCGAAGGATTAGGTTACTATGTATTGAAATCTTAGAGCAAGACGAACTTAATGACTTGATCTTATGCTACGCTTATTAGGGTGTGCGTCCATCATATCATTCTCGCAATGATATAACCTTGTTATTAATAACATCAATGTTCATGATCAGGAAACCATGATCATCTATTATACAACAAGCTAGCTTAACAAGAGGCTTACTAGGGACTCTTTATGTTTATATAACACACAAGTATTAATGTTTCGGATTAATACAATTATAGCATGGGATGAAAACATTTATCATAAACACAAAGATATAATAATAACCACTTTATTATTGCCTCTTGGGCATATCTCCAACAACAACACCATGAAGAGATCTTCATTTTTTCCTTTGAGGTTGTTGCTAAACAACATCTAAAAACATCTAAAGGAAAGAGGGAATAACACTGGATGGTGGATCTTCACGAAGATCGAGTATCTCATGGTCAACTCATGGAAGGAGTGTTTAAAAACAACTCTTGAGCTAACAAACATGGAACACATCAAGGTAACGGAGGAGACGAAAGAAGTTTTCAAATTTGGTAGACAATTGCTCCACGCTTGACAAGAATACGAAGGGCAAGGTAGCGAGGAGTTAAACTGCCTTTGATACCATGAAGAGGCACTCTTAGGGAGGGTGGCTCGTAGAAGCACGCATGATTATATGATGAGAGAAAATTTGGATTTCAAAATCATAGTCACTCTTAGGTCAAGGATACATGAAACTATTATTGTCTACCCAAAAGGCTGGGGCCAGAGATTACTGGCGAATTCACACAACGTGTTAATTAAAGAGATCTTCAAGTAAAATGCAAAGGAAGGGGAAAAGCATTGTCGAATGACGTAGCAAGGATCACCGGAGAGTGAATTTTTCTCCTTACGAAGTTGTTATCATCGGAGAAATGGTCTCGTGTGATTGACCGGGAGACGTTTAGCAACGCTGCTTCTAATATTCTCCTTGATGTTCTAGACGCCAATATCAGGCTTCTGACTAGCCTTCAATAGATCATAAAGTGAAGGACGGACTTTGGAATTGAAAAGACATCATAAGGGCAACTCCTAGAATAAGTCACGCACAATCCTTATGGAGAGTGGTTATTCTTGTTGTTTCAAGAGATTATGGCACTAGACCTTCCGACTAATTAGGTTAACCACAACATCAATCCTGCCGGATTTACACAGAGACCTATGTCATGAATCCCTGAGAAACACTAACCATGATTGCTGCTTGAGATTCAGCTAAGGTTAAGTGTGAATATATTTCGGACTCAGAATGTACGAATAGAAAATTTGCAGCATCTACCACCAAGGTAAAGCTGCTAGATTCTCAAGATATGGACCACAATTTCAAGCTCCAAAAGATTGAGCTAGATTGTGTAATCCATGTGGTTGCGATTGCCAAAAGGCAATTGCGCGCATATGAACTTCTTGCAATGTAACACAATTGAGTCCTGGTGGGGACATCAAAGAATATATTGAAGTTCTTAAACTTCTTCCCTTTCTTGAACAAACCAGTCAGTGGATTAGTGTGCACAAAGGAACTTTTCAAGCAAATGGAGGTAACAACCTTCCATCTCAAGAATATTCCGCACATGCATGACCGACTTGTGATGATTCCCGAGGGAAATAAAGGGAACTCTACTCGGATCCACGACGATATCTTTCAGCAAATGCACGTGAACCAGAGAAGATCACTTCCAACATCTAGAACAAATACTTCGTGATCACACAAAGATGGTACTTAAAAGTTTCCAACATTATTGCCAATTATTCAATATGAATATCTTTAGACATGGAGAAAATAAAATGTCATCGATGGGCTCAACAACAAACTTATCAAGATAATCCAACGAGAGACTCACATACTGCATGAACGAGGCAAAAGTATTGGTTAGACCAAAGGACATGAGGATGTATTCAGGTAAAACGCAATGAGAATTATCATCATCAAGATAGTCCTCGGAACTGAGTTTGATTTCACCATAACACAAACTCAAATCAAATATGGGGAAGATGGCATATCCATAAAGGAGATACTTCTTTACTTCAACACAAACAAGACTACACATCCCTTTAAGAAGAATTAAGTCGGATAGAGCTCTTGTCTTTCAACTCTCCAAGTTCTTGTTTAAGCTCAACCAACTAGTCCAGGATATCCAGTATGGTTTCTTGGAGAAATAGTGATTCAGGGAACCAGCTTTTACTCATGAACTCGACAACACGGTCATGTGACAACATGGTGATACTTCTAGAAAGACATCCAGAATATCACGTACCACTGATATATCACTGAGTTCGAGAGCGGAATTTGCTTTATAAGGAAAGTGATGTGGTCTTGAGAGCTTCGGCATGAACCTAACTCTTTTACCAAAGAAGGTGTGCCTAGATAACATACTAGGGAACACACTCAAACTTGGTATAGTGATCGATTAACCAATCGTGTTAAGGATGACACAATTGTCCATGTATTTCAAAGCAATGAGAATTGCTAAGAATCTTGAATGGTCACATCAATACATGAACCCCAACATTCCCCAGAACGGGAAACTCAGAGGAAGGGTGAGTAAAGATATGCAAGAGCATCATTTCATCAATAAGGCCATGAGACTTAGCACGACCTATCTATATAAAAGATTGTGATACTCCAAGGTAGAACAAAACAGAAAGTGTATAAACCTCACAGTCTACGGATTACAACACTGACATACTGAGATGCAATGCCTTGAAAGATCACAAGGGTAACATGCATTGTAAAACACCAATGAACCTTGACCACTTGGCTGATAACTAGCAGACAAAGATCAGAAAGCAACTAAGAGAAGGAACGACATCAGGATCGAAAATCCTGAGATGTACATGCACAAGGTTACACTCTTGTGAAACTCATGCTGAAAAGGGAAGTGCGGCAGAGTCACATACTTAGATGGGAGACTCACAAAGAGCACTCTTGTCGCGATCCATTTGGTTCCATGAAAGAAACTCTGCCATAGCTAATAGTAGGAAAGATCTTTTGTTGCCGCAATTCAATCACGACTACAACCAAGGATTGAGGGCTACGCGGATTCGAAGTTAGCCATCCTGATGTAATGTTTTATCATTAACAACAGGGAACACCGGAATGGATCTTGGGTTAAAGGTCGGCATCATGTACTGAATTCAAAAGAACCCATCACAATCCAGGACCTTCAGTTCAAGTCCAAGGGTTAAAACACAGAGAAAGGAGTAACTACTATCCGAGTTACACATAGGACACTATGACATAGTAATCATGTTATAACTTTCAAGAAGCCATACCTAACTTCAGAATTAACCAAGCAAAAACGAAAGGAGGCGTCCAAGGTGAAAGGAAACCTCAAAGCCTAGAACAGAATGATGTGGAACCCACAAAATAGAGAGATCAGGATGGAATAAGATCTCACTGATGAAACAAAACAAAGAGAGAACAAAGAACACATGACTCTGGAAAACTCAACTTTAGGTCAACTGGTTAAGGAACGATCTGCCCTTGAGGCACCTAAGTTTTGAAAGACCAAAGGAGGTCATAATTTTTTTTCAAATCAACACAAGGTAAGGTGTGACACTGAGTTAGAGCAATACCAGATAAGGAGTAAAAAGAATCCTAATCAGATTTTCTCAAATACTTTTAACTTTCAAATAGTTTTGTTAATCACTAGACTCAACATTGACAAATAGAAAGGCTTTCCTACAGGCAGTCCTACTCTGATACCAAAACCTGTGGGGGTCCCGGAGGTCAGGGGCCAAACAAACCCAGACTGCATCTGACATAAGCCTAACCCAGACCTCGAGGGCCTTGCAGGTGAGAATCGGTAACACAACAGTGACTATATGACTCAAGGAAGTAATACAAGCTCATAATTGAGCAAAAGAACCAAAGTATTACAAGCAGAGGTCACTGACCTGACATTTCATCAATCAATGGAAGGAAGTTATGCTATTCTAAATAGCAAGATAGCAAAAGACCTAAGAGGACAGGAGCATAACGGCGACGTCCTAGCCATAAATTCTAGGCTGCCACCGGGGAATCCCAAGCTACTCGTCGATGTCGACCTAGAAACCAACATTTGTTGGAGAGACTTCGTCTGAAACAAAGCATGCAAAGCTGGGTACAGGGACTCAGCAAGACTTAGAACAACCTTTTAGCAAAGCTGGTATGCGAGGCTTTATGTGAAGCTTATTTTGCGGAAAGCCAATTTTCCTTTATAAACAAGAGGGAGCATAAGCTCGTCTACTTAGATCATTTTAAAAGGGGATAAGAGAGTGATATCTCTAGCTCTACTGATCATCATATTGAATCCACCAAAATCTTCATCATATGATGAACCTATCCACTAGGATCACCCCCTCGATACCCTGAGAAGGGATCCTTATCACACATTGATTCCAAGTTTTACGATTAGGTTCATGTTGTCTATGATCACAGAATCCATCACCAAGTCGTCCCTAACCATGGACACGGATTTTCGAAAATATTTACCCTATAGGGGTGTACAACTTTAATTACCCACATGCACCGAACGACTCTTAGCGCCATACGTTACACACTTCCTTGGTGAGCCGGCAGAGGGTGGTCGACCAAAACCTTTCCCTTGCTTCGCCTATTCCATGAGTCAAACTAACTGGCGAACTCCGTCATCTAGGTAGCCATTCTCCGAGGCGGTCCCGGTCATTGTGCGCAGGGGATCCAGTTCAATGCCTCCAGCATCCTTCACCCCGACCACGCCCTGTATGATGCACCCTTCAAACCTTTTCCATGCCTTCACCATGCAGAATGCCAAATGGAAATCGCAACCTAATTGACTCATGGTTAAGCTAGGCAAGTTTGGGCCAAGGGGTTCCCATGGGCCCTGTGTGGCTGTACGCTCAGTCTTGGTTCCGAAGGCGAGAACCTCAGGTCCTAGTATAGGCGAGAACGAGTCAAATCACCACATCCCCATGTGGTGGCCCATCCAAGCCTTTAAGCATGTTTAATTACCATCACTGATCTTACCACGTCATCCTGCCATACTAGGTTCATTCGTAGCTCTGATTCATCAACCGGATGGATCAGAATTCGTCAACTAAGCATGGCTAAGCATATTCGATACAATGGCTCTAGCGATGCACACAAGCTCAAACCTAGTCTTGCTAGGAGCAGTGGATCAGCGTATTTATGCTACAAGGATGGTAAATGCACCACACATAGGATAACTATACCTGCCAATAAAACATATTGGAAATGAATGCAATATGTAGGAACCAGAAGTAAAAGCATTTTGAAATCATAACATGAACCAGGCTAGGGCTTGCCTTTGTCCCTAACAAAACAATATGGATCTTCGGAGATCCCATGCTTGACTTGTTCGTCGATGGACAAGTATTGAGTTGCGTAGTTGTCGATCTTCATCGTCCCGGGCACTTGCTATATCAATCGCGAGGAAGCAAACACCAGAAAGGTAGAACAACAATCAACACATGGCATTGATGCAATGCACATACATGTATGATGATATGACATGTTAAAGGTATTGAATTGTGACCTAGGACATGATCATCAATTTAACTAGGTTTCGATGAGCTAGGGTTAGCAATTCCGAAAACCTCAGAGGGGTCCATTTTAGTTCTTCTAAAGCAACTAGGGTTAAAGTTGTTTAAAAATGCATGATTGGGTAACCAAATTGTAGATCTCATTTTTCTGAAAATTTTGATATATTATACATATTTTCTGATTGAAAATGAATTTTACAAGATTTAATCATTTTAAATCAATTTCTGAAAATAAGAAAAAGAGATATGACGTGGGCATGACGTCATGATGACGTAAGCCACGGCCATGAGCTGCAGATCGAGCTTGGGAGAAATTCAATCCGATGATTCGGGGGTCGTGGGGATGCGCGCGATGGGGAAACGGTGTGGCTCGACGCGACATACCATCTGGTGGCGGTGTCGCTCCCTTTGCATCGCTAGAGCAGCGCGGCGGAGAGCAGTGCGGCGTCCAAGGGTAGGAGCTTGGTGCGGAGGCGCTACAGAGGCTAGAGAGCGAGGCGGGAGCACTGGGAGGAGCAGCAGCTCACCACGGAGCCGTAGGGCTTGTTGGCGAGGGCGTGGGAGGCTGGTAGCGCCGGCGAGCGGTGGTGCCGGGGTCGGAGATGACGGCCCGATTCGGCCGTCTGGGACCTCCCATGCTTGTGTGCGTGGACGAGGACGACCAGAAGGACGAGGCGAAGCTCCTAGGCTACTCGTCGGAGCAGGGGGAGGTGAGGAACGGTGGGGGCACGGCGGGTGCTGTGAGCTTGGGTTAGGGTTTGCCGCGCGAGAGAGAGAACGGAGTAAGAATAAGGAAAAGGGGGTGGCCTAGGGTTCGTCTGGCGGCGGCAAGGCGCTTTATAGCCGTCGGGGGTGGCGGTGCTGATCTCAACGCAGGGGAGCATCGGGGAGGCTGCCACCGAGCTGCTTCCTGAGTCGGTAGGTTGAAGATGACGGGGTGTTTTGCGAGAAAACTCCCTGGGGTGGGGTTGGGCCAAAAGAGGTGGAGCTGGGCCGGCCTGCTAGGCTGCGCAGAGAGAGGAGAGAAGAGAGGGGAATTGGGCTGCTGGCCCAGAACAGAGAGAGAGCTCTTTTTTTCAAATCTGTTTTATTTTGTATTCAAAATCCTCTGCTGTTTTCAAAACCTTTTGAGGATTTCAAACTTGTGGAAATTTTGCAAATACCACATGGACTTCTTAAAAGAGAAGTGTCATGTAGGTTGACTTTGGAAATTTAAAATACTTTGAGCATTTGAATGCAGAGAGAGGGAGATTGAAATCACCATTAGGGTTTTAAAAACATTCCCTTAATGAATGCATTTTTCTTAGGAAAATATCATGATGCAAATAAAATGATGCACAATCAAACCCTAATCAAGGTTTAGCAAAACAGGGGTGTTACAGACACCAATAGAAACATGGAACCAAACTCAATCAACGGAAGAAATCAGACATTCACGCATGGACCTGCACAATCAGAAATGGGAAATTAACCCAAAATACAGGGACCAACATCGGCACCTCCTCTCCCAACTCCTCGTTGTCGCACACGCCAATCTACACCATGGCAATCTCCGGCGCTTCCGCTACGACCTCTGGGTTGTCATTCGTCACTAGCACCACTGAAGAAATTCGACACGCCATATGTTGATGTCAACACCCGGATTTTTAAGTCCAGATGCCTATTATGTCATTCATCGCAATCCCAGGAATATTGTTGTTGCGAGGCATAATAGTTAAGTATCATAGTAATTATTCATTACAAACCATAGTGTCTTACAACTTGAATCACATGATCCATATTACACGAATAGCTTATCTATTGATCAACGAACAAACACAAGTTCATAGCGGAAGCGTAAAGATAAATGGACTCTCTAGTCCACAGGCCAACGCTTGACGTCGGAAGACTCCTAGTTGTCGTAGGCGTCCTGCTGGTCATCTCCTTGGTAGTTCTGTTCATCTTGATACTATGGCCATTTGAATAGCCAGGGACAAAGCCGTGAGTACTTTAAGTACTCGCAAACTAATACTAGTGTAAGTGCTAACAATTCTAGTAAGGGGTGCTAAGCTCTAGTTTATTTGCATAAAGCCAATTTTAGTTCACAATTATTTGAGAAAAGACTTATTCATGTGCTAACTAACTCAAGTGGGAACATTAGTGTCATTCCCACCATTCAAGTGGTGATTCAAAAACAAGTCACCATTCACCATTCATTTCACCAACATTTTCAAGAATCTGACACCGGAAACTGTATGGCCTTTCCAACCGTCCGTAACCGTGGACACGGCTATTCGAATAGGTTTACACTCTGCAGAGGTTGCACACTTGTGCCACAACATTTGATTTCCGTCGGGATTACCCCGAATCATCGTAACACAGTACGCGGATCATCAACTATAACCTTTCACTTACAAACCCTAGTATGAGCACCTCTCCCCATGAGCTTGGCCTCCAAGTGAAGACGACCTGTCAACCTAGGAACTGCACAGGGCTTGGACGTACAATTCACCTCAATTCACAACATTTCTCAACAACGGAGGCAGCCTCGGCATAACCCCTATGATGTGTGTTTAGAGGGAACTCATACTAAGATGCATAAATTTCCAGTTAAGCCCTACCCATAATCAGGTATTGTGGGGGTACTCAATATTGGAAAGGTATCACATTCAAACCAATATCAGTTTTATCAAAAATCCCCATCTTCTCCAAGTCATAATCACCTTCATTCAATGGAAATGACTCATCATTCCAAGGTTTCAAATTCATTTCAAGTCACATGTTCCCATCTAGAGTAGTCAAGTTTGAGTAATTTAGCACTAGCACTAATCACGAGGGGTGCTATCTTGCTTGTCTAGCTTTGAGACTAACTTTGCTACTCTAGTAACCTTCTTGACTTAGACCAAAGTTAACTATAAAAGTAACTCTTGAAATAAACAAGTAAAAACTTGTAGGGTAAAAACTTGGGATAGGATTGTGGTAAGAAAGGTAAGACTAATGGTGCCTTGCCCCAAGGGCTTTGCACTTTGCAAGAATATTAGCGTGCCTTGGTATTGGTCAAAGTTCTCCTCTTCCTCCTCTTGGTAGCAACCTTCCTCTTCCGGGTATTCTCCGGTGCTAGCGTCTAAATTTGAATACAAGATATAATCACTCAACAAACTCAGTAGCTATTCTAAGCATCACATGTATTCACACAAACTATTCTAGTCACACAATTTATACAATTAGGTGCATTGGTTTCTCTTCTTAGGGAAAATAATTTCCTCTCATTACATATGTAAATGATAGTTTCCATATAGTTCTTGAGGAATAATTTCCTCTCATTGAATCTTCTTAAGATTTAATTTCCCAAACAATCATACATGAATCCATGTTGACCTAAGTCGACCATACATCATCATCATTTGAGAAAATGATTTAAATGAGGTGAAGTACCTCATACTATTTAACAATGCATATTATGATTTAAAATCTCCAAGTATTTCATGTGAGAGTATTTAACCAGGGGTCCTAACTTCATATGCAAGTACTTGGGACAAGATTTAAATGAAGTTAAACACTTCATATAATTTGCATAATAGTTTTGGACAATATCACTTAAGTAAACTAGCCATATAGTCCTTTATTTAAACTAGGGCATGATCATTCAAAGTGACCACACCATATTTTCGCAGAAACAATTAGTGTAAGTGAAATGTGAGCTATTAGAGTTGGAATTAACTAAATATCACTTTTGATTGATTTTTAAGATTTATTCGAATGTGCAAAAGTCCCTGATTTAATCTTTTTGTCACATTTATTCTATCAAGAATCTAGGATTGAGGCCAGTGGAATTGGTTAGAACATTTCAATGGCTTTCAACAATATAAAGTTTGCTAAATTTGGCCAAGCCAAACAGATTCTATTGAATTTCAAAATCAGAGCGCAGTATTGAATTTGAACTGAAATTATTTAAACGGGATTTGAATAAAAGGGCCGGCGGGAAACTAAGTTGGGCCGAATTGAATTAAAACGGCCCACGTCCAGCCCACCACGCATCCACGCACGCGAGGGATGTCTGACGGTGGGATCCACCAGTCAGCGAGTCATAGCTCCCGAAACGGTATGAGAAACGTGGTGCGTTGGATTAGAACACGATCCAACGGCCGATGGTCGTTGTCGTCGCCGGCGAGAGAACCTCACTGGCGCGGCAAGGGTAGGGGGCGGAGGGCTAACCAGGGCTCCGGCGGTCGGCGGCGAGGTTCAGGGCGAGGTTGTCGATGACGGTGAAGCAGCCTGTAGCAGTGGCGGAGCTTGGGGCGGCCTGAATCGACGGCGATGTTCGCAGAGCTTCCGCGGCTCCGATCTTCCAATTCCAGCGACTCCGGCGACGATTGGTCTGGCTAATGGTGCGAGGAGAAGCGGTGAAGAGAGGGGAGTGAGATGGTGTGCTCAATGGAGTCCAGGGAACGCTCTATTTATAGAGGCGTGCAGGTGCTGCGGGGCAGTGATGCGGTCGACATTGGCATGGCGGTTCCGGCGAGCTAGCGAGCTAGAGGATGGCGGGGAACTGTTCAGCTGGTCCAGGCGATGCGTTCGGCGGCGACAGCGCGGTCGGGCGACGTCTGATTTGGTCGCGTTGCTTCCGTGACGGGCGCGTCTGCGGCGGAACAGGGTCGTCTTCTCCGGCGGCGGCGGGCACGGGTTGGCTTGGCGAGCGTGTCTGGCGGGCTTGCGGTGGCACGGCGATGCTCAACCTGCACAGCGGGGGTCCAGGGCGTGCTCGAGCTGGCGAGACGGCGCGTGGCTAGTGACGTCTGCGGCATGTACTGGCGCGACGTCATCGGCATCCTGGGCGATTCTGGGCACGCAAAATCCAGCGATGGTCGGCGTTGGTCGTTGCAATATCGTTCCTAGGCGTGGCTAGGGAGGTGAGGTGGTGAGCTTGGGCATGGTGGCCGTGGCCAGAGAGGAAGAGAAGGGAGGGTGGCTCGACATGTGTGGCATGGGCCGGCATGGCCATGCCATGCAAGCTATGCTTGCCCTCCTAGGGTTTCTATTATGTGGTGTGAGAGAGGGGAGACCAGGGGACAGGTAGGAGTGAAATGGGGCAAGTAGAGTTAGGCCAAACACTATGCAAATAGTGATTTGGATTTGTTCCATACATGCCCAATTCAAAAACTTGGAAAATTTGGTTGAGTTCAAATGGATTCAAAAATTGAAAGTGGTGGGTTTGGTTGAGTTGCAAATGACCAGAGACAACTATGTGTGGTGGTGGAATTTTAAAAATCAAAGAATTGCAAATTTGCACAAAGTGAGATTATTGCACATATTAAAAAGTCTCAACTTTGCATGAGCATAGTTTTTGATCCAAGATGATTTTGGCATGGTGGTCTTTACCAAAGTTGTTCACCTTGATTTGCTCTTGGATGAGATGCAAAGAATTGGGAAAGTTTAGTTTGAAAAACTTGAAATATCAGGGCTCAAAGTAGGGACCAGAATATAAATGGCAGATTTGACCATTATCATATGTGAGCCCAATTTGAGTTTGAATTTGATTTGATTTCTGTTTCTTTGATTCCAAAAGTTGTAATAAGTGTTTATTAACATAATACAACTAATGGTGAAGACCAAAATGGTCTAGGGTAAAGATTTGCAAAAATGGCATAAACCATATGTGAGGGTTTTAGGGTTTTCTTATTTGATTTCTTTCTCTTTTATTTTATTTGGTTTGTGATCTTCACTTGATCACTTTAGGGTTTTAGGGTTTAGCACAATTACACAATAAAAATCATCATGGCATATCACTCAAATGCACAAGTCATATGCATGGCACTATATGCAAATAAAAGTTTTTGTTGGTTCTAAATTTTGGATCTCTGGAAATCTTCTTCTTTCTTTTTATTGAAATTTGGGATGTTACAAACTCATCCCCCTTACAAAATATCTCGTCCCGAGATCTAAAAGAAAGTTAGGTACTAAAGTGATCTGGGTACTCCTTCTTCATGAAGTCTTCGCGTTCCCAAGTGGCTTCATCTTCAGTATGGTTGCTCCACTGAATCTTCAGAAACTTGATGCTTCGGGTGCGGGTGGTTCGGTAAGCTTCCTCCAAGATGCGAACCGGCACTTCGCGGTACGTCAAGTCCTTGTTGATATCCACCGATCGATGGTCGATGTTCTTGAACACTTCGGTCTTGTCGGGGACTTCAAGGCGCGCACTTCCGGAGGAGTGAGATGTGAAACACGTCGTGCACAGCCGACATTTCTTCTGGTAGCTCCAGTTGATAAGATACTTCGCCTCGGCGACTCAGAACTTTGAAGGGTCCGACATATCGGGGTGCGAGCTTTCCTTTCAGCTAAAATCTCTGCATTCCTTTCAGGGGGGATACCTTGAGATAGACAAAATCTCCGATCTCGAAGGTCATCTCTCGGCGTCTCTTGTCGGCGTAGCTCTTCTGTCTTGATTGCGCCGTCTTGAGGTACTCGTGGATCTTGTGTACTTTCTCTTCGGCTTCACGAAGAACATCTGGTCCAAAAACTTGGCTTTCTCCAACTTCCGACCAATTCAGAGGGGTACGGCATTTCCTTCCGTACAATGCTTCAAAGGGGGCCATCCGTAAGCTGGCTTGGTAGCTGTTGTTGTAAGAGAATTCTGCGTAAGGCAGGCAGTCTTCCCACTTGGATCCATATTCCAGTACACATGCCCTCAGCATGTCCTCCAATATCTGGTTGACTCTCTCAGTCTGTCCATCGGTCTGCGGATGATAGGCGGTGCTGAAATTCAGACGGGTTCCTAGTCCTTCGTGCACTTTCTGCCAGAATCTTGAGGTGAATTGTGATCCTCTATCTGACACTATCGACTTCGGGGTTCCGTGTAGGGCGACTATTCTGGAGATGTACAGCTCAGCTAACTTTGGGCCTTGGTATGTGGTCTTGACGGCGATGAAATGGGCTACCTTGTTCAGTCTATCGACAACTACCCGTATTGAATCATTGCCTTCGCTGGATTTGGGCAAACCGGTGATAAAGTCCATTCCTACGGAGTCCCACTTCCATTCTGGAATCTGCAGTGGTTGTAGCAGTCATGCGGGTCGCTGATGTTCCGCCTTGACTCTCCGACAGATATCACACTTGGCGATGTAGCTTCCGATTTCTCGCTTCATTCCATGCCACCAAAATTGTTCCTTCAGGTCTTGATACATCTTGGTACCTCCGGGCTGGATTGAGTAAAGGGTGTCATGGTCTTCTTTCATGATGACTTGTTTCAACTCTGAGTCGGATGGTACACAAAGGCGTCCTTTGTACCAAAGAACTCCGGCTTCATCTACGGTGAATCCTGGTGCTTTTCCTGCGGCTATCTGGTTCTTGATCCCGTCGATGCTAGCGTTTCCTTTCTGGGCTTCCTTGATCTGGATAATCAAGGTGGGTTGAAGCTCTATGCTGGCTAGGAATCCTTCACTAACAAGTTCCAGTCTAAACTGTTCAAACTCCTGAAACAGGCTGGATTGCTCGATTGCGATCATGGAGTTCAACTAACACGGCAGTCGACTCAAAGCATCCGCTACCACATTGGCCTTGCCGGGGTGGTAGTGAATCTCCATGTCGTAATCCTTGATCGATTCTATCCATCTATGTTGTCTCATATTCAGCTCCTTCTGGGTGAAGATATATTTCAGTCTCTTGTGGTCGGAGTAGATCTCGCATCGATTACCCATGAGGTAATGACGCCAAACTTTCAAGGCTAGGACGACGGCTGCAAGCTCTAAGTCGTGGGTTGGGTAATTCTGCTCATGTTGCTTCAACTGTCTTGAAAGGTATGATATCACTTTGCCTTCTTGCATAAGCACACATCCAAGACCAATCTTGGAGGCGTCGCAATACACGTCAAATGGCTTGGTGATGTCCGGCATGATCAGGATTGGGGCTGAAGTTAGTCTACTCTTGAGTTGTTGAAAACTCTCTTCACATTTGTCAGTCCATTCGAACTTCTTGTCCTTCTTCAACAGTTGGGTCATTGGTCGAGCGATGCTCGAAGAGCCTTCTACAAATCTGCGGTAATATCCGGCTAATCCAAGAAAAGCGCGGACCTCGGTTTGGGTGGTTGGGGCTTGCCATTCTGTAACAGTTTTGATCTTGGCGGGATCTACGGCAATTCCTCCTGCAAACAAGATATGTCCCAGGAATCCTACTTCCTCCAACCAAAACTCACATTTGCTGAACTTGGCATACAACTGGTGGTGTCTAAGGGTTTCTAGGACAGTCTCCAAATGCTGTTCATGTTCCTCTTCGGACTTGGAGTAGATAAGAATGTCGTCGATGAAGACAACGACAAACTTGTCCAAAAAGTTCATGAAGATCTTATTCATGAGGTTCATGAAATAAGCGGGGGCATTGGTTAATCCAAATGACATGACGTTGTACTCATACAACCCATATCTGGTGGTAAAGGCAGTCTTTGGAATATTGGCGGCGCGAATATTCAGCTGATGATAACCAGTCCTAAGATCTATCTTAGAGAACACTTTGGCTCCGGTCAACTGATCAAACAGGTCTTCTATTTTGGGTAGGGGGTATTTGTTCTTGACGGTGACATCGTTAAGCTTACGGTAGTCCGTACATAAATGAGTGGCACCATCCTTCTTGTCCACAAATAGAACTGGTGATCTCCAGGGGGATGCACTAGGTCGAATCAAACCTTTGGCTAACATATCATCGATATGCTTTTTTAGCTCCACAGGCTCTGTGGGGTTCATGCTATAGGCTCTCTGGGCTATAGGTCCAGTTCCGGGGATTAACTCGATGATGAACTCGATATCCCGATCCGGGGGCATACCGGGTAGATCATCCGGAAACACATCTGGGTATCGACAGACGACGCTGATTTGATCCAGAGTTGGCTTGGCTACACTTTGGTTGCAGGTGAATTTTCTGGTTAGTCTTTCAGACACATGTTCTACTAGGATATCGGTGCTGCTAGTCGCTTTCTTGGCACAGTCAATCAATCCATGGTGTTTTGACATCCAATCCATTCATAGTACGCCTTCCAAACCTTTGGTTCCCAGAATAATCAGATTGGCATAAAAATCTACTTCATGTATTCTGATGGGTACATTTTTGCAATTTTTTTTGGCTTTGGTGGTTGATCCAGGAATTTTAACTATCATAACATGCTTCAAACTGAGAGGTTGAATTTTACTTGTGGATGCAAAGTCTTCGGTGACAAATGAATGAGATGCTCCGGAATCAAACAACACTCTAGCAGGGATGGAGTTGACAGAAAACATACCCAGTACAACATCTGGTGCTTCCTGGGCTTCTTCGGCGTTCATGTGGAAGAGACGGCCGTTGCGGTTATTGGGGTTGTTGGGGGCGAACTTCTTGCCGGTGGAGACACGGCGTTGCTGCTGAGCAGGTGCAGCGGTGTTGCCTGCAATCTTGGCTAACCTCTTGGGGCACTCGTTGGAGTAGTGTCCCACTACACCACACTCATAACAAGTGATGGTGGCCGTGTCCTTGGTTGCAACGGGGATGGCATTGCTCCCAGTCCTTGGAGTGGTGTTGGTGTTGTTGTTGTTGTTGTTGGGGGCTCTGGGCGGAGCGCGGTTGAAGTTGTTGTTGTTGTTGTTGTTGCTGTTGTTGTGGTGGCCTCCTGGCCTGGAGTTTCCTCCACTCCGGTTCTGATAACCGGGGCGTGAATTCTGCATCTGGGACTTGTTGTTGTTTCTCGGAGTGAAACCTCCGCTTGAGCTGGGGCGATACTTCGGGGCGTTGCTAGGCCCACTATGGTGCATCATGCGGCGTTTGCGGTTCTCATTGGCTTGGTTCAGCTTGCCCTCCATCTGGATGGCGGAGTCCACTAGGGCTTCAAGGTCGGCGAAGGGGATGTTGACGAGGACAGTCTGCATCTCGTCATGCAGTCCATTCAGGAATCTCTCCTGCCTCTTATCGGTGGTGTCGGTCTTGTCGGGGGCGTACCTTGACAGTGTAAGGAACCTGTCACGATATTCTACCACCGTCATGCGTCCTTGCTTGAGTTCGCGGAACTCATCCCTCATTTTCTTGATAAGACCCGGGGGCACATGGTACTTGCTAAACTTGAGCTTGAAGTCTGCCCAAGTCATAACTTGACCTCCGTTCATGGCACAGGTGCTAGTCCACCAGGCTCGGGTTGGTCCGGCAAGGTAGTGGGTTGCGAACAAGACCTTCTCGTTGGCTTCTACTCCGGCTACTTCCAAGTTGTTCTCCATAGTCTGGAGCCAGTCGTCGGCGTCGAGGGGTTCTTCAGTCTTGCTAAACACCGGAGGGTTGGTGTTCTGAAAGTTCTTGAGCTTGGATCTGGGGTGGTCATGATTTCCATGGCCTTGGTTGGCAAGGTTTTGCAGTGCTGCGATGTTGGCTTGGCGTTCAGCTCTTTCAGTCTCCCTGTCAGCCATCAGGGCTTGCAGCAGTTGCATCATGGAATCGTTGTAGCGATTGGGAGGGGCCATCTGAACATAGAGAAGATCATGAGATAAGAGGGAAATTTCTACGGTTTATTTTGAGTAAGTTCATAAAATTTGAAACTTGAATTCTTTCGATGACAAACACAACATTCATTCAACATAACACATTACAAACTAACACACTCACACTTCCCATGGTTTTAAGAACCATCTCTCATGCTACGATACAACGGGCGGGATACAACTCACACCTACATAAGTGATCAAGTGCAACTACTCCTCATCCTCGACATCGATCGGGACGAAGTCGTCGGGTCCTGCCTCCAGGAACTCGTAGTCCTCCTCCTCGGTGAACTCGTCCTCCTCAAAGTCGTCGTCGTCGCTCAGGAAGGCTCCTCCTCCCTGAAGGTCAATACCTCCGTCGTCGTCCTCCATCTCTCTCAGCTGGTCCTCCTGGGCCTTGACAGTGGCCTCCAAAGATGCTATCTTGGCGCGAAGGCGCACAATCGTAGCGTCCTTCTTGGCACACTGCTGGCGAAGGGTTTTGCGGTCGTTGGCGAGTAGCTTGATCGCCTCACCCTGCTCGATGATATGAGCGTGGGTCTGGTTGGCGTACACGCGGGAGGCGTCCAGATCCTTCTGAGTCTGGTAGAGCATGAAGTCAAGGTGCTCAGCATGGTGCTTCAACTCAGGGTGCGGCTACAGCTCCATGGGCACTCCTATGGCATCACGCCTCACGAGATGCGCGAAGCGGGAAGCGAGGAGGCGCACCACGTTCTGTCCACAGAGACGCGCAAGTGCCTCCTGAAGGCCACGTGCGAGTCCGTCGAGCCAGTTGCTCTCGCGGAAGGAGAAGAGGATCCTCTCCGAGGTGGGAGGCTCCATCTTGCCCCTCAAGTCAGCAGTGATGACCCACTGCAACTGTCCTCCAGGCGGGTCGTCCAACTGAATCCCGTGGAACTCGGGGTGTGGGCGTCCAAGGAAGTCCGAGACGGCGTTGAGGTCGTGCTCGAAGATCAAGCTTCCACCATTCCCAAGCTGGTAGAACTTGGTGTTGATGGGTTCATTCGGGTCCATCTGAAAGCGAAATGGATAAGTAAGTTAGAGAGTGAACAAGTGTGGCAAAATTTTAAGTAGATTCAAATAAGGAAGAGCACGATTCATCAAATTTTGAAAAAGTCTCAAAGACAAGAGTGTAAGTACATTTTCACAAATATTCTCTTCATTTGATATCAAAGTTAAGTTTTTCTGAACGTCCATTCTAACTAGGGTCTTCTAAGGTCAAACAATGGCTCTGATATCAACTTGTCAACACCCGGATTTTTAAGTCCTGATGCCTATTATGTCATTCATCGCAATTCCAGGAATATTGTTGTTGCGAGGCATAATAGTTAAGTATCATAGTCATCATTCATTACAAACCATATTGTCTTACAACTTGAATCACATGATCCATATTACACGAATAGTTGATATATTGATCAACGAACAAACACAAGTTCATAGCGGAAGCGTAAAGATAAATGGACTCTCTAGTCCACAGGCCAACGCTTGACGTCGGAAGACTCCTAGTTGTCGTAGGCGTCCTGCTGGTCATCTCCTTGGTAGTTCTGTTCATCTTCATACTCTGGCCATTTGAATAGCCAGGGACAAAGCCGTGAGTACTTTAAGTACTCGCAAACTAATACTAGTGTAAGTGCTAACAATTCTAGTAAGGGGTGCTAAGCTCTAGTTTATTTGCATAAAGCCAATTTTAGTTCACAAGTATTTGAGAAAAGACTTATTCATGTGCTAACTAACTCAAGTGGGAACATTAGTGTCATTCCCACCATTCAAGTGGTGATTCAAAAACAAGTCACCATTCACCATTCATTTCACCAACATTTTGAAGAATCTGACACCGGAAACTGTATGGCCTTTCCAACCGTCCGTAACCGTGGACACGGCTATTCGAATAGGTTTATACTCTGCAGAGGTTGCACACTTGTGCCACAACATTTGATTGCATCCGTCGGGATTACCCCGAATCATCGTAACACAGTACGCGGATCATCAACCATAACCTTTCACTTACAAACCCTAGTATGAGCACCTCTCCCCATGAGCTTGGCCTCCCAGTGAAGACCAACTATCAACCAGGGAACTGCACAGGGCTTGGCCGTACATTTCACCTCAATTCACATCATTTCTCAACAACGGAGGCAGCCTCTGCATAACCCCTATGATGTGTGTTCAGAGGGAACTCATACTAAGATGCATAAATTTCCAGTTAAGCCCTACCCATAATCAGGTATTGTGGGGGTACTCAATATTGGAAAGGTATCGCATTCAAACCAATATCAGTTTTATCAAAAATCCCCATCTTCTCCAAGTCATAATCACCTTCATTCAATGGAAATGACTCATCATTCCAAGGTTTCAAATTCATTTCAAGTCACATGTTCCCATCTAGAGTAGTCAAGTTTGAGTAATTTAGCACTAGCACTAATCATGAGGGGTGCTATCTTGCTTGGCTAGCTTTGAGACTAACTTTGCTACTCTAGTAACCTTCTTGACTTAGACCAAAGTTAACTATAAAAGTAACTCTTGAAATAAACAAGTAAAAACTTGTAGGGTAAAAACTTGGGATAGGATTGTGGTAAGAAAGGTAAGACTAATGGTGCCTTGCCCCAAGGGCTTTTCACTTTGCAAGAATATTAGCTTGCCTTGGTAGTGGTCAAAGTTCTCCTCTTCCTCCTCTTGGTAGCAACCTTCCTCTTCCGGGTATTCTTCGGTGCTAGCGTCTAAATTTGAATACGAGATATAATCACTCAACAAACTTAGTAGCTATTCTAAGCATCACATGTATTCACACAAACTATTCTAGTCACACAATTTATACAATTAGGTGCATTGGTTTCTCTTCTTAGGGAAAATAATTTCCTCTCATTACATATGTAAATGATAGTTTCCATATAGTTCTTGAGGAATAATTTCCTCTCATTGAATCATCTTAAGATTTAATTTCTCAAACAATCATACATGAATCCATGTTGACCTAAGTCGACCATTCATCATCATCATTTGAGAAAATGATTTAAATGAGTGAAGTACCTCATACTAGTTAACAATGCATATTATGATTTAAAATCTCCAAGTATTTCATGTGAGAGTATTTGACCAGGGGTCCTAACTTCATATGCAAGTACTTGGGACAAGATTTAAATGAAGTGAAACACTTCATATAATTTGCATAATAATTTTGGACAATATCACTTAAGTAAACTAGCCATATAGTCCTTTATTTAAACTAGGGCATGATCATTCAAAGTGACCACACCATATTTTTGCAGAAAAAATTAGTGTAAGTGAAATGTGAGCTATTAGAGTAAGAATTAACTAAATATCACTTTTGGTTGATTTTAAAGATTTATTTGAATGTGCAAAAGTCCCTGACTTAATCTTTTTGTCACATTTATTCTACCAAGAATCTAGGATTGAGGCCAGTGGCATTGGTTAGAACTTTTCAATGGCTTTCCAACAATATAAAGTTTGCTAAATTTGGCCAAGCCAAACAGATTCTATTGAATTTCAAAGTCAGAGCCAGTATTGAATTTGAACTGAAATTATTTAAACGGGATTTGAATAAAAGGGCCGGCGGGAAACTGAGTTGGGCCAAATTGAATTAAAACGGCCCACGTCCAGCCCACCACGCGTCCACGCACGCTTGGGCTGTCTGACGGTGGGATCCACCAGTCAGCGAGTCATAGCTCCCGAAACGGTATGAGAAACATGGCGCGTTGGATTAGAACATGATCCAACGGCCGATGGTCGTCGTCGTCGCCGGCGAGAGAACCTCACTGGCGCGGTGAGGGTAGGGGGTTGGAGGGCTAACCAGGGCTCCGGCGGTCGGCGGCGAGGTTCCGGGCGAGGTTGTCGATGATGGTGAAGCAGCCTGTAGCAGTGGCGGAGCTTGGGGCGGCCTGAATCGACGGTGATGTTCGCAGAGCTTCTGCGGCTCCGATCTTCCAAATCCGGCGACTCCGGCGGCGATTGGTCTAGCTAATGGTGCGAGGAGAAGCGGTGAAGAGAGGGGAGTGAGATGGTGTGCTCAATGGAGTCCAGGGAACGCTCTATTTATAGATGCGTGGAGGTGCTGCGGGGCAGTGATGCGGTCGACATTGGCGCGGCAGTTCCGGCGAGATAGCGAGCTAGAGGATGGCGGGGAACTGTTCAGCTGGTCCAGGCGATGCGTTTGGCGGCGACAGCGCGGTCGGGCGGTGTCTGATTTGGTCGTGTTGCTTCCGTGTCGGGCGCGTTTGCGGCGGAACAGGGTCGTCTTCTCCGACGGCAGTTGGCACGGGTTGGCTTGGCGAGCGTGTCTGGCGGGCTTGCGGTGGCACGGCGATGCTCAACCTGCACAGCGGGGGTCCAGGGCGTGCTCGAGCTGGCGAGACGGCGCGTGGCTAGTGACGTCCGCGGCATGTACTGGCGCGACGTCATCGGCATCCTGGGCGATTCTGGGCGCGCGAAATCCGGCGATGGTCGGCGTTGGTCGTGGCAATGTCGTTGCTAGGCGTGGCTAGGGAGGTGGGGTGGTGAGCTTGGGCATGGTGGCCATGGCCAGAGAGGAAGGGAAGGGAGGGTGGCTCGACATGTGTGGCATGGGCCGGCATGGCCATGCCATGCAAGCTATGCTTGCCCTCCTAGGGTTTCTATTCTGTGGTGTGAGAGAGGGGAGACCAGGGGACATGTAGGAGTGAAATGGGGCAAGTAGAGTTAGGCCAAACACTATGCAAATAGTGATTTGGATTTGTTCCATATTTGCCCAATTCAAAAACTTGCAAAATTTGGTTGAGTTCAAATGGATTCAAAAATTTAAAGTGGTGGGTTTGGTTGAGTTGAAAATGACCAGAGATAACTATGTGTGGTGGTGGAATTTTAAAAATTAAAGAATTGCAAATTTGCACAAAGTGAGATTGTTGCACATATTAAAAAGTCTCAACTTTGCATGAGCATAGTTTTTGATCAAAGATGATTTTGGCATGGTGGTCTTTACCAAAGTTGTTCAGCTTGATGTGCTCTTGGATGAGATGCAAAGAATTGGGAAAGTTTAGTTTGAAAAACTTGAAATATCAGGGCTCAAATTAGGGACCAGAATATAAATGGCAGATTTGACCATTATCATATGTGAGCCCAATTTGAGTTTGAATTTGATTTGATTTGTGTTTCTTTGATTCCAAAAGTTGTAATAAGGGTTTAGTAACATAATACAACTAATGGTGAAGACCAAAATGGTCTAGGGTAAAGATTTGCAAAAATGGCATAAACCATATGTGAGGGTTTTAGGGTTTTCTTATTTGATTTCTTTCTCTTTTATTTTCTTTGGTTTGTGATCTTCACTTGATCACTTTAGTGTTTTAGGGTTTAGCACAATTACACAATAACAATCATCATGGCATATCACTCAAATGCACAAGTCCTATGCATGGCACTATATGCAAATAAAAGTTTTTGTTGGTTCTGAATTTTGGATCTCTGGAAATCTTCTTCTTTATTTTTATTGAAATTTGGGAGGTTACAGTTGCTCTGTCACGTCACCTCCAGCCTTGGGCTCATGCTAATCGGACAAAACCCGGGGGCGAGCGGCGCATCTGCAGCAGGTCGGCCACCTGCGTCCAGGTCGCCATGGTCCAGGCCATCTGCAGAACGCGCGGCCGGAACGCGAGTTGCATCTCGCAGCTGCCGGCATCTAGGTCATCGCGGCGGGATTGGTCGAGGTCGCCGTGGTCCAGGCCTTGCGGTCGCGGCTATCGCGGCCCCCGCGTCTGTCGCGGCGGAGCGCTGCGAGCATGTAACAGCCGAGCCCCTCGCGCGCAATGGGGTGGAGGGTGGGGACGCGCGCATAGAGTGTGGAGGGCAGCGGAGGCGAGGTGGCCAGGGTGGAGGGAGGGGACGCGCGCGTAGAGAGAGGAGGGTGGGGACGTGAGGGCGGCAGAGGCGGGGCGGCGGAGTTGAGGCGGCCGGGGTGGAGGGCGTGGAGCGGCAGCAGTTGAGGCGGCCGGGGTGGAGGGCGTGGAGCGTGGAGCGCTGGTTGGAGAGGATGGTGCGGAGTGAAGATAAGGTTGAGAGGAGCGGGGTGGGTTGGGCCAACAGATAAGGAGATTTTTGTTCTAAACTGGCCCACAACAGATCAAATTACCCCTGGCACATGCATTTTCATTTCGCCGGTGGTAGTTATATTACCCCGGCGTTTTCGAGTCTAAATCGCCGGCGGTAATTGGAGGCCTATCTGAGTGGTCTTGGCCCACATTACCCCTGGCGTTTTCGATTTCATTTCGCCGGCGGTAACTGCACTACTCCTGGCGACCCTGTTTCAACTCGCCGGCGGTAACACGAGGATGGTCTAACAGACCTTACCACCCGGCATTTTCAAACCGTACTCGCCGGCGGTAAGGAGTGCTGCTATAAGCCTTTTCCTAGTAGTGCACGTCGACTGAGAGATGTCCACACGCTTTCTTGGACCAAGATGTACCACGTCATATTGACGAGTTAGGAGAATAAGGACAAATCAACCTTCTCCAGACCAAGATCTTGCTCCAAACCATCCACCTTGCACCACCCCCAGCGTCGCAGTGGACGCCATCACCATGTCGAGAAACAAAACTCACCAGATCCAAAGAACGGCGAGAAGACTAAGCCGCCGATTTCAAGGACCAACAATCAAATGTTACGAACAACTCCGAGACGTTCTCGTGAAGGTGGCCGGCGGTGTGGAAGTGGAGTTGAGGCAGGTTTATTCGCCCGGCCTTGACTCCCACCACCCCAAAAATTCACCACAATAGATAAGTCCTAGCTATAGAACGGATGAACAAGGTCTCCTCCCCCTCATGTCATCGAAGCGGAAAGCGGAGGGAGAGAGGCCAATGCCCACGCCGGTGGAGGTGGGATCTGCTCGCCGCCTGAGGGAGGAGGAGGGGCGAAACGGTTTTGCGAGTCTTGCGGATGAGTTGTAGAGGGACTAGTGCCGAAAATGCTCCTGTAATTAGAATGCTCGATGCTTACACGAAAGAACCTTACTACGCTATAAAAAAACCTGAAAATACCCGTTTTGTACTACCGCAGTTTCGCAGAGCAAGAACACGAGCTAGCTAGACATAGAGACTACGGTAGTGGTCTCCCTAACAAAGGATTATGGTTTGCTTAGTGTTGAAGGGTGCCTTCTCGTGCTCACTCGGGGTGAGAGCTGCCCTCACTGTTGTTTAACTGACGGTACAGCTCATACTACCGGATGTCCGGGCGTGAAGGAGAAAAAGCCATCCCCTGTTTCATGCATGCATCGGACAAAAAGCTTTCGTCCCCTTCCATGCGCCGATGAATGAATGGAATGCGGCTCAACGCAATTCTGCGACTTCGTTCTATATCTCGGGTGTCAGGAATGTGCATCCCCATGGGACGAAAATTTTGACTGATTTGCCGCAAATCCTAGACAAGCCCAGTGGACAATTTTTTTTGACAGAGTAACGTGCACCGTCTAAATTTTTAGCAAATATGACAACGAGTTAGTCAATCAATAGACAAACAATGAAAACTTGCAAATAATTAACCGGGTATAATGTTTAAACTTTTTAAATAATAAAGTACCCCCTCCGTCTATAAAAAGATGTCGAACGTTTGTCCAAATTTCAATGTATCTAGACGCTAGATACAATCGAATTTCAACAAACTTTTGATATCCTTTTATGAACATAGATAGTATCTTTTTTCAAAAAAAAAAAATAACCGGGTGTTCTTCATGTTTACCGTTGACGCTCTAGGAATTTTTCTGAAACCTATAGCTTTACCCAAATTATTTTTTGAAGCAACACTCAACTTTAGTGGCTTTGATGGAACTCTGATGAACAACACGTAATCCCTTAATCCTTAAGATGAACAGCAACTTCGATCTATCTGCTAAAACTTTTCCTGAGACATCAAATTTCATGCATACAGGCCTTGCCATTACATTAAAAAAAAACTTATGCAGACTTGTTTTCTGTTTCTCATGTTCTCTCTGCCATGAAAGGCACCCAAACCCAACAACTCCCACTGCCTGACAGTGAAGAGAGCGGAAAAACCACCGAGAGAGTGAGGAAAACTACAAGGGAGAGGCACGCCGCCGGCCTCTCTCCCAAAACCAGACGATCGAACGGCCATAATCGCCCACCACGTTACACATGGCCACTCGGCGCCGTTCGACCGTCCGTCCTTTGCGCGCACGGTACACCGTGCACAACCAGGGACCCGTCCCTATGTACAAGCAGAGAAGCAGTCCTGCAGATTTCACTCGAGAGCTTCTTCCGGGATGATCTGAAGATGCGGACGCCACACCGCCGAGCGGGCGCTCCGGCTGCGCCTGCACTTGGCCTTGCCCTCCGACAGCACCTCCGCAAGGTAGCTGTCTCCGGCGGCGCCGTCTTTCGCCGCCTTCTTAGCGCCGGCGCTCGTCGGCTTGGACGACGACCGCGCCTTCTTCTGCTGCGGCTGCGCTGACGACGGCTTCCTCTTCTTTTCCGGCACCGACGAGGCCGGCACCAGGAAGTAGAAGCACCCGCGCTCAAGCTCCGAGTCGGGGTCGACGATGAGGATCCGGCGCGAGCCGCCCTGGGAGCACGGCCGGCTTACGACATGGCTGGGGTGCGCGGCCATGACCTCGCCGGCGGTGACCGGGCGGGAGTACTCCTCGATGTGGCCGTTGAGGTGGACGATGCGGATCACGTCGAAGGAGCCGCAGGGGAGGACGCAGGCCAGGCAGCACCGCAGGCTGTTGCCCATGCTTTTTTGGCTTCTTGCCGGCCGGCTAACCGTTGCTTGATAAGCAATGGAAAAACTCTCTCCCTGGTTTCAGGTCCTGCTCCTAGCTACTTGGCTCTTGGGCATGTCTCGGTGACACTGGCTTTATATATAGGGGAGGAGGTTCCAGCTGTTGCTAGGGTAGCAAGTGGAAGCCTATTATTTATGTACAGATAAAGCAAATAAAAGTAGTATATTAATTCCTCCAAAAATAGCATATTAATTCCTCTAAAATTAGTATATTAATTCCTCGAAGAAAATAGCTGTTGCCAGAATAGTATTTCCATATTAATTCCCCTAATAATTGTAGCATACTAATTCCTCTAAAAATATCTCTAATAATTCCTCTATCAGCTCCTAGGAGTAGCATACTAATTCCACTAAAAATATCTCTAATAATTCATTGCATTAAATGATTAGATTCTTATGGTGAGGAAAAAAACCAGCTGCTCTCTATCACCGGAAAAATCCTACTCTCTCTCTCTCTCTAAGTAATTCCATTGGCAGCCGCTATCCCCTCCGTCTCGGACGAAGGCATTGGCGTGAGGTGGTTGCACAAGGTGGTTTTGGAGGGCCATAGCATGGCTACCTCCATTGTTGTGGGAGTTGGAGCTTGGACCGTTAGTTTCTCCATGGCAACGGATCAAGGGCGAAGTAAGATGGGGGCAATTAGCACATTGGCACCAGATCTGGCAACTTCGAAGACCCATGCGAGCAAATTGGGGAAGGATTGCACCTCTATTGTTGATGGTGGAGGTTAGTGATTTTTGGGATTTTTTACAATGTTGTGAAGGCATATACAATGGTAGAGAAGGCAGGCCTTCCTTTACCCGGCCACATCAGCTACATCAGGCAATAGATATAAGTCATACAACACATTATCTCCTATAGCCATCTCTAGCAATTAATATTAATAATTAAATTTTGGTTGAAAATAAGTTGCTAAGGAAAGATATAATACAATGGAGAAAATAGTCTTTCCTTGTTTTCTAAGAGATGATCCATTAGCTAAGTGAAGACAAAATTCTCTCTCTTCATTCTGTCTCATCCAACTAAGCAAAATTCCGACGTGGCATCTCTAAGAAAAGAAAAGGCTGACATCACCCCATTGTATATGCCCTAAAGGGTGTTTCGACACATTGCAAATGTGTATATATGGTGCTTGTTGTGTGTATCCATGAGAAGAATATAGCAAATATCAACACTGTTGTAATGTTCCCCTGGTAGTTAGCACAATATATGTCTTCGACGGGGAACACTTCTCGTACTGTAATTTGTTAGTAGTACTTTCCCCTTATTTTTAGTTCTTTGGCGGTAATTTTTTGACACATTTTGCCAACCGTAATTTCCTGCAGTTAGTTACCCAGAGTAACTCTTCGACGATGATCGAATAATTCTCATACCGTAGTTCATCAGCAGTAATTTAGTTTTTTTGGTTCATTTTCTATTCTTTGGCAGTAGTTCTTCGACACACATTCCCAATTGTAATTTGCGTACAGTAAATACCCTTCAGTAATACTTTGAGGGTGACGTAACTCGCAATTTTTGTGTGTGGTTTTTTTACTCTCTTAGAATAGTTCCATGGTCTGCCGCATCTCTTATCCAGGAAAATTCTTCTGATGTCTTGCTCTCTTCTGCAGTAACTTCACACAACAAAACTACATTGTATATCGTGTAATATCCAACAATATTTTAAACGATTATTCAAGTCCCATAACGGGCGCAGCGTGACGCTGCGCTGCATCTTCCTAGTTTCTAAGTTTATAATTCAAAGAAATATTCTCGTTTTCTGGATGTGTTTCTTTGCTGTTGTCTGCTCTCGGCACATATGTTATGTTTATCCAGGTTTCATGTTGCGTGCATTGCAACACAATTTTCAACGTCTTGTGGCAACAAATGAAAATTGTTGCATACTTATATTTTTTGCTGCTTGGGCATTTTCAATGTTGCTTGATTTGCACTGAATTTAAAGTACTTTTACATGGTCCTGCGGAGATTTGTTGCAATGATGTTACTGCGAGCAGGATTTTTATGTTCGAAGATGACCTTTTGTGGTTTTAAATAGGTCATATGGTATGGAAGGGGGCTGATCTCCTCGGTGCAGCTGGCTGGCGCCTAGCGTTGGCCTTCAGTTGATGTAACAATATTACTAGCCTTGACGAATTTGTTTTATTTTGCACTACTGCATTATATGAAAGTTTTTTCACAGCCTACAATTGTTAACTATGGTACCGTGGTCTGTGGCGCCCTGTGATTCTTACGGTTTGCATGGCTTCCACTATTTAGCAGCAACTATCAAGTTTTTGGTTTTATCAATTGGCATTTATCGGGTGATCCAAGAGAAGTGACATGTCTCATGCAATTCCGACATGATTAGCGGGCAAGTGATGGAAATGTACGTTCATTAGTCCGTACAAAGAGAGCTCTTGCGCCCATGGTGCCACGGGTCGGGGTGTGTGCGTGCACATAGAGATCTCATAATCTGTGTGAAAAGGAGAGCTCTGTAGCTTCGAAACCCAACCTTATCACCGGATTAATTTTTCTGGGTTCTGGCGGGGAGTACCTCTTTCTTACTCGCTTTGACTCCAACTCTACTCTCTCACGCCATTCTCTGAACTTGGATACATGGTGGATGCTAAGAAAAATGTGCACACAAGTTGCCCAAGATTGTGGGGGCTCACATAGCTTGATTTTCGTTTCTCTCCTCATATAATACTGATGATGCACATTGTTTTGCAAGCTGTTTTATGTTTTCGATAGGTTTTGTATTACTCTGCACGCATAATTGATCAAATATTCAGTCGGGGAAGGCTATTGTTGACAAGACCTGGAGATAACGTGGACCGTGGACGAGAGTGTTGACTGAATGTTCATGCACATATTTGCACGTTTCCTGTTTAGCTAACCTTGCATGCTCCTCTTGTTCCATCGATCGATCCAGTGCTAATTTTGCAGGTATATACTGTAGAATCGATCAGGAATAACCTCAGTGGACACTTACATCCCCAGAGACATGAGATTACCACGGATAAACGAACTCTCGGACTAGGATTTGGGATGAGTTCGAACTTCCAGCTCCAAATCAATGTCGGCTAAACACAAGGTAGTTAAAATGGTAAGCAACCGGAATCTCACCAGTCGCCACAAGCAGCAGGTTAAGGACATGAAGGAAGAAACGCAACGCCTCCTCGAGGTAGCTAACCGCCGGTGGAAAAGCACGGGACCTGGGACCGATTGCCGTTGTGAGATCTCGATCGGGCGGTCTGCAAGCCGGGGACATGCCGGTGACAGCCCTCCATCGTTTGGGGCTTTCTTCCTCCTGCTGCAGGGGACGCAGCAACGCCAGTTCTATAATTGCCACTACAATAACTAATCATGATCATGGTGTGTAAGTTGCGTGTACTTTGCCACTGTTGGCCGACTAGCAACTGCATTGCCACTAGCTAGGTGACGCAATGCCATGTAAGTGCAGTATTAGAAGAAGTGCAAGTATGTGAAAAATGTGCTAGCCAGTAGACATATGTAGGCTGATCTCTTAAAAGTTGCGAGAGCTTGATATTGCTTTTGTGAATGGGTTGAGCTTTACACTAGCTACTTTGTGCAGCGATGAAGTGGTACGGCTTGGTTTCGCTTTCCCTAAATCAGACAGGATTGGTCAATGATTAGAGGGTACTTAGAGTGCGTAGGTCCGTGCATTGCCGGTTTAGGTGTGATGAAAGGCAGACAACTTGATGAACAGGTCGACCAAAGTAAAAAAATTAATAATTCAGCTAAAGCTCTCCCCACTGTATATTGTTTCCTACCTTATTTTCTGCTGTTCTTGTAGAGCAGGTCATGAACAATTTCATTACCAAGTCGGCGTCGAATCACAGTTGGGGAACACACTTTCATACACTTGGAAGCTCTTCCATCCAACCGATAGCTCGCAATGTGTGGTTTCAGTTTTACACCCCTAATATTATTTTTTACATTGTAATAGGGAATTTCCATATTTTTTTAAGACAATGTACCTCAATACTTGTAATAAAGTTTCGATAGCGTCACACGCTCTACCATCACACATTGGACATCGGTGCTGTGAGGGAGGCCCCAACTAGTCCAAAGGCCCACTTGCGGGATGTGGCACTGGTGGTCCAAGGAGGCCCATATGGCAACTGGAGGGTCTTAGTGTTCCAAACGTAAGCTGCACCCCTGAGGCCCACCAATAACCGGATAGGACATAGTATCTACAATAACATATGTAGGAAAATGGTCACTTGCAACCCGATGGGGAAACACATGTGTCGAAAGATACATGGAACACTCATGGTGAAGGTGTTCAATGATCACACATAAGCGTTATTGTTACCGGAGTAGTTGCTACAAGTTACTGGAGATCAAAGAAGATGCTGACAAAGACAAAGGGGTCCTGGTCTAAACCACCGAAAGGTATGATCAAACTTAAAGTTGATGATCTTATGATGTGGATTAAGGAAAATGAAGCATGTGTGTTATTGCCGGATGAGTGGTAAAACACTCATCTTTATTGTTGTCTAAATATTATACTTTTCGTTGAAGTAATGATAATATCTTTCTGGACCCGCTAATCACTAATTATTGCATAGAGGTGCAAAACATTGTCTTTATTTATTTCTGTGCAGAAATGGGTATTTTAGGAAAGAAATCAAAGGCAAATACATAAGAATTACAAGCTAGGAACTTCACCAAGTCAGCTATAGGACGCTGAGATGAATCGTAGAAGGTTTAATGACCAGTAGGATAGTCACCCCGAGTGACCATACCATATGTCGGTGGATTCGCATCGTCAAACCCAGTATTTTAACGTGAATGCACATAGGTTATCCGAGATACAGAGCACCATCAGAAATACCATTTCGCCACCACATGTCAGATCTCCATCAGCACCAAAGCTCTATTGCAAACACGATCATCTTCATCACCATTACTTTCCACTTTACTTCGTAATCTCGATCCCATCACAATTGGCATGATTGTAAGACTGATACTATTCAATCTATTCAAGATCCTTTATATAATCTTCATGATTATTGATGTAATCATGTGTGAGTAGTCCTCACGGGCCAAGGGATGATGCCTAGCCTCGCAGCAACAAGTGCATCTATATATTATTATTGGGATATTGTGTCTTATGTTATTTGAATCCATTTACTTGTGCTTGTCTTCGTATCCCAATCTCCGGGTTTGTCAGGTACTCAAGTCTCACGGGGTTGATATGACACTGTAAGCACCCACCCAATCTTTCACGTCAGTCAGCTCAAGAAATACTATGGTGCTACTTGGGAGGATGCCGATTTCATCAAAGGTCTCTTTCCGGAGTTCTATGCAGCTCCTATTCATGGTTGGTGCCCTAATTCCAACACTTGAGGACAAGTGCAATGCTTTGGGGGATGTATTGTCATATCTGAAGATTACTATACCTAACTCTCGAATTCAGAGTGCTTCCTTTACTTCATCTGCCGTGAACGGAGCCAAGAGGCCTGCGTTCATTTCTTCAGTTACTCGCCTGTTTACTTTCCCCAGTAGCCCAGGGTTGGGAGCTAGGACTTCTGAGTTGAACAGTCCCTCAAAGTAACCATGTATCAGAGATGCTAACTGGTCATTACCTTTGACCCTGTTGCCGTTTGAATCATTCAGAAACTTTACTATGTTCTTCTTTTTTCTCCGTTGCAAAATGATGAAACAAGCTCGTATTTCGGTCTCCATGGCGGAGCCAATTAGCCCTTCCTCTTTGCAGCCATTAATCCGAGTGCAAACTCTCTCAATTAAGTCTTGGAAGCAGTCGCTACTATCCACTCCTACCAAGGAGGGGGAGCCACAAGTATTTTTCAGTGAGCGATTCGGTGACAATATTTCCGCAGGTTTCATACCTCTTGTCTGTCCCCCTATCTATATAAGGGTCCTTGGTAAAACTCTCTTCATTGAAGGCAGTACGTGGGTATCCATTTTATCTATAGTCTGCAGGTCATCCACATGACCAAAACAAAGTGTACGAAAGTAGTGAAACCGATATATCTGTTGAAGGTGATCCCACCGGTCGTATTTATTAAGTTGCAATGGCGAGTATCTTTGGACCCCAAAGAGTTGTATAAGTTGGAAAATGGAGATTTTCCTGTGGCATTGGCCGTTGGGCAGCTAGCTATTGCATTTGAAGGCTCCACGGAAAGAACCCGCAGGTACTATTATGACAGGTGGCTTTGAATCCAATTTGTTAGTCGTTTGCATCTCGGTTAACAAAAATAAGCTTGAATCCCTCCATTTGTAGATCAGCTAAAGTTGTTAAAACAATGCCCCAGTAAAAAGGTAGCAGAAGGTCGTTCTTTCTTAGTCTAAGTTGCACTCAGGTGCAACCGTTTTAGAGCTAGGCGATATTTTCCGTGTAAACCGGTATCGTATCTATTCGATATGGACCATTCTATAAGTATAGTCATTTTAGTCTTCCTCAAAGGACGGACGGGATACGATCTATTGTGCAACCTTCCCTTTGAAACCCACCACACACAAATACTTCTACCCCTTGTCATAGCTCCAATGCCCACATGCATCTGTCTCTAGCACAAATCTTGTACTGAAATCAGGGAGAACCAACACAGGGGCCTTAATTAAAGCTTACTTGAGAACATCAAAGGATTGCTTTGGCTTGTCCACACAAATGGTATTCCTTTCTTTAACAAGTTCGTGTGAGGTCTCCTAATTATGTATATACATGATGATTCACATCTTGACCGGAGCCATGTGAAGCACAAAAGGTGAAGAGAAAGGATTTGTTCACCACAGCCAGCCAAGATATAGAAATGAAAGTTGTTCCCATAGAATCAGATTAGATCCCGCATGTGAGCTATTTAAGACGAAGCTTACAAGAAGCAAAGTTGAAACAGGAGCTTTCCCACCAAGTACCGGCATCCAACTCTTCTCTTCCGTAGGCAAAGGGGCTTTCAACGAGATAGGGAGCTTCTGGAATTGTGAGACTTACTACCAGTGCTCCCCAATGACTTTACTAGACTGGAATTCAGGAAGAGGCGAACCCTATCTATTTGCAATTTCAACTGATCCATCACAGCATTGGTTTCTAGATGCCGAGGCCTCACCTTGGCGCCAGTCTTACTTACATCGTTCAACATTGTTCGATGCTTTTATACAATAAGTCTTATCATGTGTGCAGCAGTTGCAGCACGATTCCCTTAGCTTGATCGAACCGCATGCGGAGCTCAACTCCTAAGAAAATAATAAGAAATATGTTTTGCAGCTAGGGGTAGACCATGGCCCCATCATGCTCGAGGCTATGGGTTCAAGAGTGCAAGCGCCAAACAGAGTAGCAGACAAAATGTTCTGGTATGAGTTGATGTAGGAGACCCATCCCGACTTTGTGAATGTTGTCGATCAAGTTTGTAAGGGTGCAGAGAAGGCCTCTTGTGTACGCGAGGTGTAGCAGAAACTGGGCTGCCTCACGGAGGCATTGACGGAGTGGAACGTGTCTGAGTTTGGTCATGTATGTAAGGAACTACGCAAACTGAACGAGGACCTGGCGAGCATGAGGGATGAACCATCCAGGATCAGACCGTCCCATGTAGAAATAAAGATTACTATCCGTCTTGTCGAATTACATCACCCTGAAAAGATAATGTGGAGACAGAGGTAACGGGTACAATGCCTTACTGATGGTGACAAGAATACTCGTTTCTTCCATCCGAGAGCAAGTAGACAAAAAAATAAGAATACTATAAGTATCCTTAATAGGTCGGATGGTGTTGTAACCGAGAGCCTTCAGAGGAGATGCGTGGGATGACGAATGAGTTCTTTAAACATCTCTATACTTCTGAAGGTACTGAAAGAATGGAGGATTGATACGCGTACAGCACGCGACCGTTGGGAACCCCAAGAGGAAGGTGTGATGCGTATAGCGGCAAATTTTCCCTCAGTAAGAAACCAAGGTTTATCGAACCAGTAGGAGCCAAGAAGCACGTTGAAGGTTGATGGCGGCGAGATGTAGTGCGGCGCAACACCAGGGATTCCGGCGCCAACGTGGAACCTGCACAACACAACCAAAGTACTTTGCCCCAACGAAACAGTGAGGTTGTCAATCTCACCGGCTTGCTGTAACAAAGGATTAGATGTATAGTGTGGATGATGATTGTTTGCCAAAAACAGTAGAACGAGTATTGCAGTAGATTGTATTCGATTAAAAGAATGGACCGGGGTCCACAGTTCACTAGAGGTGTCTCTCCCATAAGATAAATAGCATGTTGGGTGAACAAATTACAGTTGGGCAATTGACAAATAAAGAGGGCATGACCATGCACATACATGATATGATGAGTATTGTGAGATTTAATTGGGCATTACGACAAAGTACATAGACCGCTATCCAGCATGCATCTATGCCTAAAAAGTCCACCTTCAGGTTATCATCCGAACCCCTTCCAGTATTAAGTTGCAAACAACAAACAATTGCATTAAGTATGGTGCGTAATGTAATCAACAACTACATCCTCGGACATAGCATCGATGTTTTATCCCTAGTGGCAACAGCACATCCACAACCTTAGAACTTTCTGTCACTGTCCCAGATTTAATGGAGGCATGAACCCACTATCGAGCATAAATACTCCCTCTTGGAGTTAAGAGTAAAAACTTGGCCAGAGCCTCTACTAATAACGGAGAGCATGCAAGATCATAAACAACACATAGGTAATAGATTGATAATCAACATAGCATAGTATTCTCTATCCATCGGATCCCAACAAACACAACATATAGCATTACAGATAGATGATCTTGATAAGTTAGGCAGCTCACAAGACCCGACAATGAAGCACAATTAGGAGAATACGACCATCTAGCTACTGCTATGGACCCATAGTCCAGGGGTGAACTACTCACTCATCACTCCGGAGGCGACCATGGCGGTGAAGAGTCCTCCGGTAGATGATTCCCCTCTCCGGCAGGGTGCCGGAGGCGATCTCCTGAATCCCCCGAGATGGGATTGGCGGCGGCGGCGTCTCTGGAAGGTTTTCCGTATCGTGGCTCTCGGTACTGGGGGTTTCGCGACGAAGGCTTTAAGTAGGCGGAGGAGATAGGTCAGGGGGCCACACGAGGGCCCCACACGACAGGCCGACGCGGCCAGGGCTTGGGCTGCGCCTGAAGGAGATATGCCCTAGGGGCAATAATAAAGTGGTTATTATTTATATCTTTATGATTATGATAAATGTTTATATATCATGCTATAATTGTATTAACCGAAACATTAGTACATGTGTGATATGTAGACAACAAGAAGTCCCTAGTATGCCTCTTAAACTAGCTTGTTGATTAATGGATGATTAGTTTCATAATCATGAACATTGGATGTTATTAATAACAAGGTTATATCATTATATGAATGATGTAATGGACACACCCAATTAAGCGTAGCATAAGATCTCGTCATTAAGTTATTTGCTATAAGCTTTCGATACATAATTACCTAGTCCTTATGACCATGAGATCATGTAAATCACTTATACCGGAAAGGTACTTTGATTACACCAAACACCACTGCGTAAATGGGTGGCTATAAAGGTGGGATTAAGTATCTGGAAAGTATGAGTTGAGGCATATGGATCAACAGTGGGATTTGTCCATCCCGATGACGGATAGATATACTCTGGGCCCTCTCGGTGGAATGTCGTCTAATGTCTTGCAAGCATATGAATGAGTTCATAAGAGACCACATACCACGGTACGAGTAAAGAGTACTTGTCAGGAGACGAGGTTGACAAGGTAGAGAGTGATACCGAAGATCAAACCTCGGACAAGTAAAATATCGCGTGACAAAGGGAATTGGTATTGTATGTGAATGGTTCATTCGATCACTAAAAGTCATCGTTGAATATGTGGGAGCCATTATGGATCTCCAGATCCCGCTATTGGTTATTGGTCGGAGTGAGTACTCAACCATGTCCGCATAGTTCACGAACCGTAGGGTGACACACTTAAAGTTGGATATTGAAATGGTAGAACTTGAATATGGAATGGAGTTCGAATATTTGTTCGGAGTCCCGGATGAGATCCCGGACATCACGAGGAGTTCCGGAATGGTCCGGAGAATAAGATTCATATATAGGATGTCATTTTATGTGAATTAAAATGTCGCGGAAGGTTCTATGGAAGGTTCTAGAAGGTTCTAGAAAAGTCCGGAAGAAACCACCAAGGAAGGTGGAGTCCACATGGGACTCCACCTCCATGGCCGGCCAACCCTAGTGGGGGAGGAGTCCCAAGTGGACTCCCCCTTAGGGGGCCGGCCACCCCCCCATATGGGAGGTGGAACTCCCACCTCAAGTGGGAGTCCTAGCTTGGCTAGGTTTCCCCTCCATATGGAAGGTTTTTGGTTCGGGTCTTATTCGAAGACTTGGATACCAACACTTGGGGTTCCACCTATATAATGAGGGGCATAGGGGAGGGGGCCGGCCACACCAAAGCGACAAGTTGGCCGCACCCCCTTGAGGCCGGCCACCCCCTCCCAAACCCTAGCCGCCCCCTTCTCCTCCATATCTTCCGCGTAGCTTTAGCGAAGCTCCGCCGGAGTTCTCCACCGCCACCGACACCACGCTGTCGTGCTGTCGGATTCAAGAGCAGCTACTACTTCCGCTGCCCGCTGGAACGGGAGGTGGACGTCGTCTTCATCAACAACCGAACGTGTGACCGAGTACGGAGGTGCTGCCCGTTCGTGGCGCCGAAACCGATCGTGATCAAGATCTTCTACGCGCTTTTGCAAGCGGCAAGTGAACGTCTACCGCAGCAACAAGAGCCCCCTCTTGTAGGCTTTGGAATCTCTTCAAGGGTGAGACTCGATACCCCCTCGTTGCTACCGTCTTCTAGATTGCATCTTGGCTTGGATTGCGTGTTCGCGGTAGGAAATTTTTTGTTTTCTATGCAACGTTATCCTACAGTGGAATCAGAGCCGTGTCTATGCATAGATGGTTGCACGAGTAGAACACAATGGTTTTGTGGGTGTTGATGCTCTTGTTATCTTTAGTTTGAGTACTTTGCATCTTTGTGGCATAGTGGGATGAAGCGGCTCGGACTAACTTTACATGACCGCGTTCATGAGACTTGTTCCTCATTCGACATGCAACTTGTATTGCATAAGAGGCTTTGCGGGTGTCTGTCTCTCCTACTATAGTGAAGATTCAATTTACTCTTCTATTGAAAACATTAGTATCAACGTTGTGGTTCATGTTCGTAGGTAGATTAGATCTCTCTCGAAAACCCTAAACCACGTAAAATATGCAAACCAAATTAGAGACGTCTAACTTGTTTTTGCAGGGTTTGGTGATGTGATATGGCCATAATGTGATGATGAATATGTATGAGATGATCATTATTGTATTGTGGCAACCGGCAGGAGCCTTATGGTTGTATTTAAATTTCATGTTGAGTAGTATTTCAAAGTAGTTGTAATAGTTGCTACATGGAGGACAATCATGAAGACGGCACCATTGACCTTGACGCTACGCCGACGATGATGGAGATCATGCCCGAAGATGATGGAGATCATGTCCGTGCTTTGGAGATGAAGATCAAAGGCACAAAGACAAAAGGGCCATATCATATCACATATGAACTGCATGTGATGTTAATCCTTTTATGCATCTTATTTTGCTTAGATCGCGACGGTAGCATTATAAGATGATCCCTCACTAAAATCTCAAGATAATAAAGTGTTCATCCTTAGTAGCACCGTTGCCAAGACTTGTCGTTTCGAAGCATCTCGTGATGATTGGGTGTGATAGAATCAACAAGTGCATACAACGGGTGCAAGACAGTTTTGCACATGCGGATACTAAGGTGGCCTTGACGAGCCTAGCATGTACAGACATGGTCTCGGAACACGTGATACCGAAAGGTAGAGCATGAATCATATCGTTGATATGATGAACACTTTGAGTGTTCGCCATTGAAATCACACCTTGTCTCGTGATGATCGGACATAGGTGCGGTGGATTTGGTTCGTGTGATCACTAAGACAACGCGAGGGATATTGTTTTGAGTGGGAGTTCACCTAGATTTTTAATTATGTTGAATTAAAATTTGAACTCAATTTGTCATAAACTTAGTCTAAAACTTTTGCAAATATATGTTGTAGAGATGGCGTCCCCAATCAATTTTAATCAGTTCCTAGAGAAAGAGAAACTTAAGAGCAACGGTAGCAACTTCACCGACTGGTTCCGTCATGTGAGGATCTTCCTCTCTGGCGGAAATCTGCAATATGTGCTTGATGCACCGCTAGGTGACCCTCCTGCAGAAACTGAAACCGATGAAGTAAAAGCTGTTTACGAGACTCGGAAAATTCGGTACTCTCAAGTTCAGTGTGCCATCCTGTGCAGTCTGGAATCCGATCTTCAAAAACGTTTTGAGCACCACGATCCTCATGAGTTGATGAAAGAGCTGAAAGCTATTTTTGAGACTCATGCGGCCGTGGAATGCTATGAAGCATCGAAACAATTCTTCAGCTGCATGATGGAAGACGGCAGCTCCGTTAGTGAGCACATGCTCGCCATGACCGGACATGCGAAGAAACTCAGTGACTTGGGAATAGTGATTCCTAACAGACTGGGGATTAATCGTGTCCTTCAATCACTGCCACCAAGTTACAAGAACTTTGTGATGAACTACAATATGCAGAACATGAACAAGGAGTTACCTGAACTCTTTGGCATGCTAAAAGCTGCTGAGATTGAGATCAAGAAAGAGCACCAAGTGTTGATGGTCAACAAGACCACCAGTTTCAAGAAACAGGGCAAGTCTAAGGGAAAATTCAAGAAGGGTGGCAAGAAAGCTGCCACGCCTCCTATGAAACCTAAGAACGGCCCTAAGCCTGATGCTGAGTGCTATTACTGCAAGGAGAAGGGACACTGGAAGCGTAATTGCTCCAAGTATCTGGCTGATCTGAAGAGCGGCCTTGTCAAGAAGAAGAAAGAAGGTATATCTGATATACATGTTATAGATGTTTATCTCACTGGTTCTCGTTCTAGTACCTGGGTATTTGATACTGGTTCGGTTGCTCATATCTGTAACTCAAAACAGGAACTAAAGAATAAACGAAGACTACTGAAAGATGAAGTGACGATGCGCGTTGGAAATGGATCCAAAGTCGATGTGATCGTTGTCGGCACACTTCCTCTACATCTACCTTCGGGATTAGTTTTAAGCCTAAATAATTGTTATTTTGTACCCGCGTTGAGCATGAACATTATATCTGGATCTTGTTTAATGCAAGACGGTTATTCATTCAAGTCTGAGAATAATGGTTGTTCTATTTTTATGAATAATATCTTTTATGGTCGAGCACCACAAAAGAATGGCTTATTTCTGTTAGATCTCGATAGTAGTGATACGCATATACATAACATTGATGCTAAGCGAATTAAATTGAATGATAATTCTACTTATATGTGGCACTGTCGTCTTGGTCATATTGGAGTGAAACGCATGAAGAAACTCCATACTGATGGATTACTTGAATCACTTGACTTTGAGTCACTTGATAGATGCGAAGCATGTCTAATGGGAAAAATGACAAAGACTCCATTTTCTCAGAGTGATGGAGCGAGCTACTGACTTATTGGAAACCATACATACCGATGTATGTGGACCAATGAGCGTAGCATCGCGCGGTGGTTATCGTTATGTTCTAACCTTCACAGATGATCTGAGTAGATATGGGTATATCTATTTCATGAAACATAAATCCGAAACTTTCGAGAAGTTTAAGGAATTCCAAAGTGAAGTAGAAAATCAACGTAACAAGAAGATCAAATTTCTGCAATCTGATCGTGGAGGTGAATATCTGAGTTATGAGTTTGGCATGCATTTAAAGAAATGCGGAATACTTTCACAATTGACACCGCCGGGAACACCTCAACGAAATGGTGTGTCCGAACGTCGTAATCGAACTCTCTTAGATATGGTTCATTCTATGATGTCTCTTACTGATTTGCCGTTATCATTTTGGAGTTATGCATTAGAGACAGCCGCATTCACTTTAAATAGAGCACCATCAAAATCCGTAGAAACGACACCGTATGAATTATGGTTTAATAAGAAACCTAAGCTGTCGTTCCTGAAAGTTTGGGGTTGCGAAGCCTATGTAAAGAAGTTACAACCGGACAAGCTAGAACCTAAAGCGGAGAAATGCATCTTCATAGGATACCCTAAGGAAACTATAGGGTATACTTTCTATCACAAATTCGAAGGCAAAATCTTTGTTGCTAAGAACGGAACCTTTCTTGAGAAAGAATTTCTCACTAAAGAAGTGACTGGAAGAAAAGTAGAACTCGATGAGATTGATGAATCTATACTCGTTGATCAGAGTAGCGCGATCGGAAGTTGTACTCGCATCGCCTACACCGGCAAGCAGAGGAAGCTAATGATAATGATCATGAAACTTCGAACGAGGAAACTACTGAACCTCGCAGATCGACAAGGGAACGTACCACTCCTGATTGGTATGATCCTTGTCTAAATGTCATGATTGTGGATAACAATGATGAGGACCCTGCGACGTATGAAGAAGCGATGATGAGCCCAGATTCCAACAAATGGCAAGAAGCCATGAAATCCGAAATGGGATCCATGTATGATAACAAAGTATGGACTTTGGTAGACTTACCTGATAGCCGAAAGGCTGTCGAGAATAAATGGATCTTCAAGAGAAAAACAGATGCTGATGGTAATATTACTGTCTATAAAGCTCGACTTGTCGCAAAGGGTTTCCGACAAATTCAAGGAGTTGACTACGATGAGACTTTCTCACCTATAGCGAAGCTAAAATCTGTAAGGATTTTGTTAGCAATAGCTGCATTTTTCGATTATGAGATTTGGCAGATGGATGTCAAAACGGCGTTCCTTAATGGAGACATTGAGGAAGAGTTGTATATGGTACAACCCAAAGGTTTTGTCGATCCTAAAAATGCTGACAAAGTATGCAAACTTCAGCGTTCAATCTATGGACTGAAGCAAGCATCAAGAAGTTGGAACCGACGCTTTGATAAGGTGATCAAAGACTTCGGGTTTATACAGTGTCATGGAGAGGCCTGTATTTACAAGAAAGTGAGTGGGAGCTCGTAGCATTCCCGATATTATATGTAGATGACATATTGTTGATCGGGAATGATATAGAACTATTAAGCAGTGTTAAAGGTTATTTGAATAATAGTTTTTCAATGAAAGACCTTGGTGAAGCATCGTATATATTAGGCATCAAGATTTATAGAGATAGATCAAGACGCCTAATAGGGCTATCACAGAGTACATATCTGGACAAGATTCTAAAGAAGTTTAGAATGGACGAAAGTAAGAAAGGGTTCTTACCTATGTTACCATGCAAAGTCTTGAGTAAGACTCAAGGACCGGCTACGGCAGAAGAAAGAGAAAGGATGAGTAAAATCCCCTATGCCTCGGCAGTAGGATCTATCATGTATGCCATGCTATGTACTAGACCGGATATAGCACATGCTGTTAGTTTGACTAGCAGATATCAAAGTGATCCAGGAATGGAACACTGGACAGCGGTCAAGAATATCCTGAAGTACTTGAAAAGAACTAAGGATATGTTTCTTTGTTATGGAGGTGACCAAGAGCTCGTTGTAAGTGGTTACACCGATGCAAGTTGGAACACTGATCCTGATGACTCTAAGTCACAATCTGGGTACGTGTTTATATTGAATGGTGCTGCAGTAAGCTGGGCAAGCTCGAAGCAGTGCACGGTGGCGAAGTCTTCAACAGAATCAGAGTACATAGCGGCTTCAGAGGCTTCATCAGAAGCGGTATGGATGAAGAGGTTCATTGTAGAGCTCGGTGTGATTCCTAGTGCATTGGACCCATTAATCATTTACTGTGATAACATGGGTGCCATCGCCAATGCACAAGAGCCAAGGTCACACAAGAGGCTGAAGCATATCAAGCTGCGTTACCACTCGATTCGCGAATACATCGAAGATGGAGAAGTAAAGATTTGCAAAGTACACACTGATCTGAATGTAGCAGATCCGTTGACTAAAGCTCTCCCTAGGGCAAAGCATGACCAACACCAGAATGCCATGGGTGTTAGGTATATTACAATGTAATCTAGATTATTGACTCTAGTGCAAGTGGGAGACTGAAGGAGATATGCCCTAGAGGCAATAATAAAGTGGTTATTATTTATATCTTTATGTTTATGATAAATGTTTATATATCATGCTATAATTGTATTAACCGAAACATTAGTACATGTGTGATATGTAGACAACAAGAAGTCCCTAGTATGCCTCTTAAACTAGCTTGTTGATTAATGGATGATTAGTTTCATAATCATGAACATTGGATGTTATTAATAACACGGTTATATCATTATATGAATGATGTAATGGGCACACCCAATTAAGCGTAGCATAAGATCTCATCATTAAGTTATTTGCTATAAGCTTTCGATACATAATTACCTAGTCCTTATGACCATGAGATCATGTAAATCACTTATACCGGAAAGGTACTTTGATTACACCAAACACCACTGCGTAAATGGGTGGCTATAAAGGTGGGATTAAGTATCCGGAAAGTATGAGTTGAGGCATATGGATCAACAGTGGGATTTGTCCATCCCGATGACGGATAGATATACTCTGGGCCCTCTCGGTGGAATGTCGTCTAATGTCTTGCAAGCATATGAATGAGTTCATAAGAGACCACATACCACGGTACGAGTAAAGAGTACTTGTCAGGAGACGAGGTTGAACAAGGTATAGAGTGATACCGAAGATCAAACCTCGGACAAGTAAAGTATCACGTGACAAAGGGAATTGGTATTGTATGTGAATGGTTCAATCGTTCACTAAAAGTCATCGTTGAATATGTGGGAGCCATTATGGATCTCCAGATCCCGCTATTGGTTATTGGTCGGAGTGAGTACTCAACCATGTCCGCATAGTTCACGAACCGTAGGGTGACACACTTAAAGTTGGATATTGAAATGGTAGAACTTGAATATGGAATGGAGTTCGAATATTTGTTCGGAGTCCCGGATGAGATCCCGGACATCACGAGGAGTTCCGGAATGGTCCGAAGAATAAGATTCATATATAGGATGTCATTTTATGTGAATTAAAATGTCACGGAAGGTTCTATGGAAGGTTCTAGAAGGTTCTAGAAAAGTCCGGAAGAAACCACCAAGGAAGGTGGAGTCCACATGGGACTCCACCTCCATGGCCGGCCAACCCTAGTGGGGGAGGAGTCCCAAGTGGACTCCCCCTTAGGGGGCCGGCCACCCCCCCATATGGGAGGTGGAACTCCCACCTCAAGTGGGAGTCCTAGCTTGGCTAGGTTTCCCCTCCATATGGAAGGTTTTTGGTTCGGGTCTTATTCGAAGACTTGGATACCAACACTTGGGGTTCCACCTATATAATGAGGGGCATAGGGGAGGGGGCCGGCCACACCAAAGCCACAAGTTGGCCGCACCCCCTTGAGGCCGGCCACCCCCTCCCAAACCCTAGCCGCCCCCTTCTCCTCCATATCTTCCGCGTAGCTTTAGCGAAGCTCCGCCGGAGTTCTCCACCGCCACTGACACCATGCCGTCGTGCTGTCGGATTCAAGAGGAGCTACTACTTCCGCTGCCCGCTGGAACGGGAGGTGGATGTCGTCTTCATCAACAACCGAACGTGTGACCGAGTACGGAGGTGCTGCCCGTTCGTGGCGCCGGAACCGATCGTGATCAAGATCTTCTACGCGCTTTTGCAAGCGGCAAGTGAACGTCTACCGCAGCAACAAGAGCCTCCTCTTGTAGGCTTTGGAATCTCTTCAAGGGTGAGACTCGATACCCCCTCGTTGCTACCGTCTTCTAGATTGCATCTTGGCTTGGATTGCGTGTTCGCGGTAGGAAATTTTTTGTTTTCTATGCAACGTTATCCTACAGCGCCGCCCTGGTGTCTGGGCACCTCGTGGCCCCACTTCGTGACTCCTTCGGTCTTCTGGAAGCTTCGTGTGAAAATAGGCCCCTGGGCGTTGATTTCGTCCAATTCCGAGAATATTTCCTTACTAGGATTTCTGAAACCAAAAACAGCAGAAACAAAGAATCGGCTCTTCGGCATCTCGTTAATAGGTTAGTGCCGGAAAATGCATAAATATGACATAAAGTATGCATAAAACATGTAGATATCATCAATAATGTGGCATGGAACATAAGAAATTATCGATACGTCGGAGACGTATCAGCATCCCCAAGCTTAGTTTCTGCTCGTCCCGAGCAGGTAAACGATAACAAAGATAATTTCTGGAGTGACATGCCATCATAACCTTGATCATACTATTGTAAGCACATGTAATGAATGCAGCGATCAAAACAATGGTAAATGACATGAGTAAACAAATGAATCATATAGCAAAGACTTTTCATGAATAGTACTTTCAAGACAAGCATCAATAAGTCTTGCATAAGAGTTAACTCATAAAGCAATAATTCAAAGTAAAGGTATTGAAGCAACACAAAGGAAGATGAAGTTTCAGCGGTTGCTTTCAACTTATAACATGTATATCTCATGGATATTGTCAATGTAAAGTAATATAACAAGTGCAATATGCAAGTATGTAGAAATCAATGCACAGTTCACACAAGTGTTTGCTTCTTGAGATGGAGAGAAATAGGTGAACTGACACAACATAAAAGTAAAAGAAAGGCCCTTCGCAGAGGGAAGCATTGATTGCTATATTTGTGCTAGAGCTTTGGTTTTGAAAACAAGAAACAATTTTGTCAACGGTAGTAATAAAGCATATGTGTTATGTAAATTATATCCTACAAGTTGCAAGCCTCATGCATAGTACACTAATAGTGCCCGCACCTTGTCCTAATTAGCTCGGATTACCTGGATTATCATCGCAATACATATGTTTTAACCAAGTGTCACAAAGGGGTACCTCTATGCCGCCTGTACAAAGGTCTAAGGAGAAAGCTCGCATTGGATTTCTCGCTTTTGATTATTCTCAACTTAGACATCCATACCGGGACAACATAGACAACAGATAATGGACTCCTCTTTTATGCATAAGCATTCAACAACAGTTAATTTTCTCATATGAGATTGAGGATATTTGTCCAAAACTGAAACTTCCACCATGGATCATGGCTTTAGTTAGCGGCCCAATGTTCTTCTCTAACATTATGCATGCTCTAACCATTCTAGTGGTAAATCTCCCTTACTTCAGACAAGACGGACATACATAGCAACTCACATGATATTCAACAAAGAGTAGTTGATGGCGTCCCCAGGAACATAGTTATCGCTCAACAAGCAACTTAATAAGAGATAAAGTGCATAAGTACATATTCAATACCACAATAGTTTTTAGGCTATTTGTCCCATGAGCTATATATTGCAAAGGTAGAGGATAGAAATTTTAAAGGTAGCACTCAAGCAATTTACTTTGGAATGGCGGAGAAATACCATGTAGTAGGTAGGTATGGTGGACACAAATGGCATAGTGGTTGGCTCAAGGATTTTGGATGCATGAGAAGCATTCCCTCTCGATACAAGGTTTAGGCTAGCAAGGTTATTTGAAACAAACACAAGTATGAAGCGGTGCAGCAAAACTCACATAAAAGACATATTGTAAACATTATAAGACTCTACACCGTCTTCCTTGTTGTTCAAACACTTACTAGAAATTATCTAGACCTTAGAGAGACCAATTATGCAAACCAAATTTTAGCAAGCTCTATGTATTTCTTCATTAATAGGTGCAAAGTATATGATGCAAGAGCTTAAACATGAGCACAACAATTGCAAAGTATCAAATTATCCAAGACATTTTACCAATTACAACATGTAGCATTTCTTGTTTCCAACCATATAACAATTTAACGAAGAAGATTCAACATTCGCCATGAACACTATGAGTAAAGCCTAAGGACATATTTGTCCATATGCAACAGCGGAGCGTGTCTCTCTCCCACACAATGAATGCTAGGATCCATTTTATTCAAACAAAAACGAAAACAAAAACAAACAGACGCTCCAAGCAAAGTGCATAAGATGTGATGGAATAAAAATATAGTTTCACTAGAGGAACCTGATAATGTTGTCGATGAAGAAGGGGATGCCTTCGCATCCCCAAGCTTAGACGCTTGAGTCTTCTTAAAATATGCAGGGGTGAACCACCGGGGCATCCCCAAGCTTAGAGCTTTCACTCTCCTTGATCATATTGTATCATCTCCCTCTCTTGATCCTTGAAAACTTTCTCCACACCAAACTCAAAACAACTCATTAGAGGGTTAATGCACAATTAAAATTCACATGTTCAGAGGTGACATAATCATTCTTAACACTTCTGGACATTGCACAAAGCTACTGAAAGTTAATGGAATCGAAAAATCCATCAAGCATAGCAAAACAGGCAATGCGAAATAAAAGGCAGAATCTGTCAAAACAGAACAGTCCGTAAAGACGAATTTAATTGAGGCACCAGACTTGCTCAAATGAAAATGCTCAAATTGAATTAAAGTTGCGTACATATCTGAGGATCACTCACATAAATTGGCATAACTTTCTGAGTTACCTACAGAGAATTAGGCCCAGATTCGTGACAGCAAAGAAATCTGTTTCTGCGCAGTAATCCAAATCTAGTATGAACCTTACTATCAACGACTTTACTTGGCACAATAATGCAACAAAACTAAGATAAGGAGAGGTTGCTACAGTAGTAACAACTTCCAAGACTTAAATATAAAACAAAATTACTGTAGTAAAATAAAACATGGGTTATCTCCCAAGAAGTGCTTTCTTTATAGCCATTAAGATGGGCTCAGCAATTTTAATGATGCACTCGCAAGAAATAAGAGTTGAAGCAAAAGAGAGCATCAAAAAGCAAATTCGAAACACATTTAAGCCTAACCCACTTCCTATGAAAAGGAATCTTGTAAATAAACAAATTCATGAAGAACAAAGTGACAAGCATAGGAAGATAAAACACGAGTAGCTTCAAGATTCTCAACATAAAGAGGGGAAACTTAATATTATTAAGATGCATATAACCATGTTTCCCTCTCTCATAATAACTTTCAGTAGTATCATGAGCAAACTCAACAATATAACTATCACATAAAGCATTCTTATCATGAGTCTCATGCATAAAATTATTACTACTCCCAACATAAGCATAGTCATTTTTATTAATTGTAGTGGGAGCAAATTCAACAAAGTAGCTATCATTATTATTCTCATCACCATAATCATCAAATATAGGAGGCATATTGTAATCATAATTAATTTTCCCCTCAATAGTAGGTGGACTGAAAATATGATAGTCATCATTGCAATCATCATATATAGGAGGTAAAGTATCATCAAAGTAAATTTTCTCCTCCATGCTTGGGGGACTAGAAATATCATGCTTATCAAAACCAGCTTCCCCAAGCTTAGAATTTTCCATAGCATTAGCAACAATGGTGTTCAAAGCATTCATACTAATAACATTGCCATTAGCACGCATATAAAGTTCCATAGGCTTTTTAATTTTCTCTTCAAATACCTCATGTCCTAACTCAAGATAAATACTATAAAGATCTCTAATATTTTTGTTGTTTTCCATTAAGCCTAACTAGTGAAATAAAAACATGCATGGAATTAAGTAAAGTAAAACAAGTAACTAATTTTTTTTGTGTTTTGATTTAATGCAGCAAACAAAGTAGTACATAAAATAAAGCAAGATAAAAACAAATTAAAGAGATTGGAGGTGGAGACTCCCCTTGCAGCGTGTCTTGATCTCTCCGGCAACGGCGCCAGAAAATAGTCTAGATACGCGTACAGCACGCGACCGTTGGGAACCCCAAGAGGAAGGTGTGATGCGTACAGCGGCAAGTTTTCCCTCAGTAAGAAACCAAGGTTTATCGAACCAGTAGGAGCCAAGAAGCACGTTGAAGGTTGATGGCGGCAAGATGTAGTGCAGCGCAACACCAGGGATTCCGGCGCCAACGTGGAACCTGCACAACACAACCATAGTACTTTGCCCCAACGAAATAGTGAGGTTGTCAATCTCACCGGCTTGCTGTAACAAAGGATTAGATGTATAGTGTGGATGATGATTGTTTATAGAAAATAGTAGAAAGAGTATTGCAGTAGATTGTATTCGATTAAAAGAATGGACCGGGGTCCACAGTTCACTAGAGGTGTCTCTCCCATAAGATAAATAGCATGTTGGGTGAACAAATTACAGTTGGGCAATTGACAAATAAAGAGGGCATGACCATGCACATACATGATATGATGAGTATTGTGAGATTTAATTGGGCATTACGACAAAGTACATAGAACGCTATCCAGCATGCATCTATGCCTAAAAAGTCCACCTTCAGGTTATCATCCGAACCCCTTCCAGTATTAAGTTGCAAACAACAGACAATTGCATTAAGTATGGTGCGTAATGTAATCAACAACTACATCCTCGGACATAGCATCGATGTTTTATCCCTAGTGGCAACAGAACATCCACAACCTTAGAACTTTCTGTCACTGTCCCAGATTTAATGGAGGCATGAACCCACTATCGAGCATAAATACTCCCTCTTGGAGTTAAGAGTAAAAACTTGGCCAGAGCCTCTACTAATAACGGAGAGCATGCAAGATCATAAACAACACATAGGTAATAGATTGATAATCAACATAGCATAGTATTCTCTATCCATCGGATCCCAACAAACACAACATATAGCATTACAGATAGATGATCTTGATCATGTTAGGCAGCTCACAAGACCCGACAATGAAGCACAATTAGGAGAAGACGACCATCTAGCTACTGCTATGGACCCATAGTCCAGGGGTGAACTACTCACTCATCACTCTGGAGGCGACCATGGTGGTGAAGAGTCCTCCGGGAGATGATTCCCCTCTCCGGCAGGATGCCGGAGGCGATCTCCTGAATCCCCCGAGATGGGATTGGCGGCGGCGGCGTCTGATAACCCACAAGTATAGGGGATCGCAGCAGTCTTCGCGGGTAGTATAACCCAATTTATTGATTCGACACAAGGGGAGACAAAGAACACTTGGAAGCCTTAACAGCGGAGTTGTCAATTCAGCTGCACCTAGAAACAGACTTGCTCGCAAGAGTTTATCAGTAGTAACAGTTTTATAGCAGTAGCAGTAGTGAAATAACAGCAGCAGAGTAACAGAGACAGCAGTAGTGATTATAGTAAACAGCAGGATTAAAATACTGTAGGCACGGGGACGGATGACGGGCGTTGCATGGATGAGAGAAACTCATGTAACAATCATAGCAGGGCATTTGCAGATAATAATAAAACGGTGTCCAAGTACAAAGCAATCAATAGGCATGTGTTCCAATTATAGTCGTACGTGCTCGCAATGAGAAACTTGCACAACATCTTTTGTCCTACCAGCCGGTGTTAGCCGGGCCTCAAGGGAAACTACTGGATATTAAGGTACTCCTTTTAATAGAGTACCGGAGCAAAGCATTAACACTCCGTGAACATATGTGATCCTCACATCACTACCATCCCCTCCGGTTGTCCCGATTCTTGTCACTTCGGGGCCATTGGTTCCGGACAGTGACATGTGTATACAACTTGCAGGTAAGACCATAAACAATGAATATCATGATGAAACAATAACATGTTCAGATCTGAGATCATGGCACTCGGGCCCTAGTGACAAGCATTAAGCATAACAAGTTGCAACAATATCATCAAAGTACCAATTACGGACACTAGGCACTATGCCCTAACAATCTTATGCTATTACATGACCAATCTCATCCAATCCCTACCATCCCCTTCGGCCTACAGCGGGGGAATTACTCACACATGGATGGGGGAAACATGGCTGGTTGATGTAACACCCCAAATTTCAATAAAAAGAAAGTTAGAGAATTCCAGAAAGCAAAATTTCAAACCAACAAAAACTTTTCTATTTGCATATAGTACCATGCATAGGACTTGTGCATTTGAGTGATATGCCATGATGATTGTTATTACTTGTATTTGATATGCTCTAAAACCCTAGTGTGATCATATGAAGATCACCAACTAAATAAATCAAAGAGGAGGAAAATCCAATAATTTAAAAACCCTAAAAACCCTAACATATGCCCTATAGCATTTTTATAAATTTTGACCCTAGACCAATTTGGTCTTCACCATTAGTTGAATAATGTTATTAAACACTTATTACAACTTTTGGAATCAAAGTTTCACAATTCAAATGAAATCCAAACACAAATCCCACTCACATATGATAATGGTCAAAACTGAAATTTATAGTCTGATCACCACTTTGAGCCCTTGCCATTCATTTTTCCCAAACCAACTCTTGCTAACTCTTTGCATCATTTCAAAGTCAACATCAAGGTGAACAACTTTGATGAAGATCATCATGCCAAATTCATCTTTGATCATGAGCAAGGCTCATCCAAAGTCCCAACTTTTTAACATATGGAACAATCTACACTTAGCCATTTTGGCCAACTTTTGAATTCTAATTTTTCCACCACCACCTCAAAACCTCTCTGGTCATTTACAACTAATATCAACACTCACTTTTCAAACACATTTACCATTTGAATATTTTCAAATTTGGACAATTTTATAAATTCCAAAATCGGGCACTATTTGCAACTATTGCAAATAGTGATTCTACACACCTAATCTACCCCAACTCTAATCTACCTTGTCCCCTGGTTCCCTCTAACCATAAATTGCACATAGTAACCCTAATGAGGAGTGGCTAGCTCACATGGGCATGGCATGCCGGCCATGGCGCCACCATGCCGAGCCACCCCTCCTCTCCTTCATCGCCACCTCTGCCCACCTTGTCCAACGCCGCCACCTCACTCTACTGGACCACCTAGCACCGGCCATGGTCGAGGAGAAGCTCGACAGCCGCCGGAACGCGCGCGCCCAGTGGTGGCCACGCCATGCCGACGACATCGCGCGTGGACACTCGCGGACGTCACAGTACACGCGCCGCCTCGCCACCCCGTGCCTTGCCTGGACCCGCTCTCGACGAGTTGAGCTTGCACTCGACACCTGGAAGCCGCCAGACATGGCCAAGACCACGACCCGTGCCCGCCGCCGCCGGAGACGAAGAGGAAACCCCGCCGCGGGCGCGACAGACACGGAAGCAACGCGACATAACCAGGCCCTCCCCGACCACGCTGTCGCCACCATTCGCCTCGCCTGGACACGTAGAGCATCCCTGCACACTCGCCTAGCTCGATAGCTCGCCGGAGACGCCGCGCCCATGTCGCCCGCATCACTGCCCCGCCACCCTCTCTCAATTCTATAAATAGCACGTTCCCTGGACAGAACCAAGCACACCATTCCACTCCCCACCTCTCACTGCTTCGCCACCACCACTCCACTCACTCGATCATCGCCGGAGCCGCCCCAATTTGGAGATCGGAGCCGCCAGTACACGGAGGTCGCCGTCGTCGATTGGAGCCGAACCAGGAGCTGCCGCCGGTACCAGGAGCTCCGCCGTCGTCCACAACTTCACCACGCACACTGCCATCCCTCGCTGGAGCACTGGTTAGCCCGCCGACCCCCTACTGCTGCCACCGCATCGTCAGGTTCTCGTCGGCGACGACGATGAACCACGGCCGTTGATCTGCGTTCTAATCCAACGCTCCCCTTTAAAACGTACCGCTTCGGTGACGCTGAGTCACTGACGCGCGGACCCCACCCTGTCAGCGCGCTGCGTGTCTGTGGACCGTGGTTGGGCTGGACTGGGTTGGTTTGGGCCGTTTTTAAATCTGGCAGCCCGTTTAGTTTTCCCGCCGGCCTGTTAATTCAAATCTAGTTTAAATATTTCCAAATGAATTTCAATACTGCTGCCACTTTGAAATTCAATAGAATTAAATTGGCTCAACCAAATTTGATGAACTTTATATGGTTGGAAAGCTAGAGAAATTATCTAGCCAATGCCACTGGCCCCATGGCCAGATTCTTTGTAGAATTAATGTGATAAAAATAACAAGACAGGGACTTTTCCCTATTCAAATAATTCTTAAAAATCAACCAAAATAGATATTAAGTTAATTCCAACTCTAATAGCTCACATTTGACTTACTCTAATTGTTTATGCAATAAAATGGTGTGGTCACTTTGCATGATCATACCCTAGTTTAATTAAAGGATCATTTGACTAGTTTAACTAGTTGATATTGTCCAAAACTATTAAAGTAAAATATGTGGAGTATTACACTTCATTTAAACTTGTCTCACATGAATTCATGGGATGTTTGGACCCCTGGTCCCAAACTCTCTTATATGAATTACTTGAGATTTAAATCAAATGTAGTGTTATTTAAATAGTATGAGGTGATCCACCTCATTTAAATCATTTTCCCAAATGATGATGATGAACATTTGACTTAGGTCAATATGAGTTCATCTATGATTGTTTGAGAAATTAAATCTTAAGAAGATTTCAATGAGAGGAAATTATTTCTCAAGAACCCTATGGAAACTATCATTTACATATTAAATACAAAGAAGTGAATTCTATTTAAACCCCACAACCCATGTACTCTAGTTAACTTATTTGTGTGCATAGAGTAGTTTGTGTGTTATATGTGATGTATGGAATAGCCATTGAATTAGTGAGTAATTATACTCGTATTCAAATTTAGACGGTAGCACCGGAGAGTACGCCGAAGAAGAAGGTTGCTACCAAGAGGAGGAGGAGGAACAGTTTGAGAACTACCAAGGCAAGCTAATATTCTTGCAAAGTGCAAAGCCCCTTGGGGCAAGGCACCATGTTTCTTATCTTTTCTCATATGAACCCATCCCAAGTTTTTACTTGTTTTCTAAATGAGTTACTTTGATAGTTAACTTTGGTCCAAGTACAAGTTGATTACTAGAGTAGTGAGTTAGTCTTCTCCAAGCAAAGCAAGTTAGCACCCCTCATGAATTAGAGCTAGTGCTAATGAATTAAAACTTGACTACTCTAGATGGGAACAATGTGAATTTGAAGGGATTTTTGAAACCTTGGAATGAAGATGCATTCCATTGAATGATTTTTGAAGGTGAATGTGAACAAGACAAGATGGTGATTTTTGATAAAACAATGATGTTGGTTTGAATGCGATACCTTTCCAATTATTAAGTACCCCCACAATACCTGATTATGGGTAGGGCTTAACTGGAAGTTTATGCGTATTAGTATGGGTTCCCTCTAAACAAGCGTCATCGGGGTTATGCCGAAAGCTGCCTCTACCACAAAAGAAATGATATGATATGATGCGAAATGAGGTGAATGTCCGGCCCAAGCCCTGTGCAGTTCTCAGGCTGACCGTCTGTCTTCACTGGGAGGCCAAGCTCATGGGGAGAGGTGCTCATACTAGGATTTGTAAGTGAAAGGTTATGGTTGATGATCCGTGTACTGTGTTACGATGATTCGGGGTAATCCCGACGGATGAAATCAAATGTTGTGACACAAGTGTGCAACCTCTGCAGAGTGTAAACCTATTCGAATAGCCGCGTCCACGGTTACGGACGGTTGGAAAGGCCATACAGTTTCCGATGTCATATCTTTGAAAATGATGTTGAAAGGTGATGGTGAAATGACTTGTGGTGAATTGAATTGAAATCACCACTTGAATGGTGGGAATGACACTAATGTTCCCACTTGAGTTAGTTAGCACTTGAATAAGCTTTTCTCAAACTTTGTGAACTAAAAATAGCTTTCTGCAAATAAACTAGAGCTTAGCAAACCATACTAGAATGTCTAGCACTTACATTAGTATTAGTTTGCGAGTACTCAACGTACTCACGGCTTTGTCCCTGGCTATTCAAATGGCCAGAGTATGAAGATGACCAAGGAGATGACCAGCAGGACGCCTACGACAACTAAGCCTCTTCCGACGTCAAGCGTTGGCCTGTGGACTATAGAGTCCTTGTATCTTACGCTTCCGCTATGTTGAACTATGAACTTGTGTTTGTTCGTTGATCAATAGATCAACTATTCGTGTAATATGGATCATGTGATTCCAAATTTGTAAGACTTATGGTTTGTAATGAATGATGACTGTGATACTTAACTATTATGCCTCGCAACAACAATATTCCTGGGATTGCGATGTATGACATAATAGGCATTCGGACTTAAAAATCCGGGTGTTGACAAGTTGGTATCAGAGCCATTGTTTGACCTTAGAAGACCTTAGTTAGAATGGGCGTTCTGAAAAACTTAACTTTGAAATCAAATGAAAGAAATTATTTGTGAAAATTTACTACACTATTGTCTTTGAGACTTTGCCAAAATTTGATGAATCATGTCTATCTTATTTGAATCAACTTAAAACTTTGCCACACTTTGCACTCTTTAACTTACTCATCCAATTCTCTTTCAGATGGCGCTGAATGAACCCATCAACACCAAGTTTTACCAGCTTGGGAACGGAGGGAGCTTGATCTTCGAGCACGACCTCAACGCCGTCTCTGACTTCCTTGGGCGCCCACACCCCGAGTTTCACGGGGTTCAGCTGGACGACACGCCCGGAGGAGAGTTGCAGTGGGTGATCACTGTCGACTTGAGGGGCAAGATGGAGCCTCCCACTTCGGAGAGGATCCTCTTCTCCTTCCGCGAGAGCAACTGGCTCGACGGACTCGCACGTGGCCTTCAGGAGGCACTTGCACGCCTCTGTGGACAGAACGTGGTGCGCATCCTCGCCTCTCGCTACGCCCACCTTGTGAGGCGTGATGCCGCGGGAGTGCCCATGGAGCTGCAGCCGCACCCGGAGTTGAGGCACCATGCTGAGCACCTGGACTTCATGCTCTACCAGACTCAGAGGGACCTCGACGCCACTCGCGCTTACGCGAACCAGACCCATGCTCACATCACCGAGCAGGGTGAGGCGATCAAGCTACTCAACAACGACCGCAAGAGCCTTCGCCAGCAGCATGCCAAGAAGGACGCTACGATTCGTCGCCTTCGCGCCCGGATCGCGTCACTTGAGGCCACTGTCAAGGCCCAAGAGGATCAGATTCGTCAGCTGGAGGATGACGATGGAGGCATCGACATTCAGGGAGGAGATGCCTTCCTGAGTGACGACAACGACTTTGAGGAGGACGAGAACACCGAGGAGGAGGACTACGAGTTCCTGGAGGCAGGACCCGACGACTACGTCCCGATCGATGTCGATGAGGAGGAGTAGTTGCACTAGTTCACTTATAGTAGGTGTGAGTTGTATCCCGTCCCTTGTATCGTAGCATGAGAATGGTTCTTAAAACCATTGGAGTATGTACGTAGTTTGTACTATGTGTTGCATGAATGAATGAATGTTATGTTTGTCATGAAAAGATTACAAGTTTTCAAAATGTTTTCAAACTTAACCAAAATGAACCATAGAATGTTCCCTCTTATCTCATAATCTTCTACATCTTCAGATGGCCCCTCCGAATCGCACCAACGATGCGATGCTGCAACTACTGCAAACCATGCTTGCAGCCCGGGAAACCGAAAGAGCCGAACGCCAAGCCAACCTCACCGCCTTGCAGAACATCGCCAACCAAGGCCATGGAAATCATGACCACCCCGGATACAAGCTCAAGAACTTCCAAAACACCAACCCTCCGGTGTTTAGCAAGACCGAGGAGCCCCTCGACGCTGACGATTGGCTCCAGACTATGGAGAACAATCTGGAGGTAGCCGGAGTGGAAGCCAACGAGAAAGTCCTGTTCGCCACTCACTATCTCGCTGGACCAGCCCGCGCTTGGTGGATAAGCACCCGTGCCATGAACGGAGGCCAATTCATGACTTGGGAGGATTTCAAACTCAAGTTCAGCAAGTACCATGTACCCCCGGGTCTTATCAAGAAGATGAGGGATGAATTCCGTGAGCTGAAACAAGGTCGCATGACGGTGGTTGAATACCGCGACAAGTTTCTCACTTTGTCAAGGTATGCCCCTGATGAGACCGACACCGTTGAGAAGAGGAAGGAGAGATTCCTGAACGGACTGCATGATGAGATGCAGACTGTCCTCGTCAACATCCCCTTCGCCGACCTCGAAGCCCTTGTTGACTCCGCCATCCAGATGGAGGGCAAGTTAAACCAAGCCAATGAGAACCGCAAGCGCCGCATGGCCAATCAGAGTGGATCAAGCCACCCCCAGAAGTTTCGCCCTAGCTCGAGCGGAGGTTTCACTCTGAGAAACAACAAACCCCAGATGCAGAACTCTCGCCCCGGTTATCAGAACCGGAGTGGAGGAAACTCCAAGCCAGGAGGCTACAACAACAACTACAACAACAACAACTACAACCGCGCTCCACCCCGAGCCCCTAACAACAACAACACCAACACCAACACCGCTCCCAGAACCGGAAGCAATGCCGTTCCCGTTGCGAACAAGCAGGACAAGACCACTATCACTTGTTATGAGTGTGGTGTAGTGGGGCACTACTCCAACGAGTGTCCCAAGCGTCTTGCCAAGCTCGCCGGCAACACCGCTGCACCTGCTCAGCAGCAACGCCGTGTCTCCACCGGCAAGAAGTTCGCCCCCAACAACCCCAACAACCGCAACGGCCGCCTCTACCACATGAACGCCGAAGAAGCCCAGGAAGCACCAGATGTTGTACTGGGTATGTTTTCTGTCAACCACATCCCTGCCAGAGTGTTGTTTGATTCCGGAGCATCTCATTCTTTTGTCACCGAAGACTTTGCATCAACAAGTAAAATTCAACCCCTCAGTTTGAAGCATGTTATGATAGTCCAAATCCCCGGATCAACCACCAAAGCTAGAAAATTTTGCAAAAATGTGCCAATCAAAATCCATGATGTAGATTTCTTTGCAAATCTAATCATACATGGAACCAAAGGTTTGGAAGTTGTCCTAGGAATGGACTGGATGTCCAAGCACAATGGATTGATAGACTGCGCCAAGAAAGCCATAACCATGACTAGCAGCACCGGTATCGTAGTTGAGCACGTCTCTGAAAAACTACCCAGAAAATTCACCTGCAACCAAAGTGTATCCAAGCCAACTCTGGATCAAATCAGGGTCATTTGTCGCTACCCTGATGTGTTTCCGGATGATCTACCCGGTATGCCCCCGGATCGGGATATCGAGTTTATCATCGAGTTAATTCCCAGAACTGGACCCATCGCCCAGAGAGCCTACAGCATGAACGCAACTGAGCTTGTGGAGCTGAAGAAGCAAATAGATGACATGTTAGCCAAAGGTTTGATTAGACCAAGTGCATCCCCCTGGAGATCCCCCGTCTTGTTTGTCGACAAGAAGGATGGTGCAAATCGTTTATGCACGGACTATCGTAAGCTTAACGATGTCACCATCAAAAACAAATACCCCCTACCCAAGATCGAAGATTTGTTTGACCAACTCACCGGATCTCGAGTTTTCTCCAAGATTGATCTTAGAACTGGATACCACCAACTGAAGATCCGAGCCACCGACATTCCAAAAACTGCCTTTACCACCAGATATGGGTTGTATGAGTACAACGTCATGTCGTTTGGACTGACCAATGCCCCCGCTTATTTCATGAATCTCATGAATAAGATCTTCATGAACTTTTTGGACAAGTTTGTCATTGTGTTCATCGACGACATCCTCGTCTACTCCAAGTCCGAAGAGGAACATGAACAGCATTTGGAGATTGTCCTAGAAACCCTTAGATAGCACAAGTTGTATGCCAAGTTTAGCAAGTGTGAGTTTTGGCTGGAAGAAGTTGGATTCCTGGGACACATCTTGTCCGCAGGAGGAATTGCCGTAGATCCCGCCAAAATCAAAACTGTTATGGAATGGCAAGCCCCAACCACACAAACCGAGGTCCGCGCTTTTCTTGGATTAGCCGGATACTACCGCAGATTTGTAGAAGGTTTTTCGAGCATCGCTCGACCAATGACCCAACTGCTGAAAAAGGACAGAAAGTTTGAGTGGACCGACAAATGCGAAGAGAGCTTTCAACAACTCAAGAGTAGACTGACAACAGCCCCAATCCTGATCATGCCAGATATCGCAAAGCCCTTTGACGTATATTGCGACGCCTCCAAGACTGGACTTGGATGCGTGCTTATGCAAGAAGGCAAGGTTGTATCCTACCTTTCAAGACAGCTCAAGCAACATGAACAGAACTACCCAACCCACGACCTCGAGCTTGCAGCCGTGGTCTTAGCCTTGAAAGTTTGGCGTCATTACCTCATGGGTAATCGATGCGAGATCTACTCCGACCACAAAAGCCTCAAATACATATTCACCCAGAAAGAGTTGAACATGAGACAACGCCGATGGATCGAATTGATCAAGGATTACGACATGGAGATTCACTACCACCCCGGCAAGGCCAATGTGGTAGCGGATGCTTTGAGTCGACTGCCGTGCCAGTTGAACTCCCTGCTCGCAACCGAACAGCCCAGCTTGCATCAAGAGTTTGAACAGTTCAGACTTGAACTTGTTAGTGAAGGATTCCTAGCTAGCATAGAACTGCAACCCACCTTGGTTGGTCAGATCAAGGAAGCCCAGAAAGACAACGCTAGCATTGACGGAATCAAGAAACAGATAGCCGCAGGAAAAGCCCCCAGATTCACCGTAGACGAAGCCGGAGTTCTTTGGTACAAAGAACGTCTCTGCGTACCATCGGACTCTGACTTGAAACAAGTCATTCTGCAAGAAGCCCATGACACCCTTTATTCAATCCACCCCGGAGGTACCAAGATGTACCAAGACCTGAAAGAACAATTTTGGTGGCACGGAATGAAGAGAGAGATCGGTAGCTATATCGCTAAGTGTGACATCTGTCAGAGAGTCAAGGCAGAACATCAACGACCCGCCGGACTGTTACAACCCCTCCAGATTCCGGAATGGAAATGGGACTCCGTAGGAATGGAATTTATCACCGGACTGCCCAAATCCAGCAAAGGCAATGATTCAATATGGGTAGTGGTCGATAGATTGACCAAAGTCGCCCATTTCATCGCCGTCAAAACCACCTATCAAGGCCCAAAGTTAGCTGAACTTTACATCTCCAGAATAGTCGCTCTGCACGGAACCCCCAAATCGATAGTGTCAGATAGAGGATCACAGTTCACCTCAAGGTTCTGGCAGAAAGTGCATGAAGGACTAGGCACCCGCCTAAATTTCAGCACCGCCTATCACCCTCAGACCGACGGACAGATTGAGAGAGTAAACCAGATACTGGAAGACATGCTTAGAGCATGCGTACTGGAATACGGATCCAAGTGGGAAGACTGCCTACCTTACGGAGAATTCTCCTACAACAATAGCTATCAAGCCAGCCTACAGATGGCCCCCTTTGAAGCCTTGTACGGAAGGAAGTGCCGTACCCCCCTGAACTGGTCAGAAGTCGGAGAGAGCCAAGTTTTCGGCCCAGACGTTCTTCGCGAAGCCGAAGAGAAAGTCCACAAGATCCGCGAGTACCTCAAGACGGCGCAATCCAGACAGAAGAGCTACGCCGACAAGAGACGTCGGGAGATGACCTTTGAGATCGGAGATTTTGTCTATCTCAAAGTATCCCCCTTGAAAGGAATGCAAAGATTCCAGCTGAAAGGAAAGCTTGCACCCCGCTATGTCGGACCTTTCCAAGTCCTCAGTCACCGAGGTGAAGTATCTTATCAACTGGAGTTGCCTGAAGAAATGTCGGCTGTGCACGACGTGTTTCACATCTCACTTCTCCGGAAGTTCCTTGAAGTCCCGGAGAAGACCGAAGTGTTCAAGAACATCGATCACCGATCGGTGGATATCAACAAGGATCTGACTTACCGCGAAGTGCCGATTCTCATCCTGGAAGAAGCTTACCGAACCACCCGCACCCGAAGCATCAAGTTTCTGAAGATCCAATGGAGCAATCATACCGAGGATGAAGCCACATGGGAACGCGAAGACTTCGTGAAGAAGGAGTACCCAGATCTCTTTAGTACCTAACTTTCTTTTCGATCTCGGGACGAGATCTTTTGTAAGGGGGAAGGGTTTGTAACACCCCAAATTTCAATAAAAAGAAAGTTAGAGAATTCCAGAAAGCAAAATTTCAAACCAACAAAAACTTTTCTATTTGCATATAGTACCATGCATAGGACTTGTGCATTTGAGTGATATGCCATGATGATTGTTATTACTTGTATTTGATATGCTCTAAAACCCTAGTGTGATCATATGAAGATCACCAACTAAATAAATCAAAGAGGAGGAAAATCCAATAATTGAAAAACCCTAAAAACCCTAACATATGCCCTATGGCATTTTTATAAATTTTGACCCTAGACCAATTTGATCTTCACCATTAGTTGAATAATGTTATTAAACACTTATTACAACTTTTGGAATCAAAGTTTCACAATTCAAATGAAATCCAAACACAAATCCCACTCACATATGATAATGGTCAAAACTGAAATTTATAGTCTGATCACCACTTTGAGCCCTTGCCATTCATTTTTCCCAAACCAACTCTTGCTAACTCTTTGCACCATTTCAAAGTCAACATCAAGGTGAACAACTTTGATGAAGATCATCATGCCAAATTCATCTTTGATCATGAGCAAGGCTCATCCAAAGTCCCAACTTTTTAACATATGGAACAATCTACACTTAGCCATTTTGGCCAACTTTTGAATTCTAATTTTTCCACCACCACCTCAAAACCTCTCTGGTCATTTACAACTAATATCAACACTCATTTTTCAAACACATTCACCATTTGAATATTTTCAAATTTGGACAATTTTATAAATTCCAAAATCGGGCACTATTTGCAACTATTGCAAATAGTGATTCTACACACCTAATCTACCCCAACTCTAATCTACCTTGTCCCCTGGTTCCCTCTAACCATAAATTGCACATAGTAACCCTAATGAGGAGTGGCTAGCTCACATGGGCATGGCATGCCGGCCATGGCGCCACCATGCCGAGCCACCCCTCCTCTCCTTCATCGCCACCTCTGCCCACCTTGTCCAACGCCGCCACCTCACTCTACTGGACCACCTAGCACCGGCCATGGTCGAGGAGAAGCTCGACAGCCGCCGGAATGCGTGCGCCCAGTGGTGGCCACTCCATGCCGACGACGTCGCGCGTGGACACTCGCGGACGTCACAGTACACGCGCCGCCTCGCCACCCTGTGCCTTGCCTGGACCCGCTCTCGACGAGTTGAGCTTGCACTCGACACCTGGAAGCCGCCAGACACGGCCAAGACCACGACCCGTGCCCGCCGCCGCCGGAGACGAAGAGGAAACCCCGCCGCGGGCGCGACAGACACGGAAGCAACGCGACATAACCAGGCCCTCCCCGACCACGCTGTCGCCACCATTCGCCTCGCCTGGACACGTAGAGCATCCCTGCACACTCGCCTAGCTCGATAGCTCGCCGGAGATGCCGCGCCCATGTCGCCCGCATCACTGCCCCGCCACCCTCTCTCAATTCTATAAATAGCACGTTCCCTGGACAGAACCAAGCACACCATTCCACTCCCCACCTCTCACTACTTCGCCACCACCACTCCACTCACTCGATCATTGCCGGAGCCGCCCCAATTTGGAGATCGGAGCCGCCAGTACCCGGAGGTCGCCGTCGTCGATTGGAGCCGAACCAGGAGCTGCCGCCGGTACCAGGAGCTCCGCCGTCGTCCACAACTTCACCACGCACACTGCCATCCCTCGCTGGAGCACTGGTTAGCCCGCCGACCCCCTACTGCCGCTGCCGTATCATCGGGTTCTCGTCGGCGACGATGATGAACCACGGCCGTTGATCTGCGTTCTAATCCAACGCTCCCCTTTAAAACGTACCGCTTCGGTGACGCTGAGTCACTGACGCGCGGACCCCACCCTGTCAGCGCGCCGCGCGTCTGTGGACCGTGGTTGGGCTGGACTGGGTTGGTTTGGGCCGTTTTTAAATCTGGCAGCCCGTTTAGTTTTCCCGCCGGCCTGTTAATTCAAATCTAGTTTAAATATTTCCAAATGAATTTCAATACTGCTGCCACTTTGAAATTCAATAGAATTAAATTGGCTCAACAAAATTTGATGAACTTTATATGGTTGGAAAGCTAGAGAAATTATCTAGCCAATGCCACTGGCCCCATGGCCAGATTCTTTGTAGAATTAATGTGATAAAAATAACAAGACAGGGACTTTTCCCTATTCAAATAATTCTTAAAAATCAACCAAAATAGATATTAAGTTAATTCCAACTCTAATAGCTCACATTTGACTTACACTAATTGTTTATGCAATAAAATGGTGTGGTCACTTTGCATGATCATGCCCTAGTTTAATTAAAGGATCATTTGACTAGTTTAACTAGTTGATATTGTCCAAAATTATTAAAGTAAAATATGTGGAGTATTACACTTCATTTAAACTTGTCTCACATGAATTCATGGGATGTTTGGACCCCTGGTCCCAAACTCTCTTATATGAATTACTTGAGATTTAAATCAAATGTAGTGTTATTTAAATAGTATGAGGTGATCCACCTCATTTAAATCATTTTCCCAAATGATGATGATGAACATTTGACTTAGGTCAATATGAGTTCATCTATGATTGTTTGAGAAATTAAATCTTAAGAAGATTTCAATGAGAGGAAATTATTTCTCAAGAACCCTATGGAAACTATCATTTACATATTAAATACAAAGAAGTGAATTCTATTTAAACCCCACAACCCATGTACTCTAGTTAACTTATTTGTGTGCATAGAGTAGTTTGTGTGTTATATGTGATGTATGGAATAGCCATTGAATTAGTGAGTAATTATACTCGTATTCAAATTTAGACAGTAGCACCGGAGAGTACGCCGAAGAAGAAGGTTGCTACCAAGAGGAGGAGGAGGAACAGTTTGAGAACTACCAAGGCAAGCTAATATTCTTGCAAAGTGCAAAGCCCCTTGGGGCAAGGCACCATGTTTCTTATCTTTTCTCATATGAACCCATCCCAAGTTTTTACTTTACAAGTTTTTACTTGTTTTCTAAATGAGTTACTTTGATAGTTAACTTTGGTCCAAGTACAAGTTGATTACTAGAGTAGTGAGTTAGTCTTCTCCAAGCAAAGCAAGTTAGCACCCCTCATGAATTAGAGCTAGTGCTAATGAATTAAAACTTGACTACTCTAGATGGGAACAATGTGAATTTGAAGGGATTTTTGAAACCTTGGAATGTAGATGCATTCCATTGAATGATTTTTGAAGGTGAATGTGAACAAGAGAAGATGGTGATTTTTGATAAAACAATGATGTTGGTTTGAATGCGATACCTTTCCAATTATTAAGTACCCCCACAATACCTGATTATGGGTAGGGCTTAACTGGAAGTTTATGCGTCTTAGTATGGGTTCCCTCTAAACAAGCGTCATCGGGGTTATGCCGAAAGCTGCCTCTACCACAAAAGAAATGATATGATATGATGCGAAATGCGGTGAATGTCTGGCCCAAGCCCTGTGCAGTTCCCAGGCTGACCGTCTGTCTTCACTGGGAGGCCAAGCTCATGGGGAGAGGTGCTCATACTAGGATTTGTAAGTGAAAGGTTATGGTTGATGATCCGCGTACTGTGTTACGATGATTCGGGGTAATCCCGACGGATGAAATCAAATGTTGTGGCACAAGTGTGCAACCTCTGCAGAGTGTAAACCTATTCGAATAGCCGCGTCCACGGTTACGGACGGTTGGAAAGGCCATACAGTTTCCGATGTCATATCTTTGAAAATGATGTTGAAAGGTGATGGTGAAATGACTTGTGGTGAATTGAATTGAAATCACCACTTGAATGGTGGGAATGACACTAATGTTCCCACTTGAGTTAGTTAGCACTTGAATAAGCTTTTCTCAAACTTTGTGAACTAAAAATAGCTTTCTGCAAATAAACTAGAGCTTAGCAAACCATACTAGAATGTCTAGCACTTACATTAGTATTAGTTTGCGAGTACTCAACGTACTCACGGCTTTGTCCCTGGCTATTCAAATGGCCAGAGTATGAAGATGACCAAGGAGATGACCAGCAGGACGCCTACGACAACTAAGCGCCTTCCGACGTCAAGCGTTGGCCTGTGGACTAGAGAGTCCTTGTATCTTACGCTTCCGCTATGTTGAACTATGAACTTATGTTTGTTCGTTGATCAATAGATCAACTATTCGTGTAATATGGATCATGTGATTCCAAATTTGTAAGACTTATGGTTTGTAATGAATGATGACTGTGATACTTAACTATTATGCCTCGCAACAACAATATTCCTGGGATTGCGATGTATGACATAATAGGCATTCGGACTTAAAAATCTGGGTGTTGACAGTTGATGGAGAGGCGTCAGTGGTGATGATGGCGATGATCTCCTCCAATTCCCCGTCCCGGCGGAGTGCCAGAACGGAGACTTCTGGCTCCCGCGACGGAGTTTCGCGATGTGGCGGCGTTCTGGAGGCTTTCTGTCGACTTCGACTTCTCTCCGTGCGTTTTTAGGTCGAAGGCAATATATAGTCCGAAGGAGGGCGTCGGAGGCCGGCCGAGGGGGCCACACCATAGGGCCGCGCGGGCCCCCCCTAGGCCGCGCCGCCTTATGGTGTGGGGCCCTCGGGCCTCCACCTTACTTGTCCTTCTGGCTCCGTCAGTATTCTGGGAAAATAGGGCCTTCTGCATAAATTCCGAGGATTTTCCCGAAAGTTGGATTTCTGCACAAAAACGAGACACCAGAACATTTCTGCTGAAAACAGCGTTAGTCCGTGTTAGTTGCATCCAAAATACACAAATTAGAGGCAAAACAATAGCAAAAGTGTTCGGGAAAGTAGATACGTTTTGGACGTATCAACTCCCCCCAAGCTTAGCTTATTGCTTGTCCTCAAGCAATTCAGTTAACAACTGAGCGATAAAAGAACTTTCACGAACACATTTGCTCATATGATGTATATATTCTCATGATATGGCTAATACTTAAGCAGTTCATAATAAGGCACATGCAAATAAGATCATCTAACAGCTATGTCAATCATGGAGAGGTACCAACAATTAATAATAAGCATCATGAATCATGTATATAAGCAGGATTGCAATGTTCATAAGAGAGTATGATAAAGTGGTATCTCGCTTGCCCGTATTTGATCGGCAAAACATAAATGCCCAGGCACCTCTGGAGTTCATAGAAAGATTAGAAGTAGTGATTGTCAAAGATAGAAGCATCAAAGTTATACCACAATCAATCATATTTTGAGACAAGCATATTATACTAAGAATGACAATTGTGCTCTCAAGATAGTGCTCAAAGAAAGAATGGAGACACAACACAAAAGTAAAAGATTGACCCTTCGCAGAGGGAAGCAGGGATTAACATGCGCTAGAGCTTTTCATTTTTGAAATCAGGAGTAAAATTATTTTGAGAGGTGTTTGTTGTTGTCAACGAATGGTAATGGGTACACTAACTACCTCACCAACCGGACTCCCAAGAGCGGCTCCCATGAATTATTTGCATGTTTATGTGGCACTCCTTCCAACCTTTCTTACACAAACCATGCCTAACCGAATCCTCGGGTGCCTGCCAACAATCTCATACCATGAAGGAGTGCCTTTTTATTTTAGTTTTATTATGATGATACTCCCCCCAACCTTTGCTTACACAAGCCATGGCTAACCGAATCCTTCGGGTGCCATCCAACAATCACATACCATGGAGGAGTGTATATTTAAGTTAATTAATTTGGGACTGGGAATCCCGTTGCCAGCTCTTTTTGCAAAATTATTGGATAAGCGGATGTGCCACTAGTCCATATGAGAGTCCGTCAAAAGTAAATGACAAGGTTGAAAGCTAAACACCACATACTTCCTCATGAGCTATGAAACATAAACACAAATTGAGAAGCATTTTGAAGGTTTTAAAGGTAGCGCATGAGAATTTACTTGGAATGGTTTGAAATGCCATGCATAGGTATTTATGGTGGACACTTTGGAACAACTTGGTTTTCAGGTGTTTGGAAGCACGAGCAGCGTTCCCGCTCAGTACAAGTGAAGGCTGGCAAAAGACTGGGGAGCGACAAATCAAGAGAGCAATAACTGTCATAATCATGCTTGCGGCAAAATAAATTAACGGAGGCATAAAAGTGATACAAGAACTCTGAAGCAATATAAATCATCGAGGCTTAATTGACTTTGGTTCAGTCATATGCATACTTACCAAGTCGATATAAATGAATTATTCAGAGGAGGATACCACAATGCCATACTTACTTATGAATAAAACAATGCAAGCAAACATCCATGACATGCTACTCATATTAATAAATTGGAGCTAAACATGAGAGATCATGAACTACTAGACTTTCTCAAATGACATATACCTCACATGAACCAGCTAAGCATGCTCACATGGATGAGTATATGTACAAAAATGAAAACAAATAGAGTTCATACCAGCCTCTCACCACAATCCAATTGTCGTAGATCGTCGTTATTGTCTTTCACTTGTGTAGCTTGGATAATATGAAATAAAAACCACGCTCCAGCCACCGAAGACCATTGAACTCAAGATGAACTTTACAAACCAAAGAAGAACAGCAAATATTTTTGGAGTTTTCGAATTGGAAACAAGAACAAAAGGAAACAAGCAAACAAAGCAAAATCTTTTTGGATTTTCTTATAGCAAACTAACAATAGCAAATAAAGCGAAACAAATGCAAGAAACCAAAACAAACAAATGATGAAGAGAAACAACAGAAATATTTTTGGTCTTTTTGCGTTTTGGGAAAGAAACAAAACAAAAACAAGAAATAGCAAACTAGAAGACTCACATAAACACAAAGCAGCAGAAATTCGTCAAACTTGACAGCAGTACAGTACCCGATTTTTAATAAATTCTTCCACTGCTCAAATTGAAAAGTGTTCAACTAATGAAAGTTAGATAACAATCTGGGGAACATGCACAAAACTTGGCTTCGCAAAATACTGTTCTGGCTAGTTTTGAGAATTTTTCTGGTAACAATCCAGAATCTGTTTTCGGGCAGCACTTCCCCAAATATCATCTTCCTCTCATTAGGAAACCACTCAAACAAACTAAACAAGTATATACAAGTATCCAGCAATCATAATATGCAAAGAATGAGTGATGCCGGTATACCTCCCCCCAAGCTTAGGCTTTTGGCCTAAGTGGAGTTCAATCCCATCGAGGGTCGCTATTCTTGGCCGGTGGATAATTCATGGCGTAGTCATAGTAAGGTTCCTGTGCAGAAGAAAAGCGTGGAGGCTCCCCATGCCCAAGATGTTGATGCGAGGAACTTGCTGCATCGGATGATGAGTCGAGGTGTTCCTCGGCCCCCTCCGTGTTGTCTCTTGCATGATGGCCTCCTCCCTCTATGTGTGCATTCAGTGCACCTTCTGTGACCGACCAATCCTCCCTGGAATCAAGGTTAAACAGAACAGGCGCAGGCAATCTTACTAGTTTCTCAGTTTTCTTAGTTATTCTCTAGACCTTCTTATAAAATGTCATCTTGTAAAACAGGTTACCCAAGTTGGAGGAGTTAGAAACAAATTCATGTCTAATCATAGAGACTATGTCAAGTTTTTCTATGGAAAGTGGAATGTCAAGATGATGAGGTTCTACATTATGCAAAGCTAGTAAACGAGAGGCGATGAGACCTCCACAAATTCCACCTTTCTCACGGTTAGTAGCAAGTCTATAAGCTATCAATGCCCCCAAATTATAAGTCCTACTACCTTGCAGTGCCGCAGCTAGAAAAGCTAAATCCGGGATAGATAGTTTACCGCCAATCTTTCTAGCAAGAACGCATTTAGTAATGAAATAGGCAAAGTAGCGGATAGCCGGGAGCTGAATGCTAGTGATTTTACCACTATCCTCTGAGAAACTCCTTCCATAGCAAATCATCTTGAAGAGGCTTAAGAGTTCTTGCGGCGATCCCCTTATCTTCTCGCATGATCCCCATTGCGGTACTCTAATTGCTGCACAAAAATCACTGAATGGCAAGTTGACAGTTTTATTATAAATCTTATATTGAACCATGGGGTTAGATCGCGACCAATTGAACTTAAAGTCCTGCACAACAGACATAGTTAGTTTTGCATATTGGCTTGGTTCTCCATCAACAAAATCACTCAGCCCTGCACGAGAAATTAGACTCTGAACATCTTCCAATATTCATGCGCTTCTCATGAAATCCGCGCACGGGTAGTAAGAGGGGTATACTCCCTCTTCACGGTTCACTCTCATGACTTGTTGGACCTCCAATTCTTGTTGGTTAAGTTGATATCTATTCCACTCCATTTTCTGAAATTTTCAACAAACAATATAAAATTTGATTTGATGACATATAATCAAGGGGAACTACTATAGGAACTTGCTAGAGTACTAATCATGCATCAAAACTAGTTTATACAACTTAGAACAAGCATGCAAGCTCACTAAACATGTTACCTACAGCAGCAAAATATTCAAGATATACTCAACCAAACAAATTTCTACTTGGATAATCGGAGGAGTCACATACCGGAGAGCAAATGTGCCAAATTTCAGACAGAAATCTGGGCTGAGCAAAGAGATCGAAAAATCCTGAGCTCTTGAGCAAAAACGCGAGTGAGAGAAAGCTGGTTCGAGTTTTTTCGGGAGAGAGAAGATTCTGGGAGAAAGAGATGAAGTAGTGGGGCAAGGAGGGGCCCACACCATAGGTGGCGCGCCCCCCTCCTTGGCCGCGCCGGCTGGTGGTGTGGCACCCTGGGGTGCCCCACAGGTCATCCCCTGGTGCTCCCAGGTGCCTCCTCGAAAAATAGGACCAACGGTATAATTTTCGTGAATTTTTGAAAACTTTGAAAAATGCACATTTCTGGGTATTAAGTTTATTATTACTGGCCAGGAAATTTTTTGAAAACTCTAGTTAACTAAGGAACTTTGCAAATCAAAAGTGCTACAGCAAATAAAACAAGTGGAGGGAGAAAGAGATGTTGTTTACCTCCTCTATGCATGTAAAAGGTATTCGTTAACAAGGTTGATCAAGTCTTGCCACCGAATAATTTTTACATAACATAAGAAGAAATAAACCTCAAATCAATCATGTTACCTTGAATTGTATTGATATGGATCCAATCATAAGATTTTGATAACCTTCTTTAGGCTCATATATAGGACAATCGATAGTTCCAATTTTGATAGTTCTCACATTAGAAATAGTATTGACTCCACATACTTTGTCAATCCTCTTGGGGAAATAGACGGTGTGCTCCTTATCATCAACATTGAAAGTAACCTTCCCTTTATTGCAATCAATAACAGCCCCTGCGGTGTTAAGAAAAGGTCTCCCAAGAATAATAGACATATTATCATCTTCAGGCATTTCCAACACAACAAAATCAATTAATATCAAGCAGTTATTAGTAACTTGAACAGGAACATCCTCACATATACCAACAGGAATAGCAGTAGATTTATCAGCCATTTGCAAAGATATATCAGTAGGTATCAACTTATCTAGATAAAGTCTCTTATAAAGAGAAAAAGGCATAACACTAACACCGGCTCCCAAGTCACATAGAGCAGTTTTAACATAATTATTCTTGATAGAACAAGGAATAGTAGGTATACCTGGGTCGCCCAATTTCTTCGGAACTTTGCCATTGAAAGAGTAATTAGCAAGCATAGTGGAAATTTCCTCATTGGGGATTTTCCTTTTGTTAGTAACAATATCTTTCATATACTTTGAATAAGGAGGCAATTTAATAGCATCAGTCAAAGGGATTTGCAAAAATAAAGGTTTCATCCAATCGCAAAATTTATTATAGTGTTCTTCTTCCTTTGATTTTAGTTTCTTAGCAGGAAAAGGCATTTGCTTTTGCACCCAAGGTTCTCTTTCATTACCATGTTTCTTAGCAATAAAATCTTCTTTAGTATACTTTTTATTTTTAGCATGCTTTTCAGGTTCATCTTCTACCTCTTCTTTATCAGAAGCATCATTCTTATCATTATCATTATCATTATCATGTTCATTACCACTTTCAGTTTCAGCATCGGAAATAGAAATACTATTAGGATCATTAACAGGTTCAGAGGATTCTACAACATTTTTATGTTTCTTCTTCTTTTTCTTCTTAGAAGGAGCACTAGGTTCAATGCGTTGAGAATCTTGTTCAATTCTTTTGGGGTGCCCTTCAGGATATAGAGGATCCTGTGTAGAGACACCACCTCTAGTTGTTACTTCATAAGCATGTTTCTCTTTAGAATTATTATTTAGCAAGTCATTTTGCACTTTAGTGAGTTGATCAATTTGAGTTTGAATCATTTGAAAATGTTTGACAAGCATCTTAACATCATTGGAGGTTCTCTCCACAATATCATGCAAATTGCTAATAGCTTGAGAATTTTCCATTAGATGATTCTCTACTCTTATATTAAAATTTTCTTGCTTAACAATATAATTATCAAACTCATCTAAGCATTGCGCAGGAGGTTTTGAATACGGAATATCTTCCCTAGTAAAGCGTTGAAGGGAGTTTACCTCAATCATGGGTGAAGGGGGAATTATCTCACATATATCCTCTATGGGAGGTAGATTCTTCACATCTTCGGATTTAATACCTTTCTCCTTGAGAGACTTCTTAGCTTCCCGCATATCTTCATCATTCAATTCAATTAAACCCCTCTTCTTCAATATTGGCGTTGGAGTTGGTTCAGGTGTTTCCCAATCATCATGATTCCGGCTTATTCTAGCCAATAAATCTTCAGCTTCGTCTGGAGTTCTTTTCCTGAAAACACAACCAGCACAACTATCCAAATATGCTCTAGATTCAATGGTTAGTCCGCTATAAAATATATCAAGTAGATCATTCTTCTCTAAATCATGTCCAGGTCGAGCTCTGATAAGAGAACAAAATCTTGCCCATGCCGCAGGCAATTTCTCTTCATCTCCCTGATCAAACCTATAAATTCTCTGTAAAGCAGCATGTTGAGCACTAGCAGGAAAGTATTTTCGAAAGAAAACATCACGCAAATCAGCTGGACTTTTAATAGAACCAGGAGGCAAATTATTATACCAAGTTTTAGCATCATCCTTTAATGAGAAAGGGAAAATCTTAATGACAAAGTAAGTACGCATCTTGACATCATCAGAAAACAAGCTACTCATAGAAGAAAGTTCATTCATGTGTTCTACAGCACTTTCTTTTTCAGTACCACAAAAGGGTGCTTTCTCTACAATAGCTATATGAGATAAATCAAGAGAAAAATCATAATCTTTATCCTTAATGCATATAGGAGATGTGGCAAATTCAGGATCAGGAGACAGCTTATGTCTAACAGTATATTGTGCGAGAAAATTTTTAATGTTTCTTGCATCAGTAATAGAATTGCATTTATCAATAAAATCATCATTAAGCTCCACATAATCTTCATCAGGATCATCACTAGAATAATCAAGTTCAGGTGAATTAACAGGCGTAGTGACATTTTCATTAGGAGTTTCAGCATTTTCAATTTGTCTAGACCTAGCAATTGTAGCATCTAGAAAGGATCCCAACGAACCACTATCATCAAGCACAGCAGAAACATTATCAATATTATGAGAGTTTTCAGATTCAGCCGACGTACCAGCTTGTGGCGGTGAAACAAGTTGACTTATCACAGATGGTGAATCAAGAGTAGCGGAGGTACTCAGAGTTGTACCTTTTCTTGTAGTGGATGGTAATATGGCGACTTTAGAATCGCGAGCTTTACCCATGATGGAGAATTTGCAGCGAACAATATCAATCCAAGTGAACTTCCAAATAAAGCTATGCTCCCCGGCAACGGCGCCAGAAAACAGTCTTGATAACCCACAAGTATAGGGGATCGCAGCAGTCTTCGCGGGTAGTATAACCCAATTTATTGATTCGACACAAGGGGAGACAAAGAACACTTGGAAGCCTTAACAGCGGAGTTGTCAATTCAGCTGCACCTGGAAACAGACTTGCTCGCAAGAGTTTATCAGTAGTAACAGTTTTATAGCAGTAGCAGTAGTGAAATAACAGCAGCAGAGTAACAGAGACAGCAGTAGTGATTATAGTAAACAGCAGGATTAAAATACTGTAGGCACGGGGACGGATGACGGGCGTTGCATGGATGAGAGAAACTCATGTAACAATCATAGCAGGGCATTTGCAGATAATAATAAAACGGTGTCCAAGTACAAAGCAATCAATAGGCATGTGTTCCAATTATAGTCGTACGTGCCCGCAATGAGAAACTTGCACAACATCTTTTGTCCTACCAGCCGGTGGCAGCCGGGCCTCAAGGGAAACTACGGGATATTAAGGTACTCCTTTTAATAGAGTACCGGAGCAAAGCATTAACACTCCGTGAACACATGTGATCCTCACATCACTACCATCCCCTCCGGTTGTCCCGATTCTTGTCACTTCGGGGCCATTGGTTCCGGACAGTGACATCTGTATACAACTTGCAGGTAAGACCATAAACAATGAATATCATGATGAAACAATAACATGTTAAGATCTGAGATCATGGCACTCGGGCCCTAGTGACTGATACGTCCAATTTGCATCACTATTTTATATCATAATTTGCTGTTATTCATTGATATATTTCATATTGGGACACAATACTTATGTTATTTCATCTATTTTGCATATTTCATCATTATTGGAGGATCAAGCACCGGAGCCAGGATTCTGCTGGAAAAAGCACCGTCAGAACGCGATATTTCGGAAGATCAACTGTGGAAGGAAATTATACCAAAAATCCTATTTTTCAAGATGACGAAGGAAGCCAGAAGGAGGAGCCAGGAAGACCCAGGGTGGGCCCACACCCTAGGGCGGCGCGGCCCATGCCCTGGCCGCGCCGCCATGTGGTGTGGGGGGCCCACGGCCCCTTTCGCCTCCTTTTCTTCGCGAAATCCTTCGTCCCGAAAACCTAAGCCACAGAGGGTACCTCGCGAAGAGTTACAGCCGCCTCTGCGGGGCGGAGAACACCAGAGAGAAAAGAGCTCTCCGGCGGGCAGGAATCCGCTGGGGAAATTCCCTCCAGGAGGGGGAAATCGACGCCATCGTCACCGTCATCGAGCTGGACATCATCTCCATCACCATCATCATCATCTCCACCATCATCACCGCCGTCTCCACCGCTAGACACCGTCATCGCCGTAGCAATTTGGGTTTGATCTTGATTGTTTGATAGGGGAAACTCTCCCGGTATCGATCTCTACTTGTTGTTGATGCTATTGAGTGAAACCATTGAACCAAGTTTATGTTCAGATTGTTATTCATCATCATATCACCTCTTATCATGTTCCATATGATGTCTCGTGAGTAGTTCGTTTAGTTCTTGAGGACATGGGTGAAGTCTAAATGTTAGTAGTGAACTATGGTTGAGTAATATTCAATGGTATGATATTTAAGTTGTGGTGTTATTCTTCTAGTGGTGTCATGTGAACGTCGACTACATGACACTTCACCATTTATGGGCCTAGGGGAATGCATCTTGTATTCGTTTGCCAATTGCGGGGTTGCCGGAGTGACAGAAACCTAAACCCCCGTTGGTATATCGATGCAGGAGGGATAGCAGGATCTCAGAGTTTAAGGCTGTGGTTAGATTTATTCTTAATTACTTTCTTGTAGTTGCGGATGCTTGCAAGGGGTATAATCACAAGTATGTATTAGTCCTAGGAAGGGCGGTGCATTAGCATAGGTTCACCCACACAACACTTATCATAACAATGAAGATTATTTAGCCGTATGTAGCGAAAGCACTAGACTAAAATCCCGTGTGTCCTCGAGAACGTTTGGTCATTATAAGTAAACAAACCGGCTTGTCCTTTGTGCTAAAAAGGATTGGGCCACTCGCTGCAATTGTTACTCTCGCACTTTATTTACTCGTACTTTATTCAACTGTTACATCTAAACCCCCTGAATACTTGTCTGTGAGCATTTACAGTGAATCCTTCATCGAAACTGCTTGTCAACACCTTCTGCTCCTCGTTGGGATCGACATTCTTACTTATCGAAAATACTACGATACACCCCCTATACTTGTGGGTCATCAAGACTATTTTCTGGCGCCGTTGCCGGGGAGTGAAGCGCTATTGGTAAGTGGAATTGGTAAGGAAAACCTTTACTGTTGTGCTGATTTTATTTCTGCCTGCTGCTATAAGTCATTATGGAGAGATCTTCTCTTCAATTTTTATTTGGGAAATCTACTACTACTGCAACGGTAGTGGATGAGGCGCCAGGTGAGGAAGTGATACCATATAAAATACCTATGAAAATTATTGAACATGTTATGGATAACCGCTATGAAGGGGATGGAACTGTCCATCCCGGTGATCATTTACTGTTTTTGCATGAATTATGCGGTTTATTCAAATGTGTAGGTATTGCTATGGATGAAGTGAGGAAGAAACTATTCTCTTTATCGCTGTCTGGTAAAGCGGCGCATTGGTATAAATTACTGGATAATGGGGATTCTCTTGAATGGAATGATATTGTGCCCCGGTTTTATTCTAAGTTCTATCCTCCAAGTGAAATTCATAAGGATCGGAATCGCATATATAATTTTTGGCCTCATGATGGAGAGAGTATTGCCCAAGCTTGGGGGAGATTGAAGTCTTTAATGCTCAAATGCCCCATTCATGAGCTTCCTGGTAATGTTATTATTGATAATTTCTATGCAAGACTTTCTTTTCAAGACAAGACCTTGCTGGATACTTCTTGTTCTGGATCATTTACACGCAACAAAGAAGAGTTTAAATGGGACCTTCTTGATCGGATCCAAGAAAATACTGAAGGTTGGGAGAACGACAAGGATAGAGAATCAGGTATAATTTATGATTATAAATGCATTGAAGCTTTTATGGATACTGATAAATTTCGTAATATGAGTGCTACATATGGTCTTGATTCTCAAGTTGCTGTAAATCTTTATAAAGCTTTTGCCTCTCATTATGAATTGCCAAAGAAGAATTTTGATAAGTATCATGAATCGTATAAAGATAAAATTGATTCATCTATTAATAAATGCGTTGTAGTTGAAACTGCTGATCATGTTATTCCTGAAGCTTATATTGAAAAAACTCCTTTCCCTGCTAAAATGAAGGAGTACTCTATTATAAATAGTGCGGTTCATAAAAGTGAAAAGAAACCTGTAGAACCTGAAGAACAAATAAAAGTTGAACCTGCTGTTGCAATAGTTAAAGATCTTGTGACTGAAAATGTGGAGGATGGTCATATTATTTTCTGTGAAGATGCTTCTAATATTGTTTCACATCCTAATAAACCCAAACAAGCTATTGTTCCTATGCTATCTGTTAGAATTGGTGATCATTGCTATTATGGATTATGTGATATTGGTGCAAGTGTTAGTGCTATTCCTTATGAGCTTTACACGGAGATTATGCACGAAATTGATTCTTGTGAACTTGAAGATATTGATGTAGTTATTCAGCTGGCTAATAGAGAAACTATTTCTCCAATTGGTATTGTTCGAGATGTGGAAGTTTTATGCGGTAAGATTAAATATCCTGCTGACTTTTTGGTACTTGGTTCTGCTGCTAGTGATTATTGTCCTATTATTTTTGGTAGACCTTTTCTAAATACTTGTGGAGCTATTATAGATTGCAAGAAAGAGAAAATTTTGACTAAATTTGCTGGTGAATCTTATGAGTTTAACTTCTCTAAATTTACCAAAACTCCTTATAAAGCTGACTTGCCTAGTAATGATTTTAAAATGGAGCAATGTGCATCTATTGTTCTTGTTCCTAACAATCCTTTGCAGCAACATTTGGAGGATAGCGAGAGTGAAGTTTTTAGGAAAGAAAGAGATGAGCTTGAGGAAATTTTTCTTCGCCAACCTATTCTCAAGCACGATTTACTGGTGGAAGATTTGGGTACAACACCGCCACCTAAGGAAGATCCTGTTTTTGATTTAAAGCCTTTGCCTGATAATCTTAAATATGCTCATATTGATGATAAGAAAATATATCCTGTTATTATTAGTTCTAAGCTTTCAGAGATTGAAGAAGAAAGGTTATTGGAAATATTGAAGAAGCACCGAGGAGCTATTGGCTACACTCTTGATGATTTGAAAGGGATTTCTCCTTCTATTTGCCAACATGCTATTAATATGGAAGATGATGCAAAGCCTGTTGTTGAACATCAGCGTCGTCTAATTCCGAAGATGAAGGAAGTGGTAAGGAATGAGGTATTAAGACTTCTTGAAGCTGGTATTATATATCCTATTGCTGATAGTAGATGGGTTAGTCCTGTGCATTGCGTTCCCAAGAAAGGAGGAATGACTGTTGTGCCTAATGATAATGATGAGCTCATCCCTCAAAGAGTAGTTGTAGGGTATAGAATGTGCATTGATTTTTGAAAAGTTAATAAAGTTACTAAGAAAGATCATTACCCTTTACCATTTATTGATCAAATGCTAGAAAGATTGTCTAAAAATACTCATTTTTGCTTTCTTGATGGGTATTCTGGGTTTTCACAAATTGCTGTTAAAGCTAAGGATCAAGAGAAAACCACTTTCACTTGTCCCTATGGAACTTATGCTTATAGACGTATGCCTTTTGGTTTATGTAATGCTCCTGCTACTTTTCAAAGATGCATGTCTGCTATTTTTCATGGTTTTTGTGAAAGTATTGTAGAGGTATTCATGGATGATTTTTCCGTCTATGGGAATTCTTTTGATAGTTGCTTGCGAAACCTTGATAAAGTTTTGCAGAGATGTGAAGAAACTAACCTTGTTCTTAATTGGGAGAAATGCCACTTTATGGTTAATGAAGGAATTGTATTGGGACATAAAATTTCTGAGAGAGGTATTGAAGTTGATAGAGCTAAAGTTGAAGCAATTGAGAAGATGCCCTATCCGAGGGATGTTAAAGGTATTCGTAGTGTTCTTGGTCATGCTGGGTTTTATAGGAGATTTGTTAAAGATTTCTCCAAGATTTCAAAGCCTCTTACTAATCTTCTTCAAAAAGATGTACCATTTGTTTTTGATGATGATTGTAAGGAAGCTTTTGAAACTCTTAAGAAAGCCTTAACAACTGCTCCTATAGTTGAACCTCCTGATTGGAACTTACCCTTTGAGATTATGTGTGATGCTAGTGATTTCGCTGTAGGCCCTGTTCTTGGACAGCGAGTAGATAAAAAACTGAATGTTATTCATTATGCTAGTAAAACTCTTGATGCTGCTCAAAGAAATTATGCTACAACTGAAAAAGAATTATTAGCTGTAGTCTTTGCCTGCGATAAATTTAGATCTTATATTGTTGATTCAAAAGTTACTATTCATACTGATCATGCTGCAATTAGATACCTTATGACAAAGAAAGATGCTAAGCCAAGGCTTATTAGATGGGTACTTCTTTTGCAAGAATTTGATTTACATATTGTAGATAGGAAAGGTGCTGATAATCCTGTTGCTGATAATTTGTCTAGATTGGAAAATATTGCTTATGATCCTGTTCCTGTTAATGATAGTTTTCCAAATGAACAATTGGCTGTAATAAAGGTAAGCTCGCGAGACAGTCCTTGGTATGCTGATTATGCTAACTTTATTGTTTCCAAGTACTTGCCTCCAACCTTTTCAGCTCAGCAAAGGAGGAAGTTCTTTTATGACTTGAGGCATTATTTCTGGGATGACCCACACTTATATAAAGAAGGAGTGGATGGTATTATGCGAAGATGTGTTCCCGAGTATGAACAACAAGAGATATTGAGTAAATGTCATGGTAGTGCTTATGGAGGACATCACGCCGGAGAAAGAACCGCGCAAAAGGTTCTACAATCAGGTTTTTATTGGCCAACTCTCTTCAAGGATGCGAGAAAGTTTATTTTATCTTGTGATGAATGCCAAAGGGTTGGTAATATCTCCAGACGTAATGAAATGCCTATGAATTATACTCTTGTTATTGAACCATTTGATTGTTGGGGATTTGACTTCATGGGACCTTTTCCGTCTTCAGAAGGTAACACTCATATACTTGTTGCTGTTGATTATGTTACTAAATGGGTGGAAGCTATACCTACAAAAAGTGCTGATGGTGAGACCTCTTTAAGAATGCTTTTAGATATTATTTTTCCTAGATTTGGAGTACCTAGATATATTATGACTGATGGAGGGTCTCATTTTATTCATGGAGGTTTTAGAAAAACTCTTGCTAAGTATGGTATTAATCATAGAATTGCCTCCGCTTATCATCCTCAAACTAGTGGTCAAGTAGAATTATCAAATAGAGAGATTAAATCTATTTTGGGAAAGACCGTTAATAAAACTAGAAAGAATTGGGCTAGTAAATTGAAGGATGCTCTTTGGGCTTATAGAACTGCTTACAAAAATCCCATGGGAATGTCACCTTATAAAATGGTTTATGGGAAAGCTTGTCATTTACCTTTAGAACTAGAGCACAAAGCTTATTGGGCTGTTAGAGAATTAAATAAAGATCCTAAACTTGCCGGTGATAAGAGGTTGTTGCAATTGAGTTCTCTAGATGAATGGAGAAGTGAAGCTTATGAAAATGCTAAACTCTTTAAAGAGAAAGTTAAAAAATGGCATGATAGGAGGATTATCAAAAGAGAATTTAATATTGGGGATAAAGTCCTATTGTATCGGTCTCGTCTCAGATTCTTTGCAGGGAAATTACTCTCGAAATGGGAAGGACCATATGTTGTCGAGGAGGTGTATCGTTCAGGAGCAATCAAAATTAGCTCTCTCCAAGGCAATGCCACGCAAGTGGTGAATGGACAAAGACTCAAGCATTATATCTCGGGTGATTCTTATAATGTTGATGTTGATATTATTCAAGTGGAAACACCGGAGGCTTTCATCAAAGGGCAAATTGACAGTCCGCCAGAACTCGACTTTGAATAGGTAACAGTACTGGTAATGAAAAGTACGCAATTTACTTTCCGAACAATATTTTCGCTGTTTTTAGAAAATATGAAAAATTACGAGTTCGAAACGGAGTGGAAAGGACGTACGAGGGCGTGGCACCATAGGCTGGCGCGGCCTGGCCAGGGCCCGCGCCGCCCTATGGTCTGGCCGCCCCGTCGCCCCTTTCCGACTCTGGTTCGATCTGGTACTTTCCGTTTGTCGTGAAAATTTTTGCTATATAATCCCCCGGACCCCTGGAGGTCCGTATATCGTTTTCTCGACGCGTTTTGTTTCGAGCTGTTTCTGTCAGGATTTGTTTCGGATCTAAAGCCATCATGTCTTTGTCGGAAACTCCGAAGGACAGCTCCAGCAAGGATGTTGGCAACTTGTACATGGAGGAGCTGAGGATGCACCCCAAGGAGTTGCTGCTCGTTGAAGGAGAACTGCAGGTCAAGGATGTCCAGGGTCCTAAAGGAGAAGGAAGCTTGGAAGACATGATGGAGAAGCTAGAACAGGAGGTTTTCAAATACAAGAAGATGGCTGAGCGTGAGGTGGATATCTTCCACAGGATTGTGTCCGAACTCATTGCTGAACATGAGAAGGAAACTGGAAAGCTTTGGAGCGACATCCTCTCACTTCACGACACCACCAACAAGCTCCAAGCACAACTCTATGACGCTCAGAATCAGAACTATGAGTATGAAAACAGGTTTAAATACATAAGCCGTGCTGCTAGTTTCAGGATTCCCGAGACCAAGATGTCGTTTCTTGATGGAGAGCCTCTTCCTTGGAAGTTTGATGACGGGAGTTCATCACCACCATCGCCGAAAGAGTAACTCATCATCGGTATTGGCATCCCCTTGGTTTGTTCCAAGCTTGGGGGAGTGCCGCGGTATCACATCATCACTACCTTTTATTTTTATTGTCAAGTAGTGTCATATCATGAGTAGGGAAGTTATCATATAAGATGGGTTGCGTTTGGAAGTATCTCTCCTTTAGTTGGTTATCTATGTATCCCTTGGTGTGAGTTATCGTTATGGAATATTAATGAGAAGTCTTATCATTTACATATTGCACATCTTATTCTAGTTTGCAATCTCTATTATATGATTTACTTTGTTGTTAGTATTGGTATCACTTTGGGAGCATTGAATAAATCTATTTGGTTTTGGCAAACTTAGCATTGGTCAATAGCAACAACACTTTGAGGTTTAAATAGAAAAGAGAAATACATGTAGATGTTTCATTGTCTTTCTTTCTTGTTAGCTCATAGCTTATTATTCTGAAGATTAAAATTGTTTGTGCTTACAAGGAAGATGCATGATTGTTTCTATCACATGTATATTTGTTTGTTTCCCTCGACTCTTATGCTTGCTAATTAACCTTGCTAGCCAAAGACCTGTACTGAGAGGGAATACTTCTCGTGCATCCAAACCTTAACCCAAACCTATGTCATTTGTGTCCACCATACCTACCTACTACATGGTATTTTCTGCCATTCCAAGTAAATACTTCATGTGCTACCTTTAAACAATTCAAAACTTGTTATCTCTTATTTGTGTCAATGTTTCATAGCTCATGAGGAAGTATGTGGTGTTTTATCTTTCAATCTTGTTGGGCAACTTCCACCAATGGACTAGTGGCTGCATCCGCTTATCCAATAATTTTGCAAAAAGAGCTGGCAATGGGATTCCCAGTCCCAAATTAATTAAACTAAATAGACACTCCTCCATGGTATGTGATTGATGGACGGCACCCGAGGATTCGGTTAGCCATGGCTTGTGTAAGCAAAGGTTGGGGGGAGTGTCATCATCATAATAAAGCTAAGATAAAAAGGCACTCCTTCATGGTATGAGATTGTTGGCAGGCACCCGAGGATTCGGTTAGCCATGGTTTGTGAAAGAAAAGGTTGGAAGGAGTGCCACACAAAATGAAAATAATATGGGAGCCGCTCTTTGGAGGTTGTTTGGCAAGGGGGTTAGAGTACCCGCTACCAGTCGTTGACAACAACAAACACCTCTCAAAATGTTACTTTTATTCTCTTTATATGATTGCAAAACTGAAAAAGCTCTAGCACATGATTTAATCCCTGCTTCCCTCTGCGAAGGGCCTGTCTTTTACTTTATGTTGAGTCAGTAAACCTACTTCCCTCCATCTCAAGCAAGCATTTGAGTAGTTGTGATCAAACCATTATATTGTGATTTGCTTCATCATGTCTTTTATTCTTCCTTGTTTAGTACAAGTTTTATCTGAATGAATAAAGCTTTGCAAGTTATCAATGATCATGAAAAGACCATTATGATTGAGTATGCAAGTTGTGCCTTATAAACTTTAACATGAGAGCGCTGCTCAATGAGATAAGTATAATCCATTAATTGTTCTCCGACCAAGGACGAAGTTTGCCATCACCAATTATGATTTCTTATGCACCTTTACTTGTGATTACCTTATACTTGTTTCAAGTTGAGTTATAAGAGGTTGTTTACTATAATGTCTTGTGTGAATGAATATGATGCTTCTTGTCCGTATTTTATTTATCGACTCTTCACTCCATAAACATGTGGTCCTGTCTATCGAGCTCAGTTTCGCTTGGGGACAAGCGAAGTCTAAGCTTGGGGGGAGTTGATACGTCCAATTTGCATCACTATTTTATATCATAATTTGCTGTTATTCATTGATATATTTCATATTGGGACACAATACTTATGTTATTTCATCTATTTTGCATGTTTCATCATTATTGGAGGATCAAGCACCGGAGCCAGGATTCTGCTGGAAAAAGCACCGTCAGAACGCGATATTTCGGAAGATCAACTGTGGAAGGAAATTATACCAAAAATCCTATTTTTCAAGATGACGAAGGAAGCCAGAAGGAGGAGCCAGGAAGACCCAGGGTGGGCCCACACCCTAGGGCGGTGCGGCCCATGCCCTGGCCGCGCCGCCATGTGGTGTGGGGGGCCCACGGCCCCTTTCGCCTCCTTTTCTTCGCGAAATCCTTCGTCCCGAAAACCTAAGCCACAGAGGGTACCTCGCGAAAAGTTACAGCCGCCTCTGCGGGGCGGAGAACACCAGAGAGAAAAGAGCTCTCCGGCGGGCAGGAATCCGCCGGGGAAATTCCCTCCGGGAGGGGGAAATCGACGCCATCGTCACCGTCATCGAGCTGGACATCATCTCCATCACCATCATCATCATCTCCACCATCATCACCGCCGTCTCCACCGCTGGACACCGTCATCGCCATAGCAATTTGGGTTTGATCTTGATTGTTTGATAGGGGAAACTCTCCCGGTATCGATCTCTACTTGTTGTTGATGCTATTGAGTGAAACCATTGAACCAAGTTTATGTTCAGATTGTTATTCATCGTCATATCACCTCTGATCATGTTCCATATGATGTCTCGTGAGTAGTTCGTTTAGTTCTTGAGGACATGGGTGAAGTCTAAATGTTAGTAGTGAACTATGGTTGAGTAATATTCAATGGTATGATATTTAAGTTGTGGTGTTATTCTTCTAGTGGTGTCATGTGAACGTCGACTACATGACACTTCACCATTTATGGGCCTAGGGGAATGCATCTTGTATTCGTTTGCCAATTGCGGGGTTGCCGGAGTGACAGAAACCTAAACCCCCGTTGGTATATCGATGCAGGAGGGATAGCAGGATCTCAGAGTTTAAGGCTGTGGTTAGATTTATTCTTAATTACTTTCTTGTAGTTGCGGATGCTTGCAAGGGGTATAATCACAAGTATGTATTAGTCCTAGGAAGGGCGGTGCATTAGCATAGGTTCACCCACACAACACTTATCATAACAATGAAGATTATTTAGCCGTATGTAGCGAAAGCACTAGACTAAAATCCCGTGTGTCCTCGAGAACGTTTGGTCATTATAAGTAAACAAACCGGCTTGTCCTTTGTGCTAAAAAGGATTGGGCCACTCGCTGCAATTGTTACTCTCGCACTTTATTTACTCGTACTTTATTCAACTGTTACATCTAAACCCCCTGAATACTTGTCTGTGAGCATTTACAGTGAATCCTTCATCGAAACTGCTTGTCAACACCTTCAGCTCCTCGTTGGGATCGACATTCTTACTTATCAAAAATACTACGATACACCCCCTATACTTGTGGGTCATCAGTGACAAGCATTAAGCATAACAAGTTGCAACAATATCATCAAAGTACCAATTACGGACACTAGGCACTATGCCCTAACAATCTTATGCTATTACATGACCAATCTCATCCAATCCCTACCATCCCCTTCGGCCTACAGCGGGGGAATTACTCACACATGGATGGGGGAAACATGGCTGGTTGATGGAGAGGCGTCGGTGGTGATGATGGCGATGATCTCCTCCAATTCCCCGTCCCAGCGGAGTGCCAGAACGGAGACTTCTGGCTCCCGCGATGGAGTTTCGCGATGTGGCGGCGTTCTGGAGGCTTTCTGGCGACTTCGACTTCTCTCCGTGCGTTTTTAGGTCGAAGGCAATATATAGTCCGAAGGAGGGCGTCGGAGGCCGGCCGAGGGGGCCACACCATAGGGCCGCGCGGGCCCCCCCTAGGCCGCGCCGCCTTATGGTGTGGGGCCCTCGGGCCTCCACCTTACTTGTCCTTCTGGCTCCGTCAGTATTCTGGGAAAATAGGGCCTTCTGCATAAATTCCGAGGATTTTCCCGAAAGTTGGATTTCTGCACAAAAACGAGACACCAGAACAGTTCTGCTGAAAACAGCGTTAGTCCGTGTTAGTTGCATCCAAAATACACAAATTAGAGGCAAAACAATAGCAAAAGTGTTCGGGAAAGTAGATACGTTTTGGACGTATCAGCGTCTCTCGAAGGTTTTCCGTATCGTGGCTCTCGGTACTGGGGGTTTCGTGACGAAGGCTTTAAGTAGGCGGAGGAGATAGGTCAGGGGGCCACACGAGGGCCCCACACGACAGGCTGGCGCGGCCAGGGCTTGGGCCGCGCCGCCCTGGTGTCTGGGCACCTCGTGGCCCCACTTCGTGACTCCTTCGGTCTTCTGGAAGCTTCGTGTGAAAATAGGCCCCTGGGCGTTGATTTCGTCCAATTCCGAGAATATTTCCTTACTACGATTTCTGAAACCAAAAACAGCAGAAAACAGCAACTGGCTCTTCGGCATCTCGTTAGTAGGTTAGTGCCGGAAAATGCATAAATATGACATAAAGTATGCATAAAACATGTAGATATCATCAATAATGTGGCATGGAACATAAGAAATTATCGATAGTCGGAGACGTATCAAGGATATTCATTATGTCGATGGTTCCTCAGAAAGTATCTCAGGCAATGAATGAGAAATTGAATGCATGCTTTACTGGTGATGAAGATATACCTTTTTTCAGATGTACCCCAAAAAGGCCCTTGGCCCAGACGGCTATCCAACCCACTTTTTTTCAGCGAAGGTGGGATTTATATGGTGATGTGGTTAGTGACTTCAGTTACCTTCTCGGTTCTTTTCAATGGGGAGCGTCTTGAGGAATTTAAACCTTCTCGGGGACTACGCTAGGGAGATCCAATCTCTCCGTACTTGTTCTTGTTAGCAGCAGAGGGCCTGTCGTGCCTCCTAAAACTCAGAAGTGAATCATCGAACTTACAAGGTATTGTGGTGGCTCCCACTGCCCCGACAGTGAACCATCTTCTTTTTGTTCATGATGGCCTGATGTTTTTCAAGTCTAGTGAATCAAGCGAGAGTACTGGGATTCGGGAAAGAAGAGAAGATTGTATATGTGGCTCCCTGTTCTCTTTTCTCGAGACTAGTTTATAGTCTCTTGTGGATACCCACCCAGAGACTCGTCGGTACCTTACTTGTCCTTGAGCTGGTCAACTATATCCTTCGAAGTGAAGACTCCTTTATTAGCCTTTCTTCATCATCTTAAAAGTAGCATCATAACATGGAAGTAACCCCTGAGTAATATCGGAATCCCTCTAAAGGTAATGGTAGGAAGTAATTCGCATACTTCGATGCCTGCATGGTGAGAGTAGCAAAGGGTCGAATGTGTAGTTACTATTTATGGACTTATGATGACCCTCAATGATCTTAAGAAATTTTCCGTTTGCTTAGACATCTTCGTCGCCCAACAATGCTCGGTTCAAGGGTAGGATAGTAGATCCATGGTGTGTGTTCTAATCAGGTTGTGGTATCCTTTGGATGCATCACCCTTTTACATTGTATAATTTATTATTACATACATTACATGTGTGCTAATTATTATTTTTATAACTCCATAACTATCTTTGCACAGTTGCATGTGAAACCTTGGTCCTAGCCTATTTCATCCATTATAAATTCAAAAATAAAATAAAACATTGGTCGGTGAAACAACAACTAAACTAACTTTCGAAGTCTCATTTGTAGTGATCCTACACCATTAGCAATCTTACCGTTGATTCAATAAATCTAGGATCTCTTAGGGAAAAGGCAGAGTACTACAATTTTACAATCCATATCAAACTGTTGCGGTCAAAACCCACCGGCGGGCAGCGACGGGCAACACAGTAGAGCCGGGAACAACTTAGGGCTGCGGCTGGCCCTGGTCCCTCCGAGCGACGGCCCGCAAAGCCTCTGGTACACACGTCCGATGCTGGTGCAAGGGCGTGCCACCTGACCTATACCTGGTCAGGAAGGTGATGGAGATGCCTCGCTTAGTTTCCTGCATGGCATACACGTAAACATTAAATACGAGCCTCGATCGGCTCTCAGGTTATCCTGTGAATCGGCTCAAGGAGCCGATCCACCCATGATTCGTACAAGGTGCACGAATATATGGCGGTCCTGCTTGATCAAGATAAAGCTAAAGCGATCTACGACGATTTAGGGTTTTCACCGCATAATCGGATCATCCTACTCACGATTGGGCCTCGCAGCCACGCACGGTGATCGTAAGCCGATCCTAGACAAGGCCTAAAAACCAACACGAGGTTGATCCCCGGAATATCCTGTCTAGGACTAGCAAACGACACCCTACGTGCCGCTGGATCCTCCAACCCTTTGTAAGGCCTAACTATTGCAGATATTAAACTAATCCTTGAAGAACAAGGAGCAACCGTAACGGATCGGATCTACTAAATGATGATCAAGCGGGGTGCCGCCCCTACACCTAAGATAGGTGTAAGGGCGGCTAGATATGCAAGGGTTGCACTACGATAGCATGTAATACGAAGAACAATGCTAACCCTAACATATCTAAGATAACTACGTTGCTCGCCATCAAAAAGGCTTCAGTACGAGCAACGCATGAACAACGAGCATAAGCTTGTGCTGCCTAGATCGCAAGATGCGATCTAGGCAGCATGATGCTTACCGATAGAAACCCTCGAGACGAAGGAGTTGGCGATGCGCCGAGATTGATTTGTGGTTGAACGTTGGTTGTTGTTTATTCCATAAACCCTAGATACATATTTATAGTCCAAGGGACTCTCTAATTTAGGCGTGCACCTAATCATGCACGGGTAAAACTCTATCTAAGATGCGATCTACTATATTACAGATATATGGGCAATCTAGCCCAACTTTGCATATAAGGCCGATTCACGTATCTCTTCCGTATATAATCTTTAAGCCCATCTTGATCGCGGCCCACCTCTGACTTGGTCAAATTCTGGTGATAACACATGCCCCCCTGGTTTTGGAATTGATAATTCCAAAATCACTCTGTTTTTTCTTCGTCGGGTCATGTCATGGCAGAGCAGAACCGTCGCAGCATTCTTCATCATGATGCCCTGCCTTCTCAACTATTCCGCGTGATTTGACCGTTGTCTTTGGGCACCGCCTCCTCGGAAACTGCTGTGGCATTGAATTTCTACTATAGCCCCTTTATTTAACCGCTCTGAGCAGTTTGCCACTTCATCACCTTGCTCTGTTCTGGCCATCGGCACCCAAAAAACCCCCAATCTCCCATAGCCATGTCTTCCTCTTCTTCCTCCTCCACCTCGTCGGTCTTCTCTGACTCCTCCTCATCTCGCGAGCCGACGCCGGAGTGGGGCTCGTTGGCGGCGCACGACATTCTCGCCCCAACGACGTGGGACAAGGAGGAACATGATTCCTCCATCTGGTCTGAGGACGACAAATCCCTGACCGACGGAGAGGGCGACCTTCAATTCCTCGTCGAAGGGGAAGAGGAGGCGGAGAGCGAGGACGACCGCTTCTCCTGGGACGATTTCACCTCCTCCGAGGAAGAGGCGGAGGAGGACGACGCCGACTCCCTCGAAGGTTACCCACCAGCGAAGCGCCTCCGCACCTGGTGGGACGACGACAGCGATGATGACGATGAGGAAGATGAGGCTCCCGTAGAAGGCTACGGAAGCTCTGATGAGGAGCCTCTCAGCAGCTGCGCCGGAGGCAACGACGACGAGGGCAGCAACGGCCCCTAGATTAGGGATCAGTAGTAGTAGTTGGCTTTTGCCCTCTTCTTCCCTGAGCAATCGGCTCTTTCTTTGTAAGAAATCCCTCTATTAATGAAGAAAATATCCCTCAATTAACTTCGCTTCCTTGTCAACTTTGCCGATCGTCGAATGGAGTTGCCGTACAGAGAGCCGATAGCAGAACATCGGCTCGTATTGCGATCTGAGGCCAAGCTGTTGCCTAAACACGCAGTCCAACAGGCCTCAATAAGCCTAATTCTCGTCCAAACCATCAGATTGAACTCCTCAGCAACCCACTAGGAGATTCGTCTCACACATCATGATTTCTGGTCTGAACCGATTCCGTTAACTTGCTAATTTGAGCTTATTCCTCTAGAGTCGATATCAGCGTATCGGCTTTGTTATTCTGAAGTCGATGCCCGTGCATCGGCTGTATTTGCATACTGTTGTCTCCGTATGTTTTCTCAAGTCGATGTCTGCGCATCGGCTGTGATTTTTTTTTACTGGCCGATTAAAATCGGCCCCCATATCTTACTGCCCATCATCCCACATGCTTGGGAAATACTTCTTGAGGTGTTGACCATTGACAGCTACTGGGAACTTCTCGCCGTCCAACTCTTCCAACATGTATGCATTACCCTTCAAGGCCTGGACAACTTTGTACGGACCGTGCCAATTAGGAGACCATTTGCCATATGCCTTGTCCCTGGTTCCTAACGGCAACACAGCTTCCCATATTAGATCACCAACTTGAAACTCCTTTGGTCTAACCTTCTTATTGTAGGCACGAGCCACCCTGGCTTTGTTCTCCTTAATCTTCTCCAACGACCAAAGCCTAAGTTCTGTTGCGTCCTCAATAGTGTCACTCATCAAGGCTGCATATTCTTCAGCTGTCAGATCATTCTGAAACGTGACACGTCTTGATCCAGCCGTAATTTCCCAAGGTAATACGGCCTCCTGTCCATAGACAAGCTGGTACGGTGAAGTCTTTATAGCTCCATGGCACGACATGCGGTAGGCCCATAACGCTTCTGATAACTTCTCATGCCAATCCCTAGGGTTCTCGTCAATTTTCCTCTTGATCAGCTTGATTAGGCTCTGATTGGACGCTTCAGCTTGCCCATTAGCTTGAGCATAGTACGGAGATGATCGGATCAGTTTAATCCCCATGTCATCGCAGAACTTCCTGAATTCTTTAGAAACAAAGACCGAACCTCCATCGGTCGTGATAGTTTGGGGAATCCCGAACCTATGAATGACGTGTTCTTTCACAAACTTGATCACATCTTCTGATTTCACCTTCTTCATAGGGACGGCTTCCACCCACTTGGTGAAGTAATCTGTGATAACCAAAATCCATTCATGTTTTTTACTCGACGCCGGATGGATTTTGCCGATCATATCCATGCCCCACCCCCGAAACGGCCAAGGCTTGATGATAGGGTTCATCGCTGATGCTGGTACCATCTGAATCTTCCCGAACATCTGGCACGCTTGGCACCCCTTGTAATAATTGAAGCAATCTTCAAGCATGGTGGGCCAATAAAACCACGATCGCTTTGATTAACCACTTCATCTTATGAGCCGACCGATGAGTTCCACGGGCGCCTTCATGCACCTCATGTAAGAGCCGATTAGACTCGGTTGGTCCTGCACTTGAGTAGTAACCCTTCCAACGTCCTGTAGAACATATCGTCTCCTATGAGGACATACTTCATGGCTTTGTATCTTATCCGTTTAGGTGCCCCCCGAGCCGAATCTTTTAAATAATTGAAGATTTCGGCTCTCCAATCATCCTGTTCCAGGAAGTGTACCTGAACTTCCGACCCGTCAGATATATCTATATAGCCTGACGCCATTTGTGCGAGATTGTTGGCCTCGGTATTTTGGGATCTTGGGACCCAATTAAAGTTGATGTACCGAAACTGTGTCATCAACTCATGGCATTCCATCCAATATGGGAAAAGCGATTCACTTTCGCACTTATATTCATCCGTGAGCTGGTTAATCACCAACTTGGAGTCTCCAAAAGCTCTACCGCTTCGCCCCGGCTTCCAAGAGCAACTCCATTCCCTTACGTATTGCCTCATATTCTGCTACGTTGTTGGTGCAAGGGGTAGATAATCTGATGGAGAAGGAGTATTCTGCCCCCGAGGCGACACGAAGCGTAATGCCGATGCCACAACCATCGTCGCAAGCCGATCCATCGAAGAACATAGCCCATGCACGTATAGATAGTGCTGCTATATTGGTACCGATCCGTTCAGCGATAAGATCGGCCAACGCTTGTCCCTTGATCGCTTTCGCAGCCGATACCGGAGATCGAACTCTGACAACGCAAACATCCACTTACCAAGTCGGCCTTTCAAAACAGGGGCCGACAACATGTGCTTGACAACATCTGACTTGCATATGACGATGATCTCTGCCGTCAAAAGGATGTGATGAAGATTGGTGCAGGTAAAGAACAGGCAGAGGCAAAGTTTCTCGACCTCAGGATATCTTGTCTCCGCGTCCAGCATCCTTCTGCTGAGGTAGAAAACGACCTTTTCAACGCCCTCGTAGAGTTGCACCACTACCGAAGCGATGGATGTGTCAGCTACTGACAAGTAGATGTAGAACGGCCTGTCTTGCTGGGGCGGAACTAGCACAGGCGGCGTCGTCAGATACCGCTTAATCTCATCAAACGCCTGTTGCTGTTCTGCCCCCCAGTGAAACTCGTCATCAGATTTAGTTTTCACCAGCGCCATGAACGGCTCGATTCGTCCTGACAGATTAGAGATGAATCGTCGGACAAAATTGATCTTGCCGATGAGACGTTGGAGCTCCTTCTTCGTGGTGGGCGGCTGCATGGTACGCACCGCCTCCTGACTTTTCAGGCCGATCTCAATTCCCCGTTCATGAACCAGAAAACCTAGGAATTGACCAGCCGTCACGCCAAAGGCACACTTCTTCGGATTCATTCTCAGTCCGAACTTCCGAGTTCGGTCTAGGACGCGCCGTAAATCATCCAAGTGTCCCTCCATGGAGACAGATTTGACTACCACGTCGTCAATATAGATCTCCACCAACTTACCGATCAGATCATGAAATATATAATTCATGGCTCGTTGGTACGTTGCACCAGCATTCTTCAACCCAAAGGTCATGACCACATATTCAAACAAGCCTACTGCCCCTGGTACTCTGAATGCGGTCTTGTGTATATCTTCCGGAGCCATGAAGATCTGGTTATAGCCGGCGTTGCCATCCATGAAGCTCAACACCTTGTGGCCAGCAGCGGCATTTATCAATGTTTCTGCCACAGGCATCGGATACTCGTCCTTTGGAGGGGCTCTATTGAGATCTCGGAAATCGATGGCCACACGCCATCGGCCGTCCTTCTTCTCTACAGGAACGATACTGGAGATCCACTCAGCATACCTGCATGGCCTGATGAACCCGGCGGCCAACATTTTCTCGATCTCTTTCTTGACTTCTTCCAGAATTTCGGCCCTCATCTGACGTGCTCGTTGTTGGAACGGCCGAAATCCTTTCTTAAGGGGGAGCCGATGTTCAATGATGCTCCTGTCCAACCCAGGCATCTCCGTGTAATCCCATGCAAAGCAATCTGGGTATTCTTTTAACAGAGCTATCATCTGTCCCCTGAGCTGTGGATCTAACTTCTTGCTGATAAAAGTCGGTCGCGGCTTATCCCCAGGACCGATGTCGACTTCCTCTAGCTCATCAGCCTATGTAAACCCACACCCTAACTTTCCGTCACCTGTGAGGTCGACGCCACATACTGGGAGAAAAGGTGGTTCGGATAATACGGGCCGATCGCTAGAATCGGCCTTCATCTTGATCATCACCAGGATCTTTTGGCAGTGTCGGGGCCGATCGCGTGGAGCAGCCTCCTCCTTATCTTTGCTATGAGAGCAGCTGCCCTCGTCTCTACCCTTATCAGGGCGGTGCCCCAGTTCTACCATGTTGATGTTGAACGAGTATCTTGGCTGGCACCTCCCAGGGTAAGTGTCCTCAACCCTGTCGACGGCGCACGCCGGTGAATTCGGCACTTTTGGTGCCGCCGATGCGAATGACAACGGTGGACGGGGCTGGAGTAGCGCTTCTCCTTGGTAGGTCCCGAGAGCTGGTCCTGACGGAGGGCACTGGTGCCTCATGATTTCCTGTATCATCCGAAAAGCGACATGCTCCAAAGTATTCACCAGGCTCTCAGAATGGCGATGCAGCGAATGAGTCACCATGTAGCTAATCTCCTGACGCAAGGACCTGGTGCGTTCTTCTGACGGGACGGACAGGTCCACTCCATCGAGCGCGCCTTCAGGTGAGAACCCTTTCCACCTGATACCATGGGAAGGGGTTCTGTGAAAAGAGCCGATGAGGTCGGCTTCGAGGATTGCCTTGACCTCGTCATACTTCTTCTTGAGCTCGTCGGTCAGATCCTCGTACGTGACTGGAGTGCCGTCCGCCATCTCAGATGTAGATGGCGATGTGGTTGATGTCGAAGCGTGTCCCACCGGGCGTGCCAGAATGTGTTGCGGTCAAAACCCACCGGCGGGCAGCGACGGGCAACACAGTAGAGCCGGGAACAACTTAGGGCTGCGGCTGGCCCTGGTCCCTCCGAGCGACGGCCCGCAAAGCCTCTGGTACACACGTCCGATGCTGGTGCAAGGGCGTGCCACCTGACCTATACCTGGTCAGGAAGGTGATGGAGATGCCTCGCTTAGTTTCCTGCATGGCATACACGTAAACATTAAATACGAGCCTCGATCGGCTCTCAGGTTATCCTGTGAATCGGCTCAAGGAGCCGATCCACCCATGATTCGTACGAGGTGCACGAATATATGGCGGTCCTGCTTGATCAAGATAAAGCTAAAGCGATCTACGACGATTTAGGGTTTTCACCGCATAATCGGATCATCCTACTCACGATTGGGCCTCGCGGCCACGCACGGTGATCGTAAGCCGATCCTAGACAAGGCCTAAAAACCAACACGAGGTTGATCCCCAGAACATCCTGTCTAGGACTAGCAAACGACACCCTACGTGCCGCTGGATCCTCCAACCCTTTGTAAGGCCTAACTATTGCAGATATTAAACTAATCCTTGAAGAACAAGGAGCAACCGTAACGGATCGGATCTACTAAATGATGATCAAGCGGGGTGCCGCCCCTACACCTAAGATAGGTGTAAGGGCGGCTAGATATGCAAGGGTTGCACTACGATAGCATGTAATACGAAGAACAATGCTAACCCTAACATATCTAAGATAACTACGTTGCTCGCCATCAAAAAGGCTTCAGTACGAGCAACGCATGAACAACGAGAATAAGCTTGTGCTGCCTAGATCGCAAGATGCGATCTAGGCAGCATGATGCTTACCGATAGAAACCCTCGAGACGAAGGAGTTGGCGATGCGCCGAGATTGATTTGTGGTTGAACGTTGGTTGTTGTTTATTCCATAAACCCTAGATACATATTTATAGTCCAGGGGACTCTCTAATTTAGGCGTGCACCTAATCGTGCACGGGTAAAACTCTATCTAAGATGCGATCTACTATATTACAGATATATGGGCAATCTAGCCCAACTTTGCATATAAGGCCGATTCACGTATCTCTTCCGTATATAATCTTTAAGCCCATCTTGATCGCGGCCCACCTCTGACTTGGTCAAATTCTGGTGATAACACAAACGTATCAATCTTTTTTCGGAGTCGTTGTTGGGAAGCAATTTTTATCCCTTTTGAATTCATTAGAGATTTTGTTAATTAGTCTAGTATTTGTTTTAGTTTATTGCCCGTTAGTAGTTTTCTTATTGTTCTTAGTCAAAAATTCAAAACTATCAGTTTCCTTTTTTGTTCTTGGTTTACTTATTTATTTACACTTGAAAACACATAAAATTAGAAGTATGGCGGTGAAGAAGCTTTGGAAATTTGCTACCCCTAATGATGATTATCATCGTGCAACTATAACTCAACCTATGGTCACTGCAGAGAATTATGAAATTAAGCCTGACCTCAATTTGGTATAACAAAACCCATTTGGTAGTTCAAGTTCTGAAAATGCAGGTACGCATTTAAACACATTCACTGAGATATGCGAGATGGTCCATATAAAATACCTTAGCCTTAATCCAGTAAAATTATGCTTGTTTTCATTTTCATTTAGAGGGAAATCTAAGGACTGGTTGCTAGCACTACCTAGAGGAACTATCACATCATGTGATAACTGTTGTAACATTTTTATGATTAAGTTTTCCCTCATGCAAAAACTATGCAACTAAGGTCTAACATTATATGGTTTAGACAAGAAGATCTTGAGACACTAGTGTTTGTATGGGAAAGGATGATGGAGGTCGTAAGGAACTTTCGCAACCATGGGGTGAAAGAATGGCTAATTTTGCATTTGTTTTATCATGCCCTTAATCATTTTTTATGCATGTGTGGTGAGAGTAGAAAAGGGTCGATCTTGTTGTTGATCCCTTCATGAAGGAGGCTATGAACTCAGGGATGGATTGAGTCTTACTCGGTACTTTGGCTACAATGAGTTCATAATTGAGCCAGATAAAGTGCAAGCTATTGAAACGGTGAAGGATGTCAGGGGATTCTTCATACGTCTCAAAAGAATCTATAATTTTTGATGCTCCATGCTTGTTTTACATCAATTTATATATGTTTTTGCCATGCTTCGTTGCACTTTTATACATTTTCTGGCACTAACCTATTAACAAGATGCCACAGTGACAGTTCCCTGTTTTCTGCTGTTTTATATTTCAGAAAAGTTGTGCAGGAAATATTCTCGGAATTGGACGAAACAAAAGCCGAAGTCAATATTTTCCGTAAAGAAGACAGAGACCAGAGGGGGGTTGAAGAAAGGCCACAGGATGGCCACGCCACACCTTGGCGCGGCCAAGCCTGGGCCCGCGCCAAGGGGTGGTGTGGCCCCCCTGGCCTCCACCGACATCGCACCTCCGTCTATTTAATCACGATCTCGGGAAAACCCTGGACACCCGAGAATCCATCTACGAAAAGTTATGTCGTGGCCGCCATTGTAGACCCTAGCTCGGGAGGGTTCTGAACCTCTTCCCGGCACCCTGCCGGAGGGGGAAATCATCGCCGAAGGCATCTACATCACCATGTCAGCCTCCGAAGTGATGCGTGAGTATTTCATCCCTGGACTATGAGTCGATAACAGTAGCTAGATGGTTGTCTTCTCAAATTTGTGCCTCATGTTTAGATCTTGTGAGCTGCCCTACATGATTAAGATCATCCTTTTGTAATGCTACATGTTGTGTTTGCTGGGATCCAATGAATATTGAATACTATGTTGAGATCGATTATATATTCTTGTCATATGTTATTTGTGATCTTGCATGCTCTCCGTTGCCAATAGATACCCTGGCCAAGTAGATGCTTATGACTCCATGATGACCCACAAGTATAGGGGGTGTATCGTAGTATCTTCGATAAGTAAGAATGTCGATCCCAGCGAGGAGCAGAAGGTGTTGACAAGCAGTTTCGATGAAGGATTCACTGTAAATGCTCACAGACAAGTAATCAGGGGGGTTTGATGTAATAGTTGAATAATGTACGAGTATGTAAAGTGCGAGAGTAATAATTGCAGCGAGTGGCCCAATCCTTTTTAGCACAAAGGACAAGCCGGTTTGTTTACTTATAATGACCAAACGTTCTTGAGGACACATGGGATTTTAGTCTAGTGCTTTCGCTACATACGGCTAAATAATCTTCATTGTTATGATAAGTGTTGTGTGGGTGAACCTATGCTAATGTACCGCCCTTCCTAGGACTAATACATACTTGTGATTATACCCCTTGCAAGCATCCGCAACTACAAGAAAGTAATTAAGAATAAATCTAACCACAGCCTTAAACTCTGAGATCCTGCGATCCCTCCTGCATCGATATACCAACGGGGGTTTAGGTTTCTGTCACTCCGGCAACCCCGCAATTAGCAAACGAGTACAAGATGCATTCCCCTAGGCCCATAAATGGTGAAGTGTCATGTAGTCGACGTTCACATGACACCACTAGAAGAATAACACCACAACTTAAATATCACACCATTGAATATTACTCAACCATAATTCACTACTAACATTTAGACTTCACCCATGTCCTCAAGAACTAAACGAACTACTCACGAGACATCATATGGAACATGATCAGAGGTGATATGATGATGAATAACAATCTGAACATAAACTTGGTTCAATGGTTTCACTCAATAGCATCAACAACAAGTAGAAATCGATACCGGAAGAGTTTCCCCTATCAAACAATCAAGATCAAACCCAAATTGCTACGGCGGTGACGGTGTCCAGCGGTGATGACGGCGATGTTGATGGTGGAGATGATGATGATGGTGATGGCGATGATGTCCAGCTCGATGACGGTGACGATGGCGTCGATTTCCCCCTCCCGGAGGGAATTTCCCCGGCAGATTCCTGCCCGCCGGAGAGCTCTTTTCTCTCTGGTGTTCTCCGCCCCGCAGAGGCGGCTGTAACTCTTCGCGAGGTACCCTCTGTGGCTTAGGTCTTCGGGACGAAGGGTTTGGCGAAGAAAAGGAGGCGAAAGGGGTCGTGGGCCCTCCACACCACAGGCCGGCGCGGCCAGGGCCTGGGCCGCGCCGCCCTAGGGTGTGGGCCCACCCTGGCTGCTCCTGGCTCCTCCTTCTGGCTTCCTTCGTCATCTTGAAAAATAGGATTTTTGGTATAATTTCCTTCCAGAGTTGATCTTCCGAAATATTGCGTTCTGACGGTGCTTTTTCCAGCAGAATCCTGGCTCCGGTGTTCGATCCTCCAATAACGATGAAACATGCAAAATAGATGAAATAACATAAGTAATGTGTCCCAATATGAAATATATCAATGAATAACAGCAAATTATGATATAAAATAGTGATGCAAATTGGACGTATCAACTCCCCCCAAGCTTAGACTTCGCTTGTCCCCAAGCGAAACTGAGCTCGATAGACATGACCACATGTTTATGGAGTGAAGAGTCGATAAATAAAATATGGACAAGAAGCATCATATTCATTCACACAGGACATTATAGTAAACAACCTCTTATAACTCATATTGAAACAAGTATAAGGTAATCACAAGTAAAGGTGCATGAGAAATCATGATTGGTGATGGCAAACTTCGTTCTTGGTCAGAGAACAATTAACAGATTATATTTATCTCATTGAGCAGCGCTCTCATGTTAAAGTTTATAAGGCACAACTTGCATACTCAATCGTAATGGTCTTCTCATAATCATTGATAACTTGCAAAGCTATATTCATTCAGATAAAACTTGTACTAAACAAGGAAGAATAAAAGACATGATGTAGCAAATCACAATATAATGGTTTGATCACAACTACTCAAATGCTTGCTTGAGATGGAGGGAAATAGGTTTACTGACTCAACATAAAGTAAAAGACAGGCCCTTCGCAGAGGGAAGCAGGGATTAAATCATGTGCTAGAGCTTTTTCAGTTTTGCAATCATATAGAGGTAATAAAAGTAACATTTTGAGAGGTGTTTGTTGTTGTCAACGACTGGTAGCGGGTACTCTAACCCCCTTGCCAGACAACCTCCTAAGAGCGGCTCCCATATTATTTCCATTTTGTGTGGCACTCCTTCCAACCTTTCTTTCACAAACCATGGCTAACCGAATCCTCGGGTGCCTACCAACAATCTCATACCATGAAGGAGTGCCTTTTTATTTTTGCTTAATTATGATGATGACACTCCCCCCAACCTTTGCTTACACAAGCCATGGCTAACCGAATCCTTCGGGTGCCGTCCATCAATCACATACCATGGAGGAGTGTCTATTTAGTTTAATCAATTTGGGACTGGGAATCCCATTGCCAGCTCTTTTTGCAAAATTATTGGATAAGCGGATGAAGCCACTAGTCCATTGGTGGAAGTTGCCCAACAAGATTCAAAGATAAAACACCACATACTTCCTCGTGAGCTATGAAACATTGACACAAATAAGAGATACTAAGTTTTGAATTGTTTAAAGGTAGCACATGAAGTATTTACTTGGAATGGCAGAAAATACCATGTAGTAGGTAGGTATGGTGGACACAAATGACATAGGTTTGGGTTAAGGTTTGGATGCACGAGAAGTATTCCCTCTCAGTACAGGTCTTTGGCTAGCAAGGTTAATTAGCAAGCATAAGAGTCGAGGGAAACAAACAAATATACATGTGATAGAAACAATCATGCATCTTCCTTGTAAGCACAAACAATTTTAACTTCAGAATAATAAGCTATGAGCTAACAAGAAAGACAATGAAACATCTACATGTATTTCTCTTTTCTATTTAAACCTTAAAGTGTTGTTGCTATTGACCCATGCTAAGTTTGCCAAAACCAAATAGATTTATTCAATGCTCCCAAAGTGATACCAATACTAACAACAAGGTGAATCATATAGTAGAGATTGCAAACTAAATTAAGATGTGCAATATGTAAATGATAAGACTTCTCATTAATATTCCATAACGATAACTCACACCAAGGGATACATAGACAACCAACCAAAGGAGAAATACTTCCAAACGCAACCCATCTTATATGATAACTTCCCTACTCATGATATGACACTACTTGACAATAAAAGTAAAAGGTAGTGATAATGTGATACCGCGGCACTCCCCCAAGCTTGGAACAAACCAAGGGGATGCCAATACCGATGATGAATTACTCCCGCGGCGATGATGGTGATGAATTCCTGACAAGCTTCTCAATAAGCTCCTGAAGCTCGTCAATCCTGTATATGAGGTTGCGAATCATCTCTGAGTTGTGCTCGACGCGGTTAAAGAGTCTGTCTGATGGCGAGTCCCAGCTCTTGGAGTTATTTCCCCACTCTTCAGCCTCAGGCTCCTTCTCTCCTGCAGTGTTAGAACGATCTATATCCCACTGGCTAGGCAATGCTGCCTTGGGAGTCCCTTCAATTTGATTATTGAAAATTAGATTGTGGAAGGGGTGATGAGTGCCTGATGGAGATGTTTTCAGAGCTAGGTAATGACGTGGGACCGCTCCTCCAGTGCGAATTCTTGCGCTCTTGTTTGCACTAAAAGGGTTGTCCACCACCTTGATGCTTGCGATGGTAGCACGCGGGCGTGCGCGCGAGTCTTCCTCCACCTCTTCTTCATCTTCTTCCTTGACGTCCTTGTTCTTGGAGACCATGGTGCTTCTAAACCGAAAACAGATCCTGGCAGAAACAGCTCGAAACAAAACACGTCGAGAAAACGATATACGGACCTCCAGGGGTCCGGGGGATTATATAGCAAAAATTTTCTCGACAAAAGGAAAGCACCAGATCGAACCAGAGTCGGAAAGGGGCGACGAGGCGGCCAAACCATAGGCCGGCGCGGGCCCAGGTCAGGCCGCGCCGCCCTATGGTGGCACCCCCTCGTGCGTCCTTTCCACTCCGTTTCGAACTCGTAATTTCTCTTATTTTCCAAAAACAGCGAAAATATTGTTCGGAAAGTAAATTGCGTACTTTTCATTACCAGTACTGTTACCTATTCAAAATCGAGTTCTGGCGGACTGTCAATTTGCCCTTTGATGTAGGCCTCCGGTGTTTCCACTTGAATAATATCAACATCAACATTATAAGAATCACCCGAGATATAATGCTTGAGTCTTTGTCCATTCACCACTTGCGTAGCATTGCCTTGGAGAGAGCTAATTTTGATTGCTCCTGAACGATACACCTCCTCGACAACATATGGTCCTTCCCATTTCGAGAGTAATTTCCCTGCAAAGAATCTGAGACGAGACCGATACAATAGGACTTTATCCCCAATATTAAATTCTCTTTTGATAATCCTCCTATCATGCCATTTTTTAACTTTCTCTTTAAAGAGTTTAGCATTTTCATAAGCTTCACTTCTCCATTCATCTAGGGAACTCAATTGCAACAACCTCTTATCACCGGCAAGTTTAGGATCTTTATTTAATTCTCTAACAGCCCAATAAGCTTTGTGCTCTAGTTCTAGAGGTAAATGACAAGCTTTCCCATAAACCATTTTATAAGGTGACATTCCCATGGGATTTTTATAAGCAGTTCTATAAGCCCAAAGTGCATCCTTCAATTTACTAGCCCAATTCTTTCTAGTTTTATTAACGGTCTTTCCCAAAATAGATTTAATCTCTCTATTTGATAACTCTACTTGACCACTAGTTTGAGGATGATAAGCAGAAGCAATTCTATGATTAATACCATACCTAGCAAGAGTTTTTCCAAAACCTCCATGAATAAAATGAGAACCTCCATCAGTCATAATATATCTAGGTACTCCAAATCTAGGAAAAATAATATCTAAGAGCATTCTTAAAGAGGTCTCACCATCAGCACTTTTTGTAGGTATAGCTTCCACCCATTTAGTAACATAATCAACAGCAACAAGTATATGAGTGTTACCTTCTGAAGACGGAAAAGGTCCCATAAAGTCAAATCCCCAACAATCAAACGGTTCAATAACAAGAGTATAATTCATAGGCATTTCATTGCGTCTGGAGATATTACCAACCCTTTGGCATTCATCACAAGATAAAATAAACTTTCTCGCATCCTTGAAGAGAGTTGGCCAAAAAAAGCCTGATTGTAGGACCTTTTGCGCGGTTCTTTCTCCGGCGTGATGTCCTCCATAAGCACTACCATGACATTTACTCAATATCTCCTGTTGTTCATATTCAGGGACACATCTTCGCATAATACCATCCACTCCTTCTTTATATAAGTGTGGGTCATCCCAGAAATAATGCCTCAAATCATAAAAGAATTTCCTCCTTTGCTGAGCTGAAAAGGTTGGAGGCAAGTACTTGGAAACAATAAAGTTAGCATAATCAGCATACCAAGGACTGTCTCGCGAGCTCACCTTTATTACAGCCAATTGTTCATTTGGAAAACTATCATTAACAGGAACAGGATCATAAGCAATATTTTCCAATCTAGACAAATTATCAGCAACAGGATTATCAGCACCTTTCCTATCTACAATATGTAAGTCAAATTCTTGCAACAGAAGTACCCATCTAATAAGCCTTGGCTTAGCATCTTTCTTTGTCATTAGGTATCTAATTGCAGCATGATCAGTATGAATAGTAACTTTTGAATCAACAATATAAGATCTAAATTTATCACAAGCAAAGACTACAGCTAATAATTCCTTTTCAGTTGTAGCATAATTTCTTTGAGCAGCATCAAGAGTTTTACTAGCATAATGAATAACATTCAGTTTTTTATCTACTCGCTGTCCAAGGACAGCGCCTACAGCAAAATCACTAGCATCACACATAATTTCAAATGGTAAGTTGCAATCAGGAGGTTCAACTATAGGAGCAGTTGTTAAGGCTTTCTTAAGAGTTTCAAACGCTTCCTTACAATCATCATCAAAAACAAATGGTACATCTTTTTGAAGAAGATTAGTAAGAGGCTTTGAAATCTTAGAGAAATCTTTAATAAATCTCCTATAAAACCCAAAGATGACCAAGAACACTACGAATACCTTTAACATCCCTCGGATAGGGCATCTTCTCAATTGCTTCAACTTTAGCTCTATCAACTTCAATACCTCTCTCAGAAATTTTATGTCCCAATACAATTCCTTCATTAACCATAAAGTGGCATTTCTCCCAATTAAGAACAAGGTTAGTTTCTTCACATCTCTGCAAAACTTTATCAAGGTTTCGCAAGCATCTATCAAAAGAATTCCCATAGACGGAAAAATCATCCATGAATACCTCTACAATACTTTCACAAAAACCATGAAAAATAGCAGACATGCATCTTTGAAAAGTAGCAGGAGCATTACATAAACCAAAAGGCATGCGTCTATAAGCATAAGTTCCATAGGGACAGGTAAAAGTGGTTTTCTCTTGATCTTTAGCTTTAACAGCAATTTGTGAAAACCCAGAATAACCATCAAGAAAGCAAAAATGAGTATTTTTAGATAATCTTTCTAGCATTTGATCAATAAAGGGTAAAGGGTAATGATCTTTTTTAGTAACTTTATTAACTTTTCGAAAATCAATGCACATTCTATACCCTACAACTACTCTTTGAGGAATGAGCTCATCATTATCATTAGGCACAACAGTCATACCTCCTTTCTTGGGAACACAGTGCACAGGACTAACCCATCTACTATCAGCAATAGGATATATAATACCAGCTTCAAGGAGTCGTAGTACCTCATTCCTTACCACTTCCTTCATCTTTGGAATTAGACGACGCTGAGGTTCAACAACAGGCTTTGCATCATCTTCCATATTAATAGCATGTTGGCAAATAGAAGGAGAAATCCCCTTCAAATCATCAAGAGTGTAGCCAATAGCGCCTCGATGCTTCTTCAATATTTCCAATAACCTTTCTTCCTCAATCTCTGAAAGCTTAGAACTAATAATAACAGGATATATTTTCTTATCATCAATATGAGCATATTTAAGATTATCAGGTAAAGGCTTTAAATCAAAAACAGGATCTTCCTTTGGTGGCGGTGTTGTACCCAAATCTTCCACCGGTAAATCATGCTTGAGAATAGGTTGGCGAAGAAAAATTTCCTCAAGCTCATCTCTTTCTTTCCTAAAAATTTCGCTCTCGCTATCCTCCAAATGTTGCTGCAAAGGATTATTAGGAACAAGAACAATAGATGCACATTGCTCCATTTTAAAATCATTACTAGGCAAATCAGCTTTATAAGGAGTTTTAGTAAATTTAGAGAAGTTAAACTCATAAGATTCACCAGCGAATTTAGTCAAAATTTTCTCTTTCTTGCAATCTATAATAGCTCCACAAGTATTTAGAAAAGGTCTACCAAAAATAATAGGACAATAATCACTAGCAGCAGAACCAAGTACCAAAAAGTCAGCAGGATATTTAATCTTACCGCATAAAACTTCCACATCTCGAACAATACCAATTGGAGAAATAGTTTCTCTATTAGCCAGCTGAATAACCACATCAATATCTTCAAGTTCACAAGAATCAATTTCATGCATAATCTCCGTGTACAGTTCCATCCCCTTCATAGCGGTTATCCATAACACGTTCAATAATTTTCATAGGTATTTTATATGGTATTACTTCCTCACCTGGCGCTTCATCCACTACCGTTGCAGTAGTAGTAGATTTCCCAAATAGAAATTGAAGAGAAGATCTCTCCATAATGACTTATAGCAGCAGGCAGAAATAAAATCAGCACAACAGTAAAGGTTTTCCTTACCAATTCCACTTACCAATAGCGCTTCACTCCCCGGCAACGGCGCCAGAAAATAGTCTTGATGACCCACAAGTATAGGGGGTGTATCGTAGTATCTTCGATAAGTAAGAATGTCGATCCCAACGAGGAGCAGAAGGTGTTGACAAGCAGTTTCGATGAAGGATTCACTGTAAATGCTCACAGACAAGTAATCAGGGGGGTTTGATGTAACAGTTGAATAATGTACGAGTATGTAAAGTGCGAGAGTAATAATTGCAGCGAGTGGCCCAAACCTTTTTAGCACAAAGGACAAGCCGGTTTGTTTACTTATAATGACCAAACGTTCTTGAGGACACATGGGATTTTAGTCTAGTGCTTTCGCTACATACGGCTAAATAATCTTCATTGTTATGATAAGTGTTGTGTGGGTGAACCTATGCTAATGTACCGCCCTTCCTAGGACTAATACATACTTGTGATTATACCCCTTGCAAGCATCCGCAACTACAAGAAAGTAATTAAGAATAAATCTAACCACAGCCTTAAACTCTGAGATCCTGCGATCCCTCCTGCATCGATATACCAACGGGGGTTTAGGTTTCTGTCACTCCGGCAACCCCGCAATTAGCAAACGAGTACAAGATGCATTCCCCTAGGCCCATAAATGGTGAAGTGTCATGTAGTCGACGTTCACATGACACCACTAGAAGAATAACACCACAACTTAAATATCACACCATTGAATATTACTCAACCATAATTCACTACTAACATTTAGACTTCACCCATGTCCTCAAGAACTAAACGAACTACTCACGAGACATCATATGGAACATGATCAGAGGTGATATGATGATGAATAACAATCTGAACATAAACTTGGTTCAATGGTTTCACTCAATAGCATCAACAACAAGTAGAAATCGATACCGGAAGAGTTTCCCCTATCAAACAATCAAGATCAAACCCAAATTGCTACGGCGGTGACGGTGTCCAGCGGTGATGACGGCGATGTTGATGGTGGAGATGATGATGATGGTGATGGCGATGATGTCCAGCTCGATGACGGTGACGATGGCGTCGATTTCCCCCTCCCGGAGGGAATTTCCCCGGCGGATTCCTGCCCGCCGGAGAGCTCTTTTCTCTCTGGTGTTCTCCGCCCCGCAGAGGCGGCTGTAACTCTTCGCGAGGTACCCTCTGTGGCTTAGGTCTTCGGGACGAAGGGTTTGGCGAAGAAAAGGAGGCGAAAGGGGTCGTGGGCCCTCCACACCACGAGCCGGCGCGGCCAGGGCTCGGGCCGCGCCGCCCTAGGGTGTGGACCCACCCTGGCTGCTCCTGGCTCCTCCTTCTGGCTTCCTTCGTCATCTTGAAAAATAGGATTTTTGGTATAATTTCCTTCCAGAGTGGATCTTCCGAAATATTGCGTTCTGACGGTGCTTTTTCCAGCAGAATCCTGGCTCCGGTGTTCGATCCTCCAATAACGATGAAACATGCAAAATAGATGAAATAACATAAGTAATGTGTCCCAATATGAAATATATCAATGAATAACAGCAAATTATGATATAAAATAGTGATGCAAATTGGACGTATCACTCCAAGAGGAGGCATTTATGTTCGATAGTAGGTTCATGCCTCTAGTTTTCTGGGAGAGTGACAACAACTTCTAAGATTGTAGATGTGTTGTTGCTACTAGGGAGAAAACAACAATGTTTTATTCGAGGGTAATTCTATTGTTTACTTTACACACATTTCTTAGTGCGATAATCTGTTGGCTGCAACTTAATACTAGAAGGGGTTCAGGCGATAACCGGAAGGTGGATTATTAGTCATAGACGTAGTTGGATTACGGTCTATGTATTATGTTCTAATGCCCAAACGAATCTCATAGTAATTTGTTCACCCAGCATGTTATTTATCTTTATGGAGAGACACCTCTAATGACTGTGGACCCTGGTTCTTTTCTTTACACTGATAAATTTAACCACTGCAATCCTGCTCTGTTTACTTACTGTAAGCTCTGTTCTCTTTATTTACTGCAAACATGTCCTTCCACTTGATACATTTAATCCTTTGTGTTCAACGAAACCGGTGAGATTGACAACCTCACTGTAAGTTGGGGCAAAATATTTTGGTCTATTGTGTGCGGGTTCCACGTTGTTGATGATGCCGGTAGTGCGCCCTGCCACTAGGCAGCTAGCAACACCTTCAGAAGTCACGCCTTTCTTCTACTGGTCGAGTAAACCTTGGTTTCTTACTGAGTAAAAACTTGTTGTTGTGCTCATCATATCAAGCTCTTTTTCTGGCGCCGTTGCCGGGGAGAAATATGATTTTTGCAAGGGGAGTCTCTCATCTCCAATCTCTTTACTTTTTTATAGTTTTGCTTAGTTTATTTTATTTTGTTTTGTTTGCTTTATTATATCAAAAACACACAAAAATAGTTTATTTTATAGTTGTTATTTTGTTACTAGTTCATTATGTTATTCCCTAAGTACGATCTAAAGGACCTATCGGTAGGTAGTGGTTCTATAATCACGAAAGATAACATTTAAAAAATCTTCAATCATGTTAGTATGTAAGATATTGAGGATAAATCCCTGGTAGAACTTGCTCCTAATTATGAAACTGCTGCAACTTATTTAGTTCAAATGTTGGAGGCTATATTTATTAGCCTTAACCCCATAATGCAGCAAATGTTTCTTAAACTTCATGAAGTTGAGGATGATGAAAAGAGAGATTTTATCCTAGAAACTTTGCTTAAAGAGTTTAAAGATTGTTATAGAAGTTAGTGAAGTCTTTGATCGGTCTGAGATGCTAGGCTCATGTGTAGATATTATTGGTACACTCGAAAAATAGTCAAAATCAAACCTGAAAATAGTAGAAAAAAGTAAAATACCAATACCTTTCAAACTTGTAGCAATGCATGAAGTTTGGGAAAAGAATTTTGATTGGATTGTTCCTGAAAATCCATTTGATGAAAATAGTGAACCTAAAAGTGCTGAGAAAGGGTATTCTAAAACTTATATTGATAAAATATAAATCCTTGTTGAAAAGACTTCTCGCATTGATCTTGATGCTTCTTCACTAGATAATACTTGATGATAGCTCTTTTTCTGCGCCTAGCTGAAAGGCGTTTAAGAAAAGCACTCATGGGAGATAATCCATGTTTAAATTCTGTCACTTTTTATTTTGTTGAGTCTTGGAAGTTATACCTCTGTAATAATATCTCCTTATCATGTTTATTTTGTTTTTATGCCAAGAATAGCCTCTAATAGGAAGAAAGTAAGATTTGGAAAAGTTGTTGTCCTGAAAACAGATTATGTGTTGTCACCATAAAAAAATCGTATAAATAGCCAGAGCGGAATTTTGAGCTGCCAATTTATTTTCATATGCCCCGGGTTATTATGTAACTTTCTTTAGTTGACCACTTTTCTATATGATCAGTAGAAAAGTTTCGAAAATTCGATCTTTACCTGCTGTTCTGTTTTGACTGATTTCTGCCACTATTTGCATTTGCCTCTTAATCTCTTTCTTTTTTAGTTCTTTTGATCAAAGAGCTTTGTGAAGAGTTGCTACAGTAGCTAATGCTTTAATAGATGTTTGATATATGTTAGAACTGAACCCAAGTAGATTTGTTTATTTTGATTGTACTAATGCTGCTAATAAAGAACTGTGTTAAGTTTTGTATGAAGAAAGTTTTCAAGTGTAGGGAGAGAAGGGATATGTGATGAGATGAAGAATGCAAAAGCTAAAGCTTGGGGATTCCCCTGCACCCCAAGAAATATCCAAGAGGTACAAGCTTCAAAGCTTGGGTATGCCCAAGGCATCCCTTCATCAACAAAGCAAGATGTCATCTTTCTATATGCTATATTTTTTATTGCTTCATACACTATGTGTTGTTCTTGGAGCATTTTTATTTTTTTTGTTTTTTTTGTTTGCTGTAGCATATGGTTGGATCCCGGCATAGTTATTTTGGAGAGAGACACGCTCCGTTTTAATTGCATAGAACACTCTAGTTTTCGCTATTATTGTTCTGCGAGTGTTCTAGTTTTCTAGCACTGTGTTTAACTCTTGGTTTTCGATTCTAATTTTGTTTAGAGCTTGTTAGTATTATTTATTTATGTATCATTAGCTCTCTGGTCCATATTGTTTTTCATCTCTGAGAGTTATTTCAAATAAGTTGATTGGTGTTGGAGACGAGTAAAATGTTTCATGCTTATAGTGATGCAAAAGGAAGCTTGTCTAGACTGTGGCATAGACTTTGGCTTGTCATGTTAGATGTTATTCTTGTCATATTCTTAGTATTTATTGTTTTAGCATGACTTTCTTAAATATATGAGAGTGCATAATGTGTCATTGATAGAATCATGTGTCGTTTCCATCTTAAAAGCATAATATTGTGGTATTCTCTTTTGATGCATTATTGGGTTGACTTGGCTCATGCTTATACCATGTTATGACTATAACCAGTCAACTAAAGCCTCTATGATCATTTAGTTTTTGAATGGTAATATCACTTTATGATTTGATTGATAATATTTTTTCGCTAAGCATAATTATGGTCATTATTGCTCTCTTAGTTGGTCGCTCCCAGTCTTTTGCTAGCCTCAGCATGTACTGAGTATGAACTCTACTCGTGCATGCAACCACTAATAACCAAAGTTTGCCAATTGTGTCCACCGTATCTACCTACTAGCATTATTTCTATTCAAAGTATATTCATCATGTTTTTATTTATCTTCTGAATTAAATTTTGGCATGAGAAAATTAGTCAGTAAAGCTCTCACGAACTTGATGGCATATTTACTTTCTTGCACTTAATAAACTTTATCATTGTGACTATCTTATGAAGTTTATATGTTTGCAAATTGCGAGCTGGGAGTTAGCATTACCATTCTTTCATGGGAAACGCTTTCAACATTGCACTTATTCATATTTAGTTGATGTCATGTTCTTTTGCTTATGGATGCCTAGCGGTGCGAAATAAAATGGAAATTTGTAAGTACATGGAGTTTGTACATGAGTTAGAGAAACGTCTGGGCCACTAATCTAAGCCATGCATCATTCATGGTGGAAATTTACAGTGAACCATAGTGAGCATTCTATGAAGCATTTTCAATAAAAATCTATACCCATAGTAAATAAAAAATTGTTGAGATGCTCATTGTCTGTTTTTCTTGTCATTTTGGCATGGGATTGCTCCTACAAGAGTACTTCCATATCATCGGGCAAGAGGTACCCCGTTGGCGGTTCTCGATGATACATGTATACTCAGGGCTGGTCCATAAATTTCGAGGGCCTTAGGGCGAACCGACACCAATGACCCCTCGTTCGTTGTGGTTAAGCTTTTCTACGGCAGGGGGCGATGCCCCCCCTGCTCTGAAAAATTCCTTCAAGGTATCCCTTTATGTTAAATTTATATATCTTACTTAAAGTTTAAGCATTATTCACCAAGATAAATATTAAGTTAATGCAACAACAAACTAAATAATATTTACATTTGAAAGATCCATGCTCTTCAGAATATTGGTGATCATCAAATGGTGGATGGTTCTCATCGCTGCGGCCGCCATCATTGCCCTCGGTGACGCCGCCTGGCCGGTGTGGCGCCGATACATAAAAAAGAACCGAGATAATCTGTTTGTTTAAATCTAGACATGGTTTAAATTACTGCTTCTAGTTACCAAGCTGAACAAGTGTTATTTTTCAGTGTTTGTTCTCTCTTTCCTTGTAAACCTCAGTGTATTTTCTCATTTGTTGTTTCAACAACTTGGCCCTGGGTACTTTCGAGTGGAATGAGTAATGAGCCTACATGGCATCGAAGCACCAAAATACATGCTCAAGTTAATTACTCCCTTTGCATCATATATTGATGGCCAAAATGAGTAATGAGGTGATAGTGAAAAATAATCAATCTTTATTTGTAGCATTTCACGATGCAACATGACAAGATATTGCATCTAAATGTAGGTAGGCGTCAGTGCATCACTGCTACTACTGTTGGAAGAACAGTAGCATAATTAAGTTAGATAAATGATTACATCAATTGTGTATCTACTTCTGTTGGAAGAAAATTGATATGGATGCACTGCACATATGACATGAGTACATTCATAATCTTTTCACACACAAAAAAGAATGTACTCATACTCGAGTAGTATTGCTCATCGTTGCTGCTATAGAAAATAAATTAACAAACGTGAACAAAGTCTGTTGCATGTCTATCCCGATAGTAGAGAACTAGAAAACATGATTGTATACTTACAATGACAAGAACTTATTTGGGATCTAAGTTGAGTAGCATGAGGTTTAGGTACTCGTATTCAAGGGGCATGAGATTTTCAACTTGTGATTTGTCAAGCATATAGCTCATATTTGCCTCACATTAACTTTAACCATTCAAGATGCTTATGATAGGGACAATGAGAGCTCAAAGCTAATGAGTACAATACTTTTTGGAAGGTTTATAAAATTTGTTTATCTTGCTTACTCTGCAAAGAGTCTTTCTTTTTCTTTTATGTTGAGTCTTCCTCTTATGCTTTATGCACCACTTAAGAGATCATAGTTGTCATTCTTAGTGCAATGTGCATAGTCACAAAATTATTATTGATTGACTCATGATTATGACATTGCTTGTTCTTAAATTACTTGTATCTAGTCACCCTCTGGACTTTGAAGGTGTCCTAGCATTTATGTTTTGCTCCTTCATAAAGGACGTGTTGAGTACCAGTTTGCTATGTTTTATCTATGCTTATAAACAAACAATTGCTTTCAATGCATTATTATTCATGATCCTTTGAGTTACTCTTCATGTTATAACATAGTTGCTAAGTTCTATTGTTAGAATTGAATCTATCATGCCTATGTTTAGAGCACTTTGACCCCAGCTCACAATGCTTTACAATGCTTGATAAAGATTGTGTTGGCTTCATGTCAACTCAAAAATTATTTTGTTATCATTTACCTACTCGAGGACGAGCAGGAGTTAAGCTTGGGGATGCTTTATACGTCTCAAACGTATCTATAATTTTTTATGGTCCCTGCTTGTTTTACACCAATTTATATATATTTTTTGCTCATGCTTTCGTTGCACTTTTATACATTTTCTGGCACAAACCTATTAAAAAGATGCCACGGTGTCAGTTCCCTGTTTGCTGCTGTTTTGTATTTCAGAAAAGTTATAAAGGAAATATTCTTGGAATTGGAAGAAACAAAAGCCAAAATCAATATTTTTTCCGTAACAAAGACAGAGTCCAGAGGGGGTCGAAGAAAGGCCACAGGGCGGCCACGCAACACCTTGGCGCAGCCAAGCCTGGGCCCGCACCAAGGGGTGGTGTGCCCCCTGGCCTCCACCGACATCCCCCCTCCGCCTATTTAATTACGGTCTAGGGAAAACCCTGGACACCCGAGCGTCCATCTACGAAAAGTTTCGTCGCGGCCGCCATTGCAGACCCTAGCTCGGGAGGGTTCTGAAGCTCTTCCCGGCACCCTGCCGGAGGGGTAAATCATAGCCAGAGGCATCTACATCACCATGCCCGCCTCCGAAGTGATGCGTGAGTAGTTCATCCCTGGACTATGGGTCCATAGCAGTAGCTAGATGGTTGTCTTCTCCAATTTGTGCCGCATGTTTAGATCTTGTGAGCTGCCCTACATGATCAAGATCATCCTTATGTAATGCTACATGTTGTGTTTGCTGGGATCCGATGAATATTGGATACTATGTTGAGATTAATTATATATTATTTTCATATGTTATTTGTGATCTTGCATACTCTTCGTTGCTAGTAGATACTCTAGCCAAGTAGATGCTTGTGACTCCAAGAGGTGGTATTTATGCTCGATAGTAGGTTCATGCCTATATTTTCTGGGATAGTGACAATAACATCTAAGATTGTAGATATGCTCTTGCTACTAGGGAGAAAACAACAATGTTTTATCTGAGGGTAATTCTATTGTTTACTTTACACAATGCGATAATTTGTTGCCTGCAACTTAATACTGGAAGGGGTTCGGACGATAACCGGAAGGTGGATTATTTGTCATAGACGCAGTTGGATTACGATCTAAATATTATGTTCTAATGCCCAAACGAATCTCATAGTAATCATCTTGTCATGTATGGTCGATATTCTGTCAATTGCCCAGCTGTAATTTGTTCACCCAACATGTTATTTATCTTTATGGAGAGATACCTCTAGTGAACGGTGGACCCCGGTCCTTTCCTTTACACTGATAAATTCAACCACTGCAATCCTGCTATGTTTACTTACTGTAAGCTCTATTCTCTTTATTTACTGCAAACATCTCCTTCCACTCGATACATTTAATCCTTTGTGTACAATGAAACCGGTGAGATTGACAACCTCATTGTAAGTACCGCCCCGGCTTCCTGCCACCGCGCCTGGCCGCCGCCACCACCTCTCCCTCGCCGCCCGGCCGCTGCCGTACCACCTCTGCCCGCCCCGTCCCACCTCCGGCCGCCACCCTCCGCCTGGCCGCCCGTGCCCGGCCGCCGTCCTCCGCCTCCTCCGACCGGCCACCCACCCCCGTCCGGCTGCCCGCCCCGCGGCCGCCCACCCTGCGGCCCGCCGCCCCCGGCTGCCGCCCCGGCCTCCCCCCGCCCATCGCCCGCCAGGCCCCCGGCTGCGTGTTTTTGATCGGGAGTTGATCCGATCTCCCGTCTCGAGAAAAAAACAGTGCTATGTCTTCCTCGTCGGGCTATCTTGTGATTCCTCGCTGCCCGGTGATTTTTGATGGCGCAAATTACCCTAATTTCGCTGCCTTTATGCGCGTCCACATGCACGGTCTTCGTCTTTGGGGTGTGCTTTATGGTGAGGTCCTCTGTCCGCAGAACCCCACTACTCCTATGGCGCCTATTCCACCGACGCCGGTTGCCCTTGCCCCCGATGCTACTCAGGAGGCCAAGGATGCAGCCAAGAGTGCTGATGACACTGCTCTGGCTGAGTATGACCGGAAGGTCCAGGAGTATTCTACTGCTGTTGCGACGTACCGGCTTGACTGACTGACTACACTCAGTGGATAGATGAGGATGCTCGTGCTGCTGCTGTTCTCACTTCCAGTGTTCTGCCTCAGTATGCTGCTGAGTTCATGGGTCTTCCCACTGTTGCTGCTCAGTGGGCTTTTCTTCGTCAGCGCTATCAGCTGTCTGGGAATGCTCTTTACCTGTCCATGGTTCGCCAGAAGCATGCTCTTCAGCAGGGCGATTCCACTATTGATGATTTCTATACTCAGAGTGCTGCTATCTGATACGTCTCCAACGTATCGATAATTTCTTATGTTACATGCCACTTTATTGATGATACCTACATGTTTTATGCATACTTTATGTCATATTTATGCATTTTTCGGCACTAACCTATTAACGAGATGCCGAAGAACCAGTTGCTGTTTTCTGCTGTTTTTGGTTTCAGAAATCCTAGTAAGGAAATATTCTCGGAATTGGACGAAATCAACGCCCATGATCTTATTTTTCCACAAAGCTTCCAGAAGTCCGGAGAGGAAACGAAGTGGGGCGACGAGGCGGCGACACGCCAGGGCGGCGCGGCCCACCCCCTGGCCGCGCGGCCCTGTTGTGTGGGCCCCTGTAACACCCCAAATTTCAATAAAAAGAAAGTTAGAGAATTCCAGAAAGCAAATGTTCAAACCAACAAAAACTTTTCTATTTGCATATAGTACCATGCATAGGACTTGTGCATTTGAGTGATATGCCATGATGATTGTTTTTACTTGTATTTGAAATGCTCTAAAACCCTAGTGTGATCATATGGAGATCACCCACCAAATAAAACAAAGAGGAAGAAAATCCATAAATTGCAAAACCCTAAAAACCCTCACATATGCCCTATGGCATTTTTATAAATTTTGACCTTAGACCTATTTGGTCTTCACCATTAGTTGAATAATGTTATTAAACACTTATCACAACTTTTGGAATCAAAGTTTCACAATTCACATGAATTTCAAACACAAATCCCACTCACATATGATAATGGTCAAAATTGACAATTCTAGTCTGATCACCACTTTGAGCCCTTGCCATTCAATTTTCCCAAACCAACTTTAGCTAACTCTTTGCACCATTTCAAAGTCAACATCAAGGTGAACAACTTTGGTGAAGATCACCATGCCAAATTCATCTTTGATCATGAGCAAGGCTCATCCAAAAATTCAACTTTTTAACATATGGAACATTCTCCACTTAGCCATTTTGGCCAATTCTTGAATTCTACTTTTTCCACCACCACCTCAAATCACCTCTGGTCATTTACAACTAATACCAACACTCACATTTCAAAAACTTTCACCTTTTGAATTAATTCAAATTTGGACAAATTTGCCATTTTCCAAATATGGCACTATTTGCACTATTTGCAAATAGTGATTCTACTCTAACTAACCTACCCCAACCTACACCAATTGGTCCCCTGGTTCCCTCTCTCACTAACACCAGCATAGAAACCCTAAGAAGAACCCTAGGGAGACCAAGCCATGGCCATGCACACACCATGCCGGCCATGTCGAGCCCCTCTCTTCTCCCTTCTCCCTCAACCCTGGCCCTGGCGCCCACACTCGCCACCTCACCTCTCTACCTCGCCTAGCATGGCCTTGTCACCGTAGACGCCGTGAGCTCGCCGGAGACAGCGCGCCCAGAACGCGCCCAGATGCCGCTCACGTCGCGCGAGTGCACGCCGTGGACGTGCACTGGCCACGCGCCGCGCCACCACCTCGAGCCCTCCCTGGACCCCCTGTGAACGAGTTGAGCGCCTGCTTGCCACCGCGACGCCGCCAGACACGCGCCCAGCACCAACCCGTGACCGCCGGCGCCGGAGACGACGACCACATCCCGTGAACGCCGCGGCAGTCGTGGAAGCAACGCGACCAATCCAGACGCCGCCCGACCAAGCTGTCGCCACCGTTCGCTTCGCCAGGAACCGTAGAACACTGCCGCACCCTCGCCTAGCTCGCTAGCTCGCCGAAGACGCCGCGAGCATGTCGACCACCACCCTGCCCCGCAACCCTTGCTCAATCCTATAAATAGAGAGTTCCCTGGAAGCAACTGAGCACACCACCTCACTCCCCACCCTTCACCACTTCGCCTAGCACCGTTAGCCACCTCGATCGTCGCCGGAGCAAGGCCAATTGCAAGATCGGAGCCGCGGAAGCCCTGGAGCAATCGCCATTGATCCAGGCCACCTCGAGCTCCGCCACTGCTACCAGCTGCTTCGCCGTCGTCCACATCTACCTCGCGCACACTGCCATACCTTGCTGGAGCCGCGGTGAGCTCTCCCACCCCCTACTGCCGCCGCCGCACCGTCGGGTTCTCGTCGGAGACGACGATGAACCACGGCCCTCCGATCTATTTCTAATCCTACGCCCCACATTGAAACTTACCGATTCGGGTTAGATGAGCCGCTGACATGCGGGACCCTTTGTCAGGCAGCCCGCGCGGCACTGGACCGTGGCTGTGCTGGCCTTGGGCCGTTTAAATTAAATCTGGCCCGTTTAGTTTTCCCGCCGGCCTGTTTAATTCAAATCTAGTTTAATTAATTTCAAATGAATTTCAATACTGCCCAAACTTTGAAATTCAATATTTTCAAATTGGCTAAACCAAATTTAGTGAATTTTATGTTGTTAGAAAGCCACTGAAATTCTCTACAACCTGCCACTGGCCTCATGGTCAGATTCTTTGTAGAATAAATGTGATAAAAATAACAAGACAGGGACTTTTTCCTATTCAAATAATTCTTAAAAATCAACCAAAATAGATATTAAGTTAATTCCAACTCTAATAGCTCACATTTGACTTACACTAATTGTTTATGCAATAAAATGGTGTGGTCACTTTGCATGATCATACCATGGTTAAATAAATGGATATTTTGACTAGTTTAACTAGTTGATATTGTCCAAAACTATTAAAGTTAAATTGTGTGAAGTTTTACACTTCATTTAAACTTGTCTCACATGGATTCATGGGATGCTTAGACCCCTGGTCCCAAACTCTCTTATATGAATTACTTGAGATTTAAATCAAAGGTAGTGTTATTTAAATGGTATGAGGTGATCCACCTCATTTAAATCATTTTCCCAAATGATGATGATGCACATTTGACTTAGGTCAATATGAGTTTATCCATGATTGTTTGAGAAATTAAATCTTAAGAAGATTTCAATGAGAGGAAATTATTTCTCAAGAACCCTATGGAAACTATCATTTACATATGAAATACAAAGAAGTGAATTCTATTTAAACCCCACAACCCATGCACTCTAGTTAATTTATTTGTGTGCATAGAGTAGTTTGTGTGTTCTATGTGATGTATGGAATAGCCATTGAATTAGTGAGTAATTATACTCGTATTCAAATTTAGACGGTAGCACCGGAGAGTACGCCGAAGAAGAAGGTTGCTACCAAGAGGAGGAGGAGGAACAGTTTGAGAACTACCAAGGCAAGCTAATATTCTTGCAAAATGCAAAGCCCCCTGGGGCAAGGCACCATGTTTCTTACCTTTTCTTATATGAACCCATCCCAAGTTTTTACTTTACAAGTTTTTACTTGTTTTCTAAATGAGTTACTTTTATAGTTAACTTTGGTCAAAGTACAAGTTGATTACTAGAGTAGTGAGTTAGTCTTCCCCAAGCAAAGCAAGTTAGCACCCCTCATGAATTAGAGCTAGTGCTAATGAATTAAAACTTGACTACTCTAGATGGGAACCATGTGAATTTGAAGGATTTTTGAAACCTTGGAATGAAGATGCATTCCATTGAATGATTTTTGAAGGTGAATATGAACAAGAGAAGATGGTGATTTTTGATAAAACAATGATGTTGGTTTGAATGCGATACCTTTCCAATTATTAAGTACCCCCACAATACCTGATTATGGGTAGGGCTTAACTGGAAGTTTATGCGTCTTAGTATGGGTTCCCTCTAAACAAGCGTCATCGGGGTTATGCCGAAAGCTGCCTCTACAACAAAAGAAATGATATGATATGATGCGAAATGAGGTGAATGTCTGGCCCAAGCCCTGTGCAGTTCCCAGGCTGACTGTCTGTCTTCACTGGGAGGCCAAGCTCATGGGGAGAGGTGCTCATACTAGGATTCGTAAGTGAAAGGTTATGGTTGATGATCCGCGTACTGTGTTACGATGATTCGGGGAAATCCCGACGGATGAAATCAAATGTTGTGGCACAAGTGTGCAACCTCTGTAGAGTGTAAACCTATTCGAATAGCCGCGTCCACGGTTACGGACGGTTGGAAAGGCCATACAGTTTCCGATGCCATATCTTTGAAAATGATGTTGAAAAGGATGATGGTGAAATGACTTGTGGTGGATTGAATTGAAATCACCACTTGAACGGTGGGAATGACACTAATGTTCCCACTTGAGTAGTTAGCACTTGAATAAGCTTTTCTCAAACTTTGTGAACTAAAACTAGCTTTATGTAAATAAACTAGAGCTTAGCAAACCATACTAGAATGTCTAGCACTTACATTAGTATTAGTTTGCGAGTACTCAACGTACTCACGGCTTTGTCCCTGGCTATTCAAATGGCCAGAGTATGAAGATGACCAAGGAGATGACCAGCAGAACGCCTACGACAACTAAGCACCTTCCGACGTCAAGCGTTGGCCTGTGGACTAGAGAGTCCTTGTATCTTACGCTTCCGCTATGTTGAACTATGAACTTGTGTTTGTTCGTTGATCAATAGATCAACTATTCGTGTACTATGGATCATGTGATTCCAATTTGTAAGACTTATGGTTTGTAATGAATGATGACTGTGATACTTAACTATTATGCCTCGCAACAACAATATTCCTGGGATTGCGATGTATGACATAATAGGCATTCGGACTTAAAACTCCGGGTGTTGACAAGTTGGTATCAGAGCCATTGTTTGACCTTAGAAGACCTTAGTTAGAATGGGCGTTCTGAAAAATTTAACTTTGAAATCAAATGAAAGAAACTATTTGTGAAAATTTACTACATTCTTGTCTTTGAGACTTTGCCAAAATTTGATGAATCATGTCTATCTTATTTGAATCAACTTAAAATTTTGCCACACTTTGCACTCTCTAACTACTCATCCAATTCTCTTTCAGATGGCGCTGAATGAAGCCATCAACACCAAGTTTTACCAGCTTGGGAACAGAGGAAGCTTGATCTTCGAGCACGACCTCAACGCCCTCTCTGACTTCCTTGGACGCCCACACCCCGAGTTTCACGGGGTTCAGCTGGACGACACGCCCGGAGGAGAGTTGCAGTGGGTGATCACTGCCGACTTGAGGGGCAAGATGGAGCCTCCCACTTCTGAGAGGATCCTCTTCTCCTTCCGCGAGAGCAACTGGCTCGACGGACTCGCACGTGGCCTTCAGGAGGCACTTGCGCGCCTCTGTGGACAGAACGTGGTGAGCATCCTCGCCTCCCGCTACGCCCACCTTGTGAGGCGTGATGCCGCGGGAGTGCCCATGGAGCTGCAGCCGCACCCGGAGTTGAGGCACCTTGCTGAGCACCTGGACTTCATGCTCTACCAGACTCAGAGGGACCTCGACGCCACTCGCGCTTACGCGAACCAGACCCATGCTCACATCACCGAGCAGGGTGAGGCGATCAAGTTACTCAACAACGACCGCAAGAGCCTTCGCCAGCAGCGTGCCAAGAAGGACGCTACGATTCGCCGCCTTCGCGCCCGGATCGCGTCACTTGAGGCCACTGTCAAGGCCCAGGAGGATCAGATTCGTCAGCTGGAGGATGACGATGGAGGCATCGACATTCAGGGAGGAGACGCCTTTCTGAGCGATGACAACGACTTTGAGGAGGACGAGAACACCGAGGAGGAGGACTACGAGTTCCTGGAGGCAGGACCCGACGACTACGTCCCGATCGATGTCGATGATGAGGAGTAGTTGCATTAGTTCACTTATAGTAGGTGTGAGTTGTATCCCGTCCTTTGTATCGTAGCATGAGAATGGTTCTTAAAACCATTGGAGTATGTGTGTAGTTTGTACTATGTGTTGCATGAATGAATGAATGAATGTTATGTTTGTCATGAAAAGATTACAAGTTTTCAAATGTTTTTCAAACTTAACCAAAATGAACCATAGAATGTTCCCTCTTATCTCATAATCTTCTACATCTTCAGATGGCCCCTCCGAATCGCACCAACGACGCGATGCTGCAACTTCTGCAAACCATGCTTGCAGACCGGGAAACCGAAAGAGCCGAGCGCCAAGCCAACCTCATCGCCTTGCAGAACATCGCCAACCAAGGCCATGGAAATCATGACCACCCCGGATCCAAGCTCAAGAACGTCCAAAACACCAACCCTCCGGTGTTTAGCAAGACCGAGGAGCCCCTCGACGCCGACGATTGGCTCCAGACTATGGAGAACAATCTTGAGGTAGCCGGAGTGGAAGCCAACGAGAAGGTGTTGTTCGCCACTCACTATCTCGCTGGACCAGCCCGTGCTTGGTGGACAAGCACCCATGCCATGAACGGAGGTCAATTCATGACTTGGGAGGATTTCAAACTCAAGTTCAGCAAGTACCATGTACCCCCGGGTCTTATCAAGAAGATGAGGGATGAATTCCGTGAGCTGAAACAAGGTCGCATGACGGTGGTTGAATACCGCGACAAGTTTCTCACCTTGTCAAGGTATGCCCCTGATGAGACCGACACTGTTGAGAAGAGGAAGGAGAGATTCCTGAATGGACTGCATGATGAGATGCAGACTGTCCTCGTCAACATCCCCTTCGCCGACCTCGAAGCCCTTGTTGACTCCGCCATCCAGATGGAGGGCAAGTTAAACCAAGCCAATGAGAACCGCAAGCGCCGCATGGCCAATCAGAGTGGATCAAGCCACCCCCAAAAGTTTCGCCCTAGCTCAAGCGGAGGATTCACTCCGAGAAACAACAAACCCCAGATGCAGAACTCTCGCCCCGGTTATCAGAACCGGAGTGGAGGAAACTCCAAGCCAGGAGGCTACAACAACAACTACAACAACAACAACTACAACCGCGCTCCACCCCGAGCCCCTAACAACAACAACACCAACACCAACACCACTCCCAGAACCGTAAGCAATGCCGTTCCCGTTGCGAACAAGCAGGACAAGAGCACTATCACTTGTTATGAGTGTGGTGTAGTGGGGCACTACTCCAACGAGTGTCCCAAGCGTCTTGCCAAGCTCGCCGGCAACACCGCTGCACCTGCTCAGCAGCAACGCCGTGTCTCCACCGGCAAGAAGTTCGCCCCCAACAACCCCAACAACCGCAACGGCCGCCTCTACCACATGAACGCCGAAGAAGCCCAGGAAGCACCAGATGTTGTGCTGGGTATGTTTTCTGTCAACCACATCCCTGCTAGAGTGTTGTTTGATTCCGGAGCATCTCATTCCTTTGTCACCGAAGATTTTGCATCAACAAGTAAAATTCAACCCCTCAGTTTGAAGCATGTTATGATAGTTCAAATCCCCGGATCAACCACCAAAGCCAGAAAATTTTGCAAAAATGTACCAATCAAAATCCATGATGTAGATTTCTTTGCAAATCTAATCATACTTGGAACCAAAGGTTTGGAAGTTGTCCTAGGAATGGACTGGATGTCCAAGCACAATGGATTGATAGACTGTGCCAAGAAAGCCATAACCATGACTAGCAGCACCGGTATCGTAGTTGAGCACGTCTCTGAGAAACTACCCAGAAAATTTACCTGCAACCAAAGTGTATCCAAGCCAACTCTGGATCAAATCAGGGTCGTCTGTCACTACCCTGATGTGTTTCCGGATGATCTACCCGGTATGCCCCCGGATCGGGATATCGAGTTTATCATCGAGTTAATCCCCGGAACTGGACCCATCGCCCAGAGAGCCTACAGCATGAACGCAACCGAGCTTGTGGAGCTGAAGAAGCAAATAGATGACATGTTAGCCAAAGGTCTGATTAGACCAAGTGCATCCCCCTGGAGATCCCCCGTCTTGTTTGTCGACAAGAAAGATGGTGCAAATCATTTATGCACGGACTATCGTAAGCTTAACGATGTCACCATTAAAAACAAATACCCCTTACCCAAGATCGAAGACTTGTTCGACCAACTCACCGGATCCCGAGTTTTCTCCAAGATTGATCTTAGAACTGGATACCACCAACTGAAGATCCGAGCCACCGACATTCCAAAAACGGCCTTTACCACCAGATATGGGTTGTATGAGTACAACGTCATGTCGTTTGGACTGACCAATGCCCCCGCTTATTTCATGAATCTCATGAATAAGATCTTCATGAACTTTTTGGACAAGTTTGTCGTTGTGTTCATCGACGACATCCTCGTCTACTCCAAGTTCGAAGAGGAACATGAACAGCATTTGGAGATTGTCCTAGAAACCCTTAGACAGCACAAGTTGTATGCCAAGTTTAGCAAGTGCGAGTTTTGGCTGGAAGAAGTTGGATTCCTCGGACACATCTTGTCTGCAGGAGGAATTTCCGTAGATCCCGCCAAAATCAAAACTGTTATGGAATGGAAGGCCCCAACCACACAAACCGAGGTCCGCGCTTTTCTTGGATTAGCCGGATATTACCGCAGTTTTGTCGAAGGTTTTTCGAGCATCGCTCGACCAATGACCCAACTGCTGAAAAAGGACAGAAAGTTTGAATGGACCGACAAATGTGAAGAGGGCTTTCAACAGCTCAAGAGTAGACTGACAACAGCCCCAATCCTGATCATGCCAGATATCGCAAAGCCCTTTGACGTATATTGCGACGCCTCCAAGACTGGACTTGGATGCGTACTTATGCAAGAAGGCAAGGTTGTATCCTACCTTTCAAGACAACTCAAGCAACATGAACAGAACTACCCAACCCACGACCTCGAGCTTGCAGCCGTGGTCTTAGCCCTGAAAGTTTGGCGTCATTACCTCATGGGTAATCGATGCGAGATCTACTCCGACCACAAAAGCCTCAAATATATATTCACCCAGAAGGAGCTAAACATGAGACAACGCCGATGGATCGAATTGATCAAGGATTACGACATGGAGATTCACTACCACCCCAGCAAGGCCAATGTGGTAGCGGATGCTTTGAGTCGACTGCCGTGCCAGTTGAACTCCATGCTCGCCACCGAACAGCCCAGCTTGCATCAAGAGTTTGAACAGTTCAGACTTGAACTTGTTAGTGAAGGATTCCTAGCCAGCATCGAACTGCAACCCACCTTGGTTGGTTAGATCAAGGAAGCCCAGAAGGACAACGCTAGCATTGACGGAATCAAGAAACAGGTAGCCGCAGGAAAAGCCCCCGGATTCACCGTAGACGAAGCCAGAGTTCTTTGGTACAAAGAACGTCTCTGCATACCATCGGACTCTGACTTGAAACAAGTCATTCTGCAAGAAGCCCATGACACCCTTTATTCCATCCACCCTGGAGGTACCAAGATGTACCAGGACCTGAAAGAACAATTTTGGTGGCACGGAATGAAGAGAGAGATCGGTAGCTATATCGCTAAGTGTGACATCTGTCAGGGAGTCAAGGCAGAACATCAACGACCCGCCGGACTGTTACAACCCCTCCAAATTCCGGAATGGAAATGGGACTCCGTAGGAATGGACTTTATCACCGGACTGCCCAAATCCAGCAAAGGCAATGATTCAATATGGGTAGTGGTCGATAGATTGACCAAAGTCGCCCATTTCATCGCCGTCAAAACCACCTATCAAGGCCCCAAGTTAGCTGAACTTTACATCTCCAGAATAGTCGCTCTGCACGGAACCCCCAAATCGATAGTGTCAGATAGAGGATCACAGTTCACCTCAAGGTTCTGGCAGAAAGTGCATGAAGGACTAGGCACTCGCCTAAATTTCAGCACCGCCTATCACCCTCAGACCGACGGACAAACCGAGAGAGTAAACCAGATACTGGAAGACATGCTTAGAGCATGCGTACTGGAATACGGATCCAAGTGGGAAGACTGCCTACCTTACGCAGAATTCTCTTACAACAATAGTTACCAAGCCAGCCTACAGATGGCCCCCTTTGAAGCCTTGTACGGAAGGAAGTGCCGTACCCCCCTGAACTGGTCAGAAGTCGGAGAAAGCCAAGTTTTCGGCCCAGACGTTCTTCGTGAAGCCGAAGAGAAAGTCCACAAGATCCGCGAGTACCTTAAGACTGCGCAATCCAGACAGAAGAGCTACGCCGACAAGAGACGTCGGGAGATGACCTTTGAGATAGGAGACTTCGTCTATCTCAAAGTATCCCCCTTGAAAGGAATGCAAAGGTTCCAACTGAAAGGAAAGCTTGCACCCCGCTATGTCAGACCTTTCCAAGTCCTTAGCCGCCGAGGTGAAGTATCTTATCAACTGGAGTTGCCTGAAGAAATGTCGGCTGTGCACGACGTGTTTCACATCTCACTTCTCCGGAAGTGCCTTGAAGTCCCTGAGAAGACCGAAGTGTTCAAGAACATCGATCACAGATCGGTGGATATCAACCAGGATCTGACTTACCGCGAAGTGCCGATTCACATATTGGAAGAGGCTTACCAAACCACCCGCACCCGAAGCATCAAGTTTCTGAAGATACAATGGAGCAATCATACCGAGGATGAAGCCACATGGGAACGCGAAGACTTCATGAAGAAGGAGTACCCATATCTCTTTAGTACCTAACTTTCTTTTCGATCTCGGGACGAGATCTTTTGTAAGGGGGAAGGGTTTGTAACACCCCAAATTTCAATAAAAAGAAAGTTAGAGAATTCCAGAAAGCAAATGTTCAAACCAACAAAAACTTTTCTATTTGCATATAGTACCATGCATAGGACTTGTGCATTTGAGTGATATGCCATGATGATTGTTTTTACTTGTATTTGAAATGCTCTAAAACCCTAGTGTGATCATATGGAGATCACCCACCAAATAAAACAAAGAGGAAGAAAATCCATAAATTGCAAAACCCTAAAAACCCTCACATATGCCCTATGGCATTTTTATAAATTTTGACCTTAGACCTATTTGGTCTTCACCATTAGTTGAATAATGTTATTAAACACTTATCACAACTTTTGGAATCAAAGTTTCACAATTCACATGAATTTCAAACACAAATCCCACTCACATATGATAATGGTCAAAATTGACAATTCTAGTCTGATCACCACTTTGAGCCCTTGCCATTCAATTTTCCCAAACCAACTTTAGCTAACTCTTTGCACCATTTCAAAGTCAACATCAAGGTGAACAACTTTGGTGAAGATCACCATGCCAAATTCATCTTTGATCATGAGCAAGGCTCATCCAAAAATTCAACTTTTTAACATATGGAACATTCTCCACTTAGCCATTTTGGCCAATTCTTGAATTCTACTTTTTCCACCACCACCTCAAATCACCTCTGGTCATTTACAACTAATACCAACACTCACATTTCAAAAACTTTCACCTTTTGAATTAATTCAAATTTGGACAAATTTGCCATTTTCCAAATATGGCACTATTTGCACTATTTGCAAATAGTGATTCTACTCTAACTAACCTACCCCAACCTACACCAATTGGTCCCCTGGTTCCCTCTCTCACTAACACCAGCATAGAAACCCTAAGAAGAACCCTAGGGAGACCAAGCCATGGCCATGCACACACCATGCCGGCCATGTCGAGCCCCTCTCTTCTCCCTTCTCCCTCAACCCTGGCCCTGGCGCCCACACTCGCCACCTCACCTCTCTACCTCGCCTAGCATGGCCTTGTCACCGTAGACGCCGTGAGCTCGCCGGAGACAGCGCGCCCAGAACGCGCCCAGATGCCGCTCACGTCGCGCGAGTGCACGCCGTGGACGTGCACTGGCCACGCGCCGCGCCACCACCTCGAGCCCTCCCTGGACCCCCTGTGAACGAGTTGAGCGCCTGCTTGCCACCGCGACGCCACCAGACACGCGCCCAGCACCAACCCGTGACCGCCGGCGCCGGAGACGACGACCACATCCCGTGAACGCCGCGGCAGTCGTGGAAGCAACGCGACCAATCCAGACGCCGCCCGACCAAGCTGTCGCCACCGTTCGCTTCGCCAGGAACCGTAGAACACTGCTGCACCCTCGCCTAGCTCGCTAGCTCGCCGGAGACGCCGCGAGCATGTCGACCACCACCCTGCCCCGCAACCCTTGCTCAATCCTATAAATAGAGAGTTCCCTGGAAGAAACTGAGCACACCACCTCACTCCCCACCCTTCACCACTTCGCCTAGCACCGTTAGCCACCTCGATCGTCGTCGGAGCAAGGCCAATTGCAAGATCGGAGCCGCGGAAGCCCTGGAGCAATCGCCATTGATCCAGGCCACCTCGAGCTCCGCCACTGCTACCAGCTGCTTCGCCGTCGTCCACATCTACCTCGCGCACACTGCCATACCTTGCTGGAGCCGCGGTGAGCTCTCCCACCCCCTACTGCCACCGCCGCACCGTCGGGTTCTCGTCGGAGACGACGATGAACCACGGCCCTCCGATCTATTTCTAATCCTACGCCCCACATTGAAACTTACCGATTCGGGTTAGATGAGCCGCTGACATGCGGGACCCTTTGTCAGGCAGCCCGCGCGGCACTGGACCGTGGCTGGGCTGGCCTTGGGCCGTTTAAATTAAATCTGGCCCATTTAGTTTTCCCGCCGGCTTGTTTAATTCAAATCTAGTTTAATTAATTTCAAATGAATTTCAATACTGCCCAAACTTTGAAATTCAATATTTTCAAATTGGCTAAACCAAATTTAGTGAATTTTATGTTGTTAGAAAGCCACTGAAATTCTCTACAACCTGCCACTGGCCTCATGGTCAGATTCTTTGTAGAATAAATGTGATAAAAATAACAAGACAGGGACTTTTTCCTATTCAAACAATTCTTAAAAATCAACCAAAATAGATATTAAGTTAATTCCAACTCTAATAGCTCACATTTGACTTACACTAATTGTTTATGCAATAAAATGGTGTGGTCACTTTGCATGATCATACCATGGTTAAATAAATGGATATTTTGACTAGTTTAACTAGTTGATATTGTCCAAAACTATTAAAGTTAAATTGTGTGAAGTTTTACACTTCATTTAAACTTGTCTCACATGGATTCATGGGATGCTTGGACCCCTGGTCCCAAACTCTCTTATATGAATTACTTGAGATTTAAATCAAAGGTAGTGTTATTTAAATGGTATGAGGTGATCCACCTCATTTAAATCATTTTCCCAAATGATGATGATGCACATTTGACTTAGGTCAAGATGAGTTCATCCATGATTGTTTGAGAAATTAAATCTTAAGAAGATTTCAATGAGAGGAAATTATTTCTCAAGAACCCTATGGAAACTATCATTTACATATGAAATACAAAGAAGTGAATTCTATTTAAACCCCACAACCCATGCACTCTAGTTAATTTATTTGTGTGCATAGAGTAGTTTGTGTGTTCTATGTGATGTATGGAATAGCCATTGAATTAGTGAGTAATTATACTCGTATTCAAATTTAGACGGTAGCACCGGAGAGTACGCCGAAGAAGAAGGTTGCTACCAAGAGGAGGAGGAGGAACAGTTTGAGAACTACCAAGGCAAGCTAATATTCTTGCAAAATGCAAAGCCCCCTGAGGCAAGGCACCATGTTTCTTACCTTTTCTTATATGAACCCATCCCAAGTTTTTACTTTACAAGTTTTTACTTATTTTCTAAATGAGTTACTTTTATAGTTAACTTTGGTCAAAGTACAAGTTGATTACTATAGTAGTGAGTTAGTCTTCCCCAAGCAAAGCAAGTTAGCACCCCTCATGAATTAGAGCTAGTGCTAATGAATTAAAACTTGACTACTCTAGATGGGAACCATGTGAATTTGAAGGATTTTTGAAACCTTGGAATGAAGATGCATTCCATTGAATGATTTTTGAAGGTGAATATGAACAAGAGAAGATGGTGATTTTTGATAAAACAATGATGTTGGTTTGAATGCGATACCTTTCCAATTATTAAGTACCCCCACAATACCTGATTATGGGTAGGGCTTAACTGGAAGTTTATGCGTCTTAGTATGGGTTCCCTCTAAACAAGCGTCATCGGGGTTATGCCGAAAGCTGCCTCTACAACAAAAGAAACGATATGATATGATGCGAAATGAGGTGAATGTCCGGCCCAAGCCCTGTGCAGTTCCCTGTGCTGATCGTCTGTCTTCACTGGGAGGCCAAGCTCATGGGGAGAGGTGCTCATACTAGGATTCGTAAGTGAAAGGTTATGGTTGATGATCCGCGTACTGTGTTACGATGATTCGGGGAAATCCCGACGGATGAAATCAAATGTTGTGGCACAAGTGTGCAACCTCTGCAGAGTGTAAACCTATTCGAATAGCCGCGTCCACGGTTACGGACGGTTGGAAAGGCCATACAGTTTCCGATGCCATATCTTTGAAAATGATGTTGAAAAGGATGATGGTGAAATGACTTGTGGTGGATTGAATTGAAATCACCACTTGAACGGTGGGAATGACACTAATGTTCCCACTTGAGTAGTTAGCACTTGAATAAGCTTTTCTCAAACTTTGTGAACTAAAACTAGCTTTATGCAAATAAACTAGAGCTTAGCAAACCATACTAGAATGTCTAGCACTTACATTAGTATTAGTTTGCGAGTACTCAACGTACTCACGGGTTTGTCCCTGGCTATTCAAATGGCCAGAGTATGAAGATGACCAAGGAGATGACCAGCAGAACGCCTACGACAACTAAGCGCCTTCCGACGTCAAGCGTTGGCCTGTGGACTAGAGAGTCCTTGTATCTTACGCTTCCGCTATGTTGAACTATGAACTTGTGTTTGTTCGTTGATCAATAGATCAACTATTCGTGTACTATGGATCATGTGATTCCAATTTGTAAGACTTATGGTTTGTAATGAATGATGACTATGATACTTAACTATTATGCCTCGCAACAACAATATTCCTGGGATTGCGATGTATGACATAATAGGCATTCGGACTTAAAACTCCGGGTGTTGACAGCCCCTCGCGTCGCCCCTAAACCTACCTCCTCCGCCTATTTAAGCCTTCGTTGATAATAACTCCAGTACCGAGAGCCACGATACGGAAAACCTTCCAGAGACGCCGCCGCCGGCAATCCCATCTCGGGGGATTCAGGAGACCGCCTCCGGCACCCTGCCGGAGAGGGGAATCATCTCCCGGAGGACTCTTCACCGCCATGGTCGCCTCCGGAGTGATGAGTGAGTAGTTCACCCCTGGACTATGGGTCCATAGCAGTAGCTAGATGGTCGTCTTCTCCTAATTGTGCTATCATTGTTGGATCTTGTGAGCTGCCTAACATGATCAAGATCATCTATCTGTAATGCTATATGTTGTGTTTGTTGGGATCCGATGAATAAGTGAATGCTATGTTATATTGATTATCAATATTATCTATGTGTTGTTTATGATCTTGCATGCTCTCCGTTGCTAGTAGAGGCTCTGGCCAAGTTGATACTTGTAACTCCAAGAGGGAGTATTTATGCTCGATAGTGGGTTCATGTCTCCATTAAATCTGGGGGAGGGACAGAAACCTCTAAGGTTGTGGATGTGTGATAACCCACAAGTATAGGGGATCGCGGCAGTCTTCGAGGGAAGTAAAACCCAAATTTATTGATTCGACACAAGGGGAGGTAAAGAATACTTATAAGCCTTAACAACTGAGTTGTCAATTCAGCTGCACCTGGAAAAGCACTAGTAACAGGGGTGATGTGAAAGCAGCAGTAATATGAGAGCAATAGTAACAGTAACACAACAGCGGTAACAGTAACACAGACGCAATGGCACCGAAAAATAGTTGATACTACTTCCAATGACATATAGAACGAGTATATAATGATGAGAGATGGACCGGGGTTCCCAGCGATCTACACTAGTGGTAACTCTCCAATAAGTGACAAGTGTTGGGTGAACAAATTACAGTTGGGCAATTGATAGGATTCAAAGCATTAAGACAGAACATCAAGATTATTAATTATGTAGGCATGTTTTCCATATATAGTCATACGTGCTCGCAATGAGAAACTTGTACAACATCTTTTGTCCTACCAGCCGGTGGCAGCCGGGCCTCAAGGGAATCTACTGGATATTAAGGTACTCCTTTTAATAGAGCACCGGAGCAAAGCATTAACACTCCGTGAAAACATGTGATCCTCACATCACCGCCATCCCCTCCGGTTGTCCCGATTTCTGTCACTTCGAGGCCTTTGGTTCCGGACAGTGACATGTGCATACAACTTGTAGATACAATCTAAGCAATAAGTATAGAGCTTAAATCTAAGATCATGCCACTCGGGCCCTAGTGACAAGCATTAAGCATAACAAGATTGCAGCAACAATAACTTCACAAACTTTATAGATAGACTAATCATAATGTATCATCCATCGGATCCCAACAAACACAACACCGATTACATCAGATGGATCTCAATCATGTAAGGCAGCTCATGAGATCATTGTATTGAAGTACATGGAGGAGAGAATACCAACTAGCTAATGCTAGAACCCGTAGTCCATGGGGGAACTACTCACGGAGCATGATGGAGGCGGTGGCGTCGATGGAGATGGCTTCCGGGGGCACTTCCCCGTCCCGGCAGGGTGCCGAAACAGAGACTTCTGTCCCCCGAATTGGAGTTTCGCGATGGCGGCGGCGCCCCTGGAGTCTTTCTGGAGTTTCGTCAAAAGGTATCGAGGATTTAGGTCACGAGGGGTCTTATAGGCGAAGAGGCGGCGCAAAAGGGTTTCTGGGGTCCCACACAGTAGGGGGGCGCGCCCCCCTTGGCCGCGCCGCCCTGTGGGGTGGGGCCCCCCTGGCTCCCCTCCGACTCTCCTTCGGTGTTCTGGATGCTTCCGGGAAAAATAAGATGTTTGGCGTTGATTTCGTCCAATTCCGAGAATATTGCCCGAAACAGGAACTGGCACTGTGGCATCTTGTTAATAGGTTAGTTCCGGAAAACGCATAAAAACATTATAAAGTGCGAGCAAAACATGTAAGTATTGTCATAAAACAAGCATGGAACATCAGAAATTATGGATACGTTGGAGACGTATCAGCATCCCCAAGCTTAGTTCCTACTCGTCCTCGAGTAGGTAAACGATAAAAAGAATAATTTATGTAGTGACATGCTACTTACATAACCTTGATCATACTATTATAAAGCATATGAGATGAATGAAGTGACTCAAGGAAATGATCTATAGTTGCTAACAAATAGATAACATATAGCAAAACTTTTCATGAAGAGTACTTTCAAGACAAGCATCAAAAGCCTTGCATAAGAGTTAACTCATAAAGCAATAGATTCAAAGTAAAGGCATCGAAGCAACACAAAGGAAGATATAAGTTTCAGCGGTTGCTTTCAACTTTCAACATGCATATCTCATGGATAATTGTCAACATAAAGTAATATAATAAGTGCAAATAAGCAAGTATGTAAGAATCAATGCACAGTTGACACAAGTGTTTACTTCTAAGATGGAAGGAAGTAGGTAAACTGACTCAACATAAAGTAAAAGAAAGGCCCTTCGCAGAGGGAAGCAGGGATTAAATCATGTGCTAGAGCTTTTTCAAGTTTTGAAATCATATAGAGCATAAAAGTAAAATTTTGAGAGGTGATTGTTGTTGTCAACGAATGGTAGTGGGCACTCTAACCCCCTTGCCAGACAGACCTTCAAAGAGCGGCTCACATGATGTTTTATTTTTTTGGGTGGCACTCCTTCCAACCTTTACTTTCACAAACCATGGCTAACCGAATCCTCGGGTGCTTGCCAATAATCTCATACCATGAAGGAGTGCCTTTTTATTTTAGTTTTATTTAGTGATGACACTCCTCCCCTCCTTTGCTTTCTCAAGCCATGGCTAACCGAATCCTCGGGTGCCTACCAATCATTCACATACCATGGAGGAGTGTCTATTTGTGATTAATTGGGGCTGGGAACCCCGTTGTCGGCTCTTTTTGCAAAATTATTAGATAAGCAGATGAAGCCACTAGTCCATTGGTGAAAGCTGCCCAACAAGATTGAAAGATAAAACACCACATACTTCCTCATGAGCTATAAAACATTGACACAAATTGAGAAGCATTTTGAATTGTTTAAAGGTAGCACATGAAGTATTTACTTGGAATGGCAGGAAATACCACATAGTAGGTAGGTATGGTGGACACACATGGCATAAGTTTTGGCTCAAGGTTTTGGATGCACGAGAAGCATTCCCTCTCAGTACAAGGCTTTGGCTAGCAAGGTTATTTGAAGCAAACACAAGTATGAACTGGTACAGCAAAACTTACATAAAAACATATTGCAAGCATTATAATACTCTACACTGTCTTCCTTGTTGCTCAAACACTTTTACCAGAAAATATCTAGACCTTAAGAGAGACCAATCATGCAAACCAATTTTAACAAGCTCTACGGTAGTTCTCCACTAATAGGTTTAAAATACATGATGCAAGAACTTAATCATGATCTACTTGAGAGCTCAAAACAATTGCCAAGTGTCAAATTATCCAAGTCAATATGAGGCATTTTTTGTTTCCAACCAAATAACAATAAGTATTGTAGCTTCCAACTTTTATCATTGAACATTAAAAGTAAAACGAAGAACAAGTGTTCATATGAAAAAGTGGAGCGTATCTCTCTCCCAAACAAGGATTGCTAGGATCCGATCTTATTCAAACAAAAACAAAAATAAAAGCACACAGACGCTCCAAGTAAAGCACATATGATGTGACCGAATAAAAATATAGTTTCAATAGAAGAAACCTGATAAGTTGATGAAGAAGGGGATGCCTTGGGCATCCCCAAGCTTAGACGCTTGAGTCTTCTTGAAATATGCAGGGATGAACCACGGGGGCATCCCCAAGCTTAGACTTTTCACTCTTCTTGATCATATATCATCCTCCTCTCTTGACCCTTGAAAACTTCCTTCACACCAAACTTCTCATAAACTTCATTAGAGGGGTTAGTACTCAAAAAACTTGAATACACCTTGGTCCTGTAGTGACACATTGCAAGAACCCAATAAAACATTATCTACAGCTCTCCACGTCTAGAAAGCCTTGCTTAAAGTCGACAAGAGACAATGCAAAAAACAGAGACAGAATCTGCCAAAACAGAACAGCCAGTAAAGACGAATTTTAAAGAGGTACTTCCGTTGCTCAAATCAGAAAACTCAAAACTAATGAAAGTTGCGTACATATCTGCGGAACACGCACGTAAATTGGCAGATTTTTCTGAGTTACCTACAGATAATCTGACCAGAATTCGTGACAGATAGAAATCTGTTTCTGCGCAGAAATCCAAATCTAGTATCAACCTTCGATTAGAGGCTTCACTTGGCACAAAATTGCAATAAAATAAAGATAAGGAGAGGTTGCTACAGTAGTAAAAACTTCCAAAACACAAAAAAACAGTAGCAAAATAAACACATGGGTTATCTCCCAAGAAGTTCTTTCTTTATAGCCATTAAGATGGGCTCAGCAGTTTTAATGATGCACTCGCAAGAAATAAGAGTTGAAGCAAAAGAGGGCCTCAAAAAGCAAATTCAAAACACATTTAAGTCTAACCCACTTCCTATGCATAGGAATCTTGTACACAAATAAATTCATGAAGAACAAAGTAGCAAGCATAGGAAGATAAAACAAGAGTAACTTCAAAAATTTCAGCGTATAGAGAGGTGTTTTAGTACCATGCAAATTTCTACAACCATATTTTCCTCTCTCATAATAATTTTCAGTAGCTTCATGAACAAACTCAACAATATAGCCATCACATAAAGCATGCTCTTCATGATCCATAAGCACATAATTTTTATCAATCTCAAAAATAATGGGATCAAAACTTTCAAATCCACTTTTATCAATAATATAACATGATGATTGATCAATCTCAAGAGATATGGGACTCATAGATAAAGTCAAGAACTTTCCAATCCCATTTTCATTAGTAGTACAATTAATATTATCAAGTAACATAGGACCATCATCTAGAGCTTTATCATAAACATTTGCTACGCAAAACTCTTTTGTACCATGCATTTCTACATCAGACACAAACAAAGCATTATCATAAGATTTATCAAAGTAGCATGGATTATCATAGATAACAGTAGCATAATTATTCTCACAAGTATTACTCATAGGTACTATTTCAAGAGAATCCACAGGAACATGACATTCAACCTCTTTCGGTAAGCATGGAGGACAATCAAATAGTGTAAGAGATAAAGAGTTACTCTCATTAGAAGGTTGGCATGGGTAGCTAATCCATTCTTCCTCCTTTTGTTCATCACTCTCCTCTTCTTTTTCATCCAATGAGCTTTCGGGTTCATCAATTTCCTCCTTTTTTTCATCCAATGAGCTTTCGGGTTCATCAATTTCTTCTTCAACAGGTTCCTGCAAATTGTGAGTGCATTCTTGTGCATGAATGAGTCTCTCTTTATAATCAATGATATAAGGATTATCACTGTAGCTTTCTATGCAAAAATTAAGGATAGAAGAGACATAATCTTTAAGGTCCTTACAAACAACACAAGTTTCATAATTTTTAGCAATGAAGGATTCTATTTCAGAAGCTCCCATAAATAAGACAAATTGTTCTACTTCTTCGAACCCAAAATGAATATAGCTATTCCGATTATAGTTCTTAATTAAAAATTCCTCACTAAAGCCACATTGAAATTTAAGATGTTTAGTGTCCTGTTGACAGCAACAGTTTATATCATGGCGTTTAAGCAAGATTTTAGCAATTGCGTTCAATTTTTCTATCACAGCACTCATAACTTTACCCGTTCTTGATTCTCTATAGTTATTATAATATTCTATAAGCTCCAAGTAGGTTATGGGTTCTCCCATAACAGCAGTTTTTAATTTTTAGGTTTTTCAAATTTTTATGGATTTTTTGGATATATGAGAAAAAACAAAACAAAGCAAATAGAAACTAAGCAAAATAATACTAGACAGAAATAAACAAAACCCAAATAAACTAGACAAAAGTAAACTAAGAAAACAAAATAAAACAAAATAAAAACAGAGAGAGATGTAGAGTGTACTCCCCAGGTGTTCATGGGTCTTCCCACTATTGCTGCTCAGTGGGCTTTTCTTCGTCAGCGCTATCAGCTGTCTGGGAATGCTCTTTACCTGTCCATGGTTCGCCAGGAGCATGCTCTTCAGCAGGGCGATTCCACTATTGATGATTTCTATACTCAGAGTGCTGCTATCTGATACGTCTCCAACGTATCGATAATTTCTTATGTTACATGCCACTTTATTGATGATACCTACATGTTTTATGCATACTTTATGTCATATTTATGCATTTTCCGGCACTAACCTATTAACGAGATGCCGAAGAGCCGATTCTTTGTTTCTGCTGTTTTTGGTTTCAGAAATCCTAGTAAGGAAATATTCTCGGAATTGGACGAAATCAACGCCCATGATCTTATTTTTCCACAAAGCTTCCAGAAGTCCGGAGAGGAAACGAAGTGGGGCGACGAGGCGGCGACACGCCAGGGCGGCGCGGCCCACCCCCTGGCCGCGTGGCCCTGTTGTGTGGGCCCCTCGCGTCGCCCCTAAACCTACATCCTCCGCCTATTTAAGCCTTCGTTGATAATAACTCCAGTACCGAGAGCCACGATACGGAAAACCTTCCAGAGACGCCGCCGCCGGCAATCCCATCTCGGGGGATTCAGGAGACCGCCTCCGGCACCCTGCCGGAGAGGGGAATCATCTGCCGGAGGACTCTTCACCGCCATGGTCGCCTCCGGAGTGATGAGTGAGTAGTTCACCCCTGGACTATGGGTCCATAGCAGTAGCTAGATGGTCGTCTTCTCCTAATTGTGCTATCATTGTTGGATCTTGTGAGCTGCCTAACATGATCAAGATCATCTATCTGTAATGCTATATGTTGTGTTTGTTGGGATCCGATGAATAAGTGAATGCTATGTTATGTTGATTATCAATATGATCTATGTGTTGTTTATGATCTTGCATGCTCTCCGTTGCTAGTAGAGGCTCTGGCCAAGTTGATACTTGTAACTCCAAGAGGGAGTATTTATGCTCGATAGTGGGTTCATGTCTCCATTAAATCTGGGGGAGTGACAGAAACCTCTAAGGTTGTGGATGTGTGATAACCCACAAGTATAGGGGATCGCGGCAGTCTTCGAGGGAAGTAAAACCCAAATTTATTGATTTGACACAAGGGGAGGTAAAGAATACTTATAAGCCTTAACAACTGAGTTGTCAATTCAGCTGCACCTGGAAAAGCACTAGTAACAGGGGTGATGTGAAAGCAGCAGTAATATGAGAGCAATAGTAATGATAACACAGCGGTAACAAAGAATACAGAGGCAATGGCACCGAAAATAGTTGATACTACTTCCAATGACATATAGAACGAGTATATAATGATGAGAGATGGACCGGGGTTCCCAGCGATCTACACTAGTGGTAACTCTCCAATAAGTGACAAGTGTTGGGTGAACAAATTACAGTTGGGCAATTGATAGGATTCAAAGCATTAAGATAGAACATCAAGATTATTAATTATGTAGGCATGTTTTCCATATATAGTCATATGTGCTCGCAATGAGAAACTTGTACAACATATTTTGTCCTACCAGCCGGTGGCAGCCGGGCCTCAAGGGAATCTACTGGATATTAAGGTACTCCTTTTAATAGAGCACCGGAGCAAAGCATTAACACTTCGTGAAAACATGTGATCCTCACATCACCGCCATCCCCTCCGGTTGTCCCGATTTCTGTCACTTCGGGGCCTTTGGTTCCGGACAGTGACATGTGCATACAACTTGTAGATACAATCTAAGCAATAAGTATAGAGCTTAAATCTAAGATCATGCCACTCGGGCCCTAGTGACAAGCATTAAGCATAACAAGATTGCAGCAACAATAACTTCACAAACTTTATAGATAGACTAATCATAATGTATCATCCATCAGATCCCAACAAACACAACACCGATTACATCAGATGGATCTCAATCATGTAAGGCAGCTCATGAGATCATTGTATTGAAGTACATGGAGGAGAGAATACCAACTAGCTACTGCTAGAACCCGTAGTCCATGGGGGAACTACTCACGGAGCATGATGGAGGCGGTGGCGTCGATGGAGATGGCTTCCGGGGGCACTTCCCCGTCCCGGGAGGGTGTCGGAACAGAGACTTCTGTCCCCCGAATTGGAGTTTCGCGATGGCGGCGGCACCCCTGGAGTCTTTCTGGAGTTTCGTCAAAAGGTATCGAGGATTTAGGTCACGAGGGGTCTTATAGGCGAAGAGGCGGCGCAAAAGGGTTTCTGGGGGGCCCACACAGTAGGGGGCGCGCCCCCTTGGCCGCGCCGCCCTGTGGGGTGGGGCCCCCCTGGCTCCCCTCCGACTCTCCTTCGGTGTTCTGGATGCTTCCGGGAAAAATAAGATGTTTGGCGTTGATTTCGTCCAATTCCGAGAATATTGCCCGAACAGCCTTTCTGGAACCAAAAACAGCAGAAAACAGGAACTGGCACTGTGGCATCTTGTTAATAGGTTAGTTCCAGAAAACGCATAAAAACATTATAAAGTGCGAGCAAAACATGTAAGTATTGTCATAAAACAAGCATGGAACATCAGAAATTATGGATACGTTGGAGACGTATCAATGTGCTGTTGCCACTAGGGATAAAACATCAATGCTATGTCTGAGGATATATTCGTTGATTACATTACGCACCATACTTAATGCAATTGTCTGTTGTTTGCAACTTAATACTGGAGGGGGTTCGGATGATAACCTGAAGGTGGACTTTTTAGGCATAGATGCATGCTGGATAGCGGTCTATGTACTTTGTCGTAATGCCCAATTAAATCTCACAATACTCATCATAACATGTATGTGCATGGTCATGCCCTCTTTATTTGTCAATTGCCCAACTGTAATTTGTTCACCCAACATGCTTATTCTTATGGGAGAGACGCCTCTAGTGAACTATGGACCCCGGTCCATTCTTAACATCGAATACAATCTACTGCAATACTCGTTCTACTATTTTCTGCAAACAATTATCATCCACACTATACATCTAATCCTTTGTTACAGTAAGCCGGTGAGATTGACAACCTCACTGTTACGTTGGGACAAAGTACTTTGGTTGTGTTGTGCAGGTTCCACGTTGGTGCCAGAATCCCTGGTGTTGCGCCGCACTACACTCCGTCGCCATCAACCTTCAACGTGCTTCTTGACTCCTACTGGTTCGATAAACCTTGGTTTCTTACTGAGGGAAACTTACTGTTGTACGCATCACACCTTCCACTTGGGGTTCCCAACGGTCGCGTGCTGTACGCGTGTCAAGCTAAATTTCTGGCGCCGTTGCCAGGGACGTGAAGGAAAATTACACCACGGAGATTTCTAACTCCCACGTCAACTGCACGCCAGCAAATAAATTTCTGGCGCCGTTGCCGGGGAGATCAAGACACGCTGCAAGGGGAGTCTCCACCTCCAATCTCTTTACTTTGTTTTTGTCTTGCTTTACTTTTATTTACTACTTTGTTTGCTGCATTATATCAAAATACAAAAAAATTAGTTGCTAGTTTTACTTTACTTGCTATCTTGTTTGCTATATTAAAAACACACAAAAATTAGTTACTTGCATTTACTCTATCTAGTTTATTTTATTTACTGTTGCTAAAATGGGTACTCCTGAAAATACGAAGTTGTGTGACTTCACAACCACAAATAATAATGATTTCTTATGCACACCTATTGCTCCACCTGCTACTACAGCAGAATTCTTTGAAATTAAACCTGCTTTACTGAATCTTGTTATGCGAGAGCAATTTTCTGGTGTTAGTTCTGATGATGTTGCTGCCCATCTCAATAATTTTATTGAATTATGTGAAATACAAAAGTATAAGGATGTAGATGGTGACATTATAAAGTTAAAATTGTTTCCTTTCTCATTAAGAGGAAGAGCTAAAGATTGGTTGCTATCTCTGCCTAAGAATAGTATTGATTCATGGACTAAATGCAAGGATGCTTTCATTGGTAGATATTATCCTCCTGCTAAAATTATATCTTTGAGAAGTAGCATAATGAATTTTAAACAATTGGATAATGAGCATGTTGCCCAAGCATGGGAAAGAATGAAATCTTTGGTTAAAAATTGCCCAACCCATGGACTGACTACTTGGATGATCATCCAAACCTTTTATGCAGGACTGAATTTTTCTTCGCGGAACCTATTGGGTTCAGCTGCTGGAGGTACCTTTATGTCCATCACTCTAGGCGACGCAACAAAGCTTCTTGATAGTATGATGATTAATTACTCTGAATGGCACACGGAAAGAGCTCCACAAGGTAAGAAGGTAAATTCTGTCGAAGGAACCTCTTCCTTGAGTGATAAGATTGATGCTATTATGTCTATGCTTGTGAATGGTAGGACAAATATTGATCCTAATAATGTTCCGTTAGCTTCATTGGTTGCCCAAGAAGAACATGTTGATGTGAACTTCATTAAAAATAAAAATTACAATAATTCTAGGCCATATCCCGCTAATGGTAATTCTTATGGTAGATATGTTTCACCTAATGAGGAAAAGATGTTAGAAATTGAAAGATCTACTAAGAACTTTATGCAATCCAAATATGAGCAAAATAAATTGTTTACTAAAACTATGAATGAACAATCTACCTTGTTGAAAAATATAGGAAATCAACTTGAAAATCTGAATATGGAGATCTCTGGGTTGCAAACTAAACTTGCAAATGCTGAAAACCGAATCTCATACATGTCTGCGTCACAATCTTCCTTAATTAATAAAATGGCTGCTAAACCTGAGGATATTGATAATAAAATTGTTACTACAGCAAATGCCTTCCAAGTTAGAATTAATGAGAATATAAGATTGATGGCAGAATTGCGTGCTAGGTGGGAAAAAGAAGAAAATGCTAAAGAAGATAATATAGCTAAAGTTTGGACTATTACCACCACTAGTAATGCTAATGCTCCACATGTTGCTGCACCTCCTACTATTAATGGTAAAATAATTGGTGTTGGCAATGTTTCCACTTCTAATGCAAAGCGTGAAAAACTGCCTGAAACTACTAAAACTGCTGAAACTGCCTGTGATAAAACTGCTGAAATGTTTTCCAACATTGGGGACAATGACCTCATTGCTTTATATTATAATGGTTTGGATTTTGATGATTGTCACATCTCTGAAGTTATAAAGTTCTTACAAAAACTTGCTAAGAGTCCTAATGCTAGTGCTATAAATTTGGCCTTTACGAAACATATTACAAATGCTCTCATAAAAGCTAGAGAAGAGAAATTAAATCGTGAAGCTTCTATTCCTAGGAAGTTAGAGGATGGTTGGGAGCCCATAATTAAGATGAAGGTCAATGACTTTGATTGTAATGCTTTATGTGATTTTGGTGCAAGTATTTCCGTTATGCCTAGAAAGATCTATAATATGCTTGACTTGCCACCATTGAAAAATTGTTATTTGGATGTTAATCTTGCTGATAATTCTACAAAGAAACCTTTGGGGAGAGTTGATAATGTTCATATTACGATTAACAATAACCTTGTCCCCGTTGATTTTGTTGTCTTGGATATTGAATGCAATGCATCTTGTCCCATTATATTGGGAAGACATTTTCTTCGAACTGTTGGTGCTATAATTGATATGAAGGAAGGTAATATTAAATATCAATTTCCTCTCAAGAAAGGTATGGAACACTTCCCTAGAAAGAGAATGAAGTTACCTTTTGATTCTACCATTAGAACAAATTATGATGTTGATGCTTCGTCTCTTGATAATACTTGATACACACTTTCTGCGCCTAGCTGAAAGGCGTTAAAGAAAAGCGCTTATGGGAGACAACCCATGATTTTACTACTGCACTTTTGTTTTATATTTGAGTCTTAGAAGTTGTTACTACTGTAGCAACCTCTCCTTATCTTAGTTTTGTTGCATTGTTGTGCCAAGTAAAGTCTTTGATAGTAAGCTTCATACTAGATTTGGATTACTGCGCAGAAACAGATTTCTTGCTGTCACGAATCTGGGCCTAATTCTCTGTAGGTAACTCAGAAAATTATGCCAATTTACGTGAGTGATCCTCAGATATGTACGCAACTTTCATTCAATTTGAGCATTTTCATTTGAGCAAGTATGGTGCCTCTTAGAAATTCGTCTTTACAGACTGTTCTGTTTTGCCAGATTCTGCCTTTTATTTCGCATTGCCTGTTTTGCTATGCTTGATGGATTTTTCTATTCCATTAACTTTCAGTAACTTTGTGCAATGTCCAGAAGTATTAAGAATGATTATGTCACCTCTGAACATGTGAATTTTGATTGTGCACTAACCCTCTAATGAGTTGTTTTGAGTTTGGTGTGGAGGAAGTTTTCAAGGATCAAGAGAGGAGGATGATACAATATGATCAAGGAGAGTGAAAGCTCTAAGCTTGGGGATGCCCCGGTGGTTCACCCCTGCATATTTCAAGAAGACTCAAGCGTCTAAGCTTGGGGATGCCCAAGGCATCCCCTTCTTCATCGACAACATTATCAGGTTCCTCTAGTGAAACTATATTTTTATTCCATCACATCTTATGTACTTTGCTTGGAGCGTCTGTTTATTTTTGTTTTTGTTTTATTTGAATAAAATGGATCCTAGAATTCATTGTGTGGGAGAGAGACACGCTCCGCTGTTGCATATGGACAAATATGTCCTTAGGCTTTACTCATAATGTTCTTGGCGAAGGTTGAAATTGCTTCGTTAAATTGTTATATGGTTGGAAACGGGAAATGCTACATGTAGTAATTGGTAGAATGTCTTGAATAATTTGATACTTGGCAATTGTTGTGCTCATGTTTAAGCTCTTGCATCATATACTTTGCACCTATTAATGAAGAAATACATAGAGCTTGCTAAAATTTGGTTTGCATAATTGGTCTCTCTAAGGTCTAGATATTTCTAGTAAGGGTCGAACAACAAGGAAGACGGTGTAAAGTCTTATAATGCTTACAATATGTATTTTATGTGAGTTTTGTTGTACCGCTTCATACTTGTGTTTGTTTCAAATAGCCTTGCTAGCCTAAGCCTTGTATCGAGAGGGAATACTTCTCATGCATCCAAATCCTTGAGCCAAACACTATGCCACTTGTGTCCACCATACCTACCTACTACATGGTATTTTTCCGCCATTCCAAAGTAAATTGCTTGAGTGCTACCTTTAAATTTCTATCCTCTACCTTTGCAATATATAGCTCATGGGACAAATAGCCTAAAAACTATTGTGGTATTGAATATGTACTTATGCATTTTATTTCTTATAAGTTGCTTGTTGTGCGATAACCATGTTCCTGGAGACGCCATCAACTACTCTTTGTTGAATATCATGTGAGTTGATATGCATGCCCGTCTTGTCTAAAGTAAGGGTGATTTACCATGAGTTGAATGGTTTGAGCATGCATATTGTTAGAGAAAAACATTGGGCCGCTAACTAAAGCCATGATCCATGGTGGAAGTTTCAGTTTTGGACAAACATCCTCAATCTCATATGAGAAAATTAATTTTTGTTGAATGCTTAAGCATTAAAGAGGAGTCCATTATCTGTTGTCTATGTTGTCACGGTATGGATGTCTAAGTTGAGAATAATCAAAAGCGAGAAATCCAATGCGAGCTTTCTCCTTAGACCTTTGTACAGGCGGCATAGAGGTACCCCTTTGTGACACTTGGTTAAAACATATGTATTGCGGTGATAATCCGAGCTAATTAGGACAAGGTGCGGGCACTATTAGTATACTATGCATGAGGCTTGCAACTTGTAGGATATAATTTACATGATGCATATGCTTTATTACTACCGTTGACAAAAAAAATTTGTTGTTTTCAAAACCAAAGCTCTAGCACAAATATAGCAATCGATGCTTCCCTCTGCGAAGGGCCTTTCTTCTACTTTTATGTTGAGTCAGTTCACCTATTTCTCTCCATCTCAAGAAGCAAACACTTGTGTGAACTGTGCATTGATTCCTACATACTTGCATATTGCACTTATTATATTACTTTATGTTGACAATATCCATGAGATATACATGTTACAAGTTGAAAGCAACCGCTGAAACTTAATCTTCCTTTGTGTTGCTTCAATACCTTTACTATGAATTATTGCTTTATGAGTTAACTCTTATGCAAGACTTATTGATGCTTGTCTTGAAAGTACTATTCATGAAAAGTCTTCGCTATATGATTCAATTGTTTACTCATTACATTTACCATTGTCTTGGATCGCTGCATTCATTACATGTGCTTACAATAGTGTGATCAAGATTATGATGGCATGTTGATGTCTACGGGTGCTTCTATTCTTGTAGACAGTGTTGGGCCTCCAAGAGCAGAGGTTTGTAGAACAGCAGCAAGTTTCCCTTAAGTGGATCACCCAAGGTTTATCGATCTCAGGGAGGAAGAGGTCAAAGATATCCCTCTCATGCAACCCTGCAACCACAAAGCAAGAAGTCTCTTGTGTCCCCAACACACCTAATAGGTGCACTAGTTCGGCGAAGAGATAGTGAAATACAGGTGGTATGAATAAGTATGAGCAGTAGCAACGAGCGAGAAAAAGTGCTTTGCTGTCCAGGACTGGCGTGTGGTTGATTGTGGTAATATTGCGGACAGTACAGATGCAGTAGAACAGTAAACAAGCAGCGATAGCAGTATTTAGGAATAAGGCCTAGGGATCATACTTTCACTAGTGGACACTCTCAACTTTGATCACATAACAGAATAAATAGATAGATGCTAGACTCTACACTCTCTTGTTGGATGATGAACACCACTAACTATGTAGGATTACACAAACCCTCAATGCCGGAGTTAACAAGCTCCACAATATTCGATGTTCATGTTTAAATAACCTTAGAGTGCACGACAGATCAACATAACCAAACCAAGTACTAACATAGCATGCACACTGTCACCTTCACGCTACGAAAGGAGGAATAGATCACATCAATACCATCATAGCAATAGTTAACTTCATAATCTACAAGAGATCACAATCATAGCCTACGCCAAGTACTGCACGATGCACACACTGTCACCATTACACCGTGCAGGAGGAATAAACTACTTTAATAACATCACTAGAGTAGCACATAGATGAATTGTGATACAAAACTCATATGAATCTCAATCATGTAAGGCAGCTCATGAGATCATTGTATTGAAGTACATAGGAGAGAGATTAACCACATAGCTACCGGTACAGCCCTTAGCCTCGAAGGAGAACTACTCCCTCCTCATGGGAGACAGCAGCGGTGATGAAGATGGCGGTGGAGATGGCAGCGGTGTCGATGGAGAAGCCTTCCGGGGGCACTTCCCCGTCCCAGCGGCGTGCCGGAACAGAGACTCCTGTCCCCCAAATCTTGGCTTCGCGATGGCGGCGGCTCTGGATGGTTGCTCGTACCGTGGCTTTTTCGTATCGAAGATTTAGGTCAGGGACCTTTATATAGGCGAAGAGGCGGAGTCGGAGGGTCAACGAGGCGACGACACAACAGGGGGGGCGTGGGCCCCCCCTTGGTCGCGCCAGGGTGTCATCTGGTGGCCCTGTGGCCCCTCTCTGGCGACTCTCGGGTGTTCTGGAAGCTTCGTCCAATCCTAAGACTCTGGGCGTTGATTTCTTCCAATTCCGAGAATATTTCCTTACTAGGATTTCTGAAACCAAAAACAGCAGAAAACAGGAATTGGCACTTCGGCATCTCGTCAATAGGTTAGTTCCGGAAAACGCATAAAATCATCATAAAGTATGTACAAAACATGTAGATATCATCAATAATGTGGCATGGAACATAAGAAATTATCGATACGTCGGAGACGTATCAGCATCCCCAAGCTTAGTTTATGCTCGTCCCGAGCAGGTAAACGATAACAAAGATAATTTCTAGAGTGACATGCCATCATAATCTTGATCATACTATTGTACGCACATGTAATGAATGCAGCGATCAAAGCAATGGTAAATGACATGAGTAAACAAATGAATCATATAGCAAAGACTTTTCATGAATAGTACTTTCAAGACAAGCATCAATAAGTCTTGCATAAGAGTTAACTCATAAAGCAATAATTCAAAGTAAAGGTATTGAAGCAACACAAAGGAAGATTAAGTTTCAGCGGTTGCTTTCAACTTATAACATGTATATCTCATGGATAGTTGTCAATGCAAAATAATATAACAAGTGCAATATGCAAGTATGTAGGAATCAATGCACAGTTCACACAAGTGTTTGCTTCTTGAGGTGGAGAGAGATAGGTGAACTGACTCAACATAAAAGTAGAAGAAAGGCCCTTCGTAGAGGGAAGCATCGATTGCTATATTTGTGCTAGAGCTTTGATTTTGAAAACAAGAAACAATTTTGTCAACGGTAGTAATAAAGCATATGTGTTATGTAAATTATATCCTACAAGTTGCAAGCCTCATACATAGTATACTAATAGTGCCCGCACCTTGTCCTAATTAGCTCGGATTACCTGGATTATCACCGCAATACATATGTTTTAACCAAGTGTCACAAAGGGGTACCTCTATGCCGCCTGTACAAAGGTCTAAGGAGAAAGCTCGCATTGGATTTCTCGCTTTTGATTATTCTCAACTTAGACATCCATACCGGGACAACATAGACAACAGATAATGGACTCCTCTTTTATGCATAATCATTCAACAATTATTAATTTTCTCATATGAGATTGAGGATATTTGTCCAAAACTGAAACTTCCACCATGGATCATGGCTTTAGTTAGCAGCCCAATGTTCTTCTCTAACATTATGCATGCTCTAACCATTCTAGCGGTAAATCTCCCTTACTTCAGACAAGATGGACATGCATAGCAACTCACATGATATTCAACAAAGAGTAGTTGATGGCGTCCCCAGGAACATGGTTATCGCACAACAAGCAACTTAATAAGAGATAAAGTGCATAAGTACATATTCAATACCACAATATTTTTTAGGCTATTTGTCCCATGAGCTATATATTGCAAAGGTAAAGGATAGAAATTTAATGGTAGCACTCAAGCAATTTACTTTGGAATGGCGAAGAAATACCATGTAGTAGGTAGGTATGGTGGACACAAATGGCATAGTGGTTGGCTCAAGGATTTTGGATGCATGAGAAGTAATCCCTCTCGATACAAGGTTTAGGCTAGCAAGGCTATTTGAAACAAACACAAGGATGAACCGGTGCAGCAAAACTCACATAAAAGACATATTGTAAACATTATAAGACTCTGCACCGTCTTCCTTGTTGTTCAAAACACTTTACTAGAAAATATCTAGACCTTAGAGAGACCAATTATGCAAACCAAATTTTAGCAAGCTCTATGTATTTCTTCATTAATAGGTGCAAAGTATATGATGCAAGAGCTTAAACATGAGCACAACAATTGCCAAGTATCACATTATCCAAGACATTTTAGAATTACTACATGTAGCATTTCCCGTTTCCAACCATATAACAATTAACGAAGCAGTTTCAACCTTCGCCATGAACATTAAAAGCTAAGAACACATGTGTTCATATGAACCAGCGGAGCGTGTCTCTCTCCCACACAAGCATTTATTTAAACAAAAACAAAAACAAAAGCACACAGACGCTCCAAGTAAAGTACATAAGATGTGACCGAATAAAAATATAGTTTCAAGGGAGGAACCTGATAATGTTGTCGATGAAGAAGGGGATGCCTTGGGCATCCCCAAGCTTAGATGCTTGAGTCTTCTTGAAATATGCAGGGATGAACCACCGGGGCATCCCCAAGCTTAGAGCTTTCATTCTTCATGATCATATTGTATCATCCTCCTCTCTTGACCCTTGAAAACTTCCTCCACACCAAACTCAAAACAAACTCATTAGAGGGTTAGTGCATAATCGAAAATTCACATGTTCAGAGGTGACACAATTATTCTTAACACTTCTGGACATTGCACAAAGCTTCTGAAAGTTAATAGAACAAAGAAATCCATCCAACATAGCAAAAGAGGCAATGCGAAATAAAAGGCAGAATCTGTCAAAACAGAACAGTCCGTAAAGACGAATTTCTAAGAGGCACCAGACTTGCTCAAATGAAAATGCTCAAATTGAATGAAAGTTGCGTACATATCTGAGGATCACTCACGTAAATTGGCATAATTTTCTGAGTTACCTACAGGGAATTAGGCCCAGATTCGTGACAGCAAGAAATCTGTTTCTGCGCAGTAATCCAAATCTAGTATGAACCTTACTATCAAAGACTTTACTTGGCACAACAATACAACAAAACTAAGATAAGGAGAGGTTGCTACAGTAGTAACAACTTCCAAGACACAAATATAAAACAAAATTGCTGTAGTAAAATAAACACATGGGTTATCTTCCAAGAAGTTCTTTCTTTATAGCCATTAAGATCGGCTCAGCAGTTTTAATGATGCACTCGCAAGAAATAGTAATTGAAGCAAAAGAGAGCATCAAAAAGCAAATTAAAAATAAATTTAAGCCTAACATGCTTCCTATGAAAAGGAATCTTGTAAATAAACAAGTTCATGAAGAGCAAAGTAACAAGCATAGGAAGATAAAACAAGTGTAGCTTCAAAAATTTCAGCACATAGAGAGGTGTTTTAGTAACATGAAAATTTCTACAACCATATTTTCCTCTCTCATAATAACTTTCAGTAGCAACATGAGCAAACTCAACAATATAACTATCACATAAAGCATTCTTATCATGAGTCTCGTGCATAAAATTATTACTCTCCACATAAGCATAATCAATTTTATTAGCAATAGTGGGAGCGAATTCAACAAAGTAGCTATTATTATTATTCTCATCATCAAATATAGGAGGCATATTGTAATCATAATCAAATTTATCCTCCATAACAGGCGGAACCAAAAGACTACTATCATTATAATCATCATAAATAGGAGGTAGAGTATCATCAAAGTAAATTTTCTCCTCAATGCTTGGGGGACTAAAAATATCATGCTCATCAAAGCCAGCTTCCCCAAGCTTAGAATTTTCCATATCACTAGCAACAATGGTGTTCAAAGTGTTCATACTAATATGTTCCATGGGTTTTTTAATTTTCGGATCAAACCATCCATGTCTTAAATCAGGAAATAGAATAAGAAGCTCATTGTTGTCCATTATGCCTTACTAGTGTAAACAAGAAACAAAAAGATGCAATTGCAGGATCTAAAGGAAATAGCTTCGAGCACACACACAATGGCGCCAGAAAAGTACTTAGTTACCTGGAACCGGAGTATGAGTGCCTTTTACCTTTCCTCCCCGGCAACGGCGCCAGAAAAGTGCTTGATGTCTACGGGTGCTTCTATTCTTGTAGACAGTTTTGGGCCTCCAAGAGCAGAGGTTTGTAGAACAGCAGCAAGTTTCCCTTAAGTGGATCACCCAAGGTTTATCGATCTCAGGGAGGAAGAGGTCAAAGATATCCCTCTCATGCAACCCTGCAACCACAAAGCAAGAAGTCTCTTGTGTCCCCAACACACCTAATAGGTGCACTAGTTCGGCGAAGAGATAGTGAAATACAGGTGGTATGAATAAGTATGAGCAGTAGCAACAGCGCCAGAAAAGTGCTTTGCTGTCCAGGACTGGCGTGTGGTTGATTGTGGTAATATTGCGGACAGTACAGATCCAGTAGAACAGTAAACAAGCAGCGATAGCAGTATTTAGGAATAAGGCCTAGGGATCATACTTTCACTAGTGGACACTCTCAACTTTGATCACATAACAGAATAAATAGATAGATGCTAGACTCTACACTCTCTTGTTGGATGATGAACACCACTAACTGTGTAGGATTACACGAACCCTCAATGCCGGAGTTAACAAGCTCCACAATATTCGATGTTCATGTTTAAATAACCTTAGAGTGCACGACAGATCAACATAACCAAACCAAGTACTAACATAGCATGCACACTGTCACCTTCACGCTACGAAAGGAGGAATAGATCACATCAATACCATCATAGCAATAGTTAACTTCATAATCTACAAGAGATCACAATCATAGCCTACGCCAAGTACTACACGATGCACACACTGTCACCATTACACCGTGCAGGAGGAATAAACTACTTTAATAACATCACTAGAGTAGCACATAGATGAATTGTGATACAAAACTCATATGAATCTCAATCATGTAAGGCCGCTCATGAGATCATTGTATTGAAGTACATAGGAGAGAGATTAACCACATAGCTACTGGTACAGCCCTTAGCCTCGAAGGAGAACTACTCCCTCCTCATGGGAGACAGCAGCGGTGATGAAGATGGCGGTGGAGATGGCAGCGGTGTCGATGGAGAAGCCTTTCGGGGGCACTTCCCCGTCCCGGCGGCGTGCCGGAACAGAGACTCCTGTCCCCCAGATCTTGGCTTCGCGATGGCGGCGGCTCTGGATGGTTTCTCGTACCGTGGCTTTTTCGTATCGAAGATTTAGGTCAGGGACCTTTATATAGGTGAAGAGGCGGAGTCGAAGGGTCAACGAGGCGACGACACAACAGGGGGGCACGGGCCCCCCCTTGGCCGCGCCAGGGTGTCATCTGGTGGCCCTGTGGCCCCTCTCTGGCGACTCTCGGGTGTTCTGGAAGCTTCGTCCAATCCTAAGACTTTGGGCGTTGATTTCGTCCAATTCCGAGAATATTTCCTTACTAGGATTTCTGAAACCAAAAACAGCAGAAAACAGGAACTGGCACTTCGGCATCTCGTCAATAGGTTAGTTCCGGAAAACGCATAAAATCATCATAAAGTATGTACAAAACATGTAGATATCATCAATAATGTGGCATGGAACATAAGAAATTATCGATACGTCGGAGATGTATCACATGTCACTTTAGAAATTATCTTTGTTATCGTTTACCTACTCGGGACGAGCAGGAACTAAGCTTGGGGATGCTGATACGTCTCCAACGTATCGATAATTTCTTATGTTCCATGCCACTTTATTGATGATACCTACATGTTTTATGCATACTTTATGTCATATTTATGCATTTTCCGGCACTAACCTATTAACGAGATGCCAAAGAGCCAGTTGCTATTTTCTGCTGTTTTTGGTTTCAGAAATCATAGTAAGGAAATATTCTTGGAATTGGACGAAATGAACGCCCGGGATCTTATTTTTCCACAAAGCTTCCAGAAGTCCGGAGAGGAAACGAAGTGGGGCGACGAGGCGGCGACACGCCAGGGCGGCGCGGCCCACCCCCTGGCCGCGCGGCCCTGTTGTGTGGGCCCCTCGCGTCGCCCCTAAACCTACCTCCTCCGCCTATTTAAGCCTTCGACGATAATAACTCCAGTACCGAGAGCCACGATATGGAAAACCTTCCAGAGACGCCGCCGCCGCCAATCCCATCTCGGGGGATTCAGGAGATCGCCTCCGGCACCCTGCCGGAGAGGGGAATCATCTCCCGGAGGACTCTTCACCGCCATGGTCGCCTCCGGAGTGATGAGTGAGTAGTTCACCCCTGGACTATGGGTCCATAGCAGTAGCTAGATGGTCGTCTTCTCCTAATTGTGCTATCATTGTTGGATCTTGTGAGCTGCCTAACATGATCAAGATCATCTATCTGTAATGCTATATGTTGTGTTTGTTGGGATCCGATGAATAAGTGAATGCTATGTTATGTTGATTATCAATATTATCTATGTGTTGTTTATGATCTTGCATGCTCTCCATTGCTAGTAGAGGCTCTGGCCAAGTTGATACTTGTAACTCCAAGAGGGAGTATTTATGCTCGATAGTGGGTTCATGTCTCCATTAAATCTGGGGGAGTGACAGAAACCTCTAAGGTTGTGGATGTGCTGTTGCCACTAGGGATAAAACATCAATGCTATGTCTGAGGATATATTCGTTGATTACATTACGCACCATACTTAATGCAATTGTCTGTTGTTTGCAACTTAATACTGGAGGGGGTTCGGATGATAACCTGAAGGTGGACTTTTTAGGCATAGATGCATGCTGGATAGCGGTCTATGTACTTTGTCGTAATGTCCAATTAAATCTCACAATACTCATGATAACATGTATGTGCATGGTCATGCCCTCTTTATTTGTCAATTGCCCAACTGTAATTTGTTCACCCAACATGCTTATTCTTATGGGATAGACGCCTCTAGTGAACGGTGGACCCCGGTCCATTCTTAACATCGAATACAATCTACTGCAATACTCGTTCTACTGTTTTCTACAAACAATCATCATCCACACTATACATCTAATCCTTTGTTACAGCAAGCCGGTGAGATTGACAACCTCACTGTTACGTTGGGACAAAGTACTTTGGTTGTGTTGTGCAGGTTCCACGTTGGCGCCGGAATCCCTGGTGTTGCGCCGCACTACACTCCGCCGCCATCAACCTTCAACGTGCTTCTTGACTCCTACTGGTTTGATAAACCTTGGTTTCTTACTGAGGGAAACTTACTGCTGTACGCATCACACCTTCCACTTGGGGTTCCCAACGGTCGCGTGCTGTACGCGTGTCACTATCTGGCGTCAGCTTGATTCTCTTCGTACAACTGTGTGTGCCACTTGTCCCTGTTGTCTAACTGTGCGCGCGGATCTGGAGTTTCAGCGCGTCTTTGAGTTCTTGTCGAGGCTCCGCAAGGAGTTTGAGCCTCGCCGTGCCCAGCTACTTGCTCGTGGTCGTGTTCCGCTCTCTGAGGTCCTGTCTGTGCTTCGTGCTGAGCAGACTCGTCTTCGTGGTGCTGGTCTTCTTGAGGTTCCCTCTGTACTTGCTGCTCGTGGTCCTCATGTGCAGTCTGCTCGTGGTCCTCCTGTGCCGTCGGCTTCTCTCCGGTCTCCAGTACCGCCGATACTCTCTACTCCTCCGGTCCAGAGCAAGAGTCAGCCTCAGCAGCCTCGTGGTATGCCAGCACCTTCTCGTCCTCCCTGCTCCTACAGTGGAAAGCCTGACCACGATGTCTCTAGCTGCTGGAGGAGGGATCCCAGTTTACGACAGCAGTATCATGATCGTAAGCAGGCTGGCTCTTCAGGATCTTCTGCAGTTGCACTGTCTGATCAGGACATTATCCATGGTCTGATCGCTGCTAGAGGCTCCTCCTCGACGGGTACTGCTGGTTCTGTGCCTGGCTCTTCTGGCACCGTGCGACCACCATCTTTTACACAGTCAGGTAGGCCATCCCCGTGGTATCTGGATTCTGGAGCTTCTTTTCATATGACTTCTGCGCTTCTATTCTTTCTGCTCTTCGCTCTCTTATTTCTTATGTCCGTGTTATCACGGCTGATGGTATCTCTCTTCCTATTTCCAGTCGAGGCACCCTCTCTACTCCCTTTTTCTATGTTCCTACCCTAACAGATGTGAGTTTGTTTGAGAATCAAAAAAGCTTTTTTTTTATAGCGAGAATCAATAAAGCTCGTTGAATGGCCTTCTGTAAAAAGAAGATACACGTAGCTAGTGGGGCTAGAATTAAGAAGAGAATGATACTATTATTTCTGCATTTTTAGCGGCAAATTTAACATTTTTTCAGAACATTGTACCCAAATTTGTTGCAGCCCATTGAGGATTTGGCCTATTTTGCATATATATAGTTCAGCTTTTTTTTAGGGTCTCTCCACTTTATTCATCATCAAATTTATAGGGATACAAAATTTGTCCGGCGACGTGGCGACCTACATCACGAGAAATAGAAGAGCGCGCTAAACTATGCGCCTCGACATTTGAGGATCTTCGCTCATGCACAAAGGCAACCTCTGCGAAGTCTGAAGCTCTTGATTTGATCTCCCTTGTTACTGAACTGAATCTACCCAAGTAGCCATCATCAAGACTATTTATTACCTCTAAACAATCTGAGGCAATTTTTATGTGCGAGAGATTAAGATCGATTTCTAGAACCAGAGCCTCTCTGCAAGCTATCAACTCCAAGGTAGCAGGATCAAACATACCCGGAATAACCAGTACTGATGCTCCGAGAAATCTCCCCTCCGTCGATCGGCAAACTGCAGCTATCGCACCCAGGTTTAAAGTCTTTTTCACTGCTGCAACCACATTTATTTTTGCTACTCCAGGAGGAGGAGCAATCCATTGTCTCACCCTTGCTTGCTGAGGAGCAGGTCGGAGATTCCTAATACCTTTACTTACTGGTATTGAAGCTAGGTCGCGAAGGAAATTTTCCTCAAAAAGATAAGTGGAAAACGGGCTTTGAAACACTTCCTTATGTATCACCTTTCTGCGAGCTGCCCAAACAGCCCATAAAGTGACTAGACAGTGAATCAGATCATCATGTTTCAGGGAATTCACCATAGCAAAAATCCAAACCCTTGCATTTGGTTCTGTTGTCTTCATCATATGCTCCGTGGTCTGTTCAAGAACAAGGGCCCAGACGCTTCTACTCATATTACACTCCAGAAGTGAGTGGCGCCATGAGTCAGCCATTCCGCACAAGCTACACCCATCAGTTGTTGCCATGTTCCGCATATGCCGTACATCTCCTGTGGGGATAGAATGTTTGGCGAGGCGCCAAAGAAAAACATGAATTTTTGATGGTATTTGAATTTTCCACATGGCTGTCCAATTTTTCTCCTGCTGCTTATGATCTGATCCCGACGTTCCCTCAAACCACGCTTCACCTCGTATCCTGGAGTTTACCAACATCCGATATGCGGACCTTACAGAGAAGACCCCTGTACGTTCACCATGCATGCCAATCCCAAAAGTCGTCAAAACGTGCATTTCCAATTGGTATGGGCATGATGACCTCAATATCCATGGGCAAGAAATATTCTTGTAACTTCTGTAAGTTCCAGCTCGCAGTTTCAGCAACGATGAAATCTGATACTGCAATCGGTGGCTCAGCTTTCTTGCAAAACAATGGTCTCAACATTGTATCTCTCGGGAGCCAATTGTCATTGCGTGCGTGAGTTTTTTCACCTGTCCCGATACGACGGATGAGACCCGATCGCAGGACCTCTTTTCCATCAATGACAGCACGCCATATATTTGATGGGTGCGAGCCTACTTGTGCCTCTAGAAAATCATTATATGGGTAGTAGACTGCCTTGAGGATCCTAGCACTCAAAGTTTCTGGATTCTGAAGAATTCGCCATACATGTCTTGCTAATAAAGATAGATTAAAAAGCTCTATATCTCGAAAGCCCATACCTCCCGCATATTTGGGAGTTATCATATCTTCCCACGACACCCAACATATATACCGTTTAGCTAGATTTGCCCAACAAGGAGGCCACTTGAAAGCCCATTACTAGTTTACAAGGCCCACTGTGTAAGCTTTACAATAATATGAAAAGGAGGCCCATACAAAACCTTGCCTTTTCTTTACAATTTCAAATGGAAATCCAAATAGAAAAACTAAATTCGAATAGCAAATAGGTGGTAACAATCGCAACACTTACAACACAGACAGACTCACGTACGTTTCAGACCATGTACATTTGTACAGAAATCACCAGGAAGAAAAGGAATCCTCTACAGGCCGCAGATGGGCAGGTCGAGCGGTGGCGGCACCGTGGACTCGAGCTCGGCCTTGCCGTCCTCCACCACCAGCGCCATGGCGAGCCCGCCGGTGAGATGCGCGTCGATGTGGCAGTGCACCAGCCACACGCCCGGGTTGTCCGCCTTGAAGCGCACCACGGCCCACCCTCCCACAGGCACGCCAATGGTGTTCCGGCTGGGTGGGTCGACCATGTTGAACTTGGCCTCGTCCCTCCTGGGGTTGTAGTTGCCGAACCCGGTGGCGAGCACGTAGAAGTGGTAACCGTGGATGTGCATCGGGTGCTCCTCGGCGGCGAAGATGCCCGTGTCCTGGAACACGATCTGCACCACGGCGCCGAACTTGACGCGGTACAGCCGGGTGCCCTTCACGGGCTGCCACAACGCGCGAGGGATGTTCTGCGAGGTGAAATCGAAGATCACCGGCGGGAACGCCGGGAAGTCCTCGGTGAAGACGCCGGGGATGTTGTGGTAGTGCGCCTGCAGCAGCGACACCGTGTTGGGGAGCTGGAAGGAGACGTTGTTCATGCTCGCGCCGAACCGGGTGTTGTTGGGGCCCTGGCAGAACGGGCCTGGACGGCAGTTGAACAGGCCGAACCCGATCGTGGTGAACACCTCCTGCGTCACCGGTCCGGGCACCTTCACCGGCCCCGGGCTCCGGATGCTGTTCGAGAACATGGTCGCCGCGTTTGTGTCGTTGTTCGCCGGCATGTACGGGAGCATCGGTGCCGGCCCTGTGCGGCCGGGATGGCCGGAGGATCGGGGACGGCCCTGTGGGCCGCTGAAGCCGGCATTGGCGCCGGTACTGGTTTCGGCGCAGCCGGGCGCGTTCTTGTACTGGAAGATGGCGGTGGCTGTGGTGTTGTCGAAGGGGACGCCCTGGGCGGAGGCGTAGACGCGGGCGGTGAGGTAGTAGCGGCCAGGGGCGGCGTTGGCAGTGACAAGGACGTCTGTGGTCTGGCCGGGGCCGACGAGCACGACGTTGGTCTGGAAGGGCTTGGTGTACTGGGCGTCGGCGGCGACCACAGTCATCTTGTGGCCTGCGAGGGAGACGAAGAGCTCGGAGTTCATGGCCGCGTTCATGATGCGCAGAAGGTTCGTCTCGCCGGCGACCACCGGGATGATGCTCGTCTCTGTTGGTAATGATGTGCATGCATGGCACCAAATGATTAGTGAAGAGATCATGCCTCATTTGCAAGGTCGACGTTCGGTTGTACTTAACATTGACCTAGTAATAAAAAATTGATTAAAGAAACTATCCCACTTTTTTCTCCAAAACATTTGTTTATTTTCATTGCATCGCAGGTCGTAGCGTTAGACAAGACCTAGGAAAGAAAGGTGTTCGAGGTGCTTTTCCGAACCAAAATTTTCACTTTCAGTGACTAGTGTCTAAATTAAGCAGCACGCTCTTTCGACAGGTTACCTTCCTAGCCAGTAAAAGTTTGTGCATGGAAACTAAATCTGATCATTTAAGTTTAAAAAATCCATTTTTAATCCAAAAAATCAGGGAATTTCTCAATAACCAAGGTAATCAACAAAAAAAAAAAGGCAGAAACGAAACGGCGAACACACGTACGTACCTTGGCTGGAACACGGGAGGAAATCTCCTGGCTGGCCGTTGATGAGGATGGTGTCGGAGATGTTGGGCGGCGCGCCGGTGATCATGGACTGCCTGATCACCGAGATGGGGTCCCTCCTCCACCACTCCGCTGCGCACACACAAACACACATCAGAAAACAAAGCTCACAGGGATGATCAAATCAAACCGATCGATCAAACCTAGCGCTAGAACATACCGAGGAGGACGGGGAACTCCTTGGCGGGCTTGGGGAACGGGTAAGGCAGCCCCTTCTTTGGGTGGATGATGAGCGCGCCGTGGACGGTGGCGCGGAGCCACGAGCTGTGGGCGTGCCACCACAGCGTGCCCTCCTGCCCCTCGGTGGTGTAGCGGTACGTGTAGCTGGATCCCGGCCGGATGGGGCACTGCGTCACGAACTCCGGCCCGTCCGCCCACCCGTTGCGCAGCTGCCGGAGGCCGTGCCAGTGCAGGGTCACGTTGTACTGCGCCATGTTCACCGCCCTGATCACCACCGTGTCGCCGCTGTTCACCTCGATGGTCGGCCCCGGGAACTGCCCGTTCACCGTGATGATCTTGTTCGTCTGGCACAGACGCTTCACCGTCGTCTCCTTGACCTGCGTGCATCACAACGGCGGCGAGCAGATTAAGCATTAGGATTCAGGAACCAAACTCGATCGATTACAGAAACAGCAGGAGCAAGTGTCGTCGAAGGTGCATGGACACTTACCACGAACTCGTAGAAGCGCTCCTCGGCGAGGGCGCTGGGGACGATGAACGAGAGTAGAAGAACTCCAGAGAGGAAGCACCAGAGCCTCATCAGACCTCTCGTCGCCATGGTTGCCTGCACTGCTCTTCCCATGGCTATCTCTGCTGGACCGGCTCTGTCAGGTGCTGCTGTTGTTGCTGCCTTGATGACAAAACCAAGTGCGAGACCGGCGAGTATATATAGGGGTCGTCGATCGGCTAGCTAGCTGAACTGAGGAAGGGCCGAAGGGGGTCAGCCCGTCAGTCAGTGCGGTTGTTTGAGATTTGGAAGATTAGGTTACGATTCCGTGCGATTCGTTGCCTCTGCTCCCTCTTCTCTGCTTTAAGGACGGTCTGCCCCCCATGCCCCATGCTTCAGAATGCTGACGGGGAGTTGTTACACCCACTGCCGCCATGCGTTGCGTTTCACCATGCCCAACCCCTCCTTTATCGCTCTGTTTCATGCACAGCTACAGATAGTGCTAAGATCGGCTGGAGGTAGCACAGCGACCGCGTTAACTCAGGTCAATCGACAAGGTAGATAGATAGATCATCAGCGTTGAAAACTGGCTCGTTTCTATGCAGCAAGTAAAGAAATACAGAGTTTCTGATCTTACATCGTCTCCCACATGGTGCTCTTCGTTGAGAAATGTACGTGCTAGCAGTTATCTAGTGTCGATTTGACCCGGCTGCCCTACGATTCAAATTATATGGATCGAGAAATATTTCCAGTAGGAGAATCAGAACATCTCTGATGCATCAAAAAGCTAGAGAGGCTGGAACTGGAAACTCTGAAACCTGAAAGAGACTGAAAAACAGAAACCAAGACAGTCCGCGCATCGGACACCAGTTCAGCTGGAAAGCGCAACGGCTTTGACAACAGACAGTGCAAATTTGCAAAGCAGATCGATGATTCACAAGCATAGAATCTAGCTGACGCTTGCGCTGCAGGAGCTAGTATAGGCTGTTTGACAAAGTGGAGTCAAATGGCCCTCTTTTCCCCACTACATTGGAGCAATTCCTCAGGTTTCAGTGATTAGGTAGCCAGGAGGCGACGCAGGTGCCATATGGTTTGTTAGGGTCATTCAACAGCTTACGTACCATTTTCTCCCTGGTAACCATTAACTAATCTTGCCTTTCTGAAACAATTAACTAATCTCTTGACTGTCGCGTCGCCGCACCAGATGAAGGAACAGGTATTAGAGGAAGCCCATCTAAAAGTATCTCAGGTAACTCTTATGAGTGAGATCTTTCCTCCGAACTGTGATGGCTCAAATGCTTACCCGGATCGATTTACCGTGAATAAACTGCAAACACAAATGTACATTTTGTTTCTTTTTTTTTTTCTTTCTCTTGGACGGCAAGTGTTGGGATATCCTTTTCATTTGGGCTCCGAGTAAAGTAATTTTGAAGCTTTTTGAGCAGTAAAAATGTGTGTAACAGTCTATCATCCATTAGGATTGTGACTTAGCGTAATTTTAGACTTTGCTTATGAGAGAAGAGAGATGTTAAGTCTCCCATCCAACGACAACCGGGAGATCCATGTTAGCCTTCAATGGTAAAGAAAACAAAGCAAGTGCGGCAGCAAAGGAGAAGAAGAAGATCTCTAATAACTTGCACAAAGTATCCACCACGTGAGATGTGTGGCTGAGTGATGTAGATGAGCCCTTATGTAGATTTGTGATGAGTGTTAGAGATAGATTTGGAGTTAGTTGTATCCTCTTCCCCTCGATGTACTCTCTCCTACCATCTATATAACCAGAAACACGAACAAACCTCGGATCATTTGAGTAGGGATCAATCTACCTGATCATCTTATATGGTATCAGGCCGGCCTCTTCGCCGAAGAAACTGATCACCCCCGAGTCCATCCTCGCCGCCGCCATCCGCTCCAATCTGTGTCGTCGTCGCCATGGTTTCGACGTCCTCCACCCAGATCATCAACCTAGGATCGCCGCCGTCGGATAAATTGACGCGCGCGAACTACTCTGGATGGCATGCTCAAGTCCCCCCCCCCCCCCCCCGATCCGTGGCGCTAGGCTCTTCGGCCTCCTTGACGGCAGTGATGCCGCGCCTCCCGAGATTCTGGAGGTTCCACCGGCCGACAAAGCAGATGTCGATCAAGCGCCCAAGAAGATCAACAATCTAGCCTACGACTCCTGGATTTCCCGGGACCAGATCGTACTAAGCTACCTCCTTCAGTCTATTGGACCTGAGGTCCTTCCCCATGTTCAGAGAATCGAGACTGTCGCCGGTGGCTGGCTGGCAGTTGAGGAGATGTTCGCGTCGCCGTGCCAAACCAAGGTCACGAACCAGTGGATCGCACCGGCGAACACCAAGAAGCTGCAGATGAGTACCAACGCCTTCCTCACCAAGATGCAGAGCATCGTCGATGAGCTTGCAGCCGCCGGCGAGCCTATCTGCACCACTGAACATATCTTGTTCATACATGCGGGTTTTGGGGCGCAATACAACTCCCTGGTCCCTGCTCTGGGCGCGGTCACCACGCCCTTGACATTGCCCTCTCTCTATGCCCAGCTTCGGCGTATGACCGGCGACAGGACATGCTCAATGGCACAGCTGATGCTGACTTCGAGACGTCTACAAACGTCGCCCATCGCCAAGATCGTGGGCGCTACAACAACCGCTCCCGCGGTGACTACGGTGACCGCGGTGACCGCGGCAACTACGACCGCCGTGACACGCGCCGGGACGACAGACGTGACGGTCACCGTGATGATCGTTAGCCTCGCCAAGGACACGGGCGAGCACCTCCTGGAGGGGGCCGCGGTCGTGGCCGTGGACGACACCGCACCACACCATGGGTCCACGTGACCTTCCAAATATGCGTCAAAGAAGGTCATGCTAACAAGGACTGCTGGTGGCGCTTCCAGGAGGACGACGATGATTCTGATGACAAGGAGGCCCATGTTGCCTCATACGGATTTGATACAAATTGGTATCAGGATACTGGTGCTACTCACCACATCACCGGGGAACTCAACAACATGACCGTCTGTGACAAGTATCGCGGCAATGACAGGGTCAACACTGTAGGTGGTCAGGGTATGTCTATTTCTCATATTGGTAAATCAATTGTTCGTACCCCTGCACAAAATTTTCATCTTAACAATGTTCTTCATGTTCCACATGCATCTAAGAATTTACTATTTGTTCACCAATTCACCTATGACAACCGTGTGTTTATTGAATTTCATCCATTCTTCTTTTTGATCAAGGACCAGGCCACGCGGAAAATCATTCATAGAGGGCGCTGTGTGGGTGGGCTTTACCCACTCATATCTTCATTGGTGACATCCCAATCCTCCAAACATGCATGTGTTGCCGCCAAGCCCTCACAAGCAAGGTGGCACAGTCGTCTAGGTCATCCTTCGTCAGCCATTGTTAGACAAATTGTTAGCAAGAATAAACTCCTTTTCGTTAAGGATTCCAGTCTAGAGTTAGTGTGTGATTCCTGTCAACAAGCTAAAAGTCATTTACTTCCATATCCCATATCCACAAGTGTATCTACTGCTCATCTTCAGTTAATTTTTTTCTGATGTCTGGGGTCCCGCACCTACCTCTGTGGGTCGATATGATTATTATGTAAGCTTTATAGATGATTATAGCAAGTTTACATGGATATATTTGCTTAAAAAGAAGTCTAATGCTTATTCTGCGTTTGTCAATTTTCAAAAACTTGTTGAACGCAAACTTGATACTAAAATTCTCACTGTTCAGTCAGATTGGGAAGGAGAGTATGAAAAGTTGAACTCCCTATTTCCATCCCAAGTAATTTCTCACCATGTGTCTTGTCCCCATGCTCACCAACAAAATGGCTCTGCTGAAAGAAAGCATCGCCATATTAGCCATTTTGTGGAAGTTGGTCTAGATCTTCTTGCTCATGCGCATATGCCACTAAAATTCTGGGACGAAGCCTTTCTTACCGCCACCTATCACATTAACATGCTTCCTAGAAAAGTCATTAACAATGATACATCTGTTCATCATCTTCTAGGAACACGACGTGATTATAATTCTCTTCGAGTCTATGGTTGCGCATGTTGGCCTAACTTGCGCCCATACAACAAACATAAACTCTCCTTCCGGTCTAAAAAATGTGTTTTTCTTGGCTATAGTCCTCGCCACAAAGGGGTCAAATGCCTTGAAGTTGCCACTAATCGTGTGTATATTTCAAGAGATGTTGTCTTTGATGAAACAGTGTTCCCCTTTCAGCACCTTCATCTGAATGCTGGTGCTTTACTTCACAAGGAAATCTTGTTACTTGATCCCTCTTTACACAATTTTGAGCATGGGAACGAACACTTTGATGATCTACATGATGATAATACACGTACTACTAACCCTGCCTCAAGTGTCCCTCTTATTGCTCCTCAGGATACTGCAGGTCGAATCAGGGTTGCACAATAAAATTTAGAGCAAAATGATGCACAAAACAGACAAAATAGCTCACATGAAATATCAGAGGAAGAAGACAACAGCGTTGGACACGAGGTGGATTCGTTCAGTCCATCTACCTCAGGATCACCGCGATCTTCATCGGATCCAGCGTCCTCGGACCACGCACCGTCTGCTGGCCGCAGATCCCCTGCCAGCTCTGGATCCTCGCATGCGCGCGTGCCTGACGCGCCTGGCGGGACAACCCACCCGCTCGGATCGTATGCGGCTCCTTCCCCGCGTGTATCCACCTCGCCGTCCACCACACGCGCGACCAGAGGAATCGCTGGATCTGCTACGCCAACTGACGGACCACGCCCAATGAGCAGCTGGGATCTGCTGCAGCTGGCATGCGTGGATCTTCTGCTCCTGGCCACTCTGTGCCTCCGTCTACATCTTCTCCACGTCCTGCTACACGTGCATCTCAGGGCATTCGCCGACCGAAGCAATATTCTGATGGAACAATTCGATGGCTCCTTTCTGCTATTAAAACTGAACCGACAAATTTGCAAGCTGTGTTGGCTGATCCAAAGTGGAAACAAGCAATGGATGAAGAATTTCAGGCGTTGCAAACAAATCAAACATGGAGACTTCTACCTCCCAAACATGGTACCAATGTTATTGATTGTAGGTGGATCTACAAGGTCAAACATAAAGCTGATGGGTATGTTGATCGCTACAAGGCTCGTCTGGTTGCCAAAGGATTCAAACAACACTATGGTATTGACTATGAAGACACTTTCAGTGCAGTTGTCAAGATTGCCACAGTTTGACTTGTCCTTGCTATTTCTGTCTCTAGAGGATGGAGTTTGCGACAGTTGGATGTAAAGACTGTGTTTCTTCATGGTGTTCTCGAAGAGGAAGTCCATATGCGACAACCACCTGGTTATGAAGACAGGGGGAAGATGAACTATGTCTGCAAGTTGGACAAGGCATTGTATGGAATGAAACAAGCAACGACAGCATGATATTCTCGGCTAAGCTCCCAACTCATTCAATATGGGTTTCTTGCATCTAAGTCTGATACATCCCTATTCATATAGCATAAGTCCAATGTCACCATATATATGTTGATCTATGTTGATGACATTATAGTTGTCAGTTCTTCTTCTACTGCAACAGATGCTCTACTAAAGGCTCTCAGTGGTGAGTTTGCTCTGAAGGATTTAGGTGCTCTTCACTATTTCTTGGGCATTGAAGTTCATAAAGTTGATGATGGCATAGTGCTTAATCAGGCGAAATATGCTCAGGATGTTCTTGCTAGAGTGGGTATGACACATTGTTCAGGTTCACCTACACCGTTGTCTTCTTCAGAAAAGATAACAACAAGGGAGGGAGACTTATTGGGTTCTGAAGATAGCACTAATTATCGCAACATGGTAGGTGCACTTCAGTATTTGACCCTTACACGTCCTGATATTTCATATGATGTTAACAAGGTGTGTCGGTACCTGCATGCTCCCACTACTGTACATTGGACTGCTGCAAAGCGTATATTGAGATACGTGAAGCATACACTCATCATGGGACTTACTTTCATGAAGTCTAGCTCTACATTGGTCAGTGTCTTCTCAGATGCTGACTGGGTTGGTTGTTCAGATGATCGCAGGTCAACTGGAGATTTTGCTGTGTTCTTTGGACCAAATCTGATTTCTTGGAGTGCTAAGAAGCAAGCTACTGTTTCTAGGTCTAGTACAGAGGCAGAGTATAAATCAGTGGCTAATGCAACAACTGAAATAATCTGGGTACAGTCTCTTCTTAAAGAACTTGGAGTTAAGTTGAGACAGCCACCATGCTTATGGTGTGATAATTTGGGAGCTACATATTTGTTAGCTAATCATGTGTTTCATGCAAGAGCTAAACACATTGAGATAGATTTTCACAGAGAGAGAGTATTGAGGAGACAACTTGAGATACGGTTTATTCCATCAAGAGATCAAGTGGCTGATGGGTTTACAAAACCGCTTCCTGTAAGAAACTTTGAAGAGTTTAGATTTAATCTCAACTTGAGAAAGTTGTGATTAAGGGAGGGTGTTAGAGATAGATTTGGAGTTAGTTGTATCTAACATACGTGTTATGTACTCTCCCCTCTTCCCCTCGATGTACTCTCTCCTACCATCTATATAAACACAAACACGAACAAACCTCAGATCATCTTATAATGAGCACAAGAATGAATGCTCAGAGCCATGCCTAATGAGATGAAATCTCTGTATGAGAATGACATTCGATTTGGTGAGTTGGACGGACGGAAAAAAAGTAGTCAATAACAAGCGGATGTACAGAGTGAAGAATTATTAAAATAACCCACATCCAACACAAAAATACATACTGGTTTTGAAAGGCTGTAGTAATGAAAATGTATTGATTGTGATGAAATATTCTCTCCATTGGTCAAAATGTGTTCAATTCCATTTGTTCTTGGCATGAATGCCACAATGGACTTGGAAGTGAATGGTTTGATGTGAATACAACATTTTTTCATGGTGAGAAAGAGGAATAGATGTAGATAAAGCAGCCAGATGCGTTCGTGGGTGCAGGCAAGGAGCACTTTGTTTGCCCATGGAAGAAGAGTTTCTATATATTGAAGCAAGATCATAGGTGTCAAGTTTCATGCACTAGCCGAAGCAATCAAAAGTCTGTAACTAATGGAAAGAGATATACAATCTGCATGCATTTTGACACCTACTATCATGTGTGACTTGGGGAAGACAGCACATGAATCTCACGTATGACTCAAGACGTATATAAGTGGACAAAGAGGGGGTTGACAGCAAAATTTTGATAAATCGTGAAAGCCAACACTTGAACCCAAGAGTTGAGGCTCTGATACCATGTAAAATTTCATTCACTGTCCCGTGCAACCAAAATTCCAAACTAATAGAAAGAACTAGCAAATCCACATTAATTGTGACACCATATTGTGCTACACGAATTTGAGCCTTTTATGGCCAATCTTGTGGAACATAAATCACAACCTGATTAGTGCGTCTTTGTCAACACCCGGATTTTTAAGTCCGAATGCCTATTATGTCATACATCGCAATCCCAGGAATATTGTTGTTGCGAGGCATAATAGTTAAGTATCACAGTCATCATTCATTACAAACCATAAGTCTTACAAATTTGGAATCACATGATCCATATTACACGAATAGTTGATCTATTGATCAACGAACACACACAAGTTCATAGTTCAACATAGCGGAAGCGTAAGATACAAGGACTCTCTAGTCCACAGGCCAACGCTTGACGTCGGAAGGCGCTTAGTTGTCGTAGGCGTCCTGCTGGTCATCTCCTTGGTCATCTTCATACTCTGGCCATTTGAATAGCCAGGGACAAAGCCGTGAGTACGATGAGTACTCGCAAACTATTACTAATGTAAGTGCTAGACATTCTAGTATGGTTTGCTAAGCTCTAGTTTATTTGCATAAAGCTAGTTTTAGTTCACAAAGTTTTGAGAAAAAGCTTATTCAAGTGCTAACTAACTCAAGTGGGAACATTAGTGTCATTCCCACCATTCAAGTGGTGATTTCAATTCAATTCACCACAAGTCATTTCACCATCATCTTTCAACATCAATTTCAAAGATATGACATCGGAAACTGTATGGCCTTTCCAACCGTCCGTAACCGTGGACGCGGCTATTCGAATAGGTTTACACTCTGCAGAGGTTGCACACTTGTGCCACAACATTTGATTTCATCCGTCGGGATTACCCCGAATCATCGTAACACAGTACACGGATCATCAACCATAACCTTTCACTTACAAATCCTAGTATGAGCACCTCTCCCCATGAGCTTGGCCTCCCAGTGAAGACCAACTGTCAACCTGGGAACTGCACAAGGCTTGGGCCGGACATTCACCTCATTTCGCATCATATCATATCATTTCTTTTGTGGTAGAGGCAGCTTTCGGCATAACCCCGATGACGCTTGTTTAGAGGGAACCCATACTAAGATGCATAAACTTCCAGTTAAGCCCCACCCATAATCAGGTATTGTGGGGGTACTTAATAATTGGAAAGGTATCGCATTCAAACCAACACCATTGTTTTATCAAAAATCACCATCTTCTCTTGTTCACATTCACCTTCATAAATCATTCAATGGAATGCATCATCATTCCAAGGTTTCAAAATCATTTCAAATTCACATTGTTCCCATCTAGAGTAGTCAAGTTTAGTTCATTAGCACTAGCTCTAATTCATGAGGGGTGCTATCTTGCTTTGCTTGGAAGAGACTAACTAACTACTCTAGTAACCAACTTGTACTTTGACCAAAGTTAACTATAAAGTAACTCATTTAGAAAACAAGTAAACTTGTAAAGTAAAAACTTGGGATGGGTTCATATAAGAAAAGATAAGAATCATGGTGCCTTGCCCCAAGGGGGCTTTGCACTTTGCAAGAATAATAGCTTGCCTTGGTAGTTCTCAAACTGTTCCTCCTCCTCCTCTTGGTAGCAACCTTCTTCTTTGGCGTACTCTCCGGTGCTACCGTCTAAATTTGAATACGAGTATAATTACTCACTAATTCAATGGCTATTCCATACATCACATATAACACACAAACTACTTTATGCACACAAATAAATTAACTAGGGTGCATGGGTTGTGGGGGTTAAATAGAATTCACTTCTTTGCATTTCATATGTAAATGATAGTTTCCATAGGGTTCTTGAGAAATAATTTCCTCTCATTGAAATCTTCTTAAGATTTAATTTCTCAAACAATCATGTATGAACTCATATTGACCTAAGTCAAATGTTCATCATCATCATTTGTGAAAATGATTTAAATGAGGTAGATCACCTCATACTATTTAAATAACACTATATTTGATTTAAATCTCAAGTAATTCATATAAGAGAGTTTGGAACCAGGGGTCCAAACATCCCATGAATTCATGTGAGACAAGTTTAAATGAAGTGTAAGACTCCACATAATTTACTTTAATAGTTTTGGACAATATCAACTAGTTAAACTAGCCATAATATCCATTCATTAAACTATGGCATGATCATACAAAGTGACCACACCATTTTATTGCATAAACAATTAGTGTAAGTCAAAGGTGAGCTATTAGAGTTGGAATTAACTTAATATCTATTTTGGTTGAATTTTAAGAATTATTTGAATAGGGAAAAGTCCCTGTCTTGTTATTTTTATCACATTAATTCTACAAATAATCTGGTCATGGGACTAGTGGCATGTTGTAGAGAATTTCAGTAGCTTTACAACAACATAAAATTCACTAAATTTGGTTTAGCCAATTGGAAACTATTTAATTTCAAAGTTTGTGCTGTAAGGAAAAAGTTTGGGAATTATTTGAATCGAATTTGAATTAAAAGGCCGGCGGGAAAGCTAGATGGGCTCAAAGAGTTAAAAACGGCCCAAGGCCAGCCCAGCCACGGTCCAGTGCCACGCGGGCTGCCTGACAGGGGGTCCCGCATGTCAGCGGCTTTTAAACGCCGAAGCGGTACCGATCAATGGGAGGCGTTGGATTAGAAGGGGATCGGAGGGCCGTGGTTCATCGTCGTCTCCGACGAGAACCCGACGGTGCGGCGGCGGCAGTAGGGGGTGGGAGAGCTTACGGCGGCTCCAGCAAGGGATGGCAATATGCGCGAGGTAGATGTGGACGACGGCGGTTCTCCTGGTACCGGCGGCGGAGCTCGAGGTGGTCTGGTTCGCCGTCAATCTCTGCAGGGCTTCCGCGGCGGCGATCTTGCAATTGAGCGGTGGCGGTGGCTAATCGAGGCAGTGGAGTGGCTCAGGTGGTCGAGTGAGAAGAGGGGAAGACGATGGTGTGCTCAGAGGGCTCAGGGGAGTGCTCTATTTATAGCGACGCGAGGGTGCTGCTGGGCAGGGAAGAAGTCGACACGCGCGCGGCGTCTCCGGCGAGCTGTCGAGCTAGGCGGCGATGCTGTCGGGTTCTCCTCGTCCAGGCGAAGCTAGAGGTGGTGTTGGCACGGTCAGGCGGCGTGGTATGGCGTAGGATTGTGTCCGTGTCTGCCACGCCTGCGGCGGACCAGGGTTGGCTTCTCTGGCGACGGCGGGTGCGGGTCGTGGTCGAGGGCGTGTCCAACGGCGTCGCGGTGTCACGGTGAGGCTCAAGGTGCTCGCAGGGGGTCCAGGGGCTGCGTGAGCGCGTGGGACGGCGCGTGTGCTAAGCGTGTCCACGCGCGACACGAGCGGCATACTGGCGGTCCTGGGCGTGTGCTGGGCGCGCGCGTTCCGGGCGTTGTCGTCGTCCTCGTCGACCAGGGTGGTGTTAGGCGGCGCTAGGGTGGCACGGTGGTGAGCTTGGGCACCAGGGCCAGTAAGGGAGATGAAGGAGAGGAGAGGGAGAAGAACATGGCCGGCATGGGCCGGCATGGCCATGTCTTTGCTTGCTCTCTCTCTCTCCCTAGGGTTTCTATGCAGCACTTAGGGTTAGAGGGGGCCAGGGGACAAGGTAGAATAGCTTTGGTTTAGATTAGGGTAGTTTAGGTGGCATAGAACACTATTTGCAATAGTGGCAAATAGTGCCATAATTTGGAAATTACAAATTTGTCTAAATTTGAAATAATTCAAAAGGTGAAACCTTTTGAAATGTGAGTGTTAATATAAGTTGTATTTGACCAGAGGTGAATTGAGGTGGTGGTGGAATTTTTAGAATTCAAACATTTGCAAAATTGGCTAAGTGGGGAATGTTGCATATGTGATAAAGTTGGAACTTTGGATGAGCCTTGCTCATGATCAAGGATGAATTTGGCATGATGATCTTCACCAAAGTTGTTCACCTTGATGTTGACTTTGAAATGGTGCAAAGAGTTAGCCAGAGTTGGTTTGGGAAAAATGAATGGCAAAGGCTCAAAGTGGTGATCAGACTAGAATTGTCAAAATTGACCATTATCATATGTGAGTGGGATTTGTGTTTGAAGTCCATTTGAATTGTGAATCTTTGATTCCAAAAGTTGTAGTAAGTGTTTAATAACATTACTCAACTAATGGTGAAGACCAATTAGGTCTAGGGTCAAAATTTATAAAAATGCCATAGGGCATATGTGAGGGTTTTTAGGGTATTCCATTTAATGGAATTTCTTCCTCTTTGATTTATTTGGGTTGGTGATCTTCATATGATCATACTAGGGTTTTAGAGCATATCAAATAAAAGTAAAAGCAATCATCATGGCATATCACTCAAATGCACAAGTCCTATGCATGGTACTATATGCAAATAGAAAAGTTTTTGTTGGTTTGAAATTTTGCTTTCTGGAATTCTCTAACTTTCTTTTTATTGAAATTTGGGGTGTTACAAACCCTTCCCCCTTACAAAAGATCTCGTCCCGAGATCGAAAAGAAAGTTAGGTACTAAAGAGATCTGGGTACTCCTTCTTCATGAAGTCTTCGCGTTCCCATGTGGCTTCATCCTCGGTATGATTGCTCCATTGGATCTTCAGAAACTTGATGCTTCGGGTGCGGGTGGTTCGGTAAGCTTCTTCCAGGATGCGAATCGGCACTTCGCGGTAAGTCAGATCCTTATTGATATCCACCGATCGGTGATCGATGTTCTTGAACACTTCGGTCTTCTCCGGGACTTCAAGGCACTTCTGGAGAAGTGAGATGTGAAACACGTCGTGCACCGCCGACATTTCTTCAGGCAACTCCAGTTGATAAGATACTTCACCTCGGCGACTGAGGACTTGGAAAGGTCCGACATAGCGGGGTGCAAGCTTTCCTTTCAGTTGGAACCTTTGCATTCCTTTCAAGGGGGATACTTTGAGATAGACGAAGTCTCCGATCTCAAAGGTCATCTCCCGACGTCTCTTGTCGGCGTAGCTCTTCTGTCTGGATTGCGCCGTCTTGAGGTACTCGCGGATCTTGTGGACTTTCTCTTCGGCTTCACAAAGAACGTCTGGGCCGAAAACTTGGCTCTCTCCGACTTCTGACCAGTTCAGGGGGGTACGGCACTTCCTTCCGTACAAGGCTTCAAAGGGGGCCATCTGTAGGCTGGCTTGGTAACTATTGTTGTAAGAGAATTCTGCGTAAGGTAGGCAGTCTTCCCACTTGGATCCGTATTCCAGTACGCATGCTCTAAGCATGTCTTCCAAAGATTCTGGTTTACTCTCTCAGTCTGTCCGTCGGTCTGAGGGTGATAGGCGGTGCTGAAATTTAGGCGAGTGCCTAGTCCTTCATGCACTTTCTGCCAGAACCTTGAGGTGAACTGTGATCCTCTATCTGACACTATCTATTTGGGGGTTCCGTGCAGAGCGACTATTCTGGAGATGTAAAGTTCAGCTAGCTTTGGACCTTGATAGGTGGTTTTGACGGCGATGAAATGGGCGACTTTGGTCAATCTATCGACAACTACCCATATTGAATCATTGCCTTTGCTGGATTTGGGCAGTCCGGTGATAAAGTCCATTCCTACGGAGTCCCATTTCCATTCCGGAATCTGGAGGGGTTGTAACAGTCCGGCGGGTCGTTGATGTTCTGCCTTGACTCTCTGACAGATGTCACACTTAGCGATATAGCTACCGATCTCTCTCTTCATTCCGTGCCACCAAAATTGTTCTTTTAGGTCCTGGTACATCTTGGTACCTCCGGGGTGGATTGAATAAAGGGTGTCATGTAATATCCCAGGTAATGGGGGTTACAAAAATAGAGGAAACAGATGTGTGCATTGCATTCATGTATAGAAAATCTGGGGAATTTTCGCGCTTTAAAGGAAAACAGTCACAGTAACTGAAGTTTCACTTGATCTTGGTGGAATTGAAGTAGCTCATCAAGTCAAGCGCTATAAACCTCAATGTGACTTTGATAAAACCTTGTTTTGGGTAGAGATGATTTGATCTAAGGGGTTAGATCAAATGGAACTAATAATCAACACAACAACACTTTACTCAATGATCAATTGCTTGATCTTATAAAAGATCATAATATGGTAATCATTGCCATAACCTAAGAACATTTATTCAATTACAAATCAAGTAACAATAATTAGGAGTAACTATTCCTAACTTCTCTTTTCCATGTCTGAAACTAATCCTTGATTCTACCATGAACCTCATGGTATTCATTCTACTTTAATCTTAAAAACAAGGCAAGGAGATCCAACTAAGGAATATAATTCTTATCTATTCCAAGTTGTTAAGTATCCAACCTAGTGAGGTGAGAGTTCTATTATAATTATTAGAGAAGCATTAACAAACCTTGAGCTAAACCTTGGATATACATCCAAGTATTCAAATCATCATCTTTAGAAAGAACCCTAGGATATTATTCAAGACAATCCCTAGAGAGAGAATCCATTTATGTTAAACATTGATACTGATGATCACATCATTCTCTATGGAACTTAATCTTTGGATGGAATTAAAGTCCTTCCCAAATGAGAGAGAGACCACTCATACCGATATTAGATTTACCTAATTAAGAATAAAGGACAACCTGTGAACTAAAAGTATTAGGAGATTAGCCATTACATCTTGGAGTGGTGAGACAACCTAGTATCACATGGAATCATAACATATCCATGAATTGATAAAGTAAGGAGGAGATTAATTCAACCAAGATAGCCAAGTGGAGTTTAGACTAGATACCTATTGAGATATGGTGAGTACACCATAAACTCTAGGATAAACCATTCCTTTATAAGAAAGCCCCAAGCTATGGTGTTACACTTAAGTAGTTAAGGAAACAATTGAATATGAGGGAGATAACTATCCATACACTTGATGATTATATCATCATTGATTAAGTAGAACCTTAACATAATATCTCAGACATTCTCCTGGGATATAAACTTTAGAGGCAACCATAGTAGTCCCATTCAAGAAGGTAAATTAGAAGTATTATACCCTAGTTGATCAAGACAATGCTTGATCATGGAAGTGAGAAACCTATTTAATGAGAGATAACTTAGAAGCCAAACCTTGATCATTATAAATTGAGTAATGATCATAAACCCTAAGAACTTGAGATAAGGATATTAAGAACAAGTGGATCAAGCCTAATCCATGACCATACTTTGGAGAAATAGGAGAATAATCCAAATGCTAACACTTATATGACTAGTAGATCTTATTCACCACATGAAATCATAGGGGGATCACTAGTAAGCAAATCCAGACTTATATCTCAATCCCAACTTGTGGATCACTAGGTGATCATAAGTAGGACTATAGCACATCTATGATCCATTTATTCCTCAATTAAAGGACCTAAGAAAACTTTAGAGTAAAACTCCATACTTTATATGGTGAGAAATTATTAGTCCATATAACCAAAGTTAACTATAAAAAGAACCATAATCATTCTAGTTACTTTAATGATAAGTTGGGGAAAATAATAGAAGTTAATTGGTAGAAAATAAAACCAATTCTCAAATTCCTAGTAATTAGAGAAGCACATAAGGTATTAAGCAAGTAACCTTATCATAGATAGGGAGATTAAACTTTAGCCAATGCAATATGGGTCACCTCATTCATACAAACTAAAATTATATCTCAACCCTAGTTATGGTATCACTATGGTGATTACCATATAAACCTAGACCATAATTGAGAATTAAATCAATGGCCACTAGGTAAATATCACTAGAACCCTAGTGTGGCATATTAATAAAATCTTATGCTTCAATTATTAAACCTGAGAAAAACCATTGTGATACATCTTATAATTAAAACCATAAGTGTAATTATCAACCACTTATCTATTTAATTAAGACCCAACCTTGAGGAGAGTAATATCTATTCTAGGTATTTCAAAGTGTTAATAGACCATAACACTAATGTTAATTTTAATATGGGTTATCAACAAACCTACAAAACCTTAATAGAAATTGCTCACATAAAATAACATGCAAGTGATTAATTAGTCAAATAGGAACTAAGATATAACAACAACTTCAGAAATACCCTGAGAAGAAAGTATCAACTCTTACATTTTTAAATTAAAGGGAATTCATAATAAAAGGGAAATCAAAGTGAGAGCATAATTCATGTTTAATTGCTATTTTGAATAAGCCAACAATATGCAATATAATCCAATACAAAATAATTGTTTTAAACGAGATAGTGGTGTAATAATCATTGCACCAGATCTAAATAAAACTCACAAATGAAAGATCTGCAAAAATAAATAGAATTCAAATATGAAATTCAAATAGGAAATATAAAACAGAAAATGAAAACAGAAAAAAGAAAAGAGGAGAAAAACCTTACCTTGGCTCACCTGGCCGTGGCAGCCCAACAGGAGCCCAAGGTCCAGCCCACCTCGGCAGCCATCGAGCACCCAAACCGCAGCCCAAGCACCAGCCCAACAGGCCAAACCGTACCCCTTCGCTTAGAAAAAACAGAGGACGAGTTCGTCCTCATCCTCTTCGTGTGCTGGAGGCCAGCACGAAGACGTGTTCGTCTTCCCTCTCGCGCTGGCGGCCTCCCATCGCCCGAATTCGTGACGAGGCGCATCACACCGCCGTATTTAAGCCCCACGATGAGCCCTGGCCTCGATTTCTTCTTCCTCCGCTCAAATTCATCCCAGACAGAAAACCTAGCTCGCCGGCCACCATTACCGCTGACGACTGGAGCCTTCCCAAGCATCGCCGTGGTCACCGTCGTCCTCACCGTGCTCGACTTGCTCACCAGACAAGGGGAATCGAGCCGTAGCCTCCCGGAGCGCCGTCAACGACCTCATCCTATCCGACGGCCGGAGCTAGCAATTCCGGCGATGCCGACCTCCTCTCGCCTCACCACCAAGCTCATCGTGATCCTGGTGAGTCACTGAACCTCCAGAGCTTCCTAGCCCTCTCGATTACGCCCTTAATCGTGCTAGCGCCGGTAGTCTGCGAGCGCCGCCGCTCGGCCTCGCCGTCGCAGTTGCTCCGGCGACCATTAGGGGGTGGCGCCGCCATCACTAGCATCGTCTCGGTGTGCTGATTCCAGCGAGTACCCGCGCAGCCCCGCGGGAACGCTCTAGCTCCGGCGACCATCGCCACTGGCCGCCGGTGAGGGCCTTGGTTGCCACCTCACCGCCACGGGGGCAGCCAACGTGGCGACTGGCCCACTGGTCAGTGTCTTCGTGGGTAAGAAGCCCGGGTAGATTTAGTTATTTCGTTTAAATTCAAATTCCAGAAAATACCTGCAACTTTGAAATAATTTAGAAAATTATTTATAGCTCAGAAAAATATAAAAAAGATATCAAAATTCTTAGAAAAGTAAACTCTATCCAATAAAAATATAAAATGAAATATTTATTTTTAATAAAAATTTAATTGTTTAATACTTGTTATTTAAAGCCTTTAATTTAATTCTAAATTCAATTAAAATTCAAAAATTAGGAAAACTATCTAAAATAAATAAAAACCAGTAAGGTAAATAAAGAAAACATTAACACTAATTTTCTTTATTTATAATTTATTAAATCTTTATTAGAAGGATTTAAACCCTAATTAATAATTACCTGAATTAGGAATTATTTAAAAATAACAAAATGCCAAGATTAGTATTATTTTTATTTCAAAGTTATTAATAACTTCAACTCCAACATGAAGTTATTAATCATAGAATTAAATTGTAAATAGCAAACCCTAAATTCCACTTGGAATGATATTAAAATCCTATCATTTCATGTGACTCCTAAAACCCTAAATTAATTAGGAAACCTAGTTCCATTATTACATGTGAACCCTAATTTGTTTCTAACCTAAACCCAAGGTTAGAACAGGTAATCATGGTAGTTTAATTCAAATCATAGAGCCACCATTAGCAACTAAAAGACATACCTATGTCCACATAAAATGTAGAACCCTATCACTAGCAAATTAGTATTCCATGTATGCATATCACTAAACCTAGTTGATCAAGTAGGATCAACCAAGTTTAAACCTATCTTCTACTGTCAAAACCATCATCCTTATTCATCCATGTTTAGCATCACACCATTGTGATGAACCCAAATAGCATCTAGGCCCAATATTTATCATTACATAACCATAGTCCACTGAACCCTACAAATACTTCATAATTATGAACCATCCTATTCAGGAGTCAATTACTCCTTACTTAATAGAACCAACAGTAAAACCTAGATCACTTCAACCCTAATTGATATACTTCTTATTATTTAAGAAGTATGTTCTTCAAAAGTTATTCTTTTGAAGTAAATAAAGAACCATCATCAACCCTGCTTATAAGGACCTATAAACCCTAGCCAACTATCACCAACAAGGTATGCCACCTAGATAGCAACTATTGGTAATTAAGATGTTTAGGCTTAATTCAACAATATAAGCCTAGTAACCGAGGAATCCACCTAGGTTGTGATCCATCAAATACTTACTCCAGAAACTAACTGAAACCATAGTCAACCATAGAACCCTCTCAACCTAATTATCATACTTGTTCTTTATTTAAGAACATGTTCTTCAAAAGTTATTCTTTTGAATTATATAATAAGTAATCATCAACCATGTATTATAGGACTTAAAATTGGCAACTGCTCTTTACTTATTATACATCTACTATTCCTGGTTGTGTATGATTGTTACTATTCATTTTGCCACCTGCTTATAATTCTAAAACAACACAACCCTGAATAAGAACCTTGTTTGTGAATCACTCTAAAAGGGCAACACACCCTAAGCAAATTATTTCAACTAACTAATCCTAAATTATCGGGGTTAGGTCACGCTTAGAGCGATTGCATCTCATACTTATGCATTATTGCATCCTTGCCAATCTTTTAAACATCGTCCTTACCGGACGATGATGCTATTTCAGAATTTGGAGTTATTGCGTATCGAAGACCTTGTCTGCATAATCTTGCAGTCAAGAAAGGCAAGTTCATCACTTGCTCATGTCATTTGAGTATTTTTATCAAATTACTTGCAAAGTATTATGGTTATCACTATTGCACAAAAAATCAAAACCACTACTTTCATAACTATGAATATGACTATGTGGTGGGCAATGGAACCATGGATTGTGTTGATATGGTGGAGGTTCCATTGCAAGGGTTTATATCCATCTAGGATTAAACAACAAATGTCGCCAGTGATTCTTGTGCCGTAATACCCGTGTTAACCATAAGATCTGGAGTGGGACGGAGTAGTCAAAAGTGTTTCCACCTCTCGTTCATCAACGGATGCGCTTTACCGTAGACACTTGTGTCTGTCGGCGGCAAGCGGTAGGCTGGGGAAGCCTTAAGTCCCCACAGCACAGTCCGTAGACACTTGTCGTTCGAAGAACAAGCGGTAGGGTGGGGATCCCATTCTAATTCCCCACGGTATTGCGGTCTATGATGGGTTGCAGCCACCGGCGTAGGAGTGTATGGTAGAGCCCAGCACTGTTGTCGTGGTCGGGGTCCACCCTGAAATTATGGGAATAATGGGACCGACGTGGACCCAGGGTCGGCGCATGCAACAAAGGGTGGGTGTTCGAGGTAGCGGAGGAACATGATTGGCTAGACCTTATACCGGGCCTCACACCATAGGAAGTGTGGACGGGGAAATTGCCCGGTTGGCACCAAGGTTAAGATCTCTTATGGGTAAAGCAACACACCTCTGCAGAGTGTAAAGAACCGTGACCTGTCACTCCCTGTTCCGGGATATGGAACTGCGAACGCGGCCGGAAAGGAGCTCCATGAAGTTCTAGTAAACCGGTGAAGGCTGACGGACATAGTTCTTCTGAATAAAAGCAACCTTTTGAAGAAATGATTATCAAAACCTGCATTGGTATTAGACTTTCTGGTCTAATACCGTAGCTAGTGCATAAAACACCTCTTTCCTATAATGAACTTGTTGAGTACGCTCGTACTCATCCCACTCTTAAATCCCCTGCTTAGATATGGAGGCATCAAAGGAGGATCTACAGTGCAACTCGAAGGCCGAGAAGTCAACAACTACTTCACGAGACAGGACCCTGTCAGAAGAGTCAGATACCACATACATCAAGGAGAAAACCTAGTTTAGCTGTAGAAGGGAACTAGCTTCCTAAATCTAGCTCCTATTTAGCTAGAATCTTTTCATAGCCACAGTAGCTAGTTAAATACTCTACAAATAGAGTTCGTGATAAGACTAGACTACGAGTCGTTCTTCTGGAGTTTATTTGCAGTTTTACCTCATTGTAAAGTAGGAGGCTGTGATGATCTTATGTAACAGAGTCTGTGTTGTAATTCTATAGACATACCTTGGACCCGCATATGTTTCTGTTGTACCACTCTGAGCGATATAATACTAGTGGAACGGTGTTTCATTGGTGTTATATCAGACTTGCATACTACACCATGCAGTGGTATGCCGGGTCACCACATGTCATGGGCTTCTTGCAGGATGACTTGTTTCAAGTCAGAGTCCGATGGCACGCAAAGACGTTCTTTGTACCAAAGCACTCCGGCTTCGTCTACGGTGAATCCGGGGGCTTTTCCTGCGGCTATCTGTTTCTTGATCCCGTCAATGCTAGCGTTTTCCTTCTGGGCTTCCTTGATTTGACCAACCAAGGTGGGTTGCAGTTCTATGCTGGCTAGGAATCCTTCACTAACAAGTTCAAGTCTGAACTGTTCAAACTCTTGGTGCAAGCTGGGCTGTTCAGTTGCGAGCATGGAGTTCAACTGACATGGCAGTCTACTCAAAGCATCCGCTACCACATTGGCCTTGCCGGGGTGGTAGTGAATCTCCATGTCGTAATCCTTGATTAATTCGATCCATCGGCGTTGTCTCATGTTTAGCTCCTTCTGGGTGAATATGTATTTGAGGCTTTTGTGATCGGAGTAGATCTCGCATCGATTACCCATGAGGTAATGACGCCAAACTTTCAAGGCTAAGACCACGGCTGCAAGCTCGAGGTCATGGGTTGGGTAGTTCTGTTCATGTTGCTTGAGTTGTCTTGAAAGGTAGGATACAACCTTGCCTTCTTGCATAAGCACGCATCCAAGTCCAGTCTTGGAGGCGTCGCAATATACGTCAAAGGGCTTTGCGATATCTGGCATGATCAGGATTGGGGCTGTTGTCAATCTACTCTTGAGCTGTTGAAAGCTTTCTTCGCATTTGTCGGTCCACTCAAACTTTCTGTCCTTCTTCAGTAGTTGGGTCATTGGTCAAGCGATGCTCAAAAAACCTTCTACAAATCTGCGGTAGTATCCGGCTAATCCAAGAAAAGCGCGGACCTCGGTTTGTGTGGTTGGGGCTTGCCATTCCATAACAGTTTTGATTTTGGCGGGATCTACGGCAATTCCTCCTGCGGACAAGATGTGTCCCAGGAATCCCACTTCTTCCAGCCAAAACTCACACTTGCTAAACTTGGCATATAACTTGTGCTGTCTAAGGGTTTCTAGGACAATCTCCAAATGCTGTTCATGTTCCTCTTCGGACTTGGAGTAGACGAGAATGTCATCGATGAAAACAACGACAAACTTGTCCAAAAAGTTCATGAAGATCTTATTCATGAGATTCATGAAATAAGCGGGGGCATTGGTCAGTCCAAATGACATGACGTTGTACTCATACAACCCATATCTGGTGGTAAAGGCAGTTTTTGGAATGTCGGTGGCTCGTATCTTCAGTTGGTGGTATCCAGTTTTAAGATCTATCTTGGAGAAAACTCTGGATCCGGTGAGTTGGTCAAACAAGTCTTCGATCTTGGGTAGGGGGTATTTGTTTTTGATGGTGACATCATTAAGCTTACGATAGTCCGTGCATAAACGATTTGCACCATCCTTCTTGTCGACAAACAAGACGGGGGATCTCCAGGGGGATGCACTTGGTCTAATCAAACCTTTGGCTAACATGTCATCTATTTGCTTCTTCAGCTCCACAAGCTCGGTTGCGTTCATGCTGTAGGCTCTCTGGGCGATGGGTCCAGTTCCGGGGATTAACTCGATGATAAACTCGATATCCCGATCCGGGGGCATACCAGGTAGATCATCCGGAAACACATCAGGGTAGCGACAAACGACCCTGATTTGGTCCAGAGTTGGCTTGGATACACTTTGGTTGCAGGTAAATTTTCTGGGTAGTTTTTCAGAGACGTGCTCAACTACGATACCGGTGCTGCTAGTCATGGTTATGGCTTTCTTGGCACAGTCTATCAATCCGTTGTGCTTGGACATCCAGTCCATTCCTAGGACAACTTCCAAACCTTTGGTTCCAAGTATGATTAGATTTGCAAAGAAATCTACATCATGGATTTTGATTGGCACATTTTTGCAAAATTTTCTAGCTTTGGTGGTTGATCCGGGGATTTGGACTATCATAACATGCTTCAAACTGAGGGGTTGAATTTTACGTGTTGATGCAAAGTCTTCGGTGACAAAGGAATGAGATGCTCCAGAATCAAACAACACTCTGGCAGGGATGTGGTTGACAGAAAACATACCCAGTACAACATCGGGTGCTTCCTGGGCTTCTTCGGCGTTCATGTGGTAGAGGCGGCCGTTGCGGTTGTTGGGGTTGTTGGGGGCGAACTTCTTGCCGGTGGAGACACGGCGTTGCTGCTGAGCAGGTGCAGCGGTGTTGCCAGCGAGCTTGGCAAGACGCTTGGGACACTCGTTGGAGTAGTGCCCCACTACACCACACTCATAACAAGTGATAGTGGTCTTGTCCTGCTTGTTCGCAACGGGAACGGCATTGCTTCTGGTTCTGGGAGCGGTGTTGGTGTTGGTGTTGGTGTTGTTGTTGTTAGGGGCTCGGGGTGGAGCGCGGTTGTAGTTGTTGTTGTTGTTGTAGTTGTTGTAGCCTCCTGGCTTGGAGTTTCCTCCACTCCGGTTCTGATAACCGGGGTGAGAGTTCTGCATCTGTGGCTTGTTGTTTCTCGGAGTGAAACCTCCGCTTGAGCTAGGGCGAAACTTTTGGGGGTGGCTTGATCCACTTTGATTCGCCATGCGGCGCTTGCGGTTTTCATTGGCTTGGTTTAACTTGCCCTCCATCTGGATGGCGGAGTCAACAAGGGCTTCGAGGTCGGCGAAGGGGATGTTGATGAGGACAGTCTGCATCTCATCATGCAGTCCGTTCAGGAATCTCTCCTTCCTCTTCTCAACGGTGTCGGTCTCATCAGGGGCATACCTCGACAATGTGAGAAACTTGTCACGGTATTCAACCACCGTCATGCGACCTTGTTTCAGCTCATGGAATTCATCCCTCATCTTCTTGATAAGACCCAGGGGTACATGGTACTTGCTGAACTTCAGCTTGAAATCCTCCCAAGTCATGAATTGACCTCCGTTCATGGCACGGGTGCTTGTCCACCAAGCGCGGGCTGGTCCAGCGAGATAGTGTGTGGCGAACAAAACCTTCTCGTTGGCTTCTACTCCGGCTACCTCCAGATTGTTCTCCATAGTCTGGAGCCAATCGTCGGCGTCGAGGGGCTCCTCGGTCTTGCTAAACACCGGAGGGTTGGTGTTTTGGAAGTTCTTGAGCTTGGATCCGGGGTGGTCATGATTTCCATGGCCTTGGTTGGCGATGTTCTGCAAGGCGGTGAGGTTGGCTTGGCGTTCGGCTCTTTCGGTTTCCCGGTCTGCAAGCATGGTTTGCAGCAGTTGCAGCATCGCGTCGTTGGTGCGATTCGGAGGGGCCATCTGAAGATGTAGAAGATTATGAGATAAGAGGGAACATTCTATGGTTCATTTTGGTTAAGTTTGAAAACAATTTGAAAACTTGTAATCTTTTCATGACAAACATAACATTCATTCATTCATGCAACACATAGTACAAACTACACACATACTCCAATGGTTTTAAGAACCATTCTCATGCTACGATACAAAGGACAGGATACAACTCACACCTACTATAAGTGGAACTAGTGCAACTACTCCTCATCATCGACATCGATCGGGACGTAGTCGTCGGGTCCTGCCTCCAGGAACTCGTAGTCCTCCTCCTCGGTGTTCTCGTCCTCCTCAAAGTCGTTGTCGTCGCTCAGGAAGGCGTCTCCTCCCTGAATGTCGATGCCTCCATCGTCATCCTCCAGCTGGCGAATCTGATCCTCCTGGGCCTTGACAGTGGCCTCAAGTGACGCGATCCGGGCGCGAAGGCGACGAATCGTAGCGTCCTTCTTGGCACGCTGCTGGCGAAGGCTCTTGCGATCGTTGTTGAGTAGCTTGATCGCCTCACCCTGCTCGGTGATGTGAGCATGGGTCTGGTTCGCGTAAGCGCGGGAGGCGTCGAGGTCCTTCTGAGTCTGGTAGAGCATGAAGTCCAGGTGCTCAGCATGGTGCCTCAACTCCGGGTGCGGCTGCAGCTCCATGGGCACTCCCGCGGCATCACGCCTCACAAGGTGGGCGTAGCGAGAGGCGAGGATGCGCACCACGTTCTGTCCACAGAGGCGCGCAAGTGCCTCTTGTAGGCCACGTGCGAGTCCGTCGAGCCAGTTGCTCTCGCGGAAGGAGAAGAGGATCCTCTCCGAAGTGGGAGGCTCCATCTTGCCCCTCAAGTCGGCAGTGATCACCCACTGCAACTCTCCTCCGGGCGTGTCGTCCAGCTGAACCCCGTGAAACTCGGGGTGTGGGCGCCCAAGGAAGTCAGAGATGGCGTTGAGGTCGTGCTCGAAGATCAAGCTTCCTCCGTTCCCAAGCTGATAAAACTTGGTGTTGATGGGTTCATTCGGCTCCATCTGAAAGAGAATTGGATGAGTAAGTTAGAGAGTGCAAAGTGTGGCAAAATTTTAAGTTGATTCCAATAAGATAGAACATGATTCATCAAATTTTTGGTAAAGTCTCAAAGACAAGAGTGTAGTAAATTTTCACAAATATTTTCTTTCATTTGATTTCAAAGTTAAGGTTTTCAGAACGCCCATTCTAACTAAGGTCTTCTAAGGTCAAACAATGGCTCTGATACCAACTTGTCAACACCCGGATTTTTAAGTCCGAATGCCTATTATGTCATACATCGCAATCCCAGGAATATTGTTGTTGCGAGGCATAATAGTTAAGTATCACAGTCATCATTCGTTACAAACCATAAGTCTTACAAATTTGGAATCACATGATCCATATTACACGAATAGTTGATCTATTGATCAACGAACACACACAAGTTCATAGTTCAACATAGCGGAAGCGTAAGATACAAGGACTCTCTAGTCCACAGGCCAACGCTTGACGTCGGAAGACGCTTAGTTGTCGTAGGCGTCCTGCTGGTCATCTCCTTGGTCATCTTCATACTCTGGCCATTTGAATAGCCAGGGACAAAGCCGTGAGTACGATGAGTACTCGCAAACTATTACTAATGTAAGTGCTAGACATTCTAGTATGGTTTGCTAAGCTCTAGTTTATTTGCATAAAGCTAGTTTTAGTTCACAAAGTTTTGAGAAAAAGCTTATACAAGTGCTAACTAACTCAAGTGGGAACATTAGTGTCATTCCCACCATTCAAGTGGTGATTTCAATTCAATTCACCACAAGTCATTTCACCATCATCTTTCAACATCATTTTCAAAGATATGACATCGGAAACTGTATGGCCTTTCCAACCGTCCGTAACCGTGGACGCGGCTATTCGAATAGGTTTACACTCTGCAGAGGTTGCACACTTGTGCCACAACATTTGATTTCATCCATCGGGATTACCCCGAATCATCGTAACACAGTACGCGGATCATCAACCATAACCTTTCACTTACAAATCCTAGTATGAGCACCTCTCCCCATGAGCTTGGCCTCCCAGTGAAGACCAAGCTGTCAGCACAGGGAAGCGCACAGTGGCTTGGGCCGGACATTCACCTCATTTCGCATCATATCATATCATTTCTTTTGTGGTAGAGGCAGCTTTCGGCATAACCCCGATGACGCTTGTTTAGAGGGAACCCATACTAAGACGCATAAACTTCCAGTTAAGCCCTACCCATAATCAGGTATTGTGGGGGTACTTAATAATTGGAAAGGTATCGCATTCAAACCAACACCATTGTTTTATCAAAAATCACCATCTTCTCTTGTTCACATTCACCTTCATAAATCATTCAATGGAATGCATCATCATTCCAAGGTTTCAAAATCATTTCAAATTCACATTGTTCCCATCTAGAGTAGTCAAGTTTAGTTCATTAGCACTAGCTCTAATTCATGAGGGGTGCTATCTTGCTTTGTTTGGAAGAGACTAACTAACTACTCTAGTAACCAACCTGTACTTTGACCAAAGTTAACTATAAAGTAACTCATTTAGAAAACAAGTAAACTTGTAAAGTAAAAACTTGGGATGGGTTCATATAAGAAAAGATAAGAATCATGGTGCCTTGCCCCAAGGGGGCTTTGCACTTTGCAAGAATAATAGCTTGCCTTGGTAGTTCTCAAACTGTTCCTCCTCCTCCTCTTGGTAGCAACCTTCTTCTTCGGCGTACTCTCCGGTGCTACCGTCTAAATTTGAATACGAGTATAATTACTCACTAATTCAATGGCTATTCCATACATCACATATAACACACAAACTACTTTATGCACACAAATAAATTAACTAGGGTGCATGGGTTGTGGGGGTTAAATAGAATTCACTTCTTTGCATTTCATATGTAAATGATAGTTTCCATAGGGTTCTTGAGAAATAATTTCCTCTCATTGAAATCTTCTTAAGATTTAATTTCTCAAACAATCATGTATGAACTCATATTGACCTAAGTCAAATGTTCATCATCATCATTTGTGAAAATGATTTAAATGAGGTAGATCACCTCATACTATTTAAATAACACTATATTTGATTTAAATCTCAAGTAATTCATATAAGAGATTTTGGAACCAGGGGTCCAAACATCCCATGAATTCATGTGAGACAAGTTTAAATGAAGTGTAAGACTCCACATAATTTACTTTAATAGTTTTGGACAATATCAACTAGTTAAACTAGCCATAATATCCATTCATTAAACTATGGCATGATCATACAAAGTGACCACACCATTTTATTACATAAACAATTAGTGTAAGTCAAAGGTGAGCTATTAGAGTTGGAATTAACTTAATATCTATTTTGGTTGAATTTTAAGAATTATTTGAATAGGGAAAAGTCCCTGTCTTGTTATTTTTATCACATTAATTCTACAAAGAATCTGGTCATGGGACCAGTGGCATGTCGTAGATAATTTCAGTAGCTTTCCAACAACATAAAATTCACTAAATTTGGTTTAGCCAATTGGAAACTATTTAATTTCAAAGTTTGTGCTGTAAGGAAAAAGTTTGGGAATTATTTGAATCGAATTTGAATTAAAAGGCCGGCGGGAAAGCTAGATGGGCTCAAAGAGTTAAAAACGGCCCAAGGCTAGCCCAGCCACGGTCCAGTGCCGCGCGGGCTGCCTGACAGGGGGTCCCGCATGTCAGCGGCTTTTAAACGCCGAAGCGGTACCGATCAATGGGAGGCGTTGGATTAGAAGGGGATCGGAGGGCCGTGGTTCATCGTCGTCTCCGACGAGAACCCGACGGTGCGGCGGCGGCAGTAGGGGGTGGGAGAGCTTACGGCGGCTCCAGAAAGGGATGGCAATATGCGCGAGGTAGATGTGGACGACGGCGGTTCTCCTGGTACCGGCGGCGGAGCTCGAGGTGGTCTGGTTTGCCGTCAATCTCTGCTGGGCTTCCGCGGCGGCGATCTTGCAATTGAGCGGCGGCGGTGGCTAATCGAGGCAGTGGAGTGGCTCAGGTGGTCGAGTGAGAAGAGGGGAAGACGATGGTGTGCTCAGAGGGCTCAGGGGAGTGCTCTATTTATAGCGACGCGAGGGTGCTGCTGGGCAGGGAAGAAGTCAACACGCGCGCGGTGTCTCCGGCGAGCTGTCGAGCTAGGCGGCGATGCTGTCGGGTTCTCCTCGTCCAGGCGAAGCTAGAGGTGGTGTTGGCACGGTTGGGCGGCGTGGTATGGCGTAGGATTGTGTCCGTGTCTGCCGCACCCGCGGCGGACCAGGGTTGGCTTCTCCGGCGACGGCGGGTGCGGGTCGTGGTCGAGGGCGTGTCCAACGGCGTCGCGGTGTCACGGTGAGGCTCAAGGTGCTCGCAGGGGGTCCAGGGGCTGCGTGAGCGCGTGGGACGGCGCGTGTGCTGAGCGTGTCCACGCGCGACACGAGCGGCATACTGGCGGTCCTGGGCGTGTGCTGGGCGCGCGCGTTCCGGGCGTTGTCGTCATCCTCGTCGACCAGGGTGGTGTTAGGCGGCGCTAGGGTGGCACGGTGGTGAGCTTGGGCACCAGGGCCAGTAAGGGAGATGAAGGAGAGGAGAGGGAGAAGAACATGGCCGGCATGGGCCGGCATGGCCATGTCTTTGCTTGCTCTCTCTCTCTCCCTAGGGTTTCTATGCAGCACTTAGGGTTAGAGGGGGCCAGGGGACAAGGTAGAATAGCTTTGGTTTAGATTAGGGTAGTTTAGGTGGCATAGAACACTATTTGCAATAGTGGCAAATAGTGCCATAATTTGGAAATTACAAATTTGTCTAAATTTGAAATAATTCAAAAGGTGAAACCTTTTGAAATGTGAGTGTTAATATAAGTTGTATTTGACCAGAGGTGAATTGAGGTGGTGGTGGAATTTTTAGAATTCAAACATTTGCAAAATTGGCTAAGTGGGGAATGTTGCATATGTGATAAAGTTGGAACTTTGGATGAGCCTTGCTCATGATCAAAGATGAATTTGGCATGATGATCTTCACCAAAGTTGTTCACCTTGATGTTGACTTTGAAATGGTGCAAAGAGTTAGCCAGAGTTGGTTTGGGAAAAATGAATGGCAAAGGCTCAAAGTGGTGAACAGACTAGAATTGTCAAAATTGACCATTATCATATGTGAGTGGGATTTGTGTTTGAAGTCCATTTGAATTGTGAATCTTTGATTCCAAAAGTTGTAGTAAGTGTTTAATAACATTACTCAACTAATGGTGAAGACCAATTAGGTCTAGGGTCAAAATTTATAAAAATGCCATAGGGCATATGTGAGGGTTTTTAGGGTATTCCATTTAATGGAATTTCTTCCTCTTTGATTTATTTGGGTTGGTGATCTTCATATGATCATACTAGGGTTTTAGAGCATATCAAATACAAGTAAAAGCAATCATCATGGCATATCACTCAAATGCACAAGTCCTATGCATGGTACTATATGCAAATAGAAAAGTTTTTGTTGGTTTGAAATTTTGCTTTCTGGAATTCTCTAACTTTCTTTTTATTGAAATTTGGGGTGTTACAGTCTTTATGCACAGGTATGCCAAAATGTAACTTCATTATTCTATTTCTATATGTTGAGTACATGTTGATTGTTTAAAATGGAACAAATAAGATCGCACTCCTCCAGAAGGCATTGAGTATGTCATTTTCCATGAAAATATCGGGACTAACAAAAACAAAACTTGGCATGAAAATCCCTTGTGACTATACAAAGAAGTTCTTTGTCTCTCACAGGAAAGGTACATCTAGAAAATATATAAAATAAGGTCCACTATGTAGGATGCAGATTCTATTACCTCTCCACTTGCAGGCCATCACAATTTGAGTATATTCTTTTTTTAGCAACAAAAAATTTGAGTACATAAGAATGTCCTATCCAAGAAAAGAGAAAAAGAAGAAATGGGTAATAACATACCAATGTGTTGTGGCAGTATGATGTATGACATGGTGTGCATTAGGCCTTATTTCTCTTGTGCAGCTGGAGTTGATCGTTGGTTCATGACAAATCCAGGTTAAGCGCATTGAAATGGAATACATCAGATTCTCAGGTATCTCAAAGGAATTTCTAGGACACTTGTGTTCCTTCAAAGCGGTGATCCTGCATTGTAGGTTTATACAGATCTAGATTATTCTAGTGAAGAAAATTATTATAGGAAATTAACCTTTACATCAAAAAAATATTGGGGGTGGGGGCAGTGTCATGGTAATAAATACTACATAACTTATGTTTCATTGTGAACCACATAAGCAGAGTATATAGATGTGGTTAATGCTTACAAGAAGATGTTATGGAAGAAGAATCTCTTGCAAGTTTTGAACATGAAGCAAGATAAATTCAACGAGTTTTGTGACAAACAAAGTAATAATCCTTGCAAGGTTTTACTCTTAAACCAAGCACATTAAGAGTGGTTCGATTATGATGGCCAATATACTTCCAAGCGGGAAGATATAAGAGCATCTCCACCGGCGGCTCCGATAGCATTTTGGGGGGTGGTATCGAAAATAGGCTCACACCAGTGCGCCCTAAAAAGCGCCGACGCAATTTCGAGTCCAATAGAAGCATCGGCAACCCCGTACCGGCCCCTTTGCGAAAGGCGCGAATCGGGCGGCCGACTCCTTGCATTTTGCAATGGGGCCTCGTTATCAGTGATGCCAGGGCGCTGCGCAGGAGATTTCCGGCCACGACGCTGTGCGGGGACGTCGGTCTATATTAACCACTCCTCCCCGCCTCTCACTTCACTAGTGCAAAAATCTAAACCCACAATGTACGATGTGTGGGAGGAGGTGGTGCTAGAGGCGGCTGTAGAAGTCGTAGAGGAGGACCTGCGTGGGAGGAGTGATACACGTACAGCACGCGTCTGTTGGGAACCCCAAGAGGAAGGTGTGATGCGTACAGCGGCAAATTTCCCTCAGTAAGAAACCAAGGTTTATCGAACCAGTAGGAGCCAAGAAGCACGTCGAAGGTTGATGGCGGCGGAGTGTAGTGCGGCGCAACACCAGGGATTCCGGCGCCAACGTGGAACCTGCACAACACAACCAAAATACTTTGCCCCAACGTGACAGTGATGTTGTCAATCTCACCGGCTTGCTGTAACAAAGGATTAGATGTACAGTGTGGATGATGATGTTTGCAGAAAACAGTAAGAACGAGTATTGCAGTAGATTGTATTCGATGTAAAGAATGAACCGGGGTCCACAGTTCACTAGTGGTGTCTCCCCCATAAGAAATAGCATGTTGGGTGAACAAATTACAGTTGGGCAATTGACAAATAAATATGGCATGACAATGCACATACATGTTATGATGAGTAGTGTGAGATTTAATTGTGCATTACGACAAAGTACATAGACCGCTATCCAGCATGCATCTATGCCTAAAAAGTCCACCTTCAGGTTATCATCCGAACCCCTTCCAGTATTAAGTTGCAAACAACAGAAAATTGCATTAAGTATGGTGCATAATATAATCAACAAATACATCCTTAGACATAGCATTGATGTTTTATCCCTAGTGGCAAAAACACATCCACAACCTTAGAACTTTCTGTCACTGTCCGAGATTTAATGGAGGCATGAACCCACTATCGAGCATAAATACTCCCTCTTGGAGTTACAAGTAACGACTTGGCCAGAGCCTCTACTAATAACGGAGAGCATGCAAGATCATAAATAACACATATATGATAGATTGATAATCAACATAACATAGTATTCCATATTCATCAGATCCCAACAAACGCAACATGTAGCATTACAAATAGATGATCTTGATCATGTTAGGCAGCTCACAAGATCGAACAATGGTAGCACAATGAGGAGAAGACGACCATCTAGCTACTGCTATGGACCCATAGTCCAGGGGTGAACTACTCACACATCAATCCGGAGGCGATCATGGCGGTGAAGAGTCCTCCGGGAGATGATTCCCCTCTCCGGCAGGGTGCCGGAGGCGATCTCCTGAATCCCCCCGAGATGGGATTGGCGGCGGCGTCTCTGGAAGGTTTTCCGTATCGTGGCTCTCGGTACTGGAGTTATTATCGACGAAGGCTTAAGTAGGCGGAAGGGCAGGTCAGGGGGCGCCACAAGGGCCCCACACGCTAGGGCTGTGCGGCCCAAGCCTTGGCCGCGCCGCCCTATTGTGTGGGCGCCTCGTCGCCCCACTTCGTTTCCCTTTCGGTGTTCTGGAAGCTTCGTGGAAAAATAAGATCCTGGGCGTTGATTTCGTCCAATTCCGAGAATATTTCCTTACTAGGATTTCTGAAACCAAAAACAGCAGAAAACAGCAACTGGCTCTTCGGCATCTTGTTAATAGGTTAGTGCCGGAAAATGCATAAATATGACATAAAGTATGTATAAAACATGTAGGTATTGTCATAAAACAAGCATGGAACATAAGAAATTATCGATACATTGGAGACGTATCAACATCCCCAAGCTTAGTTCCTACTCGTCCCGAGTAGGTATACGATAACAAAGATAATTTCTGAAGTGACATGCCATCATAATCTTGATCAATACTATTGTAAGCACATGTAATGAATGCAGCGATCCAAAGCAATGGTAAAGACAATGGTTAAACAATTGAATCATATAGCAAAGACTTTTCATGAATAGTACTTTCGAGACAAGCATCAATAAGTCTTGCATAAGAGTTAACTCATAAAGCAATAAATTCAAAGTAAATGCATTGAAGCAACACAAAGGAAGATTACATTTCAGCGGTTGCTTTCAACTTGTAACATGTATATCTCATGGATAGTTGTCAATGCAAAGTAATATGATGAATGCAAATATGCAAGCATGTAAGAATCAATGCACAGTTAACACAAGTGTTTGCTTCTTAAGATGGAAGGAAGTGGGTAAACTGACTCAACATAAAAGTAGAAGAATGACCCTTCGCAGAGGGAAGCATGGATTGCTATATTTGTGCTAGAGCTTTTATTTTGAAAACATAAAGAGAGCATAAAAGTAAATTTTGAGAGGTGTTTGTTGTTGTCAACGAATGGTAGTGGGCACTCGATCTAACCCCCTTGCCAGACAAACCTTCAAAGAGCGGCTCCCATGAAAATTTTTATTTTTGGGTGGCACTCCTTCCAACCTTTGCTTTCACAAACCATGGCTAACCGAATCCTCGGGTGCCTGCCAACAATCTCATACCATGAAGGATTGCCTTTTTATTTTAGTTTTTATTTAGATGACACTCCTCCCCACCTTTGCTTTCTCAAGCCATGGCTAACCGAATCCTCGGGTGCCGTCCAACAATCACATACCATGGAGGAGGGTCTATTTGTAAAATTATGAAAGTTAATTAATTTGGGGCTGGGAACCCCATTGCCAGCTCTTTTTGCAAAATTATTGGATAAGCGGATGAAGCCACTAGTCCATTGGTGAAAGTTGCCCAACAAGATTGAAAGATAAACACCACAAACTTCCTCATGAGCTATAAAACATTGACACAAATAAGGGATGATAAATTTTGAATTGTTTAAAGGTAGCACTCAAGCAATTTACTTTGGAATGGCAGAGAAATACCATGTAGTAGGTAGGTATGGTGGACGCAAATGGCATAGTTATTGGCTCAAGGATTTGGATGCACGAGAAGTATTCCCTCTCAATACAAGGCTTAGGCTAGCAAGGTTATTTGAAGCAAACACAAGTATGAACCGGTACAGCAAAACTCACATAAAAACATATTGCAAGCATTATAAGACTCTACACTGTCTTCCTTGTTGTTCAAACCCTTACTAGAAAATATCTAGACCTTAGAGAGACCAATCATGTAAACCAAATTTTAGCAAGCTCTATGTATTTCTTCACTAATAGGTGCAAAGTATATGATGCAAGAGCTTAAACATGATCCTTATGAGCACAAAAATTGCCACGTATCAAATTATTCAATACATTCTACCAATTACCACATGTAGCATTTACCGTTTCCAACCATATAACAATTAACGAAGCAGTTTCAACCTTCGCCATGAACATTATGAGTAAAGCCTAAGGACATATTTGTCCATATGCAACAGCGGAGCATGTCTCTCTCCCACACAATGAATGCTAGGATCCAACTTTATTCAAACAAAACAAAAACAAAAACATACAGACGCTCCAAGTAAAGCACATAAGATGTGATGGAATAAAAATATAGTTTCACTAGAGGAACCTGATAATGTTGTCGATGAAGAAGGGTATGCCTTGGGCATCCCCAAGCTTAGATGCTTGAGTCTTCTTGAAATATGCAGGGATGAACCGCCGGAGCATCCCCAAGCTTAGAGCTTTCACTCTCCTTGATCATATTGTATCATCCTCCTCTCTTGATCCTTGAAAACTTCCTCCACACCAAACTCAAAACAACTCATTAGAGGGTTAGTGCACAATCAAAATTCACATGTTCAGAGGTGACATAATCATTCTTAACACTTCTGGACATTTCACAAAGCTACTGAAAGTTAATGGAATAAAGAAATCCATCAAACATAGCAAAACAGGCAATACGAAATAAAAGGCAGAATCTGTCAAAATAGAACAGTCTGTAAAGACGAATTTTTTAAATGCACCAGACTTGCTCAAATGAAAATGCTCAAATTTAATGAAAGTTGCGTACATATCTGAGGATTACTCACGTAAATTGGCAGATTTTTCTGAGTTACCTACAGAGACTACTGCTCAAATTTGTGACAGCAAGAAATCTGTTTCTGCGCAGTAATCCAAATCTAGTATGAACCTTGCTATCAAAGACTTTACTTGGCACAACTATGCAATAAAATAAAGATAAGGAGAGGTTGCTACAGTAGTAACAACTTCCAAGACTCAAATATAAAATAAAAGTGCAGAAGTAAAATCATGGGTTGTCTCCCATAAGCGCTTTTCTTTAACGCCTTTCAGCTAGGCGCAGAAAGTGTGTATCAAGTGTTATCAAGAGATGAAGCATCAACATCATAATTTGTTCTAATGATAGAATCAAAAGGTAACTTCATTCTCTTTCTAGGGAAGTGTTCCATACCTTTCTTGAGAGGAAATTGATATTTAATATTACCTTCCTTCATATCAATAATAGCACCAACAGTTCGAAGAAAAGGTCTTCCCAATATAATGGGACAAGATGCATTGCATTCAATATCCAAGACAACAAAATCAATGGGGACAAGGTTATTGTTAACCGTAATGCGAACATTATCAACCCTCCCCAAAGGTTTCTTTGTAGAATTATCAGCAAGATTAACATCCAAATAACAATTTTTCAATGGTGGCAAGTCAAACATATTATAGATTTTCCTAGGCATAACGGAAATACTTGCACCAAGATCACATAAAGCATTGCAATCAAAATCATTGACCTTCATCTTAATGATGGGCTCCCAACCATCCTCTAACTTCCTAGGAATAGAAGTTTCGCGATTTAATTTCTCTTCTCTAGCTTTTATGAGAGCATTTGTAATATGTTTCGTAAAAATTTATAGCACTAGCATTAGGACTTTTAGCAAGTTTTTGTAAGAAATTTATAACTTCAGAGATGTGACAATCATCAAAATCTAAACCATTATGATCTAAAGCAATGGGATCATTGTCCCCAACATCAGTTTCAGCAGTTTCAACAGTTTTATCACAATCAGTTTCAGCAGTTTTAGCAGGTTCCGGCAGTTTTGCAGGCTTTGCATTAGAAGTGGAAACATTGTCAACACCAATTGTTTTACCATTAATAGTAGGAGGTGTAGCAACATGTGAAGCATTATCATTGCTAGTGGTGGTAATAGTCCAAAGTTTAGCTATATTATTATCTTTAGCATTTTCTTCTTTTTCCCACCTAGCACGCAATTCGGCCATCAATCTAATATTCTCATTAATTCTAACTTGGATGGCGTTTGCTGTAGTAACAATTTTATTATCAATATCCTCAGGTTTAGCATCCATTTTATTAATGAAGGAAGATTGTGACGCAGACATGTATGAGATTCGGTTTTCAGCATTTGAAATCTTAGTTTGCAAACCCGAAATCTCCATATTCAAATTTTCAAGTTGATTTCCTATATTTTTCAACAAGGTAGATTGTTCATTCATAGTTTTAGTAAACAATTGCTTTTGCTCATATTGTGATTGCATAAAGCTCTTAGTTGATCTTTCAATTTCTAGCATCTTTTCCTCATATCTACCATGAGAATTACCATAATCATTACCACTAGCAGAATATGGCCTATAGTTGTTACCCAAATTATTCCTATTAGCATTGTTGTTGAAATTATTATTTTTAATGAAGTTCACATCAACATGTTCTTCTTGGGCAACCAATGAAGCTAACGGAACATTATTAGGATCAACATTTGTCCTACCATTCACAAGCATAGACATAATAGCATCAATCTTATCACTCAAGGAGGAGGTTTCTTTGACAGAATTTACCTTCTTACCTTGTGGAGCTCTTTCCGTGTGCCATTCAGAGTAATTAATCATCATATCATCAAGGAGCTTTGTTGCGGCGCCTAGAGTGATGGACATAAAAGTACCTCCAGCAGCTGAATCCAATAGGTTCCGCGAAGACAAATTCAGTCCTGCATAAAAGGTTTGGATGATCATCCAAGTAGTCAGTCCATGGGTAGGGCAATTTTTAACCAAAGATTTCATTGTTTCCCATGCTTGGGCAACATGCTCATTATCCAATTGTTTAAAATTCATTATGCTACTTCTCAAAGATATAATTTTAGCAGGAGGATAATATCTACCAATGAAAGCATCCTTACATTTAGTCCATGAATCAATACTATTCTTAGGCAAAGATAGCAACCAATCTTTAGCTCTTCCTCTTAATGAGAAAGGAAACAATTTTAATTTTATAATGTCACCATCTACATCCTTATACTTTTGCATTTCACATAGTTCAACAAAATTATTAAGATGGGCAGTGATACGTCCAAAACGTATCTACTTTCCCGAACACTTTTGCTATTGTTTTGCCTCTAATTTGTGTATTTTGGATGCATCTAACACGGACTAACGCTGTTTTCAGCAGAACTGTTCTGGTGTCTCGTTTTTTATGCAGAAATCCAACTTTCGGGAAAATCCTCGGAATTTATGCAGAAGGCCCTATTTTCCCAGAATACTGACGGAGCCAGAAGGACAAGTAAGGTGGAGGCCCGAGGGCCCCACACCATAAGGCGGCGCGGCCTAGGGGGGGCCCGCGCGGCCCTATGGTGTGGCCCCCTCGGCCGGCCTCCGATGCCCTCCTTCGGACTATATATTGCCTTCGACCTAAAAACGCACGGGGAGAAGTCGAAGTCGCCAGAAAGCCTCCAGAACACCGCCACATCGCGAAACTCCGTCGCGGGAGCCAGAAGTCTCCGTTCTGGCACTCCGCCGGGACGGGGAATTGGAGGAAATCATCGCCATCATCACCACCGACGCCTCTCCATCAACCAGCCATGTTTCCCCCATCCATGTGTGAGTAATTCCCCCGCTGTAGGCAGAAGGGGATGGTAGGGATTGGATGAGATTGGTCATGTAATAGCATAAGATTGTTAGGGCATAGTGCCTAGTGTCCGTAATTGGTACTTTGATGATATTGTTGCAACTTGCTATGCTTAATGCTTGTCACTAGGGCCCGAGTGCCATGATCTCAGATCTGAACATGTTATTGTTTCATCATGATATTCATTGTTTATTGATCTTACCTGCAAGTTGTATACACATGTCGCTGTCCGGAACCAATGGCCCCGAAGTGACAAGAATCGGGACAACCGGAGGGGATGGTAGTGACGTGAGGATCACATGTGTTCACGGAGTGTTAATGCTTTGCTCCGGTACTCTATTAAAAGGAGTACCTTAATATCCAGTAGTTTCCCTTGAGGCCCAGCTGCCACCGGCTGGTAGGACAAAAGATGTTGTGCAAGTTTCTCATTGCGAGCACGTACGACTATAATTGGAACACATGCCTATTGATTGCTTTGTACTTGGACACCGTTTTATTATTATCTGCAAATGCCCTGCTATGATTGTTACATGAGTTTCTCTCATCCATGCAACGCCCGTCATCCGTCCCCGTGCCTACAGTATTTTAATCCTGTTGTTTACTATAATCACTATCTGTCTCTGTTACTCTGCTGTTGTTATTTCACTACCGCCTTTGCTATAAAACGGTTACTCTTTGATAAACTCTTGCGAGCAAGTCTGTTTCCAGGTGCAGCTGAATTGACAACTCCGCTGTTAAGGCTTCCAAGTGTTCTTTGTCTCCCCTTGTGTCGAATCAATAAATTGGGTTATACTACCCGCGAAGACTGCTGCGATCCCCTATACTTGTGGGTCATCAAGACTGTTTTCTGGCGCCATTGCCGGGGAGCATAGCTTTATTTGGAAGTTCACTTGGATTGATATTGTTCGCTGCAAATTCTCCATCATGGGTAAAGCTCGCGATTCTAAAGTCGCCATATTACCATCCACTACAAGAAAAGGTACAACTCTGAGTACCTCCGCTACTCTTGATTCACCATCTGTGATAAGTCAACTTGTTTCACCGCCACAAGCTTCGCAAGCTGGTATGTCTGCTGAATCTGAAAACTCTCATAATATTGATAATGTTTCTGCTGTGCTTGATGATAGTGGTTCGTTGGGATCCTTTCTAGATGCTACAATTGCTAGGTCTAGACAAATTGAAAATGCTGAAACTCCTAATGAAAATGCCACTACACCTGTTAGTTCACCTGAACTTGATTATTCTAGTGATGATCCTGATGAAGATTATGTGGAGCTTAATGATGATTTTATTGATAAATGCAATTCTATTACTGATGCAAGTAAAATTAAAAAGTTTCTCGCACAATATACTGTTAAACATAAGCTGTCTCCTGATCCTGAATTTGCCACATCTCCTATATGCATTAAGGATAAAGATTATGATTTTTCTCTTGATCTATCTCATATAGCTATTGTACAGAAAACACCCTTTTGTGGTACTAAAAAAGAAAGTGTTGTAGAACACATGATTAAACTTTCTTCTATGAGTAGCTTGTTTTCTGATGATATCAAGATGCGTACTTACTTTGTCGCTAAATTTTTTCCTTTCTCATTAAAGGATGATGCTAAAACTTGGTATAATAATTTGCCTCCTGGTTCTATTAAAAGTCCATCTGATTTGCGTGATGTTTTCTTTCGAAAATACTTTCCTGCTAGTGCTCAACATGCTGCTTTATAGAGAATCTACAGATTTGATCAGGGAGATGAAGAGAAATTGCCTGCGGCATGGGCAAGATTTTGTTCTCTTATCAGAGCTAGACCTGGACATGATTTCGAAAAGAATGATCTACTTGATATATTTTATAGTGGACTAACCATTGAATCTAGAGCATATTTGGATAGTTGTGCTGGTTGTGTTTTCAGGAAAACACTCCAGACGAAGCTGAAGAATTATTGGCTAGAATAAGCCGGAATCATGATGATTGGGAAACACCTGAACCAACTCCAACGCCAATATTGAAGAAGAGGGGTTTAATTGAATTGAATGATGAAGATATGCGGGAAGCTAAGAAGTCTCTCAAGGAGAAAGGTATTAAATCCGAAGATGTGAAGAATCTACCTCCTATAGAAGATATATGTGAGATAATTCCCCCTTCACCCATGATTGAGGTAAACTCCCTTCAACGCTTTACTAGGGAAGATATTCCATATTCAAAACCTCCTGTGCAATGCTTAGATGAGTTTGATAATTATATTGTTAAGCAAGAAAATTTTAATATGAGAGTAGAGAATCATCTAATGGAAAATTCCCAAGCTATTAGCAATTTGCATGATATTGTGGAGAGAACATCCAATGATGTTAAGGTGCTTGTTAAACATTTTCAAATGATTCAAACTCAAATTGATCAACTCACTAAAGTGCAAAATGATTTGCTAAATAATAATTCTAAAGAGAAACATGCTTATGAAGTAACAACTAGAGGTGGTGTCTCTACCCAGGATCCTCTATATCCTGAAGGGCACCCCAAAAGAATTGAACAAGATTCTCAACGCATTGAACCTAGTGCTCATTCTAAGAAGAAAAAGAAGAAGAAACATAAAAATGTTGTAGAATCCTCTGAACCTGCTAATGATCCTAATAGTATTTCTATTTCCGATGCTGAAACTGAAAGTGGTAATGAACATGATAATGATAATGATAATGATAAGAATGATGCTTCTGATAAAGAAGAGGTAGAAGATGAACCTGAAAAGCATGCTAAAAATAAAAAGTATACTAAAGAAGATTTTATTGCTAAGAAACATGGTAATGAAAGAGAACCTTGGGTGCAAAAGCAAATGCCTTTTCCTGCTAAGAAATTAAAATCAAAGGAAGAAGAACACTATAATAAATTTTGCGATTGGATGAAACCTTTATTCTTGCAAATCCCTTTGACTGATGCTATTAAATTGCCTCCTTATTCAAAGTATATGAAAGATATTGTTACTAACAAAAGGAAAATCCCCAATGAGGAGATTTCCACTATGCTTGCTAATTACTCTTTCAATGGCAAAGTTCCAAAGAAGTTGGGCGACCCAGGTATACCTACTATTCCTTGTTCTATTAAGAATAATTATGTTAAAACTGCTCTATGTGACTTGGGAGCCGGTGCTAGTGTTATGCCTTTTTCTCTTTATAAGAGACTTTATCTAGATAAGTTGATACCTACTGATATATCTTTGCAAATGGCTGATAAATCTACTGCTATTCATGTTGGTATATGTGAGGATGTTCCTGTTCAAGTTACTACTAACTGCTTGATATTAACTGATTTTGTTGTGTTGGAAATGCCTGAAGATGATAATATGTCTATTATTCTTGGGAGACCTTTTCTTAACACTGCAGGGGCTGTTATTGATTGCAATAAAGGAAAGGTTACTTTCAATGTTGATGATAAGGAGCATACTGTCTATTTCCCAAAGAAGATTGATAAAGTATGTGGAGTCAATACTATTTCTAATGTGAGAACTATCAAAGTTGGAACTATCGATTGTCCTATATATGAGCCTAAAGAAGGTTATCAAAATCTTATGATTGGATCCATATCAATACAATTCAAGGTAACATGATTAATTTGAGGTTTATTTCTTCTTATGTTATGTAAAAATTATTCGGTGGCAAGACTTGATCAACCTTGTTAACGAATACTTTTTATATGCATAGAGGAGGTAAACAACATCTCTTTCTTCCTCCACTTGTCTTACTTGCTGTAGCACTTTTGATTTGCAAAGTTCCTTAGTTAATTAGAGTTTTCAAAAATTTTCCTGGCCAGTAATAATAAACTTAATACCCAGAAATGTGCATTTTTCAAAGTTTTCAAAAATTCACAAAAATTATACTGTTGGTCCTATTTTTCGAAGAGGCACCTGGGAGAACCAGAGGATGACCTGTGGGGCACCCCAGGGTGCCACACCACCTGCTGGCGCGGCCAAGGAGGGGGGCGCGCCACCCTGTGGTGTGGGCCCCTCCTTGCCCCACTACTTCATCTCTTTCTCTCAGCATCTTCTCTCTCCCGAAAAAACTCGAACCAGCTTTCTCTCACTCGCGTTTTTGCTCAAGAGCTCAGGATTTTTCGATCTCTTTGCTCAGCCCAGATTTCTGTCTGAAATTTGGCACATTTGCTCTCCGGTATGTGACTCCTCCGCCTATCCAAGAAGAATTTTGTTTGGTTGAGTATATCTTGAATATTTTGCTGCTGTAGGTAACATGTTTAGTGAGCTTGCATGCTTGTTCTAAGTTGTATAAACTAGTTTTGATGCATGATTAGCACTCTAGCAAGTTTCTATAGTAGTTCCCCTTGATTATATGTCACCAAATCAAATTTTATATTGTTTGTTGAAAATTTCAGAAAATGGAGTCGAATAGATATCAACTTAACCAACAAGAATTGGAGGTCCAACAAGTCATGAGAGTGAACCGTGAAGAGGGAGTATACCCCTCTTACTACCCGTGTGCGGATTTCATGAGAAGCGCGGGAATATTGGAAGATGTTCAGAGTCTAATTTCTCGTGCAGGGCTAAGTGATTTTGTTGAAGGAGAGCCAAGCCAATATGCGAAATTAACTATGTCTGTTGTGCAGGACTTTAAGTTCAATTGGTCGCGACCTAACCCCATGGTTCAATATAAGATTTATAATAAAACTGTCAACTTGCCATTCAGTGATTTTTGTGCAGCAATTAGAGTACCGCAATGGGGGTCATGCGAGAAGATAAGGGGATCGCTGCAAGAACTCTTAAGCCTCTTCAAGATGATTTGCTATGGAAGGAGTTTCTCAGAGGATAGTGGGAAGATTGGTCGGTCACAGAAGGTGCACTGAATGCACACGTAGAGGGAGGATGCCATCATGCAAGAGACAACACGGAGGAGGCCGAGGAACACCTCGACTCATCGTCCGATGCAGCAAGTTCCTCGCATCAACATGTTGGGCATGTGGAGCCTCCACGCTTTTCTTCTGCACAGGAACTTTATTATGACTACGCCATGAATTATCCACCGGCGAGGAACAATGACCCTCGTTGGGGTTGAACTCCACTTAGGCCAAAAGCCTAAGCTTGGGGGGAGGTATACCGGCATCACTCATTCTTTGCATATTATGATTGCTGGATACTTGTACATACTTGTTTTGTTTGTTTGAGTGGTTTTCTAATGAGAGGAAGATGATATTTGGGGAAGTGCTGCCTGAAAACAGATTCTGGACTGTTACCGTAAAAATTCTCAAAAATAGCCAGAACAGTATTTTGCGAAGCCAATTTTTGTGCATGTTCCCCAGGTTGTTATCTAACTTTCATTAGTTGAACACTTTTCGATTTGAGCAGTGGAAGAATTTATTAAAAATCGGGTACTGTACTGCTGTCAAGTTTGACGAATTTCTGCTGCTTTGTGTTTATGTGAGTCTTCTAGTTTGCTATTTCTTGTTTTCGCTTTGTTTTCTTCCCAAAACACAAAAAGACCAAAAATATTTCTGTTGTTTCTCTTCACCATTTGTTTGCTTTGGTTTCTTGCATTTGTTTCGCTTTATTTGCTATTGCTAGTTTGCTATAAGAAAACCCAAAAAGATTTTGCTTAGTTTGCTTGCTTCTCTTTGTTCTTGTTTCTAATTCGGAAACACCAAAAATATTTGCTGTTCTTCTTTGGTTTGTAAAGTTCATCTTGAGTTCAATGGTCTTCGGTAGCTGGAGCATGGTTTTCATTTCATATTATCCAAGCTACACAAGTGAAAGGCAATAATGACGATCTACGATAATTGGATTGTGGTGAGAGGCTGGTATGAACTCTATTTGTTTTCATTTTTGTACATATACTCATCCATGTGAGCATGCTTAGTTGGTTCATGTGAGGTATATGTTATTTGAGAAAGTCTAGTAGTTTATGATCTCTCATGTTTAGCTCCAATCTATTAATATGAGTAGCATGTCATGGATGTTTGCTTGCATTGTTTTATTCATAAGTAGGTATGGCATTGTGGTATCCTCCTCTGAATAATTCATTTATATCGACTTGGCACATGCTCACGCATGCATATGACTGAACAAAAGTCAATTAATCCTCGATGATTTATATTGCTTCAGAGTTCTTGTATCACTTTTATGCCTCCGTTAATTTATTTTGCGGCAAGCATGATTATGACAGTTATTGCTCTCTTGATTTGTCGCTCCCTAGTCTATTGCTAGCATTCACTTGTACTGAGCGGGAACGCTGCTCGTGCTTCCAAATACCTGAAAACCAAGTTGTTCCAAAGTGTCCACCATAAATACCTATGCATGGCATTTCAAACCATTCCAAGTAAATTCTCATGCGCTACCTTTAAAACATTCAAAATGCTTCTCAATTTGTGTTTATGTTTCATAGCTCATGAGGAAGTATGTGGTGTTTAGCTTTCAACCTTGTCATTTACTTTTGATGGACTCTCATATGGACTAGTGGCACATCCGCTTATCCAATAATTTTGCAAAAAGAGTTGGCAATGGGATTCCCAGTCCCGAATTAATTAACTTAAATAGACACTCCTCCATGGTTTGTGATTGATGGACGGCACCCGAAGGATTCGGTTAGCCATGGCTTGTGTAAGCAAAGGTTGGGGGGAGTGTCATCATCATAATAAAACTAAAATAAAAAGGCACTCCTTCATGGTATGAGATTGTTGGCAGGCACCCGAGGATTCGGTTAGCCATGGTTTGTGTAAGAAAGGTTGGAAGGAGTGCCACATAAATATGCAATAATTCATGGGAGCCGCTCTTGGGAGTCCGGTTGGCGAGGTAGTTAGTGTACCCATTACCATTCGTTGACAACAACAAACACCTCTCAAAATAATTTTACTCCTGATTTAAAAAATGAAAAGCTCTAGCGCATGTTAATCCCTGCTTCCCTCAGCGAAGGGTCAATCTTTTACTTTTGTGTTGTGTCTCCATTCTTTCTTTGAGCACTATCTTGAGAGCACAACTGTCATTCTTAGTATAATATGCTTGTCTCAAAATATGATTGATTGTGGTATAACTTTGATGCTTTTATCTTTGACAATCACTACTTCTAGTCTTTCTATGAACTCCAGAGGTGCCTGGGCATTTATGTTTTGCCGATCAAATACGGGCAAGCGAGATACCACTTTATCATACTCTCTTATGAACATTGCAATCCTGCTTATATACATGATTCATGATGCTTATTATTAATTGTTGGTACCTCTCCATGATTGACATAGCTGTTAGATGATCTTATTTGTATGCATCTCATTATGAACTGCTTAAGTATTAGCCATATCATGAGAATATATACATCATATGAGCAAATGTGTTCGTGAAAGTTCTTTTATCGCTCAGTTGTTAACTGAATTGCTTGAGGACAAGCAATAAGCTAAGCTTGGGGGGAGTTGATACGTCCAAAACGTATCTACTTTCCCGAACACTTTTGCTATTGTTTTGCCTCTAATTTGTGTATTTTGGATGCATCTAACACGGACTAACGCTGTTTTCAGCAGAACTGTTCTGGTGTCTCGTTTTTATGCAGAAATCCAACTTTCGGGAAAATCCTCGGAATTTATGCAGAAGGCCCTATTTTCCCAGAATACTGACGGAGCCAGAAGGACAAGTAAGGTGGAGGCCCGAGGGCCCCACACCATAAGGCGGCGCGGCCTAGGAGGGCCCGCGTGGCCCTATGGTGTGGCCCCCTCGGACGGCCTCCGACGCCCTCCTTCGGACTATATATTGCCTTCGACCTAAAAACGCACGGGGAGAAGTCGAAGTCGCCAGAAAGCCTCCAGAACGCCGCCACATCGCGAAACTCCGTCGCGGGAGCCAGAAGTCTCCGTTCTGGCACTCCGCTGGGACGGGGAATTGGAGGAGATCATCGCCATCATCACCACCGATGCCTCTCCATCAACCAGCCATGTTTCCCCCATCCATGTGTGAGTAATTCCCCCGCTGTAGGCCGAAGGGGATGGTAGGGATTGGATGAGATTGGTCATGTAATAGCATAAGATTGTTATGGCATAGTGCCTAGTGTCCGTAATTGGTACTTTGATGATATTGTTGCAACTTGCTATGCTTAATGCTTGTCACTAGGGCCCGAGTGCCATGATCTCAGATCTGAACATGTTATTGTTTCATCATGATATTCATTGTTTATTGATCTTACCTGCAAGTTGTATACACATATCGCTGTCCGGAACCAATGGCCCCGAAGTGACAAGAATCGGGACAACCGGAGGGGATGGTAGTGACGTGAGGATCACATGTGTTCACGGAGTGTTAATGCTTTGCTCCGGTACTCTATTAAAAGGAGTACCTTAATATCCAGTAGTTTCCCTTGAGGCCCGGCTGCCACCGGCTGGTAGGACAAAAGATGTTGTGCAAGTTTCTCATTGCGAGCACGTACGACTATAATTGGAACACATGCCTATTGATTGCTTTGTACTTGGACACCATTTTATTATTATCTGCAAATGCCCTGCTATGATTGTTACATGAGTTTCTCTCATCCATGCAACGCCCGTCATCCGTCCCCGTGCCTACAGTATTTTAATCCTGCTGTTTACTATAATCACTACTGCTGTCTCTGTTACTCTGCTGCTGTTATTTCACTACTGCCACTGCTATAAAACTGTTACTACTGATAAACTCTTGCGAGCAAGTCTGTTTCCAGGTGCAGCTGAATTGACAACTCCGTTGTTAAGGCTTCCAAGTGTTCTTTGTCTCCCCTTGTGTCGAATCAATAAATTGGGTTATACTACCCGCGAAGACTGCTGCGATCCCCTATACTTGTGGGTCATCAGGCAGCAGCATCATCAGAACTAACACCAGAAAATTGCTCTCTCATAACAAGATTTAGTAAAGCAGGTTTAATTTCAAAGAATTCAGCTGTAGTAGCAGGTGGAGCAATAGGTATGCATAAGAAATCATTATTATTTGTGTTTGTGAAGTCACACAGCTTAGTATTTTCAGGAGTACCCATTTTAGCAATAGTAAATAAAGCAAACTAGATAAAGTAAATGCAAGTAACTAATTTTTTTGTGTTTTTAATATGGAGAACGCAAACAAGATAGCAAATAAAGTAAAGCTAGCAACTAATTTTTTTGTATTTTGATATAATGCAGCAAACAAAGAAGTAAATAAAATAAAGCAAGACAAAAACAAAGTAAAGAGATTGGAAGTGGGAGACTCCCCTTGCACCGTGTCTTGATCTCCCCGGCAACGGCGCCAGAAAAAGAGCTTGATACGCGTACAGCACGCGTCCGTTGGGAACCCCAAGAGGAAGGTGTGATGCGTACAGCGGCAAGTTTTCCCTCGGTAAGAAACCAAGGTTTATCGAACCAGTAGGAGCCAAGAAGCACGTTGAAGGTTGATGGCGGCGGAGTGTAGTGCGGCGCAACACCAGGGATTCCGGCGCCAACGTGGAACCTGCACAACACAACCAAAATACTTTGCCCCAACGTGACAGTGAGGTTGTCAATCTCACCGGCTTGCTGTAACAAAGGATTATATGTATAGTGTGGATGATGATGTTTGCAGAAAACAGTAAGAACGAGTATTGCAGTAGATTGTATTCGATGTAAAGAATGGACCGGGGTCCACAGTTCACTAGTGGTATCTCTTCCATAAGAAATAGCATGTTGGGTGAACAAATTACAGTTGGGAAATTGACAAATAAATATGGCATGACAATGCACATACATGTTATGATGAGTAGTGTGAGATTTAATTGGGCATTACGACAAAGTACATAGACCGCTATCCAGCATGCATCTATGCCTAAAAAGTCCACCTTCAGGTTATCATCCGAACCCCTTCCAGTATTAAGTTGCAAACAACAGACAATTGCATTAAGTATGGTGCGTAATGTAATCAACAAATACATCCTTAGACATAGCATTGATGTTTTATCCCTAGTGGCAACAACACATCCACAACCTTAGAACTTTCTATCACTGTCCCAGATTTAATGGAGGCATGAACCCACTATCGAGCATAAATACTCCCTCTTGGAGTTACAAGTAACAACTTGGCCAGAGCCTCTACTAATAACGGAGAGCATGCAAGATCATAAACAACACATATATGATAGATTGATAATCAACATAACATAGTATTCCATATTCATTGGATCCCAACAAACGCAACATGTAGCATTACAAATAGATGATCTTGATCATGTTAGGCAGCTCACAAGATCGAACAATGGTAGCACAATGAGGAGAAGACGACCATCTAGCTACTGCTATGGACCCATAGTCCAGGGGTGAACTACTCACACATCAATCCAGAGGCGACCATGGTGGTGAAGAGTCCTCCGGGAGATGATTCCCCTCTCCGGCAGGGTGCCGGAGACGATCTCCTGAATCCCCCGAGATGGGATTGGCGGCGGCGGCGTCTCTGGAAGGTTTTCCGTATCGTGGCTCTCGGTACTGGAGTTATTATCGACGAAGGCTTAAGTAGGCGGAAGGGTAGGTCAGGGGCGCCACAAGGGCCCCACACGCTAGGGCCGTGCGGCCCAAGCCTTGGCCGTGCCGCCCTGTTGTGTGGGCGCCTCGTCGCCCCACTTCGTTTCCCTTTCGGTGTTCTGGAAGCTTCGTGGAAAAATAAGATCCTGGGCGTTGATTTCGTCCAATTTCGAGAATATTTCCTTACTAGGATTTCTGAAACCAAAAACAGCAGAAAACAGCAACTGGCTCTTCGGCATCTTGTTAATAGGTTAGTGCCGGAAAATGCATAAATATGACATAAAGTATGTATAAAACATGTAGGTATTGTCATAAAACAAGCATGGAACATAAGAAATTATCGATACGTTGGAGACGTATCAGCATCCCCAAGCTTAGTTCCTACTCGTCTCGAGTAGGTAAACGATAACAAAGATAATTTCTGAAGTGACATGCCATCATAATCTTGATCAATACTATTGTAAGCACATGTAATGAATGCAGCGATCCAAAGCAATGGTAAAGACAATGGTTAAACAATTGAATCATATAGCAAAGACTTTTCATGAATAGTACTTTCGATACAAGCATCAATAAGTCTTGCATAAGAGTTAACTCATAAAGCAATAAATTCAAAGTAAAGGCATTGAAGCAACACAAAGGAAGATTAAGTTTCAGCGGTTGCTTTCAACTTGTAACATGTATATCTCATGGATAGTTGTCAATGCAAAGTAATATGATGAATGCAAATATGCAAGCATGTAAGAATCAATGCACAGTTAACACAAGTGTTTGCTTCTTAAGATGGAAGGAAGTGGGTAAACTGACTCAACATAAAAGTAGAAGAATGGCCCTTCGCAGAGGGAAGCATGGATTGCTATATTTGTGCTAGAGCTTTTATTTTGAAAACATAAAGAGAGCATAAAAGTAAATTTTGAGAGGTGTTTGTTGTTGTCAACAAATGGTAGTGGGCACTCTAACCCCCTTGCCAGACAAACCTTCAAAGAGCGGCTCCCATGAAATTTTTTATTTTTGGGTGGCACTCCTTCCAACCTTTGCTTTAACAAACCATGGCTAACCGAATCCTCGGGTGCCTGCCAACAATCTCATACCATGAAGGAGTGCCTTTTTATTTTAGTTTTTATTTAGATGACACTCCTCCCCACCTTTGCTTTCTCAAGCCATGGCTAACTGAATCCTCGGGTGCCGTCCAACAATCACATACCATGGAGGAGTGTCTATTTGTAAAATTATGAAAGTTAATTAATTTGGGGCTGGGAACCCCATTGCCAGCTCTTTTTGCAAAATTATTGGATAAGCGGATGAAGCCACTAGTCCATTGGTGAAAGTTGCCCAACAAGATTGAAAGATAAACACCACAAACTTCCTCATGAGCTATAAAACATTGACACAAATAAGGGATGATAAATTTTGAATTGTTTAAAGGTAGCACTCAAGCAATTTACTTTGGAATGGCAGAGAAATACCATGTAGTAGGTAGGTATGGTGGACGCAAATGGCATAGTTATTGGCTCAAGGATTTGGATGCACGAGAAGTATTCCCTCTCAATACAAGGCTTAGGCTAGTAAGGTTATTTGAAGCAAACACAAGTATGAACCGGTACAGCAAAACTCACATAAAAACATATTGCAAGCATTATAAGACTCTACACTGTCTTCCTTGTTGTTCAAACCCTTACTAGAAAATATCTAGACCTTAGAGAGACCAATCATGCAAACCAAATTTTAGCAAGCTCTATGTATTTCTTCACTAATAGGTGCAAAGTATATGATGCAAGAGCTTAAACATGATCCTTATGAGCACAAAAATTGCCACGTATCAAATTATTCAAGACATTCTACCAATTACCACATGTAGCATTTACCGTTTCCAACCATATAACAATTAACGAAGCAGTTTCAACCTTCGCCATGAACATTATGAGTAAAGCCTAAGGACATATTTGTCCATATGCAACAGCGAAGCGTGTCTCTCTCCCACACAATGAATGCTAGGATCCAACTTTATTCAAACAAAACAAAAACAAAAACATACAGACGCTCCAAGTAAAGCACATAAGATGTGATGGAATAAAAATATAGTTTCACTAGAGGAACCTGATAATGTTGTCGATGAAGAAGGGTATGCCTTGGGCATCCCCAAGGTTAGATGCTTGAGTCTTCTTGAAATATGCAGGGATGAACTGCCGGAGCATCCCCAAGCTTAGAGCTTTCACTCTCCTTGATCATATTGTATCATCCTCCTCTCTTGATCCTTGAAAACTTCCTCCACACCAAACTCAAAACAACTCATTAGAGGGTTAGTGCATAATCAAAATTCACATGTTCAGAGGTGACATAATCATTCTTAACACTTCTGGACATTGCACAAAGCTACTGAAAGTTAATGGAATAAAGAAATCCATCAAACATAGCAAAACAGGCAATACGAAATAAAAGGCAGAATCTGTCAAAATAGAACAGTCTGTAAAGACGAATTTTTTAGGTGCACCAGACTTGCTCAAATGAAAATGCTCAAATTGAATTAAAGTTGCGTACATATCTGAGGATTACTCACGTAAATTGGCAGATTTTTCTGAGTTACCTACAGAGACTACTGCTCAAATTCGTGACAGCAAGAAATCTGTTTCTGTGCAGTAATCCAAATCTAGTATGAACCTTGCTATCAAAGACTTTACTTGGCACAACTATGCAATAAAATAAAGATAAGGAGAGGTTGCTACAGTAGTAACAACTCCAAGACTCAAATATAAAACAAAATGCATAAGTAAAATCATGGGTTGTCTCCCATAAGCGCTTTTCTTTAACGCCTTTCAGCTAGGCGCAGAAAGTGTGTATCAAGTGTTATCAAGAGATGAAGCATCAACATCATAATTTGTTCTAATGATAGAATCAAAAGGTAACTTCATTCTCTTTCTAGGGAAGTGTTCCATACCTTTCTTGAGAGGAAATTGATATTTAATATTACCTTCCTTCATATCAATAATAGCACCAACAGTTCGAAGAAAAGGTCTTCCCAATATAATGGGACAAGATGCATTGCATTCAATATCCAAGACAACAAAATCAACGGGGACAAGGTTATTGTTAACCGTAATGCGAACATTATCAACCCTCCCCAAAGGTTTCTTTGTAGAATTATCAGCAAGATTAACATCCAAATAACAATTTTTCAATGGTGGCAAGTCAAGCATATTATAGATTTTCCTAGGCATAACGGAAATACTTGCACCAAGATCACATAAAGCATTGCAATCAAAATCATTGACCTTCATCTTAATGATGGGCTCCCAACCATCCTCTAACTTCCTAGGAATAGAAGTTTCGCGATTTAATTTCTCTTCTCTAGCTTTTATGAGAGCATTTGTAATATGTTTCGTAAAGGCCAAATTTATAGCACTAGCATTAGGACTTTAGCAAGTTTTTGTAAGAACTTTATAACTTGAGAGATGTGAAAATCATCAAAATCTAAACCATTATGATCTAAAGCAATGGGATCATTGTCCCCAACATTAGAAAAAAATTTAGCAGTTTTATCACAATCAGTTTCAGCAGTTTTAGCAGGTTCCAGCAGTTTTGCAGGCTTTGCATTAGAAGTGGAAACATTGCCAACACCAATTGTTTTACCATTAATAGTAGGAGGTGTAGCAACATGTGAAGCATTATCATTGCTAGTGGTGGTAATAGTCCAAAGTTTAGCTATATTATTATCTTTAGCATTTTCTTCTTTTTCCCACCTAGCACGCAATTCGGCCATCAATCTAATATTCTCATTAATTCTAACTTGGATGGCGTTTGCTGTAGTAACAATTTTATTATCAATATCCTCAGGTTTAGCATCCATTTTATTAATGAAGGAAGATTGTGATGCAGACATGTATGAGATTCGGTTTACAGCATTTGAAATCTTAGTTTGCAAACCCGAAATCTCCATATTCAAATTTTCAAGTTGATTTCCTATATTTTTCAACAAGGTAGATTGTTCATTCATAGTTTTAGTAAACAATTGCTTTTGCTCATATTGTGATTGCATAAAGCTCTTAGTTGATCTTTCAATTTCTATCATCTTTTCCTCATATCTACCATGAGAATTACCATAATCATTACCACTAGCAGAATATGGCCTATAGTTGTTACCCAAATTATTCCTATTAGCATTGTTGTTGAAATTATTATTTTTAATGAAGTTCACATCAACATGTTCTTCTTGGGCAACCAATGAAGCTAACGGAACATTATTAGGATCAACATTTTTCCTACCATTCACAAGCATAGACATAATAGCATCAATCTTATCACTCAAGGAGGAGGTTTCTTCGACAGAATTTACCTTCTTACCTTGTGGAGCTCTTTCCGTGTGCCATTCAGAGTAATTAATCATCATATCATCAAGGAGCTTTGTTGCGGCGCCTAGAGTGATGGACATAAAAGTACCTCCAGCAGCTGAATCCAATAGGTTCCGCGAAGAAAAATTCAGTCCTGCATAAAAGGTTTGGATGATCATCCAAGTAGTCAGTCCATGGGAGGGCAATTTTTAACCAAAGATTTCATTCTTTCCCATGCTTGGGCAACATGCTCATTATCCAATTGTTTAAAATTCATTATGCTACTTCTCAAAGATATAATTTTAGCAGGAGGATAATATCTACCAATGAAAGCATCCTTACATTTAGTCCATGAATCAATACTATTCTTAGGCAAAGATAGCAACCAATCTTTAGCTCTTCCTCTTAATGAGAAAGGAAACAATTTTAATTTTATAATGTCACCATCTACATCCTTATACTTTTGCATTTCACATAGTTCAACAAAATTATTAAGATGGGCAGCAGCATCATCAGAACTAACACCAGAAAATTGCTCTCTCATAACAAGATTTAGTAAAGCAGGTTTAATTTCAAAGAATTCAGCTGTAGTAGCAGGTGGAGCAATAGGCACTACAAGAAAAGTTGCCATGGCCGACGAAGTTGAAGTCGCGCCGTGGTTGTTGGTGTACCATGGCCGACGATTTTGGGTCTGTCCGTTGTGCATGTCAAAACGTTTTTTTTCTCGTTTTTGAGGCCACCTAGCCCGACGAAACCGGCCAAAACGTTGCGTAAGGTGGCCCGGGACGTGGTGCATCTCGAATTCTCGGGTTCGCCGGCCGAGTCAACGCAAATCCGCACCGCCGAGGGATGTAGGGCCCAGATGGCAGCCTCTCTGGCATTGTTTTTTTTCTCGATCGCGCCATCTCGTTCAACGCTCTCCGATCGAGCCGTTTACGATGCAGGATCATGGGTCCCGCATGTCATCCTCTATGAACCAAAATTCTTTCTATTCTTGGATTTTTTTTGACACCCTGATTTCTGGCTACTTCCTTTTTCTTTTGATCCCTTGCCGCCTTGGAAACGTTGACACCGCTGCTGCTAAATGGGACCCGCATGTCATCCTCTATGTACAATAAAACTTTCTTTTCTTGGATTTTTTTTGGCACCTCATATTTGGTCACTTACCTTTTTCTTTTGATCCCCTGCCGCCTCTCAAACGGTGAGACCGCTGCTGCTAAATGGGACCCGCATGTCATCCTCTATGTACTATAAAACTTTCTTTTCTAGGATTTTTTTTGGAACCTCATATTTGGTCACTTGCCTTTTTCTTTCGATCCCGTGCAGCCTCTCAAACAGTGATACCGCCGCTGCTAAATGGGATCCACATGTCATCCTCTATGTACACTCAAGTTTCTTTTCTTGAATTATTTTTAGCTCCTGATATTTGGTCACTTGCCTTTTTCTTTCGATCTCATGCCACGTTTGAAACGTTGAGGAACCTGCTGGCTCATGGGACCCGCATGTCATCCTCTATGTGCTATAAAAGTTTATTTTCTTGGGTTTTTTTTTCACCCTCTGATTTTTGGCTATTTCCTTTTTCTTTTGATCCCCTGCCGCCTTGGAAACGTTGAGTAAGCTGCTGACTCATGGGACCCGCATGTCATCCTCTATGTACAATCAACTTTCTTTTTCTTTTGATCTCAAGCCGCATTTGAAACGTTGAGACCGCTGCTGCTAATTGGGACCCGCATGTCATCCTCTATGTACAATAATGTTTTTTTCTTGGATTATCTTTGGCTCCTGATATTTTGTCACTTGCCTTTTTCTTTCGATCTCATGCCGCCTTTGAAACGTTGAGTAAGCTACTGGCTCATGGGTCCCGCATGTCATCCTCTACGAACAATAAAAGTTTCCTTTCTTGGAGTTATTTTTGACCCCTAATTTCTGGCTATTTGCCTTTTTCTTTTGATCTCCTGCCCCCTTTGAAACGATGACGACGCAGCTGGCAGGTCGGTCCCACATGTCATCCTCTGTGAACAATAAAAGTTTCCTTTGATGGATTTGTTTTGAACCCCTAATTAATTTCGGGATATTTCCTTTTTTCCTTTGATCCCCTGCCGCCTTGGAATCGTTGAGGATGCTGCTGCCTCATGGGTCCCGCATGTCATCCTCTCAGAACGGTAAATGTTTCTTTTCTTGGATTTTGTTGACCAAATGATTTTTGGCTTATTTTTTCTTTCGATCTCCTGCAGCCTTTAAAACGTTCAGGGCGCTGCTGGCTCACGGGTCCCACATGTCAACCTCTATGAACAATAAACACTGAGGATGCTGCTGCCTCATGGGTCCCGCATGTCATCCTCTCAGAACGAAAATGTTTCTTTTCTTGTATTTTTTACCAACAGATTTTTGGTTTATTTTTTCTTTCCATCCCACGCCGCCTTTCAACCGTTGACGACGCTGCTGGCTCATGGGTCCCCGATGTCAGCCTCCCCGTACAAGAAACATGTGATATCTTGATTATTTTGCAGACAATAAACATTGTATTTCGCTCTGAGCTATTGCAAACGGATAAATTAAATCTTTATTTTTACATAAACAAACTTATATATTGAATCTCCTTGTTTTGTGTTTTTGCGAAGCATAGGACTTTCCTGTTTTTTTTAGAAAAATCCGAACTTTCCTGTTTTGGAGTGGGCTGAAATTATACGAGTCAAAAGGCCCAATAGGATAGTTCGAAGGCCCAGATGTCCAGATGCAGCCCAATTGAAATCTTTCTTTTCTTGGATTTTTTTCACCCACGATTTACGGCTACTTCATTTTTCTTTTGGTCCGTGCCGCCTTGGAAATGTTGAGACCGCTGCAAAATGGGACCCGCATGTCATCCTCTATGTACTATAAAACTTTCTTTTCTTGGATTTTTTGGAACCTCATATTTGGTCACTTACCTTTTCTTTCGATCCCCCGCCTCTCAAACGGTGAGACCGCTGCTGCTAAATGGGACCCGCATGTCATCCTCTATGTACTATAAAACTTTCTTTTCTAGGATTTTTTTTGGAACCTCATATTTGGTCACTTGCCTTTTTCTTTCGATCCCGTGCAGCCTCTCAAACGGTGATACCGCTGCTGCTAATTGGGACCCGCATGTCATCCTCTATGTACAATAAAGTTTTTTTCTTGGATTATCTTTGGCTCCTGATATTTTGTCACTTGCCTTTTTCTTTCGATCTCATGCCGCCTTTGAAACGTTGAGTAAGCTGCTGGCTCATGGGTCCCGCATGTCATCCTCTACGAACAATAAAAGTTTCCTTTCTTGGAGTTATTTTTGACCCCTAATTTCTGGCTATTTGCCTTTTTCTTTAGATCTCCTGCCCCCTTTGAAACGATGAGGACGTCATATGGCAGGTCGGTCCCACATGTCATCCTCTGTGAACAATAAAAGTTTCCTTTGATGGATTTATTTTGAACCCCTAATTAATCTGCCGCCTTGGAATCGTTGAGGATGCTGCTGTCTCATGGGTCCCGCATGTCATCCTCTCAGAACGGTAAATGTTTCTTTAATTGGATTTTGTTTACCAAATGATTTTTGGCTTATATTTTATTTCGATCTCCTGCCGCCTTTAAAACGTTGAGGACGCTGCTGGCTCACGGGTCCCACATGTCAGCCTCTATGAACAATAAACGCTGAGGATCTTGCGCCTCATGGGTCCCGCATGTCATCCTCTTTGAACGAAATGTTTCTTTTCTTGGATTTTTTACCAACATATTTTTGGTTTATTTTTTCTTTCCATCCCCTGCCGCCTTTAAAACGTTGACGACGCTGCTGGCTCATGGGTCCCCGATGTCTGTCTCCCCGTACAAGAAACATGTGATATCTTGATTATTTTGCAGACAATAAACAGTGTATTGCGCTCTGACCTATTTCAAACGGATAAATTAAATCTTTATTTTTACATAAACAAACTTATATGTTGAATCTCCTTGTTTTTTTGTTTTTGCGAAGCATAGGACTTTCCTGTTTTTTTAGAAAATTCCGAACTTTCCTATTTTGGAGTGGGCTAAAATTGTTCGAGTCAAAAGGCCAAGCAGGATAGTTCGAAGGCCCAGATGTCCAGATGCAGCCCAATTGAAATCTTTCTTCTTCGATTTTTTTCACCCCCTGATTTCTGGCTACTTCATTTTTCTTTTGGTCCTGTGCAGCCTTGGAAACGTTGAGACCGCTGCTACAAAATGGGACCCGCATGTCATCCTCTATGTACAATAAAATTTCTTTTCTTGGATTATTTTTGGCTCCTGATATTTGATCACTTCCTTTTTCTTTCGATCCCGTGCAGCCTCTCAAACGGTGATACCGCTGCTGCTAAATGGGACCCGCATGTCATCCTCTATGTACACTCAAGTTTCTTTTCTTGAATTATTTTTGGCTCCTGATATTTGGTCACTTTCCTTTTTCTTTCAATCTCATGCCACGTTTGAAACATTGAGGAACCTGCTAGCTCATGGGACCCGCATGTCATCCTCTATGTGCTATAAAAGTTTATTTTCTTGGGTTTTTTTTTACCCTCTGATTTTTGGCTATTTCCTTTTCCTTTTGATCCCCTGCCGCCTTGGAAACGTTGAATAAGCTGCTGACTCATGGGACCCGCATGTCATCCTCTATGTACAATCAACTTTCTTTTCTTTTGATCTCAAGCCGCATTTGAAACGTTGAGACCGCTGCTGCTAATTGGGACCCGCATGTCATCCTCTATGTACAATAAAGTTTCTTTTCTTGGATTATCTTTGGCTCCTGATATTTTGCCACTTGCCTTTTTCTTTCGATCTCATGCCGCCTTTGAAATGTTGAGTAAGCTGCTGGCTCATGGGTCCCGCATGTCATCCTCTACGAACAATAAAAGTTTCCTTTCTTGGAGTTATTTTTGACCCGTAATTTCTAGCTATTTGCCTTTTTTCTTTTGATCTCCTGCCCCCTTTGAAACGATGAGGACGTTGTTGGCAGGTCGGTCCCACATGTCATCCTCTCTGAACAATAAAAGTTTCCTTTGATGGATTTATTTTGAACCCCTAATTAATTTCTGGATATTTCCTTTTTTTCCTTTGATCCCCTGCCGCCTTGGAATCGTTGAGGATGCTGCTGCCTCATGGGTCCCGCATGTCATCCTCTCAGAACGGTAAATGTTTCTTTTATTGGATTTTGTTTACCAAATGATTTTTGGCTTATATTTTATTTCGATCTCCTGCCGCCTTTAAAACGTTGAGGACGCTGCTGGCTCAGGGGTCCCACATGTCAGCCTCTATGAACAATAAACGCTGAGGATGCTGCTGCCTCATGGTCCCGCATGTCATCCTCTTTGAACGAAATGTTTCTTTTCTTGGATTTTTTACCAACATATTTTTGGTTTATTTTTTCTTTCCATCCCCTGCCGCCTTTAAAACGTTGACGACGCTGCTGGCTCATGGGTCCCCGATGTCAGTCTCCCCGTACAAGAAACATGTGATATCTTGATTATTTTGCAGACAATAAACAGTGTATTGCGCTCTGATCTATTTCAAACGGATAAATTAAATCTTTATTTTTACATAAACAAACTTATATGTTGAATCTCCTTATTTTTTTGTTTTTGCGAAGCATAGGTCTTTCCTGTTTTTTTAGAAAATTCCGAACTTTCCTGTTTTGGAGTGGGCTGAAATTGTACGAGTCAAAAGGCCAAGCAGGATAGTTCGAAGGCCCAGATGTCCAGATGCAGCCCAATTGAGATCTTTCTTCTTCGATTTTTTTCACCCCTGATTTCTAGCTACTTCATTTTTCTTTTGGTCTGTGCTTTGCCTTGGAAACGTTGAGACCGCTGCTTCAAAATGGGACACGCATGTCATCCTCTATGTACAATAAAATTTCTTTTCTTGGATTATTTTTGGCTCCTGATATTTGGTCACTTGCCTTTTTCTTTCGATCCCATGCAACCTCTCAAACGGTGATACCGCTGCTGCTAAATGGGGCCCGCATGTCATCCTCTATGTACAATCAAGTTTCTTTTCTTGAATTATTTTTGGCTCCTGATATTTGGTCACTTGCATTTTTCTTTTGATCTCATGCCACGTTGAGGACCCTACAGGCTCATGGGACCCGCATGTCATCCTATATGTACTATAAAACTTTCTTTTCTTGGATTCTTTTTGGCACCTCATATTTGGTCACTTGCCTTTTTCTTTCGATCCCCTGCCGCTTCTCAAACGGTGATACCGCTGCTGCTAATTGGGACCCGCATGTCATCCTCTATGTACAATCAAGTTTCTTTTCTTGAATTATTTTTGGCTCCTGGTATTTGGTCACTTGCCTTTTTCTTTCGATCTCATGCCACGTTGAGGACCTGTGGCTCATGGGACCCGCATGTCATCCTCTATGTGCTATAAAAGTTTATTTTCTTGGGTTTTTTTTCACCCTCTGATTTTTGGCTATTTCCTTTTCCTTTTGATCCCCTGCCGCCTTGGAAACGTTGAGTAAGCTGCTGACTCATGGGACCCGCATGTCATCCTCTATGTACAATCAACTTTCTTTTCTTGAATTATTTTTGGATCCTGATATTTGGTCACTTGCCTTTTTCTTTCGATCTCATGCCACGTTTGAAACGTTGAGTAAGTTGCGAACTCATGGGACCCGCATGCCATCCTAATTTCTGGAGTTTTTTTTACCCCCTAATTTCTGGATACTCTTTTTCTTTTGATCTCAAGCCGCATTTGAAACGTTGACACCGCTGCTGCAAAATGGGACCCGCATGTCATCTTTTATGTACAATAAAGTTTCTTTTCTTTGATTATTTTTGGCTCCTGATATTTGGTCTCTTGTCTTTTTCTTTCGATCTCATTCCGCCTTTGAAACGCTGAGGAAGCTGCTAGCGCATGGGTCCCGCATGTCATCCTCTATGAACAATAAAAGTTTCCTTTCTTGGAGTTATTTTTGACCGCTAATTTCTGGCTACTTCCTTTTTCTTTTGATCCCCTGCCGCCTTGGAAACGTTGAGTAAGCTGCTAACACAAGGGGCCCGCATGTCATCCTCTATGTACAATCAACTTGCAAGATCTTGGAGCGAAAGAGCTTGTATAAGTGGGACCCATATGCCATCCTCTATGTACAATAAAAGTTTCTTTTCTTGGATTATTTTTTGCTCCTGATATTTGGTCACTTTCCTTTTTCTTTCGATCTCATGCCGCCTCTGAAAAGTTGAGTAAGGTCTGGCACATGGGACCCGCATGTCATCCTCTATGTACAATAAAGTTTCTTTTCTTAGATTTTTTTACCCCCTGATTTTTGGTCACTTGCCTTTTTCTTTCGATCATATGCCGCCTTTGAAATTGAGGTCGCAGGTGGCTCAAGGGTCCCACATGTCAGCATCTATGAACAATAAACCATTCCTTTGTTGGATTTATTTTTTACCCCTAATTTACGGCTATTTGCCTTTTTCTTTTGATCCCCGCCCCTTTGAAACGCTGCTGGCAGGTCGGTCCCACATGTCATCCTCTATGAAGAATAAAAGTTTCCTTTTTTGGATTTATTTTTGACCCCTAATTCCTGGCTATTAGCCTTTTTCTTCTGATCCCTGCCGACTTCGAAATGATGAGGATGATGCTGGCAGATCGGTCCCACATGTCAGCCTCTATGAACTATAAATGTTTCCTTTCTAGGATTTATTTTTTACCCCTATTTTCGGGCTACTTGCCTTTTTCTTTGAAATGTTGAGGACGCTACTGTCTCATGGGTCCCACATGGCATCCTCTCTGAACGATAAACCTTCATTTCTTGTTAACTACGGGTTTATCAGTATTATTTTTGCAGACTAATACAAGCTCTTTCGCTCCAAGATCTTGCAAGTTGATAGATTAAATCATGGAATTATCAGGATATGTTTTAAATTTCAAATCCACTTTATGAATTTTTAAAAATACCGTTATCCATGTGGTTATGGAGCGATCAAGGATTTTCATATTGTGCATGAGCAGTTTCAAAAATTGGAACCCAATAATTCAAAATAAATAAAAACAACTTTTATGTAGAATCTCCGTGTTTTTTTGCCAATCATAGGATCTGTTTTTCATTAGAAAAGGGCCGAAATTGCATGAGCAGAAAGGCCCATTTGTGGTTATTGGGCTTCGACAGCCGGAACAAGTAGACCGATAACAATTACCATGTAGATGTTCGTTGGCAACCCAAAAGTGAAATATTGGGCCCAACAGGGGAAGGTTGAACAGTACTTTTTCTATTGGGAAGGTGGTACATGGGGTTATCCTGACAATAAAAAATGGAACATGGGTTACTGAAGGTTGCCCATTTGTGCCCAATATGTTTGTCAGCAGGAGCTTTACCTTACGCCGCCGTCGCCATGGTCGAGCTAGCGGTACGGCGGCGTCTCGAGCTCGGGGTAGCGCAGCGTCCCCGCGCGCCCCAAATTAAGGTACCTATTAAGCGGAGATACGTACCGGCGACGAGCACATCGGCCTCGCGATGGCACCTACGATAGGCTCGGCTGGCCTTGGGGCATTTACCCCTAGCCTCTTCCATGCTCAAGTTTTAGAAATGTTTCTGGCTCTATTCAACACTAGATCAAATTTGTCAACATGACCATTTTTATGGAGTAGCAACGAGTTGAATCTCTCAAAACTCTTTAAGTTCTGCAATATAACGAATAATTGGGACTACCTTATACAAAATGATTACATATCCTTATTTTGGAAGCAAGCCATCACACACTTATAGTTTGCTAGTCAGCTGCACGTAACGTTAAAAATCGGCAATTATAATGAATAAACCTGTAATCTTCACTTAAAATGCATTAAGGAGCATCAAATTTGACAAATCAAACCATGTCTTACTGAAAATTGACATGTCTTTCTCATGCAGAAATTAAAATTATCCATGCATGTGCGTTTATACAGGTTAAGTTTTGCACGTATTATTTTTTTTTTACTAACTTTTCTGACTACCTTCAAAGCTCCAATCCTTCTTCATCATCTTTGTTGTACCGCACTGATGCAAGTGAATGTGAGCTGCTCGCCAGACGCGACTTCGTGTCCGATATGTGTACATGTACTATGCCTTCTCCATCTAGTGCTAGTTACGCCTCTGTGCTAATTAATTCTATCCCAGTGCCTACATCCAGCACAAACCTCTGTCATTGCAGCTGTGACTCACCTCGACCATTGGAGCCCAATCAAAAGAGCGAGCTCGATCAGTCGTCTCAACCAGAGAGGCATGTGTCTCATGGTTAGCTATCTACAACTTGCTGTCTTACTATAACCATGCCTATCATAGAGATCACCTCGCTGGTGTAGCAATGGCTGCAAGTAGCTGCTATGGGGATAAGGAAGAAAAGATTTAAATAATGGGGTGGGGCCAACAAGCAGGAAAGCTATCTATAGCTTTATGGATGTTTCTGGAATTGGGTAGAAAATAGTAGATGACACTGTAGCAGCGAATCCCAGAGACCAAGGCCGTTGGATGATGTCTAATGAACGGCAGAACTGTGTTCAAGAAAAAAACGGCAGAACAAAATAGGGGAAATTAGCTTGAATTTTGATATAATAAATCTTGGGCATTTTCCCTCGAACATGATGTACTACTACTACTGTACTCAACTTTGGGTAGTCTCTGGACTAGTCTCCCTCGTCCACCAATTATTATTATTATATTATACTATATACTACTGCGGAAAGTTGAGGGGAGTCCCTAGTCCCGAGCACTTCGCCCACTTCCCCTGGCCTCATCCCAGAGATCTCACACCAACCACCTCACCGTCGACTAGCCGCCAGTCTACACCCCTCCGAACAATCCCCAATGGCGGCGACGCCCCTACTAGAGCGCTCCTCACGCGAGCGCATCATCGAGTCTGGCCCACATGTCTTCCGTGCCTGCCGTGTGTCGGCAAGCACGACCGACTTCTCCGTCGGCGAGCCGCCGGCCGTGGGCGAGGGCGAGGCGTCCCCGTACACTATGACAGTGCACATCTTCTTCTCGAGGACGTACGAGCTCAGGAGGATGGCCGGCCCCCTCCCTGCCCCACTGGATGAGGACGATATCGCCACTACACCCTGCGAAGAGGTGGTGCTGGATCTTGGCTTGCCTCCGAGGGAGCTGCGTAGTGGGGGCTATGTCGTGCGAACTATGCGCGAGATTCTTGCCCGTGTATGGCTGCTCAAGAACCTGGACCTCACGGAGGAGGAGTGGGACATCATCATGCCTTACGATGTTATGCACCTGATGTGGCAGCAGGCATGTCGTCGGGTCGGTGGCCTCCACTTCGACCTCACCCTTAGGGTGGACCACCGGCTCATCGTCAACTTGCCGGCGCTGCAAGACAGTTGGGTCCTAGTTGCGCCGGACGACGGCCACTGCAGCATATGCATGCAGGGGCTGTCGCGGCGCACAACGGTGCGTCTCCGGGGATGCAAACACCCGTTCCATAGGAAGTGCATCTTCTCCTGGTTTGTAACGAACGCCAGCTGCCCTATCTGCCGCGATAAAGTGCTGACCCATCTTATTTTCGATTTTGTAGCATAGTATGAATAAAAACCCTGTATGATAGGGATGCCATGCCAACTAGAATCCTATGTCAAGAGAAATTCTATTTGATTGTGGTTATAAGATATTTTGCATTAGTTTCATCTATTCTCATTCTATTTTCCTATGGGATATGACCCTATGAATCAAACAGCCTGGGATTACTTCCACACAATTAAGTTTGACCAACTTTTAGTAGGACAACAAACATAAATAATTAGTCATCATGGGATTACAATCCAACAGATAATTGTCTTCAGGACTCATACATTTTCCAAATAGAAAAATCAAAACAAATCATGGTTCTTCATCTCACAGCATGATACAGAGACAAGAGTCTAATCATCATCATCATCATCACCTCCGTCTTCATTCTGATATTCGTGCATGGTCTCATCCTGCTCGTCGTGTCCATTCTCCTCCTGAGATTCACCAGGTAGCTTCAGCTTATCCATCTCTTTGTCGACTATACTAACCTCAATAGTGAAATCTACTTCTCCATCATGTGCAGGGATACCTGTATCCAACGAGGTTTCATCAATGTCAGCAACTTTAGTTTGCCTAGAACCAGCGAAATCATCTTGCTGGGCACCAATTATTGGATCCGCATTCTCATCCAAATCATATATGTTCCTTGCCACAAACTTTTGCACATACTGCCATCCTTTTCTAGATCTGTCTTCCAAGAAAAGTACCTTGGCCGCTTGAGGTACCAAAATATAAGGATCATCCTTGTACCAATCGAGCGATAGTATTGACTGATATGAAATACCCATCATTTCTGGCACCTTTGCCCTTGTTTGGATATTGGTTGTACCAGTAACACTTAAATAGAACCACAGATCGGACAGTAACCTTATCACTATAGAACAACTGAATAACATCTTCTATGTGACCATAATGGTCAAATGACTCTGATCTCTTCTTTCTGGTTGTCAAGTGATCTCCACTGGTTGTGATGTGATGGCGTGTAACTCACACGTTCGTTGGGAACCCCAAGAGGAAGGTATGATGCGCACAGCAGCAAGTTTTCCCTCAGAAAGAAACCAAGGTTTATCGAACCAGGAGGAGCCAAGAAGCACGTTGAAGGTTGATGGCGGCGGGATGTAGTGCGGCGCAACACCAGAGATTCCGGCGCCAATGTGGAACCTGCACAACACAACCAAAGTACTTTGCCCCAACGAAACAGTGAGGTTGTCAATCTCACCGGCTTGCTGTAACAAAGGATTAACCGTATTGTGTGGAAGATGATTGTTTACGAAAACGAGTAGAACAAGTATTGCGAGATTGTATTTCGGTAAAGAGAATTGGACCGGGGTCCACAGTTCACTAGAGGTGTCTCTCCCATAAGATAAACAGCATGTTGGGTGAACAAATTACAGTTGGGCAATTGACAAATAAAGAGGGCATGACCATGCACATACATATCATGATGAGTATAGTGAGATTTAATTGGGCATTACGACAAAGTACATAGACCGCCATCCAACTGCATCTATGCCTAAAAAGTCCACCTTCAGGTTATCATCCGAACCCCCTCCAGTATTAAGTTGCAAAGCAACAGACAATTGCATTAAGTATGGTGCGTAATGTAATCAACAACTACATCCTTAGACATAGCATCAATGTTTTATCCCTAGTGGCAACAGCACAACACAACCTTAGAACTTTACATCACTTGTCCCAGTGTCAATGCAGGCATGAACCCACTATCGAGCATAAATACTCCCTCTTGGAGTTACAAGCATCTACTTGGCCAGAGCATCTACTAGTAACGGAGAGCATGCAAGATCATAAACAACACATAGATATAAATTGATAATCAACATAACAAGTATTCTCTATTCATCGGATCCCAACAAACGCAACATATAGAATTACAGATAGATGATCTTGATCATGTTAGGCAGCTCACAAGATCCGACAATGAAGCACAATGGGGAGAAGACAACCATCTAGCTACTGCTATGGACCCATAGTCCAGGGGTAGACTACTCACACATCACTCCGGAGGCGACCATGGCGGCGTAGAGTCCTCCGGGAGATGATTCCCCTCTCCGGCAGGGTGCCGGAGGCGATCTCCTGGATCCCCCGAGATGGGATCGGCGGCGGCGGCGTCTCTGGAAGGTTTTCCGTATCGTGGCTCTCGGTACTGGGGGTTTCGCAACGGAGACTTTAAGTAGGCGGAAGGGCAGGTCAGGAGGCGGCACGAGGGCCCCACACCACAGGGCCGCGCGGCCAAGGAGGGGGCCGCGCCACCCTAGGGTGTGGCCCCCTCGTGGCTCCACTTCGTCTCCTCTTCGGACTTCTGGAAGCTTCGTGGCAAAATAGGACCCTGGGCGTTGATTTCGTCCAATTCCGAGAATATTTCGTTACTAGGATTTCTGAAACCAAAAACAGCAGAAAACAACAACTGGCACTTCGGCATCTTGTTAATAGGTTAGTTCCAGAAAATGCACGAATATGACATAAAGTGTGCATAAAACATGTAGATAACATCAATAATGTGGCATGGAACATAAGAAATTATCGATACGTCGGAGACGTATCAGCATCCCCAAGCTTAGTCCTGCTCGTCCCGAGCAGGTAAAACGATAACACAGATAATTTCTGGAGTGACATGCCATCATAACCTTGATCATACTATTTGTAAAGCATATGTAGTGAATGCAGCGATCAAAACAATGTATATGACATGAGTAAACAAGTGAATCATATAGCAAAGACTTTTCATGAATAGCACTTCAAGACAAGCATCAATAAGTCTTGCATAAGAGTTAACTCATAAAGCAATAATTCAAAGTAAAAGCATTGAAGCAACACAAAGGAAGATTAAGTTTCAGCGGTTGCTTTCAACTCGTAACATGTATATCTCATGGATATTGTCAACATAGAGTAATATAATAAGTGCAATGTGCAAGTATGTAGGAATCAATGCACAGTTCACACAAGTGTTTGCTTCTTGAGGTGGAGAGAAATAGGTGAACTGACTCAACATTGAAAGTAAAAGAATGGTCCTCTATAGAGGAAAAGCATCGATTGCTATATTTGTGCTAGAGCTTTTATTTTGAAAACATGAAACAATTTTGTTAACGGTAGTAATAAAGCATATGTATCATGTAAATTATATCTTACAAGTTGCAAGCCTCATGCATAGTATACTAATAGTGCCCGCACCTTGTCCTAATTAGCTTGGACTACCGGATCATCACAATGCACATGTTTTAACCAAGTGTCACAAAGGGGTACCTCTATGCCGCCTGTACAAAGGTCTAAGGAGAAAGCTCGCATTGGATTTCTCGCTATTGATTATTCTCAACTTAGACATCCATACCGGGACAACATAGACAAAAGATAATGGACTCCTCTTTTATGCATAAGCATGTAACAACAATTAATAATTTTCTCATATGAGATTGAGGATATATGTCCAAAACTGAAACTTCCACCATGGATCATGGCTTTAGTTAGCGGCCCAATGTTCTTCTCTAACAATATGCATGCTTAACCATAAGGTGGTAGATCTCTCTTACTTCAGACAAGATGGACATGCATAACCGCTCACATGAAATTCAACAAAGAATAGTTGATGGCGTCCCCAGTAAACATGGTTATCGCACAACAGGCAACTTAATAAGAGATAAAGTGCATAATTACATATTCAATACCACAATAGTTTTTAAGCTATTTGTCCCATGAGCTATATATTGCAAAGGTGAATGATGGAATTTTAAAGGTAGCACTCAAGCAATTTACTTTGGAATGGCGGAAAATACCATGTAGTAGGTAGGTATAGTGGACACAAATGGCATAGTGGTTGGCTCAAGTATTTTGGATGCATGAGAAGTATTCCCTCTCGATACAAGGTTTAGGCTAGCAAGGCTTATTTGAAACAAACACAAGGATGAACCGGTGCAGCAAAACTCACATAAAAGACATATTGAAAACATTATAAGACCCTACACCGTCTTCCTTGTTGTTCAAACTCAATACTAGAAATTATCTAGACCTTAGAGAAACCAAATATGCAAACCAAATTTTAGCATGCTCTATGTATTTCTTCATTAATGGGTGCAAAGCATATGATGCAAGAGCTTAATCATGAGTACAACAATTGCCAAGTATCACATTACCCAAGACATTAATAGCAATTACTACATGTATCATTTTCCAATTCCAACCATATAACAATTTAACGAAGAAGAAACTTCGCCATGAATACTATGAGTAGAAACTAAGGACATACTTGTCCATATGCTACAGCGGAGCGTGTCTCTCTCCCATACAATGTGAATGCTAGGATCCATTTTATTCAAACAAAACAAAAACAAAAACAAACCGACGCTCCAAGCAAAGCACATAAGATGTGATGGAATAAAAATATAGTTTCAGGGGAGGAACCTGATAATGTTGTCGATGAAGAAGGGGATGCCTTGGGCATCCCCAAGCTTAGACGATTGAGTCTTCTTAATATATGCAGGGGTGAACCACCGGGGCATCCCCAAGCTTAGAGCTTTCACTCTCCTTGATCATGTTGCATCATACTCCTCTCTTGATCCTTGAAAACTTCCTCCACACCAAACTTAGAACAACTCATTAGAGGGTTAGCGACAATAAAAATTAACATGTTCAGAGGTGACACAATCATTCTTAACACTTCTGGACATTGCATAAAGCTACTGGACATTAGTGGATCAAAGAAATTCATCCAACATAGCAAAAGAGGCAATGCGAAATAAAAGGCAGAATCTGTCAAAACAGAACAGTTCGTATTGACGAATTTTATCGAGGCACCAGACTTGCTCAAATGAAAATGCTCAAATTGAATGAAAGTTGCGTACATATCTGAGGATCACTCACGTAAATTGGCATAATTTTATGAGTTACCTACAGGGAAAACAGCCCAGATTCGTGACAGCAAAGAAATCTGTTTCTGCGCAGTAATCCAAATCTAGTATGAACTTTTCTATCAACGACTTTACTTGGCACAATAAAACACTAAACTAAGATAAGGAGAGGTTGCTACAGTAGTAAACAACTTCCAAGACACAAAATAAAAACAAAGTGCTGTAGGTAAAAACATGGGTTGTCTCCCATAAGCGCTTTTCTTTAACGCCTTTCAGCTAGGCGCAGAAAGTGTGTATCAAGTATTATCAAGGGGTGGTGCATTCTCAGCGGGGTGTGAAGTTTTCTCAACCAGGCATAGTATATTAGATACATAAGTTTTAGCATCTCCCTTTTCATTAGTCTTAGGCGTGCTACTCTCATCAAACAAATTTTCAGGAACAAGCCAAGCATAGTTATTTTCTAGTGCATCATTCATAGCTAAGAGTTTACATGGTATTGGTGCTTTGATCTCCCCTCCATCATTAATATTATTAGTGTACTTTATTCTATCCATATCCATATTTTCAAGGAGACTAACAAAATTGGTGTAAGAACCAAGCATATCAAACTTAGCAAAGACCTTTCTAGCCTCTCTCGCTATTCCCCCAAATTCTTTAAGGAGGGTTTCTAATACAAAATCTTTCTTTTCTCCTTCTTCCATATCACTGAGTGTAAGAAATATATGTTGGATTATAGGACTGAGATTAACAAATTTAGTTAACAACATGCGAACTAAAGCAGCAGCAGCAATTTCATAGGTAGGGGCAAGGTCTACCAAGTGTCTATCCTCAAAATCGTCAACGGTACTGACATGGTTGAAAAATTCCTCTATATTATTTCTCCCAATTATAGACCCACGTCCTCCGGTATGTCTTTCGTGGTAAAATTAAAAGGAAACATGATGAATCAAGTAAAGTAAATGTAAGTAACTAATTTTTTTGTGTTTTTGATATAGCAAACAAGATAGCAAATAAAGTAAAACTAGCAACTAATTTTTTTTTGTATTTTGATTTAGTGCAGCAAACAAAGTAGTAAATAAAACTAAGCAAGACAAAAACAAAGTAAAGAGATTGAGAAGTGGAGACTCCCCTTGCAGCGTGTCTTGATCTCCCCGGCAACGGCGCCAGAAAAAGAGCTTGATGGCGTGTAACTCACACGTTCGTTGGGAACCCCAAGAGGAAGGTATGATGCGCACAGCAGCAAGTTTTCCCTCAGAAAGAAACCAAGGTTTATCGAACCAGGAGGAGCCAAGAAGCACGTTGAAGGTTGATGGCGGCGGGATGTAGTGCGGCGCAACACCAGGGATTCCGGCGCCAACGTGGAACCTGCACAACACAACCAAAGTACTTTGCCCCAACGAAACAGTGAGGTTGTCAATCTCACCGGCTTGATGTAACAAAGGATTACCCGTATTGTGTGGAAGATGATTGTTTGCAGAAAACAGTAGAACAAGTATTGCAGTAGATTGTATTTCAGTAAAGAGAATTGGACCGGGGTCCACAGTTCACTAGAGGTGTCTCTCCCATAAGATAAACAGCATGTTGGGTGAACAAATTACAGTTGGGCAATTGACAAATAAAGAGGGCATGACCATGCACATACATATCATGATGAGTATAGTGAGATTTAATTGGGCATTACGACAAAGTACATAGACCGCCATCCAACTGCATCTATGCCTAAAAAGTCCACCTTCAGGTTATCATCCGAACCCCCTCCAGTATTAAGTTGCAAAGCAACAGACAATTGCATTAAGTATGGTGCGTAATGTAATCAACAACTACATCCTTAGACATAGCATCAATGTTTTATCCCTAGTGGCAACAGCACAACACAACCTTAGAACTTTCTGTCACTGTCCCAGGTGTCAATGTAGGCATGAACCCACTATCGAGCATAAATACTCCCTCTTGGAGTTACAAGCATCTACTTGGCCAGAGCATCTACTAGTAACGGAGAGCATGCAAGATCATAAACAACACATAGATATAAATTGATAATCAACATAACAAGTATTCTCTATTCATCGGATCCCAACAAACGCAACATATAGAATTACAGATAGATGATCTTGATCATGTTAGGCAGCTCACAAGATCTGACAATGAAGCACAATGGGGAGAAGACAACCATCTAGCTACTGCTATGGACCCATAGTCCAGGGGTAGACTACTCACACATCACTCCGGAGGCGACCATGGCGGCGTAGAGTCCTCCGGGAGATGATTCCCCTCTCCGGCAGGGTGCCGGAGGCGATCTCCTGGATCCCCCGAGATGGGATCGGCGGCGGCGGCGTCTCTGGAAGGTTTTCCGTATCGTGGCTCTCGGTACTGGGGGTTTCGCAATGGAGACTTTAAGTAGGCGGAAGGGCAGGTCAGGAGGCGGCACGAGGGCCCCACACCACAGGGCCGCGTGGCCAAGGGGGGGGGTCGCGCCGCCCTAGGGTGTGGCCCCCTCGTGGCTCCACTTCGTCTCCTCTTCGGACTTCTGGAAGCTTCGTGGCAAAATAGGACCCTGGGCGTTGATTTCGTCCAATTCCGAGAATATTTCGTTACTAGGATTTCTGAAACCAAAAACAGCAGACAACAAAGAATCGGCACTTCGGCATCTTGTTAATAGGTTAGTTCCAGAAAATGCACGAATATGACATAAAGTGTGCATAAAACATGTAGATAACATCAATAATGTGGCATGGAACATAAGAAATTATCGATACGTCGGAGACGTATCATGATGCCACTATTTCGTGTCTTCAAATGTTGTTCACGCTCATAGGAGCTGTAATGGACACCATTGGCATTGCAAGTTGCAGCTACCAACACCCTCTTATCTGGACCACGTGATAGGACAAGGAGATCAGCACTAACAGCGCCTGGATTCTCCGCATGGAGTTTCGAGATCTACGATTACAAAATAGACAAGAGGTCATCTCATGTGAAAACACATAGACAAGTCAGAGTGCAATTGAACATCTTACATGTTTCTCAAACCAGTCCTGAAACCCACTCCCACGTGCCGATAGCTTTCCATTCGTTTCCATGTACAACCTGTAAAACATAGCCAAGTCAGCTGAATATATTTCATTTTGATACAAGTTCATAGTATATGCGAGGAACTGAGGATTTCGTGTGCATAGTACTCACTTAACATATTCATCAGCCTCTGCAGCATTATTCAGCACATACCAAGACAGCTGTTCAAATTCAGATCGCTTCTAATGTTTTTCGGTCCTCTTTCCTATTAGCTCAACACCATGATTAAAAACAGATCCTCCAACTTCCAAAATTCTGCGACCCCGGTTGAATCTGGTCTCAATATCAGGAATATATCTTGATGCAAATGTATATGCTTCAGCAGCAATATACGCCACTGCAATGCAAGCCTCCGGTCTAGCTTTGTTCCTAACTGTATTCTTGAAAGTGCACAGTCGACGTTCTATAGGGTACATCCATCCATACTGTACCGGACCTCTTAAAAGTGCCTCATCAGGTAGATGAACAGCCAAATGCACCATCACATCAAAGAACGCTGGAGGATATATCAGCTCCAGCTTGCACAGGATTACTGCTATGTCCACCTTAAGACGTTTTACAACAGCTCTGCTTAGAGTTTTACTACATATTTCCCTAAAGAACCTTCCCAACTCTGCAATCACGTTGTACATATTTGGCTTCACTAAATCTTTAATGCCAATAGCTAAAAGCCTTTGCAGCAGGATGTGACAATCGTGAGTTTTCAACCCTTGGAGCTTGTTTCCTTCAGCATTGAGACAATTTGCAATGTTGGAAGCAAATCCGAACGGGAACATCACACCTCGGAGGTACTCACAAAATAATCTCCTTTTAGGCATCGGCAATGTAAATTCCGCGCCTCGAAACTTATAATGTTTTTCCTTGCCCTTTTTCACTTTGTCATTACGATCCAGTTGCAAGTGCCTGTTAACATTCAATGTTGCACAATCAATCCTAGCATTTGAGCTATCTTTTGTCTTGGATGGAATGTTGAGTAATGTGCCGACAATGCTGTCACATATATTTTTCTCCATGTGCATGATATCAATATTATGCCGAAGCTTCTTACCAGCCCAATACGGCAAGTCCCAAAGAGTGGCCCTGCGCTTATAAAATATTCTCGGTCTATCATTTTCCATTTCCTTCCTCTTGGTACATGCTGCTATTTCACCTCCCATCTTCCTTTTGGTAGCTGCTAGACTCAGTTCATCTCCTCTCTTCTTCCTTTTTCTACCTGCTACTACTGCTGCTGCATCTTCTGTATTCTTCTCTGCTGTACCTGCTGTGGCGGCTGGTGGTTTTCCTGGTTTAACATTTCTGACCGCTTCTAGGTGCGCCTCCAACTCGTGACTCGTAAAGTGCTGCAGTTCAGTCTTTGCACAGGCCTGATCACCAATAAATTGCAGTTTTTTATTATTTTTTCGGAAACTGTGACCTCTTGGAAGGAAACAGCGATGGCCCATATAGCATATCTTGTTTATTATCCTCACTGCCAGCTGATCTGTATCATAGTGAACACATGCATTATAACCTGATGTTCCTCTGCCTGACATAGTGCCCAAAGCTGGATAATCATGGGTGCAATACAGTACAGCAACACGTAATAGAAAATTTTGTTCTTTAGGTTGACACACATCCCGTGTAGGGACACCCTTCCATAATGTTTGCAAGTCTCTAATAAGAGGCTGCATGAACACATCAAAATCCTTCCCAGGAGATTTGGGACCTGGGATGAGTAAGGCCATCATACAGTTCGACTGATCGGTGCATGTCCAGGGAGCCTGGTTGTATGGTGTAACTAGTACTGGCCACATGCTATACGAGTTGCTCATGTTGCCAAATGGGTTGAATCCATCTGTAGCAAGGCCAAGTCTCAGGTTCCTTGGATCTGCAGCAAAATCTGTATGATCCAGGTCGAATTGCTTCCATTCATCGCCATCAGCAGGATGCCTCAGTAAATCAGGGTCGGGCGTGAGAATCTCTTTGTGACATCTTGTTTCCCGAGATGTTTGTTCTGAAGCAAACAACCTCTGCAATCTTTGTACAAGTGGAAAGTATCTCAGAACCTTCCAAGGAATCTTTTTCTTACCACCAGCTCCATCATGTTTCCATCTTGATTCCTTACATACTGGACATTCATCGAGGTCATTATACTCCATCCAAAACAGTGCACAGTTATTTTTGCAAAAATCAATCTTCTCATATCCAAGTCCCAGTACCTTGATGTACTGCTTCACCTCATAAAAGGATTTTGGCAGTCCAGCCCCAGGGAGTGCATCGTTTGTATGTCTTCGCAATCGCATTGAAGGCTTTATTGGTTATCCCCTGGTATGACTTGTCATGAAGTAATTTCACAATTAATTCGAATCTTGACACAACAGAACCAGGGGCCACTAAGCGCTTAGCATCTTCTATCAGGTCATGGAAAAGAGGCTTTTTGTGATAACCATGGGGCTGTTGGCTTGCATATGGATACAGATCCCGCAACAAATTAGCAGTAGCCTTATCCTGGACGAGATCTTCAGGCTGATAACCATCAGAATAAAGAGGATCAATAATCTCAGGCTGATCATAGTGTTCACCATGGTTAATCCACCTGATATATGTCTGGTCCATCCCATAAACGAATAATGATCTGAGACTACATGTTGAGGCTTGGACCCAATATTCAAACATACGCGGCATGGACAAATCACTTCCTTTGTTGTGTCGCCGTCAGTAAAATCACTAACTTGCTTCATGAAGTCTTCAATACCACTCAAATATGTTGGTGTGTTTAATGAGTGAAATAATATCCAAGTTATGTCCATCTGTTGAGGGAATAGATGGTCAAAGAAGCGATAAGCTATTTCAACAAACAGGTCACCTACGAATGTAAGCAAACATACCTGAGCAAACAGGTCGAATATAAAACTATAAATGCTACATTATTTGAGCCAATTTCAGCAAACGAACTAAGTGCAAAACTACGGCTACCTAGCGAACAGATTTTATTTTAGGCTGACCAGTGGGTTTCCCCACTTTGTATTTTTTCTTTTTATTAATAAAAAGAGGGAAATATGTACAAAAATTGCTAGAGAGCAGCAACTAAAAGGATCATAGATCCCAAACAGCAAAATATATATAAAATGTTCTACCCATGATGTGATTTCCTCTTTGCCTTATGAACAAGGAGAGCAATTTCATCCTTGAATCTCTTGTGCCATCTGTAAATGCTTGGGGGGGGGGGGACAGATATATCGAAAGCAATACAATACCAACACATTATTTCTTCTTTTTTGCCGTAATTCCGCCGATCTATTAGCAGTGCAAAGAAGTCAAAAGTAATAAGATTACAAACAGGTCCATAGACCACCAAGGCCGTACCTGTGAATACGGAGGGCCTGAGCAAAACAAGAAATAGAGGACCTCAACATGATCATTGGCAACTAAAATGATTTTATATATACTACTCACTCCATTTCAATAAACAATGCACCCTTGTTTTTCGTTTTTTATCTTCGAAAAAATATTAATCTATATCTCTCTATTTAAAAATGATGTTTCAATTTTATGTAGATATACATGTATTTAGATGAGTTTAGTTTGCAGATACATGCAAGTTTTGATGAAGTTGAAACATATTTTTCAGGATGAAGTATATAAAAAAAATTGATATAAAACTGGTATCATTAGAAAGTATTTTCCATCACGGTTCTAACAATGCTGCTTATGTATTATATGATCGTGATATTGTTGTCCTATTTATTTGGTCAAGGTTCACATTGAAATGTGGTAAAATAAATTAAAAGAAGTGCATCGTGTGAAAAAGCAATCTAAGAATTCAAAAGTGCTAATTGTTAGTCGAAACATGACATCTTTCAAAAATGAATCTTCAATTAGTACTTCATAAAAATCACTGATTCAAAATATTAATATTCATTGGAAGACTAACTGAATTAGCTGCACTCGCGATGAAAGAGAAAGAGAAGATATGGGTAAGAGCAAGTACAATAAGGTACAGTCTTTTGTTTGTTTGTTTGGGTTGCTCATCAAGCTTATCGCTCGATACAATAAGTTACAGTCAGCGGGAGTGGTGTTTTGGAATATGGGTGCATAGTGGGTGGTATCATGGAGTACTATAATAGGTATGCTATATCTATACTCCTATATAGTGTAGCAATTTTGATAGTTTGAATCCAAGCATCATAATGCAATCTCTACTGTTGATTGTGCACCATCGGACGGTCTAAAACATTGGGATTCGCAGCTACAGTAGCACCCATCATTCTCTACGTCATTCTGGAAACATCTATATATTTGTTCTAGCCAATTCACGCTCCCTCCATACGCGACGCTGCTGGTCACGGCCCGACAACAAAACTCATGGACGCCTATGCTCTCCATAGATCAGTCAGAGTTGAATGCGATCCATGCGAATGGTAGTCACGCTCAAACTTGATCGAACCGAAAGTGTGGCGAGTAGGTCGGTAGCACTGCACGGACATGCAGTTGCATAAGTGCTGGTACGTTCCCTATAGGTGGCACTGGGCATGGATGGGAGGATAAATTATTGAAGATCTGAATTTTGACAGCTAAAAAGAAATAAGTACAAAACCTAAGACGTGCAAAATTAAATAGTATATTCAAGAGCACATACATGGCAGAAAATTGCAATTCTGCATGAGAAATACAATTCAATGTTAGTAATACATAGTTTTCCCACATTTTACGCTATGCAAGCTATTTTGAGTTGAAATTGTAACGACTGATTTTTAACGTGCAAAGCACATGAAGCTGACTAGTTTATTATAGTGGAGTATTGAAAATGGCATAGAAGGGGATATTGCGAATTGAGAGTGGCATAAACACAACTTCAGTTTTTGTAATGGCATAAACACAACTTGTGAATTGGGGAGTGGCATAGAACCAATTAACCGTTGTTTCAATAACAGCCATCAAAAGCCGATCGAACGCACGAGGATGGATCCAAAATTTACCCATTTTTAGTTTCACAGGAAAATTTTAAACTTAAAATTCGTACTGCCTAGAAGTATTTGAAACAAAAATCCAGTAAATCTTATATGTTGGGTTATGCATTCTGGGGGAGTTTCATCAGATTCAGCCATATTGTTTATCAATAAACCTCATTTTATGTTTTACAACCAACTTTAAACTTAAAATTCAAACTGTCCAGAAAAAAGAACAACATTCCAGTAAATCTTATACTATATTTCTTCTGCATTCTGGGAAAGATTGGTCGGATTCAAAAAAATAGTTTGGGAATAAACATTGTTTTAGTCTGGACACGACTTATTGTAGAGTGATTTTTGGTTGGATACATTCATGTACATTCGATTGGCTTTGGATGGTTATAATTGAACCAAAGTCAATGCTGGACTTCTGACCTGAACGTCACTGGAGCTGCGTCAAAAGTCCAGCGATGACTTTGTCTCAATAACAGCCATCAAAAGCCGATCGAACGCACAGGAATGGATCCAACCAAAAATCACTCAACCGCTGGAATTTTGACCTGAAAGTCACTGAAGCTGTGTCCATACTTGTCCAATAGGTTGCGTATGAATGTAAACCAACATATCTGAGCAAACAGGTCGAATATAAAACTATATAACTAAATGCCACGTTATTCTTTATCGAAAAAAAATGCCACGTTATTTGAGCCGATTTCAGCAAACCAACTGAGGTCTATTTTTTTAGGCTGGACAGTGGTTTCCTCACTGTGTATTTTTCACTGTAATAAAAAAGAGGGAAGAGGTTACTGGAGAGCAGCAACTAAAAGGATCATAGATCCCAAACAGCAAAATCTAGCTAAAAAAGTTCTACCCATGATGATAAGCCATGATATGATTTCTTCTTTGCCTTACAAACCAGGAGAGCCATTTCATCCTTGAATCTCTTGCGGCTTCTGTAAATGCTTGGGGGTGAACAGATCAATCGAAAGCAATATAATACCAACAAATTTTTTCTTCTTTTTGGCCGTAAATCCACCGATGTATTAGCAGTGCAAAGAACCCAGAAGTAATAAGATTACAAACAGGTCCATAGAGGACTGGCACCAAGCAACGACTACAGACATTGGGCAATGGTGAGCAAGATACAGACAAGATTTAATGAATTCGAGCAAATAGGTAAAGTGGAAAACAATGTCTGCCTATGTTTATGTTATCTTTTTTTGAGATCCCGGTGGGGTTAAGAAAAAGGCTAGACTATTATAGATCGCGTTTCTTTTGGCAGAGTGATGGTCATAAGCGTAAGTATAGGTTATCGAGGTGGGATATCTTGTGTCACCCTAAAGACCAGGGAGGGTTGGGAATTGAAGTATTGGAACTAAAGAATAAGATTCTAATTAGTAAGTGGTTGTTTGAACTTTTGAATGGAGACGGGGTGTGGCAGGAATTGCTTCGTAACAAATATATTCAATCTAAAACATTATCTCAAGTAAAAGCAAAGCCACTTGATTCTCCTTTTTTGAAAGGTTTGATGAAAGTGAAAGATGATTTTCTTAAGCGTGGATCTTTCAAAATTGGCGATGGAAAGAATACTAGTTTCTGGGAAGATAAGTGGTTGGGGAACGCACCTTTGTCACAGCAATACCCATCTCTTTTTAACATTGCTGAAAGAAAAAATGTCTCAGTTGCGCATGTTTTAGAGAATAACCCTCTTCAGATTTCATTTAGAAGGATTCTAACACCCAACAAGTGGGTTCTCTGGTTAGAATTAGTGGAACGTCTTATGCATGTTCGGTTGTCTAATGAAAATGATTCCTTTGTTTGGGCTCTAAATAGTTCAGGCAATTTTACTGTAAAGTCATACTATCTTGATTTGTTACAAGATAAAAGGATCTTCTTAAGGAAATATATTTGGAAAATGAAGGTACCGCTGAAGATTAAGATCTTTATGTGGTTTCTCTATCGGAGAGTTATTTTAACCAAAGATAACCTTGCAAAAAGAAATTGGCAAGGATGCAAGAAATGTGTTTTCTGTGATAAGGATGAATCTATTCAACATTTGTTTATTGACTGCCCTCTAGCTAAGGTTGTTTGGCGCATAGTATATATGACTTTCGGTTTATCCCCACCTGTGAATATCACTCACCTTTTTGGTACTTGGCTGAGTGGTATTGCAAAGAAAGATGTATTGCAGATTCGTGTGGGCGTATGCGCTTTGATTTGGGCTATATGGAATGTGCGTAATGAAGTCGTTTTTAACAAGCCGAAACCTCAACCTTTCTTGCAGGTAATTCCTTTGGCTATTCATTGGATCCGTACGTGGTCTTATCTCCAACCAGAGGATCATCGGGCTGCCATGGAGTCTGGGTGCAACCGACTGGAGATGGTCGCACGGGATTTTTACAACCAGTGTGGCTGGCGACATCAGCTTAGATTAAATCTTTGATGTTTTCTTGGAGACAACTTCTTTGTTTATTTAGATGGTTGATTTTAGTCTCGACTTTAGTCGATGAGTGAGATGTAATAAACTGTAAACGCTGGAGTCTCTTTTAATAAGGTAATAAAGCAGCCATATGCATCATTTTGATGCAGAGGCTGGGGTATTATCCCCATTTCGAGAAAAAAGAAAAAAACACATCGAGAGGAAAACAATATCAACCGATCGATTCGAACGAACTAACGAACTTATAAGGGCTGGGCGACGGCGGCGACTTCGATTGAGCTATAATGAATCGTACTTGCCCAGGCCTGAAGATAGCATGCATACCGTGAGGATCTACCGGCTGACCGCGCCTGCCAGTGCGGCTGGAGAAAACGGCGCCACCGGCGATCGCCGGCTGATGCGGCTGATAGACAGCGTGGGGAAGTTTTGGTGCGCGGCCTGGTTCACCGAGGGTGTGTCTAGAGAAGAACAGGGCGCCGAAGGAGGTGTCTAGAGAAGAACAAGGTGGGCTGGGTGCTGGGTTAAAGGCGAGCGTTCGAAATATTGGGCGCGCGTTCGAAAGTTTAGGTGCGCGAGGGAGGTGTCTGCTGGTGAAAATTTCCCCGTCCTCTACTTCTTCTTTTTTTTCTTTTGAGAACACAGTACAACGCAGACGCTCACAAACACGCACGTACAAACACCCCTATGAACGCACGCACGCACACCATACCCCTATGAGCACCTCCGAGGGACTGAGCCGGCATATCTTGAGGTTGACGAAGTCACCACTGGCGCCTCCTCTTCTTTTTTGGGCTAATCTATTTATCTATAATATCTATCTATACCTCTATCGATCTACATGTTTTTTAATTTTTTTCTATTCTATACATGAGTTTTTGAATTTGAATTTTTCCACTCACAAATTTCGGCCTTCCGGCCAATCCTCATTTGTAGCTTAAAGGTGCTATCTACCGCTCATCATACAAGGACTCTTCAGATCTAACGGCTGTGAATGCACGGATTCGTCACCCATGCTTCCCCTTGAATTTGGCGATGCTGAAAGAAAGCCTGAAACACTGGAACCCTCTAGATACTTCGGGGTACCTCACTGCTCCACATTATTAAACAGGCCTTTTCCGACGTGGGAAGTCAATAGTTGGGGGCTCCATCCAGTACATATGAATGCTCGCTAGCTGCATGGTCTAGAAGCAGACTAGAGTAAATCATCAATTCATCAAATCAATTGGTGTATATTTTTTTAGGAGCTAAGACGCCGGCATGAACCATTTTCAAGCGTTTAAATTCCTCCTACCTGAAAAATGATTCTTTAGATTGACATCAACAAGGGAACTCTTTTAGAAAGAGTGAGAGAAAGGGAGATATGATTGCATACACTATTCTTAGAAGGGAAATCATGTACTTGTTCATGGAGAGATACAAGTATATCGACTATCTACACTACAATTTTGAAATAAAAGAAACAAAATTGCAAATATCTATTCTAACTAGATATGTTGATATTTCTAAATAGTACCAAAGCAATACTTATTCTAAGCTGGGCACTCAACTTCTGAAATGCGCGAGTATTCGTAGGTCGATTTTTTTTCGTTTTTATTATTATTACTAGGCAGCACATGTGTTTGCCCGTCCAGTGAAACTCTTTCATTTCATTTTTCTTTTCCGCAAGGTCGGGAGTCGGAGGAAGAGGGATCACACGGGAGGAGACGAAGGGAGAGCAGTCACAGGGCCCCACTTATTTATGGTGTCTACATTTTTTCGGGTGATGCTGACTGTTGTGCAGGGTTGTCAGTGCGCAGGGGGTGCCCCAATTATCCAATTGTTGGATAATTGGAGAGATGGAGAGAGAGAGAGAGTCTTGATGCCTCTCTCTTGACAAAGAAGATGGCTGGGAGTTTGCCTACCTAGCGTACGTGACTTGTGCTCAGTGAAGTGTCGGACCTCACGCATGGGAACCACATGTAAGTGACAGACTTGTTGCTCTAATAACTCGGGTGATTATTATATTGTATTAGTACATAGTTTCCTATGGATCCTTCTTAGTCACTCCAAAATGAAGCTTTTATGAGGCTTTTGAAATTTCCATGTTTGAAACCAAAACGACTTCTCTTCATGCATGCTTGACTTCATAAGACAGAGTTTAGCTAGGGGTATGGGGTAGATACATGATTTTCCTGGTTTGAATATGTCTAGACCTTGTTTATCAACTTAATTGAATGCTTACTATATGACATAAGAAGAATATGTGCCTTGTTTTTTCATTTTTTTAATTTTTTTCTAAAATTTGTATACCCATTTGAATCTTGGTCAAATTCTAGGTTTCACCAAGATTTGAATAAGTTTAAAACATGAATATGAAAATGTAAGCATGTATGCTTCTTAGTCACTTCAAAATGAAGCTCTTGGGAGGGTTTTTGAAATTTCCATGTTCGAAACCAAAAACCACATATCTTCATGTTTGACTTCGTGAAACAGAGTTTAGGGTTAGGGGGAAGATACATGATTTTTCTTGTTTGAATATGTCTAGACCTTGTTTATCATCTTAATTGAATGCTTACTATATGACATAAGAAGACCTTGGTTTTTCATTTATTTATTTTTTTTGAATTTTTATGCCCATTTGAATCTTGGTCAAATCCTAGGTTTAACCAAGATTTAAACAAGTTTAAGACATGAAAATGAAAAGGGAAGCCTGCATCCTTCTTAGTCACTCTAAAATGAATTTTTTAAGAGGTTTTTGAAATTTCCATGTTTAATTTGAAACCCAAAACCACTTCTCTTCATGATTGACTTCATAAGACAGAGTTTAGGGTTAGGGGTAGATACGTACATACATGATTTTTTCTGGTTTGAATATGTCTAGACATTTTGTTTACCAACTTTAATGCTTTACTATATGATCGACATAAGAATGCTATGTGCTTTGGTTTTTCATTCTTTTGATTTTTTATGAATTTTTATGCCCATTTGAATCTTGGTCAAATCCTAGGTTTGACAATGATTTAAACAAGTTTAAAACATGAATATGAAAATTAAGCATCTATCCTTCTTAAGTCACTCCAAAATGTAACTCTTGGGAGGGTTTTTGAAATTTCCATGTTTGAAACCAAAAACCACTTCTCTTCATGCATGCTTGACTTCATAAGACAGAGTTTAGGGTTAGGGGTAGATATATACATGATTTTCTAGTCTGAATATGTCTAGACCTTGTTTATCAACTTGAATGCTTACTATATATATGACATAAGAATGCTATGTCCTTTGTTTTTTCATTCTTTTGATTTTTTCCTGAAATTTTATGCCCATTTGAATCTTTTGGTCAAATCCTAGGTTTGACCAAGATTTCAACAAGTTTAAAACATGAAAATGAAAAGTGAAGCCTGCATCCTTCTTAGTCACTCTAAAATGAATTTTTTAAGAGGTTTTTGAAATTTCCATGTTTAATTTGAAACCCAAAACCACTTCTCTTCATGATTGACTTCATAAGACAGAGTTTAGGGTTAGCGGTAGATACGTACATACATGATTTTTTCTGGTTTGAATATGTCTAGACATTTGTTTATCAACTTTAATGCTTTACTATATGATCGACATAAGAATGCTATGTGCTTTGGTTTTTCATTCTTTTGATTTTTTATGAATTTTTATGCCCATTTGAATCTTGGTCAAATCCTAGGTTTGACAATGATTTAAACAAGTTTAAAACATGAATATGAAAATTAAGCATCTATCCTTCTTAAGTCACTCCAAAATGTAACTCTTGGGAGGGTTTTTGAAATTTCCATGTTTGAAACCAAAAACCACTTCTCTTCATGCATGCTTGACTTCATAAGACAGAGTTTAGGGTTAGGGGTAGATATATACATGATTTTCTAGTCTGAATATGTCTAGACCTTGTTTATCAACTTGAATGCTTACTATATATATGACATAAGAATGCTATGTCCTTTGTTTTTTCATTCTTTTGATTTTTTCCTGAAATTTTATGCCCATTTGAATCTTTTGGTCAAATCCTAGGTTTGACCAAGATTTAAACAAGTTTAAAACATGAAAATGAAAAGTGAAGCCTGCATCCTTCTTAGTCACTCTAAAATGAATTTTTTAAGAGGTTTTTGAAATTTCCATGTTTAATTTGAAACCCAAAACCACTTCTCTTCATGATTGACTTCATAAGACAGAGTTTAGGGTTAGGGGTAGATACGTACATACATGATTTTTTCTGGTTTGAATATGTCTAGACATTTGTTTATCAACTTTAATGCTTTACTATATGATCGACATAAGAATGCTATGTGCTTTGGTTTTTCATTCTTTTGATTTTTTATGAATTTTTATGCCCATTTGAATCTTGGTCAAATCCTAGGTTTGACAATGATTTAAACAAGTTTAAAACATGAATATGAAAATTAAGCATCTATCCTTCTTAAGTCACTCCAAAATGTAACTCTTGGGAGGGTTTTTGAAATTTCCATGTTTGAAACCAAAAACCACTTCTCTTCATGCATGCTTGACTTCATAAGACAGAGTTTAGGGTTAGGGGTAGATATATACATGATTTTCTAGTCTGAATATGTCTAGACCTTGTTTATCAACTTGAATGCTTACTATATATATGACATAAGAATGCTATGTCCTTTGTTTTTTCATTCTTTTGATTTTTTCCTGAAATTTTATGCCCATTTGAATCTTTTGGTCAAATCCTAGGTTTGACCAAGATTTAAACAAGTTTAAAACATGAAAATGAAAAGGGAAGCCTGCATCGTTCTTAGTCACTCTAAAATTAACTTAATTGAGAATGCTTACTATATGACATAAGAAGACTATGTGTGCCTTGGTTTTTCATTTTTTGATTTTTTTTAAATTCTTATGCCCATTTGAATCTTGGCCAAATCCTCGGTTTGACCATGGTTTAAACAAATTTAAATCACGAATATGAAAATTAAGCATCTATCCTTCTTATTAGTCACTTCAAAATGTAAATCTTGGGAGGGTTCTTGAAATTTGCATGTTTGAAACCAAAAGCCACTTCTCTTCATGCATGCTTGACTTCATAAGACAGAGTTTAGGGTTAGGGGTAGATATATACATGATTTTCTAGTTTGAATATGTCTAGACCTTGTTTATCAACTTGAATGCTTACTATATATATGACATAAGAATGCTATGTCCTTTGTTTTTTCATTCTTTTGATTTTTTTTTGAAATTTTATGCCCATTTGAATCTTTTGGTCAAATCCTAGGTTTGACCAAGATTTCAACAAGTTTAAAACATGAAAACGAAAAGGGAAGCATGCATCCTTCTTAGTTACTCTAAAATGAATTTTTCAAGAGGTTTTTGAAATTTCCATGTTTAATTTGAAACCCAAAACCACTTCTCTTCATGATTGACTTCATAAGACAGAGTTTAGGGTTAGGGGTAGATACGTACATACATGATTTTTTCTGGTTTGAATATGTCTAGACATTTTGTTTATCAACTTTAATGCTTTACTATATGATCGACATAAGAATGCTATGTGCTTTGGTTTTTCATTCTTTTGATTTTTTATGAATTTCTATGCCCATTTGAATCTTGGTCAAATCCTAGGTTTGACAATGATTTAAACAAGTTTAAAACATGAATATGAAAATTAAGCATCTATCCTTCTTAAGTCACTCCAAAATGTAACTCTTGGGAGGGTTTTTGAAATTTCCATGTTTGAAACCAAAAACCACTTCTCTTCATGCATGCTTGACTTCATAAGACAGAGTTTAGGGTTAGGGGTAGATATATACATGATTTTCTAGTCTGAATATGTCTAGACCTTGTTTATCAACTTGAATGCTTACTATATATATGACATAAGAATGCTATGTCCTTAATTTGTTTTTTCATTCTTTTGAATTTTTCCTGAAATTTTATGCCCATTTGAATATTTTGGTCAAATCCTAGGTTTGACCAAGATTTAAACAAGTTTAAAACAGGAAAATGAAAGGGAAGCATGCATCCTTCTTAGTCACTCTAAAATCAACTTAATTGAGAATGCTTACTATATGACATAAGAAGACTATGTGTGCCTTGGTTTTTCATTTTTTCATTTTTTTAAATTCTTATGTCCATTTGAATCTTGGCCAAATCCTAGGTTTGACCATGGTTTAAACAAATTTAAATCACGAATATAAAAATTAAGCATCTATCCTTCTTATTAGTCACTCCAAAATGTAAATCTTGGGAGGGTTCTTGAAATTTGCATGTTTGAAACCAAAAACCACTTCTCTTCATGCATGCTTGACTTCATAAGATAGAGTTTAGGGTTAGGGGTAGATATATACATGATTTTCTAGTTTGAATATGTCCAGACCTTGTTTATCAACTTGAATGCTTACTATATATATGACATAAGAATGCTATGTCCTTTGTTTTTTCATTCTTTTGATTTTTTCCTGAAATTTTATGCCCATTTGAATCTTTTGGTCAAATCCTAGGTTTGACCAAGATTTAAACAAGTTTAAAACATGAAAATGAAAAGGGAAGCCTGCATCCTTCTTAGTCACTCTAAAATCAACTTAATTGAGAATGCTTACTATATGACATAAGAAGACTGTATGTGCCTTGGTTTTCCATTTTTTGATTTTTTATTCTTATGCCCATTTGAATCTTGGCCAAATCCTAGGTTTGACCATGGTTTAAACAAATTTAAATCACGAATATAAAAATTAAGCATCTATCCTTCTTAGTCACTCCAAAATGTAAATCTTGGGAGGGTTCTTGAAATTTGCATGTTTGAAACCAAAAACCACTTCTCTTCATGCATGCTTGACTTCAGAAGATAGAGTTTAGGGTTAGGGGTAGATATACACATGATTTTCTAGTTTGAATATGTCTAGAACTTGTTTATCAACTTGAATGCTTACTATATATATGACATAAGAATGCTATGTCCTTTGTTTTTTCATTCTTTTGATTCTTTCCTGAAATTTTATGCCCATTTGAATCTTTTGGTCAAATCCTAGGTTTGACCAAGATTTAAACAAGTTTAAAACATGAAAATGAAAAGGGAAGCCTGCATCCTTCTTAGTCACTCTAAAATCAACTTAATTGAGAATGCTTACTATATGACATAAGAAGACTATATGTGCCTTGGTTTTTCATTTTTTGATTTTTTTAATTCTTATGCCCATTTGAATCTTGGCCAAATCCTAGGTTTGACCATGGTTTAAACAAATTTAAATCACGAATATAAAAATTAAGCATCTATCCTTCTTAGTCACTCCAAAATGTAAATCTTGGGAGGGTTCTCGAAATTTGCATGTTTGAAACCAAAAACCACTTCTCTTCATGCATGCTTGACTTCATAAGACAGAGTTTAGGGTTAGGGGTAGATATACACATGATTTTCTAGTTTGAATATGTCTAGACCTTGTTTATCAACTTGAATTCTTACTATATATATGACATAAGAATGCTATGTCCTTTGTTTTTTCATTCTTTTGATTTTTTCCTGAAATTTTATGCCCATTTGAATCTTTTGGTCAAATCCTAGGTTTGACCAAGATTTAAACAAGTTTAAAACATGAAAATGAAAAGGGAAGCCTGCATCCTTCTTAGTCACTCTAAAATCAACTTAATTGAGAATGCTTACTATATGACATAAGAAGACTATGTGTGCCTTGGTTTTTCATTTTTTGATTTTTGTAAATTCTTATGCCCATTTGAATCTTGGCCAAATCCTAGGTTTGACCATGGTTTAAACAAATTTAAATCACGAATATAAAAATTAAGCATCTATCCTTCTTATTAGTCACTCCAAAATGTAAATCTTGGGAGGGTTCTTGAAATTTGCATGTTTGAAACCAAAAACCACTTCTCTTCATGCATGCTTGACTTCATAAGACAGAGTTTAGGGTTAGGGGTAGATATATACATGATTTTCTAGTTTGAATATGTCTAGACCTTGTTTATCAACTTGAATGCTTACTATATATATGACATAAGAATGCTATGTCCTTTGTTTTTTCATTCTTTTGATTTTTCCTGAAATTTTATGCCCATTTGAATCTTGTCAAATCCTAGGTTTGACCAAGATAATTTAAACAAGTTTAAAACATGAAAATGAAAAGGGAAGCTTGTATCCTTCTTAGTCACTCTAAAATGAAGTTTTGGGAGGTTTTTGAAATTTCCATGTTTGAAACCCAAAACCACTTCTCTTCATGCTTGACTTCATAAACATGAAAATGAAGACTTTTGCTAACGGAGGGAGTAAGCACTCTAGCTATGAAAAGTACCAAACGATGCATACCAAAATGATTTTTTAGAGGAATACTAGTTCGGATTATATATTTTTATATTAGCAGGCCAAATCGAACCCCGTAGTTGGATTTTCAGAAATTGATCCGTAGTACTGGGCAAAACCCTAGTTTAGCTTATTTAATAATAGATTCGTAGGTCGATTTTTTTACGTTATTATTATTATTACTAGGCAGCACATGTGTTTGCCCGTCCAGTGAAACTCTTTCATTTCATTTTTCTTTTCCGCAAGGTCGGGAGTCGGAGGAAGAGGGATCACACGGGAGGAGACGAAGGGAGAGCAGTCACGGGGCCCCACTTATTTATGGTGTCTAGATTTTTTCGGGTGATGCTGACTGTTGTGCAGGGTTGTCAGTGCGCAGGGGGTGCGAGCGAGCGAGGCCGAGAATGAGAGAGAGATTTTTTTTAGAGGGACAACCGAACGATCCTGAAGGACCCAGATTTTCCAATACGCATCAGAGCACAGTTTACAGCAGGACACAAAATAAACAGGAAATTACGTCTAAATCCCTAAGATTTACATGGTAGACCCCAGGCTGAAGGCAAGAAATGCGATCGGGTCCTTAACAGCCACCGTCCGGATTGATCCTCGTCGGAGCCGGGCACGAACAACTTGGCGCGACCAAATCGGCATGGCTACAGAGCCTGCACACCATGGCCTCCGAGCTGAGCTAGAAACGCCCTGCCAAAACCGGCAGCCAACGGAGGTGGATAATTGGAGAGATGGAGAGAGAGAGAGAGTCTTGATGCCTCTCTCTTGACAAAGAAGATGGCTGGGAGTTTGCCTACCTAGCGTACGTGACTTGTGCTCACTGAAGTGTGGGACCTCACGCATGGGAACCACACGTAAGTGACAGACTTGTTGCTCTAATAACTCGGGTGATTATTATATTGTATTAGTACATAGTTTCCTATGGATCCTTCTTAGTCACTCCAAAATGAAGCTCTTGGGAGGGTTTTTGAAATTTCCATGTTCGAAACAAAAAACCACATATCTTCATGCTTGACTTCGTGAAACAGAGTTTAGGGTTAGGGGGAAGATACATGATTTTTCTTGTTTGGATATGTCTAGACCTTGTTTATCAACTTAATTGAATGCTTACTATATGACATAAGAAGACCTTGGTTTTTCATTTATTTTTTTTGAAATTTTATGCCCATTTGAATCTTTTGGTCAAACCCTAGGTTTGACCAAGATTTAAACAAGTTTAAGACATGAAAATGAAAAGGGAAGCCTGCATCCTTCTTAGTCACTCTAAAATGAATTTTTTAAGAGGTTTTTGAAATTTCCATGTTTAATTTGAAACCCAAAACCACTTCTCTTCATGATTGACTTCATAAGACAGAGTTTAGGGTTAGGGGTAGATACGTACATACATGATTTTTTCTGGTTTGAATATGTCTAGACATTTTGTTTATCAACTTTAATGCTTTACTATATGATCGACATAAGAATGCTATGTGCTTTGGTTTTTCATTCTTTTGATTTTTTATGAATTTTTATGCCCATTTGAATCTTGGTCAAATCCTAGGTTTGACAATGATTTAAACAAGTTTAAAACATGAATATGAAAATTAAGCATCTATCCTTCTTAAGTCACTCCAAAATGTAACTCTTGGGAGGGTTTTTGAAATTTCCATGTTTGAAACCAAAAACCACTTCTCTTCATGCATGCTTGACTTCATAAGAGAGAGTTTATGGTTAGGGGTAGATATATACATGATTTTCTAGTCTGAATATGTCTAGACCTTGTTTATCAACTTGAATGCTTACTATATATATGACATAAGAATGCTATGTCCTTAATTTGTTTTTTCATTCTTTTGATTTCTTCCTGAAATTTTATGCCCATTTGAATCTTTTGGTCAAATCCTAGGTTTGACCAAGATTTAAACAAGTTTAAAACATGAAAATGAAAGGGAAGCATACATCCTTCTTAGTCACTCTAAAATCAACTTAATTGAGAATGCTTACTATATGACATAAGAAGACTATGTGCGCCTTGGTTTTTCATTTTTTCATTTTTTTTAATTCTTATGTCCATTTGAATCTTGGCCAAATCCTAGGTTTGACCATGGTTTAAACAAATTTAAATCACGAATATAAAAATTAAGCATCTATCCTTCTTATTAGTCACTCCAAAATGTAAATCTTGGGAGGGTTCTTGAAATTTGCATGTTTGAAACCAAAAACCACTTCTCTTCATGCATGCTTGACTTCATAAGACAGAGTTTAGGGTTAGGGGTAGATATATACATGATTTTCTAGTTTGAATATGTCTAGACCTTGTTTATCAACTTGAATGCTTACTATATATATGACATAAGAATGGTATGTCCTTTGTTTTTTCATTCTTTTGATTTTTTCCTGAAATTTTATGCCCATTTGAATCTTTTGGTCAAATCCTAGGTTTGACCAAGATTTAAACAAGTTTAAAACATGAAAATGAAAAGGGAAGCCTGCATCCTTCTTAGTCACTCTAAAATCAACTTAATTGAGAATGCTTACTATATGACATAAGAAGACTATATGTGCCTTGGTTTTTCATTTTTTGATTTTTTTTTTATTCTTATGCCCATTTGAATCTTGGCCAAATCCTAGGTTTGACCATGGTTTAAACAAACTTAAATCACGAATATAAAAATTAAGCATCTATCCTTCTTAGTCACTCCAAAATGTAAATCTTGGGAGGGTTCTTGAAATTTGCATGTTTGAAACCAAAAACCACTTCTCTTCATGCATGCTTGACTTCATAAGACAGAGTTTAGGGTTAGGGGTAGATATACACATGATTTCTAGTTTGAATATGTCTAGACCTTGTTTATCAACTTGAATGCTTACTATATATATGACATAAGAATGCTATGTCCTTTGTTTTTTCGTTCTTTTGATTTTTTCCTGAAATTTTATGCCCATTTGAATCTTTTGGTCAAATCCTAGGTTTGACCAAGATTTAAACAAGTTTAAAAAATTAAATTTAAATGGAAGCCTGCATCCTTCTTAGTCACTCTAAAATCAACTTAATTGAGAATGCTTACTATATGACATAAGAAGACTATATGTGCCTTGGTTTTTCATTTTTTGATTTTTTTAATTCTTATGCCCATTTGAATCTTGGCCAAATCCTAGGTTTGACCATGGTTTAAACAAATTTAAATCACGAATATAAAAATTAAGCATCTATCCTTCTTAGTCACTCCAAAATGTAAATCTTGGGAGGGTTCTCGAAATTTGCATGTTTGAAACCAAAAACCACTTCTCTTCATGCATGCTTGACTTCATAAGACAGAGTTTAGGGTTAGGGGTAGATATACACATGATTTTCTAGTTTGAATATGTCTAGACCTTGTTTATCAACTTGAATTCTTACTATATATATGACATAAGAATGCTATGTCCTTTGTTTTTTCATTCTTTTGATTTTTTCCTGAAATTTTATGCCCATTTGAATCTTTTGGTCAAATCCTAGGTTTGACCAAGATTTAAACAAGTTTAAAACATGAAAATGAAAAGGGAAGCCTGCATCCTTCTTAGTCACTCTAAAATCAACTTAATTGAGAATGCTTACTATATGACATAAGAAGACTATGTGTGCCTTGGTTTTTCATTTTTTGATTTTTTTAAATTCTTATGCCCATTTGAATCTTGGCCAAATCCTAGGTTTGACCATGGTTTAAACAAATTTAAATCACGAATATAAAAATTAAGCATCTATCCTTCTTATTAGTCACTCCAAAATGTAAATCTTGGGAGGGTTCTTGAAATTTGCATGTTTGAAACCAAAAACCACTTCTCTTCATGCATGCTTGACTTCATAAGACAGAGTTTAGGGTTAGGGGTAGATATATACATGATTTTCTAGTTTGAATATGTCTAGACCTTGTTTATCAACTTGAATGCTTACTATATATATGACATAAGAATGCTATGTCCTTTGTTTTTTCATTCTTTTGATTTTTCCTGAAATTTTATGCCCATTTGAATCTTGTCAAATCCTAGGTTTGACCAAGATAATTTAAACAAGTTTAAAACATGAAAATGAAAAGGGAAGCTTGTATCCTTCTTAGTCACTCTAAAATGAAGTTTTGGGAGGTTTTTGAAATTTCCATGTTTGAAACCCAAAACCACTTCTCTTCATGCTTGACTTCATAAACATGAAAATGAAGACTTTTGCTAACGGAGGGAGTAAGCACTCTAGCTATGAAAAGTACCAAACGATGCATACCAAAATGATTTTTTAGAGGAATACTAGTTCGGATTATATATTTTTATATTAGCAGGCCAAATCGAACCCCGTAGTTGGATTTTCGTAAATTGATCCGTAGTCTTTGGGCAAAACCCTAGTTTAGCTTATTTAATAATAGATTCGTAGGTCGATTTTTTTACGTTATTATTATTATTACTAGGCAGCACATGTGTTTGCCCGTCCGGTGAAACTCTTTCATTTCATTTTCTTTTCCGCAAGGTCGGGAGTCGGAGGAAGAGGGATCACACGGGAGGAGACGAAGGGAGAGCGATCACGGGCCCCACTTATTTATGGTGTCTAGATTTTTCGGGTGATGCTTGTTGTGCAGGGGTTGTCGGTGCGCGGGGGTGCGAGTGAGCGAGGCCGAGAATGAGAGAGAGATTTTTTAGAGGGACAACCGAACGATCCTGAAGGACCCAGATTTTCCAATACGCATCGGAGCACGGTTACGACGGGACACAAAATAAACAGGAAATTACGTCTAAATCCCTAAGATTTACATGGTAGACCCCAGTGAAGGCAAGAAATGCGATCGGGTCCTTAACAGCCACCGTCCGGATTGATCCTCGTCGGAGCCGGGCACGAACAACTTGGCGCGACCAAATCGGCATGGCTACGGAGCACGCACACCATGGCCTCCGAGCTGAGCTAGAAACGCCCTGCCAAAACCGGTAGCCAACGGAGGTGGATAATTGGAGAGATGGAGAGAGAGAGAGAGTCTTGATGCCTCTCTCTTGACAAAGAAGATGGCTGGGAGTTTGCCTACCTAGCGTACGTGACTTGTGCTCACTGATGTGTGGGACCTCACGCATGGGAACCACACGTAAGTGACAGACTTGTTGCTCTAATAACTCGGGTGATTATTATATTGTATTAGTACATAGTTTCCTATGGATCCTTCTTAGTCACTCCAAAATGAAGCTCTTGGGAGGGTTTTTGAAATTTCCATGTTGAAACAAAAAACCACATATCTTCATGCTTGACTTCGTGAAACGAGAGTTTAGGGTTAGGGGGAAGATACATGATTTTTCTTGTTTGGATATGTCTAGACCTTGTTTATCAACTTAATTGAATGCTTACTATATGACATAAGAAGACCTTGGTTTTTCATTTATTTTTTTTGAAATTTTATGCCCATTTGAATCTTTTGGTCAAACCCTAGGTTTGACCAAGATTTAAACAAGTTTAAGACATGAAAATGAAAAGGGAAGCCTGCATCCTTCTTAGTCACTCTAAAATGAATTTTTTAAGAGGTTTTTGAAATTTCCATGTTTAATTTGAAACCCAAAACCACTTCTCTTCATGATTGACTTCATAAGACAGAGTTTAGGGTTAGGGGTAGATACGTACATACATGATTTTTTCTGGTTTGAATATGTCTAGACATTTTGTTTATCAACTTTAATGCTTTACTATATGATCGACATAAGAATGCTATGTGCTTTGGTTTTTCATTCTTTTGATTTTTTATGAATTTTTATGCCCATTTGAATCTTGGTCAAATCCTAGGTTTGACAATGATTTAAACAAGTTTAAAACATGAATATGAAAATTAAGCATCTATCCTTCTTAAGTCACTCCAAAATGTAACTCTTGGGAGGGTTTTTGAAATTTCCATGTTTGAAACCAAAAACCACTTCTCTTCATGCATGCTTGACTTCATAAGAGAGAGTTTATGGTTAGGGGTAGATATATACATGATTTTCTAGTCTGAATATGTCTAGACCTTGTTTATCAACTTGAATGCTTACTATATATATGACATAATAATGCTATGTCCTTAATTTGTTTTTTCATTCTTTTGATTTTTTCCTGAAATTTTATGCCCATTTGAATCTTTTGGTCAAATCCTAGGTTTGACCAAGATTTAAACAAGTTTAAAACATGAAAATGAAAGGGAAGCATACATCCTTCTTAGTCACTCTAAAATCAACTTAATTGAGAATGCTTACTATATGACATAAGAAGACTATGTGCGCCTTGGTTTTTCATTTTTTCATTTTTTTTAATTCTTATGTCCATTTGAATCTTGGCCAAATCCTAGGTTTGACCATGGTTTAAACAAATTTAAATCACGAATATAAAAATTAAGCATCTATCCTTCTTATTAGTCACTCCAAAATGTAAATCTTGGGAGGGTTCTTGAAATTTGCATGTTTGAAACCAAAAACCACTTCTCTCCATGCATGCTTGACTTCATAAGACAGAGTTTAGGGTTAGGGGTAGATATATACATGATTTTCTAGTTTGAATATGTCTAGACCTTGTTTATCAACTTGAATGCTTACTATATATATGACATAAGAATGATATGTCCTTTGTTTTTTCATTCTTTTGATTTTTTCCTGAAATTTTATGCCCATTTGAATCTTTTGGTCAAATCCTAGGTTTGACCAAGATTTAAACAAGTTTAAAACATGAAAATGAAAAGGGAAGCCTGCATCCTTCTTAGTCACTCTAAAATCAACTTAACTGAGAATGCTTACTATATGACATAAGAAGACTATATGTGCATTGGTTTTTCATTTTTTGATTTTTTTTTTATTCTTATGCCCATTTGAATCTTGGCCAAATCCTAGGTTTGACCATGGTTTAAACAAACTTAAATCACGAATATAAAAATTAAGCATCTATCCTTCTTAGTCACTCCAAAATGTAAATCTTGGGAGGGTTCTTGAAATTTGCATGTTTGAAACCAAAAACCACTTCTCTTCATGCATGCTTGACTTCATAAGACAGAGTTTAGGGTTAGGGGTAGATATACACATGATTTTCTAGTTTGAATATGTCTAGACCTTGTTTATCAACTTGAATGCTTACTATATATATGACATAAGAATGCTATGTCCTTTGTTTTTTCGTTCTTTTGATTTTTTCCTGAAATTTTATGCCCATTTGAATCTTTTGGTCAAATCCTAGGTTTGACCAAGATTTAAACAAGTTTAAAACATGAAAATGAAAAGGGAAGCCTGCATCCTTCTTAGTCACTCTAAAATCAACTTAATTGAGAATGCTTACTATATGACATAAGAAGACTATATGTGCCTTGGTTTTTCATTTTTTGATTTTTTTAATTCTTATGCCCATTTGAATCTTGGCCAAATCCTAGGTTTGACCATGGTTTAAACAAATTTAAATCACGAATATAAAAATTAAGCATCTATCCTTCTTAGTCACTCCAAAATGTAAATCTTGGGAGGGTTCTTGAAATTTGCATGTTTGAAACCAAAAACCACTTCTCTTCATGCATGCTTGACTTCATAAGACAGAGTTTAGGGTTAGGGGTAGATATACACATGATTTTCTAGTTTGAATATGTCTAGACCTTGTTTATCAACTTGAATGCTTACTATATATATGACATCAGAATGCTATGTCCTTTGTTTTTTCATTCTTTTGATTTTTTCCTGAAATTTTATGCCCATTTGAATCTTATGGTAAAATCCTAGGTTTGACCAAGATTTAAACAAGTTTAAAACATGAAAATGAAAAGGGAAGCCTGCATCCTTCTTAGTCACTCTAAAATCAACTTAATTGAGAATGCTTACTATATGACATAAGAAGACTATGTGTGCCTTGGTTTTTCATTCTATGATTTTTTTTAAATTCCTATGCCCATTTGAATCTTGGCCAAATCCTAGGTTTGACCAGGGTTTAAACAAATTTAAATCACGAATATAAAAATTAAGCATCTATCCTTCTTATTAGTCACTCCAAAATGTAAATCTTGGGAGGGTTCTTGAAATTTGCATGTTTGAAACCAAAAACCACTTCTCTTCATGCATGCTTGACTTCATAAGACAGAGTTTAGGGTTAGGGGTAGATATATACATGATTTTCTAGTTTGAATATGTCTAGACCTTGTTTATCAACTTGAATGCTTACTATATATATGACATAAGAATGCTACGTCCTTTGTTTTTTCATTCTTTTTATTTTTTCATGAAATTTTATGCCCATTTGAATCTTGTCAAATCCTAGGTTTGACCAAGATAATTTAAACAAGTTTAAAACATGAAAATGAAAAGGGAAGCTTGTATCCTTCTTAGTCACTCTAAAATGAAGTTTTGGGAGGTTTTTGAAATTTCCATGTTTGAAACCCAAAACCACTTCTCTTCATGCTTGACTTCATAAACATGAAAATGAAGACTTTTGCTAACGGAGGGAGTAAGCACTCTAGCTATGAAAAGTACGAAACGATGCATACCAAAATGATTTTTTAGAGGAATACTAGTTCGGATTATATATTTTTATATTAGCAGGCCAAATCGAACCCCGTAGTTGGATTTTCAGAAATTGATCCGTAGTACTGGGCAAAACCCTAGTTTAGCTTATTTAATAATAGATTCGTAGGTCGATTTTTTTACGTTATTATTATTACTAGGCAGCACATGTGTTTGCCCGTCCAGTGAAACTCTTTCATTTCATTTTTCTTTTCCGCAAGGTCGGGAGTCGGAGGAAGAGGGATCACACGGGAGGAGACGAAGGGAGAGCAGTCACGGGGCCCCACTTATTTATGGTGTCTAGATTTTTTCGGGTGATGCTGACTGTTGTGCAGGGTTGTCAGTGCGCAGGGGGTGCGAGCGAGCGAGGCCGAGAATGAGAGAGAGATTTTTTTAAGAGGGACAACCGAACGATCCTGAAGGACTCAGATTTTCCAATACGCATCAGAGCACAGTTTACAGCAGGACACAAAATAAATAGGAAATTACATCTAAATCCCTAAGATTTACATGGTAGACCCCAGGCTGAAGGCAAGAAATGCGATCGGGTCCTTAACAGCCACCGTCCGGATTGATCCTCGTCGGAGCCGGGCACGAACAACTTGGCGCGACCAAATCGGCATGGCTACAGAGCCTGCACACCATGGCCTCCGAGCTGAGCTAGAAACGCCCTGCCAAAACTGGCAGCCATCGGAGGTGGATAATTGGAGAGATGGAGAGAGAGAGAGAGTCTTGATGCCTCTCTCTTGACAAAGAAGATGGCTGGGAGTTTGCCTACCTAGCGTACGTGACTTGTGCTCACTGAAGTGTGGGACCTCACGCATGGGAACCACACGTAAGTAACAGACTTGTTGCTCTAATAACTCGGGTGATTATTATATTATATTAGTACATAGTTTCCTATGGATCCTTCTTAGTCACTCCAAAATGAAGCTCTTGGGAGGGTTTTTGAAATTTCCATGTTTGAAACCAAAAACCACATATCTTCATGCTTGACTTCGTGAAACAGAGTTTAGGGTTAGGGGGAAGATACATGATTTTTCTTGTTTGGATATGTCTAGACCTTGTTTATCAACTTAATTGAATGCTTACTATATGACATAAGAAGACCTTGGTTTTTCATTTATTTTTTTTGAAATTTTATTCCCATTTGAATCTTTTGGTCAAACCCTAGGTTTCACCAAGATTTAAACAAGTTTAAGACATGAAAATGAAAAGGGAAGCCTGCATCCTTCTTAGTCACTCTAAAATGAATTTTTTAAGAGGTTTTTGAAATTTCCATGTTTAATTTGAAACCCAAAACCACTTCTTTTCATGATTGACTTCATAAGACAGAGTTTAGGGTTAGGGGTAGATACGTACATACATGATTTTTTCTGGTTTGAATATGTCTAGACATTTTGTTTATCAACTTTAATGCTTTACTATATGATCGACATAAGAATGCTATGTGCTTTGGTTTTTCATTCTTTTGATTTTTTAAGAATTTTTATGCCCATTTGAATCTTGGTCAAATCCTAGGTTTGACAATGATTTAAACAAGTTTAAAACATGAATATGAAAATTAAGCATCTATCCTTCTTAAGTCACTCCAAAATGTAACTCTAGGGAGGGTTTTTGAAATTTCCATGTTTGAAACCAAAAACCACTTCTCTTCATGCATGCTTGACTTCATAAGACAGAGTTTAGGGTTAGGGGTAGATATATACATGATTTTCTAGTCTGAATATGTCTAGACCTTGTTTATCAACTTGAATGCTTACTATATATATGACATAAGAATGCTATGTCATTTGTTTTCATTCTTTTGATTTTTTCCTGAAATTTTATGCCCATTTGAATCTTTTGGTCAAATCCTAGGTTTGACCAAGTATAAACAAGTTTAAAACATGAAAATGAAAAGGGAAGCCTGCATCCTTCTTACTCACTCTAAAATTAACTTAATTGAGAATGCTTACTATATGACATAAGAAGACTATGTGTGCCTTGGTTTTTCATTTTTTGATTTTTTTTAAATTCTTATGTCCATTTGAATCTTGGCCAAATCCTAGGTTTGACCATGGTTTAAACAAATTTAAATCACGAATATAAAAATTAAGCATCTATCCTTCTTATTAGTCACTCCAAAATGTAAATCTTGGGAGGGTTCTTGAAATTTGCATGTTTGAAACCAAAAACCACTTCTCTTCATGCATGCTTGACTTCATAAGACAGAGTTTAGGGTTAGGGGTAGATATATACATGATTTTCTAGTCTGAATATGTCTAGACCTTGTTTATCAACTTGAATGCTTACTATATATATGACATAAGAATGCTATGTCATTTGTTTTCATTCTTTTGATTTTTTCCTGAAATTTTATGCCCATTTGAATCTTTTGGTCAAATCCTAGGTTTGACCAAGTATAAACAAGTTTAAAACATGAAAATGAAAAGGGAAGCCTGCATCCTTCTTAGTCACTCTAAAATTAACTTAATTGAGAATGCTTACTATATGACATAAGAAGACTATGTGTGCCTTGGTTTTTCATTTTTTGATTTTTTCTAAATTCTTATGTCCATTTGAATCTTGGCCAAATCCTAGGTTTGACCATGGTTTAAACAAATTTAAATCACGAATATAAAAATTAAGCATCTATCCTTCTTATTAGTCACTCCAAAATGTAAATCTTGGGAGGGTTCTTGAAATTTGCATGTTTGAAACCAAAAACCACTTCTCTTCATGCATGCTTGACTTCATAAGACAGAGTTTAGGGTTAGGGGTAGATATATACATGATTTTCTAGTTTGAATATGTCTAGACCTTGTTTATCAACTTGAATGCTTACTATATGTATGACATAAGAATGCTATGTCCTTTGTTTTTTCATTCTTCTGATTTTTTCCTGAAATTTTATGCCCATTTGAATCTTTTGGTCAAATCCTAGGTTTGACCAAGATTTAAACAAGTTTAAAACATGAAAATGAAAGGGAAGCATGCATCCTTCTTAGTCACTCTAAAATTAACTTAATTGAGAATGCTTACTATATGACATAAGAAGACTATGTGTGCCTTGGTTTTTCATTTTTTGATTTTTTTTAAATTCTTATGTCCATTTGAATCTTGGCCAAATCCTAGGTTTGACCATGGTTTAAACAAATTTAAATCACGAATATAAAAATTAAGCATATATCCTTCTTATTAGTCACTCCAAAATGTAAATCTTGGGAGGGTTCTTGAAATTTGCATGTTTGAAACCAAAAACCACTTCTCTTCATGCATGCTTGAATTCATAAGACAGAGTTTAGGGTTAGGGGTAGATATATACATGATTTTCTAGTCTGAATATGTCTAGACCTTGTTTATCAACTTGAATGCTTACTATATATATGACATAAGAATGCTATGTCATTTGTTTTCATTCTTTTGATTTTTTCCTGAAATTTTATGCCCATTTGAATCTTTTGGTCAAATCCTAGGTTTGACCAAGTATAAACAAGTTTAAAACATGAAAATGAAAAGGGAAGCCTGCATCCTTCTTAGTCACTCTAAAATTAACTTAATTGAGAATGCTTACTATATGACATAAGAAGACTATGTGTGCCTTGGTTTTTCATTTTTTGATTTTTTCTAAATTCTTATGTCCATTTGAATCTTGGCCAAATCCTAGGTTTGACCATGGTTTAAACAAATTTAAATCACGAATATAAAAATTAAGCATCTATCCTTCTTATTAGTCACTCCAAAATGTAAATCTTGGGAGGGTTCTTGAAATTTGCATGTTTGAAACCAAAAACCACTTCTCTTCATGCATGCTTGACTTCATAAGATAGAGTTTAGGGTTAGGGGTAGATATATACATGATTTTCTAGTTTGAATATGTCCAGACCTTGTTTATCAACTTGAATGCTTACTATATGTATGACATAAGAATGCTATGTCCTTTGTTTTTTCATTCTTCTGATTTTTTCCTGAAATTTTATGCCCATTTGAATCTTTTGGTCAAATCCTAGGTTTGACCAAGATTTAAACAAGTTTAAAACATGAAAATGAAAAGGGAAGCCTGCATCCTTCTTAGTCACTCTAAAATCAACTTAATTGAGAATGCTTACTATATGACATAAGAAGACTATATGTGCCTTGGTTTTTCATTTTTTGATTTTTTTTAATTCTTATGCCCATTTGAATCTTGGCCAAATCCTAGGTTTGACCATGGTTTAAACAAATTTAAATCACGAATATTAAAATTAAGCATCTATCCTTCTTAGTCACTCCAAAATGTAAATCTTGGGAGGGTTCTTGAAATTTGCATGTTTGAAACCAAAAACCACTTCTCTTCATGCATGCTTGACTTCATAAGACAGAGTTTAGGGTTAGGGGTAGATATATACATGATTTTCTAGTCTGAATATGTCTAGACCTTGTTTATCAACTTGAATGCTTACTATATATATGACATAAGAATGCTATGTCCTTTGTTTTTTCATTCTTTTGATTATTTCCTGAAATTTTATGCCCATTTGAATCTTTTAGTCAAATCCTAGGTTTGACCAAGATTTAAACAAGTTTAAAACATGAAAATGAAAAGGGAAGCATGCATCCTTCTTAGTCACTCTAAAATTAACTTAATTGAGAATGCTTACTATATGACATAAGAAGACTATGTGTGCCTTGGTTTTTCATTTTTTGATTTTTTTTAAATTCTTATGCCCATTTGAATCTTGGCCAAATCCTAGTTTTGACCATTGTTTAAACAAATTTAAATCACGAATATGAAAATTAAGCATCTATCCTTCTTATTAGTCACTCCAAAATGTAAATCTTGGGAGGGTTCTTGAAATTTGCATGTTTGAAACCAAAAACCACTTCTCTTCATGCATGCTTGACTTCATAAGACGGAGTTTAGGGTTAGGGGTAGATATATACATGATTTTCTAGTTTGAATATGTCTAGACCTTGTTTATCAACTTGAATGCTTACTATATATATGACATAAGAATGCTATGTCCTTTGTTTTTTCATTCTTTTGATATTTTCCTGAAATTTTATGCCCATTTGAATCTTTTGGTCAAATCCTAGGTTTGACCAAGATTTAAACAAGTTTAAAACATGAAAATGAAAAGGGAAGCCTGCATCCTTCTTAGTCACTCTAAAATCAACTTAATTGAGAATGCTTACTATATAACATAAGAAGACTATGTGTGCCTTGGTTTTTCATTCTTTGATTTTTTTTAAATTCTTATGCCCATTTGAATCTTGGCCAAATCCTAGGTTTGACCATGGTTTAAACAAATTTAAATCACGAATATAAAAATTAAGCATCTATCCTTCTTATTAGTCACTCCAAAATGTAAATCTTGGGAGGGTTCTTGAAATTTGCATGTTTGAAACCAAAAACCACTTCTCTTCATGCATGCTTGACTTCATAAGACAGAGTTTAGGGTTAGGGTAGATATATACATGATTTTCTAGTTTGAATATGTCTAGACCTTGTTTATCAACTTGAATGCTTACTATATATATGACATAAGAATGCTACGTCCTTTGTTTTTTCATTCTTTTGATTTTTTCCTGAAATTTTATGCCCATTTGAATCTTGTCAAATCCTAGGTTTGACCAAGATAATTTAAACAAGTTTAAAACATGAAAATGAAAAGGGAAGCTTGTATCCTTCTTAGTCACTCTAAAATGAAGTTTTGGGACGTTTTTGAAATTTCCATGTTTGAAACCCAAAACCACTTCTCTTCATGCTTGACTTCATAAACATGAAAATGAAGACTTTTGCTAACGGAGGGAGTAAGCACTCTAGCTATGAAAAGTACCAAACGATGCATACCAAAATGATTTTTTAGAGGAATACTAGTTCGGATTATATATTTTTATATTAGCAGGCCAAATCGAACCCCGTAGTTGGATTTTCAGAAATTGATCCGTAGTACTGGGCAAAACCCTAGTTTAGCTTATTTAATAATAGATTCGTAGGTCGATTTTTTTACGTTATTATTATTATTACTAGGAAGCACATGTGTTTGCCCGTCCAGTGAAACTCTTTCATTTCATTTTTCTTTTCCGCAAGGTCGGGAGTCGGAGGAAGAGGGATCACACGGGAGGAGACGAAGGGAGAGCAGTCACGGGGCCCCACTTATTTATGGTGTCTAGATTTTTCGGGTGATCTTGGCTGTTGTGCAGGGTTGTCAGTGCGCAGGGGGTGCGAGCGAGCGAGGCCGAGAATGAGAGAGAGATTTTTTTTAGAGGGACAACCGAACGATCCTGAAGGACCCAGATTTTCCAATACGCATCAGAGCATAGTTTACAGCAGGACACAAAATAAACATGAAATTACGTCTAAATCCCTTAGATTTACATGGTAGACCCCAGGCTGATGGCAAGAAATGCGATCGGGTCCTTAACAGCCACCGTCCGGATTGATCCTCGTCGGAGCCGGGCACGAACAACTTGGCGCGACCAAATCGGCATGGCTACAGAGCCTGCACACCATGGCCTCCGAGCTGAGCTAGAAACGGCCTGCCAAAACCGGCAGCCAACGGAGGTGGATAATTGGAGAGATGGAGAGAGAGAGAGAGTCTTGATGCCTCTCTCTTGACAAAGAAGATGGCTGGGAGTTTGCCTACCTAGCGTACGTGACTTGTGCTCACTGAAGTGTGGGACCTCACGCATGGGAACCACACGTAAGTGACAGACTTGTTGCTCTAATAACTCGGGTGATTATTATATTGTATTAGTACATAGTTTCCTATGGATCCTTCTTAGTCACTCCAAAATGAAGCTCTTGGGAGGGTTTATGAAATTTCCATGTTCGAAACCAAAAACCATATATCTTCATGCTTGACTTCGTGAAACAGAGTTTAGGGTTAGGGGGAAGATACATGATTTTTCTTGTTTGGATATGTCTAGACCTTGTTTATCAACTTAATTGAATGCTTACTATATGACATAAGAAGACCTTGGTTTTTCATTTTTTTTTTGAATTTTTATGCCCATTTGAATCTTTTGGTCAAATCCTAGGTTTAACCAAGATTTAAACAAGTTTAAGACATGAAAATGAAAAGGGAAGCCTGCATCCTTCTTAGTCACTCTAAAATGAATTTGTTAAGAGGTTTTTGAAATTTCCATGTTTAATTTGAAACCCAAAACCACTTCTCTTCATGATTGACTTCATAAGACAGAGTTTAGGGTTAGGGGTAGATACGTACATACATGATTTTTTCTAGTTTGAATATGTCTAGACATTTTGTTTATCAACTTTATGCTTTACTATATGATCGACATAAGAATGTTATGTGCTTTGGTTTTTCATTCTTTTGATTTTTTATGAATTTTTATGCCCATTGGAATCTTGGTCAAATCCTAGGTTTGACAATGAGTTAAACAAGTTTAAAACATGAATATGAAAATTAAGCATCTATCCTTCTTAAGTCACTCCAAAATGTAACTCTTGGGAGGGTTTTTGAAATTTCCATGTTTGAAACCAAAAACCACTTCTCTTCATGCTTGCTTGACTTCATAAGACAGAGTTTAGGGTTAGGGGTAGATATATACATGATTTTCTAGTCTGAATATGTCTAGACCTTGTTTATCAACTTGAATGCTTACTATATATATGACATAAGAATGCTATGTCATTTGTTTTCATTCTTTTGATTTTTTCCTGAAATTTTATGCCCATTTGAATCTTTTGGTCAAATCCTAGGTTTGACCAAGATTTAAACAAGTTTAAAACATGAAAATGAAAAGGGAAGCCTGCATCCTTCTTAGTCACTCTAAAATTAACTTAATTGAGAATGCTTACTATATGACATAAGAAGACTATGTGTGCCTTGGTTTTTCATTTTTTGATTTTTTTTAAATTCTTATGTCCATTTGAATCTTGGCCAAATCCTAGGTTTGACCATGGTTTAAACAAATTTAAATCACGAATATAAAAATTAAGCATCTATCCTTCTTATTAGTCACTCCAAAATGTAAATCTTGGGAGGGTTCTTGAAATTTGCATGTTTGAAACCAAAAACCACTTCTCTTCATGCATGCTTGACTTCATAAGACAGAGTTTAGGGTTAGGGGTAGATATATACATGATTTTCTAGTTTGAATATGTCTAGACCTTGTTTATCAACTTGAATGCTTACTATATATATGACATAAGAATGCTATGTCCTTTGTTTTTTCATTCTTTTGATTTTTTCCTGAAATTTTATGCCCATTTGAATCTTTTGGTCAAATCCTAGGTTTGACCAAGATTTAAACAAGTTTAAAACATGAAAATGAAAAGGGAAGCCTGCATCCTTCTTAGTCACTCTAAAATCAACTTAATTGAGAATGCTTACTATATGACATAAGAAGACTATATGTGCCTTGGTTTTTCATTTTTTGATTTTTTTAATTCTTATGCCCATTTGAATCTTGGCCAAATCCTAGGTTTGACCATGGTTTAAACAAATTTAAATCACGAATATAAAAATTAAGCATCTATCATTCTTAGTCACTCCAAAATGTAAATCTTGGGAGGGTTCTTGAAATTTGCATGTTTGAAACCAAAAACCACTTCTCTTCATGCATGCTTGACTTCATAAGACAGAGTTTAGGGTTAGGGGTAGATATATACATGATTTTCTAGTCTGAATATGTCTAGACCATGTTTATCAACTTGAATGCTTACTATATATATGACATAAGAATGCTATGTCCTTTGTTTTTTCATTCTTTTGATTTTTTCCTGAAATTTTATGCCCATTTGAATCTTTTGGTCAAATCCTAGGTTTGACCAAGATTTAAACAAGTTTAAAACATGAAAATGAAAAGGGAAGCCTGCATCCTTCTTAGTCACTCTAAAATCAACTTAATTGAGAATGCTTACTATATGACATAAGAAGACTATATGTGCCTTGGTTTTTCATTTTTTGATTTTTTTAATTCTTATGCCCATTTGAATCTTGGCCAAATCCTAGGTTTGACCATGGTTTAAACAAATTTAAATCACGAATATAAAAATTAAGCATCTATCATTCTTAGTCACTCCAAAATGTAAATCTTGGGAGGGTTCTTGAAATTTGCATGTTTGAAACCAAAAACCACTTCTCTTCATGCATGCTTGACTTCATAAGACAGAGTTTAGGGTTAGGGGTAGATATATACATGATTTTCTAGTCTGAATATGTCTAGACCATGTTTATCAACTTGAATGCTTACTATATATATGACATAAGAATGCTATGTCCTTTTTTTTCATTCTTTTGATTTTTTCCTGAAATTTTATGCCCATTTGAATCTTTTGGTCAAACCCTAGGTTTGACCAAGATTTAAACAAGTTTAAAACATGAAAATGAAAAGGGAAGCCTGCATCCTTCTTAGTCACTCTAAAATCAATTTTTTAAGAGGTTTTTGAGATTTCCATGTTTAATTTGAAACCCAAAACCACTTCTCTTCATGATTGACTTCATAAGACAGAGTTTAGGGTTAGGGGTAGATACGTACATACATGATTTTTTCTGGTTTGAATATGTCTAGACATTTTGTTTATCAACTTTAATGCTTTACTATATGATCGACATAAGAATGCTATGTGCTTTGGTTTTTCATTCTTTTGATTTTTTATGAATTTTTATGCCCATTTGAATCTTGGTCAAATCCTAGGTTTGACAATGATTTAAACAAGTTTAAAACATGAATATGAAAATTAAGCATCTATCCTTCTTAAGTCACTCCAAAATGTAACTCTTGGGAGGGTTTTTGAAATTTCCATGTTTGAAACCAAAAACCACTTCTCTTCATGCATGCTTGACTTCATAAGACAGAGTTTAGGGTTAGGGGTAGATATATACATGATTTTCTAGTCTGAATATGTCTAGACCTTGTTTATCAACTTGAATGCTTACTATATATATGACATAAGAATGCTATGTCCTTAATTTGTTTTTTCATTCTTTTGATTTTTTCCTGAAATTTTATGCCCATTTGAATCTTTTGGTCAAATCCTAGGTTTGACCAAGATTTAAACAAGTTTAAAACATGAAAATGAAAAGGGAAGCCTGCATCCTTCTTAGTCACTCTAAAATCAACTTAATTGAGAATGCTTACTATATGACATAAGAAGACTATGTGTGCCTTGGTTTTTCATTCTTTGATTTTTTTAAATTCTTATGCCCATTTGAATCTTGGCCAAATCCTAGGTTTGACCATGGTTTAAACAAATTTAAATCACGAATATAAAAATTAAGCATCTATCCTTCTTATTAGTCACTCCAAAATGTAAATCTTGGGAGGGTTCTTGAAATTTGCATGTTTGAAACCAAAAACCACTTCTTTTCATGCATGCTTGACTTCATAAGACAGAGTTTAGGGTTAGGGGCAGATATATACATGATTTTCTAGTCTGAATATGTCTAGACCTTGTTTATCAACTTGAATGCTTACTATATATATGACATAAGAATGTTATGTCCTTTGTTTTTTCATTCTTTTGATTTTTTCCTGAAATTTTATGCCCATTTGAATCTTGTCAAATCCTAGGTTTGACCAAGATAATTTAAACAAGTTTAAAACATGAAAATGAAAAGGGAAGCTTGTATCCTTCTTAGTCACTCTAAAATGAAGTTTTGGGAGGTTTTTGAAATTTCCATGTTTGAAACCCAAAACCACTTCTCTTCATGCTTGACTTCATAAACATGAAAATGAAGACTTTTGCTAACGGAGGGAGTAAGCACTCTAGCTATGAAAAGTACCAAATGATGCATACCAAAATGATTTTTTAGAGGAATACTAGTTCGGATTATATATTTTTATATTAGCAGGCCAAATCGAACCCCGTAGTTGGATTTTCAGAAATTGATCCGTAGTACTGGGCAAAACCCTAGTTTAGCTTATTTAATAATAGATTCGTAGGTCGATTTTTTTACGTTATTATTATTATTACTAGGCAGCACATGTGTTTGCCCGTCCAGTGAAACTCTTTCATTTCATTTTTCTTTTCCGCAAGGTCGGGAGTCGGAGGAAGAGGGATCACACAGGAGGAGACGAAGGGAGAGCAGTCACGGGGCCCCACTTATTTATGGTGTCTAGATTTTTTCGGGTGATGCTGAATCTTGTGCAGGGTTGTCAGTGCGCAGGGGGTGCGAGCGAGCGAGGCCGAGAATGAGAGAGAGATTTTTTTAGAGGGACAACCGAACGATCCTGAAGGACCCAGATTTTCCAATACGCATCAGAGCACAGTTTACAGCAGGACACAAAATAAACAGGAAATTATGTCTAAATCCCTAAGATTTACATGGTAGACCCCAGGCTGAAGGCAAGAAATGCGATCGGGTCCTTAACAGCCACCGTCCGGATTGATCCTCGTCGGAGCCGGGCACGAACAACTTGGCGTGACCAAATCGGCATGGCTACAAAGCCTGCACACCATGGCCTCCGAGCTGAGCTAGAAACGCCCTGCCAAAACCGGCAGCCAACGGAGGTGGATAATTGGAGAGATGGAGAGAGAGAGAGAGAGAGAGAGTCTTGATGCCTCTCTCTTGACAAAGAAGATGGCTGGGAGTTTGCCTACCTAGCGTACGTGACTTGTGCTCACTGAAGTGTGGGACCTCACGCATGGGAACCACACGTAAGTGACAGACTTGTTGCTCTAATAACTCGGGTGATTATTATATTGTATTAGTACATAGTTTCCTATGGATCCTTCTTAGTCACTCCAAAATGAAGCTCTTGGGAGGGTTTTTGAAATTTCCATGTTCGAAACGAAAAACCACATATCTTCATGCTTGACTTCGTGAAACAGAGTTTAGGGTTAGGGGGAAGATACATGATTTTTCTTGTTTGGATATGTCTAGACCTTGTTTATCAACTTAATTGAATGCTTACTATATGACATAAGAAGACCTTGGTTTTTCATTTATTTTTTTTGAATTTTTATGCCCATTTGAATCTTTTGGTCAAATCCTAGGTTTAACCAAGATTTAAACAAGTTTAAGACATGAAAATGAAAAGGGAAGCCTGCATCCTTCTTAGTCACTCTAAAATGAATTTTTTAAGAGGTTTTTGAAATTTCCATGTTTAATTTGAAACCCAAAACCACTTCTCTTCATGATTGACTTCATAAGACAGAGTTTAGGGTTAGGGGTAGATACGTACATACATGATTTTTTCTGGTTTGAATATGTCTAGACATTTTGTTTATCAACTTTAATGCTTTACTATATGATCGACATAAGAATGCTATGTGCTTTGGTTTTTAATTCTTTTGATTTTTTATGAATTTTTATACCCATTTGAATCTTGGTCAAATCCTAGGTTTGACAATGATTTAAACAAGTTTAAAACATGAATATGAAAATTAAGCATATATCCTTCTTAAGTCACTCCAAAATGTAACTCTTGGGAGGGTTTTTGAAATTTCCATGTTTGAAACCAAAAACCACTTCTCTTCATGCATGCTTGACTTCATAAGACAGAGTTTAGGGTTAGGGGTAGATATATACATGATTTTCTAGTCTGAATATGTCTAGACCTTGTTTATCAACTTGAATGCTTACTATATATATGACATAAGAATGCTATGTCCTTTGTTTTTTCATTCTTTTGATATTTTCCTGAAATTTTATGCCCATTTGAATCTTTTGGTCAAATCCTAGGTTTGACCAAGATTTAAACAAGTTTAAAACATGAAAATGAAAAGGGAAGCCTGCATCCTTCTTAGTCACTCTAAAATCAACTTAATTGAGAATGCTTACTATATAACATAAGAAGACTATGTGTGCCTTGGTTTTTCATTCTTTGATTTTTTTTAAATTCTTATGTCCATTTGAATCTTGGCCAAATCCTAGGTTTGACCATGGTTTAAACAAATTTAAATCACGAATATAAAAATTAAGCATATATCCATCTTATTAGTCACTCCAAAATGTAAATCTTGGGAGGGTTCTTGAAATTTGCATGTTTGAAACCAAAAATCACTTCTCTTCATGCATGCTTGACTTCATAAGACAGAGTTTAGGGTTAGGGGTAGATATATACATGATTTTCTAGTTTGAATATGTTTAGACCTTGTTTATCTACTTGAATGCTTACTATATATATGACATAAGAATGCTATGTCCTTTGTTTTTTCATTCTTTTGATTTTTTCCTGAAATTTTATGCCCATTTGAATCTTTTGGTCAAATCCTAGGTTTGACCAAGATTTAAACAAGTTTAAAACATGAAAATGAAAAGGGAATCCTGCATCCTTCTTAGTCACTCTAAAATGAATTTTTTAAGAGGTTTTTGAAATTTCCATGTTTAATTTGAAACCCAAAACCACTTCTCTTCATGATTGACTTCATAAGACAGAGTTTAGGGTTAGGGGTAGATACGTACATACATGATTTTTTCTGGTTTGAATATGTCTAGACATTTTGTTTATCAACTTTAATGCTTTACTATATGATCGACATAAGAATGCTATGTGCTTTGGTTTTTCATTCTTTTGATTTTTTATGAATTTTTATGCCCATTTGAATCTTGGTCAAATCCTAGGTTTGACAATGATTTAAACAAGTTTAAAACATGAATATGAAAATTAAGCATATATCCTTCTTAAGTCACTCCAAAATGTAACTCTTGGGAGGGTTTTTGAAATTTCCATGTTTGAAACCAAAAACCACTTCTCTTCATGCATGCTGGACTTCATAAGACAGAGTTTAGGGTTAGGGGTAGATATATACATGATTTTCTAGTCTGAACATGTCTAGACCTTGTTTATCAACTTGAATGCTTACTATATATATGACATAAGAATGCTATGTCATTTGTTTTCATTCTTTTGATTTTTTCCTGAAATTTTATGCCCATTTGAATCTTTTGGTCAAATCCTAGGTTTGACCAAGATTTAAACAAGTTTAAAACATGAAAATGAAAAGGGAAGCCTGCATCCTTCTTAGTCACTCTAAAATTAACTTAATTGAGAATGCTTACTATATGACATAAGAAGACTATGTGTGCCTTGGTTTTTCATTTTTTGATTTTTTTTAAATTCTTATGTCCATTTGAATCTTGGCCAAATCCTAGGTTTGACCATGGTTTAAACAAATTTAAATCACGAATATAAAAATTAAGCATCTATCCTTCTTATTAGTCACTCCAAAATGTAAATCTTGGGAGGGTTCTTGAAATTTGCATGTTTGAAACCAAAAACCACTTCTCTTCATGCATGCTTGACTTCATAAGACAGAATTTAGGGTTAGGGGTAGATATATACATGATTTTCTAGTTTGAATATGTTTAGACCTTGTTTATCAACTTGAATGCTCACTATATATATGACATAAGAATGCTATGTCCTTTGTTTTTTCATTCTTTTGATTTTTTCCTGAAATTTTATGCCCATTTGAATCTATTGGTCAAATCCTAGGTTTGACCAAGATTTAAAAAAGTTTAAAACATGAAAATGAAAAGGGAAGACTGCATCCTTCTTAGTCACTCTAAAATCAACTTAATTGAGAATGCTTACTATATGACATAAGAAGACTATATGTGCCTTGGTTTTTCATTTTTTGATTTTTTTTAAGTCTTATGCCCATTTGAATCTTGGCCAAATCCTAGGTTTGACCATGGTTTAAACAAATTTAAATCACGAATATAAAAATTATGCATCTATCCTTCTTAGTCACTCCAAAATGTAAATCTTGGGAGGGTTCTTGAAATTTGCATGTTTGAAACCAAAAACCACTTCTCTTCATGCATGCTTGACTTCATAAGACAGAGTTTAGGGTTAGGGGTAGATATATACATGATTTTCTAGTCTGAATATGTCTAGACCTTGTTTATCAACTTGAATGCTTACTATATATATGACATAAGAATGCTATGTCCTTTGTTTTTTCATTCTTTTGATTTTTTCCTGAAATTTTAAGCCCATTTGAATCTTTTGGTCAAACCCTAGGTTTGACCAAGATTTAAACAAGTTTAAAACATGAAAATGAAAAGGGAAGCCTGCATCCTTCTTAGTCACTCTAAAATGAATTTTTTAAGAGGTTTTTGAAATTTCCATGTTTAATTTGAAACCCAAAACCACTTCTCTTATCGAACACATATCTAGACACGAAGCGAACCTCCCCCCGTGTCGCACCCCAGGCGACACCGGGGGCGAAATCCCGCGCCGCCCCATCCTCCTCCCCGGCGACCCTCCGCCGCCGCTGCTGCCGGCCTCCGCGCCGCGGTGGCGGCGGCCCCCGCCGCCAAATGGTGCCGGGGTGGCTCCTTCTTCGTCGCGCCGCGGGCGGCCGCCGGATCTGGCCGGGGCGGGAATGGCGGCTCACCGGCGTTAGGACGCGGAGCGGCGGCTCCGGGACCGTGGGGTGGCGGATCCGGGGCAAGCACGCCCCGATCCGGTGGTGAGGCGGGCTGTGGCGGCGGCCGGCGGATTCGGCGGCGTTCGGGCCGCGTGGGAGGCAGAACGGCGACGAGCGCGGCCCCCGGCCGGCGTGCGGTGCGGGCTTGGCCGGGGGCGCCAGCGTGCGGCGCGGGGGTGGCCGGGGTGCGCGGTGTGCTGCCCGGTGGGCAGCGGCGCAGGACGTTGCTGCGGAGGTGGTCTGCGGAGTGGCGGCCCGGTGTGTGCTCCGGCTGGTTTGGCGGCCGCTGTGGCCGCGAGGGCGGCATGGCGGCTGGACCGGGGAGCTCGCGGTGCTGCATCCGACGGCTCGGCCTTGGACCCCTGTGTTGGCGTCCATCGAAGCTCCCTCTCTGTGGCGGTTGGCGGCGCCCGCGGAACTCTTCTCGGCGAGCTTGGTAGGCAGCGATGGTGCGGCTCGGCTCTTCAGCCCCGCGTGGCGCGGGTGTTGGCAGCGGAGCTTGCAGGCTCCTTGGTCTGGTTGTGGTGGCGGTGGTGGCTTGTGTGCGGCGGTGGCGCCGCTTCTGCGCATGAGGTGTGTCTGCGGAGTGCGGGCTGGCAGCGGTTTCGGTCTTCGTCTCGCTGTTCGGCCGCGTGAGGCCGTGGTGGCTCGTTTGCTCCGGGCGAAAGCCTGACCGCGCGGCGTCTGCGGATGTCGCTGTCCTTCTTGGAGGGCGGTCGTGGATCTTTACGACCTTCGCTGCCTCGGGTTCACATCTTCGGGCGAAAGCCTAGATCCCGCGGGATCGGACGACGGCGTCGATCCTTCGTCGTGCCCCCTCTTGAGGGCGTCGTCTTGAAGTTGATGATCCCCTTCGCGCCCTCTTGCGCCTCGACACACAGGGCATCTAGGTTGGCAGGAGGTCAACCGGAGATGCGGGTCTTCCGGGTGGAGACTTGAGAGGCAACGACGATGGTGGTGACCAAGGTCTGGTTGCGGCAAGGTCATGTTAGTCGGCTCCGTTCCGGCGTGCTCGAATGTCTTCGCGGTGGTCTCTTCTTGATGTGAAGTCGAAGCCACCCTCGGGCGGTGTACGATGACCTTCGAGGGGCGGTCCGGTGAAGGTCCTATTCGACGCTTGTCCTGCGCATCTCCTCTCCGAGGCTCATTGCCAGAAGCGAAGCTGCCGGTCTCTCTTCGAGGAGTCATCTGTTTGGCATAGGCCGGCATGAGCTTCTTAGCTTTTGTGGGTAGCCAGGATGGCTGGGTGTACCCTTGTGGCGGAGTGTGTGGTCTTGGGTGTGCATTAGCACTGTTGTTGTTGGTTTTTGCCCGGTTTTCTCCTAAAAATCGGGCACCTTCTTCTTAATGAATGAATGAGGCAAAGCTTTTGCCTCCGTTTCAAAAAAAAAACCACTTCTCTTCATGATTGACTTCATAAGACAGAGTTTAGGGTTAGGGGTAGATACGTACATACATGATTTTTTTCTGGTTTGAATATGTCTAGACATTTTGTTTATCAACTTTAATGCTTTACTATATGATCGACATAAGAATGCTATGTGCTTTGGTTTTTCATTCTTTTGATTTTTTATGAATTTTTATGCCCATTTGAATCTTGGTCAAATCCTAGGTTTGACAATGATTTAAACAAGTTTAAAACATGAATATGAAAATTAAGCATCTATCCTTCTTAAGTCACTCCAAAATGTAACTCTTGGGAGGGTTTTTGAAATTTCCATGTTTGAAACCAAAAACCACTTCTCTTCATGCATGCTTGACTTCATAAGACAGAGTTTAGGGTTAGGGGTAGATATATACATGATTTTCTAGTCTGAATATGTCTAGACCTTGTTTATCAACTTGAATGCTTACTATATATATGACATAAGAATGCTATGTCCTTAATTTGTTTTTTCATTCTTTTGATTTTTTCCTGAAATTTTATGCCCATTTGAATCTTTTGGTCAAATCCTAGGTTTGACCAAGATTTAAACAAGTTTAAAACATGAAAATGAAAGGGAAGCATGCATCCTTCTTAGTCACTCTAAAATCAACTTAATTGAGAATGCTTACTATATGACATAAGAAGACTATGTGTGCCTTGGTTTTTCATTTTTTGATTTTTTTAAATTCTTATGCCCATTTGAATCTTGGCCAAATCCTAGGTTTGACCATGGTTTGAACAAATTTAAATCACGAATATAAAAATTAAGCATCTATCCTTCTTATTAGTCACTCCAAAATGTAAATCTTGGGAGGGTTCTTGAAATTTGCATGTTTGAAACCAAAAACCACTTCTCTTCATGCATGCTTGACTTCATAAGACAGAGTTTAGGGTTAGGGGTAGATACATACATGATTTTCTAGTTTGAATATGTCTAGACCTTGTTTATCAACTTGAATGCTTACTATATATATGACATAAGAATGATATGTCCTTTGTTTTTTCATTCTTTTGATTTTTTCCTGAAATTTTATGCCCATTTGAATCTTTTGGTCAAATCCTAGGTTTGACCAAGATTTAAACAAGCTTAAAACATGAAAATGAAAAGGGAAGCCTATATCCTTCTTAGTCACTCTAAAATCAACTTAATTGAGAATGCTTACTATATGACATAAGAAGACTATGCGTGCATTGCTTTTTCATTTTTTCATTTTTTTTAAATTCTTATGCCCATTTGAATCTTGGTCAAATCCTAGGTTTGACCATGGTTTTAACAAATTTAAATCATGAATATAAAAATTAAGCATCTATCCTTCTTAATTAGTCACTCCAAAATGTAACTCTTGCATGGGAGGGTTTTTGAAATTTGCATGTTTGAAACCAAAAACCACTTCTCTTCATGCATGCTTGACTTCATAAGACAGAGTTTAGGGTTAGGGGTAGCTAGATACATGATTTTTTTGGTTTGATAATGTATAGACCTTGTTTATCAACTTCATTGAATGCTTACTATATGACATAAGAATAATATGTGCACTGGTTTTTCATTTTATTGATTACTTTTTGAATTTTTATCCCCATTTGTTGAATCTTGGTCAAATCCTAGGTTTGACCAAGATTTAAACAAGTTTCAAACATGAATATGAAAAAGTAAGCCTGTATCGATCCTTCTTAGTCACTCCAAAATGAAGCTCGTGGGAGGTTTTTGAAATTTCCATTATTTTTCTTGTTTGAATATGTCTAGACCTTGTTTATCAACTTGAATGCTTACTATATGACATACAAAGACTATGTGCTTTGGTTTATGATTTTGTTGTTGAATTTTTATGCCCATTTAAATCTTGGTCAAATCCTAGCTTTGACAATGACTTAAACAAGTTTAAAACATGAATATGAAAAAGTAAGCATGTATCCTTCTTAGTCACTCCAAAATGAAGCTCTTAATTAGTAGGGTTTTTGAAATTTCCATGTTTGAAACCAAAAACCACTTATCTTCACCATGCATGCTTGACTTCATAAGACGGAGTTTAGGGTTAGAGGTAGATACATGATTTTTCAGGTTTAATATGTCTAGACCTTGTTTATCCATTTAATTGAATGCTTATTATATGACTTATATAAGATGACCTTGGTTTTTCATTTTTTTTGAATTTTTATGCCCATTTGAATCTTGGTCAAATCCTAGGTTTGACCAAGATTTGAACAAGCTTTAAACATGAATATGAAAAGGTAAGCATGTATGCTTCTTAGTCACTCCAAAATGAAGCTCTTGGGAGGGTTTTTGAAATTTCCATGTTTGAAACCGAAAACCACATCTCTTCATGCTTGACTTCATAAGACAGAGTTTAGGGTTAGGGGTAGCCACATACATGATTTTTCTGGTTTGAATATGTCTAGACCTTGTTTATCAACTTAATTGTATGCTTATTATATGACATAAGAAGACTATGTGCATTGGTTTTTCATTTTATTGCTTTTTTGAATTTTATCCCATTTGTTGAATCTTGGTCAAATCCTAGGTTTGACCAAGATTTAAACAAGTTTAAAACATGAATATGAAAAGTAACATGCATCGATCCTTCTTAGTCACTCCAAAATGAAGCTCGCAGGAGGTTTTTGAAATTTCCATGATTTTTCTGGTTTGAGTATGTCTAGACCTTGTTTATCAACTTGAATGCTTACTATATGACATACACAGACTATGTGCTTTGGTTTTTGATTTTTTTGAATTTTTATGCCCATTTGAATCTTGGTCAAATCCTAGGTTTGACCATGACTTAAACAAGTTTAAAACATGAATATGACAAAGTAAGCATGTATCCTTCTTAGTCACTCCAAAATGAAGCTCTTGGGAGGGTTTTTGAAATTTCCATGTTTGAAACCAAAAACCACTTCTCTTCAGCATTCATGCTTGACTTCATAAGACAGAGTTTAGGGTTAGGGGGTAGATACATGAATTTTCAGGTTTAATATGTCTAGACCTTGTTTATCAACTTAATTAAATGCTTACTATATGACATAAGAAGACCTTGGGTTTTCATTGTTTTTTTTGAATTTTTATGCCCATTTGAATCTTGGTCAAATCCTAGGGTTGACCAAGATTTGAACAAGTTTAAAACATGAATATGAAAAAGTAAGCATGTATGCTTCTTAGTCACTCCAAAATGAAGCTCTTGGGAGGGTTTTCGAAATTTCCATGTTTGAAACCAAAAACCACATCTCTTCATGCTTGACTTCATATGACAGAGTTCAGGGTTACCGGGAGATACATGATTTTTCTAGTTTGAATATGTCTAGACCTTGTTTATCAACTTAATTGAATGCTTACTATATGACATAAGAAGACTATGTGCCTTGGTTTTTCATTTATTTCGATTTATTTTGATTTATAATTTTATGCCCATTTTTATGCCCATTTAAACAAGTTTAAATCATGAATATGAATAATTAGTCACTCCAAAATGTAGCTCTTGGGAGGGTTTTTGAAATTTCCATGTTTGAAACCAAAAACCACTTCTCTTCATGCATGGTTGACTTCATAAGACAGAGTTTAGGGGTTGGGGTAGACAAAGACGCGCCGACGCGTGGACGCAATTTATTCTCTGTCTCTCGACATGCACTTGCCACTGTCTTCAACAGTCCGGACACGAGCAAAGGAAGCTTTATTGGAGCCCAGCGGAGAGGGCCTCCATTTCTCGAGCGGTAGCGAGGTGACATGCACCCCATGTGACATGCGGCCTAAATCCAAATTGAAACATTGCGAAAAAATCTGAAATAAATCATGCACGTTCACAGCACATATTAAGATAACCCCTAAAAATTTCAGATCAAAATTCGAAATATACATCGAGAAACAAAAAAGAGAAACTCAGATGTGAATAGTTTTGCGGTGACGCTGGGGCTAAAAAGAAGATTTTTTTCTCCATCAAGTCAATGAAAAAATACCCCTTTTTTCACCTTGCGCGACATGAGGAGCAGTTCGACCGGGGGGGAGTACTGTTATCGGGTCTGGTCGTCGCCCTCCTCCTCCCCACCTCATTTCCTCCACTGTTTCACATATTTTAGCTTCTATTTATGCGGTGCCGTGGAGGTGGGGGTCTGGTCGTCACCCTCCTCCTCGCCACCTCATTTCCTCCACTGTCTTGCAACTCCTTTGATCTACTACTCCTATCCATATACATGCCACTCAAATGGATGTATTTGTAGATACATCCATTGTAGTGGCAGTTAATATGGACCGGAGGAAGTACAAATAATATGAGGCATGTTTTGGAGTTGGCCCTGTTTAGTAGAGTTTACATTGAAGAGTTTACATCTTTCTACCACCATTATTTTTGATTTAGCTTGTCTTTTGTGCCCACCATTTTATCGAGCAGGGTTAATGCAAGATCCATAGCAAACTAGCTTGTCACATTTTTTTGGCGGAGTGCATCGTCTCATGGCGAGCTAGCGACTTTGCCTACTAGAGTTTTTTTTTGTTGAACTACATTTTTTGGATTTTCCCATTTTATTTGTGCACAAGCTATGAGCCGCCCGCCATTCAGCACCATATATTGGCGGGATTTTCTAGTTCAATTGTTTTGTACTAGGATATTAGCAGGATGCTATCTTCTAGGGCTTTCATTTCCCCTATATCCAGCCACACCCACGGACAAGCAAGGGCCTCTCTCCCTACCACGCTCCTAGTTCATCTCGCTCCCTCTCAGTCCTCCATCCGTAGCCGACATCCACCGCGCCGGAGCCAGCTCAGCGACGCCGTCAACCACACTCCGTCCGCTTCGTCGGATCTGCTTCCCCGACTCACTGGTTCATTGTACCGGCCGGCGAGATCGGTACACAAAGCGCCACCATGATCCACCGAACCAAACCGAACGGCCAACGCGCCACCTCCCCAGTCGACCAAGGTTGAACACTTTGTCCGGCAGCTTTTGTTATGTATTTGATTTCCGAGACTAGTTTAATGCTTGCTTCCACTGCTTGTTATTAGCATCTGTTTTTTTTGTAATGCCTGCTAGATATTCCACTCGAGAATGCCTACGAAGAATCTCGGAGGCAAAATATCTTGCAGAATAAGATAATTACAGCCTCGATCGGCATACCGTGGAATGGGACAAAATCACCGCACCCCAAGTCGTTGCCGAGATTTTTCACCCGTGTGATGTGCCGCCAAAAGGACGATCCCGTGGGGCTGCTGCTGAAGAAGGTATTTAGCCGCACTGCTCAAATTTCATATGTGTTGTTTGCTGATTGATTTGATGAACTTTGATTTGCAGCAGCTAGCCACTGCTCATGTTCCTAACAAAGACAGTGAGCACGCCAGTGATGCAGACATTGGTAGAAAGGAGGCGGGATTTGGTCCTATTGTTCTAGCAAGCAATCATTTGAGGGGCCACCTAGGATCAGCACATCTGGATCCTCCTGAGCTCAACATTAAGGAGGTAATTTTATAATAGTGTTTTAAACATGACATAATCTAATGTACTGAAAGAGATCAAACTGTCAACAGGAGTGGAGTGGTATAGATGGTAGAGATATAGATATAGATTTCAGATTTCCTAATTTTTTCTTCAAAATAGGGTTGCCCCGGCCTCTGCATCCAAATGATGCACCCACCCTTTTATTGCAATGTTTTAGACTCCATTTAAGGTTTAGAAACTCATGGGTTGCTCAAAGTGGTGACATGAATCAACCAACATATTTCCTTTTAATCATTGATTGATTTAATGCATGGCAAATTGCGAAGCAAGTGATCGCTCATGTCCTCGCCAAGCAGCATTGTAGCACAGATGTCCAGAGTGCCAGTGAGGCAAACGTGTGGAGGAACCAAACAGAAGGAGGTGGCACGGGGGAAGCTAAGCTTAGGCGTCTTCAAAAGGACTTGGATGTGGCCACTTGGCGGAACAAAGAAATGAACCGAGGATGGAATTCTACAATTCAAGATGGCCTACATGCTGTTGCTGATCTGCAGAAGCTAGTGGCTGGCAACTTGGTTACCGCTTTGGCTGATGCAGATGTCCATGAGATCAACTGGACGATCTTGGAACAGGTGAAAGCACGAGCAGAAACTCTGCACTCATCTTTGCAGGTAGATGATTTTCAAAGGGTGATGCAAGAGCCGCTATATGAATAGATTGTTGTTTCAGTTGATGATGTCCCTGGTTCCTTTGTTTACTTATGTGCTGGTAGTTCTTAGGGGAACTAGCTTGTACAAGTAATTATTTTCCGATAAAGTTGTACAAGTAAATGGCACATGCTTCGCATGTTTGACCATTTAAGTTAAAAAGCTTCACAAAATCCTGCTATCATGTAGGCGGGCTTGCATTGGCTTTCAACCCAAGTGATCGTTGGATCGCAATCTGTAATATGTACCCCTCTGTTGCACTTAATGGTATCCAAGCCCTTGGGCCCCCTCCTTTGTTAAAAAAGATCGAATTCTTATTGCATCGAAGTTGTTTCACTAAAAAAAAGAGCTCTCACGTGCAAGGCACGTGCAATTTACTAGTATATACTACTACTAGTAGATATGTTACACCTAGACATTAGAAGATGGAAAATATAACTTTAGCAAATTCCTAGTATTTTTCATGGTCGATGTAAAAAAAGTATTTTTCATGGTTGATGTAAAAAAACAAGTTTTTTCATGGTCGATGTAAAAAAAGAGAGAAAACATGTCTCATAAAAAGCCTTATGGTTAGCACAATTTTTTTACGGAGTAACTCTTTTTTTCATAGCCCAAATTACTATTCGATTTTCCATTGAAATATTTTATGTGTATATATCAAGCGAAGAAGTACACATGCATTTTTCGTTTTATTCTTTCTTGACATTTCAAAATGTATAGAAGATGAATTTCGAAATAAAGAGATCATATGCACCCAAGAACCAACAAGCATATCCCCTTGACCCCGAACCTACTCAGGGCCCTTTTGTTGTGGCTTTTTTTTGGCTTTTTTGGCTTTTGGATTTTGGAAGCCATAAACAAATATCCTATTCTTTTGGCTTCTAAATAGGTGCTTTTTTTGGCTTTTGCCAAAGCCAAAAAGCCAAAAAAAAGCCACAACAAAAGGGCCCTCGCCAGCTGCACTGGGATTTCGTAGGCTAGGGTTCCACAGTTTTCCACCAACCAGTAATAATTTCAACTCTGCCCCAAAATTCCCGCCGAAATCCCCCCCGCTTCCAAAATTCAAAGCGATGTGAAATAAGTACAGTGACGATCTTATCCCCCCGGACCGCTCAATTCAGACCTATCACCGGCGGCGCCGAACCCCGCATCTCTCTCTCACGCTTCCACCTTGCATGACCCACCGGATCATCTCACACGCCGGCGCCGGCGCCGGCCCACTGTCCCATTCCCACGCCAGCACTACAGCCTTCTCATCGGCCACCGTAGTGACCGACGATGTTCCACTGTCTCCCTTGCTTTTTAGCAAGCCGGAGTAGCTTCCACCTCCCCCCACCCCCACCGACGACCACTGTACCATACGAGCTCCTCCGTAGCCGACTTCCACCGCCGCCTTGTCAGCGACATTCACCATCGCCGAGTTCTCGTATCTTAATCCCCGACTCCTTCCGTCCACCGGACTGGAGAGATGGGTACACAAAGCGCCTCCATTGTCCACGGCAGGAAAATAAAGCGTACACGCGCACACTCCCAAGAAGGTTGATATGGCCGCTTTCCTTATGCAGGTGATTTCGAAAAGTATTTTTTTGCTTACTTGCACCGCCATCTCATTAGCATTTTTTTTGTAATGCATGCTAGATATTATTGCACTACAGAATGAATTAAAAGAGAAACGGAGACGGAAGATATGTAGCAGATTTGCAAGCCGTGTGGGCACAAACATCTGTAATGCTATTGCCTCTAGTGCAAACCTGAACAAAATCGGAGAAGAACCCTTTCCCCTCCCCAAAGATAAAGAACAATGTTATGATTCACAATTTGATCCTGCTGAGCCTCTTGGAGAGCTGACTTAGGAAGATGCCTTGCCTGACCATTCTCCTCAACCCCACCAGGTGATTTCTGTTTTTTTACTTGGAGATATCTGTTGCAACTTCCATGTGTTGTATACTTGTATCCTGAATCCCACCAAACATGTTCACATGCCACCTCTAGGTCTCCTTAACGCATCATATATATGTTTCAGCATGCACGTCATCCTTTACTGTTCTTCATTCTATTCCATTTGCATATCATCATATATGGGACTTCTGTAGACTAAAATATCGTTTATGTGTGCTAGGAATCTGCAGCTTCAAGTAAGAATTTCGCAGGAACCACCAATGAGAGGAAGACCTTTCAACAGGTACCTGAATCGGTGATAGAATAGCTGCAACCAAAAAAGAAATCTGCTTCTGCTACTAGACAGTCTCAGCGATTCATGGCACTAGCTGAAGAAAATAACGCAAATGCTAAGAGTACTGAAATAAAAAAACGTGGTGAACACCCCAAGCGGTTGAATCAGCCACCTGTTACCAATCCATTCAACCAGCGACAATCGGCAGCAGAATCCAGTTTCCACAAAGAACTTCTCAGCCACAATTGGCAGCAGAACCAGTTTCCACAGCAACTTCTCAGCCACAATTGGCAGCAGAACCAGTTTCCACAGCAACTTCTCAACCACAATTGGCAGCAGAACCAGTTTCCACGGCAACTTCTCAGCCACAATTGGGATCAGCAGTAGCTGTGGTAGGAAATACTGCCCAAGGACACATTGTACCAGTCCCAGCTGACACAACCACAATTGGCCAAACACTGCTAGCACATCAACAAACTGTTGATGATCTCCCACTGACCCATATTAGTCCTGCCATAGACAACTCCCCTGAGGATGAGCCCCACACCGAAGAAGGTATATTTTCCAATGCTTATAGTTTCATTCTCCGTTATAAAGTTATATTTTATGATAGCTTGATGTAATGCTTAACTTTGTAGTTGCACCACGATCAAGAAAAATGAGGGGCCCAACAGTAGGGAAAATGTTCGTAGCTAAGCTTGCTGGGAAGGAATCAAGATTTCGCCTTTCATCTATCGTAGGTGGCAGAAGGCCACTGGACCCAGAAGAATCTTGTAAATTAGCATCGGATGTAGGAATTTTCGTCAGGAATGAAATTCCTATCTTCCCAACATGGAAAGAGCACGTAGATACCTCTGCGCATTTTGAAAAATTAGTGCACAGGTTACACGTAAGTCATCTTTCTCTTGGTAATGTTACTCATACTAGTATACCACATTGGCACGTCCCGTTCCTTCTAGCTTGTTGTTGGCTCTATGTATATCGCACCAACGGTTTATATTGTTGTGAACAGTTAAAGTTCGAGTTCGATGAGGACCAAGAGGAAGTAAAGCATGTTCTCAACAGTCTATTCTCAGACTGTCTGCGCCAAAGATCGCAAAGAGGCTAAAGAAGAAATACTTCACTGGAAAGATTACTGGGAGTGTTCCAACTAGATCTCCTCTTAAGAAAATGACTGACAAACAGTGGGGAGATCTTGTGAAGCACTGGTCTGATCCAAAGAATATGGTATGATTTGTAAGACTGAGACCAGATCACATCTTGGATTCTTATTTATAGCAGTGTCTCACTAGTATCCTTTTTGCAGAATTTGGCTAAACAGAATTAGGAAAACCACGGTAAACTACTTTTACCTAGCCGTACGGGATCTCATAACCTTATAGTGCACATTCGGCAAAAAGTAAGGACATGTTGTTTTATACTACTATTTAGAAATATTTTAGTAAAAGATCATGCAGAGTATATACACCAGTGTGCACCTTATATTATGATCCTCCATTTCAACCACGTTATTCGATTTATAAATGGTAGTACTAAAATGCAGATGTTACATAATGCAAGTAAAAGGGAACCAAACAAAGAGATGACTCTGCCAGAGATTTTTGAAGCATGCCAGAAGAACAAACTTGATGTGATTGGAGAAGTCGCACAGAGTGTTCTTGTAAGTCTTCTCTAAGATTGAAATTTTGTGACGACTCACATCCCAACTTGTAGGAGTAGTAAAGTACATGTCAATATGATATTATAGATGGTTATTAAAATTCATGTGATGTGAATCAGACATGCCAAACTGTAGGAATAAAAGTAGGTCATACACATGATAAATCTACTATCAGCAAGTTTCTCTGTAGTAACTATCATGTTTACACATGTGTACGAACTGAATTTTTTGTAGGAAGATATGAAATTAGAGATGGCAAAACCCGGTAAAAACGGTCTGGAAAAAACCGATGAAGAATGTGTGAAGGCATTTTCCATGGCAATAAAAAAGAAAGGCATTGCCAAAAACACTTTCTTACGGAATGCTGGACTGGTGAAGTGCAAGTCCATGTCCAAGTCAAAGTATTTGCATGGTCAAGTTCTAGAGGAGCAACTCCAAGTAGAACGAGCTGCATCAGCTGCGCTAAGACTAGAAGTCGACAATTTTAGAACGATAGAAGATCTGAAGGAGTCCCTAATGGAGCAGGTTAGGAATGCTAGTAAGTAGTAAGAAGAGTATCTGCTAGATAATTGGAGATGAACGGGGACAGCGTAAGGTGTCAAGATCTTGGTCTTGTAAAATGGTTCCTTAGTCTGAGCATATTTCGTAGGTGCATTTATCTGCAGTTGCTATGATCTTGGTGGTCGTTTCCTTGTTGTGATGTGGATTTTTTTTGAACCGGAACCCTGCTGATTGTTAATATTTTAAGTGGATTACCTAGCTCTTTCTATCAGTTCTGACTTGTGGTTCCGTTGGCTTGTGGATGAAGCTTTGACATGGTATCAGAGCCCATAGTCTCAAGTTCGAGTCATCGCTTTCGCAAACCTTCTCTTCTCTTCTCCCGGTCTAGCCCTTTCTGTCAGTTTGGACTTTTTGTTGCATTGGCTATGTTGAGATGTATAAAGTGGATTGCCTAGCCCTTTCCATCAGTTCGTACTTTTGGTCGCGTTGGCTAGTGCATTAAAGCTTGACACTGATGATTTTCTGTGATCCATTGATTTCCATCTTTCTACATATAGGCCAGGTCTAGAAGCTTGTCAATCGGTCTAGTTCATTCATTGCCGTATTGAGTGCAATGAACGGAACAGTGGCTTCTCCTTTGTGTTGTGCCGCAACTCAACAGCTGCTCTGCTTCAGAGAGGCGAGTTGTGAACAGAGATACTTATGTATGCTACAAGCACCAAATTTCGATCGCATATAATCAATAGCTTAACAACCGTCTAATTCACAATCTCGAAACTGTAGCATTTAGTACCTCCTGCCTATCGAATACAATTATTTCACACACTGAAATATTTTGTACGCGTTTTGAATTGGAGAACATGGGAACCGACTTTGGTTCTGATTATGACTTGATGTGACCCTAGACTCGTTTTGGCGCGCGCAGTTCCCGAGCGAATCAAATGAATTTTGACCGTTCTATTAAAAAAGGGAACTTTGACCGTTGGATCAAGCGTTGGAGAACTGATGTGCCAACGGCCAATAATTGCTTGTGCATCATGGTGATGGCTTATCTGATTTCAAAAACTGAGATTTTTTCTATATATAGTGGATAGGTGGACAAATATAGATATAGATGGACAGATATAGATATAGCTTCGACTGTAGCCACACTCAAATTCAAAATCAGTTGAGCTGCAAAACCACTAGCCAATTAAGTCGGAAATATTTCAGAGGCATTTTTTAATTGCAGTTCGGAGGACATGGGAGTAACTGATTTTGTTTGTGATAATGGCATGATATGACCGCTGGGAATAAATGCCTGAGCAGAGCTACTTCGCATGGTCTACCATTTTTATATTAGACTAGTCATAGTGGTAAGTACTACCTCCGTCCCAAGGAATAAGGCCCACGCGTATTCCAAGACGAACTTTGACAATAAAAATTGAGCAACACAATCTTGATTATATTATATGTAATTAATATCGTTGGATTCGTATTGAAAAGCACTTTCTAATGATGCTAATTTCATACAAACAATCTTTATATATTTAAAGTAATTCTTTGTCAAACAAAAATCACTTTCTAATGATGCTAATTTCATACCCACTATAGGAATAGTATCATGTAGTAGTATCATAGTCATGCTATATTTATTATTTTTTAGAATCTCAATGCCAATTTGTGTACAAGATTTGTTTATCATTAACTTTTCTCGTTGTTTGCGCTATGATACAAAGATTCTACCTATGTTACTCTAATCTCCTCTCTCCTACTTAATTAGCTGCCACATGAGCATTTTTGTGAGACCAATGCGCATGATACTAGCACTATGGCTAGCCTTAGTATTACTACTCATGGAGTAGTATATTTCTCTCGTGTACTTGGCTATTTTCGGGAATAAATAACAAACGGTGGGGTTTTCCCCTCCGTCCACCTCCAAAAATAATATTAGTATTATATTACTTGGACCATAGTCATAATCAAAATCAAATTTCAGTTCGTCGGAAAAATGTCCCGCCAATCCTGAAATATTTCAGACGCGTTTTCAATGGGATTTTGAAGATAGATAGTGATCATTGTAACCAATATTCAAGGTGATGATGATTTGATGTGTAACTCGGCCTTCAACATAGTACTAGTACGGTCTTACAATTTATTGTTATTATATTTGGTCCTTAGCCAAATTCAATATCTCAATACTGTTGTAAAACTTCCTGCCCACTAAATACAAATGTTTCAGACGCTTCCAAATTCCCATTCTACCCTCGTAAAATGACATCAATGTCCATGTATAAGTCGGTTGGTGGGGGGTCTGCCCATCATTTTTTCGATCACCGCATCCCTTGCCAAGGAAACTCCTCGAAAATCCAAAATTGAAAATCTCTGTCAAGCGCAACAATCTCCCGCCAATAAATTCCAAAATATTCGCTAAGCGTTTTCAAATTTAAGTTTTTTTAGGAGATAGTACATGGGAACTGATTTCGGTTGTGATTATGACTTGATGTGACCGTAGGCCTTGGATTCTTGAACAGAGGCACTACGCCGATCTACCATTTTTCTAGTACTAATATTGCTTCTACTGTAGCAAAGTTCAAAGTTCAAAATCTCAGTCGAGAGGCAAAACCCCCCCGCAAAATGAATCCGGAATATTTTAGACGTGTTTTTGGATTGAACTTTGAAAGAACTTGGGTGTAAATGATTTTATGATGATGGCTTGATGTGACCCTGGCCTTTTTTTTGCTGAACAGGGCTACAAAGTAGCATGGTCTACCCCTGGCCTTATATATTACAATCACGAGTGTATTACTTGCACCATAGCCGTATTCAAAATCAATTTTCAGTCAAGCTGCAAAATCTCCAACCAATCCTGAAATAAAGGGCTTTTCAAAATGGATTTTCAAGATACATCATGATTATGATCGTGGTAACCGATTTTCAACGTGATGATGACTTGATGTGACATTTGGCCGTACTAGTACGGTCTCATATTTTTGTATTACTTGGACTGTAGCCAAATTCGAAATCTCATTCCAGCGGCAAAACTTCCCGCCCGAAAAATACAAATATTTCACACGCTTCTAACTTCCCATTCTACCCTCGTAAAGATGACAACAATGTCCATGTATAAGTCGGTTGGTGGGGGTCTACCCGTCATTTTTTTCGATCACCACCTCCCTAGCCCCGGAAACTAACCGAAAAAGAATTCATTTCCCTCAGTCTCTCCTCTGAGACCACACCCACCGGAACTTCCCAAGTCCCTCTCTCTCCCACCTCCACGACCACCGCACCGGAACATCCCCGCCGGACTTCCCTGGCCTACCCGAGGCCTCGCGATCCTCGTCATCCGCCGCTGCCGGAGCTGCTTCATCGACGCCGTCATCAACCGGACCGGATCATTCCCGCCGAACCTCGAAACCATATGCTCATCCAGCAGTCTACCGCAGTCGCTTCAGCTGAGGTATCGTCCACCCCACCGGAGCCGCTTCGCCGGATCCGTCGTCCACCGCATCGGATCTTGCTCACCGACACCGCTGTGCATGGACCGGATCTGCTTCACCGGCGCCGTGCAAGATCTAAACTCTTATACTGTCGCTTTTCTATTGCTTGCCTGCAAGTTCTTGTTTAATCTTGGGGGAACCTATTTGTGCTAACGATGCGCCGTTACGTTTTTGCAGATGAGAGGAGTAACCATGAAGTGTAATGGCCGTCTCTCCAACCCCAAGTAGCACATGTAGCGTACTTCATCACCGGATCTATCAACCCCAGGAAGATCTCGTGACTCCCACAGAGTGCTTCTCCTAATGTAAGTCCCTTGTTTTAGCGCCCTGTTCTGGGTTCAGATGCTTGTTTGTCTGAAGCTCTTTTAGTTCATTCCTAGCTATGACCGTAACACCTTGCTATTTTCTAGTTCATTGCTAACTTTAAGCGATTGAACATTTTGGTTTGCATTCCCTGCTCTGTAGATGTAGCCATCATAACTTCTATCTTGCTCAGTCGTTGTTACAAAAATTATAGGTATTATAGTAACATCCTGCTATTATTTAGTTCATGACCAATTTTAAGTAATTGCACATGTTGGTTCGCATTCCCTGCTCTATAGCTTTTGGCATCGTAACTTCTATATTTGGTTTACATTGCCTGCTCTGTAGATCTAGCCATCATAACTTTATCTTGCTCAGTCGTTGTTACAAAAAATATGGCCTGCTACTATGTTGTTTGTGCCAATTTTTTACTCCATGAACATGTTGGCTTGCATTCCCTGTACTACAGGTGATGCCATTGTTTTGTATCTACTTCATTGTAAGCTAACAAAGTAAGTACTTAGTTTGGCATGCTATCACTCTGCTATCTAGCCTGTAGTACAAATAAACTTGTCATATTACTAGATAATAATTTTGCGTGCCATCTTGTTCTTCAAAAGCTGCATTATTGACTTGTTTCTCTGACTTGGCATGACGCTCAATATGGAATGCTGAACATATTGGTTTGCATTCCCTCTTATACAAGTTCACGAGTGTGATCCCACTATATTCGTATCCGGTCCATCCTAAGCTCCAAAGATTAACTATACTCTATGTGTTGCTCATTACAAGTTTATATCCCGAAACATCTTGATTTGCATCCCCTTCACTATAAGTTCAGGAGTATTATTTAGTTCACGGCCAAAATGAAGTAATTGCACTTGGCACATGTTGGTTCACATTCCCTCCTCTTTAGCTTTTGCCATCGTAACTTCTATTTTTGGTTTACATTCCCTGCTCTGTAGATGTAGCCATCATAACTTCATCTTGCTCAGTCGTTGTTACAAAATTTATAGCCTGCTACTATGTTGTTCATGCCAATTTTGTACTCCCTGAACATGTTGGTTTGCATGGGACTCGACAGTAGTAAGTCTGCTGTTTCATTCTAACATGCTCTGTTATATTGGCTGTTGGTATGCGGCATGTACTCTTTGTTTGCTTATTGTGCGCATTACAATGATCTTGTTATAACGACGAAATGATGAGTTCCAAATTCTTTGGCAAACAATATTGTAGTGTCTTTGCCTTTCCATTGTTGCTGTCTTAACTTGTAATGTCTTTGTTTCAGATATAGGTGCTGCATGGACAACTTAAAAGATTGCCGGATCGCTTCATTGTATTGCTAGGTTTAATTACCATTCAATTTCTCTGGGTTCTGTAATATTTTTTCAAAGCCGTGCAAACCGATGTAATATTTAGTTAGTTTTTATAGTTCTTTCGCGCATTTTTTCTTTGTTGCTTGTGGTAAGTGAGGCTATCCGACAGAAATCATTGCTGCGTAAATATTCTCAGTATCTAAAACACGAATTCCCATCCCTTAAACGGCCCAATCAACCGAAACCACATATGTGCCGGCCCGCAAAATCTTAAAGCGCCTATTATGCCGGCATATAAACAGCAACTAAACGGGCTGGCCCATTTACTTATTGGGCCAGCCCACTTGATTTACGGTGGACCCCACACTCTAATTGGGCCGGCCCATTTGCTTTAAGGTGGACCCCACCCACTACTGGGCCGGCCCACTAACTAGCTGGGCCAGTCCAATTGCTTTTGTGGTGGACCCCACATATTAAATGGGTCGGCCTTTTAAGTGGAAAGTGGACCCACATGTGTTTTTGGCCCGGCCCACTTGCTATATGGTGGACCCCACATACTAAATGGGTCGGCCCTTTAACAGGAAAGTGGGACCCACCTGTGCTTTTGGCCCGGCCCACTATCTTGTTGGGCCGGCCCACTTGCTATATGGTGGCCCCACGCACTAAATGGGCCGTCCCTTTAAGATGAAAGTGGGACCCACCTGTGTTTTTGGCCTGGCCCACTATCTTGTTGGGCCGGCCCACTTGCTATATGGGGACCCCACATACTAAATGGGCCGGCCCTTTAACAGGAAAGTGGGACCCACCTGCGTTTTTGGCCCGGCCCACTATCTTGTTGGGCCGGCCTACTTGCTACATGGTGGACCCCACATACTAAATGGGCCGGCCCTTTAAGAGGAAAGAGGGACCCACCTGTGTTTTTGGCCTGGCCCACTAGCGTGTTGGACCGGCCCACTTGCTATATGGTGGACCCCACATACTAAATGGGCCGGCCCTTTAACAGGGAAGTGGGACCCACCTGTGTTTTGGCCCGGCCCACTTTCTTGTTGGGCCAGCCCATTTGATCTATTGCGGACCCCACGTACTAAATGGGCCGGCCCGATAGCAGGAAAGTGGGACCCACTTGCTAATTGGGTCGGCCCAATAACTTCTTGGGCCGGCCCAGTTGTTTTAAGGTGGACCCCACTAGGTAAATGGGCCGGCCCGATAACACGAAAGTGGGTCCCACATGTCTTGTGGGCCGGCCCTTTTTGCCTGTTGACCGGTCAAATGAGTGCATTCGGCCCGGCCCACATGCTTAGTGGGCTGGCCCATTAATGTTTTGACCAGTCAACCTTAGAGGTTAGGCCCGGCCCACATAACTAATGGACCAGTCCAGCTATATAGTTGACCGGTCAAACTAAGTCAGCTGGCCCGGCCCGCAAACTTAATGGGCCGGCCCGCTTAAGACGTGGCAGGCCTCGTGTGGGCCTACCATCTACCACGGGGTTTCAGCGGTTAACGCCGTTAATCGCCGATTAATCGTACGCCACGTGGCAGTTTGCATGACGTCAGCAGTCAACGGGCTCTCGGAAACACTTCTGCAACAGTCCGATTTTCCGTGGCGGAAGGGCACCCAAGCGCGACGGACCAAAAAATACGTGGTAGGACTTTGCCTGACGCAGTTTCGACAACAGAGCCCATATCGTCGGGTTAGGCCCATAGGCGACGAAAAATACCCCTTAGCGGACGATTTTGAGGCGTTGTCTATCAGAACTTTTCTTGTAGTGAGGTGTGCATAAGAAATCATTATTATTTGTGTTTGTGAAGTCACACAACTTAGTATTTTCAGGAGTACCCATTTTAGCAATAGTAAATAAAGCAAACTAGATAAAGTAAATGCAAGTAACTAATTTTTTGTGTTTTTAATATGGAGAACGCAAACAAGATAGCAAATAAAGTAAAGCTAGCAACTAATTTTTTTGTATTTTTATATAATGCAGCAAACAAAGAAGTAAATAAAATAAAGAAAGACAAAAAAAAGTAAAGAGATTGGAAGTGGGAGACTCCCCTTGCAGCGTGTCTTGATCTCCCCGGCAACGGCGCCAAAAAAAGAGCTTGATACGCGTACAGCACGCGTCCGTTGGGAACCCCAAGAGGAAGGTGTGATGCGTACAGCGGCAAGTTTTCCCTCAGTAAGAAACCAAGGTTTATCGAACCAGTAGGAGCCAAGAAGCACGTTGAAGGTTGATGGCGGCGGAGTGTAGTGCGGCGCAACACCAGGGATTCCGGCGCCAACGTGGAACCTGCACAACACAACCAAAATACTTTGCCCCAACGTGACAGTGAGGTTGTCAATCTCACCGGCTTGCTGTAACAAAGGATTAGATGTATAGTGTGGATGATGATGTTTGCAGAAAACAGTAAGAACGAGTATTGCAGTAGATTGTATTCGATGTAAAGAATGGACCGGGGTCCACAGTTCACTAGTGGCATCTCTTCCATAAGAAATAGCATGTTGGGTGAACAAATTACAGTTGGGCAATTGACAAATAAATATGGCATGACAATGCACATACATGTTATGATGAGTAGTGTGAGATTTAATTGGGCATTACGACAAAGTACATAGACCGCTATCCAGCATGCATCTATGCCTAAAAAGTCCACATTCAGGTTATCATCCGAACCCCTTCCAGTATTAAGTTGCAAACAACAGACAATTGCATTAAGTATGGTGCGTAATGTAATCAACAAATACATCCTTAGACATAGCATTGATGTTTTATCCCTAGTGGCACCAACACATCCACAACCTTAGAACTTTCTGTCACTGTCCCAGATTTAATGGAGGCATGAACCCACTATCGAGCATAAATACTCCCTCTTGGAGTTACAAGTAACGACATGGCCAGAGCCTCTACTAATAACGGAGAGCATGCAAGATCATAAACAACACATATATGATAGATTGATAATCAACATAACATAGTATTCCATATTCATCGGATCCCAACAAACGCAACATGTAGCATTACAAATAGATGATCTTGATCATGTTAGGCAGCTCACAAGATCGAACAATGGTAGCACAATGAGGAGAAGACGACCATCTAGCTACTGCTATGGACCCATAGTCCAGGGGTGAACTACTCACACATCAATCCGGAGGCGACCATGGCGGTGAAGAGTCCTCCGGGAGATGATTCCCCTCTCCGGCAGGGTGCCAGAGACGATCTCCTGAATCCCCCGAGATGGGATTGGCGGCGGCGGCGTCTCTGGAAGGTTTTCCGTATCGTGGCTCTCGGTACTGGAGTTATTATCGACGAAGGCTTAAGTAGGCGGAAGGGTAGGTCAGGGGGCGCCACGAGGGCCCCACACGCTAGGGCCGCGCGACCCAAGCCTTGGCCGCGCCGCCCTGTTGTGTGGGTGCCTCGTCACACTTCGTTTCCCTTTCGGTGTTCTGGAAGCTTCGTGGAAAAATAAGATCCTGGGCGTTGATTTCGTCCAATTCCGAGAATATTTCCTTACTAGGATTTATGAAACCAAAAATAGCAGAAAACAGCAACTGGCTCTTCGGCATCTTGTTAATAGGTTAGTGCCGGAAAATGCATAAATATGACATAAAGTATGTATAAAACATGTAGGTATTGTCATAAAACAAGCATGGAACATAAGAAATTATCGATACGTTGGAGACGTATCAAGGAGGCGGCGCTAGCGGCAACCGTAGATGCATTTGTCTCGGACAAGCGGCAGCTGCGGGAGGTGGAGTGGCAACATCGGGAGGCGGTGCGGCGGCAGCAGGGGTGGGAGGACCTTGCACTGCGGCAGGAGGTGCGCGAGTAGAAGCAACATCGAGACGAAGTCTCAAGCGGCGGTGCTTGGCGGAGATGCAGCTGAGGCTACGGAGGCAGGAGATGGAGCATTGTCGGCTGCGGGAGGAGCTGTAGCAGCATGTTGCATTAGGAGGCGGCAGCCGCGGATAGAGCAGCCTACTTGACGTACGTGGCAGAGAGAGCAACGGGGGATCGATGACGGAGGAGCAGTGGAGAGAGCGGGCGGCACAGCAGCAGGCGATCGTCCACCTCCATAGAGCCAGGTGGCCAATAGGCAGTAGGCTAGAGCTGAAGCAGGTTTCACATGTCATCTGGGATCAAGGAGTGAATAATGTTTTACTCAGATTCGCCCTGCTAAAACATTATTCATTCCTCGGTCCTGAATGACATGAAAATAAAACTACAAGAAAATGTTTAGTTTGTCTAAACAAAAATCCTATCGGGGCCGCCGGTTTGGGGGCGACGGTGTGGGAACAACACCCCAAATAGAGGATGCAGTTCCGGCGCCCCCCATACGGCAGTGCCGGCACCCCGGCCGGTGCCTATTTGGGTGGGTGGCGGTGGAGATGCTCTAAGAATGGTGCAAGGTGAAGGGCATGGAAATGCCTCGCTCAAGAGTTGGAGGGAAGATTTGTTAGGATATGCAATTAGTATGGGTTTTAGGGAGAATAATTTGAAGCCTTTTAATACTAAGCAGCCCAAATATGTGCAAGAGCCCACCATGCATTAGAGTTATTATTGGATAACTATTGATGAATCTGTTGTATGCTCTGTTGGGCTATCTTCTTGTTCTCTTTTGTGGCCCACCTTGTGCAGTCCAGTTCCTGACCTATATAAGGTGCTTCTATCTCTATAACCCTAACAAGAGAGAGTTCCTCTCCGCGGCCACCATCTAACCGTACTTAGGGTTAGGCCCTCACCTCTGTCCACCGGTATCAGAGCAAGGGGCAGTGAGGGCAATGGCAGGAAGGACTGCTGATCTGGAAGCCTAGACTGTTGCAGCAGCTAGGAGGAAGATGAAGGGAGCAGGCTGCTGCGGTGGCTGTGAGGAAGAGGAAGGGAGTAGACTGCTGAGGCAGCAAGGAGGGGTAGGTAGGACAATTAAGGAGACGAAGAGGGCATCCTGCGGGTATGCCCTTTGGTGTTTCTAAGAGGTTAGTTTGGTATCAAGATGGTTGATGGTGCGAAAGGCAGTAGCACAACAGCAAAGGCAAGCATGGGGGACAACAGGGATTTGGCCAAGGCTCTGGAGAAGCTAGCAGAACTTATCACTACCAAAGGAGATGGAGGAGGATCTGTTGGAGGGGGAGCAATCGTTCCCCATACCGACATCGGCCAGAAACTTGAGCTGCCGGCGAATGAAATCAAGTTGGAAGGAGTGACCAACTATCTTCGGTGGTCAAGGAGGGTGTTGTTGTTTTTGAACTCAAAAGGGTTGGATGAACGTGTGAGTGGTGAAGCTGCAAAACCAGTCATGAATGGAAGAAGTGGAATGCCATAAATTCTCTAATTGTGGCATGGTTGCTTAACTCTTTGGTTCCTAACATTGCTGCTTCTGTAGAGGCACTCACAAAGGCTTCATATGTATGAGACACCCTATCAAATCTATATTCTGGAAAGGGGACATTATGTTGATTGCTGAGATTGAGAATAAAGTGCATGACTTGCAACACGGAACAAAATTGTGATGGCATATGTGGCTGAGTTGCAGCATTTTGGGGAGATTTACATCATATGTTGATCCTATGGAACTTGCTCATGGGGAATGCGCGAGTGCTGTTGCGAGCTGGATTGGACGCCAGCGGGTCATGAAGTTCTTGAAAGGTCTTAATCAAGATTTTGAGGGGAAAGGGTTGCTTTACTATATCAAACCACTACCCCTTCTCTCAAAGAAGCCATTGCAGCTATGTCCGAGAGGAAGTGCATCTAAATATGACAAAGGGCAGCGATTATGTCCCTCATCCGACCTTCTACACAAACGAGAGACAAGAGATGAGAGACTGTTATACTTGTGTTATCACCAGATTTTGGTCAAATCAGGAGGTGGGCCGTAAGAGAGATGGGCTTAGAAGATTACACGTGGGAGATCTTTGAAGCGGCCTCGCACGAAGAGTTTGGGCTAGATTGCCCGTGTATCTTCAATTATGGTAGATTATATCTTAGATTAAAAGTTAGAGTTTGTATCGTGCACGGTGGGGATTATTCCCACGTTAGAAAGTCCCCTGGACTATAAATATGTATCTAGGGTTTATGGAATAAACAACAACCAACGTTCAACCAACAAATCAATCTCGGCGCATCGCCAACTCCTTCATCTCGAGGGTTTCTATCGGTAAGCAACATGCTGCCTAGATCGCATCTTGCGATCTAGGCAGCACAAGCTCCACGTTATTCATGCGTTGCTCGTACTGAAGCCTTGTTGATGGCGAGCAGCGTAGTTATCATAGATGTGTTAGGGTTAGCATAGTTCTTCGCGTAACATGCTATCGTAGTGCAACCCTTGCATGTCTAGCCGCCCTCACACCTATTTTAGGTGTGGGGGCGGCACCCCGCTTGATCATTATTTAGTAGATCTGATCCGTTACGATTGCTCCTTGTTCTACAAGGATTAGTTTAATATCTGCAATAGTTAGGCCTTACAAAGGGGTGGAGGATCCAGCGGCACGTAGGGTGTCGTTCGCTGGCCCTAAACAGGATGTTCTGGGGATCAACCTTGTGTTGGTTTTTAGGCCTTGTTTAGGATCGGCTTACGATCACCGTGCGTGGCCGCGAGGCCCAACCGTGAGTAGGATGATCCGATTATGCGGTGAAAACCCTAAATCGTCGTAGATCTCATTAGCTTTATCTTGATCAAGCAGGACCACCATATATTCGTGCACCTCGTACGAATCATGGGTGGATCGGCTCCCTGAGCCGATTCACAGGATAACCTGAGAGCCGATCGAGGCTCGTATTTAATGTTTACGTGTATGCCATGCAGGAAACTAAGCGAGGCATCTCCATCACCTTCCTGACCAGGTATAGGTCAGGTGGCACGCCCTTGCATCAGCATCGGACGTGTGACCAGAAGGCTTTGCGGGCCGTCGCTCGGAGGGACCTCAGCCAGCCGCAGCTCTAGGTTGTTCCCGGCTCTACGGTGTTGCCCGTCGCTGCCCGCCGGTGGGTTTCTGACGACAACAACTTGTGGACAGAAGAGACACTTGAAGCATCACTGTACCTCCTTTGCTACACCTCCTAGGGGGGAGGAGGATACACACATGGCCGAGGAAGCTACAGAGGAAGAGGTGATGGCAGAGGTGGTGGACAACAATATGGTAGAGGTGGCGGACAACAGTGTGGTAGAGGTGGTGGAAAACAATATGGCAGATGTGGTGGACATTCATATGTACATAAGTATGGCAGGGGTGGTGGATAGCAGCACGCTACATCACCCAAGGCACATATGGCAGTAGCTTCAGAGCCAACTACCAGTACCTCTCAGGTACAATCAAAGAAGAAGGACAAAATGAAGCAACCTTTGGGAACTTTGCTCACTATGTCTACAAAGATGAAGGTAATATTGATAGAGTGTCTATAGCCACTCATAATGTTAATTCAGATTGGATTCTTGATTCTGGAACATCCAAACATGTTACTGGGAATATTAATGAGTTTGAATCTTATACTCAGTATCCTCCCACATATAGAGGCACTATCCAAACAGCATATGGCACAACATAATCTATAAAAGGGGAGGGGTCAGTGCAATGTACACCCAACATTAAATTGTCATCAGTTCTACATGTTCCTGCTTTTCCAGTGAATATGTTGTCTCTAAGTGCCTTGATTGATCAGTAGGACTACCGTATAATAGTTGATAGATATATGTGTTTAATTCGGGAAATGGAGAGCATCAAGAATATTGGGACTGCAACTAGGCATAGAGGTCTTTGGCACATAGATCGTGACAAGATGGGGCATGATGCGAGTTCTGTGCTTGATGCGATTGTTGGAGGAAAGGAGAGTATGTCACTGGTTCATCATTGTCGAATGGGCCACATGGCGTTTGATAAAATGTTCCGAGTTTTTCCTGATGTAATGGATGGAGTGGACAAAACCAAATTATGTTGTGATGCTTTTGAATATGCTAATCATACGAGAACCTCTTATGTTAGTAGATGAATCAGAAGTGTATCCCCATTTGTGTTAGTGCACTCTAATGTATGGACGTGTCTTATTGTGTTGGTAAGTGGCATGAAGTACTTTGTGACTTTTATTGACTACTATTCCAGAATTACTTGGATCTATCTTATGCGTCACAAAGATGAAGTGTTCACTTGTTTTCAGAATTTTTGTGCCCATGTGAAAAACCAATTCAATGTTCAGGTGCAAGTGATCAGAACTGATAATGGTAGTGAATATATCAACAAACTTTTTGCTGCTTTCTTATCTTCACAAGGTATATTGCACCATACTTCATGTCCTGACTGACAAGTTATCAACTTGCCAATGCCTACAAGTTGTAGACTAGGGTTTCATGGAAAGTAGAGGGCAAGTAGATATCAAAGGTTTCAGCCAAAAAGGTGCTCGACTGCTAAAAACTAGGGTTGTGTTGACAATGAATCGATCCTTTCTTTCTCCCTCGACTCCCCCTTATATAGGAGGCGGAGCCGAGGGTTTCGTGATGTACAAGTTACAAACAGCGGGAGACTTTTTGAGTTCGTCTCGTACAATTACAAGTCTATTCCTAATATATCTCTATCTTCCATATCGACACCTTATTGGGTTTCCGGGCTTTATAATCTTCGGATCATAGGCCTTCAGTAAACCCCGGGTACCTTCTCCGGCAGGCCCATTGGGGATGCCTATGTCAGTAGCCTCCGAGATTTTGCTTGAATCATAGAATCGAGTAAAATATCCATCATTACGATTAACTCATAATTTCTTCAAGTCACTAAAAAAATTTCACAGAATATTCATATATTGTGCAGGGACAATGATAAATGGGGCTGGTTCATCTGACGGATCAGGTACCAGTTAACTGCTCTTGTGTCAATCCCGCAAAAACCTACTTCAAGGTCAAGTCCCTGGACTCGGCCCCGGTATACTGGCGTAATTTGACATGTGTCGCTTAAGGTCTTACCATAATCCGAATTCCAGTCATATTTATCGGGTACCTAACGCGCCCGTTAGGATTTTTCTTTGCATCTGCTGATACGCGAAAAGTAGCAGACCGCATTCAGGTGCGATACCACGCCACACAAGATGGATCCCGGGGACTTACCTTCGTAAAATATTACGACTTTCAGAGATTTTTTCACGACGGACGCGCTCTGAGAATATATTGTCGAGTGTCTTTCTCGGCTGCTGGAATGACATATTTATTCGAGTCATATAATAACTTACTATCTTGACCTCCCGATGGGAGTATATGAAGAGTTATGTTTTAAATCGAAGATGTGCAATGTTACTCCTCACATGTCATCGGGTGCGCGACAAGCGCTCCCGATGGGAGTAGCCCCCGAGGCTACAGCCAAGTGCTTGTACTTGGCTATAGGCTCACCTTTTTGCTATCTTGTCGCTTGTATTGTTAGCTTCCCATCTTTTTCATTTTTATCGGGTGCGCGACCAGCGCTCCCGATGGGAGTAGCCCCCGAGGTTACAGGCAAGTACTTGTACTTGGTTGTAGGCTCAATTTTTTCTTTCTTGTGTCAACTCGATATTTTCTTTTGCTGCCTCTCCCTCTTATCATAAATATGAACCATATTTCTGATAAGAGTAGCCCCCAAGCGTGTGACCAAATGCTTTTTATTTGATCACAAGCTCCCGATGTTTTCTGGTTAGCTCACTCATTGTTTTCGCTGTCGCTATATTTGATAGAACCACCCGATATTTTCCTTCATGATGATATCATTAGTTCATTACTGACGATAGCCACGACCACCTCCTTGAAAACCACGGCTCCTATCACGTCGCTGAAGTGTGGGTCCAAAGTTCTGCACGGTCGACACGTTGCGCAAGTGGGGGACACACATCCTCCGCAATTACCGGCACACGCGCAGTAACTTCTGTCCAGTAACTTCTTCCCGAAAAGACGATTGTACCCTTATTGACACGCATAAGGCATAAGATGCATTTTCTGTTCATCCAACGGTGCGACGGATCAGTTCCTCTCTATAAAATCACCCCTTCTTCCTCATTCTCCCTCTTCGTTGCGCCGCTCTTCTCTCTCCTCTCTCGAGTTCTGCCATTGCCGTGCTCAAGCTCCTCGCGCTCGTGCTTCCAATCCTCCCTTTTCTCCACTAGAGCTATGTTTTATGTCGCCGCACACCAAACTGCTGCGACACACCGCGCCAGGCACCAACGCAGCAATGCAGAACACGGAGATCTCTGGATGGGAGAGATCCAAAATCTCCAACCAAGACCAGAAGACCCTCAAGAAGCTTGGCCTGGTCAAGAAGGAGGGCTCGCTGATCTTTCCCGGCGAGGAAAGCTTCCCGAGTCCTCCCATTGGGTACCGGGTAACTTTTATCGAGGCGAATTATCAACTTGTGAGGCATTGAAAAGTTGATAAACTCGACGAAAGCTTCCCGAGTCCTTGAATTGGCGCCGTCTGTGGGGATTAGAGGCGACAAGGAGCTGATCCCCAATATTGGTGGCTCCAAAGGAAAAAAGAACCTCTCCTGGTGGATCGATGATGTGTTGCCCCACAGACGGCGCCAATTGAAAAGGTATCAATTTGTCAATGCCTACAAGTTGTAGACTAGGGTTTCGTGGAAAGTAGAGGGAAAGTAGATCTCGAAGGTTTCAGCCGAAAAGGTGCTCGACTGCTAAAAACTAGGGTTGTGTTGACAATGAATCGATCCTTTCTTTCTCCATCGACTCCCCCTTATATAGGAGGCGGAGCCGAGGGTTTCGTGATGTACAAGTTACAAACTGCGTGAGACTCTTTGAGTTCGTCCCGTATAATTACAAGTCTATTCCTAATATATCTATATCTTCCATATCGACACCTTATTGGGCTTCCGGGCTTTGTAATCTTTGGGTCGTGGGCCTTCAGTAAACCCCGAGTACCTTCTCCGGCAGGTCCATTGGGGATGCCTATGTTACTGACACCCCTCTCCGGAATGGAGTTGTTGAGCGGAAGAATAGGCACATTCTTGAAGTGGATCGATCTCTTATGTTTACCATGAATGTTCCCAAATTCTTATGGAGTGAGGCAGTTATGACTCCTACATATTTAATCAACATAATGCTTTCAAAGATTCTGGGTATGCAGTCTCCTTGCGAACTCCTTCTAAATAACAATGACTTAGTTGTGCCACCAAAACTCTTTGGTTGTACATGTTTTGCAAGGGATCACAAGCTATCTATTGGCAAGCTAGATCACCGGGCTATCAAATGTATTTTATTGGCTATTCCTCCAGACAGAAGGGTTACAAGTGTTGGAGTCCCACTGACAGGTGGACATTTGTAAGCATGGATGTTACGTTTCGCGAGTCAGAACCATTTTATGGTGGTGGGAGTGATTTTAGTGGCTTGTTCTAGGGGCTTGACCATCTTGGTGATGCTCAAGAGGGGGAGCAGCAGCAAGGTGGTGACCAACATCAACAATTCCTATTATTGCGGAGATTCCTGTAATTCCTGGTACACCTACACCACCTAGACCCGTACCACCACAAAGATGGCTGCATAATCCATTTGTGTACTCTAGAAGACAAGTACAAAAGGAATAAGTAGATGCACTAGAAGAGCAACAAGACCAGGGCAGGGGAGCAACCCATTGGACCTGAAAATCAAGGAAGCACAAGCGTAGATTCTGTTGAAGAGAATCTATCTTAGACTGAGTCCAATAATAGCCTAGACTTACCAATTGCAATAAGAAAATGGATAAGAAAAGTTGGGCCCCCAAAGCGATATAGTTATGATGACTATGACGTAGGAAATAGTATTTCTTACAAGGCATTGTCACCCTCTTTTCGGGCTTTTGTTGCTTCGCTGCAAACTGTATATGTTCCTAAGGATTGAAAGGCGTCCAGGTTGGACCCGAGATGGTGCAATGCAATGATGGAAGAATTAGAAGCTTTGAAGAAAAATAAAATATGGGAGTTGACATATCTCCCTAAAGGAAAAAACTTGTGGCAAAACTTGTGGCAAAAGGATATAGTCAGAATTATGGCATTGACTATGATGAGACCTTTGCACCAGTGGCAAAAATGAGCACTGTCAAAATATTAATCTCTTGTGCAGCAAATTTCGGATGGCCCTTGCATCAACTTGATGTCAAAAATGCATTTTTGCATGGTCATCTTCAAGAGGAGGTGTACATGGAGATGCCAACAGGATTTGTCACACGTGAAACTAAAGGGAAAGAATGTAGACTGAAGAAATCACTATATGGGCTCAGACAATCTCCACGGGCCTGGTTTGACAGGTTTAGACAAGTGGTGTGTGGCATGGGATATGGTCAATGTAATGGAGACCATACCTTATTTTACAAACATTCTGAGCAAAAAATCACTATCCTTGATGTGTATGTTGATGATATTATTATCACGGTAGATGATGATGTAGAAATCGCAAAACTGAAAGGATGCTTGAGTCAAGCATTTGAGGTGAAAGATTTGGGAAAATTTAAATACTTCCTTGGAATAGAAGTTGCAAGATCATCAAAAGAGATATCACTATCTCAAAGAAAGTATATCTTGGATCTCTTAGTGATATGGGCATGTTGGGGTGTCGAGTGGCTTCAACACCTATTGACCAAAATAATAAAATCACTGCAGAGTCTGGAGAACCCATAGACAAGGAGAAATATCAAAGACTTGTTGGAAGACTAATATACTTATGCCACACGAGACCAGATATATCATTTGCAGTGAGTGTAGTGAGTCGCTATATGCATGACCCGAGGGAATGGACACTTGGAAGTAGCTCAAAGAATCTTAAGATACTTGAAGGGCACTCCGGGAAAAGGATTGCGGTTTAAATGAAATGGACACCTAAATGTAGATGGATATTGTGATGCAGATTGGACTAGCTGCTTATATGATTGAAGATCCACCTCAGGGTATTTTGTTTTTGTTGGAGGAAAGTTGGTGTCATGGAGAAGCAAGAAACAATATGTTGTCTCAAAATCAACAGTCGAAGCAGAGTACGGAGCTATGTCACAGGGCTGGGTGAAATGTTGTGTGTACGAAACCTTCTAAGAGTGCTGAAAATTGTAAGGTAAGGAAGCTTGAAAGTGTGGTGTCATAATATGTCTGCCATAAACATAGCAAACAACCTGTCCAGCATGAGAAAACTAAACATGTGAAGATAACAGGTTCTTTATTAAAAAAATATTGATGCAGGGATTATCTTATTGGTTTATGTGAGATCAGGACAACAAGTGGCAGACTGTTTAACAAATGGGTTGTGCTCAAAGGAGTGCAATCTTGTTTGTGCCAAGATGGAGATGATTGACATTTATCACCCATCTTGAGGCTCAAAGGAGTATAAAAATTAAAATTGGTCATACAAAGTACTGTAGATTCACCCGCACGTTCAGTTCGCGGATTTTGTGACGTAATGGGATGGGTGAAGCTGCAGGCGTCACTGCGGTGCAAACACGCTAAAGTTGTATGAGGTCATTGCTCTGTTACTTGTTAATGCAGAAAGTTCGAATGCTAGCATCAACTTCAGTAGGCAAGTTTTACACATCAACTTCGAATAAGTTGTTCTCTTTGATAAATATATGATGGGAACAAGTGACAAACACAAGCAGTTAACTCTAAGCATTGAACATGTGAGGCATCTCACCTTGACTAGTAGGTGTGACAGAAGAACAGAGCAAATTAACAGATGTGTAGGCAAGATTCAGACCTAATGGAAAGGTGACACTGACTATACCCTATGATTTTTGATTCACGTTACCGAGTAATAATAATTAGAGATGACCTAAATCCATCTTGCTACTTGCCATTTGCCAAGTTAGATGGGAGAAGGGTCCAAGAGATCGGTGACAAGGTTCAACGTCACTGGCTAGACCAGCAAGAAAAGTACAGTAGAAAGTAGCAGAAAGTAGGGACGACAAAAGATATCCGCGGTAATCCAGTCAAAGATGCTATAAGCTTAAACTTTGCACAATACCAGACCTGTTTTGCCGGAGCAGACTTTATCTATAAGTCCTCATTTGCAATTGAGATCGGATAGATAATACGCATCATGTAACTTAGGTAGGAAGTGATGTCGAGTCTTTTACCTACTGTGCATTCAGATTTACGTATGCAAGCTAATAACTACAGAATTTGTCCTGTCGGGAGTTACATTATGATACTGTGAGAGTCAACATTTGTAGCCTTTGAGAAGACAGAAAAAAGATGGCTTGGGATTCAGACAAGTGCTGAAGTAATAAGAGTAATAAATATTCATTTGAAACATAACAAAAGCCAGCACTCCCAAATCATCTTCAGATAACAAGGAGTGCTTCTGGCGGTACAAAAGAATTCAGGAACGAAAGAATGGCATGGGTAACAAAATCCTCCTACCCCCTAAAAAAATCTAATCCTATATACAGACCGGAAAAAATAGACTCTGAACTGAAGTCTACTTCTTCAGAGTCTGAACTCTGAAGTAACTAAGTGCTGGAAATTTCAGTCCGCAAGAGGCTGACTACTCTGTGCCGGTAGTGGATTTTGTATCATCAGTGATGGTAGTGCCGGTCGCGGTAGTATGGCTCGCCTCGCCGGTGAAGGAGGAGCTGGCAGAGACCGCCATCGAGGGCTTGATCTGCTCGAGCTGCCGCAGCACCTGCTGCGCCTCGGGCCGTGTCACCGGCGAAGGATCGACGCAATGCAACGCGAGTTTCAGCGTCTTCACAAGCTCCTCGCCGGTCTCGGATCCCGCGGCCGCGTCCTTCATGAGCTCAAGGTCGAACACCTCGTTGGTCCACTCCTCCTCGACGACGGAGGCCACCCACTGCGGCAGGTCGAGCCCGTTGGTGGTGTCCCCCGGCGACTTGCCGGTGAGGAGCTCGAGCATGATCATGCCCAGGCTGTAGATGTCCGTCTTGGTGTTGGCCTTCTTCAGCTTGGAGAGCTCTGGCGCCCGGTACCCGAGAGCACCAGCCGTGGCAACCACGTTGTTGTTAGCCGCGGCACTCATGAGGCGCGGCAGGCCGCAGTCTGCGATCTTGGCGTTGGTGTCCTCGTCCAGGAGGATGTTGTTGCTCGTCAGGTTGCCGTGCACCATGGTCGCGTCGGCGTGCAGGTGGTGCAGCCCCCGCGCAATGCCCACGGCGATGTTCATCCTGGTCGGCCAGCTCACTGGTGGGCTCTCCGGTGTGCGAGCTGCAGATGCAAGAGCAATGGGCATTGTCAGATACTCAGAGCAAAGAATTAAGCAACTCGGTCAAAGCTAAATAAAACAGTGGGCACTGAAGAAGTGTGGTTAATTACCATGGAGGAAAGACGCAAGGTTGCCCTTGGTCATGAAGTCGAACACGAGGAGCTTCTCGCCCTTGGGCCCATGGTAGTAGGCCCTGAGAGAGAGCAGGTTGGGGTGCCGGAGCTTCCCGAGCGCGTTCACCTCGGTCTCGAACTCCTTGCTGCTCTTAGCAATCTTCTCCCGGAGCCGCTTCACGGCGACATAGCTGCCGTCCTCCATGGTCGCCTTGTACACCGTGCCATACGTGCTCTTCCCCAGGATCTCCGCGGTGGCACACAGCAGGTCGTCGGCCGTGAACGAGAGCGGCCCATCAAAGTGGACCAGCTTGCCGCCACCGTCACCGCCGGCTTCGCTCCCCTTACCGCCTCCACCGCCTGGCTTCCCGACCTCCTTGGATGCCAAATCCTTGGCGCCCTTCTTCTTATCCGACGCGCTGTCCTTCTTATCTTTCCTCCAGAAGATGAGCACGCAGCAGAAGAGCAGCGAGAAGAGGAAGAGAATGCCTGCGACCGCAATGACGAGCTCCTTCTTGCTGATCTTCCTGGTCTTGGCAGGGAGTGGAGGAGGAGGCGCCATGGCCGCCGGAGACGACGCAGAAGTGCAAATGGCCGAGCCATTGAACCCGCAGAGCTGAAGGTTCCCCACGAAGGAGCTGGAGTTGAACTTGCTGGAAAGAGCCACGGGAACGGGGCCCGAGAGGCTGTTGTAGGACACGTTGAGAGCGCCGAGGTTGTTAGCAAGGCTGCTCAGGGACTCTGGAATCCCTCCGGTGAGGTTGTTCTCGGAGACGTCGAGGGACGACAGCCTTGTGAGGTTGCCGACCGTCGCCGGAATCTCCCCGTCGAGGAGGTTTCTTCCAAGGGACAGTTTGGTGAGGTTCTTGAGCCCGTCGATGGCGTCAGGAACGTGGCCTCCGATGCGGTTGCCGTCGAGGTTGATCTCTTGTAAGGAGGTAACGTTGCAGAGGGAGACGGGGAAGGTACCGGCTAACAGGTTGTCAGAAAGGTCTAGGAACTGGAGGCTCGAGAGGTTCCCAATGGTGGCCGGGATCTCGCCGCTGAGATTGTTATTGTTGAGGCTGAGGGATTCAAGGAAATGTAGAGAAGTAAGACTGGCTGGGATGGCGCCTGAGAGGTTGTTGTAGGCGAGGCTGAGCCTGTAGAGCCTGGTAATGTTGGCGAGCGCGGGAGGGATGGCGCCGGAGAGCGCGTTGCCGCTGAGGTCCAGCGTCTGCAGGAGCGCGCACCCGCCGAGCTGGGGCGGCACGGCGCCGGAGAAGCGGTTGTTGAAGAGGTAGAGCCCCCGGAGGTCGCGGAGGAGGCCGACGGCGGCGGGGACGCGCCCGCCGAGCGCGTTGTCGTGGAGGGAGAGCTTGCGCAGCGCGGTGAGCTGGCCGACCCTGTCGGAGAGCGTGCCCGCGAGGCCCTTGAAGGGCAGCTGGAGGGCCACGACCCTGCCGCGCGCGCACTTGACGCCCGCCCAGGCGCCGGAGCAGGCGTCGAGGCCCGTCCCGTTCCAGCCGCGCAGGAGCCCGCGCGGGGCCGCCAGCGCCTGCCCGATCGCCCGCAGGGCCTGCAGGTCCGCCTGCGCGATCGGCACGCCGTCGGAGGAGGACGGCGACTGTCCGTGAGCCGGCGCCGCCGCGTGCTGGAGCAGAAGCACGAGCAGCAGTGATAGCGCGAGGACGCCGCCGCCGCCGCCTCTTGACCCGACGCTGCATCGTTTGCTGCCCCTCATTGCTAAAAACTAGCTCTAGGATCTAACTCTAAACCAAATGCAATGCAACAGTGCAGTGCAATGCGGTTGCAATCTCTCTATCCTCGTACCCAGCCTAGCTATGTAGGCACTGATTTTCACGAGTTCTTTCTTGGGGTGGATTCCGGCGGTGAGGGAAAAGCAATAGTGCAGGAGTCTATATAAGCAAAGCAGGCAGCAGGTCAGAGGGTGAGAGGAAAGAAAGGAGGGAATAATCAGGGAAAGCCTAACGGATTCGACCAGCCAGATGCGCTAAGCAACGGCTAGCTCGCGAGTCGCCACTGCCACGGCGGCGACCAAAGTGTTCTTTAAGCAGGTCGTACAACAATGGCAGGAGTACGTTGAGGTTGAGGGGCAGAGCGGCGCTACGGTACGAGGCCCTGGGCGTGCGGGCCAGGGCCAGGCAGATGCAGGGCCGGAAAGAATCCAATCTTCACCACCCATTCAGTGCGGCAGGCCGTACCGTGCTGCGCGCGCGCGCGTGATCGGCGCCAACGGCTATCTCCTCCCTCCCCGGCGACGGGGGGCAGAGCTCTCGGTCGGCAGCAGCGAGCACGTGCGCCATGGTTATAATACTGGCATCGAGAGCAGCGACCGAATTTAATGGCAGTAAAGAGAGATTAGCGAGCCGCGGACCACAGACATGGCACTCGAGGTGTCGGCTGCCGCTGGACGTGGCTCCCCACGGCCGCCATGGCCCGGCGCGTCAGCAGCAGGGGTGGCGGACTGGGAATTCCGGTGGACTGGTGGTGCGCGGGCTGGACAGGCACCAATGCACAGCATGATTTCGTGCCCGGAAAGCGCGAGAGATTTCGATGGATCTTCGTGCCCAGCCAGCCTTTGTCAACTGCTCCTGCCTCCTCCTGGTGGTTGGTGGTGCCGTGGTTGTGCGAAGCGAGCCACTCGATTCGATTGACCATCATGTGATGTACTCCTGGAAGAATGTGCGCACTGCCCAGGAGGGCGACATGGCCATACTTCAGCTCACTGCGTGCCTTTGACCCTGCCCTGCCAGCGCTTTCCAACGGCCAGTAGCCGAGTCAGTATCTAAGAACGTGTTTGGTAGCCTGGAGGTTGCATCTAGAGAGCAAAAAAAAAAAAAAAAAAAAAAAAAAAAAAAAAAACCTTAGCGGTTGGTTTAACTAGTTCTCAAAGCACCTCTAGACAACTAGACATGTTCCTAGAGAAACGCTCGAATGGACCGTGCTTCCTTCTCAACACTAGCAATACCTGAGGTAGTTCTGCTCACCCTTTCTTAAACTCTTTCAGGTACTACTCTTGTAATAAACACAAACATGTTTTGAATTAAAATAAGTTGTACATGAAAAAGATGATTGATATGAATCCATTCACCAATTTGTTTCAAGTTTTGTTTGCCGTAAACCGTGTTTTGTCTTCATGTTTAGCGTTTTTTTGAGCGAATTTTCTTAAATTCGTCACACATGATCAACTGTTTGAAATTTCCTTTGAAGAGTAGGTTCACCCCACCGTTGTAAATATTTTCTTTCGGGAGATGTAGACAGATAGATAAACAACTCGCTAATATAATGTAATTAGTACGTATGTGCTAATTTATTTGGGTGCACTGTAATCTGTTGTTTAAAGTCTCACTTGTCTTGATCATCTTGTTCATCTGTTCATGGTGGTAACCACCCTCGGCATTGTGGTATTTCCTTGCAGTCGTCATGGTATGCATTGTGCTCGATTCCGTGGACGACGACATGATCATGGTAGGTGAGCGGTGAGAAAGTGTAATCAATGGTGTCACGTCACCAGGTGGTATTTCCAGACGCCGCCCTGGTAGACCTTGTGCCCGACTTCGTGGATGGCAATATGGTCATGATAGGTCAGAGGTGGTAATCCATGGTGGTAGCCACATCAGCACCATGGTGACATTTCCATGCACCGTCATGGTAGCCCTTGTATCTGGTTTCGTAGACAACGGCATAGTGATGATTGTGGTATGTGAGAGGCGGTAATCCATGTCGATAACCGTTGTGGCCACCATCAGCGGTGGTATGATGGTAACCTCCGTGGCCACCATCGTTGGCGATGGCATGGTGGTACCGTGTAGGTGCAGCCAATGGCGACACCGACCTTGTTGTGCTACGCCAGAAGTTTCAGCCTATCATATTCAACCTAATCTTGCACGCACGTAGCGTCAACCACCTTGGCCATCTTCGGCGAGAGTGGCATGCTGGTCAACCACCTTGGCCATCTTCGGCGAGAGTGGCATGCTGGTCTTTCTAAGCGTCAGCGTGTTGTCAGGCTTCGTGGGCAACAACGTGAAGCTCATTGGATCACAATAAGGAGGTGAGAGATAAGGGCATGTACAATGGGGGCAGCACCTACCTACTGCCCCAGATTTCCATGTAAGCAAAGAAAAAAAATGGGAGGTAAAAATCAACCACAACATTCCAAGATATCACATGCAATGGTCCTCACAATCTGACTCAAACTACTTTTTCCCCACCTCTTATCTACACCACCGGCTCATCTCCTCTCCTCTCTCTCCTCCCTCTCTCACACTTTTTCAACTTTAGCATTGAGGAGGTGGGATCTCCTGCAAGAGACCACTTTAATCTGCATGTGCTGATTAGGACCATCCAAACCTACATAGCTGTCCACGGTGTAGCATTGGCCATGCCCTAAGGTTGCCATGTGAACAAATGGCAGAGACTAAAGCTGAGCTCGGATGTAACCAAATAAATTGGGCCTTGTGTATCTGCCAAAAAAAAGTCCTCAGAAGCTACCAAACAAATGGCCAAATCTAATCCAAATTTCGTTTGCAGCGCTTCTCATCTCCTCGCGTCAGTGACCCCTAAATCGGGACCAGACTACAAAATAGGTGCTAAACATCAAATTCCAGTTCAAAAAATGTACTCCCTCTAATCCATGAAAAGTATCCAAAAATTTGCACTAATCTAGCAGTACAAAGTTTAGCTTATTTTGAACCGGAGGGAGTAGGTACTATGTACAGAAAGGGTAACTGAAAGCGGCGGCTCACTGCAAAGAACGGAGAAGGGAGAATTGATAGGACAGCAAGTCAAAACGTCCGGTCCCCTGCGAACCCCAGGGAGGACGGAATGGAGCTGCATCAGATTCATTCTAATTTAAGGTTGTCAGTCAGTCACCATCTGTGGCCATGACCGTTAGCCAACGTCAGAAACTTTACTAGGAGTAAAGTCTCAAGAGAATGTCAGAAATGCGTGTTCGTGACAACACAAGGATTAGCCAATTGCTTGTTATTGAGCACAGTACTAGTTTAGTACAGTCAGCGTAAGTTGAACTAAACACCCAGTTTCTAATCCCTTCCTGCCCAAACAAGCCACGAAGGGAAAACCAGTGATCCTCAGTTCTTGGGTCAAATGAGAAAGAAACTGGCATGATCAACAAATGATCTCATCTGTCAAAAGCCTGAGACAAATGGAGGTTCGGCTACAACGCAGAGAGCAAACACTACCTGAGCCTGAGCAGCGAGTAACTTAGATCTTTGATAGTAGCTTCAGGAAGGAAGTATATGCATACACTGAATCAAAATCTGAATTCCTCATCTATATCAGATAAGCTATCTGGGGGATCATACACAATCATATCAGGGAAAAGCTCCAGAAACTCTCGTTTTATCTTCTCCCTCAGCGCCGGATATGGGATCAGGCCTTTCAGTATAACCCGGAACGGCAAGGAGAGGGGCGGCTCAGGGGAGCTCCTCATGTCTTCGTAAAACTCCATCGCCAGATCTATCAGGCCAGCGTCGCAGAACACTCTTACGATGTCGCCATAGGTGTGCTGATCAAATAGCACATCTTCAGACTTCAGATCTGCCCACACCTGCCTTGTCTCGTCGATCTTCTTGTTCCTAGCTAGCATATGCAGCATGTCTCGGTACAAGTACATATCGGGTCGATACCAGATCTCTTTCCGCACAACGCCGTATATCTGTAAAAGCAGATAAATGCTTAATCTTACAGAAGCCTATGGCACTTTAAATAGTATAAAGTGTTGCTTATACACTAGTCTGCTCTAGGTTGCAGGTACATGGAGTTTTGGAAACATCCACCTAACCGCACAACACCGTATATCTGTAACAACAGATAAATGCTTAATCTTACAGAAGCCTATGGCACTTTAAATAGTATAAAGTGTTGCTTATACACTAGTCTGCTCTAGGTTGCAGGTACATGGAGTTTTGGAAACATCCATCTCACCAAGGTAATAATGACATAAGTGCATGTCCCACAAATGCGCACTGCATTTTGGGGGAAAATGCACACCGCACAACTAAAATAGCTTAAACTTCCCCAAAAAAATGGAATGGAGTTGGAAGTAAACTTCTCTGAGATGAAAGGAATTATAATCTGAATAGATAATATAAAAAACGATTGCCAAAGCATCAAATTTGCATTTTAACAACTATCAGCATGACTGACACCGATGTGCATCATACTTTAAGTGAATAATAATCATTCAAGCTTAATGAGGAATGACGCGCCAAACTGCATAGTCCTTTTCTGTGAGGCATTAGGCTGGGATCACCCTCCTAAAATTATGTTGGCTGGGCTGTCTTTGGGGCGATGGCATGGTCAATTTGGACGAGTCGCAGTGACTTAGTTTTTGAGATCAAAGCTGTTTCTTCACCACTACAAGTTATCTATAGAACTATTGCTTTGCTGTCACAGTGGTTGTCACTGGTTCCGGAGAAGCGTAGAGAGTCCATGCTGCTCGCAAAGGAAAAGATTCAAGCTAAAGCTCCAGAACTGCAAGTGATCTGCAGGCGGCAACAAGGAATAGGGTAGGGTGAATGTTGCATGGCACCTGAGAGTGCGTTGCTAGCAGCCATGTGTGCTGTCATGGACAAACTTGATTAGCTCGCCCAGTGAGTTTTGTTTTCTTTCCAGCTTTCGGTTGTTTTGCGCTGTACCGCTCTCGCTTTAGCTTTGGAAGTTTGATAAGAACTTTCTTGGGTATTGTTGTTGGTCGATGGCTGTCTAATGTCCTGAACTTGGCAGCCCTGGATAATTTTTGGTCTTCTGTTGGGAGCTACTCGCCCCATGATTACATTGCCGCAGTGCTCCCTCTAGCTCCTAGAATTCTTTTGGAGGATGGCCTTGCTGACAAGGTGCTGGAACGTACGGAAATCACGGGAGAATTGGTAGCCATTGGCTAATCATGTTTGTCGATCTATGTTTTGATTATCAGTGTTTTCCAATTGCCATGCATCCTTGTGGCACGAACAGGAATTTCTGATATAATTTTGAGACGTGAACTTCTGATGTTGGCTAACGTCTATGTCCTCCCAACAAAAAAAATCTTGTCAGTCTTATTCCTCTCAGTTGCGATGTAAGCTCTTCCATAGCACTTCAGTTAAGTGAAACAGCTCAAGTCCTCAGATACAGACATCTTTCTCTACTGCGCGCAGTTGGTCAGATTAAGCTTTCTCTATATGCCTTCCTTTAGCAAATCATCGAAATCCAAAGGGTCGCTGGTCCTTCAAAGGTTAGAGGCTAGATCATCAAAGTGGTTCTCAGTGATCGTATTCCCAAAAGCTTGCTCTCTTCCTCAATCATGGCCTCGATGACCTCATCCAAAATGGATTAAGTGGAAGCAAACCTTCATCCTTAATGAACTTTGTTCTGGCTTGAGTTTTTATGTTGATGTGGCATCCATGTGTGAGCAGTCCTGGATGGAAAACATCAATGGTTTTGTCCATAGCGAGAGGAGGCAATCATCTGTGTATGTGGGACCATAAGGGGCTGAAATAGTACTCCCTCCGCCCCAAAATAAATTGCTCAAATTTGTTTAGATACATAAGTATATAAACACATTTTAGTTATAGATACATCCATATATAGAAAAAGTTGAGCAAGTTATTTTGAGACGGAGGGAGTATCTATTTTAAACTATTCTGCCATTGCTTAGGATACCACCTTAACGTGAAGTTCTATGCAGACACCACATTAGCCACAACCCACAAGCCCACAACCAGGAACGAATGGTTAGTAAGAGTTTTGAGTGTTCAGGGATGGAATACAAAGCGAATGGTTTTGCTATTGTGTGGTGTTGTCTGGACTTGATCACCACAAAAGAGCACAACAACTTGAAAAAAGTTCAGTGCTGACTGCTGTGGAAGAAAGTTCAAATGAAGAATTAAAGATCACACATCAGAGGTCCAATTCAGCACATCGGATATTATATCCCACAAATAGGACCTCACCATCGGCAAGAGTACCAAAAGCCTATACGCAAATCACAACTACAGAATTTCAGTACTACTACCCAGTGGTGGAGCCAGCAGGTGTTAGGGTGGGGCGTGCCCACCCTAGAATTTCATCTTTGCACATATTTCAGTGAGAAAAATCAGAAATAAAAAAATCTAGCTCTTATATACATGATACCCCATGGTTGCCACACCCTAAGAAAATTTTCTAGATCCGCCACACAACCCAACCAAATTCCAAGCAAATTCTACTTCCAGCGAACTACCGATTTAATAATTACCAACTCAAAAAGCACCTGGATTCTACATAAAAAATATACAAGATATATTTCTGCGTAGGCCAGCTTTAGAAACTCTGGTCTACAATTCAAATAATTTATGTTCCTTAGGTGCAATTAAAGAGTACTTCATAATCAAAAATCCCAAGCATTGCAAACTGGACGCCAGTTCAGACTTTCAGGGTTGATAAAGTATTAGAATCACTAATTTTCTAGGAGTATATCAACATGCACATAGCATGACAGTCGAACTACTTTCAATTCAAACACTACTGAAACCCCATATTGCACCCATTTTCCGGATAAAGCATCGGAATCATATGCTTAATTTTCATCTAGGACGATCTTACTAGTAGAGAATAAAACAACAGTAAGTCGAGCAGACTTATCGGGGTGGAAGCGGGACCTTCATGGAGAGAAGCACGTGGTCCTGGCGCAGCAGTTCAAAGAGGACGGCGAGGAGGTCGGTGCGGAGGAGCCGAGAGACGTGCAATAGCATGTACTGCTCCAGCCGCGGGTGGCCTCCGGCGGGAGGCAGCGCCGCCAGCCGCTTGAGCTGCCCCACCGCCATGAGGCCTTCCTTCCCCATCTCCTTCTTCCGCCGCCATATCGACAGGCTAGGGCTCGATGCCGCCGCGGTAGAGCACGGCCTCTGGTGGAGTTCACACGCGGCGGCCGCCGATTGTAGGGTTTGTAAGAGGCGACGGTGGTGGCGGCGCGGCAGGAGACGGGAGAGCATTTGGGTGCTATTTTTTTTTTACAGCTGAGTGGTGAGTTATTGTGGTGGAAGTGGATGGGCCGCCAGTAAGTGATGCAACCTCGGCCTAACTGAGACCTAAGTGGGGCCTGTGGATCCGAAGGAGCCCAACTTTATTCCATCGGCCAGTTTGCAAGGATTTGAGTCATATATAGAGAATGCGGTGCCCAGTGTTGTGAATGGAAATACTGTGCACAATGTTTGTGCTCTTGGGCTGGCTGTAACCCAAAGACTCAGCTAGCATTTTGTCCTAAAATTATCTTTTTCTTTGTGAAACACAGTACAGACGTAGATTCACATATACATACATACACTCACCTCTATAAACGCATGCACGCACGCCCTACTCATATGAGCACCTCAGAGAGACTGAGTCCAAGAAACTGATCCGACGGGTCTTAATAATGGTTTTTTTCTTCTAAAAAAGCTTTTATGTTTGTGTGCTCTTCCGATCTTCCTTCCAATTTTCTAATGTGAAGATTGTCTACCTGCTACCAAGACCAAGATGCTAACATCTTACGAGAAAAAAATATCCACAATCACATATGGCCATTAACATATCAAACAATACATCTGCATACCTTATAACATGAATACGGGGTAGGAGAACATGAGGAGGAGGAAGAAGAAGGGCAGAGCATGACTAGGGAAAACCGAACTGTGGCCCGCCCAGCCCAGGAGATAAATGCATATGAACTTGTAAAATTTAGGCCACTAAAGGCTAATTTTCGTCTATTTTAGCATATTGGCCCACCCAGGTTTCCATGGAAGCTCGAACGCTCAGAAAGAAGGAGAAAGGCGAGTAAAAATGGAAGGGAAAATGAAAGGAGACAAGGTTATTGATGATGAGTGACTGGTGATGAGCTCCCATTATAGCTTCGAGTCACACATGATCGGTGGTGCATCCATGCCCTAGGATGTTGCGGAGCGGAGCTAAAGTAGAGTGGTATGGGATGAACAGAAGGGCATAGATATCTATAGCATCGTAACACTACGGAGGCGAAGACAAAAGAAAAACAGAAGGAAGTTGACATGGCTTAGAGGAGAAAGTGAAAGGACACGGATGTCGCCTAGAGGGGGGTGAATAGGCGGTTTAAAACTTTTACGAGATGGGCTTAACAAATGTGGAATAAAACTAGCGTTTACTTTATCAAGCCCAAAGCCTATATACTATGGTTCACCTATGTGCACCAACAACTTATGCTAAGCAATACAAGCAACTATGTGATAGCAAGATATATAACTTCAAGCACGATGGCTATCACAAAGTAAAGTGCATAAGTAAAGAGCTCGGGTATAGGAATAACCGAAGTGACGCGGAGACAACGATGTATCCCGAAGTTCACACTCTTGCGAGTGCTACTCTCCGTTGGAGCGGTGTGGAGGACAAGTCACTCCAAATGCATGAGGGCCACCGTATTCTCCTCGAGAATTCCCACCAAAAGGGATGTCCTCGATCCACTATGGAACCTTAGGGAGGTCACCGAACCCGCACAAAGCTTGGGGCTATCTCCACAACTTAATTGGAGGCTCCCAATAAATTGCCACTAGGGCCTTGCCCTTGAAGAATCTCCACAACTTAATTGGAGTCCCCAAGAACACCACTAAGATGCCACAAAGGCCTTGCCCTTGAAGAATCTTCACAACTTAATTGGAGTCCCCAAGAACACCACTAAGATGCCACAAAGGTCTTGTCCTTGAAGAATCTCCACAACTTAATTGGAGTCCCCAAGAACACCACTAAGATGCCACAAAGGCCTAGAATCCGTCTAGGGTTCCAAGAACCCAAGAGTAACAACCTTCTTGCTTTCACTTCCACGAATCATCGTGGAAAGCTCAAACCGATGCACCAAATGCAATGGCAAGAACACCACAAAGATGCTCAAGTCCTTCTCTCTCAAATTCCAACAAAGCTACAAAAGCTATTGGGGGAATAAGAGAGGAAGAACAAATAAGAGGAGGAACACCAAATTTCTCCAAGATCCAGATCTAGTGGATTCCACTCACAAAGAGAGGGATTTGATTGGTCAAGATGTAGATCTAGATCTCCTCTATTTTTTCCCTCAAATGGGGGCAAGAATCATGGAGGGATTGAGAGATAGAGCAAGCTTCTCTAGTTCAACAATGGAGGAGAGAGAGAGTGAGAGAAGCCAACCAGCCCAAGGAGGAAGAAGGGGTGCTTAAATACCCCTCCCATCGAAATATGACCGTTTGGGTATGCTCAGGCCGGATTTTCCGGGCCGGATATTTGCAAAATATCCGGGCCCCGAAAAACGGCTAAGGACCAGAAAAAACAGGGCCCTGGATGGGGGCCGGATATTTGGCCGGATTTTCCCAGAAACCAGATTTTTCGGGGGGGGGGGGGGGGGATTATCCGCCCCAAACTTGGGCCGGAATATCCGCCCCCTGAAAACTGGCAGAAACATGAAACTGAAACGGGCATAACTTTAGCATCCGGACTCCGATTTTGATGATCTTGGGCTTGTTTTAAATCTAGGAACAAGCTCTACAATATCATGCAGGGAACCATCATAATCCAACAATGTAGGATAGAAACAAATGATGAAAGGTTTGACCTATCTAAAAAAGATATACCGGTAAAAACCTCCAACCTTGAAAATGCAACAAGTTGCCCGTGCAAAAACCATTCTTGATGAACTAGAGCTTGTCATGAGAATAAGTACAAGATCTAAAACATCACATGGATAAGATCCAAATAACAACCAAGAAAGATGATGCAAGGATGCAAAGGTTTCAGCTCTCTCCGAACGATACGATCGAGTTACTCACTCGAGAGCCCTCTTGATAGTACGGCAACTAAACTATAAACCGGTCTCCAACTACACTAAGAGACCGGTGAGAAAGAAACCCTATCAAGGGCAAACCTTATACTTGCGCATTCCACTTGAGCTCGATGATGACGATCTTGACCGCAACAAGATGGAATGCCTTTCTTGATTGTGCTTGCTTGACGAAGTCTTGTGGATTGCTCCCCCATAATCCACCATGGGAGAGCTTCTTCTTCGGCGCATCTTCACATATCCATGATCACCATATGGATGGCAAGAGTCAAGCAAAGAATCTCTTTGAGATGGCTCATCTTGAACTTGCACATCATTTCGTTGATGTCTTGAAGTTAAACTTGAGAGATCACTTCATCTTCATCTTCAAGACATACTTGACACTTGAGTCAAGCAAAAAATCTCTTCGAGATGGCTCATCTTGAACTTGCACATCATTTCGTTGATGTCTTGAAGTTAACCTTGAGAGCTCACTTCATCTTCATCTTCAAGACATACTTGATACTTGATCTTCTTCATTTGCTTCTTATTGCAATCTTGAAGCCAACATACGGTCCAAGCATTGCCTTCAAGCATATGATCTCTTCAAGTTGGCTCATCTTGAACTTGCACTTCATTTTGTTGATGTCTTGAAGTTAACCTTGAGAGCTCACTTCATCTTCACCTTCAAGACATACTTGACACTTGATCTTCTTCATTTGCTTCTTATTGCAATCTTGAAGCCAACATATGGTTCAAGCATTGCCTATGAACAACTCCTACAAATATAACTCAATGCAAACATTAGTCCATAGGGATTGTCATTAATTACCAAAACCACACATGGGGGCACATGCACTTTCAATCTCCCCCATTTTGGTAATTGATGACAATCTCTTTGAGAGGGTTTATATAAGGAATTTAAGTAACAAACAAGTTGAATATATAGAGCAAACTCCCCCATAATATATGCATGTGTGAATGATCTTGACTTTCATTGCATATATTGGCATTCAAAGCCTAGTGGAGTTTCCTCTAAATATTCAACTATGCAAAGCAACAAGATGCAATGCAATAAAGGCACATGCTTAAGCACAAAGCAAAGACATAACCAAATTCCCTTAAACCCTCCAAACTTCTCCCCCATTGGCACCAATTGCCGAAATGGGTGAAAAATTTAGAAGGCCAATATAGTGAGAGTTCGTCCATAGCGTGTGCATTTCTCATAATTTGAGTGGAATCAAATGCACGTATCCAATGATGAATATTCGGAAGGAATCACACTATAGATAGGATCAAAGATTGCAAAAAGATAACAAAGTCAAGAAGCTTCAACAAATGAAGCAAGCAACCAAATGAACCACAAAGAAGCTACCAAAAGAAAGATAGATATTATGATAAGATCAAGAAGATTGCTCTAAATAATATGAGGAAGCTCCCAAGGTTTGTGCACAAAACTAGACAATTTGCATTGGAGTATAAAGTGCACAAACATGGAATCATTACTCACATAATATTATTCAAAACAAAAGATACCAAGTGAATCAAACTCTAATGATCACCACAAAATAGTGCCTTAAATAAAATGAGGAAGCTCCCCAAGGTACATGCATAACTTAAATGGTTGCATTTGAATACAATATGCATAACATGGAATCCTTACTCCCTCATTACCATTTAAAACACAAACATTTGCAATAGATCATAGATAGAAAATTAATCTTAACACTTTCAACAAACAAATGGTTGAGCAACAAGTAAGATGCACCATAATAAAAGGCTCAACCAAGAGGATATGTGAAAGACATGATAAAGCATATTATAAGACTATTATAAGGATGAGCAAAAAGCATCATCATAGTCTTCAATGAATTATATTGCTTAGCATGACCAATCAACATGCAACAAATAAATAAGATATCAAATGGAGATGTATCATCTCTTATGTGTATAAGTTTCTCTAAGTGAGAAATATCACAAAGATATTTATCCACAAAGAAACATGCACACACAAAATAGATACACAAGAAATATAGCATGATATCCAAGACGAAGTCATGCAATATACCAATAAGAATTTTTGCTTAATAGCATGGCCAAAGGCTCAATTTTATCTTATGGTACATTCATGAACTTCAACCATAAACACATAAAATACATCACAAATATCCACAAGGGATAGAAGATAGTTGGGATGCTTTGAGAAAGGCAACAAGTATCACAAACGAGGATACTAAAAGAAATAACTCAATTTGCACTTTCATCGATATTGCACATGTGAGAGGCTTGAGGAATTGATATGCAATAAAATTGCTAGATAGGCATAGATGGGATAGATGAATCATGAGCATGATTTTATATGCTTCCCAACATATGTGCTCATCTCAAATTACTCACATTTGCAATGAAGAGGTTTCATTAAAAAAATTGCAAGAAGCATAATATTTGCAAATCAAGAGATTCATGCCAAGATGCAACCATAAGGTTGGATACAAGAAAAGTATGCATGAGAAGATACTTGTTACCAAAATAGCATTGGTGTGGATGTAGTAGATATGTGTTCGTTGATCATCCTAACTTGCCTCAAGTTACCATTGAGTCACCACTTCTTTCCAAGAGTGAGACAAGCATCCAAAGCATATCCATTGTACCTAACACAAAGGTAAGTACAAAATGGTCCCCAAACTAATTGGGTCCGAAGTAGTTAGACACACTACAACATATAGGACAAACTCCACAATACTATGTGCATATAGATATGAAATTGAATTTCATGCACATTGATGCGTGCAATTAACACACGTCCGTTGGGAACCCCAAGAGGAAGGTGTGATGCAGACAGTAGCAAGTTTTCCCTCAGAAAAAAACCAAGGTTTATCGAACCAGGAGGAGCCAAGAAGCACGTTGAAGGTTGATGGCGGCGAAGTGTAGTGCGGCGCAACACCTGGGATTCCGGCGCCAACGTGGAACCTGCACAACACAACCAAAGTACTTTGCCCCAACGTAACAGTGAGGTTGTCAATCTCACCGGCTTGTCGTGAACAAAGGATTAACCGTATTGTGTGGAAGATGATTGTTTGCGAAGAACAAGAAAGAACAAGTATTGCCGGTAGATTGTATTTCAGATGTAAAGAATAGACCGGGGTCCACAGTTCACTAGCGGTGTCTCTCCCATAAGATAAATAGCATGTTGGGTGAACAAATTACAGTTGGGCAATTGACAAATAAAGAAGGCATAACAATGCACATACATATATCATGATGAGTACTATGAGATTTAATCAGGGCATTACGACAAAGTACATAGACCGCCATCCAGCATGCATCTATGCCTAAAAAGTCCACTTTCAGGTTATCATCCGAACCCCTTCCGGTATTAAGTTGCAAGCAACAGACAATTGCATTAAGTATGGTGCGTAATGTAACCAACACAAATATCCTTAGACAAAGCATCGATGTTTTATCCCTAGTGGCAACAGCACATCCACAACCTTAGAACTTTTTGTTACTGTCCCAGATTTAATGGAGGCATGAACCCACTATCGAGCATAAATACTCCCTCTTGGAGTCACAAGTATCAACTTGGCTAGAGCCTCTACTAGCAACGGAGAGCATGCAAGAACATAAACAACATATATGATAGATTGATAATCAACTTGACATAGTATTCAATATCCATCGGATCCCAACAAATACAACATGTAGGATTACAAAGAAACGATCTTGATCATGATAGGCAGCTCACAAGATCGAGCATGATAGCACAATTAGGAGAAGACGACCATCTAGCTACTGCTATGGACCCATGGTCCAGGGGTGAACTACTCACACATCAATCCGGAGGCGATCATGGCGATGAAGAGTCCTCCGGGAGATGATTCCCCTCTCCGGCAGGGTGCCGGAGGCGATCTCCTGAATCCCCCGAGATGGGATTGGCGGCAGCTGCGTCTCTGGAAGGTTTTCCGTATCGTGGCTCTCGGTACTGGGGGTTTCGCGACGGAGGCTTTAAGTAGGCGGAAGGGCAGGTCAGGGGGCCACACGAGGGCCCCACACAACAGGCCGGCGCGGCCAAGGCCCAGGCCGCGCCGCCTTAGTGTGTGGCCGCCTCGTGGCCCCACTTCTTATCCTCTTCGGTCTTCTGGAAGCTTCGTGTGAAAATAGGACCCTGGGCGTTGATTTCGTCCAATTCCGAGAATATTTCCTTACTAGGATTTCTGAAACCAAAAACAGCAGAAACAAAGAATCGGCTCTTCGGCATCTCGTCAATAGGTTAGTGCCGGAAAATGCATAATAACGACATATAATGTGTATAAAACATGTGAGTATCATCATAAAAGTAGCATGGAACATAAGAAATTATAGATATGTTTGGGACGTATCAAGCATCCCCAAGCTTAGTTCCTACTCGCCCTCGAGTAGGTAAACGATAACAAAGATAATTTCTGAAGTGACATGCTATCATAATCTTGATCATACTATTGTAAAGCACATGAGATGAATGCAGCGATTCGAAGCAATGATGAAGATAATGAGTAAACAAATGAATCATATAGCAAAGACTTTTCATGAATAATACTTTCAAGACAAGCATCAATAAGAATTGCATAAGAGTTAACTCATAAGCAATAAATTCTTAGTAGAAAGCTTTGAAACAACACAAAGGAAGATATAAGTTTCAACGGTTGCTTTCAACTTCAACATGTATATCTCATGGATAATTGTCAACACAAAGTAATATAACAAGTGCAATAGGTAAACATGTAAGAATCAATGCACACAGTTTACACAAGTGTTTGCTTCTAAGATAGAAAGAATAGGTAAACTGACTCAACAATAAAGTAGAAGAAAGGCCCTTCGCAGAGGGAAGCATGGATTACTATTTTTGTGCTAGAGCTTTTCATTTTGAAAACAAGAAACAATTTTGTCAACGGTAGTAATAAAGCATATGAGTTATGTATAAGACATCTTATAAGTTGCAAGCCTCATGCATAGTATACTAATAGTGCTCGCACCTTGTCCTAATTAGCTTGGGTTAACACGGATTATCATTGCATAACATATGTTTCAACCAAGTGTCACAAAGGGGTACCTCTATGCCGCCTGTACAAAGGTCTAAGGAGAAAGCTCGCATTGGATTTCTCGCTTTTGATTATTCTCAACTTAGACATCCATACCGGGACAACATAGACAACAGATAATGGACTCCTCTTTTAATGCTTAAGCATTCAACAACAGGTAATATTCTCATAAGAGATTGAGGTTTTATGTCCAAACCGAAACTTCCACCATGAATCATGGCTTTAGTTAGCGGCCCAATGTTCTTCTCTAACAGTATGCATACTCAAACCATTTGATTGTGAAAACCGCCCTTACTTCAGACAAGACGAACATGCATAGCAACTCACATGATATTCAACAAAGGTAAAAGTTGATGGCGTCCCCAGAAAACATGGTTACCGCTCAACAAGCAATTTACTAAGAAATAAGACACATAAGTACATATTCTTCACCACGATAGTTTTTAAGCTATTTTGTCCCATGAGCTTTATATTGTAAAGGTAAAGAATAGAAATTTTAAAGGTAGCACTCAAGTAATGTACTTTGGAATGGCGGAGAAATACCATGTGGTAGGTAGGTATGGTGGACACAAATGGCATGGTTATTGGCTCAAGGATTTGGATGCACGAGAAGAATTCCTCTCAATACAAGACTAGGCTAGCAAGGTTGTTTGAAGCAAACTCAAGTATAAAACGGTGCAGCAAGACTCACATATAAACATATTGTAAGCATTATAAGACTTTACATCGTCTCCTTGTTGTTCAAACACCTCAACCAGAAAATATCTAGACTTAGAGAGAACAATCATGCAAACCAAATTTTAACATGCTCTATGTAGTTATTCATTAATGGGTACAAGGTACATGATGCAAGAGCTTAAACATGATCTATATGAGCACAACAATTGCCAAGTATCACATTATTCAAGACATTATACCATTTACCACATGCGGCATTTTCCGTTTCCAACCATATATCAATGAATGAGGTAGTTCAACTTTCGCAATGAACATTAAAGATAAAGCTAAGAACACATGTGTTCATACGAAACAGCGGAGCGTAATATCTCCAATATAAAGAATGCTAGGATCCGACTTTATTCAAACAAAACAAAAATAAAAACAAACAGACGCTCCAAGTAAAGCACATAAGATGTGACGGAATAAAAATATAGTTTCACTAGAGGTGACCTGATAAGTTGTCGATGAAGAAGGGATGCCTTGGGCATCCCCAAGCTTAGACGCTTGAGTCTTCTTAAAATATGCAGGGATGAACCACGGGGGCATCCCCAAGCTTTGACTTTTCACTCTTCTTAATCATATTGTATCATCCTCCTCTCTTGACCCTTGAAAACTTCCTCCACACCAAACTCAAAACAAACTCATTAGAGGGTCAGTGCATAATTCATATATTCAGAGGTGACATAATCTTTTTTAACACTTCTCGACATTGCACAAAGCTACTGAAAGTTAATGGAACAAAGAAATCCATCAAACATAGCAAAACAGGCAATGCGAAATAAAAGGCAGAATCTGTCAAAACAGAACAGTCCGTAAAGACGAATTTTAAAATGGCACCAGACTTGCTCAGATGAAAATGCCCAAATTTAATGAAAGTTGCTTACATATCTGGGGATCACGCACGTAAATTGGCAGATTTTTCTGAGTAACCTACAGAGAATTCTGCCTAGATTCGTGACAGCAAGAAATCTGTTCCTGCGCAGTAATCCAAATCTAGTATTGACTTTACTATCAAAGACTTTACTTGGCACAACAGTGCAATAAAATAAAGATAAGGAGAGGTTGCTACAGTAGTAACAACTTCCAAGACTCAAATATAAAACAAAATACTGTAGTAAAATCATGGGTTGTCTCCCATAAGCGCTTTTCTTTAACGCCTTTCAGCTAGGCGCAAAAAGTGTGAATCAAGTGTTATCAAGAGAAGAAGCATTGACATCAAAAAATTTCTCACAAACAAGACTTGCTGCAGAGGGTACCTTAGATGCTCCATTATCTAAATTTCCCATAGTGGTACTAAGGGTTTTATCAATTTTAGGCTTATAATCCTTTGGCTTAGGCACCTTAGAGACATACATGAATTTTTGCTCCTTGCCCACATAAGCTTTCTCCTTAAATTTAAGAGAAGAAAAGTTGAACCCAATTTTCCCATAGCTTCTTCAAGTTTACCAATTCTATGGGTTTGATTATCATGGATAGCACAAGTTTCTAAAATAGCAATTCTTTCATTAATTCCTCCTAGGGATTTATCAAGTTTATCAGTATTATCAAGTAATGTCTCCAGTTTAGTGTCAACACTTGGAAGATTTTTCTCTATGGCTTCCAACTTTTTCATGACGTCCTCAAGAGAGATTTCAATTTTAGTTTCATTAACAGGTGGTATTCCAACTAGACTCTCAATGATGCAACTAGCTTCTAAAGCAGGAGTACCTAGGAAATTACCCCCCGAAAGAGTATCAAGAACATACCTATTCCAACTAGATATTCCAACATAAAAGTTCCTAAGTAGGATAATAGTGGAGTGTTTCTTAGTGCACCTATGATGAGCATCACTAATTCTATACCAAGCATCTTTAAAACTTTCTCCACCTTGTTGTTTAAACGAACGAACTTCAACTTCAGGATTACTCATTTTAGCAGTAGTAAATAAAGCAAACTAGATAAAGTAAATGCAAGTAACTAATTTTTTTGTGTTTTTGATATAGAGAACAAGACAGTAAATAAAGTAAAGCTAGCAACTAATTTTGTGTGTTTTGTTTAAGTGCAGCAAACAGAGTAGTAAATAAAATAAAGCAAGACAAAAACAAAGTAAAGAGATTGGAAGTGGAGACTCCCCTTGCAGCGTGTCTTGATCTCCCCGGCAACGGCGCCAGAAAAAGAGCTTGATGCGTGCAATTAACACACGTCCGTTGGGAACCCCAAGAGGAAGGTGTGATGCAGACAGTAGCAAGTTTTCCCTCAGAAAGAAACCAAGGTTTATCGAACCAGGAGGAGCCAAGAAGCACGTTGAAGGTTGATGGCGGCGAAGTGTAGTGCGGCGCAACACCAGGGATTCCGGTGCCAACGTGGAACCTGCACAACACAACCAAAGTACTTTGCCCCAACGTAACAGTGAGGTTGTCAATCTCACCGGCTTGCTGTGAACAAAGGATTAACCGTATTGTGTGGAAGATGATTGTTTGCGAAGAACAGTAAAGAACAAGTATTGCAGTAGATTGTATTTCAGATGTAAAGAATAGACCGGGGTCCACAGTTCACTAGCGGTGTCTCTCCCATAAGATAAATAGCATGTTGGGTGAACAAATTACAGTTGGGCAATTGACAAATAAAGAAGGCATAACAATGCACATACATATATCATGATGAGTACTATGAGATTTAATCAGGGCATTACGACAAAGTACATAGACCGCCATCCAGCATGCATCTATGCCTAAAAAGTCCACTTTCAGGTTATCATCCGAACCCCTTCCGGTATTAAGTTGCAAGCAACAGACAATTGCATTAAGTATGGTGCGTAATGTAATCAACACAAATATCCTTAGACAAAGCATCGATGTTTTATCCCTAGTGGCAACAAAGACATCCACAACCTTAGAACTTTACATCGTCCTGCATTTAATGGAGGCATGAACCCACTATCGAGCATAAATACTCCCTCTTGGAGTCACAAGTATCAACTTGGCCAGAGCCTCTACTAGCAACGGAGAGCATGCAAGAACATAAACAACATATATGATAGATTGATAATCAACTTGACATAGTATTCCATCGGATCCCAACAAACACAACATGTAGGATTACAAAGAAACGATCTTGATCATGATAGGCAGCTCACAAGATCGAGCATGATAGCACAATTAGGAGAAGACGACCATCTAGCTACTGCTATGGACCCATGGTCCAGGGGTGAACTACTCACACATCAATCCGGAGGCGATCATGGCGATGAAGAGTCCTCCGGGAGATGATTCCCCTCTCCGGCAGGGTGCCGGAGGCGATCTCCTGAATCCCCCGAGATGGGATTGGCGGCGGCTGCGTCTCTGGAAGGTTTTCCGTATCGTGGCTCTCGGTACTGGGGGTTTCGCGATGGAGGCTTTAAGTAGGCGGAAGGGCAGGTCAGGGGGCCACACGAGGGCCCCACACAACAGGCCGGCGCGGCCAAGGCCCAGGCCGCGCCGCCTTAGTGTGTGGCCGCCTCGTGGCCCCACTTCTTATCCTCTTCGGTCTTCTGGAAGATTCGTGTGAAAATAGGACCCTGGGCGTTGATTTCGTCCAATTCTGAGAATATTTCCTTACTAGGATTTCTGAAACCAAAAACAGCAGAAAACAGCAACTGGCTCTTCGGCATCTCGTCAATAGGTTAGTGCCGGAAAATGCATAATAACGACATATAATGTGTATAAAACATGTGAGTATCATCATAAAAGTAGCATGGAACATAAGAAATTATAGATACGTTTGGGACGTATCACACATCTTAGCCAAATTAGGATTTGATGGAGTTTACCCTATATATTGGATCAAAGAAAGTAACACATACCATAAGATATACATATATTAAATATGCATGCACAATACTTTCAAGAAACAAAGGAAAATACAATTTGGACAAAACACCAAATAAATCAAGAGACAATGGTTGTCCAAATTATATCAAACAACAACCAAATCAATACAAGATTGACTCCAAAGACTTATCTCATTATAAGAAGCTAATTAAACCTAAACACAAAGGAATGAGATAACCAACTCCCAATAGAGCAAGGTACCAACAAATAAACCAAACCATTGACACTTTTTTATGATTGCACAAAGTACCAACAAGAAAAGGTTTGTCTCCCAAAACCAAATTCTTGATAATGATCAAGTGATGTTACGCATTCTAACAAATATAGGAGAGCTCCCCCAAGATTAGTGCATCATCTAGGATTTTGCATATGAATACAAAATGCACAAAACTATGATCATCACGCTACCTATATCTACTAAAAATGCTAAGAAAGTTTAAATAGACAAATTAGATCCATAAGATGCAAGGAAGACACATGGGAGTCAAAGCACAACTAATTCATGGCAATAAAATAAGGCAATTAAACACAAGAGCCAAAGTAAATATGATCAATAAATATCTACCTCATAATAGATTACCAATTGTCCTAGGACAAGAGGTATTAGGAAATATTTCTCGGTGGTAGTTTGTAAGTATACGTAAGATCATATTTACAATAAATAAAGCATATGGTAAAAGATAAGATTTAACCATCATGCAAAGAGAGTTCCTTGATAGCTTCAATTAGTCATACCAACATGCAAAGCAATTAATAATATTCATACCAATAATGCAAAGCAATTAATAGTATTCATACCAACATGCAAATTAATTAATAGTATTCATACCAACATGCAAAGCAACTAATAGTATGACTTGAAGCACATGGTTTTCCAAAAATGTATTGAGGGATATGTTGTGAAAAACCATGCCAAGAAAAAACTTTCACAAATAAGATCCACAAAGATATTAGCAATGAAGTCATTTAAGCAAATTGGAACTTGTTTGAGCAAACTTGCCACATATGAGAGAGATAATTTACAATATCAATTCTATGTGACACAACCTCAAATGTTCACATTTTATAGGCTTGTAATATACACAAAGCTTATTACTCCCCCATAATGTGATAAGGAATTTATTTTCACAAGAGGCAAATAAGATCCAACTAGAGATATTAATGGACGTTAGAATTTGAGTTTCTCATGAAGATGACATACCACATACAGACTAGATAATATTGCAATATCAATTCTAAGTGATATTCCTCATGTACACACATTGTTAGGATTGTGAAATTCCTAAAGGCATATCACTCCCCCAAAATGTTATAGTCCATTAATCTCTCATAAGAGCCATATAAGATACAACAAGATGCAAAGAGGCTCCAACACAAGCACAAATACATGGTGTGCAACCTAACATTCATAGACTTGATTTCTCAAGAAAAACAAGTAGGATGCACAACATATACAAACACATGTTAGGAACAAAACTAACACATGCAAAGGGGCGAGTAACTTTCAATATAAATGAGTTGAGCACATGTTACCGCAAGGAGGAACATTGGGTATATGATAGAAGTAAGATAACCAAAAGACTTGGCTTGAGATAATATAAATGATGAAGATCCCTTAATTCTTCATGATGTAGCCAAGTCTTCAATGCCCTCCAACAAGCACACCTATTGATCAAGTTTTGGATTGTTGGTCCCCAACTAAGTTGGGTCCTAAGAGGTTAGTCACAATAGGCTTGGCAACCCAAATGGTTCTTTTCTTGACACCACTTTGAGCACCAACAAATTTGGCAAACACATTGCCACCCTCATCCTTACGAAGAGAATAAACATCATCAATGGTAATAGAGTTGGATGAGGTACCAATAGTGCAAAAGGAGGAGATGTGGCCCTTCTCACGACATATGTAGCAAAAAAAATTCTTCTCCTTCGTCTCACTAGATTTCTCCACAATGGGAGCATTGGCTTGTTTCTTCTTGGGAAGTGGCGTTTCTTCAACTTGAGGTTAAATATGAGTTTGAACTTGAGGCCGCTTCTCTTTTTGCTTCTTCTTCAAAGGGCAAGATCTAACATGGTGCCCTTCAATTTTGCACTTGAAGCAAACAATCTTGGCCGGGTCTTTGACTTGTACTTGGCCCTTCTTGTTGTTGTTGTTGTTGTTGTTGTTGTTGGACTTGTTCTTGTTGTTTGATTTGAATCCAAGTCCACTCTTATCATTGGGGGATTGTTGCATACTTAACATCGTGTCAAGTTTGCATTTCCCTTCATGACTCTTTACCAAGTCATTCTTCAAAGAAGTGACTTGAGCCTTGAGCTCTTTGATTTCCTCTACATGGTTAGTAACAACACAAGTACTAGAGGAAGTAGAACCTTCATTGTTAGAGCAAGAAGACAAGGAAGATAATTCATCACAAGATTTAGCAATATTATGAGTGGATGAATTACTAGGACTAGCACATGGCAATATAACATTTTGAGTAGTAGTGCTAGTACCCACATGAGGCTCACAAGGTGTTGCCTTAGATATGATAGCCTCGTGAGCTAACTTTAGCCTATCATGAGAGGCTAGAAGATCCTCATGGGAGCTAGAAAGCTTTCCATGATTTTCTTCCAATTTCCCATAATTTCTAGTTAGCAAATCAAGTTGAGCCCTTAGCTCAACATTCTTCTTCAAGATAGATGCTTCACAAGAAGTGGAGTTAGTAGCACAAGCATCATTATTAATAGCAATAGGAGAAGGCAAGTTTGCATGCTCTTTTAGATACGAATCTTTAAGTTTCTCATGCGATTCGGTGAGTTTAGTGAGTGCACTCTCAATGACCCTTGAGCCCTTTTTGAGTTGCTCAAAATCCTCAAGGAGTTTAGCATTAACAAACACAAGCTTATGATTTTTTAGCTTTAGTTCATTTGCCATCTCAAGAGCTCTATCATGGTTTTCCTTTTCTCTAGACAATTCTAGAGCAAAGGTCTCCTCAAGAGCTTCCTTGGTGGTTTGTTCTTCTTCAAGTTCATCCTTTAGGGATGCCACATCATTGGCATACTCACGTTCAAGAGCACCCTTTTTATCAATGGTGTTCTCATGCATCCAAATAAGTTTTTGGCTCTCAATAGCGGTAGTCAAGATTTCAAATAAGTGAGAGCAAGCAATTTTATCTTTGCAAATAACCTTGAAAACACTCTTACCCTTATCGCGTAGAGAGACAACCCAATCATCTTCTTCATATTCATCCTCATCCTTATCCCCACGAGAAATATTAGGTTCCATGGTAGGAGGTACCGTGGAACCCTTGGCCATAAGACATATATGCGAACCGTGAGATAAAGATGAGGAGTTACTTGAGGCTCCTTTCAAGATCTTGTCTTGACCAATAGAATCTTTGGTTTCCTCTACATTGTTAGCCACACAACAACTATAGGAAATAGAAGCATTTTTATCATGGCCACAAGACAAATCAAGCATATCATTGATACGCCTCAAACGTATCTATAATTTCTTATGTTCCATGCTACTTTTATGATGATACTCACATGTTTTATACACACTTTATGTCATTATTATGCATTTTCCGGCACTAACCTATTGACAAGATGCCAAAGAGCCGATTCTTTGTTTTCTGCTGTTTTTGGTTTCAGAAATCCTACAAAGGAAATATTCTCGGAATTGGACGAAATCAACGCCCAGGGTCTTATTTTTCCACGAAGCTTCCAGAAGACCGAAGGGGATACGAAGTGGGGCAACGAGGCGCCGACACCACAGTGCCGCGTGGCCTGGGTGGGGCCCGCGCCGCCCTATGGTGTGGGCCCCTCGCGCCGCCTCCAACCCTACCCTTCCGCCTACTTATAGCTTTTGTCGCGAAAACCCCTGTACCGAGAGCCACGATACGGAAAACCTTCCAGAGACGCCGCCGCCGCCAATCCCATCTCGGGGGATTCAGGAGATCGCCTCCGGCACCCTGCCGGAGAGGGGAATCATCTCCCGGAGGACTCTTCATCACCATGATCACCTCCGGATTGATGTGTGAGTAGTTCACCATTGGACTATGGGTCCATAGCAGTAGCTAGATGGTTGTCTTCTCCTCATTGTGCTATCATGTTAGATCTTGTGAGCTGCCTATCATGATCAAGATCATCTATTTGTAATGCTACATGTTGTGTTTGTTGGGATCCGATGAATATGGAATACTATGTCAAGTTGATTATCAATCATATATGTGTTGTTTATGTTCTTGCATGCTCTCCGTTGCTAGTAGAGGCTCTGGCCAAGTTGATACTTGTAACTCCAAGAGGGAGTATTTATGCTCGATAGTGGGTTCATGCCTCCATTGAATGCAGGGACGTGTGAGAAAGTTCTAAGGTTGTGGATGTGCTGTTGCCACTAGGGATAAAACATCAATGCTTTGTCTAAGGATATTTGTGTTGATTACATTACGCACCATACTTAATGCAATTGTCTGTTGTTTGCAACATAATACTGGAAGGGGTGCGGATGCTAACCCGAAGGTGGACTTTTTAGGCATAGATGCATGCTGGATAGCGGTATATGTACTTTGTCGTAATGCCCTGATTAAATCTCATAGTAGTCATCGTGATATGTATGTGCATTGCTATGCCCTCTCTATTTGTCAATTGCCCAACTGTAATTTGTTCACCCAACATGCTATTTATCTTATGGGAGAGACACCACTAGTGAACTGTGGACCCCGGTCCATTCTTTTACATCTGAAATACAATCTACTGCAATACTTGTTCTTTACTGTTCTTCGCAAACAAACATCATTTTCCACACTATACATTTAATCCTTTGTTTACAGCAAGCCGGTGAGATTGACAACCTCACTGTTAAGTTGGGGCAAAACATTGTGATTGTGTTGTGCAGGTTCCACGTTGGCGCCGGAATCCCTGGTGTTGCGCCGCACTACACTCCGTCACCAACAACCTTCACGTGTTCCTTGATTCCTACTGGTTCGATAACCTTGGTTTCTTAGTGAGGGAAAACTTGCTGCTGTACGCATCACACCTTCCTCTTGGGGTTCCCAACAGACGTGTGTCAACTACACGCCAGCAATCATCATGAGATTTATTCAAGCAACTTACACATGATATGCAAGGACTATCAACACAAGCATGTAAATCATTTCTAGTGCTAGATGTGTTTAAGTCCGAAGATGAAACATTGCAATGAGATGGAGATGAAGAATCATCAATAGTAAGCTCAATATCAATATTGCAATTTTCATCACCACTCACCATATCATTACCTTGTGTCTTATCACACTTTGGTGAAGTGGATGAAGATGAGAACTCATCACGGCCGGAAGTGGAAGCAATACAATCATCCTCAATAATATTGGACACATCATATTTGTCTTGAAGCTTTGTCCATAATTCATGAGCGCTCCCAAAGGGCATGATTGATGAAGTAACTACATTGCTCACAACAATGGAAAACACATGAGAAGCAAGAGCATCGAGACAAGAGTTTTTCTCCTCCTCAAGAGATAAACTTTGAGGATCCTTAGGAGAAGAAAAACCCATGTCAAGAAATCTCTCCATGTTCGGGGAAATACCCCGCAAAATATTAAGCACATAAATTTTCCATAGATCATAATTTGTGCTAATCCCCTAACCGACATCTTTACTCTCTAGGCGGTGAAGCCTAAGAATGAGAGACCTTGCTCTGATACCAATTGAAAGGACACGGATGTCGCCTAGAGGGGGGGGGGGTGAATAGGCGGTTTAAAACTTTTACGAGATGGGCTTAACAAATGCGGAATAAAACTAGCGTTTACTTTATCAAGCCCAAAGCCTATATATTATGGTTCACCTATGTGCACCAACAACTTATGCTAAGCAATACAAGAAACTATGTGGTAGCAAGATATATAACTTCAAGCACGATGGCTATCACAAAGTAAAGTGCATAAGTAAAGAGCTCGGGTATAGGAATAACCGAAGTGACGCGGAGACAACGATGTATCCCGAAATTCACACTCTTGCGAGTGCTACTCTCCGTTGGAGCGGTGTGGAGGACAAGTCACTCCAAATGCACGAGGGCCACCATATTCTCCTCGAGAATTCCCACCAAAAGGGATGTCCTCGATCCACTATGGAACCTTAGGGAGGTCACCGAACCCGCACAAAGCTTGGGGCTATCTCCACAACTTAATTGGAGGCTCCCAATAAATTGCTACTAAGGCCTTGCCCTTGAAGAATCTTCACAACTTAATTGGACTCCCCAAGAACACCACTAAGATGCCACAAAGGCCCTGCCCTTGAAGAATCTCCACAACTTAATTGGAGTCCCCAAGAACACCACTAAGATGCCACAAAGGCCTTGTCCTTGAAGAATCTCCACAACTTAATTGGAGTCCCCAAGAACACCACTAAGATTCCACAAAGACCTAGAATCCGTCTAGGGTTCCAAGAACCCAAGAGTAACAACCTTCTTGCTTTCACTTCCACGAATCACCGTGGAAAGCTCAAACCGATGCACCAAATGCAATGGCAAGAACACCACAAATATAAAGATGCTCAAGTCCTTCTCTCTCAGATTACAACAAAGCTACAAAAGCTATTGGGGGAATAAGAGAGGAAGAACAAATAAGAGGAGTAACACAAAATTTCTCCAAGATCTAGATCTAGTGGATTCCACTCACAAAGAGAGGAATTTGATTGGTCAAGATGTAGATCTAGATCTCCTCTCTCTTTTCCCTCAAATGGGGGCAAGAATCATGGAGGGATTGAGAGATAGAGCAAGCTTCTCTAGTTCAACAATGGAGGAGAGAGAGAGTGAGAGAAGCCAACCAGCCCAAGGAGGAAGAAGGGGTGCTTAAATACCCCTCCCATCGAAATATGACCGTTTGGGTATGCTCAGGCCGGATTTTCCGGGCCGGATATTTGCAAAATATCCGGCCCCCGAAAAACGGCTAAGGACCAGAAAAAACAGGGCCCTGGATGGGGGCCGGATATTTGGCCGGATTTTCCCAGAAACCGGATTTTTCGGGGGGGGGGGGGGGGGCGGATTATCCGCCCCAAACTTGGGCCGGAATATCCGCCCCCTGAAAACTGGTAGAAACATGAAACTGAAACGGGCATAATTTTAGCATCCGGACTCCGATTTTGATGATCTTGGGCTTGTTTTAAAGCTAGGAACAAGCTCTACAATATCATGCAGGGAACCATCATAATCCAACAATGTAGGATAGAAACAAATGATGAAAGGTTTGACCTATCTAGAAAAGATATAGCGGTAAAAACCTCCAACCTTGAAAATGCAACAAGTTGCCCGTGCAAAAAACCATTCTTGATGAACTAGAGCTTGTCATGAGAATAAGTACAAGCTCTAAAACATCACATGGATAAGATCCAAATAACAACCAAGAAAGATGATGCAAGGATGCAAAGGTTTGAGCTCTCTCCGAAGGATACGATTGAGTTACTCACTCGAGAGCCCTCTTGATAGTACGGCAGCTAAACTATAAACCGGTCTCCAACTACACTATGAGACCGGTGAGAAAAAAACCCTATCAAGAGCAAACCTTATACTTGCGCATTCCACTTGAGCTCGATGATGACGATCTTGACCGCAACAAGATGGAACGCCTTTCTTGATTGTGCTTGCTTGACGAAGTCTTGTGGATTGCTCCCCCATAATCCACCATGGGAGATCTTCTTCTTCGGCGCATCTTCACATATCCATGATCACTATATGGATGGCAAGAGTCAAGCAAAGAATCTCTTCGAGATGGCTCATCTTGAACTTGCACATCATTTCGTTGATGTCTTGAAGTTAACCTTGAGAGATCACTTCATCTTCATCTTCAAGACATACTTGACACTTGAGTCAAGCAAAGAATCTCTTCGAGATGGCTCATCTTCAACTTGCACATCATTTCGTTGATGTCTTGAAGTTAACCTTGAGAGCTCACTTCATCTTCATCTTCAAGACATACTTGACACTTGATCTTCTTCATTTGCTTCTTATTGCAATCTTGAAGCCAACATACGGTCCAAGCATTGCCTTCAAGCATATGATCTCTTTAAGTTGGCTCATCTTGAACTTGCACTTCATTTTGTTGATGTCTTGAAGTTAACCTTGAGAGCTCACTTCATCTTCACCTTCAAGACATACTTGACACTTGATGTTCTTCATTTGCTTCTTATTGCAATCTTGAAGCCAACATATGGTTCAAGCATTGCCTATGAACAACTCGTACAAATATAACTCAATGCAAATATTAGTCCATAGGGATTATCATTAATTACCAAAACCACACATGGGGGCACATGCACTTTCAGAAAGCAGATGAGTTAGGTGCGTGATCCGAGATCTTTCATTTGCATCATAGGGGAAATGTTCAGAGTGTTAATTTCTCCATGGTTCGGTCCTTTACTGTATGTGTTTATTTGGTATAAACTATTCCATTTGGTCATTTTAGCAGTTCAAATTCAACTATATTTGGAACGAAGGGAATAGTTTATACTAAATGTTTCGCCTAAATTTGAGTTTTTTTTTTTTTAGTTTGACCAAGTAGAAGAAAACTATTCTACAAGCTTATATAATTTTTCTATGGACTTGGTCATTAGAGAAATTTGAGTTAGATCAGAAACTTGCATGCTCTATATTTTTGAAAGATGGGCATATATTTTATAAATAATTAAATACTACTACTCCCTCCGCTCTAGATTAATTATTGCTGATTTAGGTAAAATATTATCTAAAATATGTCTAGGTTCATCGAATCAACAACAATTAATTTGGATCGGAGGGAGTACCAAAGTAGCCACCACGGTTCCCCTAGAAAAAATAACACACACCACGCGTGCATCTGATATTTCCTCATGCTACTTAGCTTGAAATGTAGATGTTCAATCTTGATAGAAATTCTACATTTGAATAACCTTTTTTTGCTATTTTTTAACCGATTGTAGATGCTTTTGCCTTAGTCCATTGTACTGATTATTCAAGAGCAAGAAACAAGTTGCACAAAATGTAGGACTAGAAATGGTTTGCATCATATTTTTTCAGATCATTCGAAAACAAACAAATATCTTCTGTAATCCAAATATATAAGAGCATCTCCACTCGTCCCCCGAACAGGCCCCCGGCGAGCGTTTTTTCCATCCGGACGGCGTAATTCGGCCCAGTCGCGCCCCCGGTTCCTCGTTTTCGTCCGGATTTGGGCCTAAATCCATCCGGCGATCCCACGCCATCCCCGGCCCCCCGGGGAGCGCTCGGGGACTCCGGACGAAACGAAAGCGCGGGAAACACCGAGGAAACTTCCCGCGCGTCTGGTGGCCCCAACTTGTCGGCGAGAGAAACCGATCGTCGTCCCCATCGCATCGTCTTCCGCGCGCAGTAAAAGCCTGCCGCCGGTCTGCATTCGCCGGCCACGCGGCGAGTTAATGTCGTCGTCTTCCGCGCACGCATCGTCTTCCGCGCGCACTAAAGGCTGCCGCCGGTCAGCTCGCCGCGGACGCGTCGCATTCCACGCGGCATTAATCACCCGTGCCAGCCGCGCCTATATACGCCGGTCCGCTCGCCGCGAGGCGTACCCCGTGCTCCACTCTCCCTCCACTCTTCCTCTACTCTCCCGATGGCGTTCTACGACGACGACGGCGCAGCCAACAACGGCTTCCCCCGCCGGTCGCTCCACGCGTGGGAGGGGCACCTCCTCCACCAGGCGGGGTACCCCTGCCCGCCGGACACGAGGCCTCCCGGCGGCGGGTGGCGCCTTAGTGCTGGCGGCGTACCAATCCCGCCGCCGCCTCGGGGCCACGCCCTCGACGTCGCCATCGAGGAGGCGCGGATGACCTTGACGGACGAGGAACGCGCCGAGCCACGCCACCACCCCGACAACTACACGGCGTGGAACTCATACTTCCTGCGGCAGTGGGAGCGGGAGCTCGCCTCCTACGACGGCCCGCCGCCTCCGCCTCCGCGCAACAACGCCGCGGGCCGCCGACGTTGGTGGAGCGCGCCGGAAAGGACGCTGGCGAACGTCCTCGCGCACATCGAGGGCGGAAACTACCCGGTGCTCACGATGCCCCCTCCATCGAGGGCATCGGCGAGCCGCCGCCGGGGAAACGTCTGGCAGCCACGCCGCATGGCTGCCAGTTCGTCGTCTTCCGGATCGGCGCCGAGGTCATCCTTCGCGCCGGTGAAGAGGGAGGAGGCGACGCCGCCTTCGACGCCGGTGCGCGTCAAGAAGGAGCCAGCGTCTCCGCCGCCGACCGAGGGCGCAGCGGCCGGCGCCCTCGTCATCCGCGACCAACCCTCCCAGCCAGGGCGGAAGAGGAAGGCGCCGAAAAGGAGGACGCCGCGGCCGCCGCCGCAAACGAAGCTCGCCGAGGAGGAGGCGAAGCGCGCGGGAGGACGCCGCCGTGGCGGAGGCGATCGCCGTGTCGCTCAACGACCCGGTGCCCGCCGACAACGCCTCCCCGAGGACGCCGCCCTTGCGTGGTCCGAGCAAGACCGGGAGCGCGAGGAGGCGAGCGCCAGCCGGCGGCCGCCGGACCCGGCCGCCGCACGCCGACTCGCCGTCCGCGCCTCCCGCGCCGCTCCAACCGCCGCCGACGACGCGCGCGCTACCGCCGTCTGCGACGCCTCCATCCGGCGTCGCTGTCCCCGTCGTCGACCTCGAGTCCTCGGAGGACGAATGGTACAAGCCATCGCCGGGGTGGGGAGACGCCGGCCAGGGCAGCAGCCGCCAGGCCGCGCCGAGGGCGCCGAAGGTCGAGGACGACGGCTCCGACGACGGCGGCGACGACTACACGGTGTTCTACCGCCGTTTGGGCATGTAGAGCGCCATGTTTTAGAATTAGCATTTGAATTCCCCTAGCCGAATTCGAAATATAGTCGAATTCGGCCTCTATGTATGAACTCCGCCCGTTTTAGTCTAAATATCATTAAATTTAGTCTATATTCGCCCGAATTTAGCCGAAGTTTATCAAGTTTCCGTTTTTCAAACTCGCACCGTCGTCTTCGCCTGGGCACGCGGCTGGGAAACTAGTCCTCCCCACGCCAAATCTTCCTCCAATCCGGACGAAAATTTCACCGGATTTGGGCGTGGGGAGGCCCAACGAGTGGGGATGCTCTAAATGTGTCACATCTCTATCCATCGAGCTGATCCTCATCGATCCGTTCCTGCCTCGTAATTCCCAACTTGGATTAGTTGCACGGCCATGTTGGTGGCGCCACTAGGCGCCAGGCCAGGAAGATTTGTCCTCTGGTCCAAGGAGTACAGCCCGGGAAACAGGGTCGGCCATGCATGAACTCGTGATGGTCTGGTCGTACTACTACTATACAAAGGCTACGGTTGATCCACTGTCGACTCGCCGCCCACTTGCTCTTCTGTCTCGCCCCCACGCTTATCGCCTGCCCACGCCACCCTGAATGATGCACACCCAAGTGGCCTCTCAACTTGCCAAACTTGCCGGTTTCTTGTAACCACCCCGTCGGCGAGATTTGTATTGAGCAAATTGTGCGAAATTCAGTTCAATGCTCGCAACAAGTTGGGACGTAGAAAACCCGTATACAGCCCATTCACAATGGTAGCATTTAGCATGCTATTGTAGAAAAAATAACTATGAGATACCCAGGTTTTTTTTCCTCGGCTGGTATTTTCGATATTTTAACGGAAACCGGTGTTATTGGTTACCACCGAGAAAAAATAGTATCGAACGAAATTTTCCGGTATTCAAAAAATAGTATCGAACGCAATAGTAAACTGATTTGACAAATCTTGGGCGGTATTTGGTCGGTATTTCCAATATTTCTAAAATACCTGAAATACCGTTATCCACCGGTATTTTTTTCCTACCAAGAAAAAATCCTTGGTAACACTATAGTTAATGAGGTGAGAAAATTGTGTTGTATCTTACTAAGGCAAGCCACAACCACAATGTATGCTAAATAGGGGTTCTAAATCATGAATTTGGCTTTTGGTATTGGTTTCCTCCATTGTGAGGGTACTGTCATAGCCAAAATCAGGGCGTGAGAGCAAGTAGTTGCACTTAGAGCCAAATTTTCCCTCTCTCTAGTGCCTCTCTTTGTTGTGGGCCATGAAAAGTTAAGGAGAGAGAACATGGATATTTTGGCAATCTACACACTGTGGGATACTTAGCCATTTGACATCGAAGACATTTTTATTACGTGATATATTTAGCTTTTAGCAGCACCGTGGCTGTTCTAAGGCCTTTCAAAATGAGCTTTCTTAGCGCGATGTTCTAGGTACTTTGATTATGTGGCACCATATTTAACAATGAAAGAGAATAGTGTTGTATCTTAGTTAAGATATAACAATTCCATGTGACCATTGCTAAAAAATAGTAGTAGATGAATCACATGTATACATAAGCCTAGAGTTATTAAATTTAGATCCAACACCAAAATCAATACATTGAGATACTTGTCTCTTAACATGCATAGCTATATAGGATAACCGCTAAAAAACAATATATGCACCGTGAAAAACCTAAGATACAATCCTTGGAGGGAGTTATAGACAACAAATAATGACTAGCCCAATGACATGACTACATATCACTAAAATCATTAAATATATAATGTAGAGACAACACTTAAGAGATAATTTATTTAAAAAGTTGTCTCTTAAGCATTTTTTGAATAATATGTTAAGACACCCTCCATTGTGAAAGGCCTGAGATACTGCGCACATGTGGAAAATCAAGTCGGCCCTAGAAAGAAAACGATTGGTGGTAGTTTCTTTTGGTGTTCCATCTCATGGGTTGATGCTAATCTTTTTTTTTTTTTGAAACGGGCAAAAAACTTTTTGCCTTATATTGATATAGGAGAAGCAAACAAGATGATGGCCAGCGCCAAAAAACAAAAAAATGAGGTGGGGAAGAAACCCCCACCCGAAAAGGGGAAAGGAAATCAGCCTACAAGCTCCGCCAAGTTCTTAGCGCCGGCGAGGATCCAGTCCTTCCCTTCCTCCCTAATCTTATGCATGACGACCGAAGGTAAAGAGGATATGTTGTTGAAAAACCCGCTCATTCCTTTCCTTCCAAATCTCCCAGGTGATAAGCGTGATGGTAGTTCGCAAACCTCTGGGGGAAGAGGTGGTGGCCTTGGTGATGGCTTCCCAATAGTCAAGCACCTTATTCCTACCAACCCCCAGGCTGTTGATAAGATCCGGACAGGAGAGCCAGGAGGCCGCGGCCGTCCAGATCCTCTTGGAGAAACGACATTCGAAGAGGATGTGACGCGCCGTCTCGGGAGTGCATCTGCACGACTGGCAGGTAGGTTGATGTGGCCATCCGCATTTTGCAAGGCGATCCGCGGTCCAGAGGCGATTTTGGACGGCGAGCCAGGCGAAGAAACGGCACTTTGGGGGTGCCCAAGTCTTCCAGACAATGTTGCCGAACTGACATGGCAAAGAGGCGAGGAACTGGACTTTGTAGGCAGAGCTGGCCGAGTAGCATCCATTAGGGGTCAAGGACCAGGTTATGGTGTCCTCCGAGTCTGGGAGGAGCTGGACATCAGAGAGAAGATCCCAAAGCCGGACGTATTGCTCCATATGTTCAACAGTGAAATCATCGATCGCGATGTCAGAGACCCAGTTATGGTCATGGAGAGCATCTCGAACTGTCCGATTCTTTCTCTTGGAGGCCTTGAAAATCAGGGGGGCAAGGTCCTTTGGTGGCGCGCCATGAAGCCAGGAAGAGGACCATAAGACTGGTGCCAATGCATCACCCCACTCTCACCCGCCACGTCAGCTTTTATCCTCACTATCACCCCACTCTCACCTCACTCTCACCCCACGGTGCCAGTGCACGAGCTATAGTGGCAGCTCTCACTTCTCTCTCCTCCCTACTGTTGGAGATATGCCCAAGAGGCAATAATAAAAGTGGTTATTATATATCTTTATGTTTATGATAAATGTTTATATACCATGCTATAATTGTATTAACCGAAACATTGATACATGTGTGTTATGTAAACAAACAAATGAGTCCCTAGTAAGCCTCTTAACTAGCTTGTTGATTAATAGATGATTAGTTTCATAATCATGAACATTGGATGTTATTAATGACAAGGTTATATCATTATATGAATGATGTAATGGACACACCCAATTAAGCGTAGCATAAGATCACGTCATTAAGTTATTTGCTATAAGCTTTCGATACATAGTTACCTAGTCCTTATGACCATGAGATCATATAAATCACTTATACCGGAAAGGTACTTTGATTACATCAAACGCCACTGCGTAAATGGGTGGTTATAAAGGTGGGATTAAGTATCCGGAAAGTATGAGTTGAGGCATATGGATCAATAGTGGGATTTGTCCATCCCGATGACGGATAGATATACTCTGGGCCCTCTCGGTGGAATGTCGTCTAATGTCTTGCAAGCATATGAATAAGTTCATAAGAGACCACATACCACGGTACGAGTAAAGAGTACTTGTCAGGAGACGAGGATGAACAAGGTATAGAGTGATACCGATGATCAAACCTCGGACAAGTAAAATATCGCGTGACAAAGGGAATTGGTATCGTATGTGAATGGTTCATTCGATCACTAAGTCATCGTTGAATATGTGGGAGCCATTATGGATCTCCAGATCCCGCTATTGGTTATTGGTCGGAGTGAGTACTCAACCATGTCCGCATAGTTCGCGAACCGTAGGGTGACACACTTAAAGTTGGATGTTGAAATGGTAGAACTTGAATATGGAATGGAGTTCGAATATTTGTTCGGAGTCCCGGATGAGATCCCGGACATCACGAGGAGTTTCGGAATGGTCCGGAGAATAAGATTCATATATAGGAAGTCATTTTATGTGATTTAAAATGATCCGGAAGGTTCTATGGAAGGTTCTAGAAGGTTATAGAAAAGTCCGGAAGAAACCACTAAGGAAGGCGGAGTCCCGGAGGGACTCCACCTCCCATGGCCGGCCAACCCTAAGGGGGAGGAGTCCCAAGTGGACTCCCCTATGGGGGCCGGCCACCCCCCCACATGGAAGGGGGAAATCCCACCTCAAGTGGGATTCCCACCTTGGGTAGGTTTCCCTATCACATGGAAGGTTTTGGGTTCGGGTCTTATTCGGAGACTTGTAGTCCAACACTTGGGGCTTCCACCTATATAATGAGGAGCCAAGGGGAGGGGGCCGGCCACCCAAAGACCACAAGGTGGCCGCACCCCATAGTGGCCGGCGCCCCCCTCTCCCAAACCCTAGCGGCCCTCTCTCCTCCACCACATCCCGCACGCTTAGCGAAGCTCCGCCGGATTTCTCCACCACCACCGACACCACGCCGTCGTGCTGTCGGATTCAAGAGGAGCTACTACTTCCGCTGCCCGCTGGAACGGGAAGGTGGACGTCGTCTTCATCAACAACCGAACGTGTGACCGAGTACGGAGGTGCTGCCCGTTCGTGGCGCCGTGATCAAGATCTTCTACGCGCTTTTGCAAGCGGCAAGTGAACATCTACCGCAGCAACAAGAGCCTCATCTTGTAGGCTTTGGAATCTCTTCAAGGGTGAGACTCGACAATCCCCTCGTTGCTACCGTCTTCTAGATTGCATCTTGGCTTGGATTTCGTGTTCGCGGTAGGAAATTTTTTGTTTTCTATGCTACGTTATCCTACAGTGGTATCAGAGCCGTGTCTATGCATAGATGGTTGCACGAGTAGAACACAATGGTTTGTGGGGGTTGATGCTTTTGTTATCTTTAGTTTTAGTACTTTGCATCTTTGTGGCATAGTGGGATGAAGCGGCTCGGGCTAACTTTACATGAACGCGTTCATGAGATTTGCTCCACGCTCGACATGCAACTTGTATTGCATAAGTGGCTTTGCGGGTGTCTGTCTCTCCTACTATAGTGAAGATTCAATTTACTCTTCTATTGACAACACTAGTATCACCGTTGTGGTTCATGTTCGTAGGTAGATTGGATCTTACTTGAAAACCCTAAACCACGTAAAATATGCAAACCAAATTAGAGAACGTCTAACTTGTTTTTGCAGGGTTTGGTGATGTGATATGGCCATAATGTGATGATGACTATGTATGAGATGATCATTATTGTATTGTGGCAACCGGCAGGAGCCTTATGGTTGTCTTTAAATTTCATGTTGAGTAGTATTTCAAAGTAGTTGTAATAGTTGCTACATGGAGGACAATCATGAAGACGACGCCATTGACCTTGGTACTTCGCCGACGATGATGGAGATCATGCCCGTTGATGATGGAGATCATGTCCGTGCTTTGGAGATGAAGATCAAAGGCGCAAAGACAAAAGGGCCATATCATATCACATATGAACTGCATGTGATGTTAATCCTTTTATGCATCTTATTTTGCTTAGATCGCGACAGTAGCATTATAAGATGATCCCTCTCACTAAAATATCAAGATAATAAAGTGTTCATCCTTAGTAGCACCGTTGCCAAGACTTGTCGTTTCGAAGCATCTCGTGATGATCGGGTGTGATAGAATCAACAAGTGCATACAACGGGTGCAAGCCAGTTTTGCACATGCGGATACTAAGGTGGCCTTGACGAGCCTAGCATGTACAGACATGGTCTCGGAACACGTGATACCGAAAGGTAGAGCATGAATCATATGATTGATATGATGAACACTTTGAGTGTTCGCCATTGAAGTTACATCTTGTCTCGTGATGATCGGACTTGGTGTGGTGGATTTGGTTCGTGTGATCACTAAGACAATGCGAGGGATATTGTTTTGAGTGGGAGTTCACCTAGTTTTTAATTATGTTGAATTAAAATTTGAACTCAATTTGTCATAAACATTAGTCTAAACTATTGCAAATATGTTGTAGATATGGCGTCCTCAATCAATTTTAACCAGTTCCTAGAGAAAGAAAAGCTTAAGAGCAACGGTAGCAACTTCACCGATTTGGTTCCGTCATGTGAGGATCTTCCTCAATGGCGGAAATCTGCAATATGTGCTTGATGCACCGCTAGGTGACCCTCCTGCATAAACTGAAACCGATGAAGTAAAGAATGTTTACGCGACTCGGAAAACTCGGTACTCTCAAGTTCAGTGTGCCATCCTATGCAGTCTGGAAGCCGATCTTCAAAAACGTTTTGAGCACCATGATCCACATGAGTTAATCAATGAGTTGAAGACTATCTTTGAAACTCATGCGGCCGTGGAATGCTATGAAGCATCGAAACACTTCTTCAGCTGCATGATGGAAGAAGGCAGCTCCGTTAGTGAGCACATGCTCGCCATGACCGGGCATGCGAAGAAACTCAGTGACTTGGGAATAGTGATTCCTAACAGACTGGGGATTAATCGTGTCCTTCAATCACTGCCACCTAGTTACAAGAACTTTGTGATGAATTACAATATGCAGAACATGAACAAAGAGTTACCTGAACTCTTCGCCATGCTAAAATCTGCTGAGATTGAAATTCAGAAAGAGCACCAAGTGTTGATGGTCAACAAGACCACCAGCTTCAAGAAACAGGGCAAGTCTAAAGGCAAGAACAAGAAGAGTGGCAAGAAAGCTGCCACGCCTCCTATGAAACCTAAGACTGGCCCTAAGCCTGATGCTGAGTGCTATTACTGCAAGGAGAAGGGACACTGGAAGCGTAATTGCTCCAAGTATTTGGCGGATCTCGAAGAGCGGCCTTGTCAAGAAGAAGAAAGAAGGTATATCTGATATACATGTTATAGATGTTTATCTTAATGGTTCTCATACTAGTACTGGTATTTGATCTTTGGTTCGGTTGCTCATATTTGTAACTCGAAACAGGAACTAAAGAATAAACGAAGACTACTAAAGGATGAAGTGACCATGCGCGTTGGAAATGGATCCAAAGTCGATGTGATCGCTTGTCGGCACACTTCCTCTACATCTACCTTCGGGATTAGTTTTAAGCCTCAATAATTGTTATTTTGTACCCGCGTTGAGCATGAACATTATATCTGGATCTTGTTTAATGCAAGACGGTTATTCATTCAAGTCTGAGAATAATGGTTGTTCTATTTTTATGAATAATATCTTTTATGGCCGAGCACACGAAAAGAATGGCTTATTTCTCGTTAGATCTCGATAGTAGTGATACACATATACATAACATTGATGCTAAGCGAATTAAATTGAATGATAATTCTACTTATATGTGGCACTGTCGTCTTGGTCATATTGGAGTGAAACGCATGAAGAAACTCCATACCGATGGATTACTTGAATCACTTGACTTTGAGTCACTTGATAGATGTGAAGCATGTCTAATGGGAAAAATGACTAAGACTCCATTCTCTAGTATTATGGAGCGAGCTACTGACTTATTGGAAATCATACATACCGATGTGTGCGGACCAATGAGTGTAGCATCGCGCGGTGGTTATCGTTATGTTCTAACCTTCACAGATGATCTGAGTAGATATGGGTATATCTATTTCATGAAACATAAATCCGAAACTTTCGAGAAGTTTAAGGAATTCCAAAGTGAAGTAGAAAATCAACGTAACAAGAAGATTAAATTTCTACGATCTGATCGCGGAGGTGAATATCTGAGTTATGAGTTTGGCATGCATTTAAAGAAATGCGGAATACTTTCACAATTGACACCACCGGGAACACCACAACGAAACGGTGTGTCCGAACGTCGTAATCGAACTCTCTTAGATATGGTTCGTTCTATGATGTCTCTTACTGATTTGCCGTTATCATTTTGGAGTTATGCATTAGAGACAGCCACATTCACTTTAAATAGAGCACCATCAAAATCCGTTGAAACGACACCGTATGAATTATGGTTTAATAAGAAACCTAAGCTGTCGTTCCTGAAAGTTTGGGGTTGCGAAGCCTATGTAAAAAAGTTACAACCGGACAAGCTAGAACCCAAAGCGGAGAAATGCGTCTTCATAGGATACCCTAAGGAAACTATAGGGTACACTTTCTATCACAGATCCGAAGGCAAGATCTTTGTTGCTAAGAACGGAACCTTTCTTGAGAAAGAATTTCTCACTAAAGAAGTGACTGGAAGAAAAGTAGAACTCGATGAGATTGAAGAATCTCTGCTCGTTGATCAGAGTAGCGCAGTACCGGAAGATGTTCCTGTGCCGCCTGCACCGGCAACAGAGGAAGCTAATGATAATGATCATGAAACTTCAAATGAGATAGCTACTGAACCTCGCAGATCGACAAGGGAACGTGCCACTCCAGATTGGTATGATCCTTGTCTAAATGTCATGATTGTGGACAACAATGATGAAGACCCTGCGACGTATGAAGAAGCGATGATGAGCCCAGATTCCAACAAATGGCAAGAAGCCATGAAATCTAAAATGGGATCCATGTATGATAACAAAGTATGGACTTTGGTAGACTTACCTGATAGCCGCAAGGCTGTCGAGAATAAATGGATCTTCAAAAGAAAAACAGATGCTGATGGTAATATTACTGTCTATAAAGCTCGACTTGTCGCAAAGGGTTTCCGACAAATTCAAGGTGTTGACTACGATGATACTTTCTCACCTGTAGCGAAGCTAAAATCTGTGAGGATTTTGTTAGCAATAGCTGCATTTTTCGATTATGAGATTTGGCAGATGGATGTCAAAACGGCGTTCCTTAATGGAGACATTGAGGAAGAGTTGTATATGGTACAACCCAAAGGTTTTGTCGATCCTAAAAATGCTGACAAAGTATGCAAACTTCAGCGTTCAATTTATGGACTGAAGCAAATATCAAGAAGTTGGAACCGACGCTTTGATAAGGTGATCAAAGACTTCGGGTTTATACAGTGTCATGGAGAGGCCTGTATTTACAAGAAAGTGAGTGGGAGCTCTATAGCATTCCTGATATTATATGTAGATGACATATTATTGATTGGGAATAATATAGAACTATTAAGCAGTGTAAAGGGTTATTTGAATAATAGTTTTTCAATGAAAGACCTTGGTGAAGCATCGTATATATTAGGCATCAAGATTTATAGAGATAGATCAAGACGTCTAATAGGGCTATCACAGAGTACATACCTGGACAAGATTCTAAAGAAGTTTAGAATGGACGAAAGTAAGAAAGGATTCTTACCTATGTTACCAGGCAAGGTCTTGAGTAAGACTCAAGGTCCGGCTACGGCAGAAGAAAGAGAAAGGATGAGTTAGATCCCCTATGCCTCGGCAGTAGGCTCTATCATGTATGCCATGCTATGTACAAGACCGGATATAGCACATGCTGTTAGTTTGACTAGCAGATATCAAAGTGATCCAGGAATGGAACACTGGACAGCGGTCAAGAATATCCTGAAGTACTTGAAAAGAACTAAGGATATGTTTCTTTGTTATGGAGGTGACCAAGAGCTCGTTGTAACAAGTTACACCGATGCAAGTTGGAACACCGATCCTGATGACTCTAAGTCACAGTCTGGGTACGTGTTTATATTGAATGGTGCTGCAAGTAAGGTCGGGCAAGCTCGAAGCAGTGCACGGTGGCGAAATCCTCAACAGAATCGGAGTACATAGCGGCTTCAGAGGCTTCATCAGAAGCGGTATGGATGAAGAGGTTCATTGTAGAGCTCGGTGTGGTTCCTAGTGCATTGGACCCACTAGTCATCTCTTGTGACAACATGGGTGCCATCGCCAATGCACAAGAACCAAGGTCACACAAGAGGCTGAAGAATATCAAGCTGCGTTATCATTCGATTCGCGAGTACATCGAAGATGGAGAAGTAAAGATTTGCAAAGTACACACTGATCTGAATGTAGCAGATCCGTTGACTAAAGCTCTCCCTAGGGCAAAGCATGACCAACACCCGTAATGCCATGGGTGTTAGGTACCTTACAATGTAATCTAGATTATTGACTCTAGTGCAAGTGGGAGACTGTTGGAGATATGCCCAAGAGGCAATAATAAAAGTGGTTATTATATATCTTTATGTTTATGATAAATGTTTATATACCATGCTATAATTGTATTAACCGAAACATTGATACATGTGTGTTATGTAAACAAACAAATGAGTCCCTAGTAAGCCTCTTAACTAGCTTGTTGATTAATAGATGATTAGTTTCATAATCATGAACATTGGATGTTATTAATGACAAGGTTATATCATTATATGAATGATGTAATGGACACACCCAATTAAGCGTAGCATAAGATCACGTCATTAAGTTATTTGCTATAAGCTTTCGATACATAGTTACCTAGTCCTTATGACCATGAGATCATATAAATCACTTATACCGGAAAGGTACTTTGATTACATCAAACGCCACTGCGTAAATGGGTGGTTATAAAGGTGAGATTAAGTATCCGGAAAGTATGAGTTGAGGCATATGGATCAATAGTGGGATTTGTCCATCCCGATGACGGATAGATATACTCTGGGCCCTCTCGGTGGAATGTCGTCTAATGTCTTGCAAGCATATGAATAAGTTCATAAGAGACCACATACCACGGTACGAGTAAAGAGTACTTGTCAGGAGACGAGGATGAACAAGGTATAGAGTGATACCGATGATCAAACCTCGGACAAGTAAAATATCGCGTGACAAAGGGAATTGGTATCGTATGTGAATGGTTCATTCGATCACTAAGTCATCGTCGAATATGTGGGAGCCATTATGGATCTCCAGATCCCACTATTGGTTATTGGTCGGAGTGAGTACTCAACCATGTCCGCATAGTTCGCGAACCGTAGGGTGACACACTTAAAGTTGGATGTTGAAATGGTAGAACTTGAATATGGAATGGAGTTCGAATATTTGTTCGGAGTCCCGGATGAGATCCCGGACATCACGAGGAGTTCCGGAATGGTCCGGAGAATAAGATTCATATATAGGAAGTCATTTTATGTGATTTAAAATGATCCGGAAGGTTCTAGAAGGTTATAGAAAAGTCCGGAAGAAACCACTAAGGAAGGCGGAGTCCCGGAGGGACTCCACCTCCCATGGCCGGCCAACCCTAAGGGGGAGGAGTCCCAAGTGGACTCCCCTATGGGGGCCGGCCACCCCCCCACATGGAAGGGGGAAATCCCACCTCAAGTGGGATTCCCACCTTGGGTAGGTTTCCCTATCACATGGAAGGTTTTGGGTTCGGGTCTTATTCGGAGACTTGTAGTCCAACACTTGGGGCTTCCACCTATATAATGAGGAGCCAAGGGGAGGGGGCCGGCCACCCAAAGACCACAAGGTGGCCGCACCCCATAGTGGCCGGCGCCCCCCTCTCCCAAACCCTAGCGGCCCTCTCTCCTCCACCACATCCCGCACGCTTAGCGAAGCTCCGCCGGATTTCTCCACCACCACCGACACCACGCTGTCGTGCTGTCGGATTCAAGAGGAGCTACTACTTCCGCTGCCCGCTGGAACGGGGAGGTGGACATCGTCTTCATCAACAACCGAACGTATGACCGAGTACGGAGGTGCTGCCCGTTCGTGGCGCCGTGATCAAGATCTTCTACGCGCTTTTGCAAGCGGCAAGTGAACATCTACCGCAGCAACAAGAGCCTCATCTTGTAGGCTTTGGAATCTCTTCAAGGGTGAGACTCGACAATCCCCTCGTTGCTACCGTCTTCTAGATTGCATCTTGGCTTGGATTTCGTGTTCGCGGTAGGAAATTTTTTGTTTTCTATGCTACGTTATCCTACACCTACCGCCTCCCTACCGCCCCCACTAGCACCGCTATCGCCTCCCTCTCGCCCCGCTCTCGCCTCCAACGCGGGCTATAGGCGGGCGGTACCGCCCCCTACCGCCGGGCGGTGGAACCACCGCCCGCCGCTAGCGTCTCGCCCGCCTGTCGCCTCGCTATCGCCCCGTCGCGGGCGGTATCGCCCCACCTAACGCCCGCGTTGGCACCAGCCTAAGGAGGCCTTGGAGCCGTTTTCGATGGTGACACGGGTGGCGGCATTAAAGAGGTCAATGTCGGAGGCGTCATTGGGTGTTTCAGAACCCACCCACGGCTTCTCAGGAGCTGTCCACTCGTACCACAGCCAGCGTAGCCTCAGTGCCCGAGAAAACTTCTCCAAGTCCAAGATTCCCAAACCGCCAAGCTCCTTGGGGCGACAGACCTTTTGCCAGTAAACCTTACATTTCCCCCCGCTAACCGCCTCCTTGCAGGCCCAGAGCATTCCGCGACTGATCTTCGCAAAGGCCTTGAGAATTCTTTTGTCAGCTTTAAGAGCCGTCAAAAGGAAGATCGGCATGGAAGAGAGGACTGACTTCACCAGGGCAGTGCAACCCGCACGGTTCAGGAACTTGCCCTTCCACGGGTTTAGCCGAGCCACCGCCTTGTCGATGTAAGGTTGAAGATCGAGAGGTCTAAGTCTTCCAAGCGAGAGGGGCAACCCCAAGTATTTTATGGGAAACGAGACAGTAGCCCCAGGTTGATGCTGATCTAGTGTCGACTTGCTAAAATGTTGTCACGGATGAGCGTGGCTGCGGCCTGAAAGGGACCGTGAGATTATATTTTTGTCCAGGGTCAAATTAAAACTTCCGTTCAAGTCCCACACGCATGGCCGCATTCGTCAGCTACTGGCCTTTCAAACCTGGTCGACAAATGGCAAGATGCCCCAAGCATATTCTCCTGCTTAGATACATCGCAAACTTTACTGCGATCGTCGAATGCAAAAGTTTCTTCAAAGGTTGCATGTCATGTATAGTACTCCCTCCTGCCCAAAATAGTTTGCATATGAAGTTTGGTCAAAGTCAAAATTTGTAGAGTTTTTTTTACGAATAGAACACTGGCATTAAAAGAAATATCAAACAGTACAAAGCAGCTCAAAAATAACGTGTATATTAATAAAAATATAACATATACAATGAAAAATTGTTTTCTTAAATTATCATGAAATATATTTTTATATTATATGTAAATGGTATAGCGCATCTTCGCAATATTATCTATATTCTTGGTCAAATTTTGCAAAATTTAACTTACACATAAAATTATGTGCATCATAATATGGGTAGGAGGGAGTAGTGCCGCAACCACCCCCGCTGTCAGATTTGGACAACGGAGGAAGCAAGCTGATTTCACACGAGGTGCCAAATTTGGTTCACATGTGACGCCGTCATTATGTTATTCGGAATTACTTGGGAACAATCAACTGTTCTTTTTTAGGAGCAGCTTTCTATAGTTTTTATGAAATCACTCTTCTCTATAGAATTCTCTCCAACTGCACATGTACAACGGCTATTTTTGCAATGTAAAACTGCATTTATTTCAGCGTTTTCTTGTAGTAGTTCGATTTACTTTTATGTTTGATTTAAAATCATACGATTTTCTTTATTTTGACGCGCGTCTACACTTTTAGCCTACACTGGTTGCACTTTCAAAAATGTGCAGCTGCCGTTTTTTATAATGTGCAACCGCGCACATTTTATTTCAATCTGCAAAATGGACTACTCTGTTAGTTTTCAGTCAATCGGTATGTTTTGAAAAAATTGTGTAAGCCATCAAACACTTTGTTTTTACATCCATCTAGAGGATATCATGTAATTTTGCACTTACACGACGTTTAGATCCAGCCGCTTGTTCATTTGCTACTTGAAGTCCCGTTTGCGTGAAAACACATAATAGGGAATTCTAATCATACTAGGTTAGTTTCTCTAACATGTTACATATACAAGAAAATCACGTCGTTATTGGTCCGTAGAACCCTAGCCACCACGTCTAGATCCATCCAATCTCGCTCCCCTCTATCACCAGCCACCAATCTGCTACCGTGGGGGCTGAGGAGAGAGAATTTGTGCCTCTCATCCAATGGAGGAATGAAATTTCTTTCGTTTGATTTTGGTGTCCCGATGACATCGCTCGGATGGTGTGGCGGTGTTATCTCAAATAAAAACTGTCCACCTTCAATCATGTCTTAACGAAGCTTGGTTTCACGCCACCGAGGAGCTCGGGAGTTTTTTTTCCCTTGCCACTCTCCATGTACAATGGTTGGTGCTAGTTGTCGGCGTGCCTATATACGGGTGTCGTTGGCGACATCATGATGCTCATCAACCCCTTCTTTCGATCCTTTGCGAGCAAGATCGTTATCCTGGTTTGGTGATAGTAGTGTGATTGTCCGCCTAGATCAATGTGGCATGTTAATATGCTTGGTGAGACTGTCAATGTCCTTTGTACGCAACATTATGCTATCAGAGTGGTTACAAGAGGTAGTATCTTCTACTCCCTCCGTTCCATTCTATAGTGCCTATAGTTTTTTGGCACGGAAATTAGCGCAAGAGTATTTTTTACATAAGACCCCCTGGCTTAACGATTTGAGATCAGAGTAAAATGAGGGAAATCGATAACTTCCTAAATTAACATAACAAATCTCACAAATCTCTCTGGTTGACTCTCCATATATGTGCAGCCAGGTTCTACTATTAAGGAAAGAAAAACAATGCTTCCTAAATCTAATGAAACGTTGGGGTCATGCATTATTTTCCTTTTGTATGAATTTTTTTCATGCATGTCGTGTGGGAGCAGACCGGTAGAGAGGGTAATTGAAAAAAAGCCAAGCTACAACCTTATATTCTGAAACAAATGCCAAAAATCTATAGGCATTATAAAAATGGTTTTGCTATGTCTCAGTCAACTGAGATTTTCTTAAGTCGAAGTCATTTATAAAAATGTGCTTTGAGTTGCACTTTTCTGTTAAAAAAGTGCAATTGCACTTTTCTGTTAGAAATGTGCAACTGAACCGAGTTGCACTTTTCTTTGAACTGTAGTTGCATTTTTCTGAGTTGACTGAGACTTAAGAAAATCTCAGTGAACTGAGACATAGTCATACCCTTATAAAAAGGAACGGAGGGAGTATATGTCTTTGCACTTGCCTCAAGGATGAAATTTTTGATGTTCTCGATTGGCTGCAAGAGCTATGAGACGGAATGGCTGCTGCTTCAGCAAGAATTTTGAGACTTGATGCTCTTTATATTTTCCTTTGATGTAGGTTTTTTCTGGGTTAGTAGGTTCACTTACCTCATAATTAGGTTGCAAATTTTGTTCTCTCTTTATCTAACTAATATTTATGGAGTATAAACTTGATTTTTTATTAAAAAAAATAAGCTGCGTGGAAACAGCGATGTTGATGCCATTTTTTCTTTGTTTGGGACTCAGACTTAAGAAATAATCAAAGTAGGTTGATGCTGATATGAGTATATACTAGTACTACACCTACACGTAGAATATTATGTGAAGTACAAAGTGATATGGTGGTCCTTTCATCTGAAGAAAAGGGCGGGCCGGGCACACGAGCAGTCGACGGCCGTGCCAAGTTGCATGCCCCGGCCCCTTGCAGCATTAACAACTGGACTAGTATTGTACTCCTACTGCTAATGATAATAATTAATTAATCACAAAGTGGAGAGCGATCACGACGATGGAAAGCAACAGGATAGGGCAAGAGGGCGATAGAGAAATGGGCATCCAGGGCGAGCACAACCTCATCGCAACCAACTTGCTTTACTATACTTGCCTCTCTCCCTATTGGCCTATTGTATAAAGAAGAAATCTTTCGATTTAATCGCATCCGATCAACCCAGCTAGCTGATCTATATATAAGACTAGTCACAATGCATAGTATCATATAGAAGTATCATGCGTATGATATAACTACATGTTACTACATCCACAATGCATAGTATCATGTACTAGTATCATAATCTTCTTACATTAATTGATTTGTAGAATCTCAATGCAAATCTATGTACAAGATGTATTTGACATTAAATTTTCTAGTACTACGTGCTATGATACAGTATCTACCTATGATACTACAATCATCTCTCTCATCTTTAATTACACTGCCACATCAGCTTTTTGCATGCATGAGATGCATGATACTACCTATGATACTCCCATTGTGGGTAGTCTAATCAATCATCCCCTCTTGCTTTAGTTTTTTTTTTGTACGGAACCTCCACAGAAAGCGAGGAACTCCCGCATTGCATTATAAGAGGGAAAGGTATAATTACCTTAACATGGTGAAATGGAATTTACTATGATCATGACCAATGCGTGTATGTAGATTAGTCCGCTTGGGAGAACCGATCAAAGAAGCAACAACCTCTTGCTGCAAGTTGCCCAATTTGCTCTGGAAAATTAAAGAGCTTTAGGGAAACCCAATGAAGTGGAGGAGGAGTACAATCGGACAGATGAAACAACAGCCTCCAAGGACGCAAGTTGGCCAATTTGGTCCGGAATTAAACCTCTTTGGAGGAGCACACAGCCAATTAACAAACGCAAGTGTAGATTGGAAAACGCAAGTGGGGGATGCATATGTGCAGCATGAAAGCTAGGTATAGGGCAAGTTGGCTCACGTTCTAAAGAAAGAACCAAGTTGCTTGTACCTCACCCCGCGTATTATATATCGATCCCGTCTACCCTCTTTTCTTCAACCCCTACCACCATCGAAAGAAATTCCACCGGCCGGACGCAGGAGGAAGAAAAAGACGGCGACTACGAGCGATATCGCCAAGAATCAGCTCAACAACATGCCGTGCATCCCGGTGTCCAGCCCCAGCATCCAGCACCAGCACCACCACCACCGGGTCCTCGGAAGCGTCGGCGCCGGCATGGGTTGCGGGGCGGAGGCGGCGGTGGCCGCTGCAACGACGACTGGGATGATGTGCGGGGCGCACCACGACGAGGTGCCGGCGGAGGTGGCGCGGCACCACGAGCACGCGGAGCCCGGGTCCGGCCAGTGCTGCTCCGCGGTGGTGCAGCACGTTGCCGCCCCCGCGGCCGCGGTGTGGTCCGTGGTGCGGCGGTTCGACCAGCCGCAGGCGTACAAGCGGTTCGTGCGCAGCTGCGCGCTGGTGGCGGGCGACGGCGGCGTGGGCACGCTCCGGGAGGTGCACGTCGTGTCGGGCCTCCCCGCGGCGTCCAGCCGCGAGCGGCTGGAGATCCTGGACGACGAGAGCCACGTGCTGAGCTTCCGCGTCGTCGGCGGCGAGCACCGGCTCAAGAACTACCTTTCCGTCACCACCGTCCACCCGTCCCCCGCCGCCCCATCCAGTGCCACCGTCGTAGTCGAGTCCTACGTCGTGGACGTGCCGGCGGGCAACACCATCGAGGACACCCGCGTCTTCATCGACACCATCGTCAAGTGCAACCTCCAGTCGCTGGCCAAGACCGCAGAGAAGCTCGCCGCCGCGTCGTGAGACCTCCTCCGCCACACCCTGGATGTGATCGATCGATTCCTTCTTTTCGGGGCGGGTTGGATGGATGTGTGTCTCTTCGGCGCGTGAGCATTTCTTTCCCCTCTTGGGTTGTTATTTTTTCTTCACATTTGAGTGGCCCTTCTTTTTTCTTCTTCTTCTCTCGTTGTTGTGAGATGCATGCATGCTCCTTCCTCCCTTGTGCACAGATTCAAGAATGATAAACCATCATTGGTAGACCTCAAATTCACTAAATGTTCAAGTTGTTCTGTATATATACATGGTATAGATCAATAGTACTCATTGGATTGGATTGGATGTTCATTGATCTGTCAAGTTTATACTCAGTGTGTCCTTGAGCATTAGCTAAGCAAGAACGAACAATACATGAAGCTTTTCAGGCTTATCATCATGGTAGATCGAACTTGATCGCAGGACAACAAAGAATGATGATGAGAACTCGACCGATCCATGGTTAGTTTGTGTGTGTCCTAGTTGGTTGTCAGATGACCAAATTTATTGCCTGATACATATAGAAATATTAATCTAGCTGGCATGCCATCAAAATACAATGGTCGACCGATCGATCACCGGCCCGTTGCTTGCTCACTTCGATCTTATGATCGATCCGCAGAGCTGTCATGCGCCGGCAGATGCCTTGAAATAGATTAAACTAAGCACCGGCTGCAACAAACACCGTCCAAGTCTCTAGCTTTGCATCAGAGATACTCACACATGGCCAATTAACCATGATAATCTCTCACTCCCGTACGACAAAATATAGCCATTGGATTGCCAAAACAACAAGGCCGTGCGCGTAATCTCATCGGTGGAGAAGAGAACAAATTAACCCACTGTACATGTGATCGTATGACGGCGACTTAATCGGTTTGTCTGCTTCGGCGAAAGGATTGGGAGGACTTTTCTGAGATGAAAATATATTTCGGGGGTGCCCAGCGCGAAGCTGCGAGGAGGCAGCCAGGCCAGCCCACTTGCGAGCACCATGACGACGCCAACTTGTGTGTGTTAATCAATCACGTCCCTCTCTTCTGTCTCTCCAGGGTCGACTAGCTAGCGCAGTAACCCTAGCAGTTTACCATTTGATCCCTCTGATTTAGACGGATATGATGCCTCCTCCCTGTGCTGATCCCTCTCGTACGTTCGTTCGTCCAACAACTTGCGCTGCATCGACCAGTTGTTCGTTCCTTCCGGCAACTTGGCATACAAAAATGAGAGCAACAGCCAGGATTTGACGTGGATGATTAATTATCTACACACAAGTGGCTCAACTTGCATGATCATGCCAGGTCACTTAATTACCTGCTGCTACCTAGGCTGCTTTCCAGGCATCAACTAGCTAGCACCTCTAATTTTGTAATTCCAAGTTGGACCTCTTCTACTTTCTTCGGGAATGGTTGCATATCACGGGAGAATTGTTGGACCTCTTCTTCAATTCCCGGCGGCTTATTTCGTCCCTAGCGTTGAAAGAAATTAAAGGTCTGTGCGCGTACATATATATGTCTTAGAAAAATTGTTACCATCGTTTGGTCAGATGTTTTAGGACACGACAACAAGTTCAAGACACCAAACATACATCAACAGTGATTACAAGTACCAACTTTCACTCCTCCATCATCGCAAGGGCAGGATCATGCCGTGGGTACTTCTTCACGATCTCGTTTATGTAGTAGTCAAAGATAGATAAGTCATGGCCTACGACGCGTTGTGGCGCCCCCGTAACTCCCTGTAATATCCTAGGTATTGGGGTTACAAAAATAGAGGAAACAGATGTGTGCATTGCATTCATGCATAGAAAATCCGGGAAATTTTCGCGCTTTAAAGTAAAAGAGTCACAGTAACTGAAGTTTCACTTGACCTTGGTGGAATTGAAGTAGCTCATCAAGTCAAGCGCTATAAACCTCAATGTGACTTTGTTTAAAACCTTATTTTGGGTAGAGATGATTTGATCTAAAGGGTTAGATCAAATGGAACTAAAACCAACACAATAACATATTCATCAAGGATCAATTACTTGATCTTATTAAAGATCATAATATGGTATTATTTGCCATAACATATGAACATATATTCAATGGTAAATCAAGTAACAATAAAATGAAGAAACCATTCTTCACTTATCTTTTCCATGTCTTAAAACTAATCCATGATCCTACCATGAAACCTCATGATATTCATTCCACTTCAACATTGGAATTATAACAAGGAGATCCACTCAAGAAGTATATATTCTTCTCTATTCCAAATAGTTTTACATCAAACCTAAAGAGGTGAGAGTCCTATTTTATTTATGGAAGCAATGACAAACCTTGAGGCAAACCTTGGATATAAATATCCATATGATCACAACATTATCTTCAAGAGGAACCCTAGAGTATTATTCAAGACATTCCTTAGAGAGAGAAACCATTTATGTGAAACATAGATAATGGTGATCATATCAATCTCTATAAAGCCTAACCATAGGATAATAATACAATCCTTTCCAAATGAGAGAGAATATCCATATCAATCCTAGCTTTAATTACTTAGGAATAAATTACCACCATTGAACTAAAGTATTAGGGTGTAAACCATTTCCCCTTGGAGTGGTGAGATAACCTAATATCACATGGAATAATACCATATCCATGAATTGATAAAGTAAGGAAGAGATTAATTCAACCAAGATAGCCAAGTGGAGTTTTAGACTTGATACCTATTGAGATATTGTGAGTACATCATAAACCCTAGAATAATTATCCCTATGAAAGAGAGCTCAAGCTATGGTGCTACACTCAAGTTAGTTGAGGCAACACTTGAATTTGAGGGAGAGAACTATCCATATACCAGATGATTATATCATCATTGTTTAAGTAGAACCCTAACAGAATATCTCAGGTATTCTCCTGGGATATAAATTATTGAGGCAACCATAGAAGTCCCATCCAAGAAAGTAAAATAGAAGTGCTATATCCTTATTGATCAAGACAATGCTTGATCATGGGAGTGAGAACCCATTCCATGAGAAATAACTTAGGAAGCCAAACCTTGATCATTATAAATTAAGTAATGATAATAAACCCTTTGAAATCGAGGTAGAAGATATTAAGACCAAGTTGATCATGCTTAAACCATGATCATGCTCTTGAGGTATAGTTAAATCCTAATAGGATAAGTAGATATTATCCAACACATAAAATCATAGGGGAACTATTAGAAACCCTAAACCATTTCCCATATGATAATTAGAGAGACAACTGAATAGTAACAAACCTTTGTCTAGTCCAGCCTTATATCAATCCAAATGATCTTGGATTGAACCATCCTATGTGTGGTGAGGAAGAGCAACTCTAGCTAAAGTAATATGGTGTTAAATCACATATAGAACCTATAACCATATCTCAAACTAACTTGTGAATTACTTGATGATCACAAGTTAAACCCTAAACCATATCTTAATTCTAGTTTATGTATCACTTGGGTGATCACAAATAAAACCTAGTCCACATTTGAGTTTCAACCCATGTATATTTAGGCACACCCAACTATTTTCTCAAACAAATAAAATTCTCCTGAGTGGAGTAAGATCTACTCTAATCATTCAAATCCAAGACTTAAGAAGGTAATACCAATAGCCATGGGAACAAACCAAACTTAATCTCCAATATTTATAAATATTGGGGCACATGAAATCATGCCCATAAAACTATAATCCTAAATAAGAAACCAAATAGTTGGCTTTACTTTGCAGATAATTTCTTACAAAGAAATACCACCTGAAACAATAACCATCACTAGATAATTAGTAAGGCCCTTTTGGAAAATAATTTAGAACCTTTTATAGTTGGATTATAAAATCAAATATATATGAAATATTCTATCCTCAACCCAATACTGTTAACTATGTGTTATGTGTTAATACACACATATAGAACCCTAATCCAACAATATTACTATTAACCATTTTTATTAGTTTCCATCAACTTGAAATAAGAAAAACCTGCAAAAGAGAATTCAAAACAGAATTCAAATTAGAAAACAGAAAACAATAAATAGAAAAGGAAGAGGAAGAAGGCTTACCAGAAGTTAAGCACCGCAGCAGCCCACCAAGTGCAGCCCAACACGAGCCCAACGCCACCACAAGCCGGTCCAGCCCACCGTAACCCTTCGTGAAAATAAACGAAGAAGAAAAGCTTCTTCTTCCACCTCCCTCCGCTCGCCACCGCGGCGATGCCAGTCGGCGCCGGCCACGCCATCGATAAGGATGACCGGACGTTGCCAAGCATCTCAGAGCTTCACTCCAACTGCCTCACGTCCGTGCTTATCCAAAATACGCCATGATTCGTGCCGTCACATATACCAACTTCGCCGTCGTATCTGTGTCGTCCCCGTCATCGTGCCGCCGTTGCCGACCGCCTCAAGCCCTATAAATACTCCCCGAGATTCTCCAGCGAACCCTAATGCTTCACCCCTAAACAAATCGTCCTCTAACCCTCTCAATATCCCGCCACCATCAGACAGTTGCCGCCGGCGTCGACCACGCTACCGTCGGTAGAGGTCACCCCATGGACCAATATGTAGTTCACAAGAAGCGCCAGAGTTTGCTCATCGTTCTGGTAGAAGGAATCGAGATGTGGCCTTACCAATCGAGTGAATTTCGGCATTCCCTTCCACGGTGGTTCGCCGGAATCCGCGACGCCGTGCTCGCGTCTGACCACCCCAAGCCTCGCCAAGCCCTCCATCAACTCCAGGTTGCTCTCGCTCATCTTCAGCACCTATTTAATCGCTTTAGAATCAATTGTATAGCAGTCCCGATTAGCTCGCCGGAGTTGGCCGCCGCAGAGGGTTTCGTCGGAGTAGTTCCGGCGACCAAAACTTGGTAGCGTTGTTACCATCTAACTCGGCGGGTAGTGGGGGTTCGGAAAAACAACTTTGTGCATCCTCTGGTACTCGATATTGGCATCGACGGTGATCACCGGAGTTACTCCGGCGATGCCGACGTGGCCAGTGGATCCCAGATAGAGAGTTTGACTAGTCTCTGCTTGCGTGGCAGTCAACGTGGCGCTGGTCCCATTAGTCAGTGTGTGCGGTTAGGTTTAGCTCGGTACAGTTAGCATTTCCTTTTATTTAAAATACCAGAAAATATCTGAAGCTTTACAAATTCATAGAAAATTCATTCTAACTCAGAAAAATATAAATGAGATATCAAAATTCTTACAAAAGTAAACTCTATCCAATAAAAATATAAAATGAAATTTATATTTTTAATAAAAATTCAATTATTTAATACTTGTTATTTAAGCCTTATTTATTAATTCTAAATTCAATTAAAATTCAATAATTAGGAAAACTTTCCAAATTAAATAAAAACCAGTAAATAAATAAAGAAAACATTAAACCTAATTTTCTTTATTTGTTAATTTGTTAAATCCTTATTAGAAGAATTTAAACCCTAATTAATAATTACCTTAATTATTAATTCATTAAAAATAATAAAATGTCAAATCCAATATTATTTTTATTCCTAAGTTATTAATAGCTTCAACTTTATAATGAAGTTATTAATCTAAGAACTATATGGTAATTAGGAAACCCTAATTTCATATTGAATAAAGATTACAACCACATAATTTCATGTGGAACCCTAAAACCCTAATTCAATTATGCACCATACCCTAGCTCCATTAGTCAATAGGAACCCTAAATTGTTCTAACCTATACCCAGGGTTAGAACATGTGAACATGATACTTTCTTTTTAAACATAGAACAATAATAGCAACTAAATATTTGCCATGTCCACATAAAATGTAAGAAACATATCACTAGTTAATTGCTATTCTATGTTCTCATCCAAATACAACCAGATGATCAACTAAGATCAACCAAGTGTAAAACCTAGTCCCTATCCTTAGAGACATCAACCTTAATTAACCATGCTAAGCATCACACCATTGTGATGAACCCTAATAACAACCATACCCACTATTGTGCGTTACATAACCATGATCCACTTAACCCTACTAGTGTTATATATACTTATGAACCACGATATCCAAAAACCAACTATGTCCTATTTAAGTGATCCAATAGTAAACCCTAGATAACCTCAACTCTAATTGAGATACTTCTTATTACTTAAGAAGTATGTTCTTCAAAAGTTATTCTTTTGAAGTGAATTAAGAGTAGCTATCAACCCTACTTACAAAAACCTATAAACCCTAGCTAGCAATCATCAGCAAGATGAATCAACCTTGATAGCAACCATGAATAATTAATTGCTTAAGATGCTTAGGCTTAGCTCAACCTTACAAATTGTAGCCTTTGATGAATCCAACTATGTTGTGATCCATCTCATACATACTTCAGAAACCAATTAGAACCATAGAAAACCATAGAACCCCACAAATCTAATAATCATACTTGTTCTTTATTAAAGAATATGTTCTTCAAAAGTTATTCTTTTGAAATATATAATAAGCAATCATCAACCATGCACTATAGGACTTAAAATTGACAACTGCTGTTTACTTATTATACAACTACTATTCCTGGGTGTGTATGATTGTTACTATTCATTTTACCACCTGCTTATGATTCTAAAACAACACAAATAAGAACCTTGTTTGTGAATCATTCTAAAAGTGCAACACACCCTGAACCAATCTTTACAACTCACTGATCCTAAATCATCGGGATTAGATCATGCTTAAAGTGATTGCATCTCATACTTATGCATTATTGCATCCTTGCCAATCTTTTAAACATCGTCCTTACCGGACGATGATGCTATTTCAGAATTTGGAGTTATTACGTATCGAAGACCTTGCCTGCATAATCTTGCAGTCAAGAAAGGCAAGTTCATCGCTTGCTCATACCATTTGAGTATCTTTATCAAATTACTTGCAAAGTACTATGATTATTGATACGTCTCCGACGTATCGATAATTTCTTATGTTCCATGCCACATTATTGATGTTATCTACATGTTTTATGCACACTTTATGTCATATTCGTGCATTTTCTGGAACTAACCTATTAACAAGATGCCGAAGTGCCAGTTCCTGTTTTATAACTGTTTTTGGTTTCAGAAATCCTAGTAACGAAATATTCTCGGAATCGGACGAAATCAACGCCAAAGATCTTAGAATCCCCGGAAGCATCCAGAACACACCAGAGAGGTCAGAGGGGGGCCACAGGCCCACCAAACCACATGGCGGCGCGGCCAGGGGGGGCCCGCGCCACCCTATGGTGTGGGCACCCCTTCGACCCTCCTTCGCCGCCTCTTCGCCTATATAAAGCCCCTGGATCGAAAACCCTGATGCGTTCGACGAAACCCACAGAAACCTTCCAGAGCCGCCGCCATCGCGAAGCCAAGATCTGGGGGACAGGAGTCTCTGTTCCGGCACGCCGCCGGAACGGGGAAGTGCCCCCGGAAGGCTTCTCCATCGACACCGCTGCCATCTCCACCGCCATCTTCATCACCGCTGCTGCTCCCATGAGGAGGGAGTAGTTCTCCATCGAGGCTCGGGGCTGTACCGGTAGCTATGTGGTTCATCTCTCTCCTATGTGCTTCAATACAATAATCTCATGAGCTGCCTTACATGATTGAGATTCATATGATGATGCTTGTAATCTAGATGTCATTATGCTAGACAAGTGAGTTTTACTTATGTGATCTCCGGAGACTCCTTGTCCCACGTGTGTAAAGGTGACAGTGTGTGCACCGTGTGGGTCTCTTAGGCTATATTTCACAGAATACTTATTCACTGATGAATGGCATAGTGAGATGCTTATTTATATCTCTTTATGATTGCAATGTGTTTGTATCACAATTTATCTATGTGCTACTCTAGCAATGTTATTAAAGTAGTCTTTTCCTCCTGCACGATGTAATGGTGACAGTGTGTGCATCCGTGTTAGTACTTGGTTTATGCTATGATCATGATCTCTTGTAGATTATGAAGTTAATTATTGCTATGATAGTATTGATGTGATCTATTCCTCCTACATATGCATGAAGGTGACAGTGTGCATGCTATGTTAGTACTTGGTTTAGTCTTTTGATCTATCTTACACTATAAGGTTACTAAAATATGAACATTAATTGTGGAGCTTGTTAACTCCGGCATTGAGGGTTCGTGTAATCCTACGCAATGTGTTCATCATCCAACAAGAGTGTAGAGTATGCATTTATCTATTCTGTTATGTGATCAATGTTGAGAGTGTCCACTAGTGAAAGTGTAATCCCTAGGCCTTGTTCCTAAATACTGCTATCGCTGCTTGTTTACTGTTCTACTGCGTTACTACTGCTGCAATACTACCACCATCGACTACACGCCAGCAAGCTATTTTCTGGCACCGTTGCTACTGCTACTATATATTCATACCACCTGTATTTCACTATCTCTTCGCCGAACTAGTGCACCTATTAGGTGTGTTGGGGACACAAGAGACTTCTTGCTTTGTGGTTGCAGGGTTGCATGAGAGGGATATCTTTGACCTCTTCCTCCCTGAGTTCGATAAACCTTGGGTGATCCACTTAAGGGAAAACTTGCTGCTGTTCTACAAACCTCTGCTCTTGGAGGCCCAACATTGTCTACAGGAAAGGAGGGGGAACGTAGACATCAAGCTATTTTCTGGCGCCGTTGCCGGGGAACGAAGGAAAGCTACACCATTTCCTCCCTCGTCAACTACGCGTCAAGCTATTTTCTGGCGCCGTTGCCGGGGAGGAAAGGTAAAAGGTACTCACACTCCGGATCTCGGCTACTAAGCTATTTCCCGGCGCCGTAAGTACTCAAAGCTATTTCCTTTAGATCCTGCAATTGCATCTTTTTGTTTCTTGTTTACACTAGTTTGGCATAATGGACAAGAATGATCTTCTTATTCTATTTCCTGATTTAAAACATGGATTGTTTGATGCGAAAATTAAAAAACCTATGGAATCTTATTTGCATGCTGGTAGTAATATTAGTATGAACGCTTTGAACACCATTGTTGATAATAATATAGAAAGTTCTAAGCTTGGGGAAGCTGGTTTGCATGATATTTTTAGTCCCCCAAGCATTGAGGAGAAAATTTTCTTTGATGATACTTTGCCTCCTATTTATGATGATTATAATGATAGTGGTCTTTTGGTGCCACCTACTATGGAGAGTAAATTTTGTTGTGATTATACTATGCCTCCTACACTTGATGAGAATAATAATGATAGCTACTTTGTTGAATTTGCTCCCGCTATTACTAATAAAATTGATTATGCTTATGTGGAGAGTAATTATTTTATGCATGAGACTCATGATAAGAATGCTTTATGTGATAGTTATATTGTTGAGTTTGCTCGTGATGCTACTGAAAGTTATTATGAGAGAGGAAAATATGGTTGTAGAAATTTTCATGTTACTAAAACACCTCTCTATGTGCTGAAATTTTTGAAGCTACACTTGTTTTATCTTCCTATGCTTGTCACTTTGCTCTTCATGAACTTGTTTATTTACAAGATTCCTATGCATAGGAAGCATGTTAGACTTAAATGTGTTTTGAATTTGCCTCTGGATGCTCTCTTTTGCTTCGAATACTATTTCTTGCGAGTGCATCATTAAAACTGCTGAGCCCATCTTAATGGCTATAAAGAAAAGAACTTCTTGGGAGATAACCCATGTGCTATTTTGCTACAGTACTTTGTTTTATATTTGTATTTTGGAAGTTGTTTACTACTGTAGCAACCTCTCCTTATCCTAGTTTAGTGTTTTATTGTGCCAAGTAAAGTCGTTGATAGAAAAGTTCATACTAGATTTGGATTACTGCGCAGAAACAGATTTCTTTGCTGTCACGAATCTGGGTAAAATTCTCTGTAGGTAACTCAGAAAATTATGCCAATTTACGTGAGTGATCCTCAGATATGTACGCAACTTTCATTCAATTTGGGCATTTTCATCTGAGTAAGTCTGGTGCCATTTTAAAATTCGTCTTTACGGACTGTTCTGTTTTGACAGATTCTGCCTTTTTATTTCGCATTGCCTCTTTTGCTATGTTGGATGAATTTCTTTGATCCATTAATGTCCAGTAGCTTTATGCAATGTCCAGAAGTGTTAAGAATGATTGTGTCACCTCTGAACATGTGAATTTTTGATTATGCACTAACCCTCTAATGAGTTTGTTTCGAGTTTGGTGTGGAGGAAGTTTTCAAGGGTCAAGAGAGGAGGATGATATACTATGATCAAGAAGAGTGAAAGCTCTAAGCTTGGGGATGCCCCGGTGGTTCACCCCTGCATATATCAAGAAGACTCAAGCGTCTAAGCTTGGGGATGCCCAAGGCATCCCCTTCTTCATCGACAAATTTATCAGGTTCCTCCCTTGAAACTATATTTTTATTCGGTCACATCTTATGTGCTTTTCTTGGAGCGTCTGTGTGCTTTTGTTTTTGTTTATGTTTGAATAAATTGGATTACATCATGCTTGTGTGGGAGAGAGACACGCTCCGCTGGTTCGTATGAACACATGTGTTCTTGGCTCATAATATTCATGGCGAAGTTTCCTCTTCGTTAAATTGTTATATGGTTGGAATTGGAAAATGATACATGTAGTAATTGCTATAAATGTCTTGGGTAATGTGATACTTGGCAATTGTTGTGCTCTTGTTTAAGCTCTTGCATCATATACTTTGCACCTATTAGTGAAGAAATACATAGAGCTTGTTAAAATTTGGTTTGCATGAGTGGTTTCTCTAGAGTCTAGATATTTTCTAGTGAGGTGTTTGAACAACAAGGAAGACGATGTATAGTCTTATAATGCTTGTAATACGTCTTTTATGTGAGTTTTGCTGTACTAGTTCGTGCTTGTGTTTGCTTCAAACAACCTTGCTAGCCTAAGCCTTGTATCGAGAGGGAATACTTCTCATGCATCCAAAATACTTGAGCCAACCACTATGCCATTTGTGTCCACCATACCTACCTACTACATGGTATTTTCCGCCATTCCAAAGTAAATTGCTTGAGTGCTACCTTTAAAATTCCATCATTCACTTTACAATATATAGCTCATGGGACAAATAGCTTAAAAACTATTGTGGTATAGAATATGTAATTATGCACTTTATCTCTTATTAAGTTGCTTGTTGTGCGATAACCATGTTTACTGGGGACGCCATCAACTACTCTTTGTTGAATTTCATGTGAGTTGCTATGCATGTTCGTCTTGTCTGAAGTAAGAGCGATCTACCACCTTATGGTTGGAGCATGTATATTGTTAGAGAAGAACATTGGGCCGCTAACTAAAGCCATGATCCATGGTGGAAGTTTCAGTTTTGGACAAATATCCTCAATCTCAAATGAGAAAATTATTAATTGTTGTTACATGCTTATGCATAAAAGAGGAGTCCATTATCTGTTGTCTATGTTGTCCCGGTATGGATGTCTAAGTTGAAGAATAATCAATAGCGAGAAATCCAATGCGAGCTTTCTCCTTAGACCTTTGTACAGGCGGCATAGAGGTACCCCTTTGTGACACTTGGTTGAAACATGTGCATTGTGATGATCCGGTAGTCCAAGCTAATTAGGACAAGGTGCGGGCACTATTAGTATACTATGCATGAGGCTTGCAACTTGTAAGATATAATTTACATGATACATATGCTTTATTACTACCGTTGACAAAATTGTTTCATGTTTTCAAAATCAAAGCTCTAGCACAAATATAGCAATCGATGCTTTTCCTCTATGGAGGACCATTCTTTTACTTTATTGTTGAGTCAGTTCACCTATTTCTCTCCACCTCAAGAAGCAAACACTTGTGTGAACTGTGCATTGATTCCTACATATTTTCATATTGCACTTATTATATCACTCTATGTTGACAATATCAATGAGATATACATGTTACAAGTTGAAAGCAACCGCTGAAACTTAATCTTCTTTTGTGTTGCTTCAATGTCTTTACTTTGAATTATTGCTTTATGAGTTAACTCTTATGCAAGACTTATTGATGCTTGTCTTGAAGTGCTATTCATGAAAAGTCCTTGCTATATGATTCACTTGTTTACTCATGTCATATACATTGTTTTGATCGCTGCATTCACTACATATGCTTTACAAATAGTATGATCAAGATTATGATGGCATGTCACTCCGTAAATTATACGTGTTATCGTTTTACCTGCTCGGGACGAGCAGAACTAAGCTTGGGGATGCTGATACGTCTCCGACGTATCGATAATTTCTTATGTTCCATGCCACATTATTGATGTTATCTACATGTTTTATGCACACTTTATGTCATATTCGTGCATTTTCTGGAACTAACCTATTAACAAGATGCCGAAGTGCCGGTTCTGTTTCTGCTGTTTTTGGTTTCAGAAATCCTAGTAACGAAATATTCTCGGAATCGGACGAAATCAACGCCAAAGATCTTAGAATCCCCGGAAGCATCCAGAACACACCAGAGAGGTCAGAGGGGGGCCACAGGCCCACCAAACCACATGGCGGCGCGGCCAGGGGGGGCCCGTGCCACCCTATGGTGTGGGCACCCCTTCGACCCTCCTGCGCCGCCTCTTCGCCTATATAAAGCCCCTGGATCGAAAACCCTGATGCGTTCGACGAAACCCACAGAAACCTTCCAGAGCCGCCGCCATCACGAAGCCAAGATCTGGGGGACAGGAGTCTCTGTTCCGGCACGCCGCCAGAACGGGGAAGTGCCCCCGGAAGGCTTCTCCATCGACACCGCTGCCATCTCCACCGCCATCTTCATCACCGCTGCTGCTCCCATGAGGAGGGAGTAGTTCTCCATCGAGGCTCGGGGCTGTACCGGTAGCTATGTGGTTCATCTCTCTCCTATGTGCTTCAATACAATACTCTCATGAGCTGCCTTACATGATTGAGATTCATATGATGATGCTTGTAATCTAGATGTCATTATGCTAGACAAGTGAGTTTTACTTATGTGATCTCCGGAGACTCCTTGTCCCACGTGTGTAAAGGTGACAGTGTGTGCACCGTGTGGGTCTCTTAGGCTATATTTCACAGAATACTTATTCACTGATGAATGGCATAGTGAGGTGCTTATTTATATCTCTTTATGATTGCAATGTGTTTGTATCACAATTTATCTATGTGCTACTCTAGCAATGTTATTAAAGTAGTCTTTTCCTCCTGCACGATGTAATGGTGACAGTGTGTGCATCCGTGTTAGTACTTGGTTTATGCTATGATCATGATCTCTTGTAGATTATGAAGTTAATTATTGCTATGATAGTATTGATGTGATCTATTCCTCCTACATATGCATGAAGGTGACAGTGTGCATGCTATGTTAGTACTTGGTTTAGTCTTTTGATCTATCTTACACTATAAGGTTACTAAAATATGAACATTAATTGTGGAGCTTGTTAACTCCGGCATTGAGGGTTCGTGTAATCCTACGCAATGTGTTCATCATCCAACAAGAGTGTAGAGTATGCATTTATCTATTCTGTTATGTGATCAATGTTGAGAGTGTCCACTAGTGAAAGTGTAATCCCTAGGCCTTGTTCCTAAATCGCTGCTATGTTTGCATGTTTACTGTTCTACTGCGTTACTACTGCTGCAATACTACCACCATCGACTACACGCCAGCAAGCTATTTTCTGGCACCGTTGCTACTGCTACTATATATTCATACCACCTGTATTTCACTATCTCTTCGCCGAACTAGTGCACCTATTAGGTGTGTTGGGGACACAAGAGACTTCTTGCTTTGTGGTTGCAGGGTTGCATGAGAGGGATATCTTTGACCTCTTCCTCCCTGAGTTCGATAAACCTTGGGTGATCCACTTAAGGGAAAACTTGCTGCTGTTCTACAAACCTCTGCTCTTGGAGGCCCAACACTGTCTACAGGAAAGGAGGGGGAACGTAGACATCAATTATCACTATTGCATAAAAACCAAAACCACTATTTTCATAACTATGAATACGACTATGTGGTGGGCAATGGAACCATGGATTGTGTGGATATGGTGGAGGTTCCATTGCAAGGGTTTATATCCATCTAGGATTAACAACAAATGTCGTCCAATGATTTTTGTGCCGTAATACCTGTGTTAACCATAAGATCCGGAGTGGGACGGAGTAGTCAAAAGTGTTTCCACCTCTCGTACATCAACGGATGCGCTCTACCGTAGACACTTGTATCTGTCGGGGGCGAGCGGTGTTGGAGATATGCCCAAGAGGCAATAATAAAATGGTTATTATAATATATCTTTATGTTTATGATAATGTTTACATACCATGCTATAATTGTATTAACCGAAACATTGATACATGTGTGTTATGTGAACAACAAAGAGTCCCTAGTAAGCCTCTTGTATAACTAGCTTGTTGATTAATAGATGATCATGGTTTCGTGATCATAAACATTGGATGTTATTAATAACAAGGTTATGTCATTGTATGAATGATGTAATGGACACACCCAATTAAGCGTAGCATAAGATCATGTCATTAAGTTATTTGCTATAAGCTTTCGATACATAGTTACCTAGTCCTTATGACCATGAGATCATGTAAATCACTTATACCGGAAAGGTACTTTGATTACATCAAACGCCACTGCGTAAATGGGTGGTTATAAAGGTGGGATTAAGTATCCGGAAAGTATGAGTTGAGGCATATGGATCAACAGTGGGATTTGTCCATCCCGATGACGGATAGATATACTCTGGGCCCTCTCGGTGGAATGTCGTCTAATGTCTTGCAAGCATATGAATAAGTTCATAAGAGACCACAAACCACGGTACGAGTAAAGAGTACTTGTCAGGAGACAAGGTTGAACAAGGTATAGAGTGATACCGATGATCAAACCTCGGACAAGTAAAATATCGCGTGACAAAGGGAATTGGTATCGTATGTGAATGGTTCATTCGATCACTAAAGTCATCGTTGAATATGTGGGAGCCATTATGGATCTCCAGATCCCGCTATTGGTTATTGGTCGGAGAGAGTACTCAACAATTTCTGCATAGTTCGCGAACCGTAGGGTGACACACTTAAGGTTTGATGTTGAAATGGTAGAACTTGAATATGGAATGGAGTTCGAAGTTTTGTTCGAAGTCCCAGATGGGATCCCGGACATCACGAGGAGTTCCGGAATGGTCCGGAGAATAAGATTCATATATAGGAAGTCATATTACAAGTTTGGAAATGATCCGGTACATTTATGGCAGGTTCTAGAAGGTTCTAGAAAAGTCCGGAAGAAATCACCATGGAAAGTGGAGTCCCGGAGGGACTCCACCTTGCATGGCCAGCCAACCCTAAAGGGGAGGAGTCCAAGGTGGACTCCCCAAGGGTGGCCGGCCAACCCCCCAAGGAAGGGGTGGGAGTCCCACCTTGAGTGGGATTTCCCCCTTGAGTAGGTTTCCCACCTATGGGAGGTTTTGTTGTTGGGGTCTTATTCGAAGACTTGGACTACTACTCTTGGGGATTTCCACCTATATAATGAGGAGGAGAGGGAGGGGGGCAGCCACTCTTGGCTCAGCCTTGGCCGCACCCCTTTGAGGGCCGGCGCCCAACCCCCCTCTCTCCCCAAACCCTAGCTTCTTCTCCTCCTCCACCTCTCCCGCATATTCTTAGCGAAGCTCCGCCGGAGATCTCCACCGCCACCGCCACCACGCCGTCGTGCTGCCAGATTCAAGGAGGAGCTACTACTTCCGCTGCCCGCTGGAACGGGGAGAAGGACGTCGTCTTCATCAACACCGAACGTGTGACCGGGTACGGAGGTGCTGCCCGATTGTGGCACCGTGATCAAGATCTTCTACGCGCTTTTGCAAGCGGCAAGTGATCGTATACCGCAGCAATAAGAGCCTACTCTTATAGGCTTTGGAAATCTTCAAGGGTTAGTCTTGTTCATCCCCTCGTTGCTCCCATCTTCTAGATTGCATCTTGGCTTGGATTGCGTTCTCGCGGTAGGAAATTTTTTGTTTTCTATGCAACGTTATCCAACAAGCGGTTGGCTGGGGAAGCCTTAAGTCCCCACGGCATAGTCCGTAGACACTTGTCGCCCGAAGAACAAGCGGTTGGTTGGGGAAGCCTTAAGTCCCCACGGTATTGCGGTCTATGATGGGTTGCAGCTACCGGCGTAGGAATGTATGGTAGAGCCCAGCATTGTCGTCGTGGTCGGGGTCCACCCTGAAATATATGGGAATAATGGGACCGGCGTGGACCCAGGGTCAGGGCATGCAACAAAGGGTGGGTGTGCGAGGTAGCGGAGGAACATGATTGGCTAGACCTTATACCGGGCCTCACACCATAGGAAGTGTGGACGAGCTCGTGGCTCGGTTGGCACCAAGGTTAAGATCTCTTATGGGTAAAGCAACACACCTCTGCAGAGTGTAAAGAACCGTGACCTATCACTCCCTGTTTCGGGATATGGAACTGCGAACGCGGCCGGAAAGGAGCTCCATGAAGTTCTAGTAAACCGGTGAAGGCTGACGGACATAGTTCTTCTGAATAAAAGCAACCTTTTGAAGAAATGGTTATGAAAACCTGTATTGGTATTAGACTTTCTGGTCTAATGCCATAGCTAGTGCATTAAACACCTCTTTCCTATAATGAACTTGTTGAGTACGCTCGTACTCATACCACTCTTAAATCCCCTGCTTAGATATGGAGGCATCGAAGGAGGATCTACAGTGCAACTCAAAGGCCGAGGAGACAACAACTACTTGAAGAGACAGGACCCTGTCAGAGGAGTCAGATACCACTTCCAACAAGGAGAAAACCTAGTTTAGCCATAGAAGGGAACTAGTTTCCTAAACCTAGCTCCTACTTAGCTAGAATCTATTCTTAGCCCTATAGCTAGTTAAATACTCTACAAATAGAGTTCGTGATAAGACTAGACTACGAGTCATTCTTCTGGAGTTTATTTGCACTTTTACCTCATTGTAAAGTAGGAGGCTGTGATGATCTTATGTAACAGAGTAAATGTTGTAATTCTATAGACATGCCATGGACCCGCATATGTTTCTGTTGTACCACTCTGAGCGATATAATACTAGTGGAACGGTGTTTCATTGGTGTTATATCAGACTTGCATACTACACCATGCAGTGGTATGCCGGGTCACCACAGTTGGTATCAGAGCAAATGCTTTGACCCTAGGATTAAAACCTTTAAAGGAGACCTATAGGATTGGTAGTGTCTATAGGAAGTTGTCCTAGGTAAACCAAATACATCTTATGACTTGAGATGGATATTCACTTGAGAATAATCCTGACACACTTGAGTCAACATTTCCTACCTATCCTTCCTAAGTGAAGTTAGTTAGCTAATCCAAAACATGTAGCACATCAATAAGTCTTTCAAACCATAGATGAGTAGAGCACAGTTGGTATACAATACATGGTAGTCCAAAGAGAGGATACAACCATAAGGAAGCTATCCTATTGGAAGATGTGTACCAACATATGTTATGATTAAGTAAGAGTTATCCAGAACTGTAATAGGAGTTATGTCAAAAGATGAAGGTAATTAAGATATCCTAATAGAAGATGTAGACCAAGATAAGTAATGAGTAAGTAAAATTTATCTAGATATGTGAAACAATTGGTAGTAAGTGATAACTATGAGTCATATGAGGTAGTATAGACCATGATGAGTCAATCATGGGAGGTAAGGAAGAGTGATAGGAATCAAATATGCCAACTTACATGGTAGAGTTGTTAATCATATATGATTCACTTGAGAGTCATTATGTGATGGAATAGAACATTATAAATACTTAGGAGGAGTTTGATAAGAAGTTAGACGCGAAACAATAGAGTAAAATTTATGTTCCAAAACCATGGGAACTGTGTCAAGTACATCAGAACCCTAGTTATATAGTAAGAACATATGGAAGTATAGGAGCTATCTTTCCATAGTTGTGCGTTTAGAGTAGCCATGCTAGAACCTGGACATATCATGTGAGATAGTCCTCAACAAAAATGGAAGTTAAGTAGTACTTCCAAAGAAAATTAGGATTAACCTTAGCTATCCTAGACCACTTTGTTTCAAGATTATCTCATTGCAAATGTGCAATTAAGGTAAAGGTTGAGACAAATAGTAGAATCCCATATATTCGTGCTAAGTATCACGATATAAACCTATCTTATGTGGTGTTATATACTACACATCTCAGCCTGATGTTTAGAGATGTCTTACTCAACTATCATATTCAGGCTTATGATGGTGTGTATTATAAGCACAAAGCTGAATCTTCTTGGATTTTGTTGGATTTTCATTGTTTGACTAGATCCATACATGAAGTTTGACTTGGATATGCAAATGCATGTTACAATATCAAGTCCTTACTTGATGCTATAGATCTAGAGGGTAATAGTAATCGTGTGAGGAAGTGACGAATTCTGAAGATTCTGAAGACAAGATGAAGGTTCATCAGATAAAGGAAACAAAGTTGTGGGAAGCAACCACAATATTCAGAAGGAAGTACCAATCAAAACTCATGCCTTACCTCAACAGAGTAGTACTTTAGTACGGGAGAAGCATGAAGGTGAGAAATCTGGTGATTATGGTGAAGCTCAAGCAGATCCATAGTCAACATATAAGAGGGAATGCATGGGAAATCACTTAGGATACTATATTCATAGTGTCAGCTAGTGGTTTTCTTGCACCAATGAACCCTCGAAAAAGGAAGATGACCTATGAAACCATAGCCGATATAAGAAGACCATAGTTGATATCAGAAGACCACAATTGGTATAGTATCAATACTACGAGATAAAGTAGAAGATGTTCTGACCAATTGATCAGAACCTATACTAGAATCCATTTTTAGATAACAAATAGCCACAATTGGTAACAAGTAGTCCACCATTGGATTATTTGTACCAAGAGGTTATAAACAAATAAAATTTTGTCAGCCAAATAATTATGACCTATATAAACATTTAGTCGAAGGATTCATACTGGATGTCCACAATTGAGTGGATACACCACAGAGATTCTTCACAAGACCTTTAGAAAAGTATAAACCATAAGCTAGACCCAGACCAACATTCTAACCATAAGTCCAATGGTTGGAAGAAAAGGAGCTGAAGACCATAAGAAAACTCTAAGGGGTAGAGTAAAGATTGAGTTGGCTGTATAATAACTCAATATTTTGAGCAAGATAGTTGATGAAGGTCTGAACTGAGAGGAAGTTCGATATTATTTTCATAAGATTGTTGAACACTACTTTCAGAAGGATGTCAGACCAGAAGCCGAGGTTTATACCTCGAGGAAGTAAGAATTGGACTATAACTTGAGAAAGTGAGTAATATCTACTCAAAAGTACGGAAGCTCAAGTAAGTCATGGATAAAGAAGTTGAATTAAGGTGATATCAGAGACCTAATAAAGCTCAAATAGGCCAAAGACCGAAGGAGATTGACGACACCAAAATTAAAGTCCATTTGAAAGATTCCTCTCATGGAACCTAAATAACCCAAAATGGTTATAGGTATCAACTATAAATCATGATTGGATGGACTAAATGAGTCTAATCCATTCTTAGAGGAATAATTCAGCATGATCATTTCCATGTTAAGTACCTTACTTAGTACCATTATTGCAGTTTTGGTAGTAAGGAAAAAACAAAGACCTATTTACCAATTAGGAGTATGTTACCTAATTAGTCTTCAGTTAAGACTGTCAACACAAGAAGAAGACCAAATCATAGAATGTTCAAGGAGAAAGGAAACATGATTATAGTATTGGAAGGAATCATGAAATTGAAGTAAGAAGCCACTGTGTTCAGAGACATATATTAATGGATTCCAGGAAGAATCGGGACAAGGGGTATATTCAAATATATCCAGTAAGATCACTACGGAGTTCGAGAAAAGCTTAAGTCTGCATAAGTTAGAACCACACACCGGAAACATGAGAGAGTTCAAACTTCGAGGACGAAGTTTAGTTTAAGGGGTAGAGACTGTAATATCCCAGGTATTGGGGTTACAAAAATAGAGGAAACAGATGTGTGCATTGCATTCATGCATAGAAAATCCAGGGAATTTTCGCGCTTTAAAGTAAAACAGTCACAGTAACTAAAGTTTCACTTGACCTTGGTGGAATTGAAGTAGCTCATCAAGTCAAGCGCTATAAACTGAAGGAGATATGCCCAAGAGGCAATAATAAAAGTGGTTATTATATATCTTTATGTTTATGATAAATGTTTATATACCATACTATAATTGTATTAACCGAAACATTGATACATGTGTGATATGTAAACAACAAAGAGTCCCTAGTATGCCTCTTAACTAGCTTGTTGATTAATGGATGATTAGTTTCATAATCATGAACATTGGATGTTATTAATAACAAGGTTATATCATTGTATGAATGATGTAATGGACACACCCAATTAAGCGTAGCATAAGATCACGTCATTAAGTTATTTGCTATAAGCTTTCGATACATAGTTACCTAGTCCTTATGACCATGAGATCATGTAAATCACTTATACCGGAAAGGTACTTTGATTACATCAAACGCCACTGCGTAAATGGGTGGTTATAAAGGTGGGATTAAGTATCCGGAAAGTATGAGTTGAAGCATATGGATCAACAGTGAGATTTGTCCATCCCGATGACGGATAGATATACTCTGGGCCCTCTCGGTGGAATGTCGTCTAATGTCTTGCAAGCATATGAATGAGTTCATAAGAGACCACATACCACGGTACGAGTAAAGAGTACTTGTCAGGAGACGAGGTTAAACAAGGTATAGAGTGATACCGATGATCAAACCTCGGACAAGTAAAATATCGCGTGACAAAGGGAATTGGTATCGTATGTGAATGGTTCATTCGATCACTAAAGTCATCGTTGAATATGTGGGAGCCATTATGGATCTCCAGATCCCGCTATTGGTTATTGGTCGGAGAGAGTACTCAACCATGTCCGCATAGTTCACGAACCGTAGGGTGACACACTTAAAGTTGGATGTTGAAATGGTAGAACTTGAATATGGAATGGAGTTCGAATATTTGTTCGGAGTCCCGGATGAGATCCCGGACATCACGAGGAGTTCCGGAATGGTCCGGAGAATAAGATTCATATATAGGAAGTCATTTTATAAGATTTAAAATGATCCGGAAGGTTCTATGGAAGGTTCTAGAAAAGTCCGGAAGAAACCACTTTGGAAGGCGGAGTCCCAAAGGGACTCCACCTCCATGGCCGGCCAATCCTAAAGGGGGAGGAGTCCCAAGTGGACTCCCCTAAGGGGGCCGGCCACCCCCCCACATGGAAGGGGGGAATCCCACCCCAAGTGGGATTCCCACCTTGGGTAGGTTTCCCTATCACATGGAAGGTTTTGGGTTCGGGTCTTATTCGGAGACTTGTAGTCCAACACTTGGGGCTTCCAACTATATAATGAGGGGCCAAGGGGAGGGGGCCGGCCACCCCAAGACCACAAGGTGGCCGCACCCCCTAGTGGCCGGCGCCCCCCTCTCCCAAACCCTAGCGGCCCCCACTCCTCCACTTCCCGCACGCTTAGCGAAGCTCCGCCGGGTTTCTCCACCACCACCGACACCACGCCGTCGTGCTGCCGGATTCAAGAGGAGCTACTACTTCCGCTGCCCGCTGGAACGGGGAGGTGGACGTCGTCTTCATCAACAACCGAACGTGTGACCGAGTACGGAGGTGCTGCCCGTTCGTGGCGCCGTGATCAAGATCTTCTACGCGCTTTTGCAAGCGGCAAGTGAACGTCTACCGCAGCAACAAGAGCCTCATCTTGTAGGCTTTGGAATCTCTTCAAGGGTGAGACTCGATAATCCCCTCGTTGCTACCGTCTTCTAGATTGCATCTTGGCTTGGATTGCGTGTTCGCGGTAGGAAATTTTTTGTTTTCTGTGGAACGAATCCTTACAGTGGTATCAGAGCCGTGTCTGTGCATAGATTGTTGCACGAGTAGAACACAATGGTTTTGTGGGCGTTGATGCTCTTGTTATCTTTAGTTTGAGTACTTTGCATCTTTGTGGCATAGTGGGATGAAGCGGCTCGGACTAACTTTACATGACCGCGTTCATGAGACTTGTTCCTCGTTCGACATGCAACTTGTATTGCATAAGAGGCTTTGCGGGTGTCTGTCTCTCCTACTATAGTGAAGATTTAATTTACTCTTCTATTGACAACATTAGTATCAACGTTGTGGTTCATGTTTGTAGGTAGATTAGATCTCTCTCGAAAACCCTAAACCACGTAAAATATGCAAACCAAATTAGAGACATCTAACTTGTTTTTGCAGGGTTTGGTGATGTGATATGGCCATAATGTGATGATGAATATGTATGAGATGATCATTATTATATTGTGGCAACCGGCAGGAGCCTTATGGTTGTCTTTAAATTTCATGTTGAGTAGTATTTCAAAGTAGTTGTAATAGTTGCTACATGGAGGACAATCATGAAGACGGCGCCATTGACCTTGACGCTACGCCGACGATGATGGAGATCATGCCCGAAGATGATGGAGATCATGTCCGTGCTTTGGAGATGAAGATCAAAGGCACAAAGACAAAAGGGCCATATCATATCACATATGAACTGCATGTGATGTTAATCCTTTTATGCATCTTATTTTGCTTAGATCGCGACGGTAGCATTATAAGATGATCCCTCACTAAAATCTCAAGATAATAAAGTGTTCATCCTTAGTAGCACCGTTGCCAAGACTTGTCGTTTTGAAGCATCTCGTGATGATCGGGTGTGATAGAATCAACAAGTGCATACAACGGGTGCAAGACAGTTTTGCACATGCCGATACTAAGGTGGCCTTGACGAGCCTAGCATGTACAGACATGGTCTCGGAACACGTGATACCGAAAGGTAGAGCATGAATCATATGGTTGATATGATGAACACTTTGAGTGTTCGCCATTGAAATTACACCTTGTCTCGTGATGATCGGACTTAGGTGTGGTGGATTTGGTTCGTGTGATCACTAAGACAATGCGAGGGATATTGTTTTGAGTGGGAGTTCACCTAGTTTTTTAATTATGTTGAATTAAAATTTGAACTCAATTTGTCATAAACTTAGTCTAAACTTTTGCAAATATATGTTGTAGAGATGGCGTCCCCAATCAATTTTAACCAGTCCCTAGAGAAAGAAAAACTTAAGAGCAACGGTAGCAACTTCACCGACTGGTTCCGTCATGTGAGGATCTTCCTCTCTGGCGGAAATCTGCAATTTGTGCTTGATGCACCGCTAGGTGACCCTCCTGCAGAAACTGAAACCGATGAAGTAAAAGCAGTTTACGCGACTCGGAAAACTCGGTACTCTCAAGTTCAGTGTGCCATCCTGTGCAGTCTGGAATCCGATCTTCAAAAACGTTTTGAGCACCACGATCCTCATGAGTTGATGAATGAGCTGAAAGCTATATTTGAGACTCATGCGGCCGTGGAATGCTATGAAGCATTGATACGTCCAAAACGTATCTACTTTCCCGAACACTTTTGCTATTGTTTTGCCTCTAATTTGTGTATTTTGGATGCAACTAACACAGACTAACGCTGTTTTCAGCAGAACTGCTCTGGTGTCTCGTTTTTGTGCAGAAATCCAACTATCAGGAAAATCCTCGGAATTTATGCAGAAGGCCCTATTTTCACAGAATACTGACGGAGCCAGAAGGACAAGTCAGGTGGAGGCCCGAGGGCCCCACACCATAAGGCGGCGCGGCCCAGGGGGGGCCCGCGCGGCCCTGTGGTGTGGCCCCCTCAGCCGGCCTCCGACGCCCTCCTTCGGACCATATATTGCCTTCGACCTAAAAACGCAGGGGGAGAAGTCGAAGTCGCCAGAAAGCCTCCAGAACGCCGCCACATCGCAAAACTCTGTCTCGGGAGCCAGAAGTCTCCGTTCTGGCACTCCGCCGGGACGGGGAATTGGAGGAGATCATCGCCATCATCACCACCGACGCCTCTCCATCAACCAGCCATGTTTCCCCCATCCATGTGTGAGTAATTCCCCCGCTGTAGGCCGAAGGGGATGGTAGGGATTGGATGAGATTGGTCATGTAATAGCATAAGATTGTTAGGGCATAGTGCCTAGTGTCCGTAATTGGTACTTTGATGATACTGTTGCAACTTGCTATGCTTAATGCTTGTCACTAGGGCCCGAGTGCCATGATCTCAGATCTGAACATGTTACTGTTTCATCATGATATTCATTGTTTATGGTCTTACCTGCAAGTTGTATACACATGTCGCTGTCCGGAACCAATGGCCCCGAAGTGACAAGAATCGGGACAACCGGAGGGGATGGTAGTGACGTGAGGATCACATGTGTTCACGGAGTGTTAATGCTTTGCTCCGGTACTCTATTAAAAGGAGTACCTTAATATCCAGTAGATTCCCTTGAGGCCCGGCTGCCACCGGCTGGTAGGACAAAAGATGTTGTGCAAGTTTCTCATTGCGAGCACGTACGACTATAATTGGAACACATGCCTATTGATTGCTTTGTACTTGGACACCGTTTTATTATTATCTGCAAATGCCCTGCTATGATTGTTACATGAGTTTCTCTCATCCATGCAACGCCCGTCATCCGTCCCCGTGCCTACAGTATTTTAATCCTGCTGTTTACTATAATCACTACTGCTGTCTCTGTTACTTTGCTGCTGTTATATCACTACTGCTACTGCTATAAAACTGTTAATACTGATAAACTCTTGCGAGCAAGTCTGTTTCCAGGTGCAGCTGAATTGACAACTCTGCTGTTAAGGCCTCCAAGTATTCTTTGTCTCCCCTTGTGTCGAATCAATAAATTGGGTTATACTACCCGTGAAGACTGCTGCGATCCCCTATACTTGTGGGTCATCAAGACTGTTTTCTCGGCGCTCGTTGTCGGGAGCATAGCTTTATTTGGAAGTTCACTTGGATTGATATTGTTCGCTGCAAATTCTCCATCATGGGTAAAACTCGCGATCCTAAAGTCGCCATATTACCATCCACTACAAGAAAAGGTACAACTCTGAGTACCTCCGCTACACTTGATTCGCCATCTGTGATAAGTCAACTTGTTTCACCGCCACAAGCTGGTACGTCTGCTGAATCTGAAAATTCTCATAATATTGATAATGTTTCTGCTGTGCTTGATGATAGTGGTTCACTGGGATCCTTTCTAGATGCTACAATTGCTAGGTCTAGACAAATTGAAAATGCTGAAACTCCTAATGAAAATGCCACTACACCTGTTAGTTCACCTGAACTTGATTATTCTAGTGATGATCCTGATGAAGATTATGTGGAGCTTAATGATGATCTTATTAATAGATGCAATGCTACTGGCCTACTGCTGATGCAAGAAACATTAAAAAGTTTCTTACACAATATACTGTTAGACATAAGCTATCTCCTGATCCTGAATTTGCCACATCTCCTATATGCATTAAGGATAAAGATTATGATTTTTCTCTTGATCTATCTCATATAGCTATTGTAGAGAAAGCACCCTTTTGTGGTACTGAAAAAGAAAGTGCTGTAGAACACATGAATGAACTTTCTTCTATGAGTAGCTTGTTTTCTGATGATGACAAGATGCGTACTTACTTTGTCATTAAAATTTTTCCTTTCTCATTAAAGGATGATGCTAAAACTTGGTATAATAATTTGCCTCCTGGTTCTATTAAAAGTCCAGCTGATTTGCGTGATGTTTTCTTTCGAAAATACTTTCCTGCTAGTGCTCAACATGCTGCTTTACAGAGAATTTATAGGTTTGACCAGGGAGATGAAGAGAAATTGCCTGCGGCATGGGCAAGATTTTGTTCTCTTATCAGAGCTCGACCTGGACATGATTTAGAAAAGAATGATCTACTTGATATATTTTATAGTGGACTAACCATTGAATCTAGAGCATATTTGGATAGTTGTGCTGGTTGTGTTTTCAGGAAAAGAACTCCAGACGAAGCTGAAGAATTATTGGCTAGAATAAGCCGGAATCATGATGATTGGAATACACCCAAACCAACTCCAACGCCAATATTGAAGAAGAGGGGTTTAATTGAATTGAATGATGAAGATATGAGGGAAGCCAAGAAGTCTCTCAAGGAGAAAGGTATTAAATCCGAAGATGTGAAGAATCTACCTCCCATAGAAGATATATGTGAGATAATTCCCCCTTCATCCATGATTGAGGTAAACTCCCTTCAACGCTTTACTAGGGAAGATATTCCGTATTCAAAACCTCCTGCGCAATGCTTAGATGAGTTTGATAATTATATTGTTAAGCAAGAAAATTTTAATATGAGAGTAGAGAATCATCTAATGGAAAATTCTCAAGCTATTAGCAATTTGCATGATATTGTGGAGAGAACCTCCAATGATGTTAAGATGCTTGTTAAACATTTTCAAATGGTTCAAACTCAAATTGATCAACTCACTAAAGTGCAAAGTGACTTGCTAAAAAATAATTCTAAAGAGAAACATGCTTATGAAGTAACAACTAGAGGTGGTGTCTCTACCCAGGATCCTCTATATCCTGAAGGGCATCCCAAAAGAATTGAACAAGATTCTCAACGCATTGAACCTAGTGCTCCTTCTAAGAAGAAAAAGAAGAAGAAACATAAAAATGTTGTAGAATCCTCTGAACCTGTTAATGATCCTAATAGTATTTCTATTTCTGATGCTGAAACTGAAAGTGGTAATGAACATGATAATGATAATAATAATGATAAGAATGATGCTTCTGATAAATAAGAGGTAGAAGATGAACCTGACAAGCATGCTAAAAATAAAAAGTATACTAAAGAAGATTTTATTGCTAAGAAACATGGTAATGAAAGGGAACCTTGGGTACAAAAGCAAATGCCTTTTCCTGCTAAGAAACTAAAATCAAAGGAAGAAAAACACTATAATAAATTTTGTGATTGGATGAAACCTTTATTCTTGCAAATCCCTTTGACTGATGCTATTAAATTGCCTCCTTATTCAAAGTATATGAAAGATATTGTTACTAACAAAAGGAAAATCCCCAATGAGGAAATTTCCACTATGCTTGCTAATTACTCTTTCAATGGCAAGGTTCCGAAGAAGTTGGGCGACCCAGGTATACCTACTATTCCTTGTTCTATTAAGAATAATTATGTTAAAACTGCTCTATGTGATTTGGGAGCCGGTGTTAGTGTTATGCCTTTTTCTCTTTATAAGAGACTTTATTTAGATAACTTGATACCTACTGATATATCTTTGCAAATGGCTGATAAATCTACTGCTATTCCTGTTGGTATATGTGAGGATGTTCCTGTTCAAGTTACTAATAACTGCTTGATATTAACTGATTTTGTTGTGTTGGAAATGCCTGAAGATGATAATATGTCTATTATTCTTGGGAGACCTTTTCTTAACACCGCAGGGGCTGTTATTGATTGCAATAAAGGAAAGGTTACTTTCAATGTTGATGATAAAGAGCATACCGTTTATTTCCCCAAGAGGATTGATAAAGTATGTGGAGTCAATACTATTTCTAATGTGAGAACTATCAAAGTTGGAACTATTGATTGTCCTATATATGAGCCTAAAGAAGGTTATCAAAATCTTATGATTGGATCCATATCAATACAATTCAAGGTAACATGATTGATTTGAGGTTTATTTCTTCATATGCTATGTAAAATTTATTCGGTGGCAAGACTTGATCAACCTTGTTAGCGAATACCTTTTATATGCATAGGGGAGGTAAACAACATCTCTTTCTTCCTCCACTTGTTTTATTTGCTGTAGCACTTTTGTTTTGCAAAGCTCCTTAGTTGATTAGAGATTTCAAAAATTTTCCTGGCCAGTAATAATAAACTTAATACCCAGAAATGTGCATTTTTCAAAGTTTTCAAAAATTCACAAAAATTATACCGTTGGTCCTATTTTTCGAAAATGCACCTGGGAGCACCAGAGGATGACCTGTGGGGCACCCCAGGGTGGCACACCACAGGCCGGCGCGGCCTGGAAGGGGGGCGCGCCACCCTGGCGTGTGGGGCCCCCTTTACCCCACTTCAGCATCTCTCTCTCCCGAAAAAATCGACACCAGCTTTCTCTCACTCGCGTTTTTGCTCAAGAGCTCAGGATTTTTCGATCTCTTTGCTCAGCCCAGATTTCTGTCTGAAATTTGGCACATTTGCTCTCCGGTATGTGACTCCTCCGATTATCCAAGTAGAATTTTGTTTGGTTGAGTATATCTTGAATATTTTGCTGCTGTAGGTAACATGTTTAGTGAGCTTGCATGCTTGTTCTAAGTTGTATAAACTAGTTTTGATGCATGATTAGTACTCTAGCAAGTTCCTATAGTAGTTCCCCTTGATTATATGTCACCAAATCAAATTTTATATTGTTTGTTGAAAAATTTCAGAAAATGGAGTGGAATAAATATCAACTAAACCAACAAGAATTGGAGGTGCAACAAGTCATGAGAGTGAACCGCGAAGAGGGAGTATACCCCTCTTACTACCCGTGCACAGATTTCATGAGAAGCGCAGGAATATTGGAAGATGTTCAGAATCTAATTTCTCGTGCAGGGTTGAATGATTTTGTTGATGGAGAACCATGCCAATATGCAAAATTGACTATGTCTGTGGTGCATGATTTCAAGTTCAATTGGTCGCGATCTAACCCCATGGTTCAGTATAAGATTTATAATAAAATTGTCAACTTGCCATTCAATGATTTTTGTACAGCAATTAGAGTACCGCAATGGGGATCATGCGAGAAGATAAGGGGATCGCCGCGAGAGCTCTTAAGCCTCTTCGAGATGATTTGTTATGGAAGGAGTTTCTCAGAGGATGGTGGTAAAATCACTAGCATTCAACTCCCAGCTATCCGCTACTTTGCTTATTTCATTACTAAATGCGTTCTTGCTAGAAAGAGTGGTGGTAAACTATCTATCCAGGATTTAGCTTTTCTAGCTGCTGCACTGCAAGGTAGTAAGACTTATAATTTGGGGGCATTGATAGCTTATAGACTTGCTACTAACCGTGAGAAAGGTGGAATTTGTGGAGGTCTCATCGCCTCTCGTTTGCTAGCTTTGCATAATGTAGAACCTCACCATCTTGATATTCAACTTTCCATAGAAAAACTTGACATAGTCTCTATGATTAAACATGAATTTGTTTCTGCTTCATCTAATTTGGTTAGCCTGTTTTATAAGATGAAATTTTATAAGAAAGTTTGGAGAATAACTAAGAAAACTGAGAAACTAGTAAGATTGCATGCGCCCGTTCTATTTAACCTTGATTCCAGGGAGGATTGGTCAGTCACAGAAGGTGCACTGAATGCACACATAGAGGGAGGAGGCCATCATGCAAGAGGCAACACGGAGGAGGCCGAGGAACACCTCGACTCATCATCCGATGCAGCAAGTTCCTCGCATCAACATGTTGGATATGTGGAGCCTCCACGCTTTTCTTCTGCACAGGAACCTTACTATGACTACGCCATGCATTACCCACCGGCGAGGAACAGCGACCCTCGCTGGGGTTGAACTCCACTTAGGCCAAAAGCCTAAGCTTGGGGGGAGGTACAGCGGCATCACTCATTCTTTGCATATTATGATTGCTGGATACTTGTATATACTTGTTTAGTTTGTTTGAGTGGTTTTCTAATGAGAGGGAGATGATATTTGGGGAAGTGCTGCCTGAAAACAGATTCTGGACTGTTACCGAAAAAATTCTCAAAAATAGCCAGAACAGTATTTTGCGAAGCCAATTTTTGTGCATGTTCCCCAGGTTGTTATATAACTTTCATTAGTTGAACACTTTTCGATTTTATCAGTGGAAGAATTTATTAAAAATCGAGTACTGTACTGCTGTCAAGTTCGACGAATTTCTGCTGCTTCGTGTTTATGTGAGTCTTCTAGTTTGCTATTTCTTGTTTTCGCTTTGTTTCTTTCCCAAAACACAAAAAAACCAAAAATATTTCTGTTGTTTCTCTTCATAATTTGTTTGCTTTGGTTTCTTGCATTTATTTCGCTTTATTTGCTATTGCTAGTTTGCTACAAGAAAACCCAAAAAGATTTTGCTTTGTTTGCTTGTTTCTCTTTGTTCTTGTTTCCAATTCGAAAACACCAAAAATATTTGCTGTTCTTCTTTGGTTTGTAAAGTTCATCTTGAGTTCAATGGTCTTCGGTGGCTGGAGCGTGGTTTTCATTTCATATTATCCAAGCTACACAAGTGAAAGGCAATAATGACGATCTACGACAATTGGATTGTGGTGAGAGGCTGGTATGAACTCTATTTGTTTTCATTTTTGTACATATACTCATCCATGTGAGCATGCTTAGTTGGTTCATGTGAGGTATATGTCATTTGAGAAAGTCTAGTAGTTCATGATCTCCCATGTTTAGCTCCAATTTATTAATATGAGTAGCATGTCATGGATGTTAGCTTGCATTGTTTTATTCATAAGTATGTATGGCATTGTGGTATCCTCCTCTGAATAATTCATTTATATCGACTTGGCACATGCTCATGCATGCATATGACTGAACAAAAGTCAATTAAGCCTCGATGATTTATATTGCTTCAGAGTTCTTGTATCACTTTTATGCCTCCGTTAATTTATTTTGCCGCAAGCATGATTATGACAGTTACTGCTCTCTTGATTTGTCGCTCCCTAGTCTTTTGCTAGCCTTCACTTGTACTGAGCGGGAACGCTGCTCGTGCTTCCAAACACCTGAAAACCAAGTTGTTCCAAAGTGTCCACCATAAATACCTATGCATGGCATTTCAAACCATTCCAGGTAAATTCTCATGCGCTACCTTTAAAACCTTCAAAATATTTCTCAATTTGTGTTTATGTTTCATAGCTCATGAGGAAGTATGTGGTGTTTAACTTTCAACCTTGTCATTTACTTTTGACGGACTTTCATTATGGACTAGTGGCACATCCGCTTATCCAATAATTTTGCAAAAAGAGCTGGCAATGGGATTCCCAGTCCCAAATTAATTAACTTAAATAGACACTCCTCCATGGTATGTGATCGTTGGACGGCACCCGAAGGATTCGGTTAGCCATGGCTTGTGTAAGCAAAGGTTGGGGGGAGTGTCATCATAATAAAACTAAAATAAAAAGGCACTCCTTCATGGTATGTGATTGTTGGCAGGCACCCAAGGATTCGGTTAGCCATGGTTTGTGAAAGAAAGGTTGGAAGGAGTGCCGCATAAACATAAAAATAATTCATGGGAGCCGCTCTTGGGAGTCCGGTTGGCGAGGTAGTTGGTGTACCCATTATCATTCGTTGACAATAACAAACACCTCTCAAAATAATTTTACTCCTGTTTTAAAAAAATGAAAAGCTCTAGCGCATGTTAATCCCTGCTTCCCTCTGCGAAGGGTCAATCTTTTACTTTTGTGTTGTGTCTCCATTCTTTCTTTGAGCACTATCTTGAGAGCACAACTGTCATTCTTAGTATAATATGCTTGTCTCAAAATAAGATTGATTGTGGTATAACTTTGATGCTTTTATCTTTGACAATCTCTATTTCTAGTCTTTCTATGAACTTCAGAGGTGCCTGAGCATTTATGTTTTGCTGATCAAATATGGGCAAGCGAGATACCACTTTATCATACTCTCTTATGAACATTGCAATCCTGCTTATATACATGATTCATGATGTTTATTATTAATTGTTGGTACCTCTCCATGATTGACATAGCTGTTAGATGATCTTATTTGTATGCATCTCATTATGAACTGCTTAAGTATTAGCCATAGCATGAGAATATATACATCATATGAGCAAATGTGTTCGTGAAAGTTCTTTTATCGCTCAGTTGTTAACTGAATTGCTTGAGGACAAGCAATAAGCTAAGCTTGGGGGGAGTTGATACGTCCAAAACGTATCTACTTTCCCGAACACTTTTGCTATTGTTTTGCCTCTAATTTGTGTATTTTGGATGCAACTAACACGGACTAACGCTGTTTTCAGCAGAACTGCTCACAGTGTCTCGTTTTTGTGCAGAAATCCAACTTTCAGGAAAATCCTCGGAATTTATGCAGAAGGCCCTATTTTCACAGAATACTGACGGAGCCAGAAGGACAAGTCAGGTGGAGGCCCGAGGGCCCCACACCATAAGGCGGCGCGGCCCAGGGGGGGCCCACGCGGCCCTGTGGTGTGGCCCCCTCAGCCGGCCTCCGACGCCCTCCTTCGGACTATATATTGCCTTCGACCTAAAAACGCAGGGGGAGAAGTCGAAGTCGCCAGAAATCCTCCAGAACGCCACCACATCGCGAAACTCCGTCTCGGGAGCCAGAAGTCTCCGTTCTGGCACTCCGCCGGGACGGGGAATTGGAGGAGATCATCGCCATCATCACCACCGACGCCTCTCCATCAACCAGCCATGTTTCCCCCATCCATGTGTGAGTAATTCCCCCGCTGTAGGCCGAAGGGGATGGTAGGGATTGAATGAGATTGGTCATGTAATAGCATAAGATTGTTAGGGCATAGTGCCTAGTGTCCGTAATTGGTACTTTGATGATATTGTTGCAACTTGCTATGCTTAATGCTTGTCACTAGGGCCCGAGTGCCATGATCTCAGATCTGAACATGTTACTATTTCATCATGATATTCAATGTTTATGGTCTTACCTGCAAGTTGTATACACATGTCGCTGTCCGGAACCAATGGCCCCGAAGTGACAAGAATCGGGACAACCGGAGGGGATGGTAGTGACGTGAGGATCACATGTGTTCACGGAGTGTTAATGCTTTGCTCCGGTACTCTATTAAAAGGAGTACCTTAATATCCAGTTGATTCCCTTGAGGCCCGGCTGCCACCGGCTGGTAGGACAAAAGATGTTGTGTAAGTTTCTCATTGCGAGCACGTACGACTATAATTGGAACACATGCCTATTGATTGCTTTGTACTTGGACACCGTTTTATTATTATCTACAAATGCCCTGCTATGATTGTTACATGAGTTTCTCTCATCCATGCAACGCCCGTCATCCGTCCCCGTGCCTACAGTATTTTAATCCTGCTGTTTACTATAATCACTACTGCTGTCTCTGTTACTCTGCTGCTGTTATATCACTACTGCTACTGCTATAAAACTATTACTACTGATAAACTCTTGCGAGCAAGTCTGTTTCCAGGTGCAGCTGAATTGACAACTCCGCTGTTAAGGCCTCCAAGTATTCTTTGTCTCCCCTTGTGTCGAATCAATAAATTGGGTTATACTACCCGTGAAGACTGCTGCGATCCCCTATACTTGTGGGTCATCAAGCATCGAAACATTTCTTCAGCTGTATGATGGAAGAAGGCAGCTCCGTTAGTGAGCACATGCTCGCCATGACCGGGCATGCGAAGAAACTCAGTGACTTGGGAATAGTGATTCCTAACAGACTGGGGATTAATCGTGTCCTTCAATCACTGCCACCAAGTTACAAGAACTTTGTGATGAACTACAATATGCAGAACATGAACAAGGAGTTACCTGAACTCTTTGGCATGCTAAAAGCTGCTGAGATTGAGATCAAGAAAGAGCACCAAGTGTTGATGGTCAACAAGACCACCAGTTTCAAGAAACAGGGCAAATCTAAGGGAAAATTCAAGAAGGGTGGCAAGAAAGCTGCCACGCCTCCTGTGAAACCTAAGAACGGCCCTAAGCCTGATGCTGAGTGCTATTACTGCAAGGAGAAGGGACACTGGAAGCGTAATTGCTCCAAGTATCTGGCTGATCTAAAGAGCGGCCTTGTCAAGAAAAAGAAAGAAGGTATATCTGATATACATGTTATAGATGTTTATCTCACTGGTTCTCGTTCTAGTACCTGGGTATTTGATACTGGTTCGGTTGCTCATATTTGTAACTCGAAACAGGAACTAAAGAATAAACGAAGACTACTGAAAGATAAAGTGACGATGCGCGTTGGAAACGGATCCAAAGTCGATGTGATCGCTGTCGGCACACTTCCTCTACATCTACCTTCGGTATTAGTTTTAAGCCTAAATAATTGTTATTTTGTACCCGCGTTGAGCATGAACATTATATCTGGATCTTGTTTAATCCAAGACGGTTATTCATTCAAGTCTGAGAATAATGGTTGTTCTATTTTTATGAATAATATCTTTTATGGTCGAGCACCTGAAAAGAATGGCTTATTTCTGTTAGATCTCGATAGTAGTGATACGCATATACATAACATTGATGCTAAGCGAATTAAATTGAATGATAATTCTACTTATATGTGGCACTGTCGTCTTGGTCATATTGGAGTGAAACGCATGAAGAAACTCCATACCGATGGATTACTTGAATCACTTGACTTTGAGTCACTTGATAGATGCGAAGCATGTCTAATTGGAAAAATGACTAAGACTCCATTTTCTGGTATGATGGAGCGAGCTGCTGACTTATTGGAAATCATACATACCGATGTGTGCGGACCAATGAGTGTAGCATCGCGCGGTGGTTATCGTTATGTTCTAACCTTCACAGATGATCTGAGTAGATATGGGTATATCTATTTCATGAAACATAAATCCGAAACTTTCGAGAAGTTTAAGGAATTCCAAAGTGAAGTAGAAAATCAACGTAACAAGAAGATTAAATTTCTACGATCTGATCGCGAAGGTGAATATCTGAGTTGTGAGTTTGGCATGCATTTAAAGAAATGCGGAATACTTTCACAATTGACACCGCCGGGAACACCACAACGAAACGGTGTATCTGAACGTCGTAATCGAACTCTCTTAGATATGGTTCATTCTATGATGTCTCTTACTGATTTGCCGTTATCATTTTGGAGTTATGCATTAGAGACAGCCGCATTCACTTTAAATAGAGCACCATCAAAATCCGTAGAAACGACACCATATGAATTATGGTTTAATAAGAAACCTAAGTCAAGTCGGTCCTTAAAGTTTGGGGTTGCGAAGCCTATGTAAAAAAGTTACAACCGGACAAGCTAGAACCCAAAGCGGAGAAATGCGTCTTCATAGGATACCCTAAGGAAACTATAGGGTACACTTTCTATCACAGATCCGAAGGCAAAATCTTTGTTGCTAAGAACGGAACCTTTCTTGAGAAAGAATTTCTCACTAAAGAAGTGACTGGAAGAAAAGTAGAACTCGATGAGATTGATGAATCTTTACTCGTTGATCAGAGTAGCGCAGTACCGGAAACTGTACCTGTACCGCCTACACCGGCAACAGAGGAAGCTAATGATAATGATCATGAAACTTCGAACGAGGAAACTACTGAACCTCACAGATCGACAAGGGAACGTGCCACTCCTGATTGGTATGATCCTTGTCTAAATGTCATGATTGTGGATAACAATGATGAGGACCCTGCGACGTATGAAGAAGCGATGATGAGCCCAGATTCCAACAAATGGCAAGAAGCCATGAAATCCGAAATGGGATCCATGTATGATAACAAAGTGTGGACTTTGGTAGACTTACCTGATAGCCGCAAGGCTGTCGAGAATAAATGGATCTTCAAGAGAAAAACATATGCTGATGGTAATATTACTGTCTATAAAGCTCGACTTGTCGCAAAGGGTTTCCGACAAATTCAAGGAGTTGACTACGATGAGACTTTCTCACCTGTATTTACAAGAAAGTGAGTGGGAGCTCTGTAGCATTCCTGATATTATATGTAGATGACATATTATTGATCGGGAATGATATAGAACTATTAAGCAGTGTAAAAGGTAATTTGAATAATAGTTTTTCAATGAAAGACCTTGGTGAAGCATCGTATATATTAGGCATCAAGATTTATAGAGATAGATCAAGACGCCTAATAGGGCTATCACAGAGTACATACCTGGACAAGATTCTAAAGAAGTTTAGAATGGACGAAAGTAAGAAAGGGTTCTTACCTATGTTACCAGGCAAGGTCTTGAGTAAGACTCAAGGACCGGCTACGGCAGAAGAAAGAGAAAGGATGAGTAATATCCCCTATGCCTCGGCAATAGGATCTATCATGTATGCCATGCTATGTACAAGACCGGATATAGCACATTCTGTTAGTTTGACTAGCAGATATCAAAGTGATCCAGGAATGGAACACTGGACAGCGGTCAAGAATATCCTGAAGTACTTGAAAAGAACTAAGGATATGTTTCTTTGTTATGGAGGTGACCAAGAGCTCGTTGTAAACGGTTACACCGATGCAAGTTGGAACACTGATCCTGATGACTCTAAGTCACAGTCTGGGTACGTGTTTATATTGAATGGTGCTGCAGTAAGCTGGGCAAGCTCGAAGCAGTGCACGGTGGCGAAGTCTTCAACAGAATCAGAGTACATAGCGGCTTCAGAGGCTTCATCAGAAGCGGTATGGATGAAGAGGTTCATTGTAGAGCTCGGTGTGGTTCCTAGTGCATTGGACCCATTAGTCATCTACTGTGACAACATGGGTGCCATCGCCAATGCACAAGAGCCAAGGTCACACAAGAGGCTGAAGCATATCAAGCTGCGTTACCACTCGATTCGCGAGTACATCGAAGATGGAGAAGTAAAGATTTGCAAAGTACACACTGATCTGAATGTAGCAGATCCGTTGACTAAAGCTCTCCCTAGGGCAAAGCATGACGAACACCAGAATGCCATGGGTGTTAGGTACCTTACAATGTAATCTGGATTATTGACTCTAGTGCAAGTGGGAGACTGAAGAAGATATGCCCAAGAGGCAATAATAAAAGTGGTTATTATATATCTTTATGTTTATGATAAATGTTTATATACCATGCTATAATTGTATTAACCGAAACATTGATACATGTGTGATATGTAAACAACAAAGAGTCCCTAGTATGCCTCTTAACTAGCTTGTTGATTAATGGATGATTAGTTTCATAATCATGAACATTGGATGTTATTAATAACAAGGTTATATCATTGTATGAATGATGTAATGGACACACCCAATTAAGCGTAGCATAAGATCACGTCATTAAGTTATTTGCTATAAGCTTTCGATACATAGTTACCTAGTCCTTATGACCATGAGATCATGTAAATCACTTATACCGGAAAGGTACTTTGATTACATCAAACGCCACTGCGTAAATGGGTGGTTATAAAGGTGGGATTAAGTATCCGGAAAGTATGAGTTGAAGCATATGGATCAACAGTGGGATTTGTCCATCCTGATGACGGATAGATATACTCTGGGCCCTCTCGGTGGAATGTCGTCTAATGTCTTGCAAGCATATGAATGAGTTCATAAGAGACCACATACCACGGTACGAGTAAAGAGTACTTGTCAGGAGACGAGGTTAAACAAGGTATAGAGTGATACCGATGATCAAACCTCGGACAAGTAAAATATCGCGTGACAAAGGGAATTGGTATCGTATGTGAATGGTTCATTCGATCACTAAAGTCATCGTTGAAATGTGGGAGCCATTATGGATCTCTAGATCCCGCTATTGGTTATTGGTCGGAGAGAGTACTCAACCATGTCCGCATAGTTCACGAACCGTAGGGTGACACACTTAAAGTTGGATGTTGAAATGGTAGAACTTGAATATGGAATGGAGTTGGAATATTTGTTCGGAGTCCCGGATGAGATCCCGGACATCACGAGGAGTTCCGGAATGGTCCGGAGAATAAGATTCATATATAGGAAGTCATTTTATAAGATTTAAAATGATCCGGAAGGTTCTATGGAAGGTTCTAGAAAAGTCCGGAAGAAACCACTTTCGAAGGCGGAGTCTCAAAGGGACTCCACCTCCATGGCCGGCCAACCCTAAAGGGGGAGGAGTCCCAAGTGGACTCCCCTAAGGGGGCCGGCCACCCCCCCACATGGAAGGGGGGAATCCCACCCCAAGTGGGATTCCCACCTTGGGTAGGTTTCCCTATCACATGGAAGGTTTTGGGTTCGGGTCTTATTCGGAGACTTGTAGTCCAACACTTGGGGCTTCCACCTATATAATGAGGGGCCAAGGGGAGGGGGCCGGCCACCCCAAGACCACAAGGTGGCCGCACCCCCTAGTGGCCGGCGCCCCCCTCTCCCAAACCCTAGCGGCCCCCACTCCTCCACTTCCCGCACGCTTAGCAAAGCTCCGCCGGGTTTCTCCACCACTACCGACACCACGCCGTCGTGCTGCCGGATTCAAGAGGAGCTACTACTTCCGCTGCCCGCTGGAACGGGGAGGTGGACGTCGTCTTCATCAACAACCGAACGTGTGACCGAGTACGGAGGTGCTGCCCATTCGTGGCGCCGTGATCAAGATCTTCTACGCGCTTTTGCAAGCGGCAAGTGAACGTCTACCGCAGCAACAAGAGCCTCATCTTGTAGGCTTTGGAATCTCTTCAAGGGTGAGACTCGATAATCCCCTCGTTGCTACCGTCTTCTAGATTGCATCTTGGCTTGGATTGCGTGTTCGCGGTAGGAAATTTTTTGTTTTCTATGCAACGAATCCTTACATAAACCTCAATGTGACTTTGTTTAAAACCTTATTTTGGGTAGAGATGATTTGATCTAAAGGGTTAGATCAAATGGAACTAAAACCAACACAATAACATATTCATCAAGGATCAATTACTTGATCTTATTAAAGATCATAATATGGTATTATTTGCCATAACATATGAACATATATTCAATGGTAAATCAAGTAACAATAAAATGAAGAAACCATTCTTCACTTATATTTTCCATGTCTTAAAACTAATCCATGATCCTACCATGAAACCTCATGATATTCATTCCACTTCAACATTGGAATTATAACAAGGAGATCCACTCAAGAAGTATATATTCTTCTCTATTCCAAATAGTTTTACATCAAACCTAAAGAGGTGAGAGTCCTATTTTATTTATGGAAGCAATGACAAACCTTGAGGCAAACCTTGGATATAAATATCCATATGATCACAACATTATCTTCAAGAGGAACCCTAGAGTATTATTCAAGACATTCCTTAGAGAGAGAAACCATTTATGTGAAACATAGATAATGGTGATCATATCAATCTCTATAAAGCCTAACCATAGGATAGTAATACAATCCTTTCCAAATGAGAGAGAATATCCATATCAATCCTAGCTTTAATTACTTAGGAATAAATTACCACCATTGAACTAAAGTATTAGGGTGTAAACCATTTCCCCTTGGAGTGGTGAGATAACCTAATATCACATGGAATAATACCATATCCATGAATTGATAAAGTAAGGAAGAGATTAATTCAACCAAGATAGCCAAGTGGAGTTTTAGACTTGATACCTATTGAGATATTGTGAGTACACCATAAACCCTAGAATAATTATCCCTATGAAAGAGAGCTCAAGCTATGGTGCTACACTCAAGTTAGTTGAGGCAACACTTGAATTTGAGGGAGAGAACTATCCATATACCAGATGATTATATCATCATTGTTTAAGTAGGACCCTAACAGAATATCTCAGGTATTCTCCTGGGATATAAATTATTGAGGCAACCATAGAAGTCCCATCCAAGAAAGTAAAATAGAAGTGCTATATCCTTATTGATCAAGACAATGCTTGATCATGGGAGTGAGAACCCATTCCATGAGAAATAACTTAGGAAGCCAAACCTTGATCATTATAAATTAAGTAATGATCATAAACCCTTTGAAATCGAGGTAGAAGATATTAAGACCAAGTTGATCATGCTTAAACCATGATCATGCTCTTGAGGTATAGTTAAATCCTAATAGGATAAGTAGATATTATCCAACACATAAAATCATAGGGGAACTATTAGAAACCCTAAACCATTTCCCATATGATAATTAGAGAGACAACTGAATAGTAACAAACCTTTGTCTAGTCCAGCCTTATATCAATCCAAATGATCTTGGATTGAACCATCCTATGTGTGGTGAGGAAGAGCAACTCTAGCTAAAGTAATATGGTGTTAAATCACATATAGAACCTATAACCATATCTCAAACTAACTTGTGAATTACTTGATGATCACAAGTTAAACCCTAAACCATATCTTAATTCTAGTTTATGTATCACTTGGGTGATCACAAATAAAACCTAGTCCACATTTGAGTTTCAACCCATGTATATTTAGGCACACCCAACTATTTTCTCAAACAAATAAAATTCTCCTGAGTGGAGTAAGATCTACTCTAATCATTCAAATCCAAGACTTAAGAAGGTAATACCAATAGCCATGGGAACAAACCAAACTTAATCTCCAATATTTATAAATATTGGGGCACATGAAATCATGCCCATAAAACTATAATCCTAAATAAGAAACCAAATAGTTGGCTTTACTTTGCAGATAATTTCTTACAAAGAAATACCACCTGAAACAATAACCATCACTAGATAATTAGTAAGGCCCTTTTGGAAAATAATTTAGAACCTTTTATAGTTGGATTATAAAATCAAATATATATGAAATATTCTATCCTCAACCCAATACTGTTAACTATGTGTTATGTGTTAATACACACATATAGAACCCTAATCCAACAATATTACTATTAACCATTTTTATTAGTTTCCATCAACTTGAAATAAGAAAAACCTACAAAAGAGAATTTAAAACAGAATTCAAATTAGAAAACAGAAAACAATAAATAGAAAAGGAAGAGGAAGAAGGTTTACCAGAAGTTAAGCACCGCAGCAGCCCACCAAGTGCAGCCCAACACGAGCCCAACGCCACCACAAGCCGGTCCAGCCCACCGTAACCCTTCGTGAAAATAAACGAAGAAGAAAAGCTTCTTCTTCCACCTCCGTCCGCTCGCCACCGCGGCGATGCCAGTCGGCGCCGGCCACGCCATCGATAAGGATGACCGGACGTTGCCAAGCATCTCAGAGCTTCACTCCAACTGCCTCACGTCCGTGCTTATCCAAAATACGCCATGATTCATGCCGTCACATATACCAACTTCGCCGTCGTATCTGTGCCGTCCCCGTCGTCGTGTCGCCGTTGCCGACCGCCTCAAGCCCTATAAATACTCCCCGAGATTCTCCAGCGAACCCTAATGCTTCACCCCTAAACAAATCGTCCTCTAACCCTCTCAATATCCCGCCACCATCAGACAGTTGCCGCCGGCGTCGACCACGCTACCGTCGGTAGAGGTCACCCCATGGACCAATATGTAGTTCACAAGAAGCGCCAGAGTTTGCTCATCGTTCTGGTAGAAGGAATCGAGATGTGGCCTTACCAATCGAGCAAATTTCGGCATTCCCTTCCACGGTGGTTCACCGGAATCCGCGACGCCGTGCTCACGTCTGACCACCCCAAGCCTCGCCAAGCCCTCCATCAACTCCAGGTTGCTCTCGCTCATCTCCAACACCTATTTAATCGCTTTAGAATCAATTGTATAGCAGTCCCGATTAGCTCGCCGGAGTTGGCCGCCACAGAGGGTTTCGTCGGAGTAGTTCCGGCGACCAAAACTTGGTAGCGTTGTTACCATCTAACTCGGCGGGTAGTGGGGGTTCGGAAAAACAACTTTGTGCATCCTCTGGTACTCGATATTGGCATCTACGGTGATCACCGGAGTTACTCCGGCGATGCCGACGTGGCCAGTGGATCCCAGATAGAGAGTTTGACTAGTCTCTGCTTGCGTGGCAGTCAACGTGGCGCTGGTCCCATTAGTCAGTGTGTGCGGTTAGGTTTAGCTCGGTACAGTTAGCATTTCCTATTATTTAAAATACTAGAAAATATCTGAAGCTTTACAAATTCATAGAAAATTCATTCTAACTCAGAAAAATATAAATGAGATATCAAAATTCTTATAAAAGTAAACTCTATCCAATAAAAATATAAAATGAAATTTATATTTTTAATAAAAATTCAATTATTTAATACTTGTTATTTAAGCCTTATTTATTAATTCTAAATTCAATTAAAATTCAATAATTAGGAAAACTTTCCAAATTAAATAAAAACCAGTAAATAAATAAAGAAAACATTAAACCTAATTTTCTTTATTTGTTAATTTTTCAAATCCTTATTAGAAGAATTTAAACCCTAATTAATAATTACCTTAATTATTAATTCATTAAAAATAATAAAATGTCAAATCCAATATTATTTTTATTCCTAAGTTATTAATAGCTTCAACTTTATAATGAAGTTATTAATCTAAGAACTATATGGTAATTAGGAAACCCTAATTTCATATTGAATAAAGAATACAACCATATAATTTCATGTGGAACCCTAAAACCCTAATTCAATTATGCACCATACCCTAGCTCCATTAGTCAATAGGAACCCTAAATTGTTCTAACCTAAACCCAGGGTTAGAACATGTGAACATGATACTTTCTTTTTAAACATAGAACAATAATAGCAACTAAATATTTGCCATGTCCACATAAAATGTAAGAAACATATCACTAGTTAATTGCTATTCTATGTTCTCATCCAAATACAACCAGATGATCAACTAAGATCAACCAAGTGTAAAACCTAGTCCCTATCCTTAGAGACATCAACCTTATTTAACCATGCTAAGCATCACACCATTGTGATGAACCCTAATAACAACCATACCCACTATTGTGCGTTACATAACCATGATCCACTTAACCCTACTAGTGTTATATATACTTATGAACCACGATATCCAGAAACCAACTATGTCCTATTTAAGTGATCCAATAGTAAACCCTAGATAACCTCAACTCTAATTGAGATACTTCTTATTACTTAAGAAGTATGTTCTTCAAAAGTTATTCTTTTGAAGTGAATTAAGACTAGCTATCAACCCTACTTACAAAAACCTATAAACCCTAGCTAGCAATCATCAGCAAGATGAATCAACTTTGATAGAAACCATGAATAATTAATTGCTTAAGATGCTTAGGCTTAGCTCAACCTTACAAATTGTAGCCTTTGATGAATCCAACTATGTTGTGATCCATCTCATACATACTTCAGAAACCAATTAGAACCATAGAAAACCATAGAACCCCACAAATCTAATAATCATACTTGTTCTTTATTAAAGAATATGTTCTTCAAAAGTTATTCTTTTGAAATATATAATAAGCAATCATCAACCATGCACTATAGGACTTAAAATTGACAACTGCTGTTTACTTATTATACAACTACTATTCCTGGGTGTGTATGATTGTTACTATTCATTTTACCACCTGCTTATGATTCTAAAACAACACAAATAAGAACCTTGTTTGTGAATCATTCTAAAAGTGCAACACACCCTGAACCAATCTTTACAACTCACTGATCCTAAATCATCGGGATTAGATCACGCTTAAAGCGATTGCATCTCATACTTATGCATTATTGCATCCTTGCCAATCTTTTAAACATCATCCTAACCAGACAATGATGCTATTTCAGAATTTGGAGTTATTACGTATCGAAGACCTTGCCTGCATAATCTTGCAGTCAAGAAAGGCAAGTTCATCGCTTGCTCATACCATTTGAGTATCTTTATCAAATTACTTGCAAAGTACTATGATTATTGATGTCTACTTCCCCCTCCTTTTCCTGTAGACAGTGTTGGGCCTCCAAGAGCAGAGGTTTGTAGAACAGCAGCAAGTTTTCCCTTAAGTGGATCACCCAAGGTTTATCGAACTCAGGGAGGAAGAGGTCAAAGATATCCCTCTCATGCAACCCTGCAACCACAAAGCAAGAAGTCTCTTGTGTCCCCAACACACCAAATAGGTGCACTAGTTCGGCGAAGAGATAGTGAAATACAGGTGGTATGAATATATATGAGCAGTAGCAACGATGCCAGAAAATAGCTTGCCGGCGTGTAGTTGATGGTGGTAGTATTGCAACAGTAGTAACACAGTAAAACAGTAAACAAGCAGTAGTAACGCAGTATTTAGGAACAAGGCCTAGGGATTACGCTTTCACTAGTGGACACTCTCAACATTGATCACATAACAGAATAGATAAATGCATACTCTACACTCTTGTTGGATGATGAACGCATTGCGTAGGATTACACGAACCCTCAATGCCGGAGTTAACAAGCTCCACAATTTGTTCATATTTAAGTAACCTTATAGTGTAAGATAGATCAACATAACCAAATAGATCACATCAATACCATCATAGTAATAGTTAACTTCACAATCCACAAGAGATCATGATCATAGCCTACGACAAGAACCACATGGTGCACACACTAGTCACCTTTACACCATGCAGGAGGAATAGAATACTTTAATAACATCACTAGAGTAGCACATAGATGAATTGTGATACAAAACTCATATGAATCTCAATCATGTAAAGCAGCTCATGAGATTATTGTATTGAGGTACATGGGAGAGAGATGAACCACATAGCTACAGCGAAGCCCTCAGCCTCGGGGGTGGATTACTCCCTCCTCATCATGGAGGCAGCGATGGCGGTGAAGATGGCGGTGAAGACGGCGGTGGAGATGGCTCCGGGGGCAATTCCCCGTCCCGGCAGGGTGCCGAAACAGAGTTCTGTCCCCCGAATTGGAGTTTCGCGATGGCGGCGGCGCCCCTGGAGTCTTTCTGGAGTTTCGTCAATTGGTACTGCGTTTTTAGGTCGAAAGGGCTTTTATAGGCGAAGATGCGGCGCAGGGGGGCACCTGGGGGTGCCACACCCTAGGCCGGCGCGGCCAGGGTCTGGCCCGCGCCGCCATGTGGTGTGGTGGCCCCCTGGCCCCTCTCCGACTCTTCTTCGGTGTTCTGGAGCCTTCCGGGAAAAATAGGAGGTTTGGCGTTGATTTTGTCCAATTCCGAGAATATTGCCCGAACAGCCTTTCTGGAACCAAAAACAGCAGAAAACAGCAACTGGCCTTTCAGCATCTCGTCAATAGGTTAGTTCCGAAAAACGCATAATAATGACATAAAGTGTGCATAAAACATGTAGATATCATCAATAATGTGGCATGGAACATAAGAAATTATCGATACGTTGGAGACGTATCAGCATCCCCAAGCTTAGTTCTGCTCGTCCCGAGCAGGTAAAACGATAACAAAGATAATTTCTGGAGTGACATGCCATCATAACCTTGATCATACTATTTGTAAAGCATATGTAGTGAATGCAGCGATCAAAACAATGTATATGCAATGAGTAAACAATTGAATCATATAGCAAAGACTTTTCATGAATAGTACTTTCAAGACAAGCATCAATAAGTCTTGCATAAGAGTTACTCATAAAGCAATAAATTCTTAGTAAAGGTATTGAAGCAACACAATGGAAGATTAAGTTTCAGCGGTTGCTTTCAACTTGTAACATGTATATCTTATGGATAGTTGTCAATGCAAAGCAATATAACAAGTGCAATAAGCAAGTATGTAAGAATCAATGCACAGTTCACACAAATGTTTGCTTCTTGAGGTAGAGAGAAATTGGTGAACTGACTCAACATAAAAGTAAAAGAATGGTCCTCATAGAGGAAAAGCATCGATTGCTATATTTGTGCTAGAGCTTTGATTTTGAAAACATGAAACAATTTTGTCAACGGTAGTAATAAAGCATATGTATCATGTAAATTATATCTTATAAGTTGCAAGCCTCATGCATAGTATACTAATAGTGCCCGCACCTTGTCCTAATTAGCTTGGACTACCGGATCATCACAATGCACATGTTTTAACCAAGTGTCACAATGGGGTACCTCTATGCCGCCTGTACAAAGGTCTAAGGAGAAAGCTCGCATTGGATTTCTCGCTATTGATTATTCTCAACTTAGACATCCATACCGGGACAACATAGACAACAGATAATGGACTCCTCTTTTATGCATAAGCATGTAACAACAATTAATAATTTTCTCATTTGAGATTGAGGATATATGTCCAAAACTGAAACTTCCACCATGGATCATGGCTTTAGTTAGCGGCCCAATGTTCTTCTCTAACAATATGCATGCTTAACCATAAGGTGGTAGATCGCTCTTACTTCAGACAAGACGAACATGCATAGCAACTCACATGAAATTCAACAAAGAGTAGTTGATGGCGTCCCCAGTGAACATGGTTATCGCACAACAAGCAACTTAATAAGAGATAAAGTGCATAATTACATATTCAATACCACAATAGTTTTTAAGCTATTTGTCCCATGAGCTATATATTGCAAAGGTGAATGATGGAATTTTAAAGGTAGCACTCAAGCAATTTACTTTGGAATGGCGGAAAAATACCATGTAGTAGGTAGGTATGGTGGACACAAATGGCATAGTGGTTGGCTCAAGTATTTTGGATGCATGAGAAGTATTCCCTCTCGATACAAGGCTTAGGCTAGCAAGGTTGTTTGAAGCAAACACAAGCACGAACTAGTACAGCAAAACTCACATAAAAGACATATTACAAGCATTATAAGACTATACATCGTCTTCCTTGTTGTTCAAACACCTCACTAGAAAATATCTAGACTCTAGAGAAACCACTCATGCAAACCAAATTTTAACAAGCTCTATGTATTTCTTCACTAATAGGTGCAAAGTATATGATGCAAGAGCTTAAACAAGAGCACAACAATTGCCAAATATCAAGTTATTCAAGACATCATACCAATTACTACATGTAGCATTTTCCGTTTCCAACCATATAACAATTAACGAAGCAGTTTCAACCTTCGCCATGAAAATTAAAAGCTAAGAACACATGTGTTCATACGAACCAGCGGAGCGTCTCTCTCTCCCACACAAGCATTTATTCAAACAAAAACAAAAACAAGAAACATACAGACGCTCCAAGTAAAGTGCATAAGATGTGACGGAATAAAAATATAGTTTCAGGGGAGGAACCTGATAATGTTGTCGATGAAGAAGGGGATGCCTTGGGCATCCCCAAGCTTAGACGCTTGAGTCTTCTTGATATATGCAGGGGTGAACCACCGGGGCATCCCCAAGCTTAGAGCTTTCACTCTTCTTGATCATAGTATATCATCCTCCTCTCTTGACCCTTGAAAACTTCCTTCACACCAAACTTCTCATAAACTTCATTAGAGGGGTTAGTACATAATCAAAAACTCACATGTTCAGAGGTGACACAATCATTCTTAACACTTCTGGACATTGCTCAAAGCTACTGGAAGGTAATGGAACAAAGAAATCCACCCAACACAGCGAAAGAAGCAATGCGAAATAAAAGGCAGAATCTGTCAAAACAGAACAGTCCGTAAAGACGAATTTCTAATAAATACTTCCGTTGCTCAAATCAGAAAACTCAAAACTAATGAAAGTTGCGTACATATCTAAGAAACACGCACGTAAATTGGCATATTTTTCTGATTTTTATACAGAGAAAACAGCCCAGATTCGTGACAGATAGAAATCTGTTTCTGCGCAGAAATCCAAATCTAGTATCAACCTTCGATTAGAGGCTTTACTTGGCACAACAAAACACAAAACTAAGATAAGGAGAGGTTGCTACAGTAGTAAACAACTTCCAAGACTCAAATATAAAACAAAGTACTGTAGCAAAATAACACATGGGTTATCTCCCAAGAAGTTCTTTCTTTATAGCCATTAAGATGGGCTCAGCAGTTTTGATGATGCACTCGCAAGAAATAGTATTTGAAGAAAAAGAGAGCATCAAGAGGCAAATTGAAAACACATTTAAGTCTAACATGCTTCCTATGCATAAGAATCTTGTAAATAAACAAGTTCATGAAGAGCAAAGTAACAAGCATAGGAAGATAGAACAAGTGTAGCTTCAAAAATTTCAGCACATAGAGAGGTGTTTTAGTAACATGAAAATTTCTACAACCATATTTTCCTCTCTCATAATAACTTTCAGTAGCATCATGAGCAAACTCAACAATATAACTATCAAATGAAACATTCTTATCATGAGTCTCATGCATAAAATAATTACTCTCCACATAAGCATAATCAATTTTATTAGTAATAGCGGGAGCAAATTCAACAAAGTAGCTATCATTATTATTGTCCTCAAGTGTAGGAGGCATAGTATAATCACAGCAAAATTTACTCTCCATAGTAGGTGGCACCAAAAGACCACTATCATTATAATCATCATAAATAGGAGGCAAAGTATCATCAAAGAAAATTTTCTCCTCAATGCTTGGGGGACTAAAAATATCATGCTCATCAAAGCCAGCTTCCCCAAGCTTAGAATTTTCCATATCATTAGCAACAATGGTGTTCAAAGCGTTCATACTAATATCATTGCTACTAGCATGCAAATAAGATTCCATAGGTTTTTTAATTTTCGCATTAAACCATTCATGTCTTGACTCAGGAAATAGAATAAAAAGCTCACAGATGTTTTCCATTATGCCTTACTAGTGTAAATAAGAAACAAAAAGTTGCAATTGCAGGATCTAAAGGAAATAGCTTCGAGTACTTACGGCACCGGGAAATAGCTTAGCAGCCGAGATCCGGAGTGTGAGTACCTTTTACCTTTCCTCCCCGGCAACGGCGCCAGAAAATAGCTTGATGTCTACTTCCCCCTCCTTTTCCTGTAGACAGTGTTGGGCCTCCAAGAGCAGAGGTTTGTAGAACAGCAGCAAGTTTTCCCTTAAGTGGATCACCCAAGGTTTATCGAACTCAGGGAGGAAGAGGTCAAAGATATCCCTCTCATGCAACCCTGCAACCACAAAGCAAGAAGTCTCTTGTGTCCCCAACACACCAAATAGGTGCACTAGTTCGGCGAAGAGATAGTGAAATACAGGTGGTATGAATATATATGAGCAGTAGCAACGATGCCAGAAAATAGCTTGCCGGCGTGTAGTTGATGGTGGTAGTATTGCAACAGTAGTAACACAGTAAAACAGTAAACAAGCAGTAGTAACGCAGTATTTAGGAACAAGGCCTAGGGATTACGCTTTCACTAGTGGACACTCTCAACATTGATCACATAACAGAATAGATAAATGCATACTCTACACTCTTGTTGGATGATGAACGCATTGCGTAGGATTACACGAACCCTCAATGCCGGAGTTAACAAGCTCCACAATTTGTTCATATTTAAGTAACCTTATAGTGTAAGATAGATCAACATAACCAAATAGATCACATCAATACCATCATAGTAATAGTTAACTTCACAATCCACAAGAGATCATGATCATAGCCTACGACAAGAACCACATGGTGCACACACTAGTCACCTTTACACCATGCAGGAGGAATAGAATACTTTAATAACATCACTAGAGTAGCACATAGATGAATTGTGATACAAAACTCATATGAATCTCAATCATGTAAAGCAGCTCATGAGATTATTGTATTGAGGTACATGGGAGAGAGATGAACCACATAGCTACAGCGAAGCCCTCAGCCTCGGGGGTGGATTACTCCCTCCTCATCATGGAGGCAGCGATGGCGGTGAAGATGGCGGTGAAGACGGCGGTGGAGATGGCTCCGGGGGCAATTCCCCGTCCCGGCAGGGTGCCGAAACAGAGTTCTGTCCCCCGAATTGGAGTTTCGCGATGGCGGCGGCGCCCCTGGAGTCTTTCTGGAGTTTCGTCAATTGGTACTGCGTTTTTAGGTCGAAAGGGCTTTTATAGGCGAAGAGGCGGCGCAGGGGGGCACCTGGGGGTGCCACACCCTAGGCCGGCGCGGCCAGGGTCTGGCCCGCGCCGCCATGTGGTGTGGTGGCCCCCTGGCCCCTCTCCGACTCTTCTTCGGTGTTCTGGAGCCTTCCGGGAAAAATAGGAGGTTTGGCGTTGATTTCGTCCAATTCCGAGAATATTGCCCGAACAGCCTTTCTGGAACCAAAAACAGCAGAAAACAGCAACTGGCCTTTCGGCATCTCGTCAATAGGTTAGTTCCGGAAAACGCATAATAATGACATAAAGTGTGCATAAAACATGTAGATATCATCAATAATGTGGCATGGAACATAAGAAATTATCGATACGTTGGAGACGTATCAATTATCACTATTGCATAAAAACCAAAACCACTATTTTCATAACTATGAATATGACTATGTGGTGGGCAATGGAACCATGGATTGTGTGGATATGGTGGAGGTTCCATTGCAAGGGTTTATATCCATCTAGGATTAACAACAAATGTCGTCCAGTGATTCTTGTGCCGTAATACCCGTGTTAACCATAAGATCCGGAGTGGGACGGAGTAGTCAAAAGTGTTTCCACCTCTCATACATCAACGGATGCGCTCTACCATAGACACTTGTATCTGTCGTGGGCGAGCGGTTGGCTGGGGAAGCCTTAAGTCCCCACGGCATAGTCCGTAGACACTTGTCGCCCGAAGAACAAGCGGTTGGCTGGGGAAGCCTTAAGTCCCCACGGTATTGCGGTCTATGATGGGTTGCAGCTACCGGCGTAGGAATGTATGGTAGAGCCCAGCATTGTTGTCGTGGTCAGGGTCCACCCTGAAATATATGGGAATAATGGGACCGGCGTAGACCCAGGGTCGGGGCATGCAACAAAGGGTGGGTGTGCGAGGTAGCGGAGGAACATGATTGGCTAGACCTTATACCGGGCCTCACACCATAGGAAGTGTGGACGAGCTCGCGGCTCGGTTGGCACCAAGGTTAAGATCTCTTATGGGTAAAGCAACACACCTCTGCAGAGTGTAAAGAACCGTGACCTGTCACTCCCTGTTCCGGGATATGGAACTGCGAACGCGGCCGGAAAGGAGCTCCATGAAGTTCTAGTAAACCGGTGAAGGCTGACGGACATAGTTCTTCTGAATAAAAGCAACCTTTTGAAGAAATGGTTATGAAAACCTGCATTGGTATTAGACTTTCTGGTCTAATGCCATAGCTAGTGCATTAAACACCTCTTTCCTATAATGAACTTGTTGAGTACGCTCGTACTTATACCACTCTTAAATCCCCTGCTTAGATATGGAGGCATCGAAGGAGGATCTACAGTGCAACTCAAAGGCCGAGGAGACAACAACTACTTGAAGAGACATGACCCTGTCAGAGGAGTCAGATACCACTTCCAACAAGGAGAAAACCTAGTTTAGCCATAGAAGGGAACTAGTTTCCTAAACCTAGCTCCTACTTAGCTAGAATCTATTCTTAGCCCTATAGCTAGTTAAATACTCTACAAATAGAGTTCGTGATAAGACTAGACTACGAGTCGTTCTTCTGGAGTTTATTTGCACTTTTACCTCATTGTAAAGTAGGAGGCTGTGATGATCTTATGTAACAGAGTAAATGTTGTAATTCTATAGACATGCCATGGACCTGCATTTGTTTCTGTTGTACCACTCTGAGCGATATAATACTAGTGGAACGGTGTTTCATTGGTGTTATATCAGACTTGCATACTACACCATGCAGTGGTATGCCGGGTCACCACACTCCCTCCCGTGCCGCCCTCGCAAGGCGGCCGGGGGGGATCTCTACCGCGCTGCCACCCCTCCTCCCCCCTCTCCTCCTCCCCCTCCCTCGCCGCCGCCAGGGGCGCAGTCAGGCAAGCCTGGCCGGCGTCAGCGGCTGCGGGGATTGCATTGCGGTCGGGCGCGGGGCGCCTTCCTCGGGCCAAGGGGTGGACCTATCGTCGGGGGCCTCGATGGCGGCGCCTGGCCTCGGCTCGTCGACGGCATGACGGACAACGAGGCGGTGGTGTGCCCTGCCGGTGGCGGAGAGAGGGGTGGGGGCGGGCTGCAGGGAGGAAGCCTAGGTCCCCTTCTCCTCGCCTCTCGGCGGCTGGCGGTGGAGGGCTGGCGTTCGGCTGCGGCGGTGCTCAGGCGTGTGCGGTGTCTCCGGACTACGCGGTCTGCTTGGTCTCTCCGGTGGCAACCATGGCCATCCTAGGATGGTCGCCGTTGTGAGGGCCCGACCTGAATAAAGGCAGCGGTCCTAGGGTCTCTCTTGGGTAAAGATGAATACCTACCGGAGGCCTGGGTTTAATGATCTGGCCTGAGTGTTGAGTTTGGGAAGGCGCCGCTGGCAAGTGTAACAGTGATTTTATTGCTTGGAGTTTGTTGGATCGGTGGTATTCGGCCGTGCGCACCCATGCTTTTATTCCGACCGTTTGGTCTAGAGGGAGCGTCGCGAAGCTCTTTTCTGTGTTGACACCAAGTGACAGCTAATCCATGGTGAAGTCGGAAGAAGAGAATCTCATGAAGCCCGGATTGGAGGACTAGCTAATGGAGGTTCAAGTCTTTGCGCTGTTGAGGGGCTTGCTTGGTGTTTCGGACTTCATAACAATGGTATGGAAGTGGGGGCGGCAGCACATGTGAATTTTAGAGTCTTACCTTTCAGGGTGAAAATCCAAGGTCTGGCTTTAACTGGCAGTGCTTGGCAATGTTCTTGATGAAGGCATTTTTTTGAGAGTGGAGACTATCTTCAGGTTGAAAACCTAAGATCTTTGATCGGGCAACGATGACATTGGTGCACTGTTCCCTTCTTAGAGGTATCGCTTTTGAAGAGTCTGAATTCCAGGTGTTGTCTTGGTGGTGGTTGCATTACTATTGCTAGGGTTGGGATACTGTAGCGAAACTTTTATTTCTTAGTTTTCTTTTTCTCTTTTTTGTTGTGTGCATCCGTAATGTTTTAGGGCAATGCGTTGTTGCAGAGATTGAGTGTAATTGGTATCTTCTGATATTAATATATTCTCTTTATCGAAAAAATGTAGTCAAAGATGGTAACCTTGTAGGCATCGTTCTTGAGCGCCTTGAAGGTCATGAAGTGGCTGATTTTGATTACGTGAGCAATTGCAAAACCCACTCAACCTTGATCCATGTAAATCTTTCCGTCAAATTCTCTCAAATTGACAATCCATGAGCAGCCGGTGTTGGTCTTTAGCACAATGATCTTGGGGATGTTGCCAATGTACCGACTGAAGCCTTCAGGAATTGGCAACAGTTTCAAATCAGGTGACATAACAACCTTGGCGAAATAGTTTGGACCAACATCATCATGAAAGTGCCCCACCTTCACAGGCCTTCCCCTCGGCCTCTTGCGGGCGCTGCCTTCTGTAGCTACATTGGAACACCCTTCTCCTAGGTTCTGCACACCAGCGGCATCCATCGAGCACTTCCACAAAAACAATGCAGTTGAGATGTTGTCGTGGTATCGTCACGGCATATGCCATAGGGTGGCTAAAGAGAGTGGTTCCTAGGAGGTCTCACGGCGGTATCCGGATGCGGGTATGGGGACGAGCGACACGGCGACGTACCCAGGTTCGAGGCCCTCCGATGGAGGTAACACCTCTACTCCTGCTATGAGTGTATAAGATGATCACACAATACAATGTTGCTCCTAGAGCTGTGTCCGGCTGCTCCTGGGAGGCTAAGGGAGATGATGATCTCTCTCACAGGGCAGCGCTAAGGGTGGAAATGGAGTAAGAGTGATGGATCCCCTGCACGAGAGGGGGTAGTGCGGCTTATATAGGCACCGGCACTTTACATAAAAGACCCTATAGTCTACTGGCCGGCTTGGCCGGCTCCGACTTCCGCTCCTTCCCGAGGCACTGACGTCAGTAGCCGTTGAGGCCTCATGGCCTGTCCCATCCGGCTGCCGAAGTCAGCGGTATGGAGAGGAAGTGTCCCTGTCGCCATCAAGCACTGTAGCCGGTACGGATCGACGTACGCCATGATGGCCTGTCCGGCGCGTGGCACTATTGCTCCACAGTGCCCCGCGCTTTACGGGAGATGAAGTCAGCGTGGACTTGCGAACCCGGACCACCTACCCGGTTCCTTCTAGTGCAAGACTCGCCAGCCTCGAGTTGGTCTGAGGTACAAACCCCCAGTCGGATATGGCTTGTAGAAGCCGGCCCAGCTACAGCATTGGTGGCCGTAGCCAGGCCGACTAGGACCTAGAGCCAGCCGGCTTCCGGACCAGCCGGCCACGGCTCCAGCCGGCTGCTCCTCAGCCGGCCTTTGCCGCGAGCCGGCCGGTGGCCAGCCGGCTGCTCCGCGTCCATTGCCCTACCCGGGGTCTTCCCCCCGACATTAGCCCCCGAAGCTGGCAAGGTCCTGCGTTTAGAGGGACCTAGGCAGGTTTTCCTGGTTTTTTGATCTCTTGAATATACTTGACGGCACTCGGAGGGGCCGACTGAGAATTTCCATTCAGCCGGCTGCGCCCTCATCCGGCTTGTTTCGGCCGGCTGCTCCCAGCCGGACGCTATTTTTACTTCTGTAGCTTTTGCTTTTTCACAAGTCTTGGTGATGTCTCCGCCTTGCTGGGAAAGTTTGGGGCCGGATTGAATTTAATGTCCAGCTCCGGCTTGAGTGCGCCGGAGTCAGGCTGCTGCTGCCGGTTCGTCTGGTCACATCATTGTCTCCTCCGGATCCGGTGCGGTCGTGGGGGACGTGGTGTGGCGGTTTCCGGTAACTGCAGCGGTCGTGGGGGAGCGTTACGGCGCAATAAATCCGGGGATGTGGCCACGATCGCCACTTGGAGGCCAACCGCCCGCCGCGGGCGGCTATAAATGCCGCGGGTGAGGGCACCGAGGCGGCCACTGCCCTCACTTCATCTTCCTCGCGCTCCTACTCCTCGCGCTCTCTTCCTCGCGCTCGAGCTTCTTGCTGCTCCGGCGAGCGTCTCCTCACTGGCGAACTCCGGCGAGCACATCTCCGCCGATCTGCCGCCGCTACTCCGACGAGACGGCGCCACGGGGCCTCGCGTTTCAACGGTGCGTCCTCCGCCGTCGCCGTTGCCGCCGTCGCGAGGTTCCTCTTCGCCCTTCTGTCTTTCTTGGTCTTCTTCCTCCTCCTCTTCGTCGATCGCCATGGAGGGGGTCTTGGAGCGGGTCTTGGAGGGGGTCTTACATGAGGGAGGACGACATTGAGCGCTTGGTGCGTCTCCGCCGGATCCCGTCGACGGTGACCACGAGGGCGCCCGACGCGGAGGTGGATCCCAGGCTGGATCCCGGCGAGCGCGTTGTCTTCGGCGCGCATTTCGACCGCGGGTTGGGCCTGCCGGCATCCAACTTCTTCCGCCAGTTCCTCGACTACTTCGGCCTGCAGCCGCACCACCTTCCGGCCAACGCCTGCGTCCTCCTCAGCTGCTACGTGGCTTTCATGGAGGCGTATGCCGGCTTGTGGCCGGACATCGACTTCTGGAGCCGCCTCTTCTTCATCAAGGTGCAAATGACCGACGGCCATCTGCGGACCTGCGGCGCCGCCTCGATCTACTCCCGGCCGGGTACGCCTTTCCCCAAAATTCCGACTGTCGACTCGGTGAAGAACTGGCAGATGTCGTTCTTCTACGTGCGCAACGAGAATCCGGGCTTCGACCGGATCAACCTTCCGGAGTACAATCCGGCTCCTCCAGTCAACCGGATCAACTGTGGCTACAACGCCCGAACGATGGACCCAGACGCGGAGGTGAGCCAGCTCTGGGACTTCTTGGGGGCCGCCGTCGCGGGCGGGCTGACTGCCGAGGATCTCCTCTGCACCGTCGCCGAGCGCCGGGTGCTGCCGCTTCAGCTGCGCACCCACAAGATTGGGCACATGTCCGGCCGGTTCGATCCGACCCGGACGCCCAAGGCGGAGCTCTCCAAGGCCCAGGTGGCCCGCCGGGTGAACAACATCACCAAGGCCAACATGCCGGACGCCTGGAACTATGGGCTGGCGTCCAGCAACCGGGATTCGCCGTCTGAGCTGGTAAGTTTCGTTATTTTGGCCGACTTCCGGCTTGCGGCTGCGTGGCCGACTTCGCTCTTTGCCGACTTCCGGCTTGCGGCTTACTTATATTTCTTCTGTCTTCTAGCTCTTCGACCGCCAGAACGTTGAGGACGGCGACCTGGCGACAAGGAGGTGGACGCCGGATCACGCCGATCCGGCTGACCAAGCCGGCGACCAGGCTGGCGACGACGATCTGCCGCAGGCGCCTGACCAAGGCGGCCAAGGGGAGCACAATCCGCCTCCTTCGCCAGAGCAGCAGGAGGACGACGAGCCGGCGACGTCCACCACGGGGCCGATCCCCGCAGTGCCTCTGCGCGCGAGGCCGCCTAGCACCATGGCGACTTCAGCGCCCAAGGGGAAGAAGCGGGTCGGCGACCGCTCCACCGCCGCCTTGGAGGCGAAGGTGAAGAAGCAACGCCGGCTGCAGCCGAAGAAGGTTCCGGAGCAGGCCGGGTGAGTTTTTCTTCTCTTCTTGTTTGATTCCTTTTCTTTCCTCTCTCTTTATATTCATCTTTCTCTTATTTGTTCGGCTAGGGCCCCTATCAAGTTCACCCAGGGCGGCGGCTCCCGGCAGGCTCCGCGTGTCGTGTCGCCGCCTCCGCGACAAAGGAGGGAGTCGACGCCGCAGCCTTCGGCGCGCGCGCCCACGCCGCCACCGGTCGTTGTGCCGCCTGCGGGTACTCCGCCTCCCGCAGGGGCGCCTTCTTTCACTGTGCCTCTGGCTTCAGCGCCTAGCCGCGGCGCATGGGGTGAGCCGGCGCGCCAGCCTACTCTGGATGATATGTTCCCGCGCCGCGCTCATCTTCTGGACCCAGCGGCTGGAGCCGGCAGGGGCATGCCGCCTGCGACCGGAGCCGGAGCCAGCGGGGCCGCGCCGCCTTCGACTGAGATCGGTGGTGGCGCGCCCAGCGTGGTGGTGTTGGAGGAGAGCCCGGAGGGGGCACCTCAGGCGCCAGAGACGGCTGCCCCGACCGGGCCGACTGCTTCGCCCGGAGTGCCTCCATCTTCGGAGCCGACAAGGGAGGAGCCGGCCAGGCAGGAGCCGGCAAGGGACGAGCCGGCGCGCACGGGGGACACCGGCTCGCGCGCGTTGGTGAGGATGGAGGGCCCGTCGGTGCCATTGGAGGGCCTTCACGTGGCTAAGGGTGCCCGGCTTCTGCATGTGGCATCCGCCTCCGACTCCAGCCTTGGCTCGGCTGGCACTATGGAGCAGGCGTGGCTCAGCGCGGATTCCTACGAGGTGACCAGCCGGGAGGGGAACCCAGGCGTGGCGTCGATGAAGATGTTCTTCTTCGGCTTCCACGCCAACCTCAAGGCCAGGGCTGCTGAGACCGCGGCCAACCTTACCAAGGTGGAGGAAGCCAGCAAGGTAAGTACTTCGTCTTTTTTGCAATTTGGTTATTATCCTGGTAGCCCTCCGAGGCGTGGGCCGGCTGCTTGGAGCCGGTCCGGGTTTCGTCTGGTTGACTGATTCTCTTTTTCCTTAGGCGGTTACGGAGCGGCGTACTGTCCTGTACAACCGCGTCGTGACCCGCTACCACAAGGCCAAGCTTGAGCGGGCCGACTTGGCTTGCGAGCTGGAGGCCGTCAAGGGTAAGGTCTTTTTCCTTCCGACTTGATTTCTTTTTTCTTTGATTCTGGCTGACGCCTTTTCTGGCTGTCTTACCGCTGAAGCCGCCAAGGTCCCGCAGCTGGAGGCGGACCTCCGGGCCGCCCGCGCTCAATGCGCCGAGAGCGAGGAGGCGGGCCGGGCTGCTGCCGCGAAACTCAAGGTGGCTGATGGGGAGCTGGGGCGGCTGCGCCGGCTTGAGGAGAACCACCTCAAGGAGCTTGCCCTCCTCAAGGCGGCTTAGGAGGAGAAGGTGGACAGTCTGAGCAAGCGGCTGAAGGAGGTTGAGGTGCAGCGGCTTGCGCTTCACCAGGAGGTGACAGCTAAGTCCGCGGAGCTGTCGGACACCGCCAAACGCTGGGTGGAGGAGATTGGCTCGCTTGATCGCGGCTTCGCAGGTAGGCCTTTTATTTTTCTCTTTCTTTCCCCTTTGCCGGCTTTCGGCTGTCGGCTGCCGGCTTAGGTTGGCGGCCGGCGGCAGAAACTGATTTTTTTGCTATCTTTATCTTCGAGCTGGGGGCAGTCGGCTCGTGCCGGCTGCCGCCAGGCTTTTTCTTCTTCGAAATCCCCATCTTCGGGCTTGGGGCAGTCGGCTCGTGCCGGCTGCCGCCAGGCTTACTTTAGAGCTTCGGAATCTCCATCTTCGGGCTGGGGGCAGTCGGCTCGTGCCGGCTGCCGCCAGGCCTACTTTAGGACTTTGAAAATTTGCATTTTTCAGCTTTTTCCGGCTTTGAAAGATTTCTAACGCACTTCTCCTTTGCAGCGGCCTTCCCGGAAGCGCAGGATGTGGCGCTAGCAGCCGTTGGTGCTGCGCGCGATGCTAGGAGGCGGGCGTCTGGCGAGGGCAGCGCGGAGTACTTCACCATGGAAGATTATATGGCATCCATGGCCGCCCGCGTCGATCCCATCACCAAGCTCGGCTGGGAGCTCCGGAAGGCGGCTGAGGAGCTGATCCAGCTGCTGTGGCCAGCGGAGACGTTGCCGCAGGATCTCTCCAACCTCATCGCCTGGCTGGAGCGGGCGCCCGATCGCTTCCTCGACTGGAAGGAGTCTGCCACGCGCGCTGGAGCTGACATGGCGCTGTCCTTCGTGCTCTCCTGGTACAGCGAGGTGGATCTTGGGCAGCTTGAGTATCGGCGGGCCGGCGTGGAGGACTCTCTTCCGGCTGAAATCAAGACAGCCCAACTTGCTCGAGCCTGCGCCATTGCCGACTTCGTCGACAAGGGCCTCTTCATCCCGGATCCGAACCCGCCGTCTGAGGACGAGGACGAGGAGATGGAAGACGAGGAGGCGGAGGACGTGCCCGAGGATGACCCGGCAGCCGGCTCCGCTGACGCTCCTCCGGCTGGTCCTAATCCAGCCGACGCTTAGATGTACCTGTCTTTAGGTGTTGCTTTTGAAGAACAACTCGTTAAATCCCCGGAATGCCGGGTGCATATGTATGAATATTATTATCCTTTTATTATGTCACACTTTTAATGTGTTTGTTAATCATTTGTGTGCCGGCTTGCTTTCTTTCGACTTGTTCGTTTTTTCCCATCCGCCCCACTCTTTGGCTTTGCTCTTGCCGATCGTACGTCCGGCTTGCGATCCGTCGCCGGATTAAGAGCGGGCCGCTGGGTGAGGCCGACGGTATTTCAGTCGAACGAGCCGAGTTCGGCAATCCGGTACTTTTATGAAAAGTTATAAGTCAATTTGCTTTCACTCTTTCCCTTAGTCGTCTTTCGCGTGCCGGCTCCCTAGGCCTTACTCCCGCCAGCCGGACAGCCGGGTTGCGGACTGTAGCTGGATCGGAAGCCGGCTGTCGGAAACCGGATCACGTTACTTAGCCGGCCACGTGAGAGGGTGTAAGCCAACTGGCGAAACAAAGTAGAGTATGCGAAAAAACTATTCGGAAACGGTGCTCTTGGCGCGTGCTTTTTCATAGCTTACAAAAGGAGTACAAGGGATACACACATTCCTGCTCTCAAGTGTAAAATGGGCGGAGCAAGTTGACATTCCAGGGACGTTTAGTCTCCTCGTCAGCCTTGTCCGGCTTGTTTTTTCTAGCCTCTTGGGCATCTATGAGATAGTAGGAGTCATTGCCTACTGCCTTGCTCACGATGAAGGGACCCTCCCATGGGGATGACAGTTTATGCTGTCCGGCTGTCCGCTGGATCAGCCGGAGCACTAGGTCTCCTTCTCGGAATGCTAAGGGCTAGACCTTCCGGCTGTGATAGCGTCGGAGACTCTGCTGGTAAATAGTAGATCTGGACGCGGCCAGCAGCCGGGCCTCTTCGACCAAGTCGACTCCATCTTCGCGAGCTTCCTTGGCTTCAGCTTCTGTGTAGAGCTTGATCCTTGGCGCGTCGTGCTCGATATCAGTCGGCAGGACGGCTTCGGCCCCGTATACGAGGAAGAATGGTGTGAAGCCGACTGAGCGATTCGTAGTTGTTCGCAGGCTCCACAGCACATTGGGCAGCTCTTCAATCCAGCAGCCGGCTGCTCGCTCGAGCGGCTCCACCAGCCGCGGCCGGATGCCGGCTAGGACCAGGCCGTTAGCCTTCTCCACTTGTCCGTTAGACTCCGGGTGCGCCACATAGGCTAAGGCCATCCGGATCCCCATTTCCCCGCAATAGCGAGAGAAGATGCCTTGGGAGAAGTTGCTGCCGTTGTCGGTGATGATGCTGTGGGGGTAGCCGTATCTCACGATGATTTCCTTGAGGAAAGTGACGGCTGTGGAGCCGTCCAGCTTCTTGATTGGCTTGGCTTCGATCCACTTGGTGAATTTATCAATCATCACCAAGAGATGTGTCATGCCGCCTCGCGCCGTTCTGAACGGGCCCACCATGTCCAAGCCCCATATGGCAAACGGCCATGTGATGGGGATGGTTTTCAAGGCGGAAGCCGGCGAGTGCCTCTTCTTTGCGAAGCGCTGGCAGCCGTTGCACTTCTTCACCAGTTCTTCTGCGTCTCTGAGCGCAGTCGGCCAGTAGAAACCGTGCCGGAAAGCTTTGGCCACTATGGCTCTGGATGAGGCGTGATGTCCGCACTCTCCTTGATGGATTTCCCGTAGGAGTTCAATCCCTTTAGCCGGCTCGACGCACCGCTGGAACACCGCACTTACGCTGCGTTTGTACAACTGGTGGTTGATGATTGTATAGGCCTTGGCCCTTCTCTCAATCTGCCTGGCCTGGACTCTATCATCAGGCAGCACACCGTCGGTGAGGTAGGAGAGGAATTCTTGTGCCCATGAAGGTACGCATCTTATCTCGAATACGCTGACCAACAAGGCCTCCTGCGTGGGAGCTTCCGGATTCGACTGCGTGGTCGCCGGGTTCGGCTTGCTAGCCGGCGGGTTCGGCTTGCTAGGCCCCGAGTTTGGCGATGAAGCCCCTGGGTTGGACTGAGAAGTCCCCGGGTTCGGCATGGTAGCCGGCGGGTTTGGCTTTGAAGCCCCCGACTTGGGCGATGAAGCCCCCGGGTTCGGCTGAGCAGCCCCCGGGTCAACCGGCACGAATATTGAATCCGAGTCCGGTGACGGTGTGATGGACGGCTTCTTGAGAACCGCCAAGGCGACACCCGGCGGAATGGCTTGCCGGGTTGAGCCAATCTTGGACAAGGCGTCAGCTGCCTCGTTGTTTGCTCGTGGCACATGGTGAAATTCGCAGCCGTCGAAGAAGCCGGATAGCTGTTGGACGTGGAAGCGGTACGAGGCCATGTTGGCGTCCTTCGCGTCCCAGTCGCCAGACGCTTGCTGTATAACCAAGTCGGAGTCGCCGAAGCAGAGTACGCGACGCACGCCGATCTCCTTGGCCAGCTTCAGCCCATGGATGAGCGCTTTATACTCCGCCACATTGTTGGATGCAGCGAAGTGGATCTGCAGGACGTAGTCCAGCCGGTCTCCCTTGGGAGAAGTGATGACGATGCTGGCTCCCAAGCCGTTGCGCATCTTCGAGCCGTCAAAGTGCAGCTTCCAATGTGTGGAATCCGGCACAGGCGGCAAGTATTGCATCTCGGCCCAGTCGACGAAGAAGTCCGCGAGGATCTGCGACTTGATGGCCGTGCGTGCCTCGTAGAGGATGGTGTGGGCGGCTAGCTCCAGAGCCCACTTGGCAACCCGGCCGTTGGCGTCCTTGCTGCCGATGATTTCCGCCAAGGGCGCTGTGGCAACCACCTTGATGGGGTGCTCTTGGAAGTAGTTGCGGTGACCCAGCATACCACTGCATGTTGTAGTATACAAGTCGTTGATATGATCTTTGTGAAGGGGCTTCCTCACAAATTGCCATATCCCTCAGAGTGGTACAACAGAAACATTGCAGGTCATAACACTCCATACTTTATTACAAACATTGTCTTAACAAGTTGGTATTCTCACAGGTCCTATGAGAACACCCTAAGATACTACTTAAGTACGATTACAACTCATAACAAATATAAAGAGCTCAACAACTTATTTAGGTAAGTTCTACGTTGCTCGGCTCTATGATGCTAAGGTGTGTCACTACTCCTCCACTTCCGTGTCATCTGGTCCGTAGACTATCCCATAGTCTACGCCTTCCACTCCGCCGGTAAGATCAGGTTCTTCGTAGACCAGCTCGTAGCTTCCTTCTGGTGCTCCATCGTTGATAGCCTCCACTTCCGGATCACAGTCTAGCAAGGGTGTCGAAAGAAAGTGAGTACAGAGGTACTCAGCAAGTTCTAAAAGAATAAAAGGTGTTTGATGCACTAGCTACGACCATTGATCAGGAAATCGCAGGTCAATGCATGTTTTGAAAACATTTCTTCAAAATGTTGCTTTTATTATGAAAACTATGCCCGTCAGTCTTCACAGGTTGACCAGAACTTCGTGGAGTTCCTTTCCTGCCGCGTTCGCAGTTCCCTTCCCAGAACAGGGAGTGACAGCCACAATTTGATACACTCTGCAGAGGTGCGTTACTTTTCCCATAAGAGATCTCACCCTTTTTGCCATCCGCAGGGACTTGCCCCCGTTCACACTTCCTTTGGTGTGAGGCCAGGTATAAAGATCCAAGCCCACACCGCCTTCTCCGCGACTGCAAACCCACCCTTTTGTCCACCCGCACACCTCCAGTAGACTTCCCCCGATAATACGGCTTTACTCATGGTGTACTTTGGACAATCCTTCATAGATCGTAGAGCCATCATCACTAATGGATGGGGATTTAAAAGGCTATCCCAACCTACGGCAGTGCCTCCAACACCCCGCCGGCTCTACCAATCTGTTGGCGTGCAGAAGGGAAAAGATACGACTGGCTTCCCCAGTGCCATTATAGATCTCATGGTCAACGCGATTTGTACGGCGCTAGAATCACTGGACGGCATTGGTAATTTAATCCTAGGGTGATATAACCCATTGCAATGGAACCTCCACCATATCAACACATACCATGGTTCCATTGCCAGCCACATAGTCATATTCATAGTTGGAAAATAACATTTCATTTGCGATGCAGGAATGGTAAGTATATAGCTTTGCATTAAAGTAATAGAAAATAATCAAGTTGACATGAGCAAGGGTGAACTTGCCTGTGGACTGCGAGATAGTGCAGTTCAATGCAGTTGATGAAACCTGGACCTCGGGTTCTCAGAAGAAGCATCATTGTCCGGTAAGGACAATGTTATAAAATCCAAATAATGCAATCATGGATGGATTATTTTATGTTGAATCCCTTTACCCCAATGAGTATTTACAATTTAGGGTTGTATTTAAGATTTATGTCTTTGACGGTAATTTACAATTGATTTAAAAGTATTAATCATTGTGATTCACACAAATTACAACAATTTAAAGTAAAATGCTTTTACTTAATGATTACCTTAGTCATTCCAAAATAATTTGAAATTATAGAGTGAACTCTATAGTTTTTGGAATAAAAAGGAGTATAGTATTTTTCTGGGAAAAATACCCTTTTTCAAAAGAAATGACTTGGAATAATAGAATTTCATTTTGAAATATTTGAAAATAAGTATTTGAACTTATTTGAGATTTTTCCTTGAATTTTAATTACAAGGAAATAATAATTTTAAATTCCAAGTTTATTATC